>NC_139240.1:11630553-14349695 GCF_977018435.1 Lepisma saccharinum
CTAATAATAGTCGACTAATGCCCATCACTAGTACATACTGGCGACTGGACTGGTACGAAAGGCACCAGAGCACACACGTATACCAGCATGGTGGACGGTGTCTAGGATGTGAAGTCTAGATGGGCGGGCAGAAGAATACACAACACATCCATAATCAAGCTTCGACCTGATAAGTGCACGGTATAGGCGAAGCAATACCGTCCTATCAGCACCCCAGGAAGTATGAGATAAAACACGTAAAAGGTTGAGAACTCGAAGACAAGAGAACTTTAACTGGCGAAGGTGAGGCAGCCATGTTAATTTCTTATCGAAAATGAGACCCAGGAAGTGGACCTCATTCACGAAGCACAGGGGAGATTTCCCCATGTACAGGTCAGGATCTAAATGACATGTACGTTGACGACAAAAGTGGACACATACGGATTTCTCGGATGAGAAGGTGAAACCTGTTTGGGAGGACCACTCAACCAAACGGTTTATCGTCAGTTGGAGTTGACGAGAAGCTGACGCGAGATTCCGTGAGCGACAAAAGATCGCGAGGTCGTCTACATAGAGGAGGCCATGTACAGGGGAAAGAATGTTTGCCATAACACTGTTCACTGCTATGGCAAACAGAGTCACACTTAATACGCTGCCCTGCGGGACACCGTTCTCTACTTCGTGAAGATCTGAAAAGAAGTTCCCAACACGTACGCAGAAAAAGCGATCTGATAAAAGGTTTTGAATAAAGTACGCCATATGGCCACGCACGCCCCAAGAATGGAGCTGCTTTAGGATGCCAAAGTGCCACGTTGTGTCATATGCCTTTCGGAGGTCCAAGAAAACTGCAACTAAATGTTCCTTGTTGAGGAATGCATCTTGAATATGTGTTTCCAGCTGAACCAGATGGTCGAGTGTGGAACGGTTGGAGCGAAAACCACATTGAAAATTACTTATCAATGAGTTTTCCTCCAAAAACAAGGTGAGACGCTTGTTGATCATGCGTTCCATCAACTTGCACACACAGCTAGGTAAGGCAATAGGCCTATAACTCGAGGTTGCGGTGCGTTGTTTACCTGGCTTCAGGATGGGAACAATAATAGCTTCTTTCCAGGAAGTGGGGAAAGAGTCCTCCAACCAAAGCCTGTTGAATACCGCCAGAAGGAAATTTCTTGCTCCTATGGGCAGATGACGAAGCATTTCATAGTGGATCTTGTCCACTCCAGGAGCTGTATTCTTAGAATCTCGAAGTGCCTGATCGAACTCCCGTTCAGTGAATGGAGAGTTGTATGGCTCGGTGTTATGACTTCGAAAAACTAGAAGGCGTCGTTCCTGACGGTCCCTCTCACGGCGGAAACGTGGTTCCTAATTTTCAGAGCTAGACGCATCAGAAAACTGCGTGGCCAAGATATTAGCTATGTCTCCGGAATCGATTTAAGTTTCAGGGTGGTCGATGCCGCCCTGACTGGAGAGCTACTGGACTTTAGAAAATATTATTTTGTGTGAAACTGCTTCAACTTCTTCTCTGTGAAGCAAGGTGTGTTTGCTGGTTTCCTCGAAGCAGGGCGAGCCACTACGGGAAGCGTTGTAGTTTGAGTGCACACGTCGCTGGTTTGTACACCCACACTGCGGCGGGTAAGAGCAACTGTAGCGAATGGCACAGGTAAAGTGGTGCGTATACTTTCACGGAGACTTTCTTTTGCTTCACCAGCGGAGATTTTCTCTGTGACGACCAACTCTCTGATTTTCTTCTCTTGTTGGAAAGAGGGGCAGTCACGATGCCAGACTGGGTGCTCGCCTTTGCAATTAATGCATTTGGGACCAGAAGAACAAGGTTCGGTCCCATGATCAGGCAGACTACACTTGCCACAAAGGGCGGTAGTGGCGTTGCAGGAAGGCTGAGTGTGCCCAAAGTACACATGAAACACCGCATCGGGTTAGGGATGTACGGCCGGACTTTTAGTCTCAAATATCAAGCCCGTACCCTATCTGGGAGAGTGGTAGTTTGAAATGTCAGTATAAGTGAAGCAGTAGGTACAAGTTCTCCGGACTTTCGCGTCTTTATTCGCTGCACTGCGGTGACATGTTGGTCTGAGAGTGCTTCCAGAATCTCTTCCTCCTCAGCATTTAGCAGATCCCAGTGGCGAATCACACCTTTACTACTGTTAAGTTGACGATGAGGTTCAACATTAACAGGTAGGTTGCCCAAAGATCTTAGCTTTAAAAGGTTGTTGGTCTGGCGATCTGTGCTGGTCTGGATAAGTAGACTCCCGTTTCTCAGCTTTTTTATTTCTGGTACGTCTGAACCAGCGGCGTAGTCTAGCTGTTTCTTGATCAGAAATGGTGACAAGTCCTTTAATGTAGCAGCTCCATATTTCTTGGTTGTTGCAGATTCATCGTTACTATCGGTCTTCTGCACAATACTAATCACAAGATAACGTGGCACGTTACTTGTCTTTTCCACTAATTGAAGCGGGCTCGAAGGCCGCGCTCGTTTTGGGGGTTTCCCCTCGTTTGAGTTGTTTTTTTTGTACCCATATACAAAATAATTTTATATAGGAGGGTCCATAAATTGTCGCCTCGACATGCCGAGGAAGGCCTACCCCCAAAAATGGAAGCTACTCGAGGACCAAACCGAAATCCCCGAGGCCACGTTCGCGACTGCACCTACCCCTGCAGCCAACACTGTCCCATCGGCACGTGCAACTCACACCTTGGGATAGGTTTTTTTTTCGAGGTTGTCTCCTCTAGCAGGACCCTTAGTTATAGGGAGGTCAAAGATATGGAGATGAATGACGTGATGGAATGGTGAAAACGTGAGATATGGATGTGAAGAATGAGTGAAATGATGAGATGAAAATGGCCTCCATACCTTACTTAATAGGGAGGTCAAAGATATGGAGATGAATGACGTGATGGAATGGTGAAAACGTGAGATATGGATGTGAAGAATGGGTGAAATGATGAGATGAAAATGGCCTCCCTACTAAGCCCCCTCGCCCCGTCAAGGCAGTCCTACATGGAGGGGGATCTGCTTCATGTGCTCAGGAGAAGAAAGTAACCACTCTTCCACCCTCTGAATGTCATCCTCTGTTTGACAAGGAAGCTTTAGATTTTCAGGCAAGGGCTGATTTGAGGATATCAATGTTGGATTCAAATTTTCCAAAATAAGCTTCTGATTTTCATGTATTTCTAACAGTCTATTCTCAATTTTTGCTAGATGACGTGAAATAACAGATAAACTACTCCCATGAAACTGGCAATTTGCAATTCTCTTGTCTGACCCAGATGTAGATTGTAGAGCCGAAGTTGCTTTGCCTTCACCTAGAATGAAGATGCCAGTAAAAGTAAAAGATCAATCTCTTGCAATCAGTACAATATACATATTACAAATTGAAATAGGAAAATAGTTACAGTGTGTTGTTGTACAGTTACAAACATGTTAGTGTATCTTCCTTCATCAAAAAAGGTCACAATTACTTTTAAAACTGCACATAAATTCACATTACATGCAACACCTGTCTCCAGTTTTATGTCCATGAGAACAAGTATAGAAATTTGAATTTGAATTTAAAATTTTGGGTGCATCAGCACTAAGGCTATTTTGCACCCGTCACATTATACGGAGTCCAGCCCCTTATCGTTACACATAACAACTCTAACGTTGCATAACTAAAATCATAAAATATTAAAATCTTCTGACTTTCGTTAAAAGCTGAGGCTGTAAACGGGCACTCAGCACACATAAGGACAACAGGACAATACAAACAAAATTATACTGGCCATGGGGCCAGTCGCCAGAGCCTCGTTAGTCTTCAGTCCAGGGTGTACTAACGTGGAAGTGAGGTTGACATTTGGGTGTACTACGTGGAAGGTCAGTCCTTACACCCCAAGTATAGAAATGAAAATACAAGGAATTAGTTGGCGATGTTAAACACTGAGTAATTAATACAATTTAAATTCCTAACACATTAGTGACATTAATATGTTTGAAATATTTTTTAAAAATTGAATTTATATTTTACTATGGTATACTGCTTATCACATTTGAAACAGAACATGCCTCTGCACAGTTACTGGCTACTGTATACCACACTGTGTATAGTAGTCTGTTTTTGATTAAATATGGCTGTCAAACATGCTTGTCAGAATAACATAATAAATAATGAATTTGACACATCATTTAAAAAATTCGTATGGTACTTGAATTTATTAAGTGCGGCTACAAACTAATTCTTTTCCGAATAATTTATGAATTACATACCTAATGATTCAGTGTATTTTACTCAAAAGAACAGTGGAAATGAAAAATGTTGTTTGATGGTGCTTAACTATAATGAATCACATCGCTAGAAAGTGAAAACACAAGGATGTCTTCTGCATTTTAACCTTACTGGCGGTAACGGTTCAGATTGTTTTATGATTTTTTTCAAATTCTCCTAAGAGGAAGACTAATTATTGTAGAATTTTAGCAATCATTGTCACAAAAAACTTGAACCTTTTTTTAATGTAATGAGTACTGTTTGGAGTTCAAAAAGAAGTTATTTATGTTGAAAAAATGGTAACAGTTCGGTATATCGGACACACATTTCTTCATTTTTACAGAAGAAACTACTTACGGAAATGAGTTTCTCCAAGGTTTCCAACGTTGTCGAGGTAGTTTCTTTCATCGTGGAATCTATTTGACGGGGAAATCGTGTATTTTTCAAAAGAAATATCTCACCGACGCACAATTGCCATGGCTTTCATTTGCTTACCCTACGTGAAGCGGATGTGATGACATAACCCCAATGTCAGTGTTTCCAACCCCCCTTTTAACTATACTTGCCTAACCTAACCATATCGGAAATGGTTCGTGGGGCTATCCATCAGCTACCCGTGCATAATGTACAATTTGTAAACGTGACAAACACGATAGTAGGTATTTTTCAGTGAAGAAGGTTGGAAACACTGCATACCTACAACGGTAGTTAACTGGTGCCCGCCATATTGTGTGTTAGGGAAGCGAAAAAAGGAATAACAGAAACTACTCTCTATGTGAAAAATTGTTTGTTTTCGTGTAAAAAGCATAATGGCACCTTGAACTACAAGTATGTTCCGCAATACACAATTGGTAAGTACGAACCATGCGAAACACAAAATATCGGATTTTAATGTGTCTCCGATATAACGAACTGGTACTGAAAAAATTAACTTAAAAATTATCTTACGGAAGAATGTTTCCTTTCCATGGAGAATGCACTTTCCTTGACAACCGACTGTAAGTATTGTAGACTAGTGGGAATTGATGAATAACTAAATCGAAAGCTTAGAAGAATGCATTTAGACATTCAGAGACTTTATTTTAATGCTAAGAGAACCAAACCTGGCCTACCTAACTACAAAGGCACATATTGAACAAAATCTTAAGCAATTGCTAAAACTCTGCAATATGTGTTAGCAGAAGTAAATAAAAAGCAAACCATGTAAAAATTGCATTCGTAACATGATGAAATCATAATAAAACAAAAGGAACTTGAGCAACTGGCAACAGCAAAGATTCGAAAAATACTCTTTCAACATTCTTCGTTGAGGTTGCGTGATTCAGTCTCTCTCTCGAAAAAATCGTCGGTGTTTCTCATTATGGATAACAAGGAAATAATTTATAATTTCAATTGCAATTAAGAGACCCACAAAAAATGAATTTTTGGTCCCGAAGAAAAGAAACCGGGCTCATGTTCGATCTATTACATCCCGATTTGATGGTGATATACTCACCAATTTTTGGTCGTAGGTTCCTAAACATGTGTAATAATGAAATCCGGGAGAAAATGTTGATACATACAATGCTATTTTGTACATTCTTAAAAATCTAACCGTTACCAAAAACTGCCTCGTAAAGCATAACTTTTATAACTATGTAAATATGAATAACTCTGCAAGTAAATTATAACATTATTTTTCATTATCTGTACTATTATCGAACTAAATCAGTGTGTCACTTACCTTTCTCAACGTCGTCTTCAGTAAAAAAAAAAAAAAAACTTGTCAGTCGTCACATATCCATATCCACTTGGCCCACCATCACAGTCACAATCTACTTTCGAACACACATCGATTATATGTATTTCGATATAAATCGTTATGTGAAATTAAGGTGCGTTGCAAAATGATAAGAACGCTGTGGGAAAGTGTACAAAGTAACGAAAATAAGAGTACGAACATATAATCAATGGTTATATTATTACAGAAAGAGCACACAAATCGTTCTGAAAAGTAACAGGCATGTGACAACAAGGGCAATATGTACAGTTTAGAAAAAAGACAAAACAGGCCACTCCGACCGTTGCAAAATGATACGAACACTATCACTTATTAGCCAATAAAGGAACCTTGTCGGTGCACAATGCGGAAAACTCTATCACACATGTTATCCACGAGTGTTTGCAACAGAGTAACATCGAGATCGTTCCATGCAGCAACAATAGCATGTCGTAGATCGGGGATGTTGTCATACTGGGTACCATTGGCGTATACAGCTCGGCAAAGAATTACCCAAAGGTTTCTCCATAGGATTAACATCTGGAGAATTAGCAGGCCAAGCCATTGCAAAGACGTTCTTCTCCAGAAACCACATTACAGTGGATTCAGCCGTGTGTATTGTGGCGTTGTCTTGTTGGAACACCCATGGGGTGTCAGCTATGTGTGCAGCAAAAGGCAATAGGTTGTCCTCCAGTATGGTTTGGTATGCTGGTGCATTCAGACGACCCGTAGGAAATGCTAGGTTGGTGGTGCCATGATATCCGAAGCCATCCCACACCATTAGAGACTGCCCTCCTTGCTGTCACTTGGAGAAGATCCGTTCCTCCTTGCGTAGATCGTGCCAATAATACCGCCAGCCATCTGGACTGTCTAAATTGAATTGTTTTCTCGTCACTGAAGATGGCACGCCGCCATTCCTCCTTCCACTTCACGTAAGTCCTGGCCCAGTCGACTCGCCGATCTTTATGTTGTGCAGTGAGTCGCGGCTGTACCTTGGCTTTGCGATAGAGAAGACGATTGCGCCGTTTGGCAGTCCTGCAGAGCGTGGATTTATGTACACGCATATTCGGATCGCGAGACAACTGTCCAAGTGATGTGTTCCCAGCTGCTAACTTACTCACAACAGAACGTTCCTGCCGCGGCGTTAATTTTCGCGTCCTTCCCGGCGCTTTCTTTATACCATATTGTTCCCTTAATCGCAGATAATTGTTCACCACACACGCACTCCGCCCAAGCCGACGTGCGATCACATTCGCAGCCACTCCCTCTTCTTTATAAGCCAATATCTGGCCTTTTTCACGTTCTGACAACGCTTTTGCACGGTCCATTCTACTACACTTATCCGCACGACTTCCTCGCCACCTTTCCTGGGCAAATCACTGTTAACAACTATCTGCCGTTGGTGCCGTTGTGGCCGCGGTGGCTCAGTCGGTAACGCGTCTGACTACCATGCTCAAGGTCCCGGGTTCGATCCCCGGCCGGTTCAAATCCGGGAACTTTTCTAACGGTGAAAGCGGCCCCGGCGCCCACCCAGCGTCGAATAACATGGGTACCTGGGGGAAACCCTGGGGGGTAAAGGCGGTCAGGGGCGTGATGCTGATCACATCACCCCCACTCACGACCGGATCAAGAAAGTGTGGGGCGTTACCCCCACACCCCCTATACGCCTTCATGGCGTTGTGCTATGCACAGGGGAACACTTTACCTTTTTTACCTTTACCTGCCGTTGGTGCGTGCTGAGACGTGTTCATTCGCTGCCTCTGGTGTCACGGGAAAGACGTTACCTGGCTCCGTTCTTATCATTTTGCAACACTCGGCCGACCTCATGTGCCATGTTTTCGTACTTGCTCGTACATATACCCGTCTGCGCGAAGAGTAACTGCTTTCGTATAATACGGGGTGTAAGGGTTGACCTTCCACGTAGTACACCCTGGACTGAAGACTAACGAGGCTCTGGCGACTGGCCCCATGTCCAGTATAATTTTGTTTGTATTGTCCTGTTGTCCTTATGTGTGCTGAGTGCCCGTTTACAGCCTCAGCTATTAACAGAAGTAAGAACATTTTAAGATTTTTAATTATGCAACGTTAGAATTGTTCTTTGTAATGATAAGGGGCTGGCCCCCGTATAATGTGACGGGAGCAAAATGGCCTAAGTGCTGACGCTCCCACAATTTTAAAATCAAATTCAAATTTCGTATAATACACACGTCTATCTGTGTCCGTGGCCATTGTTTTTATTTTCCGTTTGCTTTTTGTTTTCCCCATTTCGCTATCTGCGGTACCGTTCTTATCATTTTGCAATGCACCTTATTATTTTAAAAACTTTCTCCGGAGGATGAACAAATCAAAGAGCACGCCATTGTTCTTACGTCTATATTTAACTAAATGCATTGAGAATGTTCTTTGCTATACTTTTCCGGCAACAGCCCGAGGCTCGTGTTGTCCTTAAAGAATTTCGTTCTTCATTTGGTTGCCCTAAGCTTTACATTGTAGCGCAATAGAAATTGAATTCGCACTATTCGTTCACATTAGGTAAGTGCGGGACAGAAAATTTCTGGTCGGGACGGGGAAAATTCACCATTTTCCTAGTAAATCGGAAAATTTTCGGGACGAGAAATATTTTATTTTTCCCGACACTTCATAAAAGTCGAATTTTACAAGCTATTTATCCGTCGAGTGATTGTTTTTAGAGGTGTGTGCAGGACAGCATTTTTTGGGTCGGGATGGGATCGGAATTTTTTCAAATTCTGACATTCGGGACGGAAAATGTTCAAGCTCTGGAAATATATAATTCTACACGTCATTTTCAATTTAAGTGATTACTTTTGCACATTTTTTAACGTTAAACAGAATTGAATTTTTCTTAGCTCACTGTAGGGTCTTGCTGATCGACAGCGGGAATTTTACTCCCTCTTTCTCGTTTGGCATAACGTCACTGGCTACTGTACCAAACCTTGAATGCAATGTTGGGCCAACCTACAATATGGGCGTAATTGACAACCATGTCTGCCAACAATGTGAATCATTGGCCCAACGTAAGATATTCGTTGGCAAGCACTACCAACCACTTCCCAACCATGCCGACAATCACCCAACGTTGGCCCAACAATGTGTGCTACATGGGTTAGCTCTCTTGGAGCCAGATCTGGCTCTTTTGTGCACTAGTTTCCCTGTGAGCTGGGGTGCTCGCCCCATACCTAACTATGATACCATCACTGGTTCCGGCCCACATAGACCAACTATTGCCGTGATTATACATTTTGCACGTGATGTGATATTGTTATATTGGCTGCGTCGCCCCATCCCCTCTTATATCCCCAGTTACTTTTTTTTTATAGCACCATGTTGACATGAAATTGGCATAATATTGTTATTAGGGAATCCTTTATTTTTATTTCATACGACCATGAAGCCACCAGATCTAGATGGTGAAAACTAAGAATAAATTGTCATCAATTTAGAGTTAACGGTGATAGCAGCGCCCCCACCTCTTTGACAACTAACATTACTCTGGGAAGCACTTCGTTTGAATTTGAATTTAAAATTTTGGGAGCGTCAGCACTTAGGCTATTTTGCTCCCGTCACATTATACGGGGGCCAGCCCCTTATCATTACAAATAACAACTCTAGCGTTGCATAACTAAAAAGCTTAAAATGTTCTGACTTCTGTTAAAAGCTAAGGCCGTAAACAGGCACTCAGCACACACAAGGACAAAAAACAGGACAACACACACAAAATTATACTGGCCATAGTGCCAGTCGCCAGAGCCTCGTTAGTCTTTAGTCCAGGGTGCACTACGTGGAAGTGAGGTTGACTTTTGGGCGCCTACGTGGAAGGTACCCCTTACACCCCGGGAAGCACTTCGTAAATCTAGCTCCTTGAAAGTCACTTTTAACTCCATTTAAGGTGAAATTTAGCTCTTCTATGTGTAACAGGTTTGGCAACACTGCCAGGAAGCAAGGAGAAATGCATTGGCCATATGGGAGTATTTTTTTGATTTGTCATCTTGGGAATATCAAACTTCCGATGAAATAGAAAATTATATCAACGAGAAGAGAGCAGTTTGAAGAAGTGATTGCCCAGCAGAAAATCGGAACTCCCATTTGATTAGCCCTAACTTGATGTTGGAAGTTTATTCCCCATAACGAATACATGGGAGTTTGAAAATTATTATTAGTCATATTTTTTACGGGTCGTATCCAGCGTAATAATTAACTTTGAAAAAGGTTTCGACCTGCCACATGTGGAGAAATTCATACTCGCTTGTACCCCCAAAGTTTTTCCTCAGTAGCATTGCCCATTCCAACGATTATAAATAAATGCTCACTTGGTTCATAACTGTATCTCCTCGCCTTAACTAAACTATTGTTTCAAAGCACAGGAGATTCGCAACAATATGATTGTTGGCATTGAACATTTCAACATGGCACCTGCCTCTCATCACTGTGTAATTTGCTCCAAAGGAATTTATGGAAAGCAACAGGTATTGGCATGCTGTCTGTGTAATACAAGGTTTCACGTTAAACCATGTTTGAAACTTTCTAAATATGAAGTTGAATTTTTTATGGTGAACGACATATCTACCTATAAATGTACGAAATGTTTACAACAGCGTAGCGGTGAATCTCCAGTGACGCCACGATCCGTTCCGGTGAATCGTGTAGCTGCTCGCGATAGTGCCAATGAAAACATGGACATAAATAGCGAAAATAATGAAGAAATGGCAATACATAGTGATAATAGTGATGAAGATGATATTGATCAAGAACATCAACTTGGAGGATAAAAGCCAGTTAATGTAAACTGTTTCAGTTGCTGCCATGTTAAAGACATTATCTCAACATTGATCTCGACAGTGCAGAATTTAAGTGATCAGATTCAATCTCTTAAAGCCGAAGTGATTGTATTGAAAGAACAGAATGAAGAACTAATGAAAACCGATGCACTTATGCACACGTAATTCAAACGAATCTTCCGAAAGAAAAACAAAACACAATTGGAATGCATTGCAGTACTCCTTGTTTACCTTTATCTACAGTAGCTCACAAAACTCACACAGATAAGGGATCTGAAAAGTTTCTAGATCAATCAGTGCAGTCCATAGAAAACAATCAGGTTTTAAATACATATGCTTCCAAAAACACTCGTCAAGCTTCGACCTTGCAAAATGTAAACAGCAAGCTTCGACCTTGCAAAATGTAAACAAACAGGTGAAAGTGAAAAAATCAGTGCAAGGTCAGAATCCATCTACTAGGTTAACAGTGCAACGCAATCCTTTTCCTGAGAGAGCTCTATTTGTGACTCGACTTCATCCTGAAGTTTCAAATACTGACCTTCAGCAATACATTGCTGAAAGTTCTTCCCTAAAGAAAATGGTATGTACAAGGCTGAAAACTAAATACGACTCTTACACTTCTTTTCATGTAGCTGTTTCCCAGGATGACTATGATGTACTATTCAATGAAGATATCTGGCCTAAAGGGGTATTAGTAAAAGGTTTTATGGAGAATTGAAAAATGACAATATAGTTGCCAACAAAAACAAAAGTGTATCTGATACAAATAGAAATAGTAAGTCTGAAGAAAACTCAACTTCAAAAAACTAAGTGGTTCTTCCGTTAGTAATAATATGATTAAACGTTTTTATCAGAATGTTAGAGGAATTGAATTGAATTGAATTGAAAATTTTGGGAGCGTCAGCACTTAGGCTATTTTGCTCCCGTCACAATATACGGGGGGCCAGCCCCTTACCATTACAAATAACAACTCTAACGTTGCATAACTAAAAAATTTAAAATGTTCTGACTTCTGTTAAAAGCTGAGGCTGTAAAGGGGCACTCAGCACACATGAGGACAAAATAACAGGACAATACAAACAAAATTATACTGACCATGGGGACAGTCGCCAGAGCCTCGTTAGTCTTCAGTCCAGAGTGTACTAACGTGGAAGTGAGGTTGACATTTGGGTGTACTACGTGGAAGGTCACCCCTTACACCTCTGTTAGAGGAATTAACAACAAATTTGAAACATTAGTAAACAATATAAATATTGAAAATTATGATATAATTTTTCTTACAGAAAGTTGGTGTAAATAAGGTAGAGATTATTTTATAGATTTAGATCCAATGTACAGGGTGCTAAGAAAAGATAAAAATCTGGATTTAAACAAACAGAAATCTGGTGGTGGTGGTTGTCTTTTATTTATTAAAAACAAGGTTCAGTTTATGATTTTGTAATCACCTTTTACAGAATTGGATGTAATTTGGGTAACATTACTGTCTAATAATTCTGATCCAACCATAATAGGATTGCATTACTTACCACGTGATTTAAACTGTGACTTGTTTGCAAACTACTTTGATTGGGTAGTTCAAGAGATGTTAATGAAACACAATAAGATAATTTTAGTTGGAGATTTTAATGCTGGTGGAATTGACTGGGCTACTGGGAATTTGTATTGCTCTAATTATGATGTTAAAAGGAAGGCTGAAAAAATTGTTGAAATCTCAACACTTTCAAATCTATCTCAGCACATTGTATCGTATGACCTTTCACTGCTTTTTAAAGTTTTAGATCTTCTACTCAGTAACATTTCCACTTGTAACATTAGTTTTAATGAACATCCTTTATCTATAATTGATAAGTTTCATCCACCATTCTCATTTGATTTTGAATTGGATAGGTCTAAAAAAGACAATACAGATACAAGGGAAAACAATATTTATAGATGTCTTAATTTCGCCAGAGGTGATTATGTGAATGTTTATAATGAATTGTTACATTTACCATATATGGTTTAATATCTAATGATGTACAACAATCTGTTATGGAACGGACTAGAAATGTGTATGGAATATTAAAGAACAATATTCCTTCAAAAGTTAAAAGAACAAACAATCAACTGCCTTGGATGACAAGGAAACTAAAGAGAATGATTAATAAAAAGAGAAGGTATCATGATAAATTTAAACTTACAAATAAGTGTGAATATTACAGTAATTATTCCCAATTAAGGAAAGATGTTAAAAAGGAATACTCTAATGTAATGGAGCAATACTACTCCTCCTTAGAAAACAATGATAATGATGACAAGAATGTCTTTTGGTTTCATTTTAATAGAAAGAAGAGAGAAAATACTATCACTGAAATTATTTATGATAATGATGTACTGTTCAATGCATATGATATTGCTAATGCTTTTAGTGAGCTTTTTCACAAATCTTTCTCAAAAAGAAGTCATGTAAATTTTAAAAATATTAATAATCATTCATACACCAACTTAATTGATGTACATGTTATCTTGGAAAATGATACAAGTGATACAATTAACAAACTAAAAGGCAGGTCTTCAATAAATCCTGATGGCATATCTAATTTTATTTTGAAAGCAAACAAAGATGTTTTTGTACCATTGTTAACTAAAATTTACAACGTGTCACTTACTTCTGGAATATTTCCAGATATCTGGAAAAATGTGTTTATTGTACACTTCGCAACATCTTATTTGACCGCCCCGAAAGAATTCTAAGTCCTGATATTGATATTGATATTGATTTTAAAATTATGGGTGCGTCAGCACTAAGGCTATTTTGCACCCGTCACACTATACGGGGTCCAGCCCCTTACCGTTTCACATAACAACTCTAACGTTGCTTAATTAAAACCATAAAATATTAAAATGTTCTGACTTTCCTTAAAAGCCGAGCCTGCAAAGAACACCCAGCACAAATAAGGACAAAACACAGGACAACACAAACAAAATTATACTGGCCATGGGACCAGTCGCCAGAGCCTCGTTAGTCTTCAGTCCAGGGTGCACTAACGTGGAAGTGAGGTTGACATTTGGGTGTACTACGTGGAAGGTCACCCCTTACACCCCTTCTAAGTCCTGAAATCGTAAACTTAGCAACATTGCACTTCAGCTCCAGGTGAGAGTAGCCAACTTTGAGTAGGTCCTTCCACTAGACGAAAAACGCTGTGGTGAAAGGTTTTCAATTTAACACTTTCCATGAACTTAGAAACTATAAACCGTTATTATAATATACAATCAAACAAAAATAAAAAAATTGGAAAAGAACCTTGAGGGATATTTACGATTCTGCTTGCTCGACTTGAAATTTGGGAGGTTTGGAACACTGAATAGAGTTTTTCTCCACCTGGTGGAAATTGCCATCAAGTTTGTGCAGAAAGAAGCAAATTTGTGAGGAGTTTATGTGACATTTTATTTACATTACCTTGCATAATATCGAACAGTTCTCAAAAACATATATTTTACACAACTTATCGAGAAAATGTGCTTGAAACACGGGAAGGTGGGAGTCTTCATAAACGTCAACATGTTTTTAAGGGTATGACATCATTAAGTTAACGTGAGCAATTGGTTAGGTGTTACTATCCTTATTTTTCGTCAAGCGTGAAAGGTCGCGGGTTCAAATCCCACCCTCTCCTCTTTTTTTTTTGTTTGTTTGTTTGCTGAACATATACCGTTGATATTAGAATATTTTTAAAAAATGGATCCGATGCACACTTGAGGGACGTCCCTTCTGCGCATATTTCCCCTTAGAATTTGGAGATTTCCAGGATTTAAAGTTAAAACTTTTCTTTTTATTTATTGTTCATATGTTGTGTTAACACACACATCATGATTCATTCATAAATCACATATATGTATTCGATGCAAAATGTAATGTTATTTAAGTTTGAATTGTTTGTTCTTCACTGACACCTAAAATATTGATTATTTGATTTCGATATACTAAAAAAAGATATACAGTTATTCTTCTTTGTAGCTAATCAGTGGTGATTTATTCATTCTAGTGTTTTGGACTTTTAACCACTGTTATTTTTAAAAAAAAAAGATTTACCTACGTTTCGGAGGCTGAATCTGCCTCCCTCTTCAGGGTAGCGTGTAGTCTGTTATGTCACATAAATGGTTGCCTAGGAGGATTATTCTTGGTGGCCTAGGCTCCACAGTTTCTGTAGTCACAAGGACCTCTATATACAAAAAATTTCCAGGTAAGATTATGAGTGGCCCAGGCTCCACTTTGTCAAATGACCACTTCAAGGTCACGACCAAGGCTTCGTGTTGCACCGTTAGGTTTCCACCTTGATCTCCGGGGACTGGATCGCCCCGGAATGCATGTTGACGTAAAGCGGGGTTGGTGTGCAATGTGTATGAATAGTCTATAGAGACTATGCGTGAGATCTTGTGTGTGTGGAGGGATAGTGTCCGAATTGTGAACTCTGGTCCCGTTGTTGTTAGTGATTTTTGTAGTTTGTGTTTTTGTAGTGATGTAGTGCAGTACTGTAACGAAGGAGAACGTATAATGAGTTCAAATTGCTAAGATTGGTAATTTTATGTCCGTTCCTTCGTAATGACTCTTGTCAATCTCCTCACCACCATCTTACCATGCGTCTAAAACTAATAGTAAATCGCTAATTAACATAAGTAAATGGTTATTGCGACGGAGGCCGATTCGATAAGAAACTACTAATAAGTATTTGTATGGTGAGTGACAAACAAAAAATTCAAAACCTCATAATGATCGTTAATTCCTCACTGCTTTGTATCTAAAATGTTTGTCTTCTTTGAACAGAAAGTACGAGTATCAGATATAACAAACTTTCCACACTAACTTTGCAATATTCGAAACCACCATTACAGACTTAGCTCTATGTAACTTGATTCTGCGCATTCCACGTGGCATGTGACTTCCTCCTATCATCGAAATAACTTCCTCTTACTATTTCCTTTCCTCTCGTGAAATACAGAGACCAATGTCAACTTCTTAGCACGGTGGATAAACTTTACACCCAACGATATACTCCTGAACAAATCCTGCCTAGGTGGAGAATCGAACCTACGACATCCCTCGTGAAAATCAAGCACGCTACCTCTTCTCCAGATAGGTCATGTTAAAATTTGCTACCAGTTTGAAGAAGCCAATTCACACATAATGTCATATCTATAATTTCCTCATGGCAATTTTCATGAGGAAACGAATTCAGATAAAATCTAGAAACGCTGAAAGGGAAAAATGATGAACATGTCTATTGGCGTTTTGTCATAATTTGTAAATTGTGTAAAAATTCCGTGTTTTGAACTAGCAATCGTTTAGTTACGAAGTATTTTGTTGTTTGTTTAAAGTAGCAACAGAAGAGCGTTGAATTTTGAATTTTGTTGAATTTGAATTTAAAATTTTGGGAGCGTCAGCACTTAGGCTAATTTGCTCCCGACACATTATACGGGGTCCAGCCCCTTACGATTACAAATTACAACTCAAACGTTGCATAACTAAAAACTTTAAAACCTTAAAATGTTCTGACTTGTTAAAAGCTGAGGCTGTAAACGCGCACTCAGCACACACAAGGACATAAAACAGGACAACACACACAAAATTATACTGGCAATAGCGCCAGTCGCCAGAGCCTCGTTAGTCTCTTGTCCAGGGTGCACTACGTGGAAGTGAGGTTGACTTTTGGGTGCACTACTTGGAAGCAGCACCCCTTACACCCCAACAGAAGAGCGAAAAGGAGTAATTTGAACCAGACCCCGTTTGACAAGAAACTTCAGCTTTTTTCCAAAGACTGTATGAAAAGAGATAGGAAACTGATATTCAATATATGAAATATAAAATATGTGTGAAATTAAAACAATGGAAACCTTGAAAGATAATACTAACGAACTTCAAACTATGAAAAACATATTTTCGTGGTAGAAAACTCGAAGTCATTTTCGAAATATGAACTTGATTTTTTTCTGTATTATAAAGTGGAGATATGGGACGATACGATCCCTCAGCAAGAAAATTTTAAGTAAGCTACCTCCAACATTTTCAATGGTCATAATTACTAATTAGGGTCCGGAAGTTGATGAAAAATCAACTTTTTTTCCTGACCCTTAAAAACAATGCTAAACCTGATATCATGTCCGTTTCCCTTCAGTTAGAGCAGGAAAACACTTTCTATTTTACATTTTTTTTCATTTTTCGGCCTTTTTTTGCTTTTAGTTTATTTGTCAATATTGTTAACAGTTTTTGTTGTATTTTTAATTATTTTTGAGGTTTATTTTTCTCCTCCCCTGTTATTTCGTGCATTTACTAGTCCTTTTAGCAAATTCGCCATGAATCGAAAATACGATCAATGGAAAAGCATAATATTATTCTTAACTGAAATGTTTGGCAATGGATTAAAACACTTTGTGTGAAGATCTACTTTGAGGTTCTTTTTCTGGACACTATTATCGCTTTAATCTGTAGTTTTAAAGTAAAATTAGTCACAATATTAAATGCAATTACACTCTGGTGTACGCGAAGCAGAACTGTATTTTCGGATGCTGGCCGACTACAGTATCATAGAAGACCCGCTCTGAAAGATGATGAATTGGTTGATTTGGTGTTTTAAGTCAACTTTATGCATAGTAAGGTTAATCGGGACTGGACCTACAGTTTAAAGTGGGATCCGAACCGAGTGCATAAAATAACGTGAACCGTGTAGTGTAGGGGGGGTCGTTTGCTTATGGAATGGAAGGTCATGGGTTCAAACCTACTTCTTTGCAAAAAAATTTCGGAAAGTAAACGGCTTTGGACGAGAATGCTTATCTACGTTTCTTGGATATTTCCGTTGATATTTATGCGATTTATGTCCAGCATTTCCGGATGCAGAAAGTTGACATATAAGTTCTTAATATGTGTTAACTTATAACAGCTGAATGAAAGGGAAAGTATTTCCTAAGATCCTGCCAATCACTGAAAGATTAAAAAAACATTAGTTGAAGCATTACTTGAGGCATGCACAGTGGCGACGATTATGGAGTGTGGAGGGGCAGATGACCCAGCACTATGCTAAACATTATCTACCAAGGGAAAGAAACTATCCTTGCCCCCCTCCCCCCCTTGCCCCATCAGTTTTGAAACCTAATCGCCGCCACTGAACATGCATCGCATAAATATTTACAGTAATATCATATATTATATTACGTTATCAGAACACTTCGTACTCGGTAAATAAAAAGAAAAAATATTAAGGAAAGGGTGGGATTTGAACCTACGATGTTCCGATCTTGACGAAAACAGTAAAAAATCGAAAGTGGTGTCATCTAACCAACTACTCCAGGAGATTACTAACAGAAAGCTCAGTAAAGCACGTTAATCTCAGTTGAAGCAACGTTGTGCCGGAGTTTCGAACCATTTTTCGCCAAAAACCAAGGAAAAGACATACTTTGCAGAATCGTTTGGTGTTGTGCAAGGTATCTTTATTAAAACTTTCGCATAAAATCATCATAAATTTGTCTTCTTGCATTCAAATGTGACCGCAATTCTTTCCAGGTGGATGAGAACCAGTTCAGTGTTTCACAATGCACATAAATTTCCCTATTTTCAAATTCAAAACGAAGAATCTTGAAATATTTTCAACATCCGTATTTCTACTTAACATTTTTTGTCTACTCATATATTTTATTACTGCTTTAGGGTATCTTTACTTTGTGGAATGTGAAAGAATGAAAAAAAATCACGAGCGTTTTCATTCAGAAAGAAGAAATGTGGAAAAGTTGGCTACTCTTAGTTGGCTCTGAAGCGCTATGCTGCCAAATTTACGAATTCCGGACTTTTAAATTTAAATAGTGTCATCAAAATTAAACTAAATAAATATATC
The DNA here is from genome assembly GCF_977018435.1 of Lepisma saccharinum. Classification (NCBI taxonomy): domain Eukaryota; kingdom Metazoa; phylum Arthropoda; class Insecta; order Zygentoma; family Lepismatidae; genus Lepisma; species Lepisma saccharinum. Next base: position 11,649,209 of record NC_139240.1, read on the forward strand.
TGATATTTCCAAACAATCATTAAAAAAATTGCCAAAATTCGACTACAAAGACTATAAAAAATATTTTATTACAATTACATATTACATCCAGAATGTTTTATTTTCAGTGGAAGAAAAGTTACTGAAATTATTACAGTTTCAGTAACACATTCAACAAACATTTCCATAGTAGGTTCATATATACAGTATCAGATACAGAAAAATGTATATATACATAAAATTTTCTATTTGCTTTAATCGAACTGTTCGAATATTTTACTATGTAGCAAAAGCCTTACTATAAAAAACCTGTCTCTATATCAATGATGCATGCAAGCAATTTTACGTGTAGTTTAAAAAAATCGATTTAAATAAAAAAAATCATGAAAATTATTTTTTAAATAAAAATCACGACTTTTATCCACCCTGGTTAAATGCAATGTCAGATGATCTTTAATTTACCGTATTTCACTGCATAATTGTCTCAAATCTTATGCCAAATTATATTACAATAAAGTGCAGTGTGACCATTACATGAAGCTCTATGCATTCATTACTGCTAAGTTGAAAAAACGAGTCAGTATGCAATATTTTTCTACACAGAGATTTCCTTGAATACATCGCGACGATGAGGCTGAATGTTGACAAGATTAAAACTGTTTTATTAAGTTTATTTTATGCTCGCATAGGATAATTGTGACTGGATCTATATATATATTAAATGTAGATTGTATATAGTGTGTGCAATGTTTCTACGCCAAGACACACAACACAACTATCACTGTATCATCGAGTATCAAGAGTCAAACATAAAATAGGATTTGAACTTAGCGTGCTACAATGCCAAAAGAATCTAACTATTTTTAACGATTTTGATTTTCATTGGTTGATTGATTTGCTTTATTTTATTTTGTGTTTTGTGCTTTTTGGCTAATTTACGATGATGGGGATGAGTGATGATGGGATGAAAAATTGATGAATGGACACTCACAAACATTTATGCCCAAGCGGGACAACTAGCGTCGGAGCGCGATGTGCTAACCACTCGACCACGGGGTCCGACATTTTTAACGATCTTGAATTCTATGCTTTGTAGCTAACTTCCCCGCCTGGAAGAATGTTGACAATGCATGTAAATAATTTTCAAATACAATTTGTTGCATACGATAATCTGTTTAAATTTATTAGAGTTTTGATTAATTGAACAATGTACCGAAAACACTAATATTATTTTTTTATTTTCAGATTACTTGTGCGGATCCTTTTTTCTATTTTGTTTGAAGTGCATTTGATAATACGAAGCGGGGTGTAAGGGGTGACCTTCCACGTAGTACACCCAAATGTCAACCTCACTTCCACGTTAGTACACCCTGGACTGAAGACTAACGACGCTCTGGCGACTGGCCCTATGGCCAGTATAATTTTGTTTGTATTGTCCTGTTCTTTTGTCCTTATGTGTGCTGAGTGCCCCTTTTGCAGCCTCAGCTTTTAACGAAAGTCAGAAAATTTTAATATTTTGTGATTTTAGTTCTGCAACGTTAGAGTTGTGATTTGTAACGATAAGGGGCTGGACCCCGTATAATGTGACGGGTGCAAAATAGCCTTAGTGCTGACTCACCCAAATTTTTAAATTCAAATTCAAGATAATACGAAGCGGTAAGTAATTTTTAAATTTTTTGTTTTATTTTAATAGTTTCAGTTACAGCGTAGTGCATATAATTATTTTATTACTATGAAAACTAGTGATGTTGCTTCGGAGTTTACTACTGAGCGTATTGGGGGGGGGGGGTGGAAGATGAAATGTGTTAATTACATTTGCAATAGAACAGTATGTATTACAGTGAGGATTTTTTCTTTACTACCCAAGAAGCTAGCGTTATTTGAAAGAGATAGATATTTGTAATTAGCAAAACAGAGAAATTTGAAGAGAATTGCACATTTACGACTCGAACCTAAGATTTTTTTATTTTGGTGTGTACCAAGATTTTTCTTTTTTAATTTCATGTTAGTTTTCTGCCACTTTTGGCTAAACGCGACGATGAGTGATGATGTGATGAAGGTTTATTTACAAATATTATTTTTGCCTAATTCGGGATTCGAACAAGGGACCCCTTTGGCGCGCCAGCATTGCTATAAAATAACTTTTGTAATCTAATGTCGCTTCTTTCTACCGTTGGGTAACCGCGACGGTGAGGATAAGTAATGATTTGATGCAATTGATGAAAGAACAACAATACAAAAACCGGGAATTGAACCCAGGATCTCTGTGCTAATCATTTCACCAAACGGTAAGATATTTGGGAATCTTGTCTTCTGGCACAAGGTTATGTGCATCGGAATATAATATTGTGTCAACCATGTAAATGTATGTACCTTCACGGAAATTTCGAAGAGGGCGCCCCCTGCGGAAATTTTCGTGAGTATTTCTAAGCGTGTGTGGCGCTGTGGTTTCAATTTGCTTGCAAATTGAAACCATATCGCCACACACGCATCGGGCACGGATTTAATATTGCGTGGATAAATATTTTTTTGGGGGGGTAGTTGACTAAATGCAAAGTACAGTGGGGGAAAAATATTGATAGCAATTCTATTATATATAGTAAATTTATAAAATAAGAAAAAAATTACTTTGAGACTTATCCAGATTTCATTTTTCAGGGAAATGGCCACCAATGCAAACAATGTAATTGAGAATCCCGAGCAGGCAAGCGAGAGGCAACTTTAGGAAGCTCTGTTTCTGCTATCCAGGGCCGTGCGCGAAGAGGAGCGTGTGGGGGTCTCCCAGGAAGCGGTGAGTAACTTTTTGAAATTTATTGCCCGCAATTTCCATTCAAGACCATGTGAAGTTTTAGATCATTGTTGTTCGTCCTTGTTTATTTTAGATTTGTATATGGCTGGAATGTTTCGTGATGAGAAATATCACTTTGAAGCATTCTGGAAATATATGGAACTAAATATTGAACGGGATGAAACTAGAGACCGCCGCCGCGAAGAGGATATAGAGAAATTTAGGAACATCGGACAGAATGATGATGATGATGATGATGATGAAAGGAATGGAAATGGTAACAACATGGCAGCAGCAGAGTTGTTTAACTTGGATCGCGACTTTCCAAATTTACCACCCCCAAGCTCTGCTGTTGGTGCTGTGGAAAATCGAACACCAGATGCATCAGGATTTGAACCCAGGTCACCAATCTATGACATACCCTCTGACGATGAAATGTTAGAGTGGTTAAAACAAGCTGTTGTGCCACCATCGCCCATTCTGTCCGATGAAGACGATGTTTTAATCGAAGCAATGGAAGTGTACGAAGGTCAATCCAACCAACGGTCGGATGCTAGATCACCTTCTCCACAGCCTGGCCCTTCCAATGTGTTTCAAAGTCCCGCAACACGGTTCTGGTACCCAAACCGAGGGTGGCGAAACAGACAGTGGTAGCTTTGAAATTGTAGGTGAAGAGGCCCACTACTTTCCAAAGTTTTCTACGGAAGGTAGGATAGTAGTGGTAAAGCCGAGGAACTATCGTTTTGATGATCCTCGGGAATATGTCAATTCCCTTTTCCAATTTGTGCTCGAGGAGGTCTTAAGTGGCGTAGTCCCCGAGTCACATGTCGGTCTACAAATTGAGTCGTCCGCCAGCATAATTCAAAGACCTCTTTTCATTCCTATGCGGAGGCTCAAGAATCTCAACACCGAGATTATGTTCAGGCACATTGAAAAAGTTCTCAATTCTAATGAGAACTTTCTTGTAGCCGACAGGGTCACGTTTAATATTTGTATTGTTGATCCTCAGTTAGGAAAAGGGAGAGCCCGTGCCTTGATAAAGTATGCGCCTTTGAATCAAATATTCGATGGTATAAAACGCCAAAAGTGCTTGTTTAAGATTAAAGAGGAAGATGTGTACTGTCTTCCAAGAGCTCTGGTCATAGCAAAGGCGCAGGCAGATAAAGATTTGAATTTACTTAAAAGCCTTAAAAACCCAGTCAGAAAAACACAAAAGAACAGGGCCATCGAATTAAGCAGGCTTGCAGGTGTAGAGGTTGATGCGCAAAACGGTTGTACTCTGGAGGATGTGGCGAAATTTCAGACTTACTTTGCTCCAGAGTACCAAATTGTAGTGTACAAGCAAAGCGAACACACAAGAACTTTTGAGATTATTTTTCAGGGAAACTATGCTCCAAAACAGTTGTTTATTCTTTTCGAGAGTAAACATTTTTCTCCGATCCTGGCTATAAAGTCATTTTTAAATTTTAGATATTATTGTCCAATGTGCTTGGATGGTTACAATTCCAAAGAATCGCACAAGTGTAAGTATAATTGTACTTATTGCGAACAAATTCACGAACCACCCGTCGAAACCACAGAAAACCACTGTAGCGAGTGCAATAGAAATTTTCCTTTGTTGAAATGTTACAATCAACATAAGACTGCTTCTTCGCGTAGGAAATCTGTATGTGAGCAACTGAAACTTTGCACCGATTGTTTTGTTCTGGTAGACAAAAGAAAACGCAAGAATGTTCAACACCGATGTGATGAGCATTTTTGTAAAATGTGTTGTGTGCATGTTGGTCCAGAGCACGAATGTTTTGTCCAAAAGGAAAACTTAAAACACATTGAGAGATATCTTTATATTGTATATGATGTGGAGACAATGCTTCAACCTCCCAATGAAAAAGGAGAACGTGAGCATGTTGTCAACATGGTCATAGCGATGCAAAGATGTCATGCTTGTAAGGATTCCGATGACATTACATTCTGTACAGAATGCAAGCAACGTACCCATGAATTTAATAGTATGGAGGGATTTATTGAATATGTTTTACAGCCGAGAGAGAAGTTTCAGAAAATTATTGTTCTCTCTCACAACGGGTCGAAATTCGACAATATATTTGCGGCTAGGGCGTTGCTCGAGAAACAGAAAATAATTCCCTCAGTTATAACACAGGGACATCAGATTGTTGAGATGAAAGCTACACCAAAAATTACTTTTAGAGATACTTATTTATTTTTAGGGGTCAAATTATCCAAACTCCCAAAAACCCTAGGCCTGAAAAAATGCATGAAGAAGGGCGAGTTTCCGTATCTCTTTAATACGCCCGACCATAAAGACTATGTAGGTGCGTTCCCGGATCTTGAATATTTTGATCCTGACAGTCGAAACCCCGATGATCGGGAAGAGCTTATTAAATGGCACCAAGAGTGTGTCTCACAAAACAAAGAGTTCGATTTTCAAAAAGAACTGAGGGAATATTGCAAAAAGATGTAGAAATTTTGACAGCCGCAGTTATTAAGTTTTCCAATTTGATTGAAGAGGAAACTAGCGGATTGCAACCTTTCATTGTAGCCCCCACAATTGCAAGTCTTGCAATTAGAGTTTACAGAACTCATTATTTACAGGAAAACAAAATCGCCATCATACCTCCGTATGGCTACAGGGAACGTGACAATCAAAGTATTAAAGCTCTTCGTTGGCTTAGCTATATGGAAAAAGTGTGTGGGCGCAATATTTCTCATAGTGCTAATGGTGGTGAAAAATGGGTCGGGCGTAAGAAGGTTGACGGGTTTGAAAAATGTACACAAAATTTGTTATCGTTTAATGGCTGCTATTTCCATGGTTGTCCGAAATGTTACAGAGAGCAACGCCATCGTTCCTTGGATGATAGTGGTGATTCCATGGAACGAAGATATGAGTGTACCATGGCCCGCAAAAAGTACTTGGAATTACGCGGGTATATCGTCAACGAGAAATGGGAATGTGATTGTTTATTCTCTTTTACTTCTCTGTCCCAAATTCAGCAATTCATCAGAGACAACTGTCTAAATTTAAAAACACCTCTGATCCCAAAAGATTGTTATCGAGGCGGCAGAACTGAAGTTTTCAAATCCCTCCAAAAATGTGACAGCCATGACACTTTTATATCTTATTTGGATGTAACAAGCTTGTACCCATATGTTATGAGTACCAAACCGCTGCCTGGCAAAACCCCCAAGATACATATGGGTCCATTTCCTGATGTGGAAAACACACATGGAATTGTCAAATGCAAAGTTTTGCCTCCAACCAATCTGCATATTCCCATTCTACCACACTCAAGTAATGGGCGGCTTATGTTCGGTTTATGTCGAACCTGCATGGATGAACTGAGTGAAAACGATTGCTCGCATTCTGAGGACCAACGCGCATTGCACGGTACATTCTGCACCCCAGAGCTACATTTGGCATTGCAATTTGGGTATAAAATTATAAAAATTGAGGAATTTTGGGAATTTGAAATTCTAAAACCTGAACCTGGAGTCTCTGAACCTGGAGTCTTTTTGAAAAATATGTTAGAAATTTTCTTAGAATAAAACAAGAGAATTCAGGTTTTCCGTCTTCGTGTCAAACGGATGCGGAACGCCTAAATTACATTGCGGAATATAAGCGTCATGAACTTATCGAGCTGAGAGAAGACAAAATTCAACATAACACTGGTTTAAGATTTATTGCAAAATTATTTTTGAATTCTTTGTATGCAAAATTTGGGCAGAGAACAGACTTAGCAAAAAGTGTTATTGTTAAAGACAGTAAAACATTTTTCAGTTACCTTTACTCTACTCAGTTCGAAGTTCAAACGGTTATACCTATCGGGCAGAGTGCACTTTTACTCACATACAAAGATATTCAAAATAAAAACACCCCAAACCAGTTTTCAAACATAATTCTAGCAGCATTTATAACATCCTGGGCTCGTGTAAAATTATGGACGCTGCTAAAGAAAATAGAGCCCGACCGCTTACTGTACACAGACACTGACAGTTTGCTTATGACGGTGGACAGAAATAGTGAGCTCCCTTTGCAATGTGGTCCCTTCCTTGGCGATCTAACCGACGAAGTTGATGCGGGGTGGGAAATTGTAAGTTTTATAGGACTTGGTCCCAAGAACTATGCCTACAAATTGCGGAATCTTACCAACGGGGAATTGCGATATGTTGACAAAATTAGGGGGTCTCACTAAATCACAGAGCAAGATTAATTGTCAATTATGAGCATTTTTATAATTTAGTAAAAGGCACATTGTCTAAGGAAGTCTTGGGGGAACCAAGGAAGATAGCACGACTCGATGGGTTCCGCATAGTAAGTCGCGCCGAGAAAAAAACACATCAAGTTGTGAAAAGTAAGCGGCGAAAACTGGACCCGATCGCGGAGAAGGAGTCTTGGATGACTGTGCCCTATGGATATGTGAAACAGTGAGAGAACATACAGGTGGCGTTTGTGTGTGTGTGTGTGTGAGAGAGAGAGGGAGAGAGAGAGAGAGAGAGAGAGAGAGAGAGAGAGGTATTTGATTGGCTTGCATGAACAATTTTTGGTCGTCAGTTGTATAAAAAGGCAATGATTTTTGTTGTATTTGCTCAGTGGTTAATAATGCTTCCGTTCAATCACCCGTGTACCATTATTATCAGTGGTCCGTCCAGGGCCGGAAAAACACAATTCACACATAAGTTGTTATCAAATTGTAATTCAATGTTCACCCAAAAATTTAACGAAATTATATGGTGCTATGGTGCTGTGATTCCGAAATTAACAAACAGTCAAAATATACGGTTCCATCCAGGAATTCCAAATATGGATAGCTTTGAAATTCAAAACAATAGTCTAATTATTCTTGACGACCTCATGGGTGAAACGAACGATGATGTGGCTAATCTCTTCACAAAATACGCTCATCATAAAAGTTTAACTGTTATTTTTATTTTGCAAAATTTGTTCCCAAAAAGTAAGCGAGCAAGAGATATTAGTCTAAATGCACATTATGTTATTTGCTTCAAAAATCCTAGGGATAAATTACAAATTCAATATCTTGCCCGTCAGATTATGCCACATCTTAGCAAATCTGTGGTTCAAGCATTTGAAGATGCTACGCGTGATCCTCACACATATTTACTATTCGATATGACGCAATCTACCCCTGATGCCTTGCGAATACGCAAAAATATTTTCCCGGGAGAAACTATGCATGTATATGCTCAACAAAAAGACATGTTCAAAGCCTTTAATATTCAGTTCTAGTAAAAATGCAGAAGTTGAAACATCACTTCCATGTGCTTCGCGCACTTTGTAAATGTAAGCCCAAAAAACGTAAAGTTATGCTACAACAGGCATCTGGAGATGTCATACGTACTATCTCTCAAGTTGCTAACAACACTATAAAAGGAAATGTTAAATTATCGGATCGTCAGAAACATAGATTGCGAAGACATAAAAACATTTTGCGTGCTTTAGCCCAAAAACGTGTGTCTCTGAAAAAGAAACGTAATCTATTGCTGCGTAAAGGTGCTGGTTTCTTACCTTTCTTGCTTGGACCTATTATTAGCGCTATTGCAAGTGCCGTCGCCGGTGGTGGTGGTGGATCATGAGTTCGCAATTAAGGAAACTTATACTTGTACCAGAAGATGTAGTCGGTCAAGTTCAAGCTTCTGTCCAATCAGTACAAAATTTTCAATCACTTCTCGATTCTGAAATGCACCATGTATTATCTAGAAACGATATAAATATTCATGAAAAATGGAAATTGTACCAACAAGCACTGGACAAATATTTAAAATCTGTACCTCATGCACAAAAACCTTTAGAAATACCTATTGTTGAACACGAAGCGGTTGAAACAAAGGAATACCAACCTATAAAAAGCAATCCCGGTACATTACCAATTTCTGAAATTATTGATTTAATTTGATTTTAAAATTTTTGGGTGCGTAAGCACTAAGGCTATTTTGCACGCGTCACACTATACGGGGTCCAGCCCCTTACCGTTACACATAACTCTAACGTTGCTTAATTAAAATCATAAAAGATTAAAATGTTCCGACTGTTGTTAAAAGCCGAGGCTGCAAAGAACACTCAGCACAAATAAGGACAAAACACAGGACAACACAAACAAAATTATACTGGCCATGGGGCCAGTCGCCAGAGCCTCGTTAGTCTTTAGTCCAGGGTGCACTACGTGGAAGTGAGGTTGACTTTTGGGCGCCTATGTGGAAGGTACCCCTTACACCCCTTTCTGAAATTATTGAAACAGTTCCAATAATGCTTCGAAAAAATACAGAGCTATTGCTAAAAAAAAAAAAGTTTTAAGTTCACACAATATATCTTGGGATACAACGGGCACCGTAACTATGTACGGTAAAATATATCCCAATTCCAATATTGTAGATTTAGTGAATGATGTGGTTAGGCAACGAAGAAAAAGTCAAAATCCTGTTGGACTTGATCAGTTTGTCAGAATCCTTCGTTCAATGAACATTCCACACCAGTTTCTTGGACCTGCAGCACTATCGAAACTATCACCAAAAAGAAGGGAAGCTTTGTCACCATTATCTTTTTTTGAAAAGTGGAAAGAATATAAATATTAGTAGTAAACATGAAATTACATCAACTCTATTATGTGTATACGAATCCAGCTTCATTATCAAATGCGTCTAAATTGTATAAAGCAGCCAAAGAAAAAATTTCCAAAGCTAAAATAAAACATTGGTTACAATCTCAAGATGCTTATACCTTGCATGCTCCTCCATATAAAAAGTTTCCCAGAAAACAATATTATGCTATTGGTCCTTTCGAAACTGTGCAAATGGATTAAGCCGATATGCAGAATGTTGCAAAATTCAATCGTGGTTATAGATATATTTTGTGTGCTATAGACATATTTTCCAGACTAGCATTTTGCATTCCGATAAGGACCAAACTGGTTCCGTTATAGCAAAAGCAGTGGAGAGAGCTTTGCACATGTACAAAAATGTTCCGTGAAATTGAATTTTGAATTTGAATTTGAATTTAAAATTTTGGGTGCGTCAGCACTAAGGCTATTTTGCACCCGTCACATTATACGGGGTCCAGCCCCTTACCATTACACATGACAACTCTAACGTTGTATAAATAAAAACCATAAAATATTCTGACTTTCGTTAAAAGCTGAGGCTGTAAAGGGGCACTCAGCACACATAAGGACAAAAGAACAGGACAACACAAACAAAATTATACTGACCATGGGGCCAGTCGCCAGAGCCTCGTTAGTCTGCAGTCCAGGGTGTACTGACGTGGAAGTGAGGTTGACATTTGGGTGTACTACGTGGAAGGTCACCCCTTACACCCCTGTTCCGTGAAATTGTCAGACAGATTTCGGCAAAGAGTTTTACAATAAACATGTTAAAACTATATTTAAAAAATACAATGTAAATCACTACAGTGTTTATTCGGAAATAAAAGCTGCAATATGCGAACGGTTTATTCGTACAATAAAAGAAAAAATTTATAAGTATTTTACAGCAAATCATAGTTACAAATATATTCATATTTTGCAAGATTTAGTTCAAAGTTATAATAATTCTAAACATTCAACTATCAAAGTTGCACCAGCACAAGTTAGCGATGAAAATATGAATCAAGTATGGTCTACATTATACGGATCAAAGAAAAACTTTCGAAAAAGTTGCAAATTTAAGCCGGGCGATTATGTGCGAATATCAAAAACAAAACTGAAATTTGAGAAAGGTTATTTAGAAAAATGGTCTCGGGAAATTTTTATTGTAGACAAATGCATAAAATCAAATCCGGTAACATATCACATTAAAGATTGGAACGGTGAAATGGTGAAAGGTATTTTTTACGAACAAGAGTTGCAGAAAATTAACGTAAATAAAAATACTGTCCATAGAATCGAGAAACTTTTACGTAGAAAAGGTAATTGGCTCTATGTAAAATGGTTCGGTTACTCAAATATCTTCAATTCTTGGGTTAAAAAGAGTGACACATTGTGTTTATAGTTCATTAGCTTTGTGATGGAGCGTGTGAATGAATTTTATCTCTCGCTCCCGTCTAATGCAAGCTCCGATATTTTCCAAAATAACACCTCGACCTGTTATACAACAAAATTAGCTCACCCTATTGATCTCACTGATTCTAAATGGTTGGTCGGTCTTGCCGAATGTAGTTGTACATGGAGTTTTTATAATGTGCCAACAGTTCAACAGATTATTATCAAAGCGGTGCGCGCAGACAACTCGGAAGTTATTCAAGAAAGAGTTGAAATTCCTGCTGGTTTTTATGCATCTATTCAACATATTCTGAATTGTGTTCCAGAAAAAATGAAACAATTTATACATTATGACGAGTACATAAACCGTGTATTTGTTAAAACTGACACGTCCATTCAGCAAATCATGATAGGTGTAACACCTGCTTTAATGTGTATTTTCGGATATGCTCAAAATATACCAAAAACAGAAGAACCTGTGGTAGTTGCGGTGAATCACGAACCCTTATTTTACAAAGAAGCACCTTATGTTTGTAATTTGAATTATTTTCTCCCCCAAGAGATTAATGTTTGCGTAGACATTGTGAAACCTCAACTGCATGGTCATATATTACGAAAAATCGGAATCAATCTATACCTATGGGCGAAAAAAGAACTTTGCATTCGATATACCACGATATATCAAAGTCGAAAAACACTACTTTGACACAATCGAGATAGACTTAAAGGGACATACATGGGATAATCTACCATTTCGGTTCGGTTCATCGTACATTAAGCTACATTTCAAGCAAACAGGAAAATGATCAGTGAAGGCACAGAAAATGATTTTTACATTACTCTTACTTCGAATGGCTCGCACAAACATTTCCCTCACAACACAACATCACATTTTGTGAATATGGTGGAAAGCGAAGTTCGTCTCAAACAGTCTGATTGGAAAATTGCATTAGCCGAAATTCAAATACCCAATACATGTTATAATATTACCGAAGATCAAAATATCATCTGGTATAATTTGCGTCTCGAAGAAAATCTCTATGAGGCCCACAAATTCAAAATTCCTTCTGGGTATTATCACACTGTAGATAGTGTGCTGGAACAAATCAATAAAAAAACAGATCTTTTTCGATTCACATATCGCAAATTAGCAAACACTATACATTGTAGTTACGATTTCCGTGTAGAATCAATTAAATTTTCACCAGTTTTGAGTCTACAGTTGGGATATGAACCGTACACTAACATCACAAAATACATCAATGGATCGCGGAGTCGATACTTGAATATTGGATATCCTCAGCAGGTGTTTGTGTACACCGATATTATACAGTATCAACTGGTTGGAGACAGTAAAGTTCCATTATTGCGTATAGCCAGCATAGAAAATGTTAACTATGGTCGAACATACTCTGTTTGTTTCAATCCTATGCATTATTTACCATTGTCAAAATTTTGTTTCAATACAATAGAAATCCTTTTAAAGGACCATGCAGGTCGAAATTTATCATTTCAATCTGGTACAGTGAACATAACACTTCATTTTCAACGGTCATGAAACATCGACAAACAGGTCGTGGAATACCCTATTTTGCTGGTCCTGTGTACCAACAGGGTCATGGTCTTGGGGGATTTTTTCGCGGTCTTTTTAGATATGCTCTACCTATATTAAAACCTGTTGCTAAAACTGTGGGACGTCAGGTATTGCGTACCGGAATGCAAGTTGCTGGTGACATGTTGGAAAATAAACCTATCAAGGAATCAGTTCGTGTAAGAATAAAACAGGCCAAAGAAAATTTACGTGACAAAGCAGAACAAAAAATTAACCAGTTGTTATCAGGTAATGGAAAAACAAAAAGAAAAAAAACAGTCAAAAGAAAAGCTATAAAAATAGGGCCTCCTTCGCTAGTCACACTCGGCTAAACGTCGTAGACATAGAAAGGACATATTTGATTGAGCGACCATGTCTAACATTCATCCTTGCAGTCAACCATGTTGCACAAGCGATTTTCATTTGTTTTCAGTTCCTATGACACAAACTATAATTGAGCATACAGATAATGTAGAGTATCGACCTATATCTACTTTAACTTCAGGGGGACCTATAGAATTTCATATTCTAGGTGAAACTGGTGAATTTATTCATCCTGGATATCTTTATCTTTACGTAAAGTGTAAAATTACAAAATCTGATGGTGAGGATCTTGACGATTCAGACAATGTTGCACCTGTCAATAATTTTTTGCATTCTCTTTTCAATCAAGTTGATATTTCACTTAATGACAAACTGATCACATCGTCTTCAGGTTCATACCCCTACAGAGCATATTTTGAAACTTTATTGAATTTCTCTGATGACGCCAAAAAAACACATTTAACATCTTCGCTCTGGTTCAAAGATACACCTGGATAGTTTAACACTCTGGGAAATGGAAATACCGGATATACATCTCGTGCCCAGTTCGCTAAAAACAGTGCTACTTTTGACATGTATGGAAGAATACATGCAGATATTGTAGGACTGGACCGTGTTTTGCCCAATAAAGTGGGAATGCGCGTGAAACTTCATAGAAGTAAAGATTCCTTTTGTTTAATGAATGCTGAAAATTCGTCTTATCTTGTGCATTTAGAAGATGTGACTTTATGGGTTCTGAGAATAACTGTTTCTCCCGATATTGGAATGCAACTCAGTACTAGAATGGAGCGTGAAACAGCTAAATTACCTATCACAAGAGTAGAAACTCTTACTCACACCATTCCTCAAAATATAACTTCTTATAACATAGATAATCTATTTTTGGGTAATGTTCCAAAAGCTCTTGTTGTTGGCTTTGTTTCGAATGCTGCATACAATGGAAAAAACAACTTGAATCCATTTCATTTTGAACATTTCAACATTAACCGGCGACAGCTACAAGTCGGCTCCAAATTTTATCCCTCCACCCCTCTACCAAATTTTTCAAAAAATAACTACATTCAAAGCTACTATACATTGTTTTCTGGAACTGGAATGTATTATTGTAATATTGGAAATTGTATTGCTAGAAAAGATTATCCTCTAGGCTATACCCTCTTCGCGTTTATTCTTTCGCCTACAAATTCTTTGAATGACAATACATGGGACATGGTACGTGACTCGCCTGTTACTCTCAAAATACATATTGCAAATTCCTTGACGTCATCTGTCACATGTGTTATTTACGCACAATTTGATTCGCTATTTCAGGTGGACAAAAACAGAAATATATATCCCGACTTTACAAAATAGATTTTAGTATCTTTGTGAGTGTTTGCCGGGATGAGATTTGTTATTCATTTCACTGCCTTCCAGGGCAATCAAAGTGAAATTATAGTCAAGGAGCATGCACTTGTCAATATTGATAACTTTAGTTCTGACTCCTGGATATTTTTACCACCATTTCCGTACGGTGAATTAGAATCGACCTCTACCCAGTTAAACAATTATGCATCTCAAAATTCACATTGTCTTGAATGGAATCATGGGTATATAAAATACAATCAAATAGCCAACATACTGACATCCTACACAGAACATGCTACAGCGTTGTATGCTCATGGCATCGAGCGCTGTACCTTCCTGGGAGACCTTCTACATCGCACCATCATCAATTTAGAAGACTTGCTTTGTCCGAAGGCTTGCCTGCTTGGATTTCCAGCTGAAAATTGTTGTCATCCATCGCATAGATTCGTCGAATTTCGCTGGGCAGCAAAAGAGTGCAAAGTGTATGCCAAGTACATTCGTTGCTACGAACTAAGAGGCTACCAGTTAGGTGTCATCTCACCATATATACCAACGCCTAGTTTGAATAATATTTATTCAGATATACATACAGTTTGTTCCAGTGAAAAAACGCAAGAGCAAAAATATGTGGACTGACGACATAATTTATATTATACTTCAAGATTGTAAAACTGCTGTTCAATTCGTTGGTGTGTATGCTGATAACCAGTTACCGGTATCAGTAAAATTTCCAGCAGGTTTAATTATTAATACAAGCACAAGTGAAAATATTGATGGTCATTGGGTTGCTGTGTACATTAACAAAAATGGAATTGGTATATATTTCGACTCTTTTGGAGAACCACCCTCCGAAAATGTAAAACGTTTTCTCAACAGAAATACTTACCGTTGGATTTGGAACAATCAACAGATTCAACATTCAGAATCAGTGTTTTGTGGTGTATTTTGTATAATGTTTCTTTACTACTCTACCAATAATTACACAATATTGGATTTTGTCAATTTGTTCAGTAAAACAAACTTTGTAATCAACGACAACATTGTTTTAAATCAACTGAAAATATTGTTATGTTAAAATGTCTACATTTTTGTATATATTATTTTGGTGTTGTATGTACAATTGTAAATATATATATATATATATAGTAGAATAATAAAAATTATATTTCACATATTTGTTTTTGATTTTATACTTTAAAATATTCTTGGAATGAAACAACAAAATTGACAATTAAACTTTATTTTGCATTCATTAATATATACATAAAATTCATTTGCATAAAATCTCAACATATCTGAGATTTGTTATTTCATATTGAACCAAGTAACAAGTCTTTGAACATTTCTAAAAGCACAGCCTGATTGAGAAAATGGTTCGTTTGATGTATGGTAACAACAACATCCACCCTGATACATAACAAGATTTTTTAATGATGGACAGCGCCTTGTATCGAGATCGACAATATTGTCAATATTAAATACATTTTGAATCAACTTTGATTTTTCCAACCCTTTACAGTAAAATATTGTATTTTCCCTCTTTAGCTCACTAAAAAACACCTTCATATTATAACCTTTCGGTTCTGCAAATAACAAACCATGGTGGTTATATGTTAACCACTTACATTGTTTGTAATCTAAGTCAAACTTTCCAATATCAACAAAAGCATGATATACAATTGTTAAATCTGTTGAGCAAACACAAATTTCACGAATTAGAAAACTATTGTCTTTACTTCTAAAACCTTGCACATCAATTATAAAAGCCATTTTTTTTCTTTAATGCAACTACTCACAGCAGAAATTGTCCCCGTGATGTATCTCGTTTTGATGTATACACCGAACTAAATTTTGCATTAAATCTCTCTCATCACTTAGAGTCCAAAGCAGCAAATAGGCGTCCGACTCTGTTTCAAGATCGTATTCAATCTCAGGGTGAGTATCCATAAAATGGTAGAAAATGTGATAAAAATTATCCGGCTCCCTAAGATAAGTTTTTAGGTTGGAAATCTTCCATGTAAAACAGCGTTCGCATTCGTCAGCACTTTCAACACTATCACACTCCAAATAATGCTTACTCAAGCACTGGTGAGCCAGTTGATTTGGTGCATTCGTAAAACAACCATCACAAATAACAGCATACTTAGGTACATAAGTATGTAGTCTTTTTAACAGACAATACTTGTCAATGAAGCCAGAAAAGCATCCACAACTTTCGAAAATAATATGTTCGATATCTTCTGTGTCAGCCAGAGCTGAAGCGTTGCGTATGTTCTGACTTGCCATAGTGATATAGTGGACATCTCACATCTTTTATATATATATATACACACTAGGAACTTTCCACATAACTGTCTCTCACAAATAACTTTCCAAGAAGAGAAAATTTTCAGGTCAATAAGCTCCCAACACCGTTACAAGTTGTCACAAATAACCTCCCAACACCATTACAACTTGAACTTTACCAAAAGTTCTCATCACTTGCTCAGTTTAGAAGTGATAACCTCCACACATACATTGCGAAAAAATAGTCCCAACTCACATTTCACTCTTTCACTTAAAAATTCAACACAATTATCAAATATCGGCAGTTCATGTCGCTTTACTTGATCTTTTATATTGGTAATATCCTGACAATTATGATCATTTGAATTATTAGTACAACCATAACAAGTATCCTTAATTGATCCAACACATAATGAAATATAAAACTCGTAATATTCACGTATTTGGGTCTGATATTCACAATACATTTTAGTTATCTTAGATATGCAATCAGACAATCGTAAAAGCTCTGTCCAGGTAGTTAACATCATTGTCATTGGTATTTCCGAATCAAAAATATCCACAAACTGAATAACTTTCTTATTGTACAATTTGCCAAAAGAAAGCATGTATTTTTCACCTAGCAACGCAGGCGACAAAACCAACTCTTCTTCACTAGATAAATAATTAAGATATATTTCCCCCTAACTCCATCAGTGTACACCATTCTTCCATACACAACACAATTCCTTGGCTGTTGTGGCGAGCAATACGCACACACACAGAAAAATCGTTCTCCACATCAAATCCAAAAGTTGCACTCCTGAATGCAGTTTTACTCAAAGGGTAACATACCTCCAACAAGTATTGCTTCCGTGGTTTCCATGTGGAAGAGGACTGGGCACCATTTTCCTCCATGCTGGTTCCAGAGAGCTGCTTTAGCATATTTAACTGCTGCTGCACATAACTATTCCCTTGAAAATTAAGTTTTCTTTTCGCATTCCAAACCTTTCCTCCCTGTAGAGATGCAGGTGCTACAGCTGACGTTGCAGTAACTCCTCCCGAACGTGTTGTTGCAGATTTGGACACTACAGATACTTCGGCACCACCAGATCTTTGCACTCTTCTTGACTTGGCAGAACCGCTTTTCTCCATCTTGCTCTTCTCTTTCCTGCTACTTCACGATGAACGTACTAACTGTACAGAACATGTGGTACTTTATATACACCAACCCACAACACTCCCATCAACGTCATAGATTTTTAAATAGCACATAACGGAACATCTTGAGCAGGAAATCTTTCTCTCTCTCTCTCTCTCTCTCTCTCTCCCCCTCTGTGTGTGTGTGTGTGTGTGTTCTCTCTTATGTCCTCTTTCTCCCTCCCTCTCTCTCTCTCCCTCTGTGTGTGTGTGTGTTCTCTCTTTCTTATGTCCTCTTTCTCCCTCTCTCTCTCTCTCTCTCTCTCTGTCTTTCTCTGTGTGTGTGTGTGTGTGTGTGCTCTTTCTGTATCTCGGTCTCTCTCTCTCTCTCTCTCTCCATCTTTATCTACCTCTCTATATTCCCCTCTTTTATCGCTCTCTCTCTTTATTCCCTTTCTTTGAGTACTTGGTGTCAAATCTCTACTTGCACCGAAAATTATACGTTCAAGGCTTCCAATGCACAAGAGTTAATTGTGTATCCATATGCCAATGTTGAATACATTGATGGTCTGTTTATCTTTTAAGCAGTGTGACAAACAGAATTATACCGTGCATTCCAGTGTAAGCCTCAGCTACTGGACGGGTCACAGGTGGCGGATAGCGAAACCTCCCTCCGATATGAGGGGGTGCTGCAAATAAGGGAGCACCGAACCGAGGCGGCAAGGGGTGTGGAGAGTGTCCAGTGGCATGGACATACTCAGCAAATACCACAGATACCCATCGACAGCCTTGTGACATGACGAATAATTGATCTATTGATGTAGTTTATTTCACTTCACGTTTTGCGCCTCTTGGCTAATTTGCGAAGATGGGATGAGTGATGAAATTGATGAATGGCCATTCACAAACAACCAAGCGTGAACGGGATTCGAACCCGGGACCCTTGAAACATGGCGAACAAACACCACTGCCTTGTGGGCCTGGAAGGATCCAGAAAGACTAACGGAGTTGGAACCCTGACAGAAAACAAGGGCGTACTTGATAACCCACAGGTGGCAGCACCACCACTCAGGTTTGAACTAAGAAATTAAAGGTGGAACAGACCATCGAATTTGAAATTCTACACCCAAATGATATCTTAATCCAACATCGAGTTCACAACCCCTCCTGTTGATATGATCTCTCAAGAAAGATTATGACAAATGATCCATGACAAATTGCTCAAGTTGTGGCTGGTCCTGCTTAGAAGAAACTTCCGACACTCCTACACACTCATAGGGGAAGCCAGTTGCGCTGTGCTTTGTTGAGTTAACTTATCTTATTTTACTTAATCACATTTATCCTTTATGGTTTCCTCTTTGTTATTTTACAAATGATTTGCATTTATTTACGTAAAGAAAAGGGACAAACAATATTTTGTTTATTTTTGTTTGATTCACTAGAATTTTAATTAGGAGCGTATGGGGTGCTTTTCAGAAAGCACCTAGATGTGAACCTTACTTCAACGCAGTACACTCTGAACTGAATTTTCCAGACGAGGCTCTGACGTGTGGACCAACATCCAGTTTAATCCTCTGCGAGACTTGGTGAATGATTGATTCAGTTCCACAGTGGTGTTTTCTCCCATATTAAACTGATATACTGACAGTAAACCAACTTTCTTCATATACAGGGTGGTGCAAAATTCCGTTTACAACGCAGAGGAGGTGAATCGCCAAGTAAAAACAAGGAAAAATGCCATGTGAAAAAATGTTGAAATCGGCACCGTTTGCGAGGGACAGGCGTGCGAAAATCTCCTCACACCATGTGTAAAGCACAATAACTCAAGAAGGAAGAAATATATCCATGTCGGATTAAAAGAATACAAAGAAAGTCGTGCCTGACGAATACAATGGTGCAGCAATGGAGGCCCAGTGTAAATTGCGCAAGGGGACTCTTCAAAGAAAGTGGGGATTCCCCTGATGAAAAATATAGGAAATTTACTACTATTTTCTACATAATGTTGAGATCGGAATGTAGGCAGTAAAAAATGACGACGTATGTCCACATGTCCCACTACTGCTGGGACACCGTCCTACACTCGGGAAATAGGAAATTCACCCGAAAATGACGCTATGCCGTCAGATTATGCTGAGATTGATTTCAGCTAATTGATACAGAAAGCCCCACTAGAGGCGCTGGGGGTGTAGGTCACCTGTTACGTGTTAGTGTTGGTGGATACTAAACCGCGTTTGGTAGAACCTGTCCCGCTTCCCGCGCTAGGGAGCGCTCAACAGTTTCGGTGTCAATGAGAAACGAGGAAAAATCGTCTGCTGGGCAGCGAGGAGCGAATGAAAGCCAGAAGAGAGGCGTTTACGTAGACGCTGTTGCGACGTTGCGTATTTTAATTGGCTGCCTGGCTTTGACTTTCCCCAGCACGGAAACTGTTGAGCGCTCCCTAGCGCGGGAAGCGGGACAGGTTCTACCAAACGCGGTATACGTAGAGAGTTTAGTCGACCGTTGTTCTTCCTGTCTATTCAGCGTGGAGTTTAGTCTGGCGTGTGTGTGTGTGTGGTTGAATTGCGCCAAGGAATATTGTACGTATAGTACGTATTCCCGTGTCCTTTCTCGGTTTGGAACAACTGCGTGGACACCTGTGTGACTTTACGTGGGTGCTAATCACGGTAGTTGTGATCCGTCACTCGGAGGGAAAGTGCCCCTGTTGCTGGGCAGTTCTCGAACAGGACAATGCTGGAGTACTCTACCCACGAGTTTCCTGATATGCATCTCGCTTATGGAGAGGCAAACCGAAACAGCCGTGAACCACTGCGTTCATATCACGAACGATTTCCCAATAGGCGGTTACCAGCACATGCACTTTTAAAGACTTGATGCTCGACTGCGTGAAACTGGATCTTTACTACACCGTACGTGGGATTGTGGAAGACCCCGCATTGTGCGCACTGTGCAATTTGAAGAGGACGTGTTGGACGCGATACGAGACCGTCCTGACACCAGCACACGTGTCATTGCTCGTACGCAACAAACCCACCATAGCAATGTGTTCCGCGTTATTCAGGAGGAGGGATTGCACCCATACAAATTGCATAAGGTGCACCACATACTGTCCACGGACTTTCCCCTACGCATAAATTTCTGCCAATGGTACGTGCAACAAACTCTTGCCATTCCAGATTTCCCAACAAGAGTTTTTTGGACCGATGATGAAAAGTGTATGAGTGTCGCAAACATTCGCAAACAAATTAACATCATTTGTGTAGGTAACAAGTAACTCTTTCAGAAAACTAGGATAACAGATCTGTATAATGCGATATAATGTACTAAAACTCTAGTCCTAACTGACGTATACGTTTTCTCATGCAGAAATAAACGTGACTTTTTCTGATGGTGCTCATACTTAAACTAAAACATATAATAACACACCAACAAATGCAACCTTACGTTGAAACACGAAAGAAAATAAAAGCACCACACAATCACCACTAGCACACGGAAACAGACCGTATTCATCGAGCAAACTCAGACGAATGACGCGATCGCTTGTAGCACTTGGCAGGCGGAACTCAGGTAGTCGGCTAGTGAGGCCCTTTTTTCTATTGTTCAGTGTGATTTCTTAGAATACAAAGCCTAGTTTCATGTAATATGGTTCAACTCCTTTGCAAATTAACAAGTATTTAACCCATGTAGCCAAATGCGAAAATTGACTTTTGTCCAGCTAGATTACGAAAATACCACACTGTGCGTCGCTGAGACTGGATCCGCAGGAAATAAGCGCGGCTAATGTGACAGTGAGCACAGATGAAACAACAACGGTGCTACAATCCATAATGGGGAAACTGGATGTTCTTCAGTCAGATATGAGACCTGGAAAAGAGGCAGGATGAAAAGATGGACTAGAGCGCAAGATGGAGAGATCGCATGAGGATCTAAAACGAGAGATGCAGAAGGACCTCAAAAGGGCGAATACGGTGCTAGAGAAGGCGATCGATGAAGCGGCTGAGAAGACTGAATCGCTGGAGCAGCGGACGGGAAGCGTTTAAGAGAGTCTGCATTACATCAGAGCTGAATTTGCAGAATCCATGGATCAGCTATAGGAGACCCGGATCCACGAAATATCCGAGAACTTGCGAGACACTGTCTCAACAGCTTGAAGCCACAATTGAACAAAGGTATAATCTGGTGCGGGAGACCATCAGTGAGGAGATTCAAGCTCTCAGAGCGCAGATCTCAAGCACAGCCTCGTCACACACACGCAGAGTTAATAAGCTCGTAAAATCCAGAGACCGACGCGCGACGAGGGGCAACACTTCCCTAGCTTCAATGTGTGGAACTGCGATGGGAGCGACAAATATGTATTTGCAAAGGGACCTGTTGCTACCCAAGTTAGATGCCAAAAATCAAGATGAACTAAAGGCTTGCACTTACATCTAGGAGATGGAAACTTGTATGGATCTCGCGAAGATTCCGGAGAACCAGAAGATTAAGGTTGTCGAAATGTCCCTTCGAGGAAGTGCGCTAGCATGGTTCAACATCGGTAAGTGCAATTTCACGGTCTTTCAAGTTCTTAAAGAGCGGTTTATGGCGCTGTTTTTGGGTGAAGAAAAACTCATTAAATTGAAGGCGGAAGTTTACACAAGCAGGTACCCGCCGGGAGACTGGAAGACCCTTGCAGAATATTTCATGGACCTGGTGTAGCGAAATGCAGTGTTGCCAAATCTGCTCTATGAGCAAACATTGGTGCAAGTAGCTCTGAAGCAGTACCCAGCATATGTTAGGAGAGTCGATATAGGACTGAAAAACACAACGTGTAACGAGTTACTGAACGTGCTGAGGGAGGTGTAGGAAACATCTTACACGCCGACGCAAAACTTTACTTCTGTGCAGAATCGTAACCGCAGGCAACTAAACACTTTTGAGACTCGCGATCTGCCCTCTCGGGGCAGTGTAAGCAACAGGGGATTCAGATCGGATGACAACCCCTCACGATCGCTCAGGTTCGACCCTCAACCACATGGCCGACAGCCACCTCAAGGCAACGCCCCCCCTCCCCCCAGCGGGACAGAGGCGACAGACAGCAGAAAGGATATAATTACGCTTACAATGATGGACCGACCAGGGATAATGCGGAAGAAAGGCAACAAATGGAAATTGAATTTAAAATTATGGGTGCATCAGCACTAAGGCTCTTTTTCATCCGTCACATTATACGAGGTCCAGCCCCTTACCATAACAAATAACATAGTTGTAACGTTCTCTATCTAAAATCTTAAAACATTCAGACTTAGGTTAAAAGCTGATGCTATAAAGAGGCACTCAGCACCACATAAGGACAACACACATAATTATACTGGCCAGTCGCCAGAGCCTCGATCGTCTGCAAAATGCAGTCCAGGTTGTACTATGTGGAAGTGAGGTTGACAATTGGGTGTACTATGTGGAAGGTCAGCCCTGACACCCCGAAAGGCAACAAATGAACATCAATGCAATAATAGAAACAAGGCAAGACAAGGTTGATCGAAGGCGAAGCAGTGAATGACAGCCAGAACGGGAAAGGGGAGAAAGGAGTGAAAGTATGACATCATCTCCCTGGACCCGGGAAACTATCAACGCAACGAAAACAGGAATTTTGTTTACCATGGTGACCACAGTGACGAAAGACAGTGTGAAACACATGTGAAGAGTTTCGTGGAAGAGAATGCAAACGTAAATACGTTATTCGATAAGGTGTCTGATGAAAATAATCAGAATGCCCTTAACAAGCCCCGCCCTTTGCCCCTTGTAAATGTCCTCGTAGAAACAAAAATATGTGAAGCGGTATTCGATTACGGGGCTAGCCACAGCTGCCTGAGCAAGGATATATGACTATCCCTATTGGAGGAAGACGCCAATCTGCTACAATTAAGCGTTGAATACGTCAAAATGATTTCAGCATTCAGTTCCAGGGCCTCAAAGATCGTCACGCGGGCTTATCTGCCCGTATCGTTTGGATGTGTGACTTCGACGAGAATACCGATGTGGTGCGATTGAGTTGATTTGAGTTGATTTTAAAAGTTTGGGTGCGTCAGCACTTAGGCCATTTTGCACCCGTCACATTATACGGGGTCCAGCCCCTTATCTTTACAAAGAACAACTCTAACGTTGCATAATTAAAATCTTAAAAGCTTAAAACGTTCTGACTTTCGTTAAAAGCTGAGGCTGTAAAGGCTCACTCAGCACACACAAGGACAAAAAACAGGACAACACACACAAAATTATACTGGCCAGAGTGCCAGTCGCCAGAGCCTCGTTCGTCTGCAAAACGCAGTCCAGGGTGTACTAACGTGGAAGTGAGGTTGACAGTTGGGTGTACTACGTGGAAAATCACCCCTTACACCCCATGTGGTGCGATTGAACGTTATTTTGGCCATGAGGTACTTGCACACTTTTAGAAGTCATCCGCAGTATGAGCTTGTACTGCGGGGAGTGGCAAAGGAGATTCAGAAGGACTTGGCGGAATAAGAGCTAATCATGAGGATTGTACCTAGTCTGCGCTTTCAATGACAACATGGCATTGATCAACCACAGGACTTTACTACTACTACTGCCCGGTGCCTCCACCACGTTACGTTTAGGCCGTTCGCCGGCTTAAACTGCTTGGCTGCAAGAGGATGGGTGTATGAGGAATGGAATAAATTACAAATTACGCTCATTGCCCTTTACCAATTTTTAGTAGAATCCGCACAAGCTAGGGAGAAGATCACGCAGGAGCCAGCAAGATATCTAAACACTGTCACCACTGCACATGGTTTCCTTTGTGTTCCTCGGCTGAGTCACGACGTGGCACTATAGAGGTCCATCGAAGGTGCCCTCAGTGGGTTCGTCCAAATTTTTAAAACGGACAGACTTAACACTGTCACTTACAACACATTTCGCGCTTCTCTCTCTCGATCAAGATTCCCCCGGCGACCTCTAGTCACCAGGGGACTGCTGGCGTTTTTGATTACACAGCATTTTATTCTGGCTCGTGACAGTAGACGTCAAATTTCTAGTTGTTAGGAACCTGGTTGAACTTTTAATTTGGGGGAACGAGTTTTCAGAAGACAACCACGCCTTCCTGGACTTCCACAAGAAATCTATGAGATTGAGCCTATACACACAAATAGGGGGAAAGATGTCAACCCCCTCCACGGCTACGGTGGTCGCAGCGGCAAAAGTTGTTGAAGCCAGAAAGAGGGATAGCAGTGTTGCCAGAGCCTACGAGAAGAAAGCAAAAGGGCAAGAAAGAGGAACGTCGACTCAGGATATTCGGGAGCACGTCGAGGAACAGAAGAGAAATTGATTGAAGTTTTACTCGATTTTCGAGATATATTCGATGAAAAACCAGGTTTAATGAAGGGGTACGAACACACACCTGAGCTTACAGATGACTAGCCTGTCTTACAGAAAGTCTATCCACTCCCGTATGCATACAGGGAGGAGGTGAGGACTCGGATAAAGAAATGGCTGGACTGAGGCATAATAAACAGCAAACTACTCGTACGTGAGCCCGCTTGTGTGTGTCAGGAAAAAAGACTCACAGCGAAGTGTACGTCCGTGTCTCGACGCGTGACTTTTAAATTTACGTATAAGATCAGAACAAAATCAGCCATCTCCAGTATTGGAAATACTGCAGAAATTCGAGGGCAAGAAGTACATTACATGCGCCGACCTTACGAACTTTTCTTCAAACAAAATTAAGAGAAAGTTATCAAAAGTATGTGGGATTCGTTTTTGACGGCATCTCCTACACTTCCACCAGAGTGAGCTTCAGCTTGAAGACAGCCATGTCGAGTGCGGTACGAGTACTGAGATACGTACTGGGACATTAAATGGACGATTTTCTGTCGTGCTATGTCGACGACATGCAGACTGCAAGCAACGACTTCGATAAGCACCTGGAACATCTGCGGTCAGTTTTTATTAAACTAAGATGCTAGCCTTAACACTAAGTTAAAAAAGTGTAAATTCGCATGGCAAAAAGTAGCCATCCTCGGATCGAAAGTCACTCCACAGAAGAAAAAAATGGACTCTGAAAAGTTGGCACCAATACACAATTTTCCCAAGCCAATGAACGTAAGACAGCTTCGTTCGTTCCCGGGTCGCCTTAATTATTACAGAATATTCAATGTGAAGCATGCCTAGCTTATTTCGCCGACCTTAGAATTGTTGAAGCGTTCACGAAGAGAGACGTTTGGAGAAGATGTAATGTTTCACCACCCTGATCCAGAAAGTACATTTTATCTGGAAACTGACACAAGTGGCAAAGCTGTCTGTGCGATACTGTACCAACTTAAAGAAGGTCATGTACGAGTTATAACGTGCCACAGTAGAGTGTTAAGTGACTGTGAGAAGATGTACAGCATCACAGAGAGAGAGCTCGCCGCCATTTTGTACGGCATACAAAATAACTTGGTGTACCTAAATAGAGTGGTTTATGATTCGTAGAGACCACAAGGCGCTAAAATTTCTCTTAACGTGCCGCCTCACGAATCCGAAGATAGCCAAGTGGTTACTGCTACTTCAGTCATTTGACTTCACGATTGAATACATAAAGGGCAACACACAACCCCGAAGATCACTCTCTCCTTATTCGTGCGGTGGGAAGGTAGAGGAAAGCGGAGGCACAAAGGAAACGTGTGAGGTCATAGCGGCAATATATTTCAGGCCTCCCGAGGATCTGAAAAGGAGGATGCAGGATCTTCCAAAGCTGCAACGAAAAGTAGTGCTAGGGCCAATAGTTCGATCCCTAGAAAGACATCAAGAAAAGGAGAGAGAAGAAGATTCTCGTTATGTGTTAAAAGATGACATCCTGTGCAAAAAGGATTCTGGAGTGTTAAGATTTACATTCCGAAGTGCCTAACGGATGACATAATGGATTTTATCACAAGAGAGGCGACTATGGACAACAGATAACTCACGTTGCAATCTCCGAATTCTTCACTTGGCAGAAGATGAGAGCAAACATCATGTGATCTCTGCCTGCGAACGAAATATTCTAACCAGGAGATGAAAGGACCGATGCACCCAGTGGTGGCAAGTAACGTTGGCGAGATTATATCCGCTGATCTCTATGGTCAGTTACCGAAGGCGAGATACGGTCTCCTAGTTTGTGATGTGATGGTATATCAGCTGAAGAAAGCCACGGCAAACGCAATCCTAAATAAGATTGTGGAAATGACTTTTTGGTAGTTTGTCCGAATGTAAAGACGTTCCTCACCGACAAAGGGACGCAGTTTACGGCGAAGACATTGAAGTAAGAATTGAACGGGAGGGGAATCGAATTGCGATTCATCAGTGCCAAGAACCCTAGAGCCAACCCTGTGGAGAGAACCATGAGAGAGATAGGCAGACTTTTTCGCGTTTGCATAAAGGACAAACATCGTAAATGGCCGCCAACACATTCCGGACATCACAAAATGCATGAAACTGACTGTGCACAGTTCCATGGAATATGCTCCCTACAAGGTATATTTCAACAGGAACCGGAGGAGAAAATAAGCCGAATATTCAATATCCCCCGATTGAACGACGATTCCAGTCGTGAGATAAAACTAATGAGAGCCAGGGAGAATCTAATAAAAGCTGCGGCTGCTAGAAAGAAAAAGAACGTCAAAGGAAATTTGACAACATTTCACGAAGGAGATTAGTCCCAAAAAGGTATTTTGCGACTTCAGATGTAGACAAGGGCATCTACAGAAAATTCGTGCATCTCTTTGAAAGCCCATTTTTGGTGGTGAAGGAAGTAGGGCCCAATGCATACCTCTTGTCCAACCCACGAAGCAACAAGGAGATCGGTGTTTACGACACCACCAACCTACGCTGCTACATAGCAAGACGCATAGCACATTGAGGCTATTGATCATGGAATTTAAGTGTAATTTAGTGTTTTTCTATTGTATTATTACTGTTATTATTATTATTATCATCGTTATTATGCTTATCAGTCATTGTCATTATTAGCATTAGCGTATTTATAATTGTAATGTGCATTATATTTAGTGTGTTTCCAGTGTCAATTGTAAATAATAATATAAAAACATTAGCTAGCAATTGCTGAAAAAGGAGGGAAGATAATGAGAAGATTATGGATGTATATAATTACCTGAATATTGGAAGCAGCAAGAGGTGTCAAGTTTTATGACTGCAACGAACAAGAGGGATCCTACCTAATCACTTCTCTAGCGCAAAGAAAACGGTCGACCAGCTGTAGGAAGGAAACCTTGGCTGAAGGTCGCGTGCGAATGAATGAATGACCTCAGGTCGTTCGAGACCCTTCCTCGGACTCTTTGGTAGAATATGATTTTGAATTTTTGGGTGCGTCAGCACTTAGGCTAATTTGAACCCGTCACATTATTGTCACGGGCCGGAAATAAAATGCTGTGTAATCAAAAAACGCCAGCAGTCCCCGGGTGACGAGAGGTCGCCGGAGGAGTCTTGATCGAGGGAGCGAAGCGCGAAGTGTGTTGCGAGTGACAGTGTTAAGTCGGTCCATTTACAAGTTTTGGGCGAACCCACTGAGGACACCTTCGATGGACCGATGGAGCGCCACGTCGTGACAGCCGAGGAACCGCGAAGGAAATCAGGTACAGTGGTGACACTTTGGGTTTTATCATTGTCAGTGTTTAGATATCTTGATGGATCGTGCATGATCTCCCCCCCCCCACTTGTGCGATTCTATTAAATATTGGTAAGGAGCAATGAGTGTAATTTATTCCATTCTTCATACACATATCCTCTTGCAGCCAAACAGTTTAAGCCGGCGAACGGCCGAAACGTAACATGGTGGAGGCGCCGGGCAAAATAGCTACCGGTCCCCCTTCAATAAGTAAATTAAAATAATCACGTCAATTGAAACAATCACTATGTTTTCTGAAGGCACAAAATTTCCCAACGAGGAGCTCATTAAAGCCGCGGAAGAAGTTCTCCGAGATTCGCATGCGAGAAACAATTTCACCGCCCTCGATACATTTAGTGCAAACAATCCGTTCTTGCAAGTTAGAGCTATGCCTAACACAGTGCTAAGAGACCCTGCTTTGACGTCACATATATCAGAGTCCCAAATCAGAGTCCCAATTCACAACCAGCTCTCTAAAAATCAACAAGGCCTTTATGATGCATTACAGGGTAACGTATTTGTCTTACAAAATTTAGTCTCCATGATTCTTGCCCTCCGTAAAGATCACGACGATCTTAGAAATCAGGTACGTAGGGAATTGAACTCTAGGCGGCAGTCAGCACATTCCAGCTCGCAAGCAAAGGGCGTTCAATATGCCGCTCAGCGCTCTCAATTACTTAAAGAAGTCGAGAAATTTTTCTCTCGTCAGCACGAATCTCAGTGCTCGCAGACGACCGAACAGAGTTCGAGCGATACGGCTCCCGCTGAAACCGAGAGCAAAGTACAACACAGGTTGTCGTCGCACACGAGCAAAATTAACATCATAACAGCTGATATCACAAAAGCAGATGCAAATGTTTTGGTTTCAGCTTGCAACCCTGATTTTGTACCTATCGGCGGAGTAACTTTAGCTTTTTCTAGAGCATGCGGACGGCAACTGGACGATGAACTTCAAATCTTCAACAAAACAAAGCCTAGCGACGTCAGAGTTACCCCAGCGTACAATCTATCTGCTAATTATATTTTTCATTCCGTCAATCCAAACAACAAGGACCCTGAAATTTTGCGAAAATGCTATGTTAATTGCCTAAATTTACTCTTAGCTTTAGGACAAAGATCCATTGCTTTTCCACACCTAGCCACAGGCGCTTTCGGGTTCGACTCAGCAGCCGCAGCCAAAATAGCCCTTTCATGTGCGAAGCAATTTTTAGAAGAACATCCTGATGAAATAGACTGTATTACGTTTTGCACTCATGCAAATTCTGACAAAGAGATATTTGAAGGCGAATTCAAACAGCTGTTCTAAATTTTCCGAATGTACAGATGAAATGAAAGGACGATATGCGAGAAAGAAGAAACCTAAACAGAAGCAAAATCGTAATCTTGTTACATCACTTACCAGTGCACAGGAAGGTAACGCTGGAATTTCAGAAAAAATTCAGAAAATCACACTTCCTCTAACAAAAATCAACAACCTTTTCTTCGTTGACATAACTGTAGGAAACAAGCAAATACCAATGCTTTTAGATTCAGGTAATACCACAACTGTCATGAACAGGCAAGACTTACCTCGAAATATCAAGGTAAAACAGAAATTTCATGTCTTATGTGCTTTTAACAATTCAAAATTTTCAATAACAAACGAAACCGACTTACACTTCAAATTGGCCGATCAACCTTTTCTGCACACGGCACTTCTGTATGAAGGGTCAGGAAAACTCAACATTTTGGGAAATGATTTTCTAACAGCACATAGAGCCGTCATAGACATAAGTAGACGAACCTTGCAAATTACTCGTTTTGGCTCCTGGAAATTGCAAAGAGAAAAGAATGCTCAGGAACAAGTACACAAGTTATCCAAAATCGCCACGGAACATTTAGAACAGTGTATCCAACACACCTACACAACACAGGAGGAAGTAAAACTAAACCCTAGAGAACAAGCGGTGGTAAAAGTACAGCTTGTAAATTGCACAACCAGCGACAGTAGCCATATATTAAACCCCATTCCCAGATTTTCATCCCCTAAAGGAACTTGCATCCCTACCTCCCTCATGCATGAACACGAACCACACGTCCTCATTACAAATTTTTCCAATGATCCAGTTACCATTCCGACATTCACGACGATAGGAAAAGCTGATGCTGTCTTGGAAATAATTGGCCAGCAGGAAACGGGAGACACAAACGGTCCTGCCGAGGCAAGGACGGAACCTATCTGGAACCCACTTAAGGAAAATAACAGCGACGATAGGAAGCCACATCGACATTTTTTGAAGGAAAATTCTGAAGAACTCCAAAAGCGCATTTCTGAATCTCGGTACAACTTCGACCAAACGAAGATCGACATCAACCCCAACGTCTGTGAAGAAGACCGAGATAAACTACTAGAACTGACACACGAGTTCGCTGATGTCTTTAGTTGGAAAGAGGACGATATAGGAAGTTGCACCCTGTATGAACTGGATATCGATGAAAAACTAAATATGCTGACCAAGGCAGTAATTTATTTTATTATAAAACATAAACTAACGTAACGTTTCAACCTTCTAGCAAGGTCTTCTTCAGACTCTGTATCAAGTACAAAAGTAACCAGATACAACAAGAAGGGTAATATATATACACAAACATTACTCCCTCCAGACTATTTAGAAAGTTGTTAGGAACTTTCTAGCAGATGACTTTCACTTTCCAACTTTACTTTCACCTAAAAGGCTAAACACAATTACTTCCATATAGAATGTGGTTGGACTTTTTAATCTCACGCTCTTTTCCCTTCATTTTTCTTCCTTCTCCTCTCCTCTTTTTCTCTTGTCCTTTCCACTCTTTCCAACATCTTCTTCCATTCTTTGTTTAACTTCAGTCCCCCATTCCAGTTCATTGTGTCTTCTTCGCCTTTCTTCTCTATTTCCTTGGCTTCCTTCCATTTTCTCACTAGCATTCTCTTCTCCCTTCCTATCTGCTTAGCCTCATCCCACTCTATGTCATGTCCTGTTTCTCTCGTGTGTTTAAATATTGCATTTCTCTCTCTCTTAAGTCGTACATCATCCCTATGTTGTTTCAACCTGTCTTTCAGCCTTTTTTTCGTTTCTCCTATGTACACACTCTGACATTCTTTACATTTTACTTCGTAGATAATCCCTTCTTCTTCCTCTTCTCTGTTTTCCTTTTTCTTGTTAGCATTCCTCGCTATTCCTAAGATGCTTCTCCCTCCCTTCCTGTAAGTTTTAATTCCTGCTTTTCTAAGCACTTTGATTAAAAAGTCCAACCACATTCTATATGGAAGTAATTGTGTTTAGCCTTTTAGGTGAAAGTAAAGTTGGAAAGTGAAAGTCATCTGCTAGAAAGTTCCTAACAACTTTCTAAATAGTCTGGAGGGAGTAATGTTTGTGTATATATATTACCCTTCTTGTTGTATCTGGTTACTTTTGTACTTGATACAGAGTCTGAAGAAGACCTTGCTAGAAGGTTGAAACGTTACGTTAGTTTATGTTTTATAATAAAATAAATTACTGCCTTGGTCAGCATATTTAGTTTTTCATAATCATGGAAACAAGGCTTAATGGAGTTATAATTGGACATTTTCCAAGGCTGATGAGGAAAATTAACAACTGGAAAGACTTGAAGAGGAAAGAAATACACAAAGACGAACAAGAGAAGTTTCTGAGAAAATGTTTGGAGAGAGGCACAGTGCCTAAAGGATTAAAAATAAGTAAGAAGGGAGTGATTTGCAACACCAGGAGATGGAGGATATTGGTTCAGAAAATGGAAAAAGAACTGATATGGAATGAAATAAGGGCAAGAAGAAAGGAGATAAAGATAATAAAGGAGAACCTGACAAGAATTGAAAAAGCTATTGAAGATGGTCTCACCATTTTTACGAGAGAATATACATTTCATGAAATGAAAATCTGGCAGGAGAAATTTAGAGAGAAAATGAAAATAAAATTGAAGAAGAAAGGAGAGGGACTAGGATGGAAAGAAGAAAGAGGAGAAGAGGAAGAAGAAGAGGATACCAGAAGAAGAGTTGTGGTAATAGGGAATGTAGATCTAACAAAAGAAGAGGAAGCTTTTTTAAAACTAGGCAGAGGTTTCAAAGTTAAAGAAAGAAATGTAGATTATGAGGAAGTTATATATGACATTGAAGAAGCAGTGCTCCATATAAAAGAAGAACCAGAAAGAGACAAGATTAGAAGAAGAACAGCAGCCATACTAAAGAAAGAAATGGGAAAACAAGGAAAAGTAGATAATTTGAGTCAAAAAGAAAGGGAAGGGATGAAGAAAATCAAAACAAGAAATGATGTGGTGATAGAGCAGGCAGATAAAGGTGGAGCAATTGTGGTGATGGAAAGAGAATGGTACGAGAGGAAGTTTGAAGACCTAAAAGAAAATGGATATGAGGAGATTTGTGGAACAGGTGAAGAACAAACTATAAAAGAAAGAATCATTAAAGACTGTAGGAGGAGTGGATTCAAGAAATGCATAAAGGAGACAGGAAGACTACCAAGTTTGAAAGGCTTTCCAAAGATACACAAAGAGGAGATAAAGTTAAGACCAGTAATGAACTGCAGAAACAATATTTTGGAACCCTTAGAAAAGAAATTAAAGAAAGTTATTGAAGTGTTAGTAACACAGCAAGAAAGCAGAGCAGTTAAGAACAGTGAACAAGTAGTAGACCTCATAAAAGGACTTAAGTTAAATGAGATGAAGACGACAATGTTTAGCTTAGACGTGAAAAGTATGTTCCCGAGCATCAAGAGGGGACACGTTTTGGACATTATTAAAAAGAGAATGGGACAAGAAATTATAGGAGAATGGGATAGTGAAAGGGTAGTGAAGGCGCTGGAAACCATTTGGAATAATGGTTACAGTATAATGGGAGATAAAATAATGTTAATGAGTGAAGGACTAAATATAGGTTCCAGTCTAAGCCCAGCATTGGCTGAATTGGTTATGAATGAATGGGAAAAGAAAGTGATAGAAAAGGGAGGTGACAAAATGGTTCTGTTTTGCAGATATGTGGACGACTGTTTTGGCATTTGGAAGGGAACGAAGAGGCAGCTTGACATTTTTGCCAAAGAAATTCAAGATGAAGAAAGAGGGATATTATTGGAACTTGAAATAGAAGAAGAAGACAAGTTAAGCTATCTAGATATATTGATGAAAAGGAAAAGAGGACAAGAGATTGAAACCGCTTGGCATCAGAAGAAGTGTGCAGCAGGGGTATTCTGCCACAAAAGAAGTGATGTAAGTGAGGTGACAAAAATAAATTTTATAAAGAATATGGAGGACAGAATCAAGAAAATATGCATGAAAGAATGTGAAAAAGAAGGCAAAATAAATAGCCTATGGAAACAGGTGGAAAAGAATGGCTATGAGAAGCAGGATAGACTGGACATAAACAGAAGAAGTAAGAAAACGGGCAGGGGAGAATTGGAAGAGAAAGAAAAAGAGGAGAGAAGGTTTGGAATAAGGAGTATGGGGAAGACCACAGAAAAGATATGCAAAGTGCTTAGAAAAGCAGGAATTAAAACTTACAGGAAGGGAGGGAGAAGCATCTTAGGAATAGCGAGGAATGCTAACAAGAAAAAGGAAAACAGAGAAGAGGAAGAAGAAGGGATTATCTACGAAGTAAAATGTAAAGAATGTCAGAGTGTGTACATAGGAGAAACGAAAAAAAGGCTGAAAGACAGGTTGAAACAACATAGGGATGATGTACGACTTAAGAGAGAGAGAAATGCAATATTTAAACACACGAGAGAAACAGGACATGACATAGAGTGGGATGAGGCTAAGCAGATAGGAAGGGAGAAGAGAATGCTAGTGAGAAAATGGAAGGAAGCCAAGGAAATAGAGAAGAAAGGCGAAGAAGACACAATGAACTGGAATGGGGGACTGAAGTTAAACAAAGAATGGAAGAAGATGTTGGAAAGAGTGGAAAGGACAAGAGAAAAAGAGGAGAGGAGAAGGAAGAAAAATGAAGGGAAAAGAGCGTGAGATTAAAAAGTCCAACCACATTCTATATGGAAGTAATTGTGTTTAGCCTTTTAGGTGAAAGTAAAGTTGGAAAGTGAAAGTCATCTGCTAGAAAGTTCCTAACAACTTTCTAAATAGTCTGGAGGGAGTAATGTTTGTGTATATATATTACCCTTCTTGTTGTATCTGGTTACTTTTGTACTTGATACAGAGTCTGAAGAAGACCTTGCTAGAAGGTTGAAACGTTACGTTAGTTTATGTTTTATAATAAAATAAATTACTGCCTTGGTCAGCATATTTAGTTTTTCATAATCATGGAAACAAGGCTTAATGGAGTTATAATTGGATATCGATACAGGAGATTCGCCTCCAGTGTACACTCGACCCCACAGGATACCACCCCATACACTTCCAATCATGCAACAAGAAATCAAGAAACTGCTACAACAGGCTGTCGTTTCTCCTATTTTAGCGCCACGCTGGAATTCTCCTATTTTGCTTGTGAAGAAACCAAATAACACGTACCGCGTCTGCTTCGACGCTCGTCGGATCAACGCCGTCGCCAGATAAGTTTTCCGGCACATCATCTCATAGACATCGTAGAGAGGACGGCAGGTTTCAATGCAAGAGCTTTTGCATTGTGCAACAAATTATGATGAAAGAGCTTTTGCATTGTGCAACAAATTATGATGCAAGAGCTTTTTGTATTACATATCAGTTAGTATTGTGAGAGTGGCTGAGGAGTACAGATGTGTTGTTGCAGTGCTCCTCTTATTTTTTTTAAATATAGCAGATTTGTATAAATTGAATTATAGGTTTGTTTGATTCAATATATAGAATTTTCTAATATATTGAACAAAGGGTTTATATTTGCCCTAGTTTGTTATACAAGATCAATACATGACACATGGTATTAGGTCAATGCCTTTCCATGCACATCACGACATGCCTGTGCAGACATGCAATTGTGAAAGGTCAGTGCTTCAGTGGATCAATACTTATTCTATCTTTGTGCATGTAGGCTATCCTGTACAACCTGTCATAGGTTTATTAAGTATAGAGTTCTGATTTGAACCCCAAGAAATTTTATATAAATACCAAAGCCAAAAATATTAACACACATACACACATACACACACACTAAATATACAAAACACACTGCTGAACCCAACTGATATTTTTTATTAAGCATAGAATTTTGATTTGGACCCCAGGAAATCTTATATAATAAACAACAACAAAAATGCCAAATCAAAAACATTGTAATCAATGCAATAAGAATATAACCAGCCCCAATTGGGCCAGGCATCAAAGGAATTGTAATCCAGACAAATGCAGAACTCCCACAAAAATATGCCCTAAATGCCATAGAAAATATAGCATGGAATACTTCACTTATAAACATAAAGGTACTTGCTCTGCACAGTCATCAACATTGCCCCCTCAACCATCTACATCTGGTCTGAAAAGGAAGCATGAAGCACCTGTTAATGCTAGAGCAGCAAAGCAGCCACGCTATGAACCCGTCCATAGCAGTTTTAACGGCCAATTAAGGGATCACCGTTTTGTATCAGAGCCAAGATGTGACATTAAGAATTTCTTGAACAGTATAAATCCAGATGTGCAGGCAATTCTAAATGCACAAAATGGCTCTTATAAGCTGTCCCTCAAATTGTTTACACAATATAAGAAACCAAATGGCACAAAATTTACACAGCCCCACATAACAGAAACTGTACCTGTATATTCAAATACAAATTCAGACAAAATAATAAGCAGTTTGATAGATCAATTGATTATTAAACACTCTGAATTTGCTGCAAAAGAATCTGGATGGAGCCTATGCGGATCTTCACTCAAGTTATATATTAATATTTCTGAATTCAACCCATTACAAGGATCTACATATTTGCCTTTACCTGCCAATATTAAAAACAAAAGAGCCGTGGTTAACATAGAAAATAATGATGAGAAATGCTTTTTGTGGTGTATTTTAGCTGCTTTGTATCCAGTTTTAAGGGATCCCGAGAGAATAAGTTATTATAAACAACATGAAAATGATTTTGATGAAGCAATGGAGGGTTTAGAATATCCAATGTCTGTTCAGAATATTGATAAATTTGAAAAAAAAAGGCCAGGGTTATGAATGGTAAACAATTATCTATTAATGTATTTATTTGTTCTACTGGCCGTGGCAATTGCTTGATAGCACCTCTCAGAATCAGTACATTTGATGATGATTCTGCTATTCCGATTGATCTGCTCTTAATTGAAGGGGATAATACACACCATTATACTCTGATACATAATCTTGAAGCTTTAGTCAGAACACAACTAGACAAAACTCATAATAGAATATTCAAGTTGTGCAGAAGATGTTTGTCTGTATTTGATGGTAAAAAAATAATAAATGGGGTTCGGGAAGTGAATGCAGAAATTGCTAAAAACAAGTTAATTGAGCATCTGAAATACTGTGGCAACCATAAACCTGTTCATATGGTGATGCCTAATCCAAGTGAAAATGCCAAATTCAAAAAATTTGAAGCCTTGTTGGAACACCCAGCATATATAGTCTGTGATTTTGAATCAAATCTCAAACCTCTTGCATTCTGTAGCCCAGATCCTGATGAATCTTCAAGTACATCATACCAGTTACATGAACCTTCTAGTTTTTATTATGTGGTTGTACAGGATGGGGTTGTTAGTAAAAAAGATTTATACATGGGAGCAGATGCCATCAAAGAATTTGCACAAAGAATAGAAAATGAGTGCCGTAGCATAGCATCTAATGTCTTATTAAAATCAAAACCTATGTTGCCTTTAACAGAGGGACAGATTGAAGATTTCAACAATGCAGAAAAATGCCCGGTATGTGATTCTGAATTTTCAGATGCAAATATCAAGGTTCATCACCATTCTCATACAGATGGTAAATTCTCAATGGCCCTGTGTAATAGCTGTAATATTAAGATCCAGAGACCAAAATTTGTCCCTATATTTTGCCATGGTGCATCCAATTATGATTTTCATCATCTGATCAGGTACGAGGGGTTTGACAAGCAGAATTTAAATATTTTAGCTGAAAATAATGAAAAATATATTGCCATTAGCAAAATAATTAAAGTTAATGGTGTTCCTATTCACTTAAGATTTCTTGATTCATACAGAATTCTGTCTGCTAGCCTGGCTACACTGGCCACTCAATTATCTGATGATCAATTCAAAATCACATGTGCTTTGTTTCCAAATCAGGAGCTGAAATTATTTAGGCGGAAGGGTGTATATCCATATGATTATGTTACAGATTTTTCTAAATTTGATGAGTGTTCTCTGCTACCACAACAAGAGTTTTACAGCAAAATCAGAGCATCTGGAATCACTGATGATGATTATCACCATGCCCAGTTGATGTGGAACAATTTAAAATGCCAGACATTTGGTGATTATCACAAGGCTTATTTAAAACTTGATGTGACCCTCTTAGCTGATATACTGCAGGCATTCAGAAAATCTTCCATGGAAAATTATAAGCTGGATCCAATGTATTTTACAGTGCTCCGGGCCTAGCATGGTCTGCAATGTTTTTAAACACTAAAATGCAATTGGATCTGATCCAGAATCAAGATATGTATCTGTTTATGGAACAATGTATAAGAGGAGGCATGGTGCAATGTTCTCAGAGATATGCCAGAGCAAATAACAAATATATTCCTGATTATGATCCAGCACTGCCATCAAATTATATACTGTATGTAGATGCAAACAGCCTCTATGGTTATGTTATGATGAAAAAACTGCCATATGCAGGGCTTGAGTGGGTTGAAGATTTCAATATTGAAGATCTTTAGGATTTTGATGACAGTAACTATGGCCTGTTCTTAGAGGTTGATCTGACAATTCCTGATAATTTACACAACACATTTTCTGATCTGCCCCCAATTCCTGAGGTTAAGTGTTCACCTGGCTCTAAACAGAAGAAATTGATGATGACTCTAGAGCCGAAACAGAATTATGTCTTATATTACAAAAACCTCCAGTTTCTGATGCATCATGGTGTTCAAGTGACCAAAATTGGCAAAGTCTTAAGGTTCAGGCACTCAAAATGGTTGAAGCCATATATTGATACAAACACAGAGCTTCGAACATCTGCAATGAGCCAATTTGATAAGACCTTGTTTAAATTGATGGTCAATTCTGTGTATGGCAAAACAATTGAAAATGTCAGAAAACATATTGATGTTAAAATAATTACTGACCCCAGCCGGAGCAAAAAATAGATTGCAAAGCCCAACTTCAATTACAGAAGAATTTATGATGAGAATATGGC
This sequence comes from Lepisma saccharinum, assembly GCF_977018435.1. Lineage (NCBI taxonomy): Eukaryota > Metazoa > Arthropoda > Insecta > Zygentoma > Lepismatidae > Lepisma > Lepisma saccharinum. Next base: position 11,687,585 of record NC_139240.1, read on the forward strand.
ACTTTTCAACATGAAAAAAACAAAGATTAAGTTTGATAAGCCTATTTATGTAGGGGCTGTGATATTGAAATTGGCCAAATTACACATGTTAAAATTGTTTTATAATGTGTTGAAGCCTTTTTATAAGGATCGTGTAAAACTGATGTACATGGACACAGATAGTTTTGTTCTTGATATTCAAACAGAAGATGTTTATCAAGATATGGCACAGCCTGAATTGTTTAAATATTTTGATACCACTGAACATTCAAAAATTAAACCCCACAACAAAAAGGTGCCTGGCAAGTTAAAAGATGAGACACTTGGTGATGTTATTGTGGCATTTGCTGGGTTAAGGGCCAAGATGTACAGTTTTGAAACATGTAGTGGCGCTGTTGCAAAAAAAGCCAAGGGCATTGGCAGAGTAATTGTTGACAAAGAGCTTGAATTTGAAGATTACAAAAATTGCCTCAAATCATGTAGCACAATCAGAACATCAGAATCCAGAATTCAGAGTGTGGATCACTTGTTGACTACAAATATTGTAAGAAAAGTGGCTCTGGACCCACATGATGACAAGAGATGCATTTTATCATGTGGCATACATACTCTACCATGCGGTCATTGTGATTTGAATTTGAATTTAAAATTTTGGGAGCGTCAGCACTTAGGCTATTTTGCTCCCGTCACATTATACGGGGGCCAGCCCCTTATCATGACAAATAACAACTCTAACGTTACGTAACTAAAAATCTTAAAATGTTCTGACTTCTGTTAAAAGCTGAGGCTGTAAAGGGGCACTCAGCACACATAAGGACAAAAGAACAGGACAATACAAACAAAATTATACTGGTCATGGGGCCAGTCGCCAGAGCCTCGTTAGTCCTTAGTCCAGGGTGCACTACGTGGAAGTGAGGTTGACATTTTGGCGCCTACGTGGAAGGTACCCCTTACACCCCCATTGTGATTTGAAAAGTGGTAATCAATGCACAATTACAGAGCATGATTTGAAATAAATAAACATGCCTATGAACTTATTTGGGTTCAAAAAACAGGCTATTATGGACCTGCCAACACCACAACCCTCTTCTGATATAATATCTAAACTAAGTGCTTTGTTAATTATTCATCTGAACAGCATACTTACAGATGTTGATGATGAAACAGGTAAAATATTGTACATATTTAACAATAATTTAAATCATTACCAATTACCTGTAGGTGGTCAATTGCAATTTATTACAACCCCTGAGGGTAATGTCAAGATTTCAGTAGGGAGAAATATTTATAGAATTAAGCACTCAAACATGATTTCTGGCACTGTATATACTGTTTCTGCTGGTGACTGCTTATATATTGAGGTCCCTGGATCCTATGACAAGCTTATACCTTTTTTTTATAGAATTAAGAATTAGATATTCAATAATAAATAACCACTAAAACAAAAATGCCTAATGATATATTTGGCCATACAAGGCATGAAGATCACAGTGATGAGATTCTGATGCTTGATGTCAGAGTCAAGAAATTAAGAAGTGATTTGCAAGCTTTACAAACCACACTGAATGCCAGTCTTCAACTAGAAATTACAAATTTACAATCACAATGCATGGACCCTCTTCTTAAAATTGATTCTGAACTCAAATTATTGCTTCAGAAATATACTGATTTGGCCACATTGGATAATTTTCAAAGTTTAGAAGTGGCTGTAGCAGCTCTTCAAGCCAAATTTAAGACCCAGGCCACCAACTCTGAGCAATTGAAACAACAATTGGAAGAGCAGATAAATAATGTCCAGACACAGCTCCAAACAATTGTCAAAAGCATAAAATCACAAGAAGATTTTGATCTAGTGATTTCCACTCTAAAGGAACAGATTCAATCACTCCAGATACCTAATCTGGACCCCTTGAACAATGCCATAGCCGAGGTTAAAGAAAAAATTGAGACACTTGAAAATTTTATGAACAACTTGCCATCTTCTGATGCTTTGAGTGCTATAACTCGGAGTGTTGCCAACATTAAGCTGCAACTTGAAACATATGAAGATTTTGGAAAAATTCAAAGTACCATAACCCATCTTGAGGGTACAATAGCAGCAGTGCAAAGTGATTTGACAAATGTACAAGAATCTCTAGAATCCCGCCTGCCTGGTATTGTAGACACACTTGTCAGTGTCCAGCAACAGATCACAAAGCTTGAAAACCTCAACACTGAATCTGAACTATCTCATTTTCATCACTTGATCGATGATATCCAAACAAAACTTGAAATTTTACAACAATCAACACCCACTCAGGCTGATATAGCCCTGCTCCAAAATGCTATGCAAAATGTGGCTGATGCTTCTGAATTAAATAATGTGAAATTGGCACTTGAATCTTTGCAAAATACTGTAACAAATCTGCCTACATCACAGGAACTTAAAAATATTAAGAGAGCAGTGAATCGGATATTGAAATCAGAAGATATCAAGAATATCCACACAGAGATCAAACAACTTACTCAGACAGTGGCCACTTTACCAACTAATCAACATATTAATGAACTGCATGCCCTGTTTGAGGATATCAGAAGACAGGTCCATGATCTTACAGCTCAAAATTCAAAATTGGCAGTTATTGAAAATTTGCAACAAATTGTAGCTAATATCAAGCAACAGCTAGGGACCATGGAATCCAATCAAGCAAATGCTCTGTCTGTTTTTGCCACCCAGCTTCGAGAGATTGTGCAACAATACAAGAAACTTGTTGTGGATATAAAAATCAAGCCAGGCCATGATGATGTTGTTAGGACCATCAATGAGCACCTGGAATCTGTAACAAGCAGATTGCTTACAGCAGAAAAAGAAATAACCGGCATAATTGAGAATCCAAAACATACAGTAATTCTTGAATTGTACAGCATCCCCAACAAAGAATATGATTCACCATTTACACCAGGTAGCAAAATATATATGCTGTCCCCTGCACAATTTTATTACCAGTTTTTTGTTGGGGGCACACTGAGACCAATCAAGATCAAATATTGGCTTCAACCACAGGCACACCACTACCCTACCTTATCAATAACAAATGCTGATAACAAAGCAAACATCACTAGTGTAGAGTTAGAGGATTTTACAGATCCCAATACATTAGAAACATCTTATGCTGAAGATGATGGCTCTCTGGAATTTCATATACAAATAGGAGACAAATTATATTTAGAAAATCCTGTAGTATCAGCTGCTGAACACCCCATAGTTGCAATATTCCTGTTTACATATTATGTCTAGACAAATTATTGTTGATGAATTACACAGACAAGCCAGACATAATTATAAGAGACTGCCAGTAGTTACAAAAGGCATAGATGATTTATGGCAGAGCGACTTGATTGAGATGGCAAGTGGACAGCTGAAAAACAGACAAAATCAACAAGGGCTACAAGTATCTAATTACTGTAATAGACACATTTTCAAATTTTGCCTGGGCTGTGCCACTCAAATCCAAGACTGGAAAATGTGTTACAGAAGCCTTCAGGACAATCATCAATCAGAGTGGAAGATCACCGCGCTATTTGCAAACAGATAATGGCAAAGAATTTTATAATTCTGTGTTCCAACAATTTATTAAAAGCCAGTAAATACAACATTATTCGAGTTACAGTGATCTCAAGGCCTCAATTGTAGAGAGATTCAACAAAACCCTAAAAAATCTTATGTATAAACAATTCACACTTCAAGGTAATTATAAATGGCTTAATATTCTTCCAGAACTTCTACATAAATATAACAACTCGGTCCATTCCACAATCAACATGAAACCCTCTGAAGTAACTTCATCTGATGAGCAAAAATTGATCAGGACTGTTTATTATCCTAGATACCAGCCAACAACAAGAAAAGCCAAATACAAGGTGGGTGATCAAGTAAGAATCAGCAAATATAAGCACTTATTCAAAAGAGGCTTTACAAGAAACTGGAGCACTGAATTATTTACAGTGGTTCAAGTTAAACCTGGGACCCTTAACACATATATAATAAAAGACCACCGAGGAGAAATTCTCAAAGGCCGGTTCTATGAAGAAGAACTCAACAAAACTAAACAGCCTGACACATATCTCATAGAAAAAATCATCCGCAGAAAAGGCAACGAGTTATTTGTCAAATGGCTAGGACTTCCAGAACACAGCTGGATCGATGCAGACAAAGTGATAATATGAGCACCTGGGATGTTATAAAAATGCTGCCAGAACCTGAACAGCAGATTAAGAGAAATGGCAAGTTGCTGCCTGTAATATTAGATGTCTTATTGTTGGGCCATCAGCTTGTGGTAAAACTAGACTAATGATTGATATTTTTTTATTGGCACCCAACTGGTTAGACTGGAAAAAAAGGCACTTGTATGTCTTCTCTAAGAGCTTGGAACAATTAAAATATCAGCAGCTGATGAAGCTATATGATGGACTGTAATTGCCACTTTTGAATCAGATGTTAAGCCACTTCATGAATGTCTCGATAATTCTGTTGTTGCGTTTGATGACATTATACTGGATAATCAAAACAAGGTTAGAAATTTCTTTACACAGGGCCGACACAAAAACATTGATTGCTTCTACCTGGCACAGACTTTTTCAAAAATACCGAAGCAGCTGATCCGAGACAACAGCAATTTTATATGTGTGTTTCATCAAGATCATACCAACCTCAAACACATACATGATGAATATGTAGGTGGGGACTTGAGCTACAATGATTTTTCCAAGTTTTGCAGTAAGTGCTGGAACCAGGACAGTTATGGGTTTGTCACAATTGATATGACAAGAAAACCCAATAGTGGCAAATACAGAAATAAAATCAACAATTTTCTAGACATTGAAACATATATAAATAACCATGAAAAGGCCAATCATTGATGATCTTAAATTAAGAGATTATCTTGTAAAAAGATTTAAGGGATGGAAATCACAGAACCGAGGAATTTATGAACAACACAAACAAACAGAACAGCCTATTATTGATGCTATTAGTGAATTAGGTAAAAATATCAAAACTGTTACAGAGCAAAATCAAAATTTGATCACAGAGCTTGTACCTGTAGCTGCAAGGAACATATTAGATTATCCAATCACCCCACTTTCCAGTATTCATACACCTAGTCCTGTTGCTCCTCGAAGAATTGAAGCTACTCAGGATCCTATTGAATTGGGTCTTCTTGCTCAAAAGTATTTAAGCACACCTAAAGACAACAAAGATGAGGTTTTCGGCTTATATGCCGACACAGAGCGTGATGGTAGCATCGTACATAGAATTGGCAATTTCAGAGTAATATTTATGGGAGATGATCTCATTGTATATTCAGAATCTCATCTTGGAGAAAGAGGTGCTTTTGTTAAATATCCTGGAACACCTGGATTGTGGGAACTGATGACTAGGAAAAGGCCTGGCAGCTATACAGATCAAGATTATGAGCATTACAAAGAAATATTAATAAAATCAGATGCTCTATACCAGAACAATGATCCCACACAAAAAAGAGTCAAGTCTAGCAGTGGAGCAAAATACAACAACTTAATCAAGCCCAAATGGTCACAGATCAAGAGTGGCAGTGGAATCAAACAATACAACACCCTGCCTAAAGAATTTGTCTGGGTTGATGATGTCAGGAAACTTGTAGATAGGTTATTGGTGATAGCTGGGGAGGAAAATGCTGGCAACCACAATTTTTACAATGAAAAGGTTGGAATTATGGACATGATAAGCACCAAATTGTCTAATTTTATAGTGAATGACACTAAGGGGATTGGATATCTCATAAAAATTATTAGTACTCTACCACCTAAATTTTGGAATATTTCTGAGGGTCGGGGGTTGGTTAATGACATTATAAACAAGCTGCCATTTGAACTACACATTCCAGGCTATCAGTATTGTGGTCCAGGCACAAAATTGGACCATAGATTAAACAGAGGGGACCCTGGTGTTAATCCCCTAGATGCTGCTTGTAGAGACCATGCCATAGCATACAACACACATTCTGATCTAGACAAGAGACATGTTGCAGACAAGAAATTAGAAGAGGCTGCATTTGGTAGATTTGTAAGCAAAGATGCTTCTTTGAGTGAGAGAATAGCAGCATTGGGGACCACCATAGCTATGAACACCAAACAAAAACTGGGGTGGGGGCTGTGAATATATATATAATAAACTTAGAATGAAGGCCAAGGGTGTTATGTATCAAATACCTTATGCAGGTCTTAAATCTCTTAAAACTATTGATAGTCTTTTAACCAAAAAGCAGCGCAAGAAAAAAAATTCTTGTCTTGCCAAAGGCCATGGTATGAAATTGTTGCTTAGTACCCCCCCCCAATTAAAAAAATTACAGCAATCTAGAAAAAAATCACATGTGGGGGGTTTCATATTTACTATCCCGGCCATCTTAGCAGCACTTGGGGCTGTTGGGAGCTTGGCTGGGGGATCAGCTGCCATAGCAAAAACAGTAATAGATGCCAAGAAAAATAGGGCAGAATTAGATGAATTGAAGCGCCATAACCTGGCCATGGAGAAACAAGGCAAAGGTGTTAAGAGAGCCATGAATAAGTTTAAAAAAACAAGAGCCGCTTACAAACCAAGATATTGAAGCTTTAATCAAGCCACTGGGCATCAAAAATTTTAGAGGAGTGTACATGTCTGATTCTTTACCAGAACAACCACTCAGCAAAGAGTGTGGCATTGTTAATTTGGATAAGTACAAAAATCAGGGCACTCACTGGATTTGTTATCTTAAATATTTAAACAATGAGGCATTTGTGTTTGATTCATTTGGAGGTGTTCCACCTGAAAATTTAATAAAATATCTAAATTCAGATAATCTTTATTACAATAATGCCCGTGTTCAAAATTTCAAAGATGTTAATTGTGGACATTTGTGTTTATCTGTTCTTAGATATATGTCTCAAATAAATAAACCATCAATTGAAGATTTTCAAAAAGCCTTGTGGTATTTAAAACATCATGGGGGTATTCCATCTCACCAGCCAAAATTCAATATTGAAACTCAAATTACATGATATAGTGTATCCCAAAACAATAGCTCTCAGAGCATTTTATGGCATGTACTTGATCCCTAATATTACACACCACAACAACAAAATTGCAGTAGGGGATCAAAAAATTGTCATCACTAAAGGGCAATATAATCTGTCCACTCTAAATGCTCAATTACCCAGAGGTATAGTATTAACTCAAAATTCTGTCAATCACAGAGTAGAGATTGTATCTGCTACAGAAACAGTGGATCTGGGTACTATAGGAGAGCTGTTAGTTTTGAGAACAACACAAAACTCGAACCAGCCATCAAACACACTGCTATTAATATACCTAAATTCTTAGCCATAGAGACTCTGAATATTCACTGTAATGTGGCCGAGGGTATGATCACCAAATCAAATGGCATAGGCACTCACAAACAAACTGGCATCATTGCAACATTTAAACCTAACTCTGAATTTATGGAGCCCATCATCTACACTCCATCCCCAACATTATATTTTCCTGTGTGCCATAATAGATTAGATTACATTGAGTTGATGGTCACTAATGAAAAAGAAGAATTAGTTGATTTTGCTGGAGCCACAACAACTGCAATCATAGAGATTAATATTTAAATAAAAATACATACAAAAAAAATGGAAAATATTGAGAGTTATGAGCTACAATCATTCCCCCCAAACAGGAGGACATTTGCAAATTTAAATCAACCCAACACAGAGATTGAGGTTGATCTTGATGTAGGGGATGGCTTTATACACCCCCACAGAGCAGATCTATACATCAAATTTGATGTTGTAAAGCTCGATGGAACAGATTATCCGGCAAATTCAAATATAAGATTGGTAGATAATTTTGTGCCGCATCTGTTCTCTGAAATTGAGATCAGAAAACATTGTGTTGTTATAAACAGAGTAGATTATCCCGGCATTACCTCCACAGCTTTGGCCACACTAAAATTATCCAAAACCGCGGCTTCTTACTACAAAATAGGTGGATTTGAGGCTGGTGATAAAATTATATCTAAGAGCCACACAGTGCTGTTCCCTATGCGCCTGTTGCCAGGATTCTTCTCAGATTACAAAGATATTATGTGGAAGGGTGGTTTAAGAATCACATTTAGAAGAGCTGCCAATGATAATAATGCTTTGATGAGGTACAGTACATTAAACTCTACAGGGGAAGCTCTGCCTAATACCCTACCTGATGAAGGCAAATGCATTATTCAGACTATGGAGCTAAGAATCCCGGTTGTTGAATATGAAGCCAGTTATGCTCTTAAATACAAAGCACTTATAATAAAAAATCCACAGATTCCTTTACAATTTTATACATATCAATGTGTACAGAAGCCTGCCACTGGTACTTATTATGAGTTTGATGCTACAAATTCATTCTCCAGTATACAATATGACATGCCGGATTTTGTGGTGGTACTGTTTCAAACTGGAAGACACAATAATCAGGAAAAAAATTCAGTTAAAAATGGCAGAAATGAGGTGTTCCCCAGAGAAAATTATAATTTAGACATGTCCAAGGATGATTTCCTTAAATTATATGAAGCATTTACAGCATACAAAAGGGTCACTACTGGCAATACTGACATGTATTACACACCAGATGAATTCAAAGCACAGAGACCCATGTTTGTCATCAACACTTCAAAAAGGAAACAAGTTGTGGTTAATGACAGGACAAACATTAAAATTATCTGTGAATTCCACAATACACTCCCTGATGACACTATATGTAGTGTTATTCTCATAGGTGAAAAATCATATGTTTATGATGTAAGAAATGAGAGAGTCACAGAGCAATTCTAGAAGAGCTCTGCTTATTACACAAGTTGAGCCTGGTGTATAATTAAACTTAAACCGGAAGTAAATATGTGTGTGTGTGTGTGTGTGTGTGTGTGTGGGTGTGTGTGTGTGTGTGTGTGTGTGTGTGAGGGTGGCTTAGTTTTAGGTGTGTGCAAAAAAAATATCAAGAGGGGCATATTTTTAACAAGCTTATGGACAACAATCTGATAGAAGTGCCTTTTGTAAGTGTGGACAAATCAATCTGAGGGGGCTCATCATTTCACAGGAACTTCCCGAGGGCATTTTTACAAAAATCTTGGATTAGACGGAGTACCACACTTGAGCAAAAAGCTCATATGGGCATGTTGAGCAAGTTTTAAGTGTAGCCAAATCTGCCTGAGGGGGGTTCATCATTTATCGAAATGGTTGTAGCATCAATTACACTACTATAAACTACTAGAACTGACACACGAGTTCGCTGATGTCTTTAGTTGGAAAGAGGACGATATAGGAAGTTGCACCCTGTATGAACTGGATATCGATACAGGAGATTCGCCTCCAGTGTACACTCGACCCCACAGGATACCACCCCATACACTTCCAATCATGCAACAAGAAATCAAGAAACTGCTACAACAGGCTGTCGTTTCTCCTATTTTAGCGCCACGCTGGAATTCTCCTATTTTGCTTGTGAAGAAACCAAATAACACGTACCGCGTCGGCTTCGACGCTCGTCGGATCAACGCCGTCGCCAAGAAGATAAGTTTTCCGGCACATCGTCTCATAGACATCGTACAGAGGGCGGCAGGTTTCAAATATTATTCATCTATGGACATCCTCTCGGCTTATTTTCAGATACGCCTCACACCAAGTAGTCGTGAAAAAGTGAGTTTTCAAGTGCCGCAGATGGGGACTTACGCTTTTAATTATGCCCCACAAGGATTTGTCACGTCGGGAACAGCGTTAGCGATAGCGCTGAATTTAGCCCTCAACGTCGTTGACAACCGCCATTTGTTCTTCTATGCAGATGATCTCCTGGCAGTCTCTGACGACGTACCCACTTCCTTGAAGATATTGCGTCACACTTTTGAAAGACTTAGGCTCGCTGGATTAAAATTGGCTCCTAAAAAGGCAAAATTCCTGTACGATGATATTGTCTATCTTGGACACCATTTATCCGAAAAGGGATTCGCTATTTCACCTAAGATGCTAGAAACTGTTAAGTCGTATCCGACACCAACAAGCAAGAAGACTTTACGCCAATTTTTGGGCCTGGCAAATTTTTCCCGTCGTTACTCTCCACATTTTTCCAAACACGCATCAGTTCTTACACAACTGCTGAAGAAGGAGAGAAAATTTCGATGGACAGAAGCACAAAACGAGGCATTCAATGCTTTAAATCATTCACTAATCACGAGCCCAGTATTAGCCAGATACGATCCCTTTCTTCCTATTCACATATACACGGACAGTAGCAAAATAGCTCTAGGGGCTGTCATTGCTCACGAAGACTCCCAAGGAAATGTTAAGCCGATTGCATATGCAAGCAGGATACTAAATGATAAGGAAAGAGAACAAGACATAAACATGTTAGAACTCTCTGGCATAATCTTTGCTTTAAAAGCATTCCGACACTACATCCTTTTCAAAAGATTTATTTTACACACCGATTCCAAATGTATTCAAAATTAACGACAATCAACTACCCTCAAAGGCCGCCTTTGGCGTTTTTCACAATTTCTGTCCGACTACGATTTCGTCATTCAACATCTAAAGGGAACAGACAACAGTGCCTCGGACGCCATTAGCCGTAACACGAGGATCCAAGATGAAGCTTTTTCTCCTCTCCTGGAAGATGAAATTGTATCTGTTTTGAGAACACGTGAATTTGACCTTGCCAAAGAACAACAAGCAGACCCTTTTCTCAAAAATATGTACCTACATTTAATTGGAAGTAAAGAAGCCGACCCTAAATATGACAGAACCAGCCAGCAATTCCGTCTCCTAGATGATATTATTTACAGGAGGACCCGAAGTTCAGACAAACAGGAAAGACTACTCACTTGCATCCCACATGCATTACAAGATGTATGGTTCGAACAAGTGCACTCTTCTCCACACGCTCTCAACCATTTTGGATACTATAAAACATGCCTATGCGAAGGACCGTTATTATTTTCCTTCTCAGAAATCCTTCATCTACAAGAAATGCAAAGAATGTGAACAGTGTGCACGACTTAAGCAGTCCCGCCAACCGAAGCACTTCGAACTACAAACAAGGACTTCTCTGACACCTTTCCAAATTATCGCCTTGGATCAATGTGGTCCATATGTCACATCAGGACCAGAGGGACATCGCTACGTGATCACGTGCACTGACGCAGCCGCACCGACGCATTCTCTAACTGCTGAAGTTCTGGCGGATTTTTTGTACACGAAAATCATATTACCATTTGGCTTTCCAGAAAAAATCATTGTGGACCAACTTCCAGGTCAAACTTATTCAAAGAATTGGCCAACAAATTCCAAATTGAACTAAGCTTTGCCAGGCCGGGATTTCATCAGAGCCTTGGCTTAGTTGAAAAAACGCAACAAACGCTGGCAGGAATGATCAAATTTTATGTCAATGCCAAACACAATAATTGGTCCAATTTCTTACCAACAGCGGTCTCAGCTATCAACAACACGCCGCATTCATCTGCACGGTACTCACCTACCTATTTACTGATGGGTTATCATCCCCGCACCTTACCGGATGCGATTTTTCAAACCCCGCCGCAGCATGTGAGCAATTATGAACGGCTGGAACATATGAAGCTTTCGCGTCGATTTGCACAAGATAATCTCCTCAAACGCCACAGAACGGACAAGGCACGGCTTGATCCTCACTATTCTCAAGCAGCGTTTAAATCTGGCGATCAAATACTTTTGTGGAACGATCGACGCTGATCAATTTGAATTTGAAGTTAAAATTTTGGGAGCGTGAGCACTTAGGCTATTTTGCTCCCGTCACATTATACGGGGACCAGCCCCTTATCATTACAAATAACAACTCTAACGTTGAATAACTAAAAATCTTAAAATGTTCTGACTTCTGTTAAAAGCTGAGGCTGTAAACGGGCACTCAGCACACACAAGGACAAAAAACAGGACAACACACACAAAATTATACTGGCCATGGGGCCAGTCGCCAGAGCCTCGTTAGTCTTCAGTCCAGGGTGTACTAACGTGGAAGTGAGATGAAAATGGCCTCCCTACTAAGCCCCCTCGCCCCGTCAAGGCAATCCTACATGGAGGGGGCGTTGCACTGTTGCAAACTTCAAAGCCAAATTATTCGTATTTTTCTTAGGGACCGGGGTGTAAGGGGTACCTTCCACGTAGGCACCCAAAAGTCAACCTCACTTCCACCTAGTGCACCCTGGACTGAAGACTAACGAGGCTCTGGCGACTGGCACTATGGCCAGTATATTTTTTCTTGTGTTGTGTTTTTGCCCTTGTCTGTGCTGAGTGCCCGTTTACAGCCTCAGCTTTTAACAGAAGTCTGAAGATTTTAAGATTTTTAGTTATGCAACGTTAGAGTTGTTATTTGTAATAACGGGCTGGCTCCCGTATAATGTGAAGGGTGCAAAATAGCCCAAGTGCTGACGTACCCAAAATTTTAAATTCAAATCAAATCAAACAATTAAGGGGGGAACCCCCGAATATAACCAAACCTCCATCTGTATACATTCGAGGGTATACACTGTGTCCAAGTGCCTTTGTAAATAAACTGGGACGTCAATTTCTCGAATTACGGTTTCCCCGTTAATCGTTGCTCTACAACTTTGAATTTCAATTTGAGTTTAAAGTGTGGGTGCGTCAGCACTAAGGCTATTTTGCACCCGTCACATTATACGGGGTCCAGCCCCTTATCGTTACAAATAACAACTCAATCGTTGCAGAACTAAAATCATAAAATATTAAAATGTTCTGACTTTCGTTAAAAGCTGAGGCTGTAAAGGGGCTCTCAGCTCACATAAGGACAAAAGAACAGGACAATACAAACAAAATTATACTGACCATGGGGCCAGTCGCCAGAGCCTCGTTAGTCTTCAGTCCAGGGTGTACTAACGTGGAGCTGAGGTTGACATTTGGGTGTACTACGTGGAAGGTCACCCCTTACACCCCGCTCTACAACTTTATTGGTAAATTTCAAATACAGATAATAATATAAATATAATATAATGTATGCATGATGCATTTACAATTGTGTTGATTGATTTGCTTAAGTATTCACAGACATCCAAGTTATGCCGTGTTGATGTGATGATGAAAAAGGCTGTATTGATGTTTCTAGCAGACAGAATTACATTTAGTCTAGTTACCTGGGGTCCAGGTCTATTTTTAACGTGACTGGTGGTATAAGGTCAGCCATTCAACGCGCAGCTGAGTTTTGTCTGCACGTTTGGTTAACTTATCTTGATTCTATTTGGTAGTAACTCCACCCCAAAGGTCAAATGGCTAGCCACACCATGTTCTTATTTATTGATGTTCCTTATAATTTATGATGATAGGGATTGTGTTTTGCCTGTGTTGTTAAATTGTTGTTAGGTAATGATCATATAGTTTGCATTTAGGGTTGCGTGTGTTATCCAGTTATGTTGCATATACAAATGTTGATGGTTATTGTGTTTGGTACTTTTAATTGGTGTGTAGTGTGTGGTGTGTGTTGGTGTTGAAAGTGTAAGGTAGTATTTGTTTATATTTTGAAATATAATGAAGTTAATAGAAATATAAAATATAATAAATTACCAGTATCTATATACGCCAAAAAAATAAGTAAAACGAAAAGAAATAAACAATGGAATATAATAAGGATATGATGAAAATGAGATAATATGTGTGAAAAGTAATAAGTTTGTTTCAAGCATGTGAAGGAAAGAAAATGGCAATTTCTGCCTATGGGTTCGATATCACTTCAGGAGGATCACAGGGGTATCGGTGATCTGCGAAGACCATGGTCTTATCGGCACTCCCGAAGTGTTGGCATAGTTGATTAGCCTTGGTTGTTACATCACAACTTGGGGTCGAAACCAATACTCTTAAATGGGATTGTTTCTAGCAAGTGCCACTCTGACCAAATAGTCTTTGTGGCGTTCCCACTGCATTCGAACTGGTCGAATTCTCCTTCTATCTGCTTCTTCTCTTCTCCCAGACGACACGATGAAAAACCTTCTCCTGGATGCACCCTCGGGGGCCTCCTCTTCATCTTCCTCCACCTCTCTGGGGGCCACTGGCGTCGGAGTTCGTGGAGTACAGAGGGTTCTCTTTGGTTGCACTCTTGTCTTCGCGGATGAGGGGAGGAGGATTTGGGGCCCTTGGGGGAGACCGGCGACTATGGGATTGAGCTCTGTATTTTATCACCTCCACATCAGAGATGGATTGAGCGAGCTCATTAAGCTTCTCTAGTTGTTTCGAATTTGAATTTAAAATTTTGGGTGCGTTAAGCACTTAGGCTATTTTTCACCCGTCAGATTATACGGGGGCCAGCCACTTATAATCACAAATAACAACTCTAACGTTGCATAACTAAAAATCTTAAAATTTTCTGCCTTCTCTTAAAAGCTGAGGCTGTAAACGGGCACTCAGCACACACAAGGACAAAAAACAGGACAACACAAAAAATTATACTGGACATAGTGCCAGTCGCCAGAGCCTCGTTAGTCGTCAGTCCAGGGTGACTGACGACTAAGTGAAGTGAGGTTGACTTTTGGGCGCCTATGTGGAAGGGACCCCTTACACCCCGATTCTCTAGTTGTTGTTTGCACAGAAGGGTTCTAATGTCTGCAGTTGGAAGCTCAGATCGATTCCTCAGCCACTGGACAGTGAAAAACTCTGTTCAGGTGAGTCTCGGTCACACCAACAGTCTGTACGACCATCGTTCAGTGCCCCTGCTGCCTATGCGGTAGACGTAGGTACCATATGGGCCATGACCTGTTAGGAGGTGGAGCAATCCTTTGGATACTCTGGTTCCTCTAAGAGGGTTGCTCAGGACGTTAGGGATGAAGTCGTACAGTCTCCTTCCATTTGTCGAGTTGTTCCATTCCCCCTGCCAATCCGCCAAAAGTTTGTTCTTAATCTCCTGGAGTGTGGGATAGAATTCCCCCACGCAGTCGACCAGTGCCGCTTCGTTTCCTCTTTTAAAGTGCTCCCAACAAATCTCACAATCAATGGGCATAGTTCCAGTCAAGGCTGGGAGAGCCTCGGTGGATGTGGTTCCAAATGCCCCCTTAATTCTCAGCAACACCCTGCGCTGGGATGCTCGGAGTGTCTGTAGATCTTTCGTTTTCTGTAGCTGCTCTCCATGTGGATGCTCCATAGGTAACTATAGTGTCATAGACAATTCGGACGTATGTTGCCATAATTACGGGTTTTAGGTTGTAATCCTGCGATGCCAGCCTTGTTAGTATATTCATGATCGCTTCTCCTTTTGCAGTTACGTTCTGTATGTACTTTCCGAAACGTGCCTTCCTCTAACGTCACTCCCAGGTATTCAAAGTCGCCGACTCCCTGTATTGGAGCATCTCCGACCCTAATGGTTGGGTTTGTTTTGGTACTTAGGTTTCCTTTCAGGACAAGGTATTTGGTCTTGTTTAAAAACAGTTGGAGTTTTGCTTGATTGCACCATTCCCTAAGTGTCCGTAAGGAGTCGTTAACCGCCAATTCCACACCTATTGCGGAGTTTCCCGAGCATATCAGCACAATATCGTCCGCGTAGGCTATTACACTGTCTATGTGGTCATTATTTGCGAGAGCCTGCAGGCAAGGCTCCAAGTTCAGATCCCATAGGTGCGGTCCCAAGATCGAACCTTTTGGGCAGCCCTTGGTTGTGGTTTTTGACACTGTTACTCCGTGTAGGTTCAGGTATAACTTTCTCCCTCTAAAGGATACTCCAGAATATGAGTCAGGGTGGCCGGGCAGTCCAATTCTCGCAGGGTTTTGAAGAGAAGGGGCCACCAAAGATTGTCAAAAGATTCCGTTATGTCGGCAAAAACTGTCACAACCAGCGTATGAAGGTTTGTGTGAACAACTTGTTGGAGTTGGTTTATAGCATCATCCGTGGATCGTCCCTTGGTGAAGCCGAACTATCTGTCTGATAGTGTTTTCATGGTGAGGAATTCGGATAGCCTTTTATTTATTCGTTTCTCCATAAGTTTTCCTAGTGTGTTTAGGAGGCATATGGGCCTGTAGGACTTGACACTTGTCTCATCCTTTTCCCCATCCTTCATTATGACCACCAGCCTACCCTCCTTCCAAGACTGAGGAAAGGTTCTGGTGGCGATGCACATATTAGAGAGGAAAGTGATGAAGGGTAGTTTTTTTGATTATGAGAGTTTCAAAATTGAGGCAGGAATACCATCAAGGCCCGGAGTTTTGTTGTTCTTCATGGTGGCTAACTCCCTTGCTATCTCCTCCATAGAGAAGGGAATAATAGGACAGTTATTGGAAATTGTGCCGTTAGTTTCCCTAATAGCTTTGTTCTGATCGCTGTCATTTTCCGGGTTGTCATCTGGCAGGAGACCATTCAGAAGGAGTTCAGAGGACTCCCTGAGGTTTGTGGTGTAGGTTCCGTTCTCCTTCATGAGAGTCGTTAGGCCCATTCCTGGCTTGATCTTTCCTGTTGTAATTTTGTATGAGAGTCCTCACTTGTCCTTATTTATACTTTTTTCCACGAATCTCTCCCAGTGCTTTTTCCTGAACGTTGTCAATTCATTTTGATATGCAGTTTTGGCTCTTCTGTAGTGTTCTAGATTTGTGATTCTTAGGTGATTATTAGTTTTTTGATATATCTTACGAAATTTCCTCATGTTAGCTCTCAATTGCGTTAGTTTGTTTGAACAGGGCGTTTTTTTGTTTTTCTTTTTTGCGATTTTTCCTTTTGGGAGTGGCCTTTTCGATGGCTATTTGCGGGGTGTCCCTCAGTAGAGTTGCCCATACGTCCACACTGACCCCAGGATCTGGATTATCAGGGAGACCAAAGTTTTGTAATAGGATTTCACGGTCAGTTCTGGACCAGAGATAGTTGTTTGTCCTCGACTCATTTGTGACATTCCTCGTTCTCTCCGATTCTACCACGAAGGTGATCAGATTTTGGTCGCTTGTAGTTTCCATGTCTAAGACCCTCCACTCCCCCCCAAGATCAGCCATCTCGGCACTTGTTAAGGTCAGGTCAACATTACTGCTAGCCCCCGCTCTTCCCCTGTATGTGGGAGGGTTGTCTGGTTAATTTTAAGTTCAGCTATGAAGTTCATCATCCTTTCTCCATTGGGATTCATGTCTGCACCATACCACAAAGGAGAAGAAGAGATGCTGTCCATAGTTATCAGAATCTTGTTTCTTGTGGTGAAATAACAATCGGCAAATCAGTCGTCCTCGCCGATATCGATGACGGGAGGTGAACCAGGAAGGGACGGTGCAGCAGGAGGGGGCGGTGGAGCATCGCCATTCCTGACGAGTTCCAGAAAGTGCTCCAGTAATAACCCGAAGAACCGACCGGCGTGTTCGCCGTGACCACGACGGAACCTACAAAAAAAATATAGCAGTTAAGAATAATAGTATATTACAGTTACATATACGTCTCAAAAACTAGGAAATTAGTACAGAAATGGGGGTTAATAGAAATTTGAATTTAAAGTTTTGGGTGCATCAGCACTAAGGCTATTTTGCACCCGTCAAATTATACGGGGTCCAGCCCCTTATCGTTACACATTACAACTCTAACGTTGCATAACTAAAATCATAAAATTTTCTGACTTTCGTTAAAAGCTGAGGCTCTAAAGGAGCACTCGGCACAAATAAGAACGAAACACAGGACAACACAAACAAAATTATACTGACCATGGGGCCAGTCGCCAGAGCCTTATTAGTCTGCAGTCCAGGGTGTAAAACATGGAAGTGGTGTGTAAGGGGTGCTCCTTCCTCATAGTGCACCCAATGCTCAACCTCACTTCCACGTAGTACACCCTGGACTGCAGACTAACGAGGCTTTGAGGACTTGTTTGTGTTGTCCTATGTTTTGTCCTTGTTCGTGCTCCTTTACAGCCTCAGCTTTTAACGAAAGTCAAAAGATTTTATGATTTTAGTTATGCAACGTTAGAGTTGTAATGTGTAACGGTAAGGGGCTGGACCCCGTATAATGTGAAGGGTGCAAAATAGCCTTAGTTTGATCTGATTTGAACTTATAATTTTGGGAGCGTCAGCACTTAGGCTATTTTGCTCCCGTCACATTATACGGGGGCCAGCCCCTTACCATTACAAATAGCAACTCTAACGTTGCATAACTAAAAAATTTAAAATGTTCTGACTTCCGTTAAAAGCTGAGGCTGTAAAGGAGCACTCAGCACACATAAGGACAAAAGAACAGGACAATAGAAACAAAATTATACTGGCCATGGGGCCAGTCGCCATAGCCTCGTTAGTATTCAGTGCAGGGTGTAGTTATGTGAGGTTGACATTTGGGTGTACTACGTGGAAGATCACCCCGCAAAATAGCCTTAGTGCTGACGCACCCAAAACTTTAAATTCAAATTCAAATACGTGGAAGTGAGGTTGACTATTTGGTGCACTACGTGGAAGGAGCACAACTTACAACCCGGTTAATATATATAATTGAGAAAATAATAATCACCTTTCCTGGATCTCACAGATTTCCGCCTCGAATTCTCGTACTGCCTAACTACGCCTGGCTATAAATTGGTTGTGTTCCTCCACCATATGTTGTGCAACGGCACCCAATTCATTAGCCAGGCGACCGTTAGTTGCCCGGTGCTCCACGTCGATCCCCTCAGTTTTTTCCGTGAAACGTCAGACTGCTGCTTGCAGCCTTCCGAACGCTTCCCGCATTTCGCCGCTAGACTGATAATTCAGAAAGGCCTCGAAAAGAGCCAGCCCCCGGTTCTGAAACAGAAAATGTATAACTGTAATCATGGTTTACGTGCAATATACATCTAACATATTTCTCTATCAATTTTCAGATGGCAACACTACCGCTGAACTTCAGTTTGTTACATGGTGACGTGAAAGAATTTTTGAATTTGAATTTAAAATTTTGGAAGCGTCAGCACTTAGGCTATTTTGCTCCCGTCACATTATACGGGGGCCAGCCCCTTACCATTATAAATAACAACTCTATCGTTGCATAACCAAAAATCTTAAAATCTTCTGACTTGTGTTAAAAGCTGAGGCTGTAAATGGGCACTCAGCACACACAAGGACAAAAAACAGGACAACACACACAAAATTATACTGGGCATAGTGCCAGTCGCCAGAGCCTCGTTAGTCTTTAGTCCAGGGTGCACTATGTGGAAGTGATATTGAATTTGAGTGACGTGAAAAAGGAGACGGGTTCGGAAGAACGAAGAAGTCTATGGAGCAATGTGCATAGACAAGTGGAGAAACAGATTGCGTGCTACGTAAATATTTGTGAAGAGAATGGTTTAGCAGAAGATCAACTAGGAAAACTGGAAGAAACGTGCAAGGACATGGAGGTACGAGTAGATACACTTATAAAATATTTATGTATATAACCGAAAAAGAAATACACCTGTGTTTTCTGATTTTATAGAAAATGTACAACGGGTACAATATATATCTTCACATCTGTCGCTAGGAGTCTGTTTCGAGTTGATGGAGGTATTTAAGAGTGTGAGAAATGAAGAAAACAGAAAAAAACGGGGGGAGAAAAAATGGAGGAACGAATGTTAGAGCTTTTGAAGAAATGGAAAATAAACGAATCAACAACACTAACATCGCCAACAAAGTAACACCATTTATTTGTAATGGTCTATGAATTTTGAATTTGAATTTAAAATTTTGGGAGCGTCAGCACTTAGGCTATTTTGCTCCCGTCACAGTATACGGGGCCCAGCCCCTTACCTCTACAAATAACAACTCTAACGTTGCATTTTTTTTATTTTGGGTGCGTCAGCACTAAGGCTATTTAGGACCCATCAAACTATACGGGGTCCAGCCCCTTATCTTTACACATAACAACTCTAACGTTGCTTAATTAAAATCATAAAATATTAAAATGTTCTGACTTTCGTTAAAAGCTGAGGCTGCAAAGAACACTCAGCACACATAAGGACAAAAGAACAGGACAATACAAACAAAATTATACTGGCCATGGGGCCAGTCGCCAGAGCCTCGTTAGTCGGTGCACTAACGTGGAAGTGAGGTTGACATTTGGGTGTACTACGTGGAAGGTCACCCCCTTACACCCCGTAATGGTCTATGACTATGTTAAGCAATAATGCTGATGTAGAAGCCGTTTTAATTTTCAAGTTCTTTGAATTTTTGATTTTGAGTGTGAACTTAAAATTTTGTGTCCGTCAGCACTTAGGCGATTTTGCACCCTTCATATTATATGGAGGCATAACTAAAAAATCTTAAAATCTTCTGACTTCCGTTAAAAGCTGAGGCTGCAAATGGGCACTCAGCACACACAAGGACAAGAAACAGGACAACACAAAAAATTATACTGGCTATAGTGCCAGTCGCCAGAGCCTCGTTACACTTCAGTCTAGGGTATACTACGAAGGAAGTTAGTTTGACAATTGGGTGTACTACGTGGAAAGTCACCCCTTACACCCGTTTGAAGTTCTTATAAAACACAGCGTAATACTTATGGACCACACTGTACATGGTGTTCTTAAAATAAAACAAATATTGGTACTGTAGTGTGAATTGTAAATAAAGTAAAAAGTGTACGTTGTTCTGAACTTTGAAGCTCTTATTTCTCCGAATAAAATACAGCATAATACTTATGGAGCCCACTGTACAAGGTGTTCTTAAAATGAAAACAAATATTGGTAGTATGTATTGTAAATTGAGTAAAATGTGTAGGTCGGATCCAAGTAATAAATAAAGCAGTGTATACATACAAATTAATATTATTATTGTGTTGCACTATACTTACCAAATTCTCTCCCTCCATCGTTGCACTGTACTGATAAAGACGTTACAGAAGAATGAAAACTCTGCAGGGATGGTCGGAACATGTGCACATATTAGATCCGTGTAGGGTTGAGTCATTAACGGAACGCATGCAACTTCCTTCTTGGGTCTGCATGCCTGAGATAACAAAAAAATTCCTCCCACAGTCTGCATGAAAAGATATCTTGATTCACACTATGTTGGTTCTTACATCCTTCTACAGATACACAGGCATCAGAAAATTAAACACTTGCAGCCGAAGGAATGGAGAAGGTACCAGTGGAAATCTGGGTGCAGATTTTGTCCATGGTTCCCCTGGACGATATCATTCCATTAGCAGCATTGATTAAAATGTTGAAAAATGCTGTGCAGATAGTGGTGGGCGATTACACTCATGCCACATATGGGTGCAGAGTAAAGGAGGTAGCAGACTTTGCATATTTAACCCCTTTCCTTAACGACGAATTGGATTTTCTAGAAGAAAATCTATTGTCTGGCATGTATCGGTGGTGGAGTGATTCATGGTACGAATATAATAGGAAAGTAAATGATGTGATAGATAAATCATGTACTCGACCGAACTGAAAACTGCATGCCTCAAATATGGAGTGTTCGATGTGTGAAAGTGTGTGTTTCGTATAGTAAATAAAGAGGGTGAATTAACTTTATGCACTGAGGCTAATCGGAAGTAGGATGTATGGCGAATCGGGAGCAGAATGTTTCGCAGCGGATTGAACCGGTGTTTAAATTCCGCTTTGTGCACGGATAGGTTAATCGGGACACAATCCACTTTATGCAGTGAGGCTAATCGGGAGCAACATTTATCGAACCCGGGACCCGCGGTACAATGTATCGAAGCGTATTGAACCGGTGTTTAGTCTGCTTTATGCACGGATAGGTTAATCGGGACAGAATCCACTTTATGCACTGAGGTGAATCGGAAGTAGGATGTATCGAACCCAGGACCGGCGGTACAGGACCTACAGTACGGATTGAACCGGTGTTTAAAGTTCGCTTTATGGACTGTAAGGCCAATCGGGGCAGAACCAGTTTCATGCACTGCGGATAATTAGGAGTAGGTTGGACGCACTTTCCATATACTCTATCGAAAGGTCTGAACGTGCATATTCCGAATCGGGAATAGCTTTCACTCTGGTTCAATTAGTGACGCATACAACTCTTTGAAATTCTTGCGGTGTGTAAATTTTTGACAACTTTCTTTTCTTTTTCCTCCCCCCCCCATTTTTTTCCAAATCGCCATATCTCCGTTCCTAATTGAGCTAGTAGGATGGTTGATAGCTCGTTGGACTCGGAATGAAGGCTTTTTCCGATGAACTAGGACCAACGGTTTTTTACTTTCTTTATTTTAGATCGTAGAGCCTCCTTCCGACCACTCTACTGAAAGGTCTTGACGTGCAGATTCCGAATCTGGGAGCTTATTCTTGAAACTCTATACGTTAGCTGGCTGTTGGATTGCCGAGTAAAGTCGGTTGCGTGGTGCACAAGTCGATTCTTGAAATCCGTTCGGTCCCTAGATTCAGAGTCTGTTCGTTCGCTAGCAGTCGGCAGGTGATACCCAACCGAAACCAAACTCGGTTGCTACATTTTTAAAGATGGACGCGTATTTAGGTTTACTCTTGGTTGATTTTTTATTTTTATTTTAAAATTTTGGGTGCGTCAGCACTAAGGCAATTTTGCACCCGTCACATTATTCGGGATCCAACCCCTTATCGTTACAAATAACAACTCTAACGTTGCATAAATAAAATCATAAAATATTCTGACTTCTGTTAAAAGCTGAGGCTCTAAACGGGAACTCAGCACACACAAGGACAAAAAACAGGACAACACACACAAAATTATACTGGCCATAGTGCCAGTCGCCAGAGCCTCGTTAGTCTTTAGTCCAGGGTGTACTACGTAAAGTGAGGTTGACTTTTGGGCACCTACGAGGAAGGTACGATTTGCACCCGTCGCACTAGACGGGTTCCAGCCGCTTATTGTTACAAATAACAACTCTACAGTTGCATAAATAAAATCCTAAAATATTCTGACTTCCGTTAAAAACTGAGGCTGTAAACGGCACTAAGCACACATAAGGACAAAACACAAAATTATACTGGCCATATTGCCAGTCGCCAGAGCATCGTCAGTCTTCAGTCCAGGGTGCACTATGTGGAAGTGAGGTTGACATTTGGGCGCCTACTCCCACATATTTCAGTCCTTCCTCAGGCACACATTCTGCGTTGGACTTGTCCTTCTGCAGTCCCAGTCTTGCTCCTACCACATCTAGGAGTCTTCACCCTGATCTCTGTGGGAGTGATCACTTCCCACTCATTCTTACTTTCGAACATCTTCAGCACTCACGTGAACAACGCCCTCACTCGCATCTCAGTCGAGCCGACTGGGGTGTCTTCGAGCGTGCAGTTGACCTTGAGGTCGATCTTGCGTCGACTTTGCCAGCCATCGACGCCTTAGATATGTTTGTGTCACGAGTGCATGATGCTGCACGAACCTCTATTCCACATCCCAGTCGACCTGCGAGGCGACGCCCAGTCCCCTGGTGCACTGCGGAGATCAGTGCAGCCATCAAGGACCGCAATCAAGCCCTAGATCGATTTAATAGGAACAACACTGCCACAAACCTCGAGCAGTTCCGCATTAAACGTGCCCGTGCCCGTCGGCTCATTCGAGCCAGTAAGAAGGCGTGTTGGGTCCAATACGTGTCTTCTCTGACGAAGCAGGCTTCGTCGAAAGCCGTTTGGACCAAAGTACGTCGCATCCAGGGGGGTGCATCTACTCCTCCGAGTGCTTTGGATCACGATGGGACGTTGTACACAGATTCCGGAGACATAGCTAATATCTTGGCACACAGTTTTCTGATGCGTCTAGCTCGGAAAATTATGAAACAACGTGCGAAGACAGCGGCTGGTAGTGAACTACTTCCTCCATCTTCGCTCGATGCCTTCGCATCCTTCATTTCACACCATCTCAGACGAGAGTCGGCTGGCAAGGTATCAGCTCCACCCTAGTGTTACTAGACCATTTGGTACTCGTGCAGACGAGATCCTGTCAGCACTTGGTGTTGACAGTGATCTTC
Organism: Lepisma saccharinum; assembly: GCF_977018435.1. NCBI lineage: Eukaryota > Metazoa > Arthropoda > Insecta > Zygentoma > Lepismatidae > Lepisma > Lepisma saccharinum. Next base: position 11,711,469 of record NC_139240.1, read on the forward strand.
CTGGCGTCTCTCCACTCATTCCGCCTCTCCCTACCTGGGAGTTTCCTGCACTTTCTATCGATTTTTCTCTGACTGCCCTTCCAAAAGCAGAAACACCAATGGTTGTATACCAGCAACGGTTTTCAGAACTTCGTGCGAAGCACCCCAATTTTAATGTCTTTTACACGGATGGGTCCAAGACAGTCGAATCAGTTGGATGCGCCTTCGTCCTTAGCTATCAAAGTTCCAGTTACTCGCTACATTCTGCATGTTCCATCTATACGGCAGAGTTGTACGCCATTCTAAAGGCACTGGACTTTGCAGACATCAATGGTCTAAATTTGAGAGAATTTGAATTTAAAATTTTGGGTGCGTCAGCACTAAGGCTATTGTACCCCCGTCACATTATACGGGGTCCCGCCCCTTATTGTTACCTATAACAACTCTAACGTTGCAGAACTAAAATCATAAAATATTAAAATGTTCTGACTTTCGTTAAAAGCTGAGGCTGTAAAGGGGCACTCAGCACACATAAGGACAAAAGAACAGGAAAATACAAACAAAATTATACTGGCCATAGTGCCAGTCGCCAGAGCCTCGTTAGTCTTTAGTCCAGGGTGCACTGGGGTGCTCCTTCCACATAGTGCACCCGATGGTCAGCCTCACTTCCACGTGGTACACCCTGGACTGCGGACCGGTGAAGCTCAGGCGACTGGCCCCATGTCCGGTGTGATTTTGTTTGTGTTGTCCTGTGTTTTGTCTTTCTTCATGCTGAGAGCTCCTTTCCAGCCTCAGCTTTTAACTAAAGTCAGAAGATTTTAATATTTTATGATTTTAGTTATGCAACGTTAGAGTTGTTATGTGCAACGATAAGGGGCTGGACCCCGTATAATGTGATGGGTGCAAAATAGCCTTAGTGCTGACGTACCCAAAATTTTAAATTCAAATTAAAAAATCCAGGGTGCACTACTTGGAAGTGAGGTTGACTTTTGGGCACCTACGTGTAACGTACCCCTTACACCCCGAAAAATGCTCTATTACCAACCCAACCCTGTCCCTAGTGGATGTAATGTTTTACATGTTGGGATATTTATACTTATACTTGATGGTGGTTCGCTTGATCTTTGCAATAACAAATGGAAGAGGTAAACTTGAGATGAATGGTTGCCTAGAAATTAACACACATGTATACAATGATATGCACATTCAGCTGTAATGAACACTAATGTCTGATGTATGCATTTACATGCATTAAACCTTTGTCAGGGTATTGCGAATTAAGTGAAATGAATCGGTCCATTGAAGTAAGCACATGAATTTTCCCAAATATACATTTCCTCAATAATAGAATACTGCTCTCCAGTATGGTCGATGGCATGTCTCACGCAGCTTTCTAGAATCGATTCAGCTTTCCACTTTCTGCTAGCCAGAGTTCGCTGCAGGATTACCTCATTATGCAATTTTCCAACACCGCTCCTCCTATGGACACAGCACATAACACAATCCTGTCTTTCACAGAAAAACCTACACTGAAAACTCAAAAAATATCTCTCTTCTACAGACTTCCTACGCAATGTAATGACCTCCCATCAAGTGTTGACATATTCAATACGAGTAGTCCTTTGGTTTTGATTTGATTTTAAAATTTTGGATGCGTCAGAACTTAGGCTATTTTGCACCCGTCACATTATACGGGGTCCAGCCCCTTATCTTTAAAAAGAACAACTCTAACGTTGCATAAGTAAAATCTTAAAAGCTTAAAATGTTCTGACTTCCGTTAAAAGCTGAGGCCGTAAAGGGTTCTCAGCACACACAAGGACAAAAAAAACAAGACACAACACACAAAATTATACTGGCCAGAGTGCCAGTCGCCAGAGCCTTGTTCGTCTGCAAAACGTAGTCCAGGGTGTACTAACGTGGAAGTGAGGTTGACAGTTGGGTGTACTACGTGGAAAATCACCCCTTACACCCCAAGTAGGCCTTTTGTTTCTAAATGTCCATATAAGATAGTGTGTGGAGGACACAGCCGTCTAACGCATGCTGCAAGGGCTGGACCATCCGTTGTGTCGTGTTTGTAATGTTGTTTTAAGCATTCGCCACATTCTTATTGAATGTGTCGATCTTGCTTACCTCCTGCAGACTTTTAACCTTTCCGGCTGTTTGTCATCCCTCTTGGGTGATGACAGCAGTATTTTATCAAATGTTTTTAGTTTCTTGCGAAGAGCTGGACTCTTCCACTGTCTGTAAGGAGGTTTTTAATTTGTTTGTTTAATGTGTTGTGTTTGTCTCGTGCAGGTATTTTTACAATTTTGCACTTTTAGTTTTTTTTTCCCAAGGGGCTATTTACACCCCTTTTTAAGGTTTTAGTCAGAATTTTCGATAAGGAGATATTTCCCCGTATACATAGAAGGGTGCGAAATGGCCTTAAGTGCCGACACACCCAGATATTTTAAATCAATCAATCAATCAATATAGTGTGTGATAGTGCCATCTTGACTTACTTGGTTGATGTTTTTGTGTTCTTTTTTTCTCAATGTTGACAATTTCAGCGTAACATGGCCATTTGTGCTGTATCTGCAATTCTCAATAAATACGAGTAAATAAATAATGTGTGTAAATATCTACTTTCTAGTTACAATACAAAATATTTATTTTTATGTGCTCCAGTTTTGATTCTTTGATTAAGAACCCAAATAATAATTGTTCAGCCAAGTTAGTACACTGTGGCTACAAAAAAGGTGATAATACAAATTACTATTTTTTTTCCTGTTTCATGGAACAACTACGGTTGTTACTACAATCAGTACATCATTCAGCAAAATAACTTTTCCCTTTAATTTAAGGAGACAGTGCTTACCCACTTGAGCCCTGGCTGATGACACCCTTTGAGCAAACCGAAGAAGGTTCTCCGGAGGAAACATACAATAGACGCCAGTCAAAGGGCAGGTCTGTTGTGGAATGTACCATTGGTCTGATCAAGCAACGATGGCGCTGCTTGTTGAAAGACAGTTCACCACTATAGACCAACAGCAGCATCGAACATAATCAACAGCTGTGTTGTTTTACACAATATTTGTGTATATAACAACCTCCCCATTGTAGATTTGATTTGAATTTAAAAATTTGGGAGCGTCAGCACTTAGGCTATTTTGCTCCCGTCACAATATACGGGGCCAGCCCCTTACCATTACAAATAACAACTCTAACGTTGCATAACTAAAACATTTAAAATGTTTTGACTTCTGTTAAAAGCTGAGGCTGTAAAGGAGCACTCAGCACACATAAGGACAAAAGAACAGTACAATACAAACAAAATTATAGTGGCCATGGGGCCAGTCGCCAGAGCCTCGTTAGTTTTCAGTCCAGGGTGCACTAACGTGGAAGTGAGGTTGACATTTGGGTGTACTACGTGGAAGGTCACCCCTTACACCCCGCTCCTTATTGTAGAGGAGGTAGGTGAGCCGATATTTGAGTTGGAGTAAGAGGGAACTGTAGAAGCAGAAGGAAGGCGAGGAAACAAGATTAGCCACTATTGGGCAAAGAATAAGAAATGCAATTGTGAGGAGGCACTTCAGAAATGTAAGAGCAGCAGAGTGAGGTTGGGATTTTGATTTTAAGTGTTGGCTGGTTTTTAAAGATGTGACAAATATTACGGTCCTCAGATGACATTTTTTTGTTTATTTTTACCAGGGTTGATTCAAGAGGAAATGTTTTTTTCTTTAATTCTTGCTGTAAATATTTTTGAGGTTAAATTGTCAACAGTTTGAGGAAACTTGTACAAAAGAAGGCTTAGCAGAGCTTATAATAGTCAAATATAATAAATATTGTACAGGTTACAGTGGGTTTTGTCAACTTACCGATGATGATACCAATACATCAGTGGCTCAGCACTAATATTTCTTCATTTCTCATAATTCAGTACATATAACACCCCCCTCCCCTTTCCATTCTGTTCCCAAGGAAGCTTTAGCACACTGGCTGATTGTACTGGGCTGCTTTGCATATGTACAATGTAAAGTAACTGTTGTGTATACAGGGTGGCTACTCACATCGTGAATTAAGGTTGAATTTTTCTTCATAGACATGAATTATTGGAACTTTTATTAATCCAAATCCCATTAAATTTATACATATTTATGAATGCCCTGAAGCAATATCTTCACAGTTCAGTCTATTTTTATGGAGAGAGGAAAATAATTCTGTGTGGTAAATAAAACTCTCAATTCATTTGGTTTGTTAAGAGTCCTTTGCTAAACAATCTATCTGACACACAGAAGATCATTCCAAGATAGGATATCTTGAAGTTGATAAGATACATTTGAAATATTATGAAATTTACAATTCTTCGTAGATTGCTACACTCTGTAACATTGTGACTTGTGTTTGTAGATGTATTGGTGATCTGAGTGTGCAAAATGTTTCATGTTAACTCTGCACCTTAAATTAAGTACATTTGTGATTTTGATTTTAAAATTTTGGGTGCGTCAGCACTAAGGCTATTTTGCACCCAGCACAGTATACGGGGTCCAGCCCCTTATCTTTACACATAACAACTCTAACGTCGCTTAATTAAAATCATAAAATATTAAAATGTTCTGACTTTCGTTAAAAGCTGAGGCTGCAAAGAACACTCAGCACACATAAGGACAAAAGAACAGGACAATACAAACAAAATTATACTGGCCATAGGGCCAGTCGTCAGAGCCTCTTTAGTCTTCAGTGCAGGGTGTACTAAAAATTAAGTACATATACCATTCAATTGAATTAGAATTTTTGGATACATTGGAATCTCACAGACCCTTTATATTGTTAATACATATGTGGGGGGATTGTGGGAGGTGGTAATACGTAAGGTTGAAATAGGGAAAACATTAGCTTTGACCTTGAATTTTTGGAAAGTTTGCCTTGAAAACTGGAAATTATGCTTGGATTTGGTCATGGCTCTAGAGTGGCCACCCTGGTATATCTGGGTAGGATCTCTGTTCCCATAAAGCCTCTTGCTGTCATAATCTACCAAAGATTTCAGTTTTAAGATAGGGGTATGGCGACTCAAGTAAATACAGTGTGTAGTATACTTTCATATTATGGCCAATTTTTGCATTTTCAAATCTTTGTGTAAACTGCAGTTTTTAACTTTGTCCATGAAATGTACAGGAGAATAATATTACTTGCACTATAATTTAATACAATTATGAGCAGGAATGATGATGGTAGATGCTGTACATTTAGAACCACATAGATTAAATTATTTCTGCAGCTAGAAAACTTGTTAGAGTGGATGTGAGCTAACCCTGACAATGCGTTTCAATATGGCACAAATAAAAGCTGATTGCCCTCCATATAATATATATTTTATTTTCTCTCTTTCAATGTCTTGATTAATAAATTTCAGTTGCAGTTGCATGTATCCCTGTGAGTTTTGTTTGTTCAATTGTGACCTGTATTTTCTTACATTATGAAATGCTCAAAATGTGACATTTATTTATTTGTAAAATATCACCTGGATGTCGGCCATAAGACTAATATACAGAACATTTGAATTTGAATTTAAAATATTGGGAGCGGCAGCACTTAGGCTATTTTGCTCCCGTCACATTATACGGGGGCCAGCCCCTTACCATTACATATAACAACTCTAACGTTGTGTAACTAAAAATCTTAAAATCTTCTGACTTCTGTTAAAAGCTGAGGCTGTAAATGAGCACTAAGCACACACAAGGACAAAAAACAGGACAACACACACAAAATTATACTGGCCATAGTGCCAGTCGCCAGAGCCTCGTTAGTATTTAGTCCAGGGTGCACTACGTGGAAGTGAGGTTGACATTTGGGTGTACTACGTGGAAGATCACCCCTTACACCCCAAAACGTATAGAGAGATCGTGTCAGTGGTTGGTGTGAGTTTGGCAACTGTCAGTCGTGTCATCAAGTTGCAGGAGGAAACCGGATTGGTTTCTCCTAAACGTAAAGGAAAGTGTGGACGTAAGAAGAAAACAACTCCTAGAGATGATGCTTACTTGCTTCGACAAAGCAAAAAGGATCCCCGCAAAACGAGTGAAGCCCTGAAAACGGATTTGCAGGAGAAAGGAATCAAAATTAGTTCCTCTACAGTTCGCAGGTGCCTTATTGCGGTCGGACGAAGAGCCAGAAGAGCCGTCAAGAAACAGCTTTTAACGACAACAATGAAACAAAATTGGTATAAATGGGCAAAAAAGTGTAAGGAATTAATGGAAGACCAGTGGCAAAAAGTCCTATTCACCGACGAAAGCGATTTCTTTGTACAGGGTGAGCGAAGTCAGCACGTTCGAAGGTCACAGGGAGAGAAGCTTCGTGATTGCCACATCGATCAGTATGTCAAGCACCCACAAAAGAAGATGTTTTGGGGATGTTTCAGTTATTACGGTGTCGGAAGCCTGCATCCAAAAGAAGGAATGATGTGCTCGCAACAATATATTGAGGTTCTACGGAAGTGTGCTATTCCTGAGCTGAAAACGAGGTATCCTGACGGTACTGGGATATTGGAGCAGGACCTAGCCCCCTGTCACACATCAAAAGTCGTGAAGAAATTCATGACAGAGCAGCAAATACAGGTACTTGATTGGCCAGGGAATTCTCTGGACGTAAATCCCATGAGAATTTGTGGGCTATGTGCAAAAGTCGCCTCCGTGATGTGGACTGTACGACTATGGAGAAGCTCATTCAGGCGCTCATTCAACTGTTGTACAGATATCCGAAAATCAACAGTGACTGTTCGAAACTAGTAGACTCCATGCCAAAAAGTGTTCAAATGCTGCTTAAAAATAGAGGAGTTCATATCCATTACTAATGTACGTGTAGGTGAGTTTTGTACATGTATATGTGAGTTTTGTACAATAAACTACTAATTTCATGCTTTGTTTCAATTAATTTGCACAAGGGTGTAAATCAGTAATACACGTATTTGTTCAAACAAATTGCTTAAAAATCATGATTATCAGGTTTCCATAATTATATATCAATCAGTAATAGACGTATTTGTTCAAACAAATTGCTATTTTATTTACAAAAGCTTTTATATGCTTTTGATTTAATTAAATTTTTTGTGCCTGACAGGCACGTCATCCTGTCACATAACAATAGTTTTACCTGTCTACTGAAGGGTTAAAAACAGCTGCAAAGATCTTCAGAACAAGACGAAGATCGTATCTGTAAGACTGCCCAATACTAAACCTGAACTATAGGGACTACAAGTTTTGTATTTATAGAATTTCAAATGCAGTGGAGAAAACAGCACTCTTCTATTCTCACGGCAATAAAAAAAAATGGAGGCGCACTGCAAGAAACTGGTTACCATAGCTTACCACAAAATTGAATAAGCTAAATTTTGATGTAACCAAGCTGGCTACTTACTGGGAATTCTGTGTGAAATTTTCGTCATAGACATGAAAAATTGCAACTTTCATTAATGCAAATTCCATTGATGTTATACACTTTTATAAATACCCTGAGGCAAGTCCTTCCCAGTTTAGCTGTCATTTTTATGGAGAAAGAAAAAGAAAATTACACAGGGCAAAAAAAAAAAAAAAAAAAAAAAATGCGTGGAAATTCATAAAACTAATTTTCTCAATCTGTTTACTTTGTTAGCATCCTTTGCAGAACAATCTGTCTGAGAGATGGATGATTAGTGCAAGATATATTGAAGTTGATTTTTGATTTTGATTTTAAAATTTTGGGTGCGTCAGCACTGAGGCTACTTTCCACCCGTCACACTATACGGGGTCCAGCCCCTTACCATTACACATAACAACTCTTTGATTTGATTTGAATTTAAAATTTTGGGAGCGTCAGCACTTAGGCTATTTTGCTCCCGTCACATTATACGGGGGCCAGCCCCTTATCATTACACATAACAACTCTAACGTTGCATAATTAAAAAAAAAATAAAACGTTCTGACTTTCGTTAAAAGCTGAGGCTGTAAAGGGGCACTCAGCACACATAAGGACAAAAGAACAGGACAATACAAACAAAATTATAGTGGCCATGGGGCCAGTCGCCAGAGCCTCGTTAGTCTTTAGTCCAGGGTGCACTAACGTGGAAGTGAGGTTGACATTTGGGTGTACTACGTGGAAGGTCACCCCTTACACCCCCTATTGAAGTTGATTACATAAATTTTGCAAAGGGCACTAAACTAAAAAAAAGTGCTAAACTGTGAAAAACTTGCCTCAGGGCATAAATTCAATGGGGTTTGGATTAATAAAAGTTGCAATTTTTCACATCTATGAAGAAAAATTTACGCATAATTCCCGGCGCCAATATTCCATAGAGAAGTAGCAAGTAGTTACCCTGCTTAAGTTAAATATTTTTAATACATATGTATAGTTTAATTAAATTAGATTTTTTGGATACATTGGCACCACACAGACTAATAGGAGTCCAAATTCCAGTATCCATAAGTATACTAAAATTCCAAATTAGGTCAAAAATTTATGGGGGCAAAAAATCTAAAACTTACCTACAGTGGAAACAGCTTTACGTGAGTAGTGTAAACGTATTGTTTCTACGCCATACTTATTAGGTATTGTCTTTCAGCCTCTTTTTTTATCAATTGAATATCACTTTTTGACATATTTTGACAATTTTTTGTCGATGTTTTAGCGTTTAGCGATGTTTTAGTAAATTTCCCTTTTTTTCCCACTCATACTTGGTAGGTATTCATTTGTATCCTCTTTTTTTATCAATTGAATATCAGTTTTTGACATATTTTGACAATTTTTTGTCGATGTTTTAGCGTTTAGCGATGTTTTAGTAAAATTTCCCTTTTTTTCACACCTCACACTTGTAGGTATATTACGATCTTACGTGATATAACTTAACCTATCCTTTTTTTTTATTATTAAGTGCTAAACTACACGAGAGCCTCTACATGCTTTGACCTACTTTAGAGTAGACCCAAATGGAGAGTTCAACGACAGAAAGTGAGGCTCGGAGTGAGGTTCGGTGAGGCTCGCCTTAATGGTTTTCTCTTGTAAGGCATAAGCCTTATTTTCTCGCAGTGTTGCCAACACCTCACTCGGTCACGATCTTACGTGATATAACTTAACCTATCTTACGATTTTTCTTTTTTTTTACGATCTTCAGTGATATAACTTAACCTATCATTTATTCTTTTTATTTGCACACCGAACTGTAGTAGACCCAAATGGAGAGAGAGTTCACCAACCGAAAGTTGGGGGCTCGGTGAGGCTCGACTTAATGGTTTGCTCTTGTAAGACACAAGCCTTATTTTCTCGCAATGTTGCCAACATCTTACCCGATCACGATCTTACGTGATATAACTTAACCTATCTTACGATTTTATTTTTTTACGATCTTCAGTGACCTATCATTTTCTTTTATTTGCACACCGAACTAACTTACATTATATTTTATATAACCTTGTTGATCTTTTTTAGTAAGTGGCAATTTTTTTTTTTTTTAGGAATATTTTTTAAAACTGTTCCGTGACCCTCTCGTTCTTCACGTCGTGGACGAAGGACTTCTCTGCGACCAGGATGACGCTGCATAGAGTATCCTCGGGCAACGGACTGTTGAACTCGCAGACGACCTTGATGTTGGTTCGATCGTTGACCACGACCTGCTTCCTCTTCGTGGTATTGATGACGGTCATGGGTCTACGTGCTTTGAATTCGCTGGGCGTGTAGTACATGTCCACGCTTCCCTCGGTCACGCGTTTGTAAGCCGAGAACGCTTCGTAAAGTTTGAGGTAATCGTCTTTGGTCATGTCGAGGTTGTAATTCTCGCGCGGGAACACTTCGTTCCTCCCGTTCTTGAGATAAACGTTCTTGATCTTGCAGTCGTCGAACTTGCTGGAATCTTTTTCCTGATTGTTATCGCGTCCGGTCTGAAAGAGCACTACGACGAAATCTGGCATGTCGAACTGTATGTTGTTGAACTGCGTCGTCACGTCGAATTCCATGTGACTTCCCGACGCCAACTTCTGCACGCACTGGTAACCGTGAAAGTGAATCGGCACCTGCGGACTCTTCAAGATCTCCGCTTTGTACTTGAGAGCGTAGTTCGTTTCGTATTCCACCACCGGCATTCTCAACTCCATGCTCCGGATGACGCACTTGGCTGCTTCGGGTAAAGTGTTGGCTATCGGCGTGCCGTCTGCGTTCAAGTTGGCGTATCGCATCAGTGCGTCGTTGTCGTTGGCCGCTCTTCGAAAGGTGACGCGCAATCCTCCCTTCCACATGATCTCCTTGTAGTCCGAGAAGAAACCGGGCAGCAGACGCATGGGAAAGAGCACCGTGTGACTTCTCGTCGATATTTTGGTCCCCGCTTCGAATCCTCCCGCCTGATAGTATGCTGCGTCCGTTTTGGATAATTTCAATGTTCCCACTGCCGTCGACGTGATGCCTGGATAATCTATTCTGTCGATGACGGTGTTGTGTTTCCTCACCTCCACCTGCGAGAACAGGTGAGGCACGAAGTTGTCCACGAGTATCAAATTTGCTGCTGCGGGAAAGGCTTCTCCGCTTTCCTTCTTCACCACGTCGAATTGAAGGTAAAGGTCCGCTCTGTGAGGATGAACGAACCCATCCCCTACGTCCACGTCGTATTCGATCTCCCTGTTCGCTTCGTTCATATTTGCGAACATAGGTTCTATTCATATTTTACTCACGTATAGGTGTACATGATGAATCAGCAAACAGATTTTTTCTAAGTCTTACCGTTTCCAAGATAACCCCACTTCCGGTCGCCATTTTGGATTTCCGAGCATAGGTTCTATTCATACTTTTTCTCACGTATAGGCGTACGTGATGAATCCGCAAACAGATTTTTCCTAAGTCTTACCGTTTCCAAGATAACCCCACTTCCGGTCGCCATTTTGGATTTCCGAGCATAGGTTCTATTCATACTTTTTCTCACGTATAGGCGTACGTGATGAATCCGTAAACAGATTTTTCCTAAGTCTTACCGTTTTCAAGATAACCCCACTTCCTGTCGCTATTTTGGATTTCCGAATGTGTAATGTTTATGTCCATGTCTCTGTTTTTGTAGGTTTTTTTTATTGTCCTAGGGACACCTCTGTTTGTCAAAAATTCGAGATATTTGCAATTTTAGATTTTTTTTAACGCTGTGGACTTAGAAAATATTCGATTGATGAAAAAAAAATTGGTTCCAAGACGACCTATGTTTATTTTGGTATGGGAGGACAGAGGACACCGAGACTCGACCGACACACTAAACCCGACATCTCTACGCATACTCTACGTCACCAAAAAATCGACAAGGGGAGACGACAACGACGGAGTCATCAATGAGTAAACATCTGAACTCGGTGATAGAACCATGTAACTATCTACCAATCTGTTAGATGTTTTGTGAACTAAGTGGTGCTTTGTTTGTGTGTAACAAAAATACAATGCTTTTTTGCACTTGGTTATCATCACCTAACATGTTATTAATTGTTTTTTAAAATTAATTACAACTGAAAACTAATAATTAATATTATCTAAAGTTACTCATCATTAGTATACAAGTAATTGATATATTTTTTTGTTCTTGTTGCTAGTGTTGGGTAATTATAGTTGTTGCAAAATATTAGAAACTGTCATACGCGAGAGCTGAGTTTTGTTGGGTATATATAGACGAATCGAAATTTTACTTGTTATGTTAAATTGTATGTTAGGGTACATGGTAGGAGAAATCATTGTATATTAGAGCGCTCTTTTAATGATTTGCCTATAACTGCATACAGGCAGCCGTAAATTTAGCATAAAATATCCTGATCCTGTTTCTTCTAGCATGTGCGACGTTTGTTGTGGTGGGATCATTGGAGGAAATGTGATTCTCCCAGTATGTCATCTGACTTACTAGCATATGCGATACGAAGAACAGGTGTGTATGTGGCTTACTAGGATTAGGGTCATGGTAATGAGGTCCTAGTAGCTGAAACGTTGTCGGGGTATTTTGCATTTTTTTTTTATTACGTGCTAAACTACACGAGAGCCTCTACGTGCTTTAGAGTAGAAGGGTAATTGGAGCGTTTCTAAACAGAAAAGTATGAGCCGTTCGATTTACTATGGCGAGACTCACGATCTTACGTGATACAACTTAACCTAACAATTAATAAATGAGGCTCACAATCTTACGTGACACAACTTAACCTAACAATTAATGGACTTGGAAAAAAACAATGGCGAGCGTAACATGGCGATGACGTGGAGCCTACAATACAAGTTATTACATAACATTGTGATGACTCATATTAAGCACCCCTTAATTGTATTACTTATAAGGGTATACTATTGCACAACGTTTTTGCAACAAGTTATTACGTAACATTGTGATGATTCATATCTAATGCTCTTTGTTGTATTAACTATAAGGGTGTAATAGAATCAGCAGTTAAATAAAGTATAAATCAAGAAAAAGTAAGCCATGGTTCGCATAACCTAATAGAAATAGACTTAGGTGGTTAAAGAACACCATGTTTAGAAGATTACTTGAAAAGTAAAATTAACGAAATTGAAATAAAAGTATCAGAGGTGCAAATGAATTGAGAAAGGGGTGGCAACCTAAAGTAAACTTCATAAAAAAAATGGCTGACTATTTTAAATAGATGGAAGAACTACTTTAATGACGTTTTAAATGTTCATGTAGGAGATAAATCAGAAATAAATTAAGTATGCACAGCAGAACCTAACTTGATTGAAGTTAAAGATGCCAAAGAGATAAATTAGTCGAGAAGAAACTCGTTAATATGTCTGACAAAAAATGTACAATTCATGATGGATTAAAAAAAGAGAAGATGCTCTTTTTAATTTTGCCTTAGAATATGCTTTTAGGAAGGTAAAAGAAACGAACGAAGTACTGTTAGCATATGCAGATGATGTAGACTTACTGGGGAATGATGTAAATACAATTAAGAATAATGCTAAAAATATTTTTTTTTTCAAAAGCAGCTTAAGAGATAGGTTTTAGAAGATAGCAATGAGAAATCTAAAGATATGTGCTTACAGGCCGAAACCAAGTGATAACAACTTGTTTGAACCAGTTTTCCAAATCCAAATACTTAGGAGTAATACTAACAATGAAAATGATATTAAAGAGGAAATGAAAAGAAGGCTTAATTCATGTTACTTTTCTCTTCATAAAACTTTTGTCTCATCGTTTCATATCTAAGGAACTAAAAAATTAAAAATATATATATAGATCTTGCTCAGGATAAGGACAAATCGAACTTTTGGGTTCAAGAAGGGTAGAGAATTAATTAATTAGTTAATATTCAATGTAATATGGTTTCACGTATTAAACAAAAACAAAGTTAGTAATAAGGCATTCATATTGACAAGGGAATTCTTACAAATTTATTCTCTTCGTAAGTTTGCCAATAGTATTTTCATCATCCTGTGTTATTTCAAATCTTCAATTATGCAATGCAAAAAGGAGAAGAATTTCCATGGCATGATAACATGAATTTGTACGTTGAAAGAAAAATGAAAACGAAGAGCTGTGATAAAAAAAGAACGCTTGACTCTGACGAGCGGGAAACATAATAGAAATCAAGGACGGAAAATATGAACAGAGGAAAGGGGATATTCAAAAGAAGGTGGCTCTTCCATGATAATTTTTACTTTTCTCAATCCGAACAAATTCATAAACATTATCATCATTGAATGTTGTTGTTGTTGATGAGTTGGTGTTTTAAGTCCACTTTATGCACAGTATGACTAATCGAGACTGGACCTACAGTTTAAAGTGGGATCCGAACCACGATGTGCCTCCACCAGGTATCAAACCTGGGACCCTTTGATTACAAGGCGACAACGCTACCACTGCGTCATGGGGAGGCCCCATCATTGAATGGTTGGTTACGTTGTCCCTCCGAACGAAAGACGGAATGCATACAAGCCTGTGCCTCCTAAGTTCATCGTGGCATGCGAAATGAAAACTTCCGATGATTTTTATTTTTTAAGAACATGCTTCGCTAGAGAGGTCAAAATGACAAGTTCCGTAATTCGAATAACTTGTTGATTTTATTACGAACGAAGAATGAATGCATGGCACTTAAAATGCTGTAGTATTATTACATCAGATCATCTTTTTGTCTTGCTCGCGTCGATTAGTCTCCTTACGTTTCTTCTTCTCCTTGTCGTTTTCGTCCAGAATCGCTTCCATCTCTCCTGTTATTACATTCGCGACTTCTAGATTATCACTTTTTCTCCCTGTAATTTTATAAATATAGTTTTTTTTCATGATCATCTAGAGAACACCGGATAAATTTCAGCAATATCGATCACTCAAATGGATATCATCATCTTCGTCCAATACAATCCTTGAAAATTTTATATAGCACTTCCAGGAGTAGGTCGGTTAAAAAAAACGCGAGCCCGAAGATTCCACTTTTATCTTGTTCTGTCTTGTTTAACCGATTTTGAATTTGAGATTTCACAACATGTTCACAACACGTTCGACTATTCGTGACAATACGTTTCAACCTTTCTGTATAAACGTTTCAACGTTCAATTTCTGTCGATTTTGGAGGTGTAGAATACGAGTACCAAGTTTTGGTGGTCCTGGGGCCAAGGGGTAAGAAGTTAACCCACCCTCCAAAAACTTTGATCACTCGTAACTTTTGAACAAATAGTCGTAGAAAGGTCGGGTTTAGTGCGTCGGTCGAGTCTCGGTGTCCTCTGTCCTCCCATACCAAAATAGTAGATGTATTTACGGTACGGACAGGACGAGAAAGTACGAACCTCACTCCAGCAGCTTTGCTACACTTAAAACTTGCTCAACATGCCCATATGAGTTTTTGCTCAAGTGTGGAGCTCTTATAATTCAAGATTTTTGTAAAAAATGCCCTCGGGAATTTTTCAGAAAGTACGAACCCCTCTCCAGCAGATTTGCTATACTTAAAACTTGCTTAACATGTCTATTTGTTTAAGTGTAGCACCTGCCTAACCCAACAATTTTATAATTCGGAAAATATCAAACCCCTCCTCAAGCATATTTACAAAATTGCATTAGTTTGTCTATAAATTTGTATCCATACCCACCTATACATATTTACTTCAGGTTTAAGTTCAATTGGATACCATTCAATTTGCTTATCTAATATTAAAACAATACAATATGCAGAGCCTACCTCTAGAATTGCTTCGTGTTTGCATGTTTCTCCTCTGTGTCAGTGTATGGAATTCCCGAGACGGTAGTATTGATTTTTTCCTCAGCGCCAGTATTTACAGAAATTCCCGATTATTGCGTCATTCAGTATTGTGAGACTGACTGAGGAGAATAGATGTGTTGATACAGTACTTCTCATACTTACAGGTTTAAATTCATATTGAACAATATAAAATCTGATATTTGTTGTAATCCACTCATGTTTAGAGTCAAGCTTATATTTGTCCCAGCGTGTTATACATAACAAGGTTATTGCTATTCAAGACATGCATGTCCGTGCAGGCATTTGCGCTGGGTCAATGTGAATGATTTTCCACTTGTAAGCTATTGGCTTTACAACCTGTCATAAGATTAATATTATTAATATTAATCCATAGAGATTAGATTTAAAACCCAGGAAATTTTATATAAATACCAAATCCAAAAATATTAAGTGTATACACACATACACACATACACAAATCACAGTGCTGAACCCAACTGATATTTTTATCTAGTATAAAATTTTGATTTGAATCCCAGGAAATTGTATATAATAAACAACAACAAAAATGCCGAATCAAAAATATTGTAATCAGTGCAATAAGAATATATCCAGCTCTAATTGGGCCAAGCATCAAAAAATTTGTAATCCAGACAAATACAAAACTCCCACAAAAATTTGCCCCAAATGCAATAGAAAATATAACATGGAATATTTCACATATAAACATAAAGATACTTGCTCTGTACAGTCATCAACATTGCCCCCTCAACCATCTACATCTGGCCTGAAAAGAAGGCACGAAGTACCTGTTAATGCCAGAGCAGCAAAGCAACCATGCCATGCACCCATCCGTAGCAGTTTTAATACCCAACTTAGGGATTATCGGTTTGTATCGGAGCCAAGATGCGGCATTGAGAATTTCTTGAACAGTATAAATCCTAATCTGCAGGCAATTCTAAATGCACAAAATGGTTCTTATAAGCTCTCCCTCAAATTGTTTGTACAATATAAGAAACCAGACGGCACAAAATTTACACACCCCCACGTAACAGAAACTGTACCGGTATATTCAAACGCAAATTTAGACACAATAATAAGCAGATTGATGGATCAACTGAACATGAAACACTCTGAATTTGCGGCAAAAGAGTCCGGATGGAGCCTATGTGGCTCTTCGCACAAGTTACATGTTAATATTTCTGAATTCAGCCCATTAAAAGGTTCTACATATCTGCCATTACCTGCTAATATCAAAAACAAAAGAGCCGTGGTCAATATAAAAAACACCGACCAGAAATGCTTTTTGTGGTGTATATTAGCTGCTTTGTATCCAGTTTCAAGCCATCCTGAGAGAATAACTTATTACAAACAGCATGAGCACGATTTTGACGATGCAATAGAGGGTTTGGAATATCCAATGTCAGTTCAGAATATTGATAAATTTGAAAAAAAGGCCAGGCACATCGATGGCAAACAATTATCTATTAATGTATTTACTTGTTCCACTGGTAATTGCCCGATAGCACCTCTCAGAATCAGTACACTTGATGATGAATCTGCTATTCCGATTGATTTGCTCTTAATTGAAGGGGATGGCACATATCATTACACTCTGATACATAATCTTGAAGCTTTGGTGAGAACACAACTAGACAAAACTCATAAAATATTTAAGTTGTGCAGAAGATGCTTAACTGTATTTGATGGTCAAAAAATGGTGAATGGTGTTTGTGAAGAGAGTGCAGAAATTGCTAAAAACAAGTTAATTGAGCATCTGAAATACTGTGGCAACCATAAACCTGTTCATATGGTGATGCCCAATCCAAGTGAAAATTGCAAATTCAAAAAGTATGAAGCCTTGTTGGAACACCCTGTATATATTGTCTGGGATTCCGAATCAAATCTCAAATCTCTTGCATTCTGCAATCCAGATCCCGAAGAATCTTCAGCTACACCATATCAGCAACATGAACCTTCCAGCTTTTGTTATGTGGTTATACGGGATGGTGTTGTTATTAAAGAATATTCATACAAGGGACCAAATGCCATCAAAATATTTGCGCATAGAATAGAAAATGAGTGCCGTGACATAGCATCTAACATCTTATTAATATCAAAGCCTATGTTGCCTTTAACAGAGGATCAGATTGAAGATTTCAACAATGCAGAAAAATGCCCGGTATGTGATTCTGAATTTTCAGATACAAATATCAAGGTTCATCACCATTCTCATACAGATGGTAAATTCTTAATGGCCCTGTGTAATAGCTGTAATATTAAGATCAAGAGACCAAGATTTATCCCCATATTTTGCCACGGAGCATCCAATTATGATTTCCATCATCTGATCAGGTACGAGGGGTTTGACAAGCAGAATTTAAATATTTTAGCTGAAAATGATGAGAAATATATATCTATTAGCAAGATAATTAAAGTTGATGGTGTTCCTATTCACATAAGATTTCTTGATTCTTACAGATTTTTATCTGCTAGCCTGGATACACTGGCCACTCAATTATCTGATGGTCAATTCAAAATCACACGTGCATTGTTTCCAAATCAGGACCTGAAATTAATTAGGCGGAAGGGTGTATATCCATATGACTATGTCACAGATTCTTCTAAATTTGATGAGTGTTCCCTGCCACCACAACAAGAGTTCTACAGCAAAATCAGAGGATCTGGAATCACTGATGATGATTATCACCATGCTCAGTTGATGTGGAACAATTTAAATTGCCAGACATTTGGTGATTATCACATGGCATATTTAAAACTTGATGTCACTCTCTTAGCTGATATATTGCAAGCATTCAGAAAATCTTCCATGCAAAATTATGGACTGGACCCAGTGTATTTTTTCAGTGCCCCGGGCCTAGCATGGTCTGCAATGTTTTTCAACACCAAAAAGCAATTGGATCTGATCCAAGATCAAGATATGTATCTGTTTATGGAGCAATGTATAAGAGGGGGGATGGTGCAATGTTCCCAGAGATATGCCAGAGCAAATAACAAGCATATGCCTGATTATGATCCAGCACGGCCATCAAATTTTATACTGTATGTGGATGCAAACAACCTCTATGGTCACGCTATGATGCAAAAACTGCCATATGCAGGGCTTGAATGGGTCGAAGATTTCAATATTGAGGATCTTCAGGATTTTGATGACAGTGACTATGGCCTCTTCTTAGAGGTTGATCTGACAATTCCTGATGATTTGCACAAGAAATTTTCTGATTTGCCCCCAATTCCCGAGGTTAAGTGCTCACCTGGCTCTAAACAGAAGAAGCTCATGATGACCCTGGAGCCAAAACAGGATTATGTCATATATTACAAAAACCTCCAGTTCCTGATGCATCATGGTGTTCAAGTGACCAAAATTGGAAAAGTTTTGAGGTTCAGGCACTCAGAATGGTTGAAACCATACATTGATACAAACACGGAGCTTCGAACATCTGCAAAAAGCGAATTTGATAAGGGCTTGTTTAAATTGATGGTGAATTCAGTGTATGGCAAAACAATAGAAAATGTCAGAAAACATACCGATGTTAAAATAATTACTGACCCCAGCCGGAGCAAAAAATTGGTTGCAAAGCCCAACTTCAATTACAGAAGAATTTATGATGAGCACATGGCACTTTTCAACATGATGAAAACAAAGATTAAGTTTGATAAACCTATTTATGTAGGGGCTGTGATATTGGAATTGTCCAAATTACATATGTTAATATTATATTATGATGTGCTGAAACCTTTTTATGGTGATCGTGTAAAATTATTGTACATGGACACGGATAGTTTTATTCTTGATATTCAAACAGAAGATGTTTATCAAGATATGTCACAGCCTGAATTGTTTCAATACTTTGATACCAGTGAACATACAAGAATTCAACCCCACAACAAAAAGGTGCCTGGCAAGTTAAAAGATGAGACATGTGGTGATGTTATTGTGGAATTTGCTGGGTTAAGTGCCAAGGTGTACAGTTTTAAAACATGTAGTGCTGTTGTCAAAAAGGCCAAGGGTATTGGCAGAGTTACTGTGGAAAAAGATCTCCAATTTGAAGATTATAAAAATTGCATCAAATCCCAGAGTTCAATCAGAACATCAGAAAATAGAATTCAGAGTGAGGATCACTTATTGACTAGCAATATTGTAAGAAAAGTGGCCCTGGACCCACATGATGATAAGAGATGCATTTTATCATGTGACATACATACTTTACCTTGGGGGCATTGTGATTTGAAAAGTGGCAAACAATGCCCAATTACAGAGCATGATTTGAAATAAATAAACATGCCTATGAACTTATTTGGGTTCAAGAAACAAGGTATTATGGATCTGCCCACACCACAACCCTCTTCCGATATGCTGTCTAAACTGAGTGGCTTGTTAATTATTCATCTGAACAGCATACTTACAGATAATGATGATGAAACAGGCAAAACATTGTACATATTTAACAATAATTTAAATCATTACCAATTACCTGTAGGTGGTCAATTGCAATTTATTACAACCCCTGAGGGTGATGTCAAGATTTCAGTGGGGAGAAATATTTATAGAATCAAGCACTCAAACATGATTTCTGGCACTGTATATACTGTTTCTGCTGGTGACTGCTTATATATTGAGGTCCCTGGATCTTATGACAAGCTTATACCCTTTTTTATAGAATTAAGAATCAGATACTCTATAATAAATAACCACTAAAACAAAAATGCCTAATGATATATTTGGCCATACAAGGCATGAAGATCACAGTGATGAGATTCTGATGCTTGATGTCAGAGTCAAGAAATTAAGAAGTGATTTACAAGCTTTACAGACCACACTCAATGCCAGTCTTCAATTAGAAATTACAAATTTACAATCACAATGCATGGACCCTCTTCTTAAAATTGATTCTGTACTCAAAGTGCTGCTTCAGAAATATACTGATCTGGCAACATTAGATAATTTTCAAAATTTGGAAGAAGCTGTTGCAGCTCTTCAAGCCAAATTTAAGACCCAGGCTACCAACTCCGAGCAATTGAAACAACAATTGGAAGAGCAGATAAATAATGTCCAGACACAGCTCCAAACAATTGTCAAAAGCATAAAGTCACAAGAAGATTTTGATCTAGTGATTTCCACTCTAAAGGAACAGATTCAATCCCTCCAGATACCTAATCTGGACCCTCTGCACAATGCCATAGCCGAGGTTAAAGAAAAAATTGAGACACTTGAAAATTTTATGAACAACTTGCCATCTTCTGATGCTTTGAATGCAATAACTCGGAGTGTAGCAAATATTAAGCTGCAACTTGAAACATATGAAGATTTTGGAAAAATTCAAAGTTCCATAACCCATCTTGAAGGTACAATAGCAGCAGTGCAAAGTGATTTGGCAAATGTACTAGAATCCCGATTGCCTGGAATTGTAGATACCCTTGTCAGTGTCCAGCACCAGATCACAAAGCTTGAAAACCTCAACACCGAATCTGAACTGTCTCATTTTCATCACTTGATAGATGATATCCAAACAAAGCTTGAAATTTTACAACAATCAACACCCACTCAGGCAGATATAGCCCTGCTCCAAAATGCTATGCAAAATGTGGCTGATGCTTCTGAATTAAACAATGTGAAATTGGCACTTGAATTTTTGCAGAATACTGTTTCAAATCTTCCCACATCACAGGAACTTAAAAATATTAAGAGAGCAGTGAATAGGATATTGAAATCAGAAGATATCAAGAATATCCAGGCAGAGATCAAACAACTCACTCAGACAGTGGCCACTCTACCAACCAATCAACATATTAATGAACTGCATGCCCTGTTTGAGGATATCAGAAGACAGGTCCATGATCTTACTGCTCAAAATTCTAAATTGGCAGTTGTTGAAAATTTGCAACAAATTGTAGCTAATATCAAGCAACAGCTAGGGACCATGGAATCCAATCAAGCAAATGCTCTGTCTGTTTTTGCCACCCAGCTTCAAGAGATTGTGCAACAATACAAGAGACTTGCTGTGGACATAAAAATCAAGCCAGGCCATGATGATGTTGTTAGGACCATCAATGAGCACCTTGAATCTGTAACAAGCAGATTGCTCACAGCAGAAAAGGAAATAACAGGCATAATCGAGAATCCAAAACATACAGTAATTCTTGAATTGTACAGCATCCCCAACAAAGAATATGATTCACCATTTACACCAGGTGGCAAAATATATATGCTGTCCCCTGCACAATTTTATTACCAGTTTTTTGTTGGGGGTACACTGAGACCAATCAAGATCAAATATTGGCTTCAACCACAGGCACACCACTACCCCACTTTATCAATAACAAATGCTGACAACAAAGTGAAAATCACCAGTGTAGAGTTAGAGGATTTTACAGATCCCAATACATTAGAAACAGCCTATGTTGAAGATGATGGCTCTTTGGAATTTAAAATACAAATAGGGGACAAATTATATTTAGAAAATCCTGCAGTCTCAGCTGCTGAACACCCTATAGTTGCAATATTCTTGTTTTCATATTATGTCTAGACAAATTATTGTTGATGAATTACACAGACAAGCCAGACATAATTTTAAGAGACTGCCAGTAGTTACAAAAGGCATAGACGATTTATGGCAGAGCGACTTGATTGAATTAGCAAGTGGGCAGTTGAAAAACTTAGACAAAATCAACAAGGGCTACAAGTATCTACTTACTGTAATAGATACATTTTCAAAATTTGCCTGGGCTGTGCCACTCAAATCCAAGACTGGAAAATGTGTTACAGAAGCCATCAGGACAATCATCAATCATTCAGGAAGATCACCGCGCTATTTGCAAACAGATAATGGCAAAGAATTTTATAATTCTGTGTTCCAACAATTTATTAAAAGCCAGTCAATAAAACATTACTCGAGTTACAGTGATCTCAAGGCCTCAATTGTAGAGAGATTCAACAGAACCTTAAAAAATCTTATGTATAAACAATTTACCCTCCAAGGTAATTATAAATGGATTAATATTCTTCCAGAACTTCTACATAAATATAACAACTCGGTCCATTCCACAATCAACATGAAACCCTCTGAAGTAACTTCATCTGATGAGCAAAAATTGATCAGGACTGTTTATTATCCTAGATACCAGCCAACAACAAGAAGGGCCAAATACAGGGTGGGCGATCAAGTAAGAATCAGCAAATATAAGCACTTATTCAAGAGAGGCTTTACAAGAAACTGGAGCACCGAATTATTTACAGTGGTTCAAGTTAAACCCGGGACCCTTAACACATATATAATAAAAGATCACCGAGGAGAAATTCTCAAAGGCCGATTCTATGAACAAGAACTCAGCAAAACTAAACAGCCTGACACATATCTCATAGAAAAAATCATCCGCAGAAAAGGCAACAAGTTACTTGTCAAATGGCTGGGTCATCCGGAAAACAGCTGGATCGATGCAGACAAAATAATAATATGAGCACCTGGGATGTTATAAAAAGGCTGCCAGAACCTGAACAGCAGAATAAGATAAATGGAGTGCTGCTGCCTGATAATATTAGGTGTCTTATTGTTGGGCCATCTGCTTGTGGTAAAACTACACTAATGGTTGATAATTTTTTATTGGCACCCAACTGGTTAGACTGGAAAAACAGGCACTTGTATGTCTTCTCTAAGAGCTTGGAACAATTAAAATATCAGCAGCTGATGAAGCTATATGATGGATTAGATATAGCCACTTTTGTACCAGATGTTAAGCCACTTGATGAATGTCTCGATAATTCTGTTGTTGTGTTTGATGACATTATACTGGATAATCAAAACAAGGTTAGAAATTTCTTTACACAGGGCCGGCACAAAAACATTGATTGTTTCTACCTGGCACAGACTTTTTCTAAAATACCGAAGCAACTGATCCGAGACAACAGCAATTTTATATGTGTGTTTCATCAAGACCATACCAACCTCAAACACATACATGATGAATATGTAGGTGGGGACTTGAGCTACAATGATTTTTCCAAGTTTTGCAGCAAGTGCTGGAGCCAGGACAGTTATGGGTTTGTCACAATTGATATGACAAGAACACCCAATAGTGGCAAATACAGAAATAAAATCAACGATTTTCTAGACGTTGAGACATAAATAAACAACCATGAAACGACCAGTCGTTGATGATCTTAAGTTAAGAGATTATCTTGTAAAAAGATTTAAGGGATGGAAATCAGAGAACCGTGGAATTTATGAAAAACACAAACAAACAGAACAGCCTGTCATTGATGCTATTAATAATTTAGGTAAGAATATCAAAACTGTTACAGAGCAAAATCAAGATTTGATCACAGAGCTTGTGCCTGTAGCTGCAAGGAACATATTAGATTATCCATTCACCCCACTTTCCAGTATTCATACACCTAGTCCTCTTGCTCCTAGAAGAATTGAAGCTACACAGGATCCTATTGAATTGGGTCTTCTTGCACAAAAATATTTAACCACACCTAAAGACAACAAAGATGAGGTGTTTGGCTTATATGCCGACACAGAGCTTGATGGTAGTATTATTCATAGAATCGGTAATTTCAGAGTAACTTTTATGGGGGATGATATCATTGTTTATTCAGAATCTCGTCTCGGAGAAAAAGGTGCTTTTGTTAAGTACCCCGGAACACCTGGATTGTGGGAACTGATGACTAGGAAAAGGCCTGGCAGCTATACAGATCAAGATTATGAACATTACAAAGAAATATTAATAAAATCAGATGCTCTGTACCAGAACAATGATCCCACGCAAAAAAGAGTCAAGTCTAGCAGTGGGGCAAAATACAATAATTTAATCAAGCCCATATGGTCACAGATCAAGACTGGCAGTGGAATCAAACAATACAGCACCCTACCCAAAGAATTTGTCTGGGTTGATGATGTCAGGAAACTTGTAGATAGGTTATTGGTGATAGCTGGGGAGGAAAATGCTGGCAACCACAATTTTTACAATGAAAAGGTTGGAATTATGGACATGATAAGCACAAAATTGTCTAATTTTATAGTGAATGACCCTAAGGGGATTGGATATCTCATAAAAATTATTAATACTCTACCCCCCAAATTTTGGAATATTTCTGAGGGTCGGGGCCTTGTTAATGACATTATAAACAAGCTGCCATTTGAACTACACATTCCAGGCTATCAGTATTGTGGTCCAGGCACAAAATTGGATCATAGATTAAACAGAGGGGATCCTGGTGTAAATCCCCTAGATGCTGCTTGTAGAGACCATGACATAGCATACAACACACATTCTGATCTTGACAAGAGACATGTTGCAGACAAGAAATTAGAAGAGGCTGCATTTGGTAGATTTGTAAGCAAAGATGCATCTTTAAGTGAAAAAATAGCAGCATTGGGGACCACCATAGCTATGAGCACCAAACAAAAACTGGGGTGGGGGTTGTGAATATGTATATAATAAACCTACAATGAAGGCCAAGGGTGTTATGTATCAAATACCTTATGCAGGTCTCAAATCTCTTAAAACTATTGACAGTCTTTTAACCAAAAAGCAGCGCAAGAAAAAAGTTCTTGTATTGCCAAGGGCCATGGTATGAAATTGTTGCTTAGCACCCCCCAATTAAAAAAATTACAGCAATCAAGAAAAAAATTGCATACAGGGGGATTCATATTTACTATCCCTGCCATCTTAGCTGCTCTCGGGGCTGTTGGGAGCTTGGCTGGGGGATCAGCCGCCATAGCAAAAACAGTAATAGATGCCAAGAAGAATAGGGCAGAATTAGATGAGCAGAGGCGCCATAACCTGGCAATGGAGAAACAAGGCAAGGGTGTTAAGAGAGCCATGAATAAGTTTAAAAAAAAACAAGAGCCGCTTACAAACCAAGATATTGAAGCTTTGATCAAGCCATTGGGCATCAAACATTTTAGAGGTGTGTACATGTCTGATTCTTTACCGGAACAACCACTCAACAAAGAGTGTGGCATTGTTAATTTGGATGAGTACAAAAATCAGGGCACTCACTGGATCTGTTATCTTAAATATTTAAACAATAAGGCATTTGTGTTTGATTCATTTGGAGGTGTTCCACCTGAAAATTTAATAAAATATCTAAAATCAGCTAATCTTTATTACAATAATGCCCGTGTTCAAAACTTCAAAGATGTTAATTGCGGACATTTGTGTTTATCTGTTCTCAGATATATGTCTCAAATAAATAAACCATCAATTGAAGATTTTCAAAAGGCCTTGTGGTATTTAAAACATCATGGGGGTATTCCATCTCACCAGCCAAAATTCAATATTGAAACTCAAATTACATGATGACATAGTGTATCCCAAAACAATAGCTCTCAGAGCATTTTACGGCATGTACCTGATACCTAATATTACGCACCACAACAACACAATTGCAGTAGGGGATCAAAAAATTGTCATCACTCCAGGGCAATATAATCTGTCCACTCTAAATGCTCAATTACCCAGAGGTGTAGTTTTAAGTCAAAATTCTGTCACTCACAGAGTAGAGATTGTATCTGCTACGGAGACAGTGCATCTGGGTACTATAGGAGAGCTGCTAGGCTTTGAGAACAACACAAAACTCGAACCGGCCATCAAACACACTGCTATGAATATACCCAAATTCTTAGCCATAGAGACTCTGAATATTCACTGTAATGTGGCTGAGGGTATGATCACCAAATCAAATGGCATAGGCACTCACAAACAAACTGGCATCATTGCGACATTCAAACCTAATTCCGAATTCATGGAGCCCATCATCTACAATCCATCCCCAACATTATATTTTCCCGTGTGCCATAATAGAATAGATAACATTGAGTTGATGGTCACTAATGAAAAAGAAGAATTAGTTGATTTTGCTGGAGCCACAACAACTGCAATCGTAGAGATTAACATTTAAATAAAAATACATACAATGGAAAATATTGAGAGTTATGAGCTACAATCATTCCCCCCAAACAGGAGGACATTTGCAAATTTAAATCAACCCAACACACAGATCGAGGTTGATCTTGATGTAGGGGACGGCTTTATACACCCTCACAGAGCAGATCTATACATCAAATTTGATGTCGTAAAGCTCGATGGAACAGATTACCCGGCAAATTCGAACATAAGACTTGTGGACAATTTTGTGCCGCATCTGTTCTCTGAAATTGAGATCAGAAAGCATGGCGTTGTTATAAACAGAATAGATTATCCAGGCATTACCTCCACAGCTTTGGCCACATTAAAATTATCCAAAACCGAGGCTTCATACTACAGAATCGGTGGATTTGAAGCTGGTGATAAGATATTAACCAAGAGCCACACAGTGCTGTTCCCCATGCGCCTGTTGCCAGGATTCTTCTCGGATTACAAAGAAATTATGTGGAAGGGTGGTTTAAGAATTACATTTAGAAGAGCTGCAAATGATAATAATGCTTTGATGAGGTACAGTGCGATAAACCCCACAGGGGAAGCTCTGCCCAATACCCTACCTGATGAGGGCAAATGCATTATTCAGACTATGGAGTTAAGAATCCCGGTTGTTGAATATGAGGCCGGCTACGCTCTTAAATACAAAGCAGATATCCTAAAAAATCCGCAAATTCCTCTGCAATTTTACACATATCAATGCGTACAGAAGGTTGCCACTGGTACTTATTATGAATTTGATGCAACAAATTCATTCTCCAGTATTCAATACGACATGCCTGATTTTGTGGTGGTACTGTTTCAGACTGGGAGACACAACAATCAGGAAAAAAATTCAAGCAAATTTGATAACTGCAACATCAAGAACATATATCTTAAAAATGGGAGAAATGAGGTCTTTCCTAGAGAAAATTACAATTTAGACATTTCCAAGGATGATTTTCTTAAATTATATGAAGCTTTTTCGGCTTTCAAGCGGGTCACTACCGGGAATACAGACATGTATTACGCACCAGAGGAATTCAAGACACAGAGACCCATGTTTGTAATTAACACTTCGAAAAGAAAACAAGTTGTGGTAAATGACAGAACAAACATTAAAATTATCTGTGAATTCCACGAGGCTTTACCAGATGACACCATATGCAGTGTCATTCTCATAGGTGAAAAATCATATATTTATGATGTGAGAAATGAGCGGGTCACAGAGCAATTCTAGAAGCACGATTCAGGGCTTCCCCCATGGCGCAGTGGTAGCGTCATTGCCTTGTAATCAAGAGGTCCCGGGTTCGATACCCGGTGGAGGCACAAGTAGTTCGGATCCCACTTTAAAACTGTAGGGCCAGTCCCGATTAGCCTTACTGTGCATAAAATAGACTTAAAACAGCAACTCGAACTAGAAACACGATTCAAACACCGAAACCCTTTGGATATAAAACAATACTTTACCGTCAGAAAATATATTACCTACCCATTTTATGCACCTATGCTTACGAGCAGAAAAGCTTTTACCTACTAACACAGCACATTTGCCATTGCAATTATTCTGTTGCGACAAGATCAACCCTTTGCATGACAATATCCGAAAAGGCAATTCCTCAATATGATGGATGATCCCTGAAAGAGTGCATAATGTAGATAAGAATTTCTCTTTGAATTCCATGACAAATGACATGTAATTTCCCTCGGAAAAGGCACAGTACAGGTAATATGAACAGATATAATCACTCAGGCATACAGAAAGAAGGCAATTACTCTTTGATGATGTTATTTCTCTCTGAAAAGACGCAGTATAGATTATATCTGTTGACATACAACTCCCGGGCAAGCATGATTAATAGTTGGCAGAAAGATTGGAAAGAACATGGAATGTTTACTTGACCTCCATTCTATTGTATCGATCAGGCAGTTTTGCCGTATTGTTGTTACCCAGATAACAAAACTCTGGTGATTCTTAATAGAGAATAATTTTGCTCTGTTGTATAACATTTAGAATTTAAGATCTGGGGGCTATTAACAGAGCAAAATTATTCTCAAAATCTCACGTATGGAATGCCACATCTCTCAGGACTCGAACCCAAAGCCCCTTTGTTTACAAAACAACAATATTAACATTTTGCCATCAGATTTTATGAGGACTCAAACCCGAACCTTTTGATTACAAGACAATGCACCACACTCCACTCGGTCTCAGAACCCAATAGATATCAATTCAAGATTCCTGGAATTTTGACAGAAAAACATACTATAAGCTTAATTTCTGGTGTGGCCAAAAATTGACAAGTTTATGGACAAACTGATGCAATTTTGTAAATCTGCTTGAGGAGGGGTTTGATATTTTCCGAATTATAAAATTCTTGGGTTAGGCAGGTGCTACACTTAAACAAATAGACATGTTAAGCAAGTTTTAAGTATAGCAAATCTGCTGGAGAGGGGTTCGTACTTTCTGAAAAATTCCCGAGGGCATTTTTTACAAAAATCTTGAATTATAAGAGCTCCACACTTGAGCAAAAACTCATATGGGCATGTTGAGCAAGTTTTAAGTGTAGCAAAGCTGCTGGAGTGAGGTTCGTACTTTCTCGTCCTGTCCGTACCGTAAATACATCTACTCAAAATAAACATAGGTCGTCATGGAACCAATTTTTTTTTCATCAATCGAATATTTTCTAAGTCCACAGCGTTAAAAAAAATCTAAAATTGCAAATATCTCGAATTTTTGACAAACAGAGGTGTCCCTAGGACAATAAAAAAACCTACAAAAACAGAGACATGGACATAAACATTACACATTCGGAAATCCAAAATAGCGACCGGAAGTGGGGTTATCTTGGAAACGGTAAGACTTAGGAAAAATCTGTTTACGGATTCATCACGTACGCCTATACGTGAGAAAAAGTATGAATAGAACCTATGCTCGGAAATCCAAAATGGCGACCGGAAGTGGGGTTATCTTGGAAACGGTAAGACTTAGGAAAAATCTGTTTGCGGATTCATCACGTACGCCTATACGTGAGAAAAAGTATGAATAGAACCTATGCTCGGAAATCCAAAATGGCGACCGGAAGTGGGGTTATCTTGGAAACGGTAAGACTTAGGAAAAATCTGTTTGCGGATTCATCAAGTACGCCTATACATGAGTAAAAGTATGAATAGAACCTATGCTCGGAAATCCAAAATGGCGACCGGAAGTGGGGTTATCTTGGAAACGGTAAGACTTAGAAAAAAAATGTGTGCTGATTCATCATGTACACCTATACGTGAGTAAAATATGAATAGAACCTATGCTCGGAAATCGAAAATGGCGACCGGAAGTGGGGTTATCTTGGAAACGGTAAGACTTAGTAAAAATCTGTTTGCGGATTCATCATGTACACCTATACGTGAGTAAAATATGAATAGAACCTATGCTCGGAAATCGAAAATGGCGACCGGAAGTGGGGTTATCTTGGAAACGGTAAGACTTAGTAAAAATCTGTTTGCGGATTCATCATGTACGCCTATACGTGAGTAAAAGTATGAATAGAACCTATGTTCGCAAATTTGAACGAAGCGAACAGGGAGATCGAATACGACGTGGACGTAGGGGATGGGTTCGTTCATCCTCACAGAGCGGACCTTTACCTTCAATTCGACGTGGTGAAGAAGGAAAGCGGAGAAGCCTTCCGCAGCAGCAAATTTGATACTCGTGGACAACTTCGTGCCTCACCTGTTCTCGCAGGTGGAGGTGAGAGTAGAGGAAGCGTGCCGGTTCACGGACCTCTATTGAGGCTCAGTGAGGCTCGCCTTAATGGATTTGTCTCGTAAGGCATGAGCCTCATTTGATGGCAGTGTTGCCAGCTGCTTACTCGAAAAAATTACCAAGAGTTTTTTTTGGGTCTAACGTAGCCTCAAGCAAGGAGCTGGCAATCATGCTTGAGGCTCGCCTTAATGGATTTTTCTCGTAAGGCATAAGCTTTATTTTCTCGCAGTGTTGCCAATATTTTACTCGAAAAAATCACCAAGGTTTTTTTGGGTCTAACCTAGCCTAAAGCAAGGAGCTGGCAATTTTGCTTGAGGCTTGCCTTACAGTGCATAAAGCAAGGAGCTGGCAATCTTGCTTGAGGCTTGGTTTACAGTGCATAAAGCAAGGTTGGCAACCTACTGGTATTTTTGCCATAATTTTTTACAAAAAAAAAGAGAGGAGAGAGAGAGGGAAGAGTTAAACAACCGACAAGTACCAACACCCATCTACAGCTTTTTTTGGTCTAACCTAACCTAAAGCAAGAAGCTGGCAATTTTACTTAAGACTTGGTTTACAGTGCATAAAGCACTGGTATTTTTGCCATGGCTTTTTACAAAAAAAAAGAGAGGAGAGAGAGAGAGAGAAGAGTTAAACAACCGACAGCTGCCAACACCCACCCTAACCTACTCTAACCTAACCTAACCTAACCTAACCTACTCTAACCTAACCTAACCTAACCTACTCTAACCTAACCTACTCTAACCTAACCTAACCTAACCTAACCTAAAGCAAGAAGCTGGCAACCTTGCTTGAGGCTTGCGTTACAGTGCATAAAGCAATTTTTGCCAACCTACATATACTAAACAAGAAGATAGGTTAGGTTAGGTTAGGTTAGGCAACAAACACGCACTGCCGTAAAAGAGAGGGAGATATGGGTGGATGGTAATATAGTATGCGTGTGCGTGTGTGCGTATAATATGTAGCATTATTAACTAGAGTGTGTTGGCAATTTACTTACAACTAAAAAAATAGAGATGCCAACGTTGCTGTAAGATGAAGAGAGAGAGAGATTTATGGCTGGCAACAGTGGTGAGCGATGTCCTCTTATCGTAATTTTCCAAGTCCCCGGGGGGACCAAATGTTTATATATTGTGATTTTTGTAAACCTCTCTTGGGGGAATGATGTGCCACACGCGCACGCGCGTGCCTCTTATTATTTCCGTATTGTGACGCAAACCAAACAAATAACATGCTATTTATTATCAATTTAGCTGTATTCTGTTTGGCGTCTATTTCGAGCAGTTTGCCCGGCAGTAAAGTCTTATTGTAACAATCAGAAGTGTATATTGGCTGCACTGCATTCTGTTTATTGCAAAAATAATCCACAGTGGGTTGGATATTACAAACAATACGAGTTTGAGTTTTGAAAGTGTAATGTCTGGCATCGAATACCCGGTGACTATTTCTGATACATCAAAATTCGAAACACGAGCACGAGATGCAGAAGGAAAACGCTTAATCATCAACGTGTATTCCTATACGTTGGATAAACATGTTGTGCATCCCGTCAGGATAAGCGATGTCGACGATGATGATGCTCGTGTGATTAATTTTCTTCTAATTTCAAACGACAGTGTTCACTATTACTGTCTCAGGAATGTTATGTTTTTTTTCTCTATAAAAAAAGAGAGATTTGTGTTGATTGTTTGGTTAAAAAGAATTTCCTAATTATTTGTTTTTTTTGTCACAAGAATTGTTTGAATTTCAAACATTTCTAAGTGTTTGCTTAAAGATTGATGCATTAACCTGTTAAGAATGTCATATTAATAATACCGGCTCGGAAATGTTATGTTTTTTTTTTCTATAGAAGGCCATATAAATGTGCTAATTGGTTGGTTAGGGGGGATTTTTTGATTAGTAAATTGAGGTTATAAATACGTACGTATAAAGGTTTTGCTAATATGGAATGCTAAAGCTTAGTACTTGGTTTTCTCAGAGATTCGAATTCTATTAGGTTAAACAGCATAGAAATTTCACAGCAAGAATTGGCGTATACAATGTATATATTTTGAGAGGGGGGTTATAGCTTTTTATGCTGTACGAATACTGGAAGCTTGACAGTGACAACCAACAGAGTAGGTAAACCTACATCCAGGAACTGGCAACACTAGTTTCTGACAGTGAATTTGAAATAAAATATTAAACAAAATACATGAGTAAGCACTGTGATTACAAATAGTACCAGTGTTATGCCCCCAACTCCAACTGGACAACTGGGGAAAATAATTGTACAACAATTTGTACCTAATTGTACAACATATACACAGACATAAAAGAGAGAGCTTTTCCGTAACTTACTTCATGTACAATTTATATGATTTTACAACTGTGAAAAGAAAGCATATGTGTTCTGTATGCACACATTTATTCTTATTTTTCGAAGTTGAATGAAAGCACATGTTTTTACGCTCTCGTAATACTAACCTTGCTCCACTGATTTTAAATTGCTTCCATCCGCTTTTTTTTTCTGTGTTATTTCCGCATACACGCAACATTCGCTTTCAATAGACAGAAGGAGTGTTAGTATAGCAGGCTCCGAGTTTACAATTTATTAAATTAAACAATAATTTATGTAAGAATATACTTGTACTTAACGAACACAAAATAATAAAAGCACATGTGAATGTTTGCGTGTGTTCATGTTATATGACGACTGAGTAAAAAAATAATGTTGACTCCCCGAAAGATAAAGTACTCCACGTCACCAAAAAAAATATCTCCTCTTGTCGATAAGTTGTCACGTTGTAATCAAAGGGTCCCGGGTTCGATACCTACTGGATTCCGATTCTATTTTAAACTGTATGTCCAGTCCTCCGATTAATCTATCTGTGCATAGAGTAAACTTAAAAAATCGGTTAATTATTGTTGCGATTAAGGATTAAAAAAAAAAGAGTGGGTGAAGTCAGATTCAAAAAGAATGCCACGTGATTATTTTGATTCAATAGCTTCGTCTAGTTTGCTGCATTTTTTGACTGCACTCACGTGTTTAGTTGGTTACACGGTGCAACCTACCTTGTTGATTTTGGGTGTCATGTAGTGTATTTGGTGTCTGCACCACGTCTTAGAGAGGTGTAATATGTGGTGTGGTGTATGACCACGTGGTGAGTGGTTAACTAATCAAATGAATGTTTAAAGCAGCAGACAGGCATTTGTTGAATCTTCTGAACTTGAACACTGCTATTTGTCTACTCGGTTGAATGTTATTTTTTTTTCACCAGCCTGACACCGGGATACACCTGCACTGCATCTAATGTCAAAGAAGTGCAGCGTACTAGACGAGGATATTAAATTGCATACTGATCTATTGCATGCTAACCAAACCTCTTGGGAGGTGGGCCACGGGTCCTCCACATGTATGTATGTATGAAATGCGATTTGGGGGAGGCCAAATTTTAAATTTACAGCTTAATTAATCTGCATGCATGCTTAATGTTTGATTTTTTTTTGTTTCTAGTTCGACATGAGATACACACAATTTTATTTTTTGAAGTACAGTTAATATTACCTAGGTTAATCTGTGACATACAACTAGCGATCGACACGACCACCTGACACACACACACAGAGAGAGTGAGCAAATTTAAAATGTGATCTATCATAAATTAAACTAAGCTCCCTCACCCACTCACATATAGCCTTACAGGTGACTCAAAAGCAGAAATTGGTCATAGCGTGACAGGTCGATCTATCGTGAACTAAACTAACCTCCCCCACTCATACATACACACTATGTCTTACAATAAGTAAGGCTGCTATATCACATGTAAGGGCTGACGGTTGCCAACACACACAAGATCTATTGCAAATTTTATTAACCTACGACATAAGCCATGGACACACACACACCAAGCCTTCCAGATAGGCTATAAGCAACTCACCTCTTGCAATTGTATAACGGGGAAAATTAACCTACAGCTAGCAACACTGTTTGAGCTGCTTTCGACGAGTAGTGTTACCAAACTTATTTTTTTGCAAATAGGCTCTACAGCTAGAGGCTTGAAACATATACCCTACCAGAGTATGCCAACTTACCTCATGTAAAAATATTACCTAGTACGGGTTAAGCTGTGACATACAACTAGCGAACGACACGACCACCTGACACACAGACAGAGAGAGTGTGATACAGCTTATACGCAGTTTTTCCTACACACGTACTGGGTTTAAAAGATAACTTGCAACAACCATTTCACTCACCTCCTATCATATAATAAAATTACCACAGGTTTTTGATACTTGCTGCCAGAACATGGTGGTTTTAGACTGGAAATTCAGCCCGATTATTCTATTTGTGCAAGAGAAAAATGATGATGCCTGCATTTGGAATATATAATTCTTCTTACGGTATTTTGCGTGCCCCCAGTAACCTTGCTTTCGATTCACGGAAGCTATGACGTGTATTTCCTGTTTCGCGAACATACGAGAATTTTTCACAATGTCGCATCAGATAATATATTGCAAGAGCGAGTTGGTTGTGTATATAAATCTAGTCTTGGGGAATGGAAATGAATATAATGTCAAAATTATTGCATAACTTAAAAATAATATTTATTGCACTGCGCTTTCTAGCAAAGGTAAATGTGGAATGCCCCGCCCCCCTCAGAGATTCAAATACTGTTAGTTAAACAGCAAGCATTGTCATATGGACTGACGATTATTATTTTTTTAAAAAACAGACCTCGTAGTAAGTTATAACCTGAGCTGTCTTGCAAGTCTCTCGAGTTTGATATCTGGTGAAGAAATATGATGCCACTATAAACTGTACACAAGATATACCCAGCCCCTGGCATGAGATGGACGAGGACCTATACAGTTGTATAATGGTTGTTCTTTTTATTAAAGCATAGCGCTTATTTACATGTCAGCGCAACATGCATGCAAAGAAGGGAGGGAGACCATAACGGATAATTCTTATTTCGATTTCAATATTTTTGCTAGTCACGCTATCTAGACGAACACTGGAAGATGGGCAAAAGCGAGGGAAAGAGAGAAATGTTACCTTTTGCCCCTCTGCCTGTGTGTGATATACTAGTTTTACATGCATACGGCTGTATCGTGAAGCGAGGCCGAAAATAATTTTTGAAAGCAGTCTCGAGCATCTTCGCGTTCAGCCAACAAGAGAAATAAAACATTACACATGGGTGTGGGGCGCAACAGCCACAGTACGGTAATGTGCATGGATGTTAAAACTTTTGGGTTTTTCTGAATAGACATACATATCAGTTTTGCAGTCTCCAGATGGGACCGGAGCTTACTCTTCATTTGGACCAGGGGGTTCAGATCAACTATAATTTTTGTTCACATCAAAATGAAACAAAGGATTTTACTCCACTGCTTACTTATTCAATATTTTTATTATTGTAAAGAATGGGGCGGTGTGTCTTATTGTATATAGTCTTCCAACAACCACCTCGGGGGGCGTAAATTTATGTTTCTGCATGTATGCAAAATATAGTTAACTTCAGTTGTGAAGTTTGTTTTGCTGCTGTGATTAAATACTAAACCAAAATCTCACTACATAACTTTGAATTATATTTGTTAATACGATCTATATTATATCATCGCTATAGGTGGTCCATATTATGCGCAGGAGAATTTTTAAAAAATGTCTTGTTTCTCGAACCTGTGACCTGCAGATTTGCTTTGTTGGCAACAGAAACAGAAAAATGGCACCATGTTATTCTATACTGATACAGGTGTACTGTAATCATAACAATTTTCTAGTAACAAAACAACAACTATGTCGAAAAGAAATGGTGGGGGACTTGTCTGTGTGGGGTCTTATTAACTACTTCACATCTGTACCCGCACAACTCATCGACTACAAGGCAACAATGTTAGGAAGTGTGTGCATGGTCCCAAAAATACAAATTTAAAATTACTAATGAGACATGAACTCTCTTCACTGGTGTGTATTTGAATATGCGAAAATGAGGTACTTTGAATAACCACAAAAAAGCTTGCAACGGTATAGAGAAGGGTCACAACTTCAAACTTTAGACGATTTTTTGTTAATCTGCAAAGGGCCAGGGCGTACGGTAAATTGATTTTATTGAAAAGTATGCAGAAGCAGTGTTGGAAGCAGTTTGAAGACTGAAACGGCTATGGAAGGACACTTATTATAATGTTAATATTTCAGTATAATGTTTTCAGAATTGCTTTTCGATAATGTTCGGCACTTAATTTAATCAATTGTTAGACAAAACATATATTCGAATTCAAGGACGGAAAATATGAACAGCGAATGAATGCTTTAGAGTAGATGTGATATTTAAAGGAGGTGATTATTTTTTTATTTTCTCAATTCAAAACAAAAATTCATGAATATTATTATTATTGAATGGTTGGTTAGGTGCTCGGTTTACCTTGTCCCTCCGAACGAAAGATGGAATGTATACAAGCCTGTGCCTCCTAAGTTTATCGCGGCTATGAGGATAAATCGCGAAATAAAACGAACTGGAAACTTTCAATATATATATATTTTTTATAACATACTTCACTAAGGAGGTCAAATGACAAGTTGGATTGCTATCCTTTTTATAATTTGTTAAATTTTATTACGAACGAGGAAAGAATGCATGGCACTTAATGCTGTAATGTTATTGATTAGATTATCGTTTATCTTGTCCGCATCGATTAATCTTCTTATGTTTTTTTTTTTGTTTTTTCGTCGCGTCCATCTCTTCTGTTATCGCAATCGAGACTTCTAGATTATTATTTTTTCTCCCTGCAATTTTAGAAATGTAATTTTTCATGATCATCCAGCGAACGCCTGAGACATTTCAGCAAAATGTCGATTATTCAATGGATGTTGTAAGGTTCCATGTTTTTTTTTTCACTATCTCTTGTTTGGTCGATTTTGAATTTGGGAGTTATTTTTTTTTATTTTGCCTTTCGCGACATGTTCGACTAATCGTGACAATACGTTTCAACCTTTCTGCATAAACGTTGAAACGTTTCAACGTTTGTTCGTTGAAACGTTTCAACGTTTATACAAAAAGGTTGAAACGTATTGTCACGATTAGTCGAACATGTCGCGAAAGGCAAAATAAAAAAAAATAACTCCCAAATTCAAAATCGACCAAACAAGAGATAGTGAAAAAAAAAAACATGGAACCTTACAACATCCATTGATTAATCGACATTTTGCTGAAATGTCTCAGGCGTTCGCTGGATGATCATGAAAAATTACATTTCTAAAATTGCAGGGAGAAAAAATAATAATCTAGAAGTCTCGATTGCGATAACAGAAGAGATGGACGCGACGAAAAAACAAAAAAAAAACATAAGAAGATTAATCGATGCGGACAAGATAAACGATAATCTAATCAATAACATTACAGCATTAAGTGCCATGCATTCTTTCCTCGTTCGTAATAAAATTTAACAAATTATAAAAAGGATAGCAATCCAACTTGTCATTTGACCTCCTTAGTGAAGTATGTTATAAAAAATATATATATATTGAAAATTTCCAGTTCGTTTCATTTCGCGATTTATCCTCATAGCCGCGATAAACTTAGGAGGCACAGGCTTGTATACATTCCATCTTTCGTTCGGAGGGACAAGGTAAACCGAGCACCTAACCAACCATTCAATAATAATAATATTCATGAATTTTTGTTTTGAATTGAGAAAATAAAAAAATAATCACCTCCTTTAAATATCACATCTACTCTAAAGCATTCATTCGCTGTTCATATTTTCCGTCCTTGAATTCGAATGTATGTTTTGTCTAACAATTGATTAAATTAAGTACCGAACATTATCGAAAAGCAATTCTGAAAACATTATACTGAAATATTAACATTATAATAAGTGTCCTTCCATAACCGTTTCAGTCTTCAAACTGCTTCCAACACTGCTTCTGCATACTTTTCAATAAAATCAATTTACCGTACGCCCTGGCCCTTTGCAGATTAACGAAAAATCGTCTAAAGTTTGAAGTTGTGACCCTTCTCTATACCGTTGCAAGCTTTTTTGTGGTTATTCAAAGTACCTCATTTTCGCATATTCAAATACACACCAGTGAAGGGAGTTCATGTCTCATTAGTGATTTTAAATTTGTATTTTTGGGACCATGCACACACTTCCTAACATTGTTGCCTTGTAGTCGATGAGTTGTGCGGGTACAGATGTGAAGTAGTTAATAAGACCCCACACAGACAAGTCCCCCACCATTTCTTTTCGACATAGTTGTTGTTTTGTTACTAAAAAATTGTTATGATTACAGTACACCTGTATCAGTATAGAATAACATGGTGCCATTTTTCTGTTTCTGTTTGCCAACAAAGCAAATCTACAGGCCACAGGTTCGAGAAACAAGACATTTTTTAAAAATTCTCCTGCGCATAATATGGACCACCTATTGCGATGATATAATATAGATCGTATTAACAAATATACTTCAAACTTATGTAATAAGATTTTGGTTTAGTATTTAATCACAGCAGCAAAACAAACTTCACAACTGAAGTTAACTATATTTTGCATACATGCAGAAACATAAATTTACGCCCCCCGAGGTGGTTGTTGGAAGACTATATACAATAAGACACACCGCCCCATTCTTTACAATAATAAAAATATTGAATAAGTAAGCAGTGGAGTAAAATCCTTTGTTTCATTTTGATGTGAACAAAAATTATAGTTGATCTGAACCCCCTTGTCCAAATAAAGAGTAAGCTCCGGTCCCATCTGGAGACTGCAAAACTGATATGTATGTCTATTCAGAAAAACCCAAAAGTTTTAACATCCATGCACATTACCGTACTGTGGCTGTTGCGCCTCACACCCATGTGTAATGTTTCATTTCTCTTGTTGGCTGAACGCGAAGATGCTCGAGACTGCTTTCAAAAATTATTTTCGGCCTCGTTTCACGATACAGCCGTATGCATGTAAAACTAGTATATCACACACAGGCAGAGGGGCAAAAAGTAACATTTCTCTCTTTCCCTCGCTTTTGCCCATCTTCCAGTGTTCGTCTAGATAGCGTGACTAGCAAAAATATTAAAATCGAAATAAGAATTATCCGTTATGGTCTCCCTCCCTTCTTTGCATGCATGTTGCGCTGACATGTAAATAAGCGCTATGCTTTAATAAAAAGACAGCTCAGGTTATAACTTACTACGAGGTCTGTTTTTTTAAAAAAATAATAATCGTCAGTCCATATGACAATGCTTGCTGTTTAACTAACAGTATTCGAATCTCTGAGGGGCCGGGGCATTCCACATTTACTTTTGCTAGAAAGCGCAGTGCAATAAATGTTCTTTTTAAGTTATGCAATAATTTTGACATTATATTCATGTCCATTCCCCAAGACTAGATTTATATACACAACCAACTCGCTCTTGCAATATATTATCTGATGCGATATTGTGAAAAATTCTCGTATGTTCGCGAAACAGGAAATACACGTCATAGCTTCCGTGAATCGAAAGCAAGGTTACTGAGGGCACGCAAAATACCGTAAGAAGAATTATATATTCCAAATGCAGGCATTATCATTTTTCTCTTGCACAAATAGAATAATCGGGCTGAATTTCCAGTCTAAAACCACCATGTTCTGGCAGCAAGTATCAAAAACCTGTGGTAATTTTATTATATGATAGGAGGTGAGTGAAATGGTTGTTGCAAGTTATCTTTTAAACCCAGTACGTGTGTAGGAAAAACTGCGTATAAGCTGTATCACACTCTCTCTGTCTGTGTGTCAGGTGGTCGTGTCGTTCGCTAGTTGTATGTCACAGCTTAACCCGTACTAGGTAATATTTTTACATGAGGTAAGTTGGCATACTCTGGTAGGGTATATGTTTCAAGCCTCTAGCTGTAGAGCCTATTTGCAAAAAAATAAGTTTGGTAACACTACTCGTCGAAAGCAGCTCAAACAGTGTTGCTAGCTGTAGGTTAATTTTCCCCGTTATACAATTGCAAGAGGTGAGTTGCTTATAGCCTATCTGGAAGGTTTGGTGTGTGTGTGTCCATGGCTTATGTCGTAGGTTAATAAAATTTGCAATAGATCTTGTGTGTGTTGGCAACCGTCAGCCCTTACATGTGATCTAGCAGCCTTACTTATTGTAAGACATAGTGTGTATGTATGAGTGGGGGAGGTTAGTTTAGTTCACGATAGATCGACCTGTCACGCTATGACCAATTTCTGCTTTTGAGTCACCTGTAAGGCTATATGTGAGTGGGTGAGGGAGCTTAGTTTAATTTATGATAGATCACATTTTAAATTTGCTCACTCTCTCTGTGTCTGTGTGTCAGGTGGTCGTGTCGATCGCTAGTTGTATGTCACAGATTAACCTAGGTAATATTAACTGTACTTCAAAAAATAAAATTGTGTGTATCTCATGTCGAACTAGAAACAAAAAAATCAAACATTAAGCATGCATGCAGATTAATTAAGCTGTAAATTTAAAATTTGGCCTCCCCCAAATCGCATTTCATACATACATACATGTGGAGGACCCGTGGCCCACCTCCCAAGAGGTTTGGTTAGCATGCAATAGATCAGTATGCAATTTAATATCCTCGTCTAGTACGCTGCACTTCTTTGACATTAGATGCAGTGCAGGTGTATCCCGGTGTCAGGCTGGTGAAAAAAAATAACATTCAACCGAGTAGACAAATAGCAGTGTTCAAGTTCAGAAGATTCAACAAATGCCTGTCTGCTGCTTTAAACATTCATTTGATTAGTTAACCACTCACCACGTGGTCATACACCACACCACATATTACACCTCTCTAAGACGTGGTGCAGACACCAAATACACTACATAACACCCAAAATCAACAAGGTAGGTTGCACCGTGTAACCAACTAAACGCGTGAGTGCAGTCAAAAAATGCAGCAAACTAGACGAAGCTATTGAATCAAAATAATCACGTGGCATTCTTTTTGAATCTGACTTCACCCACCACTCTTTTTTTTTTTAATCCTTAATCGCAACAATAATTAACCGACTTTTTAAGTTTACTCTATGCACAGATAGATTAATCAGAGGACTGGGCATACAGTTTAAAATAGAATCGGAATCCAGTAGGTATCGAACCCGGGACCCTTTAATTACAACGTGACAACTTATCGACAAGAGGAGATATTTTTTTTGGTGACGTAGAGTATTTTATCTTTCGGGGAGTCAACATTATTTTTTTACTCAGTCGTCATATAACATGAACACACGCAAACATTCACATGTACTTTTATTATTTTGTGTTCGTTAAGTACAAGTATATTCTTACATAAATTATTGTTTAATTTAATAAATTGTAAACTCGAAGCCTGCTATACTAACACTCCTTCTGTCTATTGAAAGCGAATGTTGCGTGCATGCGGAAATA
This sequence comes from Lepisma saccharinum, assembly GCF_977018435.1. Lineage (NCBI taxonomy): Eukaryota > Metazoa > Arthropoda > Insecta > Zygentoma > Lepismatidae > Lepisma > Lepisma saccharinum. The sequence continues at coordinate 11,752,667 of NC_139240.1, forward strand.
ACACAGAAAAAAAAAGCGGATGGAAGCAATTTAAAATCAGTGGAGCAAGGTTAGTATTACGAGAGCATAAAAACATGTGCTTTCATTCAACTTCGAAAAATAAGAATAAATGTGTGCATACAGAACACATATGCTTTCTTTTCACAGTTGTAAAATCATATAAATTGTACATGAAGTAAGTTACGAGAAGGCTCTCTCTTTTATGTCTGTGTATATGTTGTACAATTAGGTACAAGTATTGTACAATTAGGTACAAGTTGTTGTACAATTATTTTCCCCAGTTGTCCAGTTGGAGTTGGGGGGCATAACACTGGTACTATTTGTAATCACAGTGCTTACTCATGTATTTTGTTTAATATTTTATTTCAAATTCACTGTCAGAAAACTAGTGTTGCCAGTTCCTGGATGTAGGTTTACCTACTCTGTTGGTTGTCACTGTCAAGCTTCCAGTATTCGTACAGCATAAAAAGCTATAACCCCCCTCTCAAAATATATACATTGTATACGCCAATTCTTGCTGTAAAATTTCTATGCTGTTTAACCTAATAGAATTCGAATCTCTGAGAAAGCCAAGTACTAAGCTTTAGCATTCCATATTAGCAAAACCTTTATACGTACGTATTTATAACCTCAATTTACTAATCAAAAAATTCCCCCTAACCAACCAATTAGCACATTTATATGACCTTCTATAGAGGAAGAGAACATAACATTTCCGAGCCGGTATTATTAATATGACATTCTTAACAAGTTAATGCATCAATCTTTAAGCAAACACTTAGAAATGTTTGAAATTCAAACAATTCTTGTGACAAAAAACAAATAATTAGAAAATTCTTTTTAACCAAACAATCAACACAAATCTCTCTTTTTTATAGAGAAAAAAAGCATAACATTCCTGAGACAGTAATAGTGAACACTGTCGTTTGAAATTAGAAGAAAATTAATCACACGAGCATCATCATCGTCGACATCGCTTATCCTGACGGGATGCACAACATGTTTATCCAACGTATAGGAATACACGTTGATGATTAAGCGTTTTCCTTCTGCATCTCGTGCTCATATTTCAAATTTTAATGTATCAGAAATAGTCACCGGGTATTCGATGCCAGACATTACACTTTCAAAACTCAAACTCGTATTGTTTGTAATATCCAACCCACTGTGGATTATTTTTGCAATAAACAAAATGCAGTGCAGCCAATATACACCTCCGATTGTTACAATAAGACTTTACCGCCGGGCAAACTGCTCGAAATAGACGCCAAACAGAACACAGCTAACTTGATAATAAATAGCATGTTATTTGTTTGGTTTGCGTCACAATACGGAAATAATAAGAGGCACGCGTGTGCGCGTGTGGCACATCATTCCCCCAAGAGAAGTTTACAAAAATCACAATATATAAACATTTGGTCCCCCGGGGACTTGGAAAATTACAATAAGAGGACATCGCTCACCACTGTTGCCAGCCATAAATCTCTCTCTCTCTTCATCTTACAGCAAAATTGGCATCTCTATTTTTTTTTAGTTGGAAGTAAATTGCCAACACACTCTAGTTAATAATGCTACATATTATACGCACACACATACTATATTACCATCCACCCATATCTCCCTCTCTTTTACGGCAGTATATATGTTTGTTGCCTAACCTAACCTAACCTAACCTAACCTAACCTAACCTATCTTCTTGTTTAGTATATGTAGGTTGGCAAAATTTGCTTTATGCACTGTAACGCAAGCCTCAAGCAAAGTTGCCAGCTTCTTGCTTTAGGTTAGGTTAGACAAAAAAACTGTAGGTGGGCTGTCGGTTGTTTAACTCTCCCCTCTCTCTCTCTCTCTCCTCTCTTTTTTTTTGTAAAAAGCCATGGCAAAAGTACCAGTAGGTTGGCAAAATTGCTTTATGCACTGTAACGCAAGCCTCAAGCAAGGTTGCCAGCTCCTTGCTTTAGGTTAGGTTAGGTTAGGTTAGAGTAGGTTAGGTTAGGTTAGGTTAGGTTAGAGTAGGTTAGGTTAGAGTAGGTTAGGGTGGGTGTTGGCAGCTGTCGGTTGTTTAACTCTTCTCTCTCTCTCTCTCCTCTCTTTTTTTTGTAAAAAGCCATGGCAAAAATACCAGTGCTTTATGCACTGTAAACCAAGTCTTAAGTAAAATTGCCAGCTCCTTGCTTTAGGTTAGGTTAGACCAAAAAAAGCTGTAGATGGGTGTTGGTACTTGTCGGTTGTTTAACTCTTCCCTCTCTCTCTCCTCTCTTTTTTTTTGTAAAAAATTATGGCAAAAATACCAGTAGGTTGCCAACCTTGCTTTATGCACTGTAAACCAAGCCTCAAGCAAGATTGCCAGCTTCTTGCTTTATGCACTGTAAAGCGAGCCTCAAGCAAGATTGCCAGCTCCTTGCTTTAGGCTAGGTTAGACCCAAAAAAAACCTTGGTGATTTTTTTCGAGTAAAATATTGGCAACACTGCGAGAAAATAAAGCTTATGCCTTACGAGAAAAATCCATTAAGGCAAGCCTCAAGCAAGATTGCCAGCTCCTTGCTTGAGGCTACGTTAGAACCAAAAAAAAACCTTGGTGATTTTTTCGAGTAAGCAGCTGGCAACACTGCCATCAAATGAGGCTCATGCCTTACGAGACAAATCCATTAAGGCGAGCCTCACTGAGCCTCAATAGAGGGCGTTCAACCCGGGCACTTCCTTTACTGGTGAGGAAACACAACACCGTCATCGACAGAATAGATTATCCAGGCATCACGTCGACGGCAGTGGGAACATTGAAATTATCCAAAACGGACGCAGCATACTATCAGGCGGGAGGATTCGAAGCGGGGACCAAAATATCGACGAGAAGTCACACGGTGCTCTTTCCCATGCGTCTGCTGCCCGGTTTCTTCTCGGACTACAAGGAGATCATGTGGAAGGGAGGATTGCGCGTCACCTTTCGAAGAGCGGCCAACGACAACGACGCACTGATGCGATACGCCAACTTGAACGCAGACGGCACGCCGATAGCCAACACTTTACCCGAAGCAGCCAAGTGCGTCATCCGGAGCATGGAGTTGAGAATGCCGGTGGTGGAATACGAAACGAACTACGCTCTCAAGTACAAAGCGGAGATCTTGAAGAGTCCGCAGGTGCCGATTCACTTTCACGGTTACCAGTGCGTGCAGAAGTTGGCGTCGGGAAGTCACATGGAATTCGACGTGACGACGCAGTTCAACAACATACAGTTCGACATGCCAGATTTCGTCGTAGTGCTCTTTCAGACCGGACGCGATAGCAATCAGGAAAAAGATTCCAGCAAGTTCGACGACTGCAAGATCAAGAACGTTTATCTCAAGAACGGGAGGAACGAAGTGTTCCCGCGCGAGAATTACAACCTCGACATGACCAAAGACGATTACCTCAAACTTTACGAAGCGTTCTCGGCTTACAAACGCGTGACCGAGGGAAGCGTGGACATGTACTACACGCCCAGCGAATTCAAAGCACGTAGACCCATGACCGTCATCAATACCACGAAGAGGAAGCAGGTCGTGGTCAACGATCGAACCAACATCAAGGTCGTCTGCGAGTTCAACAGTCCGTTGCCCGAGGATACTCTATGCAGCGTCATCCTGGTCGCAGAGAAGTCCTTCGTCCACGACGTGAAGAACGAGAGGGTCACGGAAGAAACCATTAAGTCGAGCCTCACCGAGCCCCCAACTTTCGGTTGGTGAACTCTCTCTCCATTTGGGTCTACTACAGTTCGGTGTGCAAATAAAAAGAATAAATGATAGGTTAAGTTATATCACTGAAGATCGTAAAAAAATCGTAAGATAGGTTAAGTTATATCACGTAAGATCGTGATCGAGTGAGGTGTTGGCAACACTGCGAGAAAATGAGGCTTATGCCTTACAAGAGAAAACCATTAAGGCGAGCCTCACCGAGCCTCACTTTCTATCGTTGAACTCTCCATTTGGGTCTACTCTAAAGTAGGTCAAAGCATGTAGAGGCTCTCGTGTAGTTTAGCACGTAATAATAAAAAAAAGGATAGGTTAAGTTATATCACGTAAGATCGTGATATACCTACAAGTGTGAGGTGGGAAAAAAAAGGGAAATTTTAATAAAACATCGCTAAACGCTAAAACATCGACAAAAAATTGTCAAAATATGTCAAAAACTGATATTCAATTGATAAAAAAAGAGGATACAAATGCATACCTATCAAGTATGAGTGGGAAAAAAGGGAAATTTACTAAAACATCGCTAAACGCTAAAACATCGACAAAAAATTGTCAAAATATGTCAAAAAGTGATATTCAATTGATAAAAAAAGAGGCTGAAAGACAATACCTACTAAGTATGGCGTAGAAACAATACGTTTACACTACTTACGTGTAACTACCGCTGGTCCACAAATAATTTTCCAAACTTCATGCATGATCCCACCAATGCACACACACCAGCAAACAAACAATAAAAAGCCTGCATATTTTGTTTGTTGGTAGCTTAAAATTGATTGATTTGTTGTTTTAAGTGCATGTTATGCACAGTAAGGCTAATCGGGACTGGACCTACAGTTTAAAGTGGGATCCTAACCACTTGTGCTTTCACCGAGTATCAAACCCCGGGACCCTTTGATTACAAGGTGACGACACTACCACTGCGCCAACGGGGAAAATAAATTGACATCTAATGACCTGGTAACTTTGAATTTGAATTTGAATTTGAATTTAAAATTTTGGGAGCGTCAGCACTTAGGCTAATTTGCTCCCGTCACATTATACGGGGTCCAGCCCCTTACCATTACAAATTACAACTCAAACGTTGCATAACTAAAAACTTTAAAACCTTAAAATGTTCTGACTTCTGTTAAAAGCTGAGGCTGTAAACTCGCACTCAGCACACACAAGGACATAAAACAGGACAACACACACAAAATTATACTGGCCATAGCGCCAGTCGCCAGAGCCTCGTTAGTCTCTTGTCCAGGGTGCACTACGTGGAAGTGAGGTTGACTTTTGGGTGCACTACGTGGAAGCAGCACCCCTTACACCCCGACCTGGTAACTATTTCTTCAAATGTTCAATGAACAAATAACGTAAGATGATTTCAACAGATGTTGATGGATTCAAATTATTTTTCAACTCCAATTTGGTGAGATACCGCTAACTGAAGTTTGCAAAACAACACGAGCTGTAACATGAAGTGATATTTCATGTAGAACATTCAGTTTAACATACATTAAATAAAATATTGCGTTTATGAAGTTATATTAATCCACAACATGCATCTTTGTTTATTAATTTAGCTCACATTAAAGTTTGATATTTTTCATCTCTTCGAATGTTCATTTCAAGCTTATTGGTAAGGTATAAAATAAAAATAACTAAACTCCCTGGGACAACAGCCCCTTGAGGGCTAAAACCTGTTATGCAACATTTTCGTTGGCAAAACTCTTTTACCTGACCTTTGACAACTAGGGCAGCTATTTCCTCTTCCCTTCCGGTAGTTTCCCAATCATCATGATGCCGCTGGATCAACAGCAACATTTTGTAGCTCAGTACGAGTAACAACATCAATATACCTGAGTTTCCTGAAACTAATCCCTTTATATTTCTTCATCAAGATTTATATGAAATGTTGACTACATGAAAAAGGTCAGCCTGTTTAAAGTGTAGGTATTTTAATGTTTGAATTTGAATTTAAAATTTTGGGTGCGTCAGCACTAAGGCTATTTTGCACCCGTCACATTATACGGGGTCCAGCCGCTTATCGTTACACATAACTCGAACGTTGCATAACTAAAATCATAAAATCTTCTGACTTTTGTTAAAAGCTGAGGCTGTAAAGGAGCAATCAGCAAAAATAGGGAAAAAACACAGGACGACACAAACAAAATTATACTGGCCAAGGGGACAGTCGCCAGAGCCTCGTTAGTCTGCAGTCCAGGGTGTACTATGTGGAAGTGAGGTTGACTTTTGGGCGCCTACCTGGAAAGTACCCCTTACACCCCACCGCACTCATCCATCCTCATATGTTACTATTATGTTGTATCCCTTCTATTTATCTTATTTTTTCCTACGTCATGACTTCGGTTAAACATACTTCAAACAGTCACCCTAGAAGGCTAAACCTAAACATGTTCGGGCATGTTCCTTTCAGACACAAACCCGTCATACCCAATTCCTGGAATTTCAAACTCATCAACGTCCGCAAACCGGAAACGCTAATTCCGAGAAAACCTACCGTCACAGAAAATTAAGTCACCCCTCCTCCAGAATGACTCAAACACCGGAAACACGTACCCCTCGTTCACTTTTCCTCCAACAACCAATCACAATCCTCCTTACAAAATAAGCCACGCCGTTTTATGTAAACACACCATTCAAAATCCTCCTTACAAAATAAACCTCGTCCATTTCAAGACGTAAAAATCACCTACATCATCTATTGATCTTGGATCGATCTTTTCCAATCAAATGATTTATCGACCCCAAGGAGGGTGCATTACTACTGATGTGTGTATGTACACACACACACACACACACACACACACACGAGGGTTGGGGCAAAAGTCATTGGAACTGTTTTTTTCTTCCAGATATGTGAGCACAGCACAAAGTGCTATGTGTCGCGTGTAAGCCATGCAGGCATAGTGTGTATGCACAACACCATATGGCTCTGTGATTGCAGGAAGTAGTACAGAGAGCGCACTGAAATCAGTTGTGTGGAGAGCGTCGTGCGAGATGGACGTAACCGGTGTTGAGAAGCGCTCGTACATCAAACTAGCCGTTCGCCGAGGGTTAAATGCGAGAAAATGTCACAGTGAATTGGTGGACGTCGTTGGGAATAAAGCTCTCCCATACCAGACAGTAGCATGGTGGGTACGAAAGTTTCCTCACGGACGTGTGTCAACCGGTGACCAGCAACGCTCGGGACGACCTGACAGTGTGCGGACCGACGTGGCACGTGCCGTCATCGAGCAGCTCCTGGAGCAAGACTACGAGAAACGCACCATCCACAGGATATTGTGCACAGAGCAGCAACTGCGCAAAATCGCATCACGGTGGGTACCACATGCACTGACGGAAATTCAACGGTGGATGCAATATGCAACATGCTCCGACCACCTAGCACGCTTGCAACAGGATGGCGACCACTTCCTGTCACGAATAATCGCCATCGATGAATTTTGGGCCAGGGCATACGAACCGGAACTCAAACGTCAGTCCGCGGAGTCGCGACATGCCGGATCACCAAGGCGAAGAAGTTCCGTCGGAATCCTTCCCGGGGTGTAAGGGGTGACCTTCCACGTAGTACACCCAAATGTCAACCTCACTTCCACGTTAGTGCACCCTGGACTGAAGACTAACGAGGCTCTGGCGACTGGCCCCATGGCCAGTATAATAATGTCCTGTTTTTGTCCTTATGTGTGCTGAGTGCTCCTTTACAGCCTCAGCTTTTAACAGAAGTCAGAACCTTTTTTTTATGCAACGTTAGAGTTGTTATATGTAATGGTAAGGGGCTGGCCCCCGTATAATGTGACGGGAGCAAAATAGCCTAAGTGCTGACGCTCCCAAAATTTTAAATTAAAAAAAAAGAATCCTTCCCCCGTGAAATTGATGGTGATCGTCGCGTATGACGTCAGGGGTGTCATTGTGTGCCACTTCGTTCCACATGGCAGAGCAGTGACAGCAGAGTACTACAGGAACTTCCTCGTGCGACAGGTACGACGTGGCGTTCGGGAGAAACGTCCGGACTTTCTGGACAATTCAATCATCCTGCACGACAACGCTAGACCACATAAAGCAGACTTTGTACGGCGGCGACTGCAACGCTGGGAATGGGAAGAATTGGAGCACCCGCTGCACTCTCCTGACATTTCACCCTGTGACTTCCATCTCATACGCAAGGTTAAGGAACCAGTATGTGGAAGGCGGTTTGAGACACGAAAGGACATTGCCAATGCTGTGCAACAACAAATGACCCGATTCACACATGGTGCGGCCAATGGTGACGCAGATGTAATTCCGAGTCTCCCACATCGTTGGCAGCATGTGGTGCACATGGCAGGGCACTACTTTGAGGGCCTTTTTCCCCAGTTTTGTTCTGTCAACTGTAGAACAGGTATGTAATTATTTTGCACGATCAAACCAGTATTGTCCTGTACATTATAGTAATAAATATGTGAGGCACAATGTTCGCGTGTTTTAATTGTCCCCAGATGTAGTTCCCCCCTCGTCCTTTCATATGTATATGTCACATTTTCCAACAGGGGTGGTATCTGCAAGAAAATAAATAGTTGCAATGACTTTTGCCCCAGCACGTGCAACTTACACCTCGGAGTAATTTTTCTTTTTATCGAGGTTGTCTCCTCTAGCAAGACCCAGTTATAGGGAGGTCAACGGGATGGAGATGAATGATGAAATGGAATGGTGAAAACTTCAGATATGGATGTGAAGAATGAGTGAAATGATGAGATGATAATGGCCTCCCTACTAAACCCCCTCGCCTCGTCAAGGCAGTCCTACATGGAGGTGGTAACCCCAGAACAAGTTGTGACTATAGAAATTGATTTATTTCGTAAGCGTGTGTTCCTGAAATTAACTGTGCGAGTGCTTGGTGACCAAACTCAAATGGTTGTGTAGACCTGTGGCCGAGTGGTTAGCACATCACGCTGCGACGCCAAGGGTCCCGGGTTCGAATCCCGCTCGGGCTTGGTTTGTTTGTGAATGTACATTCTTCAATTTTGTCATTTAATCACTCATCCCCATCTTCGCAGAAGATTTGTGTAATTTGTGTAAATGTTGGTAACGTGTGGATATGCAATATTTATGCTCCGTCTGGCAGTGACGCACGAAAAGAAACAGAGGAATTTTTCAATACTCAAGTGGCTACAACCTTAGGCGGAAATAGACAACATATATTATGCACGGGAGACTTTAACTGTACGTTAAGGCAAGAGGAACAAACCGCCGAGTTTAATACTTAACCGAGTTTAAAAGTTTTAGTGTCTGGGTTTGACCTAATAGATGTGTGGCAAAGAAAACAGCCTAGCGAAAAAGAATGGGAGAGGTAGACTGAACTCCACGCAGCCATGAAAAGTTCTGTTTGAACTGTGAAATTATGCCAAACGTTACTCAATTCTGCTAGAACATAATTATTATTTTATTACTATTATTACATTACAAGTTTTAGATGATTGTATTTTATCCCATCCCAAAATCTATTATTATTTTGGATATCTTACGTCGCTTTTGTGCCTCTACGGCTAAGTACGACAATAAGGATGAATGAAAAACTCATGAAATATTGGATTGGATTGGATTGATTTAAAAACTGTTTGGGTGCGTCGGCACTAAAGGCCATTTTGCACCCTTCAATGTATACGGGGAAGTAGCCCCTTATCTAAAGTTGACTAAAATCTTAAAAAGGGGTGTAAATAGCCCCTTGGGAAAACATTAAAAGTGCAAGGTTGTAAAAAGACCTGCACGAGACAAACACAACACATTAAAAAGTCAGAACAACCAAACTAAAAACCTCCTTACAGACGGTGGAAGACTCCAGCTCTTCGTAAAAAACTAAAAACATTTGATAAAATGCTGCTGTCATCACCCAAGAGGGATGACAAACAGCCGGAAATGTTAAAAATCTGCCGGAGGTAAGCAAGATCGAAACATTCCACGAGAATGTGTCGAATGCTAATGTAACATTACAAACACGACATAACGGAGGGTCAAGCTCTTGCAGCAAGTAACTATGTGTAAGACGGCTGTGTCCTAGACGCATGCGAGTTAGAGTGACTTCTTCTCGCCGAGAGGGACGGGACGAGGAACGCCAAGCACCTGTGGTGGGCTTAATAGCGTGAAGCTTGTTCCCGTTTCCGTATCCCACTCGGCCTGCCAAGTCTCATGAAGGCGACAGCGGAACATGTTCTGCAGGTCGTTAGCTGGCAAAAGGTGGACGAGAACGTCGCCATCTGAATGAGCAGATTTGGCGGCAGCATCAGCTGCTTCGTTCCCCTGAATGCCTACGTGGCTAGGGACCCAACAGAAGTGTACATCGGCACGGGCAGATAGGGACACAAGCCGTCTGAATATGCGTTGCGCTACCGGATGCCGGGAATACGGCGAATCCAGGGTCTGCAACACGCTGGTCGAATCACTGCACACAAGGACTTTCTTCAGCCCATTGACGTCTGCAAAGTCCAGTGCCTTTAGAATGGCGTACAACTCTGCCGTATAGATGGAACACGCAGGATGTAGCAAGTAACTGGAACTTTGAGAGTCTAGGACGAAGGGGCAACCAACTGATTCGAATGTCTTGGACCCATCCGTGTAAAACACATTAAAATTGGGGTGCTTCGCACGAAGTTCTGAAAACCGTTGCTGGTATACAACCATTGCTGTCTCTGACTTTGGAAGGGCAGTCAGAGAAAAATCGATAGAAGGTGCAGGAAACTCCCAGGTAGGGAGAGGCGGAATGAGTGGAGAGACGCCAGGAAGATCACTGTCAACACCAAGTGCTGACAGGATCTCGTCTGCACGTACAGCAAATGGTAGAGCGACACTAGGGTGGAGCCGATACCTTGTCCCAAATGGCACAAAATTTACACAGCCCCACATAACAGAAACTGTAGCTGTATATTCAAATGCAAATTTAGACAAAATAATAAGCAGTTTGATAGAGCAATTGAATATTAAACACTCTGAATTTGCAGCAAAACAATCAGGATGGAGCCTATGCGGAACTTCACACAAGCTCTATGTTAATATTTCTGAATTCAGCCCATTACAAGGATCTACATATCTGCCATTACCTGCCAATATCAAAAACAAAAGAGCCGTGGTTAACATAAAAAATAATGATGAGAAATGTTTTCTGTGGTATATTTTAGCTGCTTTGTATCCAGTTTTAAGGAATCCTCAGTGAATAACTTATTATAAACAACATGAACATGATTTTGATGATGCTATGGAGGGCTTAGAATATCCAATGTCTGTTCAGAATATTGATAAATTTGAAAAAAAGGCCAGGGATGTCAATGGTAAACAATTATCTTTTAATGTTTTTGTTTGTTCTACTGGCCGTGGCAATTGCTTGATAGCACCTCTCAGAATCAGTACACTTGATGATGATTCTGCTGTTCCGATTGATCTGCTCTTAATTGAAGAGGATGGCACATATCATTACACTCCGATACATAATCTTGAAGCTTTAGTTAGAACACAACTAGACAAATCTAAGACAATATTCAAGTTGTGTAGAAGATGTTTAACTGTATTTGATGGTAGAAAAATGGTGAATGGTGTTTGTGAACAGAATGCAGAAATTGCTAAAAACAAGTTAATTGAACTTTTAAAATACTGTGGCAACCATAAACCTGTTCATATGCTTATGCCTAATCCAAATGAAAATGCCAAATTCAAAAAATTTGAAGCCTTGTTGGAACACCCAGCATATATAGTCTGTGATTTTGAATCAAACCTCAAACCCCTTGCATTCTGCAGCCCAGATCCTGATGAATCTTCAATTACATCATACCAGTTACATGAACCTTCTAGTTTTTATTATGTGGTTGTACAGGATGGGGTTGTTAGTAAAGAATATTTATACATGGAATCAGATGCCATCAAAGAAATTGCACATAGAATAGAAAATGAGTGCCATAACATAGCATCTAACGTCTTATTAAAATCAAAACCCATGTTGCCTTTAACAGAGGATCAGATTGAAGATTTCAACAATGCAGAAAAATGCCCGGTATGTGATTCTGAATTTTCAGATACAAATATCAAGGTGAAACACCATTCTCATACAGATGGTAAATTCAAAATGGCCCTGTGTAATAGCTGTAATATTAAGATCCAGAGGCCAAAATTTGTCCCTATATTTTGCCATGGTGCATCCAATTATGATTTTCATCATTTGATCAGGTACAAGGGGTTTCACAAGCAGAATTTAAATATTTTAGCAGAAAATAATGAGAAATATATTGCTATTAGCAAGATAATTAAAGTTAATGGTGTTCCCATTCACTTAAGATTTCTTGATTCCTACAGAATTCTGTCTGCTAGCCTGGCTACACTGGTCAGTCAATTATCTGATGATCAATTCAAAATCACATGTGCTTTGTTTCCAAATCAGGACCTGAAATTAATTAGGCGGAAGGGTGTATATCCATATGATTATGTTACAGATTTTTCTAAATTTAATAAGTGTTCTCTACCACCACAACAAGCATTCTACAGCATCTGGAATCACTGATGAAGATTATCACCATGCCCAGTTGATGTGGAACAATTTAAAATGCCAGACATTTGGTGATTATCATAAGGCATATTTAAAACTTGATGTGACTCTCTTAGCTGATATACTTCAGGCATTTAGAAAATCATCGATGGAAAATTATAAACTCGATCCAATGTATTTCTACAGTGCACCAGGCCTAGCATGGTCTGCAATGTTTTTAAACACTAAAATGCAGTTGGATCTGATCCAAGATCAAGATATGTATCTGTTTATGGAAGAATGTATAAGAGGAGGCATGGTGCAATGTTCTCAGAGATATGCCAGAGCCAACAACAAATATATTCCTGATTATGATCCAGCCCTGAAATCAAATTTTATACTTTATGTGGATGCAAACAGCTTGTATGGTTATGCTATGATGGATAAATTGCCATATGCAGGGCTTGAGTGGGTTGAAGATTTCAATATTGAAGATCTTCATGATTTTGATGACAGTAACTACGGCCTGTTCTTAGAAGTTGATCTGACAATTCCTGATGATTTACACAACACATTTTCTGATCTGCCCCAAATTCCTGAGGTTGAGTGTTCACCTGGCTCTAAACAGAAGAAGCTAATGATGACTCTAGAGCCAAAACAAGGCTATGTCATATATTACAAAAACCTCCAGTTCCTGATGCATCATGGTGTTCAAGTGACCAAAGTTGGCAAAGTTTTGAGGTTCAGGCACTCAAGATGGTTGAAGCCATATATTGATACAAACACAGAGCTTCGAACATCTGCAATGAGCCAATTTGATAAAACTTTATTTAAATTGATGGTAAATTCAGTGTATGGCAAAACCATAGAAAATGTCAGAAAACATATTGATGTTAAATTAATTAGTGACCCCAGCCGGAGCAAAAAATTGATTGCAAAGCCTAATTTCAATTATAGAAGAATTTATGATTAAAATATGGCACTATTCAACATGAAAAAAACAAAGATTAAGTTTGATAAGCCTATTTATGTAGGGGCTGTGATATTGGACTTGGCCAAATTACACATGTTAAAGCTCTATTATGATGTATTCAAACCTTTTTATGGTGATTGTGTAAAACTGATGTACATGGACACAGATAGCTTTATTCTTAATATTCAGACAGAAGATGTCTATCAAGATATGTCACAGCCTGCATTGCTTGAATATTTTGATACCAGTGAACATACAAAGATTCAACCCCACAACAAAAAGGTGCCTGGCAAGTTAAAAGATGAGACACTTGGTGATGTTATTGTGGCAATTGCTGGGTTAAGGGCCAAGATGTACGGTTATACGTCAAAACATCGACGCAAAAACATCGACAACAAAAACATCGCCTACATTTCATCGACAGTACAAAACATCGACAGCACAAAACATCGACAGTACAAAACATCGACAGCACAAAACATCGACGGCAAAAACATCGACACCAAAAACATCGACGACAAAAACATCGACGGCAAAAACATCGACGCCAAAAACATCGACGCCAAAAACATCGACACCAAAAACATCGACGCCAAAAACATCGACAGCAAAAACATCGACACCAAAAACATCGACGCCAAAAACATCGACACCAAAAACATCGACGACAAAAACATCGACGCCAAAAACATCGACGGCAAAAACATCGACAGCAAAGACATCGACACCAAAAACATCGACGGCAAAAACATCGACGACAAAAACATCGACGCCAAAAACATCGACAGCAAAAACATCGACGACAAAAACATCGACGGCAAAGACATCGACGCCAAAAACATCGACAGCAAAAACATCGACACCAAAAACATCGACACCAAAAACATCGACACCAAAAACATCGACAACCAAAAACATCGACGGCAAAAACATCGACAGCAAAAACATCCGACACCAAAAACATCCGACACCAAAAACATCCGACACCAAAAACATCGACGGCAAAAACATCGACGGCAAAAACATCGACAGCAAAAACATCGACGGCAAAAACATCGATCCCAAAAACTTCGACGGCTAAAACATCGACGCCAAAAACATCGACGGCAAAAACATCGACGGCAAAAACATCGACGCCAAAAACATCGACGGCAAAAACTTCGACACCAAAAACATCGACACCAAAAATATCGACTGCAAAAACATCGACACCAAAAACATCGACGGCAAAATCATCGACACCAAAAACATCGACAGCAAAAACATCGACGGCAAAAACATCGACACCAAAAACATCGACGGCAAAAACATCGACAGCAAAAACATCGACACCAAAAACATCGCTATTTTTTGTCATTAAAGCCGTTAATTTATAGTGCAGTCATGTTTTATTATTATTGGAGGAAGGCGGAAAGTAGGAGGAGCAGAGTAGAAAGACTGGGGTGAGTAACAGAATGGAAAGTAGAGGGGCGCTAAAACTCCAACTCGCCCAGGTGAAATTTATACCTTGATTCGTTCCATGAATAGGATTTTGTGTTGTGATAATAGCATCATGAAGCTATAGCTCTTCTTTGTTTCGACCAAACATGCCTACATTCGTCGATCTTTTTTTTAGATTTCTTATCAGCCATGGTTGTTGTGCAAGAGCGGCATTTTCATTGATTCGATTATTTCGCGCTGCATGCGCACCTTCTGACATCAAAACAATATTATTATTAGCACCTGATTCTTGCCTCAAAGATCAAACAATGGAATCGTAAACAATGCGAAGTGTCATGTTTCCTTCTGCTTTCTAGCAAGCTGCTTTTAACTTCATAGACGGGATAGTTGTATGCTCGTTATATTGTGGATGTGGAAGAAATGTTCTTTTATGACTATGGTACGAACCGATTGAGGGCACCTTTGCTTTACCTCCCCCGCCCACCTTCACACAGCAGACCCCTTGTGACATACACCGGACAGAAGCCTTCAAAACATCGTCTCTCACAAACATCAGGGTTTATCCGCAACTGATATCAATTCTGCCAGTCACACCAGAAGGGTTTCAAGAATTTTTGTGACAAATGTAGATTGTGCATGAAGTGTTTTTAACACACAACGTGTTTTATTTTTTAAAAATACACAGCCTTATATGAATTTAAGAAAATAAGGAGAATAATTTAGCTGTAATTTTTTGCTAGTAGTTTGTGTTAGACATAAATATACAGGTTGTCGCCATACACATAGGCGGATCTAGAACTTGTGTCTGAAATGATGTCCTCCTGCATCCACATATTTATAGGAAATTTTCACTAACACGTATCAGTTCCTCTTTCGAAATTGCTTCAATTTATTTCTTCATATTTTCTTTCGATTCTTCTGATATATGGCCTCCGGTATAAAAGTTTGGCAGCTCGCCACGATGACGTTAGAAATATGTATGTTTCTTGTGCAAGGCATCGGAGAGATTTCTGAGGAGTATGTTTCATTCGTGTTCCAACGTCGTCTAGTTTATCCTCAGTAAGCACATGCCGTTTTATCTTAACAAGAGCATACCCTATTTTCCTGAATTTGTTCACAAGTAACAGATCACTCTGTCTGTGTGAAACAGGAACATGTGGGAATTCTGCTGCAAAACGCCTTCTGACTTCCCTACAAGAATCCGTAATGACATAAGAGTCGTATATAAAAATTCGTTGTTTAAAATTGTACGGATAGCGTGGCATTATTAGACTGCAGAAAGAACTGGCAATACATAAAATAAAACAAAACAATCTAAAACACTTGTTAAGAATTTAACACTTCACAAACACGTGCAAACTGGACAACAGCTGTCTGGATACTGAAGCACGGACGTGTCCAATGTCAAGGTCAGCGTATGCCTACATTCCCCAAGCGTGCTGATTTTTGCACCGTATTGCAGTATTTAGTTGGTTGGATTTATATTAACCTCATTTCTGAGGTTAGAAAATAATTTGTGCTCTGTCATAGTAGCCCATTTCGATTCCACCATGTGAAAACAGAAGAGCTACATGTGAAGAGAATATTAAAATTATGATTTATTAATTTCTAAATTAAGGGAAGGCTTTACTAATTGTTAATTGGATTTGGCCGTTTCAATTCAGAAAGTTCCGAATTTATGAACTACGGAAAGCTGAAACGTTCAAAATTGCCTTTAACGAACTTTATAAGCTTTGTGTTATTCATTAACAGTTAAATGCAGTGGAGGCGATTGGGTTACAAAACTTTTGGTGGGGGGGGGGGGCAAGAACAATTTACTTTCTCTTCGTACATACGGTTTAGCATAATGCGGGGGCAAAAGCGGCAAAAAGTGTGTGTGTGGGGGGGATATTTGCACCCCCGTGCCAACCTAATCACCGCCACTGCACTAATCGAGAATCAAAAAGTTGTTCCATCCCTTAAAAATAATATCCAGGACTATTTTGTTAAATAACTGTTACATTTGAAGGAATAAATACAGCACTCAACCTCCAGTTACCAATCCCATTACGAAGGTAACCCATGATTTGCTGGAAAGTAGAAAAATGTTCTTTCACATTTAACTAGTGGCGGAGATTATGGGGGTTTCAATCTCAGGTTCAGATTGAAAACAACTACACACACATATATATATATATACACAATATATACTGAGCTTGACCCTCGAAATCTCTTGGCTACAGTTAAACATGGAGGTGGTGGCGTTATGGTCTGGGGCTGTATGTCAGCCTCAGGTGTTGGAGAACTCGTCTTTATTGAGGGAACTATGGATAGATTTGTCTATTTGGATAAAAAAGGTAAAGTGTTCCCCTGTGCATAGCACCACGCCATGAAGGCGTATAGGGGGTGTAGGGGTAACGCCCCACACTTTCTTGATCCGGTCGTGAGTGGGGGTGATGTGATCAGCATCACGGCCCTGACCGCCTTTACACCCCAGGGTTTCCCCCAGGTACCCATGTTATTCGACGCTGGGTGGGCGCCGGGGCCGCTTCCATCGTTAGAAAAGTTCCCGGATTTGAACCGGCCGGGGATCGAACCCGGGACCTTAAGCATGGTAGTCAGCCGCGTTACCGACTGAGCCACCGCGCCACCATATCCAATATCTATTTGGATATTCTGAAGAATAATTTGCAGCAGAGTATCAATCATTTGGGTCTTGGGAATGATTTTTACTTCCAGCAGGACAACGACCCTAAACATACAGCTGAGATTGTCAACCTTTGGTTGTTATATAATACTCCCCACACACTCAAAACTCCACCTCAGTCCCCCGACCTTAACCCCATTGAACGTCTTTGGAGCCATTTGGAAACCAGACTTCGAAAACATGACATAACAAGCAAGAATAGACTGAAAGAGGTCATTTTGCATGAGTGGCACAATATTACATCTGAAATAACCACGCCTCTTGTTCATTCCATGCAAAAGAGACTGACAGCTGTTCTCCATAACAGAGGAATGCATACTAAATTCTGACGACATGGTATTTGTTTCTTTCTTTTCTTCAAAGTGAACTTTTATGTTGGTGTATGAATACTTTTGTCCAGCTAAAGAAGCAGGTATTGAGAATGTATTGTATTTTATTTTTCTACAAGCAGCATCTGATATTTATTTTTGTTGTCAATATACTGTTTGGTGCATACATTGGTACAGCATTAACAGTTTTGACTTCCTTATTGTTTTCCTAGCTGCTGCAATTCGTCCTTTCGTACTTTCAGTTCCACTGTATGATTACTTTTGTCCATCACTGCATATTAAGAGCCCGGTCTCTGGCACCGTGAGCGATCAACAAGCTAATTATTCTCGTGTGACCCACGAGGGGTTAATCGGAACTGAACCTATAGTTTAAAGAATCCATACCACTGTGCAACTTTCCTCCACTTGGGATCGAACCTCGGACCCCTTGAATCAAATACAACAGCAGTACTGATACACAGTGAAGGCGCTTCGTCGTGCGACACCCGGGGAAAATGTCTGGAGAGGAAGGGGGCAAGGCAATATTGCAAGGGGGCAGTTGTATTACTAGCACACGGTGTGTACCAGTGCATGTACCAAAAGAAATTACTACGGTCTCCTGCGTGTAATAAACAAGGAATAACAATAGTCGGTGGTCTTTTCATCTTTCGCACGGAGGAGCCTTCCTTTCCCTTTCCCCCGACCACAAACGCTGCCGGCGAGAAGTGATAAATGGTTACCAGACACTAAACAATCACGTTCACTGTGCAACCTCATTGTTTGTAATTTTATCAATAATAATAATAATAATAATAATAACGTCTTTATTGAGAGGGCGTGTCTCGGCCTCGCGGACCGTTCTTACAACAATGAACATTATACATTGGTAGCACGGTAGCACTATATGTTGGAAACTTGAGTTCGCTCATTACACATTGTTCGTTTCACTGAAACACTTTATAATTTAGGGTAGCCAATCTCAAAATATTCTGGATTAGATCTGAATTCATTAGTGTGGAAAACTGATTTTCCCGTCGATGTTTTTGGTGTCGATGTTTTTGCCGTCGATGTCTTTGGTGTCGATGTTTTTACCGTCGATGTTTTTACCGTCGATGTTTTTGCCGTCGATGTTTTTGCCGTCGATGTTTTTTCCGTCGATATTTTTTCCGTCGATGTTTTTGGTGTCGATGTTTTTGCCGTCGATGTTTTTACCGTCGATGTTTTTGGTGTCGATGTTTTTGCCGTCGATGTTTTGATGTCGATGTTTTGCCGTCGATGTTTTTGATGTCGATGTTTTTGGCGTCGATGTTTTTGGCGGCGATGTTTTTGGTGTCGATGTTTTTGCCGTCGATGTTTTACCGTCGATGTTTTTGGTGTCGATGTTTTTGCCGTCGATGTTTTTGCCGTCGATGTTTTTGCCGTCGATGTTTTTGATGTCGATGTTTTTGGCGTCGATGTTTTTGCCGTCGATGTTTTTGGTGTCGATGTTTTTGGTGTCGATGTTTTTGGTGTCGATGTTTTTACCGTCGATGTTTTTGATGTCGATGTTTTTGCCGTCGATGTTTTTGCCGTCGATGTTTTTGCCGTCGATGTTTTTGATGTCGATGTTTTTGGCGTCGATGTTTTTGCCGTCGATGTTTTTGCCGTCGATGTTTTTGATGTCGATGTTTTTGCCGTCGATGTTTTTGATGTCGATGTTTTTGCCGTCGATGTTTTTGATGTCGATGTTTTTGCCGTCGATGTTTTTGCCGTCGATGTTTTTGGTGTCGATGTTTTTACCGTCGATGTTTTGTTGGCGATGTTTTTGGCGTCGATGTTTTTGCCGTCGATGTTTTTGATGTCGATGTTTTTGCCGTCGATGTTTTTGATGTCGATGTTTTTGCCGTCGATGTTTTTGATGTCGATGTTTTGTGCTGTCGATGTTTTGTGCTGTCGATGTTTTGTACCGTCGATGTTTTGTACCGTCGATGTTTTGTACCGTCGATGTTTTGTTGGCGATGTTTTGTCGGCGATGATTTGACGCTACACCAGATGTACAGCTTTTAAACATGTAGTGGTGCTGTTGCCAAAAAGGACAAGGGCATTGGCAGAGTAACTGTAGACAAAGAGCTTGAATTTGAAGATTACAAAAATTGTCTCAAAACCCAGAGTTTAATAAGAACATCAGAATGCAGAATTCAGAGTGAGGATCACTTGTTGACTACAAATGTTGTAAGAAAAGTGGCTCTGGACCCACATGATGATAAGAGATGCATTTTATCATGTGGCATACATACTCTACCATGGGGTCATTGTGATTTGAAAAGTGGCAAACAATGCCCAATTACAGAGCATGATTTGAGATAAATAAACATGCCTATGAACTTATTTGGGTTCAAAAAACAGGCTATTATGGACCTGCCAACACCAGCACCCTCTTCTGATATACAATCTATGATATCTAAATTAAGTGGTTTGTTAATTATTCATCTGAACAGCATACTTACAGATGTTGATGATGAAACAGGTAAAACATTGTACATATTTAACAATAATTTAAATCATTACCAATTACCTGTAGGTGGTCAATTACAATTTATTACAACCCCCGAGGGTGATGTCAAGGTTTCAATAGGGAGATTGATTTGATTTGATTTGATTTTAAAAGTTTGGGTGCGTCAACACTTAGGCCATTTTGCACCCGTCACATTATACGGGGTCCAGCCCCTTATCTTTACAAAGAACAACTCTAACGTTGCATAATTAAAATCTTAAAATGTTCTGACTTTCGTTAAAAGCTGAGGCTGTAAAGGCTCACTCAGCACACACAAGGACAAAAAACAGGACAACACCCACAAAATTATACTGGCCAGAGTGCCAGTCGCCAGAGCCTCGTTCGTCTGCAAAACGCAGTCCAGGGTGTACTAACGTTGAAGTGAGGTTGACAGTTGGGTGTACTACGTGGAAAATCACCCCTTACACCCCTTCAATAGGGAGAAATATTTATAGAATTAAGCACTCAAACATGGTTTCAGGCACTGTATATACTGTTTCTGCCGGTGATTGTTTATATATTGAGGTCCCAGGATCCTATGACAAGCTTATACCTTTTTTATAGAATTAAGAATTAGATATTTTATAATAAATAACCACTAAAACAAAAATGCCTAATGATATATTTGGCCATACAAGGCATGAAGATCACAGTGATGAGATTCTGATGCTTGATGTCAGAGTAAAAAAATTAAGAAGTGATTTACAAGCTTTACAAACCACACTCAATGCCAGTCTTCAACTAGAAATTACAAATTTACAATCACAATGCATGGACCCTCTTCTTAAAATTGACTCAGAACTCAAATTGCTGCTTCAAAAATATACTGACTTGGCTACATTTGATAATTTTCAAAATTTAGAGGAGGCTGTAGCAGCTCTTCAAGCCAAATTTAAGACTCAGGCTACCAACTCTCAGCAATTGAAACAACAATTGGAAGAGCAGATTAATAATGTTCAGGCACAGCTCCAAACAATTGTCAAAAGCATAAAGTCACAAGAAGATTTTGATCTAGTGATTTCCACTCTAAAAGAACAGATTCAATCACTACAGATACCTAATCTGGACTCTCTGAACAATGCCATAGCTGAGGTTAAAGAAAAAATTGAGACACTTGAAAATTTTATGAACAACTTGCCATCTTCTGATGCTTTGAGTGCTATAACTCGTAGTGTTGCCAACATCAAGCTGCAACTTGAAACATATGAAGATTTTGGAAAAATTCAGAGTACCGTAACCCATCTTGAGGGTACAATAGCAGCAGTGCAAAGTGATCTGACAAATGTACAAGAAACTCTAGAATCTCGCCTGCCTGGTATTGTAAACACCCTTGTCAGTGTCCAGCAACAGATCACAAAGCTTGAAAACCTCAACACTGAATCTGAGCTATCTCATTTTCATCACTTGATCGATGATATCCAAACAAAACTTGAAATTTTACAACAATCAACACATACTCAGGCAGACATAACCCTGCTCCAAGATGCTATGCAAAGTGTGGCTGATGCTTCTGAATTAAATGATGTGAAATTGGCACTTGAATCTTTGCAGAATACTGTATCAAATCTGCCTACATCACAGGAACTTAAAAATATTAAGAGAGCTGTGAATCGCATATTGAAATAAGAAGATATCAAGAATATCCAGACAGAGATCAAACAACTTACTCAGACAGTGGCCACTCTACCAACTAATCAACATATTAATGAATTGCATGCCTTGTTTGAGGATATCAGAAGACAAGTTCATGATCTTACTGCTCAAAATTCAAAATTGGCAGATGTTGAAAATCTACAGCAAATTGTAGCCAACATCAAGCAACAGCTAGGGACCATGGAATCCAACCAAGCAAATGCATTGTCTGTTTTTGCCACCCAGGTACAAGAAATTGTGCAACAATACAAAAAAACTTGTTGTGGACATAAAGATCAAGCCAGGCCACGATGATGTTGTTAGGACTATCAATAAGCATCTTGAATCTGTAAGAAGTAGATTGCTTACAGCAGAAAAAGAAATAACTGGCCTAATCGAGAATCCTAAACATACAGTAATTCTTGAATTGTACAGTATCCCCAACAAAGAATATGATTCACCATTTACACCAGGTGGCAAAATATATATGCTGTCCCCTGCACAATTTTATTACCAGTTTTTTGTTGGGGGCACACTTAGACCAATCAAGATCAAATATTGGCTACAACCACAGGCACACCACTACCCTACCTTATCAATAACAAATGCTGACAACAAAGCAAAAATCACCAGTGTAGAGTTAGAGGATTTTACAGACCCCAATACATTAGAGACAACTTATGTTGAAGATTATGGTTCTCTTGAATTTAATATACAAATAGGAGACAAATTATATTTAGAAAATCCTGTAGTATCAGCTGCTGAACATCCTATAGTTGCAATATTCTTGTTTACATACTATGTCTAGAGAAAATATTGTTGATGAATTACACAGACAACCCAGACATAATTATAAGAGACTGCCAGTGGTTACAAAAGGCATAGATGATTTATGGCCGTGTGACTTGGTTGAGATGGCAAGTGGACAGCTGAAAAACTTAAACAAGATCAACAAGGGCTACAAGTATCTACTCACTGTCATAGATACATTTTCAAAATTTGCCTGGGCTGTGCCACTCAAATCCAAGACTGGAAAATGTGTTACAGAAGCCTTCAGGACAATCATCAATCAGAGTGGAAGATCACCGCGCTATTTACAAACAGATAATGGCAAAGAATTCTATAATTCGGTGTTCCAACAATTTATTAAAAGCCAGTAAATACAACATTACTCGAGTTACAGTGATCTCAAGGCCTCTATTGTAGAAAGATTAAACAAAACCCTAAAAAATCATATGTATAAACAATTTACCCTCCAAGGTAATTATAAATGGCTCAGTATCCTACCAGAACTTCTACAGAGATATAACAACTCTGTCCATTCCACAATCAACATGAAGCCCTCTGAGGTAACTTCATCTGATGAGCAAAAATTGATCAGTACTGTTTATTATCCTAGATACCAGCCAACAACAAGAAAAGCTAAATACAAGGTTGGTGATCAAGTAAGAATCAGCAAATATAAGCACTTATTCAAAAGAGGCTTTACCAGAAACTGGAGCACTGAATTATTTACAGTGGTTCAAGTTAAACCTGGGACCCGATACACATATATAATAAAAGACCACCGAGGAGAAATTCTCAAAGGCAGGTTTTATGATGAAGAACTCAGCAAAACTAAGCAGCCTGACACATATCTCATAGAAAAAATCATCCGCAGAAAAGGCAACAAGATAGTTGTCAAATGGCTAGGACTTCCAGAACACAGCTGGATCGAGGCAGACAAAGTGATACTATGAACACCTGGGATGTTATAAAGAGGCTACCAGATAATGAACAGCAGATTAAGAGAAATGGCAAGCTGCTGCCTAATAATATTAGATGTCTCATTGTTGGGCCATCGGCTTGTGGTAAAACTACACTAATGATTGATAATTTTTTATTGGCACAAAACTGGTTAGACTGGAAAAACAGGCACTTGTATGTCTTCTCTAAGAGCTTGGAACAATTAAAATATCAGCAGCTGATGAAGCTATATGATGGACTGGATATAGCAACTTTTGAACCAGATGTTAAGCCACTCCATGAATGTCTTGATAACTCTGTTGTTGTGTTTGATGACATTATACTGGATAATCAAAACAAGGTTAGAAATTTTTATACACAGGGCCGACACAAAAACATTGATTTCTTCTACCTGGCACAGACTTTTTCTAAAATTCCAAAACAGCTGATCCGAGACAACAGCAATTTTATATGTGTTTCATCAAGATCATACCAACCTCAAACACACATGATGAATATGTAGGTGGGGACTTGAGCTACAATGATTTTTCCAAGTT
Organism: Lepisma saccharinum; assembly: GCF_977018435.1. Taxonomy (NCBI): domain Eukaryota; kingdom Metazoa; phylum Arthropoda; class Insecta; order Zygentoma; family Lepismatidae; genus Lepisma; species Lepisma saccharinum. The sequence goes on from NC_139240.1 coordinate 11,776,737, forward strand.
TTGCAGTAGGTGCTGGAACCAGGACAGCTATGGGTTTGTCACAATTGATATGGCAAGGAAACCCAATAGTGGCAAATACAGAAATAAAATCAACAATTTTCTAGACATTGAAACATATATAAATAACCATGAAAAGGCCAATCATTGATGCTGCAAGAAACATATTAGATTATCCAATCACCCCACTTTCTAGTATTCATACACCTAGTCCTGTTGCTCCTCGAAGAATTGAAGCTACTCAGGATCCTATTGAATTGGGTCTTCTTGCTCAAAAATATTTAAGCACACCTAAAGACAACAAAGATGAGGTCTTTGGCTTATATGCTGACACAGAGCGTGATGGTAGCATCATACATAGAATTGGCAACTTTAGAGTAACATTTATGGAAGATGATCTAATTGTATATTCAGAATCTCATCTTGGAGAAAGAGGTGGTTTTGTTAAGTACCTTGGCACACCTGGATTGTGGGAACTGATGACTAGGAAGAGACCTAAGTGACTTAGATTTTATGTATTTTGAAATACATCTTCTCTCAAAAAATCCTGTGTCAAGATTATCCATGCAATTACATATGATACACACTGCCTTCTATAAGTTATTTGCTTGCTGCTGCTGCTGCCTTGTATTCCTCAGAAACTGCTTATGTGCTCAGAACTTGTTGTTCCTGTTAAACAAAAATAAATATTAGAATTTTGTTATGTTTATTATATAAAATTTCTTGGGGTTCAAATCAAAATTCTATGCTTAATAAAAAAATATCAGTTGGGTTCAGCAGTGTGTTTTGTATATTTAGTGTGTGTGTGTGTGTATGTGTGTTAATATTTTTGGCTTTGGTATTTATATAAAATTTCTTGGGGTTCAAATCAAAACTCTATACTTAATAAACCTATGACAGGTTGTCAAAAATTCTGTCTATTAAATCAAATAGATTTGTAATTCAATTTATATAAATTTGCAATATTTTTGTGTTTAAAAAAATATGAGCAGCACTGCAACAACACATCTGTACTCTTCAACAACTCTCACAATACTGGTTGATATGCAATGCAAAATCTCTTTATATAGCCTAAGCACAGACCGCATTGAAAGCATCTGAAACAATAAGCCAATCAGAATATAACACATCATCACTTTATGTCATAAGCAACCAATCAGAAAACAACACATGTCTAATAATTTTTTGCATAATATTAGGTAATAATTTGTTGCAAAACATGATGCAATATAAATAAACCATAAATAGGCCACAAGTGGACCGGAAGTAGGCAAACCGGAAGTGGACCGGAAGTAAATATGTGTGTGTGTGTGTGGGTGGGTGGGTGTGGGTGTGTGTTAATACGTTTGGCGTAGTTTTAGGTGTGGGCAAAAAAAATATCAAGAGGGGCATATTTTTAACAAATTTATGGACAACAATCTCACAGAAGTGCCTTTTATAAGTGTAGGCAAATCAATCTGAGGGTGGTCATCATTTGTACACTAGGATTCAAAATTCTTAGAATTAAGAGCATATCACACTTGAAGAATTGGGGAATAAGAGCATCTTGGCATAATTTTAAGTGTGGGCAAATCGGGCTGTTTAATTATATGAGCTCATCATTTGTACACCTGTAAGTGGTGCTGGTTGTATCATCAATTACACTACTCTAAATTAATAAGACTTCTCAGCGTTCATATTTAATACCTCTTACTTGGCATGTAATAACAATGTACGGGGTCCGAGTTCCGTATGCAAAACCATTAAATGTTAAATCGAAGAAAAATTGATTTTGCCAAATCAATGTTAATTTATTTTCCGCAATGAAGCCCTTACACCTTAGAAGCATTTTTAAAACCAGATTTGCCCGACCCTGTGGCCGAGTGGTTAGCACATCGCTCTGCGACGCCAAGGGTCCCGGGTTCGAATCCCGGTCGGGCTGGGTTGTTTGTGAATGTCCATTCATCAATTTCATCATTTCATCACTCATCCCCATCTTCGCAAATTAACCAAGAGGCACAAAACGCGAAGTAAACTAAACTAAATCAAATCAAATAAAATTAAAACCAGATTTGATCTCACTAATTTGAAGTAGGTAGAACATGTGTTTTATCGTTACATGTGTTATTCAAGGGGCTTTTTACACTCCTTGTTTTAATCCCTCAAGTCAGAATTTTAGGTAAGGGGATATTTCCCCGAATACATTGAAGGGTGCAAAATGGCCTTAAGTGCCGACGCACCCAATCATTTTAATTCATTCATTGATGTGTTATTCAACGTCTCCACTTTTGGAGGTTAATTCCCAAGTTGGGCTGAATTATGATATGCAATTGATGGAATGACGAGCTTAATGGAGCACCGATGCCCACGTCAACTTGGCGATTTATACGTAGTGACTCGAGTTATCACCCGTATAAGGTGCAATTAACTCAAGAACTAAAGCCCAAAGACATACATCGTCGTGCATTAGCTGACTGGGCTATAGAGCAGTTGGAAGCTGATCCTGCTCTTGAGCGAAATATCATGTTTAGTGACGAGGTCCATTTCTGGTTGAGTGGCTTCGTGAACAAGCAGAATTGCTAGATTTGGAGCAACGAAAACATACGGGAGATTCATCAGGTTCCACTGCATTCCGACAAAGTAACTGTTTGGCGTGCATTTTGGTCCGGCTGAATCATCGCACATATTTTTTTTCAAAAATGCAGGAGTCGTACTCACTGTCAACGGTGATCGATATACGGCGATGTTAACAAATTTTTGGCCTAGATTGGATGGGATGGATCTGACAAACATGTGGTTTGAACAGGACGGCGCAACGTGCCACACTGCACGGAATACACTGACTTTGTTGCATGAGAAGTTCGAAGGCTCCGTTATATCGCGAGGTGGTGACATCAGCTGGCCTCCCAGATCCTGATTTAACGCCGTTAGATTTTTTTGTGGGGCTACGTGAAATCTAGTGTCTATGCCGAGAAACCACAGACGATTGCCGCCCTCAAGGCCAACATAACTCGCGTCATTTGTGAAATTGAGCCACTTTTGTGCGAGAATGTAATCGAAAATTGGATTTCCAGGATTCGTATTACCCAACTGAGCCGCGGCAGCCATTTGGCTGATATAATTTTTAAAACAATTTCATCGAATTGGCTTTCCAAATAAAAGTACAAGCATGGTGATATCACTTACACAATTAGATTTATCTCATTTCATAGTTGGAGCGCTCTTAATGAAATACCTTTATGTAGTAAATTTATAAAATTAAAAAATAATTACTTTGAGACTTATCCAGATTTTATTTTACAGCGAAATGGCCACCAACGCAAACATAGTAATTGTGAACCTCGTGGAAGTGGGCGTAGTGTGTATAAAACGACCGAGGATATTACCCATGTTTTTACAGCCGAGTACTCACGATGGCAGGGAAGAACACCATCGAGGTAGACAGTAATATTGTTACCCAAATTTTAGTGTTCTGTACATGTTCAAATGATTACGTCGAAGTGTGCCGTCTCTGAAACACATTGAAGAGTTACACTCCAGAGTACGCTATGATTTGCAATGGATGTTAAGACAGTATGGAGAATCAGAAAGGGCATTCTGATGTGATGGACCATCTCTTGAAATGCGACGGCAAAGGTGTGGAATCTGAATGTCATCGGTGCATATGGAGCAAGAAGATAAGAAGTGTGAGGCAGTATTTCTAGGAACCAGAGAATACGTTAAACGTATTTCAGTTCTTTAATTTAATTTGAAGCTAAATTTTTGGATGCGTCAGCTAATTTGCACCCATCACGTTATATGGGGTCCAGCCCCTTTTCAGTTCTATCAACGGAGCCACCCTGAAATCCAGGGAGATCCGCTAGGAGATGAAGCAGGCATTCTACAATACCCTTTGCACTCTTTGTGAGATGTCTTCAATGTTGAAAGTACTGGTGCCATGCATTGCAGAGAATGAGCTGACATATGGTGCGACCAGCTGGCGAGATAGGTGTTAAGGTAATGGATTCTTTGTATAGATAAGTGCTTGCTAAAATATGATATATCAGGATGGTGTCTCGGAATCGTGACATGCTGACACACGTACCATCTTCTGGTGTGCATCTGATTCGAGAGACGTGTTTGTAAACCTGAGACATGCTGCAGAGTATTTCAAAGGAATGGTGGTTGTTTAGTATACACTGTTGATATACTGGAACTTTCTTGGTAACTCAGTGAAAAGTGTAATTGATTTGTTTGGCCTAAATTGATAACTAAGTGAACAACTCAAGTTGATATAGAAATGACTTTGAATTTGATTTTAAATTGTGGGAGCGTCAGCACTTAGGCTATTTTGCTCCCGTCACGTTATACGGGGGCCAGCCCCTTATCATTACAAAGAACAACTCTAACGTTGCATAATTAAACATCTTAAAATGTTCTGACTTCTGTTAAAAGCTGAGGCTGTAAACGGGCACTCAGAACACATAAGGACAACAGGACAATACAAACAAAATTATACTGGCCATGGGGCCAGTCGCCAGAGCCTCGTTAGTCTTCAGTCCAGGGTGTACTAATGTGGAAGTGAGGTTGACATTTGGGTGTACTACGTGGAAGGTCACCCCTTACACCCCGATATAGAAATGACATTGAACTGACAGAAATCTTGAATGCAATCGAGAAACGTTTGCCAATGTTTATTTGAAAATAAAAAGTTTCTCACTGCAGATGGAGGCAAAATAGTGATAATGTGTGTTTACTGTAGGAAACGTGGAACACCAATTCCCTGATGCTTGTGTTTTTCATGTAATGAAGCTAAAGCAAACAGAAAAATATGGAGATAAGAATGGATAAACCAACGAGACAATGTGGTAGTTGTAAAGCATTACACAAATAACAGAAGTGGCGAGAAGTAACCGAAAGAAAGGGACAATGAAGTGTAAGTAAAATATGACGTCTACAAACTCCAGCAACAAAGCGAACACCTGTGCGGTGGCTACCTCGGAAGAGATTTTACACGTTTTCCTATGGAATATACAGTTCTCCACTAGAAGGGATCAATGCTTATTAGGATTTATGTTAAAGTGAGTTTTACAACGATAAACCTATAAGTCATCCGTTATTTTTCTATAAGACAGTTAAAAAGAGCAATGTCAAGGGTGTTGGTTAAGGTTGTTGGATTATAAGCAATAGGTCTCGTGGTTGAACTGATGTTAAAAATATTTTAACCAATGGAAAAAAGTCCGATAATATTTTAACCAATGTGAGTGAGTGTAGGTATTGTTTAAAACTGTATGTCCACTACTCTCTACCAAAAAAGTAAAATGGGTGGATAAGTTATTGTTAGAAAAAGGTATTTGTCATATGAACTTGAATATCCATCAGTGAATAGAGTGAACCGTTCTTTCACGCTGTTGAAAAAGACCGTGGTATTATGAAAAGTAAAAATGTGAAAAGTACAGGGAACATGTCAAATGTGAAAATGTAAAAATTTGTGCAATTAAATGTTTGGAAATTATACTGTTTATATTGTAATGATTACAAGAAATAAAATGTTTAAAGTTTACCATATGAAGTACATAATTGGTGCATATATAAATTATTTACAATCAAATGAATGGTGGTGTACATAAATGTATGGAATAGGGACTAAGATGGAGGGCATGGTGGTTTGGATCTCACTTTTTCAAACTGTAGTTCCTATTCTGATTAGTCACTTTGTGAATAAAATGGATGTAAAAACAAATTATTAACTCAGAGTGGTTGGAATTAGACATTAAATAAATTAACTTAATGAACTAATGACGTAATGGTAACCTACCTTATTGTCTTGTATTCAACTGTTCCGGGTTTGGCACCTAATGAAAATATCGATTCTATGTCCATCTCAAATTTACCAGCGGTAATGTTGTTACCTTGTAATAAAAATGTCTGTCAAAATACCTGGCGGAAACACATATTGTCCGGATCCCCCAAGGTCTTTGGAGACGTTGGGAGAAAGTTCTCGGAATTGTAAGATTTGGGCGTAAAGTCTTGGAAGTTCACAACAGTCAAAGTTGATAAATCTGTGTAAATTAAGAAGAGAGATTCCAGAAATAATAGTAGTGGTTAACACATTAAATCTACGTGAACATTGAAAAGTAAAACAATTGAGAGAATTATTTTCTTGTATTTGCAAGTTGTAGTTGTAATGTTGTTAACATGCAATCATGCCAAGGCCCCTGCTATTAATACCGGTTAACACAAATGTTCAAGGGTCCAGAGATGAAAACCTAGCAGAGACACCAGTCTACGATCGAACCCGGGGCTCTTGAAGACAAATTTGAAAGGTTTAAAGATTGCTGCTTCGATACCCGATGGAGATGGCAGCACTTCATTTCACATTGTCATAATGAAAGAAAAGTGGCAGGTATGCGACAGTAAAGAAATTAAGGTAATCAAGGCGTGACAAAATTGTAATCTTGTCGCATTATGATCAGGGTGTACTAACGTGGAAGTGAGGTTGACAGTTGGGTGTACTACGTGGAAAATCACCCCTTACACCCCGCAAGTCATCTTCATAGCCACAATGAACTTAGGAGGCACAGGTTTTTGTGTGTTCCATCTCTTGTCTGGAGAGATAACATAAACGGAGCACCTAACCAACCATTCAATGATAATAATAACAACAATGTTTATGAATTTGTTCCGATTGAGAAAACAAAAACTATCATGGAAGAGCCTTTCCGTGTTCCCCATCGTTTTGAATATCCCCTCCTCTAAAGCATGCATTCGCTGTTCATATTTTTCGTTAGCTTTTCGCCTTCATTTCCAACACGGCCCCCGCTCTACAGAGTCATGCGTTTTTCTGGTCTTTGAGCACAGCTCTTAAATTCATATTTCAATTTTTTTTAAACGCACAAATTCATGTTATCAAGTTATGGAAATTATTTTCTTTGCATCGTAATAATGAGGATAAATAATTGAAGATTTGAAGTAAAATAGGATGCAAGTGTTATTGGTAAATTTACGAGGAAAATGAGTTTGTAGGAATTCTTTTGTCAATATCAATATTATGTTGTTGCTTTTGGTTTTTGAAATATGTGAAATTATATCATATTGAATATTAATTATTATATTTTTTTATCTGAAGGTTCATGGTTGCAGTAACATAGCCTTTCTATCCGTCCCTATTCTGAGCAAGATCTATTCTTTTCTATACCTATCGATTTCCTTTAGGTCCATCTCAATATTATCCCTCCAACTTTGTCTTGGTTTTCCTATTGGTTTCTTATCAGGTTTCCCAATAAGAAACTTGTAAATTTTTCTTCTGCCCACCTAAACGATTACAGACCGAGAAAAAAAAGATCACCATTTGAATGTGGATTTGATCCAAAATCCTCAGCACGAATTCCATTTTCCATAAAATTCTTCCTAATTGCAGTAATCTTTCTTACGTTTTCGTGATTTAATCAATCTAATAATATATGAATATGGATTATGTATTTCTAAATTATGTAACCTTTTCCATTCGCCTGTTTCTTCATCCTTTTTAGGCCGAAATATTTTCCTAAGGATCTTATTTTCAAATACTCTAAATTTCTGTTCCTCTTTCAATGTACGGGATCAAGTTTTCGCATCCATATAATAATACAGGTAAAATTATTGTTTTATATATTTTAATTTTTTTTAGTTTCTTAGATACTAAACGGGAAGACAAAAGTTTATGAAGAGAAAAGTATCATGCATTTCCCGAATTAAGCCTTCTTTTCATTTCCTCTTTCACATCATCTTCATTTGTTAGTACAGTATGCGGCAACACAAACAGTACCGAAAGTCACGGACAGAGTGCGCGCAGGTGCAAAGTGGTTTCAGCCAGCAGCGGTGCCTGCGTGTTCAGTTGGGTGTGGACTAACGTTGTGTGCAGTTCGCGCGAGGAGAATGGAACTCACAACAGAGAAGGTGTTTATTGTCGAGCACCACTTCCGCTCATACGGTGTTGGGCGTCAGAATGGACCAAGCGTGAAGGTTGTGAAAACTCTGTTCATGGAACGATTCAACAAGGCGGCTCCAAGCAACACAATAATCTTGTCCGTCATCGAGAAGTTCCGTCGTACTGGATCAGTGTTGTGTCAACGAAAAGGGACGACTGGGCGCCGAAGGACAGTAATCACAAACGACAAGCGCCGAAGGACAGTAACCACAAACGACAATCATGGACGTGTTCTGGATCAAGTGGTATTGTCGCCAAAGCGTAGCCTACGTCGAACGGCAATACAATGAAACTTGGATCAAGTAACCAGGTCTCTTCGGCGAATGTTCAAGCTCATTGGTGGGTTTGCGTACCGTATTCAAGTGGGGCAGCATTCCAATGCAAGAGATGAGCTGGCCCGGTTACTGTACTGCTCCACAGTGTTAGCCATGGCATATGAAGATGCAGATTTCATGGGGAACATATGGTTTAGTGATGAAAGTTATGTGCAACTTGATGGGTACATCAACCGACAAACAACTCGTTTTCTCGGGTTTGAACGGCCAGATGTAATCATAAAGAAATCAGTGCATAGTGCGCGGGTTACGATTTCGTGTGCAGTGTCGGGACATTGAATATTGGGAGGATGAACACGGGAATTCACAAACTGTGAACCAGGTACGATACAGACACTTGATTATTGAGCCATTCTTGCGTGATTTGCGCGCTTTTTGCCGCGCAAGAAATCTGCTGTTACAACAACAATGGATGCAACAAGACGGAGCTACAGCGCACACTGCGGGGGCCTCAATTGACCTTCTGAGACAAATGTTTGGGAATCGCCTCATTTCCCAAGGAACGGACTTCCCCTATCCTTCCCATTCCCCTGATCTCACGGCTCCCGATGCCCACATATGGGGTATGCTGAAAGAGGACGTTTTCCGATCACATGCCCCCTCCCCCCCCCCCCCGTCCACTATGCCAGAGTTGCGAGAGAAGATTTGGTCATTGTTTGTGTCGTTGCAGCAACCCATACTCACTAACATGTTTCTCAATCTATAGGCACGCTATGAGGAATGTGTGCGCCGTGGTGAGGGTCATTTCGAACACGTTATTTACAGACGTAAATCTCTGTAACTCTCATTGCATTTGATTGATTGACTGATTGATTTAAAAATTGTTTGGGTGCGTCGGCACTAAAGGCCATTTTGCACCTTCCTATGTATACGGGGAAATAGTCCCTTATCTAAGATTCTGACTCAAATCTTAAAAAGGGGTGTAAATAGCCCCTTGGGAAAAAATTAAAAGTGCAAGGTTGTAAAAAGACCTGCACGAGACAAACACAACACATTAAAAAGTCTGAACAAACTAAAACCCTCCTTACAGACGGTGGAAGAGTCCAGCTCTTCGCAAAAAACTAAAAACATTTGTTAAAATACTGCTGTCATCACCCAAGAGGGATGACAAACAGCCAGAAAGGTTAAAAGTCTGCCGGAGGTAAGCAAGATCGACACATTCAACGAGAATGTGTCGAATGCTTAATAAAACATTGCAGACACGACACAACGGGGGGTCCAGCTCTTGCACCAAGTGACTATGCGTTAGACGGCTATGTCCTAGACGCAGGAGGGTAAGAATGACTTCTTCTCGCCGAGAGGGACGGGACGAGGAACGCCAAGCACCTGTGGTGGGCTTAATAGCGTGAAGCTTGTTCCCCGTTTCCGTATCCCACTCGGCCTGCCAAGTGTCAAGAAGGCGACAACAGAACACGTTTTGCAGGTCGCTAGCTGGCAAAAGGTGGACGAGAATATTGCCGTCTGCATCAGCAGACTTGGCGGCAGCATCAGCTGCTTCGTTCCCCTGGATGCCCACGTGGCTAGGGACCCAAAAGAAGTGTACATCGGCACTGCTAGATAAGGACACAAGCCGTCTGAATATGCGTTGCGCTACCGGATGCCGGGAATTCGGCGAATCCAGAGACTGCAACACGCTGGTCGAATCACAGCACACCAGGACTTTCTTCAGACCATTGACGTCTGCAAAGTCCAGTGCTATTAGGATGGCGTACAACTCTGCCGTAAAGATGGAACAGGCAGGATGTAGCGAGTAACTGGAACTTTGAGAGTCTAGGACGAAGGCGCAACCAACTGATTCGAATGTCTTGGACCCATCCGTGTAAAACACATTAAAATTGGGGTGCTTCGCACGAAGTTCTAAAAACCGTTGCTGGTATACAACCATTGGTGTTTCTGCTTTTGGAAGGGCAGTCAGTGAAAAGTCGATAGAAGATTCAGGAAACTCCCAGGTAGGGAGAGGCGGAATGAGTGGAGAGACGCCAGGAAGATCACTGCCAACACCAAGTGCTGACAGGATCTCGTCTGCACGAACACCAAATGGTCTAGTGACACTTGGGTGGAGCCGATACCTTGCCAGCCTACCCTCGTCTGAGATGGTGTGAAATGAAGGATGTGAAGGCATCGAGCGAAGATGGAGGAAGTAGTTAACTACCAGCCGCTGTCTTCGTAGAGACAGAGACGGCTCAGATGCCTCAACATACAAACTGGCGGCTGGACTGGTCCGAAAGGCACCTGAGCACACACGTATACCAGCATGGTGGACAGTGTCTATAATGCGAAGTCTAGATGGGCGGGCAGAAGAATACACAACACATCCATAATCTAACTTCGACCTGATGAGAGCACGGTACAGGCGAAGCAATACCGTCCTATCAGCACCCCAAAAAGTATGAGATAAAACGCGTAAAAGGTTGAGAACTCGAAGACAAGAGAACTTTAACTGGCGAAGGTGAGTTAGCCATGTTAATTTCTTATCGAAAATGAGGCCCAGGAAGCGGACCTCATTCACGAAGCACAGGGGAGATTTCCCCATGTACAGGTCAGGATCTAAATGACATGTACGCTGACGACAAAAGTGAACACACACGGATTTCTCGGATGAGAAGGTGAAACCTGTTTGGTAGGACCACTCAACCAAACGGTTTATCGTCAGTTGGAGTTGACGAGAAACTGACGCGAGATTCCATGAGCGACAAAAGATCGTGAGGTCGTCTACATACAGTAGACCATGTACAGGGGCAACAATGCTTGCCATAACGCTGTTCACTGCTATGGCAAACAGAGTCACACTTAATACGCTGCCCTGCGGGACACCGTACTCTTGTTCGTGAAGACCTGAAAAAAGGTTCCCAAAACGTACGCGGAAAAAACGATCGGATAAAAAGTTTACAATAAAGTACGCCATATGGCCACGCACGCCCCAAGAATAGAGCTGTTTTAAGATGCCAAAGCGCCACGTTGTGTCATATGCTTTTTGGAGGTCAAAGAAAACTGCAACTAAATGTTCCTTGTTGAGGAATGCGTCCTGAATATGTGTTTCCAGCTGAACGAGATGGTCCAGTGTGGAACGGTTGGAGCGAAAATCACATTGAAAATTACTTATCAATGAGTTTTCCTCCAAAAACCAGGTGAGATGCTTGTTGATCATGCGTTCCATCAACTTGCACACACAGCTGGTTAAGGCAATAGGCCTATAACTCGAGGCTGCGGTGCGTTGTTTACCTGGTTTCAGGATAGGAACAATAATAGCTTCTTTCCAGGAAGTGGGGAAAGAGTCCTCCAACCAAAGCCTGTTGAATACCGCCAAAAGGAAATTTCTAGCTCCAATGGGCAGATGACGAAGCATCTCATAGTGGATCTTGTCCACTCCAGGAGCTGTATTCTTTGAATCTCGAAGTGCCTGATCGAACTCCCGTTCAGTGAATCCAGAGTTGTATGGCTCGTTATGACTTCGAAAAACTAGAGGGCGTCGTTCTTGACGGTCCTTCTCACGGCGGAAACGTGGTTCATAATTTTCAGAGCTAGACGCATCAGAAAACTGCGTGGCCAAGATATTAGCTATGTCTCCGGAATCTGTGTACAACGTCCCATCGTGCTCCAGAGCGCTCAGAGGAGTAGATGTACCCCCCTGGATGCGAGGTACTTTGGTCCAAACGGCCTTCGACGAAGCCTGCTTCGTCAGAGAAGACACGTATTGGACCCAGCACGCCATCTTACTTGCTCGAATAAGCCGACAGGCACGCTTAATGCGGAACTGCTCGAGGTTTGCGGCAGTGTGGTTCTTATTAAATCGATCTAGGGCATGATTGCGGTCCTTGATGGCTGCACCGATCTCCGCAGTCCACCAGGGGACTGGGCGTTGCCTCGCAGGTCCACTGGGATGTGGAATGGAGGTGCGTGCAGCATCATGCACTCCTGACACAAAGACATCGATTGGTGGTAAAGTCGACGCAAGAGCGACTTCAAGGTCCACTGCACGCTCGAAGGCATCCCAGTCGGCCCGACTGAGATTCCAGTGAGGTTGTTGTTCACTTTAATGCTGAAGATGTTCGAAGGTAAGAATGAGAGGGAAGTGATCACTCCCACAGAGATCAGGGTGAACGCTCCAAGATGTGGTAGGAGCAAGGCTGGGACTGCAAAAGGACAAGTCCAACGCAGAGTATGTGCCAGAGGAAGGACTGATTCATTTGGACGAAAATGTGTTTCTTGGTGACATATGATGGCAGGGTCAAATTCAGATATTAAGATTTGCAGTTCCTCGAGATGAGTACGGAAACCGTTAAGGTTCCATTGGAGACAATAAGCCATGGCTGGAAGTATTATAGTTACCTTTTGAGGCGTACCCTATTTCTAGGCCTTGTCACCTTGATGAATTCTTCATCCGCGGCTTCGTCCTGTATCATGTCCTCGGGTAAGGACACAGAGGGCGAAGGGGATGAAGTAGGGGCAGTGGGGGCGGGTGCTTTGAGCGCCCGTCTAGCAGCTTTCAGCTGCGCCTTAAGTCTCAGGGTGGTCGCTGCCGCCCTGACTGGAGAGCTACTGGACTTCAGAAACTATTCTTTCGTGTGTACTTGCTTGAACTTTTTCTCTGTGGAGCGAGGAGTGGTTGCTGGTTTCCTCGAAGCAGGGCGAGCTACTACGGGAAGCGTTGTCGTTTGGGTGTACACGTCGCTGGTTTGTACACCTACACTGCGAATTTGACATATTAACGAATTTCCACCATATTCAATTAACTCAGGTGGTATTAAATCAATGTCAGGTGCTTTGTTATTCTTTAGCCTTTTAATAGCATCTTTAACTTCAGTAAAGTTAGGTTCTGAAAATAAAGGTTCTGATGTGTGTACTTCGTTTACTTCTGATTTATCTCCTACATGAACATTTAAGACGTCATTAAAGTAGTTCTTCCATCAATTTAAAATATCGCTTGGATCAGTCAAAAAATCACCGTTATTATCTTCTATCAACTTTACTTTAGGTTGCCACCCATTTCTAAATTCATTTACACCTTTGTAAAAATCTCTGATTTTTTGTTTTTTTGCTGTTTTGTTTAAATTTCATTAATCTTGCTCTTTTTTTTACTTCTAAACGTGCGGCTAGCTTCTCGCTTTATTCTATTATAATTGCTTAGATTTGTATCATCAGAGTTTGAATTTTAATTTAAAATTGTGGGTGAGTCAGTACTTAGGCTATTTTGCACCTGTCGCATTATACAGGGGCCAGCCTCTTATCATTACAAAAGAAAACTCTAACGTTGCATAACTAAAATCATAAAAACTTTTTGACTTTCGTCAAAAGCTGAGGCTCTAAACGGGCAGTTAGCACAGACAAGGACAAAAAAGGTCAACACACACAAAATTATACTGGCCTTAGTGCCAGTCGCCAGAGCCTCGTTAGTCTTCAGTCCAGGGTGTACTAACGTGGAAGTGAGGTTGACATTTGGGTGCACTACGTGGAAGGTCACCCCTTACACCCCCAAAGTAGCAGTGTGAAATGTGTGTCGATGTCTGCGTGAAGATAGACGATAGTACCGTCTACCGCCACCAGATGGTGTTGTTGCTTCCCATAGGTAGCGCATAACAGCAGCATTTGTTCCGGCATGCTAGTGATGGGTTCAAGCCGTTCATTTGTGCGAGTCGACTCATGAGCGCTCGCTCACTGAGAAGAGTCGTTCAAATGAGTCGTTCAAAAGAGTCGCCAAGCTTCTTTTTCTCGAAACACATGCCTGAAGAGGGGGAAGGGGGTAGGTGGTGTTGAAGCAGATGATTGTATTTAAGTAAACGAACACAACGTACGTCCTTCAAGATTAATAAATTGTATTGCATTTTTGTGTATGTGTGTGTGCGTGTAGCCGACTAGATGGCCAAGATTCTGAAGTAATCGACATTTGATCTTGCCACAGAAGTTCCCGGGATCTAGTCCCGGTCTGGGCAAGGATATTCTTTACGAGTGTCCCTTCATCTATATCATCACGCATCATCCTCATCGTCGCGATTACTTAAAATTTGAAGAAAAGCGGCATAAAATAAGAAAAATACAAATACGATTCTGTATGTGTGTGGATATACATATATGTGTAAACAGTAAACACACACACACACAAACAAAATTTATACTTTTTTTATACACATACTTGTTTTCATTACTCTGCCTCATGAGTGAGATTTTCTATATTTGTATCTTGTTTCAGTTTACATTTCATGCTGCGGATAATGCAAATTATGCAGTACGATAGCATACACAGAAATGCTATATAATTATATCAACCTTTTATTAGTAATAACGTGCATTTACATATTCTTCCTTTTTTGCATTCGATCACTGGTTTTAATATCGCAACAAAATGCGCTCCAGATCTGCGCTGCGACACATGCTTGCATTTCCACGAGCATCGCTCGTTCACGACTCTTGAAACAGCACGAAGAGTCACAGCACAGTCCCACGACTCTTTCCCCATCATTCGTTCACGACTCGCGAGTCGGCACGAAGAGTCATTAAACACCTTAGCGACTCTTCTCCTCCCTCATCGTTCACGACTCGCGAGTCGGCACGAAGAGTCATTAAGCACCTTAACGACTCGCTCGCCTTAGCGACTCTTCTCCTCACTCATCGTTCGCTCGCGAGTCGCGAGCTCTCTTACACAAGGCGCGGCGGCGGCAGTCTCGCCAGCAGACTGGATCTACAGTTTAAAGTAGGATCCACCCGCTCGCTCTCCGCGGATGGCTAACAGCTGTGTTTAAGAAATATATATCGCTCTTGAACATTATCCATGTCCATAGCTTTTTGTTGTTCTACAGTCATTCAATATAAGTTTCTGCCAATATCATAATGTATGATCGAATTTCTATAAAGCGGGCCAAATTATACGTATATATTTTTTTTTAATGTTGCTTTCTATTAGTAAAACACCTTAACACGTAGGCTCACCGCAGATGGCCAACAGCTGTTTATATCACTCGTGAACATGACCCATGTCCATCTTACGTAGTTGTTCCTAATTCTGCAGTCATTCAATAAAAGCTTTTTTGCAGTATCATGTACGATGAGATTTATGATTAAACTTCTATATTTATTCTTTAATGCTGTTTTCATTAGTAAAATATTTACACGTTAATGTTAATGAAATATTTCACGTCATATGAAAACGATTTTGTCAGACAATATTTAAAGTTCACTTTATGCTCGGGATTGAAGCTACATTTTAAACTGGGGGTCTAAATCACTGGGCAAGGTGCCTCCACAGAGGATCGAATCCGAGACACCAGCTTGAAATAATCTTGGAGTGACAGATAAGTGGTGTCGCCCTCCTCAAAGTAAGCCTATTGACACCGAAAGTTCCGGGTTCGAACCCCAGCCCAGAGATGAGTGGTAATCTGTATTTAACCTCTTGTCAATTACTCTAATCACCATCCATCCTCCGTCGTTGCCTTGTAACGATACCTGGTGGATCCCACTTTAAACTGTAGATCCAGTCCCGATTAGCTTATCTGTACGTAAAATTCATTCATCCTCGCTGTCAATACTAAGTAATTAGGTATAAAAGATGCATAACATACAACAAAGCGTGTTAGGCAGTTAAAATATTAAAACTGAATTAATAAATTATAAAATATAATTAGTGCATGCTAATTTATAAGAAATTATAGCATTTTAAAATTTGTTTGTTCCTTAATGGGAAAATAACTAGTAGCTTATTTCTTCTGTTCATTCTCATGTTAACAGATTTGTTTTCTTGGATAAATAAAATTGAACGTGTAAATTAAAAGGTTTACATGTGCACGAAGCGGAAGAGCAACTCGATCGAGTATCGTGGTGAGACAAGATGACTGGCACATCGTTTCAACTCGTGAATGAGAATGCATATCTTGTTCGTGATTTGATTTCAAGTTAAAAACACCTGTCAGGTCTTGTTCGCTTATCGATTTCAAAGCATAAATCGGTATCGTTACTCCAATGAGACGAGATTCTCGGACAGTACATTTTACACAGAGTGTCTCTCATCATCTCACCAACTTTGGAAGGGTTGGCCCTGTTTTCATTGCGATTTTGTAATGTCCTGCTACTTGTGAAACTGATTCACTTCCAACAATTTCAGTCGCCTCTGTGGAGGAGTGGTTAGAACAGTGCGCTAAGAGGAATCTCGGAATTGAGTGTCACTTCATCAATTTCATTATATCATCACTGATTTTCATGTTCGCGATTAGCCAAAGTGGCAGAAGAGCAAAGCCTGGGCAAAAGTGGTATCCCGAGCCGCTATGTGTTTCCACCGAATATCGGCCTCAGGATTCCCTGCCCTCGTGCCGCGATGTGCTAACCACTCCGCCACGGGGGCCGGCCCTCCCCATCACATCTCTGTTTTATACTAAAGGCTATGATTGAATATGAATTTAAAATTTTGTGTGCGTCACTTAGGCTATTTTGCACCCTTCACTTTATACGAGATCCAGCCCCTTACCAGAACTAAAATAACATAACTGTAATGTCCTGAAGTAACTAAAATATTAAAATAATCTGACCGGTTAAAAGCTGAGGCTGTAAAGGCACTCTGCACACATAAGAACAAAACACAGGACAACACACACACACACACATTCCTACGAAAATTATACTGGCCGTAGGTATAGACGCCAGAGCCTCGTTAGTCTGCAAAATGCAGTCCAGGGTGTACTATGTGGAACTGAGGTTGACAATTGGGTGTACTACGTGGAAGGATCATCCCTTACATCCCTTAAACTATATTTCTCGAGACCCTTGATGTGCTAACCACGCCGGCATACATTATAGAATACTTGAGTTAGTTTTGTCAATATTAATTTTATTGATTGCATTTTTGTTTTGCAATGATTTTGCGCACTGAATTTTCATATTTATCTTTGCTTTTCATTTGTGTTTTACTTTTATTTTGTATATAATGCTGTGTTTCTATTGGTGTAAATTTGTGATTCGTCTCTAATAACGTTATCATTTCAATGTGATTTAAATTTTAATCTTCTAATCTCACGTGTATAATATATAAGTATATGTATGTACACATGCATACAGAGAGAAAGAGAGGGAAATTGCATGATATGATCGTTAGAGGGGAAATCCCCACCGTTCCCCGCATAATTTCAAATTTGTTCCTTGTATTACACAAAATATATTAAATTAATGTTATAACAAATTGAATATCTATTATAGATCGGATTATAAGAAATTATGTATAACTGCGTGTGTGAGCGTGTGTTTGTCTCTCAGGTTCTTTATTAAAAAAAATCAGAAAAACAGAACATAATGTAGTATTCAAATATAAAAAGACCTTTATTTCACGAGTCCACTTATAATTAATTCATTATCATGTGGTTTGTTCTATTAGGTAATTCTTAACTGAATATAAAAAATTGTAAGTTATAATTTTTATTTTAATACATGTTTGTTATTTTCACTAAAGGTTTATCATTTGAACTTGTGCTTGCTGCTTGTATTACGTCATTTTTGGATTTGGAGTAACATAAAACAAAAGATGTTTGTTGTCTTTGATCTTGCTTTAGAAAATAATGATTGGTTGATTGATTTGGTTTATTTTACTTCGCTTTTCTGTCACCTTTTTTTTGGGTAATCGCGAAGATCAGGATGAGTAATGAGGTGTACTAACCACTCCACCATGGAGGCCGGCGCTTTAGAAAATACTTAAAAGTAACAATCGCTTTCCACACTAAGTATTTTGTGTTGCAAATTATAATTTACTGCCTCCCTTTTCTGATTCACCCTAATAGCATAGTGGTTAACGCTGTCATGTATTAAAATGGTTTGCTTGGCAAAAATTCTTATAAGTCCACTTTTATGCTCCAATAGGCTAATCGGGTCTCCCCGATGGCGTAGTGATAACGTCGCCGGTAATCAAGGGGTACCGTGTTCAATACAAAGTGGAGGTTCGGATCCCACTTTAAACTGTAGGTCCAGTCCCGACTATCCTATCTGCACATAAAGTGGACTTAAACAATAACAACTCAAAATAGGCTAATCGGAATATTGTAATCAAGAGGTATGTGCCTAACACCTTCCCAAAATCTTTACAAGACTCCCCTAATATTTTTTACTAACATTTAATTTCTTGTAATTTTAGCGCTAATGGTTTGGCCGAACTTGAAACTACAGGACAAATTTGTTGGCTGTTCTTCGCTGCCCGTCATGGGCTGAGGTTGCGCGCTCTCTCTCTCTGCAAACAACACTCGCGAGTCGCGAGCTCGCGAGTCGACTCTTTCCTTCGTTCAAAGAGTCGCTAAAGTGTGCCACGACTCTTTGAACGAATGAAAGAGTCGACTCGCGAGCATGCTCCTTCCCCTCTCATCGTACACGGCACGTTTCAGCCAGCTTTACTCAACTAGGGGTAGGGAAAAGGAACAGAGAGGACCCCCCCCCCTCCCTCTCCTCTCCAGTCCCCATTTGCTGCCCGCAGAATCGACTTGCTTTCTTTAAAAAATTCCGGCCGCCAGGCGAGTATACACTTGCGCATGCGCCTTCCTCGCAAAATTCGTGGAAAGGAGAGGGAATAATGGAATAATAGTTGCTTGGCGGGCGGAGGAGTCGTGGCACACATACGACTCTTTGAACGTGTCGTTCAATTCTGGTGAACGAGTCGTTCACCGCTCACAAGAGAGAGTCGTTACTTTTGAACGACTCGTTCACGAACGACCCATCACTACGGCATGCCAGTACGCTGGTGGACCGCGATCCGACAACATGGGCAACGATGGAGCGTGTGGTTTCTCTGGAGGGAAGGAGTGACTGCTTCAGATATCCACAAGAGGTTAGTAGCCATACGTGAGGAGACAGCCCCAAGTCGCAGATCCGTGTTTCGGTGGGTAGCAGAGTCACAAATACGGCTGGGACTGTGCGGAAAAACGCAAAAGCACTGGGCGTCCAGCAACTGCACGCAAAGCAAACAATGCCCAGCGTGTCAATGATTTGATAATGACGAACAGACGCATGACGTTTGATGAACTACACACAGCAACAGGTTTATCACGGTGAACCCTCCACACCATCATCCATGAGGATTTGAAAATGAAGGTGTGTGCCCAATGGGTGCCCCATTCCCTCACCAGAGCGCAAAAACAGCAGCGTGTGGAGATATGCGGAGTTCTTTGAGCGTCTGGTCACCGTCGATGAATCATGGTTCTTCCACGAGACTCCAGAAAAAAACGCCAGTCTATGGAGTGAAGGCATACTGGGAGCCCTCGTCCCACGAAGTCACGGCCGGGACTATTCGTGCACAAACAAAAGGCGATTGTGTTCTGGGATCAGGAAGGGATACCTCTGGTGGACTGGCTCCTTCCCAATACGATCATCAACAGTGATCGGTACTGCATTCAACAACGCCGCCACGGAAAATGGGGACAGGACGTGAAATTCTTCTCCAACAAGACAATGCGCGCCCACATGCCAGTCGCCAGACCATGGCCACCGTACGTGAACTAGGGTTTATTGTGCTGCCACATTATCCACATTCGCCGGATCTTGCTCCTAGCGACTACGCCCTATTCGATGCAATGAAAGAGGTCATGCGGGGTAAGTTATCCACAAATGACGAACTTCATGCAGTTGTCCGCCACTGGCACCGGGATACCCCCCAAATGGTTTGCTACGCAAATACGGAAGCTGTCAGAACGATGGCAACAGGGCATAGACATTGGCGGGGAATACCTTTAATATAATCTGTATTCGATTGTTGAATAAATGGTACTTGTGAACACAAAAAAATTATAGTGCAATCATTTTTGAACGCCCCAACTAAAATACATACATTTCGGAAGATGCCAAATTTCCACCAATACTATGGGCTTCAGATAAAGTAGACAGAGATAGAACAACTAATGTTTGTGAATCGTTTCACACGAAATTCAATTCCAATTTCAGTGCACCTAATCCAAATATTTATGCTTTTATTGAAGTGATTAAGCAGACCCAGGTTGATGAATATGCTTTAAAAAATAGTGCAGATGTCACAGAGAAACATAGTAAATTTCTGAAACAGAGAATGGAAAATATGAAAAAAATGAAGCAGAAATATAAGAATAAAGAACTAACACAATTTGATTTCTTAAAGGCTATTTCCTACTACAGTTCAAAAAAGGGTAAGAAGAAATAATTTGAATTTGAATTTAAATTTTTTGGATGCGTCAGCACTAAGGCTATTTTGCACCCGTCACAGTATACGGGGTCCAGCCCCTTATCGTTACAAATCACAAATCTAACGTTGCAGAACTAAAATCATAAAATATTAAAATGTTCTGACTTTCGTTAAAAGCTGAGGCTGTCAAGGAGCACTCAGCACAAATAAGGACAAAAGAACAGGACAATACAAACAAAATTATACTGGTCATTGGGCCAGTCGCCAGAGCCTCGTTAGTCTTCAGTCCACGGTGCACTAACGTGGAAGTGAGGTTGACATTTGGGTGTACTACGTGGAAGGTCACCCCTTACACCCCAAGAAGAAATAAAATTTGAACATAGAGGTAAAATTAGGCAAAGGAAACTCATCCGCAAATTTTTAAACACTCCATGAGCTTTTAGCCATGACAGTCCTAAGCCTGTGAAAAGTGTGAAGGGGAAAATTAGCGTAGAAAGGGTAAGCGGTTCAACTTACCCCTTTGTCCATAGGGTCTAGCAGTGCATCTCGCCCATTTAGGTATTCTCAGGGTGCAACAAACCGTCACCCAAAGATGAGACAGCAGATATTTACCTCTCCTATCTTCTTCTTTTGTATGTATTTACAATTATGTTAAAGATGTCTTCACTTAAAGGAAGTAAAATTGACTATAGTTTTCTTTCTTTTCATGTCCTATGTAGCCTACAGTTGTGTTGAAGACAACTTAATTGAAAGCAAGTAAACATGCCTACAAATTACCAAAAGAAGCCAAGGACGTATAGTAAGGAAGATTTGGCAACTGCCTTAAGTGCTATTAGGGGAAAAAACTAACACTCCGTGCTGCTGCTATGCAATATAACAGACAAATTATTCCTCTCTGGAAAGTTGCGTGGTAAACATACAACTCTGCAAGGAAGACAAACAGTTCTTTCGAAAGATCAAGAATAAGCACTTGGTTCCAACCTTCGCCAGATGGCAAAATGGGGATTTGCCTTGACCAAGAAGGAGGTGTTATGTGTTGTTAAGTGATTTTGTAGAATCAAATAGCATCCAAACACATTTCCGCAACGGAATACCTGGGCGTTATTGCAAGCGTCAAAGACTAAATCTGAAAAAATTAGAAGCCCTCGATGCAAATCGAATAAAAGCAACAGGCGACCCATTTATCGTTTATGAGTTTTACGATATTCTAGATTCAACTGTAAAGGGCCTTCATTTGGAAGATAAACCCGACCACATTTGGAATGTAGACGAGACATCATTTTGTACCGACCCACATCGAATTCAGTGTGTATCAGGAATCGGACAAAAGGCTCACCGCATTATTCAGGGTACAGGACGCGAAAATATTTCAGTACTTGCGTGTTGCTCAGTAGCTGGAAGAGTTTTACCACCCTTAATTATTTATGAAGCTGCGAAACTTTGGACAACATGGAAAGGACAAAATGACCTTCCCGGTACATTTTACTCGAACACAGAAAAAGGATACATGACATCAGATGTTTTCAACTCGTACATGCATAGTTTTCTTGAAGTTGTTACAGAGCGACCACTTTTGATGGTGTTTGATGGCCACATGTCACATGTTGACTGTGACACACTACAGTTAGCAAAACGAAATGATGTAACAATAATCAAATTCCCACCTCATACAACAGATCAACTCCAGCCCTTAGACAAGTGTGGTTTGAAACCTTCGAAGGACATTTGGAATGAGCTGCTGCTTTCTTGGCAGAGGAAGAATTTAAGAAGACTAACAAAAAGTGATTATGCCGATTTATTATGCTCCGTATGGAATGATGGTCGCAGCCAAGAAAATGTACAAGCTGGATTCCGCACAATTGGGATTTATCCTGTTGACTCAAACAAGTACCCTATTGCTCGACTTGATCCCAGAGCTCTGGAAAGATACAACAAATTATGTGCAGGAACCAGCAACAGCTTTTCCGAGAGAAGATGCTGAACCAGGACCATCAGGCATGTCAACAGAAGCTAGTGAACCAGGACCATCTGGAATTATTAAAAATGTGTCTCCCGGCGGAACTGCTATCTTTGAAACATTACTCCTGAATAAAATACAGAGGACAAATACACCTCCAAAAGCTAGAAGAAAAATTGATCAACGAGCTCGGTAATCACATCAGAAGAGTATTTGGAACAGATTGCACAAAAAAACTACCAAAACAAAAGACAAGCAAACGAAACAACTGAAGAGACCTATAGTGTTGGAAAGCTCTGATACTGAAGTAGACAACCCTGATAATTGGAAAGAGGCAGAGAGTGATAGTGCAGATGATGTTGAAGATTTGGAATTTTTAGAATCAAGTAAGCCAATTGATGTGTTTGAAACATAGCCTAGTTTTGTTAATTTCCAGCGTGTATTTCAGTTTCTTGAGTTACCATATTGTTTCTTAGTAGTACCATGTTTCAATTACCTATTTTCCTTGTTTATTTAGGTATTCATGAGCTGTATTGAAATGTTAATACCAGTATAGAATGTTCGTTTTTTAGTTTATGGCAAGACCTGTAGGCCTAAACTTTTTGTACAATTGATGTTTTCATTTTTTCAATTCTTGTGTTAATGAATAAGAAAGCTTACTGAGGAGGCTTAACACTTCATGTTTTCTTAATAATAGTAGCATTGGGCATATGTTTATTTACTGAACTAGGCCTAGTAGATACACAATTTTAGTTTGCTTTATATCTATGTTTATGGCGAGACATAACTGCTTTAGACTAAAATTTAGGCTAGGCTATGTTACTTTGCCTATTTCATTAATTCTTTATTTAATGTGTAGCATATAGGCCTATAGAGTTTTCATTTTGTCTCCTTATGTTCCTACAGGCCTTCTCATTTCCAAGGCTTTCTAAGGATTTCTTGGAGCTTTAACTCTAGAGGCCATAACTCTGTTAGTTTTCACGTTACAAAAAATATATAAGGTAACCAAAAAAGTTCTTGCCGTTCTACAGCAGTGATAAACAAAGAGCAATACAATGGACGGTATGTACCTTTAGGTTTCAAAGTAATCTCCATCAGCATCCAACATATTTTGCCAACGTTTCTGCAGCTGCACAATACCCTGGTAATAAAATTCGGCGGGCTTGGATGCAAAGAAGTCCGTGAGTGAGTTCTGTAGGTCTCCCTCATTTGCGAAGAATCTCCCACGGAGGTGGTTGTCGAGGGAATGAAACAGGTGGTAATCTGTTGGTGCAAGCTCCAGTGAATATGGTGGATGGCACAGTGTCTCCCAGCCAAGTTCCTGAAGGGTCTCCCGGATCCTCTTTGCTAATGTGGCTTGGCATTGTCGTGCAGGAACAGCACACCCTTGCGATTCACCAATGCAGGCTCCTTCTGCCGCAATGCACGGTGCACCCTTTGCAACTGCTGAGAGTAGAGGTCAGCAGTGATGGTCTGACCAGGTGGAAGGAGCTCGTAATGCACCACTTGCCGACAATTCCACCATACAGAGAGCATAACCTTTCGTGGGTGCAGAGGTGGTCTTGAGGTGTGAGGAACAGGGTCAAGTGGCGACA
This sequence comes from Lepisma saccharinum, assembly GCF_977018435.1. Taxonomy (NCBI): domain Eukaryota; kingdom Metazoa; phylum Arthropoda; class Insecta; order Zygentoma; family Lepismatidae; genus Lepisma; species Lepisma saccharinum. The sequence continues at coordinate 11,800,657 of NC_139240.1, forward strand.
ACCAATGTCTGGTACGCTTGCGAGTGTCATAGAGGACCCACTTTTCGTCACCAGTGAGCAAGCGATCAAATATGGGTGTGTTCAGGTGCCGAGTGAGCAAGGACAAACAGCTGTCACTCGTTGTTTTTCATTTTTTTATTTTACAATTTTGGGTGCGTCAGCACTTAGGCCACTTTGCACCCGTCACACCATACGGGGTCCAGCCCCTTATCGTTACAAATAACAACTCTAGCGTTGTATAAATAAAATCCTAAAATATTCTGACTTCCGTTAAAAACTGAGGCTGTAAACGGGCACACAGCACACATAAGGACAAAAAACAGGACAACACACACAAAATTATACTGGCCATAGTACCAGTCGCCAGAGCCTCGTTCGTCTGCAAAATGCAGTCCAGGGTGTACTACGTGGGAGTGAGGTTGACTTTTGGGTACCTACGTGGATGGTCACCCCTTACACCCCCCTGTCACTCGTTACTCCTTGTTGGCTGCTGACAAAGTGTGGGTACCCGACAATGTGTAGGGTACCTACTTGCTTAACTTGTATGACTTCCCTATCACATGCAGGTGCAGTCTGACTGTTTCAGCGGAAATATGGAACCTTTCTGCAAGTTCTCACACGTCAGACCACTGTCCTCCTAGTTGGCTGCTTTCAGGGCCTCGTCATCCAACATATGTGGTCGTCCACTGCGAGGTTCATCTGAAAGGCTCACATCTCCCGAACGGAATTTCTGGAACCAATGCCTAGCAGTGCGTTCTTTCACGGCATTCTCCGCAAATGCCTCGCAAATGCGGCGACTTGATGCGGCAGCTGACAGGTCAACTTTAAAGTCATACAACAAACACACGCGAACAATCTGTTTCGATACCTCCATTTCTCTTCGACACTGGACAGAACAATTATGGATTCTTTCCACTGTTGAGGGATTTCTTCTTTATTCCATATTAAATAAATTAATTTATGAATTTGACATATTAATGAATTTCCACCATATTTAATAAACTCAGCTGGTATTAAATCAATGCCAGGTGCTTTGTTATTCTTTAGCCTTTTAATAGCATCTTTAACTTCAGTCAAGTTAGGTTCTGGAACTAAAGGTTCTGCTGTGTGTACTTCATTCACTTCTAATTTATCTCCTACATGGACATTTAAAAGGTCATTAAAATAGTTCTTCCATCTATTTAGAATATCGCTTGGGTCAGCTAGAAAATCACCGTCTTTATCTTTTATCAAGTTTACTTTAGGTTGCCACCCCTTTCTAAACTCATTTACACCTTTATATAAATCTCAGATATTTTTATTTTTGCTGTTTGTTTCAATTTCGTTAATTTTGCTTTTCAAGTAATCTCTTTTTTTACTTCTAAACGTGCGATTAACTTCTCACTTTATTCTATTATAATTGTTTAGATTTGTATCATCCGAGTTATTTAACCACCTAAGTCTAGCCTGATTTCTTATTTCTATTAGATTATGATATTCATTATCAAACCATGGCTTACTTTTTCTCGGTTTATGGTATCCTATACTTCTAGGGGAGAGATTTCTTTCGTATTGCTGTCATTTTGCCATTGTCAGTTGTGTTGTGTTCCTGTGATAAAATAACGTAATTGTTTCAACGTGATTTTATTTATCTCAATTCCTCATAATCTATAAATTGGTAGTAAAATATATTCGGGTAGAAATCGCTTGTTTACGAGTTATGATTATTCAGAATTTCTGGAAATTCAAGAACATAATATATTTTGGAAAGTGCCATTCGTTTAAGATGTAAATGCGAACCTAATTTCCTGAAATAACGGACGTGATACACCTTGAGTTTACATATTTACTTTGGATGCAATAATAATAATAATAATAATTAGGCTATATTACGGTGGAGGCACATAGTGGTTCGGATTACAATTTAAACTGTAGGTCAAGTCCTGATTAGCCTTACTGTGCATAAACTGGACTTAAAACACCAAATAAACCAATTAATAATAATAATAATAATAATATACCATTGTTATCTTCATATGCATTGATTATTGTTGTTGATATTAGTAGTAGCAGTACTCGTCCCTATTCATTTGTGGTTGCCGTTCCAGCTATTGACTGAAATCACTTTAGACACTCCCAATATTACTACTACTACTATTAAAATAGGGTAACTTCGGTGAATAACGCCAGGCGGGAAACAACGCCATTTCAAAGTTTCAACTCTGAAAGCATGGACGCACGTAAAGTTAAGGGGTGACTCACCGTTGTGCGATAAACAATGATGCCTGGTAGCATTGCTGATAAGAACGGTTGCCATTGTCGAGCCTTCATTTAAGAGAAAGAGTTTGAACAGTGTAGACGTTTGAGTTGCGTTTTGAGGAAAAAGGGTCCACGTTTTCAGCGCGCCGACAAAGGAGAGTGTTTTTCTATTGTAGGATTAGATTTCAAATGTTAACAATGCTGTACGTACACAATACGTTTATTACGTAAGTGAATGATGTGTGTACGGTTTTCATGCTCGGTATCGTAAGTTTAGAACAGTTGGTTAAACTGAAATCTGTTGTTTCGGGAAATAACGCCATCATCGTGTCGGGGAATAACGCCACTCAATTTAAACTCAAATTTAAGGAAATGTTGATTTCGAAAATACGGTTATCCTTGCTCAGTTACTTTCGAGACGTACAGATACTTATTCTCGGTTAATTTCCTCTTTCAGATGGCGAGGAAATGTAGAAATATAATGGCCAAATTGTCAGTAGATGACTTGAGGCAAGCTATGGCGGCCATCAAACATGGGATGAAGATAGCATGTGCTGCACGTTTGTTCCAAATTCCTCGCAGAACTTTGAGGGACTGGGTATCGCGAAAAGACAAACAACCCATTCGAAAACTTGGTCGCGACTATGTGCTGTACCAGGAAATGGAACTGGAATTAAGACAGAGAATTATTCGTTTACAGAGAGTTGGATTTGGTTTAACCAGAAAAGACGTTTGTGAGGCCGCTTACAGAATCTGTGAAGAAAACAAACTAAGCAATCCTTTTCGAAATGGGAGAGCTGGAAAAGACTGGTTTTATGCATTTAGTTCAAGGCATCCAGACATCGTTTGCAGAAAGGCGGAAAACTTATCATACGGGCGACTCATGAAATTCAACAAAACAATAGTGAATGACTTTTATACACTCCTTGAGAATACAATTGAAACTTTAAAGTTAAAAGCCAAACCAGAACTCATTTACAACGCAGATGAAACGGGATTACAACTAACATGCAACAGCAATCGGAAAATTCTTGCACTCAAAGGGAGCAAAAGAGTTCACAATGCTACACACGGTGAGAAAGGTGAAACTGTGACTATTGTTGCATGCACCAATGCCTCTGGATCAAATTGGATTCCTCCAATGGTTTTGTACAAGGGAAAATATGGGAAGAAGGAATTTGGTGACGGTAGGCAGCATCTACGCTATGACTCCTAAAGGCTACATCACAAAGGCTGAATTCCTTACATTCCTTGGACATTTCAACGACCACCGGTTACCTGGCCGAGCGCTGCTTCTTGTAGATGGTCATAGCAGTCATCTTGACATTACAATTGTAAATGCTGCCGAAGACATGAATATTCAACTTCTGTGTCTGCCTACACACTGTACTCACGAACTTCAGCCACTGGACAAGAGTGTCTTCAAGTCTCTGAAGATGTACTGGAATGAATCCGTTGATAGTTATCGACGACAGTATCCTGGCAGAGCACTTGGGAAGCTGCAATTCCCAAAACTGTTCTCACAGGCTTGGCTGCGTTCTGCAACACCTAAGAATGCAATTGCAGGCTTCACATCTACAGGCATCTATCCTTTCAACAGGTACGTTATTCCGGACCGCGCTTTTGCCCCGAGTGAAGTCTCAGAGCGAGAACTAGCAACCACAACTGAAAAAACGCCCACACCCCAATCATCCCATTCACCAGAAACAAGTACCCTATCCATCCACGAGGTATTACCGACTCCTAAAATAGAGAGGAGCACTGTCAGGCGTCGGTCTCTAAATACCAAAGGAGTATTGGTGACACGGAAATTGTTCGCAGAACAATCCTCTTCCACTTCGTCAGGCACAAACAAGCAGTACAGCTCCACCTGCTCCAAAGAGAAGGACCGGGACTTGTATTGTGGAGACTGTGGAGGATACTATCATGATGCCAGAATTCGTAAAAACTGGATACAGTGAATAGAATGCAAAGTTTGGTATCATGAAATGTGTGATTCAGGCAATATCAACAAGTGTGGCCTGTGCACATTGTGTGACGATTGTTGTGCAATGATCTCTGACAGCGATGAGTAGCACCACGAATGTGTGTGTGTGTGGCTGCCATACTCAAATGCACGTGCCAAGTATTCATGCTTTTTCTAATAACTTACTACAGTAATTATTTTTCCTAGTACATTTTAGTAAAGAAAATGTTAATGTTTTACTTGTAATTAAGATATTGTGAATGTTTTACTTGTAATTAAGAACATGGCGTTATTACCCGACAGGTCTGGAAATAACGCCATTTTGCATTAACACAGAATTTAGTATTTTATTGCTTTCATTATAACAGTGCAATCAATATTTTATTATTACACAATAGAGGAAAGTTTATTCTCCTATACATGTAAGTTTCATGTTCCTAACAATAAAAATGTATGAGTTCTAGAACGAAATGACCAATTGGTGGCGTTATTCACCGAAGTTACCCTATGTCAATGGCTTGATTACCCCTACAAGAATTTCTTTCGACGTCTATGACTATGTACTACACATATGTTTTCTTCCGATCGAGAAAATGCATTGTCGTTTTTGAATACCCATTAGTGCAAAGGCACGAAATATGCCTAATGTGCACAATGATTGTAATCATAAGCATAGCAATCGTATCAATCCCTAAGATTGTATGTTTATTTTATTAAGTCTCTCTGAACGCTTCATGTTGACCAGGGCATTCACTTGTTTTTCTCAGCTGTCTCAAGCCTCTTAGGCATGTTTACAATGCATTGTGTTGTGCCATGCAAACCTCCTGAGCATTCAGGAACAGGTAACACTTCTGGTTTTAGAGTCAGCGGTTTGCATGGTAGCAATTATATTAAACACACGATTCGGCATCGAGGAAGAGCTCGATGGCCAGGGAATATAGAGGGGAGACAAGCTGGGAGGTGACGGACTTTGGAGATTGAGTGGAGAGAGTGAAGGTGGTCAGCAAGTCAGTAGGTGAGGAGTACTACAACGCTCTGGTCAACAAATAGGAGACAAGCTTACAGAGGACTTCGCTATTTTCATTCAGCTAAGAGACTTCAGATAGACAGGTAATTATCCTACACCCAGCCATGATACAGGTTCAACGGTTCACAAAACACAACGAGTGTCCATTGTCTTTTTTCAGTAGTTTAATTCCTTTGTGTAATTTGTACCTTTCGCATGCCAAGCAATAACTCGTCATGTCAATGACGAGTGGTCTCATCAAGAGGATGAATGATGAGTAGTTTACATCACCCCATCAATTAACTGGTTAACCTGCTAGATACTCTTAAGATCCCACGAACTTTAAGGTTCGTTACGTGGTCGAGGTGCTGGGATTTTCATTTATTTCACCATGAACTAAATGAAAATTGAAATATTAGTTTTATAACCAGTTTAAATCAACCCCACCCCAAATTTCGTTACGTGATGAAGATACGTGGGTCTTTTCATTTCTTACAAGAATGAAGAGAGTTTGTTAGTCAGTTTTAAATTCAAATCCCACCCCAAAATTTTGCTCATTTATTTAGTTTCGTTAGTATGTCCTTGCCATATTTTATTTTGAAAATACATAGGGCTTAAAGTTTTTTGCATTAATGGGGGGAGAAGAATTTATATATGCCATGATAGATGTTTAGTCTAACATGAGGATGAATTCGATTAAATTTATCGACTTCAAGTTTGGGTCGATAATCAGCGAAATGTAAGAATGCGGAGGAACTGCGCCCTAGCTCCGTCGCGGTTACCCGCGTCGGGCTGGCGCTTTGGTATCAGGAGCGTCCGGCATTCCGCGTGGCGGAAGGTTCGATGTCGGATTTTAGGGAGGCCCATTTTGCCAAAAATGCGGCCGGCCCAGGGACGTCCGTGGACGATTCCCTATCAATCTGCTCCTGGTAGCTCTGTGGTTCACTCACAAACCCGGTACCATGGCTACGACAAATTCCCACCTGGGAAATTTTTACCATCCAGAATTTTAAATAAGGAATAAGGAAAAGGCATTTAGATTTGAAGATTTCTTGCATTGACAGTGATTTTAGAATTTTTTTTACATGATCTTGAATACGAAAATTATTACAACGTTGGTTATGAGGATGCAGTAAGCTACAGTAAACAGTAAACGAAATTTTATCTTTAACATTTTAATTAATTAATAACGTGGATTAAAAGTGGATTTTAAAGTTATTTATGAATGAGGAAAATAAATTAGTGCCACGGAGTTAGAGTCAATCGGCACTATAGTGCATCTTAACGAGTCATAGCACAGAGTATGCTTGTTTGAGTCAATATTTTGTTTTTGTTATTATTATTAATTGAAATTCCTTAAAAGTTTAATTTAAATTTGGTTCAAAACTGACCGTAACTTGTAAAGGATTTAGAATGCTTGAACTATGACTGCTAAGACTTTTGCAACGAGGGTATTACATTTTTATATATATAGTTTTGGGAACGAATAAGGCCCCGAGGACCACTCATTTATATTCTTAATGACTGAAGTCTCCTAGCACCTCTTGAAGGGAGCTTGGATTAAGGAGATAGTCAAGTTTATACGAGATAGTCACTTGCCTTACGTTACCTTAACTTACGCATACATTGCCTGAAAATTTTAATTCATGTTAATATGTAAAGAAACGAAACGCTAATTATATTCCTCGACACGCTGTACAATTATGTCCGCTATTACGCCAGGCGTATATAGTTAGAGTGGCGTACCGTGATTTAGGGTATAAACCGCCCGATTAATTAAAAGTTCTAGTTGAGAAGTAATAGATGTATAAATAGGCTGCAGTGACGAGAGATGTCCGTACACAGGTAAGCAGTTGTGACGAGAATGAATCCGTACACATATATACATATACTTATATGCTTTAAGCAAAGTTAGGCACAGCCAACTTATTTTGAATAACTAGAAGAGAATTATGAGAGCATCACACGGCGTGGACGTTTCTCACATATTAACGAGATTTTTTTTGTTAGTATATCTTTATATTTTTTTTCCTGTCCGAAACATTGTTTCGTTTGACAGTTGAATATTTATCCTTAGCACGTTGTAGCTTCGAATGTTAAAAACTTTAAAATGCAGATTATTTTGAAATCTTAAATATAAATATTGCAAGTTTGCTCCAAGTTACGGCATTTATTAAAGTGAAACAGGTCTAATATATTAAATCCACTCGCGTGACATAATAATAATTTATAATAAAATGGCACTAATAATATGAAAGATTAAAAGCAGACTTATTATTTAATAATGTGCTTTAGGCACAAAAGTTTTTTTTTGCAGTATGTAATAATACTAGCTCAGCGAATACATCACTAGAATTTTATAGATACTCTTCAGGAGAAGGAATATGATTATATTAGCAAAGTTTATTTTAAGCGCCAGTTATGAGAATATTTATATTATATGAATATGTAGACGTCGACGTCAAGATTTTTTTGCGCTCCAGTTACAAGTATTTTCCTTCGGATATTGGATAGCTACCGATAATCCTGGAAATCCATTCTGCCATCGCAGAATGATTATGATTAAACCACAACGGTTTTAGTTTAAAGCTTTGCCACAATAATATGCTAAGCATATTTTAGAATGAGTAGAGAGAATTAAAGATTCTTCAAGTTTTAGTGATGTTAGTATTTTAATGCATTTAAAGATCGCATAAATAATAATTATTATTTTATTTCAGGTAGTCAGGAGTAAATCAGTCTCAATTTTTTTCCTTACCTTGTACCTCAGTACGGTTCGATTGATTTCAAAGTATTTAAGAGTAAAAATAACACCTGAAATTTAATAAGATAAGTTTGCAGTAAAATTTAAAATAAGATAAGTTAACCAGTGCTAATAAATTTAGAGAATAAATAAATATTAAATAAATAAATTACGCAGATAATTTGAGCCTAGTCAGAAATAATTAAAAGTTGAGTTAAAATATCTACTAATTAGACTAGGCAGGCTTAAAGTACGTGTTAGCTTTGAAGAACTGTTTGTTTTGATTGCCTAAGCAACATGAAAATCATTGCGATTTTAGTTATTTTAAACGGATTACTTCCACACGTAAAAGCTTCTAATTTTATTTATCTGTTGAACAAGTCCTTTGACTATCCTTATAAAATAATTACAATTTTATTATTAACAACATTTATTATTAGTATTTTTATAATTTTCATAATCTGTTATTTTCAATGTCACCGCAAGAAATCTATTATTTATGACCATGAGTGTACCAACGAATTACCGTTAAGCAAACTTAATGATTCACCGTCCATTGATCACATTTACGACGATGTTGCACCGATTGTTGAAGTGGTACCATTAAAAACGAGTAACCCGCCAATTCCCCCACCCTTGCCTCAGTCCATTATTATTCAACCTAGGGTACAACTAGAAGTTCAAGATGTATCCAGAAATAGTTTAGTCACAAAAGACGACAGTATAGATTTGCCGAAGAATATTTTATCCGTTAAAGATAGAGTCCAGAAATTTTGCCGTAAGCAAGGATCCTAATTTTGTTCAAAACAGTCGCAAAATGGAAAGTGAATTGCCTATTTCACACTGTGTTCAGCCAGTTGTAAAAGTTAAAGAGTCATTTGCGAATCAATCACCAGTAAAAGTCGAGAAAGTTTCGAATGTCACTTTAAAAGTAGAAAGTAAGCCAAATTTTCAGGTTCCCGAACCTGTTGTATCCTTCACAGACCAAAAATTTTATACTACTTCACGTTCGCCTAGAATTTTTATATTCATTACGATTCAAATTTTAAGTATAATTCATTTTTTATGTTTGATTGTACCCTATGCAAGGTTTATTAGTCATTTAGTTTGCTAACAGCTTCCCAACTGTTGTTATTTTACGAGCACGGAAGTGTTCAAGTAAACACGCTGTCGCAAGCGCAACGAAGTTTTTCTCTTTCCATCCCATTTATTACGTCATTTCAAAGTCCTTGACTTTATTTCGAACTCCCGCAGCGCTTACTACACCTTGTTTGTAGTACTTTAAAGTTTCGTAAACATTTACGCGTCATTCAATGTATCAGCGAACCAGAGCTTGCATTTTCTTCCTCCGTTCCTTTGCCCGCTGCCCGGAGCAGCGACTTTTTTCCCTCCACCTCTCCGACCTCTCCCCGAACGTACCCGAAGATGTCGACCGAACACGACAAGCGAGCCTACGATTTTCCTCGCTGTAGAGAAATTAGTTCAGTCCTTCCAAGCGACAACGAAATTGCAACTTTGCAGGAACTTTGTCAGCGAATTCCTTTCTCCGCACTGTAGCGCTCTCCCGAGTACTTTGAGCACGTTAGCAGCTCAGAAACACTTACCATAGGCTTTGCATATTTTTTCGCATCAGTGGCGGTCGTCCATTAAAATTTTATGGGATCATTTTAGTTCCGCATATAGCCATTAGAATTTGATTTTCACGATAGAACTTCATGTCAACAATGTTAGGGATAATTTTTGTTACATAAATAACTTTTGCCATAAAACGTCGCATTTATGCACTTCAGACTAATCACGACCAATAATTTTACAAAGGAACAACAAGACGAATTTTTTTTCGTTTTTCTCTCAAAATTTTCCCGTTTTTCATAGAGATATTTATAGTAAGTAAATTTTTGGGAAATTGACGCATTTTTTCATTAGAATCAGGATAGAGATAAACGAAATTTCGATAAATCAGGGAAATTTTACAAAAGGGCAAATTCTTAGCACTTTATGCACATAGAGTAATCAAGATTATTAGCAACATGCCAAGGCTAAGCCTCGGTGATTAGCACAGGCATGTGCAGCAAAAGTCGCCACGGCATCGTTAGCCTGTCCAAATTTAAACAGTGTGGTTTACCACAAATGTTATCATTTGAGAATTATTATTATTATTAATATTTATTATTAGGAAATTTTGTTCACTTACCCTACTCATGGATCAGATTCCACTTCCTGCAGCTGAGAAACAAGTTTCCCAGCCACAGGAAATCATCTTCTGCCAAGTCCAGCTCTATCTGGAAGGCGCCTAATCTTCTTTCCAAATTTTTTGGGCAGGTCGCTTTTAGTTGTTTTAAAGTTTGTATTCTCCGCCAGTATTCTTTTATTAGAACCTTTAGTTCAGACAGGCTGGTTATGTTTTCATACAGCCTTTTATTGATGGCGTATATAACCAGGTGGCGTATTCTTAAACCCCACGTTGGACTTTTGGCGATTAGGGGGATGTAATTGGTTATGGTGTTAGCTATATCCTGTACTCCTTCTAAGTCGCTAAGCCACACTTCGGTTGGATCAACGTTAATGCTACACATGATTTTCACTAACTGAAGAGTTACGGTATTTTGAACCATCTTTCGCATGATTTTGCTGATATGTTATTTCCCACCCCTTCCCTAACATCGATCTAGTTACTTATCTGATCCCATACTTAGTTATTACATCAGCATAATTTTAGCCTTACTAAGGTATATATCCCAACCTCAAGCTGTACTGATGCAGGAATTTTTTTTTTTATTACAGAAGCATGGCTACTAGCAGAATTACTTTCCTATTTTGGATTTTAATCCTACTCCTATCCTTGATTCATTTTATTGGATCCTTACCCAACAATGAACAGTCGCAAGACATATTTTTTAAATCATTAGGCTTATATTATGAGACAAGGGTTAACCATCCATAGTAGTAAGAATATTTTTACAACTGTGAATATATTCATCGATGCACATATTCAGGCTGACAATGACTCCGCATGTGCGCAATGGAAAGTCATTCATAATGATACCAGCACCAAAATTAATGATTATCTTACCGAAATTTCTCAGTATTTCCCATGTAAATTTAATGATTATCTTACCGAAATTTCTCAGTATTTCCCATGTAAATTTACAGTAGGAGACGTAAGGCCTAATTGCCAAAATTTATATCAGAATGTTACTAATATTCATAACAGGGAAAAGAGGCAGATTTTTCTTAATTTAATAAATTTGTTCAGTGCAGGACTTTCTGTTTTCAACACCATGTCCGTTCATCATTTATCTCAATCAGTTAAAACTTTAGCAGCCAATCAACATCATATTATTCAGGAAGTACAGAATATGAAACAGAGTCAAGTAAAGATGGTTAACATTGTTAATGGAATTTTGGTAGTGTTAAAACAATCAGTTTTGCATTTAAAGGAAGAATTATTAGCAAAATTTTGTTATGATTATAATGAAGAGAGACATATAGTTGCCTTATTGCACGCCTCTGAGATGATTGAGCGTTTAGACTTTATAATTATGGAAATAGCCTCGGGGAAATTATCTTATCATATTTTAACTCCTAATTGGCTCCGTACATTTATTCAGCATCATCCCGATTTTAAAGATTCACTTTACAAAACAGACATAGGATTATTTTATTCCTTGACCAAAGTATATTTGATTATGAACCCAGTAGTAGATCATTTCATTTACTTTTAGACACACCTTTAGTACAGATGAATGACATCGCTCCTATTTTTAGAGCAGTTAACTTAGGCATTTTGCATAACAATTCATGGTCTCGCATTAGAAACCCAGAGTTAACTTACAGTATGCAACATAAGGGAAGTCCACGATTAGTGCAAATTGTTGAGAGTGCATGCGAGCTTAAAAACTTTTTTTATCTCTGTTCGCATAGTGAAGTTACCATCGATAGAGATGTACAGTGTTTAGAGGATTTACTTCTACACAACAGTTCAGTTTCTTGTAATTTTGAAGTAAAGTCTATTACTGACAATAAATTATTTCAGTTTATTAGGACACGTAATGGTATTTTAATATCAGGTTCAGGTCAATTTATTGTTATTCAGAATTTGAATAATAATTTGAACACGCACAGATCAATTCAGCTTAACGAAGGGGCATCTCTATTTTTTAATTATCAGGATTTTTCGCAAATTATTGTGGATCAACAAATTTTACACACAAGAATGTTAGCTTTCGAACAAGTCAAAATGAAGAAAATTGAGTTACTACTTAATATCCCCAAGAATTTATCTGATTTCACTATTCCCCAATGGACTCCACTTGAAATTGCTTTAAAACAACTTAATCAATCAATTAGTAAGAACATCTCATTTCAGGAATTAGTCCTAAACCCTTTGCCCATGTCTATATGTGTTATTAACCGCAACCCTAATATTTTATTTCTTTAAACATTATCAGCTTTCTAAACAGATTCATTTAGAGCAGCGCAGTAATAATTAATAGGTTAAGGCAACACATTAATCATGGACATTAATATTTTAATTACGGTTGGATATTTTATTTAAATTTTCCTTATTTATTTTCAAAGAGTTATGGCAATTTTTTTATTTATTTATTTAATTTATTTTATTTTGATGAGACAATTTAATTTGATTTTAAAGAAAAGGCAATGGAAATTAGTTGGTATTGGGTACTGGTATGAACATGAATTATACATTTCCTATCCTTCATTATTTCCTTTCTTTGTCATAATTTTTCCTTTTAACCTAACCTGTCTATACGGAGCACCATGGACAAGCAATGCCTACACCATCCATGGGCATTTTTCATGACGGACATCCGCAGGCAGTCTACTATTACCAGGCAGAAAGACTTATTACTATTCTACGAGGGAGACATGCAGACATTTTTAAGTATTATTTCAAGGAGAGACTCGTCACCACCAATTTGAGGGAGACATGCAGACATTTCTAATTATTACCACACGGAGACTACCTTTTACAGGAAGGATGTAGTCAACCATACATTTCCCAGTATAGCGGACTATACATTATCAACAACACCTAGTGATGGAGCTAGATAAAATTTCCCTCCACACTGTTTGTAGTTCAAACAACAACTTTTCCCCATCTCCCAAGTTCTACGGGTAATTTACCACATTTTTACATTACCCCAATGCAGTCAAGACGACAAGCAATCCAGAAAGAAGAAGCATAGAAAACATACATTTTACAAACAGCAGTTCCGGTCACAAACAATAATTACAGAATTGTGCGACAATGTTTCTACACATACACATGTGAGCTCCTATCATGTGTATTTATTTGGTTATTTAACATGCATTATGGGAAACAATACTTTTCCATAGCCCTTATACACATTTTCAGTTTTGTGCCATGCATGAGAACCAGTTTTATATGCATTCAAGTTTACATTATACTACAAGGAAGCGACAAGCGCCAGTGGTGTCAATTGACCAGTGCTAGCATCAATTAGTGCATAATTTTTTTAAGATGAAAATTTTGCACTTTGAATAACTAAACGGACATGCAAGCAATAAAAAACATAACTACAGCACTTTCGAACATTTTAGAAAGCATGCTTTAGTGTCAATATTTTATGCATATGTTTGTCGCATGCAGTTATTATTGTTATTTATTTTTTTTCTTCTTCTTCTCACCAACATGGAATATCGAAAGCGACACATTTGTTCGCAGAACATTTTTTGATATTTATAACTCGAGCACATAGTTTTGACACTTGCAAGATTATTAATTTTTGTGTGCAGTCATACAAAGGTATTCACCAAGCCATATATATGTATACAGTGTACAGTTTAACGTAGAAAAGAAAATTGAACGCTATAATTAAGTTTTTACCAGCAACAGTTTTCAGTGTAACTCACTATATGCATTGAATATTGTATAATAATACATTGGAATGTGCAACATAGCCATGCAAGTTCATATATTCATCGATTTTAGGAGTGCACTGGCTACGTGCAACGTATTACACAGGCTTTAAGACAAGACAAAACATTGAGATATATATATATAATGTGTCAATATTTAACATGCTTATTTTGGACGAATGTGGCTATTCACATTTTATAGACTTACGTGTGTACCCTTGTCAAGGTTTGTAGTGAATTCATGGACTCCACTCTTAAGAAACAGTGGGAGCTATGTTTTGTTTTGCGAAGACGCTCCAGCCAGCCGTTTGCCTCGCTGACGACACAGAGTAGTTACCGCTTGGCGAGGCATCACAGACTATTGACTAGGCGCTGGCGGATGAGCAATTCTACATAATAAACATTACGTACGCACAAATGTCGTACATTAAGAGTTTTATCGCTTAACGACACGAACCTTTGTGATTTCTAGTCTTATAATATTAAATATTATTGTTTTTACATCGTATAAACATACGAATTTGTTAGTATTAAGGGTATTATTCATTATAAAGTTTAGGGAATAAAAATTTTCTTTCTTTCGGGATACGGCAAACAACAGACAGTTATGGTGGATTTCTTTTGTATATTTGGTTTTTTTAAGAAAATATATGGAATTGGCGAACCTGAGTCATGTCAAGCTTTGCGATTTTACTTTTAAATTTTCAAAGGAGAAAATTTTTCCTTGTCGGGGCGAACGTATCAATCCCTAAGATTGTATGTTTATTTTATTAAGTCTCTCTGAACGCTTCATGTTGACCAGGGCATTCACTTGTTTTTCTCAGCTGTCTCAAGCCTCTTAGGCATGTTTACAATGCATTGTGTTGTGCCATGCAAACCTCCTGAGCATTCAGGAACAGGTAACACTTCTGGTTTTAGAGTCAGCGGTTTGCATGGTAGCAATTATATTAAACACACGATTCGGCGATTCGGCATCGAGGAAGAGCTCGATGGCCAGGGAATATAGAGGGGAGACAAGCTGGGAGGTGACGGACTTTGGAGATTGAGTGGAGAGAGTGAAGGTGGTCAGCAAGTCAGTAGGTGGGGAGTACTACAACGCTCTGGTCAACAAATAGGAGACAAGCTTACAGAGGACTTCGCTATTTTCATTCAGCTAAGAGACTTCAGATAGACAGGTAATTATCCTACACCCAGCCATGATACAGGTTCAACGGTTCACAAAACACAACGAGTGTCCATTGTCTTTTTTCAGTAGTTTAATTCCTTTGTGTAATTTGTACCTTTCGCATGCCAAGCAATAACTCGTCATGTCAATGACGAGTGGTCTCATCAAGAGGATGAATGATGAGTAGTTTACATCACCCCATCAATTAACTGGTTAACCTGCTAGATACTCTTAAGATCCCACGAACTTCAAGGTTCGTTACGTGGTCGAGGTGCTGGGATTTTCATTTATTTCACCATGAACTAAATTAAAATTGAAATATTAGTTTTATAACCAGTTTAAATCAACCCCACCCCAAATTTCGTTACGCAATAGCAAACTTATCTGACCACAGACAAAAAACCATGCGATTTGCGTTATTTACCCGTCAGCAAGCCTGTGTAGCGGAAACCGAAGAAATCATAAGTTGCCGGTCACTTTCATGGAAAGTGCCTGCTGTTGTTCTTCCATTTCTTCTTTAACTTGTCACCTGTAAGCAACCTGTATTTTATGTACATATTCTTCTGAATTTAATCTTTACAATAGTGTAAGATACACATTACCATTTCCGTTGAAAAACCCTGTCACTAAGAACAAAAGGTATCCCTCGCGATCCGTTTTCTAATACTAACTGCATGGGGAAAGTTCGGACAGCACGTTGTATATTGCCAGGTATACCGTTGCTATGGCAACAGCGCCGGAAGTGACGTTCACTAGACCAGCGTATTGACTCCACCCGTTAGTCTGACACACGCGATTTACCACCACTGTGAGGTTTCACTACACTCCCTGTCGATAAAAATTGTTCTTTCCATGCCTGAATACTGATCCGCGATGGAGGACCCTTGTGGTAAACACGTCGGAAGTTTCGTTGCACTTGAACAACACTTTTTGTCTCTGCAAACCACCATACGCATTACAGTCGCCATTTTTCGTTTTGGCAATACTAGTGTCATCACCGGTAGTCGTACAACTATGAAAATTTGCTGAACAAAACTTTTTGAGTTTTCCTTCAAAACGTATGTTTTCTTTCTTCCCTATCTCAGCCCATATTAAAACCACACACTTTTAAAAACTGTCAGTTCCATTCTGGACACGCGTATACTGGTTGATTTTTTTAACCTGAATCATTTAAATATCTTGAAAAAATAATCCTACAAAAAAAATGTTCCAAATAAAAAGTTGATAGTTTGGAGGGGGAAGTTTAGTGGTGCAACAAAATAACACCCCTTCCCCTCTTGTAGGTGGGGCGGGGGCAACTTTGAAATTTCAAATAGAAACCCCTATTTTTTATTGCAGATTCGGATTTTATGGAAAAAAATACATAAGTTTTGTCCGAAACATTTTTTCCGATTCGTGATAGTTGGCGCTATAATCGACAAATTTTCATTGCTTGAATGTTTACACTTTAAAACCAACGTATTTCATTTCGCAATTCATTTATATTCAAAAAATAAAACATTCTCGTGCATGAACTTTATAGTAATTCTTGACAAATCTCTTGAGATTTCATTAAGCTGGTATTTCGCCTATTTACAACATTTAAAAGTTAGATTCGATATTTGTTTAATTTTTTTTATTGTTGTGTCAAAGATGTTTAACAAAGCTACAACAGAAAAATAAAAAAAATAAAAAAATAAAACAATGTCAAGAAAGAGTTCCTTTTTAGACTTTTCCTGCTAAATCATTGTTTGTTTTTCATTGTTTTTTAGATCACAAGAATGCTCCGAGCGATTAATTTGACTAAGCTGTTGATACTTTTTAATATCAATGGATGTATTAACTGTAGAAGAGAAAATTGAAATGGTTCTCGTGTATGGAGAATCTGGCAGGAATCTCCGTCAAGCTGTCGTTGTTTATGCTCAGCGTTTTCCAGACAGGGTTGCGTTCTTTCGCTTCGTTTCAACGTACAGCCAATCCATTTACTACTGAAGGAAGTGTTAAACCTAAACAAAGGACCCGTCGAAGAACAGTTACTGGAGAAAAAACTGAAATCAATGTGTTAGCTGCTGTAGCCCATGATCCGCATGTCAGCTCACGAGAAGTAGCTCGAAATTCCAGATTGTCCCAGAGCAGTGTTTTGAAGATTTTACAGCGTCATAAATATCATCCATATCATGTGTCATTGCATCAAGAACTTCATGGCGATGATTTTCAAAATCGAGTGACGTTTTGTCAGTGGGTACGTGAACAAATACAAATAAACCTAAATTTCTTTCGTCTGGTAGTTCTCTGATGAGTTATCTTTTACAACCCACGGAACGGTCAATCGGCATAATATGCATTACTGGAGTGTCGAAAATTCACACTGGCTGCGCCAAGTTGAGCATCAGCGTCCATTTACTGTAAACGTGTGGTGTGGAATTATTGATGACAAACTCATCGGTTCCTACTTCATTGATGGAAATTTGAATGGTCAACAGTACCGCGACATTCTTCAAAATGAACTGCCAATATTACTTGAAGATCTTAACCTGGAACTGAGACAGAACATGTGGTTTCAGCAGGATGGATGTCCAGCGCACTATTCGAGAGCAGCACGTGAAGTACTCGACCGTGACTTCAATGGCCGATGGATCGGCAGAACTGGTCCTGTAAATTGGCCTGCCAGATCACCAGATCTTTTTTCACCAGATTTATTTTTGTGGGGCTACCTAAAAGATAAAGTGTATCGAGAATTTCCAACTACTCGTGAAAATATGATAAGAGCGAATCCAAAACGCTTGTGCCATAATTGAACCAGAGGTACTTTTGAGTTGTGTACATTCATTCGAAGCGCGGATCAATAAATGTATTGAAGTTGAAGGTCACCATCTTGAACACTTAATGTAATTGTGAAGTGAATGTAGTTTACTAGCCATCGAGATATCTAGAGCTAAGAATTGTCGAGTTATCAATCAGAAATGTTCAGTACACCATTTTCACACGATAACTTATCGAAGGATAAAAAGTAATTTATATTGTTTTAGGAAGTCAAGGCGGCGTGGTTTATTTTGGGAGAAGCGTGTTATTATTTCCTGTGGGTCAAAAGCAACGTCACAATGAGTATGTAAAAGAGCCAATCCTCTTAATATTTCCTGGCCCATCGTCAACCTTATCCAAGATTTTAAGTGCCTGAGCGCTGAGAAAGATCGTTCGGCTGTTGCTACGCTAACTGGGAGCGTAAGAAAGATTGTATATAGTCTATTAATAATCAGGAAAACATTCTTGCACAATTATTATACAAATCAATTAGAGATGCATCTGTAAATTCGGAGTCTCTTCAGATTGTCTCTGGCTGCAAGTCTGTATGCGTCTAGAGTAGACTGAGAGCATCGAGATCGTAGGTCTTCAGTTATATTTTCTAAAAGTGGGATGTAAATTTTCACGTGGAAGTAGTATACAGGGAGGGAGCAGGATGGGTTGCTGTGATGGATCTGTCTTCTGGCAACACGAGGAATTTTGACATCGATGTCCAATAATTTCTAAGTACCGACCACATCTCTAAAGAGAACATGAATTTGAATTTAAAATTTTGGGTGCGTCAGCACTAAGGCTATTTTGCACCCGTCACATTATACGGGGTCCAGCCCCTTATCGTTACATAACTAAAATCATAAAATATTGAAATCTTATGACTTTCGTTAATAGTTGAGGCTGTAAAGAAGCACTCAGCACAAATAAGGACAAAACACAGGACAACACAAACAAAATTATACTGGCCATGGTGCCAGTCGCCAGAGACTCGTTAGTCTGCAGTCCAGGGTGTACTACGTGGAAGTGAGGTTGACTATTGGGTGCACTACGTGGAAGGAGCACCCCTTACACCCCTCTAAAGAGAACATGAAACTCCTGGTTCGCCGAATGGCGTCGATCCTCAAAAACATTAAGAATGTCCTTAACAAAATTTCCAGCTTCATTCATGTTCACGGTCTTCTTTTGACAAAGCCTGCTCATCGGAAGAGTTATGCCGAGCATGTCATCCAAAACAATCAATGTTGTTAAGAATTCAACATTACATATAGCTGACAAAAGAGAAGTGGCCTTTGCTGCCTTTTGAAGCTGTCCCCACCCTGATATAAAATCAAGGCATTCTATTATCCGCGATAACCCAGCACGGAATTCTACTACCGCTTCGTGCCTTTCAACCCAGCGAGTTTCCCAAAGAGATGTTAATTGCTTGTCTCGCAACACAAAATTTCGCTTGGCCAAAGAAGTAAAGAAAATGTGCACTTCTTTCATTATTCCGACCGCATTTCTCACACTTTGAATTCTGGATGTTTTCCCCCAAAGACAAGTTAAGTGCATGATTAAGACAAGGACAACGAACAGAATACTCAAGAACCTTGATGAACTGATGACCCGTATCCGGAATTCGATTGCTTCTGTCTCACCTCAGATGTTACAGAGTACGTGCAGAGAGATTTAATTCAGGCTGGTTATTCTCCGAGTCTCAAATGGAGCTCACGTGGAGTTATACTGAGTTACAATGACTTGTAAGTAATACCAATTAAACCTTTTTTGAGTTTTCCTTCAAAATGGATTTCTACTGGTATAACTATATCTTATAGCTTTCGGTTGTTTTCTTTCTTCCCTATCTCTAACCATATTAAAACCACAAACTTTTAAAAACCGTTAGTTCCATTTCGGACACCCTGTATATACACTGAGGTGCAAAAAAACGCAACACCTCAAAAATATTGGTAAATATGATGACATGCCAATTTTAACCGTTATTTAACCACAATGACATACACGTTAAGCTGCATTCTTGTGCAATAAAATTTGTTTGTTTCATCAACAAAAGCAAATAAGCCATTATTGCCACTCACTGATTGTGTCTTTCTTTGCATGTGAAATCCATCACTTGAAGGAGGTAAGATGCCATTAAGTACGAAGGAAGCTGCCAAAGTAGTTGCATTGGTAGAGGATGGGCGCAGTGTGAGTTATGTTGCTCAAGTGTTGCGTACCACACCGTCCACAAGTTCACGTACCATCCAGAGATACAGAGCTTGGTACATACTCTAAAGTCGTTTTATGGACAATGCTTTTCTTAAGGGATAATACGAGTGCGCTGTTGTGAAATTTCTCGATTTACAAATGTAGCTTACGTAAAATCGGTACCTGCAGTTTTGCAGGAAATTTTGTAGAGAATACGATGGTGAACACAAAAAACTGGTCACTTGCTTACATATTTTTAGATAAATTAAAAACGCAAATTTTCTGTGAAACAAAATTTTTACATTGTTTTCATTCCTAACATTGAAACATGCCGTAAAATTGAAGCATTTATTATGAAAAAAAATTGACAGTTTTTTGTCATAGGTGATGGTGGTGCTCAGATTTATCAATACTTTAAAGCATATTTGCATACAAAAATATTGAAATAAAGTATGTGGAGATTTTTTATATTCGTGCAGTAGAAAATGTCGTCGCTGGCCATTTTTTGTTCTGTAATTCCAGCGACAAAGTTGTGGAGAAAACAATGAATTTCTGAAAGGTTCCCAGAAATATTCCTTCCATGCATTTGGAGTTTCTTTTTAACCCGAACTGTGCACAAAGTAAGGAGACGTTGTCTGGCCATCTTGGGCTGACTCACTGCAGCATTACGGCTAATCACCACCAAGTTTTCGAGTTATTTTATTTCCATTCAGTAAAAATATTAACTTCATGCAGTTTGTTATAATATAATTGCAATTGCTTTAATTTAATAATTGACAATTATTTCCAATGTTGCTGTTGTGAGACACATTAGTGCTGTCACAAATACACGTTGTTTTTGTTTACATTACTGTCGTCATTAATACTGAAATGAAGATCACCTTTCAGTTTCCAACGTACACATACATTCATAGACACCATATTAACCTTTGACTTTCCAACACGTGACAAAATATGGGGCTTCATGATATAAATATGAAATGCCTTGCTTGAGTCAGTTCAAGTGGGTCATAACTCATTTGTTTGTTTGGGTTGCAACTTGAATCTAACCCATGTGCCAGGTTCCCCTTACTTGAGTGAGAGATCTGCTTTGGATCCTGCTTTTTTCCTCTCTCGAAAAAGTGTTTTCAGTTGTGTGAGCGCTCGGTTATCTTTACTTTTTTAAGTGATTTCTGAAGTGTCATTGTTATAGACAACGTGTCTTTAAGTCTTTGATTTGATCTTAAAATTGTGGGAGCGTCAGCACTAAGGCTATCTTGCTCCCGTCACATTATACGGGGGCCAGCCCCTTATCATTACAAAGAACAACTCTAACGTTGCATAATTAAAAATCTTAAAATGTTCTGACTTTCGTTAAAAGCTGAGGCTGTAAAGGGGCACTCAGCACACATAAGGACAAAAGAACAGGACAATACAAACAAAATTATACTGGCCATGGGGCCAGTCGCCAGAGCCTCGTTAGTCTTCAGTCCAGGGTGTACTAACGTGGAAGTGAGGTTGACATTTGGGTGTACTACGTGGAAGGTCACCCCTTACACCCCACAACGTGTCTTTAATTGGTGCATTACACTCGCACGTGTAGTGATCGCAGTGGATCATTGGAAAAAGGGTAAGATAATTAAAAGTGACGAGAGAACAGCAGTCTTACATGTGTTCGCTTACTTGAAGGAAAAGAACTACGGACGTAGCCAATCGTTTATTGTTAGAGAACTTTGCAAAGCGACTGGTGTCAGTAAAAGCACCTTCTTTGGTTTAAGAGAGGAAAGTGGCAAAGGACCAGTCACTACACCGCGAAAAAGACAAGGTGGGCTTCAATATAAAACCAGCAGGGAAGTGAAGTATAATGACTTCGTACGTAGTGTTATATGGTGGAAATTTCACACATTTCTGTTTCAAAATGCTCCCCCTTCAATTAGGGCCGTAATAAAGGAAGTTAACGATGACAATGATTTGCCCAATTTCACTTATTCAATGTTTTACCGTTTGGTAAAAGAAATGGGGTTCGAATTCGAAAAGCGAAGAAATAAAGCACTAATGATTGAAAGAAACGATATTATATTGTGGCGACATTCATATTTACGAAAAATGAGACAAGGGATATTGCATACTTAAATGAAAGTTGGGTAAACGCAGCGAATACTGTGCCCAAGATTTGGAAGGACAAAACAATAAAAACTGCTAAAGAAGCTTTTTTGGCTGAATTATCCATGGTTCTTAAAGGTCCTACTGCTCGGGGTCTACGATTTGTTTTGCTGCACGCCGGTGGTAAGATGGAGTTTGTAGAGGGGGCTAAACATGTTTTTGTTTTTTAGCAAAAAAAATGTTGCCGACTACCATGACGAAATGGACAGTGTTCGGTTTGAACGGTGGTTCAAGGAGCAATTGCTACCCAATATTCAGCCAGGGACGGTCATTGATATGGACAACGCGTCTTACCACTGTAGAAAATTAAAAACTATTCCTACTTTCAAAACCCGTAAGGAAGAAATTAGGGAATGGTTGAGATAAAAAACATCGCCTTTTCAGATGATTCTCTTAAAAGATAATTGCTCAGTGTCGTGAATTCTGTGCGACACCAATTTAATATTAATTATGTTGGCTCGATTGCAGAAGAACGTGGACCAATTGTTTGTAGACTTCTCCCCTACCATTGTGAACTCAATCCTATTGAAATGGTATGGAGTCAGGTAAAGGGCATGTTGGGTGGCATAAGTTAATTTTAAAGTGAAAGAAATGACATTGCGTTTCAATCACTTACCCAGTAGCAATGGTCGAATTACTGCAGGCACATTGAAAGGATAGAAGAGGAAATGTGGAATGCCGACCTACTACAGGATGACATCGAACCTTTAATCATTAGGTTAAGCAGCAATTCTTCCAGCAGTGACACAAGTTCTGACAGCAGTGGCCAATCCTCCCAAGACTCATCGATGGAGGGTGTTGATCCACTGTCCGATTAAGGTAACATAATGAATTTATATATATATATATGTAACACATTACCATATCTCAATGTTATTCTATGAAATAATTACAGAGGCTAATGAACTGTAACGTTCATAGTATAATATTAATATTAATTACATATAATTATCATTATATATACAAAATATGTAACACCTTCATTATGAAGGAAGCTCATCATTTCCCAGCGACATGAGCCAGCGCTGTATTGGCAACACTGTTCAGATTCTCCATAAGCGCCGTTGTGTCTTCTGAACGTGAAAACGACTTTAGACGGCCAGGTTCTGGATGGCGGCGGTCAACATCTGCAAGAGATGACCAGTTTTTATACCTTAAGGTTCTTCATAATCGCCACATGACTGCAGTTGAAGTCAGAAATCAGCTTGAACAAGTGAGAGGTGTGAATGTCAGTAAGTGGACTGTGAGAAAAAGGTTGCATGATGCCAAACTCTTATCCAGGAGACCTGCTACTGGCCCAGAACTGACAAGAAAACATCGAAAGGATTGCTTGTGTTTTGCAAGAACCATAATGACTGGAATGACGAGCAGTTCTCTTCTCTGATGAGTCTCGATTTAGCCTTTAGATCTGCAGATGGAAGAGAAAAGGTTTGGAGAAGGACAGGAGAAAGGTTTTTACCGTGCACATTTTCGTCAAGGACAGCATTCAACAGTGGCTCTGTGATGGTTTGGGCAGGGATATGCTTGACTGCACGAGCAGACCTGGTTCTTGTGGATGGTGGATCACTCATGGCACACCGCTACATTGAAGAAATCCTTGGAGATCATGTTATTCCCATTGCTCACTACATTGGTGAAAATTTCATGCTCATGCATGACAATGCACGTACTCATGTAGCACAATGTGTCAATTGTTACCTGAATGATGTTGGAATTGAAGTTATGCAGTGGCCAGCACGTAGTCCAGATCTCAACCCTATCGAGCCCGTTTGGGAGGGCACCATGAGTGAGAAACACACATGGGCATGCTGTAACTGGTGCAGCAACGCAAGTTACGAGACGTCCTCTAGAAATCATTTTCGGTTCCTAAAAATAGTCCGGTCGGGTTTTTAGGAAAATTTGGAAATACCCTCTTTTCTGGGATAAAGACAACTGTTTAACTTCAAGATTACTAACAAAATGTTATTTGTAAATAGTTGTGAATATTGTTTCAGTTTTCAATTTCAACATTCTTAGTTGCAAGTGCAAAGACATTTTTCTCCCAACACAGAAAAATTCTTGAACTTTTGCGTCCCTTCTGGTCTTGCCGCTCGCAGTGTGAGGTGTTGATTTCTTTTTTTTAATTTAAAATTTTAGTGTGTCAGCACTTAGGCTATTTTGAATCAGTCACATTATACGGGGTCCAGCCCCTTACCATACATAAAAAAACAACTGTAACGTCGTGTTGTAACTAAAATATTAAAATATTGTGACTTTGAATAAAAGCTGAGGCTGTAAAGAGGCACTCAGCACACACAAGGACAAAAAAAAAAAAAAAAAAAAAAAAAAAAAAAAAAAAAAAAAAAAACAGGACAAAACACACAAAATTATACTGGCCATAGTGCCAGTCGCCAGAGCTCCTTCGTCTGCAAAATGCAGTCCAGGGTGTACTATGTGGATTTGAATTTTGAATTTGAATATGAATTTAAAATTTTGGGAGCGTCAGCACTTAGGCTAATTTGCTCCCGTCACATTATACGGGGTCCAGCCCCTTACCATTACAAATAACAACTCTAACGTTGCATAACTAAAAATTTTAAAACCTTAAAATGTTCTGACTTCTGTTAAAAGCTGAGACTGTAAACGCGCACTCAGCACACACAAGGACATAAAACAGGACAACACACACAAAATTATACTGGCCATAGTGCAAGTCGCCAGAGCCTCGTTAGTCTCTTGTCCAGGGTGCACTACGTGGAAGTGAGGTTGACTTTTGGGCGCCTACGTGGAAGGTACCCCTTACACCCCGTGTACTATGTGGAAGTTATAATCCTGTACGTCTCTTTATTTCCCCTTTATAAATATTAAAGAAGTAAGACATGGATTATATTATCGGTGCAGTGGAAGTTAATTATCTTTCAGTAGGTAATTAAACTATTTAATGTAAACTTAATATTCATTCAACCATAATATTTATTAACAAATCAAATCAGTAAATATACTTTCCAAATTTATATATGTATCACATGGTTCATTCATAACCCATCAAAACACCTAAGAACAGCATTTTAGTTTATTCAACAATAATAACTATGTATAATCTCCCCATTAAATTGTAACAGTCCGTCCAATTAAATTGTCAAAAGTCAGTACGTAATAGCTATATGAGTCAACTGCAACCCCGCCCAAAACCCCCACAGTCAACATGACCCGGAGCAATCTACCCTAAAAAAACAAATTCCTTCTTTAGCACTTTTAAGAAGTCGAAATAACTATATTAACGTTAGGCAAATTACACCAGGCCATGCAGGCCCAAAAAGGGTGAAACACAGAAATACAGTATACTCAGCCTGTGTCCAGGATCTGCCACGCCAAACTCCTCGCTCACCCAGTGCAAAAGCCTAGCCAATGGCATACCCTACCTTAGTCACATGTATATTGCGACTTCCACATGTCACCAATGGGTTATCGTACACTATGGGCTTACAAAATGAGGTTGACTTTTGGGCACCCATGTGGAAGGTCACCCCTTACACCCCTAAAATGTTCCGACTTCCGTTAAAAGCTGAGGCTGTAAAGGGGCACTCTGCACACACAAGGACAAAAACAGGAAAACACACAAATTTATACTAGCCATAGTGCCAGTCGCCAGAGCCTCGTTCGTCTGCAAAATGCAGTCCTGGGTGTACTAAGTGGAAGTGAGGTTGACAATTGGGTGTACTATGTGGAAGGTTACCCATTACACCCCTCTTGTGGTGAACAGCAAGTTTCTAACAACAGGTAGGAATATGCGAGAAGCCGTGAATTACTTTGAGTTTCATTACAGAATTCAGAAATAAACAGTAATTTTAGCCATTGTTCTCTTATCTGTTAGATGGTAGTGGAGAAGAGATGTTCTGTCGATCAGCGATCTAAACCATTCGAAAAGGCACATGTGTTTTTAGTGACGACTTACAAAAACGGTTTCCCGACTTTATGTCTGGAAAAGCAACTCTAAAGCAAAATGGCAATTTATGTTATTCTATTAAATAAAGAGCGCCAAGTTTCAGAACCGTATAATATTACGGCCATAGTGAATAAATATTAAAATATTCAGACATTTGCCTATAATGAGGCCTATTATTAATTATACGGAAACAGTGTAAAATTGTTTTACAGGAGTGTGTAATCTATAAGCTAACCTATACAACAGTAAGCACAAAACGTGTGTTCGAAGTGCTGCATCTTCGTCGAAAGTTAACATTTTGCAATCTAAAAATGTTCTCTTTTTCAAAATTTGACACCTGGTAACTCTAAAGTCATTCACGTATATTACTTTTTTAAAATTATTAGAAATACACTTTATATAATGCACAGGATAAGAAATTCAAAATTATTCTGGACACTGAAAAAAAAAAAAGCAGCAACCTGCTTCCGCAAACGCATGCTCTGTGTTAACAGAAATCAAGTCTTACCCACTTCCAAAAGGACACTAAACCGCAGCAGGAGACTTTCTGCAGACCCTAAAATCTGCAAATTGACCGATCCTTTGGATTCCAAGGAAGATAGATAAACGTTGTTAGGGCGACGAAGGTAAAGTTCAGCAATGAACGTACGTTTCTTTCTGTCTTTCACCGGCTGCAGGGAAGGAGGACGAGGAGGCTACCAACATCGACACTGTGATGAGACCCACTACGGTGACTGACACATACAATGTGAACCATGATGGGCAACACCAACGGCGAGACATCGACAGCCTGGTGCCCTCCATGACCTTCAAACAATTCAAACTCATAGACCATAATCAAATTATTAGGGTAGGTGTAGTCCTGTCCTTCACCAAGGTGCCATAGGTCAGGGCTATGCCACTTGGAAAGTGGGAGGGATTATAATTTCTTATATCCAGACGGGAGTGTAAATTGTTATGTTAGGAACCGCCAGTTAAACAATATTCTGTCATGCATTACACAGGAGAACTAGGATAAACCAAATGAAAAAAAATATATTTTTGGCGGTAGTTTTTGAAACACCGCCAAGTGAGTGGAGTGTGCAATATCTGTATTTCTTATCGAACCCAATTGCTGAACCATTTTTTAACAAGATTTTCGCTATTGTTAACCTGAAATTTATCTGATGATTTTCCCGAACTAGGGAAAATTTAAATTCTACATCTGTTTCCAATAATCATTCAGCCGCGATGAGTTTTACATGCTTTACAAGATACTGTTAATCGTTGGTTTTTATGTGTTGAACATGATGGCGAACAGCTTGAGAACGTCATTTTCAATTTTTTGAATTGGAATTAAAAAATCTTGGGTGCATCAGCACTGAGGCTATTTTGCACACGTCACACTATATGGGGTCCAGCCCATCATCATAACAAAATTAAAAGCGTGTCTGAAAACTAAAATTTCCTTACCTTGGTTAAGGAAGGATGTCATGTAAATGGTTTATCACATTTGATTACCTAGTACATTTCTACCATTTGAGTGGTAACAATTTTGACTTGCACTGTATATTGCATGGTTTTCAAATTTGAATCTTTTGGCATTGTTTGGAGCACTTCCACATGGTTATTTATTGTTTGAAACTTTGTACATATAAATAATAAAAAGTAATATTATATTGGAATGACACGATTTGATGAGTTTGTTTTTAAGTCCACTTATGCTAAGTCAGGCAAATCAGGACTTGACCTTTACTTGAATTTGAATTTGAATTTAAAATTTTGGGAGCGTCAGCACTTAGGCTATTTTGCTCCCGTCACATTATACGGGGGCCAGCCCCTTATCATTACAAATAACAACTCTAGCGTTGCATAATTAAAAAGCTTAAAATGTTCTGACTTATGTTAAAAGCTGAGGCTGTAAACAGGCACTCAGCACACACAAGGACAAAAAACAGGACAACACACACAAAATTATACTGGCCATAGTGCCAGTTGCCAGAGCCTCGTTAGTCTTTAGTCCAGGGTGCACTACGTGGAAGTGAGGTTGACTTTTGGGCGCCTACGTGGAAGGTACCCCTTACTCCCCTTGACCTTTACTTTAAAGTGGGATCTGAAGCACTGTATCCCTAGTGTAGACAAATCCTGGGACATCTGGATGAGAGAGAGGACATGTCCATTACGGCAAGAAATTGCTGTTTAGTTTCTTTACATGATGATCCATGTGTACATGTACACTAGTGTCCAAAATTAAAGCAACAAACAGAAATCCTTTCTTTGTGAGATTTTTTTCGATAAAGTTGCCAAGTTTAACCTGTTCCTATCATGATTTTTGTTCATAAATCCTGGCACAATAAGGTTAGTTTATTTTCTATCTTAACCATTACGCATTTGCGCACTTTCGTGCTAGAGGCTTGTCTATATTGAGTGTACAGGCAAACCTAGTGCCAGAAGTCGCTCTAGGAAACATAAAGCTTGCATCTGAGACCATTTGTTTCGGTCCAGTTAATGGCATTGTTGCAAGAGGATGTATTTGTTTTGAAATTCGATTTTTTTATTCAATATGTCATACACTGGAGAGTAAATATAGTGTTTTTATCTGATTGTCTTTCATTTTGTAGTTCTAAATGCATTCAGCATTTAGTATACACATATAATTAAAAAGTTCTTAAGTTTTCTGTTCGAGAATTTGCATCACTTGCATCACATGGTAACGCTATGCAGATACAGTAGCTACAGGCCTTTTCAACAATTACTTTATTTATTATTTTATTATTGCATGTACAGCAAGAAATTTAAGTTCTAAAGGCTTTTTTCGTCTTTTGCATGGTTTATAATTTATACTTTTTTAATAATAATAATAAATATAAAAAATTACAGTAATAATAGATGACCATTTCGTGGAACATTTTGTGCCTGTTCAGTAGCTCAGCCTTGTTGAGTCTGTGATGTGTTTTTTTTTGTTGTTGTTGTTGTTTAATACAAACTTCGGTTATTAATTTAAAATTGGTGTTATTTTTACATGCATTTTTACTGTTCCTTCTATGCTTAAGATTTCCACCGTGTTTTAGTTGTGGAAAAATGCAAAAAAATTTAGTTTTAATGGCAGAAAAAAATATGGCTTACCCTTGCGAGAAATGACTAAATTTCTTCCATTTAAGAGACTAAACTGATCGCCATTAAAAATGCAACACCCAGAAGGAGTAATCGGAATCGGACAAAATGTGCACAGTGTGTAGAGGAGAGGTGCAGAAGGAAATGATTAGGTGTTCAAGGCCGTCATGTGCACCTGCCACGCCATCTGGTAAGTGGTACCTGTAGCAGGTCAGATAGGTGCAGAAGAGCAGTGAAAGTGCATGGTCGTGAGTGTAGTGTGTTAAAATCGATCAGCAATGCCACGTCGTCGAATACGGCAGCGATTCCAGCAGGTTTTCCAGTTCGATCGCGGCCGGATTGTTGCATACCGTGAATGCGGATTATCCTACCGTGAGATTGGTGCCCGTGTAGGACGGAATGCATTCACAGTGATCCGTGTATGGAACCAGTGGGTCCAGGAAGGCACTGTAGAGCGACGTAGAGGTTCACAACGTCTGCGTCGGACGACGGAACGAGAGGACAGACGTCTGATACGCATGGCCCTTACAGACAGAATGGCCACGTCAACGAGGATTGCGCATGAAGTACGGGATGTTTTACAACGTCCAGTGTCCCCACGAACCGTGCTTCGTCGTTTGGCTAACCGGGGAATTTTTTCCCGGCACCCACTGTTGCGGATTCCTCTGACGCTAGAGCATAGGCGTTTGCGTCTGTGATGGTGCAAAGACCGTCGTGCATGGATGGCGGAGTGGAATGCTGTAGTGTTCTCTGATGAATCCCGCTTCTGTATACAACATCATGATGGACGTACACGCGTGTGGCGGCACCGTGGCACTAGGCTTCATGACGCCTGCATCATGCATCATCACACAGGGCCTTCATTGGGTATCATTGTATGGGGTGTCATCGCCATAGGTGTTCGTTCGCGTCTCGTACGCATTCAAGGGACATTGAACAGCCAACGTTACATCACACAGGTTCTCACCCCTGTTGCTGTCCCATTAATCCATGCACTGCATAATGCCACTTTTCAACAGGATAACGCGCGCCCCCATGTTGCAAGGAATGTCCTCGCATTTATGGAAGCTAACCACGTGCCTCTGCTTCCTTGGCCAGTACGTTCGCCGGATATGTCGCCAATTGAACATGTCTGGTCCATGGTGGGTCGCCGGCTGGCCCAACTCACTCCGGCACGTAATGTTGAAGACCTCTGGCACAGTGTGGAAGCCGCTTGGGATGCCATACCGCAAGCAGACATTGATAGACTCATTGTGTCCATGCCTCGCCGTGTTGCAGCAGTTATTGCTGCCCGTGGAGGCTGTACACTCTACTAGCTCCTTGGGGTTATGCAACCATGTTCTACGTGTCACATGTCACACCACCGAGCTCTAACTGTAATCATTTTCTTATTTCATTATGAACTACCTATTTGCCAAGTTTCGTGCTTCTATCTCATTTCCTTCTGGGTGTTGCAATTTTAATGGCGAGCAGTGTATTTTATCTCATTAGCCTACACCTTGAACGTTACGCACAGGAAGGTGTTGATTTTCTGCACCGCATTATTGCGATTGACGAAACATGAGGGGAGATCTTACGAACCAGAATTGAAACGCCAATCCAGTGAATGGCGCCACCCGGCGTCCTCACAACCGAAAAAGGTGAAGCAAGAGCCAGCGAACATTAAGGTAATGATGATAATGACCTATGATCACGAAGGCATTATCCTCTCACATAAAGTGCCACAAGAGGTTACTGTAAAAGTTGCATACGATGCCTCGTACCTGAGTCACCATTTGCGACCAGCTTTGCGATGCGAACAACTGCATCTCCTACAGTCCAGACCAATTCTGCTTCACGACAACGCCACATGTCATACTGCCCATATGGTACGGACACTCTTACAACGATTGGGTTGGGAGATACTGGAGCAGCTGCCATATTTCCCAGATATGAGTCCCTGCAACTTTGATTTGTTCCCAAAAATTAAAGAACCACTTCAGGAGAACGTTTCCGTGATATTCTTAGCATGGTTCGTGCCATAGGGCGCTCTCTCAACAACCTCTCACAAATGGGGGCTCTCAACGGTATCCAACGTCTGCCACATATCTGGAAACGTGTTCACCGGGAATTAGGGAACTACATCGAGGGAATGTAATCATCTTCACATGTGTAACACACTTCGTATTCATTTCCCAGATACGTTGCCACTTTAATCTAAATTACCACCATATGAACTGTTTATTGAATGGTAACACCCAATCTTTGAACATAATCATACACATCACATTTCCCTAACAATGCCTGTTCCATCGAAATTTTCCTTCTGGGATTATCTCCCTGAGTGAATTGAACAACTACTCTGAAAGAAATCCTTGACGAATACCAGAGTAGTCTCAGACCTGCCAGAGAAAAACTCACCCAATCTTTGTAATGAGACAATCAACGGAGAAATGTTATGAATATGACATACAGTAGATCTACATGTTATGTTCATGGATATTCAACAGGCTTCTGATAGTATTGATAGATTCTCAACGTCCTAGAAGAATATGGAATACTAAAGAAAAGAATTAAAGAGGTTGAACTAACTACAAAAGATTTAGTGCAGCCCTTTAAGACAAGGGAAATTCATTATCGACACTAAAATAGCTCTACATGTAGCAATGACAGAATGAATTAAAGTTAGAAGACAAAAGCAGTGTTCCCAGGTTCAAATCACAGCATGGGCACGAATTAGGAGCTAAGAAGAAAAAGTAATTATTTGTCCAAGAGTTAACCTGGAGCCTCCAGATCTACTCGCAGAAGTACTCCAGTGACATTAACCTTTTCTGACTCTAGAGAATTAGTGCATCGTCCCAGTTTAGGACAGACAACACTAGTGAAATTTCACCATGACTTCGCTCTCTTGACAAATCCACCATGGCTACCATCCAAAAGCTTCAAACAACCGTGGCTCAACTCCAGGCTCCTCCTAGAAGTAGTAACCAAGAAATGCA
The DNA here is from genome assembly GCF_977018435.1 of Lepisma saccharinum. Classification (NCBI taxonomy): domain Eukaryota; kingdom Metazoa; phylum Arthropoda; class Insecta; order Zygentoma; family Lepismatidae; genus Lepisma; species Lepisma saccharinum. The sequence continues at coordinate 11,832,776 of NC_139240.1, forward strand.
ATCGTGTTTCAGACCATCATGTACAGCATCATCTGGTAACTTTCTTTTTAAATTTGAATTTAAAATTTTGGGTGTCAGCACTGTAAAACATAAAAATACAAAACAGAAGTTGTAAAGAAAACTTCAATAGATATTGCCAGTATTATTTTTACGTAAAAAATACACCACCTAAAATTTTTAAAAAAATGTTACGTTCCATGGTACAACAGTCTCCCCTACTATTCAACACATACATAGTCATGGTTGAAACCACTTACAACTTCCAAGGTAATCTAACAGGATTCAAACTAGGAAAAATACTAAAATCATGCACAAAAGAATTAACACAACCAAACAAGTAAGCCAAATTAGATACAAAATATTTTTCCAACATAGTGTAGAAGCTAATAATTTTACTCAGGACCACCATTTTCTCAACAAAAATTACGTTACAGCACACATATTATATGAATTTGAATTTAAAATTTTGGGTGCGTAAGCACTTAGGCTATTTTGCACCCGTCACGTTATACGGGTTCCAGCCCCTTATCATAACAATTAACATATCTGTAATGTCACATAACTAAAAATCTTAAAACATTCTGACCGGTTAAAAGCTGAGGCTGTAGGGCACTTAGAACACATAAGGACAAAAAGACAGGACAACATGCAGAATTATACTGGCCATGGGGCCAGTCGCCAGAGCCTCGTTAGTCTGCAGTCCAGGGTGTACTATGTGGAAGTGAGGTTGACATTTGGATGTACTACATGGAAGATAACCCCTTACACCCCACAATGGGATGGTATAGTATAGGGCATTGATGTACAATTTTCCAAGAGAGGGTTATCAACAACTTAATTATATCGAAAATTCCAATCCTCAAAATTGAATGCATGAAGTACAGGAACCGAACAAATAAAATATGAACCAATAAGGATGATCAAACTTATATTCCAAGGGGAAATCCTTACCAAATATGTATACATATTAAGTACTGCATGCAGGTCACACCTAGTGAACAGAACGTAAAACAATGCACCCAATGCTTTCATATTGTTACCTGAAAAAAACCTTTAAAACTAATTTACTTATTTACATTTTATTTGGGATTACCGCTAAGCAGTTTTTCCCATGTCTATATATGTACTGTACATAAACTTACATTTTTTAGTACATCATTATTATTAAAAGACACTATCAATAAAGGCTTTTTCTACTAAATAGTTAAGTTACATTTTCTAAAAAAAGATAAGAAAAACAAACTGTCCACAATGTGGAAAACCAGATCACCATGAGCCATGTATAAGCAGCCCGTGGTGTATACACTGTGGAGGGGAACATACTGCTAACAAGAAAACATGCAAAAGCTGGGAAGAAAAACAATAAATAGCTAGACTAATGGCCTACGAACATTTATCTTATAACCAAGCAAGAAACAGGTATTATATATCTCATACACAACCCACACCCACACCGGACAACAATACAAATATTTTTTCCTCCTATGAACAAGGAAAACAGACAAGAACCTCAGCTATAGCTGGAAAATACCATGATAACAGACCTAGAAGACTAGACATGTGTCACTTGTTGGACAGTTATACCACCTGTCACAGATAAATCATACTCTACATACATTAAAAAATGGGGACCTGTCTTGCGCATACAACACCCGCAGACATTCACAGACTAAACCGTACAACAGAGAGACAGCACAATAAATCAAACTCAACAGGATGGCCATCCTACATCCAGGTGGGGGGTACAGATATTTTAAAGGAACATGGCCGGAAAATGTTAAATGTGATTTAACACCTTTCTGTAGTCTGATGTATAGTTTCGCCAAAAATGAGTCCTACGAAACTGCTATTGGGGAAGCTTGAAGACCTGGTACAACATGTGTAAGAACAGAAAGAGTTTCAGACTACTACTACTATTGTCGAGAGACCATAGTTTTTGACTCCACTTATCACCAGAACTTTCGCGGAAAGATTGCTGGCCAGGAAAAATTGTCCAAATAAATTAAAGTAAATTCGGCAAGAGGAAGTATAACCGAAAAAGGACACTGGGTCATTGGTTTTATCGAGGATGGGAGCGATGATCTAAGTCTCGGGGCTTGCTCATTAATTCCAGAAATGCTTATGTTCTACTTAAAATTGTGGACTAGCATGTGATACCAGGGAATGAAGTGCACACCTACATGTGGCGGGCATCCATAAAGTGGTAAACCACAGCGACCTTGAACACTGATGGCACTCGCACACACACACACAGCATATTGAGTCACAATGGGGTGTTGCAAAATAATTTCCTTCATAATAAAAAAAATTGAACCGGACAAGTTCATAGACCACTTGGATTTTGTTTATTCATTAAAATTTGGAATGGCTGCTTCAGCACTTGAGGTTACTTGCACCTGTCTCAAGATACAATGAGAAATTCTCTTAGCCAAAAACCATGCCCAAAGTTAAAATCCAGGTGGTAAATGTCCACAAGAGATAAGAGTGCAAAACTGTATAGGGGCCTGCACGAAACTAACAAATTAAAGGGGTATGGCAAATCATGAGTAAACAGGCACTCAGAACACATAAGGACAAAAAACAGGACACAACAAAAAATTATACTCGCCATAATGCTGTTTAGTTTCATTACAGGATGATCCATGTGTACATGTAAACATAGCATATATCACTGGGCCAAATATGTAGAAAGAAAAAAAAACTGACAAAAAATAAAATCAGAATGCTCTGGCAACTGGCGGTGGCCCACCGCCAGAAGAAAGGGAACTGGATAAAGAGGTACAAAGTATTGTAACTCATCTTGTTGTGGAGATCCCACCCAGGATTGATGGTGGTCTATTACCATCTAACAATGACTAAGTAAACTGTCTTGATTTGTTTAATACCTTATACAGCGTGTCCCACTTATACATATAATAAAAGAAAAATTCGTAACTTCTAAACAAACTGTCAGAATGATGTGATTGTTGTTTCATTTTAAAGAATGACTCAGAAATTTTTTTTAGTAACACATTCAGTGGTAGTTGCGCATTCACAGTAGTCAGAATGTCTTGAAAACTGATATTATCATTTTCTCAGTAGCCATTCGTCATGTGGTCACCACAAGAAAAGGTGTTTTGTGTTTTAACGTTGTCTCAAGTGAAGTCTGTGACACTTGTGCAGACGATTTCGTGCACGTTATGGTTTAGGTGCTACATTTCAATAAAGAAATGGGAAAAACAATTACGCGAAACCGGTTCATTTCTCAAATCTCCTTAGAGACTTTCTGGACGAGCATTTCAATGGAAAATGGATAGGAAGAGGTTCGAATTTTATTGAATGGCCCCCACGGTCACCAGACCTCACAGTGTGTGATTTTTTGTTGTGGGGGTGTGTTAAGGACAAAGTTTACTGTACACCGGTTAGAGATTTGCAAAACTTGCGTGAAAGAATTGTGGTTGCAGTAAGCAACATTACCCCCACACATGATTCAAAACGTGTGGCTTGAGGTTGACAACCGGTTTGACATTTGCGGTGCCACTAACGGTTTACATGTGGAAGTGCGCTAGTTTTCTTGATTTGTAAAAAACATTTCTGAGTTGTTCCATGTTTGAACAAAGTTTGGACAAAAAATATTCGTAAATAAAAAAGTTGTGATGTTTTCTTTTATTATACGTATAAGCGGGACACGCTGTAGATACATTAAAAAAAAAATCAATTCCCTTGTTATCAGCATCTGAAACCATACTTAGAACTGCCTATGTTTGGATAAGTTTTCAATTTTCATTGCTTTCATGTCAGTGTTCTTCATGTACATCACGAATGAATTTAAAACTTTCGTTAAGTCAGCAATTAGACTATTTTGCACCCATCACATGATATAGTGTCCAGGCCCTTACCAGAACTATAACATAACATGTTTCTTAGGATTAAAATAATCTTACCTGGGTTAAAAGCTGAGGCTGTAAAGAGGCACCCAGCACATATAAAGACAAAGGACAAAACACACACTCCTAAGAAGATTATACTGGCCGTAGGTCCAAATGCCAGAGCCTCGTTAGTCTGCAAAATGCAATCTAGGATGTACTACTGAAGAGATTGAACAACTACTCTGAAAGAAATCGTTGACAAATACCAGAGTGGCTTCCAACCTAATTTTTGTAATAAGACAATCAATGGAGAAATGATAAGAATATAACATAGATCTACATGTTATGTTCATGGATTTCCAACAGGCTTCTGATAGTATTGATAGATGCTCAATGCCCTAGAAGAATTTGGAATACCAAAGAAAATAATTAGTCTGTTTGAACTAAGTATGAAATATTCACAGCACAAGGCTTTTATTCAAGGCAAAGTAGTGCAGCCTTTGAAAAAAACAACAGGTGTAAGAGAAGGAGATTCAATATCAACACTAATATTTAATATAGTCCTACATGTAGCAATGGCAGAATGAATTAAAGTTAGGAGGGACAACAGTTAATACATCAAAAGAGGCCTTAGCTTATGCTGATGATATTGTATTAGTAGAACGAAATTGAATTTGATTTTAAAATTTTGGGTGCTGTGGTGTTTGCTTATAGCAATTATCATTTTAAAAGCTCCACCACATTCTCATTGAATTCACGAGGAGTTTTGCATCAGTGTGTACCAGACGCTCGGCTCTCAACGTCGGACAGGTAAAACTGGCAAGGGTGCTTCCCCTAGCGCGAGAATATTGTAACTCTACAGAAAAAGCCACGGCTGCGGGCGAGGTTTTCTTCCGAGAGAAAAGCAGTTGCAGTTGTGGCATACATATGAAAAGGAGCTCTATTCTTCTTGTTCGCACACTGGCGAAGGTGATTGGACACTGGTCTACATATGGATTTGACCATGCTTTTTGACTGCTGGTTTCGACATGGAATATTAAGTATACTTATATAATTCATTTTCGTTTGTGTTAATGACCGGTCTGTTTTAGTTTACTATGATTTTCTGTAATAGTTTGAATTATTCATTTTTGTGCATCGAGATTTAATTCATATATTCCACACAACCACAGTACAGTCTAAATTCAATAGCTTGATTTCTAGAATATCTCCAACAAAAGAACAAAAGATTTTCCGATCACCTAAACCCGTGCCATGCCAGAAATCTATTTAATGTGTGCTTATATTCATATTGTGTTTTAAGGGTATTATGGTAAATGAATTATTTATTATGCATGTGTGTTTTACTATTTTCTACATACAGTTATATTTGTGAAGACGTCTCTGTCAGTTATTGGAGAAGTTATGAATTGTATGGGGATTAGATTGTTATAATAAATTGCCACAAAATTGAAATTCCGACGTTTTCGAAATGTTCTTATTTGTTGATCTATCATTCCATATATATATATATATATATATATATATATATATATATATATATATATATATATATATATATATATATTGGTTTATTGTAACATATACTTTACTGAAGCAATAATGAGGGAAAGGAGCTATGTTACATATTGGATTAAGATAAAATCATAACTATAAACCATCCTCTTTTGTGCATGTTGAGATTGGATCCGTTTTCGTGGCTAGACGACCACAATTACAGAAACCGATAGCTAATTGCGACTGCTAAAGAAAATGCGAAGGATACTGTATGCTTGGGATCGGGTGCTTGAGATCCACGATATTTTGTGAGTCAGCATAAGGGGGCCAAAACTTGGTATCTCTGTGGTTATAACTGGATATTATATTTTGGATGAATGATGATTTTGCCACAGAGGTAGTAAATGGTGGTTTTGAGTAAAAAGGGAAAAAGGTTGCGGGTTTGTGTATTTTCTTACAGGTCTAGCTTTAAGACATTTAACCTTTCTTTTTTTGCTCTAAATTTGGCCAATGCTGATGTGAAGTGGTAGTGGGTTTAGTGGTTTAACAAAACATATTATGTAATTTTTTTTGCTTCCAAAATTTTACCACTTTGTTTTGAGTGCCGCGACCACGTCACAGTGCGTCAGCACTTAGACTATTTTACACCAGTCACTTTATATGGGGTCCAACACCTTATCGTTACAAATATAACATATTGTAGATTTGTGCATGTTACATACTATTAAACGAAATAAATACGTTAAATAGTATTGATTAATTTAAGTACTTACGTGAGTGAGTAAAGGTAAAGGGTTAAGCTTAAAAACACTTACAAAAACTCTGCCATATTCCAACTTAAAAATCTCAGCATGTTAAAAACTTTGTAAAAATACTCCACACTTATATTAAAATAACTAAAAAAGAATCCCAAATGGCCGTTACGAACACAGACTAGTTGTGAGGCCTACACTGGTGAGCAGCCCCCACCTCAGCTGGAAGGAAAAAGCTACCTCCCCTCCTTTATCTCTTACGTCACCAATCCAAGGTGAATTCTCGTTCTTCTTCTGCTGCTTTAAGTTGGAATATGGCAGAGTTTTTGTAGGTGTTTTTAACCTTAACCCTTTACCAAATCCTCATTCAACACTTCTTTAATGCAGCACTATGCTCTGTACCTAGAAACATCCATGAACCTGATGAAGGAGGCAGTCTGACCTCCGAAACATTGTCCTAATAAGACTCCATACTCACTCACATAAGAGGTTAAATTAATCAATACTATTTAACGTATTTATTTCCTTTAATAGTGAGTAACACGCACAAACCTACAATATGTTATCAATCTCAGATACAGGGAGAAAAGTGTGTACCTTTGAAAGAATGAGGATTAAGCTCAATAAGGTGCTGTTTAGGATCGGTTTCTTAAACAATGTAAAAAGAAGGGCATTTTACCAGGGTTTTTAAAATGGGGATATCAACCCTTGGGTATTAACGGCAGGGAACAAAAAAGAGAATTGCAATTTAGAATGTTAGGGAAAGTATTAGATGAAGTAACATGGAAGCGTATCGAGGAATGGCATTTTAGAACGGTGGAAAAAGTTAGGGTCAAAGATAGGGAAATCTTTAAGAAGAAAACTGCAAAATTAGGAATACACAAGGTGATAATTGGGAGAGAGAAAAGAAAGGAAAGAAGAAAATAGGGAAAACGTGTTAAATCTAACAACACACGAACCCCCAAAAGCCTTAATTGAAATCATGAAAATGGGGCATAAGTTTGCCATCAAAGGTGAAAACATCAGGAAAGAGGAATTTATTATCGCAACGGAAAAAATTGTGAGGACGTTAGATGAAAAAGAGGACAGGATAGAAATTAGACAAAAAGTACGTGTTGTGATCGACAAACAAATGCAAAACGAAATTAGGAATGGTTATAGAACCAATGGTAAAAGTAGGACACAAAAAGAGGAAAAAGACAAAAAAAACCTCAGGGAAAGGCTACGTAAGGGAAAAAATTGGGTAAAGATAATAGTGTATACCTGATCAAGTCTGATAAAGAAAATAAAACGGTAATGGGGAGGGAGGAATATCTATTAAGTTAGAAGAAAGCTTCAAAAACAACGATTATGAAGGGGTTAAAGGAAACCCGATAAATAAAATAAGAAACGAAGTAAGGAAAGGTATAGAAACTAGTATTACTCTAGGAAGCGGTGAAAAAAGAAACTTATTAAAGACATTAATGAGGGCAACATTCCTACTGCTTTTGGTATTCCTAAGACACATAAGACTGGGGTTCCTCTTAGACCCATAATCCTGACCTACCCGGGGTACGGGTTGGCTAAAGTATTGGTAAGTAGAATCATGAAAATTAACAAGGACACACAGTATAATGTCAAAAACTCTGTTGAGGTTAAGAAATCCATCGAAAGGTTAGCGATCGGGAATGAAGATATGATTAGTAACTTGTACGTGATAAATTTGTATCCGAGTGTACCTAGAGAAAAAGCGGGAGACTGCCTTCAGATGTGGTTGTTGGAAAAAGTGGTTGAAATTCTCACCGCTTGGGAATATGTTAGGTGGTTCTTCCTTGTAACCGGTTATAATTATTTCTATGTCAACAATAAGATTTTCAGATAGAAAGAAGGGTTGGCAATGGGCAACCTGGTATCGGGCATTGCGGCTAGCATTTTCATGCCTTTTGAAGAAAAAGCTGCTTTAGAGCAAGCAGGATGTAGTTTAAAATACTATGGGAGGTACGTCGATGATATTTTAATAATCGGGAAAGAAAAAGAGCTTGATATTGTTAGGAAAGCAGGAAAAAAGGATTGGTTTTACAAGGAAAAACCTCGTCGAAGGGAGGATTAATTTTCTAGACTTAAGTATCACAAAAACCGATAAAGGAATAAAAACAGAGGTTTTCCATAAACCGCTAGCTGGTGACTTGTATATCAACAAAAAATCTGAACACACTGGAAGGATTAACACAAATGTTTTTCTTATTTTTTTCATCAGGGCAGAAAGGCTATGCAACGAAAGAATAGAAAAAGAAATTTCATGGATAATGGAGGTTTAAAAAACGGGTATACAAATCAAGAAATGAATAAGGTAGCTAGAAAAGCACGAAGGATCATAAAAAGGGAGAACACCAATAACCCTAACGGGAATGCAAAGGAGGATGCTGAGGTAGGGAATTTGATTAAGGATTTGAGGATTTTTTTGTTGGAATCCCTTATTATAAAGGGCTATCGGAAAAAATAGAAAAAACTGTAAGAGAATATGGTATAAAATGTAGTATGAAGGGATTGAAAAACATTTCACTGAATATAAAAAGGGGGAGGAGCAGGGAATCCCGGGAGAACAAAAAAAATAGTTTATAGGATAGAATGCGAATGCAGCAAAGAATACATAGGACAGACAGGAAGAAGCATGCGCATAAGATGGGGCGGGCACAACAAGAATATCGGGGAGGGAGTGCCCAAAACTGGTCTCTCTGAACATATTATTGAAAACATACTGATAATGTGCGAATTACTCACAATTAAATATAAACTTTAGGCTAAAAGATTAAAAATCGGCAACTTACGTGTGTGAGTATGAGATTTTTCGTACTACGTTTCGGAGGTTACACTACCTCCTTCTTCAGGTTGAAACGATGTTATTCAGACACCTGACATGGTGCCTCGTCGTGAAAGTGAAGGTTAAGGATTTAGGTTAAAAAGTTGCATGAAGGACACTTTCTAAAAAAGAATATAAATTACACATCTAAAACCGCGCAATACTATAAAAAACAAAAGAACGTCCAAGGCTGAAGTCGGCGAACTGCCGACCAGTGCTCGGGGTAGGCGAATGCACGGTGTCAGCCCGTACCTGGGGAAAGAAAACTTCCCCTCCTCAATCCTTCCAAACTGGGGCTCGGGAGTCACCAATCCAAGGAAAAGTCGACCTCCACCTCGGCGGCTTTCCTAACCTCAGGAGTAACACGGAAGCCCATCTCGTCCCTATTCACTGCGGCTTTATCCCATTTTTTAAAGAAATTAACCCAGCCGTCTTCTAAATTCCCATCGTCCCTATTAAGTTTGTTCCAATTTTTCGCGCATATATAGGCAGCTTCATATACGTTTCTGTCCAATTTATTGTTAACCTCCCTAATAACTTCCCTTTTAGCAATCTTATGTCGGTTAACCAATATGTGTTCAGATAATCCTGTTTTGGGTATGCCCTCCTTTACGTCCTTATCATGCTCTCCCCACCTAACTTGCATACTTCTTCCGGTTTGTCCCACATATTCCTTTCCGCATTCACACACTATCCTGTACACTCCCTTCCGCTCTTCAGGGTTATTGCGTCTATCCCCCCTCCCTTTCTTATAGGACGTAAAGTGCTTTTCAATACTCCGGGGCGCTCTTACCCCACATTTTATTCCGTAACCCCTCACGGACTTTTCAATTTTCTCTGAGACCCCCTTAAAATACGGGATCCTGACAAAATATGTGTTCTTTTCACCGTTTCCTATCTCAGTTTTTTTCCCTCTCTTTGTCATTTTGCGATGTTTCTTGTCTAACAATCCTTTTGGCTTTCCTAGCTACTTTTTCCAGGTCGCGGATAGTATACCCATTCTTTACCCCCACCTTCCTTATCCATTCCCCTTCTTTCTCTTTCTCTTTTACGTCATTGCACAGTCTTTCGGCGCGAATGAAAAAATTAAATGTTTTTCTTAACTTTTTCATTCGCGCCGAAAGACTGTGCAATGACGTAAAAGAGAAAGAGAAAGAAGGGGAATGGATAAGGAAGGTGGGGGTAAAGAATGGGTATACTATCCGCGACCTGGAAAAAGTAGCTAGGAAAGCCAAAAGGATTGTTAGACAAGAAACATCGCAAAATGACAAAGAGAGGGAAAAAACTGAGATAGGAAACGGTGAAAAGAACACATATTTTGTCGGGATCCCGTATTTTAAGGGGGTCTCAGAGAAAATTGAAAAGTCCGTGAGGGGTTACGGAATAAAATGTGGGGTAAGAGCGCCCCGGAGTATTGAAAAGCACTTTACGTCCTATAAGAAAGGGAGGGGGGATAGACGCAATAACCCTGAAGAGCGGAAGGGAGTGTACAGGATAGTGTGTGAATGCGGAAAGGAATATGTGGGACAAACCGGAAGAAGTATGCAAGTTAGGTGGGGAGAGCATGATAAGGACGTAAAGGAGGGCATACCCAAAACAGGATTATCTGAACACATATTGGTTAACCGACATAAGATTGCTAAAAGGGAAGTTATTAGGGAGGTTAACAATAAATTGGACAGAAACGTATATGAAGCTGCCTATATATGCGCGAAAAATTGGAACAAACTTAATAGGGACGATGGGAATTTAGAAGACGGCTGGGTTAATTTCTTTAAAAAATGGGATAAAGCCGCAGTGAATAGGGACGAGATGGGCTTCCGTGTTACTCCTGAGGTTAGGAAAGCCGCCGAGGTGGAGGTCGACTTTTCCTTGGATTGGTGACTCCCGAGCCCCAGTTTGGAAGGATTGAGGAGGGGAAGTTTTCTTTCCCCAGGTACGGGCTGACACCGTGCATTCGCCTACCCCGAGCACTGGTCGGCAGTTCGCCGACTTCAGCCTTGGACGTTCTTTTGTTTTTTATAGTATTGCGCGGTTTTAGATGTGTAATTTATATTCTTTTTTAGAAAGTGTCCTTCATGCAACTTTTTAACCTAAATCCTTAACCTTCACTTTCACGACGAGGCACCATGTCAGGTGTCTGAATAACATCGTTTCAACCTGAAGAAGGAGGTAGTGTAACCTCCGAAACGTAGTACGAAAAATCTCATACTCACACACGTAAGTTGCCGATTTTTAATCTTTTAGCCTAAAGTTTATATTATTGAAAGTGGGCATAAGATTGTAACAAGAGAAGTCGTTAGGAAAGATAATAATAAATTAAATAGGAATTATTTTGTTTTCTTGTACTGTATATGTATGTAGTACTGTGTACTGTATGTATAAAATAAACCTGTACTGTATGTGCTTTTCTTTGTTAAATACATAGCCTATTTATAAAATAAACCTGTACTGTACATGCTTTTCTTTGTTAAATAAACACATGTCCGATTATCTGCAAAAATCATTATCTGCATAACCTTCGGTCCCAATTAATGCGGATAAACGATGCTCTACTGTATTTTTCTGGATGTTTCAAGCATAAATATCTCATCTACATATTAACCATGCCAAATTATAAGTTTGCCATATTTAATCGTCTGGCTGATTTTGTCCAAATGGAATATGTTATACATACTCCAAAATATCTGGCTGCTACGAAAATGGCATTTTCAATGGTCAAAACATTAGTAACACCCAATTGGGTCCCCAATGCTTCTTAAACATGCACTATATTTCAAAACATTTATTCTCAAACTATAGCTTAGTGATGCACCATTGAACAAACAGTAATGCAATCAACATGAGCGCAACATCAGATTATTCCTACCAGAAAAGTCAGGACTTGGAGAACACAGCATCACAGAGGGACACACGGTTTTATTTGCGGACATCAAAAAAATAGCCAAATGTGCCAGTTACTAGGACCAACAAGTAGAAGAAGCCATAGCCATTTCACTGGGAAGTGCCAATCTCAACAGGGACGTAGGGTTCCAGCTCAGTCACACATGGAACCCACTCCTCCGTAAGAACAAAGCTCCAGCCAATAAGAACACCAGGATCCAGAGCGAGCCAAGAAGACAAGAGTCCAAACTCTGCCCCATAATAGTCATATATTTAACCCTACAGTGGTCTCCATTTCTATATTCCCTGATGATGAGAGCAATGTATGCACTCGAAACATTGGAAGCCAACATAGACTTAACCTGGCTGGTAATCCGAGAACACTTGCTCGAATCTTGAAATGCTTTGAACAAATGTAAATGCAAAACAAAAACATTCCTGAGGTGTATAAAGTTGTGATTCATTTTAGCTAAAAACATCTAAATTTGCATCAGTTATTGTCATCCAAAAATTGGTGACTTACCCCATCCTTCTTAAAACACACACTATACAGTACACAGTTTTTATTAAAAACTTAAAACTCAAGCGATGCCCTTACATACGAGTGTCAACCTTCAAGGAGTTCAGACGTGCGTGATTAGCTCTCTCTTTCCGCTTGAGTTGCCCTCTGTGAACTGCATGTAAGAGGGTCTGTCTACCCAACTCAAGCTTGAATGGAGGAGGGAAAACTGCAGCAAAAGTACTTACTTTGTCGTAAATTTTTAATTGTTAAGAGCAGTATTGCCCAAAAAATAGGAATCAGCAAAGCAATGAATTGTAAACTCCATCTCGACAGCCATAGCGAAGGAACTCAACCAACAGTTCGGAGACCTGGACAGACGTATCGCCCTGGCATTGGAAAAAAATTAAACCAGCGTTCACTACTGTAATCAAAACTGCTGTGGAGGATGCAGTCAACAAGTAAAAAAAAAAAACGATCTCAAGAAGAAAAATCTCTGAGCTAGACAAGCAGGTGAAGCAAGTGCGAAAGGATCTGAACTCCCTGGAACAGTATGACAGTCGCCTGAACCTTGTTTTTCACATAGCATCAGTGAAAGTGAGGGTGAAAATTGTGAAGTGATTGCTTCAAAAATCATCAATGAGAAAGTGAAAGTGCCACAAGATGTGTTTCATCGTGTTCACCGACTGGGGCACCTTGACGTGATGGCAACCCCGGCCGATCATTGCGTGCTTTGTCACCTACTCCCAGAGAGACTTGGTCTACAAGAACAAAAAGAACCTCAAGGCTACAGGGACAGGTATCTTCATAACTGAAAACCTCACAAAAACAAATTTGGACCTTTTTAACAAGGTAAGGCTTAGTAAAATATTAGAACGAGTATGGACAACCGATGGAAATGTACTTGCCCTACACAACTGAAACGTGGTTAGGATTAGTGACTCTGAGGACAATGAAAAACATTCAACAGAAAGTACCGCTGTCCCGCCAAACTCCCCTCCTAATGGTGGTGTTTATTTTTTAAACGGCTTCCCCAATCAATGATGGACGGGCAAATGTGACCAGTCAAAGGTGGAGGGGAGGGGAGTGAAGGAAAACATTCTGCGGCAAACCACACAAAGCATGAAAGGCTCTCTGCTTTCCTCAAAGGAGGGCAACAACATATCACATAATAGACTGTTACATGTAAACAACCTAGCACCTCCCGGATGGCCTAGTGGTAGCGTCATCGCCTTGTATTGAAGGGGTCCCAGGTTCGATACCCGGTGGAGGCACTTGGCACAGTGGTTCGGATCCCACTTTAAACTATAGGTCCAGTCTCAATTAGCCTTACTTTGCACAAAGTGGATTTAAAACACCAAATTAAAAAAAAAAAACATTACTTAGTATTCCAACTCACGCCAGCATATATCGGCAAGCTCAAAAATCTATATTTCTCCCATTTTTAGTTAGTTATCAACAAATATTTTCATTTTTTTTACTTTTGTGTCAGTATTCACATTTCTTTCCTCATTTTTTACTATTTTATTCTTTAATTTCAGATTTATTTTTTCATTTAATTTTAATTTTTAAAATTTTGATTGTAGGAAGTAATAAGTCACTATGAAAACTAGCACCCATTTTTTTAAAAATTAAGTGTTATTATGCGTATGCACTTTCCATTGTTATTGCCATATGCAACCCACACGGGACAGAATATATACTCCATGACCAACAGTGGAGGAAAAGATAAATCAAATGACCCCACCAATGTAGTCAATGATGCAGAAATGCCACTCCCAATCAGAACTCACTCCTGTTACTTTGAAGAGTCACCCATTAATATCCACCACAGCAATTACCACATAAAGTAACAGCTCGAAGCTGAAATAAATACATCTGAAAATGGTTTTAAATTATGTCATCTAAATATTCAAGGTTTACTCACAAATTTAAAGAAATAATATCGGACTTAAACTTTCACCTGATAGCCATTACAGAAAGCTGGTTAAAACTCAATATTAGTAATAATACGGTAGACATCGAAAATTACACATTAGTTCGACAAGATAGATTAAACAAATCTAGAGGTGGTGTGTGCTTATACATATCTAAATCGCTGAAATGGAAATTTTTAGACAGGATCGTTAATAATGATACCAGCGTAGAGTCCCTTGTAATCGAATTAACTATTGATAGGAAAAAAATTGGAATTATGGTAGTATGTGGTATAAATATGGTAGTATGTCAGCTATACTCGCAACAGCCATGTAGCTGATATCCTCCAACACCTATACTTAAGTTACAATTACTTCATTGTGTTAGGCGACTGGAATATCAACTTGTTAAGAAAGAATGAAACTAGCACTCTACTCCTTCAGAGTATAATCAAGGAAGTTCACGGGAAACAATTACCAAACCAACCAGTGACAGCAACGTCAAAATCATTAATTGATTTAATCGTTTGTTCACAAGACTTAATTGTAAATCAAATTGGTCAGCGAGTTACCAGGAATTACAGATCACCATATAACATACTCCATATTTGACCTGTACGCACCGAAACAATTTTAAAAATCTATCAAAATTATAAATTTCAAAACGATCGACTTGGACAAGTTTCGAAAAGACGCGGAAAATGTGGAATGGTGTAAAATCAAAAGAAACTAGGATGTAGATGCAGTGGTGGAGGCCCTGCATTATAACATTATCAGGTTCATAGATAAGCATGCCCCCAACGAAAAATTCCTGTAACCAAATCTCACTTTCCCTGGATTTCAAATCGAGTAAGGGAATTCTGGAAGTTACGCGACTACTTTCATCTGAGATATGGAAATACAGGAGACCCAGTTGCTCTCCTATCATACAAATATTTCAGAAATAGAGCCAAAAAAGCTGTCAGAAATGCAAAATTTAAACACTATAAGAAAACTATAAATATGAATGTAAAAAATACAAAAAAATTATGGTCCAACCTCAGAAGCCAGGGACTTTTACCAAATAAAAATAGTAATGTGCTCTCCTCAGATACATTTCGGCCAGATGCAGTAAACAAGTACTTTGTTAACCTGAGTGGACCCTCACATAGCAATGCAGCGGTAATTGATGAAACTAACATTTATCTCTAGCAACCCAATTGTGCTCGATAGACACTTAAATTGGGAGGCACAAGTATAATTTATTGTGAAAAACTGTATGGGGAAACTTAAATCTTTGTATCATTTAAAACATAATGTGGACGCTAATGTTAAAGATCACCCTATGCAAGCACTCATCCTTAGACTATGTGTCTAGCGAAGGCAGGGAGAGTGTAAATAACAGACTGTAGTGTGCAGCTGTCGCGGACCCCGTTCACCGGGAAAGACAATCGCAGATGCCGGGACGTTTGCCGCCGAGTCTCATAGTGAATGTCAGGGAATGCTCTGTATGTTGTGCCACTATGATTTCCCTCTTGTAAGAAAGTGCCTGATAATCAAGGTGCTTCAAAATTATAAGCTTTGTATAAATATGCTACATCATTCAATGCAAACGTTTTATCGGAACATGCCTGATATTTTATTTTTCTTGGATTCTTTTTATTTCTGTAAAAATTCCAGTTGTAGCATGATTTGAGGAAAATGGCCCGAAAACCCCACTATGACTTGTACTACATCCACTATTTTTATTTTTCTAAGCTCTGCTAAGCCCTTTCTTTCAAGTTTTCCAAAATAACTTGACAATCGCAGAACCTCTCAAGCATTTGAGGCAATAATTACAACATTTTCTGAACAAACCCACTTTTTGACTGAGTTCTTTTGGTGGGTTTATCTCTAAAAAGAAAAAAAAGGTGGGGAAAACTGGGTTGGGCCCACCCAGGCCAACCCTGCTGGACACTGAAACAAAAACATAGCAAGATGTCGGGCACACCTGATATTGCCCTCTGACATGAACAAAGTTGCCAGTACACATTGGAGTTTGAAAGAAAACATACATTTTTTATGAATATGTCATAATTACACGATACGTTTTCTGCAATACGTAAAATGTGTAAAAAGACATTGATCTTTTATCATTTGAGTAACTATCCACAGAGACCATCAATGTATATCCAAAACCAAAAATTTTGCAAGCAACTCCACAGTTCTCTTTTATCCATGTTTATTTTCAGTTAGTTCACAAAAGTTTTACAAATGAGCAACTTTTCTCCCATATTGAACGCTCATGTATTTGAACGTTTTCTAGTATATTGTTTAAAAAATATGAACATGGACAAAGCTAATACATAGTGGAAAATTCCTGTCTATCAAAAAAGTTACGTACATCCATAGTCTTGGTTTCATGACTATTTGTAGGAGAAATGGCAAATGTGTGAATTTTGGCAAATACACCATGTAAAATTGTTTAGCCTATTCTAAAATATGGCACTGCGAACATCTAAAGTCTTAAGTAGCACCGAAAACGAAATTGTTAGCCGAAATTCATAAAAAGCAAAAAAAAGGTAAACATCAGGTTTTTTTTTCAATAAAGCTGGCTATCTATCGAAAAAAAACATCCATTCATAAAAGCTGGCTTTTTTTGCATCTCTAATCATCACAAACACATGTTGTATGTGACATCACCTTCTCCGAATGTATACTTGTAACAAGAGAATTCAATTCTAAACACTTTAGACAGGGAAAATAACAAATCCAAAATTCTTGACTTTTTTCACCTTTCTTACCTTTTTCTTAATGTGTATTTAATCGCCCCCTACTTAGGTATGGTTGGAAATTAAGAAAATATAATTTTTTATATAATGAAGAACCCTTACCACAAGCCCGGTTAAGATGAAACCTGAAGCTCTACTTTAAAAAGAAATTTAGACTTGCTTTAATTAATAATGCATGTAAAAATTGATGCTACAGACTTCATCCTGGATTGGGAATGGCCACATTACTTTAAGATTTTTACAAAGCTTAACGCATACAAGAATGTAATTATTAAGGAACAAAGTGAACAAATCTTAACCACAACTCAATACAATTTTATTAAATCCCAGTGCAGATATATATCTGCATATAACAATATAATGTAAAAAAAAAAAAAAATCTTGGCCACAAGCATAATTTCTTGACCTTTCTTGACTGGTAGACACCCTGCTACAGCATCAGTTTGCTGCACAAAAAACTCAAACAAAATATGAATGATTATGTACGATAAGGAAATTCTTGGCATCTAAACATTTCACTTATTCTGTTCTAGACCACAGAATAGCCAATCTAGTATAACTAACAAAGAGGATAGGAATTTGTACTTCCTGTCTGTCAAGAGAGAAAAAAAAAAACAATAATTATGACATAATCCCCACATCATCAGATTAGAAACCAGTAATTTGTGCACAGATATTGATGGGGAAAGATTGAAAAATATTCCCACGGTTTAAGTTATGAATGGTTCGTAATAATCCCCAACAGATGATTTACATTTCTGGTGAAGGTCAAGAGATGGAGCACCCTGGGAACAGCTGATTGGTGGAAGAGGCTCGAACGAAGCGAGACAGAGGAGATGGTTGTTATGGAGTGCTTTCCGGAAACAAATAGGTATGTGTTTGCCTAAGCAGTGGAGTTTGACTGTTAGTAAATGGATAAGCCTGACATTAGTGGTTCATGGAAGGCATACAATGATGAAACCTGTGGAGAGAGATCCGTAGCCACCAGGTATCGTTCTCTTCATGCTACTACCATGCTTTATGTTGAGGACATTCTATTACACTTTGCAACAAGGAAGCAAATTGTCACATAGATGTCCAGTTAAGTCCTTGGAAGATCTGAAATAGTGAATACAATATCCAGTTCATGCAAGAAATATACATACAAAGTGAATACCAGTTAAAAATTGATTATTGCATATGTGCATTTCCATTAAAGAAGAATGTCAGAATGATGCCATCTTGGGAAGGTTCTGTTCCAGCCTTCTTGAAAGTCACTTAAGGGCTTTATGCATTGCTACCTAAGAATGTAATACAAGTAAAACATTCAGTGAATCTTGTATAGGAGATTACAAACGGTAAATTCAATGATCTAATGTAGAGTTCGTCACACGGGTATTGGACATGATGTTATAGCATGCTTCAAGTGACATATGTGTGCACATTGGTAAAGCCTAAAATCATTAAGCTAAATATTGGAATGATATCTCACAGTTCTATGGACAAAGTGAGAATCATTATTTATTTTGTTTTGTCGGAATATGCCAAAGGACGTACTACGAAGAAATTTTCAGCGAAAAATGCATTAACATCTGTACGCTGGGAGGAACCAGGCAATGTCGAAGTCTACTGTGTTTCAAAGGCAATAGATCCCGTTGCGGTAGCACTGGCAGAGACGATTCCGCACAGGTAAAACAGCCACAACGAGAAATCAGGCGAGGCCAGGCCGGCTCAGTAGCTAGAGAAATTGCACGGTATGACAGACCCCCTCGTTAGAGTCCTGGTCGAGCCTGCATTTTTCGCTGAAAATTTCTACGTAGTACATCTTCTGTGTGCGCCTAATCTTCAATAATAATATCAACTCTTAACAATTTGTGGGATCATTTGTTGGTGTTTGACTAGTCGTAAAACAGATGCTTTGTGAGGTACAGGAGAAGCAGGAGATTTTTCTTGGAAAACCTCTTGCATATAGAGTGTAAGAATGAGTAGTAAAATACTCTTGAGCAATGCACACGCTCTGCTCCAAAGAATATGCCATGCAGAATCAATTAAAAGAACAAACATAGTAGCGTCGAAAGTGAGCGAAGAGAATTCAGAATAACCAGAGGCAGACTAGGGTGCTGTAAATAAAATATCAGTGCCTAGAAACGCATCCCTTTTTTACAGCATGGGCTCAAACATGGCTGTTCATTGAATTTTGACAGTTTTTGGGGTGAAATATCTCAGATGGGTCCCCTTTAAAAATTCTGAAATTTGGCACATAGGAAGCCCTTCATGAACCTAACTCACAGTAAAAATCTCAACTTTTAGATTCAACTCGTTTTGGTCAATATGAGGTAACATATGTCACCTAATTTGACGTTGCAAAGTAAGGTTTAACGACATTCCATACTTAGAATAATGAAGTCTTTTCTTTTTCTTTTTTAAATTTGGGTTAAATAAAGTCTCAGAAAATATAGCAACGTAAGGTTTTAATACTTGACTTACCATAAATTGAAATTACAAGGTATGACAATTGAAAATCTGCGAAATTTCATTGAAAAAGGTTTGATTTAATAGGTACCCACGACCAGTTGGTATTGTCAGCTCCAGTTTCCTATTCATTCTCTTTGTTAAATCAGGCAGGTTTCTTTGTTCTTTCACTAAGTTCCTAAGTAAATTATCAGAAACCTTCAGTTCATCACATATTTTTTCTTGACCAAGTGGTAGCAATCAAACTGATGATTCTGACCTTTTCAACATTAGTTTTTTGCTCATTTACATTTTTCTTCTTATAATTTCAATTATATGATTGTACTGGCCACGTAAAGGATTGTCACACTTGCTTTCCTTTTCTTCAGTTTTAATACTTAGTGAAAAGCAACTTTCCAGTTTCCTTTGTACTCCTTGTAAGATGTGAATAGTTTTTCGAGCAAGATCACTTTATTGTTTTTCAGCAATCAGCCTCCTCAGTTTTGAAACAGGTGATGCATAAAAAATAGAACAGACTTCATGCATTTCCTTTAGTTTTCCTTGGCTTGGCACAAAGACATGATTTCAATTCTGGCATTTAAGTGAGTCACTTTCTCCACATATGAAACTTTTACTCCAACATATCAGGCATATTGATTTAACTGGTGAAAGGTTTTCTTGACACTTTTTTTTACCTTACCTTACTTAACCTTTTCTTTAAGTGGTACTTCTGAAGATCACAACATACTTTACCATATAAAAAGCTATATTTAATGGTATTTGCATATTGTCTCTAAGCCATACACCTGTAGTCTTGACTTAAGAAGTGTTATCATTTTCACAGACTTTGTTAAGATTAGTTAGGTCTTTGGAAACTCTACCAAAAGGGTATTTATGACAGTCCTATCCAGTTAAAAATATTACATAACACTCCATTTCCTGTCACAGATAACAAACATTCACAAGTCACTACTCTCGGCACATTAGGCAAAGGAAGAATGCCAGCAGAGATTGTACATGCACAGATCAATTCCAGGCTTGCCTCACATCCTATCAAAACATGTCTCTGAATCTTCTGCTGTGCATGACTCACATCTATTTCAACGAATGTCTTTTCTTGGAAGAAAAAAAAAGTGGAAAATAAAGGAAACAAAAGATAATATATATTCTACCAGCTTTGACACTCCAAAATAGCCTACTTACCATGGAGTGCCCAAAGATGGGTTGGTGGGGGTCATAACCCAATACCTTTGGCCTAGTATTCCATAAACAATTACATCAAAGGCAGGATAATGTGGCAAAAACAGGGCTGTATAGTAAAAAAGTATATGTAAACCCCTTCCCCTCCCTTTCAAAATTCCTGGGCATGCCACTGCCTATCTTAAGCTGCATATACTGCAACATTGATAAAAATATGGGGGAAGCTCAGTTTTGGAGCTGACAATACCAACTGGTCGTGGAGTGGGTACCTAATAAATCAAACCTTTTGCAATGAAATTTCGCAGATTTTCAATTGTCATACCTTGTAATTTCAATTTATGGTAAGTCAAGTATTAAAACCTTACATTACTTTATTTTCTGAGGCTTTATTTAACCCAAATTTAAAAAAGAAAAAGAAAATACTTCATTATTCTATTTAACCTTACTTTGCAACGTCAGAAATTAGGTGACATACGTTACCTCATATTGACCAAAATGAGTTGAATCTGAAAGTTGAGATTTTCACTGTGAGTTAGGTTCATGAAGGGCTTCCTATGTGCTAAATTTCAGAATTTTTAAAGGGGACCCACCTGAGATATTTCACCCCGAAAACTGTCAAAATTCAATGAACTCATATTTGAGCCTATGTTGTAAAAAAGGGGTGCATTTCTAGGCACTGATATTTTATTTACAGACACCCTGCAGGTAGGTCTACACATGAAAAAAAAAATCAAGCCTTAGACTAAACACCTTCATTAAAAAAAATCGAGCTAAAAATGCAATTTTTTAACTATTGTTACCTCATTTTCCACCATAATTTTCGTACTTACGATGCAATTTCAAGCAAAACATACCTGAATATGATAGGAAGTATACTTCATTAGCTACAAAATGAATTTTGTTTCTGGTCTCTAGCTTTAATGGTTTTCGATATATTAAGGTTTCTGTATACTGCTATATGATCAAAAAAAGCCATGCGATATGTTGGAAAAATGGCTGCCCCAGGAGAACTAAAGAAAATATTTTTTTTGAACATTGGTTTTGATATCTAGAAACATGTACAAACCTATGTACAAAAAATGATTTTATTTCTAAAATGGTCATGCAACCATTTTTAAAAAAATGGATGAAGATGAATGACCCACATGGAACATTGTGCTCTCGTCCAGAAAGCAAATGGCGGCAGCAGCAATAGTGTCGGAGAGAGATTTTCGCAGAAAAACACATAAATTTGCATTAAACTGGATCAAAACTACATTCCCAAACTTCAACAACGCTAAAGAAAATGATTTGCATAAGTACTTTCTTCTGCAAAAAATAAAAAATCAGTCTCCACTATACGAAAGTGTTACCTGATTTCCATAAGTACTTTCTTAAGTTAAAAGTAAGAAATCCGTTTCCACTATACGAAAGTGTTGCCTAATTTTGATCTCGAAATCACGAATCTGAAGTTAAAAATTGGCGGTCACGTCTAGGAAATGCAAAATACCGTGCAGACATTACCGCTATGATTGTCGATACACTAATGGTCGCCATGTTTGATGATGTCAACAAGTGAAGTTCGCTGTCCTTTCTATGGAGTGTTGCTTACATATGGTCTTCAGTAAATGTGGAAAACATACTTGCCCCACGAACCATTCACGTAAGGTTAGGTTAGTGTAAAACAGTCAAAGCCGGGAAACGGATTTCTTCAAATTTACAGGAGAAAGTACTTAAAGAATTGAGTTTGTGTAATTTCAGAAGGTCGTAGAAGTATTTTCTCACATTGTTCAATGTATTTGCCTGCTAATTCATGTATTTTTCTATAATAATGTCCGTCCGATGCACGAAAGCTGTTGCTTGCATTTCCATCCATGCACTTGAACCGGATGTTGCGAGCATCTGATGACGTAATCCCCAGTAAGTGTTTCAAATACCACAGTTTTTACACTATATTGCCCAACCTAACCTTACCGTTATGGTGTGTGGGGCTATCCCGAATGGTTTTTGGAGCCATGCGGGAATTTTTCTGTTAAGAAGGTTGAAACACTGCTTTGCCATTTGAAACACAACACTAGTCAAGATTTGCCTGCCATTTTGAGTGTTCAGGAAGCGAGAAAAGAATGAACAAATATGTCGACAATAGATACTAATTTCGTTAAAAATAACAAAAAACCTTGTTAAACAATCGGTAAAATTTTTGTTTCTCCAAAACGTATTTCTTCACTTTTACAGGAGAAAGTACTTACCAAAATGAGGTTATTTATACTTTAGGAAGGTCTTGCAAGTGTATTTTCCCCTCCCTTAAATTTTTTTGCCAGTAAATCATGTAATTTTCGACATTAATGTCACTCCGATG
Source organism: Lepisma saccharinum (assembly GCF_977018435.1). Lineage (NCBI taxonomy): Eukaryota > Metazoa > Arthropoda > Insecta > Zygentoma > Lepismatidae > Lepisma > Lepisma saccharinum. Next base: position 11,855,728 of record NC_139240.1, read on the forward strand.
CACGAAAGCTGTTCCCTTGATGTCCGTCTACTACGTGAACCAAATTTTGCGTGCGTTTAATGACGTAACAACCGGTCAGTGTTTCCAAATACGCAGTTTTGTAACTGTGTAACAGTTCTAGAACATAAAAACGTGAGTTACTGTTCAATCATTTCTGATTACGAACTTGCGACAACATGACATGCACAGGATCAGTGGTGTGCTCAATGTGAGGTTGACCCCCCTTTCGCCCAGTATCTCTAAGGCTATTTATGAATGGTTCGTGGGGCTATTTATGAATGGTTCGTGGGGCTATTTATGAAAGGTTCGTGGGGTTATCTGTGAATGGTTCGTGGAGCTATTTATGAATGGTTCGTGAGGCTATCCGTGAATGGTTCGTGGGGCTATTTATGAATGGTTCATGGAGCTATCCGTGAATGGTTCATGCAGCTATTTATGAATGGTTTGTTAGGCTATCCGTGAATGGTTTGTGGGGCTATTTATGAATGGTTCGTGGGGCTATTCGTGTATGGTTCGTGGGGTTTTCGAACGCGAAAAAAAATTCTAATATTGAAAAACCAATATAACTATGTTTGCCTAACCTAACAGAACCTAACCTTGCCGTACATGGTTCGTGGGGCTATTTATGAATGTTTCGTGGGGCTATCCGTGAATGGTTCGTGGGGCTATTTATGAACGGTTCGTGGGGTTTTCGAACCCGAAAAATTATTTTTTTTTTGTAATTTTAAAAAACAAATTTAACTATGTTTGCCTAACCTAACACAACCTAACCTTCCCGTGCATGGTTCGTGGGGCTATTTATCAATCGTTCGCGGGGTTATCCGTGCATGGTTCGTGCATTTTTCGAATCTGAAAAGAAATACAAAATCAGTAACACCAAAGTAGGTATTTTTCTATGAAGAAGGTTGCAACACTGCATAACCACTGATCATGCACAACACTAGTCAAGATTTCTCCGCCATATCGCATGTAACGCAAGCGAAAGCGAACAATACAAAAATACTCGATATTTCTAAAATTGACATTATTTGCGTGGAAAAAACGAAACGCGAACTTGAAGAATCCTTAGGAATGCACAAAACGTAACTATCAATGTGAAAAATACGAAAATAAGGGAATTAGAGACGTTTGGTGGTTACTGAAATTTTAATAACAGGTATTTTTCATCATTCATGCATCTCCGTTGCACGATAGCTCGTGCCACCATTACCGTCGACTATGTAAATGAAATGTTCCGTGCGTTAGATTACATAACATCCTGACAGTGCAGAAACCACGCGGTAGTTTTACAAGATGACGTGTGAGCGGGATTTTTTTTTCCAATTTAATCTTCTATGTTCGCCTAACCTTCCGTGAATGGTTTGTGGATTAATAACAATCACTTTTCGGTTAATAAGTGTTAGTGTAACAACCACGCGGTAGTTTTACAAGATGACGTGTGAGCTTTTTTTCTTTCCAATTCTATTTTCTATGGTAACACTTTACTATATCGGAGACGGATTTCTTCAAATTTACAGGAGAAAGTACTTACGCAAATCATTTTCTGTAGCGTTGTTGATGTTCGGGAATGTAGTTTTGATCCATTTTAATGCGAATGCATGTGGTTTTGTATGAAAAACTATTTGCGACGTGCTATTGCTGCTGCCGCCATTTGCTTTCTGCACAAGAGCATGATATGCGCTATTGCTGCTGCTACAACATGATGTGTCGAGAATGCATCGTGAAGTTGTTGCTGGGTGTGGAAGATGCCGTGGAATTTGTAATTTGCATGTTGTCCGTATATGCTAAATTGAACGAAAGGAGTGCTAATGGAACCTAACCTAAGAGGCCTAACCTAACCTATAGATCTACCAACTTATTTGAAACCCTGGGCAGAAACAAGTGGCGCTAGTGTCGAATGTTTAGGAGGGGAGCTCGGGAACTCTGGGCAAGGGAAGGGATGGCAGAAACACGTGTTTTCCCCCCTGTGTTGCCAAATCTAGAAGTGGGCGTGTGCCGTGAAAGGTTTGCAAGTAAACAAATACGTTTCTAGACGTGGTAATTCAAATAACATAGCATAAGAGAGAGGAGGGAGGGGGACACTAAAGTTAAAAACGCCAGCTGTCTCGCAGAAGGATATCAACAATTTAAGCACATAAGATTAATATTCTAAATTATGTAAACTATAAAAAAAATATATATGTAAAAAAAAAAAAAGAAAAAAGCATGAATCCAAGTTTCATCAATGTAAACAACAGGCCTCCCTTCGTTGCGGAATCTGTTGATCGCACGAAGATATCTTGCTCTCCAAACCACAATGTTGCTTCGTTCAACCAGAGCTAAGCGAGAGTTTCTACATTTTTTTAAAATTTAAAGCCTATTTGTTTCATAATTTTCCGTAATGTTTCTCGCCCCCATGATAATTAATTTCTTCCTTAGCAATAGCTAAAAGTTTCAATATTGTAGGAACTTCTCTTTTCACTACGTACATTTCATGGACAATTTCTGGTCAGGGGTTTGCAAATCTTTTTTCTCTCTTTTCAGTTTTTTTAAGCAATGACTCCGACCGTCCCGTTAGATATTTTGATTTCATTTGATTTAGTTTATTTTACTTCACGTTTTGTGCCTCTTGGCTAATTTGCGAAGATTGGGATGAGTGATGAAATTGATGAAAGGACATTCACAAACAACCAAGCCCGACCGGGATTCGAACCCGGGAACCTTGGCGTCGCAGCGCCCGTTAGATATACTGCTCTCTTTAGGGGTTGATCGCGAGGATAATTCCACCCTTCTCTTTTCTCTTCTTCACACTTCTCGATGATTCGTAGTAGCAAATTTCGCTCACTGCTGTGCACAACTTTCGACACTTTACACTTACTCAAAAACACGTCTACGCACATCAACAACACTCCTCGAATTCTTGAAGAGAGTAAAATTAGCAACACTGTGTCAGCGGAAGTGGGAAGGTCCTTGCCTGACCAGCGCCAGAGCAAACACCGGGGATGAAAGAAGGGGGTGGGGGAGGCTGGTTAGTTCGCATATTTTCCGAGGTTTCAGAAAGCTTGGTGGATCTATAGTAGGCATACCTCATCCCCGTGATGGTTCGTGGGGCTATCGTATGTAAGAAATAGACATTATTTTCGTTAGAATTCCATTATTTCACCTAAAGAAATGTTCTGCAATGCAGAATAGTACGTTATCAATGTAAAAAATTGCGAAATAAATCATTGATAGGTGTCTCCGGTATAGTAAAGTAGTACCTTTTCTATGTTTCCTTAACCTAACCTAGCCTAATCTTCCGTGAATGTTTGTGGATCAATTTTCACTTAAAAATCTTTTGTGAATAGTTTGTGCGGCATTTATCGGTTCATAAATTTGGAAACACTGGACATCAGCTAAGGAATGTGGATCTTAATGTGGCAACCTGGATTGTCTGTACCATGCTCCAACCAGGCAAAATGAATGAAATTGCAGATGAATTAATAAAACATAACATGCAAATAACAGCATTACAAGAGATAAGATGGAATGGGGACGGATGGATTAAAAAGAAAGAATTCTCTCTTATGTATAGTGGGCATCCAACAATTAAAGGAAGAAATGGCACAGCTTTTTTAGTTACTGGAAATGTGAGGAAATGTATACTCGGATTTGAACCAATAAATGACCGAATATGTAAATTAATAATAAAAGGAAAATTCAACAATATGACCTTTATGTGAATATATGCACCAACTGAAGACACAAACAAAGATATTGAACATTTCTGTAGTGAACTGTCAGATGTATGTGATAGAGTACCAAAACATGACACACTAATTCTACTGGGAGATTTTAATGCAAGAATAGGTAATGAATCCAGCAGCAGTGGAGTATCAGGCAGATTTTCCCTACACAAGTGACAATGGAGAAAGCCTGATACAACTAGCACAATTACAAAACCTTGATATCAGTAGCACTAGATTCCACTTTGGTAGTTTATCTGTGGGTCCTACTAAGGTTAAATTGTGCTGTAGAAAATGTGAAGGAATAACATTGAGGTAATTGTTGCATGTAAGTATTTTGTGATGATGACATGTTTCGTGGTATGACTTGAGATGACCGGACCCATCTCCGATTTTCTTCGTTTTTGACATAGTTACATTTAGTAAATGTCTGTTATATCGGAGACACATTTCTATAGGATATTTTCAGTTTTAAATGGTTCGTACTTACCAGTTGTGTATTGCGGAACATAGTTGAAGGTGCCATTATGCATTTTACACGAAAATAACTTCGATTTTCACATTACGAGTAATTCTTTTGGGTCCTTTCTTCCGTTGCAGAACATACAATATGGCGCGCACAGCTGTGGATCTTCGCGCGTCGTGCTTGTGTTTTGTCAATTTGGAGTGGGTATCCAGTGTTTCAACCTCCTTCATCGAAATATACCTACTTTCGTGTTCATTATGTCATCACAAACCTTTGACGGATAGCCCCAAAACCATTTCCGGCAAGGTTAGGTTAGGTAAGGTAAGCATAGTTAAAAAAATAAAAATTCTGGTAAAAAAAAAGGCACGTTTGGAGACACTGGCAAGACTGCATGACTTTCGACGCTCGTGCCATCTGCAGGTACATAATGGAAACAACAGCATAATGTCGCTTTGCACAAAATGCAAGTTTATTATATCAAAAGTGCTTATTTCTTGTTGTGCAGCATTCTACGGTGAGAAAATACCTCCATGAACTTTCAAAATACTACAGAAACTCATTTCTGTAAGTAGTTTCTTTGGCATGAGTTTACAATACCGGACCACTCTCCAATTTCTATAAAATTTCGCCTACTTACTAATTTCGGTGTCCTGATGACGTAACTGTAGTTCATATTTGGCGGTCGCTTGTTAAAATTGTACATTTACGTCTAGAATTTGTAAAATAACCTTGCAATTTACCACGCTGATACACAGCAATTCGGAACCATCTTTCTTTCGCAATTCGTTAATGGTCTTCCTTTATGCACAACAATCTTGCTGACGTAAGACGAGGAATGCCTACGAGGTTCGGTTAGGCCTGTTAGGTTAGGTTCCATTAGCATAAATACAAAGAAAAATTAATATTTTAGCTACGAGAACTATGCCTTGTCTTGCCTGTTGATTTCTTCATGTTGGGAAAATGGCATCTTCCGTGGAGCTTTTGTTCTTATCGTAGGGTTACGTTACGTTAAGAAAACATAGTTTATTTCGTTTTTTTCTCGATTTCCATACTTGACCGCCAATTATTACATGCAGATTCGTGTTTAGGAGTACACAATTAGTGAGTAGACGACATTTCATAGAAATTGGAGAGTGGTCCGGTATTATAAACTCGTTCCGGTTCTTCTGTAAAAATGAAGAAATGTGTCTCCCGATGTATGAAACTGTTAAAATGTTAATGCTAAGGGAACGAAACCTAACCCACCTAACGTAACCACGAAAGCATATGTTGAGCAAAATCTTAAGTAATCGCTAAAACTCTGCAGTATGTGTTAACAGACGTACATCGCAATTGAACCATGTAAAAATTGCATTCGTAGCATGATGAAATCGCAATAAAACAAAAGGAACTTGGGCCCAACAGACCATTCACAGAACGTTAGGTTAGGCAAACATAGAAAATTTAATTGGAAGAAAAAATTATCACATTGCAAGCTTCACTTATTAACCAAACAATGCCGCACAAACAATTCACAGAAGGTTTTTAAGCAAAAATTGATCCACAAACCATTCACGGAAAGTTAGGTTAGGCAAACAGAAAATTAAATTGGAAAAAATAAAATAATTCACAATGCAACCTTCACACGTCATCTTGTAAAACTACAGCGTGGTTGCTACACTAACAGGGGGTTACATAATCGAACGCACCAAACATTTGATTCACGTAGTCGACTGTAATGATGGCAAGAGTTATCGTGCATCGGAGATACATTTATGTCGAAAAATACATGATTTACCAGCCGACTAAGTTGAACGAAGGGAGAAAACACTTTCACGGGCTTCCAAAAATCTACAGAAACTCAGTTCCATAAGTAGTTTCTCATGTAAATTTGAAGAAATGTGTTTTCACTGTACCATACTGTTACTGGTACAACTAAAGAATAACAGCACAACATGACATGACATGACAGACCGGTTTAACATGTTGTATTTGACTAGGTTACATTTCCGTAGATTAAGAAACGCAGATCTCGGCAATGTTATGCCATCACTTGAGCTTTTAGTTTTTAATAAGAACTCCGTAATGTAGTGTATTTTAGAAAGGGTGGGAGTAAGTCACCAATTTTGAGACCAGGATAACTGCAGCAAATTTAGAGGTTCTTAGCTGAAATTAACCCCAACTAGATACATCTCAGGAATGATTTTGTTTTGCATTTACATTGGTTCAAAGCATTTTTCATATGCTGAAGTAGATTCCAAATTCTGATGACACTTTCAAATACCTAAACTATATTTTTGGAGATTAACGAAGGAAACTCTTAAGAATTTTAGGGTGTCACTTAAGCTATAGTTTGACAATAAATGTTTTGAAATATAGTGCATTTTTAGGGAGCAATGGGATCAAATTGAGTGTCACAAATGTTTTGACCATAGGATTTCATATCAGCCAGATATTTTGAAGGATATATAACGACGAATTCAGCCAGACAATTAAATGTAAAAAACTTGCAATTTGGCATGGTTAATGCACGAAGGAGGTATTTATGTTTGCTTGAAACATCCAGAAAAATTATGGGAAAAAACAACTGTGATGAACTGTGAACAAACTGTATTGAAGCAGATTTAAAACATTGTGTTGCATAATATTTTTGGATTATTTAATAGTCTATGCCAGTTTGTAAGGAAATTAAATAAATTAGGTAAAAAATGTGTTGATAGCAGTTGCATAATTCATTCCAACTTAAGCACAATACTGCATTCACAAAAATAATTTGTTTCATAAAGTGAAGTTTAGAATGGATTATTCACAAATAGTATTTACTAAAAATGTGCTGCATCTTAAAAAACAATACTTTAACATGCTTAAATTTGAGTATCGTTGGAAAAGGAAAAAGTAACATACCGGATTGATTAAATTCAGTCTCACTGTAAAAATGTTACAGTTATTGCTTTTTTTTCTGGAAAGAATGTTTATGACACTATTCAAGTTGATTTGTTATGTTACTGTGTATTTGTTAGTGTGTTCATCATAATGAGTGATGATATGGTGATATTCGTGAAGGGACATACAAAGAATACTCTGTCCCAGGCTGGGATTCGAACCCAGGACCTGTGGCATTGTAGGAATTTCTCTTGTTAAAATAAAATGTTATTAGTCCTCACCTACAATAAGGTGCCGAATGGGGCCTCCCCGATGGTGCAGTGCTAGCATTGTTGCCTTGTAATCAAGGGGTCCCAGGTGTGATACCCGGTGGAGGCACATAGTGGTTCAGATCCTACCTTAAACTGTAGGTCCGGTCCCGATTAGCCTTACTGTGCATGAAATGGACTTAAAACACCAAATCAATAAGGTGCCACTGTGGAGTACCATTGTTGACTGCCGGGGGGAAAAGAGCACTGGGTATAACATATTTTACCCCCCCCCCCCAAGATAGTCTGATTGTTGGATGCACCAAAGTATGTGCCTCATCAGGGAATGCAATTCTGACAATTGATCACAAATCAACAGTATTAACTATTTCACCATCCAGGAAGAGTAGAATCAAAACTGTTGGACGAAACATTTTAGAACAGAATATGGTACCAGAAATGTTAAATAGTTTTTGATTCAGTCAACTATACCCTGTCCCAACTATCTCTAGGGCAAGGCTGCACATAGCATCAGAGAAGGGGAGGAAATCGAGTGGGCAGAGTGAAGCAGTACACGCTGCTGTGAAGACTGGTAACTGCAGTCGTTTAACCCCATCCACGCAATCCAGTTCCCTCTCACAACTTCATTGGTGGAGCCATCTCGCATCACTACTTGCGCATGCGTTGTTTTTGTTTGCTGGCTCCAGAGATAACTGGGACAGTGTACAAAGCAATACAAATTGAATGTTATGATCCATTACTACCAGGGGGAAATTGTACTTCATTTTTAAAATATATATTTTTAAACATAACCTGAAAAAAAACAATAAAAACTATTTTGCCGTGGTTTAATTGGGTTTTATCTGAAAAACCCCAGGCAAAATGCCAACCCTGCATCACATGTCAGTCAAGTGGATTCACTAATTTGAGAATTTTGAATTCTTAATGTTACCAAGCCTTCACAGTCAGAGAATGGCTTTAATAATTTTTTGCTACATAGGAGACTGCGATGAAAACACTTTTGAGGTGCATTGTGTTCATTGATTCTTTCAAGAAGTCCTCTTGACCTGATTACATATTAGGCACAACTATTTCACACACTGACACTTGCAAAGTATGGACCCCCTTTTGTATTTATTTACACAGTGTATAATGTTATGGTGTTGTGCTGATTATCCTATTTGTGGTGTAATGGATAAATACCAATAGAGGTTTTCATTTTGAGAGGACAGGGTCATGGTCATCTTCTGAGTAGACAATTAATAGCTGAATATCCCGTTACAGTGGAAAATGCTGGATGCCTCTCTCATACACGTGTGGTGCACATTTTGAATAACGTTTGTCATTACTGATATCACTCAATATATTACAAACAACACGAACCAAACACACAGGAGTACAATACACCATTCTGACATGAAAGCCTTTTCCTCCACAAATGAGTGAGAACTACTCACTTCATTCATCATGTGTTGCTCCCATGCCATCTATGTTTAGTCACACACCATAACCAATCTTTGGAATGTTTAGCTAACCATGACCTAAAACATACTCCTCTCTCGGAGTGTAAGGGGTGGCCTTCCACGTAGTATACCCAATTGTCAACCTCACTTCCACATAGTACACCCTGGACTGCATTTTGCAAAGTAACGAGGCTCTGGCATCTGGACCTACGGCCAGTATAATCCTCTGTAGGACTGTGTGTGTATTGTCCTGTAGCCTACTTTGCCCTTGTGTGTGCTTTAGATCGCCCACAAGGAAAAAAACCTTGGGACGAAAAGTCCCCACGCAGCTTTCCCTTCTTCCCTCCACCTCGAGCTATAAGGAAGCATGGTCCACTCTCCCCCTCCCCGACTCGCGGGAGTATGGTGCACAGGAGTCATGGGTCTGCACATGTTGTTTTGCTCATGGTTCCACTATAAATGCCCCTTTACAGCCTCAGCTTTTAACCGAAGTAAGAATATTTTAGTTGTACGAGATTACATTTATGTTATTTTAGTTATGGTAGTCGGCTGGACCCTGTATAAAGTGACAGGTGCAAAATAGCCTTAGTGCTTTTGCACCCAAAACTTTAATTTCAAATTCAAATGCTCGTCTCTCCTGATTGGCCACTTTCAGTCAATCTTGAACTTAGTAGCACTCGCTGGAAGCGGTACAGGTTTTGAAATGTGTCTCTTTCAAATTCTCGATTTGCACTCCTCATTAGAGACACATATTTGTAGTAAATATAGCAAAATTTTGGTATAAAAACTGAGTCGATTTCAGATTCCAGTTTCTAACAGTTAAAAAAAAAACGAAACTGCATTTATTATTAATTTATGATCGTTGATATCCATGCTCATAGTTACATATTAGAACTTCAGTGCTCATTATTCATAATTTAATTACCATGCTAAGAGTTAGTTATAAAACTCCCCAGATTAAAAAAAAACCAACAGAATATATTATTCAAAATCAAATGAATTGTCCTTGAAAAGTTTCTTTGCATAAAAATTATTGTATTTATGTTCACCATTAAATTTTTCCACATTAACAGTTACATATAAAGGCAATCTTAATGATATATACAGGGCGACCTGTAATTAGATGTATTCCCTGAAAGGGGTTAAAGTAGAGGCAATTTGCAATAAATTTGACTATATGATACCCTGTTCAAAAATTAGTTGTTTTCGAGACAATCTAATTTCTATTGTCTTTTTAAAAAATGACACTTTTCCACATAAAAAGATGAATTGAGAAAAAACTGCTCATTGTGCAGCACATATTTCAGCGTTTTCTGACAGCTAACAAATAAGTGGTTTGTTGAAAAAAAAGATTTTTTCCCAAATAACAATCACATGTAAGTAACGGGTGAGTCTAAACTTATAAGTGGTGATAAAAAAATACACTCTTAGTTTACTAGGCAACGTATTATTAACAAAAATGGTATGACACAAAGCGTACAAATTACTTAAATTATTTCCTTGAGTCATCAGCTATCCAACAAGGTACAAATGTTGCTAACATTCATATTTGTGTACAAGAAATAACACTTGATTCATTTTCATGTAAATGGAATCAATGAACATTACAATTCAAGAACATTACACGTCTTGCTCAAAGTGGGCACCTCCGTTACGAATGCAGGCACGGAGGTTTTTACGGACATTTGGTCTCATAACTCGTGATGTGATGGTGTCTTTGATGTGTTGACCAGCTGTTAAGATCCTCTCCCTGAGCTCATCTTTCGAGTTTACTGGTGCGTTGTAAACTAAGTCTTTCATGTGGCCCCAAAGTAAGAAGTCGGCCGCATCGGCCAATCAATTTATTTGGGTAATTTTTATCCAGCCACTGTCGCACACCCAAGCAGAAGTATGGATGGGCGTCATGAACAATCATTTGATCGAGCCATTTTTCCTGCCCCAAATCTTAAATGGCATCACTTATGAACATTTTTTGAGGAACGAGATGGCAATGTTGTTGGAGTATGTGCTTCTAGCTACAAGACGTGACATGATTTACCAGCATGATGGCTGCCCAGCTTGATCCCTCGATCGATTTGATGCCCTGTGACTTTTACCTTTGGAGCCACGTGAAACACTTAGTTTACAAGACACTGGTAAACTCTCAAGAAGAGCTCAGGGAGAGGATCTTAACAGGTGGTCAACACATCAAGGACACCATCACATCACGAGTTACGAGACCAAATGTCCATAAAAACCTCCGTGCCTGCATTCGTAATGGAGGTACCCACTTTGAGCAAGACGTGTAATGTTCTTTAATTGTAATGTTCATTGATTCCATTCACATGAAAATGATTCAAGTGTTATTTCTTGTACACAAATGTGAATGTTAGCAACATTTGTACCTTGTTGGATAGCTGATGACTCAAGGAAGTAATTTAAGTAATTTGTACGCTTTGTGTCATACCATTTTTGTTAATAATACGTTGCCTAGTAAACTAAGAGTGTATTTATTTATCACCACTTATAAGTTTAGACTCACCCGTTACTTACATGTGATGGTTATTTGGGAAAAACGTTTTTTTTTCAACGAACCACTTATTTGTTAGCTATCAGAAAATGCTGAAATATGTGCCATACAATGAGCAGTTTTTTCTCAATTCATCTTTTTATGTGGAAAATTGTCATTTTTTAAACAATCAATAGAAATTCGATTATCTCAAAAACTACTATTTTTGGACAGGGTGTCATATATTCAAATTTATTCCAAATTGCCTCTACTTTAACCCCTTTCAGGGAATACATCTAATTACAAGTCACCCTGTATATATATATATACGAGGGCTATTTTTTTTCAAGGTCCGATTGGTCGCAGAATAAAAACCACAGTGAAATCAAAAATGTGTTTATTTGCAACATTTAGCTACACCTTCCAGCTACTTTTCTACATAGTCGCCGCCCACATTTAGACATTTGTTGTAGCGTGGTACCAACTTTCCAATACCCTCGTCATAGAAGGGTGCTTTCAGCCAATGGACGTGTTATGCGTGACGTATTTCTGGAAACCGTTACCATGGCAATCACCATCTTGTTTCTAAACTACTTACGTACTTACAGCAAGAAAAATGGTAATGTGTTTTGTTCCCGATTGCGACCACTATAGTGAACGAGATACATGTAAATTCTTAAGATTTCCCACAGAAGAAGGTTTGAAGAAAAAGTGGATTAAGTCTATAAGGTAAGAAATATACCTATAATTTTTAACAAGCAGATTTGTATTTGCTTTTATCTTGTTTCGTTTGCCTTAATTCTCACGTGCGAATTATTATTTACTTCTTTGTATTGAATTCTTATTGTGTATTGTGTGTGAGAGAATGACTTAGATAACTTTAATGAGGTCAGTAATGTTACTTTACATATATGCCCACATGACACATGGCTGAAATTCCATTCTTTAGTAGAAATGAAAATTTCCAGTTTGTTAAACCTGAGTAGAACAACTGTTTTATGTGATGCATGGTGTATACAATCGGCCTCAAATAAGCAAGAAAAAAAGTTTAGGTGCAATTATCATGGTGTTTCATTCTTCTCTTGTTTTTGTAGTGAAGTGTTTAAGGTACATTGATACATTTTATATCTTTTTACAGAAGAGCAGACAGGACACCTTCAAGGAGTTCCCTTATTTGTAGTTGCCATTTTGTAGGGGAAAATAGAAAAACTGGACCTACAATTTTCAAAGGAATGCTTCTAAGTATATGACATTCGAATCTCCGGAGAAAAGGAAAGTTAAAAGGTATGTTCAGACATACACATATATGCTACTATATATTTATGAATGTGTGTATATAGAGTTGCAAAAACATTTTTTTTTCCTACTAAAAACCTGCTTTTTCTTTAGAAAAGACGGAAAGTTGGTGTTTTGCCAATTGCAACTAACCTATTTCACTTGCAGTTTCTGTTTGACTTTAGAAGTTTGTGATGTCAGATTTTGCAACTAGCTAAATAATTTTACATGGTGTAACATCCAAAAGACAGATGTTGTCCATTGTTTCTTGCTACTAACTTGTGTGTGTACCCAATGGCATAGGAGTGAGTAATGTTGTGCAATCAAGAGGTGCCAGGTTCGATTCCTGTTGAAGATATAGGCTATTACAATCAGAATCCATTCTAAAGCTATAGGTCCATTCCTGATTAGCATATCTGACTGTAAAATGAACTTGAAACAAACTTTTAGGTCTCTCATCAAAATTAAATGTTGGGTCATAAAATATGAAATTAACATTAACATCAAACTTGAGGTTGTATACAAGATTTTCAAATATGTAGCAGTATTTCTTTTTTTTATTTTGTGTACATATATCAAATTGAAATGTTGAAGATCGTATCACACTATTTGATCCTATTTACAAGAAATATGCAAAATTACTCTAGTTCTATGAATATGTTTATGTAATAAGCGTACTGAAATTTGTCCATAAAAGCCAGCTTTCTCTCTTGCCCATTCCCTTTATATGTCTTACTTCATTATTTCTCTCTGTCTGGTAACTAGCATGGTCTTTTATTTGAGTCTGTCTCTGCAGTAGGTGTAAGACTAATATGTACAACTTGGAAGCATATATAAGCATGTGGGAAAGAAAAATCATAGGTAATAGAAACTGGTGTTCATTTTCTCTTATGAGACGGAGATTTGTGAAAAGTTGCAAAAACTGATGTTAAATATTTAACTCAGAAACCTCACGACTTACAGCTACGAAGAAAGAAAAATGGGTACCAGTTTCTTAGATGGGAGACACATTAAAATTGGATATTTTGTGTCTCGTATGGTTCGTACTTACCAATTGTGTATTGCGGAACATGGTACCATTATGCTTTTTTCATGAAAACAAACACTTTTTCTACTAAAATAACGCATTTTTCTAAGTGCTACCGAACACACGTAACGGTGCGATATCGCTTAATTTGCGAATGTTATTGCTTCTTTTGTTTTCAAATATCAGTGTTTTCCAACCTTCTTCACCGAAAAATACCTACTATCGTGTTCATCACGTGTGCAAATTGTACATTATGCACGGGTAGCTGACGGATAGCTCCACGAACCATTCCTATAAGGCTAGGTTAGGCAAGCATAGTTTAAAAAAAAAGGGTGTTGGAAACACTGACATGATTTCCCGGTCAAATAGATACCACGATGAAAGAAAATACCTCGACTAACATTAGAAATCTTAGAGAAACTCATTTCCGTAAGTAGTTTTTTCTGTAAAAATGAAGAAATGTGTCTTCGATGTATGAAACTGTTACCGAAAAATGCAATCTCTAGAATCATCTATTTTAAAAATAATTAGTTGCATGACCATTTTAGACAATTTTGATTTGTAGTACATATGCTTGTACATGCTTATGTTTTCAGATATTGGAACCAGTGTAAATTTTTTTCCCCTTTAGTTCTACATCTGTTTTTCCAACGTGGCAGGTATCATTTTTTGCTCGCGTAGCTGTTTATGGAAAACCTTAATATCTCGGAAACCATTAGAGATGGAGACCTGTAATAAGATTAATTTTATATCTATTGAAGCATACCTTGTGTGATGTTCGAGTAGGTTTACTCAAAATCACTTCTGTACTGCTAAAATTTAGGTGGACATTTTATAACAACTGTTAAAATTTTAATTTTTAGGCCAGAATATTTTACTTATAGAGTTTAGTCTGAGGCTTGATTTTTTTATGTAAGTGCAGGATATCTGCAAATACAAAAAAATAATTCCTTAGAAATGAATCCGTGTTTGCAGCATGAACTCCAACATTGCAGTTTGTGGAATTTTGCAATTTTCATGATTGAATTTTTTATTTGAACAGTAGTTATAAGAAAATAGCAGTTTCTTGTAGTTTCTTTAACATATCCATCATGAGATTCACATTACCTATCTTTTCCAGAAACAAGAATTTTACTGTAATAGGTTAGGCATACTAAATTTAAACTAGTATAAGATTGACCACTGAAGAAATAACTCATTTTAAAGCTGCATGCGGTACCCAGTATTGACCAAAGCAATTGCTTCTCTAACAAACTTTCAGTATCCATTGATAAGAGAAATGGAATCCAGTAGTAATGACCAATATTTGATTATAAGGATGTAAATAATTTTGTACTTATATAATACCTTTTGAACTTATGTCTTCATGTAATGCATTAATGTTAATTGTAGTGTGTAAATAATTTTGTACTTCTGTAATGCATTAATTGTAACTGTTGTCTTAAATAATTTTGTTAATTGTTGTAAGTAGTTTTTAAGTAGTAAGAATTTTTTTGTTTGGTATTTAGCGGTGTATATACGGGGGGCGAAGACTTATTGGGATTTTCTGTTCTCAGATGGATCAAAAACCCTGATGCAATTGATATTCAACCTATATCTAAACCTTTTGCGTTTGGTGCGGTGAATTTCGGTGAAGTCCAGAGGGCCCAATGAAGTTAAATCCACTCTCCTCAACTCCTTGCTGGGGCCCCCTGAGATCTTGGATCTTTCTAAGATGCGAAAGAGAGAGTGGGATGCGGAAAGTAATGGGAAACTACCGCATCTATTTTTCCCTAGAAAACTTGCAACTGAGCATCGAACAGCATAGAGGTTGCAAGGAAAGACCTGCCAAAGGGCATAAAAAGATGAATGAATGAATATGTTACATAACAGTTAAAGAGCTATCAGTACCTTTTCAAATAAAAAAACATGAAGGTTTAGCTTTTTGAGATGTGAATGGAAATAACTTCCAGTTTCTATGATTCTTTCAATTTGGAGCTATTAATCTATGTAATGTTATGACTATTATTTTTTTCTGGGTGGCTTTTAGTTGGAAGTATAATTTGCTTGTATTTCACCACATGATCATTAGAGATTTTATGGCCATTGTTTCAAAAGAAAGGAGGATGTGGCCATCATGTGAATCTTTAAAGAAATTGTTCCAATATTATGTAAAAATAATTTATTAATAAACCGGCTTTTGTGTAAGATTAGGATGCACAGAATATTTGTGAATATCAGCTAGAATTTAATAATCCAAATCGACACACACCATTTCTTGTGGCAGTTTAGAAAACATTTGTCCTGTCTGATAAAATAAATCATTAACATGGATCGTTGTTATTGATTTGTACATTATACTTGAGAAAATTTACTACATGTTGTGAAGTACTGACTTACAAAATGTAATCTTCTGTGTCTGAAAATTCTGCCTCGCCATCATTGGTTACATTATCTAATGTGCCGATTGTGCAATAAAAGGCTATATACCAATTTTGGACTGCAAAAAAAATAGTGCAACAATTATGGGGTGAAATACAGTATTTCTTTGACACACAAATAATTAGGGCTAATACTTTTTTTAATGTGTATGGAAATAACATCATAGCTATCCAGTGCTTGTAATTGGGAACATTAATTTACACCATGCTACCAGTTTTAATTTTTTTCTGAGTAATTTTTGGTAGTGATTAATTGAGTCAGTTTATTTTACTCCACCGTTCTGCTACTTTAATCTAATTGGGAAGATGAGGATGAATAGTCGTGAGATGGAGGAAGGGAGAAATCACAAGCATATGGGGACAACAAAGAACTGTACTGGCTGCGAGTCCAGATGCCAGAGCCTCGCTAGTCTGCAAAATACAGTCCAAGGTGTACTGTGTGGAAGGAAGGTGTACATTTGGGTGTATTTGGAAATGTCACCCCTTACCCTTGTTAGTGATTAAGAATTTGCTTTAATTTCAAAACAACACTGGAAATACTCGGATAACTTTACTCTCATTTTTCCATTCACATTTTCTTCGCAATCGATTTCACGACCTATCTGATGGCTTTGCCAGGTGTGTACTGTCATGGCAAAATCGATCGCAGACAAAGTTTGCAGTAAATCACCTATCTCCACATCTTTAGATACACTGCAATTCAAAAAGTATTCTAAAATACAAAAACTTTTTGTACTTACGATTCGTGAGTATCTGGTTTTCCAATGAACGACGTTTCAAGAACAACTGTTTCCTTCTTCAGGTTGTTAAGTTACATAGGCTATCCAAAATACAGCATAGCCACGTCAATACTTTTCTCCCAAAATTCCAGGAACAAGGATATAGGTTTGGAGATTAATATAGGAAAAATTAGAATCCATAGTAAGGGGTTTAAAGAATTTTGGGAGAAAAGTATTGACGTGGCTATGCTGTATTTTGGATAACCTATGTACAAGGGTTGTTCAAGGTTGACCGGGACTTTTATTTCTGCAGAGGAAATAGGTAGCAGAAGAAACACCAAACTATGTCAGTTTTTCAAAGTATTCTCCGTGCGCACCGAGGCACCGTTGCCATCGTTCTGGCAGCTCCCGAATTCCTTTGGCGTAGAAAGAACTTGGTTGTTGTCGTAGCCACTGGAGGATATCGCTCCGCAGTGCTTCGTCTGTCGTGAATTTCTTCCCTCCCAGATGGTCTTTAAGGGGTGCAAACAAATGATAGTCAATGGGGGCTAAATCCCGACTGTAGGGGGATGGGGCAGAACTTCCCAGCGCATGTCTGCCAGAGTTGTTGTTGTCACATTAGCCGTGTGAGGGCGGGCATTGTCATGGAGAAGAATGACATTTCCAGACAACATCCCAGGTCTTTTCTTGCGAATGAACTGTCGTACAGCACCACTCAACAATGTGGAGTAATACTGGGCATTGATCGTGCTCCCTTTGTCCAGAAAATCCACATGGATAATGCCCTTCATGTCCCAGAAGACACTTGCCATGATCTTTCCAGCGGACGGCTGCGTTTTGCTTTTCTTGGGTGGCGGGGAACCTTTATGCCGCCACTCCATGCTGCATCTTTTGGTCTCTGGGGTTGAATTGTGCAACCATGTTTCATCACACGTGATGATGGATCGCAACAATTTATCACCTTCTGCTCGAAACCGATTCAGAAGCTGTTCACAGACCATCCTGCGCGTCCACTTCTGATCGAATGTCAGCTGGCAGGGAACCCATCTTGCACAGATTTTGCGGAAGCGGAAGTGGTCGTGAATGATTGTCTCAACACTCCCGACACTGATATTCACCTCAGCAGCAATATCCCGCACTGTTACTCGCCGGTTCTCAAGAATCATTTGCTCAACACGTGCGATATTCACTGGTGTGACTGCAGTCGGGCGAATGTGTCCATGCGCTTCATTTGTCACCAGCTCCCGTCCTTCGCGAAACTGCTCACACCATTCGTACACTCTTGTCCGCAACATCGTTTGTTCACCATACTGTGCTTGCAATCGTCTGAAAATCTCAGCTGGTTTCACTTTCTCCTTCACGAGAAATTTGATTACACACCGCTGCTCCACAGCCACAGACACACTGCTTGCCGCCATGTTCGCTGCAACTGCTGCGCATGCGCAAAATACGTCATGCCGGGCGCTAGTTACTCGCGAAGGAATACATTACGTCACCCGCACGTTTCATCATGATCCGGCTATTCATCGATTTTTTACGTACGAAAATCCCGGTCAACCTTGAACGACCCTTGTAACTTAACAACCTGAAGAAGGGAACAGTTGTTCTCGAAACGTCGTTCATTGGAAAACCAGATACTCACGAATCGTAAGTACAAAAAGTTTTTGTATTTTAGAATACTTTTTGAATTGAAACCAGTGGGTAATTCGCACAAGAACTAATTATGGATACACTGCAAATACATTTAAGACAATAAAAGGTACAGCATACAATTAAACTATATCGTATAAAATGTAAACCAAACTACAGATTTATTTCCCATAAGTTAATATTTACAATACTTTCAATATTACAAAAACATGTAGATGAAATAAATAACAAAGATAGCTTTAATGATGTAAAGACGTTGAATAATGTTCAAGCTTTGAAATGTATTACAATTATAATATTGACCAACTTGCACACTACACTTGATGAGAAATGTTTTCTAGAACTTATAGTGGTACAAGTTTGGCTTTTGACATTGTATTTTGGAACTTTGTATGTCTTTTAAGATAAAATTGTATTGTTATCAAATAAACCAATTAAAATCAAACTTATAAAACTAAAATATTTTAGTCATTTCTTCCTCTATTTTAAAAAAAAATAATAATTCAAAGTTTCACATAGGATTGTCCAAGTTATAAACGATTTTCTACTGTGAAGATGGATGAATAATTCTTACAAGAAGAAAGATGAACATGTTTCTCCATTTAATGAATGTTACCAAACATTAAGAGATTTTGTTCATATCCCCTTTAATTCTTAACTACTATGGATGTTGATAATCACATAACTACTAGGGAGAGGTTTGTAGGACCACTGTTGGTCAGGAATGGTGAACCTGCAAGTTTATATAGTGATACATGCAGGTTTTTTAGTTTTTTTAACATGAGAATAGGTTTATTGTGCAAGTTTTTTAGTGAACGACGAGCTTTTTATATACCTCTAGGGCGAGGATATAATATTTTAAATGTATCCACACCAACCCTTGTCCACAATCCTTATATTAGATTTTGACGTGGTACTATGCTAAGTACCTAGTTTTTTTTCATACAAACATGAAGAAGGAGATAGTTAATCTCCAAAACGTAGTTCTACAGAAAGAAAAATAGGAACAACATACTCGCATACGTAAGTAAAGTTTTTAACGTCTTTTTTTTATATTAGGTTAGGTTCCATAAGTGGGAATCCTATTTGGCGGAATATGATTTGGAGATAGTCCATATCATACTAAAGTACTAGTAAAATCTCTGGTGAGACAAGCAGTCATGATCAAAAACACTTATGTTATCGTTCTGTATACTTTGCATGTGCAGCTAGTAACATAAAAAAAAAGGTTGTTGTGCATGATTGTCAGTCGGATAAAGACCACTTCATGGCCATTGTACATCCATGGAAAGGTAGTGTGCCAGTTTGCCCGGAAATACAAAAAAAAAAAAAAATCCATGTTTCAAGCTCATTAAATGGAATGGATATTTGCACTACTTTTATTAAAGATCATTTTTAGGTAAATATAGAGTTTCTAATTTCCGAGCAGAGCGTTGCGTGCAAAACACACCTGCGCCATGTTGTAACGTAGTCGTTCGTCTCGTGCTGTCGTCTGCACTTTGCGTTGGCTGCATTTGGTGTTAGGACATGTCTGTGTTTGCTATGAGATAATGGATTGGAAAAGATACGTAACTACTAGAACAGAGAATGGTCATTTCCACTAAGTCAGTGCTTTACCACAGTTTTCTCTGCCGAGTTAACATTACAAATAAGATTTTTTGTTGCCTTTTGCCGAAATAGTTTCAATCTTGTGAGTTACAAGAGCAGAGCAGCCCGAATTTTATAGCTGGTCAATGTTGTGGATATCACAGTGGAAAATGAAGATTTCACCATTGTGCACAAATACGAGTACCAGATGCTCCAATATGATATTTCTCAATGTACCCACGAATGAAAAAAATAAACATGTCACATCAATGTAACAGTTGATACCTCATTTATTTAATGATGGATTTGGATCATTTTACTTCACTTTCCTTCCACTTTGAGCTAATTGCAACATGAGGATGAGTGGCGATATGATGAAATTGAGGAAGGGACATCCACAGCAGGGGCATGCCGTGACCTTTCGTGATAGGCAAGCGATGGGTGAATTTTTCGTTTCGGTTAATTATAACAATTTCAAATATAATATAGGCCTACACACATCCCCATTTACAATAATGTGCATAATGGTGACGTATCGGGCTTGAGTGTGTGATGTGCATACACACCATAAAATCAAATCTTCGCTGCACGGTTTTTAAAGAAGGAAAACAGCCTTTCGATATAACTTTTAAATTCCAACCATGAAGAAAATTATGATTTACCTGATATTTGAGGGCAACTATAAATTAAATTACGTTCTTCTTTAACCCTGAAAATAAGATACATCCTATTAGCATAAAGTTTTGATATTAAATAAACGGACGGGTTTCGGTTTCTTACTTTGCTAGAAACATGAATCATGACTTGTCTTCAGTTGGATGCAAGCTCAGATGTGATTCTGCAAACGTTCATGTCTTTGCACTGCATTATAAAAATTGCTCAAGTCACTCACGGTAGCCTGTATAGTTCCTTCAGTGCCGTGCTCAGGATTTTCGAAAGGGAGGGGTTATGTATAATTTTTCTTGGTAGTCGGCCCTCATTTTGTCATATTTTCCTACTTTTGACGTTCTTTTTTAGGAATACTTGGGCACGCCACTGAGTTCCATGGTCCTACATTTGTATTGAATAAAACGTATGGCCAACAAAATTATTTATTAAAATCATTGCTGTCACATAACCAGATAATATTGTTGTACTGAGATGTTTTAAGTTGCCTAATGAAAACTTTCCCATCTTCCTTAGTTGGTTTGGTTATGAACAATTCAGGACACGGTCGCTCATGGTTCACAAGCTCCAACCTTTCACCTTATGTTCTCGAATTGAATGGTTTTGAAAGAAGGCCCCTAATAATCAAGTCCTTACCTGCAACACTGCAAATCGATGGCTCGTCTGGTATGTCAACCATGGCGGAAATTTTCAATGTAGAATCATACTTTTACATCAGGTACAAAAACACTACACAAAGAACAGAAAAACACAGCACAATATCATAGTAAAAAACAACATGCATCCGCAGCACCCACACTTCTTCTGTTTCACCCTACCTGCAGTTGCAGTGTTACACACCCTCCATATTTCCGAGTAACTGACTACATGACGGATATGTTCAAGTACCGGCTGTGATTTTATTTCTTATAAATAGCACACGAGGGGTGTAAGGGGTGCTCCTTCCACATAGTGCACCCAACAGTCAACCTCACTTCCAAGTAGTACACCCTGGACTGCAGACTAACGAGGCTCTGGTGACTGGCCCCGTGGCCAGTATAATTTTGTTTGTGTTGTCCTGTGTTTTGTCCTTATTCATGCTAAGTGCTCCTTTACAGCCTCAGCTTTTATCGAAAGTCAGAAGATTTTAATATTTTATGATATTAGTTATGCAACGTTAGAGTTGTTATGTGTAACGATAAGGGGCTGGACCCCGTATAATGTGACTGGTGCAAAATAGCCTTAGTGATAACGCACCCAAAATTAAAACATGAAAATCGTGCCGCGTGAGGTGGTGCTATGGACGCATAGAAAATTCTGGAAGTTAGCAACCTTGTGGCCAATGTGGACGAATTCTTTCCAACACCCTTGCCAAAGACAGATGCGGGCTTGGTGTCGCTTGCACTCAGTCTTTTTTCTTCATGAACAGGGATCGGCAATGACCATTCAAGAACTGCATAAGTCACTTGAAAAGCGGGGAGAAAGGCGACCAGTCCTCTTCCTCTAACGTGGCCAATTGTGCCGCATTGCCCAGCGTCGTCAAGGGTGCAGCCAGTTTATGTTTCAAGCCAATAGAACAGGAAATAGGGGAAATGAAAATTCTGGCATTAAAAAACACAGACTTAAGATATCAAAAGTGTTTTAAAAAACAACGCAAGCGGCGCTTGCACCACCTTTCCTTACCGCACGCTTCTGATCCACAGAGATCACCAATGAACAGGCCAGGATATAAATTTGGGCCCCCTGGCATCGTAACATGCCATGAGGTCTGCCACAGAGGTCGGCGGGTACCACTTTTATGCTTTCCAGTTTGTCAATAAATCATTTTGTGTTGCACATGCTGTATTTCAATTATTCTGCTTAATCAGAGTTGGCAAAATTTGAAAGTAACACGGGGTGTAAGGGGTGATTTTCCACGTAGTACACCCAACTGTCAACCTCACTTCCACGTTAGTACACCCTGGACTAAAGACTAACGAGGCTCTGGCGACTGGCCCCATGGCCAGTATAATTTTGTTTGTGTTGTCCTGTGTTTTGTCCTTATTTGTGCTGAGTGTTCTTTGCAGCCTCAGCTTTTATCGAAAGTCAGAACATCTTAATATTTTATGATTTAAATAAGCAACGTTAGAGTTGTTATGTGTAAAGATAAGGGGCTGGACCCCGTATAGTGTGACGGGTGCAAAATAGCCTTAGTGCTGACGCACCCAAAATTTTAAATTCAAATTGAAAGTAACACACATCACAAAATTCATGATTTTGCCACAAGGAAAGAAGAAAGTGTATCAAAACCAAATCTGCGTGGAATTGAAACTGTACTATCTGGTACATATTACAAAAATATGGGCAAAATACCATGTCACTTCACAGAGTTTGGTTTTTCAAAGAATCCAAGACATTTTTCCACTGCCCAAAGGCGTCACACACTGATTTTCCATGCAACAATCCCACTCTAGGAACAAGAGCTGGAATAATCCATAGTCAGTACATGTCTTTTACTCCAAAATAATGTAGGAGAAAAAGAAGCAAACTGTTTTATTTGCAAATATATGAATTAGAAACAAATTAGTCAGATTTACAAAAGTCACATGTCACCATGGAATTGTCTATTGCTGACATTGCAAATGAGTTATGTGTCATTTGAAACACAACATAACAAAAAACAAACAACATAGTACAAACAACTAAACAGCAACACCTCACAAATGAAGAGTCAGGAGAAAACATGCTCGTCGGACTCAAGAAAATGAAATTTTAATTGCAAAATGTTACTAGACATAAATATAAGGTACAAAAAACATATTCTTTGGCAAAATGGATGTATGAAACAACAGAAAGCATGTTGTAAAGTCCAGCACACCATCAGCATGGCAGGATATGACACTACCACCTTGCTCATGAAAGAAAATTCACTTACCCCCCCCCCCCTCCCTATCCTTCAAGTGTAAATAGACTTAACATAGAAGAGTGAACTCAAATATGTACAATACCACCCATACTCATGCTATTATTACTAATAATATAAATTACAAATGTACTACATATTGTAGTATAAATAAATCACCTAATAGAATGTGTAGTACATAAAAAGCAGAACTACTATAATTTTTTGGGACTGATGTCCTGGTGTACATCAAAATCAGATATTCAAAGCAGGGGGAAGGGAGCTCAACAGAGTTTACCTGATGTTTTAATGACTTACATTGCTACTTTTCCATATTGAAAATTATTAATTACAGAGTGTCTACCATAATAACAAATCCAAAATTCTTGACTTTTTCATGACCTTAGATTTATTTAATCACCCCCTACTTAGGTATAGTTGGAAATTAGAAAAAAGCTACCACAAGGCTGATTAAGATTGAAACTGAAGCTCTACTTTAACAAGATATTTAGACTTGCTTTAATTATTAATGCATGTAACAATTAATGCTTCAGACTTCATCCTGGAAGGGGAATGGTCGCATTATTTTGTTAATATTTTTACAAAACTTTATGCATACAAGAATGTAATTCTTAAGAAACAAAACAAAGTGAAAAATTTTAACCACAACTCAATACAATTTTAGATTTACAAATTTTCAATTTTGTCAAATCCCAGTACAGGTATTTAACAACGTAAATTAATGTTAAAGATAACAAAAACACATGAACTACACGATAAAAAAAACTCTAGGAGTTCTTCCAAGCTTTCAATTCCATCTCGGAATCATCATCAGGGCTTGTAGAGAGAACGAAGGGGACGTGGTATAAGTTGCGCTGGCACTACTGCCACAGCAAGACACTGCATGTGTGCTACTACAATAGCGCCAGCGAAACGTCAACCACATACCCAGCCCTGATGTAATCAAGGGGTCCCTGGTTCGATACATGGTGGGTTCAGATCCCACTTTAAACTGTAGGTCCAGTCCCGATTAGCCTTACTGTACACCAAGTCAATCAATCGACCAGCCCTGATGATGATTCAGAGATAAAATCGAAAGCTTGGAATAACTCCTAAAGTGCTTTTTATCAGGCAGTTTTTTTTTTATCTTTAAAAGTTGAAGGCAGTCAAGTATCATACTTAATAGAAGCAGCATGGGAATTGTTTATTTTTCCATCACCTACACTACATCATAAATCTTAGGAAGTTACAAACTCTAAGTAGTGTCTAAAAAAGAAATCTGCCAAAATTTGTAAATTATGTTCCCAGGCTGGGTCCTTCATGCATAAGTATATGACTTTGCTGTTTGGGGACCAAATTACAACATAACATTTTTCTTTATTGCAGAGATACATCTGTCCTTGCATCTGGTGTTAATGCACATGGTCTGTATTCCACACAATTTGCCCCTCTTCATGTCGCACAACATACGACCTGTCTTGCTTTATATCCTCTGTCAGATTTGAGAAATTCCGGTATTTATATGGGCACTACCTCAATAAGTGCAGATTTCTCTTCCACAATACCGTCTGGACTTGCGCCAAGAGTACCCCATTCATGTAGCCAGATGCCTGTGGGCTTGACACAATAATGTGTCACAGCCTCAAAGTCCGCTGTGGCTTTTTTTCCATGCTCTCTCCCCCACTGAAGTGCTTTTACAACATCCAAGGTGTAAAAGCCAGTAATTTGCTTAAACAAAGATGGAGGGAACTTGTTCCTATTACATGCCTTCAATACAGATCCAAAATTACTAGCTGTCAAGCGATTTTACCTCGCCGTTGACCACAAAGGATTATTTGCTTGCTCCACTGTCACATTGGCTATGTGGGATATTTCTTCTGGTGTTAATTGTAATACATCTTTAAGATATAAAACCTTATTTTGGGCGTTTACAAAATTTTCACTGCAGATGTAGTCATCAACAGTTGGAACTGCACATGCACTTTCGTGAACATCTGGCTGTAGTAGCCATGTGAATCCAACATTGCAGCACAGTGAACTTAATTCACTATGCAGCCAATCAACATCGGGCTTACCAACTGGTCTCCCAGAAGCTCTGAATTTCTTGTTTGATGGGAAGAGCTCATCTGCAGTGACCACTTCCCTTGGACCTCTTTCTTGCACCTTTTGCTCTCCAGGTACACCTTTTATCTGTTGTGGAGATGATTTTGCTGGCATATATAAGTAGTGCTGCACCATGGTGGCACCGGAATGACCCACGTGGGCATGCACATTCCATTTTCAAAATTTTTCCACTTCCATCGAAGTCCACCTACAGAAAAAAATATATTTGTCAATAATAAACAATCTCTACAAAGTGAAGGAGTGCAAGTAATATAGACATTTTCACTTAATAGTATTTTCTTTGGCTTGCTACATTATTACAGAAATCAATGCATCTTTTACACAGCTATGAATAGGTGCAGATATAAACCTACACAACTGAATATTTTGCAATCATACAACAATGGGCATGGAAGAATGGTTCAGTGGATGAGAAAAATTATATATTTTTTCAAAATGTAATTTATAGTTTCCTTTTGACCACAACTCTGTGCAAAAACTGAGTAATTAAAGCACATAGCCCAAGTTCCTTTTGTTTTATTGCAATTTCATCATGTTACGAATGCAATTTTTACATGGTTTGATTTCGATTTACTTCTGTTAACACATACTACAGAGTTTTAACGATAACTTAAGATTTTGTTTAATATATGCTTTCGTAGTTAGGTTAGGCAGGCCAGGTTCCGTTCTCTTGGCATTAAAATAAAGCTCCTAAATGCATTATACTAAGGTTCAACATTAATTAATTCGCAGTAGTCTACAATATTTGCAGTCTCATGTCAACGGAAAATACATTGTCCATAGGACGCGTGGGTCTCGCTGCAGAACATGGGCTGCTTTTTTCCTCAAAATAGACTAACAAAATTTATATCCTTTGAAAGTACGTACCTTCTACTTCCATTTTCCGATTACTATTATATTATTGCACGTAAAAATGTTTTCCCTGCTACTAAAAGCAATGCATTTCTCCATTCGTTCACGTCCATATTGTTTACACACAGTTGCTGTCATTTAAGTAGTGTGTTTTGTGGTACAACCAGGACCGGAAAGTATGAACCCCCCTCTGGCAGATTTGTCTACACTTAAAACTAGCTCAACATGCCCATATGAGCTTTTTGCTCAAGTGTGGAACCCTGTCTAATCCAAGATTTTTGTAAAAATGCCCTCGGGAATTTCCTGAGAAAGTATGACCCCCCTCAGATTGATTTGCCTACACTTATAAAAGGCACTTCTGTGAGATTGTTGTCCATAAACCTGTCAAAAATATGCCCCTCTTGATATTTTTTTTGGCTACACCTAAAACTACGCCAAACGTATTAACACACACCCACCCACCCACACACACACACACCCACACCCACCCACACACACACACACACACATACACACACACACACACACACACACACATATATATATACATACATACATATATATTTACTTCCGGTTTAAGTTCAATTGGGCACCAGGCTCAACTTGTATATCTAGTATTAAGATAATGTAATTTTTCTAGAATTGCTCTGTGACTCTCTCATTTCTTACATCATAAACATATGATTTTTCACCTATGAGAATAACACTACATATAGTGTCATCAGGGAGTGTATCGTGGAATTCACAGATAATTTTAATGTTTGTCCTGTCATTAACCACAACTTGTTTTCTTTTTGAAGTGTTGATTACAAACTTGGGTCTCTGTGCTTTGAATTCATCTGGTGTGTAATACATGTCAGTATTGCCAGTAGTGACCCTTTTGTATGCTGTAAATGCTTCATATAATTTAAGGAAATCATCCTTGGAAATGTCTAAATTATAATTTTCTCTAGGGAATACCTCATTTCTGCCATTTTTAAGATATACGAGGTGTGGCAATTAAATAACGAGACTGGTGTCATAACTGTGATGTATTGCAAGAAAGTTACAATTGACTGGTATCCCCTTCAATATACTCCCCTCCCCTATCAATACACCGCTGCATATGTCTCTTCCATTGTTCAAAGCAATGCTGTAGGTCATCAGATGTCACACTGTTCAACAACTCTGCCGTTTTTCGTTTCACCTCTTCCACGGAGTGAAAATGTGTTCCCTTCAATGCACTTTTCACTTTTGGGAAGAGATAAAAGTCACAGGGGGCCAGGTCTGGGGAATACGGAGGATGGTCGAGCACAGGAATGCGCTTGGAGGCTAAAAACTGCTTCACAGAAAGGCCATTATGGGCAGGTGCATTGTCCTGGTGGAGGATCCATGCATCGTTCTTCCACAAATCTGGTCTCTTCTTCCTTATTCTTTCCCTCAGTTTGCTTAGGACTTCTTTGTAGTAGGTCTGATTCACCGTTTGACCCTGAGGCACCCATTCAGTCATGATGATACCCCTGATATCGAAAAAAAACGATGAGCATTGCCTTCAGTTTCGACTTGCTCATTCGTGCTTTTTTCATTCTTGGCGATGTGGGAGTCTTCCAGTGCATGGATTGACGCTTGGTCTCGGGATCATATTGGAAAATCCATGTTTCATCACATGTGATGACACGTGTTAGCAATTCTGGGTCTGCTTTGAGTCGTTCCATGATGTCACAGCAAATGGTCTTTCGATTGTCTTTTTGGTCCTGAGAGAGGTTTTTCGGAACAATTTTTGCACACACTTTTGTCATGTTTAAATTCTCATGCAAAATTTGTCTTACTGTCTCTTTGTTAATGTTCATCATGTCTGCGAGCATCCGAATGCTCAGATGTCTGTCTTTCCGCACAAGTTCATGAATTTTTTGAACATTGTCGTCCTTTCTTGAACTCACAGGGCGGCCGGGACGTTCATCATCTTCAACCTCCTCCCTCCCTTCTGAAAATCGTTTGTGCCATTCGAACACTCGCGCACGTGACATAGCATTATCACCATACACCTCTTTTAACATTGCACAACATTCCGTCGGTGTTTTTTTAAATTTCATCAGAAATTTGATGTTAATGCGCTGCTCAACTTTATTGTCCACCATGATTCCGGCACTACTACAGAACACTGTCCTCTTCAAGCAAGCCTGCAAAGAAAAGAAAAGCTTTCAGAATCATGAAACAAGCAGTGGGTGCGCATGAAGGTTCAATATCAACAACACATCAATAGCTACCTCCCCCCACTATCCTACGCGACAGGAGGTGCACAGTCTCGTTATTTAATTGCCGCACCTCGTATGTTCTTGATGTTGCAGTTATCAAATCTACTTGAATTTTTTTCCTGATTATTGTGTCTTCCAGTCTGAAACAGTACCACCACAAAATCCGGCATGTCGTATTGTATACTGGAGAATGAATTTGTAGCATCAAACTCATAATAAGTACCAGCGGCAGGCTTCTGTACACATTGATATGTATAAAATTGTAAAGGAATCTGTGGATTTTTTATTATATCTGCTTTGTATTTAAGAGCATAACTGGCTTCATATTCAACAACTGGGATTCTTAGCTCCATAGTCTGAATAATGCATTTGCCCTCATCAGGTAGGGTATTAGGCAGAGCTTCCCCTGTAGAGTTTAATGTGCTGTACCTCATCAAAGCATTATTATCATTGGCAGCTCTTCTAAATGTGATTCTTAAACCACCCTTCCACATAATATCTTTGTAATCTGAGAAGAATACTGGCAACAGGCACATAGGGAACAGCACTGTGTGGCTTTTAGATAATATTTTATCACCAGCCTCAAATCCACCTATTTTGTAGTAAGAAGCCTCGGTTTTGGATAATTTTAGTGTGGCCAAAGCTGTGGAGGTAATGCCGGGATAATCTATTCTGTTTATAACAACACCATGCTTTCTGATCTCAATTTCAGAGAACAGATGCGGCACAAAATTATCTACCAATCTTATATTTGAATTTGCTGGATAATCTGTTCCATCGAGCTTTACAACATCAAATTTGATGTATAGATCTGCTCTGTGGGGGTGTATAAAGCCATCCCCTACATCAAGATGAACCTCAATCTCTGTGTTGGGTTGATTTAAATTTGCAAATGTCCTCCTGTTTGGGGGGAATGATTGTAGCTCATAACTCTCAATATTTTCCATTTTTTATTTGTATGTATTTTTATTTAAATATTAATCTCTATGATTGCAGTTGTTGTGGCTCCAGCAAAATCAACTAATTCTTCTTTTTCATTAGTGACCATCAATTCAATGTTATCTATTCTATTATGGCACACAGGAAAATATAATGTTGGGGATGGAGTGTAGATGATGGGCTCCATAAATTCAGAATTAGGTTTAAATGTTGCAATGATGCCAGTTTGTTTGTGAGTGCCTATGCCATTTGATTTGGTGATCATACCCTCAGCCACATTACAGTGAATATTCAGAGTCTCTATGGCTAAGAATTTAGGTATATTAATAGCAGTGTGTTTGATGGCCGGTTCAAGTTTTGTGTTGTTCTCAAAGCCTAACAGCTCTCCTATAGTACCCAGATCCACTGTTTCTGTAGCAGATACAATCTCTACTCTGTGAGTGACAGAATTTTGACTTAACACTATACCTCTGGGTAATTGAGCATTTAGAGTGGACAGATTATATTGTCCTGGAGTGATGACAATTTTTTGATCCCTTACTGCAATTTTGTTGTTGTGGTGTGTAATATTAGGGATCAAGTACATGCCATAAAATGCTCTGAGAGCTATTGTTTTGGGATACACTATATCATCATGTAATTTGAGTTTCAATATTGAATTTTGGCTGGTGAGATGGAATACCCCCATGATGTTTCAGATACCACAGGGCCTTTTGAAAATTTTCAATTGATGGTTTATTTATTTGAGACATATATCTAAGAACAGATAAACACAAATGTCCACAATTAACATCTTTGAAATTTTGAACACGGGCATTATTGTAATAAAGATTAGCTGATTTTAGATATTTTACTAAATTTTCAGGTGTAACACCTCCAAATGAATCAAACACAAATGCCTCATTGTTTAAATATTTAAGATAACAGATCCAGTGAGTGCCCTGATTTTTGTACTTATCCAAATTAACAATGCCACACTCTTTGTTGAGTGGTTGTTCTGGTAAAGAATCAGACATGTACACACCTCTAAAATTTTTGATGCCCAGTGGCTTGATTAAAGCTTCAATATCTTGGTTTGTAAGCGGCTCTTGTTTTTTTTAAACTTATTCATGGCTCTCTTAACACCTTTGCCTTGTTTCTCCATGGCCAGGTTATGGCGCTTCAATTCATCTAATTCGGCCCTATTTTTCTTGGCATCTATTACTGTTTTTGCTATGGCAGCTGATCCCCCAGCCAAGCTCCCAACAGCCCCAAGTGCTGCTAAGATGGCCGGGATAGTAAATATGAAACCCCCCACATGTGATTTTTTTCTGGATTGTTGTAATTTTTTTTAATTGGGGGGTACTAAGCAAGAATTTCATACCATGGCCTTTTGCAAGACAAGAGCTTTTTTTCTTGCGCTGCTTTTTGGTTAAAAGACTATCAATAGTTTTAAGAGATTTAAGACCTGCATAAGGTATTTGATACATAACACCCTTGGCCTTCATTCTAGGTTTATTATATACATATTCACAGCCCCCACCCCAGTTTTTGTTTGGTGTTCATAGCTATGGTGGTTCCCAATGCTGCTATTTTTTCACTCAAAGAAGCATCTTTGCTTACAAATCTACCAAATGCAGCCTCTTCTAATTTCTTGTCTGCAACATGTCTCTTGTCAAGATCAGAATGTGTGTTGTATGCTATGTCATGGTCTCTACAAGCAGCATCTAGGGGATTAACACCAGGATCCCCTCTGTTTAATCTATGGTCCAATTTTGTGCCTGGACCACAATACTGATAGCCTGGAATGTGTAGTTCAAATGGCAGCTTGTTTATAATGTCATTAACCAACCCCCGGCCCTCAGAAATATTCCAAAATTTAGGTGGTAGTGTGTTAATAATTTTTATAAGATATCCAATCCCCTTAGTGTCATTCACTATAAAATTAGACAATTTTGTGCTTATCATGTCCATAATTCCAACCTTTTCATTGTAAAAATTGTAGTTGCCAGCATTTTACCTCCCCAGCTATCACCAATAACCTATCTACAAGTTTCCTGACATCATCAACCCAGACAAATTCTTTAGGCAGGGTGTTGTATTGTTTGATTCCACTGCCAGTCTTAATTTGTGACCATATGGGCTTGATTAAGTTGTTGTATTTTGCTCCACTGCTAGACTTGACTCTTTTTTGTGTGGGATCATTGTTCTGGTATAGAGCATCTGATTTTATTAATATTTCTTTGTAGTGCTCATAGTCTTGATCTGTATAGCTGCCAGGCCTTTTCCTAGTCATCAGTTCCCACAATCCAGGTGTTCCGAGATATTTAACAAAACCACCTCTTTGTCCAAGATGAGATTCTGAATATACAATTATATCATCTCCCATAAATGTTACTCTGAAATTGCCAATTCTATGTATGATGCTACCATCACGCTCTGTGTCGGCATATAAGCCAAAGACCTCATCTTTGTTGTCTTTAGGTGTGCTTAAATATTTTTGAGCAAGAAGATCCAATTCAATAGGATCCTGAGTAGCTTCAATTCTTCGAGGAACAACAGGACTAGGTGTATGAATACTGGAAAATGGGGTGATTGGATAATCTAATATGTTCCTTGCAGCTACAGGTACAAGCTCTGTGATCAAATTTTGATTTTGCTCTGTAACAGTTTTGATATTTTTACCTAATTCACTAATAGCATCAATAATAGGCTGTTCTGTTTGTTTGTGTTGTTCATAAATTCCTCGGTTCTGTGATTTCCATCCCTTAAATCTTTTTACAAGATAATCTCTTAATTTAAGATCATCAATGATTGGCCTTTTCATGGTTATTTATATATGTTTCAATGTCTAGAAAATTGTTGATTTTATTTCTGTATTTGCCACTATTGGGTTTTCTTGTCATATCAATTGTGACAAACCCATAACTGTCCTGGTTCCAGCACCAACTGCAAAACTTGGAAAAATCATTGTAGCTCAAGTCCCCACCTACATATTCATCATGTATGTGTTTGAGGTTGGTATGATCTTGATGAAACACACATATAAAATTGCTGTTGTCTCGGATCAGCTGCTTCGGAATTTTAGAAAAAGTCTGTGCCAGGTAGAAACAATCAATGTTTTTGTGTCGGCCCTGTGTAAAGAAATTTCTAACCTTGTTTTGATTATCCAGTATAATGTCATCAAACACAACAACAGAATTATCGAGACATTCATGAAGTGGCTTAAATCTGATTCAAAAGTGGCTATATCCAATCCATCATATAGCTTCATCAGCTGCTGATATTTTAATTGTTCCAAGCTCTTAGAGAAAACATACAAGTGCCTGTTTTTCCAGTCTAACCAGTTGGGTGCCAATAAAAAATTATCAATCATTAGTGTAGTTTTACCACAAGCCGATGGCCCAACAATAAGACATCTAATATTTTCAGGCAGCAACTTGCCATTTCTCTTAATCTGCTGTTCAGGTTCTGGCAGCCTTTTTATAACATCCCAGGTGCTCATATTATCACTTTGTCTGCATCGATCCAGCTGTGTTCTGGAAGTCCTAGCCATTTGACAAATAACTTGTTGCCTTTTCTGCGGATGATTTTTTTCTATGAGATATATGTCAGGCTGTTTAGTTTTGCTGAGTTCTTCTTCATAGAATCTGCCTTTGAGAATTTCTCCTCGGTGGTCTTTTATTATATATGTGTTAAGGGTCCCAGGTTTAACTTGAACCACTGTAAATAATTCAGTGCTCCAGTTTCTGGTAAAGCCTCTTTTGAATAAGTGCTTATATTTGCTGATTCTTACTTGATCACCCACCCTGTATTTGGCCTTTCTTGTTGTTGGCTGGTATCTAGGATAATAAACAGTCCTGATCAATTTTTGCTCATCAGATGAAGTTACTTCAGAGGGTTTCATGTTGATTGTGGAATGGACCGAGTTGTTATATTTATGTAGAAGTTCTGGAAGAATATTAAGCCATTTATAATTACCTTGAAGTGTAAATTGTTTATACATAAGATTTTTTAGGGTTTTGTTGAATCTCTCTACAATTGAGGCTTTGAGATCACTGTAACTCGAATAATGTTGTATTGACTGGCTTTTAATAAATTGTTGGAACACAGAATTATAAAATTCTTTGCCATTATCTGTTTGCAAATAGCGCGGTGATCTTCCACTCTGATTGATGATTGTCCTGATGGCTTCTGTAACACATTTTCCAGTCTTGGATTTGAGTGGCACAGCCCAGGCAAATTTTGAAAATGTGTCTATTACAGTGAGTAGATACTTGTAGCCCTTGTTGATTTTGTCTAAGTTTTTCAACTGTCCACTTGCCATTTCCACCAAGTCCCCTTGCCATAAATCATCTATGCCTTTTGTGACTACTGGCAGTCTCTTATAATTATGTCTGGCTTGTCTGTGTAATTCATCAACAATAATTTCTCTAGACATAATATGTAAACAAGAATATTGCAACTATGGGGTGTTCAGCAGCTGATACTACAGGATTTTCTAAATATAATTTGTCCCCTATTTGTATATGAAATTCCAGAGAGCCATCATCTTCAGCATAGGCTGTTTCTAATGTATTGGGGTCTGTAAAATCCTCTAACTCTACACTGGTGATTTTTGGTTTGTTGTCATAATTTGTTATTGATAAGGTGGGGTAGTGGTGTGCCTGTGGTTGAAGCCAATATTTGATCTTGATTGGTCTCAGTGTGCCCCCAACAAAAAACTGGTAATAAAATTGTGCAGGGGACAGCATATATATTTTGCCACCTGGTGTAAATGGTGAATCATATTCTTTGTTGGGGATGCTGTACAATTCAAGAATTACTGTATGTTTTGGATTCTCGATTATGCCGGTTATTTCTTTTTCTGCTGTAAGCAATCTGCTTGTTACAGATTCAAGGTGCTCATTGATGGTCCTAACAACATCATCATGGCCTGGCTTGATTTTTATGTCCACAATAAGTTTCTTGTATTGTTGCACAATCTCTTGAAGCTGGGTGGCAAAAACAGACAGAGCACTTGCTTGATTGGATTCCATGGTCCCTAGCTGTTGCTTGATATTAGCTACAATTTGTTGCAAATTTTCAATAACTGCCAATTTTGAATTTTGAGCAGTAAGATCATGGACCTGTCTTCTGATATCCTCAAACAGGGCATGCAGTTCATTAATATGTTGATTAGTTGGTAGAGTGGCCACTGTCTGAGTGAGTTGTTTGATCTCTGTCTGGATATTCTTGATATCTTCTGATTTCAATATGCGATTCACAGCTCTCTTAATATTTTTAAGTTCCTGTGATGTCGGGAGATTTGTTACAGTATTTTGCAAAGATTCAAGTGCCAATTTTACATTATTTAATTCAGATGCATCAGCCACATTTTGCATAGCATTTTGGAGCAGGGCTATATCTGCCTGAGTGGGTGTTGATTGCTGTAAAATTTCAAGTTTTGTTTGGATATCATCGATCAAGTGATGAAAATGTGAAAGCTCAGATTCAGTGTTGAGGTTTTCAAGTTTTGTGATCTGTTGCTGGACACTAACAAGGTTATCTACAATACCGGGCAGGCGGGATTCTAGAGATTCTTGTACATTTGTCAAATCACTTTGCACTGCTGCTATTGTACCCTCAAGATGGGTTATGGTACTTTGAATTTTTCCAAAATCTTCATATGTTTCAAGTTGCAGCTTAATGTTGGCAACACTCCGAGTTATTGCACTCAAAGCATCAGAAGATGGCAAGTTGTTCATAAAATTTTCAAGTGTCTCAATTTTTTCTTTAACCTCGGCTATGGCATTGTTCAGAGGGTCCAGATTAGGTATTTGGAGTGATTGAATCTGTTCTTTTAGAGTGGAAATCACTAGATCAAAATCTTCTTGTGATTTTATGCTTTTGACAATTGTTTGGAGCTGTGTCTGGACATTATTTATCTGCTCTTCCAATTGCTGTTTCAATTGCTCAGAGTTGGTGGCCTGGGTCTTAAATTTGGCTTGAAGAGCTGCTACAGCTTCTTCTAAACTTTGAAAATTATCTAATGTTGCCAGGTCAGTATATTTTTGAAGCAGCACTTTGAGTTGTGAGTCAATTTTAAGAAGAGGGTCCATGCATTGTGATTGTAAATTTGTAATTTCTAATTGAAGACTGGCATTGAGTGTGGTTTGTAAAGCTTGTAAATCACTTCTTAATTTCTTGACTCTGACATCAAGCATCAGAATCTCATCACTGTGATCTTCATGTCTTGTGTGGCCAAATATATCATTAGGCATTTTTGTTTTAGTGGTTATTTTTTATAGAGTATCTAATTCTTAATTCTATAAAAAAAGGTATAAGCTTGTCATATGATCCCGGGACCTCAATATATAAGCAGTCACCAGCAGAAACAGTATATACAGTGCCAGAAATCATGTTTGAGTGCTTAATTCTATAAATATTTCTCCCTACTGAAATCTTGACATCACCCTCAGGGGTTGTAATAAATTGTAATTGCCCACCTACAGGTAATTGATAATGATTTAAATTATTGTTAAATATGTACAATGTTTTACCTGTTTCATCATCAACATCTGTAAGTATGCTGTTCAGATGAATAATTAACAAAGCACTTAGTTTAGATATTATATCAGAAGAGGGTTGTGGTGTTAACAGCTCCATAATAGCCTGTTTTTTGAACCCAAATAAGTTCATAGGCATGTTTATTTATTTCAAATCATGCTCTGTAATTGGGCATTGATTGCCATTTTTCAAATCACAATGCCCCCATGGTAGAGTATGTATGCCACATGACAAAATGCATCTCTTATCATCATGTGGGTCCAGAGCCACTTTTCTTACAATATTTGTAGTCAAGTGATCCACACTCTGAATTCTATTTTCTGATGTTCTGATTGTGCTACATGATTTGAGGCAATTTTTGTAATCCTCAAATTCAAGCTCTTTGTCAACAATTACTCTGCCAATGCCCTTGGCCTTTTTGGCAACAACACCACTACATGTTTCAAAACTGTACATCTTGGCTCTTAACCCAGCAAATGCCACAATAACATCACCAAGTGTCTCATCTTTTAACTTGCCAGGCACTTTTTTGTTGTGGGGTTTAATTTTTGAATGTTCAGTGGTATCAAAATATTTAAACAATTCAGGCTGTGCCATATCTTTATAAACATCTTCTGTTTGAATATCAAGAACAAAACTATCTGTGTCCATGTACATCAATTTTACACAATCACCATAAAAAGGTTTCAACACATCATAATACAATTTTAACATGTGTAATTTGGCCAATTCCAATATCACAGCCCCTACATAAATAGGCTTATCAAATTTAATATTTGTTTTTTTCATGTTGAAAAGTGCCATATTTTCATCATAAATTCTTCTATAATTGAAATTAGGCTTTGCAATCAATTTTTTGCTCCGGCTGGGGTCAGTAATTATTTTAACATCAATATGTTTTCTGACATTTTCAATTGTTTTGCCATACACAGAATTGACCATTAATTTAAACAGGGTCTTATCAAATTGGCTCATTGCAGATGTTCGAAGCTCTGTGTTTGTAACAATATATGGCTTCAACCATCTTGAGTGCCTGAACCTCAAAACTTTTCCAATTTTGGTCACTTGAACACCATGTTTCATCAGGAACTGAAGGTTTTTGTAATATATAACATAATCCTGTTTCGGCTCTAGAGTCATCATCAATTTCTTCTGTTTAGAGCCAGGTGAACACTTAACCTCAGGAATTGGGGGCAGATCAGAAAATGTGTTGTGTAAATCATCAGGAATTGTCAGATCAACCTCTAAGAACAGGCCATAGTTACTGTCATCATAATTCTTAAGATCTTCAATATTAAAATCTTCAACCCACTCAAGCCCTGCATATGGCAGTTTATCCATCATGGCATAACCATAGAGGCTGTTTGCATCTACATACAGTATATAATTTGATGGCAGTGCTGGATCATAATCGGGAATATATTTGTTATTTGCTCTGGCATATCTCTGAGAACATTGCACCATGCCTCCTCTTATACATTGTTCCATAAACAGATACATATCTTGATCCTGGATCAGATCCAATTGCATTTTAGTGTTTAAAAACATTGCAGACCATGCTAGGCCCGGAGCACTGTAAAACTACATTGGATCCAGCTTTTAATTTTGCATGGAAGATTTTCTGAATGCCTGCAATATATCAGCTAAGAGAGTCACATCAAGTTTTAAATATGCATTGTGATAATCACCAAATGTCTTGCATTTTAAATTGTTCCACATCAATTGGGCATGGTGATAATCATCATCAGTGATTCCAGATGCTCTGATTTTGCTGTAAAACTCTTGTTGTGGTGGCAGAGAACACTCATCAAATTTAGAAAAATCTGTAATATAATCATATGGATATACACCCTTTCGCCTAATTAATTTCAGGTCCTGATTTGGAAACAAAGCACATGTGATTTTGAATTGATCATCAGATAATTGAGTGGCCAGTGTAGCCAGGCTAGCCGATAAAATTCTGTAGGAATCAAGAAATCTTAAGTGAATAGAAACACCATTAACTTTAATTATTTTGTTAATGGCAATATATTTCTCATCATTTTCAGCTAAAATATTTAAATCCTGCTTGTTAAACCCCTCGTACCTGATCAAATGATGAAAATCATAATTGGATGCACCATGGCAAAATATGGGGACAAATTTTGGTCTCTGGATCTGAATATTGCAGCTATTACACAGGGCCATTAAGAATTTACCATCTGTATGGGAATGGTGTTTCACCTTGTTATTTGTATCTGAAAATTCAGAATTACATACCGGGCATTTTTCTGCATTGTTGAAATCTTCAATCTGTTTCTCTGTTAAAGGCAACATGGGTTTTGATTTTAATAAAATATTAGATGCTATGTCATGGCACTCATTTTCTATTCTATGTGCAAATTCTTTGATGGCATCTGCTCCCATGTATAAATATTCTTTACTAACAACACCATCCTGTACAATCACATAATAAAAACTAGAAGGTTCATGTAACTGGTATGGTGTAATTGAAGATTCCTCAGGATCTGGGCTGCAGAATGCAAGAGGTTTGAGATTTGATTCAAAATCACAGACTATATATGCTGGGTGTTCCAACAAGGCTTCAAACTTTTTGAATTTTGCATTTTCACTCGGCATTGGCATCTCCATATGAACAGGTTTATGGTTGCCACAGTATTTCAGATGCTCAATTAACTTGTTTTTAGCAATTTCTGCATTCTCTTCACAAACACCATTCACCATTTTTCTACCATCAAATACAGACAAACATCTTCTGCACAACTTGAATATTTTATGAGTTTTGTCTAGTTGTGTTCTGACTAAAGCTTCAAGATTATGTATCAGAGTGTAATGATTTGTGCCATCCCCTTTAATTAAGAGCAGATCAATCGGAATAGCAGATTCATCATCAAGTGTACTGATTCTGAGAGGATCTATCAAGCAATCGTCACGGCCAGTAGAACAAATAAATACATTAATAGATAATTGTTTATCATTAATATCCCTGGCCATTTTTTCAAATTTATCAATATTCTGAACAAGCATTGGATATTCTAAACCCTCCATTGCCTCATCAAAATCATTTTCATGTTGTTTATAATAAGTTATTCTCTCAGGATGCCTTGAAACTGGATACAAAGCAGCTAAAATACACCACAAAAAGCATTTCTCGTCATTATTTTTTATATTAACCACGGCTGTTTTGTTTTTGATATTGGCAGGTAATGGCACATAAGTGGAACCTTGTAATGGGTTGAATTCAGAAATATTAACATATAACTTGTGTGGAGATCCGCATAGGCTCCATCCAGACTCTTTTGCTGCAAATTCAGAGTGTTTAATATTTAATTGATCTATCAAACTGCTTATTATTTTGTCTAAATTTGCATTTGAATATACAGGTACAGTTTCTGTTATGTGGGGCTGTGTAAATTTTGTGCCATTTGGCTTCTTATATTGTGTAAACAATTTGAGGGACAGCTTATAAGACCCATTTTGTGCATTTAGAATTGCCTGCACATCAGAATTTATACTGTTCAAAAAATTCTTAATACCACATTTTTGCTCTGATACAAACCGGTAATCCCTTAATTGGCCATTAAAACATTGATTACAATGTTTTTGATTTGGCATTTTTGTTGCTGTTTATTATATACAATTTCCTGGGGTCGAAATCAAAATTCTATGCTTAATAAAAAATATCAGTTGGGTTTAGCAGTGTGATTTGTATGTGTGTATGTGTATGTGTTAATATTTTTGGCTTTGGTATTTTTGTTGTTTGTTTATTATATAAAATTTCTTGGGGTTCAAATCAAAATTCTATGCTTAATAAAAAGCACCCAACCTGGATACGTATTTCTAGTTTTTTTTTAAAGAAAGAAAAATGCTTCAACTTCAAACTTACTTTTCCCGATTACTAACTACAAAACATTACCAAAAAATTATGAACCATGTTTCTCCTAAGCAGCCCATATTCTGCAGTCTTACCAAAGGTGTATGTTTGCATAAGGTAATTTTTAAGTTTTTTTTTTTTTTAACAAAAATAACTTCTTTTTTAAAATCCAAGCAGTGCTAATTACTTTAAGGAAAGTTCAAAGTTCGTGTGACAATGATTGCCAAAATTCTACGAAAATAGTCTTCTTGCTAGGAGAATTTGAAAAAAAAAATCATAAAACAAGCAAATTATTATTGCTGTAAAACAGTATGAAATCATGCATTTTGTTAGTTAGAATAGTGTGTAATTTGGAATTTACTACAAAATTTCTAATATATGCCAATAATATAAGAAATCTGGGGAAACATACAATAAGAAAATATACTGTAGAAACATTTTCTTTCAATTATAACTCCATTAAGCCTTGTTTCCATGATTATGAAAAACTAAATATGCTGACCAAGGCAGTAATTTATTTTATTAAAAAACATAAACTAACGTAACGTTTCAACCTTCTAGCAAGGTCTTCTTCAGACTCTGTATCAAGTACAAAAGTAACCAGATACAACAAGAAGGGTATGGAATGCTAACAAGAAAAAGGAAAACAGAGAAGAGGAAGAAGAAGGGATTATCTACGAAGTAAAATGTAAAGAATGTCAGAGTGTGTACATAGGAGAAACGAAAAAAAAGGCTGAAAGACAGGTTGAAACAACATAGGGATGATGTACGACTTAAGAGGGAGAGAAATGCAATATTTAAACACACGAGAGAAACAGGACATGACATAGAGTGGGATGAGGCTAAGCAGATAGGAAGGGAGAAGAGAATGCTAGTGAGAAAATGGAAGGAAGCCAAGGAAATAGAGAAGAAAGGCGAAGAAGACACAATGAACTGGAATGGGGGACTGAAGTTAAACAAAGAATGGAAGAAGATGTTGGAAAGAGTGGAAAGGACAAGAGAAAAAGAGGAGAGGAAAAGGAAGAAAAATGAAGGGAAAAGAGAGTGAGATTAAAAAGTCCAACCACATTCTATATGGAAGTAATTGTGTTTAGCCTTTTAGGTGAAAGTAAAGTTGGAAAGTGAAAGTCATCTGCTAGAAAGTTCCTAACAACTTTCTAAATAGTCTGGAGGGAGTAATGTTTGTGTATATATATTACCCTTCTTGTTGTATCTGGTTACTTTTGTACTTGATACAGAGTCTGAAGAAGACCTTGCTAGAAGGTTGAAACGTTACGTTAGTTTATGTTTTTTAATAAAATAAATTACTGCCTTGGTCAGCATATTTAGTTTTTCATTTTCTTTCAATTTCCATATTTTTAAGGTGAATGCAATATAAACTATAGTAACAGGAAAGCATTGTGTAATCTTGAGAATTGAGAACGAACATAATTCACTTATGGAAACTCAGTAGTAGTTACTGAAATACATATAAACTCAAAACAATGGTTAGTATGCAACAATTCAGACATAGTGCTAGCAGTTGTCAAGCACTTTGGACAGGATGCCTCTTTACCGGGAAAAACTGTTCTTTTCTGTGGTCTAGATTTACATTAGTGTAAAATGTCAATAGTGCATTAGGGTGAACTTTTATCTTTCGCTCACACACACATACATTTACATTATCTACTTACCTTCACTTTGTATGCCTTGTTCTTCATGCTAGCTTGAACTTCGCCTTCCATATGTAAGAATTCAGCATCGTAAGATAACGATGTAACATGTTTTGATTCAACTTCATTTTCCGCACATTCCACAAGTTTTGGTTCATCACCAAAGAATTCCACAATGCGATAGAATTTAATTGCCATCTCTTAACACCTTCTAAACACTGCAAACACAAACAACTCTTTGCAATACTGTCTTACTATCACGGCTTTCCTCTTTGATTTTGCCTAGCAACTAAATGTTTAGAAACAAAATGGATGCTTAGCAACGGATGTGACATCACGACTTAACTCGCCCATTCTCTACGTTGGTCTGCAGCTCGTTGTCTGTGCCAAAATGCTGTCCTCCTAGCCAGCGTTTCATGTGCGTAAAGAGATGAAAATCTGAGGGAGCCAAGTCAAGGCTGTAGGGTGGGTGATCAAACACCTCCCATCGAAAACGCTGCAGGAGCGTCTGTGTTGCAGCTGCAGTGTGCGGCTGAGCATTGTCATGAAGAAGGACAATGCCTGATGACAACATTCCTCTGCGCTTGTTCTGAATTGCCCTTCGTAAACGTTGAAGCATCATGCTGTATGAGGCTGCAGTGATGGTTGTGCCACGTTCCATGAATTCCACCATCAACACTTCTTTTCTGTCCCAGAACACAGTAGCCATACACTTTCTGATGGAGAAGGTTCGCTTGCACTTCTTTGGTTTACTCGGGGAATGGGAATGCATCCACTGTTTGGATTGCTCTTTTGTTTCTTCATTTTTGAAATGGACCCCTGTCTCGTCCCATGTGACAATTTTGTTCAAAAAATCCTCTCCCTCATCATGGTAGCGCTGAAGAAACGTTAAGGTGGCACCCTTTCGCCGTCTTCTGTGCTGGTCGGACAGCACCTTGGGAATCCATCTTGCACAGAGTTTGCGGTACTGAAGTCTCTCACTCACGATGGTATAGAGAGCTGACCTTGAAATTTCGGGAAACTACTCACTCAACGCAGAAATTCTGAACCTATGATTTTCTCGAATTGCCTGATCCACTCGCTGCACAAGATCATCGGTTGACACTCGCTTCCTTCCCTGACTGCGTGCATCATGAACGTCTGTACGTCTTGCTTCAAAGTTCCTGCACCATTGCTGCA
Organism: Lepisma saccharinum; assembly: GCF_977018435.1. Classification (NCBI taxonomy): domain Eukaryota; kingdom Metazoa; phylum Arthropoda; class Insecta; order Zygentoma; family Lepismatidae; genus Lepisma; species Lepisma saccharinum. The sequence goes on from NC_139240.1 coordinate 11,898,545, forward strand.
CTTTGCTGTCACTCATGAAAGTTTCACCGTACACTGCAATCGTTTGTCGATGAATTTCGGCTGCATTGCACCCCTCAGCATGAAGAAATCGAATTACTGCATGCACTTCACACTTGGCGTGCGACACTTATGTTCTAGGCATGTTTCCGTGCTCACTGCACGCTCCAAACTGACATGTGCAACGTGACGAGATCAACGGACATACTAGAGACACTGCGCAACACATTCGCGCACAGCTTCATCGGATTTTCAATGTGGTTTTTATTTCGCGACCGATCGGACCTTTATATAAAAATAGCCCTCGTATATATTACAATAGAATTGGCCCATATTAAAGGTTATATATAGAAGCATCTTCGACAGTTAAAAAAGGCATGCATTTTTTTTACTCATAATAAAATGATGTTGATGCTAATGAAGGCTTTGCGTGAAATACAGTGATGCAATAATTCTAGTTGTGTGCCTATCTGAATGCATTATGTGCCATATGTAGAAGATGCATGTTCACAATCAACATTGGAGACAGGTACCCAAATGGCCCTTACAGAGCCAAAAGTAAATTCTGTTTGATACTCCATAAGTGCCTTCAAGATGTCTATTGTTTTGTGCTGTACCTGTGAATCTTTAATGCTATTTTGCAAAGCTGCATTAGTCAGTAAGAAAATTCTCTTTCTTTACATCACTAAAGAATGAAACTGTTTTGGACAGCATTTCTTTGTTATAATCTACCTTATTTATTACAATTGATCTTTTATTGATTTATTGCAACTGTAAGGGGTGATCCTTCTACGTAGTACACCCACCCAATTGTCAACTTCACTTCCACATAGTGCATCCTGGACTGCATTTTGCAGGCTAATGAGGCTCTGGTATCTGGACATACAGCCAGTATAATCTTCATAAGACTGTTTGTGTTGTCCTGTGTTCTGTCCTTATGTGCAGTGGCGTCGCGTGTGGTTCACATACGGGTGTTCACAATAAATTTTTTATACTGGATGGAGATTTACTCCTCTCCCTTTTAACTTCATCTTCAATTGAAAAAGTAAGATTGGCAGTTCAACTTATTTTCAACAATTTCCCCCAAAAACTATGCTCTATCTGAAGTAATACAATACTTTTTTATTCAATTAACACCCTTTTAACTACGTTATTTACAATTAGAAATTGCTAGTGCAAACTAATTAGTATAACATGCATTCTCAGGTATGTACAACGCAAGATTACCGTACTTCCCAATATACTTTCTATTACATGGACCATATGCTAACCAACGACATTCATTCAGCATTGTAAGCACGTGCATCGTTAGCAGGACAGAGGGGAGGACGCGTCCAGTTCAGGAAAAAAATATTTTGTGTATACTATAAGATATTTGGGTATTGTACAGAATCTCCCCTCTCCCCACCCACAATTACTCGGTTGTGATGTTTGTGATTGAAGTATCAGTCAGTGTGACATTGCTCGTATTCCTTCTTCCCTCGTGTTTCGTATTTTTCCTCCTAGCATCATTTTGCCATGGCTCAGAGAGATTGATTTTCGACCATTTAAAGCAAGGGTTCCCAAACTTGTTTGCTTCACGGTGCCCTTAGTGTTTCAAGATTTTACTGTGGCGTCCACTTGCAACGCTCAGTTACTTGTAAGATTGCTTGCTTTAAGTTAAAAATTAAACACGTATGTATTTCAAATTCAGAAATATTTTATATGTAAAAAAGTACTAAATAAGCAGATATTTGACACATTCATAGCATTGACTAACAATTCAGTGAAAATATTGGAACATTTCGTAGTGCCCCTGTAAGCTAATCACAGTGCCCCAGTGTGGTGCAGCACACACTTTTGGAACCACTGATTTAAAGCATATAGTAACATCTGTTCATCGTCGTCATTATCATATTTACCTGTCATTGCCTTGTACTCGAGGAGTCCCAACCACTGTGTTCCGGGTTCGAAACCCGGTGAAGGCACACAGTGGTTCGGATCCCACTTAAAACTGTAGGTCCAGTCCCGATTAGCCTTACCATGCTTAAAGTGGACTTAAAGCACCAATCAATCAATCAAACATATTTACCATCCTTGATCTTATACATTGCATGAAACGAATTGTTCCATATCAGATGCAGTCTTTTTAAGTGAGTCAGTCGCATGTGCAAATGGTAACAAAGGTGAAACACCCAGGATGTGTCCTGTGTTTGGCCACGAATTGTCGCCTCCATACAATAAACAAGGAAAACAAAATTGCGCGTTCACAACATTGCACCCACATAACCAATTGTACTTCGTGTACGAGTCATTATTTGTCTTTCATTCATTCAATGTTCTTTTAATGACGTGTTTGGGAGTACTTACCTCTTGTACAATGTAGAGGTCCAGCTGGTGAGGGCCCATCCTTTTTACTTGAGTTCGTTCTGCTTCGCTCAATCGCGAAAATGGCTTTTCTTTTAAACTCCTAACAGTGTTCATAGTGTACAAAACACAACACAACACTACACTACACACACACCCACGTTTGAAAGCCAGTGCACATAAATTCATCCAACCGCTTGCCAATAGATATCACGCTCTCGACAGTCGATGCTGTAACTGCCTTTTACCCGTTGCCGCCAAAGAGCATAGGCTTTTTTTTGCCCCGAAAAACTAATGGTACGTGACCTTTCCAAAACAAACGTGTCCCCTTGCAGTTCTTCCACAGCAGCAGTGTTGCCAACAATTGAAACGCAGAAGTTGCTAAATCTTCAACATGCGCAACACACTTCTCAAAGCGAGACACTTGTCCCTATATATCTGCTGCTTTTCCCTATGGATATTGATGGGCATTTGTCTCTTGCTCCATAGAAAACTATTAACACTTCGCTGCTCATACGACGTGGATGTGTTGAATACTACAGCCATCTTTGCAAACTGACAAGAGTGCCGTGCCGGTGATCAGGCGAGAGTTAACTCTGGGTTGTTCCAAGAAAAGCATATTGACTTGAATGTATATCTCAGTTTCTCAATCACACTAATATTTCAGATGAAAAAAAATAGGGGCAAAAACTTTTCAATTTGCCCTCATACAAGGTGTGGCTATTAAAAAATGAGACTGATGGTATAAATTCCTTTTATTTTTATTGACATATTACAAGATATCACCTTCAATGTACACCTCTACATTGTCCATACACCGTTGCATATGTATCTGCCACTTTGCGAAGCAGTGTTGCCACTCTACAACTGTTCAGCAATTCCATCATTTTTTCACCTTCACAGCTTCCATGGACTGGAAATAGCTTCAAGAAAATTTACACTTTTAGGAAAAGAAATGTCGACAAGGTAAATCTGACGAGTATGGGAATGATAAACTACTGGAATGCATTTATCAACCAAGTAACTCTTCACAGACTGGGCATTGTGGACTGGTGCATTATCCTGATGCAGCATCCACGTGTTGTTTTTCCAGAAATCTGCCTGTTTCCTCCGCACACATTCTTGTAGTAGTCAAAACTTGATGTTGTTGTGCTGAGTAACTGACTCACCCTGTGGTACCCCCAATCAATCATGACCACACCCCATAATTTAAAAAAAGAAGACACCAGTCTTTGATGTCGCAGGTGAACTCACACATTCATCATCTTTCCCCCTTCCTTCCCCTCCTTTTGTGCCATTCAAAGACACTACATGGCATGGTAGATGTCCCCGTACACCTCCTGTAGTTATTGAAGACATTCTGTTGTTCAATTTCACCAGGAGTGTGAGGTTCACATGCTATTTAATCTTTCCACACACCATGATTCTGCCACCCTCATCACACAGCACCCATTTCCTACAGATCTCACAGGCACACTAACAGTGAGGGAGTGAAGACATGGCCTCTCTTGGATGATCATGCTTCAAAGTAAACACCTTCCACACTCCTCCCCTAATAACATCGCCAGCAGATGGCCAGTCCCTTTATTTAATAGCCACACCGTGTAGGTCTTATCTGGATCATTTAAAATTAACTGCAAGAGTTTGCCTTTACATTTCTCTGATGCAAGACATTACTTGTGTTTGACTGATGCACTTTTTGTTATGTTTAGTCAACCAAACACTCCACAAGCCTGTCTGAGAAATACCTTTTGATAATTAATTATCAATTATAATTGATCAAATTGTGAAACTAGATCCTGTAGTTGGTGGTGTAATTTATGTACATAAGGATATTCTGAACCTTCAAGTGTGGTTATGAGTTTGAAATTCACAGCACAATGGTCTACCACAAAAAATGCGTGGTGCTGTATTAGTCTGGCAGTATCAGAGTCCTGGAGGAGGTGTTTAATTAACGTATTCCACACTAGGATTATTTTCACAACAGTAACTAAACTACACCTGGAAAAACTTGAAAATCTCAGGGAATTTTAAGAAAATTAAAATCTTATTGAAATCTCAGGGAAAATCATCTAATTGATCCAAGAGTCCCAATAAAGTACATCTGAGGGACTAGAATATGCTCTTAACTGTTGATAATAAAGTAATAAAAATTAGATCTAATGTAATTATGAATACAATTACTTCATTAACCTACTATCCACAAGCTACTTTGGTGTATGTTTATTTTGCATCACAGATTAATGACTATTGTGTCTATTTGTAAACATCTTTTGTGAAAAGTGTGAAGATATTGGCTTTATATATTGTGTACTCTAATACGGTTTTAAAATAATATTTAACTCCCAACAAAAACCTGTAACATTGGTCCTTAATTATGTTGGTCATTCTCAAAGGAAGGGTCATGAACGAGGAGATGATTTCACAAAAAATTAAAATTGTTGAAAATTTGTAAAAATATTGAAATATTCTGTCCTTCAAGAATCTAATCAAATGCTAACCTTGGCCAAGACCATTTGCTCCTACTTAATTTTATAATTAAATTTGTAAAATTGGCTTGTCCATGCAGAGGACTTTAATCTCCATAGAGTGGGTTTGTTTATTCCCCTTTTAAGCAACCAAACCTTTTCCTTGGTGAAAAGTAGACGTGAACTTTATTTCTTTTTGATCATAAAAATTTTCTTCAAAGTGAAAGCTCTTAACTTCCTCAAGGTGTTTATATTTTTTGACAATCTTTCCTGCTAATGGTTGCAGCATAGCTGCTTTCTTCTTTGTGTAACCTTCTACTTGGAAATGTGTCATTATCTGGTTTCTAATGACTTCACAAAACAAAAGTTTTTTTGTTCAGTTTCTTCAGTGTTGGGGTGTAAAGGGTGACCTTCCACATAGTACACCCAATTGTCAACCTCATTTCCACGTAGTACAATCTGGACTGAATTTGGTAGACTAACGGCTCTGGCATCTGACCCTGTGCCCAGTATAATTCTGTATGTTGCCCTATTTGTTGTGCTTAGGTATGCTGAGTGCCCCTTTACGGCCTCAGCTTTTAACTGAAGTCAGAATGTTGTAAGATATTAGTTATACGGCACAACAGTTATGATAACAGTTTTGATTCTTTAGTTATGGTAAAGGGCTAGATCCTGTATCATGTGACGGTTGCAAAATAGACTAAGTGCTGACACACTTTTAATTTTAAATTCAATTCTTCAGTGTTATTTGTTTTTAGTCATCACTTCCTTCCTTCCTGGGGTAGCAAGATTTAAAATAGATTTGCAGTCTGAACTTCATTATATTTGCAATCGCTTTTGGTATTTTTCAACTTTCTCTCACAATTTCTCATTTTTCTTTTCCAAATTAGTCTTCTGTTTCAGGAATTCCATTCGGATTTTTCTTACTTCCTCTTTTTTTTTAACCACTTTCCAAACTACTTGTTGAGGTGAAACCTGGCAAAGTGGCTTGAGTAGACAAAATTTCCATATTCTATGGGTCTGATTTGCTTGTTGGTATTTCTGTCTTCCCATTTTTTCCTTCATGTCTGTTCACCACTTGATTTAACAAAGTTGTTTGGAATTGGATGAGGAGCAGAAATTAATTACGTTAAGCAAGATTTTCAGACCTTAAAATTGCAGTATAGTTATTAGGAGCCTTCAAGGAACTTAATGTTCTACAAAATTTCATCAGGACTAAACAAATCGTCCAAGGATTTTCCATGTTAGGTTTGTTGAAGTGAATATTTGTCGAACTCCAGAAAAATTAAGTTTTAATTGCAAAACGTTACTGGGCATGTAAATGAAAAGGTACATATGCTTTGATTAATGGAAGTGTATAAAACAGAAGAGAACATGTTGTATAGTCCAGTATAGCATCCACCACATACATGTTTGAATTTTCTTTCCTAATTAGAAATTATTTTTTATTGTGTGTAGAATGCCTGAAAACATTCTGGGAAAGTGTTTCCTCACATCGCATACACAAATATCTTCTTTTTCCTTTACACCCATGTAAGAAGCATTTTGCAGCATACTTTTCATCAGTCTTGCATGGAAAATGAGGCCCCCTTATCTTTTCAAAGTTAATTTGGTGCTTTGGACTTTGCTCTCTTCTTAACTGCAGGCCTCACTCTCGTGAATGCCAAATTCTTTTTAGTCTCCCAATCCCTCGGAAAATCAAAGAACAGGCAACCAAACTCTTGAATTCATTAAGTCTAGCTCCTTCTTGTCAGAGTCCATTCTCTACAAAATCCATGCATTCACTATTGTGACATTTAGCAAAAGGTGGAACAATCTTAGGTACCATTTCTTATGGTGCAATGTGTTTCAGTAAAGCTCCATGAAAAATCCATCTCGACTACACCTTCCATGTGCATATTATACAGATGGATTGCATGTGGACGTGCAATGGACACTTTCTGGTTTTCTTTCTTACTCCACCTCTTAGTTTCTCCAATAGGATCAATATCTGCATATGAGTATCCTACATGAATAGCTGAGCTACCATACCATCTAATTACTGTAATAACTTACTTGAGATGTACAAAATGAAAATGAGCCTCATCTCGACTTTTGTAAATCAGAAGTTTGTTTCAGCTTATTCTGTGCTCCATGAAGCCTATTTGTTCGTATTGTACCAATTCCATAAATGCTCATGTCCAAAAGTTTTATTAATAACTAATGTAAATAAGTTATCCATGAACAACTTGTGTCTTCTTTCCTGAATGCTGGGGTGTAAGGGGTGACCTTCCATATATTACACCAATTGTCAACCTCACTTCCACATAGTACTCTCGCATTTTGCAAGCTAACGAGGCTCTGGCGTGTGCCCCTATGGCCATTATAATTCTGTGTGTTGGGGTGTAAGGGGTGCTCCTTCCAAGTAGTGCACTAAATAGTCAACCTCACTTCCATTTAGTACACCCTGGACTGCTCTTCGCAGACTAACGAGGCTCTGACGACTGGCCCTATGGCGAGTGTAATTCTGTGTGTTGCCGGTTTTTATTTTTATATATGCTGAGTGTCATGAGAGTAACAGCCTCAGCTTTTAACCAAGGTACGAATATTTTAATTCCCAGGAATGTGTTTTATTATAGTTATGGTAAGGGGCTGAACCCCGTATAATGTGACTGGTACAAAAAGCGTAAATGCTGACGCAAACAAAATTTTAATTTCAATAAATCGATCAATCAATCATTACTGCAGGGCTGTAAGGGGTGACCTTCCACTTAGTACACCCAAATGTCAACCTCACTTCCACGTTAGTACACCCTGGACTGAAGACTAACGAGGCTCTGACGACTGGCCCCATGGCCAGTATAATTTTGTTTATATTGTCATGTTCTTTTGTCCTTATGTGTGCTGAGTGTCCCTTTACAGCCTCAGCTTTTAACGGAAGTCAGTACATTTTAATATTTTATGATTTTAATTCTGCAACGTTAGAGTTGTGATTTGTAACGATAAGGGGCTGGACCCCGTATAATGTGACGGGTTCAAAATAAGTGCTGACACACCCAAAATTTTAAATTCAAATTCAATCGTTAATGCATTGTGTTGCATACATGTTAGATTGGAATACAATATCTGACATCAGTTTATCAGGGAAAAAGTTTTTTATAAAATTCAACAGGCATATTCCCAGAAAAGTAGAGGCATGCTTTCCAGAAAACTTTGGTTACAAGTCCCTTGCCTGTCTTCTTTGAAGGATAATTCATAGTAAATGTACACTCCTCTTAATTCTTATCTTGGTCTGGAAACTCGTATTCTTTGTGCTGGGCATCTGGAATGCATAGTTCATCATCTGATCTCAACAGGTCACATTCAGAATCGGATTAGGGGGGGGGGGGTGTAAAGGGTGATCTTCCACATAGTACACCCAGTTGTCAACCTCACTCCCATATAGTACAACCTGTATGTTGCAGACTAACGAGGCTCTGGTAACTGGCCCTATGGTCAGTATAATTCTGTGTTGTCCTGTTTGTTGTATTTGTGTGCTGAGTGCCCCTTTACAGCCTCAGCTTTTAACCGATCAGAACATTATGGTAAGGGGCTGGTCCCCCGCATAATGTGACGGGTTCAAAATAAGTGCTGACACACCCAAAATTTTAAATTCAAATTCAGAATCGAATGGGAAATGAAAGAGACAGTCTTCTACTTCACATCTGCAACCAGTGACTTTTTAATTACCTGTAAGTAAAGGGAATTTTCTTTATGCATAACATCAAGCTAAATAATACATATATACGTGGCTGCCGTGGCTCAGTCAGTAACGTGTCTGGCTACCATGCTAAAGGTCCCGGGTTCGATCCCCGGCCGGTTCAAATCCGGGAACTTTTATAATGATGGAAGCGACCCCGGCACCCACCCATCGTCGAATAACATGGGTACCTGGGGGAAACCCTGGGGGGTGAAGGCAGTCAGGGGCATGATGCTGGGGTGTAAGGGGTGACCTTCCACGTAGTACACCCAACTGTCAACCTCACTTCCACGTTAGTACACCCTGGACTGAAGACTAACGAGGCTCTGGCGACTGGCCCCATGGTCAGTATAATTTTGTTTGTATTGTCCTGTTGTCCTTGTGTGCTGAGTGCCCGTTTACAGCCTCAGCTTTTAACAGAAGTCAGAACATTTTAAGATTTTTAATTATGCAACGTTAGAGTTGTTCTTTGTAATGATAAGGGGCTGGCTCCCGTATAATGTGATGGTAGCAAAATAGCCTAAGTGCTGACGCTCCCACAATTTTAAAATCAAATCAAATCAAGGGGCATGATGCTGATCACTTCACCCCCACTCACGACCGGATCAAGAAAGTGTGGGGCGTTACCCCCACACCCCCTATACGCCTTCATGGCATGGTGCTATGCACAGGGGAGCACTTTACCTTTTTTTTATGTAACTGTAATAGGTTAATGAGAAAATCATAATGACAATCGTGTATTGTAAGAAAAAATAGGCATGTGGAATGTAATGTGATCCCCAAAAAAAAACCTGACGGGAAGCTGATAGTGTTATTGAATGCCTACAGTTTACAAGGAAATGCAACTTTAATAAATGAATCCCTTTAGAAATGTAGAGTTTTGGAAATCTATGATACTGTAAGCAATATCTAAATTAAATGCTAAGAAGGGGTGAAAGGGGGTGACCTTCCACATAGTACACCCAGTTGTAAACCTCACTCCCATGTAGTACAACCTGTGTGTTGCAGACTAACTAAGCTCTGGCATCTGGCCCTATGGGCAGTATACTGTAAATCTGTGTGTTGTACTGTTGTCCTTATGTGTCCTTATGTGTGCTTCTAACGGAAATCAGAATATTTTAAGATTTTAGTTATGATAGTTTGTAATGATAAGGGGTTGGACCCCGTATAATGTGACAGGTTCAAAATAGCCTAAATGCTGATGCACCCAAAAATTTTAAATCAAATTCAAATTAAATACCAGGAGGAATTAGCAAAATTGGATTGCAGTTTAGAATTATCACCAATGATGCACAGAATTTATCTATAAATCAACACTTCAGAAATCTGATTGTAAAGTTTCACTGAAATATAGATGAAATAATTTTACACATCTTTTCAATAAGATCTTTGCCCAGTGGCATCGCTAGGCCATCTGCTTTGGGAGGGCTGTAACCAGATAATGACTTACTACTATTGTAAATATTTTTAATGTTTGAAAATAGCGAAGTGATTAATAAGACAATAACATATAACAAGCATAAGGAATTAAAACTAACATAGTCTTACTGCATTAATTTTTATGAAAACAGATGGATATTCTTGTCCTGTTTTTCTAATGCTGGTGAACTATCTCTTTATGTATCAGCTGTACTCTGCGGTTTGAATTTCTTGCAAAATTATCAATAACACAATCCACACACAATTCATGACACTCTTCCTTTTCTATGGCTAGTATTGCAAGTGAGGAAAGTCTGTCGTGGCCCATACTATTACCAAAAAATGTCTTGATTCTCTTAAAACAGCTAAAACTCCTCTCACACGATGTTGATGTCACAGGAAATGTCACTGCAATTTGCAGCATTCTGCATAAGTTCGGAAACATGTCTTTTGGAATGGCGTTCATTAAATGTACTATGGATGTGATGGTGTATGTCAAGTTCTTTAGGTAACCATGATTTCAGCGATCGGCACTTGTAATTGAAAGTAGTCACAAAAACCACTCAAGTATTGAGGGTTCAAAAACAAGTCAAAATTTGTTGTAAGTAAAGAAGGTGAAATATGCTGAATTCCAACCAGAACACTGGAAGTTGCTTTATCTTTGAAACGACTTTCCAGCTCATTTATCATTCGATCAATGATAGTGTAAAAAAGTCCGCAGAATGCAGGTTTATCAGTATCAGTTTTGTGCCCCAGGGTTTCATTTACAACGTGGTCTTTCAGTTGATGATGGTAATGTGTGAACACGTTTGTGAACTTTTGAATAATATTCAACACTTGTTTCATTGAGAGTTACCTTCTGTTTCGCAAATGACTCTGTCTCTTTGTATACAGAGTTAAAATATTCTTCATTTCCCATACCGTGTAAAGTTTCAAGCACTGCATTAACACCTGCAATTGCCTCCGCAATATCAAGGCTTGGTGACTGCAACTTGTTATTGAGAATTTCTGTTATGGATAGAAGCTCAATGAAAATAAACAGAGACGTAATGGTTGAGAATTTTCTTAAAAATTCATAAAGACCTAGGGCTGTACATTTGTCTGCTGAATCTGATGGTTTCCTCAGATATTTCAAAAGAGCATCATAAGTTTTCTCACCTCAAGTAGAGACCTTATTTGGCAAGCCCATCTAGTGCTACTTAGATTTTTTTTAGTTCTGCGCAAACATTTAACTCTGTCTGTATTTCTACAAACCGTGTATAAGCTATTCCGGACGTAGAAAAGTAGGTATACAAGCACTTGAGGATATTAAAAAAATTTCCAACTTCAGGAATATCTGTACAAATGTTAACTAGAACCAAATTTAACCTGTGAGCATAGCAATGAACATATAATGCAAAGGGATGTTCTTCCCTCAATAGCTGTTGAACACCACTATTTTGACCACTCATGACAGCGGCACCATCATACCCCTGACCAACACATATTGCATTTTTTATATCATATTCAGACATCTTTTCACAGAGTCGTGCCTTTAGTCCCATTGCACTTAAATCTTTAACATTCAAAAAACACAAAAACTTCTCATTAAGTTTGTTATAAATAAAATAGCGAACACACACGCTCTTTGTTCAACCTTACCTATGTCCCTTGTATCGTCTGCAATAACTGCAAAATAGCAACTTTCATTTACCTCCGTTAATATTTTTTTCTCGGCTAAGCTGCACTACATTCCAGCAGAACATTCTGGGAGTCTGGAGAAAGATATGTGGCATTCTTTGGCATAACATTTTGAAATGTTCCACTAAAATCAGTATCAAACTTCCCTAATGTCTTCAGCATTTTATCACGACCTTTTTACCTCGGCTTTTTGAAATATACGGTCGGGATTGTATTCAAATTTAAAAATAATAAAGAAAATATTTTCAAGCTTTTACATGATAAAATATAAGATCAATTTTATATATTTTCCGTGTTGTTAAATTACTGACACAAGTATGTATTCACCTTTAGTACTCAAGGAAAATTACCAAAATCAAGTATTAATGCACTATATATTTAAACAAAATTGAACAATGAATTAGACAAGTTCACACATAAATTCTGTACATTCTTTAGTATATATTTGTACAATGAAGCATAAATATTGCTTTACATCAACCTTTTGGCATATTTCAGGTTTATCTTTACTTTTATTACTTCAAGTCAAATTGTTTCTAAGAAGAATTACTTCTGATCTTTCGCAGATTAGTACGTCGTAATTCGGCAAGAAATGCTCGATAATCAATCGGCGAAAACCAAGACGAATTATGTAAATAATATGTTCAATTCACTTTCCACATCCCAATTAAGCACTTTTTGTACATTTACGAAATAGGCCTTTCATTTAAAGTATCTACATGCATGTATAATATTTATTCGTAGATTCCTTATAAAACGAAGATGGCTGCCATTTTATGTGATTCCAGCCGGTCACCAAATTTATGTCCTTTGGACCTTTTACGCCTTTAGCGATGAAGTTTCAACTTTTAAAAGTAAACATAATACTTATCTGCGCTGATATGCTTTAAAATATCGACGGATCTTCCTTTTTAATCAAATTCTTCAAATTTCACTTTCCGAAACATTTTTGTGACTTCTCGTCAGTCCAAGATGATCTTACAGATGAAACAGTGTATGCAAACTCTCACTGTTACCACTTTTTTCACAGAATACAAACTCGCGGATACATTTCAAGTTACAAATTTTGAATTGTACAGTTATTATACATAAAATGCTTGTAAAATAGATTAGATGCAATAAAATAGATATTACAATATTTAATTACATGTTTACGTATTTTATTTTCACCTTTTTCAGTTATTTTAAGTTTTACAATTTTGGTGGGAAAAAGGTTATTTACGCGCAACTTAGATTTTTCCCTTTATATGAGTTGGCTATGTTTCCAAGTTTAGGATTACTTCCAAGTTTAGGATTACTATTCAAGGCGCTCTTTTTACCAAATCGTATCTTTATCGTCGAAATTCTGCCAAAACTTATATTAAATGATTTGTACATGTTAGTAATACATTTTAAATACATGTTTGTGCCCAAATACTGATGAAAGAGCAAATAAAAGCTGCTGAAACCAAACACATGTGCGATTATGCATAAATTGGCAATTTTCGGTAAGCATATTATTGAACACAAACCAAATTACATCGTTAAATTACAAAAATATTTTAAATGTATGAAGTTTACATACGTACTTCAGTTATAACTAAGCCAAAGTGATGCAAATTAATTTTCTGCTGATGTAAAGCACCAAATACGACCTCAAATCAAAAATTTCGAGTAATAAAATTATTTTATTTTTCACATTATGATGGTACTCATTCTGATACCGTCATACTGGCGCCCAATGGGCTTACCCACGCCAAACTATAAATTACAATTTACTAAACTTGTAACACCACATGAGATCAAAATATGATCTATTATTTCAAAGAAACCAAGATAATTAAAAGAAAAGAGTACCAACACAATACCAACATTGAATGGCTACATGCCTACAACCTATATATTAAGAAATTTCCAGCTCATCATTTCTATGGGTGAGCTACAAATATTATATAACCATATTCAAGTAGAATAAATGTAAAGAACAAAATTAAATAACTTGTATATTAAGAAACTTTAACATGTTTCTAAGTTGAACCATTATTAATGTGATATAATGTTATACTAAAATACACGAAAAATGAAGTTCAAACTTCTAAGTTATGGTGAAGTTTAATAGCATATTAAGTATTAGGTGTCAAATGACAAACAAAAGCAAAGATTAGTACGTTGACACATTTGTAGCTACTACCTTTATAGTAAAGTAAGCTACAAAAATTTATACATTAACACTTTAGTTAAATAAATACAAAACATGAAATTATTACAATCCATCATTTATATGACAGAATACCCACAAACTTCACCACTCATAATATGGCTACTGCACAAAATTATTACCAATCTTCACCATTCAAGATAGATGGTTACTGTTCTTTACATATTGACAAACAAGAAATATTTAACAGTTCTATGCTGTTCTGAACAAAAGTTTGTTGAGAGGAACTTCACACTGCTGTGGACGTGAGAAAACTTTCGATTGAAACTTAAATCAGTATTTTAGAGTATACTTAATGTCAACACTGCATATACTGCTATCTCAAGTAGCATGACCATTTATCAGATGCAAATGTTACTTATTTGAGCAATCAACACACCAAAAAGCCAGATACTATTCAGTATGTGATACATTTCATGGAGTCAATCTTAATTTTCTAGCACTACTCGCTTGCCCAGTACAAATAATGTCTTATTACTCACTTAATCTAATCATACAAAAAGAAACCGCTCGAGTAAGGTTTCAACTTTTGAAGAAAATGTACCATTCAATATCCTATGCTAATAAAATTATACACTTTTCCTATTAAGTTTTTTTGTCAACCTTCGCCATTTAGAATAAAATGGTTAATACTCAATAATATTGACAAAAAATATTAATAACATTTTTCATATTCAGTTTCTTGAGTGGCACTATAGGACTTACTTATTGCCTTTTACGTGAACCTACCCCAAGTTTTTATGCTCTATGGCATAACCGCATGTGCAACGAGCTCGGATCAACTCATGGATCTCTTGGCTTACTTTTTGCAACACACAGTGAGTATTTGATTCATTTTATGGAATCAAATAACTCAAAATAATTCACATTAAAATTAGCATTTGGATTTTTGGTATCATTCCCTGGGTATTATAAACCAAAACTTGAGTAACTTGTACCTTAGACAAATAGGCATAAAATTACATATTATCACAGTTCAACTATCAATTATTGCTAAAGTGTGACATTGATGCACTGAATTGTTTCATGTATTATTTAGTATCTCACTGTCCATGAGGTAAATCCTAACAACTAAATCTAAATTATTACTCTAATAAAAATGTATTTAAAGCACGACCCTTTATAGGCCAACCATGAAAAAAAAAATATGGAATAACTATAAGAGTTACTTAACACATTAATATTTTATACGAGGTATACTACCAATTTTAGGCCAACCTCATTAATGGTAAGTTTGTTTCAAGAACAAACTGTGCACACCTCTGTAATGACAGATGAAGAAATATCATTTTTTTCTTGCATTGTTTGATCAAGTATATGTTGCACCACATCTTTGTGTGTGCTACCTGCATCTAGCAAAGTGTTCAACCAAGAAATTTTCTTGTCCTTGGAACATTTCCACAATTTTACATGTTCAATAGCAATGTTTTCCTGAAGAATCCCATCACTGCAACGTAGGGCAGATATACGAGAGTCACCAAAGTTTTTTATACATAAGTATGGACCTTCGTACAGAAAACAATATTTTTTAATTGGATTATCATCCATATCTCTTTGTCTATTTCGAATAAAAACAAGATTTCCAGAAGAAATTGATATTTTATCTAGTTGCTTATAATTCAACTTGTTTAACTTATTAGATCTAGCTGCATGACTTTTAATTTGAGCCATAAGCAGTTTGTCATTCCATGACTGATGTGTACCACCATCAAATATGACATTTCCTATTTGTAGGTTAGGTTCCTTATTTAACCTTAACTCTATCGGAGCGAAACCAGTTTGTGAGGAAATAGTATTGTTTAACCAGTGCAAAGCCATGGATACTTGCTGGGGCCATTTAGCATGGTTATCGATGCACAATACTCTCATTAAACGGTTAAGTTCCGAATGATACCGTTCAACCAAGTTGGATGAAGGGTGGTAAGGTGGAGTAAACATAAGTTTGACACCATATTCTTTCATTTTAGTATTAAAAAGACATGAACGAAACTGTGGTCCATTATCCGAAATTATTTTTTCTGGAATACCTAGATGTACAAAATATACATGGCACAATTTGTTCAGTACCGTAACAGCATTGCTGTTTGTCACTGGATATGCCACTAAATATCTGGATGCTGCATCCAATATAGTAAATAAGAAACGCTCACGTTTAGGACCCATGGTGAATGGACCTTGTAAATCAATGAACAATATTTTCCCAGGCTTGTCGGTTATGTGTACTTTGGCTAAATGTTTAGACGGATGCTTATTCGGTTTAGTGCGAATGCATACATCACAGTCTGCTACATATTGTTGTACATCTCTCTTCATACCTTTCTATTGGAAGTATCTATATATCTGAGAAAGTGTACGATTAGCACCAAAGTGTCCCGATAAGTCATGAAATTTATTCAAAATTGAACCCACTAATGTAATTGGAACACAAATTCTAACTTTTTGAACGTTATGAAAGTCTCTAACACACAAAATATTGTCCCTTAGAAGATAGCGTTCTTTCCAAGTCCTACTTCTTGGATTATCATTATGAATTGAGGAGTGCAAAATATATTGCCTAATTTCCTTCAATTCATCATCATTTTCTTGAGCTATTATCAAATCTTCTATATTAATAAAAGGTTCTAGTATTTCCTTAAACTGCAAAGAATTTACATGATACAAGAGGCCTTCTTGCATCGGAAATGTTCTACTTAGAACATCAGCAATTATATTTTCTGACCCTTTACAATATTGAACCTGGAATGAATACTGTTGTAACTGTACAAACCAACGAGTTAAACGTGCATTCCATGTGTGCGCCGTTTCTAACCAGGTAAGTGCCTTATGGTCAGTTATGATAATGAAATGTCTGCCTTTCAATAGTGAACAGAACTTATCAATAGTAAACAATATGGCTAAAACCTCCAATTCTGTAGAAGTGTATGATTTTTCATAACTCCTGAGCAATCTACTCACGAAACCTAGAGGTTTGTTGTTACCATCAATCAGTTGATAGCAGTATCCTGCAACACCTATTATTGATGCATCAGTTTGTACATAAAAAGTGTGTGAAAAGTTAGGAAAAGATAAAAGTACTTGTTCACTAACTTTATCTTTTAGTGTTTTAAAAGCTGTAGAAGCTTGGTCATTCCATTGCCATTTCTTACCAGCCTTCAACAAGTCATACATAGGTTGTGCTATGATGGCATAATTTTTTATGTATTTGCTCAACCAATTAAAACAACCTAAGATCTTTTGCAATTGTTTAACTGAATTGGGCACAGGCAAATTTACAATAGAATCTACATACTTAGGATCTTTCTTATAACCCGGCGAAGTAATTATGTGACCCAAAAATTTAATTTCTGATCTACAAAACTCACATTTTTCAAGTTTCAACGTCATGCCTGCTTGCTTCAATTTTTCAAGAACTGTTCTTACATGCATTATGTGAGATGCAAAATCCTGAGATTTTATGATAACATCATCAACATAAACTACCACGAAATCTCTACAGTCCTTAAGCACACGATTTAACGCATCGACGAATACAGCTGTACCATTTACTGAACCAAATACAACTCTTTTAAAATGATATAAGATACCTTCGAACATAAACGCAGTATATTTTCTGCTGTCAGGATGTAGATTTATTTGCCAAAAAGCATTCAAAAGATCCTCCGAAGTGAAGTATTTACAATTTTGGAATTCTACCAACAAATCTTGTATCTTTATGGGATGTACTTGAATAAGCTTAACATGCTGGTTTACTCTTTTGAGATCAACACATAAACGGATACCTCCCCCAGATTTAGGAACTACTAAAAGTGGAGACAGATATTCTGAATTAGACAACTCAATAACATCCCATTCAAGCATGATTTTTATTTGTTCACGTACTTGATTTCTATAAGCAAAAGGTATAGGATAATTTTTGCCTACTATAGGTAGATCAGTATCCAAAACCATTTTGTGAACGTAATCGTTACACAAACCAGGCTTATTAGAAAATATTTCTTGATATTCGAGTAGTAACTGTATGAACAAAGTTTTTTGTTCGTTAGTAAGCGAATCAGCCTTATTCATGTACTCTTCAAACTTATGCAGGTTGAACTTGGCCTTATCCTCCAAGCCATTATACTTACTGACATGAGAACACTCAAAATAAGACAAATTATTGCCATCTTCGATTATTGGCATGAAGCGCGCGAAAGTGCGTTCTTCATCGGAACCACATGTTATTGTTTGATCTTTAAAATTTAATGATGCTTGAAGTGCATACAACACATCTAATCCTAAAATTATATCCACTTGTAAATTGTGAACCACCAAAAATTGAACGTAACATTGTAAATTACTTATTTGAATTATCAGTTTAACCATACCTAATACTTTGGTTTTCTTATTACCAGAAAAATCCACTAATCTCACATTATCCGCAGGTGTGAGCCTGGGTCTACTAGCCTTAATATTAATTTCTTTCCAAACAGTAGTTGAAATCAGACTTATTTCTGCGCCTGTGTCGCAGAGAGCATCATAAAGTTTATCAAAAATTAAAACTTTTAATTTTGCAGTAAATGTGTTACTGCCGAGAGCATTTATAGGTGTTGGAATTAATATGTCAAGTTCGGGTCTGGAAATAAATGCTCTGCTGTGTGTAGTTCATTTACTTCTGATTCATTTCAAACATTGAAAAGATCATTAAAGTAGTTTTCCATCTATTTAAAGCATTGCTCGTATCAGCCCAAAATTCACCGTTTTTATCTTTTATCAAAACGAGGCTCTGGCAACTGGCCCCCATTCTGTGTCGTCCTGTGTTGTGTCCATATTTGTGCTGAGCACCCTTTTTAGCCTCAGCTTTTGCCCAAGATAAGAACATTTTAGTTTTCAGACACTCTTTTATTTATTTTATTTTGATAAGGGCTGGACCCCGTATAGTGTGACGGGTGCAAAATAGTCTCGGTGCTGACGCACCCTAAATATTTTAATTCAAATTCAAAATTATATTTTATCAAGTTTGCTGTAGATTGCCACTCTTTTCATCCTCCCTAATCTAAGGGCCCTACTATAGGAGACAATCTCAATTAAAAAACCTACGACCAGTATAATCTTCGCAGGACTGTGTGTGTGTGTGTGTGTGTGTGTGTGTTCTCCTGTCTTTTTGTTCTTGTACGCATTAGTTATATTATTTTCATTATAGTAAGGAGCTGATGGGTTCAAGATAGTGATGACGCACCCAAAATTTTGAATTCAAATACTTTAAAAGAAATTTGAAAAGTTTGAAAGTTATATTTGAATAAGAATACAAGACTACTATTTGTGTGTAAGGGTTATAACAGGAAGATAACTGGTTAACCTGGCATGCATATTCAACATAAACATGATAGTCTTTTACGCAAGTCTTATTCTTGGGACCAATAAAGTACAAAATTTAAAGAAAACTTTTTGTTCGTCAATAGTGCATTCCCAAACCATCTCAGTCGATAACTTCATTGATTCGGCGACTCGTGGAGGACACAACTCTAGAGCAATTTCCTGGTTGTCTGTGGATACTCTCCCATACCTCCGATACGTAGTTTCTTAGAGACTCTTTGGTTTTCTGTTGTCTTGTTCTGCATCATTCCCCAAATATGCTCAATTGGATTTAAGTCTGGGGATTTGGCAGGCTAGTCTGAAACTAATATGTCAGAATGTTATTGATACCATGCTTTTGTCGTTTTAGATGCGTGTACGTTTTTACGCTTCTTTTGTCCTGACATAATTAATTTGAGCCATTTCTTTTGGTGGGAATATAGCAACATGCAGTCTTTTAACACTTGGACATATTCTTTGAAATCTATGCGAGAAGATACTTCCACTAGTTCCCCAACACCTGATGTAGACATTCATCCCGAGAGACCAATGAAATTCTACCGCTCCTGACGACCGAAACAACGTGCTCAAGAGAATACCGGGTGTTGTTGGGTGCCACAGCATCAACCCTTCATCCTTGTCGGATGAAAATCCTTCTCGTCGTCTCTCCAGATAACAAAGTCCTAGATTTCCTGATAGGCTGTCAAATATTGCAGGTATAGAGGAACGTGTGAGGTCCTATGCTCGGTGGTGAGTAACTGTTTCTTTCCAGGTTTCCTGTGATGGAGGGTGTAAGGGGCGATCCTTCCACGTAGTACCCCAAATGTCAACCTCACTTCCACATAGCACACCCTGGACTGCATTTTGCAGACTAACGAGGCTCTGGCGACTGGCCCTTGCCAGTATAATTCTGTGTGTCGTCCTGTGTCTTGTCCTTATGTGTGCTGAGTGCCTCTTTACAGCCTCAGCTTTTAACAGAAGTCAGAATATTTTAATATTTTAGTTAAGACACGACATTACAGTTATGTTTATTTTAGTCTCCCAGCATTACGTATAGGGTGTTTCAGAGTGACCCAGACACTACCTTTTCCTCGAGAACAGGAGATCGTATCAAGTTGAAACAAAAAAATGCACCACTAAGTTGGGCCCAAAAAATCCGTAGAAAGTATTTGCAACAGCCCGAAAGCCACCTTTATGGTTTTAGTGGGGGCACATGCCCCGTTCGTGCGATTTTCAAATGGGAAGGGTATGTTTCAATATAAATTCAGTTTTACTTACGTTTTTTGCAAGTATAGTTCGTTCTTCAATTACGACATTTCAAGAGATAATTTCTCTCTTCTTCAGGTTATAAGCAATTCAATTCAATTCAAAATATTTCTTCCATAGTCAACAGGATCGAGGATTAGGTTAAATGTCAGCGGGGAAAAAATATAGGAAGATCAATTACACTCTGACAATTTACGTTCTTAAAAGACATCGTTACCCAAGTTAAAACCTATTATAAAAACTTTTTGGTCCTCCTGTATAAATTTAAAAAAAAACAACTCTAAAAACCTTTATAATTCTAAAAACCGTTCACTATTCCCAGTCAAGTTGTCCGCAACGAGCTTCCCTTGCGAATGTGGAATCAGTCGAACCGGCTGTCTTTTGTTCGTCATTTCCCCTCCCTCCCCTCTTCATTACGTCATATCAAAATCTTCATCTTTCGAAGCCTCGCGTATCGCTTTCAAGTATGTTTTTTGTGCTCGTGCTTGTAATCGTTTTAGCTCTATCCACTTGTCTTGCGTTGGGGCCCGACCATAATTTTGCCACCGGAATTTTTTCAAATTTTTTATTTGAGCGCAAGCGCTGTTCCACCATCGAATAGCAGGAAATGTATCGTGTTTAATAAACGATTGACGCTTCCCACAGAGATCGAGAGTGGTAGTAAGCAAGTTGATAAAGTGAACATAAGATATGTCAGATTCTGAAGAATCACCGTGATTGAGATAAAGATGCTCAAACGTTGGAGCGAATAAATCCCACTGAATGGTGGCTGGTCGCCATCTTTTCACCGGGACATTGTTGCGCTACTGGACTGGGTTATGCGTGGAGCTCTGAGAATTGAGCAGAAAATTTGGGATATGATCACTGCCCCGAAGGTCAGGATCTTTATACCAGAAAAAATGGGAAAATAATTCCGGGATGAAAGGGTTAAATCGATACTGGAAGGCCGATTGCCATTTCTCGGGTAGTGCGTGGGAGTACGATCATTGTAAACAATAAAGTCATTCTGTTGAATCCAGGTACGCACAGCGACCCCAAGTCGATCCTCTTTGTCCCCTCCCCCCATAGGGGGGAGTGGGCATTGAAATCGTCCATGATGATGATGGGGCCCGGTAAGACGTTCACAAGTTCTTGTAAAATACCTGGCGTGATGCGTTGGGAATAGTAATGCGAAGGAATATATATATATGGAAACTATAGTTATGTATAGATGCCAGGCCTGGACACGAACTGCTGAAATATCAACATGAAATTCTGTAATTAACTTTAACCGAGGAGGAAGTCGTAAGGGCGCGTGACAAACGTTTTCGTGCACATAGGTAACGGTGCCGGTGTTCGTAATGGAGGAACCGTACATAGTATAGTGTCCCAACCGATAAGTTTCTGAGTGCGTACCTTTCACTTCTTGGAGGCAAATTATCTTTGGATGAAAATCCGCTAGGAGATCCAGTAATTCTAATTTTCGCGTGGAGAAACTGTGAACGTTCCTTTGTAGTAAATCCATAATACCGAGAGGGAAAAATAAAAAAATAAATAAGAAAGTTGTTAGGAACACCAAGCTGGAATAGGATGGGAAATCAACCTGATAGTATTGATAACAAATGAGTAGTAAGTTCTTAGATTCGCTGTATGATGATCGCTTGTTCAAGTATATTGGATATTTGTTTCACTGATGCCCATAAAGTCGGGATAAGATCCAATAAAGATTTGTATATCGTTTGGTGGTCGGAGTGCAGAGTTTGAAATGTGTCGGATCGAGCGGAGATGAGACCGTGTCCGGGGGGACCCGCTGGGCCGGTTGAGCTTTGCGCCCAATAGGAGGAGAAGGGGTAAATTCTTCGTCCGAAGTCGTAGAACTGGAGATTGCACGTGCATTTCCAACGGAGGTTCTTGTTGCAGCCACTTGTGGTTCCGCATGATGCTCCATCGAGTTGGAAGGGGGTACGGGAGTAGCAAGCAAGCTTTGCAGTCCGGCGGCGAAGATGGTTGTTGTGTCTTGGACGAACTGTCTCCACTGCCTGGGGCATATCTTTATGTCGAACACCTGAGGTTGAGGGTTCTGGAGAAAGATTGGTCTGTAACTTGTGGAAAGGGTTGTCCCATGCACCAGGGTGACGTGCTCCAATCTGTGGGGTCGGTAATGGCTTAGGTGACAATTTGGGAAAGTCTCGTTTGTTGATCGTGGGGTTAAGAATATCGTCCCGAGTTAATGGAGGAAGGAAGGTGCCAAGAAGGTTGGCCTTGGCTTCGTAGTAAGAGATGTTTTCTTCTGCCATACGGGTTTGAATTTTTTGCTCACGTTGCCAAATGTCGCGTGATCTGTACGGTCACGTGCCCCATGGGAGCCCTTACAATTAATGCAGTAAGAAAGGTTGGAGCACACTTCCCCATGTCGTTCTTTGCCACAATTTGCACACTGGGGTTTAGACCTGCACTGGGACTGGTTGTACCTGAAACAAGCGGTGCACTGTAAGACCGATCGAACTCGCGGTTTAACCGTTAAAATTTCCCTATTGGGGTGTAAGGGGTGACCTTCCACGTAATACATCCAAATGTCAACCTCACTTCCACGTTAGTGCACCCTGGACTGAAGACTAACGAGGCTCTGGCGACTGGCCCCATGGCCAGTATAATTTTGTTTGTGTTGTCCTGTGTTCGATCCTTATTTGTGCTGAGTTTTCTTTGCAGCCTCGGCTTTTAACGAAAGTCAGAACATTTTAATATTTTATGATTTTATTTCAGCAACGTTAGAGTTGTTATGTGTCATGGTAAGGGGCTGGACCCCGTATAGTGTGACGGGTGCAAAATAGCCTTAGTGCTGACGCACCCAAAATTTTAAAATCAAAATCATCAAAATTTCCCTATCGATCAACACTTTTTCTGGCAAATATTTGCCATGGAAAGTTAGGCAAATCAACTTCGTGTCCACTAGTTTGAATGTTCCATCCCCTTGCCAGATTTTTTTCTTGAGACGTTTGTCACACGTAACACGAAAGGGTGAATCTATTCCATCAAGAATGTCCTGTTCCGTCACATCGAATTCGATCCCGTACACAAGTCCTTCCCTTTGAATCAAACTATGCTGGATTTTCGCTCGGACCCCAAGGGAGTCCAAAAAAGAACTGTTCCGAACAAAAGTGTTAGCGTGATCTGCAGTTTGGAAAGTGGCCCGAACCCTATTTTTACCGCATTGCTCCACTAAGCACACGGGAATATCAGCCTTCCTGAATTTGTTTCCCAGACTACCACTGGAAAGGTTTCCGATGTTTTGATTCAGTCCTTCTAAAAGGACTACATAAGGGCCGGGGACCTCGGCCGAGTACCAAAGGTTTGGGGGTCGGTGATCCGGTTGTGAGGGACGAAACATTTTATCTTGAGTACGGTCGGCGTCACTCACCTCGTCCATGGACCTTTTACCTGGGCGTTGCGCGAATTCAGTCATTGAAACGTCATCATCGTGTTGGGATAAAGAAAACTCCGTTGTGGCAAGGTCAACTAAACCTTCCGCTGCCGTTCTCTCCCTCTGTTCCAACATATCTGCATCATGGGTTGGAACCGGCTGCCCGCCGGAATCCACGACGATCTAATGGGGCAATGTCAAGAACGAGCACAAAAGTGAAAGGAATAACAAATCGAAGCACTACACACAATGTTATATTAAAGGTTATAATAAGCACTAATAATCTGATCCTATCACTCGCGAATATCAGCTCCGTCGGATATGTATCACTTTTCCTAGGGAACCTATCTCCAAGAGAGCTCGTACGCGAACGTCAGAAGATTTTAATATTTTATGATTTTAGTTCTGTAACGTTCGAGTTGTTATGTTTAAGGAAAAGGGGCTGGGCCCCGTATAATGTGATGGGTGCATAATAGC
The DNA here is from genome assembly GCF_977018435.1 of Lepisma saccharinum. Lineage (NCBI taxonomy): Eukaryota > Metazoa > Arthropoda > Insecta > Zygentoma > Lepismatidae > Lepisma > Lepisma saccharinum. Next base: position 11,922,844 of record NC_139240.1, read on the forward strand.
CTTAGTTCTGACGCACCCAAAATTTTAAATTCAAATTTACAGGCCCACCTCTACCTACCCAGCGACCACGAAACATTGCATTCACCTGATTCCTCGCTGTCAGCTCAAAATGTGCTGGGCTGCCATCTTGTTGTAGTCACATGTGTACTCTGATGTGTAAGGGCACGTCTTCGAGAAGACTGGGCAATTGTTCCTGAAGAAATGTGCAGTACACAACACCCGTAAGCCTCGCTTGAAAAAATGAGGTGCAATTATTCGTCTGCCGATGATTCCACACCACACATTCACAGACCATCTACGTTGATGATCAACCTCTTTCATCCACCGTGGGTTTTCGGGGGCCCAGTAATGCATGTTGTGCCGATTTACCTGACCATCACTTTTAAATGTAGCCTCATCAGACCACAACATTTCGTCAAAGAATCGAACATTTGCATTCACTTGAGCATGAGACCACATGCAAGAGTCTAGCCTGCTTTGAAAATCAGTTCCGTGTAGCTCTTGATGCAAGGACACGAGGTACGGATGAAATCTGTGATCTTTTAAAATCCTTCTCCCTGTACTTGCGCTGGCACCAGAATCACGAGCAACTTGCCTGATGATCATGTGAGGATTGAGATGTAAGGCTGCAAGTACATCAGCAGACCTCATCTCGAACAGGCCGAGCAATGCGTTCATGTTTGTGACTGCTAGAAGGCTCAATATTGCCCTGCGTACACGATCGGCAAGGGTGCGAAAAACATGTCTTGAACGATGTTCCCGATTGGGATACCTTGCAGCATACACACGAGCAGCAGCAGAACTATTTCATTGGCACTCACCCAACACCATGAGCATATCAAATGCTTCTTCGTTTGTGAAAGGCATAATTAGTTCACATTCAACAATTTGCCACTGGAAGTTAAGTACAGGAATGCACACTACCCGTGAGGAAAGCACTGTAGAACGTCCTGAGGTACCACACAATGCCTTCAACGATGCAACCACTTGTAACAGAATTTTGAATTTGAATTTGAATTTGAAATTAAAAGTTTGGGTGCGTCAGCACTAAGGCTATTTTGCACCCATCACATTATACGGGGTCCAGCCCCTTATCGTTACACATAACAACTCTAACGTTGTATAACAAAAATCATAAAATATTAAAATCTTCTGACTTTCATTAAAAGCTGAGGCTGTAAAGTAGCACTCAGCACAAATAAGGACAAAACACAGGACAATACAAACAAAATTATACTGGCCATTGGGCCAGTCGCCAGAGCCTCGTTAGTCTGCAGTCCAGGGTGTACTACATGGAAGTGAGGTTGACTACTGGGTGCACTACGTGAAAAGAGCACCCCTTACACCCGCACTTGTAACACACAACGGTGGGGTGTAAGGGGTACCTTCCACGTAGGCGCCCAAAAGTCAACCTCACTTCCACGTAGTACACCCTGGACAAGAGACTAACGAGGCTCTGGCGACTGGCACTATGGCCAGTATAATTTTGTGTGTGTTGTCCTGTTTTTGTCCTTGTGTGTGCTGAGTGCCCGTTTACAGCCTCAGCTTTTATCAGAAGTCAGAACATTTTAACATTTTTAGTTATGCAACGTTAGAGTTGTTATTTGTAATGATAAGGGGCTGGCCCCCGTATAATGTGACGGGAGCAAAATAGCCTAAGTGCTGACGCTCCCAAAATTTTAAATTCAAATTCAAACAGACAACGATGAATGAGACCAAGATTGGAGGGGCGTATTCGCGTTATCCGTGGAAGCACACTGGAACCGACTGCTATGCAGGAGAGCTCGTCACACCTCAACCCGTGCTACTTTACGATTGCCTTTGTTGAACCGGGCAGTGGGAACAGCGTACGTGCAGTCAAATGGCATACTTTGTAATTTGTCGACTGGGCCAGCATGCTGTGCTGTGTACTGCAGCCTACCCTATTCCTACTCGTACACAATGGACCTGAAGATCTACTCACTGCATGTTGGGGTGTAAGGGGTGACCTTCCACATAGTACACCCAAATGTCAACCTCACTTCCACGTTAGTGCACCCTGGACTGAAGACTAGCGAGGCTCTGGCGACTGGCCCCATGGCCAGTATAATTTTGTTTGTATTGTCCTGTTCTTTTGTCCTTATGTGTGCCGAGTGCCCCTTTACAGCCTCAGCTTTTAATGAAAGTCAGAACATTTTAATATTTTATGATTTTAGTTCTGCAACGATAGAGTTGCTATTTGTAACGATAAGGGGCTGGACCCCGTATAATGTGACGGGTGCAAAATAGCCTTAGTGCTGACGCACCCACAATTTTAAATTCAAAATTAAATCAAATTAAATCACTGCATGTTGTACACTCACAGAGGCATGTACTACTACAAAACCGCAAGCCTCTCAACCGGACTTTCAGTTCACTGACGTTACATGTGACGGGCGGCATGGTCTGACAATGGTAGCGAACCAGTAACCATTTAGAAACCTTGTCACGAATAAACAGCTGTTCCGCTGACATTCTTTGTACAGGATCTTATGTACTCTGTCCAGTGTTTGTGTTTTGATATTTACGTACGTAATTATCCACTTTGGAACACCATTTTCAGTGGTCGGAATTGTTTTGGTCGCCATTTTGAAACCGGTTAGTGGATTACAAAATCATGTTCGCATGCTTTTCACGTTTTCTGTGACCTTTAAAACCAGGTATTACTCGACCCCCTTCCCATTTGAAATTTTCGAATTCTTCCCAAACTTTATACCCCCTATATTGGGTCAAGTGGTTTCATATTTTTTTTTAGTAACACAGTCATCATGTGGCATATAGTTTGAAAGCTTGTGTCCTGCACTTATCTTAATTGTTAAGCTCGGTATACTCGATTTGGCTCACCTTCCTTTTTTTGCAAAACCATTTTCTACACGTAAAACGGTAGGTGGTACAGACAAATGTTTCATATGACAACCATATTTTTTCCCTGCTTTTCCAAATCTGCATTCCAAACATACCCTTCCCATTTGAAAATCGCACGAACAGGCCATGTACCCCCACTAAAATCACAAGGGGTGGCTGTTTCGGGCTGTTGCAAATACTTTCTATGGAATTTTTGGGCCCAACTTAGTGGTGCATTTTTTTGTTTCAACTTGATACCAACTTAAGATGGCATGAAGTTTGGTCTCAAATACAGGAAAATAAAAATAGGACGTATGAAATTGTAAAGACCAAACTTCGCGAGGAGTTCACTGGGTTAGACAAACTCCAATTAAAGGAGCAAATTAGATACAGATTGCATCGTGAGAACGAACCAGTTTCTAATTATGTTAGAGACAAACAACTATTGCTTGTAAAATTAGATCCTAATATGCCAATGCATAAGCAGATAAAACATATAAGTCAGGGTTTATTACCTGATAACATAAGGGAAACATATAACAAGGGTTATGGATCAGTGCCCGAATTGTTCACAGATTTAAAAGTGTTTGGGGGGTGTAAGGGGTGACCTTCCACGTAGTACACCCAACTGTCAACCTCACTTCCACGTTAGTACACCCTGGACTGAAGATTAACGAGGCTCTGGCAACTGGCCCCATGGCCAGTATAATTTTGTTTGTATTGTCCTGTTGTCCTAATGTGTGCTGAGTGCCCGTTTACAGCCTCAGCTTTTAACAGAAATGAGAACATTTTAAGATTTTTAATTATGCAACGTTAGAGTTGTTCTTTGTAATGATAAGGGGCTGGTCCCCGTATAGTGTGACGGGAGCAAAATAGCCCAAGTGCTGACGCTCCCACAATTTTAAAAGTGTTCGAGAAGGCTCAGTATTTAATGAGGCAACGCAAACTGCAAGAAATTGCATGCGAAGCTCAGAAGGAGAGTTTATTTTTTCCCCCTCCATGTAGGACTGCCTTGACGGGGCATTCTTGACCCATTCTTCACATCCGTATCTCACGTTTTCACCATTCTATCACGTCATTCATCTCCATATCTGTGACCTCCCTATAACTAAGGGTCCTGCTAGAGGAGACAACCTCGAAAAAAAAAAACCTATCCCAAGGTGTGAGTTGCACGTGCCGATGGGACAGTGTTGGCTGCAGGGGTAGGTGCAGTCGCGAACGTGGCCTCGAGGATTTCGGTTTGGTCCTCGAGTAGCCTCCATTTTTGGGGGTAGGGCATGTCGAGGCGACAATTTATGGATCTTCCTATATAAAATTATTTTGTATATGGGTACAAAAAACAACTCAAACGGGTGGAAACCCCCGAAACAAGCGCGGCCTTCGAGCCCGCTTCAATTGGTAAAAAAGACAAAGCTCCACGTTATCTTGTAATTAATATTATTCAGAAGACCGATGATGAATCTGCAACAACAAAGAAACATGGAGCTGCTACATTGAAGGACTTGTCACCGTTTTTTATCAAGAAACAGCCAGAATACGCTACTGGTTCAGATGTACCAGAAATAAAAAAGCTGAGAAACGGGAGTCTTCTTATCCAGACCAGCACAGATCGCCAGACCAACAACCTTTTAAAGCAAAGATCATTGGGCGACTTACATGTTAATGTTGAACCCCATCGTGAACTTAACAGTAGTAAAGGTGTGATTCGCCACTGGGATGTGCTAAATGCTGAGGAGGAAGAGATTCTTGAAGCACTCTCAGACCAACATGTCACCACAGTCCAGCGAATAAAGACGCGTAAGTCCGGAGAACTAGTACCAACTGCTTCACTTGCACTGACGTTTCAAACGACCACTCTCCCAGATAGGGTACGGGCTGGATATTTGAGACTCAAAGTCCGACCGTACATCCCTAACCGGATGCGGTGTTTCAAATGCCAGCACTTTGGGCACACTCAGCCTTCCTGCAAGGCCACTACCGCCCTTTGTGGTAAGTGTAGTAGGCCTGAGCATGGAACCGAACCTTGTTCTTCTGCTCCTAAATGCATTAACTGCCAAGGCGAGCACCCAGTCCGGCATCGTGAATGCCCCTTTTTCCAACAAGAGAAGAAAATCAGAGAGTTGGTCGTCAAAGAGATAATCTCTGCTGGTGAAGCAAAACAACGTCTCCGCGAAAGTGTACGCACCACATTACCTGTGCCATTCGCTACAGTTGCTGCAGCTGCTTTTACTCGTCACAGTGTAGGTGTAGAAACCAGCGACGTGTCAACCCAAACAACAACGCTTCCCGTAGTAGCCCGCCCTGCTTCGAGGAAACCAGCAACCACTCCTCGCTCCACAGAGAAGAAGTTCAAACAGGTACACACGAAATAATAATTTCTGAAGTTCAGTAGCTTTCCAGTCAGAGCGACATCGACCACCCTGAGACTTAAAGCGCAGCTGAATACTGCCCGGCGGGCGCTAAAAGCACCCGCCCTCACTGCCCCTTCTTCATCCCCTTCGCCCTCTATGTCCTTACCCGAGGACATGATACAGGACGATGCCGCGGATGAAGAATTTATCAAGGTGACAGGGCCTAGAAATAGAGTACGCCTCAAAAGGTAACTATACTACCTCCAGCTATGGCTTATTGTCTCCAATGAAACCTTAACGGTTTCCGTACTCATCTCGAGGAACTGCAAATCTTAAAATCTGAATTTCACCCTGCCATCATATGTCTGCAAGGGACACATTTTCGTCCAAATGAATCAGCGATTCTGAACGGATACACGCTTTACCGCACTGACAAGCTTCCTGAGGGTCGTCGTGCACACGGTGGTGTTGCAATCGTTGTTCGAGATACCATTCACTCAACACCAATCTTTATCACCACCACCCTCCAAGCTATCGCCTTGCGGGTCCATCTACCACAGCCGATATCTGTGTTCTGTGTCTACATCACAAGGGAGGAGCCATTCTCTCTTGAGGACCTTCTTTCTATTTTCGAACAACTTCCGTCTCCTGTAGTTCTTTTGGGCGATTTTAATTCCTACCATCGTTTGTGGGGCTCCGTTCGTACAGAGCCCCGGGGTCAAATTGTAGATCAATTCCGTGAGGCATCAGCTTTAACGTTGCTGAATGATGGGACTCCCACATATTTCAGTCCTTCCTCAGGCACACACTCTGCGTTGGACTTGTGCTTCTGCAGTCCCAGCCTTGCTCTTACCGCATCTTGGAGTCTTCACCCTGATCTCTGTGGGAGTGATCACATCCCACTCATTCTTACTTTCGAACATATTCAGCAATCACATGAACAACACCCTCGCTGGCATCTCAGTCGGGCCGACTGGGATGCCTTCGAGCGTGCAGTGGACCTTGAAGTCGATCTTGCGTGGACTTTACCACCAATCGACGCCTTAGATGTCTTTGTGTCTCGAGTGCATGATGCTGCACGCACCTCCATTCCACGGGGTGTAAGGGGTGACCTTCCACGTAGTACACCAAAATTTCAACCTCACTTCCACGTTAGTACACCCTGCTCTGAAGACTAACAAGGCTCTGGCGACTGGCCCCATGGCCAAATAATTTTGTTTGTGTTGTCCTGTTCTTTTGTCCTTATGTGTGCTCAGTGCCCCTTTACAGCCTCAGCTGTTAACGGAAGTCAGAACATTTTAATATTTTATGATTTTAGTTCTTCAACGTTAGAGTTGTGATTTGTAACGATAAGGGGTTGGCCCGCGTATAATGTAACGGGTGCAAAATAGCCTTAGCGCTGACGCACCCAAAATTTGAAATTCAAATTCAAAAATTCAAATATCCATTCCACATCCCAGTGGACCTGCGAGGCGACTCCCAGTCCCCTGGTGGACTGCGGAGATCAGTGCAGCCATCAAGGACCGCAATCATGCCCTAGATCGATGTAATAGGAACCATACTGCCGCAAAGCTCGAGCAGTTCCGCATTAAGTGTGCCCGTGCCCGTCGGCTCATTCGAGCCAGTAAGAAGGCGTGCTGGGTCCAATACGTGTCTTCTCTGACGAAGCAGGCTTCGTCGAAAGCCGTTTGGACCAAAGTACGTCGCATCCAGGGGGGGGGGGTGTATCTACTCCTCTGAGCGCTCTGGAGCACGATGGAACGTTGTACACCGAGTTGGAGACATAGCTAATATCTTGCCCAAGCAGTTTTCTCGTGCGTCTAGCTCTGAAAATTATGAACCACGTTTCCCCCGTGAGAAGAACCGTCAGAACGATGCCCACTAGTTTTTCGAAGTCATAACACCGAGCCATACAACTCTCCATTCACGGAACGGGAGTTCGATTAGGCGCTTCGAGATTCTAAGAATACAGCTCCTGGAGTGGACAAGATCCACTATGAGATGCTTCGTCATCTGCCCATTGGAGGAAGAAATTTCCTTCTGGCGGTATTCAACAGGGTTTGGTTGGAGGACTCTTTCCCCACTTTCTGGAAGGAAGCTATTATTGTTCCCATCCTGAAACCAGGTAAACAACGCACAGCAGCCTCGAGTTATAGGCCTATTGCCTTAACTAGCTGTCTGTGAAAGTTGATGGAACGCATGATGAATGAGCGTCTCACCTGGTTTTTGGAGGAAAACTCATTGATAGGTAATTTTCAATGTGGTTTTCGCTCCAACCGTTCCACACTGGACCATCTGGTTCAGCTGGAAACACATATTCAGGACGCATTCTTCAACAACTAACATTTAGTTGCAGTTTTCTTGGAAATTCAAAAGGCATATGACCCAACGTGGCGCTGTGGCATCCTATAGCAGCTCCATTCTTGGGGCGTCCGTGGCCATATGGCGTACTTTATTCAAAACATTTTATCAGATCGCTTTTTCCGCGTACGTGTTGGGAACTCCTTTTCGGATCTTCACGAACTAGAGCACGGTGTCCCGCAGGGCAGAGTATTAAGTGTGACTCTGTTTGCCATAGCAGTGAACAGTGTTACGTCAAACATTCTTTCCCCTGTACATGGCCTCCTCTATGTAGACGACCTCACGATCTTTTGTCGCTCACGGAATCTCGCGTCAGCTTCTCGTCAACTCCATCAAACCTTTTGGTTGAGTGGTCCTCCAAAACAGGTTTAACATTCTCATCCGAGAAATCCGTGTGTGTCCACTTTTGTTCGTCAGCGTACATGTCATTTCGATCCTGACCTCCCCTGTGCTTCGTGAATGAGGTCCGCTTCCTAGGCCAAATTTTCGATAAGAAATTAACATGGCTACCTCACCTTCGCCAGTTCAAGTTCTCTTGTCTTCGAGTTCTAAATCATTTACGTGTTTTATCTCATACTTCCTGGGGTGCTGATAGGACGGTACTGCTTCGCCTGTACCGTGCACTCATCAGGTTAAAGCTTGATAAGGATGTGTTATGTATTCTTCTGCCTGTCCATCTAGACTTCGCATCCACCATGCTGGTATACGTGTGTGCTCTGGTGCCTTTCGGACCAGTCCAGTCGCCAGTGTGTACGTAGAGGCATCTGAGCCGTCGCTGTCTCTGCGAAGACAGCGGCTGGTAGTGAACTACTTCCTCAATCTTCGCTCGATGCCTTCACATCCTTCATTTGACACCATCTCAGACGAGAGTAGGATGGCAAGGTATCGGCTCCACCCTAGTGTCACTAGACCATTTGGTGTTCGTGCAGACGAGATCGTGTCAGCACTTGGTGTTGACAGTGATCTTCCTGGCGTCTCTCCACTCATTCCGCCTCTCCCGACCTGGGAGTTTCCTGCACCTTCTATCAATTTCTCTCTGGCTGCCGGGGTATAAGGGGTGCTCCTTCCACGTAGTGCACCCAATAGTCAACCTCACTTCCACGTAGTGCACCCTGGACTAATGACTAACAAGGCTCTGGCGACTGGCACTATGGCCAGTATAATTTTGTGTGTGTTGTCCTGTTTTTTTTGTCCTTGTGTGTGCTGAGTGCCTGTTTACAACCTCAGCTTTTAACAGAAGTCAGAACATTTTAAGTTTTTTAGTTATGCAACGTTAGAGTTGTTATTTGTAATGGTAAGGGGCTGGTCCCCGTATAATGTGACGGGAGCAAAATAGCCTAAGTGCTGACGCTCCCAAAATTTTAAATTCAAAGTAGTAATGCACCGGCGTTGAAGTCGATAAATCAATTGATTGGAAAAGATCGATCAAAGATCAATTGATGTAGTTGTGTGGGCAAGCAAGGGTTATTGTTGTTCGCGATGACGTCATAAAATGGGCGTGGCTTAATTGTGAGGATGATTCTGATTGGTGGGCTGTTTTAAAATGGGCGGGGCTTAATTTTGTGAGGAGCGTTTTGATCGGTTGTTGGGGAGGAGGAAAAGTATTCGGTTTTTTTCCGTTTTGCCGACGTCTGAAAACAGATGGCGTTGATGATTCTGAAATTCTGGGAATTTGGGTTGGGGAGATTCTCGGAATTTCCGGTGTCTAAAAACAGATGGCGTTGATGAGGCTTTTAAGTGGTGCGGTGAATGTTAAGTGCTTTTTCTTGGAAAATTGGGTTTGTCGAGTGTTGTTTCGAGGAAATGTTGTGAGAATTAATGGATGTGGTTTGTGTAATGTGTCTGGAATGGTAATTGGTTTTGCGTGTTTGAGTCAAGTGTTTTAAGGTCTGTTTTTCAAGGAATTTTGTCGGTTGATTATTTCATGGTCTGGTGAATGTTCGAGCAGATGACGTTGAAGTGTTGAGTGTTCGAGTTCTAGAAATTGTGTGGGATGAGAGTAGGGTTTCGGGGAATGAGTAATGTTTGATGTCTGGTGTTAATTGGTTTGGTGTTGCGAGAAAGATTATCGTTAAGTGGTTCCAGGAATTGGTGAGCAATATGTGTGTGTGTGGACGGTTGAGAGTGATATGCATGGACCGGATGAATGATGTGCGGAATGGTTGAATGCAGTGTTGGAAGGAGGGTTCCCTGCAAAGCATTTGGGATAGCCCGTGATGGAGAAAGAGCATAAGGAGAAAAAATTGCCGGAGAAGACGGATGTAGATAAATTATACAGAGTAAAAAAAATACGGTTCTCGGAAGAGTTGAGTGTGTACAGTGTACCAGGACAGGAAGAAGATAGGAGAGGCACGTGGGCGTTGCATGCTCTGCGCGAGAGATTACGTATCGAATATGACTGTGTTGATCGTCGGGAGAAAGGTATATAAAAAGGAACAAACCAGATATGCATCATAAGAGGTACAACTGTCCGCCGGATAACTGTCCACAGCTCAGCCAGCACAATCGCCTGTCAGGTTGCAGATTCTATAGTGAGAAAAGTGATCAGTTTCAACGGATCAATCCTACCTGGTATGTATATAGTGCGTTATCTTGAGGTGAGTAGAAGTGTAAAATGGGTATAGGGGGCTGGATATTGCAATTTGTCGGCAGTGTAATGGGGATGAAACCTGCTGCTCCAGATTTGTTGCCAGCGACGACGACATCACGAAGTAGTCGTCCACTGCCGTCTCCTCCACGGACACCACGGTCGTCGGTACAGCCTGAAATGTTTACGGATGACAGCCCGTACGTGAGCGTTCCTAAGTATTTTACGGAACAGCAATTTCGTAGATCGTGGGAAGCAAAGAATGCTGCACAACACAAATATGAGAAGTTGAGACGCTGTGGAAAGAAAAGTAGTGGTGGCAGGGGTGAAACGTTGAGGAAAAGAAAACATGATGCTGATAAAAATATGCAGTATAATCCTTTGTACGGTTACATAGAGCGTTCTCCGAGGAAGGCAATGTGTCTTGCATACCCTGTAACAGTCTCCGATTCGAAAAGACTGCATGGTGTTAAATCGAAAATATTTGAGAGTAATAGTCCCAAAGTGTTGGTTTTTGATAGTCCGGTAAGGTACAGGGAATCTCTTTTAATAACATTTTACAATAGAGATCTAGTGAATGAGAATTTTATGGAACTTGAAAGTAATGGTTTTCCGATCAGTATGCAGTACATCAAGAGTCGTAGAACAGGATTATGTGAGACACATTACCTTTTCGAGAGAGCACCTGTATACGGTCATTTGCCGTACCATGTGTGGAGCAATCGTGTAGCCGGTGAGATAGCATCTCACGGATATAATGCAGAACCTTTTACTGTAGTATCGGGAATTTCCTCAAAAGATTGCATCTGTATGGAGACAGAATCGGAACTAAATTCGGAGCATGTAGATATATCCGATCTGCATGTTCCTCCACGTTGTCTGGTTACAAAATATATCATGATGACGGATGAGAGTTTAAATTGTGGGCGTGCCGCTGTCGAATTGACACGGTACGAAAATTTGGAACATTTACTGAATGAGGAGATTCCCCTGCTGTACCGAGTGGGGTGTCACAAAAAATACATGATAGTGGATTATAGTGATGTTGCAACCCTGATGCAGATATTTAGAAAACAATATCGGAAGTCTATGTTATCACTGGGTGAAATATTTCAGTGGTTTAACAGTAGTGTACCCCTACAGGAGTCGGTAAGCGATACATTAGGTGTAAAAGGTACTGCATTAGATTTAGAAGAGTTAGCCGAATATTGTTACAACCCGTTACGGCGTAACGATCTAAGATCAAAATATGCTTTTATTTCCAGTGTCCATAAAGTTGAAGAGCAGTTTTCGAGAGGCACAGGCCCACATCGTGAGTTCCCCGAAATAATAGAGGAGACTGACACGTCGGAAGCAGAAAACGATACAGCTTGAAAGGTGAGAAAATAAAAAACATTACCTGTGGCAGCAGAGGTTTATTTTGGAGATGTACAGCCTATGGTGGGAGGGTTGGCTGTTCCCGGTCCTCTGGTGGAGGTAATGGAGGCGTACGATGTCCGTCCTCCTCCTCCTCCTCCCGCTGCACCAAATTAATGAGGGGTGGATCTTCCTCCTCTTCCGGAGCAGGAGAAGGAGGACGAACATAGCCTCTGAGGACCGCAGGAGGTAGCAGTAGGAGCAGGTTGTCGGCCCTACGAACATTGCGTCGAGCCATGCTGAAAAACAATATATAATAATTAAAAAATATATTCGGTTCCATGTAGATATGGCTATAAAAGAAAAAGTGGTGTGACATATATAATCGGAAAATGGTGAACATGCCTGTGAAACCGATTTAACTAACAGGGGCTGATTTCCAGTAAGTTTTACTGAGGCCTAACAGGGCCGCAACAGGGCGTTCTTTGAAACATGAGTGGGGTGTAAGGGGTGACCTTCCACGTAGGCGCCCAAGAGTCAACCTCACTTCCACGTAGTGCACCCTGGACTAAAGACTAACGAGGCTCTGGCGACTGGCACTATGGCCAGTATAATTTTGTGTGTGTTGTCCTGTTTGTTGTCCTTGTGTGTGCTGAGTGCCCGTTTACGGCCTCAGCTTTTAACAGAAGTCAGAACATTTTAACATTTTTATTTATGCAACGCTAGAGTTGTTGTTTGTAATGATAAGGGGCTGGCCCCCGTATAATGTGACGGGAGCAAAATAGCCTAAGTGCTGACGCTCCCAAAATTTTAAATTCAAATTACGTCAAATTTGAAACATGAGTAGAGGAGGCCTACAGCCTCAATTTCGTTCAAAACTTTTTAAACGTGTTTAAAACACTTTAAACTTTTTTCGATTTTATTTTTTTGATTTTATATTTTCGATTTTATTTTTCGATTTTATTTTTTCGATTTTATTTTTCCGATTTTAATTTTCGATTTTTGCGAAAATATCAAATCGATAGTGGTGGAAAATATCAGAATCAGATTATCTGGATTCTCTGAGTATGACCTGTTTGCAGTTTGCAATGAAACAGAGATGCAGTGGGTGCTTAACAGTGAATTGCCTTTTCACTACCTATGCCTTAAATATATAAGCAAGTTTGAAAAAATTGTGTACAATAATTATGGCAGAATTGCTGGATATTTTGTGAATTTTTACACAGATGATTACGGGTATTATTTCATGCTCAAAGTGTTTAGGAATCACTGGTGGGGAAATTGCTACAATTTGTTTTCAGAGCATAGGATGAGGATTGATTCATATCCAAGCTTGAATTGGATGCATTACAAATTTAGAATATCTACAATTTATAATGATATTGAATTTGTCACAACAGATGCTGGCCATTTGTATAGTGGGGATGATTTTGATCCTGATTGTGTGTGGTACTCTAAACATATATACCTGAATGAGATTATAATGTATTTTATAAGACAAAAATTCAAAGATTGTGATTCTGATTGTATTGCAAAAATTCTAGGTGGGAATAATCTTAGCAGAAGATGCAATTGTGGGAAGCAATTATTTAAATTAAAAATATTTTCAGACACAGCAGAAACAACAGACACAGCAGGGAGTGCAGAAATAGAGCAGAAACAGGATTGAAGGTATAGAATGAATTTTTTGTTCCCAACATATTGACTGTACAGAATAGTGAAAGCCTAGATATAAATATAACCCATAGATATTCTGTTGCCCCCACTTGCATGATGTCTGAAGATTATATTGTAAAATATATAAACAATCAGTATCTTGTCTACAGTATATATGAAACAAATGCAAGAGATTTTTCAGATAATTTTAATCACAGAACTGTTTGTTTTGAAGAGAACCCATATGTCCCCACACAAATTATGCAAGTGAGCATCATAGATGCATTGAATACAAATCAACAACTTGTCAGCATCCTGGGGAATTATGTCACAGAGATAAGCCTTGTAGATTTCAAAATTGTTGTTAAAATTTCAAATAAAGGCACAAAATGTTATGTCAACAAGATTTTCAGACCTGAGCTAAGCACACCCCTGAGCAGTGATGGGATCCTCAGGTTCTGTGACAACATTGTGAGCCCCCCTGAAAATAAGATCAATCTGTTCAAGCTCAATACCCACAAATACAATCAGTTGCTCAGGTATGTATACTCTGAGGTTGGGTACTATGATGATTTTTATGTTATGACCCTTGTAGGAACAACAAAAATATATTTTGTAGAATTTCAGGACAAAGCACCTGATAATATCATCACATATGAATACATAGAGAATATAGGATATGCATTCATCAAAAATTCCAAGACCTCAGCAGAAAAATCTAATTACATGAGCTCTATCAACTATGTTGATTGTTTCTCTACAAAAATTATATACAATTCAGAATCTGTAAATGCCATTGTTTCATGCTACCTCCTTTTCAGAACAGCAAAAAATAACACCGAGAGGGTTCTTGAAGTTGAGTGCTTCATGCAACTTGACAGATTGGAATATATTAAATTGAAAAAATTACCCCATCTCATATACAATATTGTTTTGGATGAAACAAGTGACACTGTAATTGTTCACTGTGTAATATCTTTGATGGGCCTTGAATCACATAAAAACAGTTTCATCTCAAAATTTGCAACAATCATAAACAATGAGGCTGTATCGGAATGCATTGAGTAATGGGTTTTCATGATTCTGTTCCTTGCATATTCATGCCAGTGTGTAATTATTAAATATGCAGAATTTTTTTGACAGAAGAGCAATTTCAAAATACATCAAATCACAATCACTTATTGGGGATTTCAGGCTTAGGTTTTTGAATCTGTCCGAGCATGACCCGTTCTCTGTGCAGAATGAAACTGAAATGCAATAGGTGCTTTCAAGTGATTTTGCCTTTCACTACCTGTCCCTGAAATCCCTAATAAGATTTGAAATATCCATGTTCAATACATGCAAAAGAATTGTTGGATTTTTTGTGCATTATTCTGTAGAGTATTATTATTGGAATTGTGGATTTGCAATGTATGATGATTACTGGTACAACAATTGCAATGAGAATTGTTTTGTGTACAGAATGGACATAATTATGCCACAGAGTCTAAACTGGATCCACTATAATATCACCAACAGAATTTCTGTACCTCTACCCCTGAATCATATTGAATATGTCACCACAGATGAGGGCAATTTGTATCGACTTGAAGATTTTAAGCCAGGCATGAACAAATTTTCAAAATATACAAATTTCAGTGAGATTCTAATGTATATGTTTAGGCAAAAATTTAAAAATTGTGAGCATGAATGCATATGCCTGTCACTTGAAGCGCACAACATACAAAATACATGCCAATGTGACAGGGAATTGTTCACATTGCCACTAAGCTTGTCATAATGCAGAATTTTTTTGACAGAAGGGGAATTTCAAAATACATAAAATCCGAATCACTTGTTCAAGATTTTAGGCTTAGGTTCCTGAACCTGTCCGAGTATAATTTGTTTGCAGTTCAGAATGAGACTGAAATGCACTGGGTTCTTAACAGTGACAAGAATTTTCAATACTTGTCACTGAAGGATGTAAGCAAGTTTGAAAAATTTTTGTACAACAAGTTTAAGAGAATTTGTGGATTGTTTGTGCATCACCACACTGGGAGCTATTATTATTTCTGCAGGTTGAAATTGTTTGATGAATGTTGGTACAGCAATTGTTGTGATGGGTATGAAAATTATGATTTAGAGCTCATGGCTGATCAGAGCTTAAATTGGGTGCATTTTAAATTTTTGAACAGAATAATTTCCAATCCCAATCTATTTAATAGGAATATTGAATTTGTGACCACAGATGATGGACACTTGTTCAGTGCAGATGATTCCCACCCGGATCTTGTTGGGTATTTAAATCACAAATGCCTGAATGAGCTTGTTCTGTATTTTCTGAGGCAAAAATTCAGAAATTGCAGCAGTAAGTGCCTTGCACTGTGCCTAGACAAAACCTCTTGGAATGAAACATGCAGGTGTGGGGAACAATTATCTAAGCTCCCAATAATACATACATAGTTGCTACAGTTCCAATTTTGCAATATTGTTCAGCAAACATGTATCCCGGGCAGTGTGATTTGGAAATAAATCGGGATTATCAGCAACAAAGGAACAATATTATTAAGCATAGTGTTGGGCATGCTCTTAAAAAATTACAGCATTGCATTTTTGAATGTGCATTGTTTTAGAAGGATAACACACAGCACTTGTTGCAATGTTTTTTGAGAGAAGGAATTTGTCACAATATATACAATCGGAATCACTGTTGGAAAGGTTCAAGCTTGCATTTTCCGATTTATGTGAATATGATGTGTTTGCAGTTAGAAATGAGACAGAATTTAGGTGGGTGCTTGACAGTGACCATGAATTTGGATGCATACATCTGGGATTGTTGGGCAAGAAGGAAAAATACATATATCTGTTGCACAGGAGAATTGTTGGGCTGTTTGTAGGTTTTTATGATTGTTACAGAAAAAATTATTGGTTCACAACAAAATATTTTGAATCAATGTATTGTTTTCATATCCCATTTGACATATCTGAGAACTGGAAACATTTAAATTATGATACTTATTTGAAATCTTATGATGATTTTGAATTTGTAACCACAGATACAGGCTTGGTGTTTTCTGGTGCGGATTTTGTTAGAAGGGAAAAATATATCTCAGGGGTCATAAATGCAAATGAGATTATTCTGTATTTGCTGAGTTTGAAGATAAAATTTCATGATTTGAGATATTTTGAACCTTTAAACTGCAATTTTTTGCAATCTTCAAATCTCAACCTCAAATTCTGATCGGGAGGTACACAGAGCCATGTACAATTTCTGTTTATATCTACATGATTGCTCTCCACAATTGTGTAGGTGCACAATAGGATCAATGCTCATGTCATTTTTTTGACAGAAGAGATGTTGCAAAATATATTAGATCTGAATCTCTTCTTCCTAATTTCAAAATTAGATTCTCAACACTCTCAGAGTATGATTTATTTTCAATCAATAATGAAACAGAGTTCCGCTGGGCCCTGAACAGCACACAAAAATTCAATTATCTAAACTTGAAATACAACACTGATTTTGAGTGCCACAAGTATAATTCTTGAAGGAGAATTGTGGGACAGTTTGTTGTTTTTTTATTATTATATTGATTTTTCCTATTATGGAGGATGGTTTTCAAATCATGCAAGTGTGGGGAGATTCTATGATTTTGAGATCCTTCCCAATCAGAGCTCAAACTGGAAACATTTCAGATTTTTGCTGATGCATCTGGACAGGTTCCAGGGGGCAGAATTTGTCACAACAAATAGTGGAATGTTGTACAGTGGTGGAGATTTCAATCATCACCTGCAATATTTTGATGCATACAATTCTCAGATGTTGAACATGACTGAGATAATCATGTATCTTCTTCAGCAAAAATTTAAAAATTGCAGCATTGGGTGCTTTAATAGAATAATAAAATCATGGAATGTATTTACAGAGTGTGAGTGCGGGAAACCACTAAGCTGCATGCCTCTGCTGTTGAGATAGCCCAGCCTAACATGTAATATTGTTTGCAGGTTGATTCAAGATGCAAACATTTTTTGAAAAAAAGGGATATTTCCAGATACATCAAATCCAAATCTCTTGTTCCTGAATTTAAATTGAGATTCTCAAAATTGTAAAGTGTATTGTGTGCTCCATGATGCTCACATAATTTGTGGAGAGGCATTTTATGGCCTGTTTCTGGTGCACAGGGTCTAGCTCCTGGTCTAGAAAATTACAAAATATGGCCTTGCAATCTAAGTTATACAGGGCAATCACACAAATATTTCCAATCAATTTTGTTTGGAAATGTTGATGACTGTGCAGAACAAGTATAAGAGAAATATTTCATGTTATATTTTCTATGGCATTTTGGGCATATTTTTGTGAGAATTCTGCTTTTATCTGGATTACAATTCTTTTAGTGCTTAAGCCAATTGGGGCTGGATATATTCTCATTGCATTGATTACAATATTTTTGATTCGGCATTTTTGTTGTTTATTATATAAAGTTTCCTGGGCTTCAATTCAAAATTCTATGCTTAATAAAAAATATCAGTTGGGTTCAGCAGTGTGATTTGTGTGTGTGTATATGTGTGTGTATGTGTGTTAATATTTTTGGCTTTGGTATTTATATAAAATTTCTTGGGAATCAAATCAAAATTCTATGCTTAATAAAAAATATCAGTTGGGTTCAACAATGTGCTTTGTGTGTGTCTGTGTGTGTGTGTGTATCTTGGCTTAGTTTTAAGTGTATCCAAAAAAAATATCAAGAAGGGCATATTTTTAACAAGCTTATGGACAACAATCTCACAGAAGTGCCTTTTGTAAGTGTAGGCAAATCAATCTGAGGGGGTCTTACTTTCACAGGAAATTCTCGAGGGCATTTTTACAAATTTTTACACTTGAGCAAAAAACTCATATGGGCATGTTGAGCTTGTTTTAAGAGTAGCCAAATCTGCCTGAGGGGGGTTCATACTTTATCGAGTTTATAATACCCTCAATTACACTACTTAAACAGAATCAGAGTCGACCTACACATATGGAAAATTCGTTTTTACAGGGTTTGAGTGGACTCGTTGCAAAATACAAAATTAAAGCAATCAGTTTGTTTTTTGTTTTTAGAACACACAGGGGGGAGTCGAACCCCTTTGAAAATGCAAAGTTATTTCTATTATTTCTTCCCGGAGCCAAACCGAGTCGGAGTCGCCCTTTGAAAATGCACAGATATGGCAAATCAATTTTATGGCCGGACAATAGGGACCCCCATGTTGACGGCAATGTAGGGTTTCTGTATTTCAGATCGTAGACCACTTCCATATACTTTTGACATACAGATTCCGAATCTACAATTGCCTTCACTCTAGTCCAGTTAGGGGTCTGCTGAACGGCCCTTCGAAATTTTCCGGACATGTTTTTCGAGTTTGAGTTTTTCAATTTACCTACAACAGATAGGTGCCAGTAAACATCGCCGACGGTTACTACGTAATATTATACCATTAATTGTCATCTTAGCTCGTCATGACAATGGGGGCCGCCATCTTGGTTTTTGTTATTTTGACCGTAGACCTCCGTCCATATACTCTATTTAAAGGTGTTGACGTACAGATTCCGAATCTACAATTGCTATCACTCTAGTCCAATTAGGGACTGCTGGACGGCCCTTCGAAATTTCCGGACATGTTTTTCGAGTTTTTCAATTTACCTACAACAGATAGGTGCCAGTAAACATCGTCGACGGTTACTACGTAATATTATACAATTAATTGTCATCTTAGCTCGTTATGACAGTGGGGGTCGCCATCTTGCCCGCCATCTTGGTTTTTGTTATTTTGACCGTAGACCTCCGTCCATATACTCTATTTAAAGGTGTTGACGTACAGATTCCGAATCTACAATTGCTATCACTTTAGTCCAATTAGGGACGGCTGGACGGCCCTTCGAAACTTTCCGGACATGTTTTTCGAGTTTTTCAATTTACCTACAAGAGATAGGTGCCAGTAAACATCACCGACGGTTACTAGATAATATTATACAATTTATTGTCATCTCAGCTCGTCATGACAATGGGTGCCGCCATCTTGGCCGCCATCTTGGTTTTTGTTATTTTGACCGTAGACCTCCGTCCATATACTCTATTTAAAGGTGTTGACGTACAGATTCCGAATCTACATTTGTTTTCACTCTAGTCCAATTAGGAACGACTGGACGACCCTTCGAAACTTTCCGGACATGTTTTTCGAGTTTTTCAATTTACCTACAACAGATAGGTGCCAGTAAACATCGCCGACGGTTACTACGTAATATTATACAATTAATTGTCATCTCAGCTCGTCATGACAATGGGGGCAGCCATCTTGGTTTTTGTTATTTTGACCGTAGACCTCCGTCCATATACTCTATTTAAAGGTGTTGACGTACAGATTCCGAATCTACAATTGCTATCACTCTAGTCCAATTAGGGACGGCTGGACGGCCCATCGAAACTTTCCGGACATGTTTTTCGAGTTTTTCAATTTACCTACAAGAGATAGGTGCCAGTAAACATCACCGACGGTTACTAGGTAATATTATACAATTAATTGTCATCTCAGCTCGTCATGACAATGGGTGCCTCCATCTTGGTTTTTGTTATTTTGACCGTAGACCTCCGTCCATATACTCTATTTAAAGGTGTTGACGTACAGATTCCGAATCTACATTTGTTTTCACTCTAGTCCAATTAGGGACGACTGGACGACCCTTCGAAACTTTCCGGACATGTTTTTCGAGTTTTTCAATTTACCTACAACAGATAGGTGCCAGTAAACATCGCCGACGGTTACTACGTAATATTATACAATTAATTGTCATCTCAGCTCGTCATGACAATGGGGGCAGCCATCTTGGTTTTTGTTATTTTGACCGTAGACCTCCGTCCATATACTCTATTTAAAGGTGTTGACGTACAGATTCCGAATCTGCAATTGCTATCACTCTAGTCCAATTAGGGACGGCTGGACGGCCCATCGAAACTTTCCGGACATGTTTTTCGAGTTTTTCAATTTACCTACAAGAGATAGGTGCCAGTAAACATCACCGACGGTTACTAGGTAATATTATACAATTAATTGTCATCTCAGCTCGTCATGACAATGGGTGCCGCCATCTTGGCCGCCATCTTGGTTTTGGTTATTTTGACCGTAGACCTCCGTCCATATACTCTATTTAAAGGTGTTGACGTACAGATTCCGAATCTACATTTGTTTTCACTCTAGTCCAATTAGGGACGACTGGACGACCCTTCGAAACTTTCCGGACATGTTTTTCGAGTTTTTCAATTTACCTACAACAGATAGGTGCCAGTAAACATCGCCGACGGTTACTACGTAATATTATACAATTAATTGTCATCTCAGCTCGTCATGACAATGGGGGCAGCCATCTTGGTTTTTGTTATTTTGACCGTAGACCTCCGTCCATATACTCTATTTAAAGGTGTTGACGTACAGATTCCGAATCTACAATTGCTATCACTCTAGTCCAATTAGGGACGGCTGGACGGCCCATCGAAACTTTCCGGACATGTTTTTCGAGTTTTTCAATTTACCTACAAGAGATAGGTGCCAGTAAACATCACCGACGGTTACTAGGTAATATTATACAATTAATTGTCATCTCAGCTCGTCATGACAATGGGTGCCGCCATCTTGGCCGCCATCTTGGTTTTGGTTATTTTGACCGTAGACCTCCGTCCATATACTCTATTTAAAGGTGTTGACGTACAGATTCCGAATCTACATTTGTTTTCACTCTAGTCCAATTAGGGACGACTGGACGACCCTTCGAAACTTTCCGGACATGTTTTTCGAGTTTTTCAATTTACCTACAACAGATAGGTGCCAGTAAACATCGCCGACGGTTACTACGTAATATTATACAATTAATTGTCATCTCAGCTCGTCATGACAATGGGGGCAGCCATCTTGGTTTTTGTTATTTTGACCGTAGACCTCCGTCCATATACTCTATTTAAAGGTGTTGACGTACAGATTCCGAATCTACAATTGCCTTCACTCTAGTCCAATTAGGCTCGGTTGGAAAGAGTGTTAAGTAGTTCCGAGAATTTTAGATGGTTTCATAGCAGTCAGGAAAACATCTGGTGAGGACAGTTAGCTATTTCCGAGAATTTTACATGGGTTTGATATCAGCCAGGAAAACATCTGGTGAAGACAGTTAGCTTTTTCCGAGAATTTAACATGACCATTCATATCAGCCAGAAAAGGCGAAGACGGTTACTAGAGGACTGTTACAGATTTCCGGAGAGTTTACAGATCAACCCAGGAACGGAAATAACTGCTTTGTCATGCTTGCGTATATAAAGAAAAGTGTTCTCCCACAACACAGTGTTCGTGAAACAGTCATCGTACGGTCATGGATGTACAGTTATCCGCTGACGATCTGTTAGCACGTTATCGTGATGGATATTACACAACACATGGACAGTTGCGGGAAGTGTTGACTATCATCGCGCAAAAAATCATCGCGGGAGAAAGTATCTCCCTAGTAGAGGAGTATGACCGTCTACTACAGACCGTGACATCATTCGTACCCAATCTTACCGGAGAAGGATGGAGAGATATTTCCGAAGAGTCGCCAGGCCCGTCATCGACAGCCGATCCTGTATCCAGAGTTGCCGAGGAGAAGCAGATAACCGTCACACCACCAGGAACTTCCAGAAACACAGCATCCGGATCAAACCCGGAACCTTTACCAGGACCGTCATGGAGACCGGATCCCTTACCCTCAGCAGAACCGTCATCCCAAAGTGCTTCTGTATCAGATAGAAGAGGTAAGAAAAGAAAACGTGATACAGTGCCTCGTGAACAAATAGGGAACATAATATTACATAACATTCAAGAACGTGAATATCCCAAATTCCGTTCCAAAGGACGTCGTGTAGAATTCAGTTTCTCGCACCCTCCAGAAAATGTCGATCCTCACACATGGATCCGTGAAGGTGTTGAAAATCTTATCACCTATGTTAAGAAAGACACCAAGGATGAAGACAAGATAGGTTTAACTCTCTTTAACATATCTGACCCAACCGTGAAAGATATTTATGTCGGGTGGCACAGAAGCGACCAGTTACACAGTGATATGGTGTGGAACATCATGTATAAAATATTGCAGAGTGCGAAAACATTCACGGCTACAGATCGGTTAATTTTGCGAGCCGACCATGTCAATATACCTGTCGGAGGTGGTGGAGGTAAACGAACATATTGTTTACCTAATTACATGTTAAGCACGCAAAAAAGGAGTATCGTCGGTGTGCCGAATAGGAAGAAACCACTCTCTTTAGCTAAAGCTTTGGTAATAGGAAAAGCCTATGCTGATAATGATCCGTCCTATTCACAGTATCGAAGAAATAGAAATCTTCTTAAACCTGTTTTCGAACTTATGCGGAAAGCAGATGTAGATCTGACAGACAATGCGTGTGCCGGAAGTGGAATTCCTGAACTGAGAAAATTTCAGCAAGTTCTCACAGATCATAAAATTATTGTATACAACAATCTTCGTGATGCTAAAGATGTTCTGTTTGAAGGGCAGGTTGAACATGTTTCAAAATTTATATACCTTCTGTATGATAATGCCAGACAACATTATGATGTGATAGTGAACCGTGTTGGAGCATTTGCAGCAAGCCAAGAATGTCATGGGTGTAACCAGCTCATATTTGGTAAACCTCATAGTCACATGTGTAAGCAATTATGTTGTATGTGCCGTGCAACTCCACCATGTGTACCTGAACCGGGTGTCCGTAGAACATGTCAGACATGTCACCGAAATTTCAGAAATGAGCAGTGTTTCACAAATCATGTTTCTACACCATTCCGAAACGGTACTGTCTGTAGCGAAATCCAACAGTGTCCCCGATGTTTCAGAATTATTCTCACAAACAATAGATATGAAAAAGTACATAGATGCAACATGAAATATTGTACTGTGTGTAATTGTGTGAAACCTGTAAATCATTTCTGCTACATGCCTATACCGAAACCTAAACAGTACTCAAAATTTCTATTTGTGTTTTACGATTTCGAATGCTACACTGATATTCCTTATTCTGACAAAGAAAAAAACTTTTCTTCATGTTCCGAATCTTATCGTGGTGCAGACAGCCTGTCACGCATGTCACAAAAGAGAGGATTTAACAGCTTCGTGTTCTGTTTGTGGAACAAGACAGTTTATATTCTGGGATGACTCTGTAGATACATTTCTGTCGTATCTCGAATTGCAACATAAGTTTACCAATATAACCATCTGTGCACACAATGCACGAGGTTACGATTGTACATTTCTATTACGAAGAATGTTGGAGAGAGAAATGAAACCTCGTGTTATCTTAGATGGTACCAAAATTGTCTGCATGACATACCAAAATCTCCATTTTGTGGACAGTCTCAACTATGTTCAGTCAAATCTTGCAGGATTTTCAAAACTGTTTGGTTTACCTGTGCAGAAAGGATATTATCCGCATTTGTGGAACACTTACAAGAATAGAAATTACATAGGACCGCCACCTCCTCCTTCTGCATACGGATATGAATATATGAAAACAGTTGAAGATCAACGCCGTTTCATGTCCTGGTACAACAATGAATGTGAAAATAATATACCTTTTAACAACAAAAACGAAATTCTCCAATATTGCATCAAGGATGTGACCCTGTTGAGACAAGGATGTCTAAAGTTGAGACAGAATTTTCTAGACATATGCAAAATAGACATTTTCAGGGACTGCATCACAATAGCATCTGTCTGTTCACTAATTTACAGGCAGAAATTTATGCCGGCTAACACTATAGGAATAATACCTAAAGGAGGTTACCATCATGCAGATCAGATGTCCAAGTTCGCATTGAAATGGTTAACCTACGTGGAAGAACAAAATGATGTAATACTTCTTCACGGTGGACGTACTCGTGAAAAATATGTCATAGGAGGGCGTTACAGAGTGGACAGCTATCACGAGGAGACGCAGACGGTGTACGAGGCGCTGGGCTGCTACTGGCATGGTTGTCAACGCTGCATATCAATTAACAGGGATAATTATCCGAAAGGTGACGAAGAAGATGAAACCGATCAGGATAGTAACAGTGATAAACATAGTGACTTGTTGAACACTGCAGCCTTCAGATACGAGACAACGTGTCGTAAACTTGCGGCTCTACGTTCTGAAGGATACCATGTTGTCACAATGTGGGAATGCGATTTCAAAAAAATATTGCGAGCAGATCCTGAACTCGATAGACATCTATCGACACATCCTATCGTTTGCTGCATTCCTTTAAATCCACGAGACGCCTTATATGGAGGAAGAGTTGAAACAGTCAGGACGTATTACAAAATCAAGGAAAATGAAAAATTACAGTACTATGATTTTACAAGTTTGTACCCTTATGTGAACAAATACTGTGCCTATCCTGTCGGACTTCCTACCATATTTCTAGGAACTTCTATTCCTTCGGTAAATGAGGTTTTGAACATGGAGGGGCTCATAAAATGTACTGTTCTGCCACCAAAGGCGCTTTTACATCCTGTTCTACCTACAAAAATGCATGGAAAACTGATGTTTGTCTTGTGTAATGAATGTGCTATCAGATTAAAATGTGAAGGTACATGCAGCCATTCCGATGAACAAAGCGCACTTTCGGGGACTTGGGTCATCGCCGAGGTGCGTAAAGCTTACAGTTTAGGCTACAGAGTACTGTCAGTGTCGGAAGTGTGGAAGTATGAAACATCGATGTACAACCCTGTCACAAAAACTGGAGGACTTTTTGCTGGTTATGTCAACACCTTGAAAATAAAACAGGAAGCGAGCGGCTGGCCTTCATGGTGTCAGAACGACGAGGATAAAAAGAAGTACATACAGAAATATTTCGATAAGGAGGGTATTCTATTGGAAGAAAACAGTATCGAAGTCAATCCTGGTAAACGTACTCTGGCTAAACTTTGCCTTAATTCTTTATGGGGTAAGTTCTGTCAACGAGACAACCTTTCCCAGACGACCATCATCAAGGAATCGAAAGATTTTCTCGATAAAATGACTGATCCAAATATAATGATTGGAGGAGTCGTATTCATCAATCAGGACACCGTTTTAGTGAACTGGAAATATGTTGAAGAGGCTGTCAGTCTGAACAGGAAAGTAAATGTTCCTATCGGAGCCTTCACAACATGCCATGCTCGTCTGAAACTGTATGAACTTCTCGAAAAATTGGATGACAGGATATGTTATTGTGATACAGATTCTGTAATTTACGTAGATAGTCCTGAAATGGAATATCATCCCCAGACAGGTGACGCACTAGGAGAACTCACCGATGAATTGGCAGATTTCGGACCCGATGCGGTTTGTGAACAGTTTGTTTCAACGGGACCGAAAAGTTACAGCATGAAAATAACAAAACCGTTCTCCGAACCGCAGTGTATCTGTAAAGTGAAAGGAATCACATTGAATACCTCCACATCGGAATTGGTCAATTTTGATACCATGTGCGACATGATAAACAATGAGCAACCTGAAGTTATGGTCGAATATATTTTCAGGATCAGAAGAACAAAACAGTTCCAAGTAATCAGTACATATGAAAAAAAGCTGTTTCAGCCGGTACTGTTGAAACGACGTTTCGACGATGAACATTTATCGTATCCCTTCGGATACTGTGCTGACTAAAATATGTCTGTAGCGGTCCAGAGTTTGAACCCTTCTTCGGCCTGTCAGTGTATAAAATGTGTTTACAATGTGCCAGATCTTCATTTTTCTTCAAATCTCCAGTATAAAACATGTTTCCTAAACTTTCCCATCCTTTCACCATGATGGTCTGCGGAGCATCAGGAAGTGGAAAAACTACTTTTGTGACAAATATGGTCGACTCCATCGTTCATCTTGTCGAAGGATCCGTCAAGAAAATTGTATGGTGTTACGATCAGGAAAACAGTATTCCGCAAAATCTTCGAGATGTGCAATATCATAAAGGGATCGTCGATTGGCAGTCGTGGAACGGAAAAACCCCTACTCTCATAATCCTGGATGATCTTATGATGGTTGCTCAAGGAGAAAAAGTCGCCGACCTTTTCACAAAAGGCAGTCATCACAAAAACATTTCGGTGGTGTTCATAACACAGAATCTTTTTCATCAAGGGAAAAATTGCAGAGACATTTCGCTGAACGTGAAGCATTTTGTTATTTTTAAAAATCCTCGAGATATGAACCAATTCACTGTGTTTGCACGACAAATTCATCCTCACCGCATGAAGGAACTCGAAAAAGTATATATAGATGCTACCACTCAACCTTTCAGTTATTTGTATATTGATCTTTCACAGTCAACACCGGATCCTTTACGTTATCAGACAGAGATTTTTAACCAGAATTACTCAACTGCATATCTTCCTCAGGAATGTTTAAAACATCGAGATGAGGAGAACGAGGAAGACACGTACCAAATCACGTTCTAACAGGAATAGACATTCGTCTTCTTTCAAGAAACATTCACCTTTCTTGCACGTGTTGAAAAATTCATCGACCAAAATCCGTAAATCATTATTGAAAAGTGCTCCGAAAAAGACAATTCGTTTCATCAGCGAATGCTGCCTGAACGTTTTAAAAGGAAACGTGAAAATTAAACCGTCCACAAAACGTCGTCTTACACCTTACAAGTCGGTCTTACGCAATCTCGTGAAACCGAAAGTGAACATCGAAAAACGAAGAAAACTTCTTGTGCAAAAAGGTGGATTTCTACCCTTACTTCTAGGTTCTTTGTTATCGGGTCTTCTCGGTACTCTCATTCCTCATTGAGAAATGACATCTTCCTAGAAAAAGATGATCGTCCTTTCACCGGAACAGTTAGCACGTATTCGCGGTTCCGACGCGTCTGTAACTCAGAAATTATCCGTTCTAGATAAAAAAATGAATGATATTCTGAAAATGAAAAATATATCAGACGATCAGAAATGGCGTCTTTACAGAAAGGAACTGGACGAGTATTTATGGCTGAGTCGAAAATCCAAAGAACCATTACAAATTCCTATTGTTCAAGATAACGACGGTTCTTCTACTATTTCGCCAGGATCGACGTTCTTTCCTCCGAACCTGGCTGAGACGTTACACCGTAATACACGTCATCAGTTACAAAATATCATCGACGAGTACCAATCTACAGAAACAGAAAAAGAAGAAGAAAGCGGCTGTCCGTGTTTCCAGAAAAACTACACCGTTTCTGAGAACACCTGACGCATACAAGCTGGTTCCTCTGAGAAAAAGCCGTAGACAGAGAGATCAGTTATGGGAGTCCCTAAGTTAAAACACGATAAAATCCTCACCAAAATATATTACGATCCCCGACACCGTGCTTCATTCTCATCTGTAGATCGTTTATGGAACGCGGTGCGGGATAAAAATATATCCCGCAATACGGTGAAAAAATGGTTGATGCACCAGGAAACGTACACACTCCACAAACCTGCAAGGAAAAGGTTCCCCCGAAATCATTACAATGTGTGGAACATAGACATGCTTTGGGAAGCCGATCTCAACGACATGACATCGATACAAAAACATAACGATGGATAGAGATATCTTCTGACAGTGATCGATGTATTCTCAAAATATGCCTTTGCATTACCACTAAGAAATAAAGCAAGCAATTCGGTAACCGAAGCTTTCAAAAATATTTTCTGACAAAGCAGACGAAAACCTGTCACACTACAGACCGACCAAGGAACGGAGTTCACAAATTCTACATTCCAGAAGTTTTTAAAAAATGAAAATGTAAATTTTTCGATCGCTTCAAATTATCCTGTGAAAGCAAGTGTAGTGGAACGTTTCAACAGAACATTGAAAGAACGAATGTGGAAATATTTCACATCGAAACAAACAAGACGTTACGTAGACATTTTACCGCAACTTCTCGAAGGTTACAATACAACTATCCACAGTTCCATAGGAATGGCACCTCGAGATGTGAACGAGTCTAACGTTTACATCGTGTGGAAACGTCTCAACAAACCTGACAAACATATTTCACAACCGTCTTCAGATCTGAATGTTGGTGATTTCGTACGAATCTCTGTCGTCAAAGGACATTTTGAGAAGGGATACGAACAATCGTGGTCACGAGAACTTTTCAATATTAGACGATTTAAACGAAGAACCTGTAAAAGGCACATTTTACAAACATGAACTGCAAAAAGTTTATTCGGATCCTGACGAAGAGTATAAAATTGATAAGATTTTGAACAGCCGGGGAAAAGGTAAAAATTTGGAATACCTGGTTCGCTGGCTCGGATATCCACCTAGTTTCGATTCGTGGATCAAGGCATCTTCCGTAAAACAGTTATCAGAAAAATAATTTCCAAAACATATTTATATCAAAATATATCGTCACCACGATCCAGTGAATTCTTTGTGTTCGGCGAGAATGGACGATAATTTCTATGTTTACCTTCCGTCATCTGCATCGGAGAAATATTTTCCGAACAACACGCTGACCCATTTCAACGTAAAACTTGCAAAACGGATCGATCTGTCTCCAGAATTGTGGGAAGTCGGATTAGCAGAACTGCATTATTCAACTCTATACGACAATGTTTTGGAAACAGATTACGGAACGGTGACCTTTCCTGTTCGGACGTATGCAAATGCTGAGGACCTGATCTCTACCATCGAAGAATCCCTCCCCAACGACCTGGAAATACGGAGAAACGTTCTTAAGCAATTCTGGCATTTTCTGTTGGAAGCGCAATGGGACGCGTCGGGATCTTCTGTTTATACGGATAATACACTCTATATTAACGAGCAGCCATTTTATTTTCCTGCAGCAACATATACAATAGAGGAGTTCATTCAGTTCCTGAAAACAAACCCTGCTAACGCCGTTGTTCCTACTCATCTCAGATTTTTCTTTAAAGAGGCTGTGAACAAACATCTGTCCGTGATAGGGGTTCCCGATCCTGAATCGGAAGGTGTTCCAACAAATACTGTTACACCCATAGACAAAACTGATGACTACGCTAAATTTCTATATGACGTATTGAAATCTATTTATTCTACGCACGCAGTGTCCAATAACGTCGTGGATAAAAACCCTTACATATTCATTTATTCCGATCTCGTGAAACAGCAATTGGTCGGAGGAGAAATGCTACGTCTTTTACGTCTTGCCCGAAAACAGTATTCGGAAACAGAATCATCTTGCACAGTACCCGTAGCCCATCATACATTTAATCCGATTCATTACGTTTCTCTGGATAAAGGTTCTTTCGAAACAATAGAAATTGCGATGTATGATAGACAAGGATATTTCCTGCCTTTGAGAAACGGCTCCGTACCTACAATAGCTGTTTTACATTTTCGTAGGAAAGCAAAGTCCTTTTAAAAAACAGTAAGGAATCATTTTGCTCAGTCTATGTCAAAAAGCTGATGAATCACCATGAATTCGCAGACCGAATATTACAGTAATCAGATCCGTGGGGGAATTGGACCTATCTATCGTTCAACTAGAATTCAAAAAGGGAGAGGATTGGGGTCTCTCTTTGCAGGACTTTTTAGAATGGTGAAACCTCTACTCTGGAGTGGTGCAAAAGCGATCGGAAAAGAAGCTTTGAAAATATGCGCTAACATTATCACCGACATTGCAACAAGCCAGCAGACTCCGAGAACTATCGTTCGTCAAAGTGTACGTGAAGCGGGTCAAAATCTTCAAAGTAAATCACATCGACTCTCTGGTAGGTTCCGGTATAAGAACAAAACCTGCAACAAAAATTGCTCAGTCGATGTTAAAACGTTCAGCCACCCGTATTAGAACATCTACGATCCGTAAAAAAAGCGCATCCAAAAAGCGGAGAAAAACATCCACAAAATCTAGGACAACACGCAAAAGGAAAATTAAACAGAAGGCGGCAGGAAAAGATATTTTTGGATAATGATGGAGAATAACACTTGCACGATCTCGCAGTTCGATCTTTTCAGTAAAAAACCTATTCAGCAAAATGTCGAAAAAACTTACACGGTCGCCTACAAGCCTATCGCTTCCATCGATAATCAAAACATACTTCAGTTTGCCGTTCCGCCGGCAGGAACAGATTTTCTAGATCTTTCATCTGCCTATCTTCGTCTGCTAACGCAGATGGTCAATCAAGATGGGTCTCCCATGAGTGCTTCCGAACCTTCCAACGCCCTCACAAAAAACTGCGGGGTCGTAAATTATCCTCTCCATTCACTTTTTTCACACGTTACAGTGGCTCTCAACGGTATCGCTGTAACAGTTGCCGATAACAATTACGCATATAAATCAATCTTCGAAGCAGAAATCAATTACGGCAGCGATGCTGCGAACACGCATCTCACAAATGCCTTGTGGTACTTGGACACACCTGGACATCAAGATCAAATCACCGCCGACAACAAAGGTTTTACCGCCAGAAAAGACTTTTTCCAGCACGTTCCGACAACCGGAAATCCTACGGAAGTGTCTGCCGTAGTCGAACTTATGGGAAAACTGCACATTGATTTTTTCCACCAGCCTAAATACCTGATCAACGGCGTTGAAGTACGTATCGATCTAGCCAGGTCACGTGATGCTGTTTACATCTGGGGAGATCAGACTTCACCAACCACCAGAATAAAAAATTTAAAGGCTGTTCTCGAAATAAATCACATCATTCCTACTCCTACCACCAGTTTAGCCATAGACAGAGCACTCTCTTACGCTCCTGCCCATTATCCGTTCACCAGAAGCGTCATCAAAGCTTATTCTTACGTTGCCGGAACGCAGCAGATTTCGATCGATAATGCTTTTCAAGGTCCTTTTCCGAATGTTGTTCTTTTTGCTATGGTATCCACCGCCAGCTTTCTCGGAGACAGTAAGAAAAATCCGTTCGACTTTAGAAGTTTCAATCTATCTTCTTTCCATCTTGTGAAAAATGGAGAACTCGTACCTTACGAACCCTTGCGGGTCACCACAGGAGGGAACGGCGGATTGATAACACGTGCCTATCAAACTCTATTTTCCGGTACAGGCATTCACCACGCCAATTACGGACACCAGATCACAAGGAAAATGTTCGAGAACGGATCCTTTTTCCTGATTTTCGACATAACGCCTGACTCTTCAGGAAACGACACGCACACCAGTCTCCAGGAACAAGGTATCATCGGAGCCGAGATGCAATTTTCTCCCCAGCTGTCGGAAAATATAACATGCCTTCTGTATGCTGAATTCGAATGTGCAGTAGATATAACAAAAGACAGAAGTGTTATCCTCCATCAGTGAGACCGACTTGTCTATAAATATGTGTGCTCGTGTTTCTGGCTCGCAGTGTTATCGAGACAGTTCTGATGTAGACATTATACTACCTGTGATGGAAAAACCTACCAAAGTGATAACCCGTACTATTAAGCATAGTAGTGTTTCTTCGAAAGTGACAACTTCAAAACCTGTGAACATACAATCGTTTCCCGAACTACTTGACAGCAGCCCTGGGAGCATAGAAATGACCAAAGACAGGAATATTATTATAAACATATGAAAGCATATGTAACGTGAGATGGGAAAACTCATCGAACTGATAACCTGTGATGATATTTATAAGAGTGATTCTTTGGAAGTACTGTCTGCCAAACCTGTTGACACGCAACCGTCCCCCCAAATATTAGAAGAATATCATCTTGAGAGTATAGAAATAACAGAACGCTGTACTCTCATTTTCCGTTTTCGAAAACATAGGCAGCATGAACACGTCGCAGATCAGGGAGATTCTATCTCGAAACTGTTCCACCAAGAACATTTTCTACGGTGTTTACTTGAGAGATCTTTTACCTCGGACGTTTCCTACCCCTGCCTTGATAATCGCAAACACTGATACTTCCAACTTCCAGGGTACACACTGGGTGGCATTCTATTTTGGCAAAAACAATATGGCTGAATATTTCGATTCATACGGATTTCATCCTTTCTATCCAGAATTCGTAACTTTCCTGAACCGTCATTCCTCGGTCTGGACTTACAACAACATTCCCTTACAGGGGGTGTTGGCCACGACGTGCGGACATTACTGTTGCGTGTATGCTTATTACAAAGCATTCCATGTTACGACCAAGGATTTCATTCAAGCACTTCCGCCCGGTGTCAGTAAAGATGGATATATCCTACACCGTTTTCGTCAGATCTTCAAATGTTTACCCCATTGCAAGTGCCCGAGAGGGGATCAATCGTGTTGCTCTATCCACGCGATCCGGTGTCGTGTTATGCAAAAAGCTATATAAATGTGTGCTGCTGCATCTTTCTCTCAGTGCCGTCGAGACAGCTCCAGTGAAAACATCATGGAGGCTGTTAGGGATTCTACAATGGAAAAACACGACAAACTAGTGAAACGCATGACCCGTCAGGATGATGCTTCAAAACGTAAAACTCGCAAACGTGTGCAACCCCTCAAAATCGAAACTGTCCCTATCAAGAACGAACCGATGGACGAGGGAATAGATGTGACTACAGACTGTGATTTCATAAAACGGCGTAGGGAGATCGGCTTTTCTCCAGATACAATCGAATGTCCTGGACTACACAACGTAGAGGCATGTTTAGATCTCTATCTTGCTAACACATATTTTCTGAACAAGGAAAAAAACAAGTTCGTAGCAATAGGATTCGAAAAGCGATCCCCTTTCAATTTGGTGTGGGAGTTTTCGCAACAGGGGAGATCACCCGTACGCATCGATTCTAAGCAGATTAGAGAACTGTGGGCTTTGAAATCTGACTTACTGAATTACGTCGAAACAGGTCGTCGATTCAATTACTTGGTTACGGGAAATATCACCGTCAGTGGTGTAAATTTTTTCGGCAAACGTTGTATCTCGATGTATCAGCATCATTCATCCGATGCTTTTATTTTCACAGCCTCTGAACTACACTTATTTTTGTGTAACCTTTTTTGGCCTCTGCAGAAATTAAAGAACGAACGTTATTATAAATTGCAACCCGAAATGGAGGCTTTTGTATATTGTATCAAGAACAATATGGTTTCAGAAAAAAAAGAAGTGCCTAATTTAGTGAACTATTTTTATATTCTTTGGTACAACGAACTGATGATTGAAATATATCTTGAGAACAATCATGGACAGACATTGACATTGTAAATAAGTTCTGTTACTTTCATGTATCTGATGTTGTAAATGAACCATTGTTCTTTCTGTGTATTGTTATTTTATGTATTGTAATATAACCCTTCAGGTATTGTAAACCTTTCATATTCAATTGTAAATACAACATTTGTGTTATTCTATGTATTGTAAACCTATATCCATATTATCGATTGTAAATAAAACATTTGAAATATTTTAAAAAACGCTTTTATTTCTTGTACTTATTACAATAGAAACTGTACATCTTCCAGACATTTTCAACTGCACAGGTTTTTTTTACATTTTTACATTTGCTATGTTCTTTGCATCTTCCTGAAGTGTTTTTCACACTATTCAATTTTGGACATTCAAGTTCTTCGATGTTACGTACGGATATTTTACCCATACTTTTTCTCCAAGTAATTTTTCAAACCATTTCACTTTCTCCGTACCTTTGACGTACACTATTTGATTCACAAGCACAACATATAACAAATCTCCTAATTTCTCATACGGTAGCCATCCATCTCCCCAGTTGAGACCGTGTTTGTTGGCACGAAGCCAGTAATTCACTCGGTGATACTTTTCACTCAAAATGCGTAAACCATATGGAGATTTCACTAAACAGTCAAATACATTGTCAAAAGGAAATTTTAAAATTCCGACTTCTTTCCACACAAATTCTCCTCCTGCTCCTCGAAGACCTTGAACGTCCAAAAAACAGACATCCATTTTGGGCTTCAGGTGAAAACTGTCAACGTATGTTCAATGCTACCCCGGCATACGGCTCACTTGTCCAATTGGGAAGCACAGGATCCGCAGGAAACAAAATGTCGACACGGGAGAATTACAACACTGCTAGGATTCTGAAAACATATTTTGCACACAGAATCCACACTAGGTTTATCGGACGTTTTCTCAGGAGTCTCTATACTGTCGCAATACTTGCAGCTCTTGGAGTTACGATGTAACGCCGCAACACTCTGTATAAAAGGACACTGGGGTACCAACATGTAATGTCCTAGAATCGGACAATCTTTGGATGTCCAATCGCAAAGTCCGTACGAACAATGAAAACATAATACTCTGTCGCTAAAGCCTGAATAGTAAAATCCTGCAGTCACTAATTCTTCCGGAGTCTGACGTAATCCTATAGGCCACTTTCTGTATGTTCTGTATCTAGAATTCTCTGATACGTAATTGATAACATACGGCTCGGCGTGAGTACAGCAGACGTGGTGAGTAAACACTCTCATACGTCATAAAAGGTAAAGTAATCGGATACTGTAGGTGACGGCGTCCCAAGTATCGGCGATAAAGGAACAACCTGAAGATCGTCGGGGAACAGGCGTCTGCGGACGCCGAAACCTTCTGCAGGAACCACAGGGAAACAGGGATGTCCTTCTAATTTACGTAACAAAGGACGATCACAGCCAGAACACCACAAGGAATTTCTGTCTGCCAGCAATGAAAGCCACTCTTTCACTCTCTGCTTCAATGCTTCACCGATCTTGTCCTCTTCCTTCCTGCGACGTAGTTCGCACATACACCTGTGACCTGGAAATCCTGTTCTCTCGTCCGCTCTTCTTTTCCTCTCTTCTATCTCCTTCAACGTCTCGCAGTGATGATGGACTCCTTTTCCTAATCCGTCGATCAGGTAACATCCACACCAGGGAGATTCAGGTATCGCTACATACATAAACGGGAAATAACTCAACACCCGATGCAGGGCCGTTGGATCGTTGTCCAGGTCGCCGCAAGATCGAACAAGTTCCCAGAACTCCTCGTAGCTAACCTCGTAGAAATTCACACCATTATCAGACAGTCTTGTACCGCACACATCCATCCTCACATGATACTATTATCCTGTATCCCTTCTATTTATACCTTCTTTTTTCTACGTCACGATTTCAGTTAAACATACTTCAAACAGTCACCCTGGAAGGTTAAACCTAAAACATGCCAGGACATGTTTTTCAGACCACACCCAATTCCAGGAATTTCAAACTCATCAACGGCCGTCCGAGAAAAACACCACCTTCCCCGGAATGACTCATCAACGCCATCTCTCTTCAAACAACAAAAACACGTACCCAATTTCCCAGAATTTCAGAATCACTCATCAACGCCATCTCTCTTCAAACAACAAAAACACGTACCCAATTTCCCAGAATTTCAGAATCATCAACGCCATCTGTCTTCAGACAACAAAAACACGTACCCAAATTCTCAGAATTTCAGGAATGCAAAAGCAATTACCATTCCAAACCCATTACCCAAACCACATCCATTGATTCTCACAAAATTTCCTCGAAACAACACTCAACAAACCCCATTTTCCAAGAAAAGGCACTTAACATTCACCGCACCACTTAAAAGCCTCATCAACGCCATCTGGAAATTCCGAGAATCTCCCCAACCCAAATTCCCAGAATTTCAGAATCATCAACGCCATCTGTTTTCAGACGCCGCGGGAAAAACCCGAATACTTTTCCAACCAATCAAAACGCTCCTCGCAAAATTAAGCCACGCCCATTTTATGACGTCATCGCGAACAACAATAACCCTTGCTTGCCCACACAACTACATCATCAATTGATCTTTGATCGATCTTTTCCAATCAATTGATTTATCGACTTCAACGCCAGTGCATTACTACTTTCAAATTCAAATTCAATCTCTGGCTGCCCTTCCAAAGGCAGAAACACCAATGGTTGTATAGCAGCAACGGTTTTTAGAACTTCGTGAGAAGCATCCCAAATTTAATGTGTTTTACACGGATGGGTCCAAGACAGTGGAATCTGTTTGTTGCGCCTTCGTCCTAGACTCTCAAAGTTCCAGGTACTCGCTACATCCATCTATGTTCCATCTATACGGCAGAGTTGTACGCCATTCTAAAAGCACTGGACTTTGCAGACGTGAAGAAAATCCTTGTCTGCTGCGATTCGACCAGCGTTTTGCAGTCTCTGGATTCGCCGTATTCCCTTCATCCGGTAGCGCAACGCATATTAAGACAGCTTGTGTCCTTATCTGCCAGCGCGGATGTACACTTCTGTTGGGTGCCTAGCCACGTGGGCATCCTGGGAAACGAAGCAGCAGATGCTGCCGCCAAGTCTTCTGATGCAGATGCCGACGTTCTCGTCCACCTTTTGCCAGCTAGCGACCTGCAGAATCTGTTCAGTTGTAGACTTCTTAACACTTGGCAGGCCGAGTGGGATGCGGAAACGGGGAACAAGCTTCACGCTATTAAGCCCCCCATAGGTGCTTGGTGTTTCTCGTCCCGTCCCTCTCAGCGAGAAGAAGTTACTTTTACCCGCATGCGTCTAGGACACAGCCGTCTAACGCACGGTCACCTGCTCCAAGGGCTGGACCCTCCGTTGTGTCGTGTTTGCAATGTTTTATTAAGCATTCGACACATTCTCGTTGAATGTGTCGATCTTGCTTACCTCCGGCAGACTTTTAACCTTTCCGGCTGTTTGTCATCCCTCTTGGGTTTTGACAGCAGCATTTTATCAAATGTTTTTAGTTTTTTACGAAGAGCTGGACTCTTCCACCGTCTGTAAAGAGGTTTTTAGTTTGTTTGTTCTGACTTTTTGATGTGTTGTGTTTGTCTCGTGCAGGGCTTTTTACAACCTTGCACTTTTAATTTTTTCCCAAGGGGCTATTTACACCCCTTTTTAAGATTTGAGTCAGAATTTTAGATAAGGGGCTATTTCCCCGTATATATAGAAGGGTGCAAAATGGCCTTAAGTGCGACGCACCCAAACAATTTTAAATCAATCAATCAATCAATCTAAAATGTTTGTCTTCTTTGAACAGAAAGTACGAGTATCAGATGTAACAAACTTTCCCCACTAACTTTGCAATATTCGATACCACCATTATTACAGACTAAGCTCTACGTAACTTGATTCTGCGCATTCCACGTGGCATGTGACTTCCTCCTATCATCGAAACAACTTTCTCTTACTATTTCCTTTCATCTCGTGAAATACAGAGACCAATGTTAACTTCGTAGCATGGTGGAAAAACTTTACATCCAACGATAAACTCCTGATAAAAATCCTGCCTAGATGAAGAATCGAACCTACTACCTCCCTCGTGAGAATCAAGCACGCTACCTTTCCTCCAGATAGGTCCTGTTAGGATTAGCTACCAGTTTAAAGAAACCAATTCACAATTCATGGCAATTTTCATGAGGAAAGGAATTCAGAAAAAATCGAGAAACGATGAAAGGGAAAGATGATGAACATGTCTATTGCTGTTTTGTCATATTTTGTAAATTGTGTAAAAATTCCGTGTTTTGAACAAGCAATTGTTTAGTTATGAAGTATTTTGTTATTTGTTTAAGATAGGAACAGGAGATCGAAAAGGAGTAATTTGAACCAGAATCCGGTTGCCAAGAAACTTCAGCCTTTTTCCAAAGACTGTATGAAAAGAGAGAGGAAAGGGATATTCAACGTATGAAATATAAAATATATTTGAAAATAAAACATTGGAAACCCTGCAAGATAATGCTAACGAACTTCAAACTATGAAAACATATTTTCGTGGTGGAAAACTGCAAGTCATTTTCGAAATATGAACTTGATTTTTTTTTTCTGAGTTAGAAAGTGGAGATATGGGACGATACGATCCCTCAGAAAGAAAAATTTAAGTAAGCCGACTTCTTCCCTCCAACTTTTTCAATGGTTATAATTAGTAATTAGGGTCTGGAAGTTGAGGAAATATCAACTTTTTTCTGACCCTTAAAAACAATGCCAAACCTGATATCATGTCCGTTTCCCTTTAGTTAGAGCCTGAAAACACTTTCTATTTTACATTTCTTTTGAATTTTTCAGCCTTTTTTTGGCTTTTAGTTTATTTGTCAGTTTCTTAACAGTTTTCGTTGCATTTTTTACTTTTTTTGAGGTTTATTTTTCTCCTCCCCTGTTGTTTCGTGCATTTTAAATGCATTTACTAGTAAAACTTACATATTTAGATTTCTTGACATGGTCCTTTTAGCAAATTCACTATGAATCGAAAATACGGTCAATGGAAATGCATAATATCATTCTCAACTGAAATGTTTGGCAATGGATTAAAATACAAGGTGTGGCTATTAATTTCCAGGACTGTTCTAATAACACCAGAACAGATGACGTGAAAAACTTACCCTTTTAATGTTTCGAAGTAATCCCCACCTACCGTAATACACTTCTGTGCTCGGCTGTATAAGTTGCGGAAACAACTTTTAGTCCTCTTTCGGAAGGCTCTTCAATGTCGACGTCACGTGCTTCTTGATGTCTTCAACATCCACAAACCGTGTTCCTTTCAGCACAGTTTTGAGTTTTGGGAACAAAAAAAGTCTGCGGGGGCCAAGTCAGGAGAGTATGGCGGATGATGCAGCTCTACGACTTCATGCTTGGCCAAAAACAGCTTCACTGGCAACGCAATGTGCGGGCGGATGTTGTTGTGTAACAGACACCAACTTCCATTCTGTCGAAAACGGGGACGTACTCTGCGAATTCTTTGTCGGAGTCGGGCAAGAACTTCTGCGTAATACTGTCCTGTAACAGTCGTGACAGGTGGAACAAATTCATGATGAATCAGTCCTTCACTATCGAAGAAAGCGATTAACATGACTTTGACCTTTGATTTTTGAAATCGAAACTTTTTCTGTTTAGGGGAGCTGGGAGACCGCCATTCTGCGCTCTGTCTCTTGGTTTCAGGGTCGTATTGGTAGCACCACGATTCGTCACCCGTTACTATCGAATCCAGGAAAGCAGGGTCAGAGTCAGCGTTGTCAATGTGTTCACCACACGTGTCCATTCTGTGTTGCTTTTGTTCGTCCGATAAACAGTGCGGAACAAATCTGGAACACACCTTGCGTTTCCCTAGGTCTTGCGTCAGAATTTGGCGAACCACCTCTTTGTCGATGTTCAGTTCACTGGCCAGTATTCGAATAGTCAGTCGCCGATCAGATGTTACAAGCTCGCGCCCTTTCTCAATTTTTTCAGGCGTACGCACGGAAATCGGCCTTCCGGTGTGGGCATCATCTTCAACACTTTCGTGCCCGTCCCGAAAATGCCCATACCATTCAAATGTTCGGGAACGGGATAATGCTTGCTTACCATACACTTGCTTCAACATTGCATGTGTTTCTGTCGCACTTTTGCCCAGTTTGATGTTCACCCTTTGCTCCATTTCTGCACTTCCACAACACCACTTTACCACTTCGACAACAACACTTCACCAGATACGTTTCGACGCGTCTTTCCCAGCCAAGCTCTTGTCTCCAACTGGCGCGCGCTTCGGGGTGCATGTGCAGATGTACTATCTACCGGATACCAGCAGCACCCCTCTCGGGTGAGTGATCGGTTTCGTGCTGTGACGTCAGTCCTGGATATTAATAGCCACACCTTGTACTTTGTGTGAAGACTACTTTGAGGTTCTTATTCTGGACACTATTATCGCTTTAATCTGTTGTTTTAAAGTGAAATTAGTCACAATATTAAATGAAATTATACTCTGGTGTACGCGAAGCAGAACTGTATTTTCGGATGCTGGCCGACTAGAGTATCGTAGAAGGCCCACTCTGAAAGGAGATGTGTTGGTTGATTTGGTGTTTTAAGTCAACTTTATGCACAGTAAAGCTAATCGGGACTGGACCTACAGTTTAAAGTGGAATCCGAACCACTGTGCAATGAGCCTCCACCTGATATTAAAACGGGGACACCTTGATTACAACATGCTGTTTAAGAAGATGTATTTATGATATATTAATTCTTAATGTGTGTTAACATAGCTTTTGACAGCTAAATGAAAAGAAAGGTCTTGCCAAAAATCCTGCTAATCACTGAAAAATCAAGAAGATGAGTAGAAACATTTCCGAGGTATGCATCACATAAATATTTACAGTGATTTAATGTCATCTTATATTACATTATTACAAAACTTCGTACTACGTAAACAACAATAAAAAAAAAAGAATCAGGAGTGAGTGAGATTTGAACCTACGATGTTTCGTTCTTGACAAAAATAGGAAAATGAGACTATCGCTTAACCAACTGCTCCAGGGAATTGCTAACGTGAAAGCCTGTAAAACAAGTTGATCTAAGTTGTAATAATATTTTGCTGGAGTTCCTAACCATGTTTTGCCACAGATCAGGGGAAAGACGCACTTTGTAGAATCGTCCGGTATTGTGCAATTTATCTTTACTGTAATTTTGCCTAAAATCGAGAGGAATTTGCTTCATTGCATTGATATGTGATTTCAATTCTCTCCAGGTGGTGGAGAACGAGTTCAGTGTTTCCAACTGCACAAAAATTCCCCTATTTTCTATTTCAGAACGAATAGTCTTTAAAAAAATCAACATTTCTATTTCCAATTTACGATTTTTGTTTAATTGCGTATTATATTACTGGTTTAGGGTTTCTAACTTCATGGAATTGAAAGAATGAAAGAAATTCACAAGACTGTGGAGCGCTAGTTTGCCAAATTTACGAATTCAGGACTTTGAATTGTTTTCAGGGCGGTCAATTAAGATGTTGCGAAGAGTACACACCCATATGCAGAAAATGCACTTTTGCAATCGACATTGGAGACAGGTACCCAAATGGACCTTATGGAGGCAAAAGCAAATTCTGGGTGATCATCCATAAGTGACTTCACGATATCTATTGTTTCCACATTGTGCCCTGCCTGTACATCTTTAACGCTATTTTGCAAAAATTCTCTTTCTTTATATTACTGAAGAATGGAACTTTTTTGAACAGCATTGCTAAGTTATCATCTACCTTAGTTATTGAAATTGATCTTTTATCAAACAACTTGTCTTGGCTGGGTCATCTAAAATCAACTGCAAGAGTTTGCCTCTACATTTTTCTAATGTAAGGCATAACTTGTGTTTTACGGATGCACTTTTTGTTCTGTTTAGTCTACCTTAACACTCCACAAGCCTGTCAAGAGAAAATACCTTCTGGTAATTTATTTATTATATTTAACTCAACAGGTTTACACCAATTTGCAGAGTTCATATTGTAATAGAATAGTACAATTTCTTATACAATACATAGAATA
This sequence comes from Lepisma saccharinum, assembly GCF_977018435.1. Taxonomy (NCBI): domain Eukaryota; kingdom Metazoa; phylum Arthropoda; class Insecta; order Zygentoma; family Lepismatidae; genus Lepisma; species Lepisma saccharinum. The sequence continues at coordinate 11,964,196 of NC_139240.1, forward strand.
ACAATACTGTAGAGTTTCATAACATATTTCCATCTATTTTTCTAGTCAATGTATTCATAACTAGAATTGTGAATATGACATTGTGAACAAATCGACGCTTTTATTCTCTTTCTGTATAGCATTGTAGACTACACTCATTCTCCAAATAGGTGACCTTTTCATGATATTTGTTCGCGCTTTGCTCACATAGAAGGTTCCATGCTTGGGTCACATTTTTATGTTCGGAATGCGTATTTTGAATTGTGAAAGCCACAGAGGAGATCGAAGTTTGCCGTTAAAAATTTTCCAAAGTAGCATAAGGTCTCGGGCTGTCCTTCTGTGGTCAAGTCTGTCTATATGGAATTGCTCTATTAAGTTAGTATATGATTCGAACCTGGGGTATTCGCCTTCCAGTTTGAATTTCATGTATTGCAATAATTTTGACTGTACTTGTTCTAAATTAGCGGTATGTTTTTGACATACTTCTGTGAGACAAATTCGAGTTTTGTACGCACTACAGAATAATACAATATTTTTAGTGTTTGTATACTTCTGAAGCACCTGCCCGTGCGAATAATAAATCCAACAAGCTTGTACGCTTCGCTTATTACTTTGTACAGATGATAGGTGAACGTTAATTTAGAATCAAAAAGTATTCCTAGATCTCTTGCCTTTTCCGCTTTCTTAAGGTTAACATTATTTATTTTATACTGATAATCTATAGGAGTCTTTTGCTTGGTGTATGTAACAGAGAAGCATTTTTTTAACATTTAGGGAAAGTTTGTTATATGAACACCACGCACTCAACCTATTTATGTCGCGTTGTAAGGAGGCACAATCGTCTGCACTTGTTATTCTTTTGTAGAACTTTAAATCGTCAGCAAACAAGAGTTTGCGAGAATCAATCAGATGTTCAGGTAAATCATTAATTAACAACAAAAATAGAAGAGGCCCTATATTGGATCCCTGAGGGATGCCCGAGCTCACCAAAAATTCATCGGATGAGGAGCCTTTGTAGGTGACATACTGTCGCCTGTTTATTAGATACGACGCCATGAGTTTTCTTAAAGCTACCTAGTTTACTCAGTAGCACGTCAGGGTCTACTGTGTCGAAAGCTTTTGAGAAATCAGTATATATCACATCTACTTGCCCCTCTTCGACTAATACTGTACTTGTATAATGCAATTTCTCCCCAAGATATGTTTCAATCGAGCTGTTAGGTAGGAATCCATGTTGAAATTCGGATATGGAATTTTTCACATGGTTAAAAATACACATGTATAGTATTTGTTCTAGTATTTTCGCAGGAGTGGATAAAATAGAAATAGGACGGTAGTTTTGTATTGTATTGTTTTCACCCGACTTTTGAATTGGACATATAGCAGTCACTTTCCATCTATCAGGAAACTGCAGAGATGATAGGACAGAGTTGAAAATGATAAACGTAAAGGCGTTTCACAAAAACAACGACAGCTACGTGGCCGCGCAGCGTTTTTGTGAAACGCCTTTACGGCAAAAGCGCGTTGTTCACCGGTCCACGACGCCATCTCGACTGAACACCGATATCAGTGTCAATGGCAAAGTTTTGTTGTCCAGATGGCACCACTCCCGTTATCTGATTCCTTACCTAACTTGCTATTTCCAGGGTTGCAAAATCGCCCGTTTCACTGCCGCACCTGTTATAAACGCCCATCATAAAATAATTAGAACAACAAAGATTTCTTTTATTTTTCATCACTTTTTAGGGACAGGTAATTTACTTTGTGAAAGTAGGGAGGAATTTTTCGATGTACAAGGGATTACTAGCAGACAACAGACTTATTGTGAAAAGTGTCTGCAATTTGCATTTTCAACAATACAGGATAAAATTATTTTGCAATTCTAAATTCCATATATTTGCCAGTTTTGCAAGAACCAGTGCATCTTAAAGAATGGGGGGGGGGGGATCCTGACCCGATTGAAGAAAATTTAAACATTTTCAACTGACATCCATTAAATTGCTCTCTACAACTAACTTGCTGTTATTTGTTAAGGCATCAATGAGGAAATGTTTTAAAAAAATATTTGTCACTTAAAAAAAAAAAATACTATCTTTAGCTGATATATGCATTGTAGCAATTATGATAGTAATAAATTTGGGGTGTAAGGGGTACCTTCCACGTAGGCGCCCAAAAGTCAACCTCACTTCCACGTAGTGCACCCTGGACTAAAGACTAACGAGGCTCTGGCGACTGGTCCAATGGCCAGTATAATTTTGTTTGTGTTGTCGTGTATTTTGTCCTTATTTGTGCTGAGTGTTCTTTGCAGCCTCGGCTTTTAACAAGTCAGAACATTTTAATCTTTTATGATTTTAATTAAGCAACGTTAGAGTTGTTACGTGTAAGGGTAAGGGGCTGGACCCCGTATAGTGTGACGGGTGCAAAATAGCCTTAGTGCTGACGCACCCAAAAATTTTAAAATCAAATCAAATCAAATAGTAATAAATTTGGAATAAAATTTGTTTACACTATTAGTATGCAATATTTATTGTTTCTTAATAATTACAACTGTGGATCCTGCAATGAGAAAATTAAACAAGGGCCAATTTTCACAATAAACCGTGGCTGGAATTTCTTCACATCACTCCCCTCCCTTCTGTTCCTCATCCCCTTTAATCTCAGAATACATTGAAAAATAGGAATGGTAATGTAATCACACATGTGTGGTTTATCTTTCTAATCTCAGAATATATAAAATGAAGCAGTGATGTTGCAATCGCACATGTGGGGTTTATCTTTCAGCACCATACTCATTATTCGTGGAGACTATGAAAGTAATGAAAAATGCACTGAAGAAACGAAGTAAAGAACAAAATAATTTTCCACTCTTATATTTACTGGAGTCACATAGTGGTTTGGATACCACTACAAACCAGTCCCGATTAGCCCATCTGTGCACAAAGTGGCCTTAAAACAAAACTCAACAAGGAAAATTTCATATATTTACAATTTATTCTTACCGTTGACAGCAAGTATCGACAAACAATAAAGAAATCCGAGTTACGTTATTACGAAGCCAAAATACATTTGGAGGTTATGCTAAATACATGAAGTTACATGTTAAAAAAGTTATGTTATGTAAAAAAATCCACGGGAAATCCGTAACACCATGCTGCTTTGTGATGTAGCATCAGAAAATTCTATCGCATCAAGCTGCATGAAATATGTTATTCATGATGTGTAGTTTCCCTTCAAATGAAAATGATGGACAACGCATAATAAAAAGAGAAATGCATTTTGTTATTACAAATCGATATAAATTTGAAGAACATGTTAAATGAACAAAATGTTCTCTCAGGTGACAAAATTGTGGAAAAACCATGCTTTTTGTGACACTGGAACATCAGAAAAACTGGCAGAAAGAATTGATGTTTTCGCTGTCTCGCAATGAAAGATTTTGTGCTTGGGTCGTGTTTTGGAAATGGGAACATTAAATTATACGGCTGATAATAAGTTGGAATCGTCTATTATACCGTTAATTACTTTATACAGAAAGAGCAGGTCATTTACTTGTCGTCGGAGTGCTAGTTTGCTGAAGTTGGTCTGAGACTAGATTATCGTATGAATCGAATGCTGGATATTCTCCGCAGGCTTGAATTCGAAATATCTAAGAAACTTGGACTGAATACGTTCAAGTCTATGAATTAAGTTTATTTGAGTGGGATTCCAGATTACTGACGCATATTATAGTTTTGACCGTACGAGGGAATAGAAAAGTATTTTCACTGGTTCTATTTTCGTGAAGTCGTGGCTTGATCGGATTATAAAACCTAAGTTTCTGAAAGCGTCGTTAGTAACAGTTTCAATATGCTTAAATAATTTGAGCTTGTTGTCGAAGGTCACTCCGAGATGTTTTAATACGGTATGGAAACACACAAGATGCTTTGCGTTTTGTGTAAGTGACTACGCTGCATTTTGTTGGGTTAAGATCCAACTTGTTACTTTCACACCAAGAGATCATTCTGTCTACATCTTCCTGCAGTTTGAAACAGTCTTCAGAGGTAGTTATTTCGTGGAAAAGCTTAAGATCGTCGGCGAAAAGCAATTTTGAGAATTTTGTATGCAATTGGGTAAGTCGTTGATAAGTAATAAAAACAAAAGCGGTCCAAGATTGGACCCTTGGGGAACACCAGAATATGGTGTGAAGGGGCGACTTTTGATTTTCCTGTATATTACAGTTTGCGTTCGATCGGCTAAATATGAAGCGAAGAAATTTAAAGTATTAAGTGAAATATTGAATGAAGCAATTTTCTGTAGTAATATATCATGATCAATTTTGTCAAATGCCTTAGTAAAATCGGTGTATATTGCATCGACTTGTCCTGTGTTATCTAGTACATTGCATGCGTAATGGGTAAAGTTAGCTAAGTTTGTTACGGTAGACCTCTTTGGAGTAAATCCATACTGATAAGGAGAGAGAACTTGATTGACGTGTGCTAACATCCTCTTGTAAATGATTTGTTCAAATATTTTAGCAAGACTAGAAAGGATTGCTATCGGTCTATAATTTTCTAAGCTTGATCTTTGGTGAGACTTGGAGATAGGAGAGACGGACGATGTTTTCCATCATATACACATGAAAAATTGTTTAAAAAAATATTTAATGAAAATTGTTAATTTTATAAACATTTTTCATAAATGCGCCAAATGGCAACATCATGCATTCATGTTATTTTTTTATTTTTTCTTAGAATATACAAATGTCAATATAGAAGATATAGGTATACATCAAGTTTTCTTTTTAAAACAGTAAAAATTTATGTGTCATGCACACTGTTCTTGGAAGTTGTGGCAACTTTGTGTATTGATTTACTTTATTATTATTATTATTATTATTATTATTATTATTAAGATACAAATTGCATTATTGCACATTTCCCTCCGAAAGTAAATGGTTACACATAATATAACAAAGAATACAATACAATACAATACAAGCAAAAATGGCTACTTTTGAGTGAACATGAGAGTATATATTGTAATCTGTATACAAGAATCTATGACTACTTATTCTTTGTATGGTAATCTAAGAAAAAATATTTGTCTTCTTGAAACAGAGGAAGACAGAACATTTCATGCATTTCACTCTAGTGAAACCTTCGCATCCTTGAATCTTGCATCGCTTTTTCTTGTCCACGTGCTGTGGCCAGTGGTCCGTCTTGTCATATCTTACATCAGCTGTAGTGTCCCGTGAAGATGAGATTCTCCTTTTTTCTGGAGTGGAGAGATGCGTGAAGGTCTTCCTCTTGTTGAGATTTTCATCTGCCTAATCTTGCACATAGTTTCTCCCAGTTCAACTTTGAATTCTTGAAGTTTCATTGTAGATGACGTTCCTGCTGACGTAGCTGCTCTTTTGTATAAAAGCCAAGCATTGATAATAGCAACGTCCACTAGGTGATAAAATAGTCGCATGTACCATTTTTTGTTCGCATTATGATCTTTCCTTGAACAATGAGACTGTCCATTACGAACTTGGTGTTGAGAGTGATCTTCCTGGCGTCTCCCCACTCATTCCGCCTCTCCCTACCTGGGAGTTTCCTGCACCTTCTATCGATTTTTCCCTGACTGCCCTTCCAAAGGCAGAAACACCAATGGTTGTATACCAGCAACGGTTTTTAGAACTTCGTGCGAAGCACCCCAATTTTAATGTGTTTTACACGGATGGGTCCAAGACAGTCGAATCAGTTGGTTGCACCTTCGTCCTAGACTCCCAAAGTTCCAGTTTCTCGCCACATCCTGCCTGTTCCATCTTTACGACAGAGTTGTACGCCATTCTAAAGGCACTGGACTTTGCAGACGTGAATGGGCTGAAGAAAGTCCTTGTGTGCTGCGATTCGACCAGCGTTTTGCAGTCTCTGCATTCGCCGTATTCCCGGCATCCGGTAGCGCAACGCATATTCAGACGGCTTGTGTCCTTATCTGCCAGCACAGATGTACACTTCTGTTGGGTCCCTAGCCACGTGGGCATCCAGGGGAACGAAGCAGCTGATGCTGCCGCCAAGTCTGCTGATGCAGATGGCGACGCTCTCGTCCACCTTTTCCCCCTCCATGTAGGACTGCCTTGACGGGGCGAGGGGGCTTAGTAGGGAGGCCAATTTCATCCCATCATTTCACCCATTCTTCACATCCATATCTCACGTTTTCACCATTCCATCACGTCATTCATCTCCATATCTTTGACCTCCCTCTAAGAAACTAAGGTAGGGAGGTCATTTTCATCTCATCATTTCACTCATTCTTCTCATCCATATCTCACGTTTTCACCATTCCATCACGTCATTCATCTCTATATCTTTGACCTCCCTATAACTAAGGGTCCTGCTAGAGGAGACAACCTCGATAAAAAAACCCTATCCCAAGGTGTGAGTTGCACGTGCCGATGGGACAGTGTTGGCTGCAGTGGTAGGTGCAGTCGCGAACGTGGCCGAAGAGAAGACCGATAGTAACGATGTTTCTGCAACAACAAAGAAACACGGAGCAGCTACATTGAAGGACTTGTCACCATTCCTTATCAAGAAACAGCTAGACTACGCCGCTGGTTCCGATGTTCCAGAAATAAAGAAGCTGAGAAACGGGAGTCTACTTATCCAGACCAGCACAGATCGCCAGACAAACAACCTTTTAAAGCTAAGATCTTTGGGCGACTTACATGTTAATGTTGAACCTCATCGTCAACTTAACAGTAGTAGAGGTGTGATTTGCCACTGGGATCTGCTAAATGCTGAGGAGGAAGAGATTCTTGAAGCACTCAGACCAACATGTGACCGCAGTACAGCGAATAAAGACTCGTAAGTCCGGAGAACTAGTACCAACTGCTTCACTCATAGTGACCTTCCAAACGACCACTCTCCCAGATATTGTACGGGCTAGATATTTGAGACTCAAAGTCCGTCCGTACATACCTAACCCGATGCGGTGTTTCAAATGCCAGCACTTTGGGCACACTCAGCCTTCCTGCAAGGCCACTACCGCCCTTTGTGGTAAGTGTAGTAAGCCTGATCATGGGACCGAACCTTGTTCTTCAGGTCCCAAATGCATTAACTGCCAAGGCGAGCACCCAGTCTGGCATCGTGACTGCCCCTCTTTCCAACAAGAGAAGAAAATCAGAGAGTTGGTCGTCACAGAGAAAATCTCTGCTGGTGAAGCAAAACAACGTCTCCGTGACAGTATACGCACCACTTTACCCGTGCCATTCGCTACAGTTGCTGCAGCTGCTCTTACCCGTCGCAGTATAGGGGTACAAACCAGCGACGTGTCCACGCAAACAACAACGCTTCCAGTAGTAGCTCGTCCTGCTTCGAGGAAACCAGCAACCACTCCTCGCTCCACAGAGAAGAAGTTGAAGCAGGTTCACACAAAAGAATAATTCCTACGTAGTACACCCTGGACTAAATACTAACGAGGCTCTGGCGACTGGCACTATGGTCAGTATAATTTTGTGTGTGTGCTGTCCTTTTTTTTCGTCCTTGTGTGTGCTGAGTGCCCATTTACAGCCTCAGCTTTTAACAGAAGTCAGAACATTTTAAGATTTTTAGTTACGCAACGTCAGAGTTGTTATTTGTAATGATAAGGGGCTGGCCCCCGTATAATGTGACGGGAGTAAAATAGCCTAAGCGCTGACGCTCCCAAAATTTTAACTTCAAATTAACTTCAAAGAATAATTCCTGAAGACCAGTAGCTCTCCAGTCAGGGTGGCAGCCACCACCCTGACATCTAAGGCGCAGCTGAAAGCTGCCCGGCGGGCGCTCAAAGCACCCGCCCCCACTCCTCCTCCTTCATCCCCTTCGCCCTCTGTGTCCTTACCCTAGGACATGATACAGGACGAAGCCGCGGATGAGGAATTTATCAAGGTGACAGGGCCTAGAAATAGAGTACGCCTTAAAAGGTAAAAATCACACCTACAGCTATGGCTTATTGTCTCCAATGGAACCTTAACGGTTTCCGTACACATCTCGAGGAACTGCAAATTCTAATATCTGAATTTGACCCTGCCATTATATGTCTCCAAGAGACACATTTTCGTCCAAATGAATCAGTGATTCTGAACGGATACACGCTTTACCGCACCGACAAGCTTCCTGAGGGTCGTCGTGCACACGGTGGTGTTGCAATCGGTGTTCGAGATAACATCCACTCAACGCCGATCTTTCTCACCACCCCCTTCCAAGCTGTCGCCGTGCGGGTCCATCTACCACAGCCAATATCTGTGTGCTGTGTCTACATCACAAGGGAGGAGCGATTCTCTCTTGAGGACCTCCTTTCTATATTCGAACAACTTCCGTCTCCTGTAGTTCTTTTGGGCGATTTTAATTCCTACCATTGTTTGTGGGGCTCCGTTCGTACAGAGCCCCGGGGTCAAATTGTAGATCAATTCCGTGAGGCATCAGATTTAACGTTGCTGAATGATGGGACTCCCACATATTTCAGCCCTTCCTCTGGCACATATTCTGCGTTGGACTTGTCCTTTTGCAGTCCCAGCCTTGCTCCTACCACATATGGAGCGTTCATCCTGATCTCTGTGGGAGTGATCACTTCCCTCTCATTCTTACCTTCGAACATCTTCAGCAATCACGTGAACAACACCCTCACTGGAATCTCAGTCGGGCCGACTGGGAAGCCTTCGAGCGTGCAGTGGACCTTGAAGTCGATCTTGCGTCGACTTTACCACCAATCGACGCCTTAGATGTCTTTGTGTCAGGAGTGCATGATGCTGCACTCACCTCCATTCCACATCCCAGTGGACCTGCGAGGCGACGCCCAGTCCCCTGGTGGACTGCGGAGATCGGTGCAGCCATCAAGGACCGCAATCATGCTCTCGATCGATTTAATAGGAACCACACTGCCGCAAACCTCGAGCAGTTCCGCATTAAACGTGCCCGTGCCCGTCAGCTCATTCGAGCCAGTAAGAAGGCGTGCTGGGTCCAATACGTGTCTTCTCTGACGAAGCAGGCTTCGTCGAAAGCCGTTTGGACCAAAGTACGTCGCATCCAGGGGGTGCATCTACTCCTCTGAGCGCTCTGGAGCACGATGGGACGTTGTACACAGATTCCGGAGACATAGCTAATATCTTGGCCACGCAGTTTTCTGGTGCGTCTAGCTCTGTAAATTATGAACCACGTTTCCGCCGTGAGAAGGACCGTGAGGAACGACGCCCTCTCGTTTTTCGAAGTCATAACACCGAGCCATACAACTCTCCATTCACTGAACGGGAGTTCGATCAGGCACTTCGAGATTCTAAGAACACAGCTCCTGGAGTGGACAAGATCCACTATGAGATGCTTCGTCATCTGCCCATTGGAGCAAGAAATTTCCTTTTGGCGGTATTCAACAGGCTTTGGTTGGAGGACTCTTTCCCCACTTCCTGGAAAGAAGCTATTATTGTTCCCATCCTGAAACCAGGTAAACAACGCACCGCAGCCTCGAGTTACAGGCCTATTGCCTTAACTAGCCGTGTGTGCAAGTTGATGGAACGCATGATCAACAAGCGTCTTACCTGGTTTTTGGAGGAAAACTGCTTGATAAGTAATTTTCAATGTGGTTTTCGCTCCAACCGTTCCACACTGGACCATCTGGTTCAGCTGGAAACACACATTCAGGATGCATTCCTCAACAAGGAACATTTAGTTGCAGTTTTCTTTGACCTCCAAAAAGCATATGACACAACGTGGCGTTTTGGCATCCTAAAGCAGCTCCATTCTTGGGGCGTCCGTGGCCATATGGCGTACTTTATTAAAAACTTTTTATCTGATCGTTTTTTCCGCGTACGTGTTGGGAACTCCTTTTCGGATCTTCAAGAACAAGAGAACGGTGTCCCACAGGGCAGCGTATTAAGTGTGACTCTGTTTGCCATAGCAGTGAACAGTGTTATGGCGAGCATTGTTGCCCCTGTACATGGTCTTCTGTATGTAGACGACCTCACGATCTTTTGTCGCTCACGGAATCTCGCGTCAGCTTCTCGTCAACTCCAACTGACGATAAACCGTTTGGTTGAGTGGTCCTCCCAAACAGGTTTCACCTTCTCATCCGAGAAATCCGTGTGTGTTCACTTTTGTCGTCAACGTACATGTCATTTCGATCCTGACCTGTACATGGGGAAATCTCCCCTGTGCTTCGTGAATGAGGTCCGCTTCCTGGGCCTCATTTTCGATAAGAAATTAACATGGCTACCTCACCTTCGCCAGTTAAAGTTCTCTTGTCTTCGAGTTCTCAACCTTTTACGTGTTTTATCCCATACTTCCTGGGGTGCTGATAGGACGGTACTGCTTCGATTGTATCGTGCACTCATCAGGTCGAAGCTTGATTATGGATGTGTTGTGTATTCTTCTGCCCGCCCATCTAGACTTCGCATCCTAGACACCGTCCACCATGCTGGTATACGTGTGTGCTCTGGTGCTTTTCGGACCAGCCCTATCGCCAGTTTGTACGTAGAGGCATCTGAGCCGTCGCTGTCTCTGCGAAGACAGCGGCTGGTAGTAAACTACTTTCTCCATCTTCGCTCGATGCCTTTACATCCCTCATTTCACACCATCTCAGACATGAATAGGCTGGAAAGGTATCGGCTCCATCCTAGTGTCACTAGACCATTTGGTGTTCGTGCAGACGAGATCCTGTCAGCACTTGGTGTTGACAGTGATCTTCCTGGCGTCTCTCCACTCATTCCGCCTCTCCCTACCTGGGAGTTTCCTGCACCTTCCATCGATTTTTCTCTAACTGCTCTTCCAAAAGCAGAAACACCAATGGTTGTATACCAGCAACGGTTTTTAGAACTTCGTGCGAACCACCCCAATTTTAATGTGTTTTACACGGATGGGTCCAAGACAGTGGAATCAGTTGGTTGCGCCTTCGTCCTAGACTCTCAAAGTTCCAGTTACTCGCTTCATCCTGCGTGTTCCATCTTTACGGCAGAGTTATACGCCATTCTAAAGGCACTGGACTTTGCAGACGTCAATGGTCTGAAGGAAGTCCTTGTGTGCAGTGATTCGACCAGCGTGTTGCAGACCCTGGATTCTCCGTATTCCCGGCATCCGGTAGCGCAACGCATATTCAGACGGCTTGTGTCCTTATCAGCCAGTGCGGATGTACACTTCTGTTGGGTCCCTAGCCACGTGGGCATCCAGGGGAACGAAGCAGCTGATGCTGCCGCCAAGTCTGCTGATGCAGATGGCGATGTTCTCGTCCACGTTTTGCCTGCTAGCGACCTGCAGAACGTGTTCCGTTGTCGCCTTCTTGACACTTGGCAGGCCGAGTGGGATACGGAAACGGGGAACAAGCTTCACGCTGTTAAACCCACCATAGGTGCTTGGCGTTCCTCATCCCGTCCCTCTCGGCGAGAAGAAGTTATTCTTACCCGCATGCGTATAGGACACAGCCGTCTAACGCATGGTCACCTGCTCCAAGGGCTGGACCCTCCGTTGTGTCGTGCTTGTAATGTTATTTTAGGCATCCGACACATTCTCGTTGAATGTGTCGATCTTGCTTACTTCCGGCAGACTTTTAACTTTTCCGGCTGTTTGTCATCCCTCTTGGGTGATGACAGCAGTATTTTATCCCATGTTTTTAGGTTTTTGCGAAGAGCTGGACTCTTCCACCGTCTGTAAGGAGGTTTTTAGTTTGTTCTGACTTTTTAATGTGTCGTGTTTGTCTCGTACAGGTCTCTTTACAACCTTGCACCTTTAGTTTTTTCCAAGGGGCTATCTACACCCCTTTTTTAAATTTTAAGTCAGAATTTTAGATAAGGGGACATTTCCCCGTATACATAGAAGGGTGCGAAATGGCCTTAAGTGCCGACGCACCCACAAATTTTAATTCAATCAATCGTCTACCTTTTGCCAGCTAGCGACCTGCAGAATGTGTTCCGTTGTCGCCTTCTTGACACTTGGCAGACCGAGTGGGATGTGGAAACGGGGAACAAGCTTCACTCTGTTAAGCCCACCATAGGTGCTTGGCGTTCCTCTTCTCGTCCCTCTCGGCGAGAAGAAGTTATTCTTGCCCGCATGCGTATAGGACACAGCCGTCTCACGCATGGTGACCTACTGCAAGGGCTGGACCCTCCGTTGTGTCGTGCTTGTAATGTTATTTTAAGCATCCGACACATTCTCGTTGAATGTGTCGATCTTGCCTACCTTCGACAGACTTTTAACCTTTCCGGCTGTTTGTCATCCCTCTTGAGTGATGACAGCAGCATTTTATCAAATGTCTTTAGTTTTTTACGAAGAGCTGGACTCTTCCACCGTCTGTAAGGAGGTTTTTAGTTTGTTTCTTCTGACTTTTAATGTGTTGGGTTTGTCTCGTGCAGGTCTTTTTACAACCTTGCACTTTTAATTTTTAATTTTTTCCCAAGGGGCTATTTACACCCCTTTTTTTAAGTTCTCAGTCGGAATTTTAGATAAGGGGCTATTTCCCCGTATACATAGAAGGGTGCAAAATGGCCTTAAGTGCCGACGCACCCAAACAATTTTTAAATCAATCAATCAATCAAAGTCTACTCCTCCCATGTGTTTGTTATACGTCAGTATAACTTGCGTACATGGAATGTTATCATATTGCTTTGTCTTCCAAGGTTGTAATATTTAGGTCAGCATTCAAATATTTTATTGTTCTGTTACTGTAGTGTTTTGTGTAAAAGTAATTATTTGATATGTTCATCGATCATTGCAGGAACATCATCAGGGATGGCATTTCCTCGGTGACCATTCTTCCCTCTATTATCAACGGCCAGTTTACCTGACGTAATCAATTAAGTTAACCTAAACAGTGCTTTATTTGTGATACCGTACACAATTGAAAATGCCTTTTTACACACAGGTACACGTTCAGTGCCTTGCATTACGTGGTAAACAAAAATGCTATCGCGTTTAAGTGGAAATGCACTTTTCGAACGCCTACGTGCTGGTGATTTACGGTCATTGAGTCCCATTAAAAATGTGTCTTGCTCATTTTTGTTTGAAACCCTCGCAAAGTATTTACCCAGTGTTCCTCGTCATTTACACTGAATTTCGTACTACATTTCTTCTTACAAGAGCAATCCCCATCTCTATTTGACTTTGCAGGCACTGTCTTTCCAGTTCTAATACTTACATACACTTCACCTCGAAGTCTTTTGTTTTTCTGCACTACATAACTATACGTTTCTGGGCGACGAACACCTTTAGTCTTCTTTTTAGGCGTAAGAACAACATCGCTGTCCTATGAATTAGCAGACATTCCAATAAGTTGCAAACACTTCACAATCATTTAGATTACTCGTTTAGGGGTGTAAGGGGTACCTTCCACGTAGGCGCCCAAAAGTCAACCTCACTTCCACGTAGTGCACCCTGGACTAAAGACTAACGAGGCTCTGGCTACTGGCACTGTGGCCAGTATAGTTTTGTGTGTGTTGTCCTGTTTTTATCCTTGTGTGTGTTGTCCTGTTTTTTGTCCTTGTGTGTGCTGAGTGCCCGTTTGCAGCCTCAGCTTTTAACAGAAGTCAGAACATTTTAAGATTTTTAGTTATGCAACGTTAGATTGGATTTATTTGGTGTTTTAAGTCCACTTTATGCACAGTCAGGCTAATCGGGACTGGACCTACAGTTTAAAGTGGGATCCGAACCAATATGTGCCTCCACCGGGAATCGAACCCGGGACCCCTTGATTACAAGGCGACAACGCTACCACTGCGCCATCGGGAAGGCCTTATGCAACGTTAGAGTTGTTATTTGTAATGATAAGGGGCTGGCCCCCGTATAATGTGACGGGAGCAAAATAGCCTAAGTGCTGACGCTCCCACAATTTTAAATTCAAATTCAAAAATTCAAAACATTACTCGTTTAGACCATCACAGATTGTAACTCGGATACTAATTGCAGGTTAACTTTGGTAAACACAACAGAAATGTACAATAATATACACAAGGTTCAACAAGGTCTTGCATACCATCGCAACTTGTAACAGTTGTTAGCAATTGCGATCTCAGCGCCACTAGTGGGAAACGGATGAATCAGAAGAAGGGAACAAAACCTGGATTGATTCCCTTCTTCAAACGTATGAATAGTTTCAAGGCCAATTACACCATCAAGCGTGTGGTTTTCGGTCCCTTTTTCTAACATCCTAGATGCGGGTATATGTTAAGACACGTTTGGAGCAAAAAAAAAAACGAATTTCGATTTTTTGGGGCTTGTTCCCTTCTTCAAACTGCTGATTCAATTGCCCCAATGTTCCCCCCCCCCCCCCCGGCGGAGTTCCTGGTCTCCTACCGGGCGCCTCCTCAGGTGGCGGATAGAGGAAAGCTCACTAGATATAGTGGGTACTGGGCAATTAAAATACCCAGGGCGGACCAAAACCAGGACTACTGCCTTGTAGTTAGTAGAGGGATCTACAAAGGCTAGGGGAAGAAAACCCTGAAAACAAATTACCTGGCCCTCCAGGTTGGGGGTTGAGCGTAAGGCCGACACCCTTACCTTGTAATAGAACAATCCGTTGAGAAGCCAATAGACGAGCTTCGGAAGGATGGATTTATAAGAAGACGACCAGGACAGACGAGGAATATGAGAACGGTCAATAAAGAAAGGACAATTAGTATCGCAACATGGAATGTGCGCACCTTAAAGAAACCAGGGACACTGAGAGTAGTTAAAGAAATTGCTGAGAAATATGGGATCAATATATTGGCAGTGCAAGAGACAAGGTGGAAAGGACAGTCGACTTTTAAGTCAGAAAACCACATAGTGTTCAACAGTGGTGGAAACGGAAAGAAATATGGAACAGGGTTTATCGTAGATAAGAAAACGAAGAATGCTATAATAGATTTAGCACCAATAAATGAGAGAATATGCACCATGAGGGTCAAAGGGAGACTGTTTAACATCACAGCAATCTGTGTTTATGCACCAACTGAAGAGACTGATGACGAGACCAAAGATGAGTTGTATGATAAATTGGAGTACGTATACAATACAGCACCACAACATGATGTAAAATTAATAATTGGAGATGTAAATGCGAAAATAGGAAAAGAAGACATTTTTAGAAAAACAATTGGCAAAGAAAGTTTACATAGTGAAAGTAACGATAATGGACTACGTATAATAGACTTTGCCGTAAGTAAAAGAATGGTGGTTAAAAGTACTCAGCTACAAAGAAAAAACATAAAGAAGGAAACCTGGATTTCACCAGATGGGGAGACAAAAAACCAGATAGATCACGTGATAATAGATGACAGACACTCATCAGATATAACAGATATCAGTAGCTGCAGAGGGGCAGATTGTGGATCTGACCACTTTCTAGTCAGAATCAAATATAGACAAAGAATTGCCTGTTATAGAAATAGTAAAGGAAAGAAACAAGAAAAATATGATACAACGAAGGTAATAAAAGATAAAAGATACAGTGTAAGATATAAAGAGACATCAAATCAAAAGATTGGAAGAGAAGGAAGAAGAATGGCAAGATTCTGATATAGAGGGAAAATGGAAAGCAATAAGAGACATCATTCAACAAGCTGCAGAAAAGGTACTGGGTAAGAAGAAACCAACGAGAAGAAACGAATGGTGGGATGAGGAATGCGATAAAGCTATAAAAGAAAGAAACGACGCAAGGTTAAAGACTATAAACTGAAATACAAAAGAAAATAGAGAAGTGTTCAAAGAGAAGAGATGAATGGCCGTTAAAATGTGCAGAAGAAAGAAAAGAGAGTACGACAGGCAAAAATTAGTAGAGATAGAAACGACATGGAAAGTTAAGGAAAAGGGAGATTACTTCTTGAAACTGAAAGAAGAGAAGAAAGGATTTCAACCTAAGAGTTGCAATTTGCAAAGACAAGGAGGGCAATCTGATAGGAGATGAGAAACGTATTTTGAACAGATGGGCAGAGTATTTTAGTGAACTTTTGAATGGAGATAAGAATGAACAAGAGAAGGAGAATGAGGATATAGGAGATAGAGTGGAAAAAAGAACCTTGAGGATGGAAGAGGAAGATGAATCTGACATGGAAATGGAAGAGACTAATGAAGATTTGATTAAGCCCCCTTCAAGGCAAGAGGTTAAAGAAGCAATCAGAGAACTAGCAAACAATGAAGCCCCAGGTGACGATAATATAAATGCAGAATTATTGAAGGTAGGAGGGAACATTATAATGGATAAATTAGAAGAACTATACAAACAAATATGGGAAGAAGAAAGAATGCCACAACAATGGACTAGAATTTGAATTTAAAATTTTGGGAGCGTCAGCACTTAGGCTATTTTGCTCCCGTCACAGTATACGGGGGCCAGCCCCTTACCTCTACAAATAACAACTCTAACGTTGCATAACTAAAAAATTTAAAATGTTCTGACTTCTGTTAAAAGCTGAGGCTGTAAAAGGGCACTCAGCACACATAAGGACAAAAGAACAGGACAATACAAACAAAATTATACTGGCCATGGGGCCAGTCGCCAGAGCCTCGTTAGTCTTAAGTCCAGGGTGCACTAACGTGGAAGTGAGGTTGACATTTGGGTGTACTACGTGGAAGATCACCCCTTACACCCCGCCACAACAATGGGGAAGAGGAATTATATGTCCAATACACAAAAGTAAAGACAAAACAGTATGTGAAAATTTCAGAGGTATCACACTCCTCAATATGGCATATAAAGCATTTGCTAAGATACTAGTCAGGAGACTCACACCACTAGCTGAAAAGATTATTGGAGAATATCAATGTGGTTTTAGGAGAAATAGGTCAACTACAGATCAAATTTATTCAATTAGAATGATAATGGAAAAATGCTATGAATACAATATAGACCTGCATCATCTTTTCATGGACTTCAGACAGGCATATGACAGCGTCAAAAGAAACAGACTCCTAAAAATCATGAAAGAAACGAAAATACCAATGAAATTAGTTAAATTAACAGGAATGACATTAAGCAATACAACAAGTAAAGTAAAGATTGAAGGAGAACTCTCAAGAGAATTCCAAATAGAGAGAGGAGTAAGACAAGGAGATGTCATGTCAACCCTGTTATTCAATATAGCATTGGAAAAGGCAATTAGACATTTAAGTATAAATCCATGAGGTACAATCTTCAACAGGATGAGTCAGTGCCTAGCTTATGCAGATGATATTGATCTTATATCACGAAACAAAACAGAACTAAACAACGAATTTAAAAAACTAGAAGAGAATGCAGAGAATATAGGATTACAAATCAATGTACAAAAGACTAAATACATGCTTGCATCAAGAAAAGAGTCCACAGCTAATGAAAGAACGAAAAAGGTAGGAGACAAAGAATTTGAAAAATGTGATAACTTTAAGTACCTAGGATCGATAATAAACAAAACAAACAATGTATCTGAGGAAATTAAGGCAAGAATAGTTGCAGGCAATAGATGTTCACTGGGACTCAAGAAAGTCTTCTCCTCCAAAAACATAAGCAGGAAAAACAAGATTAATATATACAAAACAATTGTACGCCCAGTAGTGACATATGGGTCAGAAACTTGGACGAAGAGTTACTAAGAAGATGGGAGCGGAAGATTTTGAGAAGAATTTTCTGGCCGGTGAGAGAGGAGGAGTATTGGAGGATGAGAACAAACGTGGAAATACAAGAACTATATAATAATTCAGGTATTGTAACAGAGATCAAGTGTGGACGAATTAGATGGCTGGGACATGTATGGCGAATTGAAGATTGTAGAGTGCCAAAGAAGGTGTTAACAGGAGGACCAGCTGGAAGAAGAAGAAAAGGAAGACCTAGAAAAATATGGCTCGATGATGTAGAGGGAGACCTGAGAAGACTGGGAGTCCGGAGATGGAGGAGGAAGGCGATGGATCGAGACGACTGGAGGCTCGTCGTGAAGGAGGCCAAGGCTTTGCAAGGGCTGTAGCGCCAAGGAGTAGTAATGTTTTTCCCACTGTTGAATACAGTTTTGAAACTCCTCTGGCGCAATACTCTTCAAGGTTTTGTCCGTAATGTCTTTGACCTCGTTGACGTCATGGAATCGCTTCCCTTTCACATTCCTCTTCATCTGCGGGAACAAAAAAAAGTCTCAGGGTGCTAAATCGGGTGAGTACGGGAGATGGGGCACAAGCACCAAGTTGTTTTTTGTCAAGAACTGTAGCACTGACATGGCCGTGTGGGCCGGGGCATTGTCATGGTGCAGTAACCACATCCCATTTCTCCACAGTTCTGGACACTTCCGTCGCACACTTTCACGAAATCTTCTCAAGACATTCAGGTAAAATTCCTGGTTCACTGTTTGTCCTTGGGGAACAAATTCCCTGTGGACAATCCCATTCACATCAAAGAAACAGATCAACATGGTTTTCACATTGAATCGAACTTGACGTGCTTTCTTGGTACGTGGTGAATGTGTAGTCTTCCACTGGCTGGATGCTTGTTTTGATTCAGGATCGTACTCATAGCACCAGGACTTATCCCCAGTCACAATTCGTTTGAGAAAATTTGGGTCCTTGTGCAGTTCAGCCATCAAGTTGCAACAAACATTCACTTGATTCTTTCTCTGCTCCTCTGACAGCAAGCGAGGCACAAATTTAGCAGACACCCGTCTCATCTTCAAATTGTCAGTTAAAATGCGCTGGCAGGTACTCCAGGACAACTCCACTTCTTCAGAAATTTGCTCGATGGTCTTTTGACGATCTTCGGGGTGTAAGGGGTGCTCCTTCCACGTAGTGCACCCAATAGTCAACCTCACTTCCACATAGTACACCCTGGACTGCAGACTAACGAGGCTCTGGCGACTGGCCCCGTGGCCAGTATAATTTTGTTTGTGTTGTCCTGTGTTTTGTCCTTATTTGTGCTGAGTGCTCCTTTACAGCCTCATCTTTTAACGAAAGTCAGAAGATTTTAATATTTTACGATTTTAGTTATACAACGTTGAGTTGTTATTTGTAACGATAAGGGGCTGGACCCCGTATAATGTGATGGGTGCATAATAGCCTTAGTGCTTACGCACCCAAAATTTTAAATTCAAATTCAAATTTGACGATCTTCATTAATGGTTTGATTTGATTTGAATTTAAAATTTTGGGAGCGTCAGCACGTAGGCTATTTTGCTCCCGTCACATTATACGGGGCCCAGCCCCTTACCATTACAAATAACAAACTCTAACGTTGCATAACTAAAAAATTTAAAATGTTCTGACTTCTGTTAAAAGCTGAGGCTGTAAAGGGGCACTCAGCACACGTAAGGACAAAAGAACAGGACAACACAAACAAAATTATACTGGCCATGGGGCCAGTCGCCAGATCCTCGTTAGTCTTCAGTCCAGGGTGTACTAACGTGGAAGTGAGGTTGACATTTGGGTGTACTACGTGGAAGGTCACCCCTTACACCCCTTCATTAATGGCATCTCGAACTTTTCCAATGTTTTCTTCTTTTCTTCAAGTTGACATGTCGCCATCTTTGAACCGGGAAAACCACTCGTAGATTTGTGTCTTTCCCAAAGCAGCTTTATTAAAAACTTGGAAAAGCATAACAACGGTCTCAGCAGCTGTTTTTCCCAACAAGAAACAAAATTTAACACAGGTCCTTTGCTCCTTGTGGTCCGCCATCTCAACAATCACTCAAAAATCGCCAGACTCTTGCCGCAACACTACGAACGAACCGCTCAGCACAGAATAATGCCAAGTTGCAGATTGATGCAAGATATCCCCCTCCATGTAGGACTGCCTTGACGGGGCGAGGGGGCTTAGTAGGGAGGCCATTTTCATCACATCATTTCACCCATTCTTCACATCCATACTTCACGTTTTTCACCATTCCATCACGTCATTCATCTCCATATCTCTGACCTCCCTATTAAGTAAGGTAGGGAGGTCATTTTCATCTCATCATTTCACTTATTCTTCACATCCATATCTCACGCTTTCACCATTCCATCACGTCATTCATCTCCATATCTTTGACCTCCCTATAACTAAGGGTCCTGCTAGAGGAGACAACCTCGATAAAAAACCCCTATCCCAAGGTGTGAGTTGCACGTGCCGATGGGACAGTGTTGGCTGCAGGGGTAGGTGCAGTCGCGAACGTGGCCTCGGGGATTTCGGTTTGGTCCTCGAGTAGCCTCCATTTTTGGGGGTAGGCCTTCCTCGGCATAGAGGGCATGTCGAGGCGACAATCTATGGACCCTCCTATATAAATTTATTTTGTATATGGGTACAAAAAACAACTCAAACGGGGGGAAACCCCCAAAACGAGCGCGGCCTTCGAGCCCGCTCCAAGTAGTGGAAAAGACAAGTAACGTGCCACGTTACCTTGTTATCAGTATTGATGAGAAGACCGATAGTAAGGATGTTTCTGCAACAACAAAGAAACACGGAGCTGCTACATTGAAGGACTTGTCACCATTCCTTATCAAGAAACAGCTAGACTACGCCGCTGGTTCCGATGTTCCAGAAATAAAGAAGCTGCGAAACGGGAGTCTACTTATCCAGACCAGCACAGATCGCCAGACCAACAACCTTTTGAAGTTACGATCTTTGGGCCACTTCACTATTAATGTTGAACCCCATCGTCAACTTAACAGTAGTAAAGGTGTGATTCACCACTGGGATCTGCTAAATGCTGAGGAGGAAGAGATCCTTGAAGCACTCTCAGACCAACATGTCACCGCAGTGCAGCGAATCAAGACGCGAAAATCCGGAGAACTTGTGCCAACTGCTTCGATTATACTAACATTCCAAACGACCACTCTCCCAGATATTGTACGGGCTGGATATTTGAGACTTAAAGTCCGGCCATACATCCCTAACCCGATGCGATGTTTCAAATGCCAGCACTTTGGGCACACTCAGCCTTCCTGCAAGGCCACTACCGCCCTTTGTGGTAAGTGTAGTCTGCCTGATCATGGGACCGAACCTTGTTCTTCAGGTCCCAAATGCATTAACTGCCAAGGCGAGCACCCAGTCTGGCATCGTGACTGCCCCTCTTTCCAACAAGAGAAGAAAATCAGAGAGTTGGTCGTCACAGAGAAAATCTCTGCTGGCGAAGCAAAACAACGTCTCCGTGAAAGCATACGCACCACTTTACCTGTGCCATTCGCTACAGTTGCTGCAGCTGCTCTTACCCGTCGAAGTATAGGTGTACAAACCAGCGACGTGTCCACTCAAACTACAACGCTTCCCGTAGTAGCCCGCCCTGCTTCGAGGAAAACAGCAACCACTCCTCGCTTCACAGAGAAGAAGTTCAAGCAGGTGCATAGCAACGATTACTTTCTCAAGTCCAGTAGCTCTCCAGTGAGGGTGGCGGCCACCACCCTGAAACTTAAGGCGCAGCTGAAAGCTGCCCGGCGGGCGCTCAAAGCACCCGCCCCCACTCCTCCTCCCTCATCCCCTTCGCCCTCTGTGTCCTTACCCGAGGACATGATACAGGACGAAGCCGCGGATGAAGAATTTATCAAGGTGACAGGGCCTAGAAATAGAGTACGCCTCAAAAGGTAACAATCACACCTACAGCTATGGCTTATTGTCTCCAATGGAACCTTAACGGTTTCCGTACACATCTCGAGGAACTACAAATTCTAATATCTGAATTTGACCCTGCCATTATATGTCTCCAAGAGACACATTTTCGTCCAAATGAATCAGTGATTCTGAACGGATACACGCTTTACCGCACCGACAAGCTTCCTGAGGGTCGTCGTGCACACGGTGGTGTTGCAATCGGTGTTCGAGATAACATCCACTCAACGCCAATCTTTCTCACCACCCCCCTCCAAGCTGTCGCCGTGCGGGTCCATCTACCACAGCCAATATCTGTGTGCTGTGTCTATATCACAAGGGAGGAGCGATTCTCTCTTGAGGACCTCCTTTCTATATTCGAACAACTTCCGTCTCCTGTAGTTCTTTTGGGCGATTTTAATTCCTACCATCGTTTGTGGGGCTCCGTTCGTACAGAACCCCGGGGTCAAATTGTAGATCAATTCCGTGAGGCATCAGATTTAACGTTGCTGAATGATGGGACTCCCACATATTTCAGCCCTTCCTCTGGCACATATTCTGCGTTGGACTTGTCCTTCTGCAGTCCCAGCCTTGCTCCTACCACATCTTGGAGCGTTCATCCTGATCTCTGTGGGTGTGATCACTTCCTTCTCACCTTCGAACATCTTCAGCAATCACGTGAACAACACCCTCACTGGAATCTCAGTCGGGCCGACTGGGAAGCCTTCGAGCGTGCAGTGGACCTTGAAGTCGATCTTGCGTCGACTTTACCACCAATCGACGCCTTAGATGTCTTTGTGTCAGGAGTGCATGATGCTGCACGCACCTCCATTCCACATCCCAGTGGACCTGCGAGGCGACGCCCAGTCCCCTGGTGGACTGCGGAGATCGGTGCAGCCATCAAGGACCGCAATCATGCTCTCGATCGATTTAATAGTAACCACACTGCCGCAAACCTCGAGCAGTTCCGCATTAAACGTGCCCGTGCCCGCCAGCTCATTCGAGCCAGTAAGAAGGCGTGCTGGGTCCAATACGTGTCTTCTCTGACGAAGCAGGCTTCGTCGAAAGCCGTTTGGACCAAAGTACGTCGCATCCAGGGGGGTGCATCTACTCCTCTGAGCGCTCTGGAGCACGATGGGACGTTGTACACAGATTCCGGAGACATAGCTAATATCTTGGCCACGCAGTTTTCTGGTGCGTCTAGCTCTGTAAATTATGAACCACGTTTCCGCCGTGAGAAGGAACGTCAGGAACGACGCCCTCTCGTTTTTCGAAGTCATAACACCGAGCCATACAACTCTCCATTCACTGAACGGGAGTTCGATCAGGCACTTCGAGATTCTAAGAACACAGCTCCTGGAGTGGACAAGATCCACTATGAGATGCTTCGTCATCTGCCCATTGGAGCCAAACATTTCCTTTTGGCGGTATTCAACAGGCTTTGGTTGGAGGACTCTTTCCCCACTTCCTGGAAAGAAGCTATTATTGTTCCCATCCTGAAACCAGGTAAACAACGCACCGCAGCCTCGAGTTACAGGCCTATTGCCTTAACTAGCTGTGTGTGCAAGTTGATGGAACGCATGATCAACAAGCGTCTCACCTGGTTTTTGGAGGAAAACTGCTTGATAAGTAATTTTCAATGTGGTTTTCGCTCCAACCGTTCCACACTGGACCATCTGGTTCAGCTGGAAACACACATTCAGGATGCATTCCTCAACAAGGAACATTTAGTTGCAGTTTTCTTTGACCTCCAAAAAGCATATGACACAACGTGGCGTTTTGGCATCCTAAAGCAGCTCCATTCTTGGGGCGTCCGTGGCCATATGGCGTACTTTATTAAAAACTTTTTATCTGATCGTTTTTTCCGCGTACGTGTTGGGAACTCCTTTTCGGATCTTCAAGAACAAGAGAACGGTGTCCCACAGGGCAGCGTATTAAGTGTGATTCTGTTTGCCATAGCAGTGAACAGTGTTATGGCGAGCATTGTTGCCCCTGTACATGGTCTTCTGTATGTAGACGACCTCACGATCTTTTGTCGCTCACGGAATCTCGCGTCAGCTTCTCGTCAACTCCAACTGACGATAAACCGTTTGGTTGAGTGGTCCTCCCAAACAGGTTTCACCTTCTCATCCGAGAAATCCGTGTGTGTTCACTTTTGTCGTCAACGTACATGTCATTTCGATCCTGACCTGTACATGGGGAAATCTCCCCTGTGCTTCGTGAATGAGGTCCGCTTCCTGGGCCTCATTTTCGATAAGAAATTAACATGGCTACCTCACCTTCGCCAGTTAAAGTTCTCTTGTCTTCGAGTTCTCAACCTTTTACGTGTTTTATCCCATACTTCCTGGGGTGCTGATAGGACGGTACTGCTTCGATTGTATCGTGCACTCATCAGGTCGAAGCTTGATTATGGATGTGTTGTGTATTCTTCTGCCCGCCCATCTAGACTTCGCATCCTAGACACCGTCCACCATGCTGGTATACGTGTGTGCTCTGGTGCTTTTCGGACCAGCCCTATCGCCAGTTTGTACGTAGAGGCATCTGAGCCGTCGCTGTCTCTGCGAAGACAGCGGCTGGTAGTGAACTACTTCCTCCATCTTCGCTCGATGCCTTTACATCCCTCATTTCACACCATCTCAGACATGAATAGGCTGGAAAGGTATCGGCTCCATCCTAGTGTCACTAGACCATTTGGTGTTCGTGCAGACGAGATCCTGTCAGCACTTGGTGTTGACAGTGATCTTCCTGGCGTCTCTCCACTCATTCCGCCTCTCCCTACCTGGGAGTTTCCTGCACCTTCCATCGATTTTTCTCTAACTGCTCTTCCAAAAGCAGAAACACCAATGGTTGTATACCAGCAACGGTTTTCTAGAACTTCGTGCGAAGCACCCCAATTTTAATGTGTTTTACACGGATGGGTCCAAGACAGTGGAATCAGTTGGTTGCGCCTTCGTCCTAGACTCTCAAAGTTCCAGTTACTCGCTTCATCCTGCGTGTTCCATCTTTACGGCAGAGTTATACGCCATTCTAAAGGCACTGGACTTTGCAGACGTCAATGGTCTGAAGAAAGTCCTTGTGTGCAGTGATTCGACCAGCGTGTTGCAGACCCTGGATTCTCCGTATTCCCGGCATCCGGTAGCGCAACGCATATATTGAGACGGCTTGTGTCCTTATCAGTCAGTGCGGATGTACACTTCTGTTGGGTCCCTAGCCACGTGGGCATCCAGGGGAACGAAGCAGCTGATGCTGCCGCCAAGTCTGCTGATGCCGATGGCGATGTTCTCGTCCACGTTTTGCCTGCTAGCGACCTGCAGAACGTGTTCCGTTGTCGCCTTCTTGACACTTGGCAGGCCGAGTGGGATACGGAAACGGGGAACAAGCTTCACGCTATTAAGCCCACCATAGGTGCTTGGCGTTCCTCATCCCGTCCCTCTCGGCGAGAAGAAGTTATTCTTACCCGCATGCGTATAGGACACAGCCGTCTAACGCATGGTCACCTGCTCCAAGGGCTGGACCCTCCGTTGTGTCGTGCTTGT
The DNA here is from genome assembly GCF_977018435.1 of Lepisma saccharinum. NCBI lineage: Eukaryota > Metazoa > Arthropoda > Insecta > Zygentoma > Lepismatidae > Lepisma > Lepisma saccharinum. Next base: position 11,989,179 of record NC_139240.1, read on the forward strand.
AATGTTGTGTTAAGCATCCGACACATTCTCGTTGAATGTGTCGATCTTGCTTACCTCCGGCAGACTTTTAACCTTTCCGGCTGTTTGTCATCCCTCTTGGGTGATGACAGCAGTATTTTATCCCATGTTTTTAGGTTTTTGCGAAGAGCTGGACTCTTCCACCGTCTGTAAGGAGGTTTTTAGTTTGTTTTTCTGACTTTTTAATGTGTCGTGTTTGTCTCGTGCAGGTCTCTTTACAACCTTGCACTTTTAGTTTTTTCCAAGGGGCTATCTACACCCCTTTTTTAAATTTTAAGTCAGAATTTTAGATAAGGGGACATTTCCCCGTATACATGGAAGGGTGCGAAATGGCCTTAAGTGCCGACGCACCCACAAATTTTAATTCAATCAATCAATCAATCAATGATGCAAGATATCCCATACTAATGACACCTAGTGGCACAAGCCGTAACTACATCGGTAATCCACGCAACACTATGATTCCGGTTTTTTTTGGTACCTCCTCGTACATTAGTGTTCTCGAAATATTCATCAATTAACACTTTTACGTGGGGTGTAAAGGCTGACACTTTCTTAAGATACTCAAATGTCGAGCAAACTTTGGTACGTTCCTAGTAACTGTTCTTAGCCTTTACTCCTGTAGTCGTGGACATGAAGACACTCATGGTCTTCAAGTAGATCTTTTGTTATTGAGGCACCGTTGTCGGATTCTGTCCAACATTGGTCTAACCTTCCAGTATCTGTCTGCTGCCTTCGTTTCATCTGCAACCGAATTGTCATCCACAACTTTTAGCTTAGTCCTCAGTGCTGTAAATCTATTCCTAGATATCTTGTCTGCAATAAAAGGAAATCTAGTTCTTCTTTGCCAACACATACGAAGTCTTGGATAACCCAGCAATGCTGCTACAATACTTGCACTCCAGTGAGTGTAAGGGGTGACCTTACACGTAGTAACAGGTATGTAACAGAATTTTTTTTCCCAATAAATATTGTGTTTTTCATTTTGTATAACCAAACAGTCTTTATTTTCTGGATGACCCTCGTATTTGTAACAGTAAGGGCTGGACCCCGTATAATGTGATGGGTACAATAGCCTAAGTGCTGACGTATCCAAAATGTTATAATCAAAATCAAATCCACGTAGTACACCCAACTGTCAACCTTACTTCCACATAGTACACCCTGGACTGCATTTTGTAGACAAACGAGGCTCTGGCGACTGCCCCTATGGCCAGTATAATTCTGTGTGTTGTCCTCTTTTTGTTCTTATGTGTGCTGAGTGCCCCTTTACAGCCTCAGCTTTTAACGGAAGTCAGAATATTTTAAGATTTTAGTTATGTAATGTTAGAGTTGTTATTTGTAACGATAAGGGGCTGGACCCTGTACCATGTGATGGGTTCAAAATAGCCTAAATGCTGACGCCCCCAAAATTTTAATATCAAATCAAATCTCTCAATAAATCAAGTAGGGTTGGACTGAAGCACATAGATTAATATGTGATTTGAAACACAAAATCTTCCACCAGTCAGAAAGGATTGTTCTTTACAGTAAAACATGAAATGTTTGTAAAATAGACTGGAACTCTCTTATACTGCACATGTAGGTTAGTTAGATTAATTTTGTTTCCAAAATTAGTGATTACTTTCGACTTGTAAAAATGAGTTTCATGTCTGTTTCAAATTTGCATGTGTGTGTAAAGACATTTATTTGAAATTAATGCACAAAGCGAAATAATATATTCTGTTGTGAATTTACATTCACTGCTACTTCATATCTCAATCAGGGAGCAAGGTACTGGTTGTGAGATTCCAATATCATCATGCATTACATGCATTTTGTACATTAATTTTATTCTCATGTCTATAAGTACATATTGATGAAGTTTTCTGATTACTTACTTTGTTTTCTTTGCAGAACTTTTTCATCACACTTTCATCCTTATGTAAGTAAGTTTTATGTTCCTGTGTATTTAGGGATGCACCAATCTGTACGTTTTAAGTATGTCAGGTTTGGTCCAAGTTCCTTTTGTTTTATTCAATTTCATCAGGCTATGAATGCAAGGAAGGTTCCAATTTCGTGTGACAATGATTGCTAAAATTCTACGATAATTAGTCTTCCTGCTAGGAGAATTAAAAGAAAAATCATAAAACGATTGGAACAGTTACCTTAGGTTTCATCGCTTTAATCTTCTGTACATATTGACAAATGCTAAAAGAAATAAACTTCACGCAGTAGCGATTAGGAGCACGATAACTTGCAACTTTCTGCATTAGAACATGCACAGATGAGTTTTTCTGAACTTCAAACAAACTTCAATAGTCATTCCTGGTATTCTCGTTAGCTTCCTAACCTCCTGGGTAACTTATAAATAGCATTAAGTTACAAAATCTAACCTTTACCCTTTCAGATGTTGTATTTAACATATGCTCTTTTTATCTTCGGGGTGTAAGGGGTGCTCCTTACACGCGTGGATATTTGTGACACAATGACACACATGGGATGTTTTCCACCCCACACTTTATATTGCAGTTTTTTTTACAAATTTATGAGTAAAAAAGTTTTTTTGTTAACAATTAGTCTTTTCCATAACAGTCAAACATATTTTAGCTATATAAAACAACTGTACAGTTGTTTCAGTAATTGTTGATTAGACAGTTACATTTTTCTTCTGTATTTTAAAGTATCGTTAAAAAAACTAAAAATGTTAACTGTACCAAAAAAATAATAGTTTTTTACTTTCATGTGGGTACAAGACAGGGCAATGAAACAACTGAAGGTATATTAGTCATAGGTTTATAATACAAATTTATTAGTAAATCACCATCGAGTATTGGTCAATTGAGCCAGCTGCTTATGATTTCATAAAAACTTTTTCCCAAACCAACAAAATTTTTAGTGCTTTTTTGAATTTTTCATAAAATCTAAACAAGAGTATTGTTTAAACAGATATATTTATTATAAAATATATATATATAATTTAAATCAAATGTACAACATGTTACTTAGCTACTGACAAAGGTTTTTGTGAGTGAATGTTCAAATTTATTCTGGGCGGCATTCTTCGCAGTAGATGAAGGTGTGCTCTTTGCACAGAAGCTTGTAACAGGTACAGCACGATGACTGAGTTTTCTGGTCCTTGCTTCGTGGGCAGACTTCACAGCGACTGGAAGCTCTGTTTTCCCTTAGTCTTGGCTCTTCCGGAACTCCGCTGAGACGCTTGACACCAGCCTTGATGTGAAGTAGTAGCGTTTGAAGGGAAGCACGACTTGCAATATGGGCCTTAGCCAATTGCTTGCCCAATTTCTTTTAGGAATATTCTTCTTAGAACTTGTTGATGAAGGCCTACATTGTTCTTATAAATAATACATCCATTTATTCCGGCAACATTTAGCAATCTAAAAAAAAATAGTCAATGGCCAGCGTTTACTTTTCCTTGATGCAGAATATGTACCAGGGTGTAAGGGGTGCTCCTTCCACATAGTGCACCTAATAGTCAACCTCACTTCCACATAGTACACCCTGGACTGCAGACTAACGAGGCTCTGGCGACTGGCCCCATGGCCAGGATAAATTTGTTTGTGTTGTCCTGTGTTTTGTCCTTATTTGTGCTGAGTGCTCCTTTACAGCCTCAGCTTTTAACGAAAGTCAGAAGATTTTAATATTTTGTGATTTTCGTTATGCAACGTTAGAGTTGCTATGTGTAACGGTAAGGGGCTGGACCCCGTATAATGTGACGGGTGCAAAATAGCCTTTAGTGCTGGCGCACCCAAAATTTTAAATTCAAAATCAAACAGAATATGTACCACACAATTTGTCAACCACGTCAATGCCACCTTTGTTATGATTGTAGCCCGTTATGATGACAGGTTTCTGCTCTGGACCGATTTCCTTATCCATTTCGTTATCTTGATGCATTGTTGAACCCAATAGTATGACCTTTCTCGACTTAGGCGTATAGGAAACAATTGTCATGTCATTTGTAAATGCAAATAAAGTTGTGTGTCTTTTTCTCTCTTTAGTGTTGGTCAGTTCTAAAGGCAATTCTCGTTTATTTCGACGTAAAGTTCCAGTGCAATTTGAGTTGTAATTATTTTTTAGATCCTTCATCAAGGGAATGCTCATGATCCAGTTATCTAGAAATATGTTTCTTCCAGTACCTGTCACAGGAGTAATTAGTTTTTTGACAACATCCGCTGCGTAATTAGATACTTGATATAGCCCATTAGGCTGCTGGCCGGCATACACCTCCATATTGCAGGTGTAGAAACAACGAGCGTCTGCTAATCCAAATGGGGTGTAAGGGGTACCTTCCACGTAGGCGCCCAAAAGTCAACCTCACTTCCACGTAGTGCACCCTGGACAAGAGACTAACGAGGCTCTGGCGACTGGCACTAAGGCCAGTATAATTTTGTGTGTTGTCCTGTTTTTGTCCCTGTGTGTGCTGAGTGCCCGTTTACAGCCTCAGCTTTTATCAGAAGTCAGAACATTTGAACATTTTTAGTTATGCAACGTTAGAGTTGTTCTTTGTAATGATAAGGGGCTGGCCCCCGTATAATGTGACGGGAGCAAAATAGCCTAAGTGCTGATGCTCCCACAATTTTAAAATAAAATTCAAATTCAATGCTAATCCAAATATCTTGATTCCTTATTTAGCGGGTTTACTTTGAATGTATTGCCTGAAGGGGCATTTTCCACAGAAAGGTTCAAGTTTTTCGTCCACAGTCATGTACTCTGAAGGCGAAACCCCATTTTTGAAATTACTAATTATCATTTCAAATATATCCCTTACTGAGGCTAACTTATCAACAGATTTTCTCGTATTTATATTATCGAATCTAAGGGACCTTAATAAAACGTGAAATCGATTTATTCCCATTACTATAGGAAAAAAATCTATGCCTTCTCCATCAGTGCTCCATAACTCTTTACTTTTTAGATAATTAGCTCTCATGGCACCCGCGAAATACAGAAGTCCAAACAAAGCACTAATTTCTTCCATGTTTGTAAGATTAGCATCTCGATCATAGTTGTCACGTATTGTGTTTATATACAAATTTGTGCAAGTTACAATGCTGTCTATTATGCTTTCGTCTACCATACACAACCATGCATCAAGTTGGGTTTTGGCTTCTCAATATTATGAGCTCTTGTCCTTGCGTTTTGTGGTGGTGGTTGTTTCTTCCATACAGTAGTTTTATCTTTCCCTATATAATTGTTGAGTCTGTGACTTAATGGTAATTCGCTGTCACTGTCACTTTCTTCACTTTTACCACTGTCACAGTCTTGTTCCCTTTCTTGTTCTGCATCCCTATCTTCGCCGACAATTGATTTATTCACTTCCACATTCACCCAACATGGACAGACTCCTCGCATGTTCGCGGGGTGTAAGGGGTACCTTCCACATAGGCGCCCAAAACTCAACCTCACTTGCACGTAGTGCACCCTGGACTAAAGACTAACGAGGCTCTGGCGACTGGATCTATGACCAGTATAATTTTGTGTGTGTTGTCCGGTTTTTGTCCTTGTGTGTGCTGAGTGCCCATTTACAACCTCAGCTTTTAACAGAAGTGAGAAGATTTTTAGTTATGCAGGGTGGCCTTCCACGTAGTACATCCAAATGTCAACCTCACTTCCACGTCAGTACACCCTGGACTGAAGACTAACAAAGCTCTGGCGACTGGCCCGATGGCCAGTATAATTTTGTTTATATTGTCCTGTTCTTTTGTCCTTATGTGTGCTGAGTGCCCCTTTACGGCATCAGCTTTTAACAGAAGTCAGAACATTTTAAGATTTTTAGTTACGCAACGTTCGAGTTGTTATTTGTAATGATAAGGAGCTGGCCCCCGTATAATGTGACCGGAGCAAAATAGCCTAAGTGCTGACGCTCCCAAAATTTTAAATTCAAATTCAAATTCAAAATTTTTTAGTTATGCAACGTTAGAGTTTTTCTTTTTAATGGTAAGGGGCTGGACCCCGTATAATGTGACGGGAGCAAAATAGCGTAAGTTCTGACGCTCCCAAAATTTTAAATTGAAATCAAATCCTCGCTTGTTCGCTACCCAAATTATCCATTTTTAGAGTTTTTTTTAAATATGCAACTTAGAACACCATCTAGACTACAGTTCATAAAAAGAACATAACAATTAGCTAAAATAAATAACAAAAACTAAAAAAGCAGCGTTTTGGAAATGTGTAACGTAAGCACACGCGTGGGGTGTTAAAGACCCCTGGCCGAGTTTGACGATGTTCACTGAGTGACAGCGGCGCACAAACTGGTTGACATTGAGTCAATGACTAGAGAGTGAACAAGGGAAAGGTACCCGGGAGACTTTTTAAATGTAGTAAAGAAAAGAGAGACTGTCTGGGGTGGATTCCACCCCGGCGTGTGTGCATCAGGGTTAAGAAGGGAAATGCACAAAATCACGTACAATTGATTGTTACTGATTAATCGAGACAAACTAAAATTTTAATGAAAAAATTAGGATTTAGCATCAATGGTGATGCCTTCGTTCCTGCACAGACAAATTAATTCTCAAATTTACCTTGTTCGGCTTTTTGCAGCCGGTGCAAGGGGCCTGGTGTAAGTGCTTGTGCATAAGTATTTACACTGACTTAGGTGTCATAACAATTAAAGCATATATCTTATACTTCGTTTATCAAGAATGACAGAAATAATATAAGTGGGGAAAGGTGATCAGTTGGTTAGATAAAGGAATACATGGCAAATTGAAATTTGTCCGCCCAGCGTTATATATCTGAAGAAAAAGTAACATTATATTCGAGTTAAACTAGAGAACTGACAGCTGTAGTGATTTTATAGGAACGCCGTTTTCCGATTTTAACATATAATACAACACCATTCCATCACGTCATTCATCTCCATATCTTTGACCTCCCTATAACTAAGGTAGGGAGGCCATTTTCATCTCATCATTTCACTCATTCTTCACATCCATATCTCATGTTTTCACAATTTCATCACGTCTTTCATCTCCATATCTTTGACCTCCCTATAACTAAGGGTACTGCTAGAGGAAACAACCTCGATAAAAAAAACCTATCCCAAGGTGTGAGTTGCACGTCCCGATGGGACAGTGTTGGCTGCAGGAGTAGGTGCAGTCGCGAACATGGCCTCGGGGATTTCGGTTTGGTCCTCGAGTAGCCTCCATTTTTGGGGGTAGGCCTTCCTCGGCATAGGGGGCATGTCGAGGCGACAATTTATGCACCCTCCACAATAAAATAATTTTGTATATGGGTACAAAAAACAACACAAACGGGGGAAAACCCACAAAACGAGCGCGGCCTTCGAGCCCGCTTCATTTGGTGGAAAAGACAAGTAACGTGCCACGTTATCTTGTGATTAGTATTGTGCAGAAGACCGAGAGTACCGATGAATCTGCAACAACCAAGAAACATGGACTTGTCACCGTTTCTTATCAAGAAACAGCTAGACTACACAGCTGGTTCAGATGTTCCAGAAATAAAGAAGCTAAGGAACTGGAGTCTACTTATCCAGACAGCACAGATCACCAAACCAACAACCTTTTAAAGCTAAGATCTTTGGGCGACTTACCTGTTAATGTTGAACCCCATCGTCAACTTAACAGTAGTAAAGGGGTGATACGCCACTGGGATCTGCTAAATGCTGAGGAGGAAGAGATTCTTGAAGTACTCTCAGACCAACATGTGACCGCAGTGCAGCGAATAAAGTCGCGAAAGTTCGGAGAACTAGTACCAACTGCTTCACTTATACTGACGTTTCAAACGACCACTCTCCCAGATAGGGTACGGGCTGTATATTTGAGACTCAAAGTTCGGCCTTACATCCCTAACCCGATGCGGTGTTTCAAATGAAAGCAGTTTGGGCACACTCAGCCTTCCTGCAAGACCACTACCGCCCTATGTGGTAAGTGTAATAAGCCTGATCATGGGTCCGAGGGGTGTAAGGGGCGACCTTCCACGTAGGCGCCCAAAAGTCAACCTCACTTCCACGTAGTGCACCCTGGACTAAAGACTAACGAGGCTCTGGCGACTGGCACTATGGCCAGTATAATTTTGTGTGTGTTGTCCTGTTTGTTGTCCTTGTGTGTGCTGAGTGCCCGTTTACGGCCTCAGCTTTTAACAGAAGTCAGAACATTTTAACATTTTTAGTTATGCAACGCTAGAGTTGTTATTTGTAATGATAAGGGGCTGGCCCCCGTATAATGTGACGGGAGCAAAATGGCCTAAGTGCTGACGCTCCCAAAATTTTAAATTCAAAAAAAAATAATTCATGGGTCCGAACCTTGTTCTCTGACGAAGCAGGCTTCGTCGAAAGCCGTTTGGACCAAAGTACGTCGCATCCAGGGGGGGTACATCTACTCGTCTGAGCGCTCTGGAGCACGATGGGATGTTGTACACCTATTCCGGAGACCTAGCTAATATCTTGGCCACCCAGTTTTCTGATGCGTCCAGCACGGAAAATTATGATCCACGTTTCCGCCGTGAGAAGGACCGTCAGGAACGACGCTCTCTAGTTTTTCGAAGTCATAACACCGAACCATACAACTCTTCATTCACTGAACGGGAGTTCGATCAAGCGCTTCAAGATTTGTGGTGTCTTGTTCCAATTCGTTCTTGTTCTTGGCAATCCGTCACAACCCATTTTTTTATTATTTTGGAAGTACGTGCGTTCCCTTGGATATCTCCCTGTAATAGAAATAAAATAAGACACACCCGAAAAAATACATATGTATATATATATGTTTAGTTTCTCTATCACGGGTGCTTCGCGTGCTGTTAGGAAGAAAACCAAGGATCAGACAATCAAAATGGGCAAAAGCCAAACTACTAAATCCCAGTTTTTTTTTAGGTATTAAATAGTGCGGCGCTCCAATTCCTTCTCGCATATACCGCCGCCAGCTGGTCCGGAGTTTTGTAGCGGGCTCTTCTAGTCCCACTCCCGACGAGCTAACGTGTATATGACTGAAAACATATAACTGCTTTTTTTGGTCCTTCCAAAAAGTAAAAAAAATACCTGCTACCAAGAAATTATACAGGGGAAGGGTGAACTTATCCTAAAAGGCGCCCAGCGCCCTGCTTCAGTCCCTGAACAGTAAGATTGGGTATTTTCTCAATATACATTTTATTTCTTTAACAAGTGCAGTCTTTTTATTTCTTACAAAAATAGTAACAACGTGTTCTCTATAAATAAGTCCCTCCAAACAAGAAACTTAACAATTACCCCCCTTGACGGATTTCACAAAATATTTACAATGACGATCAACGTCGACCATTCTTTTTATTTACTTTTTTTTGGTTCCACTAGCTCTTAAAACACTCATGCTTACAAAAACTGTCTCATTCATTCCGTCTCTCAACTACTCTCATATTTTGCAGGAATATGCCCCGGCGATAGGAAATTATTTGCAACTGAAGTCACGATGTTTTCTAGACTCTTAAATAAAAAAGGGGGGAAAGGGGAGGTGAAAGATTAAAAATTTATCAATTAAGTAACGCGGTAAACTGAACCCTTTAGGTGAAATACTTAACTCCATGCCCGTAAGGTTCCACGTTCTTGTCGACGTCCCAGGTGTACGGGAAGATAAAGGCTGAGTCACGCCCACATTGACTCAGGCGGCTATCACGTCGTGGAGCACCGTTGCTGGAGTTGATGTTATCGCGGTCGGCTGGGAGAGATCACTGGCTCGCCCAACGAGGAAAACGTCTGCCCCGAGAAGCTCGCTAGGTGGCAGTCTCGTCGATCCCATGCGAGTTTCTGGGAGACACGAAATTTCTCAGCGAACTAGCAATCCTAAACATCGGGTTTAATTCCTCTTATACGGGGTGGGCCGAAGAATGTGGCGAAACGGGATAAACAAGTCCCGATTCACCACAGATTCTAATAATACAGCTCCTGGCGTTGACAAGATCCACTATGAGATGCTTCGTCATCTGCCAATTGGAGCCAAAAATTTCCTTTTGGCGGTATTCAACAGGCTTTGGTTGGAGGACTCTTTCCCCACTTCCTGGAAAGAAGCTATTATTGTTCCCATCCTGAAACCAGGTAAACATTGCACCGCAGCCTCGAGTTACAGGCCTATTGCCTTAACTAGCTGTGTGTGCAAGTTGATGGAACGTATGATCAACAAGCGTCTCACCTGGTTTTTGGAGTGGTTTTTGGAGGAAACTCATTGATAAGTAATTTTCAATGCGGTTTTCGCTCCAACCGTTCCACACTGGACCATCTGGTTCCACAAGAGAACGGTGTCCCGCAGGTCAGCGTATTAAGTGTGACTGTTTGCCATAGCAGTGAACAGTGTTATGGCAAACAGTCTTTCCCTTGTACATGGTCTGCTGTATGTAGACGACCTCACGATCTTTTGTCGCTCACAAAATCTCGCGTCAGCTTCTCGTCAACTCTAACTGACGATAAACCGTTTGGTTGAGTAGTCCTCCCAAACAGGTTTCACCTTCTCGCCGGAAGGGATGGGACGAGGAACGCCAAGCACCTATGGTGGGCTTAACAGCTCGAAGCTTGTTCCCCGTTTCCGTATCCCACTCGCCCTGCCAAGTGTCAACAAGGCAACAACGGAACACATTCTGCATGTCGCTAGCTGGCAAAAGGTGGACGAGAACGTCTCCATCTGCATCATCAGACCCGGCGGCAGCATCAGCTGCTTTGTTCCCCTGAATGCCCACGTGGCTAGGGACCCAACAGAAGTGTACATTAAGACTGGCAGATAAGGACACAAGCCGTCTGAATATGCGTTGCACTACCAGATGCCGGAAATACGGCGAATCCAGAGTCTGCAATACGTTTGTCGAAACACTGCACACTATGACTTTCTTCAGACCATTAACGTATGCAAAGTCTATTTCCTTTAGAATGGCGTAGAACTCTGCCGTATAGATGGAACAGGCAATATGTAGAGAGTAACTGGAACTTTGAGAGTCTAGGACGAAGGCGCAACCAACTGATTCGACTGTCTTGGACCCATCCGTATAAAACACATAAAAATTGGGGTGCTTAGCATGAAGTTGTGAACTCCGTTGTTGGTATACAACCATTGGTGTTTCTGCCTTTGCAAGGGCGGTCCGAAAGAAATCGATAGAAGGTGCAGGAAACTCCCAGGTCGGGAGAGGCGGAATGAGTGGAGAGACGCCAGGAAGATCACTGTCAACACCAAGTGCTGACACGATCTCGTCTGCACGAACACCAGGACGACTCGATGACGAGAACTTTAGCTGGCGAAGGTGATGTAGTCATGGTAATTTCTTATCGAAAATGAGGCCCAGAAAGCGTACCTCTTTCACGAAGCGTAGGGGAAATTTCTCCATGTACAGGTCAGGTTCAAGATGGCATGCATGTACGTTGACGACAAAAGTGGACGCACGCGGATTTCTCGGATTAGATGGTGAAACCAGTTTGGGAGGACCACTCAACCAAACGGTTTATAGTGAGTTAGAGTTGACAAGAATCTGACGCGAGATTCCGTGAGCCACAAAAAAATCGTGAGGTCGTCTCCATGTACAGGGTCAATAATGTATGCCATACACTGTTTACTGCTATGGCAAACAGAGTCACGCTCAAAGAGCTACCCTGAGGGACACCGTTCTCTTATAGATGAGGGTGTGAAAAGGAATTCCTAACACATACGCAGAAATAGCGATAGAAAAGGAAGTTCTGTATAAAATACGTCATGTGGCCACGGACACCCCACGAATGGAACTGTTGAAGAATACCAAATCGCCAAGTTGTATCATAGGTCTTTTGGAAGTCGAAGAAGACTGCTACTATGTGTTCCTTCTGAATGAAAGGATCCTGAATATGTGTTTGCAGTTGAACCAGATGATACACGGTGGAAGGGTTGGAGCGATATCCACATTGAAAGTTACTGATCAAGGAGTTCTCCTTCAAAAACCAGGTGAGACGCTTGTTTCTCATACGTTCCATGAGTTTGTAAACACAGCTACTTAAGGCGATTGGCCTGTAACTAGAGGTTGTGGTGCTGTCTTTACCTAGCTTTAGGATAGGAATAATAATAGCTACTCTAAGACCGATTTTCCCGAGGCAACGTTCGCGACTGCACCTACTCCTGCAGCCAACACTGTCAGTAGTACAAATGGATATAGCCGTGGGCAGGAAAACATTTGGGGGGTTCATTCATAATTCTTCCCATGGACGTCACCAGAAATTTGAATAATAGAAATAATAACAATAATTTATTTGATTTGATTTTAAAATTTTGGGTGCGTCAGCACTAAGGCTATTTTGCACCCGTCACACTATACGGGGTCCAGCCCCTTACCGTTTCACATTACTCTTACGTTGCTTAATTAAAATCATAAAATATTAAAATGTTCTGACTTTCGTTAAAAGCCGAGGCTGCAAAGAACACTCAGCACAAAGAAGGACAAAACACAGGACAACACAAACAAAATTATACTGGCCATGGGGCCAGTCGCCTGAGCCTCGTTAGTCTTCAGTCCAGGGTGTACTAACGTGGAAGTGAGGTTAACATTTGGGTGTACTACGTGGAAGGTCACCCCTTACACCCCAATAACAATAATTATACAATTAAAATTTCATAAAAATAAAACAATTTTATTCCATATTAATAATAATTATTATTATTATGGTAACAGTATGGTATAGTGAAAACACATTTCTCTCGTTTATTTCCTAATTATTTACATTTGTACCTACCTGTTATGCATAGGGGAACATTTTTGAATGTGGGATTTTGCTTTTTACACTGAAAAAAGCGTAATTTTTAACATTGCAAGTATTTATTGTTCGTTGCTAATTCGCTTTCGTTACACACAATATGGTGGGCAAATCTTGACTCACGTTGTCTATCGTCAGCTGATATGCAGTGTTTCCAAACTTATTAACTGAAACATGCCGCACAAACTATTCACAGAAGGTTTTTAAGCGAAAATTGATCCACAAACCATTCACGGAAGGTTAGGTTTAGTTAGGTTAGGCAAACAGAAAATTAAATTTTGAAAACAAATTCGCAATGCACCTTCACACGTCATCTAGTAAAACTATCGCATGGTTGCTACACTAACTGGGGTTACATAATCGAACGCACGGAACATTTGATTCACGTAGTCGACGGTAAAGGTGGCAATAGCTAACGTGCATCGGAGATACATTTATGTCGAAAAATACATGATTTACCGGCCGAATTAGTTGATCGAAGAGAGAAAACACTTCCACGAGCTTCCAAAATTCTACAGAAACTCAGTTCCGTAAGTAGTTTCTCCTGTAAATTTGAAGAAATGTATTTTCACTATACCATACTGTTACCATTATTATTAATATTGTTATATCCTTAAGGAGGCTTACTCAATCCAGCAGATGAGTGAATATTCAGCAAAAGGTTTTTTTTACGTTTCATACAGTGTGTACTGAAATGCACAATTATACTTTGTAATTACATTTTAGAGACCTTCAAGAAAAAACATTAAAAGTTGGATGGAAATTTTAGTCAAAGTTTTGTTGTTTGACCTTAAAACTTAATTTTTAAAATTTTGAAAACTGTGGAACCAGTTATATATATTTTTTAACTTAGCTTGGTGCATGGATTATAACCTCAATCGCGAACGTAACGCACTATGAAAGTGGAGATCCTAGGCTTGAACTCCTATCAAGGTGGATTTTCTTCTTATCGGATAGGGAATTTAAAAGGTGGAAGGGAAATTTTGGGACAACCATAAGGGAATTCTCAGTCTATATTCATTGTGACGCAGGAACAACACTGGAATGAGAACAGCAGAAGTGAAAATGGAGGGGTCGCAGGTGGTCTGCGATTCCGAGAATGAATTCTGTTTCACACATGTTTCAGAATTCAAAATGTATGGAAATTCTAGTTCGATCGTTTTAACATTGTCTCCTTGTATTCTTGTGATGCTTCGAAAAAAATTGAAAATGACTTACAGATTTTGGTTTCTGAACTTACATTGATCCAACATGTCAAAAGTTTCGGGGGGGAGGGGTTGAACCCTAGAAACTCCCGTCAAAATACGGCCATGCAGATGGCGTAGTTCAGCGCCCGAAAATAAGCCATTTTTCGAAAATGAGCCTTATGTGATTGGTGGAGGCAGGTCACGTAACACAGTGTTGCCAACTCAACACATGTTACAACAATATTTCACGAGTTAAACTACCCGACAACAAGTGAGTTGGCAACACTTATTCGATCATGCACAATCTATTGTGAACTAAACTAACCTCACCCACACACTGATTGGTCGAGACAGGTCACGTGATAGACAGTGTTGCCAACTCAACACATGAAAAATTCACCATACAATATTTCACGTTAAACTAACCTACAAGAAGTGAGTTGGCAATACTTATTCGATCATGCAAAATCTATTGCGAACTAAACTAACCTCAGCCACACACTCATTGGTCGAGACGGGTCACGTGATAGGCAGTGTTGCCAACTCACCCCATGAAAATTTCCCAATACAATGTTTTACGAGTTAAACTAATCTACAACTTGTGAGTTGGCAACACATTCGATCATGCACAATCTATTCCGAACTAAACTAACATCACCCACCCACCTACACATAGCCTTAAAGAGTATGGTAGAGTAGTGGTGGTGCTCAGGTTCAACATAATCAAATGAGCCATTTTCACACAAATGAACCATTTCTGATTGCTCGAGACAGTTACGTGACTCAGTGTTGCCAACTCACCCCATGAAAATTTCCCTATTATGATTTTCACATCGTGTATGTACACGCCTGTTCACCGAGGGTCACGGCGGTTGGGTTGCCGAAAGTCGTAGTAGTATTGCACCCTTCTTGGAGTCGATAAATCAATTGATTGGAAAAGATCGATCAAAGATCAATTGATGATGTAGGTGTGGGGTTATTGTTTTTTCGTTACAACATTGGCGTGACATATTTTGTAAGGATGAATTTGATTAGTGTGACGTCATAAAATGGGCGTGACTTATTTTGTAAGGAGGATTTTGATTGGTTGGAGGAGGAGAAGTTTGTGAATGCGGTGACGGTTGGGTTTCTCGAAATTGTGGAGCCGTTTTAGAAGCTCGTAACGGTGATGGATGTATGTTGGTTCCGGGAATTGTCAGTAGATGTTAATGTCGGCATGGTTGGATGAATGGAAGGTTTGTGTGAGGGTGAATGTTTGCATTGTGTGCGTAGACGATGTTGAGGTCTGTGATATGGTGGAGTGTGAAAGGAGAAGCACATGTGCGGCTGAATTCCTGGAAAGGTTGCGCGAGATGTTGAGGTAATTCGTGGAAATTAAATATGATGGAGTTGGATCAATGGAAGCTTCGTGTGAGTGTGTCTGTTGTCTGTGAATGGATGCATATTTTGAAGGTGTCGACAGTGAAGGATAAAAAGAGAAGATACAAGAAAAATGTTTTAATGTGCATGTTACGATGGAAGAAAAGCAAAAGTAGGAAAATGTGTCGGGTGTAAAGAAAGAAAAAAGAAAAGAAGAGTAAAAAAGTTCATTTCTCAGAAAAAAAGAACAGTTTACCGGGAAGGGAAGAAGATAGGAGAGGCACGTGGGCGTTGGATGATCTGCGCAAACGAATGCACGCAGAATAGAGTGATGACGTATATGTGTAGGAGAGTATATAAAGTGGGTGCTGGTAGTATCGTTACCAGAATCACCATCTCTGCTGCCAGGAAAGCCACCTTGCACAGAGACGAGCAGCTATTCTTGCCGACGCAGAAAGACTGTCAGGAGCAGGTCCAAGCAGGTATCGAGGTGAATCAGCTGAAAAGTAAGTATGAGTATAATGTCGTGGTTGGTGAAACTTGTGAGTGGTGTGATCGGTATCAAGTCCTCCGATTCAGTATCGAACCGCCTAAGATTGACCGAGCATATAGTTCCCGCCCACAATCACTGATAATGTCAGGAACGCCGACAGAAGAAGAGACAAGAGAAGAAAAACCGTATGTAAACGTTCCTAAATATCTGACGAACAACAATTTCGGACAATGTGGGAAGCGATGAACACTGAACAGCATCAGTATGAAGATATTAAAGATGGCGGGGTAGACAATATCGGTGGTGGTGCGAGGAAACGTAAACGTAGTGTTGATGTTGTCCAGAGCACTTCCACATTAGTACACCCTGGACTGAAAACTAACGAGGCTCTGGCGACTGGCCCCATGGCCAGTATAATTTTGTTTGTGTTGTCCTGTTGTCCTTATGTGTGCTTAGTGCCCATTTACAGCCTCAGCTTTTAACATAAGTGAGAACATTTTAAGATTTTTTAATTATGCAACGTTAGAGTTGCTCTTTGTAATGATAAGGGGCTGGCCTCCTTATAATGTGATGGGAGCAAAATAGCCTAAGTGCCGACGCTCCCACAATTTTAAAATCAAATTCAAAGCACTAAGGCTATTTTGCACCCGTCACACTATACTGGGTCCAGCCCCTTACCATAACTAAAGTGGCATAACTGTAATGCCGTACAACTAAAATCTTAACATTTTCTGACTTTGGTTAGAAGCTGAGGCTGTAAAGGGGCACTCAGCACATATAACGACAAAACACAGGACGACACAGAATTATACTGACCATGGGGCCAGTCGCCAGAGCCTCGTTAGTCTGCAGTCCAGGGTGTACTACGAGAAAGTGAGGTTGACTATTGGGTGTACTACGTGGAAGGAGCAGCCCTTACGCCCCTATATATATGAATGAAAGTGTATCCATCATTTTGAATAACACTGTATATTATAGTTACATATTATAAGTCTGAAAAAAAAACTACGGAATTAGTACAGAAGGGGGGTGATGGTTTTAATATATATAATTAAGAAAAGAATAATAATCACCTTTCCTGGATCTCGCCGATCTCCGCCTCCAACTGCCGTTCAGTCTGACTACGCCTGTCGATAAATTGGTTGTGTTCCGCGAACATACGGCGGAATATTTGGCAACGGTGCCAAATCCATCGCCCAGGCGATCGTTAGCTACCCGTTGCTCCACGTCGATCCACTCCGTTGTTTCTGTGAAACGCCAGAGTGCTGCCTGCAGCCTTCTGAAGTCTTCCCACATTTCGGCGCTAGCCTGATATTGCAGGAAGGCTCGAGAAGAGCCAGCCCCCAGTTCTGAAACACAAAATGTATAACTGTTATCATGGTTTGCGTGCGATATACATCTAACATAATTTTTGTATATTTTCAGATGTCGACGCTCCCCCTCGGATTCAGTTTGTTGTATGGTGATATTAAAGAGAAGACAGCAGGTCCGGAAGAAAGAAGTAGCTTATGGAGTAAAATACAGGGAAGAGAGGTTGAAAAACACATTGCGAACTATGTGAATTTCTGTGTAGAAAATGGACTGGCGGAAGAGTTTTGGCGAAAATAGAAGAGACATGTTAAGATATCGAATTATCGGTGGACTCTTTGGTCAAAATATTTACTGGCATGGTTGAAAAAAAGAGCGAGATGCGGCAGTGTGTGGCGATTTTATAGAAAATATACAAACCGCAATATGTACCCTCCCATATATCTTTAAGAATGTCTTTCGAATTGATGGAGTTATTTAAAGGTGTGAGAAATGAGAAGGCTGGAAATAAGACAAGAGAAACAAGGGAATATATGCATGAACGAATGATGGAAATGTTGAAGAAAAGAAAACTGAACGAGTAACTAATACATACTAATACACTAACATCCAACACGGACTAATATGTTGTATATAGAAAATAAATATAGCGAATATTGCGAACATTTTTTGTAAAAACAACTTGTAACAGTTCTATAGATGTTCAATGTGTTAATAAACAGACATCTGTATGTATGGTAACCATTTTTTGTAAAATAAAACCTGCGATGTTTCTATAGTTTTTCAATGTTATAATAAAATATGTTGTACAGAGAAAAATGTTGTGTTTGTATATAACTAGTCTTGTGTTAGGATGCCGAAGACGCAGGGTACGAATCCCGAAAGTAACTACTACGTTTTGATGAAAGAGGTACCAGATTCGAAACCCTGCCAGCATGGTTGCTACTTCTGCCTGAGACCCCTGGTTCGAATCCCGGCATTGGCGGTTTTCATAAAAGAGGTCTCTGATTCGAATTCCGCTCAGGCATGTCTGCGAATGTTGCCGCAGACCCAGGGTTCAAATCCCGGAATTAACTGTTTTCATAAAAGAGGTCCCTCATTCGAATGCCGTTTAGGTATGGTTGTGAATGTATGTTTATCACTTATTCCATCTTCGCAAATTAGTCAAAAGACACAGAATACAAAGCAAAATACATTAAATGCAAAAGGGTACTTACAACACGGAAGAAATCTTGGTTGTTCATGCTGCTGCAAAAAATGAAGAGGAAATGAACTGGAGGGAAGGGTTCTGCAAAAGGAATATCCACTTTCTTATAGCAATCATATTTATTATTTCTTGCAAAGTGATTTCTGCATAAGAGATCATAATGCTTTTTTGTGTGAGGCACAACAGTTCCTTGTCCGATTTTCACAGGCCGTCCTTGACCCACTTGGTACAGATTCTTCAGCGAGGCCTTTTTGAGGGGTCCGATCGAGTGACGGATTGAACTGATGTTTCAAATCCGTTTTATGCACAGTGAGGTAGAAAATATGGTCGAGCCCGTTTTATGCACTGTGAGACGAATCGGAAAAAAATATACGAGGGCATGGTTGAAAATGTGGTCGAGTCTCCTTATCATATCACAGCCCAGCCACTATTGGTTCACGGTCCGGTGAGGGTCCAATCAATTGAACACATGCTTCAAATCCATTTTCTGCACTGAGACTAATCGGAACAGAAATATACGAGGGCATGGTAAAAAAAGGCGCATCCATCATGTCAGTCCGAGCATGGTCCAGACACTAGGGCCGGCAGCCATCATGTCAGTCCGGACACTTTTTTCATTTTTTTTTTTTTTTGAAATTTTAAAATCGCTGTATCTCCGTTCCTAATTGAAGATAGGAGGATGATCGATAGCTCGTTGAACTCGGAATGAAGTCGTCCTTCCATTGAAAGTGGTTTGATTGTTCTAGGACCAGTGGTTTCCTACTTCCTTTATTTTTTATCGTAGAGCCCCCTTCCGACCACTCTACTGAAAGTTCTCGACGTGCAGATTTCGAATCTGTAATCACTTTCACTGTAGGACGATTAAATCCGGATCAGGGACCCTTTGAATAACAGAATGTTTCACTCATAAAAAACATCGGTTAAAGATTGGCCACCAGTTCCGAGCATTTTACAAGGTTTCATATCAGTAAGGAAAACGTCTGCTGAAGACGGTTAACTATTTCCGAGAATTTTATATGAGCTTTCATAAAAGTCAGGAAAACATCTGGTGATGACGGTTAGCAGAAGACCATTACAAATTTCCGGGAAGTTTGCATATCAGTCAGTAGAACCATTAGGAACTATGAATTGACAGATTTCGGCCCCGATGCGGTTTGTGAACAGTTTCTTTCAACGGAAACGAAAAGTTACAGCATGAAAATACAAAAACCATTCTCCGAATCATAGTATATCTGTACAGTAAAAGGGATTACATTGAATACATCCACATCGGAATTGGTTAATTTTGATACCATGTGCGACATGATAAACAATGAGAAACCTGAAGTTATGGTGGAAAATATTTGCAGAATCAGAAGAACAAAACAGTTCCAAGTCATTAGTACAAATGAAAAAAAACTGTTTCAGTCAGTATTGTTGAAACGACGATTCGACCATGAACATTTATCGTTTCCTTTCGGATACCGTGCAGACTAAAATATGTCTGTAGCGGTTCAGAGTTCGAACCCTTCTTCGGGGTGTCAGGAAATAAAATGTGTTTGCAGACTGACAGATCTTCATTTTCTTCAGAATCTGTAAGACGTTTCTTCAGCATGATTCCTAAACTTTCCCATCCTTTCACCATGATTGTTTGCGGAGCATCAGGAAGCGGAAAATCTAATTTTGTAACAAATAGTTCATCTTGTCGAAGGACCCATCAAGAAAATCATATGGTGTTTCGATCTATAAACAGTATTCCGCAAAATCTTCGAGATGTGCAGTATCATAAAGGTATCGTCGATTGGCAGTCGTGGAACGGAAAAAAAACCACTCTCATAATCCTGGATGATGTTATGATGGTTGCGAAAGGAGAAAAAGTTGCCGACCTTTTCACAAAAAAGCAGCCATCACAAAAACATTTCCGTGGTGTTCATAACAGAATCTTTTTCAAGGAAAAAATTGCAGGGACATTTCGCTGAATGTGAAGCATTTTGTTATTTTTTAAATATCCACTGGATATGAACCAATTCACTGTCTTTGCACGACAACTTCATTCTCACCGCATGAAGGAACTTGAAAAAGTAAATATAGATGCTACCACGCAATCTTTCAGTTATTTGTACATTGATCTTTCACAGTCAACACCGGATCATTTACGTTATCAGACAGACATTTTTAACCACAAGTACTCAACTGCATATCTTCCTCAGGAATGTTTAAAACATCGGGATGAGGAAAACGATGGAATAGACATTCGACTTCTTTAAAGAAACTTTCCCCTTTCTTGCACGTGTTGAAAAATTCACCGACAAAATCCGTAAATCATTATTGAAAAGTGCTCCGAAAAAGACAATTCTTTTCATCAGCAAATGCTACTTAAACGTTTTAAAAGGAAACTTGAAAATTAAACCATCCAGAAAACGTCGTGACATCTTACAAGACGGTCTTACGCAATCTCGTGAAACCGAAAGTGAACATCGAAAAACGAAGAAAACTTTTTGTTCGGATAGGAAGATTTCTACCCTTACTTCTAGGTTCTTTGTTATCGGGCCTTCTCGGTACTCTCATTCCCCACTGAGAAATTACATCTTCTTACAAAAAGATGATCGTCCTTTCACCGGAACAGCTAGCACGTATTCGTGGTTCGGACTCGTCTGTAACTCAAAAATTATCCGTTCTAAATAAGAAAATGAATGATATTCTAAAAATGAAATATAACATACGATCAAAAATGAGTAGATATCAAAATGTTATTTCTAGCGCACCCAAATTTAAGGAATAAAAATATTAACAAAAACCATCAACTTTTGCACAAAAACTAACAATTTTTGTACTAGTAACTGCAAGAACATATTATTTTCCTTTAAAATAGAGCCCCTTAATAGTATTTTTCTCTAGCACAATTCGATCAAGCTCGAGCGCACCCAAATTTAAGGTTTTGAATTTTTAAGACAAAATAACAAAAACTACTAAAAAAAATCTAGAAAATAACGATATTTTGAATCAAAAATTCTTCCCTTAACACTTTTTTTCTACAAAAATAGAGCCCCTTAATAATTTTATGTGAGCATTGGTTCTAGCGCAAATCGATTAAGGGGTACTTGGGAGAACAAAAAAAAGTATTTTTAAATAAAAAAACACTAACTTAAGTTATAAATTTTCCTAAAAACACCCCCCTTAAACCTTCAATTTATTCCTTGCGCACCTCCAATTAAGAGCTAACAAAAAACAGTACCACACCCACCAAATTTTATCACGTTTTGCTACTTATAATGCAAAAAACAGCATCGCTTTAAATTCCTAAAAAAACATTAGCGTAATTCGATTAAGGGGCACATTTTTAACAAAAAGATACGATTTTTAGGGCTAACTTTTCACACACACCCCTATTTTCAAGCCCTATAAAAAGTTATGAAATAATACAAAAAACAGAGCCCCCATTTGGGGCTAGCATGAGTGTGTGCAACCCATCAAGCATTTAATTTAGGATATATTCTCGATAATATTTTTAATCACTTGAAAATTCTAAAGAGCGAAGAAAAGTGAAACACGCCTGGAAGCAGTGGTTTGAATTAAGAAACATTGAGACAAGAAAGAAAACATTTTTTTTTCATGATGCACAATATTATCCAAAATTGTTACACGAACCTAAAGGTTCTTAGCAGGCAAGACTGCAATGTGGCTTATCATTTAGTGATTTACATGCGAAACTGCCCTCTATATTTAATGTGTTTGTTCTTTTCCCATAACTTCGTTAAAGGTGGCACAGATATGCCACATGAACTTTGGACTTGATGAGTGATAAGATTTTGTAGCTGTTTTATGAATCACAAGGAAATTTTTATCTACTATTCAGCCGACACATATCTGTGAGAAATTCATTAGTCACGTATCCAGAAGAGAAGCAGCACTTCATATAGTGCATACGGCGGATCCTGCCGCTTGCACCGAAAATCTGATAAACTCTATCAACAAGGAAAAGATACAAGTAGTTACGTTATTTAACGTAAATTACGAAAATACATAATGGTACTATATGAAAATAAGAAAATCGTTAAAACGCTAATAATGAAAAATAAAAGATATTTCCATAAAAACTTATTGCATTCTTCTGTCGTGAAATGTTTCAATCATGAGTTTAATTACCACCTACGTCTAGGAGTACAAAATAAAGTTTTCAAAGGAATTTTTTTCAGACTTTTACGACATCCATCTGACAAAAAAATAAAACAGGCATCTCTCACACTAAATAAATAATTATTTAAATAAACCATTATTGTCAAGAAATTAAGTTATGGAAAAATACAATATTTATCACTTAAAAAAATTGAAAAAATCAATGCAATAATTTATTGTTTTGCACGCACAGGTCAAAATCAAACCTCAAGGCAGCGTTTCACGACTTCGAATGTACCTCTAATATTGTGAACCATTGTAACCTAACTATCCGAACTAACATCCAACGTCCTTCCATTTTTCCAACAGTTGGGTGTGCCAATATGTTTCGATACTTAGTGGCATTTTCGATGTCGTCATGAAATTGTTCCAAACAGATTCCCTCTTGTTCCAGACGGGCCACAAATTCTTTGAAAAGGATTATCTGTTCTGCTGTCAGGCATTTGTCTTCATTCTGTACACCTTGTGCTAAGTCCATCAAAGTGGTGTAGTTTTTGACCTCCTAGAACAAAGGCACGAAGTTAATACAACCTACAGCTACATATTACTAATACTTTTTTATTGATCATTTTTATCACACATTGAAGACTGAAAAGGTCGTAGCAGTCACATTCCTCTGAACTGCTTGCAAAATTTCTGATCTAAAGTGTGTCTCAAAAAGGATGGAACACTTTTTGAATTGCGCGCTTTAGTTCGTGGTGCGCTAAATTGGACATAACAGTTCAACATAGCACTTTGATTGTAGTATTTTTTCATGGGCTTTCTAGTGATATTTGCGTTTCTTGACACCTGCAGAGTGCAGATGGATCAAAGGCAATGATTATCTCTCGAGACACCCCTTTTCTTTTGTTTAATAAATAAAAAATAAAAATAAATATTAAACAAAGGACCTTCTAACAGTCCTCATCTAAAACTGGTCAACACTATTTTGGGGTACTTTGAAGAGTAAGAAATTCACCATTTTGAACCGCCTACTTAGCGAATTAGGGACATACTTTTCAGCTACCTTACATAATTATGTCTTTTAGCATCCCTACTTTAGGCCTGCCTTACCTGTTTTAATGATCTTCGAAGCAGCCTTTTAAACCCCGTTGCTTCTTCGCCAAGCTGGAAGAGAAGCTCTGTGTTCTCGATTATTCTTGTCAGCTTCTCGTTGCTTCTTGTCAGCTTCTCTACTTGTTCTCTCAGTGAAATTAGAACTGAGTTGGTCTCTGGCAGATTTTTGTCGATGGTGGACAGAAGACTGACAGGCTGATGTTTAAGCAAACATTGGGTTGTCCAGATAATCCTCCTTCCACTCATCAGTCGTAGTATTTTATTCATTTTTCTGCAAAAGTATGTAATGATAAAATCTTTTAAAATCTGTGTAGATAAAAAATACGAGTACTTAAATCTCGCGACAAGCTTTTATTTTATATCATATAAATTGTGTAATGACGTTGGACGTGTTAGGCCCTTTGAAGGGTCTGTAGGTCACGTCTGCGATATAATGGCTTGTATGAATTGCTGGTAAATGGGCGGTGTTCTGCCCAAGCCTTATTAAAACCCGTTTACGACCTAGAACGACACATGCAACTGGCGTTATGTGAAGGATTGATTGATTGATTGAATTAAAATTTGTGGGTGCGTCGGCACTTAAGGCTATTTCGCACCCTTCTATGTATACGGGGAAATGTCCCCTTATCTAAAATTCTGACTTAAAATTTAAAACAGGGGTGTAGATAGCCCCTTGGAAAAAACTAAAAGTGCAAGGTTGTAAAGAGACCTGCACGAGACAAACACGACACATTAAAAAGTCAGAAAAAACAAACTAAAAATCTCCTTACAGACGGTGGAAGAGTCCAGCTCTTCGCAAAAACCTAAAAACATGGGATAAAATACTGCTGTCATCACCCAAGAGGGATGACAAACAGCCGGAAAGGTTAAAAGTCTGCCGGAGGTAAGCAAGATCGACACATTCAACGAGAATGTGTCGGATGCTTAAAATAACATTACAAGCACGACACAACGGAGGGTCCAGCCCTTGGAGCAGGTGACCATGCGTTAGACGGCTGTGCCCTATACGCATGCGGGTAAGATTAACTTCTTCTCGCCGAGAGAGACGGGATGAGGAACGCCAAGCACCTATGGTGGGCTTAATAGCGTGAAGCTTGTTCCCCGTTTCCGAATCCCATTCGGCCTGCCAAGTGTCAAGAAGGCGACAACGGAACACGTTCTGCAGGTCGCTAGCAGGCAAAAGGTGGACGAGAACATCGCCATCTGCATCAGCAGACTTGGCGGCAGCATCAGCTGCTTCGTTCCCCTGGATGCCCACGTGGCTAGGGACCCAACAGAAGTGTACATCCGCACTGGCTGATAAGGACACAAGCCGTCTGAATATGCGTTGCGCTACTGGATGCCGGGAATTCGGCGAATCCAGGGTCTGCAACACGCTGGTCGAATCATTGCACACAAGGACTTTCTTCAGACCATTGACGTCTGCAAAGTCCAGTGCCTTTAGAATGGCGTATAACTCTGCCGTAAAGATGGAACACGCAGGATGAAGCGGAGATCGGTGCAGCCATCAAGGACCGCAATCATGCTCTCGATCGATTTAATAGTAACCACACTGCCGCAAACCTCGAGCAGTTCCGCATTAAACGTGCCCGTGACCGTCAGCTCATTCGAGCCAGTAAGAAGGCGTGCTGGGTCCAATACGTGTCTTCTCTGACGAAGCAGGCTTCGTCGAAAGCCGTTTGGACCAAAGTACGTCGCATCCAGGGGGGTGCATCTACTCCTCTGAGCGCTCTGGAGCACGATGGGACGTTGTACACAGATTCCGGAGACATAGCTAATATCTTGGCCACGCAGTTTTCTGGTGCGTCTAGCTCTGTAAATTATGAACCACGTTTCCGCCGTGAGAAGGAAGGTCAGGAACGACGCCCTCTCGTTTTTCGAAGTCATAACACCGAGCCATACAACTCTCCATTCACTGAACGGGAGTTCGATCAGGCACTTCGAGATTCTAAGAACACAGCTCCTGGAGTGGACAAGATCCACTATGAGATGCTTCGTCATCTGCCCATTGGAGCCAAACATTTCCTTTTGGCGGTATTCAACAGGCTTTGGTTGGAGGACTCTTTCCCCACTTCCTGGAAAGAAGCTATTATTGTTCCCATCCTGAAACCAGGTAAACAGCGCACCGCAGCCTCGAGTTACAGGCCTATTGCCTTAACTAGCTGTGTGTGCAAGTTGATGGAACGCATGATCAACAAGCGTCTCACCTGGTTTTTGGAGGAAAACTGCTTGATAAGTAATTTTCAATGTGGTTTTCGCTCCAACCGTTCCACACTGGACCATCTGGTTCAGCTGGAAACACACATTCAGGATGCATTCCTCAACAAGGAACATTTAGTTGCAGTTTTCTTTGACCTCCAAAAAGCATATGACACAACGTGGCGTTTTAGCATCCTAAAGCAGCTCCATTCTTGGGGCGTCCGTGGCCATATGGCGTACTTTATTAAAAACTTTTTATCTGATCGTTTATTCCGGGTACGTGTTGGGAACTCCTTTTCGGATCTTCAAGAACAAGAGAACGGTGTCCCACAGGGCAGCGTATTAAGTGTGACTTTGTTTGCCATAGCAGTGAACAGTGTTATGGCGAGCATTGTTGCCCCTGTACATGGTCTTCTGTATGTAGACGACCTCACGATCTTTTGTCGCTCACGGAATCTCGCGTCAGCTTCTCGTCAACTCCAACTGACGATAAACCGTTTGGTTGAGTGGTCCTCCCAAACAGGTTTCACCTTCTCATCCGAGAAATCCGTGTGTGTTCACTTTTGTCGTCAACGTACATGCCATTTCGATCCTGACCTGTACATGGGGAAATCTCCCCTGTGCTTCGTGAATGAGGTCCGCTTCCTGGGCCTCATTTTCGATAAGAAATTAACATGGCTACCTCACCTTCGCCAGTTAAAGTTCTCTTGTCTTCGAGTTCTCAACCTTTTACGTGTTTTATCCCATACTTCCTGGGGTGCTGATAGGACGGTACTGCTTCGATTGTATCGTGCACTCATCAGGTCGAAGCTTGATTATGGATGTGTGGTGTATTCTTCTGCCCGCCCATCTAGACTTCGCATCCTAGACACCGTCCACCATGCTGGTATACGTGTGTGCTCTGGTGCTTTTCGGACCAGCCCTATCGCCAGTTTGTACGTAGAGGCATCTGAGCCGTCGCTGTCTCTGCGAAGACAGCGGCTGGTAGTGAACTACTTCCTCCATCTTCGCTCGATGCCTTTACATCCCTCATTTCACACCATCTCAGACATGAATAGGCTGGCAAGGTATCGGCTCCATTCTAGTGTCACTAGACCATTTGGTGTTCGTGCAGACGAGATCCTGTCAGCACTTGGTGTTGACAGTGATCTTCCTGGCGTCTCTCCACTCATTCCGCCTCTCCCTACCTGGGAGTTTCCTGCACCTTCCATCGATTTTTCTCTAACTGCTCTTCCAAAAGCAGAAACACCAATGGTTGTATACCAGCAACGGTTTTTAGAACTTCGTGCGAAGCACCCCAATTTTAATGTGTTTTACACGGATGGGTCCAAGACAGTGGAATCAGTTGGTTGCGCCTTCGTCCTAGACTCTCAAAGTTCCAGTTACTCGCTTCATCCTGCGTGTTCCATCTTTACGGCAGAGTTATACGCCATTCTAAAGGCACTGGACTTTGCAGACGACAATGGTCTGAAGAAAGTCCTTGTGTGCAGTGATTCGACCAGCGTGTTGCAGACCCTGGATTCGCCGTATTCCCGGCATCCGGTAGCGCAACGCATATTCAGACGGCTTGTGTCCTTATCAGCCAGTGCGGATGTACACTTCTGTTGGGTCCCTAGCCACGTGGGCATCCAGGGGAACGAAGCAGCTGATGCTGCCGCCAAGTCTGCTGATGCAGATGGCGATGTTCTCGTCCACCTTTTGCCTGCTAGCGACCTGCAGAACGTGTTCCGTTGTCGCCTTCTTGACACTTGGCAGGCCGAGTGGGATACGGAAACGGGGAACAAGCTTCACGCTATTAAGCCCACCATAGGTGCTTCGCGTTCCTCATCCCGTCCCTCTCGGCGAGAAGAAGTTATTCTTACCCGCATGCGTATAGGACACAGCCGTCTAACGCATGGTCACCTGCTCCAAGGGCTGGACCCTCCGTTGTGTCGTGCTTGTAATGTTATTTTAAGCATCCGACACATTCTCGTTGAATGTGTCGATCTTGCTTACCTCCGGCAGACTTTTAACCTTTCCGGCTGTTTGTCATCCCTCTTGGGTGATGACAGCAGTATTTTATCCCATGTTTTTAGGTTTTTGCGAAGAGCTGGACTCTTCCACCGTCTGTAAGGAGGTTTTTAGTTTGTTTTTTCTGACTTTTTAATGTGTCGTGTTTGTCTCGTGCAGGTGTCTTTACAACCTTGCACTTTTAGTTTTTTCCAAGGGGCTATCTACACCCCTTTTTTAAATTTTAAGTCAGATTTTTAGATAAGGGGACATTTCCCCGTATACATAGAAGGGTGCGAAATGGCCTTAAGTGCCGACGCACCCACAAATTTTAATTCAATCAATCAATCATTATAAACAGAAATAACTTTCTACAACTTATTCAGTAAATCAAAAGAGGAATTATCACAACGAAATAACAGTGCAGAACCTACGCAGGTAATTGTCACAATTCATCACAAGCAGAAATTCTTACAAAACAAAGCAGCAATTATCACAATGAAATAACCTATGAAGTAAATTGCCACAGTTCATCACAAGGTCACAATGTCTAGCTGAAACTATTGCAATATGACAGTCTTCGAATGCACTTTGTCAGAACGCCGTTGTCCTCTAGAGATTTCAGTATCTTGTGGATTCTTTCATCGAGCTTGATGTAATATGGTTTCCTCTCCTTTGCAGGGCACATGGCTTCCAGCCTTTGATAAGTGATAATTTTATTTTGTGTCGTTCATCAGAATATATATATAAGCCTGTACACATTTGGTTTATTTTTGCGAGTGATCCGGTTGAGTCGTGAGTGCCAACTTTCTAACACATTATTTGTTCTGTGACGTTGATTGTAAGTGTTCCAGAGGCTGGTTCGATTGTGTGAATTTTCCATCCATTGAGAAAGGAAGTAGTCGTTGAATTGGGTAACTTTTTCACTGGAGGGACACTCTTCCATTATCAGCAACCAGACGTCTTCTATGTATTGTGGTGGGACAACCGATAGTGCTGCACACATTTTGATGTGAGTCTTTACATCTTCGTTATTGCGATACTCCTCAGCAAGTCCAATGCTTTGTACCTTTCGCCAGATACTTTGATTGTAATGGAAATTACATCCAGAAATGCGTGATTGTGGAAAGACTTTTCTCAAGGCGTTGATAGCTTCACTCTCAAAGTCAACTTTGATAATCTGTGGATTGAAGGTAGGCATCTATGCCTTCATGAACAAGAACAAACGTCTGTATATATTTTCTGTCGGAGTCGCGACAAATGCGGACAAGAGGAAATTCCGCGACAAAAGCGGACAATGCTTCGCTATAGGGCCGCAGGGGAAAGAGCGAAACGTCACTCAAATTTTAACATGCGACATAAGCGGACAACACCTGCATGTGCCAATGTTGCAAACATATATTTATGTTAACTGATTCCCATCACACTTTTTCCTGGCTTTGGGCAGACAAAATGATTACCATTATACTGACAAACATTTTGGCGTGTTTAAAATCAGCTTTTTGCCTCGTCATATTCAACAGAAAATTGTTTCGTCAATAAAATAATGAACTATTTACAAATTCATCATAAAATGTTTCGTCACTTCAAAGTTTGTTTTTCACACATCTAGTTTTTGAATATAAGAAATTGCTTTCAAGCATGAGCTGATGTCGCCTGTTTGCTCATACTTTGCATCAATTCTTCCAATACTGTCATCCAGCTTAACGTACTTTCTCTTCCTCTTCTTGCCGTCAGTAGATAGTAAATGTGCATCCCACCGCAACCCTGATTTTTTGAACTCTAAGAAAACCGCACCAAAACCTCAAAAACTCACTTTCTCTCCACGTTCCGCGCCTCATTTATTGCGGTGACGATGTTTCACAGCGCAGAAAAGCAGTGATGAGTAAATGCACTTTCTCATCCTTGAAGGATGAATGCACCTTATCGTAATTTTCCAAGTCCGGGACCAATGTTTATATATCGTGAGCTTTGTAAACCTCTCGGGAACGATGTGATCTCTCTGCCATACGCGCGCGCGTGCCTCTCATTATTTCTGTATTGTGACGCAAGCAAACAAACAAAATAATAATTGTTTTTTTTTTTAGGATTCCTGGACCCTATAACCCCGCCAGGAGTGCGTGGTGCCCAACCAAAAAGGTTCTAACGGCTGCGGTTGTAGATAACCACACCTCTATAGAGTTTCATGTGTTTGTTTTTTTTCTCTCAAACTTCCATGAAACTCTACAGAGGACCTCCGTAATGCATGCAACGTGTACTAACGACTCTAGTGTTATTTGATGTTGTAATTTTGGATATAGAGTTTTATTGTGAGATAGATAAAAAATTATGTTTATTACAATATTTTCTTGATGAAGATGGAGAATATGTGTGTGTTACAAATAAAGTTGCATGCTTTTTTTTTCTAGTGTGTGTATGTGTATGTGTTTTTGATGTTCGACAGCATCTGAAACAATAAAAAAAAGAATTTTATTGTTAATTTTCTCATGTAAAAAAACAACAACAAATTTTGTGCAAATTCTGATTGTCTCGTGCTATAGTGCAAAAACTGATGAAAAAAAAGACATTGTAACTGATAACTGATGAAATTGACATTGGAACTGATCTGAACTAGTGAAATCCGTATTGTGCCATTGTAACTGATTGTGCAAGAAAAGATGTTAAACCTGTTAAAACTGCTCTGTGACCCTCTCGTTCTTCACGTCGTGGATGAAGGACTTCTCTGCGACCAGGATAACGCTGCATAGAGTATCCTCGGGCAACGGACTGTTGAACTCGCAGACGACCTTGATGTTGGTGCGATCGTTGACCACCACCTGCTTCCTTTTCGTCGTGTTGATGACGGACATGAGTCTGTGGGTTTTGAATTCGCTGGGCGTGTAGTACATGTCCACGTTTCCCTCCGTGACCCTCTTGTAAGCCGTGTAAGCTTCGTAAAGTTTGAGGTAATCGTCTTTGGTCATGTCGAGGTTGTAATTCTCGCGCGGGAACACTTCGTTCCTACCGTTCTTGAGATAAACGTTCTTGATCTTGCAGTCGTCGAACTTGCTGGAATCTTTTTCCTGATTCTTGTCCCTCCCGGTCTGAAAGAGCACTACGACGAAATCTGGCATGTCGAACTGTATGTTGTTGAACTGCGTCGTCACGTCGAATTCCATGTGACTTCCCGACGCTATCTTCTGCACGCACTGGTAACCGTGAAAGTGAATCGCCACCTGCGGACTTATCAAGATCTCCGCTTTGTACTTGAGGGCGTAGTTCGTTTCGTATTCCACCACCGGCATTCTCAATTCCATGCTCCGGATGACGCACTTGGCTGCTTCGGGTAAAGTGTTGGGCAGCGGCGTGGTGCCGTCCGGACCCAAAGTAGCGTATCGCATCAGTGCGTCGTTGTCGTTGGCCGCTCTTCGAAATGTGATTCTCAGTCCTCCCTTCCACATGATCTCCTTGTAGTCCGAGAAGAATCCCGGAAGCAGACGCATGGGAAAGAGCACCGTGTGACTTGTCGTCGATATTTTGGTCCCCGCTTCGAAACCTCCCGCCTGATAGTATGCTGCGCCCGTTTTGGATAATTTCAAGGTTCCCACTGCCGTCGACGTGATGCCTGGATAATCGATTCTGTCGATGACCGTACCGTGTTTCCTCACCTCCACCTGCGAGAACAGGTGAGGCACGAAGTTGTCCACGAGTATCAAATTTGCTGCTGCGGGGAACGCGTCTCCGCTTTCTTTCTTCACCACGTCGAATTGAAGGTAGAGGTCCGCTCTGTGAGGATGAACGAACCCGTCGCCTACGTCCACGTCGTATTCGATCTCCTGGTTCGCTTCGTTCAAATTGGCGAACGTGCGACGGTTCGGAGGGAAAGATTGCAATTCGTAACTTTCGATTTGCTCCATTTTTTTTCACACTATGTGTGTTATTTATTATACGTTGATCTCCACGATGACCGTCGTAGTGGCACCTGCGAAATCCACAACGTCTCCTTTCTCGTTCGTCACCACCAATTCTATGTCGTCTATGCGGTTGTGAAATACAGGAAAATAGATCGGCGAAGAGGGTGTGTAGATGATCGGTTCCATGAACTCGGAACTTGGTTTGAACGTGGCTATGATTCCCGTCTGCTTATGACTACCCAACAACCCGTCCGAAGATTTCGTGATCATGCCTTCCGCTACGTTGCAGTGAACGTTCAAAGTTTCGATGGCTAGAAATTTAGGAATGTTTGCTGCCGTGTGTTTGATGCCAGCTTCGAGTTTCGTGTCGTTCTCGAAACCTAAAAGTTCTCCTATGGTGCCCAGGTCCACGGTCTCCGTCGCCGATACGATTTCGACTCTGTGCGTGACCGAATTTTGAGAAAGGTACGTGCCTTTGGGTAATTGAGCTTGCAAAGTAGAAATATTGTATTGGCCTGGCGTGACGACGATATGTTCGCTTCCGACGCTAATTTTGTTGTGATGCATGACGTTAGGTATGAGGTACATGCTGTAGAATGCACGCAGAGCTAAGGATTTAGGATAGACGATGTCGTCGTGCAGCGTGAGTTTCAAGATCGAAGATTCGCTCGTGAGATGGAACACGCCCATCGTGATGCTGTTTTAGGTTCCACAATGCTTTCTGGAAATCTTCCACCTGTGGCTTATTTATTTTAGAGAGAAACGCGAGCACGGAGAGACAGAGATGACCGCAGTGCACGTCTCCGAAATTTTGAATGCGTTCGTCGTTGTAGTATATAGCTTTGTTCGTTTTCAGATAATTGACTAAATTTGTAGGTGGAACACCTCCGAAAGAATCGAAAACGAATGCTTTATCATTTTTGTGGTAACATATCCAATGCGTGCCTGAATTTTCTTGACTGTCCAAGTTGACTACTCCACATTCTCTTCTTTTAACGGTTGAAGGTAACGAGTCGGACATGAAAACGCCTCTGAAGTGTTTCATTTGTAATGGTTTGATCAGAGATTCAATGTCTCGGTTGGTGAGTGCTGTTTCTTTTTTTTAAACTTTTTCATGACGCCCTTCCCCCCTTTCTTCTCCATGGCCAGGTTGTGACGTTTCTGTTCTTCCAATTCCGCCTTGTTCTTCTTCGAGTCGATGACGGTTTTCGCGATGGCGGCGCTACCCCCGGCCAAACTTCCAACGGCCCCCAATGCTGCCAGGATGGCCGGGATGCTGAATATGAAACCTCCGATCTTTTGTTGTTTCCGCGAACGCTGCAACCTTTTCAATTGTGGAGTGCTGAGAAGCAATTTCATTCCGTGTCCTTTCATCAAGCAAGAACGTTTCTTCTCGCGTTGTTTCTTGGTGAGTAATCCATCGAGGGCACCCAGCGTTTTCAGATTCGAATATGGTATCTGGTACACGACACCTTTGGGCTTCATGTTTTTTTTTTACAGTATGTTATTTATATATATGTTCTGAGATTTTTTTTGTTTCCCTCTCTCGTGTAATTTTTTTTCATGTTATTTTATATATACTCCGCGCAGCCCGTTACACAAATTATATTACGTGCTTTGTTTTCTTACCAAGAAGTTCCTTTGTCCCCTTGTACACGATTTGAGTTTTGTTCTCGATTAAAATAGCTAGCTTCTCGTCGGATAACATGTTAGCGTATCGATCTGGTAAAAATAGACTGTATTGTCCGTTGAGCAACAGACGTAAGTAGTATAAAAGTATATAATATAAACCCGAGAAATGATGAACCCCCCTCAGGCAGATTTGGGTACACTTAAAACTTGCTCAACATGCCCATATGAGCTTTTTGCTCAAGTGTGGTACTCCGTCTAAACCAAGATTTTTGTAAAAATGCCCTCGGGAAGTTCCTGTGAAATGATGAGCCCCCTCAGATTGATTTGTCCACACTTACAAAAGGCACTTCTGTCAGATTGTTGTCCATAAGATTGTTAAAAATATGCCCCTCTTGATATTTTTTTTGCCCACACCTAAAACTAAGCTCTTGCTTCATGTTATGCAACAAAGTATGATGCAAGAGCTTTTGTATTATGCAACAAATTATGATGCAAGAGTTTTTGCATTGTGCAACAAATTATGATGAAAGAGCTTTTCCATTATGTTGTGCAACAAATTATGATGCAAGAGCTTTTTGTATTACATATCAGTTAGTATTGTGAGAGTGGCTGAGGAGTACAGATGTGTTGTTGCAGTGCTCCTCTTATTTTTTTTAAGGAAAAAAACCACAAAAATATAGCAGATTTGTATAAATTGAATTATAGGTTTGTTTGATTCAATATATAGAATTTTCTAATGTATTGAACAAAGGGTTTATATTTGCCCTAGTTTGTTATACAAGATCAATACATGACACATGGTATTAGGTCAATGCCTTTCCATGCACATCACGACATGCCTGTGCAGACATGCAATTGTGAAAGGTCAGTGCTTCAGTGGATCAATACTTATTCTATCTTTGTGCATGTAGGCTATCCTGTACAACCTGTCATAGGTTTATGAAGTATAGAGTTTTGATTTGAACCCCAAGAATTTTTATATAAATACCAAAGCCAAAAATATTAACACACACACACACACACACACACTAAGTATACAAAGCACATTGCTGAACCCAACTGATATTTTTTATTAAGCATAGAATTTTGATTTGAACCCCAAGAAATTTTATATAATAAACAACAAAAATGCCAAATCAAAAATATTGTAATCAACGCAATAAGAATATAACCAGCCCCAATTGGGCTAGGCATCAAAGAAATTGTAATCCAGACAAATGCAGAACTCCCACAAAAA
This sequence comes from Lepisma saccharinum, assembly GCF_977018435.1. NCBI lineage: Eukaryota > Metazoa > Arthropoda > Insecta > Zygentoma > Lepismatidae > Lepisma > Lepisma saccharinum. Next base: position 12,023,603 of record NC_139240.1, read on the forward strand.
TATGCCCTAAATGCCATAGAAAATATAGCATGGAATACTTCACATATAAACATAAAGGTACTTGCTCTGCACAGTCATCAATATTGCCTCCTCAACCATCTACATCTGGTCTGAAAAGGAAGCATGAAGCACCTGTTAATGCTAGAGCAGCAAAGCAGCCACGCTATGCACCACCTATCCATAGCAGTTTTGCTGGCCAATTAAGGGATGAATGTTTTAAATCAGAGCCAAGATGTGACATTAAGAATTTTTTGAACAGTATAAATCCTGATGTGCAGGCAATTCTAAATGCACAAAATGGCTCTTATAAGCTGTCCCTCAAATTGTTTACACAATATAAGAAGCCAAATGGCACAAAATTTACACTGCCCCACATAACAGAAACTGTAGCTATTTATTCAAATACAAATTCAGACAAAAAAATAAGCAGTTTGATAGATCAATTGAATATTAAACACTCTGAATTTGCTGGAAAAGAGTCAGGATGGAGCCTATGCGGATCTCCACACAAGTTATATATTAATATTTCTGAATTCAACCCATTACAAGGATCTACATATGTGCCTTTACCTGCCAATATTAAAAACAAAAGAGCCGTGGTTAACATAAAAAATAATGATGAGAAATGCTTTTTGTGGTGTATTTTAGCTGCTTTGTATACAGTTTTAAGGCATCCTGAGAGAATAAGTTATTATAAACAGCATGAACATGATTTTGATGAAGCAATGGAGGGTTTAGAATATCCAATGTCTGTTCAGAATATTGATAAATTTGAAAAAAAGGCCAGGAATATTAATGGTAAACAATTATCTATTAATGTTTTTATTTGTTCCACTGGCCATGGCAATTGCTTGATAGATCCTCTCAGAATCAGTACACTTGATGATGATTCTGCTGTTCCGATTGATCTGCTCTTAATTGAAGAGGATGGCACATATCATTACATTTTGATACGTAATCTTGAAGCTTTAGTCAGAAAGCAACTAGACAAATCTTTGACAATATTCAAGTTGTGCAGAAGATGTTTGACTGTATTTGATGGTAAAAAAAAAATAATAAATGGTGTTTGTAAAGTGAATACAGAAATTGCTAAAAACAAGTTAATTGAGCATCTGAAATACTGTGGCAATCATAAATTTGGGGTGTAAGGGGTGACCTTCCACGTAGTACACCCAAATGTCAACCTCACTTCCACCTTAGTGCACCCTGGACTGAAGACTAACGAGGCTCTGGCGACTGGCACTATGGCCAGTATAATTTTGTTTGTATTGTTCTCTTTTGTCCTTATGTGTGCTGAGTGCCCGTTTACAGCCTCAGCTTTTAACAGAAGTCAGAACATTTTAATTTTTTTAGTTATGCAACGTTAGAGTTGTTATTTGTAATGGTAAGGGGCTGGCCCCCGTATAATGTGACGGGAGCAAAATAGCCTAAGTGCTGACGCTCCCAAAATTTTAAATTCAATTCAATTCAATCATAAACCTGTTCATATGGTGATGCCTAACCCAAATAAAAATGCCACATTCAAAAAATTTGAAGCCTTGTTGGAACACCCAGCATATATAGTCTGTGATTTTGAATCAAATCTCAAACCCCTTGCATTCTGTAGCCCAGATCCTGATGAATCTTCAATTACATCATACCAGCTACATGAACCTTCTAGTTTTTATTATGTTGTTGTACAGGATGGTGTTGTTAGTGAAGAATATTTATACATGGGACCAGATGCCATCAAAAATTTGCACATAGAATAGAAAATGAGTGCCGTTGCATAGCATCTAATGTCTTATTAAAATCAAAACCCATGTTGCCTTTAACAGAGGATCAGATTGAAGATTTCAACAATGCAGAAAAATGCCCGGTATGTGATTCTAAATTTTCAGATACAAATATCAAGGTACATCACCATTCTCATACAGATGGTAAATTCTTAATGGCCCTGTGTAATAGCTGTAATATTAAGATCCAGAGACCAAAATTTGTCCCCATATTTTGCCATGGTGCATCCAATTATGATTTTCATCATTTGATCAGGTACGAGGGGTTTGACAAGCAGAATTTAAATATTTTAGCTGAAAATAATGAGAAATATATTGCCATTAGCAAAATAATTAAAGTTAATGGTGTTCCTATTCACTTAAAATTTCTTGATTCATACAGAATTCTGTCTGCTAGCCTGGCTACACTGGCCACTCAATTATCTGATGATCAATTCAAAATCACATGTGCTTTGTTTCCAAATCAGGACCTGAAATTAATTAGGCGGAAGGGTGTATATCCATATGATTATGTTACAGATTTTTCTAAATTTGATGAGTGTTCTCTGCCACCACAACAAGAGTTTTACAGCAAAATCAGAGCATCTGGAATCACTGATGATGATTATCACCATGCCCAGTTGATGTGGAACAATTTAAAATACCAGACATTTGGTGATTATCACAAGGCATATTTAAAACTTGATGTGACCCTCTTAGCTGATATACTTCAGGCATTTAGAAAATCTTCCAAGGAAAATTATAAGCTGGATCCAATGTATTTTTACAGTGCTCCGGGCCTAGCATGGTCTGCAATGTTTTTAAACACTAAAATGCAATTGGATCTGATCCAGGATCAAGATATGTATCTGTTTATGGAACAATGTATAAGAGGAGACATGGTGCAATGTTCTCAGAGATATGCCAGAGCAAATAACAAATATATTCCTGATTATGATCCAGCACTGCCATCAAATTATATACTGTATGTAGATGCCAATAGCCTCTATGGTTATGCCATGATGAAAAAAACTGCCATATGCAGGGCTTGAGTGGTTTGAAGATTTCAATATTGAAGATCCCCCCTCCATGTAGGACTGCCTTCACGGGGCGAGGGGGCTTAGTAGGGAGGTCAATTTCATCTCATCATTTCACCCATTCTTCATATTCATATCTCACGTTTTTCACCATTCCATCATGTCATTCATCTCCATATCTTTGACCTCCCTCTAAGAAACTAAGGTAGGGAGGTCATTTTCATCTCATCATTTCACTCATTCTTCACATCCATATCTCACGTTTTCACCATTCCATCACGTCATTCATCTCCATATCTTCGACCTCCCTATAACTAAGGGTCCTGCTAGAGGAGACAACCTCGATAAAAAAAAAACCCTATCCCAAGGTGTGAGTTGCACGTGCCGATGGGACAGTGTTGGCTGCAGGGGTAGGTGCAGTCGCGAACGTGGCCTCGGGAATTTCGGTTTGGTCCTCGAGTAGCCTCCATTTTTGGGGGTAGGCCTTCCTCAGCATAGAGGGCATGTCGAGGCGACAATTTATGGACCCTCCTATATAAATTTATTTTGTATATGGGTACAAAAACAACTCAAACGGGGGAAACCCCCAAAACGAGCGCGGCCTTCGAGCCCGCTCCAAGTAGTGGAAAAGACAAGTAACGTGCCACGTTACCTTGTTATCAGTATTGATGAGAAGACCGATAGTAAGGATGTTTCTGCAACAACAAAGAAACACGGAGTTGCTACATTGAAGGACTTGTCACCATTCCTTATCAAGAAACAGCTAGACTACGCCGCTGGTTCCGATGTTCCAGAAAAAAAGAAGCTGCGAAACGGGAGTCTACTTATCCAGACCAGCACAGATCGCCAGACCAACAACCTTTTGAAGTTACGATCTTTGGGCCACTTCACTGTTAATGTTGAACCCCATCGTCAACTTAACAGTAGTAAAGGTGTGATTCACCACTGGGATCTGCTAAATGCTGAGGAGGAAGAGATCCTTGAAGCACTCTCAGACCAACATGTCACCGCAGTGCAGCGAATCAAGACGCGAAAATCCGGAGAACTTGTGCCAACTGCTTCGATTATACTAACATTCCAAACGACCACTCTCCCAGATATTGTAAGGGCTGGATATTTGAGACTTAAAGTATGGCCATACATCCCTAACCCGATGCGATGTTTCAAATGCCAGCACTTTGGGCACACTCAGCCTTCCTGCAAGGCCACTACCGCCCTTTGTGGTAAGTGTAGTAAGCCTGATCATGGGACCGAACCTTGTTCTTCAGGTCCCAAATGCATTAACAGCCAAGGCGAGCACCCAGTCTGGCATCGTGACTGCCCCTCTTTCCAACAAGAGAAGAAAATCAGAGAGTTGGTCGTCACAGAGAAAATCTCTGCTGGCGAAGCAAAACTACGTCTCCGTGAAAGCATACGCACCACTTTACCTGTGCCATTCGCAAATCTTAATATCTGAATTTGACCCTGCCATCATATGTCTCCAAGAGACACATTTTCGCCCAAATGAATCAGTGATTCTCAACGGATACACGCTTTACCGCACCGACAAGCTTCCTGAGGGTCGTCGTGCACACGGTGGTGTTGCAATCGGTGTTCGAGATAACATCCACTCAACGCCAATCTTCCTCACCACCCTCCTCCAAGCTGTCGCCGTGCGGGTCCATCTACCACAGCCAATATCTGTGTGCTGTGTCTACATCACAAGGGAGGAGCGATTCTCTCTTGAGGACCTCCTTCCTATATTCGAACAACTTCCGTCTCCTGTAGTTCTTTTGGGCGATTTTAATTCCTACCATTGTTTGTGGGGCTCCGTTCGTACAGAACCCCGGGGTCAAATTGTAGATCAATTCCGTGAGGCATCAGATTTAACGTTGCTGAATGATGGGACTCCCACATATTTCAGCCCTTCCTCTGGCACATATTCTGCGTTGGACTTGTCCTTTTGCAGTCCCAGCCTTGCTCCTACCACATCTTGGAGCGTTCATCCTGATCTCTGTGGGAGTGTTCACTTCCCTCTCACTCTTACCTTCGAACATCTTCAGCAATCACGTGAACAACACCCTCACTGGAATCTCAGTCGCGCCAACTGGGAAGCCTTCGAGCGTGCAGTGGACCTTGAAGTCGATCTTGCGTCGAGTTTACCACCAATCGACGCCTTAGATGTCTTTGTGTCAGGAGTGCATGATGCTGCACGCACCTCCATTCCACATCCCAGTGGACCTGCGAGGCGACGCCCAGTCCCCTGGTGGACTGCGGAGATCGGTGCAGCCATCAAGGACCGCAATCATGCTCTCGATCGATTTAATAGAAACCACACTGCCGCAAACCTCGAGCAGTTCCGCATTAAACGTGCCCGTGCCCGTCAGCTCATTCGAGCCAGTAAGAAGGCGTGCTGGGTCCAATACGTGTCTTCTCTGACGAAGCAGGCTTCGTCGAAAGCCGTTTAGACCAAAGTACATCGCATCCAGGGGTGCATCTACTCCTCTGAGCGCTCTGGAGCACGATGGGACGTTGTACACAGATTCCGGAGACATAGCTAATATCTTGGCCACGCAGTTTTCTGGTGCGTCTAGCTCTGTAAATTATGAACCACGTTTCCGCCGTGAGAAGGAACGTCAGGAACGACGCCCTCTCGTTTTTCGAAGTCATAACACCGAGCCATACAACTCTCCATTCACTGAACGGGAGTTCGATCAGGCACTTCGAGATTCTAAGAACACAGCTCCTGGAGTGGACAAGATCCACTATGAGATGCTTCGTCATCTGCCCATTGGAGCCAAACATTTCCTTTTGGCGGTATTCAACAGGCTTTGGTTGGAGGACTCTTTCCCCACTTCCTGGAAAGAACCTATTATTGTTCCCATCCTGAAACCAGGTAAACAACGCACCGCGGCCTCGAGTTACAGGCCTATTGCCTTAACTAGCTGTGTGTGCAAGTTGATGGAACGCATGATCAACAAGCGTCTCACTTGGTTTTTGGAGGAAAACTGCTTGATAAGTAATTTTCAATGTGGTTTTCGCTCCAACCGTTCCACACTGGACCATCTGGTTCAGCTGGAAACACACATTCAGGATGCATTCCTCAACAAGGAACATTTAGTTGCAGTTTTCTTTGACCTCCAAAAAGCATATGACACAACGTGGCGTTTTGGCATCCTAAAGCAGCTCCATTCTTGAGGCGTCCGTGGCCATATGGCGTACTTTATTAAAAACTTTTTATCTGATCGTTTATTCCGCGTACGTGTTGGGAACTCCTTTTCGGATCTTCAAGAACAAGTGAACGGTGTCCCGCAGGGCAGCGTATTAAGTGTGACTCTGTTTGCCATAGCAGTGAACAGTGTTATGGCGAGCATTGTTGCCCCTGTACATGGTCTTCTGTATGTAGACGACCTCACGATCTTTTGTCGCTCACGGAATCTCGCGTCAGCTTCTCGTCAACTCCAACTGACGATAAACCGTTTGGTTGAGTGGTCTTCCCAAACAGGTTTCACCTTCTCATCCGAGAAATCCGTGTGTGTTCACTTTTGTAGTCAACGTACATGTCATTTCGATCCTGACCTGTACATGGGGAAATCTCCCCTGTGCTTCGTGAATGAGGTCCGCTTCCTGGGCCTCATTTTCGATAAGAAATTAACATGGCTACCTCACCTTCGCCAGTTAAAGTTCTCTTGTCTTCGAGTTCTCAACCTTTTACGTGTTTTATCCCATACTTCCTGGGGTGCTGATAGGACGGTACTGCTTCGATTGTATCGTGCACTCATCGGGTCGAAGCTTGATTATGGATGTGTTGTGTATTCTTCTGCCCGCCCATCTAGACTTCGCATCCTAGACACCGTCCACCATGCTGGTATACGTGTGTGCTCTGGTGCTTTTCGGACCAGCCCTATCGCCAGTTTGTACGTAGAGGCATCTGAGCCGTCGCTGTCTCTGCGAAGACAGCGGCTGGTAGTGAACTACTTCCTCCATCTTCGCTCGAAGCCTTCACATCCCTCATTTCACACCATCTCAGACATGAATAGGCTGGAAAGGTATAGGCTCCATCCTAGTGTCACTAGACCATTTGGTGTTCGTGCAGACGAGATCCTGTCAGCACTTGGTGTTGACAGTGATCTTCCTGGCGCGTCTCCACTCATTCCGCCTCTCCCTACCTGGGAGTTTCCTGCACCTTCCATCGATTTTTTTCTAACTGAGGAATCAGTTGGTTGCGTCTTCGTCCTAGACTCTCAAAGTTCCGGTTACTCGCTTCATCCTGCGTGTTCCATCTTTACGGCAGAGTTATACGCCATTCTAAAGGCACTGGACTTTGCAGACGTCAATGGTCTGAAGAAAGTCCTTGTGTGCAGTGATTCGACCAGCGTGTTGCAGACCCTGGATTCGCCGAATTCCCGGCATCCAGTAGCGCAACGCATATTCAGACGGCTTGTGTCCTTATCAGCCAGTGCGGATGTACACTTCTGTTGGGTCCCTAGCCACGTGGGCATCCAGGGGAACGAAGCAGCTGATGCTGCCGCCAAGTCTGCTGATGCAGATGGCGATGTTCTCGTCCACGTTTTGCCTGCTAGCGACCTGCAGAACGTGTTCCGTTGTCGCCTTCTTGACACTTGGCAGGCCGAATGGGATACGGAAACGGGGAACAAGCTTCACGCTATTAAGCCCACCATAGGTGCTTGGCGTTCCTCATCCCGTCCCTCTCGGCGAGAAGAAGTTATTCTTACCCGCATGCGTATAGGGCACAGCCGTCTAACGCATGGTCACCTGCTCCAAGGGCTGGACCCTCCGTTGTGTCGTGCTTGTAATGTTATTTTAAGCATCCGACACATTCTCGTTGAATGTGTCGATCTTGCTTACCTCCGGCAGACTTTTAACCTTTCCGGCTGTTTGTCGTCCCTCTTGGGTGATGACAGCAGTATTTTATCCCATGTTTTTAGGTTTTTGCGAAGAGCTGGACTCTTCCACCGTCTGTAAGGAGGTTTTTAGTTTGTTTTTTCTGACTTTTTAATGTGTCGTGTTTGTCTCGTGCAGGTCTCTTTACAACCTTGCACTTTTAGTTTTTTCCAAGGGGCTATCTACACCCCTTTTTTAAATTTTAAGTCAGAATTTTAGATAAGGGGACATTTCCCCGTATACATAGAAGGGTGCGAAATGGCCTTAAGTGCCGACGCACCCACAAATTTTAATTCAATCAATCAATTCAATCATATTGAAGATCTTAAGGATTTTGATGACAGTAACTATGGCCTGTTCTTAGAGGTTGATCTGACAATTCCTGATGATTTACACAACACATTTTCTGATCTGCCCCAATTCCTGAGGTTGAGTGCTCACCTGGCTCTAAACAAAAGAAATTGATGATGACTCTAGAGCCAAATCAGAGTTATGTCTTATATTACAAAAACCTCCAGTTCCTAATAAATCATGGTGTCCAAGTGACCAAAGTTGGAAAAGTTTTGAGGTTCAGGCACTCAAGATGGTTGAAACCATATATTGATACAAACACAGATCTTCGAACATCTGCAATGAGCCAATTTGATAAGACCTTGTTTAAATTGATTGTCAATTCTGTGTATGGCAAAACAATAGAAAATGTCAGCCCCCCCGTCTAATCGTTGCCACTGTGCATGCCTCAAGTAATATTTCTACTAATGTTCTTAAACTTTCAGTGATTGGCAGGATGTAGGAAAAACTTATCCTTTCATTCAGCTGTCATAAGTTATGTTAACACATACGCGTATTTTAAGAACTTATATGTCATTAATATCTGTTCTTAAACAGGATGTTGTAATCAAGGGGTCCCGGGCTCAACACCCGGTGGAGGCACGTTGCTTCGGATTCTAGTTTAAAATATAGATCCAGTACCGAATAGTCTGTCTGTGCAGCAAGTAGACTTAAAACAACAATAGAGAAACATATACAAATCAGCGGCGTATACTCTGGGTCATCTAGGTAATAGCAGATGACCCGGCTGTATTTCTTTTTTTTTTTTTTTAAAAAAAATGTATATATATACACATTTCTTCCCAATTTTCTTCCAAACCAATTTCGATGCATACATTTCCTTGCTTCCAGCGCGCGAATACTTCCAATCGTTTGCCGCCGAATGTCCGGGAACCTTTCTCCAGCCGGTGGAATGTCTACAGGGAATCTCACCCTGACGTCATTCCTCCCGCTTCCCTTGCAACCCTTGGCGAGGAGGGAGGAGAAAGGAAAGAGGGGGAGGAAACATTGCTTTTCAGGCGCGGTGATTCCGTGCCCAGGGTAAGCTCCTTCTTGTGAGAGTCCACCGGTTGCACTCTCAACCTTCAGAGCCTCTCCATTCCCTCCGCTGAATAGGGAAAATGGGCAAACCAATTCTACGCTAATTTTCACTTTACATTTGCTTCTGTCTTGCTGATTTCTGTTACTTGAACATAAATTTATCAAAAGGGAAAAACTTAAATATTGAAGATGAAGCAAACTGAATTAAAATTCAAAGCTTAAGAAATTAAAGCACCTATTTGCTGACTCCCCCCAATCCTTGTATTTACAAAAATAGTGATTGTTTCTCCTCTCTAATCTTCAAAAGCAGCGAGAATACTTCTTTCACGGAACTGAATATTTTTTAAAGGGAAAGATATGAAAAATAAATTATATATATTAGTTAATTTAAGTTGCTATATTCCGCCTGTTTAGATTAATAGTGATGAAGATGAACGAATTAAACATAAACGAAAAAAACACATCAGGCACGTAACCAGGTGGAGGACTCGGGGGGGCTGAAACCCCCCTCCCCGAAATCCTACAAATATCTAATTTAAAAAGTGTATAGTGATAATTAATTTTACTTCATTAGCAGGATTAAACACTTTCCATAATACGTTGTAATAATCTGAGATTCATCTTCAGGACTTCTAACCCCACTGTTTCAACTTTATGTGGCGGCTGCTAATAAGGGATGATCCCCATCCCGAAATAAAATTCTGGCTCTGACCTGCAATGATTCGAACTTTTAAAAACCTGTCACTTCGAGCTCGGAAAGGGATTTTTTTTTATCATTCATAGGGAATTTCTTTCTGAGCCAGGAGCACAACAACAGAAGTTTGGCGCGTGAAACTGAATGCGTGTAGTCGTTGGCTTCGTGTTTATTATTTATTAAGGTGTTAGTGTTTGTCGTGATAGTGCTGTGTTAAAGGGTAATGGATGTGATACAAGATTTGCTGGTGAAACCTTTTGGAACAAGATCTTTTCAGGAGAAGTTGCAAATTGTTAATACAGGCAGGTCAGTGTCATCGCTTGAACTTATTTCTACACACAAAGACAAAAATCGGGAATATGTGAGGCATATTCGCAAGCAAATTATGACAAAACACCATGGTTGACAGGAAGTATAAGTGTTAATAAGCTTTGCATTTTTGTTGGCCGTGCTTACTTTTCGGGGCTGAAAAGAATGTATGGACGCGTGGCTGATACTGTAATCTTTGCAACACTTGTGTCAAACATGAAAAATCCAAAAGTCACATAACTTCCTTTGTTAAGCTGCAATCTTTCGCAAAGACACGTATTGACGTGAACTGGACAAACAGCGTGCTTTGGATGTGGTACGGCACAAGTGATCGGGTCCTGGAGTAAGTTGAATTTTGCACTTAAATTAATATTGCGGGTTTTTATTTCACTAGTGCACGTCTTTCATTTTATATTTCACAGGCTGTTTTTTATAGCTTTATAATACTGTCTTGTTTTATTATTTGAAATTCTACACGTATAGTAAACTGCAATAACGAGAATTAATTGATTGTGATCGTAGCAATAAGACAAATATTCCGACACAATATTCCTAAATCCAATATGGAGCTTGACATAAATTGCACGGAAACTTTTGGAGTTTGAGGATCAAAAGGTCGGAGATTACCCACTCGTTAGAACCAGCATACACCACTGATACAAATAGAATGTTCTTTGCTTGGAAGTTACGAGTGAGTAGCGTAACCCGGTCATAAAAATCTTCTATAACGGCTGAGGGCTCCACGTGCTGACCCCACGTCACCTCATACCAGTTGAAGAACTCACACCTCTAGGTAGAATTGTGGGAAGGAGACTGGCAGTCGGGAGATAGGCCAAGGCCCTATATGCTCGTCAATACTCGTCAGAAATTCAATCAAATTCATTCAGCTGTGCGTCATAAGTTGTGTTAACACACATTATGAGTCAATAATAATAAGTTAAGAAATTTACAAGACGTTTCTGTACTGAAGGTAACTAGAGGTTGTTTTCTTGTAACGTCGTTACTGTGTCCAGCTCGGCATTGTGATTAAAATTACTCTATCTGCATGTTCACTTTCCTCTTACATAAGTTTTCCTTTTGCGAAAACATCGTTCCATAGTTTCCAGTTTCTCAATATATTTTTCTATGAAGTGTTGAATATAATTCTAGCCTGCTTTCCACAAGCTACACAACTTCTTCCTCTCTCTCTCTCTCTCTCTCTCTCTCTCTCTCTCTCTCTCACTCACTCAGAGGTGCAATGTAACATAATTTAAGAAGGCCATTGTTGCACAAACGTTAAACGAACATGTGTTAAATTCGGTAAGATCAGCAGGTAAGGGAAGCTCGATTTTAGCTGCAAATCAGTGCCTTCGTTACAGGAAAATCCCCAACAAAGCAAGGAAATAACTAATGAATGGTTAGATATGCTTTACGATCTTTAGGGTTAAAAATAGGTGATCTAAATCTTTAAAAGAAAACCGTTTTCCAGATAGAGTAGGTGGGGTGTAAGGGGTGATTTTCCACGTAGTACACCCAACTGTCAACCTCACTTCCACGTTAGTACACCCTGGACTGCGTTTTGCAGACGAACGAGGCTCTGGCGACTGGCACTCTGGCCAGTATAATTTTGTGTGTGTTGTCCTGTTTTTTGTCCTTGTGTGTGCTGAGTGCCGCTTTACAGCCTCAGCTTTTAACGAAAGTCAGAACATTTTAAGCTTTTAAGATTTTACTTATGCAACGTTAGAGTTGTTCTTTGTAAAAATAAGGGGCTGGACCCCGTATAATGTGACGGGTGCAAAATAGCCTAAGTGCTGACGCACCCAAAATTTTAAAATCCAATTCCAATCCAATTCCAGATAGAGTAGGTGTATGCATGAATAGAAAACAAAAATTAAGATATTGTATTAGCTGTGGAGTTCATTCTGTTGTAGCTTTGTGGCACATCCGGTAAAGGCACCCATTTCCAGTTCCACTTGTGTCTTTGATTAAGGTTCGAGCCTCACTTCATCTGGATATTTTTATTTATATTGAGGCCTGTAAGACAATAATATATGAAAGGTTCCAAATTATTTCTTACACGAGTGTATTTTTTTTTTAATTTGTTAGTCCTGAAAAGGACTGTTTGGGAAAATTGAACATTTATTTAATATCTTGTCCAGTAGCCACCTGCATCTATGACATGTCTCAGGCGTCGAGGAACGGATTGCACAAGATGTCGAATATACCTGTGCGAAGTGCACACTTCATTCCAGGCATTGTTGACGTGGTCAAATAGTTCATCACTTCTGCGAGGTGGTGGATCGGGCCAGCTTTCTTTCAAACATCGAACGACCTCGGCCCACATATTTTCAATTGGGTTGATGTCGCATCCCATGGGTGGCCAGTCAATTAGATGTATGTCGTTTCGTTCAGAAAACCAACGCTGAACGATGGCTGAATCATGGATGGAGGAGTGGTCTTGCTGGAAGTCAATATTTCCCTCGGGATACAAAGCTCGCACGCCAGGAACCATAACATGCTCCAAAATGTGCACATACTGTATCCGTTGAGACGTCCTTCTATGCGGTGTAGGTCACCTCCGCCACCGAGAGATATCCAACCCCAGACAGGCACGCTCACGCGTCCACGCCGACGTGAGTTAGCAAAAAAATGGGGATCAAATCGTTGTCCTTGACGCCGGTAGACCAGAACCGGACCATCATTTGCAGTAGAAAATACTTTCTCGTCTGAGAAGATTACTCTATCCCAAATCCTATCAATATTTTCTTCAGCAAATGCTAGCCTATCAGTTCTGTGTGCATCCGTCAAGACCTCCTTCTTTGCTGCCCTTCGTGCCCGTAAACCAGAAGCAGCCAGCCTCCGCCGAACTGTCTGTGGGCAACCAGGAAAATCGGCCCTTGCCTTGAGTTGAGTGGCTGACTGGAATGGATTGGCTTCACACTCCGCTATCAGCCGATCGTCTTGCACTGGTGTCGAAACACGGCCCCAGCTCTCGCGTCTTTTCCGTGATGCCTCACCAGTTTCTTCGTATCGAGCCCACCACCTCCTTGCTGTCCGTGCTGGAACGCCATACTGCTCGCCAGCTAAACCAGGTGACAATCCAGCTCCCTCGATCAAACCGATCACTCTTTCTCTTGTGGATTTGTTGTAGTGCTCCATTCTTCGCGAGGTTGAAGAAAGAAATGTTGCATGCCTCTGTTTAGAGCGTAGTTCAAAGGAAATAAGGTCTTCTATTGGTATAGTTAATCACGTGATGCTGCAGTTGGTTCAAAGACGACTTCCAATTACATTCAGCCATGAAAAGTTTCGTACGAATTCATACCAGAAAAGGATGTCAAGAATAATAAAATAAATTTAACCATTATTTACAATTACATTACTTTCATTTAACAAATAAATAAAGAATAATTATGACAAATGTGCTACAACGAGTGCTCTTTACATCCATGTGTAAAAGTATTTGGTATTACTAAACACGCACACACGTTCGGAACATCTGTAGCGTAGTTGTAACGTTTCAGACAAGCATACATCTTCTTACGTTCATCTTTTCTCTTTGAGGTATTGGTTCAAACCCGGCTCAGCTTTCACGTTTTTTTTAATGTAATACTTAGTAAAGTTTTTGTCACAATTTTTTCGTCCACAAAAAAAACAATAAAAACAATAATTAAACGATCTTCTCCCCAAAACAATAATTGCAACTTCATATTTATTCACATAATAAATCTATTCCACTCATAAAATTGATTCCTTCGGGTCTTAATGCAACATCACCGAAACATTCAAGTTTCAATGTTCATGTTGGAAATTGAACAATAAACAGTTTTGGGGACACATTGCTTTATATAAAACCTCATGTTATTATAGAAATATACACAAGACGTCGAATGAAAGTATGCGTAAGGAATACTCTTGAAACTCTAGAGTTGTAATCATGCGATTTGTTTTTCATAGAGTAATCTGTTATATTCAAGGTTAATTATTTCAAATTTTTTGTATTCAGTAAATATCGTACTTCTGTGTTCACTTCAACAGAAAAGAAATTGAGCGGCTAGGATTTGAACCTGTGATCTTTCATTTTAGATAAAAAAATACACGTCTTACCAACTGTTCTACAAGGAAATAGACAAAAAGTTTCCTAACATGGTTGCGGCAACAACCACCTGCCAGTGCTCCAAACATTTCTTTGCCACAGATTGTGGATAAGTTCCTCTCTACACAAATGCCCGGTATTTTGCAGTGTATTTTAGCTCAAATTTTGCCTAAACTCATGCGAACTTTGATGAAGAGGATTTACCGGGATATCAACGAGGTTATTTCTGGATAGGCTTCCGAGGTTTCGAGAGCTCTTTTATCTTCAGGGATTGAAGGGATGACGGATAACGTGCTTGTTACTGGCAAGCGTGGTCGTAACTGCGATTCCTCATGCTGCCGAATTTTATTTTCGGAAGGAGTATGGCATCGGACGTAAAATATATATATACTGTTCTTGGATGATCTCTCTGTGTATATCAGGAGGTGGCAGTAATGATGAAGCGTTTAGAATTTTCGGAAACCATTTCAATTATATTACTGAATCACGTGCCACGTGGAATGGCAGAATCAAGTAACGTATAAGCAAGTCTGAGGGTGGCTGTTTTGAATATTGCGAATTTGGTGGAAAGTTCGTTAGATATACTTTCTGTTGAAATAACAGTATTATTTTGTTGAAATTAGACAAGTATTTTGGATATAAAGCAGTGCCGAATTAATGATCATTCTCAAGTTTTGCATTTATTAGATGTCACGTAATATATAAATAGTTATTAGTAGATTTTTATCGCATCGGCCTCGGTCGCAAAAGGTATTTACTTACGTTTATTGGGGATTTATTATTAGATTTAGATGCATTGGAAGATCGAAGTGAGGGGAACAAGAACAGTCATTACTAAATAAACGACATCACATAACCAATCTTAGCGAATTGAATACATTAAACTCTCCCGTTCGTTACAAAAATTCAATACATCAATGTAGTGGATTATTTCCTATTATAATTGTGTGTGTTTGTGTGTTAGTATTTTGAAATAATTAATATTTTAGTTGTGGAGTGAAGAGCGTACACAATACTTATCTTAAATTCCATTACTTGATTGATGATTTGGTTTAATTTACTTCGCCTTTGTGACGTTTTTGGTTCATCGCGAAGATGAGAATGGGTGATGGGATGATGAAATTGATGAAGGAACACTTACAAAGAACACCCATGCCTGACCAGGATTCGAACCTAGGATTAAATACCATTACCTACAGCATCCTGAATGCATATATATTATATGTAAATTAGTCATAATGTGTGTTAACTCAGCTTATGACGAATAGCTAAAATACAAAAAGTTTTAACCTTAAATCCTGGCAAGCAACTGAATAAGCATTAACCTTCTTAGGGAGAAAATGTGCAGAAGAGACATCCCTTGAAGTGTGCATCGGATATTTTACAGTGTTGAAATATCAATTGTCTCTGTTTAGCACACACACACAAAAAAAAATAGAGGGTGGGATTTGAACCCGCGACCTTTCAAGTATGTTGAAAAATATGGATACCAGCGTCTAACCAACTGCTCTACGTTAACTTAATGACAACATTCCCTTACAAACACGTAGATGTTTATGATAAAATCGATCTTCCTGTGTTCCAGCATGTTTTCTCCACAAGTCGTGAAATAAATGATTTCTTTTAGATCTGTTCGATATTGTGCAGGGCATTGTAAATAAAATGTCGCATAAACTCCTCAGAAATTTGCCTCTTTCTACTCAAACTTGATGGCGATTTACTCCAGGAGGAGAAAACCCCTGTTCAGTGTTTCAAACCTATGTGATATCAAGTCGAGCACGCAGAATTGTTACAATTTCGCACGATTCTCATTCTTATTCTTATTTCAATTTACTATTTCAGTTTCAGTGTGTATTATATTAGCGATTGATAGTTTATAAGTTCATGGAATGTGCGAAATTGGAATCCTTTCACCGCAGCGTTTTTCGTCTAGTTGAATGACGAACTCAAAGTTGGCTACTCTCAGCTGGCGCTGAAGTGCAATGTTGCTAAGTTTACGATTTTCGGACTTAGAATTCTTTCGGGGCGGTCAAATAAGAAGTTGAGAAGTGTACATGGACACAGATAGTTTTGTTCTTGATATTCAAACAGAAGATGTTTATCAAGATATAGCACAGCCTGAATTGTTTAAATATTTTGATACCACTGAACATTCAAAAATTAAACACCACAACAAAAAGGTGCCTGGCAAGTTAAAAGATGAGACACTTGGTGATGTTATTGTGGCATTTGCTGGGTTAAGGGCCAAGATGTACAGCTTTGAAACATATAGTGGTGCTGTTGCCAAAAAGGCCAAGGGCATTGGCCAAGTGACTGTAGACAAAGAGCTTGAATTTGAAGATTACAAAAATTGCCTCAAATTATGTAGCACAATCAGAACATCAGAATCCAGAATTCAGAGTGTGGATCACTTGTTGACTTCAAATATTGTAAGAAAAGTGGCTCTGGATCCACATGATGATAAGAGATGCATTTTATCATGTGGCATACATACTCTACCATGGGGTCATTGTGATTTGAAAAGTGGTAATCAATGCCCAATTACAGAGCATGATTTGAAATAAATAAACATGCCTATGAACTTATTTGGGTTCAAAAAACAGGCTATTATGGACCTGCCAACACCACAACCCTCTTCTGATATGATATCTAAACTAAGTGCTTTGTTAATTATTCATCTGAACAGCATACTTACAGATGTTGATGATGAAACAGGTAAAACATTGTACATATTTAACAATAAATTAAATCATTACCAATTTGCAATCACAATGCATGGACCCTCTTCTTAAAATTGATTCTGAACTCAAATTGCTGCTTCAAAAATACACTGACTTGGCCACATTGGATAATTTTCAAAGTTTAGAAGAAGCTGTAGCAGCTCTTCAAGCCAAATTTAAGACCCAGGCCACCAACTCTGAGCAATTGAAACAGCAATTGGAAGAGCAGATAAATAATGTCCAGACACAGCTCCAAACAATTGTCGAAAGCATAAAATCACAAGAAGATTTTGATCTAGTGATTTCCACTCTAAAGGTATTGATATTGATATTGATTTTAAAATTTTGGGTGCGTCAGCGCTAAGGCTATTTTGCACCCGTCACACTATATGGGGTCCAGCCCCTTACCGTTTCACATAACAACTCTAACGTTGCTTAATTAAAATCATAAAATTCAATCACTCCAGATACCTAATCTGGACCCCTTGAACAATGCCATAGCCGAGGTTAAAGAAAAAATTGAGACACTTGAAAATTTTATGAACAACTTGCCATCTTCTGATGCTTTGAGTGCAATAACTCGGAGTGTTGCCAATATTAAGCTGCAACTTGAAACATATGAAGATTTTGGAAAAATCAAAGTACCATAACCCATCTTGAGGGTACAATAGCAGCAGTGCAAAGTGATTTGACAAATGTACAAGAATCTCTAGAATCCCGCCTGCCTGGTATTGTAGACACACTTGTCAGTGTCCAGCAACAGATCACAAAGCTTGAAAACCTCAACACTGAATCTGAGCTATCTCATTTTCATCACTTGATCGATGATATCCAAACAAAGCTTGAAATGTTACAACAAACAACACCTACTCAGGCAGATATAGCCCTGCTCCAAAATGCTATGCAAAATGTGGCTGATGCTTCTGAATTAAATAATGTGAAATTGGCACTTGAATCTTTGCAAAATACTGTAACAAATCTGCCTACATCACAGGAACTTAAAAATATTAAGAGAGCTGTGAATCGCATATTGAAATCAGAAGATATCAAGATTATCCAGACAGAGATCAAACAACTTACTCAGACAGTGGCCACTCTACCAACTAATCAACATATTAATGAACTGCATGCCCTGTTTGAGGATATCAGAAGACAGGTCCATGATCTTACTGCTCAAAATTCAAAATTGGCAGTTATTGAAAATTTGCAACAAATTGTAGCTAATATCAAGCAACAGCTAGGGACCATGGAATCCAATCAAGCAAATGCTCTGTCTGTTTTTGCCACCCAGCTTCAAGAGATTGTGCAACAATACAAGAAACTTGTTGTGCACATAAAAATCAAGCCAGGCCATGATGATGTTGTTAGGACCATCAATGAGCACCTTGAATCTGTAACAAGCAGATTGCTTACAGCAGAAAAAGAAATAACCGGCATAATTGAGAATACAAAACATACAGTAATTCTTGAATTGTACAGCATCCCCAACAAAGAATATGATTCACCATTTACACCAGGTGGCAAAATATACATGCTGTCCCCTGCTCAATTTTATTACCAGTTTTTTGTTGGGGGCACACTGAGACCAATCAAGATCAAATATTGGCTTCAACCACAGGCACACCACTACCCCACCTTATCAATAACAAATGCTGACAACAAACCAAAAATCACCAGTGTAGAGTTAGAGGATTTTACAGATCCCAATACATTAGAAACATCTTATGCTGAAGATGATGGCTCTCTGGAATTTCATATACAAATAGGAGACAAATGATATTTAGAAAATCCTGTAGTATCAGCTGCTGAACACCCCATAGTTGCAATATTCTTGTTTTCATATTATGTCTAGACAAATTATTGTTGATGAATTACACAGACAAGCCAGACATAATTATGAGACTTTCACAAAAGTCATTGATGATTTATGGCAAGGGTACCTGATTGAGATGGCAAGTGGACAGTTGAAAAACTCAGATAAAATCAACAAGGGCTACAAGTATCTACTCACTGTAATAGACACATTTTCAAAATTTGCCTGGGCTGTGCCACTCAAATCCAAGACTGGAAAATGTGTTACAGAAGCCTTCAAGACAATCATCAATCAGAGTGGAAGATCACCGCGCTATTTGCAAACAGATAATGGCAAAGAATTTTATAATTCTGTGTTCCTACAATTTATTAAAAGCCAGTCAATAAAACATTACTTTGAGTTACAGTGATCTCAAAGCCTCAATTGTAGAGAGATTCAACAAAACCCTAAAAAATCTTATGTATAGACAATTTACACTTCAAGGTAATTATAAATGGCTTAATATTCTTCCAGAACTTCTACATAAATATAACAACTCGGTCCATTCCACAATCAACATGAAACCCTCTGAAGTAACTTCATCTGATGAGCAAAAATTGATCAGGACTGTTTATTATCCTAGATACCAGCCAACAACAAGAAAAGCCAAATACAACGTGGGTGATCAAGTAAGAATCAGCAAATATAAGCACTTATTCAAAAGAGGCTTTACAAGAAACTGGAGCACTGAATTATTTACAGTGGTTCAAATTAAACCTAGGACCCTTAACACAAATATAATAAAAGACCACCGAGGAGAAATTCTCAAAGCCGGTTCTATGAAGAAGAACAACAACAACAACAAAACTAAACAGCCTGACACATATCTCATAGAAAAAATCATCCGCAGAAAAGGCAACAAGTTATTTGTCAAATAGCTAGGACTCCCAGAACACAGCTGGAACGATGCAGACAAAGTGATAATATGAGCACCTGGGATGTTATAAAAATGCTGCCAGAACCTGAACAGCAGATTAAGAGAAATGGCAAGTTGCTGCCTTATAATATTAGATGTCTTATTGTTGGGCCATCAGCTTGTGGTAAAACTACACTAATAATTGATAATTTTTTATTGGCACCCAACTGGTTAGACTGAAAAAACAGGCACTTGTATGTTTTCTCTAAGAGCTTGGAACAATTAAAATATCAGCAGCTGATGAAGCTATATGATGGATTGGATATTGCCACTTTTGAATCAGATGTTAAGCCACTTCATGAATGTCTCGATAATTCTGTTGTTGTGTTTGATGACATTATACTGGATAATCAAAACAAGGTTAGAAATTTCTTTACACAGGGCCGACACAAAAACATTGATTGCTTCTACCTGGCACAGACTTTTTCTAAAATACCGAAGCAGCTGATCCGAGACAACAGCAATTTTATATGTGTGTTTCATCAAGATCATACCAACCTCAAACACATACATGATGAATATGTAGGTGGGGACTTGAGCTACAATGATTTTTCCAAGTTTTGCAGTAGGTGCTGGAACCAGGACAGCTATGGGTTTGTCACAATTGATATGACAATTTGATTTGATTTGAATTTAAAATTTTGGGAGCGTCAGCACTTAGGCTATTTTGCTCCCGTCACATTATACGGGGGCCAGCCCCTTATCATTACACATAATAACTCTAACGTTGCATAATTAAAAAAAATTAAAATGTTCTGACTTTCGTTAAAAGCTGAGGCTGTAAAGGGGCACTCAGCACACATAAGGACAAAAGAACAGGACAATACAAACAAAATTATACTGGCCATGGGGCCAGTCGCCAGAGCCTCGTTAGTCTTTAGTCCAGGGTGCACTAACGTGGAAGTGAGGTTGACATTTGGGTGTACTATGTGGAAGGTCACCCCTTACACCCCAATTGATATGACAAGAAAACCTAATAGTGGCAAATACAGAAATAAAATTAACAATTTTCTAGACATTGAAACATATATAAATAACCATGAAAAGGCCAATTATTGATGATCTTAAATTAAGAGATTATCTTGTAAAAAGATTTAAGGGATGGAAATCAGAGAACCGAGGAATTTATGAACAACACAAACAAACAGAACAGCCTATTATTGATGCTATTAGTGAATTAGGTAAAAATATCAAAACTGTTACAGATCAAAATCAAAATTTGATCACAGAACTTGTACCTGCAAGGAACATATTAGATTATCCAATCACCCCACTTTCCAGTATTCATACACCTAGTCCTGTTGGTCCTCGAAGAATTGAAGCTACTCAGGATCCTATTGAATAGGGTCTTCTTGCTCAAAAATATTTAAGCACACCTAAAGACAACAAAGATGAGGTCTTTGGCTTATATGCTGACACAGAGCGTGATGGTAGCATCATACATAGAATTGGCAATTTCAGAGTAACATTTATGGGAGATGATATAATTGTATATTCAGAATCTCATCTTGGAGAAAGAGGTGGTTTTGTTAAATATCCCGGCACGCCTGGATTGTGGGAACTGATGACTAGGAAAACGCCTGGCAGCTATACAGATCAAGATTATGAGCATTACAAAGAAATATTAATAAAATCAGATGCTCTATACCAGAACAATGATCCCACACACAAAAAGAGTCAAGTCTAGCAGTGGAGCAAAATACAACAATTTAATAAAGCCCATATGGTCACAGATCAAGACAGGCAGTGGAATCAAACAATACAACACCCTGCCTAAAGAATTTGTGTGGGTTGATGATGTCAGGAAACTTGTAGATAGGTTATTGGTGATAGCTGGGGAGGAAAATGCTGGCAACCACAATTTTTACAATGAAAAGGTTGGAATTATGGACATGATAAGCACAAAATTGTCTAATTTTATAGTGAATGACACTAAGGGGATTGGATATCTTATAAAAATTATTAATACTCTACCACCTAAATTTTGGAATATTTCTGAGGGTCGGGGGTTGGTTAATGACATTATAAACAAGCTGCCATTTGAACTACCCATTAAAGGCTATCAGTATTGTGGTCCCGGTACAAAATTGGACCATAGATAAACAGAGGTGATCCTGGTGTTAATCCCCTAGATGCTGCTTGCAGAGACCATGACATAGCATACAGCACACATACTGATCTTGACAAGAGACATGTTGCAGACAAGAAATTAGAAGAGGCTGCATTTGGTAGATTTTTAAGCAAAGATGCTTCTTTAAGTGAAAGAATAGCAGCATTGGGAACCACCATAGCTATGAACACCAAACAAAAACTGGGGTGGGTTTGTGAATATATATATAATAAACCTAGGATGAAGGCCAAGGGTGTTATGTATCAAATACCTTATGCAGGTCTTAAATCTCTTAAAACTATTGATAGTCTTTTAACCAAAAAGCAGCGCAAGAAAAAAAATTCTTGTATTGCTAAGGGCCATGGTATGAAATTGTTGCTTAGTACCCCCCAATTAAAAAAATTACAGCAATCCAGGAAAAAATCACATGTGGGTGGATTTATATTTACTATCCCGGCCATCTTAGCAGCTTTGGGGGCTGTTGGGAGCTTGGCTGGGGGATCAGCTGCCATAGCAAAAACAGTAATAGATGCCAAGAAAAATAGGGCAGAATTAGATGAAATGAAGCGCCATAACCTGGCCATGGAGAAACAAGGCAAAGGTGTTAAAAGAGCCATGAATAAGTTTAAAAAAAACAAGAGCCGCTTACAAACCAAGATATTGAAGCTTTAATCAAGCCACTGGGCATCAAAAATTTTAGAGGTGTGTACATGTCTGATTCTTTACCAGAACAACCACTCAACAAAGAGTGTGGCATTGTTAATTTGGATAAGTACAAAAATCAGGGCACTCACTGGATTTGTTATCTTAAATATTTAAAAGATGAGGCATTTGTGTTTGATTCATTTGGAGGTGTTCCACCTGAAAATTTAGTAAAATATCTAAAATCAGCTAATCTTTATTACAATAATGCCCGTGTTCAAAATTTCAAAGATGTTAATTGTGGACATTTGTGTTTATCTGTTCTTAGATATATGTCTCAAATAAATAAACCATCAATTGAAAATTTTCAAAAGGCCCTGTGGTATTTAAAACATCATGGGGGTATTCCATCTCACCAGCCAAAAATTCAATATTGAAACTCAAATTACATGATGATATAGTGTATCCCAAAACAATAGCTCTCAGAGCATTTTATGGCATGTACTTGATACCTAATATTACACACCACAACAACAAAATTGCAGTTGGGGATCAAAAAATTGTCATCACTCCAGGGCAATATAATCTGTCCACTCTAAATGCTCAATTACCCAGAGGTATAGTCTTAACTCAAAATTATGTCACTCACAGAGTAGAGATTGTATCTGCTACAGAAACAGTGGATCTGGGTACTATAGGAGAGCTGTTAGGCTTTGAGGACAACACAAAACTTGAACCAGCCATCAAACACACTGCTATTAATATACCTAAATTCTTAGCCATAGAGACTCTGAATATTCACTGTAATGTGGCCGAGGGTATGATCACCAAATCAAATGGCATAGGCACTCACAAACAAACTGGCATTATTGCAACATTCAAACCTAACTCTGAATTTATGGAGCCCATCATCTACACTCCATCCCCAACATTATATTTTCCTGTGTGCCATAATAGAATAGATTATATTGAATTGATGGTCACTAATGAAAAAGAAGAATTAGTTGATTTTGCTGGAGCCACAACAACTGCAATCATAGAGATTAATATTTAAATAAAAATGCATACAAAAAAAAATGGAAAATATTGAGAGTTATGAGCTACAATCATTCCCCCCAAACAGGAGGACATTTGCAAATTTAAATCAACCCAACACAGAGATTGAGGTTGATCTTGATGTAGGGGATGGCTTTATACACCCCCACAGAGCAGATCTATACATCAAATTTGATGTTGTAAAGCTCGATGGTACAGATTATCCGGCAAATTCAAATATAAGATTGGTGGACAATTTTGTGCCGCATCTGTTCTCTGAAATTGAGATCAGAAAGCATGGTGTTGTTATAAACAGAGTAGATTACCCCGGCATTACCTCCACAGCTTTGGCCACACTAAAATTATCCAAAACCGAGGCTTCTTACTACAAAATAGGTGGATTTGAGGCTGGTGATAAAATTATATCTAAGAGCCACACAGTGCTATTCGCAATGCGCCTGTTGCCAGGATTCTTCTCAGATTACAAAGATATTATGTGGAAGGGTGGTTTAAGAATCACATTTAGAAGAGCTGCCAATGATAATAATGCTTTGATGAGTTACAGTACATTAAACCCTACAGGGGAAGCTTTGCCTAATACCCTACCTGATGAGGGCAAGTGCATTATTCAGACTATGGAGCTAAGAATCCCGGTTGTTGAATATGAAGCCAGTTATGCTCTTAAATACAAAGCAGATATAATAAAAAATCCACAGATTCCTTTACAATTTTATACATATCAATGTGTACAGAAACCTGCCACTGGTACCTATTATGAGTTTGATGCTACAAATTCATTCTCCAGTATACAATATGACATGCCAGATTTTGTGGTGGTACTGTTTCAGACTGGAAGACACAATAATCAGGAAAAAAATTCAAGTAAATTTGATAACTGCAACATCAAGAACATATATCTTAAAAATGGCAGAAATGAGGTGTTCCCCAGATAAAATTATAATTTAGACATGTCCAAGGATGATTTTCTTAAATTATATGAAGCATTTACAGCATACAAAAGGGTCACTACTGGCAATACTGACATGTATTACACACCAGATGAATTCAAAGCACAGAGACCCATGTTTGTCATTAACACTTCAAAAAGGAAACAAGTTGTGGTTAATGACAGGACAAACATTAAAATTATCTGTGAATTCCACGATACACTCCCTGATGACATTATATGTAGTGTTATTCTTATAGGGGAAAAATCATATACTTATGATGTAAGAAATGAGAGAGTCCCAGAGCAATTCTAGAGGGCCTCTGCATATCGCACAAGTTGAGCCTGGTGTATATTTAAACTTAAACCGGAAGTAAATATGTGTGTGTGTGTGTGTTTGTGTGTGTGAGGGTGGCTTAGTTTTAGGTGTGGGCAAAAAAAAATATCAAGAGGGGCATATTTTTAACAAGCTTATGGACAACAATCTGACAGAAGTGCCTTTTGTAAGTGTGGACAAATCAATCTGAGGGGGCTCATCATTTCACAGGAACTTCCCGAGGGCATTTTTACAAAAATCTTGGATTAGACGGAGTACCACACTTGAGCAAAAAGCTCATATGGGCATGTTGAGCAAGTTTTAAGTGTAGTCAAATCTGCCTGAGGGGGGTTCATCATTTCTCGGGTTTATATTATATACTTTTATACTACTACTACTGACGTACCTTGGGACCATACTGGGCAGAAACGATTGAACCGGAAGTTATCGTGTAAGGTTTGCCGACTTCCAATTCCTGAATTTTTACATACTCGACTGACAAATTTAGCATTTGTTTTAATGCTTGGAGGTCACTCATTTTTTTTCACTCATATCGAAGAGAAAAATTTCAGGGTGTTAGAGAAATTTAATTTTTTTTCACAATGTGTGTTATTTATATATACCGAAGATTATTTTTTTCACGATGTGTGTTATTTATATATCAAGTTTTGACACGTATATATATTATTATTATTTTTTTAACAGAGGAAGAAAGTTCGTGCTTCGGAAAATGCGATGATGTGCGTGATGATTTCTTCGGTCTCCTGTTTAGACTTGCGCCAATCATCCGTGTATCGTTTTCTCCCCTGCCTCGCCTCGTGCAGTTCGTCCATTCTCTCGTTTAATTTTTCCCCTGCAGCCGAAAGAAGTGTGTCGAGATCACCGCACATCATGCCACTGATCTCCCGAAGATGATCCTTGACAGCCATTTCACAAGGGATATGAAATTCCGGCGTCGTTTTTGCTATGATCAAAAGTTTCCCTATATCCTCACAATCTCCGTTTACTGCGTGTTTGAATATTTTACATAGCAGTTCGTGCGGTAAGTCGGTTATACAAGACGTTTTTTTTTTTACTGTATGTTATTTATATACCCCACCCAAATTTTTGTTTCGTGTTCATGGCTATGGTGGTGCCCAGTGCTGCAAATCTTTCTCCCAACGAAGCGTCTCTGCTGACGAATCTTTCGAAAGCGGCATGCTCCAATTTCTTGTCTGCTTCGTGACGTACATCCTGATCCGTGCGAGTGTTGTTGTAGGCGATGTCGTGATCTTTGCATGCCGCGTCCATCGGATTCACACCCTTGTCTCCTCTCTCCAATCTTTTCTCGAGTTTGGTACCCGGTCCGCAGTACTGGTAGCCAGGTAAATGCATCTCGAAAGGTAACTTGTTGATGATGTCGTTCACGAGTCCCTTTCCTTCGGCCACGTTCCAGAATCTCGGAGGCAGCGTGTTGATGATTTTGATCAGGTAACCTATGCCCTTGTCGTCGTTCACGATGAAGTTGGAAAGTTTCGTGCTGATCATGTCCACGATGCCAACCTTCTCGTTGTAGAAATTACGATTGCCTGCATTCTCTTCGCCGGCTATCACCAACAATCGGTCCACGAGCTTCCTCACGTCGTCCACCCAAACGAATTCTTTGGGTAACGTGTTGTAGCGTTTCACGCCGCTTCCGCTCTTCACCTCGTTCCATATAGGTTTGATGAGATTCCTGTACTTCTCACCGCTACTCGATTTCACCCTATTCTGCGAGGCATCGTTGTTCTGGTACATGGCATCTGTCATGATCAGAATTTCCCTGTAACTCTGGTAATCTTCGTCGGTGTAATCTCTCGGCTGCTTTTTGGCAATGAGTTCCCACAGTCCCACCGTACCCGGATACCTGGTCCAACTATTCTTGTCGCCTAAATTAACTTTAATGTCGTTGCCTTCGAAGGTGACTTTCGATTTTCCAATCTTCCACACCACACCGCCTTCGTTGGTTTCCATGCTCGGATACAATCCGAACACTTCATCCTTGTCGAATTTCCCCGTGCTCAGGTAGTCTCGTGCCAAAGGTCCCAACTCGATTTTATCCGAAGACGTGCTACCTATGGCTTGACGTCGTGCCGGTACGTCCTTCAGTTCGAACGGCGTCGAAGGAATGCTCGAAATGGGCGTGGGTACAGCGTAATTTTTAGCTGCGAGTGGTACGAGTTCGTTGATCAAATTTTTATTTTGTTCCGTGACACTTTTAATTTCTGTACCTAGACCGCTGATGGCATCGATCACAGGTTGATCTTGACGTTTCTTCTCTTCGTAGGAGCCGCGATTCTCGGATTTCCAACCTTTGAAGCGTTTCACTAGATATTCCCGCAACTTGAGATTGTCCTCTTCTTGAAATTGACGTTTTGACATTTTTCTATATACGTTGAAAAGTTTCTGAAACGTCGAATTCTCAGCCTATACGTTCGGTTCTCCTAGTTTTCTTGCCGTCACCCGCTTGAAACTATCCACTTTTTCTAACACTCACTTTTTGTTGTAATGGTTATTTATATATGCTTGTCAGACGTTTGAAAAAAAAAGAACGTTTTTTTTCAAATTTTATTTTTTAGATTCTCACGACATTTGATTTTTTTTTTGATTTTTTCTTGTTGCAAATCTGAAATTGTCCTCTTGTTAGACTTTGAGACGTCTAGATAAACGTTTATTTTATTCCTAATTTTCCATGGTTTGCTTTTCGAGTCATGTCAAAGGTCACGAATCCGAAATCGTCACTGTTCCAACAGTGGGAGCAGAATTTAGAAAATAGATTGTAATTTATGTCAGCCCCTACGTAATCATCGTGTGCGTGTTTTAAATTGGTGTGGTCTTGTCGAAACAAACATATGGAATTATCATTATCGCGTAGCAGTTGTTTCGGAACCTTGGAAAAAGTTTGTGCCAGGTAGAAACAATCCAATCCTTTGTGACGACCTCGAGTGAAAAAATTACGAATCTCGTTGTGATTTTCCAAGATCATGTCGTCGAACACCACAACGGAATTCTCGAGACAATCGTCCAGTGGAATGATTTCAGATGCGAAAGTTGCAATGCCCAGTCCCTCGTACAGTTTCATAAGTTGCTGGTATTTCGGTTGTTCGAGACTTTTCGAAAATACGTAGAGGTGTCTGTTTTCCCAGTCTAACCAATTGGGTGCGAGGATAAAATTATCAATGAGCAGTGTCGTCTTTCCACACCCCGAAGGTCCTACGATCAGACATCGTATGTTGTCGGGGAGCAATTCGCCGTTCCTTTTTTTCGTTCGATTTTCCGAATCAGGTAAACGTTTCACGACGTTCCACGTACTCATAGAATCACTTCATTCGAATCGATCCAACTTGTTCCCGGAAGTCCCAGCCACTTCACCAAAAGTTTGTCACCTCTCTTACGCAAAACTTTTTCGATAAGGTACGTGTCGGGGTATTTAGTTTTAGAGAGTTCCTCCTCGTAGAAGCGCCCCAATAAAATTTCACCGCCACTGTCCTTTATTATATACGTGTGACGGTTCCCGGGTAAAACTCGAACCACGGTAAAAAGTTCCGTGCTCCAGTTTCGTGTGAAACCCCTGTCGAACGTTCGCTTCAATTTAATGATCCTCACCTGGTCTCCAATTTTGTATTTAGCTTTTTTTGTCGTGGGTGTGTACTTTGGGCAGTAAACGCTAGAAATTAAACGCTGCTCGTCGGACTTGGTAAGGTCAGCTGGCTTCATGCCTATCGTTCTGTGCACTGTGT
This sequence comes from Lepisma saccharinum, assembly GCF_977018435.1. Taxonomy (NCBI): domain Eukaryota; kingdom Metazoa; phylum Arthropoda; class Insecta; order Zygentoma; family Lepismatidae; genus Lepisma; species Lepisma saccharinum. The sequence goes on from NC_139240.1 coordinate 12,052,019, forward strand.
GATTATAGTCGTTAACGAGTTCCGGAAGAATGGTGACCCACTTGTAGCTTCCCTGAAGCGTGAAGCGTGACCACATGCGCGATTTCAGAGTGCGATTAAATCTTTCCAGGATGCTGGCTTTGACGTCACTGAAGGTCGAGTAATGTTGAACGTCGTGTTTCCGAATAAACTTTTGGAATACGGCATTGTAAAATTCCTTCCCCTTGTCCGTGTGCAGAAACCGAGGTCGTCTGCCGCCGCTTTCGCGAAACATTGTCTTGAATGCTTCCGTGACGCATGTTCCTGTTTTCGCCTTCAAAGGTAGAGCCCATGCGAATTTCGAAAATGTGTCCATGACGGTGAGGAGGTACTTGTTGCCCTTGTTCAATTTATGTACATTTTTTAACTTGCCGCTACTCATCTCCACGAGGTCACTTTCCCAGAGGTCGTCGATGCCCTTGGTTACCACCGCTAAACGTTCGTAGTTGCGGCGTGCAGGTTTATGCAATTCTTGGACGATGGCTTGCCTAGACATTTTTAGAGATTACGTTTGAAGAGAAGCACCAGCGTGATGGGATTCAAAGAGGGTGGCACCTCGTTCGTGTTTTGAACGATCAGCTTATCGCCGGCAGTCACGTCGAAAACGGTAAGATCTTCGTCTTCGTGTATTTCATATATGTTGCGCGTTTCGTTCCAACGTGCCAGAGGAATGTTTCCTGCTTTCTGGACACCACGATTCGATATCAAGGTCATGGTGGGAACGCTAGGTTTTCTGCCATGAGACCAGTACGAAAATTCGTTTATCTGAATCGTGCCATCGAGGAGAAACTTGTAGTACGGATGATAAGGATGTAACATGTACAGTTTGTTACCTTCGACGAACGTGGAGATTCTCTGTTGATTGGGTACGCTGTTGATTTCGATGGCTTGCAAGGTGAACAATTTGGCGATTTTAGTATCGACGCCGAGCAGATTACTGTGAACGTGTCCAAGTTTATTTTCAATGGGCAACAAATGTTCGACTATGGTATCCGTTACGGCAGAAAATGATGGTTTGATTTTCACTTCCACGTTCAACTGCTTGTAGTTTTCGTTGAGTTCTTGCAACTTGGCACCGAAAGAGGCCAGCGTCGATTCCTGCGTGGATTCCAGCACTACAACTTGATCTCTGATGTTGACGACAATGTTCTGAAGGTTCTCAACTTGATTCAATTTCGAACTTTTCTCGGTAAGATCGTTCACGATGCTTCGCATCTCGGTAAACTGCGTGTGAAGATCCGCGACGCTCTGCGAAGTGGGCAGCGTCGACACCAGCGAACTAATTTCATCTCGAATCTGTTCCACGTTTGCCGTTTCCGTTTCCAGTCGTTTCAGCATTCGAGATATGTTCCTTTTCAAAGCGTGTAATTCTTTGGAGGTGGGGAGATTGGCCACCGTACTTTCGAGATCGCTCAATGAACTTTTGATGTCGCTCGATTCGGATAATGCCGTTTTCAATTTTTCCAAATCTTCCTTCGAAGGCACGCTCGTCCGTAACGATTCCAAGTCACCCTGTATGTTGTCGAGTACGTGATGAAAATGAGCAAGGTTCGATTCGACGTTCAAATTTTCTAAATATTCCATCTTCTGCTGAACCGTGCTTAACGTGTCTTGAATACTCGTCAACGCGCTCGCTTGAACTCTAATATTTTTAATTTCTTTGTTGATCAACTCCAAAGACGCCTGAAGCGTAGCGATGCTGGTTTGAATGTGTTCGAAATCTTGATAAGCCTCCAATTGAATTTTTATGTTCGCAACGCTTTTACCGATGACCTGCAGTTCGTCTGACGATGGTAGGTTCGTCATGGTATCTTCCAAAGTCTGTAACTTGGATTTAATTTCTTCCAACGTGCCGGTGAATTCTTCTTGTAATTTAGAAACGACGACATGCAAGCGTTCTACATCGATATCATTCACGACGGTTTGAAGTTCAGAGAAATTCTTTTCGATTGCGGAAGTTCGTTCTTCGATTTCGAGTTTCAATTTTTCCAAATCTTCATTTTTCGATTGAAATTGCTGTAATTTGGCCAAATCATTTTGAAGCGAATCCACGCTCAACTGTATATTTTGAACGTTGTCGTAAGAAGGTACGTCAACATAATTTTTTATGAGCGTTTTCAGTTCGGAATCGATTTTCAGAATAGGATCGAGACATTGCGTTTGGAGGGTAGCGATTTCCGACTCTAAACTTTTGTTTAAGGTCTCCTGCAAAGCGATCAAATCGCTCCTCAACTTTTTAATTCGAACGTCCAACATGAGAATCTCTTCTGCGTGGTCTACACGCTTGGTGTTGCCGAAAATGTCGTTAGGCATTTTGTTAACGGTTATTTATAATAGGATCGACGATTCGTAATTCTACGAAGAGAGGAATGAGTTTGTCGTAATCTCCTAGGAGTTCCACGTAAAGACAATCTCCTGCAGACACATCGTACGCCATGTTAGAAAGCACCTTGTCGTGCTTCATTCGAAAAATGTTCTTGCCGCTAGAAATTTTAATATTTCGCCCTTCGTTCTCCGGATTCACTGTGATTTGAAGTTTCCCATCGATCGGAATTTCGTAAAAATGTAAATTGTTATTGAAGACGTAAAACATCTTGCCCACATCATCATCCAATTTCGTCCAAATACTGTTGAGGTGAACGATCAACAGACCGTTGAGTTTGGATAACACGGAAGGTAAGAGGTTATTGGAATTTGGTGGTGCAGTTTCCATGTTGATCTGTTTTCAAAAACCAAAGAGATTCATTGTCCTTGTTAGTTATTTAAATTAAATTTCTACATGGTGTGCCCCTTTGTAGATCGAATAAAGAAAAGAGAAGATTTTCCTCTGCAGCGATGCAATTCAAAAGGCTCGAACATGTAATTATGTCATTAGATCACGATGAAGAAGAAAAAAGTAAGAGTTGAAATTAATGAGCCTCGTTTAGAGCGAGCTTAACGACATAATAACAACTTCCACTTTTCATCGCCCGAGGGCTCCTCTTTTCCTCCGTATGTTTTTGAAGAATGGCAAAAGGCACAGTGGACTTCATGGCTATGGGGTTACAGTTAACACACGTCACATTTATTACTTCCATTGCCACTGCCACTGCCCCACTCTATCGTGTGGATTTGACAATCGAGAACACGTAACTTGTTGTCTCTGGCATCCAATGCTACTTTGGTTACGCGCGTCGTATATAGTTCGTGTAATTTATTCGCAATGCGATGATCGGTGCTAAGTTTTCTTTTACCTTGAAACAGGCATTCTTTGTAATCTTGCATAGTAAATTTACTGGTACTTATTTTTCCTACCCCTTTCGCTTTCTTGATCTCTTTTTCTTCTGCAATCTTGACGCAGTACATTTTGGCACGAAGCCCCGCAAATTCGCTGATGTAATTACCAGCCGCTTCGTCTTTGAACTTTCCTATGGTCATTTTATTTTCTGTCGAATGCAAGTGATGGCCTGATGGTAAGTTGCTAAAATCAAAAAGATGCTTCATCGAACTCAGATCATGTTCGAGGCTTGGTGTTTGGATTAGAAAAACGAAGCTATCCGTGTCAATGTAACATATTTCAATGTTATCTCCATAAAAGGGTTGAAACTGATCGTAGTAGGATTGGTACATGTGCAATTTAGAGAGTTCAAAGACGTTGGCACCTATGGCAATCGGCTTGTTGAGCATCACATGCTTCTTGTTCTTCTCGACGAATATCAGATTCTCGTCGAAAATGGTGAAGTTTTTGAAGTAGGGGGACGCGACGATCTTCTCGAATTTCTTTTCGTCCGTGACCAACGTTGCGTCGATGTAATTGCGCACGTTCTCCATCGTCTTGCCGTAGATGGCGTTGTTAAATAGTTTGTACAGATCCTTGTCTGCAGGCGATGTTGATTGCGCTCTGCGTTGCGTGTTCTCGGCTATGTAGGGTTCGAGCCACTTGCTCTGTCGGAACTTTAATCCTCTATGTACTTTCTTCACCTGCACGCCGTGACTCACGTAAAATTGGAGGAGTCGGTAGTGCAGAACGTAATTCCGCTTGTTCTCCATGCTTAGTATTAGTTTTGGCTCCGATCCTCCAGGTGGCTTCTCTTTGGTGGGGGCCAGGGCCAATCCGTGATGTTTCTCGTGAAGCGTTTCGGGGTAATCGAGATCCACTTCCAAGAAACAGCCCCATTCGTTATTTTCGCTCCGGTTGAGAAAATCCTCGCAGGAGAGTTCCTCTTCGGTCATCCACTCGTAGTCGCTGATGGGAAGACACTGGGACATGGAATGGCCATATAAGTTGTTGACATCCCAGTAGACGATGTAGGTGTTGGGCTTCGATGCATCGTAACCAGGCGTATGAGGATTGTTTGCCTGAGCATGGCGCCGGGGACATTGGACGATGCCACCGCGTATCGCACTCTCCATGAAGGCATACTGTTCTTTCTCTGCGATGAGCCCCAGTTCCACATTGGTGTATTTCATCATAGATTCCCAAGTCAATCCTGGCGTCGTGAAGAAATACGCAGGATCCAACTTGTAGATCGAGATGCATCTCTTGCGAAACGACTCGAAAATATCCATGAGAAGTGTCACGTCTAATTTAAGATAGAGATCGTGATAATCACGAAAAGTTTGGCAATTGAAGGCCGTCCACACACTACGAGCGTGTTCGTAGTCCTCTTCGGAACAGACGTCCTCCGTGAGATGAGAATAAAATGCCTCCCGGTGTGGAAGTTCCGTCTCGTCAAATTTGTCGAAATCGTTGACGTACTCGTAGGGGTAGACGCCCTTGCGACGTAACAGATTCAAATTCTCATCTCCCGAAAACATTTGCTTGGTGGCCACAAGATCTTCGTCGCCAAGTTGAGATGCAAGGGTGGCGAGGCTGGAGGACAGGAAATTGTAAGAGTCCAGGATTCTAACTTCCACACTTCCTCCTTCTTCGAGAGGGATCCACACTCTCACTGCAATATACTTCTCGCTCGTTCTAGGGATGATCCTGATTCGAGTCGTGATATTGTGCAACTCTTTGATGAACAGATGCGTATCGTATTTTTCCGTGTAATGCAGAAACACGGCAACGAAATGCGACTCCTTAATTTTAAGATTGCATGAATTACAGATGGTGCTCAGGAATAATCCATTCTGATGGTCATGGTGTACGACCTTGTGATTTTCGGGGGTGAAAGCCTGGTTACACTCCGCGCATCTTGTCGCCGTGTCATGTCTTCGTTGTTGTTCCGTTGTCAGAGCAGGTGGAAAAACGTAAGAACCTTTCAGGCTGGGTGCAAGTTCTCTTGCGCATTCCGCTACCTTCTTAACAAAATGTTTTGCCGCATCAGGTCCACAATACAAGATGACATCATATAATTTTTCTCCGTAGATGGAGAAACTGCAAGGCTCGTGGTGAAAAATTTGGATTGTGCTTGAGGTAGAGGGATCAGGGTTGCAAGACGTCATGGGAACTTGGAAGCTTTCAAAGTCGGCATAAAGGACAACGGGATGGTGGAGAAGAGCCTGGTGTTTCTGAAATTTCATCTTGGTTCCGGGTTCCGGCATGACATCTTCGGGTTCTGCATTCACGGAGCCAAAACACTTGTGCTGTTCTTTCATCTTCTTTCCCACGCGAAAAATTCTCAAACATCGATCGCAAATTTCAATCCTATCGTGATCCTTGCTCATCTGTCTTCCGACTAGGCGAGAAAAATTCCGTATCAAACTGTAACGCCCATCTACAAGCAAGAGTCGAATTACATTATTCTGGCTTCTCTCAGGTCTTAACACACGAATGTTGTCGCAATCGTCAACCCCAAACACAGAAATATCGATATCTTCTCCTTTTTCCTCTCTAGTTTTTTAAAAATTGATTGATCTTATTCAGGGGCACAGGATAGGAAATTCCTCTCATCACATTTTTGTATTTCTTCTCGTATCGTTTGTAATTGGACAGGCGTTCGGGGTTAACATTATTAGCTGGGTGTAATGCAGCAATGACAGACCATAAGAAACTCTTCGCATCATTACTTTCTATGTTTAACACGGCTTTTTTTTTAATGTCTGGTGCAGAATTTTTTGTTTTTGTTTTTTGTGTGCTGCGTAACGGTTTGAACTTGCACACTCGAAGCTGCAACATGTGGTTGCGACCGCAAAGACTCCATCCGCTTCCGCGTCCTTCAAAATCTTCTTGTTTTTGTCCCAGATGCTCAAATAGCCGTGTCACAATCTCGTCAAGATCGTCGTGATTGCCCTCATGTAAGCCTTCGCACCCTACGTAAAAGCTGAAAGTGCTTGTCTCGGACGAGACAACTTTCTCATACAGCAGGGTCAAGACGAGATGAATTTTAACTGAAACATTAATGAGGCAATCACGTAATTGATCAAGGGGTGTAAGGGGTGACCTTCCACGTAGTACACCCAAATGTCAACCTCACTTCCACGTTAGTACACCCTGGACTGAAGACTAACGAGTCTCTGGCGACTGGCCCCATGGCCAGTATAATTTTGTTTGTATTGTCCTGTGTTTTGTCCTTTTGTCCTTATGTGTGCTGAGTGCCCCTTTACAGCCTCAGCTTTTAACAGAAGTCAAAACATTTTAAGATTTTTAATTATGCAACGTTCGAGTTGTTCTTTGTAATGGTAAGGGGCTGGCCCCCGTGTAATGTGACGGGAGCAAAATAGCCTAAGTTCTGACGCTCCCAAAATTTTAAATTCAAATTCAAAAGTAATCTCTACACCTAGATTAAGAACATATTTCAACAGTCCCAGAAACACAAACACTATGTTTCTCACACTAGTAACTGAGGGAGAAGTCGAGAAGGTAGTTATAAATTTAAAAAATAAGTATTCATCAGGGCCAGATGAATTTTCAAGTTCTCTTCTAAAAAAATGTGCGAATAGTATTTTACAACCACTAGTAAGTATTTGCAACACATCTCTAGAAACAGGTATTTTTCCTAGTGAGTACAAAATAGCAAAAGTGACACCATTATTCAAGAAAGGCAACAAAGAAGAATGCTCAAACTATAGGCCAATTTCTCTTTTATCGGTCTTCTCTAAAGTAATAGAGAAAATTATGCTAAATAGATTAGTAACTTTCTTAGAAAAATACGACATCTTATCCAAACATCAATTTGGATACCAAAAAAGTAAGTCAATATCAGAAGCTATTTTTGAATTTACAAATAACATACTAAAATCGAGAGACAAAAAAATGCATGTGCATGAATTATTTTTAGATTTCACCAAAGCATTTGATTTGGTTCAGCATGACATTTTACTAGATAAAATGGACCATTATGGTATCAGAGGTTTAGCAAAAAAAATGGTTCACCTCTTATTTAAAAGACAGATGTCAGTATGTAGATATTAACAAAATCAAATCAGACCAACTGTTCCTCAATACAGGTGTACCGCAAGGCCCAATTCTAGGATCAGTTTTATTTTTACTCTACATAAATGATCTTCCAGAAACCTTATCAGAGTCTCAAACAATACTTTTTGCGGATGATACAAATATCATAGTAAAAAGCCTCGAATATGAGCAACTTGAAAAGAATTCCATTTCAACAACAACACAACTAAACACCTGGCTAAACAACAACAAGCTTTCCCTGAATGTTATTAAAACATTTCTAATAAATTTTAATCAAGCAAAACAAATAAAAAAACTTAAATGTGATTATTAACAATGAAGTTGTCAAAGAGTGCAATGCAATAAAATTCTTAGGAGTATGGATAGACACAAATCTGTCTTGGGACATGCATATTACTAATTTAACTCAAAAGTTAAGCAGGCTCTGCTACATGATGAGAATTTTGAGAAATGTTTTAACTTTGAATGATTTAAGGACAGTATATTTTGGACAGATTCAACCTGTACTCACATATGGTATCTCTTTCTGGGGCAGTTCACCCAAAATGCAGAAAATTTTTATTTGGCAAAAACGCATATTAAAAATTATGAAGAATGTATCCCTCTCAAACCCAACAAAACAAATTTTCAATGAATTTCAAGTATTACCTCTTCCATGTTTGTAAATATTAGAAACGTTGTACTTTATTCATACAAATTCTAAAATCTTCTCAAAAAATCTGGACATACACAAGTACAGCACTCGTATGCAGAACTCCCTCCACCTTTCTACTGTCCGCACATCCAAAACACATAGTGGTCTAGGATTTCAAGGTGTAAAACTCGATAACAAGCTGCCAGAGGAATTCAAGAATCATATTCCAACCAAATTTAAAATAACGGTAAACAGCTTGCTTATGAAGTATTTGTTTTATAGCACAGAAGAGTACTTAAATCATATTTTTCATTAATAAACATAACCTTTGACTTTTCTTGTATTTTTATGTTCACTAATAGTCATAACCTTTGATTTTTCTTCTATTTTCTACGTTATTCCATACTCGCTTATACTTTTTAATATGCATAAGTATGTGTTAATTCCTTTGTACTCAAAATCATACATGTAATTTTATTTTATACTCTTTATACTTTTTAATATGCTTAAGTATGTGTTAATTCCTTTGTACTCAAAATTATACATGTAATTGACCTATCTCATATCATAGTGCTATTTGTACTCATATGATCAAGTGGATGGAAATAAATCTTATCTTATCTTCGGTTTTGAATGAAAAAAATTGTTAATTTTGTTGTGCCAACCCTCTACAGCATTGGTAGTTCTGTCTCTCCTTTCATAACATGTCCAAAGAGATATAGGTATATCTTCATTTTCTACCCATTGATCGACAAAATAGTCAAAATATTTCGTGAGATTCTCATTACACGCAGCTGTGGAGTGAATCTCGATGAAACCTTCTTCTACGTGTTCTGGCTGTAGAAAGGCAAGGGCTGCACACATCCTAACGTGAACACTGACGTCTTGATCTTCGCGGTAGTCAGTACTGAGTCCTAGTTCATGCACTTTCCTCCACAAGTATTTCTTCATATGGAAGTGGCAACCATTGATATCTGTGAGAGGGAACACTTGTCGAATAGCCGATATTGCTGCTGATTCGAAGTCAATATTGATCTTCAGTGGCTTCCACTCAGGAATGACTTCCTAGATAAGACGAAACATACGGATGTAAGTTTCCTTTCTCTTGTTCGGCAAAAGGGCAAACGCCACTGGATAAACGTTTGTTTCTTCCTGCGTACTTTCGAAGTCCGCATGTATTGTATAGATCTGTTCAAATTGCTTGCTGCAGCTCTTGAACGTTCCATCCATGAAAAATACCGTCGATTTTGATTTTGATTTTAAAATGTTCGGTGCGTCAGCACTAAGGCTATTTTGCACCCGTCACACTATACGGGGTCCAGCCCCTTATCTTTACACATACTAACTCTAGCGTTGCTTAATTAAAATCATAAAATATTAAAATGTTCTGACTTTCGTTAAAAGCTGAGGCTGCAAAGAGCACTCAGCACACATAAGGACAAAAGAACAGGACAATACAAACAAAATTATACTGGTCATAGGGCCAGTCGCCAGAGCCTCGTTAGTCTTCAGTCCAGGGTGTACTAACGTGGAAGTGAGGTTGACATTTGGGTGTACTACGTGGAAGGTCACCCCTTACACCCCAAAAATATCGTCGATTGCTTAAGACTTTCTCCACCCTTCTCGCCACTGAAAATTAAAATCCTTTCATCCGAGGAGTCATCACTCAAAAGAAAGCTGCTGCCATCAGTCATTCTCAAACATTCATCCTCAAGAATAACTTCGTCGCGCGTTGTCGGTTCCTACTGGTTACCTCTAGCAGCGCACCTGTTCCTCTGCAAGGTTCTCCTAATGTGGAGATGTGATGGAATTTCAGTAAAGAAGTCATAACCTCTATTATGCAGATCAACAATTTCTTCAGCACAGATTTGTGAGATGGGGTGGATTCCTCCCGTGCTCTCTTTGCCTGCAAATATATAATATTACAATATTATATATTATAATATAATATTACAAGGTACAGTTTAAAAAAAAAACTTGTAATTGTCAGAACAGACCATGATAAAACACACAAATGATCCCGTCCTGAACAACAATTAATCTACTCTTTGAAAACTTGAAAATAAATCGATAAATACTGATTGTACAACGTACCTTGAAAATTTGTTTCTTGACATCCAGTTGAGCTTCTTCCGGCGGGTTACACTGATGATCTGTGGTTTCCAAAACGATATTACCAGAACTTTTCATTCTTCCTTTACAGTTCCGAGATTTTTCTTTCAGGCATGCCCAGGAAATAACTCCTTTTGTATTTTCACGATATTTCCTATAAGCATATCCCATGTAATGTGCTGAAGGCTTCCCCTTGTTAGTGTTGATAACTTCCATTGCAATAGAAGCTGTGTCTACAACTGACTGATTCTCGCGAATACGCCAGCAAGTTGTTTGTGACCTAGGCATGTGCAGGTGTTGTCCGCTTATGTCTTTTGTGAAAATTTGAGTATCGTCTCCGCTCTTCCCCCTCCTCTGTCCGCTTTTGACGCGCAATTTCCTCTGTCCGCATTTGCCGTGAATTCTTTTCTGTCTTGTCAGGAAGGAAAGCGTACAACACTGGAATCACTGATGTGGTTTCTTGACAGCTTCCTATGTCCGCATGCAATGTGTACAGTTGGTAGAACTGTTTGGAGCAGCTGCTGAACGTACCGTCCAGGAAAACACATTGACTGCTTTCTAGGGCATATTTCAAGCCCTCATACGCAAGACAAAGTATTCTTTGTAACGCGCTTTTTTGACTAGCATATGCCGGGATCGATGTTACGAGATCCAATCCCTTGTTCACTGGCACCAGGTTCGAAAGATGTCGCAAACAGGAGTTTGAACTTCATCTCGGGCACGTTTACGGCAAACTGCTAGTGGTTTCTTAATTTCGCACTTCACCTCATCTGGAGCACAAGAATGGGAAGTAAGTTGGAGGATATTTTCCCCCTCTGTCTTTAATAAACCCTTGCATTTCATCTTCTTTTCATTGATGCAGGTCTGAAATTACATATAAAGTGTGATTAAAATTCTATACAATTCACAACAAGACCTAAACATTCACAACAAGTATGTCTACATAAATAAACTGTTTATATGTTATACGGTTTGATTTTGATTTGATTTTGAATTTAAAATTTTGGGAGCGTCAGAACTTAGGCTATTTTGCTCCCGTCACATTATACGGGGGCCAGCCCCTTATCATTACAAATAAAAACTCTAATGTTGCATAACTAAAAATGTTAAAATGTTCTGACTTCTGTTAAAAGCTGAGGCTGTAAATGGGCACTGAGCACACATAAGGACAACAGGACAATACAAACAAAACCATACTGACCATGGGGCCAGTCGTCAGAGCCTCGTCAGTCCTCAGTCCAGGGTGCACCAACGTGGAAGTGAGGCCGACATTTGGGTGTACTACGTGGAAGGAGCACCCCTTACACCCCATATGTTATGTTATACGGGCACTCAGTACATACAAAGGCAAAAAAACAGAACACACACAAGATTATACTGGCCATAGTGCCAGTCGCCAGAGCCTCGTTAGTCTTTAGTCCAGGGTGCACTACGTGGAAGTGAGGTTGACGTTTGGGCGCCTACGTGGAAGGTACCCCTTACACCCCAAGATTTGATTTGATTTTAAAATTTTTGGGTGCGTCAGCACTAAGGCTATTTTGCACCCGTCACATTATACGGGGTCCAGCCCCTTACCGTTACACGTAACAACTCTAACGTTGCTTAATTAAAATCATAAAAGATTAAAATGTTCTGACTGTTGTTAAAAGCCGAGGCTGCATAGAACACTCAGCACAAATAAGGACAAAACACAGGACAACACAAACAAAATTATACTGGCCATGGGGCCATTCGCCAGAGCCTCGTTAGTCTTCAGTCCAGGGTGCACTACGTACACCCCAAGATTTAATATATTTCAGAGATGTATTGAAATACAGAAAATTACATATTGCAAAATTTTGAACAGTCTTTCCGCAATACATAGTAGTACACATGAGCGAAACTCTCTTCATGCAAATGAGAAACAATAAGAAAACAAAACTACTACAAAACCCATTTTACCCGGGACAGTGGGGGTAATATCAGCACACCGTTGGGGAATATGAGCATGATGAGTTTGAAAGGAAATATTACAAAATGTACACTAAAGGCAAGTGTTGATATAACACTGAATGATTCTTCAATAAGGTAAATATCATAACATTAACTTGTATGTCTCAAATAGCCCTTCACCCGCGACAAGCAGGGCAGATAAAATGTACTTCCTCCTCCTCTATGCCAACGCAATTATTATGATATCACATAGAACAGTGTTCACAACGTATCCACTCTTCACCTTCATTGTCTCAATGATACCAACCCTTGCATATACGGCACTCGCTATCTTCGCCGCTAGATGCAACTGTAGATGGAATTGTACCTGAACTTTCCATGGATCGTGCAGACACATGAGTGAGACGCTTCTTTTTTACTGCAAAAGTTGTTTCTGATAAGGTAAGCTCCCTTGCTTGCCTTCTTGGTGTCACAGGTGGCTGGTAAAAAACAGGAATTGGTGACAATGTGCGCACAAGTTTCCGAGGTGAATATCTTTTGCTTGCAAGCGTGTTTTCACACTTTGATCTTACTGCATGTGAAGATGTAGAAGCAGCGTCAGTGAACGATCCAGGAGCTGCAGATTCACACCTCCGAGATCCTGATCAGGATGGACTGTTGACAGACTGGAATTGGTTGGACCGGTGTAGTTCTATCCTCTTGGTTGTACGATTGATTGATTGATTTGGTGTTTTAAGTCCACTTTATGCACAGTAAGGCTAATCTGGACTGGACCTGCAGTTTAAAGTGGGATCCGAACCACTTGTGCCTCCACCGGGTATCGAACCCGGGACCCCTTGATTACAAGGCGACGGCGCTACCACTGCACCAGCGGGGAGACCTCTTGGTTGTACGAGGCTGTGTCGTCTCGCAATAAGGATCTTTCATCATGTGTTCTCATGTGCTTTGCTTGTTAGGTTTGCCTATTGGTCGTTCGTCTGTACGTTTGTGGCAAATGGAATGCAAGAATGAAACAATGAGTAACATACAAAACCAAGAGCTACAATACGTGGACGTATGTAACAACTCTTAGCAAGGGCAAGGAAATATCTATCCCAGGAGGTCACTAGCATGAAGAATCAGCAAAGAATAACTACATACGTAGGCTTGATACGAACGTGCCCACCGCGAGCGAGATTGCATTTCGATACACTTCCGTTAGCAGTCCACAGTTTTTTTTTAAGTTTTCAATTCAAACGATTTACACAGAATCTATACTATAAGCAGCAACATATCATAGGATGCAGTATTTCTTTACAGCGTAATGAGATTTCTGAGGTTTGGAAATATATTCCATGTCTCTGAATTATTTGTTTACGAAATGCCCATCATCTCCTTATCAGAATTCTTATGCCCATTTTACCCCAACTTGCTTTGCTCATATTTCCACAACTTGCAATATTCTACGTAAGTTTGTACTACTCCATTCACAACGCGGGACACCGGGTTATGCCATTTCCATTGCATGGTTCTTTGTTGTAGTTTCGTTGTTTCTATGTCAGTTTCCCGTTATTTTACGTTATATTCTGCTCAGATTTAACTCCAACTATTCTAAAATAACACGTGCATTTTTTACTATAATTTAGAACAGCACTTACCTTTCAACAGCCACACAATCTTCCTTGTCTTCAGCTGCGACGTGACAACCAACACATACGACAACTCCCCCTCCATGTAGGACTGCCTTGACGGGGCTTAGTAGGGAGGCCATTATCATTTTATAATTTCACTCATTCTTCACATCCATATCTCACGTTTTCACCATTCCATCACGTCATTCATCTCAATATCTTTGACCTCCCTATAACTAAGGGTCCTTGAGTTGAATTGAATTTAAAAGTTCGGGTGCGTCAGCACTAAGGCTATTTTGCACCCGTCACATCATACGGGGTCCAGCCCCTTATCGTTACAAATAGCAACTCTATCGTTGCAGAACTAAAATCATAAAATATTAAAATGTTCGGACTTTCGTTAAAAGCTGAGGCTGTACAGGGGCACTCAGCACACATAAGGACAAAATAACAGGACAACACGAACAAAATTATACTGGCCACAGAGCCAGTCGCCAGAGCCTTGTTAGTCTTTAGTCCAGGGTGCACTACGTGGAAGTGAGGTTGACTTTTGGGCGCCTACGTGTGGAAGGTACCCCTTACATCCCAACTAAGGGTCCTGCTAGAGGAGACAACCTCGATAAAAAAAAACCTATCCCAATGTTAGTTGCACGTGCCGATGGGACAGTGTTGGCTGCAGGGGTAGGTGCAGTCGCGAACGTGTCCTCGGGGATTTCGGTTTTGTTCTCGAGTAGCCTTCATTTTTTGGTGGTAGGCCTTCCTCGGCATAGAGGGCATGTCGAGGCGACAATTTATGGACCCTCCTAAAAAAATATTTGTATATGGGTACAAAAAACAACTCAAACGGGGGAAAACCTCCAAAACGAGCGCGGCCTTCGAGCCCGCTTCAATTGTTGGAAAAGACAAGTAACGTGCCACGTAATCTTGTACTTCAGAAGACCGACGATGAATCTGCAACAACAAAGAAACATGGACCTGCTACATTGAAGGACCTGTCCCGTTTCTTATCAAGAAACAGCTAGACTACGCCGCTGGTTCAGATATACCAGAAATAAAGTTGCTGAGAAACGGGAGTCTACTTATCCAGACCAGCACAGATCGCCAGACAAACAACCTTTTAAAGCTAAGATCTTTGGGCGACTTACCTGTTAATGTTGAACCCCATCGTCAACTTAACAGTAATAAAGGGCTGATTCGCCACTGGGATCTGATAAATGCTGAGGAGGAAGAGATTCTTGAAGCACTCTCAGATCAACATGTCACCGCAGAGCAGCGAATGAACACCAGAAAGTTCCGAGAGCTTGTTCCAACTGCTTCACTTATACTGACGGTTCAAACGACCACTCTCCCAGATAGGGTACGGGCTGGATAAATGAGACAAAGTCCGGCCGTACATCCCTAACCCGATGCGGTGTTTCAAATGCCAGCACTTTGGGCACACTCAGCCTTCCTGCAAGGCCACTACCGCCCTTTGTGGTAAGTGTAGTCATCCTGATCATGGGACCGAACCTTGTTCTTCTGGTCCCAAATACATTAATTGTCAAGGCGAGCACCAAGTCTGGCATCGTGACTGCCCCACTTTACAACAACAGAGGAAAATCAGAGAGTTGGTCGTCACAGAGAAAATCTCCGCTGGTGAAGCAAAACAATGTCTCCGTGAAAGTATACGCACCATTTTACCTGTGCCATTTGCTACAGTTGCTGCAGCTGCTCTTAACTGTAGCAATGTAGGTGAACAAACCAGCGACGTGTGCACTCAAATAACAACGCTTCCTGTAGTAGCTCGCCCTGCTTCGAGGAAACCAGCAACCACGCCTCGGTCCACAGACAAGAAGATCCAAGTCCAGTAGCTCTCCAGTCAGGGCGGCATCGACCACCCTGCTCAAAGCACCCGCCTACACTCCCCCTTCGCCCTCTGTGCCCTCACCCGAGGACATGATACAGGACGAAGCCGCGGATGAAGAATTTATCAAGGTGACAGGGCCTAGAAATAGAGTACGCCTTAAAAGGTAACTATCATACCTACAGCTATGGCTTATTGTCTCCAATGGAACCTTAACGGTTTCCGTACACATCTCGAGGAACTGCAAATCCTAATATCTGAATTTGACCCTGCCATCATATGTCTCCAAGGGACACATTTTCGTCCAAATGAATCAGTGATTCTGAACGGATACACGCTTTACCGCACCGACAAGCTTCCTGAGGGTCGTCGTGCACATGGTGGTGTTGCAATACGTGTCCGAGATGCCATCCACTCAACACCAATCTTTCTCACCACCAGCTGTCGCTCTGCGGGTTCATCTACCACAGCCAATATCTGTGTGCTGTGTTTACATCACAAGGGAGGAGCGATTCTCTCTTGAGGACCTCCTTTCTTTATTCGAACAACTTCCATCTCCTGTAGTTCTCTTGGGCGATTTTAATTCCTACCATTGTTTGTGGGGCTCCGTTCGTACAGAACCCCGGGGTCATATTGTAGATCAATTCCGTGAGGCATCAGGTTTAACGTTGCTGAATGATGGGACTCCCACATATTTCAGTCCTTCCTCAGGCACATACTCTGCGTAGGATTTGTCCTTCTGTAGTCCCAGCCTTGCTCCTACCACATCTTGGAGTCTTCACCCTGATCTCTGTGGGAGTGATCACTTCCCACACTTCCAGCCATCGACGCCTTAGATATATTTGTGTCACGAGTGCATGATGCTGCACGCACCTCCATTCCACATTCCAGTGGACCTGCGAGGCGACGCCCAGTCAAGGACGGCAATCATGCCCTAGATCGATTCAATAAAAACCACACTGCCACAAACCTCGAGCAGATCCGCATTAAACGTGCCGTGCCCGTCGGCTCATTCGAGCCAATACGAAGGAGTGCTGGGTCCAATACGTGTCTTCTTTGACGAAGCAGGTTTCGTCGAAAGCAGTTTGGACCAAAGTACGTCGAATCCAGGGGGGTGTATCTACTCCTCTGAGTGCTCTGGAGCACGATGGGCCGCTGTACAGTTTCCGGAGACATAGCTAATATCTTGGCCACACAGTTTTCTGACTCGTCTAACTCGGAAAATTATGAACCACGTTTCCGCCGTGAGATGGACCGTCAGGAACGACGCCCTCTAATTTTTCGAAGTCTGAAAGGGAGTTCGATCAGGCGCTTCGAGATTCTAAGAATACAGCTACAGGAGTGGACAAGATCCACTATGAGATGCTTCGTCATCTGCCCATTGGAGCAAGCCATTTACTTCTGGCGGTATTTAACAGGCTTTGAATGGAGGACTCTCTCCCTACCTCCTGGAAAGAAACAATTATCATTCCCATCCTGAAACCAGGTAAACAACGCATCCCAGCCTCGAGTTATAGGCCTATTGCCTTAACTAGCTCTGTGTGCAAGTTGATGGAACGCATGATCAACAAGCGTCTCAGCTGGTTTTTGTAGAAAAACTGTTTGATAAGTAATTTTCAATGTGGTTTTGGCTCCAACCGTTCCGCACTGGACCATCTGTTTCAGCTGGAAACACACATTCAGGACGCATTCCTCAACAAGGAACATTTAGTTTCAGTTTTCTTTGAAAGCATATGACACAACGTGGCGCTTTGGCATCATAAAGCAGCTCCATTCCTGGGGCGTCCGTGGCCATATGGCGTACTTTATTCAAAACGTTTTATCAGATCGTTTGTTCCGCGTACGTGTTGGGAACTCCTTTTCGGATCTTCACTAACAAGAGAACGGTGTCCCGCAGGGCACCGTACTTAGTGTGACTCTGCTGGCCATAGCAGTGAACAGTGTTATGGCAAGCATATTTGCCCCTGTACATGGTCTTCTGTATGTAGACGACCTCACGATCTTTTGTCGCTCACGGAATCTCGCGTCAGCTTCTCGTCAACTACAACTGACGATAAACACTTTAGTTGAGTGGTCCTCCCAAACAGGTTTCAGCTTCTCATTCGAGAAATCCGTGTGTGTCCACTTTTGTCGTCAGCGCACATGTCATTTAGATTCTGACCTGTACATGGAGAAATCTCCCCTGTGCTTCGTGAAGGAGGTCCGCTTCCTTGGCCTCATTTTCGATAAGAAATTAACATGGCTACCTCAGCTTCGCCAGTTAAAGTTCTCTTGTCTTCGAGTTCTCAACCTTCTACGCGTTTTATCACATACTTCTTGGGGTGCTGATAGGACGGTACTGCTTCGCCTGTACCGTGCACTCATCAGGTCGAAGCTCGATTATGCCTGTGTTGTGTATTCTTCTGCCCGCCCATCTAGACTTCACATCCTAGACACCGTCCACCATGCTGGTATACGTGTGTGTTCTGGTGCCAGTTTGTACGTAGAGGCATCTGAGCCGTCGTTGTCTCTGCGAAGACAGCGGCTGGTAGTGAACTACTTCCTCCATCTTAGGCTCGATGCCTTTACATCCTTCATTTGACACCATCTCAGACGAGAGTAGGCTGCCAAGGTATCGGCTCCACCCTAGAGCAACTAGACAATTTGGTGTCCGTGCAGACGAGATCCTGTCAGCACTTGGTATTGACAGTGATCTTCCTGGCGTCTCTCAACTCATTCCGCCTCTCCCTACCTGGGAGTTTCCTGCACCTTCTATCGATTCCTCTCTGAGTGCCCTTCCAAAGGCAGTATACCAGTAACGGTTTTTAGAACTTCTTGCGAAGCATCCCAATTTTAGTGTGTTTAGTTTACACGGATGGGTCCAAGAGAGCCGGTTGGTTGGTTGCGCCTTCGTCCTAGACTCTCAAAGTTCCAGTTACTCGCTACATCCTGCCTGTTCCATCTATACGGCAGAGTTGTACGCCATTCTTTTGAATTTGAATTTAAAATTTTGGGTGCGTCAGTACTAAAGCTATTTTGCACCCGTCATATTATACGGGGTCCAGCGTCTTTTCGTTACACATAACAACTCTAACGTTGCATAATTAAAATATTTAAATCTTCTGACTTCCGTTAAAAGCTGAGGCTGTAAAGGAGCACTCAGCACGAATAAGGACAAAACACAGGACAACACAAACAAAATTATACTGATATTGCCGCAGCTTTTAAAGATGAACATGTGGTGAAATCTTCAAGTGGCGACGTGCATAATACTAAAAAATCCAGTGATCGAAAAAGCCCCATATACAGTTTTGAGGGAGAAACTTTACCTACCAGATAAATTTTAAGATTCTGAGGAGGATGCCATGGAAAATTAATTTAAATTTAAAATTTTGGGTGCGTCAGCACTTTTGCACCCTTCACATAATACGGAGTCCAGCCCCTTATCGTTACAAATAACAAATCTAACATTGCATAACTAAAACATTAACATATTCTGACTTAGGTTAAAGCTGAGGCTGTAAAGGGACACTCAGCACACATTAAAGATGAGGCTGTAGAGGGGAACTCAGAACAAATAAGGAAAAAAACAGGACAACACACAGAATTATACTGGCCGTAAGGCCAGTCGCCGGAGCCTCGTTAGTCTGCAAAAATAAGTCCAGCGAGTACTAAGTGGAAGTGAGGTTGACACTTTGGTGTACTACGTTTAAGGTCACCCTTTACACCTCGCCGGGGTGTAAGGGGTGCTCCTTCCACGTAGTGCACCCAATAGTCAACCTCAGTTCCACGTAGTACACGCCTGGACTGCAGACTAACGAGGCTCTGGTGACTGGCCCCATGGCCAGTATCATTTTGTTTGTGTTGTCCTGTGTTTTGTCCTTATTTGTGTTGTACTCCTTTACAGCCTCAGCTTCTAATATTTTATGATTTTCGTTTTGCTAGGTTAGAGTTGTTCTGTGTAACTATAAGGGGCTGGACCCCGTATAATGTGATGGGTGCAAAATAACCTTAGGTCTGACGCACCAAAATTTTAAATTCAAATTCAAATTTACACTCCCCCATGGAAAGTGAAATTTACTTCAGTCTCCTTTGACAGACTGGGTACGGGAATTTCAAATATCCAATGTTTCGCTTTTATGTATTTTATATTATGTTTTTTGAGAGCACATAAGTGTTTCATTTTGCCAGCTGATGCTCGTTCCTTATTAAAGACAAAATCATGTCCGTGCAGGTTGTTGAACCTGTATGGTACTCCCATATTGGGTTAAATACAGGCATACAGAAGATACTATGTTTGTTCTCGGAGTTTCTCATATAATCGCATTCACCTTCTAATTGGTGTTCATGGTTTGCAATTATTTTCAAGTAGTTCTAGAGAATTGTGGCTTATCTTGGCCTCATTCTGGAATGTTCCCGATGTGCTTTCTGTGGGTATTTATTTAGGGTCTTCAGAACCATTTAATTGTGGAAGCTTTTTGAAGGCATTTGTCAATGAAGCCATATATTTGATGAACAATGGCATATAATGGCAGGGTTTGATTTGATTTGATTTTAAAAGTGTGGGTGCGTCAGCACTAAGGCCACTTTGCACCCGTCACACTATACGGGGTCCAGCCCCTTATCGTTACATATAACAACTCTAGCGTTGCATAAATAAAATCCTAAAATATTCTGACTTCCGTTAAAAACTGAGGCTGTAAACGGGCGCACCGGTGCGTACACCTTCATTATGTACTAAGTGTGATTTGGGATCAAGAAGGAACCATCGATAACTGACGGAGCCCGACACCTCTAGAATTTGATCTACTTGTCCCGATTTCTCCCACACCACTTGAGAGATCTGATTCATAGGGTCATTCAACAAAACGCATGCTTCGCCCATCCTGAAAATCTCCTGCTGGCTTAATAACCGACCAAAACCCAGAAATAAGAAGTCTTGGTTGGCAAAGAATTAAGAAAGCAAGAGGATTGAAAAAAGGCAAAAGAATTCGCGCTTTTGTTTTACCAACCATCAATTTTAATGCAGACCAATATTATGACATGGTTGATTGGGCTTCGTGCTCCCTCCACGAGCCTCCGTTGACCAATAATATTACAAATGAAGAAGCAGATGACTACATTAAAAACAAAAAATAGCGGAAATTCAAGACTTCCCCTGCCACAGACAAGGAGTGGAGCGACTTGTGAAAATTATCACAGAGGCTGCTTCTTCCGTTTTCGGCGCCAGCGCACGTGATGCCTACATCAAAGCGAAATTGGAATCTACAGAACATATGCCGACATTTCGAACAAAAAGTGACTATAAAGTTCAAGGAGAAAACTAGAAGAAAATCTTGGCCTGCCCCATAGTAAAATTATGTTTGCCAACATCATTTGGGTGGGTGGAGCTCGCAGTCCAGCCATCTCCTCGTGGTGGGCTCTGGGTTATTTTCAAAGCATAATAAGCTATGAAAATAAGCGAAGCGCTGGACAGTAATTGAGGAACTGTTAGCAATTAGAAAGTCAAAATATTTTATTTAGTCTTTTATATCGGAAAACTTTCGAATAAAACACAGTCGAAATCAATTGGAAACCATCAATAGAAAAAATGGAGTTTTTAGCCGCAAATTGACAATTTTTGAGCAAAAGCATACGTAAACAGCATAGGAAACCGCCCCTAAGGCACGAATGTAACATATTTGCCATAAAGAAAACAATAAATGACCATAATGCAGAAAATAAGACATGAAACAGCCTAATAATGACATTTTTGTGAAATTGTTGTGCGTGTTGCATAACCAAATCACTATCAAAACTTCAAGGTCGATGCGCGCCACCTAAACGACCTCCAAAAAATCTGAAAAAAAAATCAAAAATTTGGTCACAAATGGCCACTTTTCCGCACTAGCCACCTTAACATTTCGAAAAAAAGTTTTTTTCGATACACCCTTCTCCAGAGCCTCGTTGACCTGCAAAAAGCAGTTACTACGTGGAAGTGAGGTTGACATTTGGGTGTACTTTGTGAAAGGGTACATTCTTTGATGGTGTATTAGGAACAAGAGATAACTTTGATTTCCAATGGTGATACTCAACAAATGCTTTCTTGTGCAGATAAAGTAATAAATAACACCCAGGAAATGTTAAAAGCTATCAATAGAGCGGTAGGTGAGGAAAGAAAAACAGGTTAAACTTCTTTTGGTACTGAAACAACCCTCTAGCATCTCCTTGGAACACTAATCCTGTTATTTATTTAGTTGGAATAGTCAGTTATAGTACCCAGCATGATCCACGTGCAGCAGATTAAAATTATACTCGATATTCTTCTTATTCTTGTAGTGACGTCAACAATACAAAATCTAGAGTTTGGAGTAATAAGGAAGGAATATCTTCACATGTGCATCATTGCAACCCGAGTGCTTTATCCACTTCGCGTTGTCCTTCTTATGAACTGCGGCATTGAGAATGAGATTATAGTGATACGTGATACAGAATATAGCGCCATTTTTTATAGAGAGTCTGTTTTTGAAACGAAGGACTTGATCTACTACCCAAAACGTGGGGGAAAGTGGGGCACTTTGCAACAGGAGGCACGTTGCAACAGTGCTTTTTCGGTTATGTAGGATGGCTCTACTGCGTTGCGCTTATTGTCGTTCCAACACACGTTCGTAGGTGTGTCTGATGAACCAGTCGTTACGTCAGTTTTTCAGATGATGTCAGAGTGGAGGAAGAAAGATGAAATTTGTGGACAGCGAGTAATTTTTAAGAATCTATTACGATTTCTAATATGGAATTCCTATAAATGACCACAGCATGCGACATGTGGTCAATTGAAAGCATGTTTATTGAACGTGTGAAACGTGATATTGCTTTCCATGTGATGCAATTTTTGTGGAGGCAAGAATAGCATGTCGGTGAGGCAAGCTGCAACAGATGTTGCAACTTACCCCATAGTGTTGCTGATTGATTGATTGATTGAATTAAAATTTGTGGGTGCGTCGGCACTTAAGGCCATTTCGCACCCTTCTATGTATACGGGGAAATGTCCCCTTATCTAAAATTCTGACTTAAAATTTAAAAAAGGGGTGTAGATAGCCCCTTGGAAAAAACTAAAAGTGCAAGGTTGTAAAGAGACCTGCACGAGACAAACACGACACATTAAAAAGTCAGAAAAAACAAACTAAAAACCTCCTTACAGACGGTGGAAGAGTCCAGCTCTTCGCAAAAACCTAAAAACATGGGATAAAATACTGCTGTCATCACCCAAGAGGGATGACAAACAGCCGGAAAGGTTAAAAGTCTGCCGGAGGTAAGCAAGATCGACACATTCAACGAGAATGTGTCGGATGCTTAAAATAACATTACAAGCACGACACAACGGAGGGTCCAGCCCTTGGAGCAGGTGACCATGCGTTAGACGGCTGTGTCCTATACGCATGCGGGTAAGAATAACTTCTTCTCGCCGAGAGGGACGGGATGAGGAACGCCAAGCACCTATGGTGGGCTTAATAGCGTGAAGCTTGTTCCCCGTTTCCGTATTCCACTCGGCCTGCCAAGTGTCAAGAAGGCGACAACGGAACACGTTCTGCAGGTCGCTAGCAGGCAAAAAGGTGGACGAGAACATCGCCATCTGCATCAGCAGACTTGGCGGCAGCATCAGCTGCTTCGTTCCCCTGGATGCCCACGTGGCTAGGGACCCAACAGAAGTGTACATCCGCACTGGCTGATAAGGACACAAGCCGTCTGAATATGCGTTGCGCTACCGGATGCCGGGAATACGGCGAATCCAGGGTCTGCAACACGCTGGTCGAATCACTGCACACAAGGACTTTCTTCAGACCATTGACGTCTGCAAAGTCCAGTGCCTTTAGAATGGCGTATAACTCTGCCGTAAAGATGGAACACGCAGGATGAAGCGAGTAACTGGAACTTTGAGAGTCTAGGACGAAGGCGCAACCAACTGATTCCACTTTCTTGGACCCATCCGTGTAAAACACATTAAAATTGGGGTGCTTCGCACGAAGTTCTAAAAACCGTTGCTGGTATACAACCATTGGTGTTTCTGCTTTTGGAAGAGCAGTTAGAGAAAAATCGATGGAAGGTGCAGGAAACTCCCAGGTAGGGAGAGGCAGAATGAGTGGAGAGACGCCAGGAAGATGACTGTCAACACCAAGTGCTGACAGGATCTCGTCTGCACGAACACCAAATGGTCTAGTGACACTAGAATGGAGCCGATACCTTTCCAGCCTATTCATGTCTGAGATGGTGTGAAATGAGGGATGTAAAGGCATCGAGCGAAGATGGAGGAAGTAGTTCACTACCAGCCGCTGTCTTCGCAGAGACAGCGACGGCTCAGATGCCTCTACGTACAAACTGGCGATAGGGCTGGTCCGATAAGCACCAGAGCACACACGTATACCAGCATGGTGGACGGTGTCTAGGATGCGAAGTCTAGATGGGCGGGCAGAAGAATACACAACACATCCATAATCAAGCTTCGACCTGATGAGTGCACGATACAATCGAAGCAGTACCGTCCTATCAGCACCCCAGGAAGTATGGGATAAAACACGTAAAAGGTTGAGAACTCGAAGACAAGAGAACTTTAACTGGCGAAGGTGAGGTAGCCATGTTAATTTCTTATCGAAAATGAGGCTCAGGAAGCGGACCTCATTCACGAAGCACAGGGGAGATTTCCCCATGTACAGGTCAGGATCGAAATGACATGTACGTTGACGACGAAAGTGAACACACACGGATTTCTCGGATGAGAAGGTGAAACCTGTTTGGGAGGACCACTCAACCAAACGGTTTATCGTCAGTTGGAGTTGACGAGAAGCTGACGCGAGATTCCGTGAGCGACAAAAGATCGTGAGGTCGTCTACATACAGAAGACCATGTACAGGGGCAACAATGCTCGCCATAACACTGTTCACTGCTATGGCAAACAGAGTCACACTTAATACGCTGCCCTGTGGGACACCGTTCTCTTGTTCCTGAAGATCCGAAAAGGAGTTCCCAACACGTACCCGGAATAAACGATCAGATAAAAAGTTTTTAATAAAGTACGCCATATGGCCACGGACGCCCCAAGAATGGAGCTGCTTTAGGATGCCAAAACGCCACGTTGTGTCATATGCTTTTTGGAGGTCAAAGAAAACTGCAACTAAATGTTCCTTGTTGAGGAATGCATCCTGAATGTGTGTTTCCAGCTGAACCAGATGGTCCAGTGTGGAACGGTTGGAGCGAAAACCACATTGAAAATTACTTATCAAGCAGTTTTCCTCCAAAAACCAGGTGAGACGCTTGTTGATCATGCGTTCCATCAACTTGCACACACAGCTAGTTAAGGCAATAGGCCTGTAACTCGAGGCTGCGGTGCGCTGTTTACCTGGTTTCAGGATGGGAACAATAATAGCTTCTTTCCAGGAAGTGGGGAAAGAGTCCTCCAACCAAAGCCTGTTGAATACCGCCAAAAGGAAATGTTTAGCTCCAATGGGCAGATGACGAAGCATCTCATAGTGGATCTTGTCCACTCCAGGAGCTGTGTTCTTAGAATCTCGAAGTGCCTGATCGAACTCCCGTTCAGTGAATGGCGAGTTGTATGGCTCGGTGTTATGACTTCGAAAAACGAGAGGGCGTCGTTCCTGACGTTCCTTCTCACGGCGGAAACGTGGTTCATAATTTACAGAGCTAGACGCACCAGAAAACTGCGTGGCCAAGATATTAGCTATGTCTCCGGAATCTGTGTACAACGTCCCATCGTGCTCCAGAGCGCTCAGAGGAGTAGATGCACCCCCCTGGATGCGACGTACTTTGGTCCAAACGGCTTTCGACGAAGCCTGCTTCGTCAGAGAAGACACGTATTGGACCCAGCACGCCTTCTTACTCGCTCGAATGAGCTGACGGGCACGGGCACGTTTAATGCGGAACTGCTCGAGGTTTGCGGCAGTGTGGTTACTATTAAATCGATCGAGAGCATGATTGCGGTCCTTGATGGCTGCACCGATCTCCGCAGTCCACCAGGGGACTGGGCGTCGCCTCGCAGGTCCACTGGGATGTGGAATGGAGGTGCGTGCAGCATCATGCACTCCTGACACAAAGACATCTAAGGCGTCGATTGGTGGTAAAGTCCACGCAAGATCGACTTCAAGGTCCACTGCACGCTCGAAGGCTTCCCAGTCGGCCCGACTGAGATTCCAGTGAGGGTGTTGTTCACGTGATTGCTGAAGATGTTCGAAGGTAAGAATGAGAGGGAAGTGATCACTCCCACAGAGATCAGGATGAACGCTCCAAGATGTGGTAGGAGCAAGGCTGGGACTGCAGAAGGACAAGTCCAACGCAGAATATGTGCCAGAGGAAGGGCTGAAATATGTGGGAGTCCCATCATTCAGCAACGTTAAATCTGATGCCTCACGGAATTGATCTACAATTTGACCCCGGGGTTCTGTACGAACGGAGCCCCACAAACGATGGTAGGAATTAAAATCGCCCAAAAGAACTACAGGAGACGGAAGTTGCTCGAATATAGAAAGGAGGTCCTCAAAAGAGAATCGCTCCTCCCTTGTGATGTAGACACAGCACACAGATATTGGCTGTGGTAGATGGACCCGCACGGCGACAGCTTGGAGGGGGTGGTGAGGAAGATTGGCGTTGAGTGGAACACCGATTGCAACACCACCGTGTGCACGACGACCCTCAGGAAGCTTGTCGGTGCGGTAAAGCGTGTATCCGTTGAGAATCACTGATTCATTTGGGCGAAAATGTGTCTCTTGGAGACATATGATGGCAGGGTCAAATTCAGATATTAAGATTTGCAGTTCCTCGAGATGCATACGGAAACCGTTAAGGTTCCATTCGAGACAATAAGCCATAGCGGGAGGTATTATAGTTACCTTTTGAGGCGTACTCTGTTTCTAGGCCCTGTCACCTTGATAAATTCTTCATCCGCGGCTTCGTCCTGTATCATGTCCTCGGGTAAGGACACAGAGGGCGAAGGGGATGAAGAAGGGGGAGTGGGGGCGGGTGCTTTGAGCGCCCGCCGGGCAGCTTTCAGCTGCGCCTTAAGTTTCAGGGTGGTGGCCGCCACCCTCACTGGAGAGCTACTGGACTTGAGAAAGTAATCCTTGCTATGCACCTGCTTGAACTTCTTCTCTGTGGAGCGAGGAGTGGTTGCTGTTTTCCTCGAAGCAGGGCGGGCTACTACGGGAAGTGTTGTAGTTTGAGTGGACACGTCGCTGGTTTGTACATCTATACTTCGACGGGTAAGAGCAGGTGCAGCAACTGTAGCGAATGGCACAGGTAAAGTGGTGCGTATGCTTTCACGGAGACGTTGTTTTGCTTCGCCAGCAGAGATTTTCTCTGTGACGACCAACTCTCTGATTTTCTTCTCTTGTTGGAAAGAGGGGCAGTCACGATGCCAGACTGGGTGCTCGCCTTGGCAGTTAATGCATTTGGGACCTGAAGAACAAGGTTCGGTCCCATGATCAGGCTTACTACACTTACCACAAAGGGCGGTAGTGGCCTTGCAGGAAGGCTGAGTGTGCCCAAAGTGCTGGCATTTGAAACATCGCATCGGGTTAGGGATGTATGGCCGGACTTTAAGTCTCAAATATCCAGCCCGTACAATATCTGGGAGAGTGGTCGTTTGGAATGTTAGTATAATCGAAGCAGTTGGCACAAGTTCTCCGGATTTTCGCGTCTTGATTCGCTGCACTGCGGTGACATGTTGGTCTGAGAGTGCTTCAAGGATCTCTTCCTCCTCAGCATTTAGCAGATCCCAGTGGTGAATCACACCTTTACTACTGTTAAGTTGACGATGGGGTTCAACATTAACAGTGAAGTGGCCCAAAGATCGTAACTTCAAAAGGTTGTTGGTCTGGCGATCTGTGCTGGTCTGGATCAGTAGACTCCCGTTTCTCAGCTTTTTTATTTCTGGTACGTCTGAACCAGCGGCGTAGTCTAGCTGTTTCTTGATCAGAAATGGTGACAAGTCCTTCAATGTAGCAGTTCCATGTTTCTTTGTTGTTGCAGATGCATCGGTACTCTCGGTCTTCTGCACAATACTAATCACAAGATAACGTGGCACGTTACTTGTCTTTTCCACTATTTGAAGCGGGCTCGAAGGCCGCGCTCGTTTTGGGGGTTTCCCCCCGGTTGAGTTGTTTTTTGTACCCATATACAAAAAATATTTATTGTGGAGGGTCCATAAATTGTCGCCTCGACATGCCCTCTATGCCGAGGAAGGCCTACCCCCAAAAATGGAGGCTACTCGAGGACCAAACCGAAATCCCCGAGGCCACGTTCGCGACTGCACCTACCCCTGCAGCCAACACTGTCCCATCGGCACGTGCAACTCACACCTTGGGATAGGGGTTTTTTTATCGAGGTTGTCTCCTCTAGCAGGACCCTTAGTTATAGGGAGGTCAAAGATATGGAGATGAATGACGTGATGGAATGGTGAAAGCGTGAGATATGGATGTGAAGAATGAGTGAAATGATGAGATGAAAATGACCTCCCTACCTTACTTAATAGGGAGGTCAAAGATATGGAGATGAATGACGTGATGGAATGGTGATAAACCTGAGATATGGATGTGAAGAATGGGTGAAATGATGTGATGAAGTTGGCCTCCCTACTAAGCCCCCTCGCCCCGTCAAGGCAGTCCTACATGGAGGGGGCCCATAGTGTTGCAAAGTGCCTGTTTTATCTAGAAAACTAACCACGTTTATTCTTTCTTTATGTTTGCATATAGGAAACCTGCACTCCCATTGGGTAATTCATTCTGAGCGAGGTGTCTTGTTACTGCCATATCTTTGCACTCAACAGTTTCAGTGTGCGCGGAGAAGCCACTCGGGCAACAACTGGAAACCGTCGCGGACAGTTACGGATATCGTAAGCCTAACGTGGCTATGTTTTTAGTGGCGTGTTATCGTGACACCAGCTGCAAACTTTGTGTAAAACAGTTTTCCCTAGACAGGAGTGCAGGGAAGTGTGATTTCGTGTTGTGTGTATAAATTATAATACATAGTTATCGTTATCAGTGTGTACCTGTATTTTTCTTTACAAACTCCAAGAAGATTGCGGTGAACTTAGTCATATAATTGACACAATCCATTTCAGAGAAGTGTAAGTAGTAACCTACAATTTTGCTTACATTTAAATCCTGCCGACTAGGATCATCAATCATAAATGGTCCTACCGGACCGGATTCATCGTTCATAAAAATGGCCCTCAACGGACCGGATTTCGCAAAATAAAATTGGTCCTCCGCAGACCGCGATCTGGGGTGTAAGGGGTGATTTTCCACGTAGTACACCCAACTGTCAACCTCACTTCCACGTTAGTACACCCTGGACTGCGTTTTGCAGACGAACGAGGTTCTGGCGACTGGCACTCTGGCCAGTATAATTTTGTGTGTGTTGTCGTGTTTTTTGTCCTTGTGTGTGCTGAGTGCCCCTTTACTGCCTCAGCTTTTAACGAAAGTCAGAACATTTTAAGCTTTTAAGATTTTACTTATGCAACGTTAGAGTTGTTCTTTGCAAAGATAAGGGGCTGGACCCCGTATAATGTGACGGGTGCAAAATAGCGTAAGTGCTGACGCACCCAAAATTTTAAAATCAAAAACCAAATCCAGACCGCGATCTCTTTTGTATTGATCATAAGGTGCACCACCATTCAGTGATATTAGTAACAATGTGCTATGTTGTGAAATTCATTTGAAGTACAGTTATTGAAGTTATTGCGTTATTAGTTACAAAGCGCGGGAAATCTCCTCGTGGCTGCATTGTCGTGCTCAAGGTCATACTTGTGGTAACACCGAACGCGGGTGCATCCAACTGCGCTGTTGCGTGGAAACAGCTTCAAGAGCGATTTGATAACAAACGTCTCATCGCTGCTTCACATGTCAATGACATTTTGCATATAAAACCAGTAGTGAAAGAGAACGCAGAAGAGTTGCGAGCGTTCACAAACACAGCTATCAGTTCCATCTCAGCTTTAAAATTAATAGCAGGAGATAGCTCACTATCAGATATAGTGTTAGTTCAGCATCTAACTTCTCAGCTTGATGCCACTACGCGTAAAAGAACTGATACGGCGATTGGCTCCCATGTCGTGCACTTTTGGACGGGGCCTCGCAAAGTAATATTATGACCGAGCATCTAGCCCAACAGCTACGAATAAAGAAACAAAAACGCCGAATACCTATCCCAGGGATAAACGAAGCCACAGTGCAAGCTTTTCATGCTGTGGAGACTCAGATTAAATCCAGCATAAGTGGATTCCATTCTGCCAAACATCACAGGTTCGATGCCAGCGCAGAACATCGAGATTTCCACGTGGGGAATTCCGAATGACATAAGTTTAGCAGATCCTAGTTTCCAAACGCCAGGCAACATTGATCTTCTTTTGGCTGCGGACGTGTTTTATACAGTCATCAAACCCGAGAAGCTTTCGAGAACAGGAAACTATCCAGTGTTGCAAAATACAGAATTTGGGTGGATCGTTGCAGGAAGGATTCCTAATGTACCATCTCCCAACGGATCTTCGAAGTCATTTTTTGTTCGTGCAGAAGATACAGTGAACTTCCATTTACAGCGTTTCTGGCAGTTGGGGGAACTCTATGACAAGTTGCCTTCGCCAGAGGAAATCGCTTGTGAAAATAACTTTCAGGAAACTACATCACGTGATAGAGAAGGTCGTTTCACAGTCGAGTTGCCTTTGAAGAAAGGCAGATCAGTTCTTGGGGACTCTGTGCAAACAGCTATTTCACGATTTAACCAGCTAGAAAGAAGACTTCATCGGAACAGGGAATTGAAGAGAGAGTATACAGAATTCATGGTCGAATACCAACAACTCAAACACATGCAACCAATTGGAACATTGGTAGATGCATCCAGAGACAAGGAAACAAGATACTATATTCCACATCACTGCGTAATCAAAGAATCAAGCAGTACTTCGCACTTTAGAGTGGTTTTTGATGTCAGCTCACCCACAACTTCAGGAGAATCATTGAACAGTATTCAGATGATTGGTCCCACGATAGAAGATGAATTGTTTTCAATGTTGCTCAGATTTCGTACTCACAAGATAGCATTGTCAGCAGACACGGCTAAAATGTACAGACAAGTAAACATGCATTCGGAAGACAAACCACTTCAATGCATTTTATGAAGAGCATCACGTGATGAACCGATCCATATTTACAGTTTGAACACCGTCACTTACGGACTAACTTCAAGTTCAATCTTAGCTACAAGGTGCCTCAAACAGTTGGCAGAAGATGAATCAACAAATTTCACAGAAGCCGCTCATGTCTTGACACATGATTTCTACGTACCATTTTCTGGGAGAAAATCATTCAATTGAAGATGCAATCAAGCTACGTAAATGTCTCGCCGAATTACTCCAGAACGGAGGATTCAATTTGCGCAAATGGTGCTCCAATAGCAAGACTGTGCTACAATCAATTCCCGAAGAATTGAAGGCAGTAAAGGATCTGGTGCGACAGAGAAGGCACGAAGACACTAGGCATTTCATGACGCCCATCCACATACAAATTTATTATGGACAGCAAGGTCGCCACAACAGTGGATGTAGGCTCGTTGAAAATCTTCACAAAGCGCCAAGTTGCGAGCATAATCGCACAAGTGTTCGATCCAATCGGACTCATTTCACCAGTTGTAATCACATACAAGTCATTCTTGCAGCAGTTATGGCTCCACAATTTAGGATTGGATGACCCACTTCCTGAAGATTTACAGAGAACATGGCGTCATCTTTATTCGCAACTCACATATATTAATGAAGTACAAATACCAAGATTTGTTCTAGCTCCAGGAGACATACGAATCGTTCAAATTCACGGTTTCTCTGATGCATCAGAAAGAAACTACGGCAGTGCTCTCTTTGTAAGGTCAATTGATTCAGAAGGTCATATAAGTGTGAACTTATTATGTTCAAAGTCGAAAGTGGCTCCAGTGAAGAGAATCACTCTTCCGCGTTTGGAACTTTGTGCGGCAGTTCTACTAGCCAAACTGGTACGCAAAGCATTGCCCACACTGCGTCCAAGCATAGACAGCATTCATCTATGGACCGATTCCAAAATCGTCCTAGCTTGGCTGGCGTCACCAGCCAGTAAATGGAAACCTTTTGTTGCCAACCGCGTGGCAATTGTACAGGAACTTACACAAGTCAGTGATTGGAAACATGTTTCATCGAAGGACAATCCTGCAGATCAGATATCAAGAGGAATCAATGCTAAAGCAATCACATCACTTGAGATATGGTGGCATGGACCCAGCTGGCTTCAAGAAAACGATGCACATTGGCCATCCTCAAATTTAACATTCAGTCCAGACGACAACACTATTCCAGAGAACGTATGGTAGCAATTACCACATTAGTCGCTCATTTGACAGCTACAGAAGAAATCATAACCAGATTCTCAAGTTTATCACGGCTACTCAGAGTAGTGGCACTTTGCAAGAGATTCATCAAGAATTGTAGAAATTCAAGAAACAAAAGGACTCATTATCTTATCACTTTTGAAATTCAAGACGCCACATTTGCCTGTATCAAAATAACACAACGTGCATTTTTCTATCAAGAAATCAATGATTTGTCTGACAGGCAGCAAGTATCCAATAAAAGCATTTTAAAAAATCTTCATCCATTTCTCGTCAATGAACAAGTAATTCGTGTCGGAGGAAGATTGGAAAACAGTGAACTGGATTTTCAAAGCAAACATCAGATTATTCTTCATCCGAAGAGTCATTTCACGAAAATTCTGATAGCATCAGAACACAAGAGACTTATGCATACTGGATACCTCGCATACGCCAAGTGGTCAAGCAAATCATTCACCAATGCGACGTGTGTATCGTTTGAAGGCTTCAGCTCAACAACTGATGGGGCAGTTCCCCTCCAGTAGAGTAAGACCCAGCAAAGCATTCCACCACGTATGCGTTGATTACGCAGGATCGTACCACATTAAGGTTGGATCCGAAAGAAGCAGGTCAACAAGAAAATGCTACATTGCAGTTTTCACTTATCTTGCCACATGGGCAATTCATCTCGAGATTGTCTCTGACTTAACATCACAAGCCTTCATCACAGCTCTACTACGCTTCACGGCGAGAAGAGGAAAGTTTGCAAGCATTTTTAGTGACAACGCAACAACCTTCCATGGCGCTAAAAATGAACTGCAAGAATTGCGTAAACTATTTCAATCACAAGAGTTCAACAAGGACATCAACAGATTTGCAGCAGAAGAGAATTTCCAATAGAAATATTCTCCACCACGTAGTCCATCGTTTGGCGGGATTTTCGAAAGTGCAGTTAAGTCAATGAAATATCTTCGCAGGGTAGCAGGAAATGCCGTGCTAACATACGAAGAGCTAGCGACTCTGCTATGTCAAATAGAGGCCTGCCTCAACTCCCGTCCTCTTTCCACACTCCCTGATTCTCATGATGAATTCAGTTACATTACCCCTGGTAATTTTCTTATTGGGGGTCACCTCACATCATTTCCGGAACCAAACATTTCAGATGTGGCCGCCAACAGATTGTCCAGATGGCCACGTATACAGCAGCTCCAGCAGCAAGTATGGAGGAAATGGTCTCAGGACTACCTACAGAGTCTGCAGCAGCGGCAGAAATGGACAGCGGTTCAATCCAATCTGAAACCTGGTACACCAGTGATACTGAATCACGACAATCTTCCACCACTCTCGTGCAGAGTTGGCATCATCCATGAAGTCTTTCCAGGAAAGGACAGACTAGTGCGCGTAGCCACAGTGCGTACTAGGAATGGACTCTACAAAAGAGCTTTAAGTAAAAGTGTGCCTTTACCACACTGGGAGCAAGAAGATTCATGATATAAAGTATCCCCTAGTGTTAAGTTGGATGTGAACATTCCAACGGGGGGAAGTATGTTTGAGATTAATCTGTAAAACTAACCAAGTTTATTCTTTCTTTATATTTGCATATAGCTTCAATTGTTTATTTGTGTATATCAAATACCATAAGAAACCTACACTCCCATTGGCTAATTCATTCTGAGCGCGGTGTCTTGTTACTGCCATATCTTTGCACTCAACAGTTTCAGTGTGCGCGGAGAAGCCACTCGGGTAACAACTGGAAACCGTCGCGGACAGTTACGGATATCGTAAGCCTAACGTGGCTGTTTTTAGTGGCGTGTTATCGTGACACCAGCTGCAAACTTTGTGTAAAACAGTTTTCCCTAGACAGGAGTGCAGGAAAGTGTGATTTCATGTTGTGTATATAAATTATAATACATAGTTATGGTTATCAGTGTGTACCTGTATTTTTCTTTACAACTCCAAGAAGATTGCGGTGAACTTAGTCCTATAATTGACACAATCCATTCCAGAGAGGTGTAAGTAGTAACCTACAATTTTGCTTACATTTAAATCGTGCCGACTAGGATCATCAATCACAAATGTCCTACCGGACCGGATTCATCGTTCATAAAACTGGCCCTCAACGGACCGGATTTCGCAACAGTGCCCCATGACAGACCAGCGCTTTAATAAGAAATTAAATGTAATTGTTCACTGTCCCGAATGTGATAAATCGAAATACGGTTTATTGTCTACTAATTTTAAAATCTTTTCAAGCAATAGGAAAATGTGATCGCACATATTTAGTCCTTAGCTTAAGACAAGTGGCTGTAGAGTTCAACATTCATTATTCAACCCTCACAAGATACATACCAAAGAAGAAATTACAAGGAAGTGGTCCTCGCGAGGGAAAGAACATAAGTTGTGGTTATGCGAAACCGTGGAAAGTGTTTTCAGAGGAAGAAGAGATTATCTTCAAAATGTACTTGCAGCGTTCCAGTGAGATTATCTTTGAATTAACATCACAGGAAGTGCGAAAATTGGCTCATCTCTATGCAGTTACGTTTGATATAAGTGCTCCTTCAACGGGGTCGGTAAACGGAATGGGTGGTATTGAATGGTTCAGGGTATTCCTGCAGAGAAGCAAAGATGTTTCCGTGCTCTTGCCTGAATCAACTTCTTTAGCAAGAATGTCCAGTTTCAACAAAGAAAATGTGCGCATGTTTTTTGACAAAGTTTCCGAAGTTCTGTACAGAAACCATTATTCATCCTCAAGAATTTGGAACATGAATGAAACTGGTGTCACAACTGTTATGAAAGCAAATAAGGTTGTAGCTTGAAAAGGAACAAAACAGGTTGGTATAGTGAGCAGTGCAGAAAAGGTGAACTTGTGACAGTTGCAGTGGCAGTAAGTGCTCAAGGGACTTTTATACTTACAATGCTATTATTTCCACGTAAAAACGTAGGGACCATTTCATTCGAGATGACCCAACAGACTTCATTGGAGCAGATACTTCTTCAGGTTGGATGATTGAGGAAACGTTTGTTCAATTCATTCGACACTTCACTTCTCAGGCAAATCCTAACGAAAACTCCTCTGTGCTTTTTTTATTGATAATCACTCTTCCCGTATCAGCTATGAGGCTTTAAATGAATGAAAAATAGTAATATTACCCTTTTGTAGTTTCCCCCACACTATTCGCTTAGACTACGAGCGTTACATGTCAGTGTTTTCGGTCCATTTAAGAAAGTGTGTGGCCGAGCAAGTGATTCTTGGCATAAGAATCATCCAGGACAAAACTTTTACAATCACAGATAGTTAAAACAGCATTTTCGAATACAGTTAACCCCACCAACATAACATGAGGTTTTGCTCAAACAGTAATATTTCCCTTCAATCCCGACGTATCCCAAGAAAGCGACTTTGCCTCGTGTTTCGTTTCAGATCAACCAAATCCAGCAGGACAGGTAGATAGTAGGCCTCCCGTATCTGATAGTGATGACATAGTCCAAACTGTCAGGTGCGATGCACTGCCAACTAAATCATCTTCAGGTGATGTTCAAAGTGAATCTTTCCATTCGCAAATTGAAATGCCGGGTCCAAGTGGCACACAAATATTTTCAGTAGTGAGTAGACCTAAAGTTTCCTTCTCTTCTGAAAATGTTCGTCCATACCCAACGGCTGAACCCAGGAAAACTATGAATCGTAAACGTAAACTAAGTGCCATGCTAACAGACACACCTGAAAAAAGGCTTTGGAAGTTGCAAAGAAGACTAGAGCAAAGGAAAACAGCAAGAAGAAGATTATGTGCAAGGAAACATGATTCCAAAGTTCTTGCAAAGAATATCACTGTTTAGTGTGTGGAGAATCCTACAAAGGGAAAGAAGACTGGGTGCAGTGCAAACAATGCAAAATGTGGTCCCATTGGCTGTGTGCGGAGAGAAATCCTTATTATGTGTGCATAGATTGCAAAGAGTGTTATTCTGACATTGAATAATCACTGTTGCAACATACCCCAAACACTGTTGCAATTTACCCCATGCATAATGCACATAGCAACACTCGGACCTGCTTTAAATTAACAGACTTTTCTCCCTTGAGGTTCAAAATTACAATTTCATATTTATTTCTTAAGTAGCTAACAGACTTACCATTTCATAGCACATTTGCAACTTGTTCCAACTGAAACAGTTTTTGAATAAAAAAAAAAAATAAACTGAAAAGTGTTGCAAAGTGCCCCCCACCTTCCCCTATTTCATCCACGCAAAGTATACAATATGAACTGGGGTGTTCCTTCCACGTAGTCCACCCATAGTCAACCTCACTTCCACGTAGTACGCCCTGGACTGAAGACTAACGAGGCTCTGGAGACTTGCCTCATGGCCAGTATAATTTTGTTTGTGTTGTCCTGTGTTTTGTCTTTATTTGTGCTGAGTGCTCCTTTACAGCCTCAGCTTTTAACGAAAGTCAGAAGATTTTAAAAGTGATCCAGTCAACGAGGACAATGTCGAGAAAGTGCGGGTAGGAATTGTTTGAATTAAAAATTTTGGGTGCGTCAGCACTTAGACTATTTTGCACCAGTTACATTATACGGTGTCCAGCCTCTTTTCGTTACAAATAACAAATCTAACGTTCCATAAGTAAAATCTTAGAGTATTCGGACTTTCGTTAAAGGCTGAGGCTGTAAAGGGGCACTCAGCACACAAAAGGACAAAACACAGAATTATACTGGTCATAGGGCCAATCGCCAGAGCCTCGTTTGTCTGCAAAATGCAGTCCAGGTGTACTGCGTGGAAGATCACCCTATACACCCCGGGTAGGAATTGTATATGTTAATTATTTATATATATATATATATATATATATATATATATATATATATATATACATATATATATATATACAGGGTGACCTGTAATTAGATGTATTCCCTTAAAGGGGGTTAGTGTACAGGCAATTTGCAAAAAAATTTGACCACATGATACCCCGTCCGAAAATTAGTAGTTTAGGAGATAATAGATTTTTTTTAAAAAAAATACAATTTTTCACATAAAAATACGAATTGAGAAAAAAACAGCTCATTGAATGGCACTTATTTCAGAGTTTCTAATAGCTAACATTAGCGTGGAATTTTGTACGTGTAAAATCGAGCTAAAGACCACAGGAAAAAAGGAATAGTGCATACGTGACAAAGAAAGAGGCCGCCGAAGGGAAGTGAGTAAACAAAGAAGAGGACTGGACTAAGTTGGACTGAAAATGCAGGTGACAGAAGTGTAGTGAACAGGAACCCAACGAAAGGCGCTGGGAGTTAGTTGTGTGATGGTTATCAATAAAACAAAATAATAGAGGCCTCTAGTAACATCACTAGGACGGAACTGTCAATACAAAGAATAGGGTGTTTCAGAGCGACCCAGAATACTTTTTCTCGAGAACGGGAGATCGTATCAAGTTGATACAAAAAAATGCACCCGCCCCCCTCCATGTAGGACTGCCTTGACGGGGCGAGGGGGCTTACTAGGGAGGCCACTTCCATCTTTTCATTTCATACATCCTTCATATCCATCTCTCATATTTTCACAATTCCATATCATTCATCTCCATTCCAGGGGTGTAAGGGGGGTACCTTCCAGGTAGGCGCCCAAAAGTCAACCTCACTTCCACGTAGTGCACCCTGGACTAAAGACTAACGAGGCTCTGGCGACTGGCACTATGGCCAGTATAATTTTGTGTGCGTTGTCCTGTTTTTGTCCTTGTGTGTGCTGAGTGCCCATTTACAGCCTCAGCTTTTAAAAGAAGTCAGAAGATTTTAAGATTTTTAGTTATGCAACGTTAGAGTTGTTATTTGTAATGATAAGAAGCTGGCCCCCGTATAATGTGACGGGAGCAAAATAGCCTAAGTGCTGACGCTCCCAAAATTTTAACTTCAAATTCAAAATTCAAATTCATCTCCATTCCGTTGAAATGTTCTGACATCTGTTAATAGCTGAGGCTGTAAAAGGGCACTCAGCACACACAAAGAAAAAAACAGGACAATACAAACAAAATTATACTGGCCATGGGGCCAGTCGCCAGAGCCTCGTTAGTCTTCAGTCCAGGGTGTATTAACGTGGAAGTGAAATTGACATTTGGGTGTACTACGTGGAAGGTCACACCTTACACCCCGTTGACCTCACTATACCTAAGGGTCCTGCTAGAGGAGACAACCTCGATAAAAAAAACTATCCCAAGTTGTTAGTTGCACGTGCCGATAGGACAGTGTTGGCTGCGGGGTAGGTGCAGTCGCGAACGTGGCCTCGGGGATTTCGGTTTGGTCCTCGAGTAGCCTTCATTTTTGGGGGTAGGCCTTCCTCGGCATACAGGGTATGTCGAGGCGACAATTTATGGACCTTCCACAATAAATAAATTTTGTATATAGGTACAAAAACAACTCAAACGGGGGAAAACCCCCAAAACGAGCGCGGCCTTCGGGACCGCTTAATTTGTTGGAAAACACAAGAATCGTGCCCCGTTACCTTGTAATCAGTATTGTTCAGAAGACCGATAGTAACGATGATTCTACAACAACAAAGAAACATGGAGCTGCTACATTGAAGGACTTGTCACCATTTCTTATCAAGAAACAGCTAGACTACGCCGATGGTTCAGATGTACCAGAAATAAAAAAGCTGCGAAACGGGAGTCTACTTATCCAGACCAGTACAGATCGCCATACAAACAACATTTTAAAGCTAAGATCTTTGGGCGACTTCCCTGTTAATGTTGAACCCCATCGTCAACTTAACAGTAGTAAAGGTGTGATTCGCCACTGGGATCTGCTAAATGCTGAGGAGGAAGAGACTCTTGAAGCACTATCAGACCAACATGTGACGGCAGTGCAGCGAATAAAGACGAGAAAGCCAAGAGAAATTGTACCAACTGCTTCAATTGTACTGACCTTCCAAGCGACCACTCGGGGTGTAAGGGGTGCTCCTTCCACGTAGTGCACCCAATAGTCAACCTCACTTCCACGTAGTACACCCTGGACTGCAGACTAACGACGCTGTGGCGACTTGCCGCATGGCCAGTATAATTTTGTTTTTGTTGTCCTTTGTTTTTTCCTTATTTGTGCTGAGTGATCCTTTACAGCCTCAGCTTTTAACGAAAGTCAGAAGATTTTAATAATTTATGATTTTAGTTATGCAACGTTAGAGTTATGTGTAACGATAAGAGGCTGGACCCCGTATAATGTGACGGGTGCAAAATAGCCTAAGTGCTGACGCACCCAAAATTTTAAATTGAAATCAAATCAAACAACCACTCTCCCAGATATGGTACGGGCTGGATATTCGAGACAAAGTCCGGCCGTATATCCCTAACCCGATGCGATGTTTCAAATGCCAGCACTGGGCACACTCAGCCTTCCTGCAAGGCCACTACCGCCCTTTGTAATAAGTATAGTCAGCCTGATCATGGGACCCGAACCTTGTTCTTCTGGTCCGAAATGCATTAATTGCCAAGGCTAGCACCCAGTCTGGCATCGTGACTGCCCCGCTTTCCAACAAGAGAAGAAAATGAGAGAGTTGGTCGTCACAGAGAAAATTTCTGCTGGTGAAGCAAGACGACGACTCCGTGAAAGTGTGCGCACTACTTTAGCTGTGCCATTCGCTAAAGTTGCTGCAGCTGCTCTAACCGTCGCAGTGTAGGTATACAAACCAGCGACGTGTCAACTCAAACAACAACGCTTCCCGGAGTAGCTCGCCCTGCTTCTAGGAAACCAGCAACCACTCCTCGTTCCACAGAGAAGTTCAAGCAGTACACACTAAAGGATATTTTCTCAAGTCCAGTAGCTCTCCACTCAGGGCGGAATCGACCACCCTGAGACCTAAAGCGCAGCTGAAAGCTGCCCGCCGGACGCTAAAAGCACCCGCCACCACCACCTTCCCCATCCCCTTCGCCCTCTTGTCCTTACCCGAGGATATGAGACAGGACGAAGCCGCGGATGAAGAATATATCAAGGTGACAGGGCCTAGAAATAGATTAGATTTGATTTGGGAGCGTCAGCACTTAGGCTATTTTGCTCCCGCCACATTATACGGGGGCCAGCCCCTTACCATTACAAATAACAACTCTAACGTTGCATAACTAAAAATTTTAAAATGTTCTGACTTCTGTTAAAAGCTGAGGCTGTAAAGGGGCACTCAACACACGTAACGACAAAAGAACAGAACAATATAAACAAAATTATACTGGCCATGGGGCCAATCGCAAGAGCATCGTTAGTCTTCAGTCCAGGGTGCACTAACGTGGAAGTGAGGTTGACATTTGGGTGTATAACGTGGAAAGTCACCCCTTACACCCCGCCTAGAAATAGAGTACGCCTTA
The DNA here is from genome assembly GCF_977018435.1 of Lepisma saccharinum. NCBI lineage: Eukaryota > Metazoa > Arthropoda > Insecta > Zygentoma > Lepismatidae > Lepisma > Lepisma saccharinum. Next base: position 12,092,195 of record NC_139240.1, read on the forward strand.
AAAGGTAACTTACATACCTCCTGCTATGGCTTATTGTCTCCAATGGAACCTTAACGGTTAACCTCTACTCTCAGCAGTTGCAAAGGGTGCATCGTTCATTCCGGCAGAAGGAGCCAGCGTTGGTGAATCGCAAGGGTGTTCTGTTCCTGCACGAAAATGCCAAGCCACATGTGGCAAAGAGGACCCGGGAGACCCTTCAGCGACTTGGCTGGGAGACACTGTACCATCCACCATATTCACCGGACCTTGCACCAACAGATTACCACCTGTTTCATTCCCTCGACAACCACCTCCGTGGGAGATCCTTCGCAAATGAGGGAGACCTGTGGAACGCACTCACGGACTTCTTTGCATCCAAGCCCGCCGAGTTTTATCACCAGGGTATTGTGCAGCTGCAGGAACATTGGCAGAAGGTGTTGGATGCTGATGGATTTTACTTCGAAACATAAAGGTACATACCGTCCACTGTACTGTTCTTTGTTTATCACTGCTCTAGAACGGCAAGAACTTTTTTTGGTTACCTTGCACATGGATTATCAGAACGAATTTTCACCTTGCAACGGCGATGTATTCTGAAAATTTGACCTGGTTTACTCCAACAATTCTCTTTTATTTTATATATTAATTAACATATAACAGAAATAAAACACCAATGCAGAGGCTCCAGCATTACCAGGTTCTCAGTGGTGCGATCTGTTATGGGTTCGATTTCCGATGGGTGCCAACAAAATTTCGGCATTGACTCGGTGTCATGAGGACAATTGGAGATATACTTGAAAAAAAAAATTAGTAGCAGGTTCCCATCTCAAAAGAAAACGTAGCAATTGTATCGATGCACTAACTGTGTCACCCACCGAGAAAGCTGCTCTGGGAGGTCCTGCCCTCGGAGGCTGTTCTGGCATGGAGGTTTTTCTTCACACACACACACACACACACACATATATATATACTCTATGTGATCAAAAGTATCCGGACACACCGCGAAACGTGTGTTTATCATAGTGGGCGACACAGTACTGTCATCTACCGCGTAGAACACACAGTCAGCGAACTCAGTAGTCTGCAGACAGTGTGAGACAGCAGTATGGGATGTTCTGAGGAACTCACAGACTTTCAACGTGGTCAGTTGGTTGGGTGCCACTTGTGTAGGAAGTCTGTGTGTCAGATTTCCACCCTCCTAAACATCCCTCTCTCCACTGTTTCCGATGATAAGGTGAAGGGATGTGTACAACCCAAAAGCGTGCAGGCCAACCTCCCATGTTGACCTCCAGAGACCATCGAGTGTTGAAGAGGGTCGTACAGCATTATCGTCAATCATCCATCGCCACCATCACACAGGAATTCTGAACTGCATCAGGATCTACTCCAAGCACCATTACTGTTGGGCGCAAGGTGCGGCAACTTGGTTTCCATGGCCGAGCAGCTGCCCATAAGTCAAACATGACACAGACAAATGTTAAACGCCGCCTCGTGTGGTGCAAGGACCGTCGAAACTGGACCATAGAACAGTGGAAAACCGTTGTGTGGCGTGATGAATCACAGTACACAATGTGGCGATCCGATGGTAGGGTGTGGGTGTGGCGAATGCCTGGTGAACGACATCTACCAGCCTGTATAGTGCCGAGAGTGAAATTCGGAGGGGGCGGAGTTACAGTGTGGTCATGTTTCTCCTGGAGGGGGCTTGGCCCCCTTGTTGCTTTACATGGCAATGTCACGGCACAAGCTTACGTTGACATTTTAACAGCTTTCATGCTGCCTACCGTCGAAGACCAGTTCGGGGATGACCATTGTGTCTTTCAACACGACCGAGCACCCGCCCATACTGTAGGGCTTGTGGGGTAGTGGTTTGACGACAACAACGTCCCACTAATGGACTGGCCTGTGCAGAGTCCTGATTTGAATCCCATAGAACATCTCTGGGATGTTTTGGAATGCCGACTTCGTGCTAGACCACACCGATCCATATCAGTACCTCTTAAGATTTTGGCGCTCTGCGAGGAATGGGCTGCCATTCCTCAGGACCTGATTGAAAGTATGCCTGTGAACGTGAACGCTGTCATCGAGGCTAATGGTGGGCCAACACTGTATTGACTGCCAGTGTTCCTGATGGATGGTTGCCCAAACTTGTACTTTATTTTTAGGTGGGTGTCCGGATACTTCTGATCACATAGAGTGTGTATATATATATATATATATATATATATATATATATATATAATTTAAATTTCACATGTCGTCATAGTTGAAACTGGAAATCATGAAAACTCAACTACACAATTACAGACTTAACTCATTGCATTGCGGGGTGTAAGGGGTACCTTCCACGTAGACGCCCAAAAGTCAACCTCACTTCCACGTAGTGCACCCTGGACTAAAGACTAACGAGGCTCTGGCGACTGGCACTATGGCCAGTATAATTTTGTGTGTGTTGTCATGTTTTTTGTCCTTGTGTGTGCTGAGTGCCCGTTTACAGCCTCAGCTTTTAACAGAAGTCAGAAGATTTTTAGTTATGCAACGTTAGAGTTGTTATATGTAATGGTAAGGGGCTGGCCCCCGTATAATGTGACGGGAGCAAAATAGCCTAAGTGCTCCCAAAATGCTCCCAATGCGCTCCCAAAATTTTAAATTGAAATTTAAATTCATTGCATTGCAAAATACACTTTTAACATAACAACATTCATATTGTTATGAATATTATTTACAGGTTTCTTAAGAACTCTCGAAGCAAGTAATGGACCCACTAGTTGAAGTTGAAGAATGACCAACAATGGTAACTTTGAAAAGAAGCCACAATCATCAGACTTTTTCTGCTGCTGCTCTCTATCACAGAGACATGTCCGAGAGCACTAGAAAGATTTTATGTGAGTTGTTTCGTCGTGGTCATAGCCCTTCATCAGCATTACAGTGATTGAAAACTGATCTTCTCTTCGAGTATGGGGATAACTATTACACAGTTGCCTGCGATGAGTTTTATGTACCAAGCATATCCGTGGTGCCTAAATTATTCAAAAAAGAATTTGCAGTGGCAGCCTATCGGGGGAGGACATGTTCAGTAGCATTGCTCCCATCATGTCGCGGGCAAATGCAAATATTCCACAAACAGGTGAGCTGCTAATGGTTGATGCTGCTGGAAATATGGACAATCAAAGGCACAGAGTCTACTTTTTTGTCACACCGACTGCAGCTCATGGTGTTCCCATAGGTGCAATTATAACAGATAGTGAGAGGGAAGATGTATTTTCAGCAGCTCTTGCCTGTCTGAAGAGTATATTCCCTGAAAATTCTTTCTACGGAAATAAGCACCCAAAGGTGTTCCTGACTGACAACGATATGAAAGAAAGGAAGCCGTTAAGGGACTTGTTCCCAGATTCTCAGATATTACTTTGCCAGTTTCATATTCTAAAAGCTGTTTGGTCATGGCTGTGTAATGGAAAGCATGGAATTGAGAAGTGCCATCGTCAGCAGTTATATTTCCTTTTTCAAGAAAATTGTATATGTAGAGAATGAGGACCAGGCACTTCAATTTTATGAAGAGCTACTTGCAGATCACACAGCAAGCAAATATAAAGCTTTTATTAATTATGTTACTATGCTGTGGGTCTCTAAAGAGGATTGGGCAAAAAGCTTTCGCAAGGGCCTCCCATTGCGAGGCAACGACACCACAAATTATGTGGAAGTAGTTTTTCGGATACCGAAGGACTGCATATTTGACCGGGTCATGGCATTCAATTTGACTAAATTAATCGACTTCATTCTTACACGTTATGAAGCGTATATGGAGAAACGATTGATTGATTTCTGTAGTGGAAGGTATACAAAGAGCTTGTTGCAGAAGATGCTTCTGTTGACAGTACAACACCGGTACATGCCATATAAGCTTCACTTGACAATCCAGGAACCTACTATGTGCCAAGTGAAGGGACTAATGATGTCATCTACAAAGTAGATATTACAAGTGGTTTCTGTTCTTGCTTTGTGGGACAGATGGGATGCTCTGCAAGCATGCTTCAGCTGTTCTGGTGAAGTTAGATAAGGATACTGCTACGCGTTTCAATTATGTTTCTTGTTGCCACAGGATTGGTTTCATCCCTTGTAGTTGGTCCCAAATGCTACCGTAGATGAAGAGCAGCTTGTACCTTATGAAGAAACACCAAGTACCTCTAGTGACCTGCAGCATGGTCCTCATGACAATGAGGAGTTATTGGAACAGCAAATTGCCTTGGGTAGTGACGAAAATGAAAAGTTTGAATGACTGATCAACAGAATTCGGGACGGAATAAACAACAGTCCACAGTTATTTGTACCAGCAGTCAAGAAAATGCTGAAGAATGCAGAGAGATTTGCAAAACTGAAAATGGACTGTTGACAGCTCTCCACCCATTTGCCAAGTACAATAGATTACCACCAGCAACACAAAAGAAAGAAACTGTGCCAGGAAGAAGGCATGGGATACAAATCGGGGTTCAGCCCACAGCTATTGCAGGAAGAAAACTTACGTTGTCAGGCAAACGAAAATTTGGAGCAGGACGTCCAATTTCAACCATGAAAGCACACAGTAATTTATTCCATCATAATTACACAACTTTTGGGGCAATACCATCAAGGAAAAGAAAAGCACCACATGATTTGCAAAGTTGTGTCTTTGACAATAAAATACTTGGTCATGGGAAGAAGTGTGCATAAATTTTCCTACATGTTTCAGACCTTGAAATTCAGTCAAACTCTGCAACTCTGATGGCATTAAATGTATGGTAAACTGTTACTTATATTTACTGTATAATTAACATTATTATTCTAAAGAATTGCTGTAAGTAGCTAACATTGTATAATATATTGAGGATATCTATTTTTTATGTTTTTAATAAACTTAAGTTTTCTTATTTCCAATTGTGTTCCTTTTTAATGGGGGGTCAAATGTCAGATGGCAGTCATGTTTCTGTTGCTAGATACATATGTATAACATCATAAAACAAAAACCAGGATGTAAAAAAAAGCACAAACTAGAAACATTTACAAACTCATTGCAGCTCACTGAAGCAATGAGGCAAGTGTTCAAACTGGTCTCCATTTGCTTCCATACACCAATCAGATTACTTTGGAACAGAATAACACTTAGTGACACAATTCAAGAAGAATGGTTGCACAAACATTAGCAATTCTTTCTGTCATGCACACACACACATGTTTTGGGGATCTTGCCGAGAAGCAGTGCTTTAAGTTCACAGTCACAGTATCTTGTTTCTGACATACTGAATAACATATTTTCTTCACGACAGCATGTTTCGTTTGTACTGGGTGTTGTGACAGTCTTAGCTGGAAAACCCTGCTTTTCAATTAAGTTGCAGTTGGTAGAAGTGCCAGCCAATTTTAACCGAATTAGGGTTTATCTAGAAATTTCCAGCATGGGGAAAGGGCAGGATAAATTTAGAGCCTAAAATTACCATAATTGGAGAATTGGATAAATCATTTTCTCTAGTATTTTCTTAGTTACCACTACAATTCTCGCAAAAAAGAGAGAGAACTTTATTAGTATAACTAGTACAGTGGGATGCACAAATATTGCTCTGCAAATTGTCCATTACTATTTTCATTTGTTTTTACCTTTCATACTAGGTAGTGGATTTTTACGTATACTTGTGCAAGATTGTCAGCAGTATTTTGTTTTAATCCTTGAAGCTCTCATTGAGTAAAGTAAATAGAATAAAGTGATAGAATTTGAATTTGAATTGAATTTGAATTTAAAATTTCGGGAGCGTCAGCACTTAGGCTATTTTGTTCCCGTCACATCATACGGGGACCAGCCCCTTATCATTACAAATAACAACTCTTGCGGGGACCAGCCCCTTATCATTATAAATAATAACTCTTGCGTTGCATAACTAAAAAGCTTAAAATGTTCTGACTTATGTTAAAAGCTGAGGCTGTAAACAGGCACTCAGCACACACAAGGACAAAAAACAGAACACACACAAAATTATACTGGCCATAGTGCCTCGTTAGTCTAATGTACAGGGTGTACTACATGAAAGTGAGGTTGACTTTTGGGCCCCTACGTGGAAGGTACCCCTTACACCCCGACTAGTTTCTTGTTTGGTTTGTTGATAATCTGTAAGCCAGATTCATCAACATTCCATAAGGACCCTGGTTTATCACGGAGATTATTTTAGTATATTTAATTGATTAATTAGAGTCCACCAGGGGACTGGGCGTCGCCTCGCAGGTCCAATGGGATGTGGAATGGAGGTGCGTGCAGCATCATGCACTCTTGACACAAATATATCTAAAGCGTCGATGGCTGGCAAAGTCGACGCTAGATCGACTTCAAGGTCCACTGCACGCTCGAAGGCTTCCCAGTCGGCCCGACTGAGATTCCAGTGAGGGTGTTGTTCACGTGATTGCTGAAGCTGTTCGAAGGTAAGAATGAGAGGGAAGTGATCACTCCCACAGAGATCAGGATGAACGCTCCAAGATGTGGTAGGAGCAAGGCTGGGACTACAGAAGGACAAGTCCAACGCAGAGTGTGTGCCTGAGGAAGGACTGAAATATGTGGGTGTCCCATCATTCAGCAACGTTAAACCTGATGCCTCACGGAATTGATCTACAATTTGACCCCGGGGCTCTGTACGAACGGAGCCCTACAAACGATGGTAGGAATTAAAATCGCCCAAAAGAACTACAGGAGACGGAAGTTGCTCGAATATAGACAGGAGGTCCTCAAGAGAGAATCGCTCCTCCCTTGTGATGTAGACACTGTAAAAGGATATTGGTTGTGGTAGATGGACACGCACGGCGACAGCTTGGAGGGGGGTGGTGAGAAAGATTGGCGTTGAGTGGATGTTATCTCGAACACCGATTGCAACACCACCGTGTGCACGACGACCCTCAGGAAGCTTGTCGGTGCGGTAAAGCGTGTATCCGTTCAAAATCGCTGATTCACTTGGACGAAAATGTGTCTCTTGGAGACATATGATGACAGGGTCAAATTCAGATATAAGAATTTGCAGTTCCTCGAGATGCGTTCGGAAACCGTTAAGGTTCCATTGGAGACAATAAGCCATATCTGTAGGTAAGATTGTTACCTTTTAAAGCGTACTCTATTTCTAGGCCCTGTCACCTTGATAAATTCTTCATCCGCGGCTTCGTCCTGTATCATGTCCTCGGGTAAGGACACAGAGGGCGAAGGGGATGAAGAAGGGGGAGTGGGGGCGGGTGCTTTGAGCGCCCGCCGGGCAGCTTTCAGCTGCGCCTTAAGTTTCAGGGTGGTGGCCGCCACCCTCACTGGAGAGCTACTGGACTTGAGAAAGTAATCCTTGCTATGCACCTGCTTGAACTTCTTTTCTGTGGAGCGAGGAGTGGTTGCTGTTTTCCTCGAAGCAGGGCGGGTTACTACGGGAAGCGTTGTAGTTTGAGTGGACACGTCGCTGGTTTGTACACCTATACTTCGACGGGTAAGAGCAGGTGCAGCAACTGTAGCGAATGGCACAGGTAAAGTGGTGCGTATGCTTTCACGGAGACGTTGTTTTGCTTCGCCAGCAGAGATTTTCTCTGTGACGACCAACTCTCTGATTTTCTTCTCTTTTTGGAAAGAGGGGCAGTCACGATGCCAGACTGGGTGCTTGCCTTGGCAGTTAATGCATTTGGGACCTGAAGAACAAGGTTCGGTCCCATGATCAGGCTTACTACACTTACCACAAAGGGCGGTAGTGGCCTTGCAGGAAGGCTGAGTGTGCCCAAAGTGCTGGCATTTGAAACATCGCATCGGGTTAGGGATGTATGGCCGGACTTTAAGTCTCAAATATCCAGCCCGTACAATATCTGGGAGAGTGGTCGTTTGGAATGTTAGTATAATCGAAGCAGTTGGCACAAGTTCTCCGGATTTTCGCGTCTTGATTCGCTGCACTGCGGTGACATGTTGGTCTGAGAGTGCTTCAAGGATCTCTTCCTCCTCAGCATTTAGCAGATCCCAGTGGTGAATCACACCTTTACTCTGTTAAGTTGACGATGGGGTTCAACATTAACAGTGAAGTGGCCCAAAGATCGTAACTTCAAAAGGTTGTTGGTCTGGCGATCTGTGCTGGTCTGGATAAGTAGACTCCCGTTTCTCAGCTTCTTTATTTCTGGAACATCGGAACCAGCGGCGTAGTCTAGCTGTTTCTTGATAAGGAATGGTGACAAGTCCTTCAATGTAGCAACTCCGTGTTTCTTTGTTGTTGCAGAAACATCCTTACTATCGGTCTTCTCATCAATACTGATAACAAGGTAACGTGGCACGTTACTTATCTTTTCCACTACTTGGAGCGGGCTCGAAGGCCGCGCTCGTTTTGGGGGTTTCCCCCCGTTTGAGTTGTTTTTTGTACCCATATACAAAATAAATTTATATAGGAGGGTCCATAAATTGTCGCCTCGACATGCCCTCTATGCCGAGGAAGGCCTACCCCCAAAAATGGAGGCTACTCGAGGACCAAACCGAAATCCCCGAGGCCACGTTCGCGACTGCACCTACCCCTGCAGCCAACACTGTCCCATCGGCACGTGCAACTCACACCTTGGGATAGGGGTTTTTTATCGAGGTTGTCTCCTCTAGCAGGACCCTTAGTTATAGGGAGGTCAAAGATATGGAGATGAATGACGTGATGGAATGGTGAAAGCGTGAGATATGGATGTGAAGAATGAGTGAAATGATGAGATGAAAATGACCTCCCTACATAAGTTTCTTAGAGGGAGGTCAAAGTTATGGAGATGAATGACGTGATGGAATGGTGAAAAACGTGAGATATGGATATGAAGAATGGGTGAAATGATGAGATGAAATTGACCTCCCTACTAAGCCCCCTCGCCCCGTCAAGGCAGTCCTACATGGAGGGGGTGATCTGTATGAATTTCAGTTTGCCTACAATAAATGTAATAATAAAACTTTTCTACTGCAAACACAATTGCTAATATTTCTTTTTCTGTTTGAGCATATGACTTTTCAGTCTCTGTTAGACTACGAGAAGCATACGCTACTGGTCTACCTACTTGCAATAAGCAACACCCTAGCCCTTCACTAGAGGCATCGCACTGAATGACAACTTTTTTGTCATTGAACACGGCTAACACTGGAGTTGTAGACACCTTGTCTTTTAACTTCTGTAATGCTTGACTATGATGAGGTAACCATTGCCAATGAACTTTATCTTTAAGAATTCTCTTAGTGGAGCTGTTACAGTAGACATACCTGATAAAAACTTACTTAAATAATTCACCATACCTAGAATTATTTGTAATTATTCTCTACTTCGCGGTTCCTCAATGCTGATAATGGCTTTGATTTGTTCTTGATCTGCTTTTACACCTTCTTTGCAAAACACGTAACCCACATACTTCACTTCGCTGACCTTGTACTGTAACTTTGCTGGATTGAATTTTATATTCAACTTTCTAGCTCTTTCTACCTTGTACTGTACCTTTGCTGGATTGAATTTTATATTCAACTTTCTAGCTCTTTCTAACACTTGTTGCAATATTCTATCATGCTCAGTCTCACTTTTTGCGGCAATTAACAAATCATCAAAGTATATACTTACACCTGAAATATCACCAAAATTCTTTTCATTGAATTTCTGAAAAACCACCGGTGCTATTGACAAACCAAATACCAATCGTAGCACCCAAAGGAGTATTAAAGGTACACAATTTACTTGAACCTTCATCTAACTCTACATGTTAAAATCCATCTTTCAAGTTCAGTACTGAAAAAAGTGATTTGTTACTTAGCCTTGCACTTAACTCTTCCACTGTTGGTATTAACACAAAATTTCTTTTAATGGCCTTATTCAAATCCTGAGGATCTAAACACAACCTTAGTGAGCCATGTGGTTTTTCAATAATTACTAAATTACTGACCATGCCTGAGGATTCTCCTCTTTAACTATTATACCTTGTTTTTCCAACTCTAAGCTTTGTTTTAATTTAGGCCTCAATGTGTCAGGCACTCTTCGTGGAGGCTTAGCGACTGGTTTTACATTTTCATATATTTCTATTCTTAATTTACCTGAGCATTTTACCTACTCCTTCAAAAACATCTTTATTATTTACAATGAACTCAATTTTGTCACTTGCGGATACTGGACTAACCTGCACACCCTTTTCACTAGATTTAGGCTGACATGCATTTACATCTAATACTGGCTTACATTGCCCGAACTCATCTTTAATTATTACAAACTCTAACTCTATTTCAGACAATTGTGATGCACAGCTTAACTTTGCCACACCTAATGGACGAATTTTTGCACCTCCATAGCTTTCTATGACCACCCTTGTTGGCCGTAGCTTGTCCTTACTTTTAATTTCACTCAATACCCTTAGTGGCATCACATTAACTTCAACACCAGTATCTAGTTTCAACTGGATCTCCTCATTTTCTACCTTTATTTTTTTCTAACCACTCCTTCCGACCTTCTTCTTAATTGTGGGTACTTGCACTTTCACTTGCTGCAAACACAGCAGTAACACTTAACACCTCACCACCTCTGTCTGACGTGTCATCTTGCAATTCCACATTTTTTACTTGTTTCAATTTACACCCAACTGCAAAATGAATATACCCATTACACTTATTACAAGGCTTACCAAATGCTGGGCATGATGCGTTTTTATTCTTATAACCACACTTCTTGCACTGATATACTTCCTCTTCATTTTTCTTATTCCTGTTCGTCTTATTCTGGTACGACTTTTGAGGATTTACCTTACCTCTTACTGGAAGAGTTTCTTCTTCCTTATAGGCTTTTTACGGCCATAATTCTTATTCTGAATCGTGGTTGCTTGTTGCTTGCTTCTTTCTGCTCCACGACCAATTTCCACGGCTGTTTCGAGTGATAAGTCTCCCTCGTAACATTCGCTGACCTAACGAGTTTCTTTCTTTAAATAAAATTGAGAGAGAGTGATCAAAAGAATGTGGGATTAGTTTTTGACGACATCTCATACATTTTTACAAGAGTGAGCTTCGGCTTGAAGACAGCTACGTCGAGTGCTGAAACACTTAATGGGACATGAAATGCAAGATTTTCTGTCGTGGTATGTCGACGACTTGCAGATTGCAAGCAACGACTTCGATCAGCACCTGGAACACCTGCGCGCCGTTTTTATTAAACTTAGAGATGCTGGCTTAACACTAAGTTAAAGAAGTGTAAATTCGCACGGCAAGAAGTATCCATTCTCGGATGTATTTAGTGTTTTTGTAGTATTACTATCATTATTATTATTGTTATTATTATTAACAGTAATTGTCATTATTCTTATTATCATCATTAGTGCTTTTATAATTGTAATGTGCATCATGTTTCAAGTGTCAATTGTAAATATAATAATGAAAAAGCATTCGCCAGCAATTGCTGAAAAGAAAAGGGAAGAGGATAAGAAAATTAAAAATGTACATATTTTTTCGGAATGTTGGAAAAAGGAAGAAGTATCAAGTATTTATGACTGTGCGGCCAACATATAGCTACCCGACCACTCCACGAGCGCAAAGAAAACGGTCCACCAGCTGTAGAAAGGAATTCTTGGCTGAAGGTCGCCTGCGAATGAATGAATGACCACAGGTCGTTTGCGATCTTTCCAGAGACAGTTTGAAAGTAAAGGAAGTGGAAAGACCTCTTCCGGATTCAGAAGGGAATCTTTTTTTTATGTACTTGTCTATTCTTTGTATTTGTGAATATTTTAACTTTTTGTATTTCTATTTTTATGGTTAACTAACTAAACTAACTAACTCTCTAGCCTTCTTAAACCCGAAGGTTCATGGCTGCAGCAACACAGGCCTTCCATCTTTCCCTATCTTGAGCAAGATCTATATACTCTTTTCCATCCCTACCGATTTCCCTTAGGTCCATCTCAACGTTGTCCCTCCATCTTCGTCTTGGCCTTCCTACAGGTCTCTTACCATCAGGTTTCCCAACAAGAATCCTGTATACTCCTCTTTCCTCTCCCATTCGTGCCACATGGCCTGCCCACCTAAGTCTTCTTGATTTAATTATTCTAATAATATCTGGACATGAATACAAATTATGTAGTTCTAAATTATGTAACCTTCTCCACTCACCTGTCTCCTCATCCCTTTTAGGTCCAAAGATTTTCCTAAGGATTTTATTCTCAAATACTCTCAATTTATGTTCCTCTTTCAATGTAAGGGACCAAGTTTCACATCCATATAATACTACAGGCAAAATTACTGTTTTGTATATTTTACCTTTTAGTTTCTTAGATATTAAACGAGAAGACAAAAGTTTATGAAGAGAGAAGTAACATGCATTTCCTGAATTAAGCCTACTTTTTATTTCCTCTTTAATATAATTTTCATTTGTTAATATTACTCCTAAGTATTTGAATTTGGAAACTGGTTCAAACGAGTTGTTATCAATAATTAGATTTTGATTATTACCTAACACTTGGTTTCGGCCTGTAAGCATATATTTAGTTTTCTCTTTGTTAACTTCCAAACCTATCTCTTTAGCAGTTTTGAAAAATAAAAAAGGTAAAGGTAAAGTGTTCCCCTGTGCATAGCACCACGCCATGAAGGCGTATAGGGGGTGTGGGGGTAACGCCCCACACTTTCTTGATCCGGTCGTGAGTGGGGGTGATGTGATCAGCATCACGCCCCTGACCGCCTTTACCCCCCAGGGTTTCCCCCAGGTACCCATGTTATTCGACGCTGGGTAGGCGCCGGGGCCGCTTCCACCGTTAGAAAAGTTCCCGGATTTGAACCGGCCGGGGATCGAACCCGGGACCTTTAGCATGGTAGTCAGTTTTGAAAAATATTTTAGCATTATTCTTAATTGTATTCACATCATCCCCCAGTAAGTCTACATCATCTGCATATGCTAACAACTGAGTCACACCATTTAATTTTAGTCCTTCTTTAGTTTCTTTTACCTTACTTACAGCATATTCTAAGGCAAAATTAAAGAGCAATGGAGATAATGCATCTCCTTGTTTTAACCCATTATGAATTGTAAATTTGTCAGACATATTAATACCAACACGAATTTTACTTTCTGTTTCACTGGTGCATATTTTTATCATACTAACAAGCTTCTTAGGTATTCCAAACTCGACTAATATATTATATAATTTATCTCTTTTGACCGAATCATATGCTTTTTTGAAATCAATGAATAGTTGATGGACATTTTGATTATATTCCCACTTTTTTTCAAGTGTCTGTCTGATGTGAAAAATTTGATCTGTAGTTGATCTGTTACGTTTAAATCCACATTGATAATCACCTATAATTTCATTAGCATATGGGGTTAGTCTTGTTAAAAGAATGTTAGATAATATTTTATATGTTGTTGAGAGTAGAGAAATTCCACGGTAATTATTGCAGTTCATTTTATCACCTTTTTTAAACACAGGGACAATTATGGATTCTTTCCACTGTTGAGGGATTTCTTCTTTATTCCATATTAAACAAATTAATTTATGAATTTGACATATTAATGAATTTCCACCATACTTAATTAACTCAGCTGGTATTAAATCAATGCCAGGTGCTTTGTTATTCTTTAGCCTTTTAATAGCATCTTTAACTTCAGTCAAGTTAGGTTCTGGAACTAAAGGTTCTGCTGTGTGTACTTCATTCACTACTGATTTATCTCCTACATGGACATTTAAAAGGTCATTAAAGTAGTTCTTCCATCTATTTAGAATATCGCTTGGGTCAGCAAGAAAATCACCGTCTTTATCTTTTATCAAGTTTACTTTAGGTTGCCACCCCTTTCTAAACTCATTTACACCTTTATATAAATCTCTGATATTTTTATTTTTGCTGTTTGTTTCAATTTCGTTAATTTTGCTTTTCAAGTAATCTCTTTTTTTACTTCTAAACGTTCGGTTAACTTCTCGCTTTATTCTATTATAATTGTTTAGATTTGTATCATCAGAGTTATTTAACCACCTGTCTAGCCTCATTTCTTATTTCTATTAGATTATGACATTCATTATCAAACCATGGCTTACTTTTTCTCGGTTTATGGTATCCTATACTTTCTTTAGCTGCTGATTCTATTGCATTACGTATGTGCTCCCAATTCTTATTTACGTCTGTTTCATTTATATTTTCATCATCATTTAAATCCTGCAAAATATCAAATCTATTTGACAGTTTAATTTGGTAATCTTTCTTAATTCTTTCATCAGTAAACTTTCCTGTATCAAATTTTAGAACTTTTAGATTTTGTTGCTTATGATTTAACACTGAGAGTCTTTCTCTTAATTTAGCAATTACTAAATAATGGTCACTGGCACAGTCCGCACCTCTATGTGTACGAACGTCAATTATACTAGTATGTCTTCTCTTATCAATGAGAATATGATCTATTTGATTATGAGTTTTACCATCTGGAGAAGACCAGGTATATTTATGGATATCTTTATGTTTAAAAGTGGTACTTTTCACAATTAAATTCTTTGAGGTTGCAAAAGTAATCAATCTTATACCATTATCATTACTTAATTCATGAAGACTCTCTTTACCAATCGTAGGTTTAAATGTCTCTTCTTTGCCAATCTGTGCATTACAGTCACCTAACAGAATTTTCATATCATACTGAGAAAATTTATCAAAGACCTGTTCTAACTCTGTATAAAAATCATCTTTAGTATTATCATCTTTATCTTCCGTTGGTGCATGTATGTTTATTAAAATAATTTTACACCACCTACCCTGTAAAACTGATTAACCATTTTTATGGTTAGCTGTATAAATTTATTTTTGTTTCTGTATATGGTCTATTCATAATGATGTTATATCTTGTAAGTTCGCCCCAGTAAACTTTTATATTTATTTGGCGTACTGTGAGGGGGTGAGCAGGCATGTGCCCCAAATAAGTTACTGTATTGAATACTTAGATTATTCAGATTACCATCGTGATTAATCTGAAGGGGGGGTTGTGATTGACTTTTCCCAGCGTCCACCCCAAGGTTTCTTTTTGTTTATCACCCCTTATTTTCGAAATTTAGCGTGGGTCGTGGGAACTCTCATGGACGTCACCCCTATCTTTGACCAACTCCTTCGCACAGCATGGTGCTGTTACAATATGTGACTTTACCACCATGCAACTTTCACGGCCGAGGGACAGAATGCTGTAGCCAGTCTAGAAAGCAAAAAAAGATGTAACAATAAAGCTAGGTCTCCTCAACGAAATGCGCGTCTGGACGCCAGTGTTGCATGGCATGTCAGATTTTCACCGGCATAAGTAATTAAAAGTATCACTGTCTTTTCCTTTTTCAACTTTCTAATTCTAGTGATTTTCTTCCATCTTAGTTGGCTCCACACCCTCCATTCTAGGGGGGGGGTCTCTTCCAATTCGAGTCGCACCATACTTTCAGACATTCTCACGTCAAGCCTTTTCTCTATCCATCTGTGCAGCCATACATTTGTCTCTCGAATATTTACAAGCCTGTCACCATTTCGAAAACATCCCTTGCGTGTAAACTTCAGAATTAAGCTCAATAGAGAACTAAACTGCTCACAAAAAGTTTTGCATCACCCAAGAAATGATAGAAAGAACAATCGCAACATGTCCCACTGGGCCAGCTGTGAGAAAGCACACTGTGCTGTTCAACATAACCATTCAACCCCGCATAACTCGCTCTTCAGACCAGCTGAGCATATTTGTGTGTTCGAAAATCTCAGTATTGTGGGTGGTAATGGTCAAGGCTATATCTCCCACTTACGTAGAGAGACTCAAGTAGTAAAGGTGCATTGTAGACATGCCCAGGCGTACAACATCGCAGTTCGATCGGGCAAGGGTTATCGCCTTCGTGCAGAGTGGGATGTCACAACGGGCGGTAGCCGCGACAATGGGAATAGCACAGAGCGATGTCAGCAGAACATGGAGAAGGCACACAGACAGTGGGACAGTAGCAGATCGGCACCGTTCAGGTCGACCACGGGTAACAACACCAGCCCAGGACCGTGTAACGTTCAAGTTTGCAAGGTGCTTTTATTTTCAAAGTCGTGACTGGGCTTGATCTTTTATGCTACCTCAAAGGCCGTGGTATGGTTTAAGCACCTTGGTCGAACTTACAAAAATCAATTGGGGTGGAGGTTATTGCCACGTTGTTCGCGACACCTCAAAGTTGACTACGAACTTCACAATTCCTAACTTCAATTTGGGGGGGGGGGGTAAACACAAGAATGTTGCCGTTTACAAATTAATCCTGAAAATTAAGAACGCCGTACTGCAAGACCTTCCAAAATGCGTTATACGTTACAGTAAACTTATGGTTATCTAGAATTGATTGATTGAATTAAAATTTGTGGGTGCGCCGGCACTTAAGGCCATTTCGCACCCTTCTATGTATACGGGGAAATGTCCCCTTATCTAAAATTCTGACTTAAAATTTAAAAAAGGGGTGTAGATAGCCCCTTGGAAAAAACTAAAAGTGCAAGGTTGTAAAGTGTTAGAGACCTGCACGAGACAAACAGGACACATTAAAAAGTCAGAACAAACAAACTAAAAACCTCCTTACAGACGGTGGAAGAGTCCAGCTCTTCGCAAAAACCTAAAAACATGGGATAAAATACTGCTGTCAAAACCCAAGAGCGATGAGAAACAGACGGAAAGGTTAAAAGTCTGCCGGAGGTAAGCAAGATCGACACATTCAACGAGAATGTGTCGGATGCCTAAAATAACATTACAAGCACGACACAACGGAGGGTCCAGCCCTTGGAGCAGGTGACCATGCGTTAGACGGCTGTGTCCTATACGCATGCGGGTAAGAATAACTTCTTCTCGCCGAGAGGGACGGGATGAGGAACGCCAAGCACCTATGGTGGGTTTAACAGCGTGAAGCTTGTTCCCCGTTTCCGTATCCCACTCGGCCTGCCAAGTGTCAAGAAGGCGACAACGGAACACGTTCTGCAGGTCGCTAGCAGGCAAAAGGTGGACGAGAACATCGCCATCTGCATCAGCAGACTTGGCGGCAGCATCAGCTGCTTCGTTCCCCTGGATGCCCATGTGGCTAGGGACCCAACAGAAGTGTACATCCGCACTGGCTGATAAGGACACAAGCCGTCTGTATATGCGTTGCGCTACCGGATGCCGGGAATACGGCGAATCCAGGGTCTCCAACACGCTGGTCGAATCACTGCGCACAAGGACTTTCTTCAGACCATTGACGTCTGCAAAGTCCAGTACCTTTAGAATGGCTTATAACTCTGCCGTCAAGATGGAACACGCAGGATGAAGCGAGTAACTGGAACTTTGAGAGCCTAGGACGAAGGCGCAACCAACTGATTCCACTGTCTTGGACCCATCCGTGTAAAACACATTAAAATTGGGGTGCTTCGCACGAAGTTCTAAAAGCCGTTGCTGGTATACAACCATTGGTGTTTCTGCTTTTGGAAGAGCAGTTAGAGAAAAATCGATAGAAGGTGCAGGAAACTCCCAGGTAAGGAGAGGCGAAATGAGTGGAGAGACGCCAGGAACATAACTGTCAACACCAAGTGCTAACAGGATCTCGTCAACACCAAGTGCTGACAGGATCTCGTCTGCACGAACACCAAATGGTCTAGTGACACTAGGATGGAGCCGATACCTTTCCAGCCTATTCATGTCTGAGATGGTGTGAAATGAGGGATGTGAAGGCATCGAGCGAAGATGGAGGAAGTAGTTCACTACCAGCCGCTGTCTTCGCAGAGACACCGACGGCTCAGATGCCTCTACGTACAAACTGGCGATAGGGCTGGTCCGAAAAGCACCAGAGCACACACGTATACCAGCATGGTGGACGGTGTCTAGGATGCGAAGTCTAGATGGGCGGGCAGAAGAATACACAACACATCCATAATCAAGCTTCGACCTGATGAGTGCACGATACAATCGAAGCAGTACCGTCCTATCAGCACCCCAGGAAGTATGGGATAAAACACGTAAAAGGTTGAGAACTCGAAGACAAGAGAACTTTAACTGGCGAAGGTGAGGTAGCCATGTTAATTTCTAATCGAAAATGAGGCCCAGGAAGCGGACCTCATTCACGAAGCACAGGGGAGATTTCCCCATGTACAGGTCAGCATCGAAATGACATGTACGTTGGTGACAAAAGTGAACACACACGGATTTCTCGGATGAGAAGGTGAAACCTGTTTGGGAGGACCACTGAACCAAACCGTTTATCGTCAGTTGGAGTTGACGAGAAGCTGACGCGAGATTCCGTGAGCGACGAAAGAGGCGTCGATTGGTGGTAAAGTCGACGCAAGATCGACTTCAAGGTCCACTGCACGCTCGAAGGCTTCCCAGTCGGCCCGACTGAGATTCCAGTGAGGGTGTTGTTCACGTGATTGCTGAAGATGTTCGAAGGTAAGAATGAGAGGGAAGTGATCACTCCCACAGAGATCAGGATGAACGCTCCATATGTGGTAGGAGCAAGGCTGGGACTGCAGAAGGACAAGTCCAACGCAGAATATGTGCCAGAGGAAGGGCTGAAATATGTGGGAGTCCCATCATTCAGCAACGTTAAATCTGATGCCTCACGGAATTGATCTACAATTTGACCCCGGGGTTCTGTACGAACGGAGCCCCACAAACAATGGTAGGAATTAAAATCGCCCAAAATAACTACAGGAGAAGGAAGTTGTTCGAATATAGAAAGGAGGTCCTCAAGAGAGAATCGCTCCTCCCTTGTGATGTAGACACAGCACACAGATATTGGCTGTGGTAGATGGACCCGCACGGCGACAGCTTGGAGGGGGGTGGTGAGAAAGATTGGCGTTGAGTGGATGTTTTCTCGAACACCGATTGCAACACCACCGTGTGCACGACGACCCTCAGGAAGCTTGTCGGTGCGGTAAAGCGTGTATCCGTTCAGAATCACTGATTTATTTGGACGAAAATGTGTCTCTTGGAGACATATAATGGCAGGGTCAAATTCGGATATTAGAATTTGCAGTTCCTCGAGATGTGTACGGAAACCGTTAAGGTTCCATTGGAGACAATAAGCCATAGCTGTAGGTGTGATTGTTACCTTTTAAGGCGTACTCTATTTCTAGGCGCTGTCACCTTGATAAATTCTTCATCCGCGGCTTCGTCCTGTATCATGTCCTCGGGTAAGGACACAGAGGGCGAAGGGGATGAAGGAGGAGGAGTGGGGGCGGGTGCTTTGAGCGCCCGCCGGGCAGCTTTCAGCTGCGCCTTAAGTTTCAGGGTGGTGGCTGCCACCCTTTGATTTGATTTGAATTTAAAATTTTGGGAGCGTCAGCACTTAGGGCATTTTGCTCCCGTCACATAATACGCGGGCCAGCCCCTTATCATTACAAATAACAACTATAGCGTTGCATAACTAACTGACTTCTGTTAAAAGCTGAGGCCGTAAACGGGCACTCAGCACACACAAGGACAACAAACAGGACAACACATACAAAATTATACTGGCCATAGTGCCAGTCGCCAGAGCCTCGGTAGTCTTTAGTCCAGGCTGCACTACGTGGAAGTGAGGTTGACTTTTGGGCGCCTACGTGGAAGGTCACCCCTTACACCCCTCACCAGCAGAGATTTTCTCTGTGACGACCAACTCTCTGATTTTCTTCTCTTGTTGGAAAGAGGGGCAGTCACGATGCCAGACTGGGTGCTCGCCTTGGCAGTTAATGCATTTGGGACCTGAAGAACAAGGTTCGGTCCCATGATCAGGCTTACTACACTTACCACAAAGGGCGTTAGTGGCCTTGCAGGAAGGCTGAGTGTGCCCAAAGTGCTGGCATTGGAAACACCGCATCGGGTTAGGTATGTACGGACGGACTTTGAGTCTCAAATATCCGGCCCGTACAATATCTGGGAGAGTGGTCGTTTGGAAGGTCACTATGAGTGAAGCAGTTGGTACTAGTTCTCCGGACTTACGAGTCCTTATTCGCTGTACTGCGGTCACATGTTGGTCTGAGAGTGCTTCAAGAATCTCTTCCTCCTCAGCATTTAGCAGATCCCAGTGGCGAATCACACCTCTACTACTGTTAAGTTGACGGTGAGGTTCAACATTAACAGGGAAGTCGCCCAAAGATCTTAGCTTTAAAAGGTTGTTTGTCTGGCGATCTCTGCTGGTCTGGATAAGTAGACTCCCGTTTCTCAGCTTCTTTATTTCTGGAACATCGGAAACAGCGGCGTAGTCTAGCTGTTTCTTGATAAGGAATGGTGACAAGTCCTTCAATGTAGCAGCTCCGGGTTTCTTTGTCGTTGCAGAAACATCGTTAGTATCGGTCTTCTCAACAATACTGATAACAAGGTAACGTGGCACGTTACTTGTCTTTTCCACTAATTGAAGCGGGCTCGAAGGCCGCGCTCGTTTTGGGGGTTTCCCCCCGTTTGAGTTGTTTTTTGTACCCATATACAAAATGTGTTTATTGTGGAGGGTCCATAAATTGTCGCCTCGACATGCCCTCTATGCCGAGGAAGGCCTACCCCCAAAAATGGAGGCTAGTCGAGGACCAAATGAAATCCCCGAGGCCACGTTCGCGACTGCACCTACCCCTGCAGCCAACACTGTCCCATCGGCACGTGCAACTCACACCTTGGGATAGGTTTTTTTTATCGAGGTTGTCTCCTCTAGCAGGACCCTTAGTTATAGGGAGGTCAAAGATATGGAGATGAATTACGTGATGGAATGGTGAAAACGTGAGATATGGATGTGAAGAATGAGTGAAATGATGAGATGAAAATGACCTCCCTACCTTAGTTTCTTAGAGGGAGGTCAAAGATATGGAGATGAATGACGTGATGGAATGGTGAAAACGTGAGATATGGATGTGAAGAATGGGTGAAATGATGGGATGAAATTGGCCTCCCTACTAAGCCCCCTCGCCCCGTCAAGGCAGTCCTACATGGAGGGGGGTTAATCTAGAATTAATTAACTCCACCAAAATCTACAATTACATGCAACTACAAATGCCTCTTTTACTCGTCCTTTGGTATTTTCGACCACGCAGTGATAAAGGGAAAATTAAGCGTATGCGAAGTCAAAAACAGATGTCCAATTTTCAACAATTCAATGACGCAATTTATTCAACAATTAAATGTTAACAACAAAACGAATATGATCTTTTTACAATTACCACAACAAGATTACGTTAAGTAAACCATTAACAACGTTCTTCATAACATTTAAGAGAATATTGGCTAACCCCAATCGAACAACAAATTACACCCCTTTTTACGTTGACTAGATACAATTTGTTTGAACCATTTTTTTTACCACATTTATCACTATGCTTATATTTGTACTTCAAATAATGTTAAGCAACTATTCAACAAAAAAAGAGAAATGTTCAAAATTTGGAAATAAGCAAAATTTGTGAAATCTACAATTTTTGTTATCTTACTTTAGTATCTATGCTTCAATCATTTTCTGAGATGAAGATTAAATCCAATTATTTCAATATTTTAAAACGCCGTCATCATTATCATACTAGGCGTATAAACTGCAAAAAGCCCTACCGAGAAATTTGCGACAACTTTCACATCAATTTTGTATTAGGTGCCCTCATTCAAAACCAAGTAATTTAACTACCTCGCCATATTCGCCAGTAAATATGACTGAAACCCAAAAAGGGGGAAGGGGGGAACTGCGTTGTTTAAAGACGTCGTCGCGATTAGTTAAGGTAACTATTTGTGACGTGTTCAAAAAATGCTACAAGTCTTTCCACAAAATAACGAACACGCTAAAGAACGGTAATTATCAAACAGTTTTGCATGCGCATATTAAGATCGCCATTTTAAAGTTTCGTCTATTTGTTCAAACTGTACTAGGTTCCTCGCAAGCACGTTTGAATTTTTGAATTTGAATTTAAAATTTTGGGAGCGTCGGCACTTAGGCTATTTTGCTCCCGTCACATTATATGGGGGCCAGCCCCTTATCATTACAAATAACAACTCTAACGTTGTATCACTAAAAATCTTAAAATGTTCTGACTTCTGTTAAAAGCTGAGGCTGTAAACGGGCACTCAGCACACACAAGGACAAAAAAACAGGACAACACACACAAAATTATACTGGTCATAGTGCCAGTCGCCAGAGCCTCGTTAGTCTTTAGTCCAGGGTGCACTACGTGGAAGTGAGGTTGACTTTTGGGCGCCTTAGAAGAAGGCCGCCCCTTACACCCCCCTCGCAAGCACGTGACATACCAGGGGTGTAAGGGGTACCTTCCACGTAGGCGCCCAAACGTCAACCTCACTTCCACGTAGTGCACCCTGGACTAAAGACTAACGAGGCTCTGGCGACTGGCACTATGGCCAGTATAATCTTGTGTGTGTTGTCCTGTTTTTTTGTCTTTGTATGTGCTGAGTGCCCGTTTACAGCTTCAGCTTTTAACAGAAGTCAGAACATTTTAAGATTTTTATTTATGCAACGTTAGAGTTGTTATATGTCATGGTAAGGGGCTGGCCCCCGTATAATGTGACGGGAGCAAAATAGCCTAAGTGCTGACGCTCCCAAAATTTTAAATTCATAAATTCAAAATTCAAAACGTGACATACCATTAATTTTACGACGTGCTGCATTAAAGTTACGGCTTTGGTATCAATTACAGGATTCAATCCAATCGTTTCTCTAGCAATCGCATATACATATATGTACGACGTAAAACAGAACTTGTCCGCTAACAAAATAGTTATTCTTAGCACTTTGATGCAAACGTTGCGTAAATCGAGCAGTTTTTTTTGTCGAGTAAAAATCGGCATTTTTGACTCGCACTAAATTCACCAAAAACTACACTATCACTTTCCTGCCTTCATTTATGCGTCGCAACTTATAGGTTCTGACAGGGGACGACTTCCTTCACTCTTGGGTGTATGTGCCTCGTGGTAAGAAACCGAAGTACCTCACTCTCCCATTTTCCATGTCACTGGCTGCATACAAATTGTCAAATGCAGTGTTCCTTTCTATGCTTCAATTCTGCAACTGGTATCATATTTGAAACGTTGCTACGTCTATTTTACATTGAAGCCTCGTGATTTACGTTCAACTAACCTCGGCAATTCATCACGAGTTTCTGAAGACGACAAAGTCCAAACTACGTATCCCGAGCAACATTTGCAGTGGAGCGCATGAATTACGACTGTTGCCGATACCAAGCACAAGACGCAACTGTTCTGTGCTCACCCACATGCCTACACACTGCCTTCACTTCCTGTAACTTCCGAGATCCAGAAGCGCGATTACGACGAAATATTTCGCAAATAGTCAGTGGTGCCATCTGTCGGAAGTTCAGGGAATTAAATGATGAGTCGTTTTTTTTATCTCTATTTTTGAGCGGAGCAATTTCCAACACACAGATTGATTGATTGATTGAATTATAATTTCTGGGAATGTCGGCACTTAAGGCCATTTCGCACCCTTCTATGTATACGGGGAAATGTCCCCTTATCTAAAATTCTGACCGAAAATTTAAAAAAGGGGTGTAGATAGCCCCTTGGGAAAAACTAAAAGTGCAAGGTTGTAAAGAGACCTGCACAAGACAAAGACGACACATTAAAAAGTCAGAACAAACAAACTAAAAAACCTCCTTACAGCCGGTGGAAGAGTCCAGCCCTTCGCAAAAAACTAAAAACATTTGTTAAAATGTTGCTGTCATCACCCAAGAGGGATGACAAACAGCCAGAAAGGTTAAAAGTCTGGCGGAGGTAAGCAAGATTAACACATTCAACGAGAATGTGTCGAATGCTTAATAAAACATTGCAAACACGACACAACGGAGGGTCCAGCCCTTGGAGCAGGTGACCATGCGTTAGACGGCTGTGTCCTAGACGCATGCGGGTAAGAATAACTTCTTCTCGCCGAGAGGGATGGGAAGAGGAACGCCAAGCACCTATGGTGGGCTTAACAGCGTGAAGCTTGTTCCCCGTTTCCGCATCCCACTCGGCCTGCCATGTGTGAAGAAGGCAACAACGGAACACATTCTACAGGTCGCTAGTTGGCAAAAGGTGGACGAGAACGTCGCCATCTGCATCAGCAGACTTGGCGGCAGCATCAGCTGCTTCGTTCCCCAGGATGCCCACGTGGCTAGGGACCCAACAGAAGTGTACATCCGCGCTGGCAGATAAGGACACAAGCCGTCTTAATATGCGTTGTGCTATCGGATGCCGGGAATACGGCGAATCCAGAGACTGAAACACGCTGGTCGAATCGCAGCAAACAAGGACTTTCTTCAGCCCATTCTCGTGGGGGGTTGCTAGTCCCCATCGGGCGCCTCCCTAGGTGTCGGATATAAGAACGCCCTGCAGATATGGAGGGTACCGGGAAACCGTGGCGGACCAAAACTAGGAAAAGAAGGGCGGACCACGCTCAAGAGCTGTAGTGAAAGCAACTGGTCTAAGGGACGGGAACCCGAATCAAATGACATGGGGAGATGGCCCCATAGCCCTGGTAGGAGACCATCTAGGGGAGTAAACCCCAACAGAAAAACCCCTCCAAGGGTTAAAATGGTTGAGCCTTAGGCTGACAACCTCACCTCGTAAAAAAGCAACTTGTTAAGAAACCTGCACATCAGCCTCGGATAAGGATGGGAAACACAGATGACGAACCAGGCAAGAACAAGGTACATGATTGGTCCATAGCAACATGGAGCGTCCGAACAATGTTAATACCAGGTAAAATCCAAGAAATAGCCAATGTAATCACACAACGCAAAATTGATATTGTAGCACTACAAGAGATCAGATAGCAAGGACATGGTAAAATAGATAAAAAAGATTACAGCGTATACTATAGCGGAACAAAAGAGAAAACAGGACAATATGGAACAGGGTTTATAATAACAAAAAACCTAAGAGAAAGAGTTCTATCATTCGAACGAATCAATGAGAGGATATGCAAAATAAGAATCATGGGTAAATTCCAAAATATTAGTATACTGTCGGTACATGCTCCAACCAATGAAAAAGAAGATCTAGAAAAAGAACAATTCTATGATCAACTAGAAAGAACAATAGAAAAAATAGCAAGATATGACATCATAATAATTGCAGGTGATTACAACACAAAAATAGGAGTGAGAAATAGTGACACAGACATAATTGGTAACCATTCCCTACACAAAAACAGTAATGAAAATGGCCTACTTCTAACACAATTCGCAATAAGAAATAGGTTGGTAATTAAAAGCAGCCTCTTACCACATAAGAAGATAGATTTGGGCACATGGAAATCACCAGACGATGAAACAGTAAATCAAATAAATCATGTTTTAATAGATAAGAGACACTCCTCAACAATTATAGATGTAATAAGCCAAAGAGGACCAAACGTGATTCGGACCATTTTCTGGTAAAAATTAAACTAAGAGCAAGATTAAGCAAGAACCCAATCAAACAGAACATACAAAGAACAAAATGGAATTATACAAAACTTGACAACCAAGAAAGTAGTGTAATTGATCATACTATAAACTCAACAAATGATGAACCCCCCTCAGGCAGATTTGGCTACACTTAAACCTTGCTCAAGATGAGCATATGAGCTTTTTGCTCAAGTGTAGCACCCTGTCTAATCCAAGATTTTTGTAAAAATGCCCTCGGGAATTTCCCAAAACTACAGTGTACAAATGATGAGCCCCCTCAGATTGATTTGCCCATACTTACAAAAGTTGCATCAGCCAGATTGTTGTCCATAAGCTTGTTAAAAATATGCCCCTTCTTGATATTGTTTTGGATACACTTGAAATTAAGCCAAAATCCTCATAAAACACACACCCACACACACATACTTACTTCCGGTTTAAGTTCAATTGGGCACCAGGCTCAACTTGCATATCTAGTACTAAAACAATGTAATTCTTCTAGAATTGCTCTGTGACTCTCTCATTTTTTACATCATAAACATATGATTTTTCGCCTATGAGAATAACACTACATATAGTGTCATCAGGGAGTGTATTGTGGAATTCACAGATAATTTTAATGTTTGTCCTGTCATTAACCACAACTTCTTTCCTTTTTGAAGTGTTGATGACAAACATGGGTCTCTGTGCTTTGAATTCATCTGGTGTGTAATACATGTCAGTATTGCCAGTAGTGACCCTTTTGTATGCTGTAAATGCTTCATATAATTTAAGAAAATCATCCTTGGACATGTCTAAATTATAATTTTCTCTAGGGAATACCTCATTTCTGCCATTTTTAAGATATATGTTCTTGATGTTGCAGTTATCAAATCTACTTGAATTTTTTTCCTGATTATTGTGTCTTCCAGTCTGAAACAGTACCACCACAAAATCCGGCATGCCATATTGTATACTGGAGAATGAATTTGTAGCATCAAACTCATAATAAGTACCAGCGGCAGGCTTCTGTACACATTGATATGTATAAAATTGTAAAGGTACTTGTGGATTTTTTATTATATCTGCTTTGTATTTAAGAGCATAACTGGCTTCATATTCAACAACTGGGATTCTTAGCTCCATAGTCTGAATAATGCATTTGCCTTCATCAGGTAGGGTATTGGGCAGAGCTTCCCCTGTAGAGTTTAATGTGCTGTACCTCATCAAAGCATTATTATCATTGGCAGCTCTTCTAAATGTGATTCTTAAACCACCCTTCCACATAATATCTTTGTAATCTGAGAAGAATCCTGGCAACAGGCGCATAGGGAACAGCACTGTGTGGCTTTTGGATATAATTTTATCACCAGCCTCAAATCCACCTATTTTGTAGTAAGAAGCCTCGGTTTTGGATAATTTTAGTGTGGCCAAAGCTGTGGAGGTAATGCCGGGATAATCCACTCTGTTTATAACAACACCATGTTTTCTGATCTCAATTTCAGAGAACAGATGCGGCACAAAATTGTCTACCAATCTTATATTTGAATTTGCCGGATAATCTGTTCCATCGAGCTTTACAACATCAAATTTGATGTATAGATCTGCTCTGTGGGGGTGTATAAAGCCATTCCCTACATCAAGATCAACCTCAATCTCTGTGTTGGGTTGATTTAAATTTGCAAATGTCCTCCTGTTTGGGGGGAATGATTGTAGCTCATAACTCTCAATATTTTCCATTTTTTTTGTATGTATTTTTATTTAAATATTAATCTCTATGATTGCAGTTGTTGTGGCTCCAGCAAAATCAACTAATTCTTCTTTTTCATTAGTGACCATCAATTCAATATTATCTATTCTATTATGGCACACAGGAAAATATAATGTTGGGGATGGAGTGTAGATGATGGGCTCTATAAATTCAGAATTAGGCTTAAATGTTGCAATGATGCCAGTTTGTTTGTGAGTGCCTATGCCATTTGATTTGGTGATCATACCCTCGGCCACATTACAGTGAATATTCAGAGTCTCTATGGCTAAGAATTTAGGTATATTAATAGCAGTGTGTTTGATGGCCGGTTCAAGTTTTGTGTTGTTCTCAAAGCCTAACAGCTCTCCTATAGTACCCAGATCCACTGTTTCTGTAGCAGATACAATCTCTACTCTGTGAGTGACAGAATTTTGAGTTAATACTATACCTCTGGGTAATTGAGCATTTAGAGTGGACAGATTATATTGCCCTGGAGTGATGACAATTTTTTGATCCCCTACTGCAATTTTGTTGTTGTGGTGTGTAATATTAGGGATCAAGTACATGCCATAAAATGCTCTGAGAGCTATTGTTTTGGGATACACTATATCATCATGTAATTTGAGTTTCAATATTGAATTTTGGCTGGTGAGATGGAATACCCCCACGATGTTTTAAATACCACAGGGCCTTTTGAAAATTTTCAATTGATGGTTTATTTATTTGAGACAT
Organism: Lepisma saccharinum; assembly: GCF_977018435.1. Lineage (NCBI taxonomy): Eukaryota > Metazoa > Arthropoda > Insecta > Zygentoma > Lepismatidae > Lepisma > Lepisma saccharinum. The sequence goes on from NC_139240.1 coordinate 12,119,959, forward strand.
ATATCTAAGAACAGATAAACACAAATGTCCACAATTAACATCTTTGAAGTTTTGAACACGGGCATAATTGTAATAAAGATTAGCTGATTTTAGATATTTTACTAAATTTTCAGGTGGAACACCTCCAAATGAATCAAACACAAATGCCTCATCTTTTAAATATTTAAGATAACAGATCCAGTGTGTGCCCTGATTTTTGTACTTATCCAAATTAACAATGCCACACTCTTTGTTGAGTGGTTGTTCTGGTAAAGAATCAGACATGTACACAACTCTAAAATTTTTGATGCCCAGTGGCTTGATTAAAGCTTCAATATCTTGGTTTGTAAGCAGCTCTTGTTTTTTTAAACTTATTCATGGCTCTCTTAACACCTTTGCTTTGTTTCTCCATGGCCAGGTTATGGCGCTTCAATTCATCTAATTCTGCCCTATTTTTCTTGGCATCTATTACTGTTTTTGCTATGGCAGCTGATCCCCCAGCCAAGCTCCCCACAGCCCCAAGTGCTGCTAAGATGGCCGGGATAGTAAATATGAAACCCCCCACATGTGATTTTTTTCTAGATTATTGTAATTTTTTTAATTGGGGGGTACTAAGCAACAATTTCATACCATCGCCCTTGGCAATACAAGAGCTTTTTTCTTGCGCTGCTTTTTGGTTAAAAGACTATCAATAGTTTTAAGAGATTTAAGACCTGCATAAGGTATTTGATACATAACACCCTTCGCCTTCATTGTAGGTTTATTATATACATATTCACAGCCCCCACCCCAGTTTTTGTTTGGTGTTCATAGCTATGGTGGTCCCCAATGCTGCTATTCTCTCACTCAAAGAAGCATCTTTGCTTACAAATCTACCAAATGCAGCCTCTTCTAATTTCTTGTCTGCAACATATCTCTTGTCAAGATCAGAATGTGTGTTGTATGCTATGTCATGGTCTCTACAAGCAGCATCTAGGGGATTAACACCAGGGTCCCCTCTGTTTAATCTATGGTCCAATTTTGTGCCTGGACCACAATACTGATAGCCTGGAATGTGTAGTTCAAATGGCAGCTTGTTTATAATGTCATTAACCAACCCCCGACCCTCAGAAATATTCCAAAATTTAGGTGGTAGAGTATTAATAATTTTTATAAGATATCCAATCCCCTTTAGTGTCATTCACTATAAAATTTGACAATTTGGTGCTTATCATGTCCATAATTCCAACCTTTTCATTGTAAAAATTGTAGTTGCCAGCATTTTACCTCCCCAGCTATCACCAATAACCTATCTACAAGTTTCCTGACATCATCAAACCACACAAATTCTTTAGGCAGGGTGTTGTATTGTTTGATTCCACTGCCAGTCTTGATCTGTGACCATATGGGCTTGATTAAATTGTTGTATTTTGCTCCACTGCTAGACTTAACTCTTTTTTGTGTGGGATCATTGTTCTGGTATAGAGCATCTGATTTTATTAATATTTCCTTGTAATGCTCATAATCTTGATCTGTATAGCTGCCAGGCGTTTTCCTAGTCATCAGTTCCCACAATCCAGGCGTGCCGGGATATTTAACAAAACCACCTCTTTCTCCAAGATGAGATTCTGAATATACAATTATATCATCTCCCATAAATGTTACTCTGAAATTGCCAATTCTATGTATGATGCTACCATCACGCTCTGTGTCAGCATATAAGCCAAAGACCTCATCTTTGTTGTCTTTAGGTGTGCTTAAATATTTTTGAGCAAGAAGACCCAATTCAATAGGATCCTGAGTAGCTTCAATTCTTCGAGGAGCAACAGGACTAGGTGTATGAATACTGGAAAGTGGGGTGATTGGATAATCTAATATGTTCCTTGCAGCTACAGGTACAAGCTCTGTGATCAAATTTTGATTTTGCTCTGTAACAGTTTTGATATTTTTACCTAATTCACTAATAGCATCAATAATAGGCTGTTCTGCTTGTTTGTGTTGTTCATAAATTCCTCGGTTCTGTGATTTCCATCCCTTAAATCTTTTTACAAGATAACTTCTTAATTTAAGATCATCAATGATTGGCCTTTTCATGGTTATTTATTTATGTTTCAATGTCTAGAAAATTGTTGATTTTATTTCTGTATTTGCCACTATTGGGTTTTCTTGTCATATCAATTGTGACAAACCCATAACTGTCCTGGTTCCAGCACCTACTGCAAAACTTGGAAAAATCATTGTAGCTCAAGTCCCCACCTACATATTCATCATGTATGTGTTTGAGGTTGGTATGATCTTGATGAAACACACATATAAAATTGCTGTTGTCTCGGATCAGCTGCTTCGGTATTTTAGAAAAAGTCTGTGCCAGGTAGAAGCAATCAATGTTTTTGTGTCGGCCCTGTGTAAAGAAATTTCTAACCTTGCTTTGATTATCTAGTATAATGTCATCAAACACAACAACAGAATTATCGAGACATTCATGAAGTGGCTTAACATCTGATTCAAAAGTGGCAATATCCAATCCATCATATAGCTTCATCAGCTGCTGATATTTTAATTGTTCCAAGCTCTTAGAAAAAACATGCAAGTGCCTGTTTTTCCAGTCTAACCAGTTGGGTGCCAATAAAAAATTATCAATCATTAGTGTAGTTTTACCACAAGCCGATGGCCCAACAATAAGACATCTAATATTTTCAGGCAGCAACTTGCCATTTCTCTTAATCTGCTGTTCAGGTTCTGGCAGCCTTTTTATAACATCCCAGGTGCTCATATTATCACTTTGTCTGCATCGATCCAGCTGTGTTCTGGAAGTCCTAGCCATTTGACAAATAACTTGTTGCCTTTTCTGCGGATGATTTTTTCTATGAGATATGTGTCAGGCTGTTTAGTTTTGCTGAGTTCTTCTTCATATAATCTGCCTTTGAGAATTTCTCCTCGGTGATCTTTTATTATATATGTGTTAAAGGTCCCAGGTTTAACTTGAACCAGTGTAAATAATTCAGTGCTCCAGTTTCTTGTAAAGCCTCTTTTGAATAAGCGCTTATATTTGCTGATTCTTACTTGATCACCCACCTTGTATTTGGCCTTTCTTGTTGTTGGCTGGTATCTAGGATAATAAACAGCCCTGATCAATTTTTGCTCATCAGATGAAGTTACTTCAGAGGGTTTCATGTTGATTGTGGAATGGACCGAGTTGTTATATTTATGTAGAAGTTCTGGAAGAATATTAAGCCATTTATAATTACCTTGAAGTGTAAATTGTTTATACATAAGATTTTTTAGGGTTTTGTTGAATCTCTCTACAATTGAGGCCTTGAGATCACTGTAACTCGAATAATGTTGTATTGACTGGCTTTGAATAAATTGTTGGAACACAGAATTATAAAATTCTTTGCCATTATCTGTTTGCAAATAGCGCGGTGATCTTCCACTCTGATTGATGATTGTCCTGAAGGCTTCTGTAACACATATTCCAGTCTTGGATTTGAGTGGCACAGCCCAGGCAAATTTTGAAAATGTGTCTATTACAGTAAGTAGATACTTGTAGTCCTTGTTGATTTTGTCTAAGTTTTTCAGCTGTCCACTTGCCATCTCAATCAAGTCGCTCTGCCATAAATCATCTATGCCTTTTGTGACTACTGGCAGTCTCTTATAATTATGTCTGGCTTGTCTGTGTAATTCATCAACAATAATTTGTCTAGACATAATATGAAAACAAGAATATTGCAACTATGGGGTGTTCAGCATCCTGATACTGCAGGATTTTCTAAATACAGTTTGTATCTTATTTGTATATTAAATTCCAGAGATCCATCATCTTCAGCATAAGATGTTTCTAATGTATTGGGATCTGTAAAATCCTCTAACTCTACACTGGTGATTTTTGGTTTGTTGTCAGCATTTGTTATTGATAAGGTAGGGTAGTGGTGTGCCTGTGGTTGAAGCCAATATTTGATCTTGATTGGTCTCAGTGTGCCCCCAACAAACAACTGGTAATAAAATTGTGCAGGGGACAGCATATATATTTTGCCACCTGGTGTAAATGGTGAATCATATTCTTTGTTGGGGATGCTGTACAATTCAAGAATTACTGTATGTTTTGGATTCTCGATTATGCCTGTTATTTCTTTTTCTGCTGTGAGCAATCTACTTGCTACAGATTCAAGATGCTCATTGATAGTCCTAACAACATCATCATGGCCTGGCTTGATTTTTATGTCCACAACAAGTTTCTTGTATTGTTGCACAATTTCTTGTAGCTGCGTGGCAAAAACAGACAAAGCATTTGCTTGATTGGATTCCATGGTCCTTAGCTGTTGCTTGATATTGGCTACAATTTGTTGTAAATTTTCAACAACTGCCAATTTTGAATTTTGAGCAGTAAGATCATGGACCTGTCTTCTGATATCCTCAAACAGGGCATGCAGTTCATTAATATGTTGATTAGTTGGTAGAGTGGCCACTGTCTGAGTAAGTTGTTTGATCTCTGTCTGGATATTCTTGATATCTTCTGATTTCAATATGCGATTCACAGCTCTCTTAATATTTTTAACTTCCTCTGATGTAGGCAGATTTGATACAGTATTTTGCAAAGATTCAAGTGCCAATTTTACATCATTTAATTCACAAGCATCAGCCACATTTTGATTTGATTTTAAAATTTTGGGTGCGTCAGCACTAAGGCTATTTTGCACCCGTCACACTATACGGGGTCCAGCCCCTTACCGTTTCACATAACAACTCTAACGTTGCTTAATTAAAATCGTAAAATATTAAAATGTTCTGACTTTCGATAAAAGCCGAGGCTGCAAAGAACACTCAGCACACATAAGGACAAAAGAACAGGACAATACAGACAAAATTATACTGGCCATGGGGCCAGTCGCCAGAGCCTCGTTAGTCTGCAGTCCAGGGTGTACTAACGTGGAAGTGAGGTTGACATTTGGGTGTACTACGTGGAAGGTCACCCCTTACACCCCTCAGCCACATTTTGCATAGCATTTTGGAGCAGGGCTATATCAGCCTGAGTGGGTGTTGATTGTTGTAAAATTTCAAGCTTTGTTTGGATATCATTGATCAAGTGATGAAAATGAGATAGCTCAGATTCAGTGTTGAGGTTTTCAAGCTTTGTGATTTGTTGCTGGACACTGACAAGTGTGTACAATACCAGGCAGGCGGGATTCTAGAGATTCTTGTACATTTGTCAAATCACTTTGCACTGCTGCTATTGTACCCTCAAGATGGGTTATGGTACTTTGAATTTTTCCAAAATCTTCATGCTTCAAGTTGCAGCTTCATGTTGGCAACACTCCGAGTTATTGCACTCAAAGCATCAGAAGATGGCAACTTGTTCATAAAATTTTCAAGTGTCTCAATTTTTTCTTTAACCTCGGCTATGGCTTTTTTCAGAGGGTCCAGATTAGGTATTTGGAGTGATTGAATCTGTTCTTTTAGAGTGGAAATCACTAGATCAAAATCTTATTGTGATTTTATGCTTTTGACAATTGTTTGGAGCTGTGCCTGGACATTATTTATCTGCTCTTCCAATTGCTGTTTCAATTGCTCAGAGGTGGTGGCCTGGGTCTTAAATTTGGCTTGAAGACCTGCTACAGCTTCTTCTAAACTTTGAAAATTATCCAATGTTGCCAGGTCAGTATATTTCTCAAGCAGCACTTTGAGTTCAGAATCAATTTTAAGAAGAGGGTCCATGCATTGTGATTGTAAATTTGTAATTTCTAATTGAAGACTGGCATTGAGTGTGGTTTGTAAAGCTTGTAAATCACTTCTTAATTTCTTGACTCTGACATCAAGCATCAGAATCTCATCACTGTGATCTTCTTGCCTTGTATGGCCAAATATATCATTAGGCATTTTGTTTTAGTGGTTATTTATTATTGAATATCTGATTCTTATTTCTATAAAAAAAGGTATAAGCTTGTCATATGACCCCGGGACCTCAATATATAAGCAGTCACCAGCAGAAACAGTATATACAGTGCCAGAAATCATGTTTGAGTGCTTAATTCTATAAATATTTCTCCCTACTGAAATCTTGACCTTACCCTCAGGGGTTGTAATAAATTGCAATTGACCACCTACAGGTAATTGGTAATGATTTAAATTATTGTTAAATATGTACAATGTTTTACCTGTTTCATCATCAACATCTGTAAGTATGCTGTTCACATGAATAATTAACAAAGCACTTAGTTTAGATATTATATCAGAAGAGGGTTGTGCTGTTGGCAGGTCCATAATAGCCTGTTTTTTGAACCCAAATAAGTTTATAGGCATGTTTATTTATTTCAAATCATGCTCTGTAATTGGGCATTGTTTGCCACTTTTCAAATCACAATGACCCCATGGTAAAGTATGTATGCCACATGACAAAATGCATCTCTTGTCATCATGTGGGTCCAGAGCCACTTTTCTTACAACATTTGTAGTCAACAAGTGATCCACACTCTGAATTCTGGATTCTGATGTTCTGATTGTGCTACATGATTTGAGGCAATTTTTGTAATCTTCAAATTCAAGCTCTTTGTCTACAGTCACTCTGCCAATGCCCTTGGCCTTTTTGGCAACAGCGCCACTACATGTTTCAAAACTGTACATCTTGGCCCTTAACCCAGCAAATGCCACAATAACATCACCAAGTGTCTCATCTTTTAACTTGCCAGGCACCTTTTTGTTGTGGTGTTTAATTTTTGTATGTTCACTGGTATCAAAATATTTAAACAATTCAGGCTGTGTTATATCTTGATAAACATCTTCTGTTTGAATATCAAGAACAAAACTATCTGTGTCCATGTACATCAGTTTTACACGATCCTTATAAAAAGGCTTCAACACATTATAAAACAATTTTAACATGTGTAATTTGGCCAATTCCAATATCACAGCCCCTACATAAATAGGCTTATCAAACTTAATCCTTGTTTTTTCATGTTGAAAAGTGCCATATTTTCATCAAAAATTCTTCTGTAATTGAAGTTGGGCTTTGCTATCAATTTTTTGCTCCGGCTGGGGTCAGTATTTATTTTAACATCAATATGTTTTCTGATATTTTCTATGGTTTTGCCATACACTGAATTGACCACCAATTTAAACAAGGTCTTATCAAATTGGCTCATTGCAGATGTTCGAAGCTCTGTGTTTGTATCAATATATGGCTTCAACCATCTTGAGTGCCTGAACCTCAAAACTTATCCAACTTTGGTCACTTGAACACCATGATTCATCAGGAACTGGAGGTTTTTGTAATATATGACATAATCCTGTTTCGGCTCTAGAGTCATCATCAATTTCTTCTGTTCAGAGCCAGGTGAACACTTAACCTCAGGAATTGGGGGCAGATCAGAAAATGTGTTGTGTAAATTATCAGAAATTGTAAGATCAACCTCTAAGAACAGGCCATAGTGACTGTCATCAAAGTCCTGAAGATCCTCAATGTTGAAATCTTCAACCCACTCAAGCCCTGCATATGGCAGTTTTTTCATCATAGCATAACCATAGAGGCTGTTTGCATCCACATACAGTATATAATTTGATGGCAGTGCTGGATCATAATCAGGAATATATTTGTTATTTGCTCTGGCATATCTCTGAGAACATTGCACCATGCCTCCTCTTACACATTGTTCCATAAACAGATACATATCTTGATCCTGGATCAGATCCAATTGCATTTTAGTGTTTAAAAACATTGCAGACCATGCTAGGCCCGGAGCACTGTAAAAATACATTGGATCCAGCTTATAATTTTGCATGGAAGATTTTCTGAATGCCTGCAGTATATCAGCTAAGAGGGTCACATCAAGTTTTAAATAAGCATTGTGATAATCACCAAATGTCTGGCATTTTAAATTGTTCCACATCAACTGGGCATGGTGATAATCTTCATCAGTGATTCCAGATCCTCTGATTTTGCTGTAAAACTCTTGTTGTGGTGGCAGAGAACACTCATCAAATTTAGAAAAATCTGTAACATAATCATATGGATATACACCCTTCCGCCTAATTAATTTCAGCTCCTGATTTGGAAACGAAGCACATGTGATTTTGAATTGATCATCAGATAATTGAGTGGCCAGTGTAGCCAGGCTAGCAGACAGAATTCTGTATGAATCAAGAAATCTTAAGTGAATAGGAACACCATTAACTTTAATTATTTTGCTAATGGCAATATATTTTTCATTATTTTCAGCTAAAATATTTAAATTCTGCTTGTCAAACCCCTCGTACCTGATCAAATGATGAAAATCGTAATTGGATGCACCATGGCAAAATATGGGGACAAATTTTGGTCTCTGGATCTTAATATTACAGCTATTACACAGGGCCATTTTGAATTTACCATCTGTATGAGAATGGTGTTTCACCTTGATATTTGTATCTGAAAATTCACAATCACATACCGGGCATTTTTCAGTATTGTTGAAATCTTCAATCTGTTTCTCTGTTAAAGGCAACATGGGTTTTGATTTTAATAAGACATTAGATGCTATGTCATGGCACTCATTTTCTATTCTTCGTGCAAATTCTTTGATGGCATCTGCTCCCATGTATATATCTTCTTTACTAACAACCCCATCCTGTACAACCACATAATAAAAACTAGAAGGTTCATGTAACTGGTATGATGTAATTGAAGGTTCATCAGGATCTGGGCTACAGAATGCAAGAGGTTTGAGATTTGATTCAAAATCACAGACTATATATGCTGGGTGTTCCAACAGGGCTCCAAATTTTTTGAATTTGGCATTTTCACTTGGGTTAGGCATAAGCATATGAACAGGTTTATGGTTGCCACAGTATTTCAGATGCTCAATTAACTTGTTTTTAGCAATTTCTGCATTCTGTTCACAAACACCATTCACCATTTTTCTACTATCAAATACAATTAAACATCTTCTACACAACTTGAATATTGTATTGGATTTGTCTAGTTGTTTTCTGACTAAAGCTTCAAGATTATGTATCAGAGTGTAATGATATGTGCCATCCTCTTCAATTAAGAGCAGATCAATCGGAACAGCAGAATCATCATCAAGTGTACTGATTCTGAGAGGATCTATCAAGCAATTGCCACGACCAGTGGAACAAAAAAATACATTAATAGATAATTGTTTACCATTAATATCCCTGGCCTTCTTTTCAAATTTATCAATATTCTGAACAGACATTGGATATTCTAAACCCTCCATTGCCTCATCAAAATCATTTTCATGTTGTTTATAAAAAGTCATTCTCTCAGGATTCCTTGAAACTGGAAACAAAGCAGCTAAAATACACCACAAAAAGCATTTCTGGTCGGTATTTTCTATATTAACCACGGCTCTTTTGTTTTTAATATTGGCAGGTAATGGCAGATATGTAGAACCTTGTAATGGGCTGAATTCAGAAATATTAATATATAACTTGTGTGGAGAACCGCATAGGCTCCATCCAGACTCTTTTGCTGCAAATTCGGAGTGTTTAATATTCAATTGATCTATCAAACTGCTTATTATTTTGTCTAAATTTGCATTTGAATATACAGGTACAGTTTCTGTTATGTGGGGCTGTGTAAATTTTGTGCCATTTGGCTTCTTATATTGTGTAAACAATTTGAGGGACAGCTTATAAGAGCCATTTTGTGCATTTAGAATTGCCTGCACATCAGGATTTATACTGTTCAAAAAATTCTTAATACCACATCTTGGCTCTGATACAAGCAGGTGATCCCTTAATTGGCCATTAAAACTGCTATGGATGGGTTCATAGCGTGGCTGCTTTGCTGGTCCAGCATTAACAGGTGTTTCATGCTTGCTTTTCAGACCAGATGTAGGTGGTTGTGGGGGCAATGTTGATGACTGTGCAGAGCAAGTACCTTTATGTTTATATGTGAAATACCGTATTCTCGCGTCTATAAGCCGCACTTTTTTCCCCGAAAAGTGGACCAAAAAATGGGGTGCGGCTTATACACACGAATGATAAGAAAAGCATGTGCGGCTTATACACGCGAATGAAAGAAAGTGCAGCTACTGCTAGGATACTAAAATAGTATGTTGATTTGTTATCTTTATCACATAACGGATTCATTAACAGCAAATCCAACAACAATGCATCTGTAGCAGGGTTTGCAACAATATGATATCTTATCTTTAAATCTTTTTTTGCAACAATATGATAATATCTTATCTTTGAACACGAATCATCCTTACTGTGGTATTGATCTGGAAACCATTCAGTAAAGTGAACTGGTTAAATAAGGTTGTGGACCTGAGGTCAGGCTTGGTATTATCAAAGGGAGGATGTCTGGCAGAAGAATAAGCTACGATGCTCATTTGAAATTTGAAGCGATGCGATATGCTGAAGGAAACGGCAACAGATCTGAGGCGCGATATTACGATGTGGACGAGTCTAACATTCGTCGATGGAGAAATCAGAAGGAACAACTTGCTACAACAAGTAGCAAGAGGAAGACATTTCGTGGAAAAGGAGCCAAATTTCCACAAGTAGAAGAAGAAGTTTTGGCCTTTGTAAATGAGAGAAGAAGTGCTGGCTATGCTGTAACCGTAGACATGATACGTTTTCAAGCTCGTGAAGTAGCTTCAAAGTTAGACATCAGTCGTCAAGCTTTCCGAGCTAGTGCGGGATGGTGTTCACGTTTTATGCGTAGGAAAAGTTTATCGCTTCACCGTAGGACAACAATTACGCAACATTTCCCTGCAGACTTGATCAGAAAATTGTTAAATTTCACAAATACGTGATTCGAATGCGAAAGTCCAATGATTATAGCTTATCTCAGATCGGCAACGTGGACGAAACACCTATTTACTGGAACATGCCTATGTCCAGCACAGTTGCACCGAGAGGCTCGCACACCGTATCGATCAAGACCACGGGTGGAGAGAAACAACGATGCACTGCAATGTTGGGTGTTCTTGCGAATGGAAGGAGGATGGAAGGAAACTGACACCGTATGTTGTGCTGAAGCGTACATGCCCAGCAGAAAGGATGGATGGAAGAAGTACTGGTATTGAACTGGATAGACAAAGTGTGGAATAGAAGATCTGGTGCATTGCTGAAGCAAAATAGTTTGCTGGTGTGGGAACGCTTTCTTGGTCACCTAACAGACAGAATGGACGCAAAATTGCAACAGTAGCTGTGATTCCTGGGGGTCTAACGTCTGTACTGCAGCCCCTAGACGTTTGTGTAATTCGCTCGTTTAAAGCTGCGTTCCGGCGTCTGTATAATGACTGGATTAGTGCAGGAAACCACGAGCTTACAGCAACAGGAAAGATCAAACGTCCGACTGTCAAACAAGTGTGTGAATGGATTCTGGCAGCATGGAAAGTGTAAAGTCGGAGATAATTGTAAAGGATTTTCTGAAGTGCGGCATATCCACTGCCCTAGATGGTACCCAGGATGAAATGTGGGATGATGATGTTAGTGATGAAGATGACAATACCTCTTGTGCAGAAAATATTTCAACGAGTGGCAGCAATGACAGTGAATAAGGGCTCTGAGGACTCAAATTGAATGATACGGTATTAATATGTAGATCATTGCGCTAAAATAATGGTTAAAATACTTTTAAAATACTTACTTGAAATTGGCTACCTACGCCAAAAAAAAGTCAATCTTGCGGCTTATACACGAGGTGCGGCTTATACACGAGAAATTTTATTTTCCTGAAATCTCAGGCCAAAAAAGAGGGTGCGGCTTATACACGCGTGCGGCTAATAGACGCGAGAATACGGTATTCCATGCTATATTTTCTATGGCATTTGGGGGATATTTTTGTGGGAGTTTTATATTTATCTGGATTACAATTCTTTTGATGCTTAGCCCAATTGGGGCTGGATATATTCTTTTTGCATTGAGTACAATATTTTTGATTTGACATTTTTTATTGTTGGTTTATTATATATATTTCTTGGGGTCCAAATCAAAACTTTATGCCTAATAATAAATATCAGTTGGGTTCAGCAGTGTGCTTTGTGTGTGTGTGTAGGTGTGTGTGTGTGTGTGTGTGGCATTTTGCCTTAGTTGTAAGTGTAGCCAAAACAATATCAAGGGGGGCATATTTTTGACAAGTTTATGGACAACAAACTGAGAGATGTAGCTTTTACACACATGGGCAAATCTGTCTGAGGGGAGTTCTACACTAGAATTCAAAATTCTTTAGATTTAAATATGTACACACATGGCCGATTGGGCTATATGCCCCCCTTGACATTGTTTTAAGTGTGGGCAAATCGGGGCATATGAACTCTTCTTTTCTACACTAGGATTCAAAATTCTTGAGGATTAAGAGCATATCACACTTGAAGAAATGGGGAATAAGAGGATCTTGGCATAATTTTAAGTGTGGGCAAATCGGGCTGTTTAATCATATAACCTGTTCTTTTCTACACCTATAAGTGGTCCTGGTTGTACCACAAATCACACTACTTGTGTGTGTGTGTGTGTGGGTGGGTGGGTGTGTTTGGATGTGTTAATACGTTTGCTCTAGTTTTAAGTGTAGCCAAAAACAATATCAAAAGAGGCTTATTTTTAACAAGCTTATGGACAACAATCTCACAGATGCAGCTTTTGCAACTGTAGCCAAATCAATCTGAGGGGGGTCATACTTTCCCGGGAAATTCCCGAGGGCATTTTTACAAAAATCTTGGATTAGACGGAGTACCACACTTGAGCAAAAAGCTCATATGGGCATGTTGAGCAAGTTTTAAGTGTACCCAAATCTGCCTGAGGGGGGTCATCATTTCTCGGGTTTATAATACCCTCAATTACACTACTCAAGAAAACAAGGTGAATTACCAAATAGCAATTAAAAATAGGTTACAACAAAATACTCAAGAAGAAACAATAGAAGGGAAGTGGAAAAGAATGAAAAAAGTGTTAACAGAAGCTGCAGAAGAAGTAATAGGCAAAGAGAAAACATCAAGGAAGAAAGAGTGGTTTGATGGAGAATGTCAGCAAATAATTAACCAAAAAAATGTTGCAAGAGTGAAGATGCTGCAAAGAGAAACAAGAAGCAGTTGTAACAAATATAAAGAACTAAGGCAACAGGCAAATAATTTATGTAAGAAAAAGAAAAAAGAATGGATAAGAAAGAATATCCAAGAAATAGAACAACTTAGTCAACAGTCAGAGATTAGAAAGTTAAATGCAGCAATAAACAGAATAAATAAAGGATATCAACCCAAAGAGATAGGATATAAAAGGAGAGACGGGGAGATAATAGGAGACAAAGAAAGTGTACTAGAAAGATGGACAGAACACTTCCAAGAACAATTATACAAAGAAACATATAGAGAAGAACAAATAGAAAATAACGATGAAGAAAACACAGAAGGAACACCAACAAGAGAAGAAGTTGAGAAGATAATAAAAAATCTAAAAAACAATAAATCACCAGGAGATGATGAAATAACAGCAGAAATATTAAAATATTCTGGACCAAATATGATAGAAGAAATATACAAAATGATAAAACAAATCTGGCAAGAAGAACACATACCAGAAGCATGGAATAATGGAATATTGTGCCCAATACACAAGAAAGGTGACAAAACAGAATGTAGTAATTATAGAGGCATCATGTTACTTAATACAACTTACAAAATATTGACCAGCATCATACATACAAGATTAACAGCAATAACAGAAAACAAAATAGGAGAATACCAAGCAGGCTTTAGACAAGGAAGAAGCACAATAGATCAATTATTCACAATAAGACAAATAATGGAAAAAATTATTAACAATATAAATCTCTACATGTTATTCATAGACTTTCGTAGTGCTTTTGATAGTATTAAAAGACATAAAATAATACAAATTATGGCCGAATTACAAATACCTAATAAATTGATTAGATTAACAAACATGACACGGCAACGCACATATTTTAAAGTCAAAATATGGACCGATATGGGTGAACTAACAGAATATAACACAGGTGTAAAACAAGGAGATGGACTATCTGCATGCTTATTTAACATAGCACTACATGCAATAATAAGCAAAATTGACAAAGAAGAACAATATTAACGAAACTCAGCCAAATTAACGCATATGCCGACGACGTAGTTATAATACCCAGAACAGAAGAAGAATTAAAGAGAGCATACAGGATATTAGAAGAAGAAGCAAATAAAATTGGGCTACAGACAAACATGAATAAAACCAAATTCCTACTGCTGACTCCAAAGCAAGATGGAAAACGTTACCACCAATTTACATTAGATGACAAGAAATTTGAAGTGGTAACAAACTTCAAGTATCTTGAAATGACGATAAATGACCAAAATAACATGCACGATGCAATTAGAGAAAGAATAAATGCAGGGAACAAAGCATATTATGCAAACATACAATTACTAAAAAGCAAGTTAATGAGCAGATATACCAAACTATTGATCTACAAAACACTTATTAGACCGGTATTAACTTATAGTGCTGAGGTATGGACAATGAGTGTAGAAGACGAACAGCAATTAAGGAAAACTGAAAGAAGAAGAATTAGAAAAATATATGGACCAATCAAGGATGGAGATTTCTGGAGAAGTCGAAACAATGAAGAGATAAATTCCATCTTAAACCAAAAGGATATAGTAAGATTTCTGTTAAGTCAGCTAAGAAACCCTGTTTATTTGAATTGTGAATTTGAATTTAAAGTTTTGGATTCGTCAGCATTAACGCTATTTTCCACCCGTCATATTATGACGGAGTCCAGCCCCTTACCATTACACATAACAACTCGAACGTTGTATAAATAAAAACCATAAAATATTCTGACTTTCGTTAAAAACTGAGGCTGTAAAGGGGCACTCAGCACACATAAGGACAAAAGAACAGGACAATACAAACAAAATTATACTGGCCATAGGGCCAGTTGCCAGAGCCTCGTTAGTCTGCTGTCCAGGGTGTACAAACGTGGAAGTGAGGTTGACATTTGGGTGTACTACGTGGAAGGTCACCCCTTGCACCCCGAAACCCTGTTTATTGATTTTGGACATCTGTCATAAATTAATTATTGTAATCCTTGATTCATTTTTTTCAATAAGTATGTAAATTATCATGGAAGTAATATCAGCAATAAAAGGAAATCGAGATGCAAAGGCTTGAAACATGTCCGTAGAATATATTTTTGAAAACTGAAATTATTGCGCATGTGAGATTGGTATTGAGATGGTGACAGGGTTTGCCGCTAGCAGCGTTTTTCTCGTTTCTCTGTCATTTCCTCTCTTTCTGCCCATTAAGATATATTATCTGCTAGCGTCGATTGTATTATTTTGCATTATCTTTTGTCCTTCATTCAGTAATTTTTCTACATATTTTTGATACGCCACTCTCCCTCCTCCCCCTCTCAAAGTGTTATATCTTGATATACTTGAATTTGATTTTAAAATTGTGGGAGCGTCAGCACTTAGGCTATTTTGCTCCCGTCACATAATACGGGAACCAGCCCCTTATCATTACAAAAAACAACTCTAACGTTGCATAATGAAAAATCTTAAAATGTTCTGACTTCTGTTAAAAGCTGAGGCTGTAAACGGACACTCAGCACACATAAGGACAACAGGACAATACAACAAAATTATACTGGCCATGGGGCCAGTCGCCAGAGCCTCGTTAGTCTTCAGTCCAGGGTGTACTAACGTGGAAGTGAGGTTGACATTTGGGTGTACTACGTGGAAGGTCACCCCTTACACCCCATCTTGATATACTTGTGCCGTTCATTTTTTTCTCGTTCTTTTTCACATATTTCGCCTCCTATATTTAGTAGTAGTAGTGTTTGATTTGTTGATACAATTCACCGTTTTTGTCATAACCGACCATGAATAATTCGAGGTATAATTGTCGGGAGCACACTAGGCTGGCTAGTGTTATTGGTTCTGCTGAAGAGTCGGGCGATCGGGAAAGTGAAAGGCGAGAGCTCGCCGATCTGGGGGACGTCACTGACATGACAACGCTTGGCAACGCTCAGATGTTTGCAATGCTACAAACCATCATGGGGAAACTGGATGTTCATCAGACAGATATCAGAGACCTGCAAAAGAGGCAGGATGAAAATATGGACCGAAGATTCGAAGAACTAGAGCACAAGATGCGGAGGTCAAACGAATATCTAACACGAGAAGTGCAGAGGGACCTCAAAAGGGTGAATACTGTGCTAGGGAAGGCGATCGATGAAGTGGCTCACAGAACCGAATCGCTGGAGCAGCGGACGGAAAGCGTCAAAGAGAGTCTGCATAACATCAGGGCTGAAATCACGGAATCCATGGATGAGGTACAGGAGACCAGGATGCAAGAAATGTCCGAGAACTTGCGAGACGCCATGGCTCAACAACTTGAAACCACAATCTAACAAAGAGATAACAGCGCGGGAGACCATCAGTGAGGAGAAGAACGCAGATTTTAAGCACGGCCTCGTCAGAGACGCGCAGAGTTGATACGCTGGAAAGCAACGGCGACCGACGCGTGACGAGTGGCAACACTTCCTTCGCTTCACTGTGTGGTACTGGGATAGCAGCATCAAATGTGTATCTGCAGAGGGACCTGTTGCTACCCAAGTTCGACGCCAAAAATGAAGATGAATTAAAACATTGCACCTACATCCAAGAGTTGGAAACGTATATGGATCTCGCGCAGATTCCGGAGAACCAGAAGATCAAGGTCGTCGGGTTGTCCCTTCGAGGAAGTGCGCTAGCATGGTTCAACATCGATAAGCGAAATTTCACGGATTTTCAAGTTTTCAAAGAGCGGTGTATGGCGCAGTTTTTGGGGGAAGAGAAACTCATAAAAATGAAGGCCGAACTTTACACAAGCAGGTACGCGCCGGGAGACGGGAAGACCTTGGCAGAATATTTCATGGACCTGGTGCAGCAAAATGCGGTCTTGCCAAATCTGCTCTTTCAGCAAACATTGGTGCAAGTAGTTCTGAAGCAGTACCCAGCATATGTTAGGAGTCGATATAGGGCTGAAAATCACAACGAGTTACTGAACATGCTGAGGGAGGTGTAGGAAACATCTTACACGCCGACGCAAAACTTTACTTCTGTGCAGAATCGTAACCGCAGGCAAGTAAACACTTTTGAGACTCGCTATCTGCCCTCTCGGGACGGTGCAAGCAACAGGGGAGTCAGATCGGATGACAATCCCTCGCGGTCGCTCAGGTTCGACCCTCAACCACATGGCCGGCAGCCACCTCGAGGCAACGCTCCCAGCGGGACACAAGCGACAGACAGCAGCAAGATCATAATTCCTCTTACAATATTGGACCGACCAGGGATACTGCAGAAGAGAGGCAACAAATGAACGTCAATGCAATAATGGATGACGACGTTGATCGAAGGCGAAGCAGCGATTGACAGCCAGAACGGGAAAGGGGAGAAAGTATGACGTCATCTCACCGGCCCCAAGAAAACGACATAGGCAACGAAAATAGGAAATTTGACTACAAAGGTGACCACAGTGACGAAAGAGAGTGTGAAACACATGTGAAGAGTTTCGTGGAAGAGAATGCACACGTAAGTACGTTATTTGATTGATTGATTTAAAATTACTGGATGCGTCGGCACTTAAGGCCATTTTGCACCCTTCTATGTATACGGGGAAAGGTCCTCTAAACTAAAATTCTGACTGAAACCTAAAAAAGGGGTGTAAATAGCCCCTTGGGAACAAATTAAAAGTGAAAGGTTCTAAAAAAACCTGCACGAGAAAAACACAACACATTAAAAAGTCAGAACAAACAAACTAAAAACCTCCTTACAGACGGTGGAAGAGTCCAGCTCTTCGCAAAAAACGAAAAACATTTGTTAAAATACTGCTATCATCACCCAAGAGGGATGACAAACAACCGGAAAGGTTACAAGTCTGGCGGAGGTTAGCAAGATCGACACATTCAACGAGAATGTGTCGAATGCTTAAAACGACATTACAAACACGACACAACGGAGGGTCCAGCCCTTGTCCTAGACGCATGCGGGTAAGAATAACGTCTTCTCGTCGAGAGGGGCGGGACGAGGAACGCCAAGCACCTATGGTGGGCTTAATAGCGTGAAGCTTGTTCCCAGTTTCCGTAACCCACTCAACCTGCCAAATGTCAAGAACGCAAAGACGGAACACATTCTGCAGTTCACTAGCTGGCAAAAGGTGGACGAGAACGTCGCCATCTGCATCAGCAGACTTGGCGGCAGCATCAGCTGCTTCGTTCCCCTGGATGCCTATGTGGCTAGGGACCCAACAGAAGTGTACATCCGCACTGGCAGATAAGGACACAAGCCGTCTGAATATGCGTTGCGCTACCGGATGCCGGGAATACGCGAATCCAGAGTCTGCAACACGCTGGTCGAATCACTGCACACAAGGGCTTTCCTCAGACCATTGACGTCTGCAAAGTCCAGTGCCTTTAGAATGGCGTACAACTCTGCCGTATAGATGGAACAGGCAGGATGTAGCGAATAACTGGAACTTTGAGAGTTTAGGACGAACTCGCAACCAACAGATTCCACTGTCTTGGACCCATCCGTGTAAGTTCTAAAAACCGTTGCTGGTATATAACCATAGGTGTTTCTGAATTTGGAAGGGCAGTCGGACAAAAATCGATAGGTGCAGGAAACTCCCAGGTCGGGAGAGGCGGAATGAGTGGAGAGACGCCAGGAAGATCACTCTCACCACGAAGTGCTGACAGGATCTCGTCTGCACGAACACCAAATGGTCTATTTGCTCTAGGGTGGAGCCGATACCTTGCCAGCCTACTCTCATCTGAGACGGTATGATAAGATGAATGTGAGGGCATCGAGCGAAGATGGAGGAAGTACTTAACCAACAGCTCAGATGCCTCTACATACAAACTGGCGATAGGACTGGTGCGGAAAGCACCAGAGCACGCACGAATACCAGCAAGGTGAAAAGTGTTTAGGATGCAAAGCCTAGATGGGCGGGCAGACGAGTACACAACACATACGTAGTCGAGCTTTGACCTGATGAGTGAACGGTACAGGCGGAGCAGTACCGTCCTATCAGCACCGCAAGAAGTATGAGCTAAAACGCCAAAAGGGTTAAGAACTCGAAGACAATAGAACTTGAACGGCGAAGGTGAGGTAGCCATGTTAGTTTCTTATCGAAAATGAGGCCCAGGAAGCGGACCTCATTCACGAAGTGCAGGGGAGATTTCCCCATGTACAGGTTAGGATCAAAATGACATGTACGCTGACAACAAAAGTGGACATACACGGATTTCTCGGATCAGAAGGTGAAACCTGTTTGGGAGGACCACTCAACCAAACGGTTTATGGTCAGTTGGAGTTGAAGAGAAGCTGACGCGAGATTCCGTGAGCGAGAAAAAGATCGTGAGGTCGTCTACATACAGGAGACCATGTACAGCGGCAACAATGCTTGACATAACACTCTTAACTTCTATGGCAAACAGAGTCACACTAAGTGCGCTGCTTTGGGGGACACCGCCCTCTTGTTCGTGAAGATCCGAAAAGGAGATCCCAACACGTACGCGGAAAAAACGATCAGTTAAAGGTTTCGAATAAAGTACGCGATATGGCCACGGACGCCCCAAGAATGGAGCTGCTTTAATGATTCCAAAGCGACAAGTTGTGTCATATTCCTTTTGGAGGTCATGGAAAACTGCAACTAAATGTTCCTTATTGAGGAATGCATCCTGAATGTGTGTTTCCAGCTGAACCAGATGGTCCAGTGTGGAACGGTTGGAGCGAAAACCACATTGAAAATTACTTATCAAGCAGTTTTCCTCCAAAAACCAGGTGAGACGCTTGTTGATCATGCGTTCCATCAACTTGCACACACAGCTAGTTAAGGCAATAGGCCTATAACTCGAGGCTGCGGTGCGTTGTTTACCTGGTTTCAGGATGGGAACGATAATAGCTTCTTTCCAGGAAGTGGGGAAAGAGTCCTCCAACCAAAGCCTGTTGAATACCGCCAAAAGGAAATATTTGGCTCCAATGGGCAGATGACGAAGCATCTCATAGTGGATCTTGTCCACTCCAGGAGCTGTATTCTTAGAATCTCGAAGCGCCTGATCGAACTCCCGTTCAGTGAATGGAGAGTTGTATGGCTCGGTGTTATGACTTCGAAAAATTAGAGGGCGTCGTTCCTGACGGTCCTTCTCACGGCGGAAACGTGGTTCATAATTTTCAGAGCTAGACGCATCAGAAAACTGCGTGGCCAAGATATTAGCTATGTCTCCGGAATCTGTGTACAACGTCCCATCGTGCTCCAGAGCGCTCAGAGGAGTAGATGCACCCCCCTGGATGCGACGTACTTTGGTCCAAACGGCTTTCGACGAAGCCTGCTTCGTCAGAGAAGACACGTATTGGACCCAGCACGCCATCTTACTGGCTCGAATAAGCCGACGGGCACGGGCACGCTTAATGCGGAACTGCTCGAGGTTTGCGGCAGTGTGGTTCCTATTGAATCGATCAAGGGCATGATTGCGGTCCTTGATGGCTGCACTGATCTCCGCAGTCCACCAGGGGACTGGGCGTCGCCTCGCATGTCCACTGGGATGTGGAATGGAGGTGCGTGCAGCATCATGCACTCTTGACACAAATATATCTAAGGCGTCGATGGATGGCAAAGTCGACGCTAGATCGAGTTCAAGGTCCACTGCACGCTCGAAGGCACCCCAGTCGGCCCGACTGAGATGCCAGTGAGGGTGTTGTTCACGTAAGTGCTGAAGATGTTCGAAAGTTAGAAGCAGTGGGAAGTGATCACTCCCACAGAGATCAGGGTGAACGCTCCAAGATGTGGTAGGAGCAAGGCTGGGACTGCAGAAGGACAAGTCCAACGAAGAGTGTGTGCCTGAGGAAGGACTGAGATATGTGGGAGTCCCATCATTCAGCAACGTTAAACCTGATGTCTCACTGAATTCATCTACAATTTGACCCCGGGGCTCTGTACGAACGGAGCCCCACAAACGATGGTAGGAATTAAAATCGCCCAAAAGAACTACAGGAGACGGAATTTGCTCGAATATAGAAAGCAGGTCCTCAAGAGAGAATCGCTCATCCCTTGTGATGTAGACACTGCAAACGGATATTGGCTGTGGTAGATGTACCCGCACGGCGACAGCTTGGAGGGGGGTGGTGAGAAAGATTGGTGTTGAGTGGATGTTATCTCGAACACCTATTGCAACACCACCGTGTGCACGACGACCCTCAGGAAGCTTGTCGGTGCGGTAAAGCGTGTATTCGTTTAGAATCACTGATTCATTTGGACGAAAATTTTTTCTCTTGGAGACATATGATGGCAGGGTCAAATTCAGATATCAAAATTTGCAGTTCCTCGACATGTGTACGGAAACCGTTAAGGTTCCATTGGAGACAATAAGCCATAGCTGGAGTTATGGTTGTTACCTTTTAAGGCGTACTTTATTTCTAGGCCCTTTCACCTTGATAAATTCTTCTTCCGCGGCTTCGTCCTGTATCATGTCCTCGGGTAAGGACACAGAGGGCGAAGGGGATGAAGGGGGATTGGGTTTCTTAAACAGGGTTTCTTAGCTGACTTAACAGAAATCTTACTATATCCTTTTGGTTTAAGATGGAATTTATCTCTTCAGCGCCCGCCGGGCAGCTTTCAGCTGCGCTTTAAGTTTCAGGGTGGTCGATGCCGCCCTGACTGGAGAGCTACTGGATTTGAGAAAATATTCTTTTCTGTGTACCTGCTTGATCTTCTTTTCTGTGGAGCGAGGCGTGGTTGCTGGTTTCCTCGAAGCAGGGCGAGCCTCTACGGGAAGCGTTGTAGTTTGAGTGGACACGTCGTTGGTTTGTACACCCACACTGCGGCGGGTAAGAGCAGCTGCAGCAACTGCAGCGAATGGCACAGGTAAAGTGGTGCGTATACTTTCCCGGAGACGTTGTTTGGCTTCTCCAGCGGAGATTTTCTCTATAACGACCAACTCTCTGATTTTCTTCTCTTGTTGGAAAGAGGGGCAGTCACGATGCCAGACTGGGTGCTCGCCTTTGCAGTTAATGCATTTGGGACCAGAAGAACAAGGTACAGTCCCATGATCAGGCAGACTACACTTACCACAAAGGGCGGTAGTGGCCTTGCAGGAAAATTGAGTGTGCCCAAAGTTCTGGCATTTGAAACATCGCATCGGGTTAGGGATGTATGGCCGGACTTTGAGTCTCAAATATCCAGCCCGTACCCTATCTGGGAGAGTGGTCGTTCCAAAGATCAGTATAATTGAAGCAGTTGGTAGAAGTTCCCCGGATTTTCGAGTCTTTATTCGCTGCACTGCGGTCACATGTTGGTCTGAGAGTGCTTCAAGGATCTCTTCCTCCTCAGCGTTTAGCAGATCCCAGTGGCGAATCACACCTTTACTACTGTTAAGTTGACGATGTGGTTCAACATTAACAGGGAAGTTGCCCAAAGATCTTAACTTTAACAGGTTGTTGGTCTGGCGATCTGTGCTGGTCTGGATAAGTAGACTCCCGTTTCTTAGCTTTTTTATTTCTGGTACGTCTGAACCAGCGGCGTAGTCTAGCTGTTTCTTGATCAGGAAGGGTGACAAGTCCTTTAATGTAGCAGCTCCATGTTTCTTTGTTGTTGCAGATTCATCGGTACTGTCGGTCTTCTGCACAATACTAATCACAAGATAACGTGGCACGTTACTTGTCTTTTTCGATAATTGAAGCGGGCTCGAAGGCCGCGCTCGTTTTGGGGGTTTCCCCCCGTTTGAGTTGTTTTTTGTACCCATATACAAAAATGATTTTAAGTGGAGGGTCCATAAATTGTCGCCTCGACATGCCCTCTATGCCGAGGAAAGCCTACCCCCAAAAATGGAGGCTACTCGAGGACCAAACCGAAATCCCCGAGGCCACGTTCGCGACTGCACCTACCCCTGCAGCCAACACTGTCCCATCGGCACGTGCAACTCACACCTTGGGATAGGTTTTTTTTATCGAGGTTGTCTCCTCTAGCAGGATCCTTAGTTATAGGGAGGTCAAAGATATGGAGATGAATGACGTGATGGAATGGTCAAAACGTGAGATATGGATGTGAAGAATGAGTGAAATGATGAGATGAAAATGACCTCCCTACCTTAGTTTCTTAGAGGGAGGTCAAAGATATGGAGATGAATGACGTGATGGAATGGTGAAAACGTGAGATATGGATATGAAGAATGGGTGAAATGATGAGATGAAATTGACCTCCCTACTAAGCCCCCTCGCCCCGTCAAGGCAGTCCTACACGGAGGGGGTCTAATACTGTTTTGTTCATAGATGTGACTTCTATTATCAATAGTTACACAACATTCAATACTATAACTATTTATGTACATTGCACACACACAATTTTAGATCTCTACGCTGTAGTGCCTGTTCTAATAAATCCTGCAGTTCATCTGGATCCACGGGGATATTGCTGCATCTCAGGAGCATTTTATCCACTATCGCCGGGAAAGGAAAGTTGATGAAGTTTCAGTTTTCATGTTTCATTCTGACCAGTAGGCGCAGCGCCGCAACGAGGTTGCCCGTTTCTTCTAGTCGGCGTAACCTTAGGTTCAATTCGAAGTTTTGGTAAATGGTTGCATGGTTTATATCAGTGTTATGCAGATCTGGAGTGTCAGGTTTGGGGGATGTATTAGTGTAGGTGCCGTGAAGTTTGGGTACTTATTTTGGTAATGGTACGGTGGTGCTTCCGGATTGAGGTTGCTGGACGTGGTAGGTTCAGCCCGTCAGTTTGAGGGAGTAATTCTTTGGGTTTGGTTGTCTGAGGTGCAGGAGTCCTCCGTTTGGTAGGCAGGGCTGTCCGGGGGTGTGGGAATTGTAACAAGGGGTGGGTGGGTGGCTACAGTCTGAGATATGTCCGTAAGGAAGGGCATAGGAGTAGCAATTGATGATGGGTTTAATGATTCTGTTTCTGAAAATGAGGAAGTCTCCAAGAGAGTGGGTACTGCCGATAAATCAGATTGTGAGATGAATAAGGATTGAACAGAGTCAGAGAGTGATGTGTGAAATGATTGAGTTAAGATGGGAGATTGAAGGGGTGAGTTGTATACATAT
Source organism: Lepisma saccharinum (assembly GCF_977018435.1). Taxonomy (NCBI): domain Eukaryota; kingdom Metazoa; phylum Arthropoda; class Insecta; order Zygentoma; family Lepismatidae; genus Lepisma; species Lepisma saccharinum. The sequence goes on from NC_139240.1 coordinate 12,143,964, forward strand.
TGGCTGGGTTCTGGGGTTGAAAGACTCAAATAGAGAGGAGGAGGTGGAAAGTATTGGGGGTAGAATATTGAGCAAGTTTTTAGCCCTGGAATATAATTACTAAGAAGGGTTGATAATGTTTATAAGCCTGGTTAGGTTGGGATAGTGTTGAAAGAGTAGTTATTTAGGGATGCTATTGAGTTTGATGCAGTTTGTTGCGGTTTAAATCATTTAAATGTTGGGCTAAGTCTACGGTAAAGTAGTTTCAAGAGTGTATTTTAATTCTTGTTGTTTTCTCAGTGCGTAGGCCGCCGCTCGTGCCGAATTTCGTCGTCGACGGCTAGGAGTGTTTCTATTTTTTTCTTTTAACTTCACTATTCATAGTTAGTCTTTTCAATCAATCTCTGTTGGAAAAACTTTAACGTAGGGCACTCTTTCGTGGCAATTTCTCTTCCTTTCCCTGCAAAGATTCCTCCCTTACGTGATACTCCAATCCACACCTCTTACAGCATTTGTTACCCTTGCAGTGTTTCGCGACATGTCCATAGTTTCTACACAGCAAGCAGAAAGGGACTACCAGAATGTCCCTCATTGACAATGCAAGGTAGGCCAAATGGATCTTTTCCATCTTCAATATGGTTCTTCTTAGAGCAGGGTCCACCTCATAGACTCTGTGGCATGTTGTTTTGTTTCTTGGACCAGTTTTAAATTTAAACTTGAATTTACTTGAGAATTCCTCTGGAGAGATAATTCCCTCGATTTGATTTAGCACGTGAAATTCCTCAGTTATTTCTTCTTCAGGCTTCCTTGTTGGTACATCGTTAATAATCATGAGTGGATTCCTCTTTTTGGGTAGCTCTGCGTTCAATTTCTTATCTTTTTTCTGCATCTTCTTTTGTGGATGTTTCCACGATTAGTGTTTTTGATGTTGACCGCATTCCCTGTATTCTTACTCCTTGTCGGACTCGATTTACCAACATGGTGAATTTATCCCGTATTTGTCTCCCCGATTGGTTGTCTTGCGCCGTAATGAATACTGTGTGTTTTGCATTCTGGGTTGCTTTTTTGGATATGTTGTACTTTTGTGCTTTGCATTGCTGGTGCAAAGAGAGTTTGGGCGTAAGTTGGCTTGCTTTCCATTGAGGTAGGGTTTGATTCAAGGATGAGACACGCCGTTCTTACGGTTTTAGTTTCTGCAGTTTTTTCAGTGTTCAAATGGCTCATTTTTGCAATTAACTCCAGGAATTGAGATCTTTTATCTGAACTTAGATTCTTTTTCTTTTGATACAAGGGTAGTAAGATCAAGTTGCACCTTCTGGAAGGATTCATAAAATTTGACTTTCAGAGGGGATGGGGGTGAAAGAAGGGGTGGGGGCTGAAGAGGGGTTGCTGGTCGCTGCTTTATTTTCAAATGCGCTGAAGGTTTGTTCTGGGCTATCCTGGACATGTTTCCTCTTGGGCAGGGGAGAACGTGTTAAACCACCCCCTTTGAAGGGGTCGGGGGGCTGCTCAATGTTAGAACGATTGTTGTTTGACTTTGAGGTGACCCCCTAGGAGCCATTCTTCACACAACACCGTAATCACTCAAGAGCGGCTCAGTGCCCATGCAGAAGATACAGATACAGCGTTCCCGTCAAAAGCGCACGTGGAGTTTGTTTTTCCGCAGTTGTCAGACAACGTCCTGCATTTCTCGCGTGGCGCTACGTCACCGCAACGGATGACAGAAACACGTCGAACCAGGGTCACCGTCCGTGTCAATGCTAGATTGCTATGGCCGCCTAGCACAGACACATGCGGTCTCTTTAGGGGGGAGGTGGAAGAACCACCCTTGCACGTATGGGGATTGTCATGGTCCCAATACACCGGAGAGGGATGATGCTTTCAGAGGGTATAAGTCCCAACCCTTAGCAAGGTCTAGTTTTGGAGTTTTTCAGTTGGAAACACAAAATTCGCTTGCGAACAAGCCTAATTTGTCCATAAGATTACTATGGGGGAGGTTCTTTCACAAGTTCTTTATTAAGGGTACTATCGCCATGCTGTTTTTTGGTTATGATCCTTGATCCTTCCTACGTGGGTTAAAGGTCTTTCAAAGCATAAGGATTCATATTCTAGTATCCTTAGCGGCTTACTTTCAGTTGGCTTACTTTCAGTTCCCGGCGCGATTGTTCAATATCCCCATAAGGATAACATAGGTGCGATTTTCCCTTGATAAAAGGCCAGTACTTAGCCCCTTGTGTCGGTCTGGATGTCAGAAAGTCCTCTGGGGTTTCCTCTTGACAATGAGGGGGGGGGGGGTCACAGGGAGAATTTTTCACACCAAGGTGCACTTTTTCACTTTCCAATTATAATGGCACTTTCTCTAGATTCATAGACGAACTTCTCCTCGTATCTCAGGCCCCCATGGACCAATTTTCATGAACTTTGGGGAAGTAATCAATACACCCATTCCCACTCCCAATGATGTTCAGTGGCGGAATACCGGAACGACACAACCACTCGCGAGCAAAATTTACAAGTAAAAAAAAAGGCGTACAGCACTCCAAAAAGTATGACCTAAAACGCGTAAAAGGTTGACAACTCGAAGACAAAGAGAACTTTAACTGACGAGAGGTGAGGTAGCCATGTTAATTGCTTGTCGAAAATGAGTCCCAGAAAGAGGGCCTCATTCACGAAGGGCAGGGGAGATTTCTCCATGTACAGGTCAGGGTCAACATGACATGTACGCTGACGACAAAATTGGACACACGCGGATTTCTCGGATGAGAAGGTGAAACCTGTTTGGAAGGTCTACTCAACCAAACGGTTTATTATCAGTCGACGAGATTCCTTGAAAGAGTCTACATAGAGGAGACCATGTACAGGTTCAAGAATGTTTGCCATCACACTGTTAATTGTTATGGCAAACAGTCACCCTAAGTACGCTGCCCTGCAGGACACAGTTATCTTGTTCATGAAGATCCGCAAAGGAGTTCCGAATACGTACGCAGAAAGAACGATCGGATAAAAAGTTCTGAATAAAGTACCCCATATGGCCACGGACACCACACAATGGTGCTGCTTGATGATACCAAAGCGCAACGTTGGGTCATTGGCCCTTTGGAGGTCAAAGAAAAATGCTAGTAAATGTTCCTTGTTGAGAAATGCATCCTGAATATGTGTCTCCAGCTAAACCAGATGGCCCAGTGTGGAGCTAGAACCAAATTGAAAATTGCTTATCAAAGAGTTTTCCTCTAACACCCAGGTGAGACGTTTGTTGAAAATGCGTTTCATCAACTTGCACACACAGTTAAGGCAATAGGCCTGAAACTAGAGGCTGTGGTTTGTTCTTTACCTGGTTTCAGGGTGGAAATAATAATGGCTTCTTTCCAGGAGGTAGGGAAAGTGTCCTCCAACCAGAGCCTGTATGAAAATTGCAAGAAGGAAATCTTTAGCTCCAATGGGCAGGTGACGAAGCATCTCGTAGTGGATCCTGTCCTATCCAGGACAACTATTCTTAGTCTCGAAGCGCCTTACCAAACTTTTCGGTGCGTCAGCACTTGGCTATTTTGCACCCATCACATTATACGGGGGCCAGCCCCTTACCATTACAAATAACATCTATAACGTTGCATAACTAAAATCATAAAATATTCTGACTTAGGTTAAAAGCTAAGGCTGTAAAGGGGCACTCAGAACACACACAAAGACAAAACACACAAAATTGTACTGGCCATAGTGCCAGTCGCCAGAGCCTCGTTCGTCTGCAAAATGCAGTCCAGGGTGTATTACGTGGAAGTGATGTTAACTTTTGGGTGCCTGTGTGGTAAATGGAGAGTTGTAGGGCTCGATGTTATGACTTCACAAAAACTAGAGGAAGACGTTGCACTCTGCCTTCTCACGACGGAAAAGTGGCTAGTATTTGTCCGAACTAGAATTTTCCGAAAACTGTGTGGTCAGGATATTAGTTAGCTACGTCTCCAGCAGCTGTATACAAAGTCCTATCCTGCTCCACAGCACTCAGAGTACATGAACCCCCCTGGATGCGACGTACTTTGGTCCAAATGGCTTTCGACGAAGCCTGCTTCAGCTTCGGCAGAGAAGACACGCATTGGACCCAGCACAACCTTCTTGGTGGCTCGAATGAGTCGGCGGGCACGGCACGCTTTTTTTGCGAAATTGCTCGATGTTAGCTGCACTGTGGTTACTGTTAAATCGATATAGGGTACGATTGCAGTCTTTGATGGCTGCACTGATCTCAGAAGTGCACCAGGAGACTGGCCGTCGCCACACATCCTCGATGCATCACAGGCTTCTATTCCACATCTCAGTGGTCCTGCAAAACGCCGTCCAGTCCCTTGGTGGTCTGCGGAGATCAGGGAAGCCATCAGAGACCGCAATCGTGCTCTGGATCAATTCAACAGGAACCACTCTGCCGCGAACCTCGTGCAGTTCCGCCATAAGTATGTCCGTGACTGTTCGCTCATTCGAGTAAGTAAGAAAGCGTGGTGGGTCCAATACGTGTCTTCTCTGACGAAGCAGGCTTCGTCGAAACCCGTTTGGGCTAAAGTACGTCCCATCCAGGAGAGTACCCTGGAGCACGACGGGACGTTGTACACCGAATCCGCAGATATAGCGAATGTTCTGGCCACACAGTTTTCTGATGCTTCGAACTCTGATAATTACAAGCTACATTTCTGCCGTGAGAAGGAATGACAAGAACGATCCAAATTCGTTTTCCGAAGCCCTGATATCGAGCGCTACAACTCTCCATTCAAGGAGTGGGAGTTCAATAACGCACTTCGGCATTCAAAGAACTGAGCTCCTGGAGTGAACAAGACCCACTATGAGATGAATTGAATTGAATTTAAAATTTTGGGTGCGTCAGCACTAAGGCTATTTTGCACCCGTCACATTATACGGGGTCCAGCCCCTTATCGTTACAAATAGCAACTCTATCGTTGCAGAACTAAAATCATAAAATATTAAAATGTTCTGACTTTTGTTAAAAGCTGAGGCTGTACAGGGGCACTCAGCACACATAAGGACAAAATAACAGGGCAACACGAACAAAATTATACTGGCCATGGGGCCAGTCGCCAGAGCCTCGTTAGTCTTCAGTCCAGGGTGTACTAACGTGGAAGTGAGGTTGACATTTGGGTATACTACGTGGAAGGTCACCCCTTACACCCCCCACTATGAGATGCTCCGTCATCTACCAAAAACAGCTAAATATTTCCTTCTCACGTTCTTTAACAGGCTTTGGTTGGAGGACTCTTTCTCCTCGTCCTGGAATGAAGCTATTATTGTTCCTATCCTGAACCAGGTAAAGATCGCACCACAGCCTACAGTTACAGGCCATTGCCATAACTAGTTGTGTGTGTAAGCTGATGGAGCACAACGTCAACAAGCGGCTCGCCAGAACGAGAACCCTTGATTTGAATTTGAATATAAAAATTTGGGTGTGTCAGCACTAAGGCTATTTTGACCAGTCACATTATATGGGGTCCAGCCCCTTATCATTACAAATCACAACTCGAACGTTGCAGAACTAAAATTATAAAATATTAAAATGTTCTGACTTTTGTTAAAAGCTGAGGCTGTAAAGGTGCACTCAGCACACATAAGGACAAAAGAACAGGACAATACAAACAAAATTATACTGGCCATGGGGCCAGTCGCCCTCTATGCCGAGGAAGGCCTACCCCCAAAAATGGAGGCTACTCGAGGACCAAACCGAAATCCCCGAGGCCACGTTGGCGACTGCAGCCAACACTGTCCCATCGGCACGTGCAACTCACACCTTGGGATAGGTTTTTTTTTTTATCGAGGCTGTCTCCTCTAGCAGGAACCTTAGTTATAGGGAGGTCAAATATATGGAGATGAATGACGTGATGGAATGGTGTAAACGTGAGATATTGATGTGAAGAATGAGTGGAAGGATGAGATGAAAATCACCTCCCTACCTTACTTATAGGGAAGCCAAAGATATGGAGATGAAATGGAGATGAATGACGTGAAGGAATGGTGAAAACGTGAGATATGGATGTGAAGAATGGGTGAAATGATGAGATGAAAATGGCCTCCCTACTAAGCCCCCTCGCCCCGTCAAGGCAGTCCTACATGGAGGGGGAGGGATGCGTTCGGAAACCGTTAACGTTCCATTGGAGACAATAAGCCATATTTGTAGGTAAGATTGTTACCTTTTAAGGCGTACCTAGACATGTGGAGAATCATTCATCCAAGTTCAAAAACTGAAGGTTATCAGCTACATAAAGCAACGCCACAAGCGACAACGCAGGAACTGAATTGATTGATTGATTTAGTTTATTTTACTACGCGTTTTGTGCCTCTTGGCTAATTTGCGAAGATGGGGATGAGTGATGAAATGGATAAATGGACATTCACAAACAACCAAGCCCGAGCGAGATTCGAACCTGGGACCTTTGGAATCGCAGTGTGCTAACCACTCGGCCACGAATTTGATTTTTTTTATTTTAAAATTGTGGGAGCGTCAGCACTTAGGCTGACTTGTGACTCCCGTCACATCATACGGGGGCCAGGCCCTTATCATTACAAAGAACAACTCTAACGTTGCATAGTTAAAAATCTTAAAATGTTCTGACTTCTGTTAAAAGCTGAGACTGTAAACAAGAAACTCAGCACACATAAGGACAACAGGACAATACAAAATTATACTGGCCATGCGGCCAGTCGCCAGAGCCTCGTTAGTCTTCGGTCCAGGGTGTACTAACGTGGAAGTGAGGTTGACATTTGGGTGTACTACGTGGAAGGTCACCCCTTACACCCCCACTCGGCCACGACAACGCAGGAACTCTCAACACACTGGTGTAGTGTTGCAGGCTAGACAACTGATTGATTGATTGATTGAGTTAAAATTTCTGGGTGCGTCGGCACGTAAGGCCATTTCGCACCCTTCTATGTATACGGGAAAATATCCCTTATCTAAAATTCTGTCTGAGAGCTTAAAAAAGGAGTGTAACGAGCCCCTTGGGGAAAACTAAAAGTGCAAGGTTGTAAAAAGACCTGCACGAGACAAACACAACACATTAAAAAGTCAGAACAAACCAAAAACCTCCTTACAGACGGTGGAAGAGTCTAGCTCCTCGGAAAAAACTAAAAACATGTGATAAAATACCGCTGTCATCACCCAACAGGGATGACAAACAGCCGGAAAGGCTAAAAGTCTGCCGGAGGTAAGCAAGATCAACACATTCAACGAGAATGTGTCGGATGCCCAAAACAACATCACAAACACGACACAATGGAGGGTCCAGCTCCTGCAATAGGTGACCATGCGTGAGACGGCCGTGTCCCATACGCATGCGGGTAAGAACAACGTCTTCTCGCCGAGAGGGACGGGACGAGGAACGCCAAGCACCTATGGTGGGCTCAACAGCGTGAAGCTCGTTCCCCGCTTCCGCATCCCACTCGGCCTGCCAAGTGTCAAGAAGGCGACAACGGAACACACTCTGCTGGCCGCTAGCTGGCAAAAGGTGGACGAGAACGTCGCCATCTACATCGACAACTGAGGAAATGCACTCTCGTCCAAATTCACCCCAGATTAAGGTACTCCAACTTTCATGTGTTTTACACGGATGGTTCCAAATGTGTAGAATCAGTGGGACGTGCCTTGTTGTGGACTTCCAAAGCTATAAGTTCGCCCTACACCCTGCCTGCTCCATCTACACTGCAGAACTGTATACAGCCTTAAAGAGATTGGATTTTGTTCACATTCAAGCCCTGAAGAAAATCCTTTTAGACACAGATTCCACCAGTGTGTTCCAGTGTCTTTAATCGCCGAATTCCAGACATCCTGTCGTGCAGGGTATCTTTTGACGGCTATTGTCCTTGCGTGCCGGAGCTGAAGTGTGCTTCTGTTCGGTCCCTACTCACGAGGGCATCAAGGGGAACAAAGCAACCGATGCTTCCACTACGTCTGCTGATGAATGGCGACGATTTCGTCCACCTGCCAGCTAGGGACCTTCAGAATGTTTTTCATTGTTACGTTCTTAGACAGGTGGCAGGCTGAGTGGGATCCGATAAGAGGGAACAAGCTTCAAGCTATCAAGCCCATCACAGATGCTTAGCGTTCCTCTTCCTGTCCCTACCGCTGAGAAGTCATCTTAACTCGGCTCCGAATTGGACATAGCCATAAAGCATCGCCATTTACTGCAAGGACTGCACCCTCTGTTGTGTCGTATTTCCAACGTTGTTTTAAGTGTTCGGCTCATTATTCTCGAATGGCCAGATTTTAATGACCTGAGACAGGGTTTTAATCTCCCTAATGATTTGTCATCCATGTTGGGCCACAATGACAGTGTTTAAGCCAGTTTTTAGATCTTTTAGAACAGGCCTCTTCCTCTCTCTTTGAGGTAGGTTTTAAAATGTTCTTACCTTTTTTAAAGTGTTGTGTGTGTGTCCATGGAAGTCCTTTTATAACTTGCATTTTTAAACTTATTCAAATGTTATTTACCCCTCTTTTATTTCTAAAAGATCGTCTTCCGAAGTCTTGAGATCAGGAAAACGCACAATCATTGTAAAATTCGCAAGTTACCGGTCCAGGAACGAGGTGTGGAAGTCAAAGAAGCTGTTAAAGAACTAATCCTTATTAATTACGGAGTCGCTAACCCCCTAAAGACAGAGGGTTTTGCGAGCGACAAAGGATTGCATAGGGACACGCAATGACTGGAGGCAAGACAGACGCACTTTTGTATCCCACGGAGGTCGTTACGTCGCTACCTTCCCCCGAGGATCTTGACGTCTTTTCTTGAGATGGGGTGCAATGCGAACTGAGTATGAAGTGTAATGAAGAGCATCTTTATGATACACTGTGTTTGAATAATTGTGTGTGTAATGTGAGTTTTTTGTCCTGGTTCTTGTGTATGATATAGTTTTCTAATGTGCGTGTGTGTGTGTTATGCCCATGCTACTCTGTTTGACAAGATAAGAAATAATTCTAAATTTAATTTGGTATGCTACCGTTTCTTCTCCCATATTGATTCTGATTGATCTAAATATTTTGAAGCTCGATCCCACCTTTCACACGGCTACCTCGCATTCGTGGCTAGATGTCATCTTAACAGCAGACTGCTATCGAATCGCCAAACATGGACATACGAGCGCCTGCGGTCTCTCGTTCCACGAGCTTATTTACGTTGCTTGCTCACTCAATGCTCAGAAATCCAAGCCAAACCTAAATGAATATAGTGATTTAAAGAAATTAACCTCGCTGCTCTAAAAGATGCTACAAGAACACCATGGAATACAATACACTGCTTCACTAATATTAACGATAAGCTTAACGAATTAAAATTATCTAATCCTACATCTTTTTGACAAACCTGCTCCACTAAAAAAAACGCGCCACGCGGCCTGCCTTCCCCTGGATGACCGACAGCATTCTCGCACTTATGGTGGAGCACGATTCGGCACCGCAAGTTTAAATCTGACAAGCTCCTAAAATCTCCACATACATTAAATAGTTTTAATAACTACCGAGTGTTGAGAAATCGATGTAATCAGGCCGTGCGTAACACAAAGAGGAGGCTTTCTTACGAATTATTAAATATGGAAGGCAACCCCCGAATGCTGTGGACTAAATTAAGATATTTAGGGCTAGGAGTGAAACGTAACGTAGATCCTACTCGTGTTTCTTCCCTTGATGAATTAAATACGAATATCTCTCTCTCTAATTCAATGAACAACGATGCTAGAAATGTTACTATTAGAGCTATAGCAAACCACAAAACAGAAAGGGCAGAGTTTAATATTAACCCAGTCGATGAGTTCCAAGTTCCAACTGCAATCGGTCGGCTGGTATTTTTCCAAATAAGTGGGAAAACGCACTTTCTCTCGCCAAGACTGACCCCGCCACTTCCATTGACAATTTCCGACCTATCAGTATTCTTCCCGCGCTATCGAAAGCATTAGAATATATTGCTCAGACCAAATCAATCGGCATACAAATGAAGTTTTGGCTCCGTGTCAGTCCGGATTTAGACCTAATTACAGCACTAGCACCGCCATAACCGACGACGTCAGACAAGCTATGGACTGCAGACAAACGACAGTTTTACTTTTGTTGGACTAAAAAAAAACTTTCCAGTCACTCGGTCATGATATTCTTATTTCCAAGCTAAAATAGTTTCATAATATCACCTCTTTTGCAAAGGATCCGAGATCGCTTGTGGTGTTCCGCAAGGAAGTGTACTCGGCTCTTTATTATTTTCTTTATATATCAATGACCTGACAAATATCTTAAAACACTCCCGTTACCACCTGTATGCTGATACCTCCAGCTATACTATTCTGCAGCCCCAGTAATGTTAAACGACAGTATTTCCAATGTTAATGAAGATAGAGAGGATTGTTAACTGGTCGCTAGACACTGTCATGTATATTAACTCTAATAAAACAAGCTATTTTGATTGCTACTGATAAACTGAAATGTTACGTAGATGTTAACACTCAACTTTCCATTCTTGTAGATTCGACTCACATTCCATTTCAACAAACTGTTCAAGATCTGGGAATTTTATTAGACGGAAATTTATCATGGTCACATCACACAAGTTTCGCGTGTAGGATTTGAATTTAAAATTTTGGGTGCGTCAGCACTAAGGCTATTTTGCACCCGTCACATAATACAGGGGAATTCACGGCAAATGCGGACAGAGGAGGGGGGAGAGGGATAAGCGGAGACGATACTCAAATTTTCACCTAAGACATAAGTGGACAAAGCCTGCACATGCCAAGGTCACAAACAACTTGCTCACGTATTCGCGAGGATCAGTCAGTTGTAGACACAGCTTCTATTGCAATGGAAGTTATCAACACTAACAAGGGGAAGCCGTCAGCAAATTACATGGGATATGCTTATAGGAAACATCGTGAAAATACAAAAGGAGTTATTTCCTGGGCATGCCTGAAAGAAAAATCTCGGAACTGTAAAGGAAGAATGAAAAGTTCTGGTAATATCGTTTTGGAAACCACAGATCATCAGTGTGGACCGCTGGAAGAAGCTCAATTGGATGTCAAGAAACAAATTTTCAAGGTACGTTGTACAATCAGTATTTATCGATTTATTTTCAAGTTTTCAGAGTAGATTAATTGTTGTTTAGGACGGGATCATTTGTGTGTTTTATCATGGTCTGTTCTGACAATTACAAGTTGATTTTTAAAACTGTACCTTGTAATATTATCTTATAAAATATAATATTGTAATATTATATATTTGCAAGCAAAGAAGAGAGCACGGGAGGAATCCACCTCCATCTCGCAAATCTGTGCTGAAGAAATTGTTGATCTGCATAATAGAGGTTACGACTTCGTTACTGAAATTCCATCACCTCTCCACATTAGGAGATCCTTGCAGAGGAACAGGTGCGCCGCTAGAGGTAACCAGTAGGAACCGACAACGCGCGACGAAGTTATTGTTGAGGATGAATGTTTGAGAACGACTGATGGCAGCAGCTATCTTTTGAGTGATGACTCCTCGGATGAAAGGATTATAATTTTCAGTGGCTAGAAAGGAAGAAAAAGTCTGAAGCAATCGACGGTATTTTTCATCGATGGAACGTTCAAGAGCTGCAGGAAGCAATTTGAACAGATCTATACAATACATGCGGACTTCGAAAGTACGCAGGAAGAAACACGTTTATCCAGTGGTGTTTGCCCTTTTGCCGAACAAGAGAAAGGAAACTTACATCCGTATGTTTCGTCTTATCTTGGAAGCCATTCCTGAGTGGAAGTCACTGAAGATCAATATTGACTTCGAATCAGTAGCAATATCGGCTATTCGACAAGTGTTCCCTCTCACAGATATCAATGGTTGCCACTTCCATATCAAGAAATGCTTGTGGGGGAAAGTGCATGAACTAGGACTCAGTATTGACTACCGAGAAAATCAAAACGTCATTGTTCACGTTAGGATGTGTGCAGCCCTTTTGACTATTTTGTCGATCAATGGGTAGAAAATGCAGATATACCTATATCGCTTTGGACATGTTATGAAAGAAACACAGAACTACCAATGCTGTAGAGGGTTGGCACAACAAAATTAACCATTTTTTTCATTCAAAACCTAAAGTAAAAGACGTCGTGTTTGAAGACAGAAGCTGAGGCCACAAATTATATGTACATGAGATTGGAATTGGCCATGGACGGCAAGAAGAGGAAGATTTGATTTGATTTTGATTTTAAAATTTTAGGTGCGTCAGCACTAAGGCTATTTTGCACTCGTCACACTATACGGGGTCCACCCCTTATCGTTACACATAACAACTCTAGCGTTGCTTAATTAAAATCATAAAATATTAAAATGTTCTGACTTTCGTTAAAAGCTGAGGCTGCAAAGAAAACTCAGCACACATAAGGACAAAAGAACAGGACAATACAAACAAAATTATACTGGTCATAGGGCCAGTCGCCAGAGCCTCGTTAGTCTTCAGTCCAGGGTGTACTAACGTGGAAGTGAGGTTGACATTTGGGTGTACTACGTGGAAGGTCACCCCTTACACCCCAAGAAGAGGAAGAGAAAGTAAGTTAAGCTGGATGACAGGATTGGAAGAATTGTTGCAAACTATGGGCAAACAGGCGACATCAGATCATGCTTGAAAGCAATTTCTTATATTTAAAAACTAGATGTGTGAAAAACAAACTTTGAAGTGACGAAACATTTTATGATGAATTTGTAAATAGTTCATTATTTTATTATGATATGATATGATTTTAAAATTTTTGGGTGCGTCAGCACTAAGGCTATTTTGCACCCGTCACACTATACGGGGTCCAGCTCCTTACCGTTACACGTAACAACTCTAACGTTGCTTAATTAAAATCATAAAATATTAAAGCGTTCTGACTGTTGTTAAAAGCCGAGGCTGCAAAAAACACTCAGCACAGATAAGGACAAAACACAGGACAACACAAACAAAATTATACTGGCCATGGGGCCAGTCGCCACAGCCTCGTTAGTCTTTAGTCCAGGGTGCACTACGTGGAAGTGAGGTTGACATTTGGGTGTACTACGTGGAAGATAACCCCTTACACCCCTCATTATTTTATTGACGAAAAAATTTTCTGTTGAATATGACGAGGCAAAAAGCTGATTTTAAACACGCCAAAATGTTTGTCAGTATAATGGTAATCATTTTGTCTGCCCAAAGCCAGGAAAAAGTGTGATTGGAATCAGTTAACATAAATATATGTTTGCAACATTGGCACATGCAGGTGTTGTCCGCTTATGTCGCATGTTAAAATTTGAGTGACGTTTCGCTCTTTCCCCTGCGGCCCTATAGCGAAGCATTGCCGCTTTTGTCGATGAATTTCCTCTTCTCCGCATGTGTCGCGACTCCAATATGGGGTCCAGCCCTTTATCGTTACACATAACAACTCGAACATTGCAGAACTAAAATCATAAAATATTCTGACTTTCGTTAAAAGCTGAGGCTGTAAAGGAGCACTCAGCACAAATAAGGACAAACCACAGGACAACACAAAACAAAATTATACTGGCCATGGGGCCAGTCGCCAGAGCTTCGTTAGTCTACAGTCCAGGGTGTACTACGTGGAAGTGAGGTTGACTATTGGGTGCACAACGTGGAAGGAGCACCCCTTACACCCCTGACTTCAGGTTTGAAAGCACCTTATGGTAAGGGGGGAAGGGTATTTTAATCCACGCTGGTACTGAGAATGAATTCGTTCCAAACGCCAGCTGATATTTCTTGCCAAGATTATAGCACAAACTTACGATGGAGCTGCTGCGATGGCTTCGGGCCTGAATGGAGTGAAAGCAATCGTGAAGGAATTCCTTCCTGAAGCGGTTTTTGTTCATTGCTACGCACACGTTTTAAATCTAGTAGTGTCACAAAGTGCGTCAAATATTTCAGAATGTCGTAATTTCAATTGCCATCTTAGGTGGATTTGCAGCATTTTTTTTTCGGTCGCCAAAACGTGCAAAATATTTAGACGAGTTCCTGAAACGCCGTCTGGCAACCAGGTGGAACTATTTATCGCATGTGGTAAACACTGTGCACGAAAAGAAAGAAATCCTACGTGAAGTAGTTTGTGTCATGATCGACAACAACAATGAACTTGAAAGAGATGTTTTGGACACTTGGAAAAACCTGGAAAATTTTCAATGTTGTTTCCTTCTTGCTGTTTTCTACCGAATATTCATGTATACATATGTACTCTTTTCCTATCTTCAGAAGCAAGCTTTGGACATTGTGTACTGCAGACATAAGGTGTCGGAAACTTTAATGACGATTCAGTCTCTAAGAAATTCTTTTGATGAAATTTATGATGAAATTGTCACTGATGTGGGGCCACCACATGGTTCCGTTGTATCGTTATATCCGAAGTCAAATTTCAAGCGTTTGTTCATTGAAATATTAGATAATATACAACACCAGATTTCAGGACTACAATAGCATTTCATCTCTGAGCCTTTTGGACACATCACAATTTCAGACATATAAACATTAATTTGACGCGGCTGGCGTCAATGTGGTTTCCCCTTGGCCTGATAATGATTGGTCATCACCATTTCCATGTTGCGCGCTGCAGTGGCCTTGTAAGTGACTTTTTGAGCTGTATATGCTTACAGGCCAAAAACAAGTGTTTGGTAATAATCAAAATCTAATTATTCATAACTCGTTTGGACCAGTTTCCAAATTCAAATACTTAGGAGTAACAGTAACAAATGAAAATGATATTATAGAGGAAATAAAAAAGTAGGCTTCATTCAGGAAATGCATGTTATTTATCTCTTCATAAACTTTTGCCTTCTCGTTTAATATCTAAGAAATTAAAAGTTAAAATATACAAAACAGTAATTTTGCGGTAGTATTATATGGATGTGAAACTTGGTCCCTTACATTGAAAGAGGGAAATAAATTGAGAGTATTTGAAAATAAAGATCCTTAAGAAAATATTTGGACCTAAAAGGGATGAGGCGACAGGTGAGTGGAGTTACATAATTTGTATTCATGTCCAGATATTATTAGAATAATTAAATCAAGAAGACTTAGGTGGGCAGGCCATATGGCACGAATGGGAGAGGAAAGAGGAGTTTACAGTATTATTGTTGAGAAACTTGATGGTAAGAGACCTGTAGGAAGGCCAAGATGGAGGGACAACATTGAGATAGACCTAAGGATTTGATTTGATTTGAATTTAAAATTTTGGGTGCGTCAGCACTAAGGCTATTTTGCACCCGTCACATTATACGGGGACCAGCCCCTTATCGTTACAAATCACAACTCTAACGTTGCAGAACTAAAACCATAAAATATTAAAATGTTCTGACTTTCGTTAAAAGCTGAGGCTGCAAAGGAGCACTCAGCACACATAAGGACAAAATAACAGGACAATACAAACAAAATTATACTGGCCATGGGGCTAGTCGCAAGAGCCTCGTTAGTCTTCAGTCCAGGGTGTACTAACGTGGAAGTGAGGTTGACATTTGGGTGTACTATGTGGAAGATCACCCCTTACGCCCCAGACCTAAAGGAAATCGGTAGGGATGGAAAAGAGTATATAGATCTTGCTCAGGATAGGGACAGATGGAAGGCCTGGGTTGCTGCAGCCATGAACCTTCGGGTTTGTTTAAGAAGGCTAGAGAGTTAGATAATAAATGTCATGAATATAAAGAAGATCCACCCATCGGCATCCGTGATGATTTCTGGTAATTATAGACAATTCCTTTCAGGTTCTGGTCATTCTGTGAAGAATGCTGTAAATAATATGGGTGAATATTTACAAAGATTTGCTTGCATATTTTGAAATAACTTGCACTAATAAGTGTTCTAGATCCATGGTAACATTTAAATATTATTATTGATTATGCAGTGTTAATTCAGCTACTAATTCATTGCAGAGAATCAGATCACTTCAAAAACAAGCAGAAACTGTTATTTTTCTAGCGTTGTTTCAGGTAGCTTTCTTCAGACTTTGTGTGGTAGAACTTGCATTTTTCAATTATGTAGAATTTGCTTTGACTTTTCTTCTAGACGCTGGGTGAACCATTGTCAGTTTGTGAATGTGCAGTGGCTCTAAGTATAAGCATAAGGTTCTACTTTATGAAAATCATGATTTTTTTACTATTGTGCAATGAGATGTATGCAGATATAAATGCTGTGGTAAGTCATGTGAACATAAGCAATAAATTGCATAATATTTTCCAGAATTTTACAATTTACTGCATTATGAGTTTCTCTCCATAACGTGGTGATAGTGTGTAATCCTCATCTACTTCGTATGTACCAATAATAATTTGACTGTTAAATTAACTTGCATTTATTACATATGCAATCTTTGCCAAGGTGGATGAAAATAATCAAGCAAATGTGTGTCTTAGCACTTGAATGAATCTATGTCACAATGCTTATGCAAGTTTCATACTTTAAGTTGGGAAAGGAATTTCCATCTTCACAGAACATTGCCATGTGTCAAGAATGACCTCATGGTAAGTCTCGACATTTATGGTTTCATTTTTTTATTTTATAAAATTTTCTGCTCCATGTATTTTGATAGGTAATTAAAACAGATTACTTTGCACAACTTCTATAATAGTTGCATGCGTGACCAAAGGTGAACAGAATTCCAAATTATTTTACTTCATATGTACCTTTCTAACAATTACACCAATCTAAACAACTACAGTTAATAAGTAAGGTTGACACACCACAAATTGGTAGTGATGATGCTCATATGAGAAATTACTTAAGGTGGCTTATAATAGTGTGTGCAGTATGCATACACTTAACAGAATACATAGCAATCATGAGATGTGAGAAGTTTGAGTCACATTGGCATTCCATGTGAAATAGGCCAGGCCAGCTCTTTTTGTTTCAAAATTGTGTAACATTCTAATTGTTTCTTAGGTGTTATATGGATAATTTGCCACTTCCAAGTAGAACTTCTTGTTACTGATTTTTACCTCTGTGAAGACTTGTTGAAAGGCAGGCCACGTGAATAATGGTGTTCATGATTAATCCATATGCTAGAATACTGTATAGGCTGAAAATAAGAGGTAGGGCATTTGTTTTAACTTTATAGAAAGTTATAATTATTATTTTACAAAACTTTCTTATAAGGGGTCTGTTGGAGAATGAAAATAGATAATTTTGACAATACATTCTAATAAATTAAGTATTAGTAATTCTAAGTTGTGGACTCAGTCCATGAATAAGGTAGAGAAATACGACCAAAAAAAGACACTGAAAGGAGAAAAAACAAATTGTAGATACAAAGGTCTACTGCTAAATGGAAGAGAGTGAGATGTGTTGATCTCACTCCAAATAGATCTTCTCAGAGGAGATAAATTTAGCAAAACCTACAAATTCATTTTTGGAGTTCAATGTTCTGGTTATCAAACATCAATTTGTGGTTACTCCTAACAAAACAAAGTTCATGTGAAAATGTTACTGCAGATAGAATAAATGCATTACACAACAAAGACAACAATACTGAGAAATTCAAATCAATCATTTCATTGTAAGTAACTTGTTGTTTATTGAAATCTTTGAGCCATGTGATAAAATGGTGCACCTATTTATTTTTTATTTTCTAATGCCAACCAGATTAATATAGCCCTTCAAGACATGTGCAATAAGGTGGATGTTGGTTTTTCTTTCATGGGAAGATTTTACACTGATGCTGCTTGCAAGGGATGGGTTATATTTATTAAGATATGGGACACAGTGAATAAGTACTAGTTGATCAAAAACTAATAACGCTACATCTCTTTCAGATTACTTGCAGTCCCCTCCGGCTGTTACTTCCCCATGATCTGCAGTCTTCTCCAACTGTTACTTCCCATGATCTGCAGTCTTCTCCAACTGTTACTTCCCATGATCTGCAGTCTTCCCAAACTGTTTATTCCCATGACCTGCAGTCCTCTCAAACGGTTTCTTCCCATGACCTGCAGTCTTCCCAATCTGTATCTTCCCATGACTGACGAGTTTTCTCAATTTGTTTCTTTCCATGACCTGCAGTCTTCTCAATCTGTTTCTTCGCATGCCCTGCAGTTATCTCCATCTGTTACTATCCAAAACCTCCAGCCTTTTCCAACTGTATCCACCATGGCCTCCAGTTTCCTCACATTATTATTTCCCTTGACTCCAAGTCTCCTTCCGTGGTTCATTCCTGTGATTTCCAGCTACTTGATTCATGTATTTTGTCTACTTTCAGCACTCATTTCCAGTGCTGAACTATAAAGTGGCACATCACTGGAATGAATCTACATTCAAGTTTTCATATTCATTCTTTGGAGTTATTATTTCCAGTTACTGATGTTTGTTTTTACCTGGGAATAACATTGAATACAATTCTTCCTGTTTCTTCCCTAGATGATTCTGAATTCTATTATATCTAGTTAACCTCACTCAATAAATTTTATGCCCAATGTAGTGTTTCATAGAATTTGAATCTAAAACTTTGAATGCGTCAGCACTTACGCTATTTTGCACCCATCACTTCATGCGGGGTCCAGCCTCTTACCATAACAAATAACATCAAAATATTCTGATTTCGGTTAAAAGCTGAGGCTGTAAAGAGCCACTCAGCACACACAAGGACAAAATACAGGACAACACACACAAAAATATACTGGCCATGGGGCCATCGCTAGAGCGTCGTTCATCTGCACAAAGCAGTCCAGGGAGTACTATCTGAAAGTGAGGTTGACAATTGGGTGTTGATTGATTGATTGTTTAAAATTTTTTTGGGTGCGTCGGCACTAAAGGCCATTTTGCACCCTTGCGTATATATTGGGAAATAGCCCCTTATCTAAAATTCAGACTCAAATCTTAAAAAGAGGTGTAAATAGCCCCTTGGGAAAAATTAAAAGTGCAAGGTTGTAAAAAGACCTGCACCAGAAAAACAACATATTAAAAAATCGGAACAATGCTGCTGTCATCACCCAAGAAAGATGACATACAGCCGGAAAGGTTAAAAGTCTGCCGGAGGTAAGCAAGATCAACACATTCAACGAGAATGTGACGAATGCTTAAAACAACATTACATACACGACACAACGGAGAGTCCAGCCCTTGCAGCAAGTGACCATACGTTAGACGGCTGTGTCCTAGACGTATGCGGGTAAGAATGACTTCTTCTCGCCGAGAGGGACGGGAAGAGGAACGCAAGCACCTGTGGTGGGCTTAACAGCCTGAAGCTTGTTCCCCGTTTCTGTATCCCACTCAGCCTGCCAAGTGTCAAGAAGGCGACAACGGAACACGTTCTGCAGGTCGCTAGCAAGCAAAAGGTGGACGAGAACATCGCCGTCTGCATCAGCAGACTTCGCGGGAGCATCAGCTGCTTCGTTCCCCTGAGGCTAGGGACCCAACAGAAGTGTACATCGACACTGGCAGATAAGGACACAAGCCGTCTGAATATGCGTTGCGCTACCGGATGTCTGGAATTCGGCAAATCCTGAGTCTGCAACACGCTGGTCGAATCACTGCACACAAGGACTTTCTTCAGACCATTGACGTCTGCAAAGTCCAGTACCTTTAGAATGGCGTACAACTCTGACGTATAGATGGAACAGGCAGGATGTAGCGTGTAACTGGAACTTTGAGAGTCTAGGACGAAGGCGCAACATACAGATTCCACTGTCTTGGACCCATCCGTGTAAAACACATTAAAATTGGGGTGCTTCGCACGAAGTTCTAAGAACCGTTGCTGGTATACAACCATTGGTGTTTCTGCCTTTGGAAGGGCAGTCAGAGAGAAATCGATACAAGGTGCAGGAAACTCCCAGGTAGGGAGAGGCGGAGTGAGTGAAGAGACGCCAGGAATATCACTGTCAACACGGATCTCGTCTGCACGAACACCAAATGATCTAGTGACACTAGGGTCGAGCCGATACCTTGCCAGTCTACCCTCGTCTGAGATGGTGTGAAATGAAGGATGTGAAGGCTACGAGCGAAGATGGAGGAAGTAGTTCACTACCAGTCGCTGTTTCGCAGACAGAGCGACGGCTCAGATGCCTCTACATACAAACTGGCGATAGGGCTGGTCCGAAAGGCACAAGATCAAACACGTATACCAGCATGGTGGGCGGTGTCTAGGATGCGAAGTCTAAATGGGCGGGCAGAAGATTACACAACACATCCATAATCAAGCTTCGACCTCATGAGTGCAGGGCACAGGCGAAGCAGTACCGTCCTATCAGCACCCCAAGAAGTATGAGATAAAACGCGTAAAAGGTTGAGAACTCGAAGACAAGAGAACTTTAACTGGCGAAGGTGAGGTAGCCATGTTAATTTTTTATCGAAAAAGAGGCCCAGGAAGCGGACCTCATTCACAACGCACAGGGGAGATTTCCCCAGGTACAGGTCAGGATCGAAATGACATGTACGCGGTCGACAAAAGTGGACACACACGGATTTCTCGGTTGAGAAGGTGAAACCTGTTTGGGAGGACCACTCAACCAAACGGTTTATCGTCTGTTGAAGTTGACGAGAAGCTGACGCGACATTCCGTGAGCGACAAAACATCGTGAGGTCGTCTACATACAGAAGACCATGTACAGGGGCAACATTGCTTGCAATAACAGTGTTCACTGCTATGGCAAACAGTCACACTAAGTACGCTGCCCTGCGGGACACCGTTCTCTTGTTCGTGAAGATTCGAAAAGGAGTTCCCAACACGTACGCGGAAAAAACGATCAGATAAAAAGTTTTGAATAAAGTACGCCATATAGCCACGGACGCCCCAAGAATGGAGCTGCTTTAGAATGCCAAAGCGCCACGTTGTGTCATATCCTTCTTGGAGGTCCAAGATTGATTGATTGAGTTAAAATTTATGGGTGCGTCGGCACTTAAGGCCTTTTCGCACCCTTCTGTGTATACGGGGAAATGTCCCCTTATCTAAAATTCTGACTGAGATTTAAAAAAGGGGTGTAGATAGCCCCTTGGGAAAAACTAAAAGTGCAAGGTTGTAAAGAGACCTGCACGAGACAAACACGACACATTAAAAAGTCAGAACAAACTAAAAACCTCCTTACAGACGGTGGAAGAGTCCAGCTCTTCGCAAAAAAATAAAAACACGTGATAAAATACTCCTGTCATCACCCAAGAGGGATGACAAACAGCCAGAAAGGTTAAAAGTCTGCCGGAGCTAAGCAAGATCGACACATTCAACGATAATGTGTAGGATGCTTAAAATAACATTACAAGCACGACACAACGGAGGGTCCAGCCCTTGCAGTAGGTGACCATGCTTGAGACAGCTGTGTCCTATACGCATGCGGGTAAGAATAACGTCTTCTCGCCGAGAGGGACGAGACGAGGAACGCCAAGCACCTATGGTGGGCTTAACAGACTGAAGCTTGTTCCCCGTTTCCACATCCCACTCGGTCTGCCAAGTGTCAAGAAGGCGACAACGGAACACATTCTGCAGGTCGCTAGCTGGCAAAAGGTGGACGAGAACGTCGCCATCTGCATCAGCAGACTTGGCGGCAGCATCAGCTGCTTCGTTCCCTTGGATGCCCACGTGGCTAGGGACCCAACAGAAGTGTACATCTGTGCTGGCAGATAAGGACACAAGCCGTCTGAATATGCGTTGCGCTACCTGATGCCGGGAATACGGCGAATCCAGAGACTGCAACACGCTGGTCGAATCGCAGCCCATTCACGTCTGCAAAGTCCAGCGCCTTTAGAATGGCGTACAACTCTGCCGTAAAGATGGAACAGGCAGGATATAGCGCGAAACTGGAACTTTGAGAGTCTAGGACGAAGGCGCAACCAACTGATTCGACTGTCTTGGACCCATCCGTGTAAAACACATTAAAATTGGGGTGCTTCGCACGAAGTTCTAAAACCCGTTGCTGGTATACAAGCATTGGTGTTTCTGCCTTTGAAAGGGCAGTCAGGGAAAAATCGATAGAAGGTGCAGGAAACTCCCAGGTAGGGAGAGGCGGAATGAGTGGAGACGCCAGGAAGATCACTGTCAACACCAAGTGCTGACAGGATCTCGTCTGCACGAACACCAAATGGTTTAGTGACACTAGGGTGGAGCCGATACCTTGCCAGCCTACTCTCGTCGGAGATTGTGTCAAATGAAGGATGTGAAGGCATCGGGCGAAGATGAAGGAAGTAGTTCACTACCACCCGCTGTCTTCGCAGAGACAGCGAAGGCTCAGATGCCTCTACGTACAAACTAGCGACTGGACTCGTACGAAACGCACCACAGCACAAACGTATACCAGCATGGTGGACGGTGTCTAGGATGCGAAGTCTAGATGGGCGGGCAGAAGAATACACAACACATCCATAATCAAGCTTCGACCTGATCAGTGCACGGTACAGGCGAAGCAGTACCGTCCTGTCAGCACCCCAGGAAGTATGAGATAAAACACGTAGAAGGTTGAGAACTCGAAGACAAGAGAACTTTAACTGGCGAAGGTGAGGTAGCCATGTTAATTTCTTATCGAAAATGAGGCCCAGGAAGCGGACCACATTCACGAAGCACAGGGGAGATTTCCCCATGTACAGGTCAGGATCGAAATGACATGTACGTTGACGACAAAAATAAACACACACGGATTTCTTAGATGAGAAGGTGAAACCTGTTTGGGAGGACCATTCAAGCAAACGGTTTATCGTCAGTTGGAGTTGACGAGAAGCTGACGCGAGATATCGTGAGGTCGTCTACATACAGAACACCATGTACAGGGGCAACAATGCTTGCCATAACACTATTTACTGCTATGGCAAACAGAGTCACACTTAATACGCTGCCCTGCGGGACACTGTTCTCTTGTTCGTGAAGATCCGAAAAGGAGTTCCCAACACGTACGCGGAAAAAACGATCAGATAAAAAGTTTTTAATAAAGTACGCCATATGGCCACAGACGCCCCAAGAATGGAGCTGCTTTAGGATGCCAAAACGCCACGTTGTGTCATATGCTTTTTGGAGGTCAAAGAAAACTGCAACTAAATGTTCCTTGTTGAGGAATGCATCCTGAATGTGTGTTTCCAGCTGAACCAGATGTTTTCCAGTGTGGAACGGTTGGAGCGAAAACCACATTGAAAATTACTTATCAAGCAGTTTTCCTCCAAAAACCAGGTGAGACGCTTGTTGATCATGCGTTCCATCAACTTGCACACACAGCTAGTTAAGGCAATAGGACTGTAACTCGAGGCTGCGGTGCGTTGTTTACCTGGTTTCAGGATGGGAACAATAATAGCTTCTTTCCAGGAAGTTGGGAAAGAGTCCTCCAACCAAAGCCTGTTGAATACGGCCAAAAGGAAATTTCTTGCTCCAATGGGCAGATGACGAAGCATCTCAAAGTGGATCTTGTCCACTCCAGGAGCTGTGTTCTTAGAATCTCGAAGTGCCTGATCGAACTCCCGTTCAGTGAATGGAGAGTTGTATGGCTCGGTGTTATGACTTCGAAAAACGAGAGGGCGTCGTTCCTGACGGTCCTTCTCACGGCGGAAACGTGGTTCATAATTTTCAGAGCTAGACGCATCAGAAAACTGCGTGACCAAGATATTAGCTATGTCTCCGGAATCTGTGTACAACGTCCCATCGTGCTCCAGAGCGCTCAGAGGAGTAGATGCACCCCCCTGGATGCGACGTACTTTGGTCCAAACGGCTCTCGACGAAGCCTGCTTCGTCAGAGAAGACACGTATTGGACCCAGTCCGCCTTCTTACTGGCTCGAATGAGCCGACGAGCACGGGCACGCTTAATGCGGAAGTGCTCGAGGTTTGCGGCAGTGTGGTTCCTATTGAATCGAACTAGTGCATGATTGCGGTCATTGATGGCTCCACTGATCTCCGCAGTCCACGAGGGGACTGGGCGTCGCCTAGCAAGTCCACTGGGATGTGGAATGGAGGTGAGTGCATCATACACTCGTGACACAAATATATCTAAGGCGTCGGGCAGAGTCGACGCAAGTTCGACTTCAAGGTCCACTGCACGCTCGAAGGCACCCCAGTCGGCTCGACTGAGATGCCAGTGAGGGTGTTGTTCACGTGAGTGCTGAAGATGTTCGAAAGTTAGGAGTGGGAAGTGATCACTCCACAGAGATCAGGGTGAAGGCTCCAAGATGTGGTAGCAGCAATGCTGGGACTGCAGAAGGACAAGTCCAACGTAGAGTGTGTGCCTGAGAAAGGACTGAAGTATGTGGGAGTCCCATCATTAAGCAACGTTAAACCTGATGCCTCACGGAATTGATCTACAATTTGACCCCGGGGCTCTGTACGAACGGAGCCCCACAAACGATGGTAGGAATTAAAATCGCTCAAAAGAACTACAGGAGACGGAAGTTGTTCGAATATAGAAAGGAGGTCCTCAAGAGAGAATCGCTCGTCCCTTGTGATGCAGACACGGCACACAGATATTGGCTGTGGTAGATGAACCCGCACGGCGACAGCTTGGAGGGGGGTGGTGAGAAAGA
The DNA here is from genome assembly GCF_977018435.1 of Lepisma saccharinum. Lineage (NCBI taxonomy): Eukaryota > Metazoa > Arthropoda > Insecta > Zygentoma > Lepismatidae > Lepisma > Lepisma saccharinum. The sequence goes on from NC_139240.1 coordinate 12,168,360, forward strand.
TTGGTGTAGAGTGGATGGTATCTCGAACACCGATTTCAACACCACCGTGTGCACGACGACCCTCAAAAAGCTTGTCGGTGCGGTAAAGCGTGTATCCGTTTAGAATCATCGATTCATTTGGGCGAAAATGTGTCTCTTGGAGACATATGATGGCAGGGTCAAATTCAGATATTAAGATTTGCAGTTCCTCGAGATGTGTACGGAAACCGTTAAGGTTCCATTGGAGACAATAAGCCATAGCTGGAGGTATTATAGTTACCTTTTAAGGCGTACTCTGTTTCTAGGCCCTGTCACCTTGATAAATTTTTCATTCGCGGCTTCGTCCTGTATCATGTCCTCGGGTAAGGACACAGAGGGCGAAGGGGATGAAGAAGGGGGAGTGGTAGCGGGTGCTTTTAGCGCCCGCTGGGCAGCTTTCAGCTGCGCTTTAAGTTTCAGGGTGGTGGCTGCCACCCTGACTGGAGAGCTAGTAGACTTCAGAAAATATTCTTTATTATACACTTGCTTGAATTTCTTCTCTGTGGAGCGCCGAGTGGTTAGCACATCGCGCTGCGACGCCAAGGGTCCCGGGTTCGAATCCAGGTCGGGCTTGGTTGTTTGTGAATGTCCATTCATTAATTTCACCATTTCATCACTCATCCCCATCTTCGCAAATTAGCTAAGAGGCACAAAACGCGAAGTAAAATAAACTAAATCAAATCAAATGAATTCTCTGTGGAGCGAGTAGTGGTTGCTGTTTCTTCGGAGCGGGATGAGCTGCATCGGGAATAGTTGTTGTCTGAGTGGACACGTCGCTGGTTTGGACGCCAATACTGCGACGGGCAAGAGCATTTGAAGCAGCTGTAGCGAATGACACAGGTAAAGGAGTGCGTACACTTTCACGGAGACGTCTTTTTGCTTCGCCGGCAGAGATCTTCTGTCACGATCAACTCTCTGATCTTCTTTTCCTCTTGGAAAGACGGGCAGTCACAATGCTAAACTGGGTGCTTACCTTTGCAGTTGACGCATGAGGGACCAGATGAGAATGGCTCTGTCCCATGGTCGGGCTCGCTAGATTTGCCACAAATGGCACTAGTGGCCTTGCAAGAAGGCTGAGTGTGCCCAAGGTGCTGGCATTTGAATCATCGGGTTCGGGATGTACGGCCGGACAAGGACTTTTTAATAACCAGCTGTACCTCTTCCGGGAGAGTGGTCGTTTTAAAGGTGAGAATGAGCGAATCTGTCGGTAAAAGTTCTCCGGATTGTTTGGTCTTGATTCGCTGCACTGCTGTTACATGTTGATCGGAGAGCTCTTTAAGGATTTCTTCTTCTGTGCAGTTCAAAAGATCCCAGTGGCGTATAACACCTTTACAACTGTTCAGTTGACGGTGAGGTTCTACCTGAACAGGAAAGTCGCCCAAGGTCGTAAGCTTAAGGAGGAGGTTAGTCTGGCGATCTGTACTGGTCTGGATGAGAAGGCTTCCGTTGCACAGTTATTCCATGTAAGGGACATCACTTCCAGCGGCATAGTCCACTTGCTTCTTCATAAGGAATGGTGACAGGTCCTTTAATGTTTTGGCTCCATTTCTCTTCGTGCTTGTACTTTCATCGTTCGTCTCTTTCTTTTCCACAATGCTTATTACAAGGTAACGCGGCACTGACGTGACGTTCCCCGTCTTTTCCAATAAACTCGTCGGGCTCAAAGGCCTCCGACGCTTTGAGGGTTTCACCTGTTAAAAGGTGATTTAGTTCCCATAAACTAAGATTTTTAAGTGGAGGGTCCTTAAATTGTCACCTCGACATGCCCTCTATGCCGAGGAAGGCCTACCCCCAAAAATGGAGGCTACTTGAGGACCAAACCGAAATCCCCGAGGCCACGATCGCGACTGCACCTACCCCTGCAGCCAACACTGTCCCATCGGCACGTGAAACTCACACCTTGGGATAGGGGTTTTTTATCGAGGTTTTCTCCTCCAGCAGGACCCTTAGTTATAGGGAGGTCAAATATATGGAGATGAAGGATGTGATGGAATGGTGAAAACGTGATATATGAATGTGAAGAATGGGTGAAATTTGATTTGATTTGAATTTAACATTTTGGGAGCGTCAGCACTTAGGCTATTTTGCTCCCGTCACATTATACGGGGGCCAGCCCCTTATCATTACAAAAAACAACTCTAACGGTGCATATCTAAAAAATTTAAAATGTTCTGACTTCTGTTAAAAGCTGAGGCTGTAAATGGGCACTCATCACACATAAGGACAAGAGAACAGGACAATACAAACAAAATTATACTAACCATGGGCCAGTCGCCAGAGCCTCGTTAGTCTTCAGTTCAGGGTGCACTAACGTGGAAGTGAGGTTGACATTTGGGTTTACTACGTGGAAGGTCACCCCTTACACCCCTAGTGTTTCAAAGATTTGATTTTTTGATTTTAAAATTTTGGGTGCGTCAGCACTAAGGCTATTTTGCACCCGTCACACTATACGGGGTCCAGCCCCTTACAGTTTCACATAACAACTCTAACGTTGCTTAATTAAAATCGTAAAATATTAAAATGTTCTGACTTTCGATAAAAGCCGAGGCTGCAAAGAACACTCAGCACACATAAGGACAAAAGAACAGGACAATACAGACAAAATGATACTGGCCATGGGGCCAGTCGCCAGAGCCTCGTTACTCTGCAGTCCAGGGTGTACTAACGTGGAAGTGAGGTTGACATTTGGGTGTACTACGTGGAAGGTCACCCCTTACACCCCTAGTGTTTCAAAGACTCTGATGCCTCTGCATATTTGTAAATTTGGATTTCTTGGAAAATAGTTCCAATTCTCGCCACCAGGGTAAAAATGGCGCTGTAAGCAGTCAAAACGTGGAATTTTCCGTAACTCTGACGTCAAAGTCGTTGACATTGCCTAACCATTGTGTGAGCTCCCTGGTTGTTGTTTGTGACGCTTGTTGCTTTTTTTTCCTTTAGTGATGTGAATGTTCGCCGAACATTAAAAGTTTGATTTTTCCCGTGTAAAAAGCAATGGCTATTGCGAAGAAAGACCGTGCACTGCTAGTGAAGTTGTTTTACCAGAATGGGAGCAATAGTAACGCTGCACTGCGGAAATATCGCCAACAGAAAGGACTGAGAAGAGGGCCCATGTCAATTAATGGGCTGAAGAAGATGAAGAAATTCGAGGAAACAGGTGAATTGGGTGTTGCACCAGGGAGAGGAAGGCGGCCCATCCCCGTGGAAGTTGTGGACGAAGTTGCTGTAGCTGTAGCTGACCGTGCGGCACATGCCTCAACTTCTGCAACCAGTGCTAGAGTTGTGGCACGTGAATTGTCACTCCCCTGGTCAACAGTTCGCAAGGTATTGCGGTGCATTTTACACTGGTATCCCTACAAGATTCAAATTGTGCACCAATTGAAACCCCAAGATATTCCACAACGCCGTGAGTTTGCCCATCGGTTTTTGGCACGCATGGAAGTTTTGATTTTTTGATTTTGAATTTAAAATTTTGGGAGCGTCAGCACTTAGGCTATTTTGCTCCCGTCACATTATACGGGGGCCAGCCCCTTATCATTACAAATAACAACTCTAGCGTTGCATAACTAAAAATGTTAAAATGTTCTGACTTCTGTTAAAAGCTGAGGCCGTAAACGGGCACTCAGCACACACAAGGACAAAAGAACAGGACAATACAAACAAAATTATACTGGCCATAGTGCGTCGCCAGAGCCTCGTTAGTCTATAGTCCAGGGTGCACTATCTGGAAGTGAGGATGACTTTTGGGCGCCTACGTGGAAGGTCACCCCTTACACCCCGGCACGCATGGAAGTGGATGACATGTGGCCGGGGAATATTCTGTGGACTGACGAGGCGCATTTTACTCTGGTCGGTACAGTGAATACTCAGAACTGTCGCATATGGGGTTCCACTCGTCCAGATGTTGTGCAGGAACAACCATTGCACTCAGTTTACGTGACTGCTTGGTGTGGGTTCACTAGCTCCTTCATTTTTGGTCCGTTTTTCTTTGAGGAGATGACACCTCGAGGCCCTGTTAGGTGTACAGTGACATCTGCACGTTATAGGGACCTCCTTGTGCAACACGTGATTCCACCTTTGCAAGAACGGAACTGTGAACACACCACCATTTTCATGCAAGATGGGGCAACACCACATGTCGCTCGCCACGTGAAAGACTTGCTGCGAGAAACCTTCACTAATGACCGCATCATCTCTAGGCAGTTTCCAGATGATTGGCCTTCCAGATCCCCCGACCTTAATCCATGTGACTTCTGGCTGTGGGGATATTTAAAAGATCGTGTCTATCAGGGACATGTCCGGTCTCTGCCTGATCTGAAAGCTAGCATACAACGACATGTCGCTCAGATTTCACCAGACATGCTGCGAGCAACTGTCGATCATGCCGTGTTACGAATGCAGCATGTTGCTGAATTGGGAGGCCATATTGAACAGTTCTTGTTACCATAGTTCCTAATGAACATGCCAGAATCATTGTTCTCGTGTGTTTGATTTTTCCTGCCTATTTCCTGTAACTATACCACGTTTTGACTGCTTACAGCGCCATTTTTTACCCTGGTGGCGAGAATTGGAACTTTTTTTTGCATAATTCGCGAGCGCATTGCTTCATTAGCATATCTACGAAGTTTCAGACTGCTACTCTCATTAAAGCCCGTGCTGTACCACTCTGAACACCGTCACTTTAATTATAACCACCTTGTACATTACCATCAACAAAGGTGAAGATATATTATTAAGGATGTTTGATCAACTATTTTAATATGAAAATGGCGGACGAGTAGCGGACGTGCAGCAAGAACTCCCGATTTTTCCTCCAATATCGCTGGCACAAACTCATCTCATACATTACTACCAGAACAAACTAGTGCCAGCATAGGAAAGCATCACTTCCAGTACATCCATGGTGATCTAAAAGTTCACGAGCTTACTAAATCACATAATTATGCCAAAAGCTTCAATCAATGTAGTTGCTAGATGTTGAAGTTGAAGTTGATTTTAAAATTGTGGGAGCGTCAGCACTAAGGCTATTTTGCTCCCGTCACATTATACGGGGGCCAGCCCCTTATCATTACAAAGAACAACTCTAACGTTGCATATTTAAAAATCTTAAAATGTTCTGACTTTCGTTAAAAGCTGAGGCTGTACAGGGGCACTCAGCACACATAAGGACAAAACAACAGGACAACACAAACAAAATTATACTGGCCATGGGGCCAGTCGCCAGAGCCTCGTTAGTCTTCAGTCCAGGGTGTACTAACGTGGAAGTGAGGTTGACATTTGGGTGTACTACGTGGAAGATCACCCCTTACACCCCAGTTGCTAGATGTGTGGAAAGCGTGAAGGAGAGGTTTCAGGCCTTCGAGAGCCTACAACCACTCGCTGGAAGCACGGATAGGGGATCCCAGGGGGCGTTGCAGGATCTCAGGGTAGCCTTCCTGGAATTTAAACGGGAGGCGGAGGACATGCTGAAGGCTGGATATCCAGGAACTCTAGAAATCGACAAATAGAAACTCGAAAATGATTGACGACATGGAAATGTATTTCAGGAGGAACCTGTTGATGCATGGTATTTCGGAGATGGCCAATGAGGAAACAGACGAACTTGTCCTCCAGAAGATCCACAAACACCTCCACCTGCAGCACATAACCTGGACCACATCGAGCGCTCGCACCGCATCAGCCCATGGAGAACAGTGGTGGACGCAGTCAAAACTGGGAACAGGACCATCATGTTGCTGCTATCGACTCAGGGACACCATCTAGAAGAACAAGAAGGTGCTGAAGGGAATGAGATTCCTCATCACGGAATCCTTGACTGCAGCCCGGCAGCAAGTGCTGCAGAAGGTCAGGGAGCAGCATGACCCCAGGAACATGTGGACTCAGGATGGCAGAATCATCACAATGAAGAACAAGATTTCAGTCACCACGCTGGAGGAACTGGACAAAGTGGAGTGCACGCAAAAGGAAAAAAACGTACAAGGAATAAGCAGCTACTGAGAACGTTTATTTTGCTTACTGAGGGTGCATCAAATTTCACCACGATATTTTGTAAATTAGCTATTTGTGTGTATTAGTGTTTGTGACTGTATTGTGTTAGTTATTGGTGTTTACATTACTACGTAAACTGTTATGCTCATGTCTGTCTGTGTTTGCGTGTGTAAGTATATAGAATTCAGTTTTCAGGTGTCCTGTCCTCAATATATCACTTCTGCTGGCTTGGTAAGTAAACCTTCAATCTCCAATTTTTTTTTGTTTGGTATACGTAATGACAAATGTTAATTTTCTTCCTTTATTATTTTCTCATTTCCTTTGGCTGAAACTGAAATTCTGGTGGTTGTAAATCTGGCAACGCCCCCACCCGGTGCTGCTGGGGAACTTGAAAACCTGGCTTCCTCCTCCTCAGTTGCATTAAATTCTCCCTACCCCTCACCTGTTTGTCTGCTTTCTCCCTGATGTTGACTCCACCCCGTGAAAATCTTGCGGGTAACGGCTTCCTCCCTCCCGCTCAACGCCCCCCAAGACCACCCTTCATGACCCTTGCTCAAGTGTAGGTCAGGTCGTTGTTGTCGCCAAAATTACACAAATTTCAATATGAATTTTCGTTGCGTCAGCACTGAGGCTATTTTGAACTAGTCACAATATATGGAGTCCAGCCCCTTACCGTTACAAATAGCAACTCTAACGTTGCATAAATAAAATCTTCAAATATCCTTACCTTGGTAAAAAGCTGAGGCAGGAAACGGGCACTCAGCACACACAAGGACAAAAAACAGGACCACACACACAAAATTATACTGGCCATAGTGCCAGTTGCCAGAGCCTGGTTCATCAAATGCAGTCCACGGTGTACTACGTGGGGGTGATACTGATTTTTGGGTGCCTTAGCAGATGGTCGCCCCTTACACCCCCCCAAGCAGAATAACGGCAACCAATCAACCACTCCTCGATGTAGCAATAATGGATGACCCGGATCTGTAAGCTCATTTAACGTAACCTCTCCCATCGGAACGTCTGACCACTGTTTAGTAAACGCGACACTTCCCAATGGAAAATCAAATTAATTAAACAGTTTATCAATTATCGAAACGTCTCTACCCTCGGCAAAGAGATATTCGATAGGGATGCTGCAACAATTGAATGAATGCATATTGATAGCTTCGATTTGATTTGATTTTATAATTGTGGGAGCGTCAGCACTTAGGCTATTTTGCTCCCTTCACATTATACGGGGGCCAGCCCCTTATCATTACATATAACAACTCTAACGTTGCATAATTAAAAATCTTAAAATGTTCTGACTTCTGTTAAAAGCTGAGGCTGTAAACGGGCACTCAGCACACATAAGGACAACAGGACAATACAAACAAAATTATACTGGCCATGGGGCCAGTCTCTAGAGCCTCGTTAGTCCTCAGTCCAGGGTGCACTTACGCGGAAGTGAGGTTGACATTTGGGTGCGCTACGTGGAAGGTCACCCCTTACACCCCTGATAGCTTCGACAATAAAGTGCCATTCCTTACTCAAAATGTAATAAATTTTTTCGACAAGCATGTGTCCCTTGAAAATAAATTAATAAAACCAAAAAACTCTGTGGATATCCGAAAATACAAAACTACTTATGAAGCTCTGCGACAATGCCCTAATAAAATATAAGCGCACAAAGACGCAGGTAAACTGGAACTATTACAAAGAACTGAGAAACTTTACCACCTCGGTCCAATGGCCGGAAAAGAAAGTCTATTTTAATCACCACCTCCACCTTATACTGGTTATAGTGCCCATAGTGCCAGTCGCCAGAGCCTCGTTAGTCTTTAGTCCAGGGTGCACTACGTGGAAGTGAGGTTGACTTTTGGGCGCATATGTCGAAGGTACCCCTTACACCCCACTTGTTTTTTTTTTTAAAAAACCTTCCCGGAAATGTTTGGTGGGGGAATTTTGGGACAAGACCATGGTGTGTGGAATTCCATCCTGTCTCCCTCTCCTGGATTTCACACCTTGCCCAATAATAGTTTATTTGATTTCATCACTTCCCTTCCACAAAAGCTTTTTATAGGCGGTCTAGAGCGACTTTAAAACACGGTAGCTACATATTCTATCAGTCCTTACTTCTATAACGTTAGAACTGAAATTACGCAAGGTGTATGTGAATTTTAGGTGTAAAAATCTTACCTTATTAACACTTGTTTCAGTAGGTAGTGTCCAGCGGCCTGTTGCTTTTTTCCTACAATCGTGTGGCGATAGAATTCTTGTTTACATTGTTAACGACATCAAGGCGATACATGTAAGTTCCTTGCTAAAAATAACTGATTGAAACGTAATGTAATCGCAAATCGTTGGGCAATTACGCAAAAGAAGACTAGGAAAAAACGTAAAACGCAAGTAATGACCAAAAAATAATGTGAAACTTGAGAAAATGGCCTAAAACTTAAATAAATGGAAAAATGACCAAAAATTCAAAATGAAATTCACATTTTTATAACCAGAACTTCGTATTTCGAATTTTAATACTTAAGAGCAAAGCATATTAAGTATTACATACTTCACTCTTTATCAGATGTCAAGATTCAGTGCGACGTGCTTCTTAACCCAAAATGTAATCAAAATCAAGCAAAAAGGTTATATGGGGAAGAAAGAAAATTAATTGGACAAAAACTGGAACAGAATTCAGTATCCAGTTTCCGAAACGAAATGGCTGCTCAAGAGATGGTATTTGGTGATGTTGAACCATCTCACCTATACAGCGCGCAAATCCTTCGGCAGTTAAAATCTGAGACTGCGAACAAAGGAAGGCTACATGTTGAACCGATCTCTGCCATTCAAATTGCCAAATACACTCCAGAATATTGTTCAACAGTTCACGACGTAGGATTGGATAGATTTTTTGTACATTATTGGAGTCATGAAAAAATTGTAGTTTACAATAGTGTGAATAGAAGAGAACATACAAAACTCAGCCTGGACGCAACAGATGGCATCGTTAGAAAATTGGATCGTCCATTCAACAACAAGTCAGGGTACATATTCCTTTATTCCTTTATCAGGGGGTGATAACTGTGAGTGGAAGCAGTTCCGTTCCAGTGGTACAAATGCTGTCCGAGAGGCATAGCACATCCGCCTTACACACTGGCTTACAGAATGAGTACGATCTGGAATACATCCTCCAAAGGAAGTTGTTTGACTTTTCATTAGCATTATTAAGAGGATGCATTCGAAGTTTTGCGAAATTCCCCAACCTATCTTTCTATTTAGACTGGTGTTACAACCAAAATTCCACACAAAACTCAGGTACATTTATTAGGATTGATATTGCTCACTTAATGAAAATTATTTGTTCATTTGAATTTGAATTTAAAATTTTGGGAGCGTCAGCACTTAGGCTATTTTGCTCCCGTCACATTATATGGGGGCCAGCCCCTTATCATTACAAATAACAACTCTAACGTTGTATCACTAAAAATCTTAAAATGTTCTGACTTCTGTTAAAAGCTGAGGCTGTAAACGGGCACTCAGCACACACAAGGACAAAAAACAGGACAACACATACAAAATTATACTGGTCATAATGCCAGTCGCCAGAGCCTCGTTAGTCTTTAGTCCAGGGTGCACTACGTGGAAGTGAGGTTGACTTTTGGGCGCCTTAGAAGAAGGCCGCCCCTTACACCCTTTATTTGTTCATGGAAGTATTTCAAAACTACTACAAAAATGGTGAAGGATTGATTGATTGATTGAGTTAAAATTTATGGGTGCGTCGGCACTTAAGGCCATTTCGCACCCTTCTGTATATACGGGCAAATGTCCCCTTATCTAAAATTCTGACTGAGATTTAAAAAAGGGGGTGTAGATAGCCCCTTGGGAAAGAACTAAAAGTGCAAGGTTGTAAAGAGACCTGCACGAGACAAACACGACACATTAAAAAGTCAGAACAAACTAAAAACCTCCTTACAGACGGTGGAAGAGTCCAGCTCTTCGCAAAAAACTAAAAACACGTGATAAAATACTGCTGTCATCACCCAAGAGGGATGACAAACAGCCGGAAAGGTTAAAAGTCTGCCGGAGGTAAGCAAGATCGACACATTCAACGAGAAAAATGGTGAAGGAATTTTATGTGAGGTGCGTGGACTAAATTATACTTCCCCGCTCCTTACAGGAAATGTCCAGAATATTGGAAGCAGTATACATACTTGCTTACAGTGAAACGAACGAATGGAACGACAGAGGAGACACAGTTGCAGCTGAAAGAGCAGAGGAATTTCTAAGATCAGTCATGACAACTAACATCAATCATGAAGTCCAGGACCCTGACGAGTTGTATCAAATAGGCCTACTGAATAATGAACAGTACGAGAATGTTGATTTTCGCGAACTGAATGCACGTGTAACAAATCAGAATATAGGATGGCTTGAGGGAAAAAAAATCAACCTCGCGAAGACAATAGAATAAACCAATTTTACTTACCAGCATTAGAAAAACATCTAATGAACATTCTTCCAATCGTGCCTTTGTAGTCAGGGATGATGTTGAAGTATTTTGGTTGCGGAAATCTTCGTGCATCGGGTGCAGACGTAAAGTCCTACTTTAAAACTCTGAAGAACAGTTATCTAAAGAAACAAGACATGCCATTAAGAGTGGATGACTTTCTACGCTTCCACATTTCGTCAATTAGCTGACAAATGAATTTAACACAAGCTACATTAAAGCCAGCAGTTACAGTCATGCATGAAAAGAAAAACATTCCTTTGGCAATCCCTGATAATGGACCACAAGCAACGCACGTTAAAGAATCTGATCTTCAGTGCACTTCAGACCAACATTTAACACATGAAACTAACAACCACACAAATTGTCCTGCTTGTTGTAGATGAGATTATCCAACAGAAGCCCATCACTGTATTTTTTGCGGAAAAGTAGTTCATATACCGGAGGCTGCTCAATCATAACAGAACCTTCAACAAATGCAACTGAGGAAGGGTATGGGAAACAAAGAATATGCGTGGAATGTGTCACTGATAATAGTCAATTTAGGTATAATGTACGAGAAGAAGCATGCACCGATAAAAGTTAAGCAGATGTGATTCAAACCGACAACAGTGTATTGCCATTAAAGAAACGTATGGTATCCAACACACAAAGCAAAGGTATATTGGGCAATTCTGCTACAGTGACATCGCAAGATACAACACATAACAACAGTGCAATGAACTCGCAAAATGAATGTCAGAATCATATGGACTCTCTTTTGATGTCAACAAGAACGAAACAGCCACAGAAAATTGGAGAGGATTAGGTCAAAACATGTAAAGAAACTTTCTAGATATTCATATTTCTATCCAAAAGCAGAGTGGTTAGTTAGGGACCCTGTGAATAAACATACATGTGCGTTGGTTGTACATGTTGATTTTTATTACTTTTTGATTTTGATTTGAATTTAAAATTTTGGGAGCGTCAGCACTTAGACTATTTTGCTCCCGTCACATTATACGGGGGCCAGCCCCTTACCATTACAAATAACAACTCTAGCGTTGCATAACTAAAAATGTTAAAATGTTCTGACTTCTGATAAAAGCTGAGGCCGTAAACGGGCACTCAGCACACACAAGGACAACAAACAGGACAACACACCCAAAATTATACTGGCCATAGTGCCAGTCGCCAGAGCCTCGTTAGTATTTAGTCCAGGGTGCACTACGTGGAAGTGAGGTTGACTTTTGGGCGCCTACGTGGAAGGTACCCCTTACACCCCTACAAACAAAACGCAAGACAACACAAACAAAATTATACTGGTCATAGGGCCAGTCGCCATAGCCTCGTTAGTCTTTAGTCCAGGGTGTACTAACGTGGAAGTGAGGTTGACATTTGGGTGTACTACGTGGAAGGTCACCCCTTACACCCCTTATGATTTTATTTATGCAACGTTAGAGTTAAGTGTAACGATAAGGGGCTGGACCCCGTATAATGTGACGGGTGCAAAATAGCCTTAGTGCTGACACACCCAAAATTTTAAATTCAAATCCGATATTTCTCACCATTTAACTTCCATCGATAAAATATGGACCAATAAGATTATCGCCAATTATTCCACACCAAATATTTACATTCCAAGGGCGCTGATGTTCAACTTGGCGTAACCGATGCGGGTTTTCGACACTCCAATAATGCATGTTGTGTCGATTTCTCGTACTTTGGTTTGTAAAACTTGACTCGTCAGAGAACAAAACTCGAGTAAACAAATTGGTGTCTCCTTGTATTTGCTGAAGCGCCCATTGACAGAATGTCACTCGGTTCAGAAAATCGTCGCCATGAAGTTCTTGATCCAACAAAACATAAAACTGATGATATTTTCTACGCTTCAGTATTTGGCACACAGTAGTCAGCGAAATTCCCAATTCACGACTTATTTGTCGAGTACTAACCTGGGGGTTATGAGCCACTGCAGCTAATACCATAATTTCTATATTTTCTCCAGCAATTGTTCTTCAGCGATTCCTTTTTTTTTTTTTTTTTTTTTTGGCTGTACAGTTCCCGCGGTGGAGAATTGTTTTAACAACTCTGCGAAAAGAAGCGTGCGATCGCACCCGGTCTGGAAAACGTTAAGAATAAAGAATCACAGCATCATTGATATTTATGCCACTTTCTCCATAAATGTACACCATTTTCAATTTTCTATTGCACCGTTATAGGATTTGAATTTGAGTTTAAAATTTTTTGGGTGCGTCAGCACAAAGGCTACTTTGCACCCGTCACATTATACGGGGAACAGCCCCTTATCGTTACAAATCACAACTCTAACGTTCCAGAATTAAAATTATAAAATATTAAAATTTTCAGACTTTCGTTAAAAGCTGAGGCTGTAAAGGGGCACTCAGCACACATAAGGACAAAAAAACAGGACAATACAAACAAAATTATACTGGCCATGTGGCCAGTCGCCAGAGCCTCATTAGTCTAAAGTCCAGGGTGTACTAAGGTGGAAGTGAGGTTGACATTTGGGTGTACTACGTGCAAGGTCACCCCTTACACCCCGCACCGTTATAGACTGCATTATAACCACTAATGGAGACCAGGAAGAAACACACTTCTTCTGTCCTCTTCTTCAGGCTTCGTGGCAGATTATGCCGTGCTTGTTTGACTAGGAAAGAAGGTCAAATGAATTTGAATTTAAAAGTTTGGGTACGTCAGCACTAAGGCTTTTTTGCACCAGTCACATTATTCGGGGTCCAGCTCCTTATCTTTACAAATAACAACTCTAATGTTGCATAACTAAAATCATAAAACATAAAATATTAAAATGTTCCGACTTCTGTTATAAGCTGAGGCTGTAAACGGGCACTCAGCACAAATAAGGACAAAACAAAGGACATCACAAACAAAATTATACTGGCCACGGGGCCAGTCGCCAGAGCCTCGTTAGTCCTCAGTCCCTAGTGCACTAACGTGGAAGTGAGGTTGACATTTGGGTGTACTACGTGGAAGGTCACCCCTTACACCCCTCGTTAGTCTGCAGTCCAGGTTGTAATACGTAGAAGTGAGGACAAGATCAAATGGTCTTTAGGAGAAAACACGCGGTCTTGAAACATGCTCGGCAATCTGTTCAAAACGTTGTTAACCACTGTAACATCAGAAAGCCTTTATTGACTTTTGTGATAGTTAACAGAACTTATTTGTTTTAATTAAATTCTCACATCGGCATATAGACGGCAGCAGCACTGTGCCAGGACTTTTGTTGCCGTCAAACGTATTTAATTGAAACTAACTTCCTCCTCTCACCTTTCCCCCTTACTACGATCGGAAGCAAGTGGCGTGTCATTCTAAAGAATGAAGGGATCTGAACCAGTTGTTTATGCAATTAATTGCTGGGGTGATGTAAATTGGTCATCATTCATCCTTGATGAGACCACTCGTCATTAACATGGCGAGTTATCGCTTGGCAATGCGAAAGGTACAAAATTACTAAAGAACTAGACTACAGAAAACACAATGGTCACTCGTTGGGTTTTGCGAACCGTTGAACCTGAATCATGGCTGGGTGTAGGATAATTACCTGTCTATCTGAAGTCTTTAGCTGAATCAAAAAAGCGAAGTCCTCTGTAAGCTTCTCTCCTATGCTGACCAAAGCGTCCATCCACTTCTCACCTACTGCCTTGCTGACCACCTTCTCTCTCTCCAGTCAATCCCAAAAGTCCGTCACCCCTCAGCTTGTCTCACCTCTATATTCCCAGGCCATCGAGCTCTTCCTCAATGCCGAATCGTGTTTATTATAATTGCTACCATGCAAACCGCCGACTCCATAACCAGAAGTATTACCCGTTTCCTGAATGCTCAGGAGGTTTGCATGGCACAACACAATGCATTGTAAACATGCCTAAGAGGCTTGAGACAGCTGAGAAAAACAAGTGAATGCCCTGGTCAACATGAAGCGTTCAGAGAGACTTAATAAAATAAACATACAATCTTACGTTCGCCCGCGCGGAGAAAAATTTTCCCTTTTGAAAATTTAAAAGTCAAATCGCGAAGCTTGACATGACCCAGGTTCGCCAATTCCATATATTTTCTTAAAAAAAAACCAAATATACAAAATAATTCCACCAAACATAACTTTCTCTTGTTTGCCGCATCCCGAAAGAAAAATTTTCCTTCCCTAAACATGACAATTAAAAATAACAAATTCGTATGTTCATATGATAATAATAGGTACTATTGTATGACTAGGAATCACATGAGTTCGTGGAGTTAAGCAATATAACTCTCAATGTACCACATTTGTGTGTACGTAATGCTTATTATGTAGAATTGCTCGTTTTTACAAATCACAAGCACGTGGTCAATAGTATGTGATGCCTAGCCAAGCAATTTCTACTCTGTGTCGCCAAGCGAGGCAAACGGCTGAAGCGTCTTAGCAAGGTAGAACGTAGTTCACAACGTTTGTTTATATTGCCACTCGATATAGACCCTTCAAATAAGCTACAAAACCTTAAAAAGGTGCACAAGTAAGTAGAAACGTAAGTAGGCATGTAGAACATTGTCACAAAATACACATCTCACTGTTTTTTCTGTGTGAAAGCCTGATTATACCAAAGTGTAATATGTTTTGCGAACTGTGTAGCCACTGCACTCCTGACGTCGTCAAATATATGAACTTGCACTGGCTATGTTGCAAATTCCGATGTGCTATTAGGCCTGTTCCACACTGTAATGAGTTACCTGTTCCTGTGCCACCAAATGCTTGGACGTTGAGTGACTGTGATACTGAACGTGAATCCGAAAGTGAAGGAAGTGAAGATCCTGTGTATGTGCGGAACGCAAAGGAACCGCATATAATATGCCAAGCAGAACTAAATGATCTCGTGAGAGATCTGCAATTGTCCAAATCACAGGCTGAACTATTAGCTTCTAGACTACAAGGCTGGAACCTTTTGGGAAAGGACACGAAAGTAACAATGTATCGCTGTCGTGGAAGTGATCTAGTGAATTTTTTCAGCTGTCAGGAAGGTTTGGTGGACTGTACAGATGTGTGTGGACTTATGTCTGCATTAAACATTGAGTATGACATGAATTAATGGCGTTTATTTATTGATTCTTCGAAATTCAGTCTTAAAGCTGTGTTATTACACAATGGCAATAGTCACCCTCCTATTCCAGTCGCCTATGCTGTAGGTATGAAAGAATCATACCAAAATATGAAGCTCTTGCTTGACAGAATGAAGTATGCGGATCGTCCTTGGCACATTTGTGCTGATTTAAGGTTCTTGGTCTGCTTTTGGGAATGCAGTCAGGATATACAAAGCACTGTTGTTTTCTGTGTGACTGGGATAGCAGGGCGAAAGAGAAACACTATCGTGAGAAACACTGGCCCACAAGAAAGT
Organism: Lepisma saccharinum; assembly: GCF_977018435.1. Lineage (NCBI taxonomy): Eukaryota > Metazoa > Arthropoda > Insecta > Zygentoma > Lepismatidae > Lepisma > Lepisma saccharinum. The sequence goes on from NC_139240.1 coordinate 12,184,236, forward strand.
CGATGGTTCCTGGACAGAAAAGTGTTAGTTACACGCCTCTTGTTGATCCAAAAAATGTGTACTTACCACCATTACACATAAAATTAGGATTAATGAAGGTGTCTGTGAAGACACTAGATAAAGAGGGTGGTGGTTTCCAGTACCTAAAGACAATATTTCCACATATCACAGATGCAAAGTTAAAGGAAGGAATCTTCGTCGGACCACAGATTAGAGAACTCATTAAACATTCAACGTTCGACGAGATCCTGCATGAAAACGAGAAAAGAGCGTGGGTTGCACTGAAGAATGTTATAACAAATTTCCTTGGAAACTGAAAATCTGATCATTATGCCGAACTTGTAGAAGAACTGCTACTGAGCTTTCAAGCAATGGGTTGTCACATGTCCCTAAAGCTTCATTATCTACACAGTCACTTAGACTTCTTCCCAGAAAACTTAGGTGCAGTATCAGATGAAAAATGTGAACGATTTCTTGAGACCATTCGTGTCTTGGAAGAAAGGTACAAGGGAAAATGTGGGATTACTATGTTAGCTGACTATTGTTGGAGCTTGAAACGAGAAAACGAGGGTGCTCAGTACAAACGGAAGCGCCGATAAGATTACCTTGAACACCTTTATACATGTTACTTCATGTATCATCCTTTCCATCCTTGGATGTATGTACATTACTTAATTTGATCTGTATTGTTCCTTCTGATACCTATTGGTGTAATACATAACATATTTTGTTCATAATATATATTTGTAGTTCTTGAATTGATGTTAATTTCATTTTGGCGTTTACGTAGGTACCTTTGGCTTAGGGTGGGATAAGGGAGCAGCTAGGGATGTGATTTTGATTTTTGATTTGATTTTGATTTTAAAATTTTGGGAGCGTCAGCACTTAGGCTATTTTGCTCCCGTCACATTATACGGGGGCCAGCCCCTTACCATTACAAATAACAACTCTAGCGTTGCATAACTAAAAATGTTAAAATGTTCTGACTTCTTTTGAAAGCTGAGGCCGTAAACGGGCACTCAGCACACACAAGGACAACAAACAGGACAACACATACAAAATTATACTGGCCATAGTGCCAGTCGCCAGAGCCTCGTTAGTCTTTAGTCCAGGGTGCACTACGTGGAAGTGAGGTTGACTTTTGGGCGCCTACGTGGAAGGTCACCCCTTACACCCCGCAGCTAGGGATGTGGAACAGGAGTCGGGCAGGGTATATATTTCGGTACCGGTACTGGTATTTATGCAGATCGATAGCATTGTCGTCATGTAATCTTTGCTTCTTGTACTGTGTAATTTCAAAAACGAATTACTTTTAGTTTCATTCTTCGTTACATCCCATGTCTTGCAGTGCTCCAAATAGCATAGCATTACATTACATAATAAAATTTTCAACTTTTATTTCTCGAAATCTGAGGCTGATACAGGAATTTAAGTTACACCACTGTAATCAGCATGACAAGTTCTATCGGAAACAGTTGCATTCATTTCGGAAAGAGAAAAAAGTTGTAAATTTGTTACACAGTGTTATTAGCAGAGATCCGAGGTCAGCACTTAGGCTATTTTGCTTCCGTCACATTATACGGGGGCCAGCCCCTTACCATTACAAATAACAACTCTAACGTTGCATAACTAAAAATTTAAAATGTTCATTCTACATATCCATCTCACGTCAATCATCTCCATTCCGTTTACCTCCATATAACGAAGGGTCCTGTTAGAGACAACCTCGAAAAAAAACCTATCCCAAGGTGTTTGTTGCATGTGCCTAGATGGGAGGGAGGAAGAATACACTAGACTTTGAATTTGATTTTAAAATTGTGGGAGCGTCAGCACTTAGGCTATTTTGCTCCCGTCACATTATACGGGGGCCAGCCCCTTATCATTACAAAGAACAACTCTAACGTTGCATAATTAAAAATCTTAAAATGTTCTGACTTCTGTTAAAAGCTGAGACTGTAAACGGGCACTCAGAACACATAAGGACAAAAGAACAGGACAATACAAACAAAATTATACTGGCCATGGGGCCAGTCGCCAGAGCCTCGTTAGTCTTCAGTCCAGGGTGTACTAACGTGGAAGTGAGGTTGACATTTGGGTGTACTACGTGGAAGGTCACCCCTTACACCCCGAATACACTAGACCATAATCCAGGTTCGACCTGATAAGTGAATGATACAGGCTGAACAGTACTGTGCAGCAGCACCCCAAGAACTATGACATAAAAAGCGTAACAGGTTCAGAACTCTGAGACAAGAGATCCTTAACTGACGAAGGTGAGGTAGCCAGGTATGTTTCCTATCAAAAGTGAGACCGAGCAATCGCACCTCATTCACGAATTTGAGGGGGGGGGGCTTCTCATGTACACCCAATGGCGAAAAAAACAGTAGGCGAATTGTCCACCACCATTTTCATTCGGTCTGAATTACATGTCACGAGCCGGAATAAAATGCTGTGTAATCAAAAACGCCAGCAGTCCCCGGGTGACGAGAGGTCGCCGGAAGGGTCTTGATCCAGAAAGCGAAGCGCGAAGTGTGTTGCGGGTATTAGTGTTAAGTCGGTCCCGCTTAAGAGGTTTGGGTGAACCCACTGAGGACACCTTCGATGGACCGACACAGCGCCGCATCGTGATTCAGCCAAGGAACCACGAAAGAAACAAGGTACAGTGGTGATACTTAAGGTTTATCATTAACAGTGTTGAGTTATCTTACTGGCTCGTACGTTGCCATCTGCCCACTCGCTTGTATAGTATCTATTAATAGTCTCTATTAAATATTGGTAAAGGGCTATAAACTTAAATTATTCTGTTCCTCAGTAGTCCAGTTTAGACAGTTCACAAACCTCTTGTGGTGAGCTGAAGTGGTGAGCAGTGTTGCCAACTCCTCACTCGAAAAAATCACCAAGGTTTTTGTTTTTGGGTCTAACCTAACCTAAAGCAAGGAGCTGGCAACCTTGCTTGAGGTATTTTCTCGCAGTGTTGCCAACTCCTCACTCGAAAAAATCACCAAGGTTTTTTTTTCTTGGTCTAACGTAACCTAAAGCAAGGAGGTGGCAACCTTGCTTGAGGCTTGCCTTACAGTGCATAAAGCAAGGTTGCCAACCCACTGGTATTTTTGCCATAGCCTTTTACAAGAAAAAAAAAAAGAGAAAGGGAAGAGTTAAACAACCGACAGCTTACCCACAGCTTTTTTTGCTCTAACCTAACCTAAAGCAAGGAGCTGGCAACTTTCCTTGTGCAATCAACCCGGTCGATCGCCCTCAAGTGGAGATAAGCGTTACCAACTCCTCACTCGAAAAAAAATCACCAAGGTTTTTTTTTTGCTCTAACCTAACCTAAAGCAAGGAGGTGGCAATTTTGCTTGTGCAATCAACCCGGTTGATCGCCCTCAAGTAAAGATCAGCGCTGCCAACTTCTCACTCGAACAAAAAAAATCACCATGGTTTTTTTTTTTGGTCTAACCTAGCCTAAAGCAAGGAGCTGGCAATTTTGCTTGAGGCTTGCCTTACAGCGCATAAAGCAATTTTTGCCAACCTACACACACTAAACAAGGAGAGCCGACAACAAATATGTACTGCCGTAAAAGAGAGAGAGAGAGATGGGTGGATGGTAATATAGTATGTGTGTGCGTGTGTGCGTATAATATGTAGCATTATTAACTAGAGTGTGTTGGCAATTTACTTCCAACTAAAAAAAAATAGAGATGTCGACGTTGGTGTAAGATGAAAGAGAGAGGGAGAGAGATTTATGGCTGGCAAGAGTAACGAGCGAATGCGCCATATCGTAATTTTCCAACTCCGTATATCGCGACCTTTGTAAACCTACCTCTCTCGGGGGAATATTGTAACGCAAACAAACAAACAAAATAATAATTGTTGTTTTTTAGGAGGCCTGGCCCCTATAACCTCGCCAGGGTGTGTGGTGCCCAACCAAAAATGTAAAAGTTTTCTAATGGCTGCGGTTATAGATTACCGCACCTCTGTAGAGTTTCACGTGTTTTTTTTTTTTCCCCCAAACTTCCATGAAACCCTACAGAGGACCTCCGTAATGCATGCAACGTGTACTAACGACTCTAGTGTTATTTGATGTTGTGATATTTTTGGATATAGAGTTTTATTGTGAGATATAGATAAAAATAATTATGTTTATTATAATATTTTCTTGATGAAGATGGAGAATATGTGTGTGTTACAAATAAAGTTGCATGTTTTTTTCTAGTGTGTGTGTATGTGTTTTTGATGTTTCGACAGCATCTGAAACGATAAAAAAAAAATTTTATTGTTAATTTTCACGTGTAAAAAAACAACAACAAATTTTTTTGTGCAAATTTTCTGATTGTCTCGTGCTATAGTGCAAAAAAGATATTGTAGCTGATAGCTAATGAAATTAATATTTGTAAGTGATCTGAACTAGTGAAATTCGTATTGTGCTATTGTAACTGATTGTGCTAGTGCAGAAAATTTCTTATTGTGCAAGAAAATAGATGTTAAAAAACTTGTTAAAACTGCTCTGTGACCCTCTCGTTCTTCACGTCGTAGGCGAAGGACTTCTCTGCAATCAGGATGACACTGCATAGGGTATCCTCGGGCAAGGCATCGTGGAACTCGCAGACGACCTTGATGTTGGTTCGATCGTTGACCACAACCTTCTTCCTCTTAGATGTGTTGATGACGGTCATGGGTCTCCGTGCTTTGAACTCGCTGGGCGTGTAGTACATGTCCACGCTTCCCTCGGTCACGCGTTTGTAAGCTGTGTAAGCTTCGTAAAGTTTGAGGTAATCGTCTTTGGTTACGTCGAGGTTGTAATTCTCACGCGGGAACACTTCGTTGCGACCGTTCTTCAGATAAACGTTATTGATCTTGCAGTCGTCGAACTTGCTGGAATTTTTTTCCTGATTCTTGTCCCTCCCGGTCTGAAAGAGCACTACGACGAAATCTGGCATGTCGAACTGTATGTTGTTGAACTGCGTCGTCACGTCGAATTCCATGTGACTTCCCGACGCCATCTTCTGCACGCACTGGTAACCGTGAAAGTGAATCGGCACCTGCGGACTTTTCAAGATTTCCGCTTTGTACTTGAGGGCGTAGTTCGTTTCGTATTCCACCACCGGCATTCTCAATTCCATGCTTTGGATGACGCACTTGGCCGCTTCGGGTAGAGTGTTGGCTATCGGCGTGGTGCCGTCCGGACCCAAAGTAGCGTATCGCATCAGTGCGTCGTTGTCGTTGGCCGCTCTTCGAAACGTAACGCGCAGTCCTCCCTTCCACATGATCTCCTTGTAGTCCGAGAAGAAACCAGGCAGCAGACGCATGGGAAAGAGCACCGTGTGACTTCTCGTCGATATTTTGGTCCCCGCTTCGAATCCTCCCGCCTGATAGTACGCTGCATCCGTTTTGGATAATTTCAACGTTCCCACTGCCGTCGACGTGATGCCTGGATAATCTATTCTGTCGATGACGGTGTTGTGTTTCCTCACCTCCACCTGCGAGAACAGGTGAGGCACGAAGTTGTCCACGAGTATCAAGTTTGCTGCTGCGGGAAACGCGTCTCCGCTTTCTTTCTTCACCACGTCGAATTGAAGGTAGAGGTCCGCTCTGTGAGGATGAATGAACCCATCGCCTACGTCAACGTCGTATTCGATCTCCCTGTTCGCCTCGTTGAGATTGGCGAACGTGCGACGGTTGGGAGGGAAAGATTGCAATTCGTAACTTTCGATTTGCTCCATTTTACATGTATGGTTATTTATTATATGTTGATCTCCACGATGGCAGTAGTCGTTGCACCTGCGAAATCCACCACGTCTCCTTTCTCGTTCGTCACCACCAACTCTATGTCGTCTATGCGGTTGCGACATACTGGAAAATAGATCGGCGAAGAGGGCGTGTAGATGATCGGTTCCATGAACTCGGAACTTGGTTTGAAAGTGGCTATGATTCCCGTCTGCTTGTGACTTCCTAACAATCCGTCCGAAGATTTCGTGATCATGCCTTCGGCCACGTTGCAGTGTACGTTCAGAGTCTCTATGGCCAAGAATTTAGGAATATTGGTTGCCACGTGCTTGATGCCAGCTTCGAGTTTGGTGTCGTTCTCGAAACCTAAAAGTTCTCCCATGGTGCCCAGGTCCACGGTCTCCGTCGCGGATAGGATTTCCACTCTGTGCGTGACGGAATTTTGAGAAAGGTATGTGCCTTTGGGTAACTGAGCTTGCAAAGTGGAAAGATTGTATTGTCCTGGCGTGACGACGATGTGTTCGCTTCCGACGCTAATTTTGTTGTTGTGCTGCGTAACGTTAGGTATGAGGTACATGCTGTAGAATGCACGCAGAGCCACGGATTTAGGATAGACGATGTCGTCGTGCAGCGTGAGTTTCAAGATTGAAGATTCGCTCGTGAGATGGAACACGCCCATCCTAGTGATGCTGTTTTAGGTTCCACAATGCTTTCTGGAAATCTTCGATCGTAGGGTTATTTATTTTAGAGAGAAACGCAAGCACGGAGAGGCAGAGATGACCGCAGTTCACGTCTCCGAAATCTTGAATGCGTTCGTCGTTGTAGTATATGGAGGTTTTGTTTGTTTTCAGATAATGAATTAAATTTGCAGGTGGAACGCCTCCGAAAGAATCGAAAACGAATGCTTTATCATTATCGTTTTTGTGGTAACATATCCAATGCGTGCCTGGATTTTCTTGACCGTCCAAGTTGACTACTCCGCATTCTTTTTTTTTCACGGTTGAAGGTAACGAGTCGGACATGAAAACTCCTCTGAAGTGTTTGATTTGTAACGGTTCGATCAGAGATTCAATGTCTCGGTTGGTGAGTGCTTCTGTTTCTTTTTTTTAAACTTCTTCATCACGCCCTTCCCCTTCTTCTCCATGGCCAGGTTGTGACGTTTCTGTTCTTCCAACTCGGCCTTGTTCTTCTTCGAGTCGATGACGGTTTTCGCGATGGCGGCACTTCCGCCGGCCAAACTTCCAACGGCCCCCAATGCTGCCAGGATGGCCGTGATGCTGAATATGAAACCTCCGATCTTTTGCTGTTTCCGCGAACGTTGCAATCTTTTCAATTGAGGTGTGCTGAGCAGCAATTTCATTCCGTGTCCTTTCGACAAGCAAGAACGTTTCTTCTCGCGTTGTTTCTTGGTGAGTAACCCATCGAGAGCACCTAGATTTTTTAGATTGGAGTATGGTATCTGGTACACGACACCCTTGGGCTTCATGTTGATGCTCTATGTGTTATTTTCACGGTATGTTATTTATATATATATTCTGAGATTTTTTCTTGTGTAGTTTTTTACGGTATGTTATTTATATATTTTCAAGGCCTCGCAGTCGTTACACAAATTCTATAACGTGCTTCGTTTTCTTGCCAAGAAGTTCCTTTGTCCCCTTGTACACGATTCGAGTTTTGTTCTCGATTAAAATAGATAGCTTCTCGTCGGATAACATGTTAGCGTATCGATCTGGTAAAAATAGACTGTATTGTGCGTTGAGCAACAGGCGTACCTTGGGACCATACTGGGTAGAAACGATTGAACCGGAAGTTATCGTGTAAGGTTTGTCGACTTCCAATTCCTGAATTTTTACATACTCGACTGACAAATTTAGCATTTGTTTTAATGCTTGGAGATCACTTATTTTTTCGGTCGTCATATCAAAAAAAATTTCAGAGTGTTAGAGAGAAATTTAATTGCTTTTTTTTCACGATGTGTGTTATTTATATATACCGAAGATTATTTTTTTTCACGTATATATATTATTATTTTTTTTAACAGAGGAAGAAAGTTCGTGCTTCGGAAAACGCGAGGATGTGCGTAGTGATATCATCCTTCTCCTGCATAGACTTGTACCAATCATCAGTATACTGTCTTCTTCCCTGCATCGCCTCGTACAGTTCGTCCGACCTATCGTCCAATTTTTGCCCTGCAGCCGAAAGCAGAATGTTGAGATCACCGCACCTCAGGCCGCTGATCTCCCGAAGAAGGTCCTTGAGAACCATTTCACAAGGGATGCGAAATTCCGGCATTGTTCTTGCTATGTTTACAAGTTTATTAACATCTCCGTTAACTACCTTTTTGAATATTTTAGATAGTAGCTCGGGTGGCAAATTAGTTATGTAATCCATGTTGTTTTTTTTACTGTATGTTATTTATATACCCCACCCCAATTTTTGTTTCGTGTTCATGGCGATGGTGGTGCCTAGTGCGGCGACCCGTTCACCCAACGATGCGTCTCTACTCACGAATCTTTCGAAAGCTGCGTGCTCTAACTTTCTGTCTGCTTCGTGACGTGCATCCAGATCCGTCTGCGTGGTGTTGTAGGCGATGTCGTGATCTTTGCATGCGGCGTCCAACGGATTCACACCCTTGTCTCCTCTCTCCAATCTTTTCTCGAGTTTGGTACCCGGTCCGCAGTACTGGTAGCCAGGTAGATGCATCTCGAAAGGTAACTTGTTGATGATGTCGTTCACGAGTCCCTTTCCTTCGGCAACGTTCCAGAATTTCGGAGGCAGCGTGTTGATGATTTTGATCAGGTAACCTATGCCCTTGTCGTCGTTCACGATGAAGTTGGAAAGTTTCGTGCTGATCATGTCCACGATGCCAACCTTCTCGTTGTAGAAATTACGGTTGCCTGCATTCTCTTCGCCGGCTATCACCAACAATCGGTCCACGAGTTTCCTAACGTCGTCCACCCAAACGAATTCTTTGGGTAGCGTGTTGTAGCGTTTGACGCCGCTGCCCGTTTTGACCTGGTTCCAAATCGGTTTGATGAGATTCCTGTACTTCTCGCCGCTGCTCGATTTCACCCTATTCTGCGAGGCGTCGTTGTTCTGATACAAGGCATCCGTCATGATCAGAATTTCCTTGTAACTCTGGTAATCTTCGTCGGTGTAATCTTTCGGCTGCTTTTTGGCGACGAGTTCCCACAGTCCAACCGTACCCGGATACCTGTTCCAACTATCCTTGTCGCCTAAATTGACTTTAATGTCGTTGCCTTCGAAGGTCACCTTCGATTTCCCAATCTTCCACACCACACCGCCGCCTTCGCTGGTTTCCATGCTGGGGTACAATCCGAACACTTCATCCTTGTCGAATTTCCCCGTGCTCAGGTAGTCTCGTGCCAAAGGTCCCAACTCGATCTTATCCGAAGACGACGACGTGCTGCCTATGGCTCGACGTCGTGCCGGTGCATCCTTCAGTTCGAACGGCGTCGAAGGAATGCTCGAAATGGGTGTGGGTACGGCGTAACTTTTAGCTGCGAGCGGTACGAGTTCATTGATCAAATTTTTATTTTGTTCCGTGACACTTTTAATTTCTTTACCTAGACTGCTGATGGCATCGATCACGGGTTGATCCTGACGTTTCTTCTCTTCGTAGAATCCGCGATTCTCGGATTTCCAACCTTTGAAGCGTTTCGCGAGGTAATCGCGAAGCTTGAGATTTTCGTCTTCGATTTTTCGTTTCGTCATGACGTTATTTATATACGTCGTTTCTCACAACGTTGCAACGTTTAGAAAGTCGTTGATTTTGTTTCTGTATTTTCCATCGTTGGGTTTTCTCGTCATGTCGATCGTCACAAATCCGAAATCGTCACCGTTCCAGCAAGTAGAGCAGCCTTCCGAAAATTGATTGTAGTTCATGTCTCCGCCTACGTAGTCATCGTGTGCGTGCTTGAGGTTGGTGTGATCTTGACGAAACAAACATATGAAATTGGCGTTGTCGCGCACTAACTGTTTTGGAATTTTGGAAAACGTTTGAGCTAGGTAAAAACAATCCATTCCTTTGTGACGACCTTGCGTGAAAAAGTTGCGAATTTCATTTTGATTTTCCAGGATGGCGTCGTCGAACACAACGACTGAATTTTCACGACAATCGTCGAGTGGTTTTATTTCCGAGGCAAACGTTGCAATGTCCAGACCATCGTACAGTTTCATCAGTTGCTGGTATTTGGATTGCTCCAAACTTTTCGAGAACACGTACAGGTGCCTGTTCTTCCAATCTAACCAATTCGGTGCGAGGAGAAAATTGTCCACGAGCAGTGTCGTTTTCCCACACCCCGATGGACCTACGATCAGACAGCGGATGCTGTCGGGAAGCAACTCACCGTTCTTTTTTTTTTTTCTTGTTTGACTTTCCGGATCCGGTAGACGCTTCACCACGTTCCACGTACTCACAAGATCACTTCGTTCGCGTCGATCCAACTCTTTTCCGGAAGTCCCAGCCATTTGACAAACAGTTTGTCACCTTTCCTACGCAATACTTTCTCGATGAGGTACGTGTCGGGGTGTTTTGTTTTAGAGAGTTCCTTTTCGTAAAATCTTCCTTTCAAAATCTCGCCGCTACTATCTTTTATTATATACGTGTGTTGGGTTCCAGGTAGAACTCGAACCACCGTAAAAAGTTCCGTGCTCCAATTTTTTGTGAATCCCTTCTCGAAGGTGCGTTTGAATTTGCTGATCCTCACCTGGTCTCCAATTTTGTATTTAGCTTTTTTTGTCGTGGGAGTGTACTTTGGACAGTAAACGGTAGAAATTAAACGCTGCTCGTCAGATTTCGTAACGTCGGCTGGCTTCATGCCTATTGTTCTGTGTACCGTATCATTATAAATATCGACGAGTTCCGGCAGGATGTCGACCCATTTGTAATTTCCCCGAAGCGTGAATCGTTTCCACATGTGTGTTTTCAAGGTTCGATTGAATCTTTCCACGATGCTGGCTTTGATGTGACTGAAGCTCGAATAATGTCGAATGCCATGTTTTTGAATAAATTTTTGGAATACGGCGTTGTAAAATTCTTTACCGTTGTCCGTTTGCAGAAACCGTGGTCGTCTGCCACCGCTTTCGCGAAAAATTGTCTTGAATGCTTCCGTGACGCACGTTCCCGTTTTCGCCTTCAAAGGTAGAGTCCATGCGAATTTCGAAAACGTGTCTATGACGGTGAGAAGGTACTTGTTGCCCTTGTTCAATTTATGCACGTTTTTCAAATTGCCGCTACTCATCTCCACGAGGTCGCTTTGCCAGAGGTCGTCGATGCCCTTGGTTACCACAGCCAAACGTTCGTAGTTGCGGCGTGCAGGTTTATGCAATTCTTCGACGATGGCTTGCCTAGACATTTTTTTTAGAGATTACGTTTCAAGAGAAGCACAAGCGTGATGGGATTCAAAGAAGGTGGTACTTCACTCGTGTTTTGAATGATCAGCTTATCGCCGGCACTCACGTCGAAAACGGTGAGATCTTCGTCTTCGTGTATTTCATATATGTTGCGCGTTTCGTTCCAACGTGCCAGAGGAATGTTTCCTGCTTTCTGGACACCACGATTCGATATCAAAGTCATGGTGGGAACGCTAGCTTTTCTGCCGTGAGACCAGTACGAAAATTCGTTTATCTGAATCGTGCCATCGAGGAGAAACTTGTAGTACGGATGATAAGGATGCAACATGTACAGTTTGTTACCTTCGACGAACGTGGAGATTCTTTGTTGATTGGGTACGCTGTTGATTTCGATGGCTTGCAGAGAATGCAGTTTAGCGAATTTAGTGTCGACGCTAACGAGGTTACTGTGAACTTGTCCGAGTTTATTTTCGATGGGCAGCAAATGCTCGACTATGGTATCCGTTACGGTAGAAAACGACGGTTTGATTTTCACTTCCACGTTCAACTGCTTGTAGTTTTCGTTGAGTTCTTGCAACTTGGCACCGAAAGAGGTCAGCGTCGATTCCTGCGTGGATTCCAGCACTCCGACTTGATCTCTGATGTTGACGACGATGTTCTGAAGGTTCTCGACTTGATTCAATTTCGAGCTCTTCTCGGTAAGATCGTTCACGATGCTTCGCATCTCTGTAAACTGTGTGTGAAGGTCGGCGACGCTCTGCGAAGTGGGCAGCGTCGACACCAGCGAGGCAAGTTCGTCTCGAATCTGTTCCACGTTCGCCGTTTCCGTTTCTAGTCGTTTCAGCATTCGAGATATGTTTCTTTTCAAAGCGTGCAATTCTTTGGAGGTGGGGAGATTGGCCACTTTACTCTCGAGATCGCTCAATGAACTTTTGATGTCGCTCGAATCGGATAGTGCCGTCACCGCCGTTTTCAATTTTTCCAAATCTTCGCTCGAAGGTACGCTCGTCCGTAACGATTCCAAGTCACCCTGTATGTTGTCGAGTACGTGATGAAAATGAGCGAGATTCGTTTCGACGTTCAAATTTTCTAAATATTCGATCTTCTGCTGAACCGTGCTCAACGTGTCTTGAATGCTCGTCAACGCTCTCGCTTCGGCGTGAATATTTTTAATTTCTTCGTTGATCAATTCCAAGGACGCCTGAAGTGTAGCGATGGTGGTTTGAATGTGTTCGAAATCTTGATAGGCCTCCAATTGAATTTTTATGTTCGCGACGCTTTTACCGATGACCTGCAGTTCGTCCGACGATGGTAGGTTCGTCATTGTATCTTCCAAAGTCTGCAACTTGGATTTAATTTCTTCCAACGTGCTGGTGAATTCTTCTTGTAATTTGGAAACGACGACGTGCAAGCGTTCTGCGTCTATATCGTTCACCACGGTTTGAAGTTCAGAGAAATTCTTTTCTATTGCGGAAGTTCGTTCTTCGATTTCGAGTTTCAATTTTTCCAAATCTTCATTTTTCGATTGAAATTGCTGTAATTTGGCCAAATCATTTTGAAGCGAATCCACGCTCAACTGTATATTTTGAACGCTGTCGTAAGAAGGTACGTCGACATAATTTTTTATCAGCGTTTTCAGTTCGGAATCGATTTTCAGAATGGGGTCGAGACATTGCGTTTGGAGCGTAGCGATTTCCGACTCTAAACTTTTGTTTAAGGTTTCCTGCAAAGCGATCAAATCGGTCCTCAACTTCTTAACTCGAATGTCCAACATGAGAATCTCTTCTGCGTGGTCCACACGCTTGGTGTTGCCGAAAATGTCGTTAGGCATTTTGTTAACGGTTATTTATAATAGGATAGACGATTCGTAATTCTACGAAGAGAGGAATAAGTTTGTCGTAATCTCCGAGGAGTTCCATGTAAAAATAATCTCCTGCAGACACATCGTACGTAATGTTAGAAAGCATCTTGTCGTGCTTGATTCGAAAAATGTTCTTGCCGGTAGAAATTTTGATTTCGCCTGCGTTCACCGGATTCACGGTGATTTGAAGTTTCCCGTCGATCGGAATTTCGTAGAAATGTAAATTGTTATTAAAAACATAAAACATCTTGCCCACATCGTCATTCAGTTTCGTCCAAATGCTGTTGAGATGAATGATCAACAGACCGTTGAGTTTAGGTAACACGGAAGGTAAGACTTCATGATCTGGTATGGTTTCCATAATGATCTGTTTTTTGAAACCGAACAAATTCATAGGCATGCTGGTTATTTAAGAATACGGTCAAAGTTTTTTTTGTAATGACAGTCAAAGTGTTTTTTTTTTTTTTTTTTTGTTTTGTTTTGTTTTATGAATCTTCTGTTGAAGATGGACATATGTTGCAGGTTTTGCTTTCTGCTAAGCTATAGTGCCCCCACGGCAATGTGTGAATACCACACTTGAGGACGCACCTCTTATCGTCGTTGGGATCCAGGGCAATTTTTCTAACTTTGTTTGTGGTGATGATATGGTCGACGCTCTGGATACGCTGTTCTACTCTTAGAACCGACGATCTGGTCTTGAGGCAATCGACGAAGTCCTCGAATGCGAGATGCTCCCGAACCACCTGTCTGCCGACACCCTTGGCCTTCTTGGTAACGCTGCCCTCGGCTTTGATGGCATAGGCCTTGGCGCGAAGACCTGCAAACTCGAGAATTACATCACCGTCCTTCTCGTCTTTGAGTTTGCCAGGTACTTTTTTGTTTCGGGGCAGGATGCCGTACTGGTTCGGCTGGGGATAGCCCGAGGTGTCGAAGAGGTTAACCAAAGCTGGTGTCGTGACTATATCCCTGTATGCATCGGCTGAGTGGACGTGGTACACCAAGCTGTCCGTGTCCGTGTAGAGAAGCGAGATGTTGTGGCTATAATGTGGACGTAATATGTCGTAGTACGTCTCGAACATGTGCAGCTTGCTCAGGTCTAATACTGAGGCACCAACATAAATTGGCTTGTCGAGTTTTACCTCACCCTTCCTCATATGCACCAGAGCAAGCTGCTCGTTATAAATGGTCCTCGATTTGAATAACGGGTTCGCTACGAGCCTGCGACATTGTGCTTTCCTCGTTACCAATTTTATGTCCATGCGATTCCGTACATTCTCCATAGTTTTGCCAAACACCGCATTGTTCATAAGCTTGAAGAAATCCTTATCAAGCTCGGACGTGGCTGCGGTGCGGTGTTTGGTGTTGACTTCAATATATGGCTTCAACCATGGAGAATGCTCGAACTTGAGGATGCGGTGAACTGCGCAGACCGTGACCCCTCGCTGCATCAACCACCGGAGATTCTGGTAGTGTAGGACGTAATTCTTCTTGGGCTCGAAATCCATGACGAGCTTCTTCTGGTTGGAATCGGGTGGACACTTGAACTCGGGTGTAGGGGGAAGATCGCAGAACAAATCCTGCAGCTTCTCGGAGAACTCAAGATCCACCTCGGCGAAGAACCCATGTTCCGAATCGTCGAAGCTTTCGACGTCGAAGTTGGAAGGGTCAGCCCACTCGAAGCCTCTAAAAGGGAGTGGCTGCATCATGGAGTGTCCGTAGAGGTTATTGACGTCCGTGTACATGATGTAGCTGGACGGTTGTGAGGGGTCGTAGCCGGTGGCCATGTGGTGATTGTTGGCGCGCGAGTGTCGCTGCGACACCTGGACCATTCCACCCCGCACGGCACGTTCCACAAACAGCATCATGTCCACGTCCGAAAGAAGCTCCAGCTCGATCTTCGTCACCAGAAACATGGCTGACCACGCCAGTCCGGGGAGACTGTAGAAGTAGGCAGGGTCCAGCTGGTAGATCTTCATGGCGGTCGCACGGAACGTCTGGAACACGTCGGCGAGGAGCGTCACATCAAGTCTGAGGTAGGCGTCGTGGTAGTCCCCGAGAGTTCGACAGCCCAGCTCGCGCCACATGGACTGGGCGTGGTGATATTCCTCGTCGGTGATGTTCGACCCTCGCAGCTGACTGTAGAACTTCGCCTGGGGAGGTAGCGTCGTCTCCGCGAACTTGGAAGGGTCTGTGACGTATTCGTAGGGATAGACTCCCTTACGCTTGAAGAGGCCGGCGTCCAAGTTCGGAAAATTTCCGGAGGTAATAAGCATTTGCTCGTCGCTAAGCTTCCCTGCGAGAGCATCGAGGCTGGCCGGGAGGAACCTCAGGGAGTCGAGGAAGCGAAGCTCGACGGTGGAGTGTGATCCTGGGATTCGCACCCACTTGCTCAAGCTAATATAACGCTCCTCGTTCTGCGCCAGGACGTTGATTCGCATGTCGTCGTACCCAAGATGCTTGACGAGGTGGTGGAAGTCGTATCCCGAGCCATTGTGAAAAAACACAGGGATAAATCGCGGGTCCCGGGCCATGAGGTTGCATCCGTTGCACCAAGGACCAACATACCTACCGTTAAAGTGATCGTGGTGTTGGACTTTACGGTTGTTGGTGGTGTACTCCTTGACGCAGACAGGGCAAGCGATGGCCTCGTCGTGTCTACGTTGATCGTCGGGGGACAGTGGGAGTATAGATTTGGGGGCCAACAGTACCTTCCCTATCTCGTTGGCCTCGACAACCATCCTCTCGAGGAAGTGTTTGGCTGCGTCGGGACCACGGTACACGTAGGGCTCAGGAGCAATGTGCTGGTCACGTCGCACCACAACGTATGCATAACTCGAAGCCTCGTGGAGTTGGTAAGGGGTGGTGGAAGAAACTTCAGGGTCGGGATCGCAAGTGGACAGGGGTTTGAGGAAGGCCTCGAAATCCGCGATGATGATAGCGGGGTGCTCCACCATGGCACCGTGCATGTGGAAACGCTCCACGGTGCCAGGTTTGGGCAAGACTGTCACACCAGGCTCGTTGGCATTGCAGTAGATCTTATGGCTGGCAAGCTTCTCTCCAGCGATGTTGGGACCTCTGATGTGCTGATAATCCTGCTGTTTTTGATTGTCAAAAGTTGACAAGCACCTTCGACAAACTTCTATGCTACCATCATGCTTGCTTTTTTGGCTCGACACCAACCGGGAGAGCGAACGGATGAGGGTGTAGTGGTGATGGGTCTCGTCCTTGATAAGTAGGAGATGGATTTCCTGCGCACCATCAACGTTTACGTCACTCACCCGGATGGGGTACACCGCATTTTCGTCAGTGAGACCGTAAACGTTGATGGCCAACCGCGCACGAGCCTCGAACTTTCGAATATCCGTGACCTCTACCGGGTAGTCGATCCCAACCATCGCATCTTCCAGTTCCGACTCGTAGGGTAGGTAGTGGTTAACTCGGCGTGGTTGGTTTTTCCAGTGGACAGGGTGTAATGCTGCAAGCACCGACCAGAGAAAGCACTTGGCATCACTGTTTTGAATGTTCAGGACAGCCTTCTTTGCCGCAATGGTAGGTGGTAAGGGGACGTAGCTGGAGGCGGAGAGAGGTATGAACTTGCAAAGTTTGACGCACAGTTCGTGAGGCTCGCCACACAGCGAACCCCCCGAGCCTTTAGCTTGATGTTCTTCTTGTTTTGCCACCAGCTCATCGGCAAACTGGTTGTAGATGACCTCGAGGTTGTCGACATCCGCCAGATGCAGCGTCTTCGCCTTGGTGTTGTGGCAGAAGCTGTAAATTTCGTCGGACGGCTTCTTGTACTGGCAACGTAGCGATGCGTAGAATTTGGTGGAGTGCATTGCAAGCGCATCGCCGAGGATGGAAATGATTTTGGCTTGCACGTTCTCCAAAAAGCTACGCACGTCGCATGAGCCCTCCGAAGTGATGACAAAGTCCTCTAACAACCGCTCGAAAGCAGTCTGGTTAGCTTTCGCCACAGGCTTGACGCGTTTGGCGGATGGTGGCGAGTCGGCTTCCGCTTTCCTCTTGGTCGAGCTGGTCGACGGTTGGGGAACAGGTGCTCCGACGACAACTTTGCATGATGTTATATGCCTCTTCAAATTATTAATGGTAATAGGTATACCGCACCTGGGACATGATTTTTTAGCGGTTACACGCTTACCAGGTGCGCAGGTACGACAATGTCTTGCAAAATGTGCGCTTGATATGGCTATCTTGCACACAGGGCAACTTTTCTCAGATTGCATTTTTTTGGGGGGTATGTTTATTTATATGTGATCTGTTGGTGGTAGAGTGTTTACAAAAAAATACCTTGCGAGAAAAATTTTGTAGGCTAATTCTAATTAGTGTTAGTTTGAGGGGTTTATTTATATATGGGTGGCGTTGTTTTCCTCAAATATGTACTTTAATAAACCCTGTAAAAAATTTTAAAAAATATATAAGAAGTTTGAGAAAAAAAAAAACACGTGAAACTCTACAGAGGTGCGATAATCTATAACCGCAGCCATTAGAAAACTTTTACATTTTTGGTTGGGCACCACACACCCTGGCGAGGTTATAGGGGCCAGGCCTCCTAAAAAACAACAATTATTATTTTGTTTGTTTGTTTGCGTTACAATATTCCCCCGAGAGAGGTAGGTTTACAAAGGTCGCGATATACGGAGTTGGAAAATTACGATATGGCGCATTCGCTCGTTACTCTTGCCAGCCATAAATCTCTCTCCCTCTCTCTTTCATCTTACACCAACGTCGACATCTCTATTTTTTTTTAGTTGGAAGTAAATTGCCAACACACTCTAGTTAATAATGCTACATATTATACGCACACACGCACACACATACTATATTACCATCCACCCATCTCTCTCTCTCTCTTTTACGGCAGTACATATTTGTTGTCGGCTCTCCTTGTTTAGTGTGTGTAGGTTGGCAAAAATTGCTTTATGCGCTGTAAGGCAAGCCTCAAGCAAAATTGCCAGCTCCTTGCTTTAGGCTAGGTTAGACCAAAAAAAAAAACCATGGTGATTTTTTTTGTTCGAGTGAGAAGTTGGCAGCGCTGATCTTTACTTGAGGGCGATCAACCGGGTTGATTGCACAAGCAAAATTGCCACCTCCTTGCTTTAGGTTAGGTTAGAGCAAAAAAAAACCTTGGTGATTTTTTTTCGAGTGAGGAGTTGGCAACGCTTATCTCCACTTGAGGGCGATCGACCGGGTTGATTGCACAAGCAAAGTTGCCAGCTCCTTGCTTTAGGTTAGGTTAGAGCAAAAAAAGCTGTGGGTAAGCTGTCGGTTGTTTAACTCTTCCCTTTCTCTTTTTTTTTTCTTGTAAAAGGCTATGGCAAAAATACCAGTGGGTTGGCAACCTTGCTTTATGCACTGTAAGGCAAGCCTCAAGCAAGGTTGCCACCTCCTTGCTTTAGGTTACGTTAGACCAAGAAAAAAAAACCTTGGTGATTTTTTCGAGTGAGGAGTTGGCAACACTGCGAGAAAATACCTCAAGCAAGGTTGCCAGCTCCTTGCTTTAGGTTAGGTTAGACCCAAAAACAAAAACCTTGGTGATTTTTTCGAGTGAGGAGTTGGCAACACTGCTCACCACTTCAGCTCACCACAAGAGGTTTGTGAACTGTCTAAACTGGACTACTTTCCTCATATACAGGGTGACTGGTAATTAGATGTATTCCCTGAAAGGGGTTAGAGACAATTTGTAATAAATTTGACCATATGATACCCCGTCCGAAAATTAGTAGTTTTCGAGATAATCGAATTTCAATTGTTTTTTTTAAATGACAATTTTCCAAATAAAAAAATGAATTGAGAAAAAAATGCTCATTGTATGGAACTTATTTCAGCGTTTTCTGATAGCTAATAAATAAGTGGTTCGTTGAAAAAAAGTTTTTCCCAAATAACAATCCCATGTAAGTAACGGGTGGGTCTAAACTTACAAGTGATGATAAAAAAATTCACACTTAGTATACTTGGCAACGTATTAATAACAAAAATGGTATGACACGAAGCGTACAAATTACTTAAATTACTTCCTTTTGTTATCTGCTTTCCAACAAGGTACAAATGTTGCTAAGATTCACATTTGTGTACAAGAAATAATTCTTCATTCATCTTCATGTGAATGGAATCAATGAACAATACAATTAAAGAACATTACACGTCTTGCTCAAAGTGGTCACCTCTGACAAAACGTTCAAATAAGTTCCATACAATGAGCAGTTTTTCCTCAATTCATCTTTATATGTGGAAAATTGTCATTTTTTAAAAAAACAATTGAAATTCGATCATCTCGAAAACTACTAATTTTCGGACGGGGTATCATATGGTCAAATTTATTGCAAATTGTCTCTACTTTAACCCCTTTCAGGGAATTTGAATTTAAAATTTTGGGCCCGTCAGCACTAAGGCTATTTTACACCCTTCACATTATACGGGGTCCAGCCCCTTATCGTTGCACAAAACAACTCTAACGTTGCATAACTAAAAGCATAAAATATTAAAATCTTCTGACTTTCGTTAAAAGCTGAGGCTGTAAAGGAGCACTCAGCACAAATAAGGACAAAACACAGGACAACACAAACAAAATTATACTGGCCATAGTGCCAGTCGCCAGAGCCTCGTTAGTCTGCAGTCGTGGGTGTACTATGTGGAAGTGAGGTTGACTATTGGGTGCAATACGTGGAAGGAGCACCCCTTACACCCCCTTTCAGGCAATACGTCTAATTACCAGTCACCCAGTATATATATATCTTCTCGCAGCCAAGCAGTTTAACCCAGCAAACGGCCTCAAAGTAACATGGTGGTTAGTGTGCCGGATGTTATAGGCAAAATAGCTACCGGTCCCCCCTTTAATAAGTAAATTAAAATAATTACGTCAATTGAAATAATGATTATGTTTTCTCCAATCACAAAATTTCCCAAGGAGGAGCTCATTAAAGCCGCGGAAGAAGTTCTCAAGGATTCGCATGCGAGAAACAATTTTACCGCCCTCGATACTTTTAGTGCAAACAATTCGTTCTTGCAACTTAGAGTTGAATTTGAATTTAAAATTGTGGGTGCGTCAGCACTAAGGCTATTTTGCACCCGTCACATTATGCGGGGTCCAGACCCTTATTGTTACAAATAACAACTCTATCGTTGCAACTAAAATCATAAAATATTAAAATCTTCTGACTTTCGTTAAAAGCTGAGGCTGTAAAGGGGCACTCAGTACACATAAGGACAAAAGAACAGGACAACACAAACAAAATTATACTGGCCATGGGGCCAGTCGCCAGAGCCTCGTTAGTCTTCAGTCCAGGGTGTACTAACGTGGAAGTGAGGTTGACATTTGGGTGTACTACGTGGAAGGTCACCCCTTACACCCCTTGCAACTTAGAGCTATGCCTAACACAGTGCTAAGAGACCCAGCCTTGACGTCAAACTCGTACATATCAGAATCTCAAATTGTTCACAACCAGCTCTCTAAAAATCAACAAGGCATTTTTTATATATTACAGGGTAACGTATTTGTCTTACAAAATTTAGTTTCCATGACTCTTGATCTGCGTAAAGCCACGACGATCTTAGAAATCAGGTACGTAAGGAATTGAACTCTAGGCGACAGTCAGCCCATTGTAACGCGCAGGCAATGGGTGTTGAATTCATCGGATATGCCGCTCAGCGCTCTCAAGTACTTAAGGAAGTCCAGGATTTTTCTCTCTCGTCAGCACGAAGCTCAGTTCTCACAGACGACACAACCGACTTTGAGCAATACCGCTCCCGTTCCAACCGAGAGCGAAGTCCAACACAGGTTGTCGTCGCACACGAGCAATATTAACATCATAACAGCTGATATTAGAAAAGCAGAAGCAAATATTTTGGTTTGGGCTTGCAACCCTGGCTATCTACCTGTCAGCGGAGTAGCTTTAGCGTTTTCTAAAGCATGCAGACACCAACTGGACAACGAACTTCAAACCTTCAACAAAACATAGCCTGGTGACATCAGAGTTACCCCAGCATACAATCTAAGTGCTAATTATATTTTTCATTCCGTCACTCCAAACAACAAAGATCCTGAAATTTTGCGAAAATGCTATACCAACTGCCTCAATTTACTCTTAACTTTAGGACAGAGATTCATTGCTTTCCCACACCTAGCCACAGGTGCTTTGGGCTCTGACTCAGCACGGTTCTGTGCTAGTAGCGAAGAAGTGCGCTTAGCGAACATCGGAAGGAAAGGATTTGCAGGTGCGTGCTGTAAGCGAACACACAAACTTGCCTGGTCTTGTTTGTTCTTGAAAGTGGTCAACATGCAAGTGTTGCCAGTGATATCTTATAATCATTTTGTGTTTGAAATTAGCTAAATGAAGGATCCTCGACAATTTACGTTAACTACATGAAAGTTTTTGTTAGAATATTGATATATTTCATCTTCCTTAAAATCTGCTTAGGATTTCCGTTACGAAGCCGTAGCCACGATTCTCGAGCTCCTGTAAGATACATTATATTTTATGCATTATACAATAAATGAATAATTCACCACTGGTCAGCTATAAGAATAATATAAAATAGTATTTGCCTAAAACTCGGTACGCAAGCCCAATAATAAATATTGGTGCCGTGTCCACTGAAGCAAACCTACCTTAAATTCTTTATGGAAGATCATATTAACAGTAACAGAAAGATCCTCTCTCGCCCATTTCCTACAATGTCCAGCTCTTTTCTTCACTTCTATTTCGGTTGAGTTAGTACCACAACACTCTTTCTTCTTCTTCTATCTTGCCCAACCCAGCCTACCTAAACTAGCATCACTAATGATGCCAGTCAGACACGCCAGCCAATCGGACTGCTTAAAACTGTAGTGGCAGCAATCACTGCCTTCCATTTCAGCAATATTTGGTTGGTGCGAATCTACTTTTAAACTTTCCTCAAGAGAACTCAGTCTTCTGACTTCAGTGACCCCTTACACTTCATTTTCTTCTGTTTCGTACTTAGCCATCCCACCACACCTTTCGCCTCGCGTACTTTTTGATACTGGTAACCATTGAAAACCAAACACAAATTCCCGTACTTGGTTTTAATGAATTCTATTTCACTCATCTTGCTGGTTTCACAGTCGATTGAAGAATGATCAGGGGTGAGTCAGGTCAGGTCAAGAGCCACCAGCCAAAGAAATGTTTCTCCACTCTAGTTGACTTATCACTGGCAACACTTCCATGCTGACCAGTTTCAAGGACAAATAAGACACGACAAGTTTGCGTGTTCGATATGAGCACCTTCGCTAACAGCACGGCACCCTCAGCACAGGAAGGTAACGTTGGAATTTCAGAAAAATTCGAGAAAATCACAAACTCGACAACCTTCTCTTCGTTGACATAACTGTAGTGCAGCTGCAGCAACTGTAGGGAATGGCACAGGTAAAGTGGTGCGTATACTTTCACGGAGACGTTGCTCGCCTTGGTAATTAATGCATTTGGGACAAGAAGAACAAGGTTCGGTCCCATGATCAGGCTTACTACACTTACCACAAAGGGCGGTAGTGGCCTTGCAGGAAGGGTGAGTGTGCCCAAAGTGCTGGCATTTGAAACACCGCATCGGGTTAGGGATGTACGGCCGGACTTTCAGTCTCAAATATCCAGCCCGTACCCTATCTGGGAGAGTGGTCGTTTGAAACATCAGTATAAGTGAAGCAGTTGGTACAAGTTCTCCGGACTTCCTCGTCTTTATTCGCTGCACTGCGGTGACATGTTGGTCTGGGAGTGGTTCTAGAAGCTCTTCCTCCTCAGCATTTAGCAGATCCCAGTGGCGAATCACACCTTTACTACTGTTAAGTTGACGATGGGGTTCAACATTAACAGGTAAGTCGCCCAAAGATCTTAGCTTTAAAAGGTTGTTGGTCTGGCGATCTGTGCTGGTCTGGATAAGTGTAGACTCCCGTTTCTCAGCTTCTTTATTTCTGGAACATCTGAACCAGCGGCGTAGTCTAGCTGTGTCTTGATAAGAAACGGTGAGAAGTCCTTCAAAGTAGCAGCTCCATGTTTCTTGCTTGTTGCAGATTCATCGGTACTCTCGGTCTTCTGCACAATACTAATCACAAGATGACGTGGCGCGTTACTTGTCTTTTCCACCAAATGAAGCGGGCTCGAAGGCCGCGCTCGTTTTGGGAGTTTCCCCCCGTTTGAGTTGTTTTTTGTACCCATTCTTGAATTTTGAATTTAAATTTAAAATTGTGGGTGCGTCAGCGCTAAGGCTATTTTGCACCCGTCACATTATACGAGGTCCAGCCCCTTATCGTTGCACAAAACAACTAACGTTGCAGAACTAAAATCATAAAATATTAAAATATTCTGACTTTAGTTAAAAGCTGAGGCTGTACAGGGGCACTCAGCACACATAAGGACAAAAGAACAGGACAATACAAACTGGCCATGGGGCCAGTCGCCAGAGCCTCGTTAGTCTGCAGTCCAGGGTGTACTAACGTGGAAGTGAGGTTGACATTTGGGTGTACTACGTGGAAGCTCACCCCTGTTTTTTGTACCCACATACAAAAATGATTTATTGTGGAGGGTCCATAAATTGTCGCCTCGACATGCCCTCTATGCCGAGGAAGACCTACTCCCAAAAATGGAGGCTACTCGAAGACCAAACCGAAATCCCCGAAGGGACGTTCGCGACTGCACCTACCCCTGCAGCCAACATTGTCCCATCGGCACGTGCGACTCACACCTTGGGATAGGTTTTTTTCTATCGAGGTTGTCTCCTCCTGCAGGACCCTTAGTTATAGGGAGGTCAACGGAATGGAGATGAATGACGTAATGGAATGGTGAAAACATGAGATATGCATGTGAAGAATGAGTGAAATGATCAGATGAAAATGGCCTCCATACCTTAGTTATAGGGAGGTCAAAGATATGGAGATGAATGACGTGATGGAATGGTGAAAACGTGAGATATGCATGTGAAGAATGGGTGAAATGATGAGATGAAAATGGCCTCCCTACTAACTCCCCTCACCCCATCAAGGCAGTCCTACATGGAGGGGGCCACAGGAATTGATTTTAACCCAGTAAGATGGTAACTGGGTAAATATGATCCACAAGCAAAATTGCTTCTTAAGTCCGAATTATAATTGTTTTAAAGCACCGGCTATTTTTGCTTTGTCCAGTAGGGACTGCTGTTGGCCACATAGCTACACGTTAAAGAGACGTTTGCGACTTAAAACAAAACAGTATATATGCAACAAATTTTGTCCTTGCAGTTGGGTCAATACCACCAAATTTCCCTTGCTTGTCATTGCAATTAATGAACAAATGAATTCCAAATGTTGGGTGCGTCAGCACTTGGTTATTTTGCACGCGTCACATTATATCTGTCCAGTCCCTTACCGTAACTAAAATATTACTAACATAGTATAACATGACTGTTATGTCGAATACTTGGATTAAAAGCTAAGGCTGTAAAGGGGTACTCAGTACAAAGCACAGGACACACACACACACACACACACACACACAAACTTACGAGGATAATACTGGCTGTAGGTCCAAACGCCAGAGCCTCGTTAGTCTGCAAAATGCAGTCCACGGTGTACTATGTGGAAGTGAGGTTGACAATTAGGTGTACTACGTACTTGGATGGGTCACCTCTTACACCCCATGATAAAAAGACGTTGATTTAATTGAGAATGGAATTACATTGTTGTTTTTCATGTTGTAGGACTCTTTCCCCGAACTTCATAGAGGGACCATCGGAAGACAACTTGCAAAGAAAACACTGCAGAACGACTCTTCGAGGGATTTCTTCCAGCATCCATTGTGCATGGGAAGGTATGAGTTACGAAATGCGAGGGTGGTTTGAAAAGTTCTCGGAATCACCACCAGATGTCAGTGCTAGGACGAGGTTCCCGCATAGTAATAGGCCATCCTTTATTAATAAACACGTGGCGCGTCAGTGTTCTGGGTAGAGATCTGTGGTGCGGACGTCACTTTGTAGTTGTTCCCGTGCAGTGCTTTGTGAAGATGGAAAAAATCAAGATTCGAGCGGCGATTAAGAACTTCGTAAAGAAAGGTATGAAAGCAAAGGAAATTTATGCCGATTTTCTGAACACACTGTGGGAATCTGCTCCTTCATATTCTACTGTTGCAAAGTGGACAAACGAGTTTAAATTTGGTCGGGACAGCTTAGAAGATGATCCACGTAGTGGTCGCCCAAAATATGCTACTACCCCAGATATTTTTGAAAAAGTGCATAAATTGGTCAAGGAGGATCGCCGACTGAAAGTGCGTGAAATTGCTGAAGCTATAGGAATGTCATCCGAACGGGCGTATCACATTTTAACAGTTGAATTGGATATGAGAAAATTATCTGCAAGATGGGTGCCGCGACTTTTAACACAGCACAAAACAACAGTCAAAGCAGTGAAAACATGTTGATTCACCACCACCAAAGAAAGCAAAGGCAATACGGTCGGCTGGAAAGGTAATGGCGTCAGTGTTTTGGGATGCGAAAGGGATTCTGTTGATCGATTATCTTCCCACTGGTCAAACAATTACCGGACAATACTACGCTAATCTCCTCGACCAACTAAAGCATAAGATACGGGAAAAGAGGCCAGGTTTGGCAAGAAAGAAAATCATCTTGCATCAGGACAATGCGCGCCCTCACACAAGTGCCATGGCAAAAATTCATGAACTTGGTTACGAATTGTTGCCAAACCCGCCTTATTCGCCTGATTTGACTCCCTCAGAGTTCCATCTTTTCCCCAAACTCAAAAGTTTCCTCGGTGGACGGAGATTCTCTTCAAAGGAAGAACTAATAGCCGAAGTTGACACGTATTTCACAGGCCTGGAGGAATCTAATTTTCGAGATGGGATCAAGGCATTGGAACATCGCTCGACCAAGTGCATTAGTGTACAGGGAGACTACATTGAAAAATAAAAAAAAATTACTGTTGTGATTACTGGATTAAAAGTAATTCCATTGTGAATAAGCTGTGATTTTTTGTAGTGTATACTATTTCTTTCACTTCTACTCACGAGATATTTTCTAATTACAGATGTTTTTCTTTATCGTTGGGCACAACCAGGTTAAGTACCTGTACAGATGTGCAGGTGAAAGGAATGAGTACCATTCCCTGGTTTTCCTGGGTCAAAAGTACATCAGTTGTGGTATCACATTGAGGACCTTGTGCCTCATATCGATCTTATTGTAATCCAAACTGGAGCAAATGATCAGCTAGAGAGAAGTGGGAGACAATCGACAAGTGTTGCAGCTGGATTGCATAACTTTGAAGTCTTGCTGTCTAAGATGTGGTCACTTCACCCAACTGCAAATGATGATGTTTCAGGTATTGTGTTTTCTCTTTTCACTTAGTACTGGGAACTTCGTTTGGGGTTCTTTGTTGATTTCCACAATTGCATGCTACTGTTTACTTGATTTCATTTGAAATTTTGGGTGCATCAGCACTTAGCCCATTTTGCACCCATCACATTACATAGGGTCAAGCCCCTTACAATAATGAATGAATGAATGAAGTAGTTTTACAGGGTAATACCTATCCAAAGATGGACTTCATCTCAATTTTGATAGTGTTTCATATTTGGCGCAGAGGATTCTGAAGCATGTGCAAAAGAAAAGTACGTGTTTAGATGTGACAAGCATTGTTCCTGTACTTTTCCCTCACTTTCAGTGTACAACTCAGCTGCTACTTCTGATCAGGCTTCCGAATCTTTCCCTTCCAGCATCGAATACCCTACATGAACCACTGTATTTCTCGATCGTCAAATTACATTCTCCACCCAATCCTCTGAACTCCATTATTACAGTATCTTCAAATGACCTTTCTGTTCCCCTCCTCTCCATCAGAATCTACCCCTCCACCTTCCTTGTCCACCTTCGAAGTCACATATTTCACAACCTGCTCCACCTCTATCTGCCATCCTAAGTGCCCTCCATCTCATCCAATTCTGCTTAAATCTGCTCCAACAAAGTCTCCTACTTCTCATCCCGCTCCATTCAAATGTGCTCCACCAAATTTTGGGTGCATAGCCACTTAGGCTATTTTGCACCTGCCACTTTATACGAGGTCCAGCAACTTACCAGAAACTAAAATAACATAACTGTAACGTCGTGTTGTGACTAAAATATGGTATTAAAATATTCTAACTTCGGTTAAAAGCTGAGGTTGAAAAGAGGTACTCGGCACACCCAAGAACAAAAAACAGGACACACAAATAAAAAAAAAATTCTGGCCATGTGAGCAGCCGACAGAGCTTCGCTCATCTGCAAAATGCAATCCAGGGTGTACTACGTGTAAGGATCACCCCTTACACACCCGGATCATTTCGAGAATTTATTATTGCAATCAATCAATGGTGTTGTAAAAACTTTTATCCAATGATTGTCCGAAAATCTTAAAAACTAGTTGTTGGTGATGATTGTGCAGAAAAAAATTGTTGAATTTCCCAATTAGAAAAGCTAAATTTTCCTGTAACAATTTTTCAAGACAAAGCAACGGGGCAAAAATGTTAGGAAAACACAATCGTCTTGTGCTTTTTCGGGTACAGAACATGTTAATGTGAATTTGGTGACTAATCCATTCAGATACAGAATTGGAAAAGTGCATACCAATTACACTGTGTAACAGAGGTATTCTTTCCTGGATGGTATGTAGTTGTAAATATGTTACAGTGTTACTGCCATGAAATTGGTGAGCCTCTGTCCTCATATAATAGGAACCGCTTGTTGACTGAAGAAGAAAAGGAAATATATGCACATCTCTTCAGATAATATTGTTAGTAAAAGGGAATTCAAGCGTTATAGTTTGAATGTAACTGAGAAGAAGTTAATATCCCTGTAACAATTTTTCAAGACAAAGCAACGGGGCAAAAATGTTAGGAAAACACAATCGTCTTGTGCTTTTTCGGGTACAGAACATGTTAATGTGAATTTGGTGACTAATCCATTCAGATACAGAATTGGAAAAGTGCATACCAATTACACTGTGTAACAGAGGTATTCTTTCCTGGATGGTATGTAGTTGTAAATATGTTACAGTGTTACTGCCATGAAATTGGTGAGAATCTGTCCTCATATAATAGGAACCGCTTGTTGACTGAAGAAGAAAAGGAAATATATGCACATCTCTTCAGATAATATTGTTAGTAAAAGGGAATTCAAGCGTTATAGTTTGAATGTAACTGAGAAGAAGTTAATATCCCAGGATGTTAGAAATATTCGCAGGGATTTACAACTAAATTACTCACTCTCTAGCCTTCTTAAACTCGAAGGTTCATGGCTGCAGCAACACAGGCCTTCCATCTGTTCCTATCCTGAGCAAGATCTATATTTGAATTTGAATTTAAAATTTTGGGTGCGTCAGCATTAAGGCTATTTTGCACCCGTCACATTATACGGGGTCCAGCCCCTTATCGTTACAAATAACAACTCTATCGTTGCAGAACTAAAATCATAAAATATTAAAATGTTCTGACTTTCGTTAAAAGCTGAGGCTGTAAAGTAGCACTCAGCACACATAAGGACAAAAGAACAGGACAATACAAACAAAATTTTACTGACCATGGGGCCAGTCGCCAGAGCCTCGTTAGTCTTCAGTCCAGGGTGTACTAACGTGGAAGTGAGGTTGACATTTGGGTGTACTACGTGGAAGGTCACCCCTTACACCCCGCAAGATCTATATACTCTTCTCCATCTCTACCGATTTCCTTTAGGTCGAACTCAACGTTATCCCTCCATCTTCGTCTTGGCCTTCCTACAGGTCTCTTACCATCAGATTTCCCAACAAGAATCCTGTACACTCCTCTTTCCTCTCCCATTCGTGCCACATGGCCTGCCCACCTAAGTCTTCTTGATTTAATCATTCTAATAATATCTGGACATGAATACAAATTATGTAGTTCTAAATTATGTAACCTTCTCCACAAACCTGTCTCCTCGTCCCTTCTAGGTCCAAATATTTTCCTAAGGATCTTATTTTCAAATACTCTCAATTTATGTTCCTCTTTCAATGTAAGGGAACATGTTTCGCATCGATATAATAGTACAGGCAAAATTACAAAAGTAAAAAAAAGTGCTCCCCTGTGTAGCACTACGCCATGAAGGCGTATAGGGGGTGTGGGGGTAACGCCCCACACTTTCTTGATCTGGTCGTGAGTGGGGGTGATGTGATCAGCATCACGCTCCTGACCGCCTTTACCCCTCAGGGTTTCCCCCAGGTACCCATGTTATTCGACACTGGGTAACACCGGGGCCGCTTCCATCGTTAGAAAAGGCAAAATACTGTTTTGTATATTTTATCTTTGTTTCTTAGATATTAAACGAGAAGAGTAACATGCATTTCCTGAATTAAGCCTCCTTTTTATTTCCTCTTTAATATTTTGATTTGTTAGTTACTTGAATTTGGAAACTGGTTAAAATGAGTTATCAATAATTAGATTTTGATTATTACCTAACACTTGATTTCTGCCTGTAAGACTAACATCCAAACCTATCTCTTTAGCTGCTTTGAAAAACATTATAGCATTATTCTTAATTGTATTTATATCATCCCCTAATAAGTCTACATCATCTGCATATACTAACCGAGTCACACAGTTTAATTTTAGTCCTTTGTTAGTTTCTTTTACTTTCCTAACAGCATATTCTAAGGTAAAATTAAAGAGCAATTGCGATAATGCAGTTCCTTGTTTTAACCCATTAATAATTCGTAATTTCGTCGCTGCATGGTGCTGGAAGCAAGGGTTGGTGCAAAGTCTGAACTGTTTCGTCAGTGTGTTGCCAGGACAGTACCTGTCAAAACGCTATGGATGTGCAACCGAGTGCACGCAACATATGACAGACGCCATGCACTAAACACGCAACCCACCAGGAAGAAGAATTTCAATTTGAATTTAAAATTGTGGGTGCGTCAGCACTAAGGCTATTTTGCACCCGGCACATTATACGGGGTCCAGCCCCTTATCGTTACAAATAACAACTCTATCGTTGCAATTAAAATCATAAAATATTAAAATGTTCTGACTTTCGTTAAAAGCTGAGGCTGTAAAGGGGCACTCAGCACACATAAGGACAAAAAACAGAACAATACAAACAAAATTATACTGGCCACCAGGAAGAAGAAAACGCAAAGCTAAACTTCCTTCTAGCTGCAAAGCGAAGATTTAGGAAGAAATGGCAAGCCCCCGGAGACCAGCGGTGGAAGGAGGCCTACAATAACATGACCCGGCGATTCAAAGACCGAATCGAACATACAATTACTGTGAATTGGAAACAAAACCTTAACAACATCGCTCCCATGGGAAGAGACTTCTGGAAAATTGTAAGGAAACGATCTATGTCAAAGCCCAACTCATACACAACAGTCCTGAACGGACCAAATGGACCAGAAGTGGCACCCCAGCAACAAGCCGATATCTTCGCCAGCCAGCTCTAGTGAACATTCCAGCCAAACCAGCCGCCACTGCCTCCCTTGCTACAAGAAGTACAGCAAACAGTGAGAAACATTCGTCACGCACCGGTCACTGGACTGCCAAGACTAACAAACCCGAGATAGCAGGATACATAAACAAACTGCCGACCAACAAATCCCCAGGATTGGACAAAACACCACCCATGGCAATGAAATGGGCACCGAGGAAAGCAATAGTATTGCTAACGAGAATCACAGTTCCAAGAGCAATGAAAGACGTCGAGGGTGGTGATGATAACAAAACCGGGCAAAAACCAGAGGATGCCAGCAAGCTACTGCCTAATCAGCCTGCTCTCACACATCAGCAAAATCTGCGAGAGGGTGATCCTACACAGGCTGTAAGAACAGGTGGAAACCTAAAACATCCTTTCAGAGCACCAATTTGGATTCCGGGCAGGACGAAGCACCTCCACCCAGCTGGTACGGATAGTGGACCACATATCAGATGATGAACCGATGCCACCTCATCCTCTGCGTCTTCCTCGACAAACTTATTTAATTATTAATTTAATTTAAAATTTTGAGTGCGTCAGCACTAAGGCTATTTTGCACCCGTTACATTATCCAGCCTTTTATCGTTACCTATAACAACTCTAACGTTGCTTAACTAAAATCATAAAAGATTAAAAATCTTCCGACTTTCGTTAAAAGCTGAGGCTTTAAAAAGAAGCACTCAGCACAAATGAGGACAAATCACAGGACAACACAAACAAAATTATACTGGCCATGAGGCCAGTCAGCAGATCCTCGTTAGTCTGCAGTCCAGGGTGTACTAAGTGGAAGTGAGGTTGACTTTTGGGTGCCTACGTGGAAGGTTGCCCCTTACATCCCTCTTCCTCGACATACAGAATGCCTTCGACAAGGCGTGGCATGAAGGGCTCGTGCATAAATTAACTATACACCTACCGCTGCCCAGAAGGCTACACAAATCTGATTGACAGCTACCTATCCCAAAGAACGTTCATCGTCCACCACAAGGGAACCTCAGCAGCACCAGAGACCATCCAAGCAGGGGTACCACAAGGATCGGTACTGGCACCAATCCTGTACGCCATATATAGGGCAGACATGCCGGTAGCGCGCAGGATCACCCCGACCGTGTTCGCCGACGACACAGCATTCTTCGCCTCCCATCGTGACCTGTATGATTGATTTAATTTAAAATTTTGGGTGCGTCAGCACTAAGGCTATTTTGCACCCGTCACATTATACGGGGTCCAGCCCCTTATCGTTACAAATAGCAACTCAATCGTTGCAGAACTAAAATCATAAAATATTAAAATGTTCTGACTTTCGTTAAAAGCTGAGGCTGTACAGGGGCTACTCAGTACACATAAGGACAAAACAACAGGACAACACAAACAAAATTATACTGGCCATGGAGCCAGTCGCCAGAACCTCGTTAGTCTTCAGTCCAGGGTGTACTAACGTGGAAGTGAGGTTGACATTTGGGTGTACTACGTGGAAGATCACCCCTTACACTCCGTGACCTGTATGAATGCTACGGCCGAATGCAGGACCAACTCCACCTCCTAGAAAAATGGACAACGCGATGGAGAATACAGCCAAACCCTAGCAAGATTGTAGCCGTTATCTTCAGAGCAAGACGACCGCAACAACTGCGACGCCTCGCCCTACTAGGAGAGCGCATAGACTACCAAGAGAGCACCAAAAACCTCGGGCTAATACTTGACTGCCGGCTGACACGTAGACAACATCTGCCACGTACCAGGGCGAGACTAGCGGGCACTCTACCCCATACTCAGAGCACTCACACTCTTCATAGAATCAAGGCTGCACATTTATAAAACATTCATTCAACCGCTACTGCTGTATGCCATTCCAGCCTGGCACCAGGTGGAGCCAACAACATTCAAGTAGCTGCAGGTCATGCAAAACAGAGCTGCAAGAATCGTCGAAGGACTCGACCGCAAGACCAGAATCATCCAGATCCATGAAGACCTGAACCTCGAGATGCTGCAGACCCAAACAGGTACAATAACACACACCTTCTAACGAACCACCAGAATGTAGCTGTACGCAGCACAGGAAAAACACCAATCCTGCGATGGAAACATCGCACACCGTACGATCCTAGGAATGAAGCTAGACTTCTATAACCCGAACCCAAAGCCAACACACAAGGAACCCAGTGTGCTAAACATTTTACTTCTTCCATTCCCATGTTTATTGTTTATTCCCATGCTTACTATGTATTCTCATGTATTTTCCCCTGTACTTTACAATGTAATGTACGAGGGTCACTATTTATATTTTGTGCCTTGGCAACACTGATTGAAGTTAGGCGCGATTTGACGTTTGCATGGAATCGTCTGGCATTATTGACCATAACGTACTTCAAATGTTTTGTCAATAGCTTGATTTGTGGTGTTTATGTTGCCTTGGAGATTGCGCGACATCAATAAAATGGAATTAACTCGTGAACATTTTCGTGCGATGATGTTTTACGATTTTCGACGTGGATTATCAAGACAAGAGTGCATCGATCAACTTACTTCCACATTTGGAGATGAAGCACCATCCTTTGCCACTGTGAAACGCTGGTATAACGAATTTAATCGTGGCCGAGATTCGCGAAGGTCGTCCAAAATCAGTTGTTGTTCAAGAAAACATTGATGCTGTGCAAAATCTAATACTGCAAGATCGTCATGTGACACACTGTGAGATTGAGGCAACCATAGGCATTAGTTCCAACAGCATATATAAAAGATTACATGATCATTTAGCTGTGAGAAAGGTATGTTCTCGTTGGATCCCACACAATTTGACGAAAACTCAAAAAGACGCTCGCGTCAATTGGTGCAAACAAATGCTCAATAAATACAATCGTGGTGCTTCAAAAGACGTATATAAAATTGTAACAGGTAACGAATCATGGATATATGCATATGAGCCGGAACGTAAACAGCAGTCGACTGTATGGGTGTTTCAAGATGAACCCAATCCAACAAAAGTTGTTCGCGCTCGAAGCACATCGAAACAAATGGTCGCCTGTTTTTTCGGGAAAACTGGTCATGTGGCAACTGTGCCTTTAGAGGAACGTAGAACGGTCAACTCTGAATGGTACACAACAATGTTTGCCAGAGGTCTTCGGTCAAATACGGAAAACAAACAAACGCCGTCGGATCATTCTTTATCAAGACAATGCCAGCTGTCACACATCTCGTCTAACAACCGACTTTATGAACAGTCAAAAAATCGAATTGATGGGTTATCCGCCGTACAGTCCTGATTTGGCGCCCAATGACTTCTTGTTCCCGAATGTCAAGAATAAATTGCGTGGACAATGATTTTCGTCGGCGGAAGACGCCGTTGATGCGTTCAAAAACCATATTATGGAGGTGTCTCAAGAAGATTGGAAAAACTGCTTTCACAAATGGTTCGAACGAATGCAAAAGTTTATTGACCATAAAGGAGACTACTTCGAAAAACAAAAGCAGTTTTCAATGCCAAATTCCTGTTTTTTCATTGTTAGGCTCAAAATATAAATAGTGACCCTCGTATACTCCCATCTCACGTAAACTCTGTATCATGCATCCCAAACATTGTCACCACGCAATGTTCCTATAACCTATAACCCCAACGAACCACACGATGCCGTCCTGCCATATCAGTCCTCCAAGGAGGAACCACACAATCGATAGGCTAAACAAAAAAGAGCCTCCCAGAGGGGACAAAAATCCTCTCCAAACCCCATCCGCCCCAGCCAAATGAAGGGGCTAAACCATTTCTAACGGCCTATCAAAGTTGCAGGGAGTTGCCACCAGAACAGAATTCATTCAAACTATCATATACTCACAAATACCTATCTTTAAAGAGTGATTAAGACGTAAGTCGTAAAAAGATGGCTGCACCAAGTGCACCGCCAAGCCTACCAGAGCCAGCGAGTAAGCCTGATACAAACAAAGCTAATGTTAGTAAAGTGACAGGGGGCCAGAAAAGAAAAGGACCCAAATTCACCAGAAGGCCAATGAGAAGACCACCAATCAGTGGAGTGTCATCACGAGTGGTTATAACAACTACCGAGCTCCCAAGAATTTTAGGCGACCCAGCTGAGATAAAAGAAGATCCAGCTTACATGACAGCCATAGGAGATTTTCCATCATCGGAAGTAGTGGTTATGGACGGGTTGACAATCATCAATTGGGGTTCAAAAATACCTCAAAAACTCACTTTCTCTCCACGTTCCGCGCCTCATTTATTGCGCTGACGATGTTTCGCAGCGAAGAAAACAGCACCAAAACATCAAAAACTCACTTTACTCATTTGGGGTTCACCAAAACCTCAAAAAAAAAAAAAAACTCGCCTTCTCTCCACGTTCCGCTCCTCATTCATTGCGCTGACGATGTTTCACAGCGATGAAAACAGCATCAAAAAACTTTAAAAAAAAACTCACTTTCTCTCCACGTTCCGCGCCTCATTTATTGCGCTGACACAGCGTGATGAGTAAATAATGCACTCTCTCATCCTTGAAGGATGAATGCATCTTATCGTAATTTTTTTCCAAGTCCGGGACCAATGTTTATATATCGTGACCTTTTGTAAACCTCTCTCTCTGTCGCGCGCACACACATATGCGCGCGTGCCTGTATTGTGTGATGCAAGCAAACAAACAAAAATAATAATTGTTTTTTTTTAGTAGACCCAAATTGGAGAGAGTTCACCAACCGAAAGTGAGGCTCGCCTTAATGGTTTTTTCTTGTAAGGCATAAGCCTCATTTTCTCGCAGTGTTGCCAACACCTCACTCGATCACGATCTTACGTGATATAACAACCTATCTTACGATTTTTTTTACGATCTTCAGTGATATAACTTAACCTATCATTTATTCTTTTTATTTGCACACCGAACTGTAGTAGACCCAAATGGAGAGAGAGAGTTCACCAACCGAAAGTGGGGCTCGACTTAATGGTTTGCTCTTGTAAGACACAAGCCTTATTTTCTCGCAATGTTGCCAACATCTTACTCGATCACGATCTTACGTGATATAACTTAACCTATCTTACGATTTTTTTTTTTACGATCTTCAGTGACCTATCATTTTCTTTTATTTGCAGCATCGACGTCGGACGACGACCTAAACCAGGCGCGGCATTTTTGGCATACTCTGTAATTGTTCGTGATGGGTTGCAACGAGGAAGGTTCGGTGCCTACGAGTATAACTTTCAAATCCGAAGAAATGAGCGTCGGGGTTGTGTTGGTCAGCGTTTGCAGGAAACACATCGTGTGGCAAAATTCGCAGCACGAGTCCGGTACGTCGCAGCAGGAGAATTCGATGCGAATGTTGCCCGGGATGAAATGGAGCAGGCACGCTTCGTTCTCCTGCGGGTCGATCTGGTCGAGAATCAAGCTGAATCCCAACTTCGGCGAAACGACCGCTTTCACGGTGTTGTTCGTTTCGGTTCCAAATAATTGCCGGGCTCCGAAATTGCGATCTTTCATGTGAAAATAAGAAAAAAGCGTTCGCACGACTTCGACCCACGGTGCGGGGACCTTCACCCAGTTCACGCGCTCGATACGCTCCCGAACGAACGCGGAATTCTTTTTGGGAAAATAACGTTCTTTGCTCGCGTCCAGGTTGAGAGAATCGATGTACGCGGCCCACGACCACACTTGG
This sequence comes from Lepisma saccharinum, assembly GCF_977018435.1. Classification (NCBI taxonomy): domain Eukaryota; kingdom Metazoa; phylum Arthropoda; class Insecta; order Zygentoma; family Lepismatidae; genus Lepisma; species Lepisma saccharinum. The sequence continues at coordinate 12,220,306 of NC_139240.1, forward strand.
TGGTGCTGCTGCTGCTCGCTGCCACCCTCCACGATCTGGTGGAAACGAAAATTATCGGGCAGGATCGTCCGTTCGAAGGTTTTGTACTGGGTCGATATTCTTTTTTCCGTCCTCAGGAGGCGCAGAAATTGAGTTTTGAACGCGTCAGTTTCGGTCACGTCCTGGTACAAATCTTTCAGGACGTTCAACTTGTTTTCCAAAACCGTATAATGCAGCACCAAGTAATTGATGTTGCAGTGTATGATGAAGAACGTCGGGATGATGCAGCAGAATCGATATATAAGACCCCAGCCGAGTAAGTAATGCGTGTGGAAACGATGCTGGGTCGTCCACGTGAATTCGTTGAGAACGTGGCCGTCGCAGACGGTGTTTGGAAAAATCGTTCGCAGGTACTTGGCCGGATCCTTTCCGAAAACCTTCTCGAAAACGTGACGCCAAACCAGAGCGTTGATGCAGTCGCTTTTGAAACTAGCCAGCTGGGAGCAGAGAGATCGAGCTTCCGCCCCAGATCGAATTGAGTCGCGTGCCTTTCCACGAACTCCAAGTAAGCCTTCGCCGTGGGGCACACGATGCTCGTGACGATCTGATTTTTGTATTCCCCGAGAAATTCTATATAAAATAACATACCTGAAATTCTATTTACAGTATAGATTGAATTTTTTTTAGTTTTGTAATCACCCCAAGAAATTCTATATAAAATAACATACCTGAAAATTGTATTCACAGTACATTGAATTTTTGAGTTTTGTAATCACCCCGAGAAATTCCATATAAAATAACATACCTGGAAATTATTTTTTTGGTTTGTGTGATCTGAGAAAGCATAATGGAATCCACCAGTTTGATCGAATGTGTTACTTGCGAAAAATTAATATCTAAAACTAATATTAGCAAGCACAGGGCAAGATGTAGCGAAACAGGTTCGAGAATTAATCGTTCCTTACCTTCTAAGCCTTGTGCTCGATGCGGAAAGATGATCAGCATTCCAAATTTAAGTAAACACCTCAAAATTTGCGAACCATCGACCGAACGAGGAACATTGAAAAGAAAAATCGATGATCCAGAAACGGAAGCTTCAACTTCCAAGCAAATTAAATTATGTAATGAACGCAAACCGATTAGATCTGCATTTAACCGTCATATTCAGGATTTCTCTTTTACTTCGTAACCCGGCTGCGACATTCTTAGTTTCTTGCGTGAAACGAAAACATCCGTGATAAATATTCTAAAAAATAAATTGGAAAATAATTCCATAAAAGTATACGTTGATCTATTTTCCGAATACGAAAAAGTCGATGGTACAACAAGTATTTTTTATCATCGAGCAAAAAACCAGGCTCTTCATTTGGTGGACGTCGATAATTTGGACGAATTTTATTCCGATCTTTCAAATGAGCTGGTTAAGAAACACGACGATTTCGAGGCTAAAGGGTCGGGATGGTCTCTGTGTGGAAGTCCTCACACGTTAACCGTTTACGTGAACCGATTCTCGCCTCTTCGCGCTTCCAGCTACGTTCCTCTTCCACCGAACATTCAACACAAGAGGGCTGTGTTAAATATACAGAACAGCGATAACAAGTGTTTTCTCTGGTGTGTGTTGGCGGAACTTCACCCGATTTATTGGTCAAATAATCCAGAACGGGTTTATCATTACAAGCAGCATGAACCTGAACTGGAAAATGCAATGGCTGGCATCGAATACCCGGTGACCATTTCTGATATATCAAAATTCGAAACACGAGCACGAGATGCAGAAGGAAAACGCTTAATCATCAACGTGTATTCCTATACGTTGGATAAACATGTCGTGAATCCCGTCAGGATAAGCGATGTCGACGATGATGATGCTCGTGTGATTAATCTTCTTCTAATTTCAAACGACAGTGTTCACCATTACTGTCTCATTCGTTCACTATCACGCTTGGTCAGAAGTCAATCAACCAAGTATGCAAACAACATCGAAGTTTGCCCAAGGTGTTTGACCATGTTCGACGATCGAAAACAACTCGATTATCGAAAATACACCGGACGTCAGATTGCTATCGAGAAACTTGCCGAACATAAAATATATTGCGGCAACAACAGACCGGTTCGAATGTTGATGCCCGAAAAGAACGAAGTGGAAGAATTCAAAATGCACAAGGCATTGTTGGAACATCCGGCCATCATCGTTGCTGATTTCGAGGCGTTCCTCAAACCACTCTCGTACTGCGATCCGGATCCCGAAGTTTCTTCCACCACACCTTACCAGCTTCACGAACCAAACAGTTTCGGTTACGTTGTCGTGCGACGGGATAAAATAGATGAACCGTACGTATACCGAGGACCCGATGCAATCGAACGCTTCTTCGAAAAGATGGTCGAGGAGGTTGGGAAAATTGGATGCATGCTGCGAACATCGAAACCGATGCTTCCGTTATCTGCTATCGAACTTCAAAATTACTACGACACCGTCAAGTGTCCTGTGTGCGATAACCACTTCACGGACGACAATCGTAAAGTGTTTCACCATTCGCATACGGACGGTCGCTTCATCAGCGGAATCTGTAATGCATGCAACCTCAAAATCCAAAAATCAAAATTCGTCCCCATATTCTTTCACAATGGCTCTAATTACGACTTTCATCCCTTAGTCAGGAAACTCGGATACGACGCTCAAAAATAGATATTCTTGCTCAAAACGAAGAACGATACATCTCTATAAGTAAGAAAGTTATGATTCCCGAGACTAAAAATACCATCGAGATGAGGTTTCTGGATTCGTACAGATTTCTCTCTGCCAGCCTGGACGCTCTTGCCAGCAAACTTTTAGACGAACAATTCAAAATTACAAAAGCTAGTTTTCCCAACGTAGACATAGAACTCGTTAGACGTAAAGGGATTTATCCTTACGAATATGTTAGTGATGGTTCTAAATTTAACGACGACGCTCTCCCACCTCCAAGAGAATTTTACAGCAGACTCAGAGAGAAAGGAATCACGGACGAAGAATACCAACACGCGCAACTCATGTGGGAGAAATTAGGATGTAGGACACTCGGAGACTACCACGATGCCTACTTAAAATTAGACGTGACGATACTCGCGGATGTTTTTCAAGCGTTCAGGAAAACGGCAACGAATATTTATAAATTAGATCCAGCGTATTTCTACAGCCTACCGGGATTAGCGTGGTCGGCAATGTTATTCCAGACAAAGGTCAAGCTGGAACTGATATCGGACGTGAACATGTTACTTTTCATCGAGAGGGGGATTCGGGGCGGGATGGTACAATGTGTGCAGAGATATGCAAAAGCCAACAACGTGCACATGAAAGAAGATTACGATTCAAATCGAGCATCGAATTACATTTCTACGCCTACGTCAATAATTTCTACGGGCATGCCATGGTACAGAAACTTCCTTACGGGGGATTCGAATGGGCATCAATAGACAGAAAATTTCGACGATAGTGAGTATGGCTTCTTCGCAGAGGTGGATATCGAATTCCCCGACCATTTACACGATCTGTTTAGCGATTTACCACCGGCATCCGAGTTCAAATCTTCGCCTCATTCTAATCAATGCCAGCTTTTATTGACTCTAGAGGGGAAAAAGAGATACGTTGTTAGTAGAGGAAGTGCCCGGGTTGACAAACCTCTTGTGAGGAGCTGAAGTGAGGAGCAGTGTTGCCAGCTCCTCACCCGAAAAAAATCACCAAGGTTTTTCTTGGTCTAACCTAGCCTAAAGCAAGGAGCTGGCAATCTTGCTTGAGAGTTCACAAACCGGAAGTGGGGCTCAGGGGGCTCGCAGTGTTGCCAACTTCTTACTCGAAAAAATTACCAAGGTTTTTTTTTGGTCTAACCTAACCTAAAGCAAGGAGCTGGCAATATTGCTTGAGAGTTCTGCAACCGGAAGTGGGGCTCGCAGTGTTGCCAACACCTACTCGAAAAAAAAATCACCAAGGTTTTTGTTTTGGTCTAACCTAACCTAAAGCAAGGAGCTGGCAATTTTGCTTGAGGCTTGTTTTACAGTGCATAAAGCAAGGTTGCCAACCTACTGGTATTTTTGCCATAGTTTTTTACAAAAAAGAGAGAGGAGGGAGAGAGGGAAGAGTTAAACAGCCGACAGTTTACCTACAGCTTTTCTTGTCTAACCTAACCTCAAGCAAGGGGCTGGCAATTTTGCTTGAGGTTTGCTTTACAGTGCATAAAGCAATTTTTGCCAACCTACATATACTAAACAAAGAGAGCCGGCACTGCCGTAAAAGAGAGAGATGGATGGATGGGAACACTGCACGGGTTCAACGTCATCAAATAAAAATCGCCTTAATGGTTTTTTCTTGTAAGGCATGATCTCTATTTTCTCGCAGTGCTGCCAACTCCTACCTACACTTTTTTTAGTTGGCAAGGGCTAGAGAGAGAGAAAAACTTATAGCTGGGAACAGTAATGAACGAATGCGCCATATCGTAATTTTCCAACTCCCGGGGGGGGGGCAATGTTTGTATATCGTAACCTTTGTAAACCTCTCTCTCTCTCACACACACACACACACGCACGCACGCACGCGCGCGCGCTTATGTATTGTAACACAAACAAACAAACAAAATAATAATTGTTGTTTTTTAGAATACCTGGACCCTAACCCCGCCAGGGTGCGTGGTGCCCAACCCAAAAAGGTTCTAACGGCTACGGCTCTAGATAACCGTACCTCTGTAGGGTTTCACGTGTTTTTTTTTCCCCCAAACTTCCATGAAACCCTACAGAGGACCTCCGTAATGCATGCAACGTGTACTAACGACTCTAGTGTTATTTGATGTTGTGATATTTTTGGATATAGAGTTTTATTGTGAGATATAGATAAAAATAATTGTTTATTATAATATTTTCTTGATGAAGATGGAGAATGTATGTGCGTGTTACAAATAAAGTTGCATGCTTATTTTTCTAGTGTGTGTGTATGTGTTTTTGATGTTTCGACTGCATCTGAAACGATAAAAAAATTTCATTGTTAATTTTCACGTGTAAAAACAACAACAAATTTTTTGTGCAAGTTTTCTGATTGTCTCTCGTGCTATAGTGCAAAAAAGATATTGTAACTGATAACTAATGAAATTGACATTTGTAACTGATCTGAACTAGTGAAATTCGTATTGTGCTATTGTAACTGATTGTGCCAGTACAAAAAATTTCTTATTGTGCAAGAAAATAGATGTTAAAAACTTGTTAAAACTGCTCTGCGACTCTCTCGTTCTTCACGTCGTAGGCGAAGGACTTCTCTGCAATCAGGATGACACTGCATAGGGTATCCTCGGGCAAGGCATCGTGGAACTCGCAGACGACCTTGATGTTGGTTCGATCGTTGACCACAACCTTCTTTCTCTTAGATGTGTTGATGACGGTCATGGGTCTCCGTGCTTTGAACTCGCTGGGCGTGTAGTACATGTCCACGCTTCCCTCGGTCACGCGTTTGTAAGCCGAGAACGCTTCGTAAAGTTTGAGGTAATCGTTTTTGGTCACGTCGAGGTTGTAATTCTCGCGCGGGAACACTTCGTTACGTCCATTCTTCAGATAAACGTTCTTGATCTTGCAGTCGTCAAACTTGCTGGAATCTTTTTCCTGATTCTTGTCCCTCCCGGTCTGAAAGAGCACTACGACGAAATCTGGCATGTCGAACTGTATGTTGTTGAACTGCGTCGTCACGTCGAATTCCATGTGACTTCCCGACGCCATCTTCTGCACGCACTGGTAACCGTGAAAGTGAATCGACACCTGCGGACTTTTCAAGATCTCCGCTTTGTACTTGAGGGCGTAGTTCGTTTCGTATTCCACCACCGGCATTCTCAATTCCATGCTTTGGATGACGCACTTGGCCGCTTCGGGTAGAGTGTTGGCTATCGGCGTGGTGCCGTCCGGACCCAAAGTAGCGTATCGCATCAGTGCGTCGTTGTCGTTGGCCGCTCTTCGAAACGTGACCCTCAGTCCCCCCTTCCACATGATCTCCTTGTAGTCCGAGAAGAATCCCGGCAGCAGACGCATGGGAAAAAGCACCGTGTGACTTCTCGTCGATATTTTGGCCCCGGCTTCGAATCCCCCGGCCTGGTAGTACGCCGCGTCAGTTTTGGACAATTTCAACGTTCCCACCGCCGTCGACGTGATGCCTGGATAATCGATTCTGTCGATGACGGTGTTGTGTTTCCTCACCTCCACCTGCGAGAACAGGTGAGGCACGAAGTTGTCCACGAGTATCAAGTTTGCTGCTGCGGGAAACGCGTCTCCGCTTTCTTTCTTCACCACGTCGAATTGAAGGTAGAGGTCCGCTCTGTGAGGATGAATGAACCCGTCGCCTACGTCCACGTCGTATTCGATCTCCCTGTTCGCTTCGTTCAGATTGGCGAACGTGCGACGGTTGGGAGGGAAAGATTGCAATTCGTAACTTTCGATTTGCTCCATTCTCACTATGTATGGTTATTTATTATACGTTGATCTCCACGATGGCCGTCGTAGTGGCACCTGCGAAATCCACCACGTCTCCTTTCTCGTTCGTCACCACCAACTCTATGTCGTCTATGCGGTTGCGACATACTGGAAAATAGATCGGCGAAGAGGGCGTGTAGATGATCGGTTCCATGAACTCGGAACTTGGTTTGAACGTGGCTATGATTCCCGTCTGCTTGTGACTTCCTAACAATCCGTCCGAAGATTTCGTGATCATGCCTTCCGCCACGTTACAGTGTACGTTCAGAGTCTCTATGGCCAAGAATTTAGGAATGTTGGTTGCTACGTGCTTGATGCCAGCTTCGAGTTTGGTGTCGTTCTCGAAACCTAAAAGTTCTCCCATGGTGCCCAGGTCCACGGTCTCCGTTGCGGACAGGATTTCCACTCTGTGCGTGACCGAATTTTGAGAAAGGTATGTGCCTTTGGGTAATTGAGCTTGCAAAGTGGAAAGATTGTATTGTCCTGGCGTGACGACGATGTGTTCGCTTCCGACGCTAATTTTGTTGTTGTGCTGCGTGACGTTAGGTATGAGGTACATGCTGTAGAATGCACGCAGAGCCACGGATTTAGGATAGACGATGTCGTCGTGCAGCGTGAGTTTCAAGATTGAAGATTCGCTCGTGAGATGGAACACGCCCATCCTAGTGATGCTGTTTGAGGTTCCACAATGCTTTCTGGAAATCCTCGATCGTAGGGTTATTTATTTTAGAGAGAAACGCGAGCACGGAGAGGCAGAGATGGCCGCAGTTCACGTCTCCGAAATTTTGAATGCGTTCGTCGTTGTAGTATATAGAGGTTTTGTTCGTTTTCAGATAATGAATTAAATTTGTAGGTGGAACACCTCCGAAAGAATCGAAAACGAATGCTTTATCATCATTGTTTTTGTGGTAACATATCCAATGCGTGCCTGGATTTTCTTGACCGTCCAAGTTGACTACTCCGCATTCTCTTCTTTTAACGCTTGAAGGTAACGAGTCGGACATGAAAACTCCTCTGAAGTGTTTGATTCGTAACGGTTCGATCAGAGATTCAATGTCTCGGTTGGTGAGTGCTTCTGTTTCTTTTTTTTAAACTTCTTCATCACGCCCTTCCCTTTCTTCTCCATGGCCAGGTTGTGACGTTTCTGTTCTTCCAATTCCGCCTTGTTCTTCTTCGAGTCGATGACGGTTTTCGCGATGGCGGCACTTCCGCCGGCCAAACTTCCAACGGCCCCCAATGCTGCCAGGATGGCCGGGATGCTGAATATGAAACCTCCGATCTTTTGCGGTTTCCGCGAACGCTGCAATCTTTTCAATTGAGGTGTGCTGAGCAGCAATTTCATTCCATGTCCTTTCGACAAGCAAGAACGTTTCTTCTCGCGTTGTTTCTTGGTGAGTAACCCATCGAGGGCACCTAGATTTTTAAGATTGGAGTATGGTATCTGGTACACGACACCCTTGGGCTTCATGTTGATGCTCTATGTGTTATTTTCACGGTATGTTATTTATATATATATTCTGAGATTTTTTCTTGTGTAGTTTTTTACGGTATGTTATTTATATATTTTCAAGGCCTCGCAGTCGTTACACAAATTCTATAACGTGCTTCGTTTTCTTGCCAAGAAGTTCCTTTGTCCCCTTGTACACGATTCGAGTTTTGTTCTCGATTAAAATAGATAGCTTCTCGTCGCATAACATGTTAGCGTATCGATCTGGTAAAAATAGACTGTATTGTGCGTTGAGCAACAGGCGTACCTTGGGACCATACTGGGTAGAAACGATTGAACCGGAAGTTATCGTGTAAGGTTTGTCGACTTCCAATTCCTGAATTTTTACATACTCAACTGACAAATTTAGCATTTGTTTTAATGCTTGGAGATCACTTATTTTTTCGGTAGTCATATCAAAAAAAATTTCAGAGTGTTAGAGAGAAATTTAATTGTTTTTCACGATGTGTGTTATTTATATATACCGAAGATTATTTTTTTTTCACGATGTGTGTTATTTATATATCAAGTTTTTTTTTTTGGCACGTATATATATTATTATTTTTTTAACAGAGGAAGAAAGTCCGTGCTTCGGAAAACGCGATGATGTGCGTAATGATATCTTCCTTCTCCTGCATAGACTTGTACCAATCATCAGTATACCGTCTTCTTCCCTGCATCGCCTCGTGCAGTTCCTCCGACCTCTCGTTCAATTTTTCCCCTGCAGCCGAAAGCAGAATGTTGAGATCACTGCACCTCAGGCCGCTGATCCCCCGAAGATGGTCCTTGAGAACCATTTCACAAGGGATGCGAAATTCCGGCGTCGTTCTTGCTATGATTACAAGTTTATTAACATCTCCGTTAACTACCTTTTTGAATATTTTAGATAGTAGCTCGGGTGGCAAATCAGTTATGCAAGCCATGTTGTTTTTTTTTTTACTGTATGTTATTTATATACCCCACCCCAATTTTTGTTTCGTGTTCATGGCGATGGTGGTACCCAGTGCGGCGACCCGTTCACCCAGCGATGCGTCTCTGCTCACGAATCTTTCGAAAGCTGCGTGCTCTAACTTTCTGTCTGCTTCGTGACGTGCATCCAGATCTGCCTGCGTGGTGTTGTAAGCAATGTCGTGATCTTTGCATGCCGCGTCCAACGGATTCACGCCCTTGTCTCCTCTCTCCAATCTTTTCTCGAGTTTGGTACCTGGTCCGCAGTACTGGTAGCCAGGTAAATGCATCTCGAAAGGTAACTTGTTGATGATGTCGTTCACGAGTCCCTTTCCTTCGGCCACGTTCCAAAATTTCGGAGGCAGCGTGTTGATGATTTTGATCAGGTAACCTATGCCCTTGTCGTCGTTCACGATGAAGTTGGAAAGTTTCGTGCTGATCATGTCCACGATGCCAACCTTCTCGTTGTAGAAATTACGGTTACCTGCATTCTCTTCGCCGGCTATCACCAACAATCGGTCCACGAGTTTCCTCACGTCGTCCACCCAAACGAATTCTTTGGGTAACGTGTTGTAGCGTTTGACGCCGCTGCCTGTTTTGACCTGGTTCCAAATCGGTTTGATGAGATTCCTGTACTTCTCGCCGCTGCTCGATTTCACCCTATTCTGCGAGGCGTCGTTGTTCTGGTACAAGGCATCCGTCATGATCAGAATTTCCTTGTAACTCTGGTAATCTTCGTCGGTGTAATCTTTCGGCTGCTTTTTGGCAACGAGTTCCCACAGTCCCACCGTACCCGGATACCTGTTCCAACTATCCTTGTCGCCTAAATTGACTTTAATGTCGTTGCCTTCGAAGGTCACCTTCGATTTCCCAATCTTCCACACCACACCGCCGCCTTCGCTGGTTTCCATGCTGGGATACAATCCGAACACTTCATCCTTGTCGAATTTCCCCGTGCTCAGGTAGTCTCGTGCCAAAGGTCCCAACTCGATTTTATCCGAAGACGAGGACGTGCTACCTATAGCTCGACGTCGTGCCGGTGCATCCTTCAGTTCGAACGGCGTCGAAGGAATGCTTGAAATAGGCGTGGGTACAGCGTAAGTTTTAGCTGCGAGCGGTACGAGTTCATTAATCAAATTTTTATTTTGTTCCGTGACACTTTTAATTTCTTTACCTAGACCGCTGATGGCATCGATCACAGGTTGATCCTGACGTTTCTTCTCTTCGTAGAATCCGCGATTCTCGGATTTCCAACCTTTGAAGCGTTTCGCGAGGTAATCGCGAAGCTTGAGATTTCCGTCTTCGATTTTTCGTTTCGTCATGACGTTATTTATACACGTCGTTTCTCACAACGTTGCAACGTTTAGAAAGTTGTTGATTTTGTTTCTGTATTTTCCGTTGTTGGGTTTTCTCGTCATGTCGATCGTCACAAATCCGAAATCGTCACCGTTCCAGCAAGTAGAGCAGCAGCGTTCCGAAAATTGATTGTAGTTCATGTCTCCGCCTACGTAGTCATCGTACGCGTGCTTGAGGTTGGTGTGATCTTGACGAAACAAACATGAAATTAGCGTTGTCGCGTACTAACTGTTTTGGAATTTTGGAAAACGTTTGAGCTAGGTAGAAGCAATCCATTCCTTTGTGACGACCTTGCGTGAAAAAGTTGCGAATTTCATTTTGATTTTCCAGGATGGCGTCGTCGAACACAACAACTGAATTTTCACGACAATCGTCGAGTGGTTTTATTTCCGAGGCGAACGTTGCAATGTCCAGACCATCGTACAGTTTCATCAGTTGCTGGTATTTGGATTGCTCCAAACTTTTCGAGAACACGTACAGGTGCCTGTTCTTCCAATTTAACCAATTCGGTGCAAGGAGAAAATTGTCCACGAGCAGTGTCGTTTTCCCACACCCCGAAGGACCTACGATCAGACAGCGGATGCTGTCGGGAAGCAACTCGCCGTTCTTTTTCTTCGTTTGACTTTCCGGATCCGGTAGACGCTTCACCACGTTCCACGTACTTACAAGATCACTTCGTCCGCGTCGATCCAACTCTTTTCCGGAAGTCCCAGCCATTTGACAAACAGTTTGTCACCTTTCCTACGCAATACTTTCTCGATGAGGTACGTGTTGGGGTGTTTCGTTTTAGAGAGTTCCTCTTCGTAAAATCTTCCTTTCAAAATCTCGCCGCTACTATCTTTTATTATATACGTGTGTCGGTTTCCGGGTAGAACTCGAACCACGGTAAAAAGTTCCGTGCTCCAATTTTTTGTGAATCCCTTCTCGAAGGTGTGTTTGAATTTGCTGATCCTCACCCGGTCTCCAATTTTGTATTTAGCTTTTTTTGTCGTGGGTGTGTACTTTGGACAGTAAACTGTAGAAATTAAACGCTGCTCGTCGGACTTGGTAACGTCGGCTGGCTTCATGCCTATCGTTCTGTGTACCGTATCATTATAGGTGTCGACGAGTTCCGGCAGGATGTCGACCCATTTGTAATTTCCCCGAAGCGTGAATCGTTTCCACATGTGTGTTTTCAAGGTTCGATTGAATCTTTCCACGATGCTGGCTTTGATGTGACTGAAGGTCGAATAATGTCGAATGCCATGTTTTTGAATAAACTTTTGGAATACGGCGTTGTAAAATTCTTTACCCTTGTCCGTTTGCAGAAACCGTGGTCGTCTGCCGCCGCTTTCGCGAAAAATTGTCTTGAATGCTTCCGTGACGCACGTTCCCGTTTTGGCTTTCAAAGGTAGAGCCCATGCGAATTTCGAAAACGTGTCTATGACGGTGAGAAGGTACTTGTTGCCCTTGTTCAATTTATGTACGTTTTTCAAATTGCCGCTGCTCATCTCCACGAGATCGCTTTGCCAGAGGTCGTCGATGCCCTTGGTTACCACAGCCAAACGTTCGTAGTTGCGGCGTGCAGGTTTATGCAATTCTTCGACGATGGCTTGCCTAGACATTTTTTGTTTAGAGATTAAGTTTCAAGAGAAGCACAAGCGTGATGGGATTCAAAGAGGGCGGCACTTCGCTCGTGTTTTGAATGATCAGCTTATCGCCGGCACTCACGTCGAAAACGGTGAGATCTTCGTCTTCGTGTATTTCATACATGTTGCGCGTTTCGTTCCAACGTGCCAGAGGAATGTTTCCTGCTTTCTGGACACCACGATTCGATATCAAAGTCATGGTAGGAACGCTAGCTTCTCTACCGTGAGACCAGTACGAAAATTCGTTTATCTGAATCGTGCCATCGAGGAGAAACTTGTAGTACGGATGATAAGGATGCAACATGTACAGTTTGTTGCCTTCGACGAACGTGGAGATTCTCTGTTGATTGGGTACGCTGTTGATTTCGATGGCTTGCAGAAAATGCAGTTTAGCGAATTTAGTGTCGACGCCGATTACTGTGAACTTGTCCGAGTTTATTTTCGATGGGCAGCAAATGCTCGACTATGGTATCCGTTACGGTAGAAAACTACGGTTTGATTTTCACTTCCACGTTCAACTGCTTGTAGTTTTCGTTGAGTTCTTGCAACTTGGCACCGAAAGAGGCCAGCGTCGATTCCTGCGTGGATTCCAGCACTCCAACTTGATCTCTGATGTTGACGACGATGTTCTGAAGGTTCTCGACTTGATTCAATTTCGAGCTCTTCTCGGTAAGATCGTTCACGATGCTTCGCATCTCTGTAAACTGCGTGTGAAGGTCGGCTACGCTCTGGGAAGTGGGCAGCGTCGACACCAGCGAACTAATTTCGTCTCGAATCTGTTCCACGTTCGCCGTTTCCGTTTCCAGTCGTTTCAGCATTCGAGATATGTTTCTTTTCAAAGCGTGCAATTCTTTGGAGGTGGGGAGATTGGCCACTTTACTCTCGAGATCGCTCAACGAACTTTTGATGTCGCTCGAATCGGATAGTGCCGTCACCGCCGTTTTCAATTTTTCCAAATCTTCGCTCGAAGGCACGCTCGTCCGTAACGATTCCAAGTCACCCTGTATGTTGTCCAGTACGTGATGAAAATGAGCGAGATTCGTTTCGACGTTCAAATTTTCTAAATATTCGATCTTCTGCTGAACCGTGCTCAACGTGTCTTGAATGCTCGTCAACGCTCTCGCTTCGGCGTGAATATTTTTAATTTCTTCGTTGATCAATTCTAAGGACGCCTGAAGCGTAGCGATGGTGGTTTGAATGTGTTCGAAATCTTGATAGGCCTCCAATTGAATTTTTATGTTCGCGACGCTTTTACCGATGACCTGCAGTTCGTCCGACGATGGTAGGTTCGTCATGGTATCTTCCAAAGTCTGCAACTTGGATTTAATTTCTTCCAACGTGCTGGTGAATTCTTCTTGTAATTTGGAAACGACGACATGCAAGCGTTCTGCGTCTATATCGTTCACGACGGTTTGAAGTTCGGAGAAATTCTTTTCGATTGCGGAGTTCGTTCTTCGATTTCGAGTTTCAATTTTTCCAAATCTTCATTTTTCGATTGAAATTGCTGTAATTTGGCCAAATCATTTTGAAGCGAATCCACGCTCAACTGTATATTTTGAACGCTGTCGTAAGAAGGTACGTCGACATAATTTTTTATGAGCGTTTTCAGTTCGGAATCGATTTTCAGAATGGGGTCGAGACATTGCGTTTGGAGCGTGGCGATTTCCGACTCTAAACTTTTGTTTAAGGTTTCCTGCAAAGCGATCAAATCGGTCCTCAACTTCTTAACTCGAATGTCCAGCATGAGAATCTCTTCTGCGTGGTCTACACGCTTGGTGTTGCCGAAAATGTCGTTAGGCATTTTTGGTTAACGGTTATTTATAATAGGATAGACGATTCGTAATTCTACGAAGAGAGGAATAAGTTTGTCGTAATCTCCGAGGAGTTCCATGTAAAGATAATCTCCTGCGGAAACATCGTACGTAATGTTAGAAAGCATCTTGTCGTGCTTAATTCGAAAAATGTTCTTGCCGGTAGAAATTTTGATTTCGCCTGCGTTTTCCGGATTCACGGTGATTTGAAGTTTCCCGTCGATCGGAATTTCGTAGAAATGTAAATTGTTATTAAAAACATAAAACATCTTGCCCACATCGTCATTCAGTTTCGTCCAAATGCTGTTGAGGTGAATGATCAACAGACCGTTGAGTTTAGGTAACACGGAAGGTAGGACTTCATGATCTGGTATGGTTTCCATAATGATCTGTTTTTTGAAACCGAACAAATTCATAGGCATGCTGGTTATTTAAGAATACGGTCAAAGTTTTTTGTAATGACAGTCAAAGTGTTTTTTTTTGTTTTGTTTTGTTTTTATGAATCTTCTGTTGAAGATGGACATATGTTGCAGGTTTTGCTTTCTGCTAAGCGATAGTGCCCCCACGGCAATGTGTGAATACCACACTCGAGGACGCACCTCTTGTCGTCGTTGGGATCCAGCGCAATTTTTCTAACTTTGTTTGTGGTCAACACATGGTCGACGCTCTGGATGCGCTGTTCTGCTCTTAGAACCGACGACCTGGTCTTGAGGCAATCGACGAAGTCCTCGAATGTGAGATGCTCCCGAACCACCTGTCTGCCGACACCCTTGGCCTTCTTGGTAACGCTGCCCTCGGCTTTGATGGCATAGGCCTTGGCGCGAAGACCCGTAAACTCGAGAATTACATCACCGTCCTTCTCGTCTTTGAGTTTGCCAGGCACTTTTTTGTTTCGGGGCAGGATGCCGTACTGGTTCGGCTGGGGATAGCCCGAGGTGTCGAAGAGGTTAACCAAAGCTGGTACCGTGACTATATCCCTGTATGCATCGGCTGAGTGGACGTGGTACACCAAGCTGTCCGTGTCCGTGTAGAGAAGCGAGATGTTGTGGCTATAATGTGGACGTAATATGTCGTAGTACGTCTCGAACATGTGCAGCTTGCTCAGGTCTAATACTGAGGCACCAACATAAATTGGCTTGTCGAGCCTCACCTCACTCTTCCTCATATGCACCAGAGCAAGCTGCTCATTATAAATGGTCCTCGATTTGAATAACGGGTTTGCCACGAGCCTGCGACATTGTGCTTTCCTCGTTACCAATTTTATGTCCATGCGATTCCGTACATTCTCCATAGTTTTGCCAAACACCGCATTGTTCATAAGCTTGAAGAAATCCTTATCGAGCTCGGACGTGGCTGCGGTGCGGTGTTTGGTGTTGACTTCAATATATGGACGCAACCACGGAGAATGCTCGAACTTGAGGATGCGATGAACTGCGTGGACCGCGACCCCTCGCTGCATCAGCCACCGGAGATTCTGGTAGTGTAGGACGTAATTCTTCTTGGGCTCGAAATCCATGACGAGCTTCTTCTGGTTGGAATCGGGTGGACACTTGAGCTCGGGTGCAGGGGGGAGATCGCTGAACAAATCCTGCAGCTTCTCGGAGAACTCAAGGTCCACCTCGGCGAAGAACCCATGTTCCGAATCGTCGAAGCTTTCGACGTCGAAGTTGGAAGGGTCAGCCCACTCGAAGCCTCTAAAGGGGAGTGGCTGCATCATGGAGTGTCCGTAGAGGTTATTGACGTCCGTGTGCATGATGTAGCTGGACGGTTGTGAGGGGTCGTAACCGGTGGCCATGTGGTGATTGTTGGCGCGCGAGTGTCGCTGCGACACCTGGACCATTCCACCCCGCACGGCACGTTCCACAAACAGCATCATGTCCACGTCCGAAAGAAGCTCCAGCTCGATCTTCGTCACCAGAAACATGGCTGACCACGCCAGTCCGGGGAGACTATAGAAGTAGGCAGGGTCCAGCTGGTAGATCTTCATGGCGGTCGCACGGAACGTCTGGAACACGTCGGCGAGGAGCGTCACATCAAGTCTGAGGTAGGCGTCGTGGTAGTCCCCGAGAGTTCGACAGCTCAGCTCGCGCCACATGGATTGGGCATGGTGATATTCTTCGTCGGTGATGTTCGAGCCGCGTAGCTGACTGTAGAACTTCGCCTGGGGGGGTAGCGACGTCTCCGCGAACTTGGAAGGGTCTGTGATGTATTCGTAGGGGTAGACCCCCTTACGCTTGAAGAGACCTGCGTCCAAGTGCGGAAAGTTTCCGGAGGTGATGAGCATTTGCTCGACGCTAAGCTTCCCTGCGAGAGCATCGAGGCTGGCCGGGAGGAACCTCAGGGAGTCGAGGAAGCGAAGCTCGACGGTAGAATGTGATCCTGGGATCGACACTCGTTTGCTCACACTGATGTAACGCTCCTCGTTCTGGGCAAGAACGTTGATTCCCTTGTTGTCGTATCCAAGATGCCTGATCAGGTGGTGGAAGTCGTACCCCGAGCCATTGTGGAAGAAGATCGGGATAAATCGAGGGTCCCGGGCCATGAGGTTGCATCCGTTGCACCATGGACCAACATATCTACCGGTAAAGTGATCGTGGTGTTGGACTTTACGGTTGTTGGCGGTGTACTCCTTGACGCAGACAGGGCAAGTGATGGCCTCGTCGTGTCTACGCTGATCGTCGGGGGACAGTGGGAGCATAGACTTGGGGGACAACAGTACCTTCCCTATCTTGATGGCCTCGACAACCATCCTCTCGAGGAAGTGTTTGGCTGCGCCGGGACCACGGTACACGTAGGGCTCGGGGGCGATGTGCTGGTCTCGTCGCACCACAACGTATGCATAACTCGAGGCCTCGTGGAGTTGGTAAGGGGTGGTGGAAGAAACTTCGGGGTCAGGATCGCAAGTGGACAGGGGTTTGAGGAAGGCTTCGAAATCCGCGATGATGATAGCGGGATGCTCTACCATGGCACCGTGCATGTGGAAACGCTCCACAGTGCCAGGTTTGGGCAAGACTGCCACACCCGGCTCGTTGGCATTGCAGTAGATCTTGTGACTGGCAAGCTTCTCTGCAGCGATGTTGGGGCCTCTGATGCGCTGATAATCCTGCTGTTCTCGATTATGAAATATTGACAAGCACCTGCGACACACCTCGACGTGGGTTTTGTCTTTGCTCTGTTGGCTCGACACCAACCGGGAGAGGGAACGGATAAGAGTGTAGTGGTGATGGGTCTCGTCCTTGATGAGCAGAAGGTGAATTTCCTGCGCACCATCAACGTTTACGTCGCTCACCCGGATGGGGTACACCACATTTTCGTCAGTGAGACCGTAAACGTTGATAGCCAACCGCGTACGAGCCTCGAACTTTCGAATGTCCGGGACCTCTACCGGGTAGTCGATCCCAACCATCGCATCTTCCAGCTCTGACTCGTAGGGTAGGTAGTGGTTAACTCGGCGTGGTTGGTTTTTCCAGTGGACAGGGTGCAACGCTGCAAGCACCGACCAGAGAAAGCACTTGGCGTCACTGTTCTGAATGTTCAGGACGGCCTTCTTTGCCACAATGGTAGGTGGTAAGGGGACGTAGCTGGAGGCGGAGAGAGGCACGAACTTGCAAAGTTTGACGCACAGTTCGTGAGGCTCGCCACACAGCGAACCCCCCGAGCCTTTAGCTTGATGTTCTTCTTGTTTTGCCACCAGCTCATCGGCAAACTGGTTGTAGATGACCTCGAGGTTGTTGACATCCGCCAGATGCAGCGTCTTCGCCTTGGTGTTGTGGCAGAAGCTGTAAATTTCATCGGACGGCTTCTTGTACTGGCAACGTAGCGATGCGTAGAATTTGGTGGAGTGCGTAGCCAGTGCATCGTCGAGGATGGAAATAATCTCTGCTCGCTTCTCCTCCAAAAAGCTACGCACGTCGCATGAGCCCTCCGAAGTGATGACAAAATCTTCTAACAACCGCTGGAAAGCAGACTGGTTCGCTTTCGCCACAGACTTGACGCGTTTGGCGGATGGTGGCGAGTCGGCTTCCGCTTTCCTCTTGGTCGAGCTGGTCGACGGTTGGGGAACAGGTGCTCCGACGACAACTTTGCATGATGTTATATGCCTCTTCAAATTATTAATAGTAATATGTATACCGCACCTGGGACATGATTTTTTAGCGGTTACACGCTTACCAGGTGCACAGGTACGACAATGTCTTGCAAAATTTTGGCTTGATATGGTTATCTTGCACACAGGGCAATTTTTCATGGAGCGCATTTTTTTTGGGGGGGGTATGTTTATTTATATGTGATCTGTTGGTGGTAGAGTGTTTACAAAAAAAATACCTTACGAGAAAAATTTTGTAGGCTAATTCTAATTAGTGTTAGTTTGAGGGGTTTATTTATATATGGGTGGCGTTGTTTTCCTCAAATATGTACTTTAATAGTTTGAGAAAAAAAACACGTGAAACCCTACAGAGGTACGGTTATCTAGAGCCGTAGCCGTTAGAACCTTTTTGGGTTGGGCACCACGCACCCTGGCGGGGTTAGGGGCCAGGTATTCTAAAAAACAACAATTATTATTTTGTTTGTTTGTTTGTGTTACAATACATAAGCGCGCGCGCGTGCGTGCGTGTGTGTGTGTGTGTGTGAGAGAGAGAGAGAGGTTTACAAAGGTTACGATATACAAACATTGGCCCCCCCCCCCGGGAGTTGGAAAATTACGATATGGCGCATTCGTTCATTACTGTTCCCAGCTATAAGTTTTTCTCTCTCTCTAGCCCTTGCCAACTAAAAAAAGTGTAGGTAGGAGTTGGCAGCACTGCGAGAAAATAGAGATCATGCCTTACAAGAAAAAACCATTAAGGCGATTTTTATTTGATGACGTTGAACCCGTGCAGTGTTCCCATCCATCCATCTCTCTCTTTTACGGCAGTGCCGGCTCTCTTTGTTTAGTATATGTAGGTTGTCAAAAATTGCTTTATGCACTGTAAAGCAAACCTCAAGCAAAATTGCCAGCCCCTTGCTTTAGGTTAGGTTAGACCAAAACAAAAACCTTGGTGATTTTTTTTTCGAGTAGGTGTTGGCAACACTGCGAGCCCCACTTCCGGTTGCAGAACTCTCAAGCAATATTGCCAGCTCCTTGCTTTAGGTTAGGTTAGACCAAAAAAAAACCTTGGTGATTTTTTCGAGTAAGAAGTTGGCAACACTGCGAGCCCCCTGAGCCCCACTTCCGGTTTGTGAACTCTCAAGCAAGATTGCCAGCTCCTTGCTTTAGGCTAGGTTAGACCAAGAAAAACCTTGGTGATTTTTTTCGGGTGAGGAGCTGGCAACACTGCTCCTCACTTCAGCTCCTCACAAGAGGTTTGTCAACCCGGGCACTTCCTCTACTGTTGTTCATTACTCGAATCTCCGATTCTTGATCGGGAAGGGTGCTAAGGTAGCGAATGTTAGAAGAGTCCTCAGGTTTAAACATTCCGAGTGGCTCAAACCGTACATTGAAACAAACACGCAACATAGGACGGTTGCCACTTCCGATTTAGACAAAGATTTTTTTAAATTGATGAATAACGCGGTGTATGGCAAGACGATGGAAAACGTGCGGAATCACGTAGACGTGAAATTGGTTTCGGATAAAAATAAATGCATGAAGTGGGTGGCCGATCCTAGATTCAAGTCGAGAAAAATTTACAATGAGAATTTGGCACTTTTCAATCTAGATATAAAATTGATGAAATTCAGAAAACAAATTTACGTTGGCGCAACGGTTCTCGACTTGTCGAAACTTTACATTTTCGAATTTCATTACGACGTGATGAAACCCTTCTTCAATGATAAGATATCACTTTTGTACACGGACACCGACAGCTTCATTTACAGCATACAAACACCTAACCTCTATGAAGACATAAAAAATCCTTCCATGCTTGAGTATTTCGATACTTCTGCATATCCTCAACCCAACAGATTTGGGATTCCTTCCCTCAACAAAAAAGTCCTAGGTAAACTGAAAGATGAATGTAACGTTGATATTATTGTCGAGTTCGCGGGTTTGCGTTCGAAGATGTATGCCATGAGAACAGAAAGTAGCGTCACGAAGAAAGCAAAAGGTGTGGGCAAGAATACGGTGGAGAACAAACTCACCTTCCACGATTACGTCGATTGCCTTTACTCACAATCGACGATACTAAGTATAGAACAAAGAATCCAAAGTGTAGACCACGTGATTACAACAAACAAAGTTAGGAAAGTAGCATTAGATCCGCATGACGATAAAAGATGTATTTTGTCTTGTGGAAACCACACGTTGCCTTGGGGACACTATCGTTTAGAAATTAGTAAAAATTGTAGGCAATGCAATTGAAAAATAATAAACTTTAACTGTCTCACATACACAATAAGTAACGAGCAAGGACAATGAATCTTTTTGGTTTCCGAAAGCAAACCAACATGGAAACTGTACACCGCACGACAGATCATGAATTTCTACCTTCCGTGTTAACTAAACTCAACGGTCTGTTGATCATTCACCTCAACAGCATTTGGACTAAATTGGATGAGGACGTGGGCAAGATTTTTTACGTCTTCAATAACAATTTACATTTCTACGAAATTCCGATCGACGGGAAACTTCGGATCACCGTGAATCCGGAAAACGTAGGCGAAATCAAAATATCTACCGGCAAGAACATTTTTCGAATGAAGCACGACAAGATGCTTTCTAACATGGCGTACGATGTGTCTGCAGGCGATTGTCTTTACGTGGAACTCCTAGGAGATTACGACAAATTCGTTCCTCTCTTCGTAGAATTACGAATCGTCTATACTATTATAAATAACCGTTAACAAAATGCGTAACGACATTTTCGGCAACACCAAGCGTGTGGACCACGCAGAAGAGATTCTCATGTTGGACGTTCGAATTAAAAAGTTGAGGAGCGATTTGATCGCTTTGCAGGAGACCTTAAACAAAAGTTTAGAGTCGGAAATCGCTACCCTCCAAACGCAATGTCTCGATCCCATTCTGAAAATCGATTCCGAACTGAAGACGCTGATAAAAAATTATGTTGACGTACCTTCTTACGACAACGTTCAAAATATACAGTTGAGCGTGGATTCGCTTCAAAATGAAGCCAAATTACAGCAATTTCAATCGAAAAATGAAGATTTGGAAAAATTGAAACTCGAAATCAAAGAACGAACTTTCGCAATCGAAAAGAATTTCTCTGAACTTCAAACCGTCGTGAACGATATAGATGTAGAACGCTTGCATGTCGTCGTTTCCAAATTACAAGAAGAATTCACCGGCACGTTGGAAGAAATTAAATCCAAGTTGCAGACTTTGGAAGATACCATGACGAACCTACCATCGTCAGACGAACTGCAGGTCATCGGTAAAAGCGTCGCGAACATAAAAATTCAATTGGAGGCTTATCGAGATTTCGAACACATTCAAACCACCATCGCTACGCTCCAGGCGTCCTTGGAGTTGATCAACGAAGAAATTAAAAATATTCACGCTGAAGCAAGCACGTTGACGAGCATTCAAGACACGTTAAGCACGGTTCAGCAGAAGATCGACTACCTGGAAAATTTGAACGTCGAATCCAACCTTGCTCATTTTCATCACGTACTCGACAACATACAGGGTGACTTGGAATCGTTACGGACGAGCGTGCCTTCGAGCGAAGATTTGGAAAAATTAAAAACGGCGGTGACGGCACTATCCGATTCGAGCAACATCAAAAGTTCATTGAGCGATCTCGAAAGTAGGGTGGCCAATCTCCCCACCTCCAAAGAATTACACGCTTTGAAAAGGAACATATCTCGAATGCTGAAACGACTGGAAACGGAAACGGCGAACGTGGAACAGATTCGAGACGAAATGAGTTCGCTGGTGTCGACGCTGCCCTCTTCGCAGAGCGTCACGGATCTACACACGCAGTTTACCGAGATGCGAAGCATCGTGAACGATCTTACCGAGAAAAGCTCGAAATTGAATCAAGTCGAGAACCTTCAGAACATTGTCGTCAACATCAGAGATCAAGTTGGAGTGCTGGAATCCACGCAGGAATCGACGCTGGCCTCTTTCGGTGCCAAGTTGCAAGAACTCAACGAAAACTACAAGCAGTTGAACGTGGAGGTGAAAATCAAACCGTCATTTTCTGCCGTAACGAATACCATAGTCGAGCATTTGTTGCCTATCGAAAATAAACTCGGACAAGTTCACAGTAATCTGCTCGGCGTCGACACTAAATTCGCCAAATTGTTCACCTTGCAAGCCATCGAAATCAACAGCGTACCCAATCAAAAGAGAATCTCCACGTTCGTCGAAGGTAACAAACTGTACATGTTACATCCTTATCATCCGTACTACAAGTTTCTCCTCGATGGCACGATTCAGATAAACGAATTTTCGTACTGGTCTCATGGCAGAAAACCTAGCGTTCCCACCATGACCTTGATATCGAATCGTGGTGTCCAGAAAGCAGGAAACATTCCTCTGGCACGTTGGAACGAAACGCGCAACATATATGAAATACACGAAGACGAAGATCTTACCGTTTTCGACGTGACTGCCGGCGATAAGCTGATCGTTCAAAACACGAGCGAGGTGCCACCCTCTTTGAATCCCATCACGCTGGTGCTTCTCTTGAAACGTAATCTCTAAAAAAAAAAAATGTCTAGGCAAGCCATTGTCCAAGAATTGCATAAACCTGCACGCCGCAACTACGAACGTTTGGCGGTGGTAACCAAGGGCATCGATGACCTCTGGGAAAGCGACCTCGTCGAGATGAGCAGCGGCAAGTTAAAAAACGTACATAAATTGAACAAGGGCAACAAGTACCTCCTCACCTTCATAGACACATTTTCGAAATTCGCGTGGGCTCTACCTTTGAAGGCGAAAACAGGAACATGCCTCACGGAAGCATTCAAGACAATTTTTCGCGAAAGCGGCGGCAGACGACCTCGGTTTCTGCACACGGACAAGGGGAAGGAATTTTACAATGCCGTATTCCAAAAGTTTATTCGGAAACACGACGTTCAACATTACTCGACCTTCAGTGACGTCAAGGCCAGCATCGTGGAAAGAT
This sequence comes from Lepisma saccharinum, assembly GCF_977018435.1. Lineage (NCBI taxonomy): Eukaryota > Metazoa > Arthropoda > Insecta > Zygentoma > Lepismatidae > Lepisma > Lepisma saccharinum. Next base: position 12,243,062 of record NC_139240.1, read on the forward strand.
TTAATCGCACTCTGAAATCGCGCATGTGGTCACGCTTTACGCTTCAGGGAAGCTACAAGTGGGTCACCATTCTTCCGGAACTCGTTAACGACTATAATCACACGGTGCACAGAACGATAGGCATGAAGCCAACTGACGTTACGAAGTCCGACGAGCAACGTTTAATTTCTAGCGTTTACTGTCCAAAGTACACACCCACGACAAAAAAACCTAAATACAAAATTGGAGACCAGGTGAGGGTCAGTAAATTGAAGCGAACGTTCGACAGGGGTTTCACACGAAACTGGAGCACGGAACTTTTTACCGTGGTTCGAGTTTTACCCGGGAACCGTCACACGTATATAATAAAGGACAGTGGCGGTGAAATTTTATTGGGGCGCTTCTACGAGGAGGAACTCTCTAAAACTAAATACCCCGACACGTACCTTATCGAAAAAGTTTTGCGTAAGAGAGGTGACAAACTTTTGGTGAAATGGCTGGGACTTCCGGGAACGAGTTGGATCGAGTCGAACGAAGTGATTCTATGAGTACGTGGAATGTCGTGAAACGTTTACCTGATTCGGAGAGTCAAACGAAGAAAAGGAACGGCGAATTGCTCCCCGATAGCATACGGTGTCTGATCGTAGGACCTTCGGGGTGCGGAAAGACGACACTGCTCATTGATAATTTTATCCTCGCACCCAATTGGTTAGACTGGGAAAACAGACACCTCTACGTATTTTCGAAAAGTCTCGAACAAGCGAAATACCAGCAACTTATGAAACTGTACGAGGGACTGGGCATTGCAACTTTCGCATCCGAAATTATTCCACTGGACGATTGTCTCGAGAATTCCGTTGTGGTGTTCGACGACATGATCTTGGAAAATCAAAACGAGATTCGTAATTTTTTCACTCGAGGACGTCACAAAGGATTGGATTGTTTCTACCTGGCACAAACTTTTTCCAAGGTTCCGAAAACTCTGCTACGCGATAATGCTAATTTCATTTGCTTGTTTCGACAAGACCACACCAATTTAAAACACGCACACGATGATTACGTAGGGGCTGACGAACAATGTATCTCTCCACGTATAACAGCACAGTCTGTTATGGAATGCTGTAGAAGAGCTAGGAATCCAGAGACATGAGATTTGCCTGACATCAGATATTTAACACCTGATGAAGCACAGGAAGTTGAAGAAGTAGAACAGGAGGAACGTGACATTGCAATAACACTTATTGCAAATTGATTGATTGATTTAAAATTTCTGGGTGCATCGGCACTTAAGGCCATTTCGCACCCTTCTATGTATACAGGGATATATAACCTTATCTAAAATTCTGACTGAAAACTTAAAAAAGGGGTGTAAATACCTCCTTTGGAAAAACTAAAAGTGCAAGGTTGTAAAAAAGACCTGCACGAGACAAACACGATACATTAAAAAGTCAGAACAAACAAACTAAATACATCCATACAGACGGTGGGAGACTCCAGCTCTTCGCAAAAAATTAAAAACATTGATAAAATACTGCTGGCATCACCCAAGAGGGATGACAAACAGCCGGAAAGGTTAAAAGTCTGCCGGAAGTAAGAAAGATCGACACACTCAACGAGAATGTGTCGAACGCTTAAAACACCATTGCAAACACGACACAACGGAGGGTCCAGCCCTTGCAGCAAGTGACCATGCGTTAGACGGCTGTGTCCTAGACGCATGCGGGTAAGAATAACTTCTTCTCGCCGAGAGGGACAGGACGAGGAACGCCAAGCACCTATGGTAGGCTGAACAGCGTGAAGCTTGCTCCCAGTTTCTGCATCCCACTCGGCCTGCAAAGTGTCAAGAAGGCTACAATATAACACATTCTGCAGGTCGCTAGCTGGCAAAAGGTGGACGAGAACGTCGCCATCTGCATCAGCAGACTTGGCGGCAACATCTGCTGCTTCGTTCCCCTGAATGCCACATGGCTAGGGACCCAACAGAAGTGTACATCGGCACTGGTAGATAAGCACACAAGCCGTCTGAATACATAGGTATGCGTTGCGCTACCGGATGCCGGGGATACGGTAAATCCAGAGACTGCTACACGCTGGTCGAGTCACAGCACACAAGGACTTTCTTCAGATCATTGACGTCTGCGAAGTCCAGTGCCTTTAGAATGGCGTACAACTCTGCCGTGTAGATGGGACAGGCAGGATGTAGCGAGTAACTGGAACTTGGAGAGTCTAGGACGAAGGTGCAGCAAACTCCCAGGTCGGGAGAGGCGGAAAGAGTGGAGAGACGCCAGAAAGATCACTGTCAACACAAAGTGCTGACAGGATCTCGTCTGCACAAACAGCAAATGTTCTAGTGGCACTAGGGTGGAGCCGATAATTTGCCAGCCTAATCTCGTCTGAGATGGTGTGAAATGAAGGATGTGAAGGCATCGAAGGAAGATGGAGGAAGTAGTTCACTACCAGCCACTGTCTTCGCAGAGACAGCGACAGCTCAGATGCCTCTACGTACAAACTGGCGACTGGACTGGTACGAAAGGCACCAGAGCACACACGGATACCAGGATGCGAAGTCTAGATGGGCGGGAAGAAGAATACACAACACTTCCATAATCGAGATTCGACCTGATGAGTGCACGGTACAGACGAAGCAATACCGTCCTATCAGCACCCCAAGAAGTAAGAGATAAAACGCGTAAAAGGTTGAGAACACGAAGACAGAGTACAATGAATGGCGAAGGTGAGGTAGCCATGTTAATTTCTTATCGATCTAGGGCATGATTGCGGTCCTTGATGGCTGCACTGATCTCCGCAGTCCACCAGGGGACTGGGCGTCGCCTCGCATTTGCACTGGGATGTGGGATGGAGGTGCATGCAGCGTCATTCACTCGTGACACAAAGATATCCAAGGCGTCAACGCAAGATCTATTTCAAGGTCCAGTGCACGCTCGAAGGCACACCAGTCGGCCCGACTGAGATGCCAGTGAGGGTGTTGTTCACGTGAGTTTGAAAGTAAGAAAGAGTGGGAAGTGATCAGTCCCACAGAGATCAGGGTGAACGCTCCAAGATGTGGTAGGAGCAAGGCTGGGACTGCAGAATGACAAGTCCAATGCAGAGTGTGTGCCTGAGGAAGGACTGAAATATGTGGGAGTCCCATCATTCAGCAACGTTAAACCTGATGCCTCAGGGAATTTATCTACGATTTGACCCCGGGGCTCTGTACGAACGGAGCACCACAAACGATGGTAAGAATTAAAATCGCCCAAAAGAACTACAGGAGACGGAAGTTGTTCGAATATAGAAAGGAGGTCCTCAAGAGAGAATCGCTCCTCCCTTGTGATGGTGACACAGCACACAGATATTGGCTGTGGTAGATGGACCCGCACAGCGACAGCTTGGAGGGTGGAGGTGAGAAAGATAGGTGTTGCATGGATGGTATCTCGAACACCGATTGCAACACCACCGTGAGCACGACGACCATAAGGAAGCTTGTCGGTGTGGTAAAGCGTGTATCCGTTTAGAATCACTGATTCATTTGGGTGAATATGTGTCTCTTGGAGACATATGATGGCAGGGTCAAATTCAGATATTAAGATTTGCACTTCCTCGAGATGGGCACGGAAACCGTTAAGGTTCCTTTGGAGACAATAAGCCAAAGCTGTAGGTAAGATAGTTACCATTTAAGGCATACTCTATTTCTAGGCCCCGTCACCTTGATAAATTCTTCATCCGCGGCTTCGTCCTGGATCATGTTCTCGGGTAAGGACACGAAGGGGATGGGGAAAGCTAATGGTGGCGGGAGCCTTCAGCAGACGTCGGGCAGCTTTCAGCTGCGCTTTAAGTCTCAGGATGGTCGATGCGAGCTACTCCGGGCAGCGTTGTTGTTTGAGTGGACACGTCACTGGTTTGTACACGTACACTGCGACGGGTACGAGCAGCTGCAGCAGCGGTAGCGAATGGCACAGGTAAAGTAGTGCGTACACTTTCACGGAGACGTTGCTTGGCTTCACGAGCAGAGATTTTCTCTGTGACGAGCAACTCTGATTTTCTTCTCTTGTTGGAAAGACGGGCAGTCACGATGCCAGACTGGGTGCTTTTTTCTTGGCAATTAATGCATTTGGGACCAGAAGAACAAGGCTCCGTCCCATGATCAGGGTTACTACACTTACCATATACGGCGGTAGTGGCCTTGCAGGAAGACTGAGTGTGCCCAAATTGCTGGCATTTAAAACACCGCCTCGGGATAGGGATTCAGGGCCGGATTCTCAGTCTCCAATATCCAGCCCGTACCCTATATGGGAGAGCGGTCGTTTGGAAGGTCAGTATAATGGAAGCAGTTGGTACATATTCTCGGGACTTTCGCATCTTTATTCGCTGCACTGCGGTGACATGTTGGTCTGAGAGTGCTTCACGAATCTCTTCATCCTCAGCATTTAGCAGATCCCAGTGACAAATCACACCTTTACTACTGTTAAGTTGACAATAGGGTTCAACATTAACAGGGAAGTCGCCCAAAGTTCTTAGCTTTAAAAGGTTATTGGTCTGGCCATCTGTGCTGGTCTGGGTAAGTAGAATTTGAATTTAAAATTTTGGGTGCGTCAGCACTAAGGCTACTTTGCACCCGTCACATTATGCGGGGTCCAGCCCCTTATCGTTACATATAACAACTCTGACGTTGCAGAACTAAAATCATAAAATATTAAAATGTTCTGCCTTTCGTTAAAAGCTGAGGCTGTAAAGGAGCACTCAGTACAAATAAGGACAAATCACAGGACAACACAAAAAAATTATACTGACCATGGGGCCAGTCGCCAGAGCCTCGTTGGTCTGCAATCCAGGGTGTACTACGTGGAAGTGAGGTTGACTATTGGGTGCACTACGTGGATGGAGCACCCCTTACACCCCTGGATAAGTAGACTTCCGTTTCTCAGCTTCTTTATTTCTGGAACATCTGAACCAGCGGCGAAGTATAGCTGTTTCTTGATAAGAAATGGTGAGAAGTCCTTCAATGTAGCAGCTCCATGTTTCTTTGTTGTTGAAGAATCATCGTTACTGTCGGTCTTCTGAACAATACGAATTACAATATAACGTGGCACGTTACTTGTCTCTTCCCCCAAATGAAGCGGGCACTCGTTTTGGGGATTTTCCCCGTTTTTGTTTTTTGTACCCATATACAAAATTGATTTATTGTGGAGGGTTCATAAATTGTTGCATCGACATGCCCTCTATGCCGATCAAGGCCTACCCCCAAAAAATTGAAGGCTACTCGAGAACCAAGCCGAAATCCCTGAGGCCACGTTCGTGACTTCACCTACACCTTCAGCCAACACTGTCCCATCGGCACGTGCAACTAACACCTTGGGGTAGGGTTCTTTTTATCGAGGTTGTCTCCTCTAGCACGACCCTTAGATATAGGGAGGTCAACGGAATATCAACGGAATAGAGGTGAATGATGAGATGGAAGTGTGAAAGTATGAGAGATGGACATGAAGAACCGATGATAATGACCTTCCTACTAAGCCCCCTCGCCCCATCAAGGCAGTCCTACATGGAGGGGGAACTATTGCGAAGAAACAGTCAACAGCTAATCTGTTAGGTTGGAAACCAGCGTATCCCTACAGGCCCAAGATCATATTACAAGTAAGAACTCTTGGAATCACATATGATAGGTTTGCAACGAGCAACAAAAAGTTCTATTAAAACGAGAAGTTGATGGATTATGTTGCATTAAAGTTGAGAGCAGTACCTAGTATAAAGCTCGATCTTTCACCGCACCGTCATGAAATAGGCAGTATTTCTCAGATCTGCCACGTGTTTGCAAGGCCATCAGATCCTAGTGACATTTTTGTACGCTATGGACAAGGCCAAGTTTCATTGAGGACATGTACCAGATTGCCTCCAAAGCTAATTGTTGCAAGTGGAGCATACCAATTCAGACTTGACAGGCACCAGGATAGGAGCAAAAGAATCAAAGCTAATCCTTGGGCATGTTATTCCTTCAATGCATACGTGAATGTTCCCACACAAAAAAAGTCAGGTCCCAAGGGACGAAACTTGTAACACCAAAACCCAATGAATGATGATGATGATGATGAACTGAGTGCGAGTGATCGTGATGTTGGGTTTGTGTGGGAAACATTGATTTTGATTTTAAAATTTTGGGTGCGTCAGCACTAAGGCTATTTTGCACCCGTCACACTATACGGGGTCCAGCCCATTACCGTTTCACATAACAACTCTAACACTGCTTAATTAAAATCATAAAATATTAAAATGTTCTGAATTTCGTTAAAAGCCGAGGCTGCAAAGAACACTCAGCACAAATAAGGACAAAACACAGAACACAAACAAAATTATACTGGCCATGGGGTCAGTCGCCAGAGCCTCGTTAGTCTTCAGTCGAGGGTGTACTAACGTGGAAGTGAGGTTGCCATTTGGGGTGTACTACGTGGAAGGTCAGCCCTTACCTTCCTGTGTGGGAAACATGTTGACCTTCAAACCAAATAAGGAGCATGTGCGGCACGTCCTGCTTTTCTTGTTCAATCAAAAGAAAAACGTGAATGAAAGCCATAGCATCCTTGTGGAAATGTATGGTGACTATGTCCTAACGCAAGATGCGTATGTGCATTGGTTTCGACGATTCAAAAGTGTTGATTTCGACTTGAAAGACAAAGATCGGCCGGGCCAGCAGAAAAAATTCCAGGACGACGAATTGCAAGCACTGTTGGATGAAGACGATACGCAAACGAAACAACAACTGGCAGAGAAGTTAAATGTTGGTCGCTAAACCATATCTGATCGTCTTCATGCCATGGGAAAGATCCAGAAGGGATCCCACATCATCTGAACGCCGGAAAAATGGAAAAGTGAAAAACTGTGTGTGAAGTGTTGCGCACTCGGCATGAAAGAAAGAAAAGCCAACAAAGTTTGAAAGAGGGATGCCCTTATCCACTATGCAACCCTTGAGGTAAGTGTACAGATTTTCTGCATTACTTGATACTGTTTCCATGTCAACTTAGTTTTTACACTGTTTCTCTGAATTTGAATTTAAATTTTGGGTGCATCAGCATTTAGGCTATTTTGCACCCGTCACATTATATGTGGGCCAGCCCCTTACCATTACATATAACAACTCTAACGTTATATAACTAAAAATCTTAAAATATTCTGACTTCTGTTAAAAGCTGAGGTGGTAAATGGGTACTCAGCACACACAAAACACAGGGCAAAACACAGAAGATTATACTGGCCATATTTCCAGTCGACAGAGCCTCGTTCGTCTGCAAAATGCAGTCCAGGGTCTGTCACTGTTTCAGTCTTCATCAAAATACACAACCGTAAATGCACACTGTTTAATAGCACTTTGGTCTGTTCTTCGTCCATTACAATGGGGCGAAGAAAAACAACCAGCTTCACAGAGTTTCCCCCAAAGTTGTTGGCTGAAATATAGTACCACGGAATCTTTAACGAAAGCCTTTGTCTTAGTGCGATGGACTGTAAATTTTTTTTTGGCTATTTCAGAGTGTGCGATGGACTGCAATTTTTTTTGGCTATTTCAGAGTCTGGAAATATGTCTGCACACAATGGCGATAAAGTATCAATTAGGAGAAAGGGCAAATTATTGGTTGTCACTGTCACAATGTGCCCCACTGTGTGTTAGTCATGATACAAGAGGAGTATTCCTCTTTTGATAAGTGGTTTTCTTCCTTCGCAGATGGTGAGAACATAGAGAAAGACTGAGAGGAATGCCCCGCCCATGGGAGACCTACTAGCTGCAGTAAGAGCCGTGAAAAGAAACTACAACCCAGTATCAATACGTAAAGCTGCCAAAGAATTTCATGCCCACTACAGAACATTGGCGAGATTTTGTGCACGTGTTACAGATGGTGAACTACAGTCCGGGCAATGCTCATTCACATTGGGTCACATGTAACAAGAGTATTTGCGGAACATGAGGAAGACTTACTAGTATCATACCTAAAACAAGCTTCGGACATTTACTGTGGACCCACGACGAAAGAGGTTCGCGATTTGGCTTACACCTATTTGAATTTGAAATGTTGGGTGCGTCAGCACTTAGGCTATTTTGCACCCTTCACATTATATGGGGGCCAGCCCCTTATCATTACAAATAACAACTCGAACGTTGCATAACTAAAAATGTTAAAATCTTCTGACTTCTGTTAAAAGCTCAGGCTGTAAACGGGCACTCAGCACACACAAGGACAAAAAACAGGCCAATACAAACAAAATTATACTGGCCATTGTGCCAGTCGCCAGAGCCTCGTTTGCCTTCAGTCCAGGGTGTACTACGTGCAAGTGAATTTGAATTTAAAATCGTGGGTCCGTCAGCACTAAGGCTATTTTGCACCCGTTACATTATATGGTGTCCAGCTCCTTATCGTTACAAATAACAACTCTATCGTTGCAGAACTAAAATCATAAAATATTAAAATGTTCTGACTTTCGTTAAAAGCTGCGGCTGTAAAGGGGCACTCAGCACACATAAGGACAAAAGAACAGGACAATACAAAGAAAATTATACTGACCATGGGGCCAGTCGCCAGAGCCTCGTTAGTCTTCAGTCCAGGGTGTACTAATGTGGAAATGAGGTTGACTTTTGGGCGCCTACGTGGAAGATACCCCTTACACCCCGGCTTACAACTATGGAAAAGCGCTCGGAAAGAAGTGTTCGGAGTCGTGGCCACAAAGGGGCACTCAGCACACATAAGAATAAAAGAACAGGACAATACAAACAAAATTCTACTGGCCATGGGGCCAGTCGCCAGAGCCTCGTTAGTCTTCAGTCCAGGGTGTACTAACGTGGAAGTGAGGTTGACATTTGGGTGTACTACAAGGAAGGTCATCCCTTACACCCCTTCTGAAAAGACATGATGACCTTCCTATAAGAACTCACCAAGCAACCAGTTTCAACAAAACAAACATCGGGAGCATTCGCAAGAGCAAGAAGTACATCAAATTTTAGTTTAGGCAGATCACAACCAGATGCTGAAATGGGGAGATCACCACCGCCTGAAGTAACGGCATCAACAGGAAGAACATCGGCCCCACCTATCGAAATGGTAGCATCAACGTCGTCTGAAGCAGCAACCGAACTCACTCCCTAGCATATCAGACCATTCCCGAAGGCAGGGCCAAGGAAAACCAACAACAGCAGAAGAAATTGCAAGTCATGCACTCTCACTGATACTCCAGAGAGAAACCGAATTGCGAAATCCATAAGAAACAAGGCCAAAGGGAAAACTCCTGCAAAAAACAAATAAACAAAAACAAAAAACAACTTTATCTAAGAAACAATGTCGACGAAGGTCCAAAGATGATTACGATTCTTCCTCAGATGACGACGACACGCTGTGTTTAGTGTGTGGGGATCCATACAGGACAAGTACAGGCAGTAGATTCAGTGCATTCGATGTAAGGGATGGGCCCACGAAAAGTTCGGGACGAAGAACTTGTTTTACATGTGTATTAACTGTGATTCTGACGATGACGTCTAGTTCTAGTAACTTAATAGAAGCAAAAGGATAAACATTTTGAAAACAATCTGAGGTGCCAACTGATAAGACTAAACTAAACTTTGTAGTAATATTTCCACTTGAGAAGCAGACGCTAAAATGGGAGAAGGATCATCTACCTCAACGTACTTACGAAGAAGATGCCAAGGATTGATTGATTGATTGATTTAAAATTGTTTGGGTGCGTCGGCACTTAAGGCCATTTTGCACCCTTCTATGTATACGGGGAAATAGCCCCTTATCTAAAATTCTGACTCAAAATTAAAAAAGGGGTGTAAATAGCCCATTAGGAAAAAATAAAAGTGCAGGTTGGAAAAATACCTGCACGATACAAACACAACACATTAAAAAGTCAGAACAAACAAACTAAAAACCTCCTTACAGATGGTGGAAGAGTCCAGCTCTTCGTAAAAAACTAAAAACATTTGATAAAATATTGCTGTCATCACCCAAGAGGGATGACAAACAGCCGGAAAGGTTAAAAGTCTGCCGGAGGTAAGCAAGATCGACACATTCAACGAGAATGTGTCGAATGCTTGAAATAACATTACAAACACGACATAACGGAGGGTCCAGCCCTTGTAGCAAGTGACTATGCGTAAGACGGCTGTGTCCTAGACGCATGCGGGTTAGAATGACTTCTTCTCGCCGAGAAGTACGGGACGAGGAACGCCAAGCACCTGTGGTGGGCTTAATAGGAAAAATCCCAATCATCGGGATAATTCTATACAAGGTTTTTTTCCCCAATCTTCAGGTTAACCCATTCGGTCTAAGGACTGGAAATATATATCTTGTTCCATATTATCTTTATCTAATGCATATTAACCCGAGAAAGCCCATGACTTTATTCCTGTGAGTTTTGTGATCATATTAACAGGATTTATTGGTTTTGCATCAAAATGGAATATAAAGAAGAAAAAATAAAGATTTTATAATCCTGCTCGAAAATACAGGGGTGTCACCTGTAGGTGACATTGGGCATTCAAGGTACCAAAATGAACATAACGTGAAACTTATACCATGGAACATCTGTTTTATACCTCCCTTCTCATTTTTATGTAACACAGATGATATTAACAATGTCAGAACTTGACAATACAATTGACACTTTTTCCTGTTCATGTATGTGCATGAATTTCGTACCATCAGTGTATGTGTTATGCTACACCGCACCTCATACACATTATCCGTGTCCTCTTGTGGCAGTGTGCACATCTTCTTTGAGAACACTCTACCTGCACATGTTCTGCGATGTTGAGTCTCTCCCCACCGAGTCTCTCCCCTTTTCGCCGCAAGTATCTCCGCTTCGCTCCGACTCACCTACATTGTTTGTGGACGCTGAAATCCTGGATCAAACACGCAACGAATCAACTCCGACACGGGACTTGTGTTTATGTGAAACCCTGCGAGCAGTCTTCCGACCCACGGTACGGACTGTGCAAATCACGCTTGAGACCTATTGCTCTCCACTTTGCGACAGTGAGGACTCTGTGACTTGTGTCATGGATGAGTTTCGTGACTTGTTGCGACAGGAGTTGCTCGGACTCAACGATCGGATCGATCGCATTCAAGCTCAGCTTCCGGTAGCGCAGGCCCCATCTCCAGCTCAACCTCCAGACATCGCCGGGATCGCCGTCGCAGAACCCTCGGTCGCTCAGCCAGAATTTGATGTAGACGCAGTGGTGACTTGCCTGCACAGCAGAGTCAAAGATTCTGTGCAGTACACACTGTTGACAGTACAGCATTTGAATACCTAAATAAATATGTCTTAAATACGTTACATATTTGTAAGTTGAACCCTTGAGTCAATGAAATTTACATTTTGTTGAATTTTCCTTTTGATTCTTTCATGTGAAAAATGTACGATAAAATTAAGAGAAGATATTCAAAAGATACAGGTTTGACTTCTTATAGTGAATTGTGTTACTATGGTTAACAACACTATTTTCTGTAACTGGGGCGAGATGGATGATTTTGGAGTGGTAGAGAAGAGAACGGTCAAATGCCTTAGGAGTAGGTGGAACCGCCGATCCTAGAACTACCTTTTGACCTACTTTCTCGCCTTAATGGATTTCTCGCGTAAGGCGCGAGCAGTGTTGCCAACTCCTCACTCGAAAAATCACCAAGGTTTTTGTTTTACGCACTAAACTAACCTACAATGAGAGAAAAAATGGACAGAAAAAAGCTCTGGCATCACTTTTTAAGCTATTTTTTATGCTAACTCGTTTTTTGACCCACATTTGAAATGACTTACGATATTTTCCTATAAGGCTGCTTTTTTTTTACTGTAAGCCCCCCCCCTTTCCCCCAGTGTAATCTACCACGACCTGCTAATAGGCTTTTGCTCTCAGCGTAATCCGTTTTACGCACTAAACTAACCTACAATGAGAGAAAATTAGACAGAAGAAGAAGAAAAGCTCTGGCATTAGTTTTTTAAGCTATTTTTTACCTTCTGCAAATCTTGCTTTTAGGCCAACTCGTTTTTTGAGCTACATTTGAAATGACTTACCTATAAGGCTGCCTCCCTTTTACTGTAAGGCCCCCCCCCCTCTCTCCCCTTCCCCCCTTTTTTTAGTGTAATCTACCACGACCTGCTAATAGGCTTTTGCTCTCAGCGTAATCCGTTTTACGGGCTAAACTAACCTACAATAAAAGAAAATTAGACAGAAGAAGAAGAAAAGCTCTGGCATCAGTTTTTTTAAGCTATTTTTTTTACCTTCTGCAAATCTTACTCTTATGCTACCTCGCCTTTTGATCTTTATTTGAAATGACTTACCTATAAGGCTGCCTCTCTTAGTGTAAGGCCCCCCTCAGTGTAATCTACTACGACCTGCTAATAGGCTTTTGCTCTCAGCGTAATCTGTTTTACGGGCTAAACTAACCTACAATGAGAGAAAATTAGACAGAAGAAGAAAAGCTCTGGCATCAGTTTTTTTTAAGCTATTTTTTACCTTCTGCAAATTTTGCTAACATCGTTCTTTGACCTATATTTGAAATGACTTACGATATTTTCCTATAAGGCCGTCTCCTCTTACTGTAAGGTCGCTCAGTGTAATCTACCACGACCTTGCACTCTCAGCGTAATCTGCCACAATGTTTTGTTATTAAAACTCTCAGGTGTGATCTTCTACAATGTGTATGTGTGATAATCAAAATTTTTATTTTTTGTTAAGGAAATCCCTGGCCCCCAAAAAAAGAAAAATATCCCGCCAGGGGTGCGTGGTGCCCAACACAGTTCTAATGGCCACGGCTAACAAAGCCGTGCCTTTGTAGAGTTTCATGGGTTCTTTTTTTTAAACCCCCCATGACTCCCTACAGAGGACCTCCGTGTGTAATGTGTGTGTTTTATGATTGAAGAGAAGAAAAATTTTTTGGTTAAGAATAGAATGTGTAAGAACTAAAAAAAAGTTTCCGTAGGGGGTGCAGCATCTGAAAGAAATAAAAAAATATCCTCAAAATAGTGTACATAATATGATAGAAAAATATAAAAAAAAGTGTGAATGCAAAAAATTAGTGTGAATGATTGTTTTTTTTAAAAAAATGATAGAAAAATATAAAAAAAATGTGAATGCAAAAATAAGTGTGAATAATTGTTTTTTTTTTAAAAAAAAGTGGTGCAAGAAATAATACGTACTTTTTTGATTGAGAAGTCTAATGGTGCGAGCAGGTTTCTTCCTCGTCATGGCATCCCCATTCTCGGGTGTGGATGTTGCAGTCCAGCAACCTCAATTTGGTGTCGTCGGGATCAAGCGCCACTTTGTTGATTGCGGATGTATGCAACTGGTCGATGGTACTCGTGATCCGATGTTCGGTCATGCGTTTGATTTTTTTGTCGAACAAGCACGACTTGTAATCTTCTACGGTCAGTTTGTTTGTGCTCGAACGCCCCACCCCCTTTGCCTTTTTTATTTCGGTCTCATCCTGAATTTTGATGGCGTACATTTTCGCTCGAAGACCAGCAAACTCTGCGATGATGCGGCCGTTGACTTCATCCTTCATCTTCCCGATCGTCATTTTCTGGCTGTCGTCGAAGAGAGCGTGATCTTTGGGATAGTTTGAGAAGTCGAAATGGTGGCTCATGCTTTTTAGATCTTCGTATAGATCATCGGTGTGGATGTTGTACACGAAGCTGTCCGTGTCGGTGTACGCCACCTCGATCGCCTTTCCATAGCGTGGTTTCATGATGTCGTAGTGAAACTTGTACATGGCCAGCTTCGACAACTCGAGGATCGCGACTCCCACGGCGATTGGTTTGTCAAATGTTATGTTTCTGAGAGCACGTTCGATCAATACCAACGTGTCGCTCAGTATCGTGAAGTTCTTGTACGTGGGCTGAGCGACGAGCTTGTTTATTTTCTTCGGGTCGGAGACCAAGTTGATATTTCTTTTTTTCCTCGCATCTTCCATGCTCTTGCCGTAGATGCTGTTGTTCATTAATTTGTATAGGTCTTTGTCTGCGGAAGAAGAAGCTGATGCTCGACGTTGAGTGTTGCCGTCGATATAGGGTGCTAGCCACCTGGTCTGTCTAAACTTCAATCCCGAGTGCACGCGCTTCAAAACCAATCCATGCTGGAGGTAGAATTGTAGGAGACGATAATGCACCACGTAATTCTCTTTGCTCTTGAAGGTGAGCATCAGCTTCTTCTCCGGAGTCGATTCCATCACAGGTGCCATCGCAAATCCATGGTGTTCTCGATGAAGCGATGCAGGATATTCCAAATCTACTTTCAGGAAACATCCATTTTCATGATCTTCGCCCCATTCCAAACAATCTTGAAGTTCCTGCTCGCTCATCCATTCGTATTCTCCGATGGGCAGAGTCTCGGACATGGCATAACCATACAGGTTGTTCATGTCCCAGTATGCCAAGAAGTTTGTCGGTTTCTCTGCATCGAAATCGGCAACATATGAATTGTTGGCTTTGACGTATCGAAGGGGGCACTGGACGATTCCACCGCGTTTTGCCTCTTCGACAAACAAAAGTTGATTGACGTCCTTGATGAGTTCTATCTTCACCTTCGTGGATTTTAACATTGCCTGCCAAGAATAACCCGGTGTGGTGTAGCTGAAAGCGGGGTCCAAACCATATGCTGCCATTCCTCTCGAGCGATGGAGATGAAAACGGTCGCTCAATAGCGTAACATCCAGTTTCAGATACAGATCGTGATAGTCGCCCATGGTTTGACAAGAGAATGTAGACCACACGAGCTGAGCGTGATGGTAGTCCTCTTCGCTGCAACGGGTGTCGCTAAGACGACTGTAGAATGCTTCTCTCGGTGGTAACGACGTTTCTGAGAATTTGGAAGCATCCGTCATGTATTCGTACGGGTAAACACCCTTGCGTCTCAACAGTGCTAAATGTTGGTCGCCGAAACATTTCCTGGTGGCGATCAAATCATCGTCGGTGAGTTGAGACGCGAGTGTCGCCAAACTCGAAGACAGAAAGTTGTAGGAGTCCAAGAAGCGAATTTCTACGTGATTGCCATTTCCAACGTCCACCTTCTTGCTGAATGAAATGAATTTCTCATTGGTGCGAGCTATGACGCTAATGGGTTGAGCGTCGCATCCCATCTCCTTTATGAAGATTTTGGCGTCGTAGCCCTCCAAATTGTGAATGAATACTGGAATAAAATTCGGTTTCTTGATTTGTAGATTACAGTTGTTACACAGGGGGGCTACATATTTTCCTGTGTGATGGTTATGGTGGCGAACTTTGACATTTTCGAGGGTGAAGTTACTTTCGCACACACCACACTGAGAGGCAAGGTCGTATGCTTCCTTCTCTTCCTGGGTAAGAGGCTCCATTGCTTTGTCTTCTCTTAGTAGAGGAGCGAATTGTATGGCCATCCGTTTCAAGGTTTGAACGAATATTTGTGGAGCATCATTGCCACGATGTAAAATAACATCGTCTGTGTTGTTGACTATCAATCCAAAAGCGCAGGCTTCGTGATGTAGAATTTCGGTGGTGCTCGATATGCTGGGATTCGGTTCGCATGTGGCGAGTGGAAGTTGGAAACTTTCAAAGTCGGCGCATATCACCACGGGATGCCAGAGTAACGCCTTGTAGTTGGAAAATGTCATGTCATGAGAAGGCATTTTGATAGCCGTAGCCGGATGTTTACTGCACATTTCATGATGATCTTGGAGTTCTTCATCAGCATTTTTTTCCCCTTGACCGTAGAATATACTCAGGCATCTGTCGCATACTTGAATTTTATGTTGATGTGTGGTAATTTGACTTCCTATTAATTTTGGAAGATTCTGGATTAGACAGTAATGATAATTATCATCATCTTCGATCAGGAGTAATCTGATGACGCGATTATTTTTAATGTTGCTGTGTCTGAGAACGTAGATGGTGTTGTTTTTGTCTAATCCGAAGATGTGTACTGCTATACTTTCGTTTTTATCTGTCTTGTACTGTGCCTCAAATTTACTAATGTCTCGTAGATTTACAGGGTAATTAATGCCAGCCATAGGTTTTTCAAATTCTGAGAGATATTCTGGCTTGTTGTAGTGGTATAAACGATGTTTGTTATTATTGGCTGGGTGATGATCGGCAATGATGCACCACAAAAAGCATCTGTTATCTTCATTTTGAATGTTGATGATGGCTTTCTTAGCGGCTATTTCCCGAGGCAAATCGATGTAGCTGGATGCCCCCATCGGGTTGTATCGCGCCACCTTCAAAGTTAAAGTGTGAGGCGAACCGCAAAGTGTCCAACCCGATCCACGTTGTTCGAAAGTCTCGTGCTTGTTCAACAAAGCGTCAATCATCTGGTTGCAAATGGCATCCACCTCATCGACGTTGGCGGCGTGGAGGCTCTTTACACCAGTGTAATGATGGAAAGTTTCTCGCTCTTTTTTTACGTTTTCATACATGACGGAAACGATGAGGTGGATTTTCAACGAGCATTGCAACAAAGCTTCGGTGATAGACGAAATTAACTTGCTTTTGACCGAGCGAAAAAAGTTGTTTAGATCAGATGTTTCTTCAGATCGGAAAGTCTCCTCCGTTAAAATATTTCTAATACTTTCGCCGGCACTCTTCTGCTTCTTTCGTGGCGCTTGATCGTCAACATCAAGCTTTCTCTTACTTGATCCTTCCCCATGCACATCCTTCCGATGTCTACTCAAGTGAGAGATGGATATATATTTCCCACATTGGTCGCATGCACGTTTCGCTTGCTTCTTCTCCATTTTTTTTGCTAAGAAAAAAAAATGAAGTTACTAAATTGCACACATTTTTTTGTGGTGTTATTTATATTAGACCCCGAAACCCATAAATGATCTACCATAGATGAAGTTACTATTTGTAGTAATTATTTATATTAGACCCCCAAGCATAAATAATCTACCATGGATGAAGTTACTATTTGTGGTGTTATTTATATTAGACCCCAAAACCATAAATAATCTACCATAGATGAAGTTACTATTTGTGGTGCTGTTTATATTAGATATGTTCTCAATTTTTTTTCTTAAATAACCGGCATGAATCTCTTTGGTTTTCGAAAACAAACCAACATGGAGGCTGTACACCGCACGACGACAGATCTACCTTCCATGTTAACTAAACTCAATGGTCTACTGATTGTTCATCTCAACAGTATTTGGACGAAATTGGATGATGATGTGGGCAAGATGTTTTACGTCTTCAACAACAATTTACATTTTTACGAAATTCCGATCGACGGGAAACTTCAAATCACCGTGAATCCGGAAAACGCAGGCGAAATCAAAATATCTACCGGCAAGAACATTTTTCGAATCAAGCACGACAAGATGCTTTCTAACATTACGTACGATGTGTCTGCAGGAGATTATCTTTACGTTCAACTCCTAGGAGATTACGATAAACTTATTCCTCTCTTCGTAGAATTACGAATCGTCTATCCTATTATAAATAACCGTTAACCAAAAATGCCTAACGACATTTTCGGCAACACCAAGCGTGTAGACCATGCAGAAGAGATTCTCATGTTGGACATTCGAGTTAAGAAGTTGAGGACCGATTTGATCGCTTTGCAGGAAACCTTAAACAAAAGTTTAGAGTCGGAAATCGCTACGCTCCAAACGCAATGTCTCGATCCCATTCTGAAAATCGATTCCGAACTGAAGACGCTGATAAAAAATTATGTCGACGTACCTTCTTACGACAACGTTCAAAATATACAGTTGAGCGTGGATTCGCTTCAAAATGATTTGGCCAAATTACAGCAATTTCAAGCGAAAAATGAAGATTTGGAAAAATTGAAACTCGAAATCGAAGAACGAACTTCCGCAATAGAAAAGAATTTCTCTGAACTTCAAACCGTCGTGAACGATATAGACGCAGAACGCTTGCATGTCGTCGTTTCCAAATTACAAGAAGAATTCACCAGCACGTTGGAAGAAATTAAATCCAAGTTACAGACTTTGGAAGATACAATGACGAACCTACCATCGTCGGACGAACTGCAGGTCATCGGTAAAAGCGTCGCGAACATAAAAATTCAATTGGAGGCCTATCAAGATTTCGAACACATTCAAACCACCATCGCTACGCTTCAGGCGTCCTTGGAATTGATCAACGAAGAAATTAAAAATATTCACGCTGAAGCGAGAGCGTTGACGAGCATTCAAGATACGTTGAGCACGGTTCAGCAGAAGATCGAATATTTAGAAAATTTGAACGTCGAAACGAATCTCGCTCATTTTCATCACGTACTCGACAAAATACAGGGTGACTTGGAATCGTTACGGACGAGCGTACCTTCGAGCGAAGATTTGGAAAAATTGAAAACGGCGGTGACGGCACTATCCGATTCGAACGACATCAAAAGCTCATTGAGCGATCTCGAGAGTAAAGTGGCCAATCTCCCCACCTCCAAAGAATTGCATGCTTTGAAAAGGAACATATCTCGAATGCTGAAACGACTGGAAACGGAAACGGCGAACGTGGAACAGATTCGAGACGAAATTAGTTCGCTGGTGTCGACGCTGCCCACTTCGCAGAGCGTCGCCGACCTTCACACGCAGTTTACAGAGATGCGAAGCATCGTGAACGATCTTACCGAGAAGAGCTCGAAATTGAATCAAGTCGAGAACCTTCAGAACATTGTCGTCAACATCAGAGATCAAGTTGGAGTGCTGGAATCCACGCAGGAATCGACGCTGGCCACTTTCGGTGCCAAGTTGCAAGAACTCAACGAAAACTACAAGCAGTTGAACGTGGAAGTGAAAATCAAACCGTCGTTTTCTACCGTAACGGATACCATAGTCGAGCATTTGCTCCCCATCGAAAATAAACTCGGACAAGTTCACAGTAATCTGCTCGGCGTCGACACTAAATTCGCTAAACTGCATTTTCTGCAAGCCATCGAAATCAACAGCGTACCCAATCAACAGAGAATCTCCACGTTCGTCGAAGGCAACAAACTGTACATGTTGCATCCTTATCATCCGTACTACAAGTTTCTCCTCGATGGCACGATTCAGATAAACGAATTTTCGTACTGGTCTCACGGTAGAAAAGCTAGCGTTCCTACCATGACTTTGATATCGAATCGTGGTGTCCAGAAAGCAGGAAACATTCCTCTGGCACGTTGGAACGAAACGCGCAACATATATGAAATACACGAAGACGAAGATCTCACCGTTTTCGACGTGAGTGCCGGCGATAAGCTGATCATTCAAAACACGAGCGAAGTGCCACCCTCTTTGAATCCCATCACGCTGGTGCTTCTCTTCAAACGTAATCTCTAAACAAAAAAATGTCTAGGCAGGCCATCGTCGAAGAATTGCATAAACCTGCACGCCGCAACTACGAACGTTTGGCTGTGGTAACCAAGGGCATCGACGACCTCTGGCAAAGTGACCTCGTGGAGATGAGTAGCGGCAATTTGAAAAACGTGCATAAATTGAACAAGGGCAACAAGTACCTTCTCACCGTCATAGACACGTTTTCGAAATTCGCATGGGCTCTACCTTTGAAGGCGAAAACGGGAACATGCGTCACGGAAGCATTCAAGACAATTTTTCGCGAAAGCGGCGGCAGACGACCACGGTTTCTGCAAACGGACAACGGTAAAGAATTTTACAACGCCGTATTCCAAAAGTTTATTCAAAAACACAAGATTCGACATTATTCGAGCTTCAGTCACATCAAAGCCAGCATCGTGGAAAGATTCAATCGAACCTTGAAAACACACATGTGGAAACGATTCACGCTTCGGGGAAATTACAAATGGGTCGACATCCTGCCAGAACTCGTCGACACCTATAATGAAACGGTACACAGAACGATAGGCATGAAGCCAGCCGACGTTACCAAGTCTGACGAGCAGCGTTTAATTTCTACCGTTTACTGTCCAAAGTACACACCCACGACAAAAAAAGCTAAATACAAAATTGGAGACCAGGTAAGGATCAGCAAATTCAAACGCACCTTCGAGAAGGGATTCACAAAAAATTGGAGCACGGAACTCTTTACGGTGGTTCGAGTTTTACCTGGAAACCGACACACGTATATAATAAAAGATAGTAGCGGCGAGATTTTGAAAGGAAGATTTTACGAAGAGGAACTCTCTAAAACGAAACACCCCGACACGTACCTCATCGAGAAAGTATTGCGTAGGAAAGGTGACAAACTGTTTGTCAAATGGCTGGGTCTTCCGGAAAAAAGTTGGATCGACGCGGACGAAGTGATCTTGTGAGTACGTGGAACGTGGTGAAGCGTCTACCGGATCCGGAAAGTCAAACAAAGAAAAAGAACGGCAAGTTGCTTCCCGACAGCATCCGCTGTCTGATCGTAGGTCCTTCGGGGTGTGGGAAAACGACACTGCTCGTGGACAATTTTCTCCTCGCACCGAATTGGTTGGATTGGAAGAACAGACACCTGTACGTGTTCTCGAAAAGTTTGGAGCAATCCAAATACCAGCAACTGATGAAACTGTACGATGGTCTGGACATTGCAACATTCGCCTCGGAAATAAAACCACTCGACGATTGTCGTGAAAATTCAGTCGTTGTGTTCGACGACGCCATCCTGGAAAATCAAAATGAAATTCGCAACTTTTTCACGCAAGGTCGTCACAAAGGAATGGATTGTTTTTACCTAGCTCAAACGTTTTCCAAAATTCCAAAACAGTTAGTGCGCGACAACGCCAATTTCATATGTTTGTTTCGTCAAGATCACACTAACCTCAAGCACGCGCACGATGACTACGTAGGCGGAGACATGAACTACAATCAATTTTCGGAACGCTGCTGCTCTACTTGCTGGAACGGTGACGATTTCGGATTTGTGACGATCGACATGACGAGGAAACCCAACGACGGAAAATACAGAAACAAAATCAACGACTTTCTAAACGTTGCAACGTTGTGAGAAACGACGTATATAAATAACGTCATGACGAAACGAAAAATCGAGGACGAAAATCTCAAGCTTCGCGATTACCTCGCGAAACGCTTCAAAGGTTGGAAATCCGAGAATCGCGGATTCTACGAAGAGAAGAAACGTCAGGATCAACCCGTGATCGATGCCATCAGCAGTCTAGGTAAAGAAATTAAAAGTGTCACGGAACAAAATAAAAATTTGATCAATGAACTCGTACCGCTCGCAGCTAAAAGTTACGCCGTACCCACACCTATTTCGAGCATTCCTTCGACGCCGTTCGAACTGAAGGATGCACCTGCACGACGTCGAGCCATAGGCAGCACGTCGTCGTCTTCGGATAAGATCGAGTTGGGACCTTTGGCACGAGACTACCTGAGCACGGGGAAATTCGACAAGGATGAAGTGTTCGGATTGTATCCCAGCATGGAAACCAGCGAAGGCGGCGGTGTGGTGTGGAAGATTGGGAAATCGAAGGTGACCTTCGAAGGCAACGACATTAAAGTCAATTTAGGCGACAAGGATAGTTGGAACAGGTATCCGGGTACGGTGGGACTGTGGGAACTCGTCGCCAAAAAGCAGCCGAAAGATTACACCGACGAAGATTACCAAAGTTACAAGGAAATTCTGATCATGACGGATGCCTTGTACCAGAACAACGACGCCTCGCAGAATAGGGTGAAATCGAGCAGCGGCGAGAAGTACAGGAATCTCATCAAACCGATTTGGAACCAGGTCAAAACAGGCAGCGGCGTCAAACGCTACAACACGTTACCCAAAGAATTCGTTTGGGTGGACGACGTTAGGAAACTCGTGGACCGATTGTTGGTGATAGCCGGCGAAGAGAATGCAGGTAACCGTAATTTCTACAACGAGAAGGTTGGCATCGTGGACATGATCAGCACGAAACTTTCCAACTTCATCGTGAACGACGACAAGGGCATAGGTTACCTGATCAAAATCATCAACACGCTGCCTCCGAAATTCTGGAACGTTGCCGAAGGAAAGGGACTCGTGAACGACATCATCAACAAGTTACCTTTCGAGATGCATTTACCTGGCTACCAGTACTGCGGACCGGGTACCAAACTCGAGAAAAGATTGGAGAGAGGAGACAAGGGTGTGAATCCGTTGGACGCCGCATGCAAAGATCACGACATCGCCTACAACACCACGCAGACGGATCTGGATGCACGTCACGAAGCAGACAGAAAGTTAGAGCACGCAGCTTTCGAAAGATTCGTGAGTAGAGACGCATCGTTGGGTGAACGGGTCGCCGCACTAGGCACCACCATCGCCATGAACACGAAACAAAAATTGGGGTGGGGTATATAAATAACATACAGTAAAAAAACAACATGGATTGCATAACTAATTTGCCACCCGAGCTACTATCTAAAATATTCAAAAAGGTAGTTAACGGAGATGTTAATAAACTTGTAAACATAGCAAGAACAATGCCGGAATTTCGCATCCCTTGTGAAATGGTTCTCAAGGACCTTCTTCGGGAGATCAGCGGCCTGAGGTGCGGTGATCTCAACATTCTGCTTTTGGCTGCAGGGCAAAAATTGGACGAAAGGTCGGACGAACTGTACGAGGCGATGCAGGGGAGAAGACAGTATACTGATGATTGGTACAAGTCTATGCAGGAGAAGGATGATATCACTACGCACATCCTCGCGTTTTCCGAAGCACGAACTTTCTTCCTCTGTTAAAAAAATAATAATATATATACGTGCCAAAAAAAACTTGATATATAAATAACACACATCGTGAAAAAAAATAATCTTCGGTATATATAAATAACACACATCGTGAAAAAAAAAGCAATTAAATTTCTCTCTAACACTCTGAAATTTTTTTTGATATGACGACCGAAAAAATAAGTGATCTCCAAGCATTAAAACAAATGCTAAATTTGTCAGTTGAGTATGTAAAAATTCAGGAATTGGAAGTCGACAAACCTTACACGATAACTTCCGGTTCAATCGTTTCTACCCAGTATGGTCCCAAGGTACGCCTGTTGCTCAACGCACAATACAGTCTATTTTTACCAGATCGATACGCTAACATGTTATCCGACGAGAAGCTATCTATTTTAATCGAGAACAAAACTCGAATCGTGTACAAGGGGACAAAGGAACTTCTTGGCAAGAAAACGAAGCACGTAATAGAATTTGTGTAACGACTGCGAGGCCTTGAAAATATATAAATAACATACCGTAAAAAACTACACAAGAAAAAATCTCAGAATATATATATAAATAACATACCGTGAAAATAACACATAGAGCATCAACATGAAGCCCAAGGGTGTCGTGTACCAGATACCATACTCCAATCTAAAAAATCTAGGTGCCCTCGATGGGTTACTCACCAAGAAACAACGCGAGAAGAAACGTTCTTGCTTGTCGAAAGGACACGGAATGAAATTGCTGCTCAGCACACCTCAATTGAAAAGATTGCAACGTTCGCGGAAACAGCAAAAGATCGGAGGTTTCATATTCAGCATCCCGGCCATCCTGGCAGCATTGGGGGCCGTGGGAAGTTTGGCCGGCGGAAGTGCCGCCATCGCGAAAACCGTCATCGACTCGAAGAAGAACAAGGCGGAATTGGAAGAACAGAAACGTCACAACCTGGCCATGGAGAAGAAAGGGAAGGGCGTGATGAAGAAGTTTAAAAAAAAGAAACAGAAGCACTCACCAACCGAGACATTGAATCTCTGATCGAACCGTTACAAATCAAACACTTCAGAGGAGTTTTCATGTCCGACTCGCTACCTTCAAGCGTCAAAAGAAGAGAATGCGGAGTAGTCAACTTGGACGGTCAAGAAAATCCAGGCACGCATTGGATATGTTACCACAAAAACAACAATGATAAAGCATTCGTTTTCGATTCTTTCGGAGGTGTTCCACCTACAAATTTAATTCATTATCTGAAGACGAACAAAACCTCTATATACTACAACGACGAACGCATTCAAGATTTCGGAGACGTGAACTGCGGTCATCTCTGCCTCTCCGTGCTCGCGTTTCTCTCTAAAATAAATAACCCTACGATCGAGGATTTCCAGAAAGCATTGTGGAACCTCAAACAGCATCACTAGGATGGGCGTGTTCCATCTCACGAGCGAATCTTCAATCTTGAAACTCACGCTGCACGACGACATCGTCTATCCTAAATCCGTGGCTCTGCGTGCATTCTACAGCATGTACCTCATACCCAATGTTACGCAGCACAACAACAAAATTAGCGTCGGAAGTGAACACATCGTCGTCACGCCAGGCCAATACAATCTTTCCACTTTGCAAGCTCAATTACCCAAAGGCACGTACTTTTCTCAAAATTCGGTCACGCACAGAGTGGAAATCCTATCCGCTACGGAGACCGTGGACCTGGGCACCATGGGAGAACTTTTAGGTTTCGAGAACGACACCAAACTCGAGGCTGGCATTAAGCACGTAGCAACCAACATTCCTAAATTCTTGGCCATAGAGACTCTGAACGTACACTGTAACGTGGCGGAAGGCATGATCACGAAATCCTCGGACGGATTACTGGGAAGTCACAAGCAGACGGGAATCATCGCCACGTTCAAACCCAGTTCCGAGTTCATGGAACCGATCATCTACACGCCCTCTTCGCCGATCTATTTTCCAGTATGTCGCAACCGCATAGACGACATAGAGTTGGTGGTGACGAACGAGAAAGGAGACGTGGTGGATTTCGCAGGTGCAACGACCACTGCCATCGTGGAGATCAACGTATAATAAATAACATACATGTAAAATGGAGCAAATCGAAAGTTACGAATTGCAATCTTTCCCTCCCAACCGTCGCACGTTCGCCAATCTGAACGAGGCGAACAGGGAGATCGAATACGATGTGGACGTAGGCGATGGGTTTGTTCATCCTCACAGAGCGGACCTCTACCTTCAATTCGACGTGGTAAAGAAGGAAAGCGGAGACGCGTTTCCTGCAGCAGCAAACTTGATACTCGTGGACAACTTCGTGCCTCACCTGTTCTCGCAGGTAGAGGTGAGGAAACACAACACCGTCATCGACAGAATAGACTATCCAGGCATCACGTCGACGGCAGTGGGAACGTTGAAATTATCCAAAACGGACGCAGCGTACTACCAGGCCGGGGGATTCGAAGCCGGGGCCAAAATATCGACGAAAAGTCACACGGTGCTCTTTCCCATGCGTCTGCTGCCTGGTTTCTTCTCGGACTACAAGGAGATCATGTGGAAGGGAGGACTGAGGGTCACGTTTCGAAGAGCGGCCAACGACAACGACGCACTGATGCGATACGCTACTTTGGGTCCGGACGGCACCACACCGATAGCCAACACATTACCCGAAGCAGCCAAGTGCGTCATCCAAAGCATGGAATTGAGAATGCCGGTGGTGGAATACGAAACGAACTACGCCCTCAAGTACAAAGCGGAGATCTTGAAAAGTCCGCAGGTGGTGATTCACTTTCACGGTTACCAGTGCGTGCAGAAGATGGCGTCGGGAAGTCACATGGAATTCGACGTGACGACGCAGTTCAACAACATACAGTTCGACATGCCAGATTTCGTCGTAGTGCTCTTTCAGACCGGGAGGGACAAGAATCAGGAAAAAGATTCCAGCAAGTTCGACGACTGCAAGATCAAGAACGTTTATCTGAAGAATGGACGCAACGAAGTGTTCCCGCGCGAGAATTACAACCTCGACGTGACCAAAAACGATTACCTCAAACTTTACGAAGCATTTTCGGCTTACAAACGCGTGACCGAGGGAAACGTGGACATGTACTACACGCCCAGCGAGTTCAAAGCACGGAGACCCATGACCGTCATCAACACATCTAAGAGAAAGAAGGTTGTGGTCAACGATCGAACCAACATCAAGGTCGTCTGCGAGTTCCACGATGCCTTGCCCGAGGATACCCTATGCAGTGTCATCCTGATTGCAGAGAAGTCCTTCGCCTACGACGTGAAAAACGAGAGGGTCACAGAGCAGTTTTAAAAAATATCGCCAACAAGCAAGAATAGCTTTTCTACATTCCCCAATTACAAAATTTTTAATCTAAAAACACATCCAAAGCACTCCAATAGGATGCAGAGTGTTTTTTAGGATCAAATCGAATTTCTTAAACAAATTGAGGGGGGGCTTGCTTGTAGTTGAGTAGTTATCATCAAAACCTATCCAACAAACCCACAATCATCATCCTAGCTCAATTAGGAGCCGAGAAAATCGATATCTTAGAAAACGTCTTAAGATAATTGTCTTAAGAAAATTTTCTTGACAGACCGGAAGTAACATCTTGACAGACCGGAAGTCGACTTTCTTAAAGATTAAGATATTTGTCTTAAGACGTTTTCCAAGACGTTGATTTTCTCGGCTCCTATGGGGTCTAGAACCATGTAACTTTGATCTATGTATATATTAGTACTTGCCCAACCCCTGCGACCGAGTGGTTAGCACATCGCGCTGCGATACCAAGGGTCCCGGGTTCGAATCCCGGTCGAGCATGGTTGTTTGTGAATATCTATTCATCCATTTCATCACTCATCCCCCAATCTTCGCAAATTAGCCAAAAGGTACAAAACGCGAAGTAAAATAAACTAAATCAATAAATCAATTAATATACCAGTACTTTTCCTACATGTTCACTTACCTTACAACCCCCCCCCCCCCGATCAAAAAATAAAATTTACCCCCATGCGCGCATGCGCACATGTATAAATTTAAATATAAGCTCGATATTGAAACAAAATATTATTCCTGCAATTATTTGCAATCTTGGTCAGAGAGAGAGGAGGAGAAAAATAATATTTTAGACTGTAGGTCTAGGTCACCCGAACCGGACAACATTTAAGTTGGTATTTTTTTTAAGTCCACTTTATGTGCAGTAAGACTAATCGGGGCTAGACCTACAAAGTTTTAAAGTGTTATCCGAACCACTTGTACCTCCAGCGAGTATCGAACCCTTGAATACAAACCTACCTACCACTGCGCCATGGAGGAGGCCCCAGACGACATATTTGCACTACAACAAGCAAAAAATAAATTCATATCTGTGCATATGGGAAGTCCAATACATAGTTGGTAATGTGTGATGTGATCAGCACCAAACATTTAATTTTTATGTATGTCCGTGTTTGCCCCGACCCTGTGGCCGACTGGTTAGCACATCGCACTGCAACGCCAAGAGCCCCGGGTTCAAATCCCGGTCGGGCTTGGTTGTTTGTGAATGTCTATTCATCCATTTCATCACTCATCCCCAATCTTCGCAAATTAGCCAAAAAATACAAAACGCGAAGTAAAATAAACTAAATCAATAAATCAATCATTAAGTTCCGTGTGTTGCAATCATGAAATTAAATTTTAATTAATTTTTTTTCCTATCCATCTCTCTCTCTCTCTCAAATCTATATAGCCTGTTCATATTTGGCATGTCGGCCATTTTGTTTACGTGGTAAAAAAAATCTCAAGCCACTTTTTGCGAATGCTCGTTCTGTAGCCATAAGTATAATTGGATATAGTTGTCAGATTTTATTTAATTTGAGGTTTAATATCAATAAGCGTGCATAAAAACTAAATATTTTAAATAAATAAGATTCGAATAACTATGTACTTTCACTAGACTTTGCGATGGCGCAGCGATAACGTCGTTGTCTTGTAATCAAGAGTTCGATACCCGGTGGAGGTACAAGTGGTTCATGAAACTGTAGGTCCAGTTTCAAAAATCAACTCACAAAAACAAAGCCACACTTATAAATCAAAGCTAACTCATGAAGCTAAGAAACAAAGTTACTTACCTTTGGAAAATACTGCAGAAATGCTTTTCACTATCGTTTAAAATAAAAACAGAACTTTCTACACCAGTGCTTTAAGTTTTATACGGTTTTCTAATAAGGTCAAAAGTGAAATGTTAGCCAACGCAACGTGGACCAATAGAAATCCGACACAATCCGCTCTAGAAGATTCTTCCCCATACATTTCACCCACGTCATTTTGAATAATGCATCGCATTGTATTACTGGTATCTATGCTGCTAACTGACGTCACTATATATACTTCCGTCATCCCAAGGCCTACCTATTGTTGAATTTGTGTTATTGCGTCAATATTCATAGCACGCGAAATCCCCTTTCGCATTGCAGGTATTTCAATGTAATAAAAAGCTTTAGAATTTCATTAGAGATAAGAGGACTTGCATCACTGGCATCTATGCTGCTAACTGACGTCACTATATATACTTCCATCATCCCAAGGTCTACATATTGTTGAATTTGAGTTATTGCGTCAATGTTGATAGTACGGGGAAATTCCTTTCGCATTACAGGTATTTCAATGTAATAAAAAGGCTTTAGAATTTCATTAGAGATAAGAGGACGGCATTTCGAAACCAACACAATGTAATTTCCTGTTCATTCTCGTAACCTACTCCATATTCGAGTGAACACTCTCTTGTTCAACATCCGTCTGTCATTTCAAATATAGGTCGAAAAGCGGGGTAGCATAAGAGCAAAATTTGCAGAAGGTAAAAAATAGCTTAAAAAAAACTGATGCCAGAGCTTTTCTTCTTCTGTCTAATTTTCTCTCATTGTAGGTTAGTTTAGCCCGTAAAACAGATTACGCTGAGAGCAAAAGCCTATTAGCAGGTCGTAGTAGATTACACTGAGGGGGGCCTTACACTAAGAGAGGCAGCCTTATAGGTAAGTCATTTCAAATAAAGATCAAAAGGCGAGGTAGCATAAGAGTAAGATTTGCAGAAGGTAAAAAAATAGCTTAAAAAAACTGATGCCAGAGCTTTTCTTCTTCTTCTGTCTAATTTTCTTTTATTGTAGGTTAGTTTAGCCCGTAAAACGGATTACGCTGAGAGCAAAAGCCTATTAGCAGGTCGTGGTAGATTACACTAAAAAAAGGGGGGAAGGGGAGAGAGGGGGGGGGCCTTACAGTAAAAGGGAGGCAGCCTTATAGGTAAGTCATTTCAAATGTAGCTCAAAAAACGAGTTGGCCTAAAAGCAAGATTTGCAGAAGGTAAAAAATAGCTTAAAAAACTAATGCCAGAGCTTTTCTTCTTCTTCTGTCTAATTTTCTCTCATTGTAGGTTAGTTTAGTGCGTAAAACGGATTACGCTGAGAGCAAAAGCCTATTAGCAGGTCGTGGTAGATTACACTGGGGGAAAGGGGGGGGGGGCTTACAGTAAAAAAAAAGCAGCCTTATAGGAAAATATCGTAAGTCATTTCAAATGTGGGTCAAAAAACGAGTTAGCATAAAAAATAGCTTAAAAAGTGATGCCAGAGCTTTTTTCTGTCCATTTTTTCTCTCATTGTAGGTTAGTTTAGTGCGTAAAACAAAAACCTTGGTGATTTTTCGAGTGGGGAGTTGGCAACACTGCTCGCGCCTTACGCGAGAAATCCATTAAGGCGAGAAAGTAGGTCAAAAGGTAGTTCTAGGATCGGCGGTTCCACCTACTCTTAGGTCTTAGGTCAGAATCTTAGTGTAGCATCTCAGTTCGTGTGTTGTCGTTCTGCTTAGTGTAACAATGTCTGAAACTTTACTGCAAAAGTGGTTGAAGAAGATACGGGATTTTGAAAAAGAGACTGAAATCAGACAGAAAGAAACCGAAAGTTGTGAGTAGAGAAGCAGTGACACTATATGTAGGTAGGTATAATTTCTCCCAACGGATATTCATACAGTACCAATATAAAATTTACTGACAAGAGTATTCGCAAGAGGTGGTTCCCTTGGAGCTAAGGACAAATGGGGCGTTGAACAAGCAAGAAATAAAAATAGGAAAGCGTTAACGTCGTGGTGTCCTGTGAAATTACTGGCATCCTATTAAATTAAAGTTATTGTCAGCTTGCAAAGATATAGATTTAGTAAAAATTGTCTTCCTCTTTTTATGTAGTCAGTTCCCTGACAAAATGACATATTTAATTTTTTGCAACTTTTAAGAGAAAGCAAAGGAAGTGTGAGGAATTAAACAAAAATAAATTTAATTTACATTAAGTCCCCAATTTATATCTGACCATAGGCGCACCAGTGGGTGCACGAAGGCGCTTGCCACTCACTGCCTGCTGGAAAACGTGGAGATAAAAAAATGGTTTGGTTCATTGTGTTCCTTGTGTTGGAAAGTGAAATAATTGAAAATAAAAATTACCTCAATTTAGAAGTGAAAATTCCTTGCCTTCCCTTTGCAGCTAACACGCAATACGTTTATTTGCACATGTTTTTTCGTTTTCTTTTAAGGCAAAGATACACATGACCCCGCGGTGTCTGCTATCGTCGCTGCGACGACATTAATGCGTGCAACGAGATCCTTAACCGACATTTGAATTTGAATTTAAAATTTTGTGCGTCAGCACTAAGGCTATTTTGCACCAAGGCTATTTTGCACCCATCACATTATACGGGGTCCAGCCCCTTATCGTTACAAAGAACAACTCTAACGTTGCATAAGTAAAATCTTAAAAGCTTAAAATGTTCTGACTTCCGTTAAAATCTGAGGCTGTAAAGGGCCCTCAGCACACACAAGGACAAAAAACAAGACAACAGACACAAAATTATACTGGCCATGGGGCCAGTCGCCAGAGCCTCGATCGTCTGCCAAACGCAGTCCAGGGTGTACTAACGTGGAAGTGAGGTTGACAGTTGGGTGTACTACGTGGAAAATCACCCCTTACACCCCTCTTTAACCGACATGACAGGTGTTTCACATACGAGGCGTTTCATCTCTCCCCACAGAAAGAAGTCCAGGGGAGTGATATCCGGCGATCTTGCTGGCAAACGGCGTTCCACAGAGAAATGTGACATGCTCTTTTAACAAAAGCACATGCCATATATATGAAGTTAAGGTGTTAAATGCTGTCAGGGGTCGTCCTACCACCATTACGTGCGCTATAGCCAGTGCCCACAACACCCCCCATGTTAATGTGTGGCGCGTCCTATCCGAAGAGGGAATGTACCCTTTCAAACTTCCAAAAGGTACAAGACCTTTTACCTCAGGACTTTAACTCATGTGTCGTGTTTTGCCAATGGTTTTTGCATCACATAGAAACTATCCTGAATTTTGTGAACAGGGTGTTGTGGACCGATTAAGCAATGTTCACCAAAATGGGTGTGTTCAATAGTACAAACAGTTACGTTTGGGATTTTGCAAATCCACATGCAATTCTCGTGGCACACCATCAGCACACGTTTTCGGTTAAAGTGTGGTGTGGGATAGCGCATGACCATTTGATTGGGCCGTACATTTTCTTTGTTCGCGTGTGTGGTGGTATATATCATGCATTTCTTCGTGATATTTTGCCTGAACTGTTGGAGGACGTGCTCTTGGCACCGAGGCAAGGACTATGGTTCCAACAGGATGGTGTACCACCACATTTCGACCAAAATGTGCGTCACTTCCTGAATGGCTTCTTCCACAATCGGTGTATTGGTAGAGGTGGGCCTGTGCCATGCCCAGCAAGATCGGAGGACATCACTCCCCTGAACTTTTTTCTTTGGGGAGAGATGAAACGCCTCGTACACGAACACCTGTCGTGTCGGCCGAGGATCTCATTGCATGCATACCGACACCGCAGGGTTGTTTGCTCGCACTAGACAATCGTTGATTCGGCGGTGTCATCTCTGCGTGGAAGCTAATGGCAGACAGTTTGAACATCATCTGTGATGTGGTTCCCTCGGCACCTCCACTGCACACAGTGAACATGTCGACACATGTGCAACCTAGCACAACACCACTACCATCTTTGTTTTTCTATGTAATGGTGATGTCCACTACGGATATTTGCTATCTTCTTAGTTGTCAGTCTCCACATATCACATTCCGTGGATAACACATCTCGCTAAACCCTTCCCTACCCCCATGACTTCAACAGGCCCACTCACTTCAGTAGTGTAATTGATGATACTAATGGGTCCATAAATGATGAGCCCCTCTCAGGCAGATTTGGCTACACTTAAAACAAGCTCAACATGCCCATATGAGCTTTTTGCTCAAGTGTGGAACCCCGTCTAATCCAAGATTTTTGTAAAAATGCCCTCGGGAAGTTCCTGTGAAATGATGAGGCCCCTCAGATTGATTTGCCTACACTTATAAAAGGCACTTCTGTGAGATTGTTGTCCATAAATTTGTTAAAAATATGGCCCTCTTGATATTTTTTTTGCCCACACCTAAAACTAAGCCACCCTCACCTACACCCACCCACATACACACCCACACACACCCCTCTCACACACACACACACACACACACACACCTCACCCACATACCCACCCACACCCACCCATATTTACTTCCGGTTTAAGTTCAATTGGGCACCAGGTTCAATTTGTTTATCTAATATTAAAACAATGCAATATGCAGAGGCCCTCTAGAATTGCTCTGTGACTCTCATTTCTTACATCATAAACATATGATTTTTCACCTATGAGAATAACACTACATATGGTGTCATCAGGGAGTGTATTGTGGAATTCACAGATAATTTTAATGTTTGTCCTGTCATTAACCACAACTTGTTTCCTTTTTGAAGTGTTGATGACAAACATGGGTCTCTGTGCTTTGAATTCATCTGGTGTGTAATACATGTCAGTATTGCCAGTAGTGACCCTTTTGAATGCTGTAAATGCTTCATATAATTTAAGGAAATCAACCTTGGACATGTCTAAATTATAATTTTCTCTAGGAAATACCTCATTTCTGCCATTTTTAACATATATGTTCTTGATGTTGCAGTTATCAAATCTACTTGAATTTTTTTCCTGATTATTGTGTCTTCCAGTTTGAAACAGTACCACCACAAAATCCGGCATGTCATACTGTATACTGGAGAATGAATTTGTAGCATCAAACTCATAATAAGTACCAGTGGCAGGCTTCTGTACACATTGATATGTATAAAATTGTAAAGGAATCTGTCGATTTTTTATTATATCTGCTTTGTATCTAAGAGCATAACTGGCTTCATATTCAACAACCGGGATTCTTAGCTCCATAGTCTGAATAATACATTTGCCTTCATCAGGTAGAGTATTAGGCAGAGCTTCCCCTGTAGAGTTTAATGTACTGTACCTCATCAAAGCATTATCATCATTGGCAGCTCTTCTAAATGTGATTCTTATACCACCCTTCCACATAATATCTTTGTAATCTAAGAAGAATCCTGGCAACAGGCGCATTGGAAACAGCACTGTGTGGCTTTTGGATAATATTTTATCACCAGCCTCAAATCCACCTATTTTGTAGTAAGAAGCCTCGGTTTTGGATAATTTTAGTGTGGCCAAAGCTGTGGAGGTAATGCCGGGATAATCCACTATGTTTATAACAACACCATGCTTTCTGATCTCAATTTCAGAGAACAGATGCGGCACAAAATTATCTACCAATCTTATATTTGAATTTGCCGGATAATCTGTTCCATCGAGCTTTACAACATCAAATTTGATGTATAGATCTGCTCTGTGGGGTGTATAAAGCCATCCCCTACATCAAGATCAACCTCAATCTATGTGTTGGGTTG
This sequence comes from Lepisma saccharinum, assembly GCF_977018435.1. NCBI lineage: Eukaryota > Metazoa > Arthropoda > Insecta > Zygentoma > Lepismatidae > Lepisma > Lepisma saccharinum. Next base: position 12,276,478 of record NC_139240.1, read on the forward strand.
ATTTAAATTTGCAAATGTCCTCCTGTTTGGGGGGAATGATTGTAGCTCATAACTCTCAATATTTTCCATTTTTTTTGTATGTATTTTTATTTAAATATTAATCTCTATGATTGCAGTTGTTGTGGCTCCAGCAAAATCAACTAATTCTTCTTTTTCATTAGTGACCATCAACTCAATGTTATCTATTCTATTATGGCACACAGGAAAATATAATGTTGGGGATGGAGTGTAGATGATTGGCTCCATAAATTCAGAATTAGGTTTAAATGTTGCAATGATGCCAGTTTGTTTGTGAGTGCCTATGCCATTTGATTTGGTGATCATACCCTCGGCCACATTACAGTGAATATTCAGAGTCTCTATGGCTAAGAATTTAGGTATATTAATAGCAGTGTGTTTGATGGCCGGTTCAAGTTTTGTGTTGTTCTCAAAACCTAACAGCTCTCCTATAGTACCCAGATCCACTGTTTCTGTAGCAGATACAATCTCTACTCTGTGAGTGACAGAATTTTGAGTTAATACTATACCTCTGGGTAATTGAGCATTTAGAGTGGACAGATTATATTGCCCTGGAGTGATGAAAATTTTTTGATCCCCTACTGCAATTTTGTTGTTGTGGTGTGTAATATTAGGGATCAAGTACATGCCATAAAATGCTCTGAGAGCTATTGTTTTGGGATACACTATATCATCATGTAATTTGAGTTTCAATATTGAATTTTGGCTGGTGAGATGGAATACCCCCATGATGTTTTAAATACCACAAGGCCTTTTGAAAATTTTCAATTGATGGTTTATTTATTTGAGACATATATCTAAGAACAGATAAACACAAATGTCCACAATTAACATCTTTGAAGTTTTGAACACGGGCATTATTGTAATAAAGATTAGTTGATTTTAGATATTTTACTAAATTTTCAGGTGGAACACCTCCAAATGAATCAAACACAAATGCCTCATTGTTTAAATATTTAAGATAACAAATCCAGTGAGTGCCCTGATTTTTGTACTTATCCAAATTAACAATGCCACAATCTTTGTTGAGTGGTTGTTCTGGTAAAGAATCAGACATGTACACACCTCTAAAATTGTTGATGCCCAGTGGCTTGATTAAAGCTTCAATATCTTGGTTTGTAAGCGGCTCTTGTTTTCTTTAAACTTATTCATGGCTCTCTTAACACCTTTGCCTTGTTTCTTCATGGCCAGGTTATGGCGCTTCAATTCATCTAATTCTGCCCTATTTTTCTTGGCATCTATTACTGTTTTTGCTATGGCAGCTGATCCCCCAGCCAAGCTCCCAAGAGCCCCAAGTGCTGCTAAGATGGCCGGGATAGTAAATATGAAACCCCCCACATGTGATTTTTTCTAGATTGTTGTAATTTTTTTAATTGGGAGGTACTAAGCAACAATTTCATACCATGGCCCTTGGCAAGACAAGAGATTTTTTTCTTGCGCTGCTTTTTGGTTAAAAGACTATCAATAGTTTTAAGAGATTTAAGACCTGCATAAGGTATTTGATACATAACACCCTTGGCCTTCATCCTAGGTTTATTATATACATATTCACAGCCCCCACCCCAGTTCTTGTTTGGTGTTCATAGCTATGGTGGTCCCCAATGCTGCTATTTTTTCACTTAAAGAAGCATCTTTGCTTACAAATCTACCAAATGCAGCCTCTTCTAATTTCTTGTCTGCAACATGTCTCTTGTCAAGATCAGAATGTGTGTTGTATGCTATGTCATGGTCTCTACAAGCAGCATCTAGGGGATTAACACCAGGATCACCTCTGTTTAATCTATGGTCCAATTTTGTACCGGGACCACAATACTGATAGCCTGGAATATGTAGTTCAAATGGCAGCTTGTTTATAATGTCATTAACCAACCCCCGACCCTCAGAAATATTCCAAAATTTAGGTGGTAGAGTATTAATAATTTTTATAAGATATCCAATCCCCTTAGTGTCATTCACTATAAAATTAGACAATTTTGTGCTTATCATGTCCATAATTCCAACCTTTTCATTGTAAAAATTGTGGTTGCCAGCATTTTCCTCCCCAGCTATCACCAATAACCTATCTACAAGTTTCCTGACATCATCAACCCACACAAATTCTTTAGGCAGGGTGTTGTATTGTTTGATTCCACTGCCAGTCTTGATCTGTGACAATATGGGCTTGATTAAATTGTTGTATTTTGCTCCACTGCTAGACTTAACTCTTTTTTGTGTGGGATCATTGTTCTGGTATAGAGCATCTGATTTTATTAATATTTCTTTGTAATGCTCATAGTCTTGATCTGTATAGCTGCCAGGTCTCTTCCTAGTCATCAGTTCCCACAACCCAGGTGTGCCGGGATATTTAACAAAACCACCTTTTTCTCCAAGATGAGATTCTGAATATACAATGAGATCATCTCCCATAAATGTTACTCTGAAATTGCCAATTCTATGTATGATGCTACCATCACGCTCTGTGTCAGCATATAAGCCAAAAACCTCATCTTTGTTGTCTTTAGCAAGAAGACCCAATTCAATAGGATCCAGAGTAGCTTCAATTCTTCGAAGAGCAACAGGACTAGGTGTATGAATACTGGAAAGTGGGGTGATTGGATAATCTAATATGTTCCTTGCAGCTACAGGTACAAGCTCTGTGATCAAATTTTGATTTTGCTCTGTAACAGTTTTGATATTTTTACCTAATTCACTAATAGCATCAATAATAGGCTGTTCTGTTTGTTTGTGTTGTTCATAAATTCCTCGGTTCTCTGATTTCCATCCTTTAAATCTTCTTACAAGATAATCTCTTAATTTAAGATCATCAATGATTGGCCTTTTCATGGTTATTTATATATGTTTCAATGTCTAGAAAATTGTTAATTTTATTTCTATATTTACCACTATTGGCTTTTCTTGTCATATCAATTGTGACAAACCCATAACTGTCCTGGTTCCAGCACCTACTGCAAAACTTGGAAAAATCATTGTAGCTCAAGTCCCCACCTACATATTCATCATGTATGTGTTTGAGGTTGGTATGATCTTGATGAAACACACATATAAAATTGCTGTTGTCTCGGATCAGCTGCTTCGGTATTTTAGAAAAAGTCTGTGCCAGGTAGAAGCAACCAATGTTTTTGTGTCGGCCCTGTGTAAAGAAATTTCTAACCTTGTTTTGATTATCCAGTATAATGTCATCAAACACAACAACAGAATTATCGAAACATTCATGGAGTGGCTTAACATCTGGTTCAAAAGTGGCTATATCCAATCCATCATATAGCTTCATCAGCTGCTGATATTTTAATTGTTCCAAGCTCTTAGAGAAGACATACAAGTGCCTGTTTTTCCAGTCTAACCAGTTGGGTGCCAATAAAAAATTATCAATCATTAGTGTAGTTTTACCACAAGCTGATGGCCCAACAATAAGACATCTAATATTATCAGGCAGCAACTTGCCATTTCTCTTAATCTGCTGTTCAGGTTGTGGCAGCCTTTTTATGACATCCCAGGTGTTCATATTATCACTTTGTCTGCATCGATCCAGCTGTGTTCTGGGAGTCCTAGCCATTTGACAAATAACTTGTTGCCTTTTCTGCGGATGATTTTTTCTATGAGATATATGTCAGGCTGTTTAGTTTTGTTGAGTTCTTCTTCATAGAATCCGCCTTTGAGAATTTCTCCTCGGTGATCTTTTATTATATGTGTTAAGGGTCCCAGGTTTAACTTGAACCACTGTAAATAATTCAGTGCTCCAGTTTCTTGTAAAGCCTCTTTTGAATAAGTGCTTATATTTGCTGATTCTTACTTGATCACCCACCTTGTATTTGGCCTTTCTTGTTGTTGGCTGGTATCTAGGATTATAAACAGTCCTGATCAATATTTGCTCATCAGATGAAGTTACTTCAGACGGTTTCATGTTGATTGTGGAATGAACCGAGTTGTTATATTTATGTAGAAGTTATGGAAGAATATTAAGCCATTTATAATTACCTTGAAGTGTAAATTGTTTATACATAAGATTTTTAGGGTTTTATTGAATCTCTCTACAATGGAGGCTTTGAGATCACTGTAACTCGAATAATGTTTTATTGACTGGCTTTTAATAAATTGTTGGAACACAGAATTATAAAATTCTTTGCCATTATCTGTTTGCAAATAGCGCGGTGATCTTCCACTCTGATTGATGATTGTCCTGAAGGCTTCTGTAACACATTTTCCAGTCTTGGATTTGAGTGGCACAGCCCAGGCAAATTTTGAAAATGTGTCTATTACAGTGAGTAGATACTTGTAGCCCTTGTTGATTTTGTCTAAGTTTTTCAGCTGTCCACTTGCCATCTCAATCAAGTCGCTCTGCCATAAATCATCTATGCCTTTTGTGACTACTGGCAGTCTCTTATAATTATGTCTGGCTTGTCTGTGTAATTCATCAACAATAATTTGTCTAGACATAATATGTAAACAGGAATATTGCAACTATGGGGTGTTCAGCAGCTGATACTACAGGATTTTCTAAATATAATTTGTCTCCTATTTGTATATGAAATTCCAGAGAGCCATCATCTTCAGCATAAGATGTTTCTAATGTATTGGGATCTGTAAAATCCTCTAACTCTACACTGGTGATTTTTGGTTTGTTGTCAGCATTTGTTATAGATAAGGTGGGGTAGTGGTGTGCCTGTGGTTGTAGCCAATATTTGATCTTGATGGGTCTCAGTGTGCCCCCAACAAAAAATTGGTAATAAAATTGTGCAGGGGACAGCATATATATTTTGCCACCTGGTGTAAATGGTGAATCATATTCTTTGTTGGGGATGCTGTACAATTCAAGAATTACTGTATGTTTAGGATTCTCGATTATGCCTGTTATTTCTTTTTCTGCTGTAAGCAATCTGCTTGTTACAGATTCAAGGTGCTCATTGATAGTCCTAACAACATCATCATGGCCTGGCTTGATTTTTATGTCCACAACAAGTTTCTTGTATTGTTGCACAATCTCTTGTAGCTGGGTGGCAAAAACAGACAGAGCATTTGCTTGATTGGATTCCATGGTCCCTAGCTGTTGCTTGATATTAGCTACAATTTGTTGCAAATTTTCAATAACTGCCAATTTTGAATTTTGAGCAGTAAGATCATGGACCTGTCTTCTGATATCCTCAAACAGGGCATGCAGTTCATTAATATGTTGATTAGTTGGTAGAGTGGCCACTGTCTGAGTAAGTTGTTTGATCTCTGTCTGGATATTCTTGATATCTTCTGATTTCAATATGCGATTCACTGCTCTCTTAATATTTTTAAGTTCCTGTGACGTCGGGAGATTTGATACAGTATTTTGCAAAGATTCAAGTGCCAATTTCACATCATTTAATTCAGAAGCATCAACCACACCACGCATAGCATCTTGGAGCAGGGCTATATCTGCCTGAGTAGGTGTTGATTGTTGTAAAATTTCAAGTTTTGTATGGATATCATCGATCAAGTGATGAAAATGAGATAGTTCAGATTCAGTGTTGAGGTTTTCAAGCTTTGTGATCTGTTGCTGGACACTGACAAGTGTGTCTACAATACCAGGCAGGCGGGATTCTAGAGATTCTTGTACATTTGTCAAATCACTTTGCACTGCTGCTATTGTACCCTCAAGATGGGTTATGGTACTTTGAATTTTTCCAAAATCTTCATATGTTTCAAGTTGCAGCTTGATGTTTGCAACACTCCGAGTTATTGCACTCAAAGCATCAGAAGATGGCAAGTTGTTCATAAAATTTTCAAGTGTCTCAATTTTTTCTTTAACCTCGGCTATGGCATTGTTCAGAGGGTCCAGATTAGGTATCTGGAGTGATTGAATCTGTTCCTTTAGAGTGGAAATCACTAGATCAAAATCTTCTTGTGATTTTATGCTTTTGACAATTGTTTGGAGCTGTGTCTGGACATTATTTATCTGCTCTTCCAATTGCTGTTTCAATTGCTCAGAGTTGGCGGCCTGGGTCTTAAATTTGGCTTGAGCTGCTAAACTTTGAAAATTATCTAATGTGGCCAAATCAGTATATTTCTGAATCAATAATTTGAGTTCTGGGTCAATTTTAAGAAGAGGGTCCATGCATTGTGATTGTAAATTTGTAATTTCTAGTTGAAGACTGGCATTGAGTGTGGTTTGTAAAGCTTGTAAATCACTTCTTAATTTCTTGACTCTGACATCAAGCATCAGAATATCATCACTGTGATCTTCATGTCTTGTATGGCCGAATATATCATTAGGCATTTTGTTTTAGTGGTTATTTATTATTGAATATCTGATTCTTAATTCTATAAAAAAAGGTATAAGCTTGTCATAGGATCCAGGGACCTCAATATATAAGCAGTCACCAGCAGAAACAGTATATACAGTGCCAGAAATCATGTTTGAGTGCTTAATTCTATAAATATTTCTCCCTACTGAAATCTTGACATTACCCTCAGGGGTTGTAATAAATTGTAATTGCCCACCTACAGGTAATTGGTAATGATTTAAATTATTGTTAAATATGTACAATGTTTTCCCAGTTTCATCATCAACATCTGTAAGTATGCTGTTCAGATGAATAATTAACAAAGCACTTAGTTTAGATATTATATCAGAAGAGGGTTGTGGTGTTGGCAGCTCCATAATAGCCTGGTTTTTTAACCCAAATAAGTTCATAGGCATGTTTATTTATTTCAAATCATGCTCTGTAATTGGGCATTGATTGCCACTTTTCAAATCACAATGACCCCATGGTAAAGTATGTATGCCACATGATAAAATGCATCTCTTATCATCATGTGGGTCCAGAGCCACTTTTCTTACAATATTGCTAGTCAACAAGTGATCCACACTCTGAATTCTGGATTCTGATGTTCTGATTGTGCTACATGATTTGAGGCAATTTTTGTAATCTTCAAATTCAAGCTCTTTGTCTACAGTCACTTTGCCAATGCCCTTGGCCTTTTTGGCAACAGCGCCACTACATGTTTCAAAACTGTACATCTTGGCTCTTAACCCAGCAAATGCCACAATAACATCACCAAGTGTCTCATCTTTTAACTTGCCGGGCACCTTTTTGTTGTGGGGTTTAATTTTTGAATGTTCAGTGGTATCAAAATATTTAAACAATTCAGGCTGTGCTATATCTTGATAAACATCTTCTGTTTGAATATCAAGAACAAAACTATCTGTGTCCATGTACATCAGTTTTACACGATCCTTATAAAAAGGCTTCAACACATTATAAAACAATTTTAACATGTGTAATTTGGCCAATTCCAATATCACAGCCCCTACATAAATAGGCTTATCAAACTTAATCTTTGTTTTTTCATGTTGAAAAGTGCCATATTTTCATCATAAATTCTTCTGTAATTGAAGTTGTGCTTTGCTATAAATTTTTTGCTCCGGCTGGGGTCAGTAATTATTTTAACATCAATATGCTTTCTGACATTTTCAATTGTTTTGCCATACACTGAATTGACCATCAATTTAAACAAGGTCTTATCAAATTGGCTCATTGCAGATGTTCGAAGCTCTGTGTTTGTATCAATATATGGTTTCAACCATCTTGAGTGCCTGAACCTCAAAACTTTTCCAACTTTGGTCACTTGAACACCATGATTCATCAGGAACTGGAGGTTTTTGTAATATAAGACATAACCCTGTTTCGGCTCTAGAGTCATCATCAATTTCTTCTGTTTAGAGCCAGGTGAACACTCAACCTCAGGAATTGGGGGCAGATCAGAAAATGTGTTGTGTAAATCATAAGGAATTGTCAGATCAACCTCTAAGAACAGGCCATAGTTACTGTCATCAAAATCCTTAAGATCTTCAATATTGAAATCTTCAACCCACTCAAGCCCTGCATATGGCAATTTATCCATCATAGCATAACCATAGAGGCTGTTGGCATCTACATACAGTATATAATTTGATGGCAGTGCTGGATCATAATCAGGAATATATTTGTTATTTGCTCTGGCATATCTCTGAGAACATTGCACCATGCCTCCTCTTATACATTGTTCCATAAACAGATACATATCTTGATCCTGGATCAGATCCAATTGAATTTTAGTGTTTAAAAACATTGCAGACCATGCTAGGCCCGGAGCACTGTAAAAATACATTGGATCCAGCTTATAATTTTCCATGGAAGATTTTCTAAATGCCTGAAGTATATCAGCTAAGAGGGTCACATCAAGTTTTAAATATGCCTTGTGATAATCACCAAATGTCTGGCATTTTAAATTGTTCCACATCAACTGGGCATGGTGATAATCATCATCAGTAATTCCAGATGCTCTGATTTTGCTGTAAAACTCTTGTTGTGGTGGCAGAGAACACTCATCAAATTTAGAAAAATCTGTAACATAATCATATGGATATACACCCTTCCGCCTAATTAATTTCAGGTCCTGATTTGGAAACAAAGCACATGAGATTTTGAATTGATCATCAGATAATTGAGTGGCCAGTGTAGCCAGGCTAGCCGATAAAATTCTGTAGGAATCAAGAAATCTTAAGTGAATAGGAACACCATTAACTTTAATTATTTTGCTAATGGCAATATATTTTTCATTATTTTCAGCTAAAATATTTAAATTCTGCTTGTCAAACCCCTCGTACCTGATCAAATGATGAAAATCATAATTGGATGCGCCATGGCAAAATATAGGGACAAATTTTGGTCTCTGGATCTTAATATTACAGCTATTACACAGGGCCATTAAGAATTTACCATCTGTATGAGAATGGTGTTTCACCTTGATATTTGTATCTGAAAATTCAGAATCACATACCGAGCATTTTTCTGCATTGTTGAAATCTTCAATCTGTTTCTCTGTTAAAGGCAACATGGGTTTTGATTTTAATAAGACATTAGATGCTATGTTATGTCACCCATTTTCTATTCTATCTGCAAATTTTTTGATGGCATCTGCTCCCATGTATAAATATTCTTTACTAACAACCCCATCCTGTACAACCACATAATAAAAACTAGAAGGTTCATGTAACTGGTATGATGTAATTGAAGGTTCATCAGGATCTGGGCTACAGAATGCAAGAGGTTTGAGATTTGATTCAAAATCACAGACTATATATGCTGGGTGTTCCAACAAGGCTTCAAATTTTTTGAATTTGGCATTTTCACTTGGATGAGGCATCACCATATGAACAGGTTTATGGTTGCCACAGTATTTCAGATGCTCAATTAACTTGTTTTTAGCAATTTCTGCATTCTCTTCCCGAACCCCATTCACCATTTTTTGACCATCAAATACAGACAAACATCTTCTGCACAACTTGAATATTCTATTAGTTTTGTCTAGTTGTGTTCTGACTAAAGCTTCAAGATTATGTATTAGAGTATAATGGCGTGTATCATCCTCTTCAATTAAGAGCAGATCAATCGGAACAGCAGAATCATCATCAAATGTACTGATTCTGAGAGGTGCTATCAAGCAATTGCCACGGCCAGTAGAACAAATAAATACATTAATAGATAATTGTTTACCATTGATATTCCTGGCCTTTTTTTTTTCAAATTTATCAATATTCTGAACAGACATTGGATATTCTAAACCCTCCATTGCTTCATCAAAATCATTTTCATGCTGTTTATAATAACTTATTCTCTTTGGATTATCTGAAACTGGATACAAAGCAGCTAAAATACACAACAGAAAGCATTTCTGATCATTATTTTCTATGTTAAGCACAGCTTTTTTGTTTTTAATATTAGCAGGTAAAGGCACATATGTGGAACCTTGTAATGGGCTGAATTCAGAAATATTAACATAGAGCTTGTGTGGAGATCCGCATAGGCTCCATCCAGACTCTTTTGCAGCAAATTCAGTGTGTTTAATATTCAATTGATCTATCAAACTGCTTATTATTTTGTCTGAATTTGCATTTGAATATACCGGTACAGTTTCTGTTATGTGGGGCTGTGTAAATTTTGTGCCATTTGGCTTCTTATATTGTGTAAACAATTTGAGGGACAGCTTATAAGAGCCATTTTGTGCATTTAGAATTGCCTGCACATCTGGATTTATACTGTTCAAAAAATTCTTAATGTCACATTTTGGCTCTGATACAAACCGGTGATCCCTAAGTTGGCCATTAAAACTGCTATGGATGGGTTCATAGCGTGGCTGCTTTGCTGGTCCAGCATTAACAGGTGTTTCATGCTTCCTTTTCAGACCAGATGTAGATGGTTGTGGGGGCAATGTTGATGACTGTGCAGAGCAAGTACCTTTATGTTTATAAGTGAAGTATTCCATGCTATATTTTCTATGGCATTTAGGGCATATTTTTGTGGGAGTTCTGCATTTGTCTGGATTACAATTCCTTTGATGCCTGGCCCAATTGGGGCTGGTTATATTCTTATTCCATTGATTACAATATTTTTGATTTGGCATTTTTGTTGTTGTTTATCTAAGATTTTCTGGGGTTCAAATCAAAATTCTATGCTTAATAAAAAATATCAGTTGGGTTCAGCAGTGTGTTTTGTATATTTAGTGGGTGTGTGTATGTGTGTTAATATTTTTGGCTTTGGTATTTATATAAAATTTCTTGGGGTTCAAATCAAAACTCTATACTTAATAAACCTATGACAGGTTGTCAAAAATTCTGTATATTAAATCAAATAGATTTGTAATTCAATTTATACAAATCTGCAATATTTTTGTGTATAAAAATATGAGCAACACTGCAACAACACACCCTTACTCTTCAACAACTCTCACAATACTGGCTGATATGCAATGCAAAATCTCTTTATATAGCCTAAGCACAGACCGCATTGAAAACATCTGAAACAATAAGCCAATCAGAAAATAACACATCATCACATTATGTCATAACCAACCAATCAGAAAACAACACATGTCTAATAATTTATTGCATAATATTGGGTAATAATTTGTTGCAAAACATGATGCAATATAAATAAACCAAAAATAGGCCACAAGTGGACCGGAAGTAAATATGTGAGGGTGGGTGTGGGTGTGTATGTGGGTGGGTGTGGTCAGGGTCAGGGTCAAGGTCAAGGTCAATGTGTGTGTGTGTGTGTGTGTGTGTGTGTGTGTGTGTGTGTGTGTGTGTGTGTGTGTGTGTGTTAATACGTTTGGCTTAGTTTTAGGTGTGGGCAAAAAAAATATCAAGAGGGGCATATTTTTAACAAATTTATGGACAACAATCTCACAGAAGTGCCTTTTATAAGTGTAGGCAAATCAATCTGAGGGGCCTCATCATTTCACAGGAACTTCCCGAGGGCATTTTTACAAAAATCTTGGATTAGACGGAGTACCACACTTGAGCAAAAAGCTCATATGGGCATGTTGAGCAAGTTTTAAGTGTAGCCAAATCTGCCTGAGGGGGGTTCATCATTTATCGACCCAGTAGTATCATCAATTACACTACTCACTTCCTTTGGGGAATCCCTTGCACATCAACTTCACACATCTGCCATGTCCTTTTTTGAATAGAGCATGCTGCATGTCTTCGTGGAACGCCCTTCGCCGCGTTCATATGTTTGGCCGTTGTGCCAATATTTCCTTGTAAACCTTAATTTTCACAATTTTTCCAACTTCAATATCTCCGAATGGGTTCCGTTCTAGGCATTTCGACACATGAACTTTTGTGTTTGTAGAATCACCTCCTAAGCGTTGCAAACGAACTTTAGTAACACCCTCTGTCTGTGTGTGTGTGTGTGTGTGTGTGTGTGTGTGTGTGTGTGTGTATATATGCCCTCCAACTCTGATCACCCAATACCACCCCCACATTACAAAAATCAGGCATACCCTCCACTCCCTCTCACTCATCCTGCACAGTGATCCTGACACCAGGGACATCCTGGGTCATTCAAACCAAGGGTTGTCTTCCGTCGCCCCCCAACCTCCAAAACATCTTGGTCCAAAACACTCCCACCCCTTCCACACCACTCCCCCAGCTCACAGATGCAATAAACCCAGATGCAAGACCTGCCCCATACTTATCACTTCCCCACCCTCCTGATCCCCACAGTGGCAGCTGAGTTCACCCTCCACCCTAAGGGCATCTGCCAAATCTGCGGCAACTTCTACTTACGTGAAACCTCCACCCCCTTGAACCTAAGGATCAATAATCACTGTTCCTCCACCCAAAACTCCGATTTCACAGTTGCCATCCACATCAACAGCCATAACACCACCTTCAATAACTGCTTCCGTGTTGCCATCATCCATCTTTTACCCCCCCCCCTCTGACACATCTTTCTGCAGGCGATGGGAAAGGGTCCATATAGCAGGCATGCATGCCACTATACCCTCCGGACTCAACCTAGACAACCAGTAACCTTTTCCTGTCCTCCCTGAAACTACCCACCCACCTTACACAAACACTGGTTAAAGTACTTTTTGATATCTATCAACTGTTTGACAACACTGATCGTAGAGACACTACGTTCAGTCTTCTGTGCCTCTACTCCATGCGACGACGATCTATCTATTTTCTACCTTGAAAATGCGACAGATCGTGAAATATAGAATTATTTCTCTTCGTGTGGTAAGTGTTTACTGTCTCCATCATTTGTATTTATCCGCCCTTCTGGCACCTTTTCTGATCCTATTCCTGTATGTATATATACACAGCGTGTCTGGCTTATAGCTATAATAAAAGAAACATACACTAAAGTTTATGAAAACCTGTCACAGTCAAAACATGTGTATGTACGATACTGCCATCTGTTGCCATTTACTAAAAACACGAAACTGTGTTGCGAGCATGCACATGGGCACAGTAAAAAAAACTTGGCGGAGTGGACTCCATAACAGAAGTTGTTCTGTGTTATCATTTGTCGAATTGAAGTTTTATAGGTCAATTCTTCTTCGCTGAAGGGACAGTGACCTCGGCAAATTACCTTCACATGCTGCAACATTTTGTCATACCTCAGCTTCCTCCAGGTCCCATTTTTCAGCAGGATGGGGCCCAACCATATTTTGCAAAACAGGTACATGACTTTATGGTTACACAGTTACCCGGACGATGGATTGGACAGGTTTCAGCATTTTTTGACTGGCCTCTGCCGTCACCTGATCTTTCTCCACTAGATTTTAATTTTTGAATTTTGAATTTAAAATTTTGGGTTCGTCAGCACTAAGGCTATTTTGCACCCGTCACATTATACGGGGTCCAGCCCCTTATCGTTACAAATCACAACTCTAACGTTGCAGAACTAAAATCATAAAATATTAAAATGTTCTGACTTTCGTTAAAAACTGAGGCTGCAAAGGGGCACTCAGCACACATAAGGACAAAAGAACAGGACAATACAAACAAAATTATACTGGCCATGGGGCCAGTCGCCAGAGCCTCGTTAGTCTTCAGTTCAGGGTGTACTAACGTGGAAGTGAGGTTGACATTTGGGTGTACTATGTGGAAGGTCACCCCTTACACCCCGCAATCTATTAGATGTTATATTTATGAACTGTAATATTTATTGACTGTAAATACAGCGACTGATGTATTTGAATTTCAATTTGAATTTAAAATTTTGGGTGCATCAGCACTTAGGCTATTTTGCACCCTTCACATTATACGGGGGCCAGCCCCTTATCATTACAAATGACAACTCTAACGTTGCACAATTAAAAATCTTCTGTTAAAAGCTGAGGCTGTAAATGAGCACTCAGCACACACAAGGACAAAAACAGGACAACACACACAAAATTATACTCGCCATAGTGCCAGTCGCCAGAGCCTCGTTAGTCTTCAGTCCAGGGTGCACTAACGTGGAAGTGAGGTTGACATTTGGGTGTACTACGTGGAAGGTCACCCCTTACACCCCGATAATATATTCTTTATAAAGAACAATTTAAAACTTTACTTCAATGGTAATAGAATCATCTTTCGGAAAATAAAGTGAACAAACCCCCATGCCAATCGTCTGTCAATCGATTCTTTTTCCCCTGATTGATTTACAAACTTCATTTTGTTGATTCCACAGGATGGAAACGAATGTAAAGTTTTCACTTGTACTGATGACTTAGAGCAAAAAGCTAAACAGTAAACGTTACTCTTTCAAATGTTTTCCATGCCGTGAACGATATCAACACAACATAGTATTCTACATAGAGTAGTTCCACAAAATTCCACCAGATAGGACATAGGATAACTTTAGTCGCAAATAATATCTGCCTCGCACTTTACCCGGGAGAGTGGTCATAGCAAATGTTAGGATTAGCAAAGCCATAGGAACAAGTTCTCCGGACTTTCGTGTCTTGATTGCTATACTGCCATCACATGTTCATCAGAGAGTTTGTTCAGGATCTTTTCCTAGGTAGCATTTAACAGATCCCAGTGGTGTATCACACCTTTACAACTGTTCAATTGACAGTGCGGTTCAACATGAACAGGTAAGTTGCCCAAGTTCGTAGTTTCAGAAGATTGTTCTATGACGTATGTTGTCATAGAAGTTTCTTTTTTATATGTATTCATTCGGTCCAATATGTTAATACATGAATACAATGAATAAATTTTATTATAACTGCGACACCACACTTGGTATAGATATTTGTGGACTATTCAGATCAATGTTTGTAGACCTGGTGACAGCAGCGTACGGGATGGATGAATCAGTTGATCAATTGAACAGTTCGCAAACAATGTGTGTTCTCGGCCGACTTGGTGTTTACAAACAGAACAATTGCTGTTTTCTCTTCTAATTTATGTAAATGACTTATCATAAAAGCAATGCAATGGTCGAATAATCTGTTTTGGATGCAACTGTGCACGAAAGATTGAACCTCATCAGGGAACCGAAGAGCGGATTCGTTTTCTGAGGAGCAGGTAAAAGGAGCGATTCAGGGATTCGTTCGAGAGGAAGGAAACATGGAAGTTGATTGAGTTTTCGCCGATCAAACATATCGGTGATCATCCCAATGCACAAAGGATTTGAATTTGAATTTAAAATTTTGGGAGCGTCAGCACTTGGGCTATTTTGCTCCCTTCACATTATACGGGGGCCAGCCCCTTACCATTACATATAACAACTCTAACGTTGCATTAAAAATCTTAAAACGTTCTGACTTCTGTCAAAAGCCGAGCCTGTAAACGGGCACTCAGCACACACAAAGACAAAAAACAGGACAACACACACATTATACTGGCCATAGTGCCAGTCGCCAGAGCCTCGTTAGTCTACAGTCCAGGGTGTACTACGTGGAAGTGAGGTTGACTATTGGGCACAAAGGATTGCGATGGAATTTGATTGGATCCAATGAAACACAAAGGACTGTGTAACATGATTTGCCAAGAATTTATGTGCTCAATATATAGCGTGGACAGATTATTGAAATTTTCTTTGGCTATTATGAGCTTCCATATGAGGTAGACGAATGGTCGTAAGTACAGTATCTTTACTTATCTAAGTGTCATCGGAAGTCTGCAGGCTATTTCGTGATACGGCGATTACTTGCATCTAATTATAAAAGCTAGCATTCGTGTGCATCGAATTTTGGCCATTTTCATCGTCGCATCACATTGTTAATTTGGGCGGGAGGGGAGCGTATCAGGCAGCCATCTTGGCGAGCATAAGTAATCGGTCAAAAAACTGTGATGTACATATCAATTATTGTAAATATTCTTTAATTTTCTTATTCAGAGCTTCTCTTGTACATGTTGTAAGGGCAATGTTTCTATGTTTAAGCATAGGGTAGGTGACGTATGATAATATGTAATTGCATCACAAAGAGTGAATGATTGATATTTACGTTGCCAAGATGTTACCGTAATCGTTCAAATTTTTATTGAAAGATAAGCTCATGATAATGCAAACACCTACAAACTGCTTGTTTTAGGGGTGTTTACATTGTAATATCACAAGTGAACACCAGTAATTTGTCGAATAGATTTTAACAGGGGATGACAACACGTCATGTTAGCTTGAAGAGCTGAGTTCTATAAATAACTGCACTGTTTGTTTATCGGGGTCAACGAACACAAAATGCTAACTGGATAATGTGGCATGTGACCTTGTCGTTAATAAGTATAGAAAGATCGGTTGATCAGCTGGATTTATCTTTGTCTGTGTTCAACAAAATTAATATACAGGGTGACTGGTAATTAGATGTATTCCCTGAAAGGGGTTAAAGTAGAGACAATTTTGATTTTTGATTTTAAAATTTTGGGTGCGTCAGCACTAAGGCTATTTTGCACCCGTCACACTATACGGGGTCCAGCCCCTTACCATTACACATAACAACTCTAACGTTGCTTAAATAAAATCATAAAATATTAAAATGTTCTGACTTTCGTTAAAAGCCGAGGCTGCAATGAACACTCAGCACAAATAAGGACAAAACACAGGACAACACAAACAAAATTATACTGGCCATGGGGCCAGTCGCCAGAGCCTCGTTAGTCTTCAGTCCAGGGTGCACTAACGTGGAAGTGAGGTTGACCTTTGGGTGTACTACGTGGAAAATCACCCCTTACACCCCTAAAGTAGAAACAATTTGCAATAAATTTGACCATATGATACCCCGTCCGAAAATTAGTAGTTTTCGAGATAATCGAGTTTCTATTGTTTTTTCTAAAAATGACAATTTTCCACATAAAAAGATGAATTGAGAAAAACTGATAATTGTAGGGAACTTATTTAAGCATTTTCTGATAGCTAACAAACAAGTGGTTTGTTTTAAAAAAAGTTTTTTCCAAATAACCATCACATGTAAGTACCGGGTGGGTCTAAACTTACAAGTCGCAAGGCGTCAAATCGGGGGATCGAGCCGGCCAGGGAATCGAGCTGCCTCGGCCAATCCATTTCTTTGGGTAATTTTCATCCATCCACAGTCGCACGGCCAGGCAGAAGTATGGATGGGCGTAATCAACAATAATTTGATCGAGCCATTTTTCTTGCCCCAAATCTTAAATGGCATCACTTATGAACATTTTTTGCGGAACGGGATGGCAATATTGTTGGAGGATGTGCCTCTAGCTACAAGGCGTGACATGATTTATCAGCATGATGACTGCCCAGCTCGATCCCCCGATCGATTTGACGCCTTGCGACTTTTACATTTGGAGCCACATGACAAGGCACCGGTAAACTCGCAAGAAGAGCTCAGGGAGAGGATCTTAACAGCTGGTCAACACGTCAAGGCCACCATCACATCACGAGTTAAGAGACCAAATGACCCGTAAAAACCTGTGTGCCTGCATTCGTAACGGAGGTGCCCACTTTGAGCAAGACGTGTAATGTTCTTTAATTGTATTGTTCATTGATTCCATACACATGAAGATGAATCAAGTATTATTTCTTGTACACAAATGTAAATGTTAGCAACATTTGTACCTTGTTGGATAGCTGATGACTCAAGGAAGTAATTTAAGTAATTTGTACGGTTCGTGTCATACCATTTTTGTTATTAATACGTTGCCAAGTAAACTAAGAGTGCATTTTTTTATCATCACTTGTAAGTTTAGACCCACCCGGTACTTACATGTGATTGTTATTTGGAAAAAACTTTTTTTAAAACAAACCACTTGTTTGTTAGCTATCAGAAAACGCTTAAATAAGTTCCATACAATGAGCAGTTTCTTCTCAATTCATCTTTTTATGTGGAAAATTGTCATTTTTAGAAAAAACAATAGAAACTCGATTATCTCGAAAACTACTAATTTTCGGACGGGGTATCACATGGTCAAATTTATTGCAAATTGTCTCTACTTTAACCCCTTTCAGGGAATACATCTAATTACCAGTCACCCTGTATATTAATTGTACTTCGCTGCGTTAACACTTCACCAAAAGAAATCCCAGTGTTAAATATATATTGCTATGCATGTATTAATGACAGTGTTCCTTTTCAGAGGGGGAAGGTACAATTCACACTAGTCACTCAGGAATGAAAAATGTCAAATAATTCATAAATAATTGGGAAGTCATTATTGCAGTAAAGGGATTGAATAATGTTCACTTGATTTGGGTTCGATATTGCTAAATCCGCATGTTAGCTATTGTTGTTTTCATGCATGTGATTTGTTGAATGAAAGGTTAACTGGCATCTTGAAAAGAATTCCGTTCATCTCAGCCATAAGAAATATGAGAGAATCAGCTCTCTCAGTATCTGTACAGGGTGTGCTGATGAATAGTGGTACAGTGTTAACAGTTAAAACAACAATCGGAGTGAAACATTTTTATTTTTAGTCGGAATAATATAAATGTATCTAATAAACCAGGTTGAAATTACGGGTCCATATTTTTGATCTGCCTGTTCTTAGATGGCCATTGTAGTTCTATCGTCATTGCAACCAGCGCTATCAATCAGATGGGTGGCTCTGAGACTCAGCGAATAATTGGATACGGTTACAGCGTTTAATTTAAATTGGCATTGTTTGTGAATTTACTAGCTCCAATTTAATACACCCATCTTATGAGGCAAAACGCTCAGTCTTTATGGATTCCTATCATATACAGGGCTCCCAGTGGAGTTGTGTATTTAATTTGGAGTTCTCAGCACTCACCGAGCATTACAGTTCGTCTGGTGATCTGTGCTTGCCCTGATAAGGAGACTCCCGTTTTGCAGCTTCTTGATTTCTGGAACGTCGGAACCAGCGGCGTACTCTAGCTGTTTCTTCAGTAAGAACAGTGACAGGTCCTTCAAGGTAGCAGATCGATTCTTCTCTGTGGTTTCTGATGATTCAACTATGCTTACTACAAGATAATGTGGCACTGTCGTGACATCACTTGTCTTTTCCAAATAAAGTTAGCGGACTGGAAGTCCGCGCATATTTTGGTTTTTTCCCCCTTTGTAGGTGATATTCTACCCATATACAAAGTGATTTTTAAAGGTTTCATAAATTGTCGCCTCGACACAACCTCTGTTTCGAGGAAGGCCTACCCACAAAAATTAAGGGTATGCAAGGACCAAGCCTAAATCCCTGTGGCCACGTTCGCGACTGCAACTACCCCTGCAGCCAACACTATCCCATCGGCAAGTGCAACTAACACCTTGGGATAGTTTTTTTTTTTTTAATCTAAGTTGTCTACTCTAGTATTTGGAATTTGAATTTAAAATTGTGGGAGCATCAGCACTTAGGCTGTTTTGTTCCCGTCATATTATATGGGGGCCAGCCCATACCCATTACAAATAACAACTCTAAAGTTGAATAACTAAAAATATTAAAATCTTCTGACTTCTGTTAAAAGCTGAGGCTGTAAACGGGCACTCAGCACACATAAGGACAAAAAACAGGACAACACACACAAAATTATACTGGCCACAGTGCCAGTTGTCAGAGCCTCGTTAGTCTTTAGTCCAGGGTGCACTACGTGGAAGTGAGGTTGACTTTTGGGCACCTATGTGGAAGGTACCCCTTACACCCCGTCTACTCTAGTAGGACCCTTAGTTACAAGGAGATCAATGAATGGAGATTAATTAAATGAAATTACAAAAATATGAAAAACCTCCCTATGAAGCCCTATCGCCACGTCACGGCAGTCCTAAATGAAGGGAAGTTAATAATAATAATAACAGCATTTTAATCAAACTACCTAACCTACACACTATATCAGTTTCTGATTATTTTTAGACACACAATGGAATATCTAACTGCCCTGCCTAACAAGCAATGCAAGAGAATGTGTGTGTCATATAATAAATCTCCTTTGAAAAATCAAGAGACCTGGTGAAAATAACACCAAAGATTGTAATAATGAAATACAGTGGTGAACCAAAGTGAGGTTCTTAAGACAAAAATAAATGATTTAACACAAATATAATCTAACAAACATAATAGTAAAATCATGGATATATCTCTTCTACTTTCTATTTCCAAAGGTGTATCCCTTCAGGCAATTTTCATTTGACTAATACAGGTCCAAACTCTGATTGTGTAATTTCGATATTCTCATAATACACAAATGCATTTACATAAATCAATTTCTATGTATGCCTACAAGCGAATACTGAACAAGTTTTTGATGAGAACAATTTTTCCATCCTGCTCGTGTCTAAATATGTGAGTAGGTTAGGTGGGTAATGGTAGGTGGTATTAACATTAACTAATTGTATATTTTTAAGTATGTAACAATTGTTAGATTTGATTGCCTTAGTACCGAAACACTTTTACAGGCAGTTATTTTCATGTTATAACTTGATCAGAAATTAATATTTTTTGCATTTCAAAATGCACAAACCAGTTTCTCTTGAACTTGAAACTTACATCCACAATCATTGCCTTGTCAGTGCTTAAACAAATTCCTGATACTCCTGTTAAATGACAACACAATTGAAAATGTGACAATTGCAACAGTTAAGTCTACAACAAAACCCACTGATATGGATGCCATAATAACTGGTAACCAACAAACAGTTATGTTAGCACACGTTATGGGTATTCACCGGCTGGGCAGAGCCGTTTACATCTCTTTAACACTTTCACAAAGTGGGCGGCATTGCAAAGTTTACCTATGATTACTAGCCAAAACAACAGTCGGACAACACAAGATTCTAAAATACCTCAGGGCTTGCGGGGTGTGTGTATAGGACCAACCAGGTGACCAGGATGCAAGTGACCCGTTACAAAGTGAGAAAAGGAAATTACAAGAGATAAGAGATATTTATTACTTATTTAACACAAATTCTCGGAATTTAACAAAATAAATACAAAAGTGCTTTTCATCCTTTCAGTGATATCCGGGCTCTTCACTAACCTGGTGACAACAATATACGTCTTTCTATAACAATTTTTAATGGGTTAGATCCTAAATAAACCTTTTTATCTCAGTTATCCACCTAGATGAGCCAATCTCATATTAAATTTAAACATGTTTATTTCAGTTAGGTTTCCAGACATACTTGAAACGTTTGCTGGTTAATAGAATGTCAAAACTTCCTTCTCTCTTTCATGTGCATATGCTTAAAAGCTAAAAAGGGAAAGAAAAGAAAATGACTGGGGACTTCACGGTGTTTGAACCTGGGAGTCTGTTCCTGAACTAAATAGAACTTGGTTAAATTAGAAATAACTTTTCGCCCCTCTCCTACGTTCCAAACATATGTTTATTTAAGG
This sequence comes from Lepisma saccharinum, assembly GCF_977018435.1. Lineage (NCBI taxonomy): Eukaryota > Metazoa > Arthropoda > Insecta > Zygentoma > Lepismatidae > Lepisma > Lepisma saccharinum. The sequence goes on from NC_139240.1 coordinate 12,297,539, forward strand.
AAAGGAAAAACAGAGGGGAAAGGAAACCAACCAGGGGACTTCCCGGGGATTGAACCTGGGAACCAGAAACCTTGGGGGACCCAGCCAGGGGCTTCCCAAGGATTGCTCCTGAGAACCGGGTCATTAAGGGCTTCATCTTTTGAGGAGGGACCTGGCCGGGGTCTTCCCGGGTTTTGAACCTGGGAACCAAGTCCTCCATTGCTGCTGCTGGACTTCTCTGGCAAGTAGGCTGTTTCCTGGATGTCTGCCAGTTGACATCAGGGAGCCATAAACAGACTGATTTTTCGGCCCATGTGAGCTACTTATATAGGTAAAGCAGGTAGCACTGATGTAACTAACTACGTCACAAATTTACACATAGCAAACCTCATATATTTACATATTGCAAACTGTGATAAACTAGATTACCCAAATCCTTACTGTTAAAAACCCTAAATGCCAGAAAATATACATGTCAAAGAACACAGCTGACATAAAGCATTTACTAAGCTTTTTAGACAACAATGAGCCTCGACGGAGTGCAGAGCAGATAAGATAACACAGCAATGAACGATTATGCAGCATTTCAACAATCAGAAAAAAGGAGTTATCAAATCTTCGCTGACAAAACCAAAACAGTGCGTTTAATGAAAAACATATTGTAACTTCGGGCACGTTACACAATTAATGCATAATTGTCCAATTATTTATTTGCTGTATAAAACTTTACTTTTACCACTATGTAAAAGACAATTTTCCTAAAATTAATCAGAAATATATCTCAACATCGAAAATAGTACATGCGGATATACATATGAGATGGATATACATGCACGCTTAGGTAACGAAATATGAAATTAAATTATACATGAATCGCCAACATTATAAAATCTACTAATTCTTGATCGTATTATTCCCAATATATAGCTCAAAATGCATAAAAGTTAGGAAACTAACAGCTTGAAGATTAAAACTGTTTCCTCACCCCCAGCCAAAACCATTCATGAGACAGCCTTAGAGAGGTACTCTTTGAATTTGAATTTAAAATTTTGGGTGCATCAGTACTTAGGCTATTTGGCATCCTTCACATTATATGGGGTCCAGCCCCTTACCATAACTAAAATAGCATAACTGAAATGCCGTGTTGTAACTCAAATCTTAAAATTTTCTGACCGGTTAAAAGCTCAGGCTGCAAAGAGGCACTCAGCACATATTGCAACGAAACACAGGACAACACACAAAATTATAGTGCCAGTTGCCAGAGCCTCGTTAGTCTACAGTCCAGGGTGTACTAATTGGAAGTGAGGTTGACATTTGGGTGTACTAAGTGGAAGCATCACCCCTTACACCCCGAAAGGTACTCCTCTGTAAACCTATTTTCCATTTCCATGTAGCACATACAAGGCTAGCTCCTGGACTCACAAGTAGAGTCGTGTGGGGGATTTGTATTGTCCAGTGTTATGCTCTTAACTTTGCTGAGTGAACCCCTTTACTCTCAAATTTTATTATACGTATTGATATTTTAATATTCAAATATGTGTAATTTGTTGTGAGCCATTAATTTATGTGGCATGAATTTGTTTAAAAACTCTCCTTGTTTTAAATTGGGAGATCAATCTTGTTTCACATTACATTCCTCATGTTCATATAGTATTAAAAGAGCCCGACCCTGTGGCCGAGTGGTTAGCACATCGCGCTGCGACGCCAAGGGTCCCGGGTTCGAATCCCGGTCGGGCTTGGTTGTTTGTGAATGTCCATTCATCAATTTCATCATTTCATCACTCATCCCCATCTTCGCAAATTAGCCAAGAGGCACAAAACGCGAAGTAAAATAAACTAAATCAATCAATCAAGTATTAAAAGATTTTTTCTCCGGGTAGTGGCAGGACACCGAAAGGAGTTGTTGATTTTGTGGCTACATGGCTAGGAAGTACCCATGATAATTCGATCTTCTAAAACTCATGGGTTAACGTAAGATACAGGGAAGGTGTACTGCAAGATGCACTTCTTCATGGCAAAAGACGAAGTTCCACCATACTTCTACATCCCATTCCAATTTGAATTGCATGTACTGCCTACTGTAATGTTGTGTAACTAAAATATTATGACTTTGGTTAAAAGTTGAGGCTGTAAATGGGCACTCAGCACATATAAGGACCAAAAAACAGAATTATACTGGCCATAGGGCGAGATGCCAGAACCTCGTTAGTCTGCAAAATGCAGTCCAGGGTGTATTTCGAGGAAGTGAGGTTGACAATTGGGTGAACTACATGGAAGATCACCCCTTACACCTCTCGTCCAAGATCCACCGACTCATCCTGAGAAGAGGTACAACTATGTTCATGTTTGGTAGATGAATGTTGTACAGAAGGACCATTGGGATATGGAAGAGATGTTTTCCATGTTTGCCCAGAAGACTTGAAAACAGTTGAAGACTTTAATATTGCATGTGCAGTTCTCCACAATATTGAATTTGAATTTAAAATTTTTGGTGCGTCAGCACTAAGGCTATTTTGCACCCGTCACATTATACGGGGTCCAGACCCTTATCATTAGACATAACAATTCTAACGTTGCATAACTAAAATCTTCTGACTTCCGTTAAAAACTGAGGCTGTAAAGGGGCACTCAGCACACACACACAAGGACAAAAACAGGACAACACAAACAAAATTATACTGGCCATGGGGCCAGTCGCCAGAGCCTCGTTAGTCTGCAGTCCAGTGTGTACTATGTGGAAGTGAGGTTGACTATTGGGTGCACTATGTGGAAGGAGTACCCCTTACACCCCTCCACAATGTTGGTTTGAAATTTTCTATGAATCTCGGATAGATGACATGTCTGTAGAGATCGAGCCTGTGCGTGGTATGGTCAGTTACCAAAGGAGCTTTTTGTGAATAGACTGTTCATGTGAAGTTGAATTTGAGATTAAATGTTTGTGTGTGTCAGTACTCAAAGGCTATTTTGCACCCGTCACTATACGGGGTCCAGTCCCTTACAAGAACTAAAATAACTAATGTGCTTAACTAAGCAGTAGCTATAACTAACGGATGCCCTACTTGTCTCTAGTTATTGACAGGCCCTACAGATAATTTACTTGTTAATGGGATGTTAATAGATTTTAAGGAATGTAATGGTTGCAAGTTGAAGTATCCATCATTGGTTCTCCGTGACACTATTAATGAATTTAGTACAAAAGCACAACAATGGGAACATTTGCTAAAGCAAGGAGGTATTAGCAGGACATTGTGTACCATCCTTTTCTCCATCGTAATTCAGTGGCTGGATGTTCATACCTGCCATAACATAAAACACTACTTCATTCATCTTTTGCCAAAATGTTTATATAAAAGTGTGCAAAAGACATAAATGAAGAAATTAAGAGGAAAGCACAAAAAATGGGTCAATCAAAGCAACTGCAGCACGTAAAACATGTTGAACACTTTCCCTGGCGTGGGAGTTTTCACGCAGAAGAGAATCCAACCTTTCTCTGGCGTGGGCATGTTTTCACGCCCAGACACATGTGCTCTGACTGAGCTATCCTGTCACGTAGCAGCTGAACACGTGATTGTGAAATCTTTCGCAAGTGTTGAGGGAAGATCGCTCTTTGAAATTTGAATTTGATTTTAAAATTTTGGGTGTGTCAGGATTTAGGCTATTTTGCACCCGTCACATTATACGGGGTTCAGCCCCATACCGTTACAAATAACAACTCTAACATTGCATAACTAAAACCTTAAAATATTCTAACTTCCATTAAAAGCTGATGCCGGAAAGGGGCACTCAGCACACATAAGGACAAAAAACAGGACAACACACAGAATTATACTGGCCATGGGGCCAGTCGCCAGAGCCTCGTTTGTCTGCAAAATGCAGTCCAGGGTGTACAGGTGTTGACAGTTGGGTCTACTACTTGGAAGATCACCCCTTACACCCCGGAAGATCACTCTTGACCTTGGAAATGTTTGAGTCATTGTTTTGTGAGGTGCAAGTCTATTTTTATCCCCATTGTTGTTATTATGTTCCAGAGCTCCATGTGTTTGCGGCAGACCAAAGGAAAGAATGGCATCTCGAAAGGGAAATCAGGCGATCAGTTGCAGGATTTTTGGAAGAGTAGTGAATCAAATTTGTGCTGATGAAGAAGGTGAAAATGAAATCTATATTCCCGAACTTGATGAAATTCAAGATGTAATATCTTCCAATGGATCAGATGAAAGATATAGTGAAGATATTGTGATCTTACCCCCAGTGCATAATACACAGATTGCATGGATAAATAGTGACATTGTACCTACAATTGCCCCTTTTACAGGAGATTCTGGAATCAAAATTGTTTTGAGAAGTGTAAAAACCCATTGGATTTTTGACAATATTTTTGGACTACAATTTCATGCCATATAACTACTGAGACAAATCGGTATGCACATCAATATTTGAACACCAACAAATTATCTCCAAATTCAAGAGATCACAACTTCAAAAATAACACATATGAAATGTTCACTTATTTAGGAATTCTGTTCATGACAGGAATTGACAAACACCCAGAAGTGATAAGTACAAAAATTGAAGGTCGCCTTCAAAAACTTCATACTCGACTGTGTGGAAATAATGACAAATTGAAACAAACAGAACAGAGAAAAAGAACTGACCAGTGAAGAAACAACAGCATCAACTTCGAATGCGCCACTGCAGCAGGAAAGACCGCCGTTGAAAGATCCATCTCATCGCCTACAGGGTGGACTAAAAGTTCACAAACTAGATCATGTTCCACACAGTGAGAATAAAAAGGGTGCAGCTATGAGAAAATGTAGTGTGTGTGTATTAAGTCCACTTTATGCACAGTAAGGCTAATTGGGACTGGACCTACAGTTTAAAGTGGGATCCGAACCACTATGTGCCTTCACCAGGTATCAAACCCAGGACCCCTTGGTTACAAGGCAAAAACACTAGCTTTAGAAGAGAGACAAGTGTTATGTGTTCAAGTTGTGGTGTAGCACTTTGTAAAATTTCATGTTTCCGTGATTATCACACAAAGCAAAATTACTAAGTGCTAAAATGCTAAAACTATAACATTATAAATATATGCTTTCATTGATCCTCTACTGATATTTGCACTTTGTATAACAAAAGATTTCATCTTTGTTGCTGTTGCCAAACAAAAAGAATAAAAATGTATTTTGGGTTAATTTTTGTTTTGCCCACCAGGATAGAGACAACAAGTTTGTAATTTTGCCGCCAATGAAAGAGTTAAACGGTTGGTTGGTTGTGTCCACTTTGTGCACAGTAAAGCTAATTTGCGACTGGACCTACAGTTTAAAGTGGGATCTGAACCACTATGGGCCTCCACTGGGTATCGAACCCGGGACCCCTTCATTACAAGGCGACGACGCGACCACTGAGTCATCGAGGAGGCCCGCTTTGGTGGTGATGGTGCGTGTACTGTTTCCATTGATAGATGCTTAAATTGTTGTGAATGTTATGGCATCTAGACAAATACTATAAACAACAGCCCTTAGTCTGCAAGTATGCACATAAAAAATATTAAAGGGTCAGGCATATGAAATTTTTCACAAGGGTTTCTTATAGACTCCATACACACAGGGTACGTTATGATTGATTGAATTTATAATTTTGTGTGTGTGTGTAAGCACTTATGCTATCTTGTACCCATCACATTATACAGGGTCCAGACCCTTACCATAAGTAAAATATAAATGTAACGTCAGACTAAAAATATTCTTACCTAGGCTAAAAGCTGAGGATGTAAAAGGGTACTCAGCACACATTCCATGCAAATTAATTGGTGAATGATGCAAATTTGCCCACATACAGTACACTATTATCCTTGTTCTACGATTTTGTGAAAAATGTTGCAAAATTGGCCTGATTAATGATAAATATTACACTGAACTAAAATTCCGTGCAAATTAAATTGCCGAATGATGCAAATTTGGCCTTATACAGTACACGAATTTCCTTGTTCCACGATTTTGTGAAAAATGTTACAAAATTGGCCTGATTAATGATAAATATTACACTGAACTAAAATTCGATGTAAATTAAATTGCCGAATGATGAAAATTTGGCCTCATACAGTACACGATTTTCCTTGTCCTACGATTTTGTGAAAAAAATTGCAAAAATGAGAATAAAAGCTGGCTTAATTTTAATTTATTCTCTGATTAAAATTAGTATTCAGTGATCCTCACAATAGGTAAGAAGGGAAAAAGCTTGCTTATTTACTAATTTCAAAAGCAAAAAATCTGTGTTTAATAAACTCAACTGAAATGTTTTATAAAGTGTTTATTTATTTTCCAGAGTCATGGGGCCAAAGAAATATTAGAAGTACTCCCAAGAAAATGTAGAAGATGCTATGAAAGCGTTGGCTTATGGGATGAGTTTTAATGCTGTTTAAAAGGTTTGGCATCCCAAGAATTACATTAATGGACAAATACAAAGCAAATGATGTAAACATGAAAATGGGCCGTAGCACAAAATTATCCACCCGTAGCACAAAATTATCCACAGAACAAGAAAATATTTTAGTTGACTGGGTAATAATGCTGAAATGGATAACAAGGTTTCCCAGTCTCGAAAAAGACATTTCTAACTTCGGTTAGAAAATTGGCAGTGGAATTAAAAGTAGAAGGCAGTGATGTATTTCCATCAAGAAGGTGGTATGAAGGATTTATGAAAAGACATCCACAAAGTGATTTCGTGAAGTGTACATGTACTTGACTTCGAGGAGGGGGGAATAGTATCTGTCTTTGATGATCCACAGAAAGTGTTCAATTGTGATGTAACTGCCTTCTTTCTGAATCCTAAAGGAGGCAAAGTTCTTGCCCAGCGAGGAACAAAGGTTGTGCACCAAGAAATTAAGAACATTTTGAAAACTAACAAATTATTAAACAATAAACCATTTAAAATTTAGTCACAAGGAATTGCACTCAATTACAGTCATTTAGGTAATAATTATTCACTTTTTCGTCTCATACAACCCTTTCACTTTGTTAAAATAATTACTAAAGTTTCAATTAATAAATCATAATGATCCATTTATGTTACCAAATACTTGTAGACTATTTAAAAACATTGTAAGCGGATATACAAAATAAACTTACTTTAGCCACTCGAAATATTGCAGCAAGTAAGTTCATTCTGTATATCCATTTTCAGTCTGCAAGTCAAGTTTCAGCTGATTAATTATGAAATTTAGAACTTTCAAAAATGAAGTATTGTGTACCTAAAAACCAATGTTAGGAAGTACCTATGTATTTCAAAGTCAGTGCCTTATACTTGTATGTAAGCACAAATTATGTCTACTTGGCACAACACTGCTAAAAAGACACTAAAATACCAATAAAGATAAGAAATATCTACATACAGTAGTTACAGAATATGATGAGAATCAAAGTCTCACTGGAAACTCACACCCAGCTTCTTTAGAATTACAATTCCACCAGAAGAAGAAGGTTTGGCAGTGCATGTGAATGCAGTGCACTGGGTGTGAATTTTTGGTGAAAGTTTGATTCTCATCATATTCTGGAACTACTTACTGTATGTAATTTTCTTATTTTTAGTGGAATTTTATTATATTTTTATGTGACAAGTAGAAAATGGGCACACTAGATATAATTAAATTTGAAATTATAATTTTTGTGGAGTATGTCCAACTGTAATGAGTGCCTATTCTGTAACTCAGTCTGTTTTTCTTTTTCAGATATAATAGAATACCATCTTCCGTAGCTACCACAGTGCCAGATGAATGGGCCATTGGGCATTCCGATAACGGCTGGATGACACAAGAGATGTTTTATGAGTATATTGCAAATATCTTTTTTCCATGGCTAGTGAGAAAGAACATACAGCTCCCAGTCATACTATTTCTAAATGGACATTCTTCATACATGTCACTACCATTGAGCAAGTTCTGTGCTGATAAAGGAATTGAAATGATTGCTCTGTTCCCTAACGCAACATATATTTTGCAGCCCACGGATGTTGCAGTGTTTCATACTCTCAAAATGTCCTGGAGGCAAAAAGTACAGGAGTGGCGGATACAACATGGCCATTTGGGCAAGACCACCTTTGCTGCTGTTTTGAAGCTTCTGCTAGATGAGATCACATCAGACATTCTTCAAAGTGGGTTTCGCAAGTGTGAACTGTATCCTTGGAATGCTTATGCTGTTAAGATTCCCACATTTGATGATGAAACTCAAGCTCAAGAAGAACCAGCAGGAACCCCACAGAAAACTAACTACAAAGCAAAATGCGTAGCATGGATGGAGGACAAACTTGACTCTTTTGTGAATAATGAGGGGGCATGGACAGGTGCAGTGAAAGAATTTTCCCTCTACCATTTGTGGAAGAAAATGAAGAAGGAAGCAAGAAATTAAGAAAATGTGGAAGCAGTAACACCAGAACAATCCTCACTAGTGCAGGTGTCAATGCCAAACCTTAGTACATCAGATGGCAATCCAGAGCAATCTCTTCCGCACGATTCCCTATTGACCCCTTCATCAGAAAGGCAATCTCCATCGGTCCCAGAAGTTGTAGTTGCTTCACAGTTAACAGATGTTGAAGAACCTGGCATTGTAAGTGAAGATAGAACACTTGAGCCACAGGCTTCAACCAGCACAGGTTTTGTGCCTTCTCCCTTTAAAAGGGCTCTCTTTTGGCCAAGTCCAAAAACTTCCAATGCAGCAAAGAGAAAGAGAGAACGACTGGCATCTGTGATTACATCTCCTTAAATGATCAGATACTTTACGAAGAAGGAGAAAAAGCGTCACGCAGAGGAGGCAAAAGAGCTAGAGAGCTGAAGAAACTTGCTGCACGGAACGAGAAGACAAAAAAAGGGAAAGAAACGGGTTGATGTGAGTCACTCAGAATCTTCAGATGAAAGTGCACTGTCATTGAAAGAAAGTGATTCAGACTGGCAAGATGAGGAGTCAGATGAAATGGCATTAGAGATTGTCAATGAAAGTGATGTAAAAAAAAAGGGGATTTCATTCTTGTGGAATTTTTAGGGGGGGAAAGAAATGCATCAAAATTTTACTTACCTCTGTGTTGTTGGGTACCTGGGGGAAACCCTGGGGGGTAAAGGCAGTCAGGGGCGTGGTGCTGATCACATCACCCCCACTCACGATCGGATCAAGAAAGTGTGGGGCGTTACCCCCACACCCCCCATACGCCTTCATGGTGTGGTGCTAAGCACAGGGGAACACTTTACCTTTACCTGTGTTGTTCAGGAGATTCTGGAAAATGTAATAAAAGTGCTAAGAAGGAATTTGTCACCAATGAAAGTGATGTTTTATTCATATCAGACCATAAAATTATTGGTCGTGTTGAATAGCCAGACTTGGCAATGAAGGCGGAAAGAGTCAGATATGTTTTCAAGAAGGAAAAAAAATGTCAAAGAGAGTTAGGTTTTTGATTTTGAGGACACACGTAACTTCAGACAGAAAGTTGTTTTGCATTTGTTTAAAGTTAATGTTAATGACTAATGTTTGTGTTCATTAATGTTTCATGTCAGTATTAATCAATGATTAGTGTTACATATAATGTTACCAACATCACAGATAGCAACAGCAATTGTTCCTTAGCATCTACACTTGGCTAAAGAAATGTCATAGTTAGTCTTCAAATTTTTTTCCTTGTTTTTGATATGCCATTGGAAATCACCCTGTAAAACAATATTTCAAAGTTGTAATATAAACCCAATCAACATTTTCAGTGCTTTCTTTGCTTTGATGTACCTAGCCTTTCGCATGTTAAGTAATTCATGTTAATATTTTAAATTTTGTTGAGTTGGCATTTTAAGTCCACTTTATGCACAGTAAGGCTAATCGGGACTGGACCTACAGTTTAAAGTGGGATCCGAACTGCTTGTGCCTCCACCAGGTATCGAACCCGGGACCCCTTGATTACAAGGTAATGACGCTACCACTGCGCCATAGGGTTAAATTTAGTTGAGAACAAAAGTGGGGGAGAGGGGTGACTACACAATTTTTTTTTCCAGTTCATGCCCTGCTAAACTAAAGCTCAGTATGCTTCAGATAAATCTGTAAATTCAGTTGAATATAATAAAATGTCAATAGAAGGACATGTGCAACTATTGGTATTACTAACATCTGCATATTTAGTGTCTGATGTTGAGATATAAGGGGGGTTTCGAATTTTGGTACACAAACTGTCGATATTAAGGATAGGGTGTCGAACTTAGGGACTTATTGTAGAATTCACTTTTTGACTTTTTAATAATTATGTAATGTAACTGTTGGAATGCAAAATACTTTTTGGGTGAAGGTAGAATCTTCAAACTTTCAGGCAAAAAAAAGATTACTCACATTTATGAATCATTATACCTGCCGCAAAATTAGTTTGGTATTGAGAGCTGAAGGAACACGCATCACGGTGTTGCCATATCATGCGGTACGGTACGCACTGCAGCCGTCTCGCGCTGTGTCAAGGAAAACGTGTTATGAAAATGAACAATAATGATGAAATGTGTTATTGTTTTTTGAGGAAAATGGAATAACAATGATGACAACAATGATGAATGTGTTATTGATTTTTCTATTCATTTCCATCTCCCTTACAACATGAACGAATTAATGCAACGAGCATTGTTTACAGGTTACCTTTTCAATCCATTCTGTATATACACTTTCAATAAACATTTCTTTCCGAAGTCGCCGTTAAAGTCTGCACCATCTTTCAATTATACCGCAACTGAAGTGCACAAAGTCCAGTTGGTGGGGCGCCTGACTTTCACGCGTGAGACCCGCGGTGGTTTGTGGAACTTTTTCAAATATCCCGAGTGGCTCCGGGGTCGACTCAGCCCAAGTGAGTACCTGGGACAAACCTGTGGTAAAGGCAGTTGGTGAACCACATCACCGCATCACCTCCATAATATTTTCAACGAAACGCGCAGTTTCCCAACAGTGGGATGATCTTTCCTCCTATAATAAGAGTAAATATGGCGAGAATAGCATCTTGCTGAAAAGTATCTAAATTTGTCACGCGTTTACTGATATTCCTCTTCTTTCCTGGGGTTTCCAATTTTGAAGCCTCGCATTTATTTATTTATTTATTTCTACCATATTATATTTTTCTGTCCCTATGGTAACAATGGAGTTCTTAGACACGCCGAAAGCAGCAGCAGTCCTGTTCAACACTTTGTTTACAGAAATGATTCGACCCCCCATTGTTTTTCTCTTGCTCAAATTATTTGCGCTCAGAACAAACTATCTCCCGCATTTGTCCTTTGAGAAGAATTCCTTTTTCTTTTAGTGCATGGCCTCGTTGGTACATTGTCATCTCGAGCATTGACTCCTGTGCTTGACATTCTTCACACAAGCTCACGCCACACTCAAGCAGAACACAGAAAATGATGTACAAAAAATAACACACTAAAATAACACGCTATATACAACAAAGAATACTCTAAATTCAATAAACACTAAACAAACGGAGCGGTTAAAATATCACAGTAACGCAACGCAACAAACAAACAACACGTCCCCTCTCCCAACAACATGAAATCTGATCGCAGGAAGAATCACCCGATAAGCGGCAACACCGAGAAAAACGTTTTCTGTTGCTAGGTAACCAGAGCCTGGGTGAAGCACTGGGAAGATTTTGATTGGCTCGCATGCCAGCAACCCACCCTCCCGCAGCTACGTAGACCCGATTTCAACACGTGGTTCACAAGTGTCAATACCAAACTAATTTTGCGGCAGGTATAAAGCCACTACAAGCAATTAACTGGAAAAAAAATCCTTAAGGCGAGGAGGGACAATTTCCCCTAGGTCTTTCTCGCTGGGGCAGCTGCCGATCACTGTTGGCAAATTTGCTCTTTTGGAGCCAGATCTTGCTCTTTCGTACACACGTTTGACTGTGAACTGTGGCACCTGCCCTCTGCCCCACCATTATGCCACCACTAGCTACGGCCCATAAAGACCAAGCTTTGCCATGAGTGTACATATTGCCGTGACGTGATATTCATATACAGGCTGTGTCACCCACCCTCTCTTTCCTCCCCAGGTATTTTTATATATAGCATTTGGCTAAGGTGAAGATGACAATATTATTATCCGGGAATCCTTTATTTTCGATTTCATATGAACATCATTGGATTATTGAGATGGGTGATGCCCCCAAATCTAGGCGGTGAAATCTAAGAATAAACTGCCATCACTTTAAAGCTAACGGTAATAGCAGCACCCCTGTGACACCAAAAATTACCCTAGGAGGCACTTTATGCAGCCTTTGTTAATCTAGCTCCTTCAAAGTCATCTTTAGCTCATTTATGCACATCAGATTTGGCAATACTGCCAGGATGGCCCTATGAGGCAAGGAGAAATGTATTAGGTGTATGGGACCATTATTTTATTCGTTCTCTCGGGAATATCAAACATCCAATGATGTAGAAAAGTACATGGACAGAAAAAGGACACATTGAAGTATGTCATAGTAGAAGGAAAAGTCGAAACTTCCATTTGATTAGCCGTAACTTGAAGTTGATTTCCAATAAGGAATACATGGGATTCTGTAAATACTTATTAATTGTATGTTTCAAACATCGTGTCTAGCTTACTAATCAACTTGAAAAACAGTTTCCACTTGCAATATGGAGAGAAATGCATACTCTCTTGCATACTTAAACCCTTTCTTAAACAGCAGTGCCCAATCCGACAATATTGAAATAAATGCACAACTAGTGTGTAATTGCCCCTCCTCCCCTTAACCTGTTGAACTTAGGGACGTTTACCTTACTTTTTGGAGTTCCACACTTGAACATAATTTAACTCAGTTTACCTCAATATTAAATTGCCAATGAAATGTAAAATTATGATTCATTGTGTTTTATTATCCAAAGAAGAATATTGTGTAATTTCTAGAAAGAATGAACCAGGGAATGAATAATTTGAAATTAAATTAAAAATTTTGGGTACATCAGCACTTACGTTATCTTGCACCCATCACACCATAAGGGGCCATCCCCTATCATAAGAACAATAAAAGCATATCCTTGCCTGGGTGTGGTGCCATACAACCCAAAACTAACACTCCTGCTCCGATCACCAAATACCACCCACACCTCCTGAAAATCAAACGTACCATCCACTCCCTCCTTCCCATCTTTCACAGTGATCCCAACACCAAAGACATCTTTCAGGACAAACTTAGGGTCGTTTTCCGATGCCCCCCAACCTCAAGAACATCTTGGTCCATAATACACCCAACCCCTCACATCCCACTCATCCCAGCCCACAAGTGCAACCACCCAGGTGCAAGACCTGCTCCATACTCATTACCTCCCCCACACATTACACCCTTACTATATGGAAGGGATGTTGGTTAGTGCGTACCTTCTCAAAAGGTTACCTTCTGCATCCCATTAACTTATTTTACTGATGTATATATTTTACAGCATATTCTGCCACTTTTGGCTAATTGCGAATATGTGGATGAATGATGATACAATGAGATGGATGAAAGAACAACCATCCCAGACTGAAGTCACCAGGGTGTACTATGCCATGCTGTTGACTTTTGAGTGCCTTAACAAAAGGTCATCCCTTACATGCCATTCACTGCATGAGCAGTGGACATCGTTTCTCTTCTTCTACTCAATTTGGTATCTGCCATGTAATTTTACATAGCTGGTGGGTGACATCAACAATGCAATGGCAATCATATGCCTTTTACTCTTTTGCAGGTACACATTTGTAAAGGTCAACGAGTATTCACTTGTCTCGCTGTTTGTGTGGCTTCATGAATATGTAAAGTGTTATTCCTTAATTCATTAGTTGAAAAATTCCCAAAGGATTGATTGATCTTGAAACTATGGGTGTGACAGTAGTTGGGCTATTTTGCACCCGTCACATTAAACGGGGTTCAGCCCCTTACTATAACTAAAAAAAAAACTCATAAAACATTAACTGTAATGTACGAGGTCACTATTTATATTTTGAGCCTTGGCAACACTGATTGAAGTTAGGTGCGATTTGACGTTTGCATGGAATCGTCTGGCATTATTGACCATAACGTACTTCAAATGTTTTGTCAATAGCTTGATTTGTGGTGTTTATGTTGCCTTGGAGATTGCGCAACAACAATAAAATGGAATTAACTCGTGAACATTTTCGTGCGATGATTTTTTACGATTTTCGACGTGGATTATCAAGACAAGAGTGCATCGATCAACTTACTTCCACATTTGGAGATGAAGCACCATCCTTTGCCACTGTGAAACGCTGGTATAACGAATTTAATTGTGGCCGAGATTCACGAAGGTCGTCCAAAATCAGTTGTTGTTCAAGAAAACATTGATGCTGTGCAAAACCTAATACTGCAAGATCATCATGTGACATACTGTGAGACTGAGGCAACCATAGACATTAGTTCCACCAGCATATATAAAATATTACATGATCATTAAGCTGTAAGAAAGGTATGTTCTCGTTGGATCCCACACAATTTGACAAAATCTCAAAAAGACGCTCGCGTCAATTGGTGCAAACAAATGCTCAATAAATACAATCGTGGTGCTTTAAAAGACGTATATAAGATTGTAACAGGTGATGAATCATGGATATATGCATATGAGCCGGAACACATCAAAACAAATGGTCGCCTGTTTTTTCGGGAAAACTGGTCATGTAGCAACTGTGCCTTTAGAGGAACGTAGAACGGTCCACTCTGAATGGTACTCAACAATTTGTTTGCCAGAGGTCTTCGGTCAAATACAGAAAACAAACAAAAGCCGTCGGATCATTCTTCATCAAGACAATGCCAGCTGTCACACATCTCATCTAACAACCGACTTTATGAACAGTCAAAAAATCGAATTGATGGGTCATCCGCCGTACAGTCCTGATTTGGCACCCAATGACTTCTTCTTGTTCCCGAATGTCAAGAATAAATTGCGTGGACAACGATTTTCGTCGGTGGAAGACGCCGTTGATGCGTTCAAAAACCATATTATGGAGGTGTCTCAAGAAGATTGGAAAAACTGCTTTGACAAATGGTTCGAACGAATGCAAAAGTGTATTGACCATAAAGGAGAATACTTCGAAAAACAATAAAGCAGTTTTCAATGCCAAATTCCTGTTTTTTCATTGTTAGGCTCAAAATATAAATAGTGACCCTCGTAGAGGGACTAAAACATTCTTACTTAGGTTAAAGCTGGGGCCGTAAAACGGCACTCAGCACACAGAAGGACAAAACACTGAACAACACACACACACAGCCCTATGAGAATTATACTGGCCGTAGGTCCAGACGCCAGAGCCTCACTATCTGCAAAATGCAGTCCAGGGTATACTACATGGAAGGGTCACTCCTTATACTCCAAATTCCCAAACGAAACATCTAGAATCGTATGCAGAAATTTCAGCGAAAAATGGTGGTTCGACCAGGACTCAAAACAGGGGCTTTGCTTTAACCATTGTTCTAACACTGAACTACCAAGGCTTCACTCTCGCTGTTTTACCTGTGTCGAATCGTCTCTGCTAGTGCCTACTGCAATGGGATCTGTTGCCTTTGAAACACAGTAAACGTTGGTGATTCCTTTCTCCTCCCAGTGCAGAGATGTGATTTCATTAAGATTTGGCACAGCATACTGCAAAACCAATTTTATACATTAATATTCAATGGAGTAACAATGTATGTTGATTGTGGCAACACCATACTCACTGTCGCTATGCAACTATCAGCAATTTTTGTTGAAGCATATAATACATCACATGGAATTCCTTGATTAGTGGTCAAGGTAGTGGAGGGGTTGATGGAGTGGAGGGGTTGTAGAATGGGCTGCAGCTAAAAATGACATTATGTCAGCTCAAGCCTTCATCAATGAGGTAAAATTGACTGCAAAGCTGTTTGAAGTAAAAATCAGGGAATTGCCACAATCCACAAAGTTACCTTGAAAATCATGATAATGTTGAGGGAACTCATCCCTTGTTTCTGCCACCTCCATCACATACATGAGAATGCTGATAGAAGGAAAACATTTTCATTGCAATTGGAGTAATACCGAACAATATTCAGTGCAATATATGAACAAAATCTGTAATCTCAAAACCTCAATGTGGTATCAAATATGGCCTTAGTATAAAAAACACTGCCCTAAAAAAATTTCATCTTGGCAGTGGAAAAAACGCGGTAGATAATACGAAAACGTGAGTGAGTTACTAAATTATTTCCGCAAAAGTTACTCGCAAATGTTAATTAAACATTTAAAAAACATTAAAAAATGATGCAAAACTATTACATCCTTGACCCTGGCCATGCGGTCTAAGTTGTCATGCTTTGGAATCCAGGTATGAGACATGCTTAGGTTCGACTCTGCTGGGGCAAGCATAACAACTTTTCTCCAGATATTTCGGCCTGAATATGGAAACCGTGGCCATCCACAATTCTAATGAAATTTGGAAGTTACAAATGTGTAACATAAACCGGCCATAGAAAACCTACAACAATGCCCAGGGGTTCGTCGAGCTGACCACACATCATCCCATAACTGGTTGGATGATGTCCCACCTCCGCACTTGGGAGTGAGGCCAGCAGTCGGTAGATTGATAGATTTAAAAATTGTTTGGGTGCGTCGGCACTAAAGGCCATTTTGCACCCTTCAATGTATACGGGGAAGAAGCCCCTTATCTAAAATTCAGACTAAATTCATAAAAAAAGGGGGGGGTGTAAATAGCCCCTTGGGAAAACATTAAAAGTGCAAGGTTGTAAAAAGACCTGCACGAGACAAACACAACACATTAAAAAGTCAGAATAAACTAAAAACCTCCTTACAGACGGTGGAAGAGTCCAGCTCTTCGTAAAAAACTAAAAACATTTGATAAAATGCTGCTGTCATCACCCAAGAGGGATGACAAACAGCCGGAAATGTTAAAAGTCTGCCGGAGGTAAGCAAGATCGACACATTCAACGAGAATGTGTCGAATGCTTAATAAAACATTACAAACACGACATAACGGAGGGTCCAGCCCTTGCAGCAAGTGACTATGCGTAAGACGGCTGTGTCCTAGACGCATGCGAGTTAGAGTGACTTCTCGCCGAGAGGGACGGGACGAGGAACGCCAAGCACCTGTGGTGGGCTTAATAGCATGAAGCTTGTTCCCCGTTTCCGTATCCCACTCAGCCTGCCAAGTTTCAAGAAGGCGACAGCGGAACATGTTCTGCAGGTCGCTAGCTGGCAAAAGGTGGACGAGAACATCGCCGTCCGCATCAGCAGACTTGGCGGCAGCATCAGCTGCTTCGTTCCCCTGAATGCCTACGTAGCTAGGGACCCAACAGAAGTGTACATCGGCACGGGCAGATAGGGACACAAGCCGTCTGAATATGCGTTGCGCTACTGGATGCCGGGAATACGGCGAATTCAGGGTCTGCAACACGCTGGTCGAATCACTGCACACAAGGACTTTTTTCAGACCATTGACGTCTGCAAAGTCCAGTGCCTTTAGAATGGCGTACAGCTCTGCCGTATAGATGGAACAGGCAGGATGTAGCAAGTAACTGGAACTTTGAGAGTCTAGGACGAAGGCGCAACCAACTGATTCGAATGTCTTTGACCCATCCGTGTAAAACACATTAAAATTGGGGTGCTTCGCACAAAGTTCTAAAAACCGTTGCTGGTATATAACAATTGGTGTCTGACTTTGGAAGGGCAGTCAGAGAAAAATCGTTAGAAGGTGCAGGAAACTCCCAGGTAGGGAGAGGCGAAATGAGTGGAGAGACGCCAGGAAGATCACTGTCAACACCAAGTGCTGACAGGACCTCGTCTGCACGAACACCAAATGGTCTAGTGACACTAGGGTGGAGCCGATACCTTGCCAGCCTACTCTCGTCGGAGATGGTGTCAAATGAAGGATGTGAAGGCATCGAGCGAAGATGGAGGAAGTAGTTAACTACCAGCTGCTGTCTTCGCAGAGACAGCGACGGCTCAGATGTCTCTACATACAAACTGGCGACTGGACTGGTCCGAAAGGCACCAGTGCACACACGTATACCAGCATGGTGGACAGTGTCTAGGATGCGAAGTCTAGATGGGCGAGCAGAAGAATACACAACACATCCATAATCAAGCTTCGACCTGATGAGTGCACGGTATAGGCGAAGCAATACCGTCCTATCAGCACCCCAAGAAGTATGAGATAAAACGCGTAAAAGGTTGAGAACTCGAAGACAAGAGAACTTTAACTGGCGAAGGTGAGATAGCCATGTTAATTTCTTATCGAAAATGAGGCCCAGGAAGCGGACCTCATTCACGAAGCACAGGGGAGATTTCCCCATGTACAGGTCAGGATCTAAATGACATGTACGCTGACGACAAAAGTGGACACATATGGATTTCTCGGATGAGAAGGTGAAACCTGTTTGGGAGGACCACTCAACCAAACGGTTTATCGTCAGTAGGAGCTGACGCGAGATTCCATAAGCGACAAAAGATCGTGAGGTCGTCGACATAGAGGAGGCCATGTACTGGGGAAAGAATGTTTGCCATAACACTGTTTACTGCTATAGCAAACAGAGTCACACTAAGTATGCTGCCCTGCGGGACACCGTTCTCTTGTTCGTGAAGATCCGAAAAGGAGTTCCCAACACGTACCCGGAAAAAGTGATCTGATAAAAAAATTTTCAATAAAGTACGCCATATGGCCACGCACGCCCCAAGAATGGAGCTGCTTTAGGATGCCAAAGCGCCACGTTGTGTCATATGCCTTTTGGAGGTCAAAGAAAACTGCAACTAAATGTTCCTTGTTGAGGAATGCATCCTGAATGTGTGTTTCCAGCTGAACCAGATGGTCCAGTGTGGAATGGTTGGAGCGAAAACCACATTGAAAATTACTTATCAATGAGTTTTCCTCCAAAACCAGGTGAGACGCTTGTTGATCATGCGTTCCATCAACTTGCACACACAGCTAGTTAAGGCAATAGGCCTGTAACTCGAGGCTGCGGTGCGTTGTTTACCTGGTTTCAGGATGGGAACAATAATAGCTTCTTTCCAGGAAGTGGGGAAAGAGTCCTCCAACCAAAGCCTGTTGAATACCGCCAAAAGGAAATATTTGGCTCCAATGGGCAGATGACGAAGCATCTCATAGTGGATCTTGCCCACTCCAGGAGCTGTATTCTTAGAATCTCGAAGCGCCTGATCGAACTCCCGTTCAGTGAATGGAGTTGTACTCGGGGTTATGACTTCGAAAAATTAGAGGGTGTCGTTCCTGACGGTCCTTCTCACGGCGGAAACGTGGTTCATAATTTTCACAGCTAGACGCATCAGAAAACTCCGTGGCCAAGATATTAGCTATGTCTCCGGAATCAGTGTACAACGTCCCATCGTGCTCCAGAGCGCTCAGAGGAGTAGATGCACCCCCCTGGATGTGACGTACTTTGGTCCAAACGGCTTTCGACGAAGCCTGCTTCGTCAGAGAAGACACGTATTGGACCCAGCATGCCTTCTTACTGGCTCGAATAAGCCGACGGGCACGCTTAATGCGGAACCGCTCGAGGTTTGCGGCAGTGTGGCTCCCATTGAATCGATCTAGGGCATGATTGCGGTCCTTGATGGCTGCACTGATCTCAGCAGTCCACCAGGGGACTGGGCGTCGCCTCGCAGGTCCACTGGGATGTGGAATGGAGGTGCGTGCAGCATCATGCACTCTTGACACAAAGGTGTCTAAGGCGTCGATGGCTGGCAAAGTCGACGCTAGATCGACTTCAATGTCCACTGCACGCTCGAAGGCACCCCAGTCGGCCCGACTGAGATGCCAGTGAGGGTGTTGTTCACGTGAGTGCTGAAGATGTTCCAGAGTAAGTAAGAGTGGGAAGTGATCACTCCCACAGAGATCAGGGTGCACGCTCCAAGATGTGGTAGGAGCAAGGCTGGGACTGCAGAAGGACAAGTCCAACGCAGAGTGTGTGCCTGAGGAAGGACTGAAATATGTGGGAGTCCCATCATTCAGCAACGTTAAACCTGATGCCTCATGGAATTGATCTATAATTTGACCCCGGGACTCTGTACGAACGGAGCCCCACAAACGATGGTAGGAATTAAAGTCGCCCAAAAGAATTACAGGAGACAGAAGTTGCTCGAATATAGAAAGCAGGTCCTCAAGAGAGAATCGCTCCTCCCTTGTGATGTAGACACTGCAAACGGATATTGGCTGTGGTAGATGTACCCGCACGGCGACAGCTTGGAGGAGGGTGGTGAGAAAGATTGGTGTTGAGTGGATGTTATCTCGAACACCTATTGCAACAACACCGTGTGCACGACGACCCTCAGGAAGCTTGTCGGTGCGGTAAAGCGTGTATCCGTTCAACATCACTGATTCATTTGGACAAAAATGTGTCTTTTGGAGACATATGATGGCAGGGTCAAATTCAGATATTAGAATTTGCAGTTCCTCGAGATGTGTACGGAAACCGTTAAGGTTCCATTGGAGACAATAAGCCATAGCTGGAGGTATGGTTGTTACCTCTTAAGGCGTACTTTATTTCTAGGCCCTGTCACCTTGATAAATTCTTCATCCGCGGCTTCGTCCTGTATCATGTCCTCGGGTAAGGACACAGAGGGCGAAGGGGATGAAGAAGGGGGAGTGGGGGCGGGTGCTTTGAGCGCCCGCCGGGCAGCTTTCAGCTGCACCTTAAGTTTCAGGGTGGTGGCTGCCACCCTGACTGAAGAACTAGTAGACTTCAGAAAATATTCCCTTGTATGCACCTGCTTGAACTTCCTCTCTGTGGAGCGAGGAGTGGTTGCTGGTTTCCTCGAAGCAGGGCGAGCTACTATGGGAATCGTTGGTGTTTGAGTTGACACGTCGCTGGTTTGTACCCCTACACTGCGACGGGTAAGAGCAGCTGCAGCAACTGTAGCGAATGGCACAGCTAAAGTGGTGCATACACTTTCGCGGAGACGTTGTTTGGCTTCGCCAGCAGAGATTTTCTCTGTGACGACCAACTCTCCGATTTTCTTCTCTTGTTGGAAAGAGGGGCAGTCACGATGCAAGACTGGGTGTTCGCCTTGGCAATTAATGCATTTGGGACCAGAAGAACATGGTTCGGGCCCATGATCAGGCAGACTACACTTACCACAAAGGGCGGTAGTGGCCTTGTAGGAAGGCTGAGTGTGCCCAAAGTGCTGGCATTTGAAACATCGCATTGGGTTAGGGATGTATGGTCGGACTTTTAGTCTCAAATATCCAGCCCGTACAATATCTGGCAGAGTGGTCCTTTGGAACGTTAGTATAATCGAAGCAGTTGGCACAAGTTCTCCGGATTTTCGCGTCTTGATTCGCTGCACTGCGGTGACATGTTGGTCTGAGAGTGCTTCAAGGATCTCTTTCTCCTCAGCATTTAGCAGATCCCAGTGTCGAATCACACCTTTACTACTGTTAAGTTGACGATGGGGTTCAACATTAACAGTGAAGTGGCCCAAAGATCGTAACTTTAAAAGGTTGTTGGTCTGGCGATCTGTGCTGGTCTGGATAAGATCAGCTTCTTTATTTCTGGAACATCGGAACCAGCGGCGTAGTCTAGCTGTTTCTTGATAAGGAATGGTGACAAGTCCTTCAATGTAGCAGCTCCGTGTTTCTTTGTTGTTGCAGAAACATCGTTACTATCGGTCTTCTCAACAATACTGATAACAAGGTAACGTGGCACGTTACTTGTCTTTTCCACTAATTGGAGCGGGCTCGAAGGCCGCGCTCGTTTTGGGGGTTTCACCCCATTTGAGTTGATTTTTGTACCCATATACAAAGTTATTTTATGGTGGAGGGTCCATAAATTGTCGCCTCGACATGCCCTCTATGCCGAGGAAGGCCTACCCCCAAAAATGGAGGCTACTCGAGGACCAAACCGAAATCCCCGAGGCCACGTTCGCAACTACACCTACCCCTGCAGCCAACACTGTCCCATCGGCACGTGCAACTCACACCTTGGGATAGGGGTTTTTTATCGAGGTTGTCTCCTCTAGCAGGACCCTTAGTTATAGGGAGGTCAAAGATATGGAGATGAATGACGTGATGGAATGGTGAAAACGTGAGATATGGATGTGAAGAATGAGTGAAATGATGAGATGAAAATGACCTCCCTACCTTAGTTTCTTAGAGGGAGGTCAAAGATATGGAGATGAATGACGTGATGGAATGGTGAAAACGTGAGTGATGGATGTGAAGAATGTGTGAAACGATGGGATGAAAATGACCTCCCTACTAAGCCCCCTCGCCCCGTCAAGGCAGTCCTACATGGAGGGGGAGCAGTCGGTAGGTAGGCCTTGGTTCTCGCCGGCTGTAGCACCACGGTTTATTATATCAATTGATTATTATCACGGTGAAATTATGATGTGCAGTTATGGATTCCTGAATAAGGAAGGGACTGACAATAAAATGAATTACCACACTAACTATTTATGGTCTCCTCAATGGGATAGTGGTAACGTTGTTGCCTTGTAATCAAAGGGCTCCAGATTCAGTGCCTGGTGGAGGCAGACAGTGGTTTAGATTCCAATTTAAACTGTAGGTCCGTCTCGATTAGCATTTTCATGCATCAAATGTACTTAAAAACAAGCTCAAACTAATAATTCAAGACACAAACATTGTTAAACCATACTCTGGATAATTGATAGTTATATCCATCAAAAATCAATTTCTAATATGATTTGAGAAAATACCCTAATGAAACAAACTGTGCCTTCTACTATAAATTATTTGGAGTATTAAAAGGTTTGCCACACTGTTGTTTTTTTTTAAAAAAAAAGTACTCAAACTGTTAAAAATACCTTAAACTCACAAGTATTTAACCCGATAGTAGAGCCATGATTTATACACAAAGGCTGACGTATATTTCTCACATATTTATATAACTCTGTTTTATTATTTCTCTGGACCACTTAAACACAGCAAATATTTCTTTTGCATGCTGTCAATTTTCTCCGCCCCCTCTGCAATGGCTCCACAGGTTCTCTATCCTTATCCTGAAAAATGTAACTAGATACAAAGACTGAAACCTTACCTTCAAGTAAATTCAAACAAACTTTTAAGCTATTTTTACACTAGTTACTCCACATTATTGAATTGAACAAAAGGTAGACATTTACAATACAGTGTGTCCGAGAAAAAATGTACCAATAAAGAATTTAAATAACTCAACAGTCGTTAACGACAGAAATGTCAAATAACATTTATTTGGAAGAGAAAATCATAGAATTTTTTTAACCAAAGAACAAGAAAAAGATTTCACCTTAGTAGATCTCAATGTGTGCTCCTTTGGTAGAGCGACAAATATCAAGGCGGTACTCAACTTCCATCCAAGTGTTCTTCAACATTTGATGAGTGACTGAGCCACATGCATCGATAATTCTTTCACGGAGATCATTGAGGTCTTGCACAGGTGTTTGGTAAACCATAGTCTTCACATAACCCCAAAGGAAAAAGTCCAAAGGATTCTAGTCTGGTGGCCATTTAATGGGTCCACTCCTCCCAATCCAATTACCAGCGAAATTGTTATTAAGGAAGTTAGTAACACAACGGGCATAATGTGGGGGGGGGGGCATCCTGCTGAAACATGTATCCATGAGGTATATGAGGTACAGCATACTGTTGCAACATTTGCAGGTAACTTGCACCTGTAACTATAGCTTCCTCAAAGAAAAAGGGCCCAATTACGGAATCTCGTGTCAAACCACACCACACATTCAACTTGGGGCTGTCGCGTTCATGTTCAACAACTGCATGGGGATTCTGCTCACCCCATATTCTACAATTATGCCTATGCACTTTTCCAGAAATATGGAAGGTAGCCTCATCTGAAAATGTTACGCGTGTCAGGAATTCATTGTCATCATCAATGCATGATAGCACTTCACTAGCATAATCAAACCTAGCGGGTTTATCACTGCACTTCAGTTTCTGAACAAGCTGTAACTTGTAGGCTCTAAGCCTTAACCTTTTATGTACGATATCATGCACAGTAGAATGTGGAATTTGAAGTTGAGAACAAGCACGTCTCACAGATTTATGCGGGCTTCTCTGGAAAGCTTCCTGAACTGCAACCACTTTATCCTAACTCACACGCTTCCGACCACTACCTTTCTTCCTCAACGAAGACCCTGTTTCCAGCAATTGTTTATGCCATTTAACAATGTAATGACGTTCTGGTGCTTCCTGTCCATATTGTTGCCGGACTCTTCTTTGTACCGTTACAGGAGACTTCAATTCTGCAAACCAAAAGCAGCACTCAACTTTCTGACGAACATTAAACGGCGCCATTGTACAGACTACTCACGAACAAAGCGCGCATGCGCTTAATTATGTTACGATTTTTTCCCTTCTGGTGGTAAAAAAAATCCTTTCTTCCCTCTTCCAAATAAACGATATTTGACATTTCTATCGTTAACGATTGTTGAGTTATTTAAATTCTTTATTGGTATATTTTTTCTCGGACACACTGTATTATGCAATGTTCTCCTGAAAGAATGAACAAGCTGATAATTATTAAAATTTGTTTTTTTTTAATGGATGGATTTACCCAGAAATTCAAATTCTCTTTATTAAAGGTCAGTTCAGCCTGAGGCTGTTCTCCCACCTAACCCAGAACAAAGAGGGTATCCCCACCCCTGCACCAATTGGCAAAGTGGTATCACAGTTGCCCTGTAACCAAGGGGTCACAGGTTTGCTACCCAGTGGAGAGAGATTGCAACTTCAATCACTGCAGGTTCAGTCCCAATTAGGCTATTTGTGTTAAAAGTGAAGGCCTCAGACTTGACAGCATACAATATCAGACATGCCACAGGTTCTTCATTTGATAGCAGTTAACAAAGTTAAGGTTTCATACATACGCACACACTCATGCACAAGTGGCAATCAAAATAGTCATGCAAATGTTATAGAGCACAGTAAAGGTGTACGGCATCTTTTCCATCATTCCCTGGCACTGACACCAGTGCAGGGTACAATCTTACATGAGAGTCAACTTTGCTTGAAGTCCACTTCATGCACACATAGGCTAATCGTGACTGGAGCCAGTATGTGCCTCCACCTGGTATTGAACCCGAGACCCCTTGACCACAATGCAACGACGTTAGCACAACTGCGTTCATTGGGGAGGCACTACATGTGAGGTTGATTCTTGGGTGCCTTGTGAAAAGTTTACTCATTACACCTGTTGTATCATAAATTAAATGTAAGTACCTGTTCCTACAAATTCCAGGTGAGATTTTAGACACTTTAGACACTAGTGTACGTAAAATTTACATGTGGTCTGCACTTAATTCCTTTCCTTAGCCCTAACCTTTCACCTATTCACTCCTCCACCTAGCCATGCTTCGAGTAGTCTCTCAGTCGTAAAGGCATAAGGCATCAGCATGGTAAGAAATGTGCAAGCGCTGATCATCTTGATTTTGTTTCTTATGTTGTGCACTGTATATCAACTTTACGAAGGTCTAAAAAAGAACAATAAAAATCTTATACATACGTTTGACATGCCTCTAGCAGGGTGGGCCCAGCCCAGTTTTCCCCCACGTGGGTTTTCTCAGAAAAAAAAAAACACCAAAAAATCCAGTCACAATGTGGTCTTCATCAGAAAATGTTGTAAATTATTGCTTTAAATACTTGTGAGGTTCTAAGATTGTCAAAATTTTGGAAAACTTGTAAAGAAAAGGCTTAGCAGAGCGGTAAAAATTTGGTATTCCCCGGACACCTATATTTCTTCCTTTCGTCAATTTTTGACATTTGTACTTACCTACCTGTTATAACACCATTAAGCCTTGTTTCCATGATATTAAAAAATCAATATGCTGACCAAAGCAAAATTTATTTTATTATAAAACAAACTAAACTATCTGCTTCGCGGAACATTTTTTAAGGTGTATTCAAGTTATTTTGATCAGTGTAATTGCAACCTTTCACATTATGAGTAATTCTTTCTCGTAGTCTTTTCGCTTGCCTGAGAGACAATATGGTCATACACTTCCTTAGATAATCGCACGCCGTGCTTGTGTTTCGTTAAATTATTTTCGTTTGAAATTTGTGTCCAAATTTCCCACACATTCCAGGCTCCGCCCCTAGGGTAATTGACCTATCGCCCTCTACCTCGGCCCCGCCTCCGCTCCGGCTTTCTCTGTAGAGTCCCTGTTAAAGGCTGTTAGAAATTGGCTGGAGTCACCTGCCCCCAAATGAGCCTGAAACTTGAAAATTTGAAGAAATCAGTTTCCTGTTCAAATCTACATGGAACTCTTTTTAACCGTAATTTCCCACGTCCCTGGACTCTCTTTGAACAGCCCATTCCTTCTAATGAGTAGCTTACATTTACTGCCACATTTTCGACATTCCATTCCTTTCTTTACGATCCCATGTTCATTTAAAAAATCCACTGGATGTTCCACACCCGGTACAAATTTCACCACGCATCCACGACACATCATGTTTCCAACTTTCGTTGCAAACACAGACGGATTCAAACATTGAATACTCAATGAACATGAACAAAACACAATCACGACGCGTGACGATGTACGAAAGTGTACGCGCCAAAGGCTATTGTCTGTCGGAGAATTAATTTTCAACAAAGAACATGAATTTCCGTTATCATTCATTCCCACATCACACAAAACACCTTCCAGGTGTTAGACAATGATACAGGAACTTATTAGTAGTTTCTTCTACAAAAATGAAGAAATCTGTCTGGGGAATATTAGATAAGTACCAAATTTGTAGATAAATCGTTTGCGTTCATTGATGTAGCTTATAATTTTGAAAGGTGGGAGCACTTTGGTTATCAGTCACTTCCTTATGTGGTGGAAACCATAGTTTCAACTGTGATGATCAATTGATACAATAAATTGTTGCATGTTTAAGCATTACAAGGGAGAATTGAGAGCATTTAATTGAAATGTCGTCAATTGTGGCATAATTAAATCGGACCACTCTTTAAATGATTTTTCTCATCCTAACGGATTGCTTACCTGTGGAGGATAAATGTTATTTATTTCTGGTTAGGAGTTCCATACATATATAAGTTATACACCTTCATATTCTATCACAATTTCAACTTTGTGCACAAAGCTTACAGAAGCCTTATGTACTTGCACTATAATTTGACAATAAAATTATCATGAGTGATAACAGTTCCGAATGTTTTATAATTTTTTTCAAATTCTCCTAGCAGGAAGAAAAATTGTCGTAGAATTTTTGCAATTATTGTCCGACAAAATTGAACCTTACTTAAAGTAATGAGCACTGTTTGGACTTTGAAAAAAAGTTATTTTTGTTGAAAAAAACACCTTAAAAATTATCTTACACAAGCATGCATGCTTCCCTGCTTCCCATGGACAATGTATGTTCCGTTGACAAGCGACTGTAAGTATCCTAGACTAGTGGTAATTAATGTAGAAGTAAATTTAGAATCATTTAGGGAAAATTATTTAGCTCCCATCCGGAAATCCTCCACCCTCGATTTCTACCTGTCACTTGTCAACAAAGAATATATTGTCCATAGAAAGCACGCATGCTTGCATAAGGTAATTTTTAAATTGCTTTTTCAACATGTTTTATTTTATTTTTTTAAAAATTAAACAGTGCTGAAGGTAATTTTTAAGTTGCTTTTATCGGTAACAGTATGGTATAGTGAAAACACATTTCTTAAAATTTACAGCAGAAACTACTTACGGAACTGAGTTTCTGTAGACTTTTGAAAGCTCGTGGAAGTGTTTTCTCCCTTCGATCAACTTATTCGGCCGGTAAATCATGTATTTTTCAACATAAATGTATCTCCGATGCATGATAGCTCTTACCACCATTACTGCTTGCATTACCGTCGACTACATGAATCAAATGTTCCGTGCGTTCGATTATGTAACCCCCGGTTAGTGTAGCAACCACGCGGTAGTTTTACAAGATGACGTGTGAAGGTTGCATTGTCAAATATTTTTTCTCAAAATTAATCTTCTATGTTTGCCTAACGTAACTGAACCTAACCTAACCTTCCGTGAATGGTTTGTGGATCAACTTTTGCTTAAAAATCTTCTGTGAATAGTTTGTGCGGCATTTTTCAGTTAATAAGTTTGGAAACACTGCATATCAGCTGACGATAGACAACGTGAGTCAAGATTAGCCCACCATATTGTGTGTAACGAAAGCGAATTAGCAATGAACAATAAATACTTGTAATGTGAAAAATTACGCAGTGTAAAAAGCAAAATCCCACGTTCAAAAATGTTTCGCTATGCATAACAGATAAGTACAAATGTAAATAATTAGGAAATAAACGAGTGAAATGTGTTTTCACTATACCATACTGTTACTTTCGGTAAAATTTCAGTAACCACCAAACGTCTCTAATTCCCTTATTTTCTTACATTTCACATTGATACTTAAGTATTCTGCATTCCTAAGGATTCTTGAAGGTGGCATTTCATTTTTTCCACGCAAATAATCTCAATTTTAGACATAGAGTATTTTATTTTTTGTTTGCTTTTGCTTGCGTTACACGCGATATGGCAGAGAAATCTTGACTAGCATTGTCAATGATCAGTGGTTATGCAGTGTTGTAAACTTCTTCATAGAAAAATACCTACTTTCGTGTTACTGATTTTGTATTTCTTTCCAGGTTCGAAAAATGCACGAACGATTGATAAATAGCCCCACGAACCATGCACGGCAAGGTTAGGCAAACAGTTAAAATTGTTTTTTAAAATTAGAAAAATATTCTTTTACGGGTTCGAAACCCCCACGAACCATGCTCGGATAGCCACACGTACCATTCATAAATAGCCCCACGAACCATTCACGGATAGCCCCACGAACCATTTATTAACAGCCCCATAAACAATTCATAAATAGCCCCACGAACCATTCATAAATAGCCCCACAAATCATGCACAGGAAGGATAGGTTAGGTTCTGTTAGGTTAGGCAAACAGTTAAAATTGATTTTTAAAATTAGAAAAATTGAAGATAATTTATTTTTTGGGACATTCCAAGGTAAATGTTTACTATCCTTCGGACACCTGTAACTTCTGAGTTTCGTCAATTATTGACATTTCTACTTACCTATCTGCTTCGCGGATCATTTTTTAACGTGTATTCACGTTTTTTTTGATCATTTTTTTTTTAAAAAAAAGTGTTTTTGTAACTGAAGAACGTACGTTTCCGCAAATGGTTTGTGGGGCTATGCGGGAATGGTGTGTGGGGCTATGCGAGAATGTTGTGTGGGGCTACCCATATTTTTTTCAAAACCAATTTTTAACTATTGTAACCTATTGTGACCCTACCTAACCTAACCTTACCGGAAATGGTTCGTGGGGCTATGCATCAATGGTTGAATTTCCACTATGAAACATTCCCACATCACACAAAACACCTTCCAGATGTTAGGCAATACTACAGGAACTTATTACGGTAAGTAGTTTCTTCTGTAGAAATGAAGAAATCTGTCCGAAGGATAGTAAACTAGTACCCATTCCAATTCTATGGTGAATTACAAATTTTACTGGATTTTCACATGTTGTCGCAAGTTCGTAATCTAAAATGATGAACAGTAACGCACGTTTACTTACGTTACAAAACCGTGTATTTGGAAATACTGACCAGTTGTTACGTCATTAAACGCATTCAAAAATTTAGTTCACGTAGTAG
Organism: Lepisma saccharinum; assembly: GCF_977018435.1. Lineage (NCBI taxonomy): Eukaryota > Metazoa > Arthropoda > Insecta > Zygentoma > Lepismatidae > Lepisma > Lepisma saccharinum. The sequence goes on from NC_139240.1 coordinate 12,327,165, forward strand.
ATGAACATGAAGGGAACATCTTTCGTGCTTCGGAGTGAAATTAATGTCGAAGGTACTACTTTACTATAGGTGAGACACCTATAAATCATTTATTTCACACTTTTTTACATTGCTAACGTACTATTCTGCATTGCAAAAAATTTCTTTAGGTGAAATAAATTAATTTCTAACAAAAATAATGTCCACTTAAAGGCCTCTTGGGTAAGAATTGACAATATAGAGAAAGTCTGTAATTCTGTTAATTTTTGGTATACTAAGTAATGTTGGCCTCGTAATCACGAATCTATTTAAAAAAAACAACTTAAAAACACTTCACGACAAAAGTTCAATTTTTGACATAAAGAGCAATTATTAAACCATTGACGTTAGCCCAAAAATTCACAATAGCCCCACGAACCATCATGGGGATGAGGTATGCCTACTAGGTTAGGTTAGGCCTGTTAGGTTAGGTTCCATTAGCACTCCTTTCGTTCAATTTAGCATAAACGGACAACATAGGTTTTTCTCGATGAAAGAAAATACACTGAATTCTTTTAATATTAACTTTCCACGTCCTGCATTCCACTTCTTTCTTCAAGATTCCGTGTTGAATTACAAATTAAATGGCATTTTCCAAACCTGGCAGCAACTTCACGACGCATCCTTGACATGTCATCTTATAGCGAAAACACAGCAGCAGCAATAACGCGTCGGAAAGAGATTTTCGTAGAAAACCACATACATTCGCATTAAAATGGATTAAAACTACATTCCCGAACTTCAACAATGCTACAGAAAATGATTTGTGTCAGTACTTTCTACTGTAAATTTGAAGAAATCAGTCTCACCTATAGTAAAGTGTTACTAAAGTGAAGTGTAAAAGTGGTACTAATCTGATATTCCCCGGACAGATTTCTTCATTTTTATATAAGAAACTACTTACAGTAATAAGTTCCTGCAGCATTGTCTAACATCTGGAAGGTGTTTTGTGTGATGTGGGAATGTTGGTAAATGTCTGTTATATCGGAGACACATTTCTATCAGATATTTTCAGTTTTAAATGGTTCGTACTTACCAATTGTGTATTGTGGAACATAGTTGAAGGTGCCATTATGCTTTTTACACGAAAATAACTTCAATTTTTCACAATACGAGTAATTCCTTTGGGTCCTTCCTTCCGTTGCTGAACATACATTATCGCACATCGTGCTTGTGTTTTGTTGATTTAAAGTGGGTATGCAGTATAACCGAAAAATACCTACTTTGGTGTTCATTATGTCATCATAATCCATTGACGGATAGCCCTAAAAAAACATTCCCGATAGCCCCAAAAAACATTCACAATAGTCCCAAAAACCATTCACGATAGCCCCACGAACCATTTCGGGCAAGGTTAAGTTAGGTAAGCATAGTTAAAAAAAAGGTAACACTTTACTATACAGGAGACGGATTTCTTCAAATTTACAGGAGAAATTACTTACGCAAATCATTGGTACTACCTTACTATACCCGAGACATCTGGGAATCATTTCTTTCGCACTTTTTTACATTGCTAACGTACTATTCTGCATTCCGAAACACTTATTTAGGTGAAATAATTGAATTTGTTAGGAAAGTAATGTATATTTCTTACATTTACGGGTACTTACTGTTCTTGTTTATTTCCACACACAACATGGTGATAGCTTACCGTTGATCGTTCCTTGAGCCAGAAAAACCATTGACGTTAGCCCAAAAATTCACGATAGCCCCACAAACCATCACGGGGACGAGATATGCCTACTAGGTTAGGTTAGGCCTGTTAGGTTTGGTTCCATTAGCACTCCTTTCGTTCAATTTAGCATATACGGACAATACGAGAGCGTATTGTGCTCTCATGCAGGAAGCAAATAGCGGCAGCAGCAATAGCGCGTCGGAAATAGATTTTCGTACAAAACCACATGCATTCGCATTAAAATGAATCATGGAACCTAAACTAACAGGCCTAACCTAACCTAGTAGGCATGCCTCGTCCCCGTGATGGTTCGTGGGGCTATCGTATGTAAGAAATAGACATTATTTTCGTTAGGAATCTATTATTTCACCTAAAGAAAAGTTCTGCAACGAAGAATAGTACGTTATCAATGTAAAAAATTGGGAAATAATCATTGATAGGTGTCTCCGGTATAGTAAAGTAGTACCAAATTGACAAAACAAAGTAATGTTAAAAAAATAATCAATTTGTTTTTGTGATATAGAGGTTGAAAATAATTTGATGCACGCATATACCGCTAGTGATACTATGAAACGTAATTAGATGTGAAATATACAACAAAAGAAACTTACTCCTTTTTCATTTGTTTGGCGTACTATCTGGGGGGAAAAGCCAGTTACAAGACAAAAATTGCACTACCTGCACGTTCTTTTATAGTTTTCGAAACAAAGACCGAAAGAGATAGAAAACCTATGTTCCATGTGCATTGTGCATGCCAGTCACAGACTATGTTCCACAGATTAGAAATAGCTATGTTCGTTATGGAGGATGTTCACCAGTGTTGCCACAATATGAGGGCACAATTTCACTTTTTGGACCAATTCTTCCCTTCACTTAAGCAACTCATACAATAATAATAGTAAGTATTAGTAGTGGTAGTAGCAGTAGCTGTTATTATTATTATTATTACTGGTGGTGGTAGTGGAAGCAGTAGTAGTAGTATTTCCGTTGGTCCATGTCCGTGTGAATAAAAAATATTAAATTTTTCACATACATGTAATTTTCATCATAGAATAGTTAGGGTATAGAAGATTACCCCACATTTAAACCTCGCTGCGCTTTGAAATTGCATTTCCATCGGTGGCCAGTAGATGGCGCGGCCGTCTTCTTTTGCTGCTCGCAGTAAATAGGGGGGGGATTCATTGTCCCACTGGAGTGTCCTTCACCACAGAAAGGACAGGGGTGGGTTATGAAACAGGTTTTCTGAAAACGAGGGGGGAATATATGTCTTTTTCTGATTTCATGCAGTTCGTGAATTTATAGAATTAGCACTTTGCCAGGCAGCTACATACCCTACCAGGGCGCGAAATCATTGAAGATTGATTTTTTTTTGGGGGGGGGCAAGAAGATTGTGGTCTACACAGACATACACAAACTATACATATATATTATGTATGTGCATGACACTTTTCAAATTTTCTACCAAGCAACTGAGAAGAAAGAGCCTATATGATTAATATTTATAATGTTATTAAATATAAAAGTAAATTACTAAACATGTAAAAATACATTAGTATTTAATACATATAAGGGAATTTATTTGATATTTTTTATGTATCAGATATTTATAACTGCCTTCTCGATTGCGCCGTGAATACGTTTTCGCCTTGCAATCAAGGAGTCCTGGGTTCGATTCCTGGTGGAGGCACATAGTGGTTCGTATCCCACTTTAAACTATCGTTTGATTGACTTATTGATTTTTAGTTTTGGTTATTATGTATAGGTTTTCTACCTACCTGTGGGTGATCGCGACGATAGGGTTGAAATAAAACATTGTCTCTTATGCCTTTAGAATCGGTTTGGATGGAAGGGGGAAGGGTGCGTGGTATTCGCATTAACACAAGGTTAGTCGAGCAACTGTGCAGAATAAGGTTGACTAACAATGGCAGTGAGCCTAAAGTACCCAGAGTAAACATATATTGCTTAAATACAGGGTGCTCGGATATTCCCCTTACAAACTCCTAGGGCTAGTAGAGGGGACTGAGTAGACAATATTTGGAATAGGAACCCTATGTCCGGAAACGTACCGTTTGCGTGCTACAACCATGACAATATGTCGGATGTGCCTGTGTTGGTATGTAACCTGGTAGGCAGTACATGACGTCTGAAGATCACCTGATGGCACGTGACGTCTACAAATTGTTGCGTTCCACTGCCGACACAGGTGTTGATTAATGAATAGTAAGTTTCTTTTTTGTTCCCTTGGCATTGTTACCAAATAAATTTGTTTGTATTATGGACTGAGTCACACGTCATTCACTTCTGTACCTTACGTAACACCTCATTTGACATAGTTGTAATAAATGATTACACTTTAGTATGTCTGCATTATACAGTGACTCAACTACAGGGGGGACAGGGGCTAATGCGAGAAATTACCCCTTCGATTTCAAATTTTATGCAAATAAAAATTCATTTTGTAAAATTTTCTTGCTTGTTTCGCTCGCATTATCTGCTATTCTTGTTTTCATCAAGTTCAGAGGGGCGGCGGGAGCCAGCCATTGGGCACGAATGATCTAAAAAAAGTTGTAAAAGAGAGAATGCCATGGCGTCCAGGGAAATTAATTCTCACTAATAAATCAATATTGTTTTCAATTGCACAAATTGGATCTAAAAATTTTTGAGGTATCTATCTGCATTTTTCGGGACCTTCTCATCGGACTAAAATGTATGATATAAAGTAATCCCCTCACATTCGCCTTCTAATACTAATAGTAACTAATGTATTCAACAATGTGCTCATTTCTGTTTTGGGGGTTGAACTGGACCTCTGGATTTCCAGTGTTAACCCAGCATCACAAGTTCAATTGGAATCTAGTAGAAGGAAATATGGCGGACTCCAGCCTTGAAAGACGGGTAATAGGGCGGTGATGGGACTTCATTCACTGAAAATTCGTCACTCAATGAAAGTCGATCGGAAAGACTGAATTCCGAAAAGGATTTCAATTTTAATAATAGTGGACATTATTAATAATAATTTCAACAATAGCATTTCTTTTCGATATATTTTATATTAATAATAGATCATCAGTGCTGGAGTTGTGGGTGTGGAGAAGGAGAAGGAGGGGTGCTTTTCCCCCAGTTATGTACATTTCCATTAACCAACTAGGATAATTTGCATAAGCATCCCCACTTCTTCATTGTCTCCATGCTGATCTACACAAAGACCCTCCTCGACCAAGAGGCCTCCCCGATGGCGCAGTGGTAGCGTCGTCGCCTTGTAATCAAGGGGTTCCGGGTTCGATACCCGGTGGAGGCACAAGTGGTTCGGATCCCACTTTAAACTGCAGGTCCAGTCCCGATTAGCCTTACTGTGCATAAAGTGGACTTAAAACACCAAATCAATCCAATCCTCCTCGACCAAGCATACCAGCTATAGGAGTATCCACTTCGAGCACTGTAGATCATAAAATAAAAACACACTGGAAAGAAGGAAATGTCCACAGAATTTCAATATGGAAGAAAAATGAACTTCACAAAATGCCTCCAAATAATGGTAACATTTAACCCATACGCTGTGAACCCTTAGGGTAAAGGGATAATTCGACTCCACATCAAACTGAGTTTTGGGACCACTTTGAAGTAACATGGAACAGGTGTAAACTATTTTAGAGTTTTTTCAGCTATTATTTGAATATAAAAAGGCTTAGAGCCATCTTGAAAATATTTGATGTGAAGTTACATTCAAATACCACACGTAAAATTAAAATTAGTGATAAAAGTTCATGATTTATCAAATATAATTCTTTATATTGTGCAGCAACAAAGCAACGACTGGTTGAGTAACTGGATCTTTCTATACTGGATTCATGCAAGAAATAATAAGTTATGTCAGCGTTTCGTTAAAAAACGCAACAAAAGTTTTTTAGTGCCTAAAAACCTATTTTGCTTGTTAGAACCTATTTTAGGTTCCACTGTTACCTGTGCAATACAAAGTGATCTGATCTGTGTGTTCTTGCTCACTTTCACGTCACTTCCATGCTTTGTGGCATTCACGCCTTGCAAACAAACATTTCAGCATTGAAGTTTGCACCACTCACTACATTTTTGTTGTAAGATTTTCAGAATATAAGATGATCCTCACAGACAAAATTGCGGAGTTTTACTGTGGATAACATGAAAACAGATTGGTGCCTAACTATACGGCGATGAGTGGATTTTAATAGCAAATTTCCAATGTTGAGTTCTGCCATCGCTGTAAGGTTAGGCAACACACATAACGTTATGGAAGATAGTGCATATTTCAGGATATATATGTGTCCCATTTTCATTGCCGGTGTCTATACCTAATCAGCAGTATTCAGAAATTTTGAACTATTTTAAGTTTTTTTTAACCTACTTCAGGATTTTTCGAGTCTAACTTAAGATTTTTAGGACCTATTTCAGGATTTCTAGAACCTATTTTAGGGATTTTCGAACCTATTTTAGGATCTTTCGAGCCTAACTTAATCACCAAAGATTTTTAGGACCTATTTCAGGATTTTTAGAATCTAAAAATCCGAGGTCTATTTATGAGATATGGGATTTTTCCTATAGATGTCCACCTGCGAGCAAGGAAGTTAATTCTGCATTTCGGAGGGGACACATATGTTAAGTTAGCCGGGCCCCTCTTGCCGAACCAGAACGCCCCTGTTTATTATCGAAGATGTCGTTTCATATGTTACTGGAAACCAGATTTCTGTCTCGTAAATTAAATTATTTCATAAGCGACACTTCCTGTTGAATTTCTAAGCTATATAAAATTTCAGAAGCAGAGAGAGAGAGAATATTGCGGGGCTGGTTCTACACCTCGCCAAACCCTGCATTGCCAGGCGGCCACTACGCCACTGTCTCTAATTATCATCATCAATTGAGCTTTCGTGGCTCCCTTCAGTAGCTGTTACGTCAATCTTCGCAGGTTTCAGTTTCAAATCTTCTGTGGAAAAATAGCGACGCATTGGCTTCGAGGAGGAGGGGGGGGTAACCTTGAGTTAGGACTCACTCACTGTCATAATGTTCCCAAGTTTACGACCGCAACTATTACCCCAATGCCCCAACTGCTTGCGGATCTGATTCAGGTTTCGCCCGCTTTTGAAGGTCCTACAGGCCTTTCTTTTCCAGCTCTCGTGTTTACAACCCCGCCAGAGCCAGAGTCTCTGTGACGCAGCCCCATAGTCAGGAATTCTTAGTAGGGGGGCGAAGTCAATCCTAGAGGGGGCAAATTTTTAATATATTGTGTTGCATTGGAAGATATAGCAGGGTACAGAGGGGCACGTGACCCCCTCTCCCTCCTCCAAAAGTGATAAGTAACAGGAAAGGGATGATATCTTGAAACTCCAACGAACAAAAAAGTTCGAGCAACATCAAATAACAATATTTCGATAATGACCTTTTCGGACTACCAAAGAATACAAAGATAAAGTTTAACATAAATAGGCTAATCGGGACTGTATCTACGTTATATTTACAGGTCAATAATGTTAATAGACGATTAATATGTACCAACAGCTTTGGGCTTCTCTGCAGAACTGATTAAGGAAGACGTTTATAAATCGTGCTTCATAATGTTTTCCTCTAGTTTCCAGTATGCAAGATTTTTACGCACAAAGGAATCTAACGAGAATCCAAGAACACCATTGTGTTGTGTTAGGCAAGAAAAATAGAATTAATTAAATAATAATGGTTACATATTATCTACACTTTGATGAATTGTGTAAACATTTACATATTTTTAGGCCTACTTGCTAAAACATTAAAATGGGTCCCTTACTCCACGATGGATTCTATTTGCTTCAAATGAAAGACTCTTGCATCACTTCAGACAATCTTTGCCTACGTTAACCATTTTGCAAAATATTGTGTTGACACCTGACAAACAAATAGGAATCCCTTGATTGATCAGCGACTTCTTGGATTACACTGTCATCATTAATATTTCATGTTTTATCAAGTTTTATCGAGGGAAATGCTGTATCCTCTTTACATTTTGAAAAATAGCTTCCTTAATGACTATGGTACGAAACCGAAAGATATAAGGGGCCTCCTTCGCTTTACCCCATTTCCGCGGCACGAAGTCTCTGAGCAGCTTATCGTCACCACTTTTTGAGCAGAAGAGTACAAACCCCAAATATCAGGGATTATTATTCTGATACTAATTTTTACCAGTCACACAATGGCTTAAGATATATGAATAAAATTAGGAGAATCCACTACATAGCAGAAGAGTTGACATAATTATTTGTCAAAAAATTAGGTTGTGCCTGAGGTAGGTTTAACAGACAACTTCTGCTACAGACACAATTTATTATTATAAATATAAGAAAATAAATAGAATGTAATTTGAGAGATTTTCAATCGTATTTATTTCACTGCAGCTTTTTTTCTACTTGTCATTTTCTTCAACCTATATCCATAAGGTGCCGCCTGATAACATTGACAACTTTCACAGTGTGTGCAGGACATCAAGGCAAGCAACTTTTCTCAGTCACTATTTGCGCCTCTAATTCATCTTTCGACGTTACAAGCAATCAAAATAGGCATCGTCTGTCCTTAATGGATGCAATCCCATTGTAAGCTTCGTAGTTGCAAATGTCATTTATTTTTACTGCCGTTTAAAATTCTGAGAGCAATATATAACGTGCTATTGAAACGATATCATGCAAACAGTCAGGGTTAAAACTTAACTTTTCCTTTATAAAATGAATATCATAACACACACCCATGTTGCTTACCATATTTGATGCGTTTGCATAGATAAATGATTCATAAGATTTGAAATTGATATTTACACTCCATAAGATGCTTAGTGTAACCCTATCGAACTACAAATTTATCGCTTTCTAACGGAAATAATAATTGTGAAACACTATCACATTTTCATCGTGTTTGATAATAATTTGAGCCAGTAAGCTGTCCTACATCTTTCACTAGCCGACCCAGCGGCGTATACTCTGGGTCACCTAGGTAATCGGAGATGACCCGGCTATAATTTTTTAAAAAGTTGTTTTTTTCTATTTCCTGGCAATATTCTTCCAAACCAATCTTTGATTCACATATTTCTTTGCTTCCAGCGCGCGAATGTTTTCAACCGTTTGCCGCGGAATGTCCGTGAGGCTTTTTCTCCAGCTGGTGGAATCTGGTGACTTCAGGGTGAGATTCCACCGGCTCCCTTTAAAATCCCTTGACGGGAGGGAGGGGAAGGAAACACTGCTTCTCAGGCGCGGTGATTCCGTGGCAAGGGTAACCTCCTTCTGGAGAGAGTCCATCGGTCGCAATCTCCACCCCAGAGCCTTTGCCGTTCCCTCTTCTGGCATTCTTCCCCGATGGCCTTTGTATCGTAGGAGCTGTGTTGTTTACGACAGGGAATTTCTCAGGAAACAGAATTCTGGGTTCACAAATTACGTACTGAAAAGGAAAGTAGAGGAAATACATCTGAAAATGCGCGAGAAACAGTGAAATCTGAAAAACATTTGCGAACCAATTCTATGTTAATTCTCATTTTACGTTTGCTTGTCTTCCTGATCTCTGCTATTTCAACAGATATTGTCAAAGAAAAAAAAGCTTTAATATTGAAGATGAAGGTAATTAACTAAATTAAAATTTGAACTAGAAATTCAAGAAATTACACCGACCTTCGTTGCGGAGTGTTAGCACAGCTCCCTTCGACGCCAAGGCTCCAGGGTTCGAATACCGGTCTGGGCATGGGTGTTCTTTGTAAATGTCCCTTCATCAATGTCATATCACCACACTCGTAGTGATTAGCTAAAATTGGCAGAAAAGCGACGTCAAATAACAATTTAATCAATCGATTAATGAAGTAATTAAACTATTTATATGCTTATTTTTTTCATTTTTGTATTTTAAAATGCGTGATTACTTTCTTTGTAGCCTTCGAAACCAGTGAGAGTACTTCTTTCACTGAAATGAATAATTTTTAAAAGGGAAAGCTATCAGAAATAAATTATATATATACGTACGCATATATTAGGTAATTTAAGTTGTTTTTAACCCTCTTTACATTAATAATGATCATAATGATAAAAGATGTTTGAATGTAAAATATATAAACCGAAAACGCAATGATTCCAACTTATAGAACCTCGCGCACCGCAGGGAATATAAAGCTAGGAAAGGGAATTTTTCAGCATCCATAGGGAATTTCATTCTGTGTCAAGCAGGAAGGAACCACAATAGAAAATTGGCGCAGGGAATTGAATGCGTGTTGTAGCGATTCGAGAATTTAATATTTGTTTAGCTGTTAGTGGTTTAGTATTCGTGCTAGTGCTGTGTTTACTGAAGTTAAAGGCAATGGATACAATACAATATTTGCGTGTGAAAATATTTGGAACGGGATATTTTCCGGAGAAATTGGAAACAGTTCATGTAGTTAGGCCAGTAGCATCTCTTGTACCACAGTTCTTGAACTTAAACTTCCGTGTATAAAAACAAATATCGGGAATGCACGAGTAATGGGTACTGGGGTAACTTGAATTTTACACTTCAATTAATATTGAGTACTACCGCATTCCTTTCATATTCTTTGTTACAGTTTTATTCTTATAGATTTATTATATTTTCTTGTTTCATTATTTGAAATTCTAAACGTAGATTAACTGCAAGTGCAATCACAACAATTATTCGACAGTGGTCGCAACAATAAGGTAAAATTTTTAACACACATATTCATAAATCCTGTATGGATGTTGAAGTAGATTTGCAGGGAGACTTCAGGAGTGGGTGAATGAATCAAGTGTCGGAGATTACCCACTAGTTAAAACCAGCATACGCCACTGAGCCGACCTACATGGTAGGATGGTTACATAACACACTTCGAAGCCAGGGGTTCCAGGTTCGAGCCTGGGCATGGGTCTTCTTTGTGAGCAGAGGCGAAACCACAATTTTTTATCTGGAGAAGGGGTCAAATACCAGGACAAACGTGCCAATAATAATAATAGTAATATGGTGGTGGTAATGGTAGTAATAATAGTAGCATTACAAGACGTTATTATCGTCGTAAATCATGCAAAAGGGGATAGAAGTCGGTGCTAAAGCATTTGTGTTTGAACAAATTATTTGAAATATTTTTCCAACACGTTCAATTTCATATTAGCTAATACTGGAAAACAAGCACACAAACCGTATTTTTCAAGGACAGAATAATGACGAACATTATTATTTTGTACATATGACAAGTATAACTTTCATGTATACAACATATATTTTAAACATATGTAACATAGAGCGACATAAAATAAGAAAACTCATATGCAACATGTTAACGATAAATTGTGTACGTATTCAAAGTTTCTTTAATATATATATATATATATAATTTAAATACATTACATGGTCAATTCATCCGCCAAATTGTCTCTCAAATGTGAACGCTCCATTTCCTCAAAATAATTGTTCATGCATTTAAGCAGCAACAGTCTGAAGTATATATCTGGCCTTACCTCTCTCTCGGGTAATTTAGAATGCATTACAGAAAGTAATCATATTGGGATCTAAGCGAGCAGGAAAATCTTTAGTATCAAATATTTGCAAACTGAAAACAATATTTATTTAATAGGGCGCAACAAATTTCACGGGGAACATGGCATTCTCTTTAACATTTTTTTTTAATTTAGATTGTTTTGGCTTCCAGGGCTGACTCCCGCTGCCCCCTAGCTATAGCTCTGAACGTGGGACTAAGAATAGCAGATATTGAATTTGCGAGCGAAGCGAGCAAGAAAATTTTACGAAATGTACTTTTATTTGTAAAAAAAAAAATATTTGAAATCGAGGGAGCAATTGCCCCTCTTTGTCCCCTGCAAGTGCCCTTAGCCGTCTGGAGGAAAATAGCAAGAAACACTTGAAAACTAATTCCAACTTGAGTATCCATTTTGTTCTACTATTCTTAGATTCTGCTAGTCATGTTTCTTTACTTCAATATTTGCCCCCCCCAGATTGGACTTCCGTTCAAGATTGGGGGGGGGGACAATGCTCCTACCCCCTGTGGTTGCAGCAGTGTTTGCGAGTGTCTCTTCATCAATTTCACGTCACTCCCTCTCTCTATCATATGAATTGCTATTACCAAAAGGTAGAATTGGGAAACAAAAAATTATGCTGTTCAAACTTCTTAGCAACACATCCAAGAAAAACATCCAAATACATTAGGCACTTTTAATACAAGACTACTCAAAATATCAAAACTGTTCTACATACTGAAAATTGATAATTCATTTCCCGAAGTTTGAATCTGGAAGAGATTTTATTCCCCAAATCCTGATCCGACATTATACGGAATCCCACACACCTTCATAAATCACAAAATCAATAAATGTCTTTGTTATGTTGCTAGAGTAATACAGGATCAAATTGTAAAGATTAGTGAGAATTCCAGGTAGATATGTATTCTGTATTTTTTACAGGGGGGGCAGTTGCCCCTCTGCCCCCTATAGCTACAGGCCTGCTGTGACGTCACCTACGTAGGTGAAACTTCTTCCGAGGGTCGCCATTTCAGCAACGAAAACATGTTGATTTGAAGAAGGGGGACGTATGTCAGGCTCACACAAAGCATTTGGGGGGGGCAGATTCGAAAGTGCTGAATGCTCAATTGATAGAATTAGGTTATTTACGTCGTTTTTTGCCACTTTGGCTAATCACGGCGATGAGGATGAGTGATGATATGATGAAATTGATATGAGAACATTCACAATGAACATCCATGCCCAGGCCGGCCATCGAAATACACGTAGAACGAAACAATTTAATAATGATTGACTACTATAAATGTGGAGCTGAAAAAAGGAAGGGGTGGGCTGACATCTGATTAGTGTCGTTCTGTCCGAGTCACTAAATAGCTATCCAGGTTCTTTACTCTGGTAGTGAGAAATTGGAATTTCAATAATATTACATCCTTTGTAATGTGATAACTAGGGCTAGGATTTTGATGCAAATGCATATTTTTTTTGGTAAGGCAGAAACATTGCATAAGTAGATAGGAACGTATTTTACACGTAAGTGAATAAATGGGAACGCCATTGTTTGGGCATTTTTTTGCAATTCTTTGAACCTTTTTGAAGTAAATGTAATTTTTTAGACTTTTTAAACCGTTTGTCATTTTTGGGCCATTTTTTAAGTCATTTTATGAATTTTCTACATTTTGGTGAAAGAAGGGACATTTTACATGCAAATGTAACCCTTTGAAGGAGAGAGGTTCCCGACTCTCGTCTCATTGTCTTCAGCGCAGTTCTGAATGACTGTGTTTGAAGAAACAAAGAAATTCTGTGCAGGATTGTTGACACAAGGTGTTGTATAACAATTCAGCTCAAACAATGTGATTTCCCCTATATCAGTAAATAATATATTGTCGCCAGACGGATTATTGTAAAAAAACAAAGGGTACAAAGTTTTGTGCTCTGTATCGGATATTTTGTCAGGGAGCAATTTGCACTCTATGGAATTGAAAGTGACTTAACATGAAGTGATATTGTTCATTTCAAGTAAGCTACTCTTGTGTAGGTGGAAGTCAGAAAAAAAATTCCGTGTACAAGGCTCTCTTGTCCAAAAACCGACAATCATTCGTTGTGTACTGCAACTCAGTACTTAAAGTGTAAAAGATGACAAAAAGTGAACTTTCTTACTTGTACTACCACCATACACAATGAGCATGTGATAGATACTGTAACGTTGATTTGTAATTTGAATTTCTCTTGGTAGTTTATAAATTTGTTTTAAAAATCTTTCAGAATTTTTAGGTCATTTTTCTAAGTTTATAGGGCATTTTCTTGCATGTGTTAGGTCATAAATGCATTTACAATGTACTTAAACCTGAGTTGAAGAAATAAAGATGAATAAAAAATAATAGAAAAATTGGTATTTTAGGCAGTATTATATAATATGGGCAGGCCCGTACCCAGGGGAGGGGCCACGGGGGGCATGTCCCTCCTCGAACTATGAAATATTTAAATGTGAACTTACAATAAGCTACGAAAATAACATCGAGGATTTTTCAAATTTGTAAAATTCGAATTTTCTTCTTGCAAAAATGAATGTGTTTGTTGTGTAGAGAGGCAGACATCAGAAGTTTGCAGTCTGCAATATTGTGTATTTTTAGTTCTATTTTACAATCATTGATGCAAGGGGGGATTCTCTTCGAGATTCAGACTTCGGGAAATGATATCGCAATTTTCAATATCTAGAACAGTTGTGGCATTTTGAGTAGTGTTGTATTAAAGTTCCCTAATGTGTTCGGATGTTTTTCTTTGATGTGTTGGTATGAACTTCGAACTGCTTAAATTTTTGATTCCCAAGTCTACCTTTTGGTAATATTGATTCATATCATATGAATCATATGGCAGAGAGAGGGAGTGGATATTTAATTTTTGTTACTTAGCTTTGCTTTTGTGCAACTTCTAGCTAATCGCAAAAATGAGTGATGACGTGAAATTGATAAAGAGACACTCACAAACAGTGCCACAACTAGAGAGGTGAAGGGGGCATTGTCCATCCCCCCTCCCCGACCTTGGATTGAGTTCATTCTAGGGGAAGCAAACATTGAGGAAGAAAGAAAAACAAGGACAAATGGATGCTCAAGATGGAATTAGTTTTCACGTGTTCCATGCATTTATCTTTCAGACAGCCGAGGGCACTTGCAGGAGGGCACAGAGTGGAAATTGCCCCCTGGATTTCAAATATTATACAAATAAGAAAACATTTCGTAAAATTTTCTTGATCGCTTCGCTCGCAATATCTTCGCACTTATAGTCCAAATTCAGAGCCATACCATGGGGCGGCGGGAGTCAGCCTTGGGAGCCAAATGATCTATGTGGGGGAAAAAATGTTAAAGAAAATGCCATGGAGCCCCGTAAAATTATTTGCACCCTTTTAATTAAATTTCTCTCTATGATACTTCATACGAAATATTAGTGATGCACTGTAAAAACAATTTAGTCAAAATCGAGCAAAATTTAGTCACTTTTGACTAAATCCAGTACTGAAACTAGCACCGACCCGATTTGCGTCAAAAGCGACTACATGCATTTAGTCATTTCATTTCAGTGTGTTATATAGTCAAAAGTGAGAAATCAATTTATTCATTATTTGACTAAAATTAAGTCAAAATTGAATAATTACTGTTTCTCAAGGTTGAGATTAATTTATTCATTTTTGATTAAAATTTAGTCAAAATGGAATAATTACTGCTTCTCAAGGTTCAAGTGGATTTATTCATTTTTTGACTAAAATTTAGTCAAAATTGAATAATTACTGTTTCTCAAGGCTGAAGTGGATTTATTCATTATTTGACTAAAATTTAGTCAAAATTGAATAATTACTGCTTCTCAAGGCTGAGGATAGTTTATTCATTTCTTATTTAAATTTAGGCAAAATTGAATAAGTATTGCTTCTCAAGCTTGAGGTAGATTTAGTCAAAATTAAAGAGAAACTATTTACCAAGATTAAAATAAATTTGTCACTTTTCAAGTTACCTATATTTGAGACCAGTTGCTTGGAAAATGACAAGTTTATTTCAAGATTGAGACTAAACAATGGAACATGAGAAAAGTATGGATCCCTGAGTATGCCACTAAGAAACAATTTCTTCTTTAGTATGTCTGTAGTAATAATATTTGTTCAAGCTTGGGGAAAAAAGGGTTCCTGGACAACTTTGCAGTAATTGAAAAAATATTATCTTACCTCAGATAGAAATACATGTAGAAGAAGCATGTGCAGAGAATATATAGTAGTTGCTTTAATTTAACACAGAATTAACAAGCATTACACCATCAATTGGAAATATATGCATTTGTGAAGAAAAAAAAGT
This sequence comes from Lepisma saccharinum, assembly GCF_977018435.1. Classification (NCBI taxonomy): domain Eukaryota; kingdom Metazoa; phylum Arthropoda; class Insecta; order Zygentoma; family Lepismatidae; genus Lepisma; species Lepisma saccharinum. The sequence continues at coordinate 12,342,683 of NC_139240.1, forward strand.
GTTGTCTCAAATTCTTTATATGAACTACATTCTGTGACAGTAAAAATTCTGAAAATTTAATTCAGAAAAGAAGATAGGTTGGCTTGAAATTGGCTAACTGGTCAGTGGTATGTGCCAAAAGAGCTATGAGGTCTCAAGTTTGTTTGAACCCTGTATAAGACATGGATGCATTGTACATGCCTCATACATTTCATCAATCCGACATTCATTCTCATCCAGCTCAACCCAAGAGGCAGAAAAACGACATAAAATTATTGTGCTTCATTTGTTAGGTAGGTTAGGTAGAACAAATACATGTTCTTGAAGCATATACCGTAGAAAAATGACCAAAATCATTCCCAATAAGGGCAAATAAATTATCCACAACACACACAAAAAAGAGGATCACTGCTCATACAGACACCACCATTGTTTATGACTTAAAAATAACAAACTAGGTGTATTTTGGAAAAATTCTTGGAATTAAAAATTACATTAAAATCATTACTTAAATAACGGAAGGATTAGGAGAAAAACTGTGAATTAAAACAAATGGACAATTCATTTTGAAATGTATTTATTGGAACTCTCACATAACAAACTGATCAATAAGTAACAATAGCAAACCACATATTCTCAATTCAAACATGAGAATGAACAAAAAATATATGTTATTTTTATTATGCTCTATACCCAGCTACAATGTGTTTCATTTTATAGTTGCAAAATGGTTCAAACATTAAAAACAAACGTTGTGACATGAAGGAAGTTGAAAATGACCTTATGGATAAAAAAGTATGTTTTCTTACTAGTAAGTAGGCTACATTTAAATAACTCAAGAATTTGCTTGTGTTTAAATGTCTATGTATGCTAAAGTACTATAAAGATAAATAAAAATAAGGAAAAATAAAACCAAATCATTAAAATGAAAAACCAGACTAAAATAGCATTGTAAAAGTAGGCAAAGAAAATCAATATCTTTTTTATACTATGAAAAAAAAATGAAAAAATATTGGCCTGCAACTAGTTCAAACAAGCAAATATTTTGAATATATTATTTTATGAAAATGTTAACATTTTTTTTGTGACTTTCACTGGTCTTGCTGTAGTGCTGACCTGGTCTTATAAGCCTACTTACTCTCTGCTATGAACATCATTATGATACTTCCCTATAATCAATTTCATTTGTAGTCTTTAGCCAGGCTATATCAGGCGTTTACTGTATTTAGATGTTTTAAAATTTTCATCAGATTTTCTTGCCTTACACCTCAGCGGTAGACTCAGAGGCCTACACTTTTTTTTAGTCCTAAACTCCAAGCCATTATATTATTGAATCATTGATTTCTTTGTTGTTTACATAGATGCTGTTATACTATAACAATTAAAGAATTACTATCAGTAATAAAAAAACAAGAACCAATCATTGAAAGAATGTACACATATTTTATCATTCACTAAACTTCAAAAAATCATATTAATGTCTATATAGTTTATATAGTAACTATAATAATTACAAAAAATTACCAACCCCTTGTACACTGTCACTGCCATGCGCAAGAGGGTGGGGGCGTTCACAGGTCCACCAGTTGAATTTTTCCTCCTATGCGAGTTACTTTATGACATTATGAACAAAAATAATACATAAACATTGGGAACACCCTAGGGAACAGTGTGATTTATTTTCAACTTTTACTAAAAATCCTTGCATTATAAAAGTAGAAAAACAAGAAGTGGTGGGTCTAGGCACGCACCCACAGGGAGAGCGATTGGGGCATTCACCCCTCCCAATTGCTAGGTTTTTGTATATTATTATTCCTAATATTTTTTGAAGACCAAAATATTCTGTGTTTCATCACAAAGTTTAAACCTACTATATACTCATGACAGACTAATTGAAAGTGGATCCACAGTTTAAATTTGAATCCAAACCACTGTGGAATGTGCCTTAAAAAGTGACCCCTTGAGAAAATAGATATTTGTTTTCATTAGTTATTCACATTACTTCTCATGTCTGATCATTCAGTTCACAATGGCAATGGGAAGAATTATAAAAGGGTCCTAGGTTCGATACCTGGTGGAAGAACATTTTGATTTGAATTCTACAGTAGTTTCAAATTCAACTCCAATCCCTACAGCATATTTGTGCATAAAGTGAACTTAAAGCAAACAGCAATCAATAATATTTTTTCCCACCCTGGACTCTTTATTTTTGCAAAACACTATGCTAAATACTAGACCATGGAAGTCTGCTTGGTTCCTGTCCACAGTAGTCTATATTATTAATGTAAAACAGTGCAAGTGTTGTTAGAACTTATTCTCGGTCAGATGAGGTACCCAACTGAAATTTGTCCCTTGAACTGTAACTTCTCCATCACTGGGTGGGCCTGGCAGACTTCCCCCTACCCTCAGGTAAGTTGGATGCAAGCTGTGTGGAAGGAATTTTATTACTATGAATAACCATTTTTTGATGCTACACACTGGTTTCTATAACAAAATGAATGCCTATCCAAAGTATATTATTACCTTACCTTGCTACGTTTTTCAGATGATAAAACTGAAGAAAATACATGTAAGATGGCGATCCACATACACTACCTCACCTAATAAATGTTCCACAGCAAAGAAAATCTAAGCCACACCTGTAATCACTTGTTCAAAGATTCACCTCCACAAAAGATGCAGCAAAGCCTAGCCACTTACGTCCTGTCAATATTTCAAACAAAAAAGCAGCTGGCAATTACCTTCAGTCCATTCTTATTATTCATTCAGTTTCATCCCAACACACATCCTTTTCAGCTGACTGGATAAGACCATTTCATTTTTACCTACGATTTCCCAGACATCTCCATCCTGAAAAACAAAAACATACCACATGAGGAAACATTTAGTGAATATTAAAATTGAAAAACATGTTTATACAAATATATTGCAAATTATCATGATACGATATGATATGATAAAAAATCCAATAAGAACATGGTCAAGATCACCTGTAAATGAGACATTTTCTCAACATTGTTGCTATTTACCACAGAAAGAGCAATATCTGAAATACAGTGTACCACATGAAGCTGATTTCTATTGCTTATAAAAATAACACTTTCATTAACATCTAACATGCATAATAATTGCCACAAAACAAAAATGTGTTTCTCTCTTACTTTTGAAGAATACAGTATCTTAAATAAGAAATCCACAATTCCTGAATATAAGACAGTGTACGAAATTTTTTTACAATCCCTGGTTATACACTGCAGTACACTGTATATGGTACTTCAATTGAGCAAAACAAGTTTTTTAAACCCTTCTTACTCACAATATATAAATATGATTTTTGACACTGTCAGTTTTAAAACATGCAAGACTGTTTAGCAGACTTTTGAAAACCATGAAACACATTTGTTTGAACTATTCTTCACTAGTAAAGTGCAACGTTTCAAAATGCTTTCGATGCAATTCAATTTGCAACACACTAATCAGCTTAACTTGCATTGCTGTCTCATTTTGAGGGACATAAATACTCAGTTTATTTGACCCTATCAAAGCATAATTCACATCTAAGTGATTCTCAAATCAATCATATTCAGTATTATTCAATTCACCTATTCTTAGAAAAATCACATGAATTTGCTACTATGTGGCAACTTAACTCCCTCATGGAGCCACATAATTCTTCCGATTCCACGTTATCTCTGGATTTGATTCCCAGATGGACACAGTGCTGTAAATTGAATTGTAATTTAAACGGCTTGACCAGTCCCAATTAGCCTATCTCTGCATAAGATGTGCTTAAAATCATTGTTCATTGAACTTTTGTCAACATAGAAAAAGACAAAAATAATGGCATTTGTAGTTTGATATTGAAAGTAAAAATGTTATTGCACACATCTTCATATTTTAGAGTACTATCAATAAATTCCATGACTCTAGACTACAATTCCTTCCAAGTCACACCTTATCTCAATTGTCAGTTTCATTAACATATTCCAATTTTGTTTATTAGCAGACATTTTCTGTAGTATGCATGAAGCAAAATAATTGAGACTGAAAGTAAACTTGCACATCTAATCTTGAATGCTTAGTTCTCTTGCCTCAAAAACACATGCACACACAGATTTTAAGATGTAATTCTGCTGGAGGTTTTTGAATATGCATTAAATGTAACCCATTAATTTTTCAATTCAATGTTTCTCACTTCTAAACCATGAAACATTTCCATCTGATAAAGAAGAAAAATAAACTTATATTAACAGAAAATGAAGAAACACAAAACTAAATAATCTTAGAGATTCACAAATGTGCACGACATGGTATGTCAGAGCTCTGCAAGAGCCTGTCAGTTGACTTCCATTGCGCGACGAATTGTCCTCACAATGCTGGCACTAACAAACTATCTTGGGGGGGGGGGCTCTAATGGAAATTGAACTTAAAACTGTTTGTACTAAAATCATATATGAACCATAACTATTTGGCTATGCAGGAAACCAAAATGAACCATTACTTGGATGATAACAAAAAAAAATCCTAATTACATGTATTTCTTATTCAAAATTGATATAGAATTAAGAAATTGTCAATATTCCATCCCACTAGTTATATTCCAAAGAGAGGTGCCTTCCCGAAGGTGCAGTGCTAGTGTCGCCGCCTTGTAATCAAGGGGTCCCGAGTTCTATACCCGGGGGTACGGATTCCAATTTGAATTGTAGGTCCAGTCCCGATTAGCCTTACTGTGCATAAAGTGCACTTAAAACACCAAATCAAATCAAAATCTTCCAAATAGATTGTGTTAAAATGTAGGAAGGTAACATATTTGCCATACATAGTGGAACAAAAAACTTCAATGTGAGAAAAACAATGGTGCCTATTCTATAAATCAAATTAATAGTTTTTTGCAGTGCACTGAACAACTGAAGAGTGAAATAACAAAATATCAGATTCTACAAATTCAGCAAATTATTGTAGTTAATTTACACACACATACAAATGATGTGACTTTTGTAACATGGAGTAAAAGATTTAGAAACACATATGCTATATATTACAAATCTTCTGAATAAGCAAACTTACACCACACGTCAACTGCTTAAATATCTTCATTCAATGTAAAATGTCCTCTGCTATGGACCATGACACAAGATAAGCCCCCCCCCCTTAAAAAACATTTCGTCCTTTGGCAGAGGCCACTGAAAGTATAAGCCAGCTCTACTCATAATGGAGACTTGTATTTTGTTATGGACTATATCAAAGGTCACCCACCAGCTCCCCTGGATAGCTCTTATAATCATATGACAAAACATACCAGTCACTGGGATTTAAAATATGCATCATATCCCTGGCAACAGGACACTTACTACTAGCAATACAAACTTCAAATTGTTCTGTGGCAAGTGATATGATCCCACTGATTGGTAGGTATTTGGCCCCCTCTGTTTCGATATGAGGATACCTTCATGCCCTTACACAGTCTGCATGTTGAATGGCACTAAGAGGTGGGATATTTTCAAATGATATCATGTGAATGCATACAAATGTTACAACTGTGAGTTACATCACTAGTGTTGAGTTTACTATGTACTTATGACAGCAGTTGGCTCATTTTTTAAACATAGTGCAAGCAAATATGTCCAACATAACTATGCTGTGGGGCCTATCTGGAAATTATGCAAAATTAGAAGTTTCTCTTTAGTTTTCAGCAGTTTTATGTGAAAAACTTACTTTTTTATGACATATCATGTAATTTTTGTGACATATCATGTAATTTTTGTGTATTTTAAGGCAAATATATTGATCAATTAATGTATATAATTAGAGTGGAATACTTATACACTATTGTTAATGAAATTTCTAAGTAACTATTAATTATTACAATTTTCAAGTATCGGTGGGAATCGGTGAGAGTATCGGCATCGGTTCAGCCCTAGTTAAGATGCACCGAGATTATGCAAAATTGATGTATACTTTTTTATACCTATCATAAACCTACTTTGTTCCCAGTTGAGTTCTATTTTGAGTTAAAAGTGTAAATATATATAATTTACATTATACATAACTACCATTACATGAGTGTTTGTGATAATGATTTAATTCTGAGCTTGTTATACATTGTAGTACAGGAAAGAAGAAAATTATAGCTGATGATATCTGTGAAATTAGCCTGTTTGTGGGGGTGGTTAGCATAATGTGGTAGGAAGCCATGAATCCCAGATTTGAACACTGGTTGAGACATGTATTTACCAACTTTCCATAGCATTTTAAACATTCATCATTTTTAAAAAAGATGATTCTGCTTCTAAGTAGATCTGTTACAAAGTTTCCATCAGTGCAGTTTTTCCCCTGGGTATGTTGCTATGCAAGTGGAAGAAGGGAGATATTATATTCTAAACATGAGCAACATTCCTTTTAAATTAAATTTAAGGCAACTTCATGCAGCAAAGCATGAAATAAATGAAGGGGAAAATGTAGAACATTTTCTTCACAAATAGACAAACTATCCATACAGATCAACACCCTCATTAGAACTAACAATATGTTGTGAAATAAAGAATGCATGAATTGTACAGTGAATGTAAAATATTTGCTCCTTGTTCAGAAAAATTCAAATTGTGAAACATTATGTAATATTTCTTGTACCGTGAACAAAGTGCCCTCTCTTTATTGCAATGGTATCAAATTTCAAAACTAAATCAATAAAACTGAAGTAAACACATCCTTCAGTATGTAGATTCAAGTGTCAACCAGCGTTGTTTAAATTTATACAGTGCGGATGGCATATAACATACAGACATGTAGCCCCTCATTTACTGAACATGTATATTCCAGGTTAGGCAACAATTCTCATAATAAGCAACACATTAAGTCTATACACTCATAAGAGGAAGAGCTCCAATACTGCTCCAAACGGTTATAAAAGTTGTATTTTGCAGGCAGATCAACACCTTGATTAGCAGTAACAACATGCAGTAAAATAAAACAATCAATGTATGAAAAATATTTGCTGCTTCCTAATTAAAATTAAAGTTGCGAATGTGTCTTCTTCTCATTATTGTAATGACCTCAAATTTTAAGAAAAAAATAAAAACGTAGATGTAAACACATTTTTATGATGTATATATCCAAACACAGTTATGTCAGCCAGTGTTATTTAAATTTGTGTAGTGTGGATGACATAACATACATACATGTAGCCCCTCATACTATAAACATGCATATTCCAGGTTATATACAAATCTCCCTCCTTTTGCATAGCAAAACATTCAGTGGAAAAACTATACTGATGGAAACTCTCTGTAATAGATATAGCATGGAAAGTTACACAGTGTTCGAACCTGGGATTCTAGCTTCATAGAATGTTATGCTAAACATGCATATTCTCCATACACCCTCATACTTCTCAACCAATAACTCTGTTAAAATGGAGAGCTCAATTATGTTCCAAGTGGTAATAAAATCAGTCTTTTACAGAGTGGAGTGTTGAAAATACATAGAAAAATGTGTATGATACTTGACCATCAAAGTGAACACGTTAAAGTGTCTGTGTTAAATAATTTTTTACAAGTTTGTGCTGGTTTGCTACACGATTACAAGGAATCAAATGCTTTTGGTGACACTTTTCCCACTAAAACACACATTATGGATAATGTTATATAGTATCTGTGTGGGAAACTTATGTAGTGCTTGAAAAGTTATAAATACACAAACAGTTCACACACAAAACATTCTTAACACTTTTACCACTACACACACAGAAATTATATGTAATGTATATCGGTAGTACCTGTGTGGGAATATTATGTAGTGCTTAAAGGTAGTGAAAAATTATTAATACACAAATCGTGGACACAAACATTCGTAAAATCCTTTGTTTTAGGATATCTTTACTTTACAGCTGAACTTATTGAAAACGAAATATACATGAAACCTGCTTAAACACGGCAATCTTCGTGAAAAAATATTTAAAGTAATGCTCCTTGTTTCTACGTTTGAACAAGTTCATTTTTCCTGTGCAGCAAACCAGCAAAAATTGTACAAATGTACTTCCTAAAAAAAAACATGGAGTTTATTTTTCTCGAGTTTTACAAGGCAGTGATTGAAATACGCTTGACTTAAATAACCCTGGCCGAGAAATGTGGTCGCCATATTCGAGTACACAACAAACCAAGATTTCAATATCGAAAAGTACTTACGTTCTAAATTCATAGACGATCCTGAAAATATTTCCACAGAAGGCAGTCTCATCTTCTTAAATGGAATTTCACTCGAAGCTGCTTGTATACAGTTCGGTTTGTAAAATTGTAAGAAAGACTTGACGCGACAAACATTTCCCGTCAACTTCAGCGTGCACAACAGCATGTCATAGTGGTCGTATCCTTCCGTGCAATGATGGGCGGACAGAAACAAAACTACACTGAGAAAAAAATAGTTCTTTTTTTCTATTGACAGTACGCACAAAAAATATCTGCTTCAACTGAAGAATGGATGAAAAAAATTTCTCTGGGTGATTTAGAATTCAATCAGATTGTAAAACTTAAAATGAAATATTCTACACAAATGACTAAATGGACATGATAAAGACTGAGTACCCAAACTTACTCACTTTAGAAAACGGCTTCTTCAATTTTGACTAAAATACCCCCGAATATATCGATTTAGTCACTATTGACTAAACCATTTTTAACAGTGTGCCACTGTAATCCAAGAAGTAACTGATCAATCATGGGATTCCAATTTGTTTGTTGGGTGTCAAACACATGTATTTCAACAATAAAATAGCAAAATTCACACAACATTTTGCAAAATGATTAACGTAACCAGGAGGCAAACATTGTCTGATGTGATGCAAGAGTCTCTGCCCTTTGAAGGAAATAGAAACCGTGGTGGACTAAGGGACCCATGTTTTAGCAAGTAGAAAAAAAAATATTACAAAGTTTTACATAATTTATCATCAAAGTGTAGATAATATGTAACCATTATTATTTAATTAATTCGATTTTTCTTGCATAACACAACACAATGGTGTTGTTGGTTTCTCGTTAGATTCCTTTGTGAGTAAAAATCTTGCATACTGGAAACTAGTGTGAAACATTATGAAGCACGATTTATAAAGGACTCCGTTAATCAGCTCTGCAGAAAGGCCCAAAGCTGGTGTTTTTCTGGCTTTGATTCTCGGGATGGGTTATCTAAGGTTGGTACTTTTCCGGCCTTGTGCCTCCAAGGTTCACCCACCCTTATATCAATGGGTACCCGAGAGTAAATCAACGTGGTAAAGGCTGCCCGAGCGTAGTGATCACATCACCTCCAAAATGGTCGAGATCGAGAATGTGTGGGCCCCACCCTTGCATATGCCATCATGGCACGGTCATAGGAGCCGACTCCATGGGGCTTGGGGAGCTCGAGCCCCCCCCCCCCCCAATGTTAATGATATGGGGGAAGAGACCCTCAAATAATTTTGCTTAAGAGAATCTAATGTATTATTTTGCTTCTCTTGTAAAGTTTACTCTGAATTGTGCAACATGAACTTAACTTAAAATACACATTTGAAATTTTCTAGACCATCAAATTTGGGGGCTGAGACCGCTAACCCATCAACTTTGGGGGGGGGGGGGCTATGAACGGAGACAGCAAAACACATGACTTATTACTATATACTAAGTATATAATTATGAGTATTGATAACATTTTTACTAAAAAGAGTTTCAAAATAACGAGGTGATATGATAATTATACCAGTATGTTTCTTGTTTAGTAAATTCCAAACAATTTGAGGTAGTAAACACGACTTTCAGGCAATATTGATATGTACGATATTTAGTTATCCTCGAAATCTCTTCCTCTAGTCCAAAGAATAAGGGAAAAATAATTCTAAAGTCTTTGAGTTTATTTAACACTGGCTTGCAGTAAAGTACGCAAGGAAAGCTTATGAAAAGTCTGTATTGCGAAAGCGGGAACGGCTATGATCAAAGGCATTATTGCTAAAGCACGGCGTGCTATGTGTTTATTTATTATTGCAAAATTAAATTTAAAAAGTAAAATACTGTAGCAAGAACAAAAAAGTAAAACTATTTGCCTGCGATTTGTGTTAGCATTTATGTAAATAATTAAATAAAACTGTTAAATATTGTAAATATTCGCTATTTTTATGGGTACGTCAACACTAAGGTTCTTTGCACCCGTCACATGTCCTTTCTTTACAATTCTGTTGCGGACATTAAAACACACCCATGCCCTCTCCGGGACTCGAATCCGACACCTCCGGATCAAAGCGAGTTGAGCCGACCACCCAACACGCTCGGCTACCGAGGCCGGCATAAAACTGTTATGTTGGCCTCTTAATGTAAATACATAGCCTACTTTTAAATAAAAATGTTAATTGTTATCTAAAAAACAAATGAGCAGACACACGTTTTTCATGTTACATTTCATTTGCATGAGGAATATAATAGCTGCTACGAAGACGTAATTTTTATTTTTAAAAAAGGGAGGGAGTGAGTCATTCATTCATTTATTTCAGTGATCAGAGCCACCCCAATAATTTTGACAAGTCGGCGCCCCTGGGCACGGTGTTATATGCACGGGAAAATTTACATTACCTTTACCTATGGAACTCACCAGAATACATGTTGCTAAATTCCACTGAGTCTATTTTTGCGTTCAAAAGTAAATTTTAAAAAATTGCAACGCATTAATCACTTCTAGGCTATTCAGAAAGCACTTCATCAACATTATTTATTTATGTAGATGTAGATTCAGTACCACTTGAGAGTTCACAAGGGGATACGAAATCAATACCGGGAAGAACGTTTGCAATAACGACGACCCAATGCGACGAGGCAAGGAATTTTAACAATTCTGGCAAGAGTCACCGCGTGACTTTTTGGGGGGGGGGCGGGGAGCGGGAATGCAAAATTGAATTTTGCGGTGGCGGTAACTTACATGGTTTAGACATATCGAAAGTTCTCAAACGACACTGTAAAGATTCGTGATAAACCTCCAATACCGCTCTCCAAATTTTCCATTATATAATCAAAGCTCAAGAATGGGTTTAAACTCGGTACACTCAGTACACTCCACTTATGTTCCTATTTCTATACGCTTCCACGTGAACACATCACAGGAAGGCAAGTTCTTCGAGCCGATGTGACGATGACGTCACAGAATTTTCAGACCGCGAGGGTTGACAAAATCCCATTCATTCTCTTTGCAAAAGGGGATGAGGCCTTGCTCGAAAAAGGTTTTATATCCCTGCAAAAGGGGACCTTCAGGCAGTGGGCAGAGGACACAACGTAACTTGACTGCGGGACAGAAGGGATGCCTTCTTGCGAGGCATAGAGGACCAGTCGTCCTTGAGCGATGGAAAGGCCTCCCCGATGGCACAGTGGTAGCGTCGCTGCCTTGTAATGAAGGGGTCCCGGGTTCAATACCCGGTGGAGGCACAAGTGGTTCGGATCCCACTTTAAACTGTAGGTCCAGTCCCGATTAGCCTTACTGTGCATAAAGTGGACTTATAACACCAACTCAACTCAACTCAACTTGAGCGAGGGAAGGTCGGGGGAGTGACGGATCCATTGACCATAGTTTGATGTCGTGGGTCAACGATTTCTTTAAAAACAACCCGCAAACTCCGTGCTGTGACTTCCTGCGTGATGTAGGCTTTGTCTTGGTTGTGACCAGAGGCGCAAACACGAAGTTTTGTCTGGGGGGGAGGCAAGTACCAGGATAATCGTACCAATAATAATAATAATAATAATAATGTTAATAATAATGTTGCTAATAATGTTATTGTAACATTATTATTATTATTGTTATTATTGATTTACTTTGTTTTACTTCTCTTCTTGTGCCGATCACCACTACTAGTTAGCAGTTTTAAAAATATTCCCGAATCAAACGATAGTATTATATATATTGTAATATTGAACAATGTTTGTTAGAAGTTTTAATTTAAATTTTAGATTAACTGAATACTTAAGAAGAAATGATGCCTCTCGCTCGAGCGCATCCGTCTCCCGAGTTTTCCCCGTTTACTTCTGAAAGAAGTAATCAATTCCACTTCTCCGTAACTATTGGACTTACGATCTTCAAATTTTTATGGGACACTTTTCAAAGGTTTATTTCATAATCTATTCATTCAAATTTTCATTCTCACAAATGGTTTGATATTTGGTTTTATTTATATTAAATTTGGCAATGTTCATTCCAAATGCCATAAACAGGCAAAGTCAAAATCGACCCTTTACACGGAACGGGGTCTTTCCCGGCGGTTGGAGTTTTTTCCCCCTCATTTCGGCAGGACCGCGAAGGAAGGGAGGGGTGCTGCTAATGGCCCGCCTGCTTTTGACCACGGAATGCTTGAACCTCCTTTCAGTGTGTTTTACGAAGCAACGGGATTTTGTGTTATTTGTAACAAGTGCCAAACCTTCCTTGGAAGAGTAAACCTTCAAGAAATGGAAGATCGTAGAGAGAAAAAGCGCAGAATACCATATTCAAAGGTTCCAAAGAAGAAATCTCGGCAGGGTGCTCTTCTTCGGAATTAATGGAAAAACCACCATTCATCTCTTTTCATTTAGATCGTTCGGCGCCCAAGGCCGACTCTCGCCACCCCCAGCTACGGTTCGGAACTTGATAATACTAAGAAAATCAGGTACTGCTAGCGAAGCGAGGAAGAAAATTTTACGAAAAGTATTTTTATTTACAATATTTTTTATTAGCTTTATTTTTACTTCAACTTTTGTTTACTTTTTGGCTAATTTGCGAAGATGGGGATGAGTGATTATATGATGAAATTGATGAATGGACACTCACAAACATCCATGCCCAGGCCGGGAACCCGAGACCCTGGCGTTGGAGCGCAATGTGCTAACCACTCCGCCACGGGAGCCGGCTGAGTTCACAATGAAAATTGTTTGCATGTTCGGGTAGAAAACAAATATTTAATTTCGATTTTGTGGTTTGATTGAATTGGTTTATTTTATTTGCTTTTCTGCCACTTTTAGCTAATCGTGAAGATGAGGATGATTGATGTTCTGATGAAGCAACACTCACAAAGAACAACCATGCAAAGCCCTGGGCTTCGAACCTTGCATCCCTGGCATTGTTGCGCACAGTGCTAACCACAGCGTCATGTAGGTCGGCGATTTGGTGTATTAAAAATAAACAGAGAATCATTGTGTATTAAATCATTCTTAAGCGAAGTGATAGCAAGGGATACCAGATCACCAAAAATAAAAAAAAATAAAGACAAAATGAAATAAAAGAAAAGAATACGGCTTCGGTAGTCTACTCGGTAGGGCGTCTGACTGCCACGTGGGAGACACAGTTTCGATTCTGGAGGTGGGCCTTGTCCCCTCATAAAGTGGCTCTGAGGCTCACCTACACTGAGAGAAAAGTCTGGTTGGCTGAAACAAATCCTAGTTACAGCAACCAAATCCCTTGTTTGTTATACGCGAGCAAAACGTTGAGGTTCCCTGTACAAAATTATTTGATTGACTTAATTTTGTTCATCCAACCAAATCTCTTGTATGGAGTATCGAATCGGGTGTAGTTCTCTGAACAAAATAATTGGTACCATCAAACAAATCAATTTGTTGGCAGTAAAGGATCTTTTGTTGGAATTATTATTATTAAAAAGCATGGAATCCTGGGGGACAGGGGGGAATTTACCCCCACCAAGAATTTTGTCCTACAAAAATCCGATTGATAAAGGAATTAGTTTGCTACTTTCTAATTCCTGACATAGGTGTATATAAAATACAGAATGAATTAATGTATATATAAATATATACACACATATTTAATATTGTATATTTTGTTATATATTTATATACATAATATACAGTGCTAATGTCTATGTACATACATACATTCATTTTATATTACGCACACTGTACAATATATATATCTATTGAAGTATATAAAGTATCAAATTAATTCCTTTACCATCTGAATCTTTGAAGGATTGTAGGACAGAATTGTTGGCGAGGGAAAATCCTCCCCTGTCTTCCAGGATTTCACACACTACTTTCTAATATATACTGTGATATATATAAATATAATATACATATCATAATAATTCACACGCATTCATGTTAATGGAGTTCTTCCTCCTCCCTCACCAGTCTTCAATGATTTCCTGTTAATTGCAGTACAAAGGGGACATGAAAGTAGTAGACCCAATATATTTTTTTTTCCATTTTACAAAGTGGAAATGTGATCAGAGCCATGCTATAGCCTCCATTCTCCCCCAGAACACCACTCATTTTTGGCTGGATGAGTGGCAGAGCTACTTGTTGAGCTCACTTAGCTCAAACAGTGAAACTTTATTTTGAGGCAATGTCTTGTGTATGTTGCAGACACACATTGCAATCTCACTACACATTTTTGCATTACCTTTATAGAAGTATATTTCACCATATAGACAACTATGTGATGTACTCCATTTTGTCACATTGATATTATAAATAATAATAATATCTTGAAGTATTATTAAACCATTCAATAGAGGAGGGGAATTAGCTCTACTGTTGATAGCTATAGTATATTAAACTAAATCTTAATTAGGAAAATAAATTTAATTACTTACCACAGTCCTCTTATGCAAAGATAAAATGCAGGTCAACCTTTTGTCGCACAGACAGAATGCTGATGGTTATCATGTGGTTCAGAAGTTATTAAATGACAGGAAGGTGGGTGGTTTGGTTTAGTCATTTGTACCTGAACTTGTACTTGTTGATATTCCATGTTTTATTTTATATATTATTGTAATATTCAGTTTATATACCACAATCAAGAATGTATGGAGTTTGGAGGAGCAGCATTGAATACCAAATCAACTGATTCTGTTCCTGAACCAGGTCCAACACTTTGATTGATTGATTGAATTGTTGTTTTAAGTCCACTTGATGCACAGAAAGGCTAACCAGGACTGGACCTACAGTTTAAAATGGGATCCGAACCAGTATGTGCCTCCACCGGGTATCCAACTCGGGACCCCTTGATTACAAGGCAAGGACACAACCACTGTGCCATCGGGGAGGCCCAAGATTTCGAAACACAAGGACAAAGGAATATAAAGAACACCACCAATGTTGGAAATGCTATGAATTTGCATACTATATACTATACTATATATGGTACATGTATATACTACAATAGCTCTAACCTGTGTGCACATGTTTGTAACGCGGGATGTTGATTGTGTAAGACGACACTGTATTTTTTAACATGCAGCGTAATGTTCAATGAACGTTGCAGAGAAAGAAAAGTTAATGGAAAAACATTATGAATCTTCCTTTAATGGCATGAAATTTCCAATATGGATTTTCACCCTACATTATACTACTCGAATGCACAAGTACACAAAATTATATATGAACACAGGGAGGTTTACTTTGATTTTACATGATATGGCTAGAATTGTCAAAAGTAATTTAAACTAAATGCTATACACAAGGAATTATTTCTTCCAAACATAACACATACATTAACACTGACAAATTTATTAGAAATTTATTGTACAGCTCTTATTAAAAAATGATTACATATAAAAGTTGCTTGTAGGCACAGATACATTATTGATGATAAAAACACTTCAAAATAATTGCAGTCAGAGTACCACTTGATTTAAAGAAAGCATAGATTCTTCTTGGCCCTCAGCCTTTGAATGTTTCCAGAAATCTAAAACGGAAAAAAAATATATATATATTTTGCTGGTTGGTTGGTCAGTTTACAAAATTCTATGTAACAATGTTGCAAATTCTAGTAGACACTTCTAAACACTTATGACCAACTTCAACTTGCATTGCGGATTATGGAAGTTCAAAACTATTAATATTTTCCACCCAACCCCCTAAAAAAAATAGAAACTTCAGTTTCCCTCCTTGTCAGGGAGGGACCACAGTGACTCAGAGTATTCCAAGCAAGTGGTGATGTATCTTCACCACCTAGTGCAGTGGTTCTCAATCTTTGTAACACAACAGCCTCTTTTAATAAAAGTTGAAATCCTGCCCAAACAATTAACCCCTTTCTATTTTTTAAATTTATACATTCATTTGCACCCTAGATTTTTGAAATATTAATAAATAATGGCATAAATGTAAATAATAAAAGCTTGTTCTGTCTATGCTTGTTGACAAAAGTAAAATTGGAATTAAATTAATTGGTAACCACTGGACCTCTTATTACCTGGTACGATTTATGTTAGGGCCTAATACCCAGCTACAGCCAGCAATGAAGAGTACTGGCCTAGTGCACAGTGGTCTATAAAACATAAGGTGTGTTCCAAAAGTCTTAACGAAACTAACGCATTCAACGAAAATAACTGGGCTCATGAATCTGGTGAAACCAGTTATTTTACAGACTTATGGGACACTCTAGGCGGAAGCGCAGGTGCAGCGTTTTAATTTAGAGAAAGTTTCCACATGAAGTCCAGTGGAAGCAATGTCCCTATGGCAAAAATAAACTATACTTTGGACACTGTTACTCATTTTAATCGCATTCCAAGAACAGTTAAGGTATACTCGTCTTGTGCATGTGGTTTCATATCGCTATCTGTTAACACATCCGCTTACCATTTAAATGCCAATTTTTTTGCCATGAAATACCATTTAAATTTGGCTATCTCCCGTGAAGGTTGCACAGCAAGACAAGATGTCAAATATTGTTTAAACTATCCAAGCAATTTACGTGAAAATTTTATATATTGAAGTGGAAGTATAGTAATAAGTATGCACATATGCAGTTTACTTGAAAGATAATTAGAAACTCACCTAATAAATTTGATCACACACATCGTTGCATTCCATTTCCATTCCTCAACCTTTTGTATTTTTCCTGCCACAGCCACCTCTTCCTCACTTTCACTATATTCTTCAATTTCACTAACATAAAATGAACCCCCGTGTTCATCTCCCCTTCCTAAATCCACATTTTCCTTTTCATCGCTATCGAAAAAGCAACTTTTCAATCGCAGAATCATCTACAACATTCTTATGCAACATGTTTGCAAGACGTAACAAATGAAGGTTTGTTTACATGAGAAATTACTGAACAAAACACGCTTGAAATGGTATGAAAAACTTAGCAGCACAAACATACACGTCAGAGATTTGAAAGATCATACAACCTCTGCCATCTATTGAATGAAAAAGGAACTACATGATGAAAATCGGGAACCCGTCGATTCGACGACTAGGTATGGGAACAGAATGTCCAGTCAGGCCGTCGATTCGACGACTAGGTAAGCGGATGGGTTAAAATTATAATACATTTTCCAAACTAGTGCAGTTTGAATCCATCAGCATGCACGTTTTCCGTAAGCAGCAGACGATTCTCACCAAACAAACCAGCCTCCTGGCTCGTACGTTTGGTGAATCTCGTTCTTGCACGAAATGAGACTTTTGGAACAGCATAATGAAACTTATGGTACAGCCAGTTACCATAACTAATTTAACATGTTAAGCTTGTGTAACTTTTGAAACGTGTACAAATTGGCCTTCTCTCAGAAAAAAAAAAATTGTGTAAGTACACTTTATGCCCAGACATGAAGATTGGGACTGAATCCACACTGTGCCTTCATTGGGGATTGAATCTGGAACACCTTGATTACAAGGATGCACAAGCCATTACTTGTCATCAGGGAGTACAATTCCTTCACATAACTTTCATCAATATGCTGGTCTTTTTCCTAAAACAATACTCGCAATTGCAAGTAATTCTGGTATCAACAGGTCACATTAAAACAGTCTTGAAGTGAGAGGGAGATATGGGGGTATCCCCCAGCTAGCAGAAATTCTTGCAAAGCATTCCCCAGCTGACTCCCAGGCCCAACTAAACACCTCCTCCTCCCAGCCAGTTAAAATTTTGAACATCATGTGCTGCAATAATTATGAAATCTTCTTTCATTATTAAATGGAGTGTGCATATGCATTCTAATGTAAAAGGTGTACAAGTAAGAGTAGTAAAATTTTTAATTTCCAAAAACCTCTAAGCAGTTGATTATAACATTCGTTTGCAATTTTATCACATGAAACTATACATTTGGCACACTGATCTCTGTCACAGAGTGGTTGGCACGGTGGGCTAGAACCCCAGGTCTAGAGAGTTTGGAATCCTGGCCTAGCATGGGTGTTCTTTATAATGAAATTATATTGTACATACATAAGAAGCACCAACACGTGAAAGTTTGTTTTAATTTCATTTTATGTTCAGAAGGACTCAAAGTTTTAAAATGGAATGTCAACCACAGTGCAATATGTCTCCATTGAAAATCAAACCTGTTACACCTTAATTACAAGACAAGTGTTAACATATTACTGGTATGCACACACACATATGAACGTATGGCAAAAACAAATTAGTAAAAGAAGCAACGGCCAAAATCTGTCTCTTGACTGCTACACCATGTAGAATATTTTAGCTTGTTCCAAATTAAGACATTATGAATCTCTAAACTCACAACTGATACTGCAAGTAAAATAGGTTAGCCTCAACTGGCAAAAATTTAAAATTTTCATTTTTTTTCTAACTTTCCAGCTTTCTTGAGACTTTAATATTTAGAAAAGATAAAAATGAAAGCAGAAGTAATAAACTTAACTAACAGCCAAAAGACAGAAAAAAGGTAGATATATTATTTCTATATAGCTATATCTGTGCTTTCATTCCATGTTGTGATATTAACAATACATCATTAGCAGGATTTTTTAAAACAGGTATACGTAAATATCTTATTTCATGTGAAGTTCTGCAAGATGAATGACTAGGATATTTATAATATTGCCTGTACATCTTATGAAATGCTCTTTTAAGGGCACCACAAAATCTGACCTCATGCACCAATCAACCTGAGCATATGGTTGTTTATCTTCAACTTGCAACACAGAAAAGGGTGAGGTGGTAGAAAGAGGCACTTTTACTATTCTGGGCTACACAATTGCTTCCTTGTATTTTCATTAACTCATCATATATTTAAACAATTACCAGAGATACATGCAATTTGTGAGGTATCAGTGAATAAATGTGTTTTATAGACATAATATATTTCGCCAATATTATGATAATCGATTGATTTGGTGTTTTTAATCCACTTAATGCAGAGTAATGCTAATCGGGACTGGACCTACAGATTAGGGTGGGATCCAAACCACTATGTGCTTCCACCAGGTATTGAACTCGGGACCCCTTGCCAATATCATAACATTACAAAACTAATATATCATAAAAGTACAGTCACAATATGGTATATCCTTTGGCCAATACTGTTAATACGTATAAATAGCATTGAAAATACTGCATACACCAGTACAAAATATGGAAATGAAGCTCTTGGGAAAGATATATATGTGTGCATCACTCATGTGTGAGCCTACCATGTTGCATTTGCCTTGAGGCACATGGCAATAGTTTGACTTTCTCTTTAAACTGCAGGACCAGTTACAATTAGCCTATTTGTGCATAAAGTAAGTAAAAAAACCTTAACAATGATCTGTGATATACCACTTGATACGAGGTTTGTTGATCTCAGGAGAGACTTCAAATAAACAACAATGAAAAATATAAAGTGCCTTGTAACGATTGGAAATATTCGCCGTGCATTTGAAAGAGGAAAATATACTATTTAATGCTACAGAAATCTTAACAAAACCCACACATGCACAGTTAACCTACTCATATCCAGAGAGGATTTTTACCTGGTGAGTTATCAATTCCTACTGTTAAACTTTATTCTCAAAAAATGTTTAATTTGTACAAAGTATTGATCACTTTTAATAGTTTAGAAATGTTATAATTATTTATTCATAAAGCAATTAGACAAATGCTTACCAATGTATATCTCAGTTTGTGCTGTAGCACAGGCCAATGATTCATGTGTAATTCTGCCACTTTTGATATTTCCTTTTTCTTCATGCTCCAGCAGGTATTGTGAAAATGCTCTAATGTTCATGGTTCACTGCTATTGGCCACTAGTCATAAAAACAAAAAAAGGAAATATTAAACTATACTTTCCACTCTGATACATTTCTAAACTTTAATAACAATATAAATAATAGTGAAATATGTATACTATCAACCACAGGTATGAGAACAACATTACGAGTGAAAAAATAATATGTAAAAACACAATGTTCTTATTTGAGAATTCATAAACAAATTCTAAATTGTCATTTTTCTCAATGAGAATAAAAGTAAAGAAAAAAGGCTACGCTCAAATTTCTATTGATTCCTGCCAATATTCATTCTTCATTATTTCTCTGAATGAAAGTTTGTCGGTAGGCTAATCAAGACTGAGCCTACCAATGTGTGTCTAAAAATTATGGGAGAAGTATTCACACATGAGTAGGTTATGCAGTTAGTTTTAGTCTTCCCTCTTTCAATTACATTTAATTCACATATATCTTCATGATTTTATTATGATTTGATATATATGTTTAAACATTTGAAGTACAATTGTGAAATGGCATTCCCGTTGTGCTTGAAACATACCATTTCAGAATACATTCTAACTACCATAACTACTTAAACATATGTTTCATGATTCTGTACTCTAAAATCTTCTGATACCACCATTAAAACACTTTACCTTTGTGTGGTATGTTGGTGGAGTGGGGGCCAACAAAATAAAGGGGCACAACAAATTTTCAGAGTAACTACTTTCACCAGTATTTTATTTCATCAAGTACTTTCTATATTTCACACATTGCCAATGTTTTGTAGGTAAAATCAATGGCACTAAGCATAAATAAAATTACCGTAATAGAGTTTATGAAGAGAGCCATTCGATCTAACTGCTTAACATACTAAGCATAGGGATTTTGCACAGATTATACATATATAAAGAGAGACACTGAACCTAACAATCAAAGCAAACAAGCACTAAATTGAATGTTCATGCAAAACAAGTAACTGTATTACATATGAACCAAAACTGAAGAAATAAATATTTCTTGAGGAAAACCAAAGGAAATACTGAGGTGGGAGAACATTTCTAATCACCTTACTATTTACTTTGCACCTGGCAACCATTTTTGTGGTAAAAACTTGGAAATAACCGAGTAGGCACAGGGAACATTATGACATACTACCCATGATGCACCATTTTTATGCGCACAAGATTAAAATACTTATTTTGTGGAATGTTGCTGAGTGAAAGAATAAAAATGCAATACAAATTTCAAAAATTTCATTTCACGCTGTTTGACCTTTTCATCACAATAATGTGTTAACCCTCTCAAGGAAATGAAATATTCTTCATGCTTTATGAGGATTGTGTTGTTCCCTTGCTTATAGCCTGCAGAAATGTGTTAATGTGAAGAAAAGTACAAGTGTTACTTGTTACTTTAACATGAAGCAGAACAGTAAGACTGCAGAATATGGGCTGCTTAGGAGAAACGTGGTTGGACAAGAATGAATATAGAGAAATGCATTGCTCTTAGTAGCAGGAAAGAACATTTGTCAATGCTATTGGAACCCAACCAAACAGGCCTAACCTAACCTTGTAAGCATTCCTCGTCTGAAATAATGAAAGAAACTCGAATTCTGCGAAACGAAGGGTCTCACTTATCGCACAAAGCATTTATATTGTAGGCTGGCTTGGTTTAATTCTCTTAGCCCAAAGAATAATTTTTCATTGTATTTATGCTAATGGAACCTAACCTAACAGGCATTCCTCGTCTGACGTTGGAACACAAGGTAGGAAAACTCTTGTGCTGAGAGGAAGACCCCGAAACAAATGACAGTTACTGTGCGTAAACAACATGGACGCGAACGAATGGAGAAATGCATTGCTTTTAGTAGCAGGAAAAAATTTTTTACGCACAATAATATAATAGTAATCGGAAAAGTAACACCGGAAAATGGAAGTAGGGTAAATTTCTCGTAAGGGACAAACGGATTTCATCAAATTTACAGGAGAAATTACTTACCGAATGCAGTTTCTTTATACTTCTGGAAGTTCGGGGAAGTGTTTTCTCGCATCGTTCATTGAATTTTGACGGTAAATCATCTATTTTTCGATATAAATGTGTGACCGATGCACGGAAGTTCTTGCATCCATTTACTTCCAGGTGGATGTAGCCTGTGTGTGATGACGTAATCCTGGTCAGTGTTTCCAAACACGTGTTTTTGTAACTGAAGAAGATACGTTTCTAAAAATGCTTTGTGGGGCTATGTGTCAATGGTTCGTGGGGCTATGCGTCAATGGTTCGTGGGGCTATGCGTCAATGGTTCCTGGGGATATGCGAGAATGGTGTGTGGGGCTACGCATATTTGTTTCGAAATCAATTTTTAACTATTGTAACCTATAGTGACCCTACCTAACCTAACCTTACCGGAAATGGTTCGTGGGGCTATGTATGAATGGTTTGTGGGGCTATGCGTCAATGGTTTGTGGGCTACGTAGGTATATTTGGGTGCAGTGGGGTGGAAACACTGCATGCTGAGTACTGTAGTGAAACTGTGATCGCCACTTTGCGTGTTACCGAAGGCAAAAAGAAACGAAGAAAACTTACTCAATATGTCGCAAATATAGCTTATTTCCGTGAAATAAGCGAAATGCCACCTTCAGCAATGTTTCTCAATGTAGAATAAGTAAGTACGAATATTCAAATTAAATAAACTAGGAAATTTCAGCTGTTTGTTCCTTACGAGAAATTTACCTGGAAGTAGAAGGTACGTACTTTCAGGGGATATAAATTTTGTTCGTCTATTTAGAGGAAAAAAGCACTTATGCTGACCATATTTTGGGATTAGATATATCCGTTATTTGTGTTTTCCGCATGCTGGAAATAATTTTATATTACGTAAAACATCAAACTCTGTTGTTCTAAAAAAAAAAAAAAGCAATTCTCGAGGGAGTACAGTGGAACAACGAACCCCATAATGTAACAAGATGCAGTATGTGATAGAAACTAACACGGTACACGTTGCACTGCTACGCCAGTAGCTTACAATCAAAAGGTACATTGTTATACAAATTATCTTAACTGTTGGGGAAATGCCTGCTTGGCCCAGATCACCTAACCCGAGGATCGAACCCAGGTTGTCCGTATGGTAGTCAAGATGCTAGCCTATATCAACTGAGCTATTGCGCGTATGTTAACGTAAAACACGCTTGCACCACTTGTGATATATTGTATTTTATATTCAGCATGATCAGATATTACATATTTGCATAAGACAAAACCACCTCAAAATTTGCATACGCCTGTATTTATACATTTCTATAATTTACACTTCCTACTTAACATATTTAACAACATTTAACATCAATACTGTTACACTTACCAGCAAATGTAGATATCACGGTTTCAAATCCCCACAACTTTAAAATAAAATCGAAGATCTTCGATCCCTTTCTTTCGGGATCCGCCATGTTTGTTTTTGTCACACTTGCCAGTACAAACATCAGGTTTGTTTCCGATAAGCAACAAATATGTATCAGTGTAACAAGAGATTGTCACGGTGCACAATGCATGTTTCGGTGAAACGAAATAAGGTTAAACAAATAGTTTTGTTAAGGGAACTCAACCAAATGGTTTATGTAAACAGTTGCACTGTAGGAGTAACAAAACTTTGTTTAACCGTAAGAAATTTTCTCCAGCAAAATATATTTTGCCCCTGCAACTAATCTGTTCTTTCAGTGTAGTCTCTAATCAATGTGTATCTGGGGGCAACCCTTGGGATAAAGGCGGCCGGATCGTGGTGCTGATCACATGACCGAGACCGAGAATGTGTGGGGCCCTACCTCACATCCCCTAAATGTGCGTTATGGCACGGTGCTATATGCACGGGGAACTTTGCTTTACCTTACCTGTGAAAGTAATGACGTCCTATACAGAAATTTATCCACGCACCCCTAACGACTACAAAATTTCTCAACTCTCACCTAAAATGTTTCACTCAAGTCAAATTTATGATTATTTCTTCTCTAAATTTACCCTTACACTTCTGTAAAATTCTAGGTTGACCCCTGGTCATATAAAATCAGTATCGTTCGGCTTGCAATTGCAAAACAGTGATAGACTTTTTGCTAGCTTCCTAGTAATACAAACTTTCTAGTAGAACCATATCAAATTCTTACTTATTATACTTGGAAAATATTTCTACTTAGTAACAACTTTTCTCCCGAAAATTTTGGCCAGGGTATGAGGCCGGAGGCCACTCACCATCGTGAGCAAATTGGGGAGCTACGAACGATTAGCGTAATCAGGTCGTGGAAACCTATAACAACAACTGAGGGTTCGTCGTGCTAATCACACGTCATCCCGTAACTGGTAGCATGACAGAGGCGGAACCACGAATATTTTAAATTTTTGTCTGGGGGGGCAAGTACCATAAATAAACGTACCAATAATAATAATGTTATTATTATTGATTTTCTTTATTTTACTTTGCTTCTTGTGCCACTTTTGACTTATTTGCGAAGATGGGGATGAATGATATGATGAAATTGATGAATTGACACTCAAGCCGGGATTCGAACCCGGGACCAACATTATTATTATTATTATTGGTAGTAGTAGTAGTAGCGGTAGTAGTAGTAGTATTAAAGACGTTATTACCCTCGTAAATTATGCAAAAAGGGGTAGAAGTTGGTGCTAAATTATTTGTTTTCGAACAAACAATCTAAATTATTTTTCAACACGTTCAATTTCACATTAATAATGGAAAACAAGTACTCAAACTATTTTTGAAAGATAGTAATGCTTGATAAATGGATTCCAAATATAATTCCCTTTTACATTAACATGTATAACTCATGCACGATATATGTTTCGCACATATGCAACATGGAGCGACGTGGACACTAAATTGTGTACGTATTCAAAGTTTCTTTAATGCATATTATATACAATATAATATATTATTTAAATACATTACACAATAAATTCATCCATCTCACAATAAACCAACAGCAAAAATTACATAAATTGTGCACGCTCCTTTTCCTCAACAATTGCTCATACATTTAAAACAAAATCAATTAATTAAAGGTGTTACTCTCTCTCTCTGGTAATTTACAATGCATTACTGAAAACAACCTGCGAGCAAGAATATTTTTAGATCCATGTTTTTTTTAAATTTGATAGGGCGCAAATAATTTCACGGGACGCCAACGCATTCTCTCTTTTACAACTTTTTAGCCTCCCCGATGGCGTAGTGGTAACGTCGTCACCTTGTATTGCAGTCCCGGGCTCGATACCCGGCGGAGGCACATGACAGTGCTTCGGATCCCACTTTAAACTGTATGTCCAGTCCCTATTAGCCTTTCTGTACATAAAGTGGACTTAAAACCACAATTCATCTCTTTTCATTTAGATCGTTCGGCGCCCAAGGCCGACTTTCGCCACCCCCAGATATGTTTCGGGACTTGATAATACTAAAAAAAGCAGGTACTGCAAGCGAAGCGAGGAAGAAAATTTTAGGAAAAGCATTTTTATTTACATAAAATTTGAAGTTGTGGGCGGTAATTGCCCCTTGCAGATGCACTTGGCCGTCAATGTTTCCCCCCCAGAACTCATTTCCGTCCAAGGTTGGGGTGGGGGCAATGCCCCCCCTGTAGTTGCGCCACTGTTGCATGATCTCCCTCTGCTGAGGCATGTGGGAGTGATGCCGGCAGTATCTTGACCTGCTTGGACCTTTGCGCCATGGGTTATAATTATAATTATTGTTTACACGGAGAGAGAAATTGTATTGTATACGCTTCATCATCCTCATCGTCGCGATTAAACTAAGAATTATAAAAGCAACGAAAATAATAAATATTGTCAGTTTATGTGAATTATAGGACTGTGTTTTCCACAAAGACCTCGTATGCTTTCTTTCAATTTACTTTATCTTGAAACTTTTTCCCATCAAAGTTGATCTAACGGTGAGGTGAATATAAGTGTAATAAACTTAAATATATTGCTCTTTACATCATTAGATTAAGAAAGACGAGATGGAGGAATAAAAATATGAAACTGGGAGGAAGAGCCTCCATTATGGTACCATCTTTGAATTTATCCGGAGTGATTAAGTACAAACTGATACACGTACCTATATTTTCTACATTTAATGGACAGCCTCAGTGGCCAAATGATTTGAGTTATCGACTCAAAATCTCACCGCCGAAGATTCCAGGTTCGAACTTCGCCCTTGGTAATGTACACGTTTTCTTGAAAATTCTATTAATGTTTGAATTAGTAAGATTTCCGGACAGATTTCATTAGTGTATATCCCACGACATATCCCAGAAGACCTGCACCATACTAGAACGAAAACGAAACACAGAATATCAGAAACAAAGACAGACTTTATTCAGAAAAGTACAGGCCTCCATGTTCAATTACCTTCACCCACCTCTGCGACAACAGTTCAATCTGATGGCGATACCAGGTGGCAGGTTTAGAATTGAAAACCTCACGACAGGCAGAATTTACCTCATCATATGAACTGAAGTGCCGACCACACAGGAAATGAGAGAAGCGAAACAAACCGTAATCCGATGGTGCAACTTCCAGACTATAGGCGGGATGAGGTAACAACTCAAATCCGTCAAGCTCAGCTAGTGTGTTGGTCACTCTTCGAGACCGGTGACTGGAAGCATTGTCATTTTGCAGCAGTAACCTCTTCCTCCTCGTTAATGCCGGGTATTTCCCGTCCAGAATGACATACACTCGGCGTAATTGTTCAGAATACATTTCACCTGTTACAGCATGATCTTCTGGAACAAACTCATAATGGACAATCCCGTCAATATTCCACCACACTCAGCATGAGCTTTTTCCCAAATCCGTCCTGTTTCACATAGGCGATGGCCTCCTGTCTTCTTTTCACCCACTGTTTACGTGTATCGGGGTTTTCAGAAACACCCACTTCTCGTCTCCTGTCACGATTCTCCTCCAAAAACGAAGATCATGCGGGTTTTGTAGCAATGTCTGGCAAATTGCAACTCTGCGCTGGGCCTGCACCTCTGTCAGCTCGTGTGGACTTTGTCGAGACTGTTTATCCGTGTAATCCATGTCATGCAAGCGAAGTTTTACTGTCGATTTGGATGCCTCACCCACTCTGGCTAACACTTGTGCTGGATTGTGGTGTAGCATGCACAGCATCCTGCAGAGACTCGTTAATGTCCATCGGAGGTCACCCCGTGCGGGCCTTGTCCGCGAGGCGTAGATCATCCGAAGCGAATTTTTTAAACCAACGGGAATCTGTCCATCGATTCACCTATTCTTCGTTCTCCACCCGACAAATTTCTTCCGCTGCCGCTTTTGCTGTTAGACATTTTTTCCATAAAAAAGCTAGCACTGCACGAAGTGCAATTTGGTCCTCACTCACCGTGCCCACTTTAATTTCAAAGGAACACTCGCTACACATGTTGCGCGTGCCTTCACTTGATCCCAAGAACCTGTCCTCTATGCCTGCCAACAGCCTTTCACCGGTGGCGCCACCTACCCTCGCAAATTTCATCTCTTGGGGCTCAGTGCGCTGATGGTGCAGGACTTCTGGGACAGATTGGTATTAGTGTTGAACTAGTGTTTATTGACTAGATTATATATTTTGCATATGTACATATTTGTTGTGTGTATATGATAGGACAGGGTTTCGCCGATAAGTTGTCATTCTTCTGCTGGCTTCCTGCTTAATTGACTTCTATAGTGAGTACAGTTTTAATTAAAATTATTGATTTGATTTTCTTTCTTTTACTTCGCTTTTTGTGCCATTTTTGTCTAATTTGCGAGGATGCTGATGAGGAATGATATGATGAATTTGATAAATGGACACTCACAAACATCCATGCCCAGGCCGGAATTCGAGCCCAGGACCCCTGTCGTCGTAGCGCGATGTGATAAGCACTCCGCCACGGGGCCGGCAGTTTTAATTACACAATTAAAATCAATCAATTTAATAATACAATAATCAATTTTATACGGAATAATATTATATATTTTTTATCAGAAAGGGGTTTGTCAATAATAATGAACAGAAATTAATTTAATGATGATGGCTTGAGGAACTTACATGCTATAATATTGCATTGGTCCAGTGATTGGTAACTCATTTAAATTTATATTTGTAAGTCTTTATGATTATACCACACTTTCCAATTGTTAGTATAAACTATAAAAAAAAATTGAAAAGTATTTACGAATAAATTTGTTGGGATTGGGCATCGTCCTATAAAATAAAAAAAATACTAGGCCGAGGTCTCGAAAAGGTTGAGAACCACTGGGATAGAGAAACCAACCTATACCATGTGCTCTGTGTTCCTATGGACACAAGCAAGTGGAGAATAGAAGCTGCTGCGAATTTTGTCACGCTGCCCCTGCCCATGGCTATGGTAAAAGGCCGAGGCTATTTATTCTGGATGAGGCAGTTAATCCCCCCTCCCCTCTCTCTCAATACCTCCCATCGGGCGAAACACTAGAAACCTGCCCGCTCGGTCCCGTCGATTCTCGAAACCTGTTTTGTTTACCCTCGCTGAAAATGAGGAAGAAAACGGAATCGGAAAGTGAGAAGCCGACCATTTAGCGAGGCAATTGTACGCTGTTACCAAACTCAATATAATTAAAATCAAGTATGAAATCATTATTGCTACAGAGAATTTGAGTGAATAGATTACGAAATAAACCTTTAAAAAGTGTCCCATAAAAATATGAAGGTCGTAAGTCCAATAGTTACGGAGGAGTGGAATTGATTACTTCTTTTACAAATAAACGAAGAAAACTCGTCTTTCTAGGAAAGGGAGGGGGAGACGGTCACGCTCGGGCGAGGGGCATGATTTCCTCTTAAAATACTATTTTTATATTTATAAAGTTACTGGACAAATGACAGTTATACAAAATTTTATTGCTTGAGACCTCAATTCGAGATGTTGGAATGAGCTCTAATTTATATGACTGAAAATGTAAGAACATAACCATCAACAAAATTTTCAATATGCAGTTATTTTCACAAAATACTTTAAAAATGAATATTTCACAAAATAATCGTTTATTTTTTAAAAATAGATTTATTGATTTAGTGTGAAAGTTTATACTATTTGGAGCACTTCTGAGAAAACCAGACATTGATAGGCGTCACCGTTCCCGAGAAATATCAAACCAAAATAAATCTAATACGGTGGACTATTTTGAACATGGGAGGCATCAGCACGCACATAGCGATTGGCTCCTCGACTGAAAATTCCTTAAATGGCATAACAATTATACTACCAAGTCTCTTGCTTTTATCAAAAAGTGACTTAGCCGCTGGACAGTGATCAAGATGGTGGGTACGAGTCCTCTATTTGGAGACACATCTTATGGCGATTCTTTGATTAAATACATTAAAACTTATATCAGTTTAACGCTTATAAATTAGGCTATAATTTTTATTCCAAATAATTTTCTGTCGCATAATTTATTTGATAGTTACAATCGAGAAAATTCTAAAAGTACAGGAAGACTTGTCTCTATTTTACAGGGGAAGACAAGACTTGTCTTTATTTTAAATGATGATTTCTTACATAACGTGAAAACCACTTACATTCGTATCATTGCCCTTCCAATTTTCATTTATTTCGAATTGAAATAAATGAATATCCCGCATCTATCACCACGTGGGATCGTACTACGGGTAATGTAGCTCATTCATCATTCATCACCCCAACTATTGGCATACTCGCTGTTCATGGCAAACCTGATGGTAAGGTGCAAGTGGTACTGACTAAACACATACGTGTGGCTAGGGTTAGCAGATCGCTGTAAGGGAAACGTAGGACATGCTGTCCCAAAATGTAGGTAGGACACAAAACATTCTCAATAAATAATAGATTTTTCTATAGAACACTTTAGAAAGTAGTTGAAAAGTGACACTTTTCAGTTTTAAAAAAATGAATTCTTAATGAATTTTTAAATGC
This sequence comes from Lepisma saccharinum, assembly GCF_977018435.1. Classification (NCBI taxonomy): domain Eukaryota; kingdom Metazoa; phylum Arthropoda; class Insecta; order Zygentoma; family Lepismatidae; genus Lepisma; species Lepisma saccharinum. Next base: position 12,372,531 of record NC_139240.1, read on the forward strand.
AAAATTTCAAAACTTGCAATCATACTAATCAATGCACCTCTCACTACATGATTTAAGCGGTACTTCTCAGAGGAGACAATCTTTATCAAAATTTCAGGTTTAGCCAAACTATATTTATGTTAGAGTGGACAGTCAAACTCTTTGAAATTATAGGGACCAGTACCAAACAAACATTTTACAGACTTCATGAAAAAATAATTTCTCTCGTGAGTCTGTTGTGCTTATGGTAATGAAAGTACTCTCTCAACATTTGAATTATGACCTGTAATGGCAAACAAATATTCAGCAGTTACCGTAATTGAAAATGGTTCGAGAAGTTTCATCTTGAGTAGTGTCCAGGGTGTCTACCAAAATAACACATCCAGAATTCTTGACTTTTTCTGGACTTTTCTATACCTTTTTCCGTTTTTCTTAATGTCTATTTGTTCGACCCCTACTTAGGTAAAGTTGAAAATTAGTAATTAAGAAAATAAATATTTATTTAATGAAAAACCTACTAAAGAGCCTGAACTGTGTTTGGCAGATAAGCGAGGCTTTGGCGTCTACTCACAGCCAGTATAAACTCATGTGGGGCTTGTGTCGGTTGTCCCTATATGTTTGTGACTGTCCCTTCATCCATCTTATGTTACCACCATTCATCCTCATCTTCGCGATTAGCCAAAGGGACAGAAAAAAGTGAAGTAAAATAAACTAAATCAACCAATCAGTCATTATGATAGCAAAAATTCTTGACCACAAGAATAATTTATTGCCTTTTTATTGACTTCTTGACCTACTTCTTAATATGTTTACTTTTTCTTAACTACCATGACTTTCTTGACTGGCAGACACCATGAATAACTTTGTTATCTATACCCCTGCTTTACAATCAAATTGTATTGAATATTGAATCAGAATGGGCAAGACCTTGTTCCATCAGTATAAACCCTAAGGCAAGAAATTCTGCTCAGGCATTGAACAGTGACGTTATCAGAAAGTGGTCCCAAAACTTTGTTCATTAAGTGCTTCCGTTTTCCTGTTTGTTTAATAGCAGGACAAACTTGGGGAAGGGGGGGGGGGCAATGACTCATGGCCGCGTTCACCAACTCCGATTATTTCGAAGTTCAGATGAACGAGATCAATTTTAATCCACAATAAATGAACTTGGTTTAAGGATTTGCATTGCACCAACGAAAAACGACGTTCAGGAGATTCCGTTCAACTGATCCGAGATTAATTTGTAAGGCTATACCTGATTGGTTGGCTAACACAAATGACAACCAAGAACCCCATAGAGTAATGTGATGAGGTAAAGTATGAACATGTAGGAGAAGAAGATAATTCGGGCTGCAAACTTCTCTGAATTTGAGAGATGTACTAATCAACCTTGTCAATATGTACAAGGATTTAGTGGAGTGTAAATAAATAATGATATTAAAAAAGAACTGACGGCACAACACAAAAGGAGGAGAAAGCATGGAACCTTCTTCTACGGGACTTTAATGCCTTACGAAATACATTCGATTTTGAGAGAACAGTGTACGCTGAACCTCGCCCGCAATAAAGATATATTATTATTATTATTTCTATTTTTACTGTACTGTGGTAACTATTTGAATTTTTCATTTCTTAATTCTTATATATTTATATTGTCGTGTCGTGTAAATAGCCAGTAACATGTATTTTCTTAAATTTATACAATCATATTTCCAACACCATGTAGCAATATCGTAAACATTGCTGTGTTCTAATTTACCTTGCACGTAATATATGACATTTATATATGTTTTGTGTTCTGGGATAGAAAGTACAGTATTTATAAACATTACAACTTTGCACCACAGAACCACAAATTATTATTATTATTTTGGCAGTTTTTAGTTTACATAGTTCTCGAATTATCAGCGTTGTACATCCAACATCTATGGCGTTTGCACGCCCTCGATATCACTTTTCGCTCTTTTTATATTCAAAAACAACTGCCTGCAGTCGAAGCGTCAGTATCGTGAACCAGGATCACACACCAAAACGGTCGCGAATGGCCGATCAGAAGATAAACAAGTGTTGAACCGTCTTCGTGCAATGGAATTTTCCAGGGATCCTTTCCCGATCCGATCAAGGAAGCTCGGCAATGTCTGACAAGACATTCATTCCTTAGATGGTTCTAGCAATTTCCTGATTGGAAAGGTGATGGCTAAATGTCTGGGATTTTAGAGTTTGTTGTACGCTACATTTAAAAGATTCTACAGATCGTTACGATGCCCCTCTCCGGAAAATAATTCCTTTGAATTCGTCTTTATATGTGATCCAATCTTATAGGGGTATCGTTCATTACCAAAACATAAAATCCTACAGATCGTTACGCATTATTGAACAACGAAACATTACCTTTTCTTCAGTCTATCTAATGAGGATCAAAAGTTTAATAGAAAAATAACTGCTTAGATATAAGCCAGTAACTAAGAGTCTGTGAATCCGATGCTTGAGGGGAAGCACAGGGGAGAAGGACGTGAACTTTTGAGATTTTTTTCTTCTAGTAGAGGCCTAACAACTGACCAAAATCCATCCCAACATTCGTCGTTTTCAACTTAATTTTTTTTTTTTTTTGGCTAACACAGAAGTTTTCACAACACTCCCACATCTCGTCCCCATGAACGCGGCTAAAAATATGAAAACAGTAACGTATAAATTAGCAATAACAGCACAAAATAAAGGCAATTATCAAGAGGAATATCATCTGTCTCTGAACAGTACGTATGTATATCCTCTAGCGCGACACAAATGAAAAGTCTCATTATAGCTCAGTTCCTTGCTGATGCAGGACAAATTTCAAATTAATTTTTCTCTCTTATATAAAAAAAACTCGATAAAACTTTATTAGTATGAAGAGGAAGGATGGTAGTTAAAAATATTCAAAAATGAGAAAAATCGATGGGGGGATGTTTTGAGCTGTTCAAACTTGAAATTTGAACATTTGAATAGTGTGTTCAAATTTTACAAAGTTTCAAAATTTTATCATCTCATAATATGCAACCGTTTTTCCCCTTTACAACGAGCTCAAGAACGCTTCTGTATCTTCGTTCGTTCCCGAGATATACTTAATTGAAAAGAGCATGTTGCTCAAAAATGACATTTTGAACAACCCTCATATAATTCGTAATAATCATATTTCAGCAAAATCCTTTCACAGGTTTTGGAGCAAAGAAAAGCTGTGTCCGAAATATCAACATCGTGACTATGAGGGTCAACTCCTGCCTGATTTGCTGATTTGACATGGAACGAATGACCCGACCCATATTATATATATATATATATATATATATATATATATATATATATATATATATATATATATATATATCTAACTAACTAACTAACTAACTCTCTAGCCTTCTTAAACCCGAAGGTTCATGGCTGCAGCAACACAGGCCTTCCATGTTTCCCTATTTTGAGCAAGTTCTATATACTCTTTTCCATCCCTACCGATTTCCCTTAGGTCCATCTCAACGTTGTCCCTCCATCTTCGTCTTGGCCTTCCTACAGGTCTCTTACCATCAGGTTTCCCAACAAGAATCCTGTAAACTCCTCGTTCCTCTCCCATTCGTGCCACATGGCCTGCCCACCTAAGTCTTCTTGATTTAATTATTCTAATAATATCTGGACATGAATACAAATTATGTAGTTCTAAATTATGTAACCTTCTCCACTCACCTGTCTCCTCATCCCTTTTAGGTCCAAATATTTTCCTAAGGATCTTATTTTCAAATACTCTCAATTTATGTTCCTCTTTCAATGTAAGGGACCAAGTTTCACATGCATATAATACTACAGGCAAAATTACTGTTTTGTATATTTTAACTTTCAGTTTCTTAGATATTAAACGAGAAGACAAAAGTTTATGAAGAGAGAAGTAACATGCATTTCCTGAATTAAGCCTACTTTTTATTTCCTCTTTAATATAATTTTCATTTGTTAATATTACTCCTAAGTATTTGAATTTGGAAACTGGTTCAAACGAGTTGTTATCAATAATTAGATTTTGATTATTACCTAACACTTGGTTTCGGCCTGTAAGCATATATTTAGTTTTCTCTTTGTTAACTTCCAAACCTATCTCTTTAGCAGTTTTGAAAAATATTTTAGCATTATTCTTAATTGTATTCACATCATCCCCCAGTAAGTCTACATCATCTGCATATGCTAACAACTGAGTCACACCATTTAATTTTAGTCCTTCTTTAGTTTCTTTTACCTTCCTAACAGCATATTCTAAGGCAAAATTAAAGAGCAATGGAGATAATGCATCTCCTTGTTTTAACCCATCATGAATTGTAAATTTGTCAGACATATTAATACCCACACGAATTTTACTTTCTGTTTCACTGGTGCATACTTTTATCATACTAACAAGCTTCTTAGGTATTCCAAACTCAACTAATATATTATATAGTTTATCTCTTTTGACTGAATCATATGCTTTTTTGAAATCAATGAATAGCTGATGGACATTTTGATTATATTCCCACTTTTTTTCAAGTGTCTGTCTGATGTGAAAAATTTGATCTGTAGTTGATCTGTTACGTTTAAATCCACATTGATAATCACCTATAATTTCATTAGCATATGGGGTTAGTCTTGTTAAAAGAATGTTAGATAATATTTTATATGTTGTTGAGAGTAGAGAAATTCCACGGTAATTATTGCAGTTCATTTTATCACCTTTTTTAAACACAGGAACAATTATGGATTCTTTCCACTGTTGAGGGATTTCTTCTTTATTCCATATTAAACAGATTAATTTATGAATTTGATACATTAATGAATTTCCACCATATTTAATTAACTCAGCTGGTATTAAATCAATGCCAGGTGCTTTGTTATTCTTTAGCCTTTTAATAGCATCTTTAACTTCAGTCAAGTTGGGTTCTGGAACTAAAGGTTCTGCTGTGTGTACTTCATTCACTTCTGATTTATCTCCTACATGGACATTTAAAAGGTCATTAAAGTAGTTCTTCCATCTATTTAGAATATCACTTGGGTCAGCTAGAAAATCACCGTCTTTATCTTTTATCAAGTTTACTTTAGGTTGCCACCCCTTTCTAAATTCATTTACACCTTTATATAAATCTCTGATATTTTTATTTTTGCTGTTTGTTTCAATTTCGTTAATTTTGGTTTTCAAGTAATCTCTTTTTTTACTTCTAAACGTGCGGTTAACTTCTCGCTTTATTCTATTATAATTGTTTAGATTTGTATCATCAGAGTTATTTAACCACCTAAGTCTAGCCTGATTTCTTATTTCTATTAGATTATGACATTCATTATCAAACCATGGCTTACTTTTTCTCGGTTTATGGTATCCTATACTTTCTTTAGCTGCTGATTCTATTGCATTACGTATGTGCTCCCAATTCTTATTTACGTCTGTTTCATTTATATTTTCATCATCATTTAAATCCTGCAAAACATCAAATCTATTTGACAGTTTAATTTGGTAATCTTTCTTAATTCTTTCATCAGTAAACTTTCCTGTATCAAATTTTAGAACTTTTAGATTTTGTTGCTTATGATTTATCACTGAGAGTCTTTCTCTTAATTTAGCAATTACTAAATAATGGTCACTAGCACAGTCAGCACCTCTATGTGTACGAACGTCAATTATACTAGTATGCCTTCTCTTATCAATGAGAATATGATCTATCTGATTGTGAGTTTTACCATCTGGAGAAGACCAGGTATATTTATGGATATCTTTATGTTTAAAAGTGGTACTTTTCACAATTAAATTCTTTGAGGTTGCAAAAGTAATCAATCTTATACCATTATCATTACTTAATTCATGAAGACTTTCTTTACCAATCGTGGGTTTAAATGTCTCTTCTTTGCCAATTTGTGCATTACAGTCACCTAACAGAATTTTCATATCATACTGAGAAAATTTATCAAAGACCTGTTCTAACTCTGCATAAAAATCATCTTTAGTATTATCATCTTTATCTTCCGTTGGTGCATGTATGTTTATTAAAATAATTTTACACCACCTACCCTGTAAAACTGCATATGATATCCTATCATTAATAAATTCTACTGTTTTAAGAGCCGATATAATTCTATTATTTATGAAAAAGCCTGTTCCAAAATTATGATTTTCAGTACCACCATAGAAAAAAGTATAATTTTTAGTTTTACAATTCCCTTCTCCTGGCCACCTAACTTCCTGGACAGCTACTACATCTAATTTATACTTAACTATCTCATTAACTGTACACTGAAATGCCCCAGGCCGGTAAAGGCTCAGAACATTCCAGGTGCCTAATTTAATATCCTTCTTCCTAACGTAGATCTTATCCTTAGTCCAGAGACCTCCCAAAGTAGTCCCCACCCGGAGATCCGAACGGGGGACTATTTTACCTCCGGAATATTTTACCTTGGGAACATCCATGGCCTTATATTGTTGTTTCTTGACATGTGTTTTTACAGTGCAGAGTTGTCAGCTCTACGCCTAACCCCCAATATGAATGGAGGAACTACTACACAAGACGAACACAAACACATTAGACAGCACAACTACTACACAAGACACACACAAACACATCACAACTACAACAAAATATAAACACAAACACACCACAACTACTACACAAGACAAACACAAACAAATTAGACAGGACAACTACTACACATACATACTAGACAGCACAACTACAACACAAGACACATACATACACACATAGCAACCACGAAGTACATAGATATATTAATAAAACACGTAATAGCATTTATATGTGAATTTTATACATGAAACTATTATCATCTTAATATATCTTATTTTGTATCCCTCCTCCCTTATGCACATCATTCATTGTACATCTATTTGCAATTATACATTTTGAATGAACTGAAAGTTAAAATATACAAAACAGTAATATATATATATATATAAATATATATATATATAATGTCATTAAATGTCTCAAATTATTTTATAAAATATACAATATATTATATCGACTGTCTTTCATTCAAAATGTATAATTGCAAATAGATGTACAATGAATGATGTGCATAAGGGAGGAGGGATACAAAATAAGATATATTAAGATGATAATAGTTTCATGTATAAAATTCACATATAAATGCTATTACGTGTTTTATTAATATATCTATGTACTTCGTGGTTGCTAACGAAAGGCGTTGAGGAATGGAGAAGAAATAAGTCGGTCTAATTTCTGTGTTCTGGGGATTGCTGGGTTTAGTGTCCTTAGAGGTGAGGCTCTTTGTTGTCCATTCTTTTTGTATGTTCTCGATATTATTCCAGTCATGTATATTCGAATCTCAAACTAATTGTTTATATTTGTTGTTAAAACAAAAACTCTTCCCCCCTTGGAAGAATTTTGTGGGGGGAGGGGGGAAATTTCAAGACAAGATCGTTGGTGGGAGTAGTGTTGCCCACGGGACGAGACGGGACAGGCTTTTAAAAATTCGAGACGAGACGAGATTGATCATGTGTCCCTTTGACAAACGAATATTTTCGAGACGAGACAGCATTTCACAGCATTTCCACGAGACGAGACACGCCAAAGTCCCGTCTCGTGGGCAACACTAGGTGGGAGGAATTCCCCCCGTCTCCCCGGGAATTCCGCACCCTGGTTTGGAACATTTATGTTACATATTATGCTGTTCATTAAATCACATTTTTGTAATCTGTAATTTTAAGGCAGGATATTGTTTGAAATAAAATATTCCAAACCATTTCAAAGGTAGAATTACAAGTATTGTGAACTGACCCCGAACATATCATCAACTCACTCCACATACAGGTTGAATTGACAATTGTCACTCTTCAAAAAAAATAAAATAAAATAACATAAAATAAAAAAGCAATAAATGGTGAATTAAAAATTTGTATGGTTGAGGAAGATACAAATATTGCTCGTAGGATTTCATCAATAGTATATCTTAATTTTTAAAAGCTGCAAAAATGTAAACATAAAATCATGGTCAAGTACGATTTGATGTTGCTCTTAAAGTAGGGTGACCATAATATTTTGACCCAAAGGTCACTTTACTCCCTCCTGAAAAATTGGTTAGGCCTAATTAGCTATAAAATTATTGTCATTAACGTATTATTATTATTATTATTTATAGTAACCGCTGTAGCTCAGTCGGTGGTCGGCCTCCGTGGAGGAGTGGTAAGCATAGTGGTCCCGGGTTGGAATCCCGGCTAGGACTTGGATGTTTGTGTTGTCCGTAAATTTAGAAAACCGAGAATATAGAGAAAAACTTATATGTACGAATGTTGAGAAAATGTGTGTGAATGACGGGGGATACCACCGAATAGGAGTATTTCTTTATTTTATATATAAAAAAGTCGGTATGGCGTCTGACTACCATGCGAGAGGCCCGGGTTCGATCCCCGGCTGAGAGAACCGGGACTTTTTCCACCTGTTTATGCGGCTCCGGCGCTCGCCCAGTGTTGTATAAAGTGGATACCTGGAGGAAAGTCTGGGAGGTAAATGCGGCCAGGGGCGTGGTGCTGATCACATCACTCCAAGCTTCGGCCGAGATACGCCTTCATGGCGTGGTGCAAAGCACAGGGGAGCACTTTACCTTTTTTATTATTTATTATAGTATGGATCACATAAATGATACATCATGAACAATATCTATGTAAAATATGATCTCTCGTTGTCAAGAGCTATTAATTTTTATAATCTCGGTATGACTACTATGCCAGAAGTATTTTGCAGAAGGACCAATCTTCTTGAGAACAACTTTATTCTTTACTAACCGTTAATAAAGCTCCCCGAAAAAGTTGCATCACATATTAATATCTAACACAAAACGTGGGATTTGACATTTGAATTTCCGCCAAGACACAGAAAGTCATTCTTTTTAAGAATCTCTCAAGTTTAGACTTGGTTTTCAACCTAATTCCTAGACTTTTAAAAAACTGGACAAATAGTGTTTCTTGTATAATATCGACGGGACAACTGGGACACGCCTATGAAACGGGACTCTCCCGGTCAAAACGAGACGAATGGTCACCCTATCTTAAAGAAACGATTTCATTTCGAGCAAAGTGAAACAAAAATTATTTGAATTTCACGTTATTCAGTTCATTTTCATTTTTTGTGCGGCGAGGTCGAGTAAAGATTGTTGCAGTCAAGAAATGATTGTTGCGCCGGTGCATGGAATTCGCCGCCCCCAGTTTGTACTTCAGTTATGAGTTATTATTTTTTTCTTTTTGCTCAGGCCAATCGGGACTAGACCTACAGTTTAAAGTGGGATCCGAACCACTTGTAGCTCCACCGGGTATCGAACCCGGAACCCCTTGATTACAAGGCGACGACGCTACCACTGCGCCATCGGGGAGGCCCACACACTGTACTCGTTATTTCAAAAGTGGTAATGGAAATTTCCACAAGCGAAGTTGAAATATTTTTTAAAAAAAAGTTTTTTGAGAACTGAATTTGAAAATTCAGGCGCCAGTTGAAAATGCCTACATTTTACATTCCCAATTTCACCTTCAAATCAACACTCAAAGAATCCGTTAATTGCATAGGAAAGGCAACCTTACTTTCGAGTAAAAGATTGCGAAGAACTTTGCGGTGGCGGAGACGCATCACCCATCCCATCTCTTCACCCCACCCCTAACAGCGGTGCTTGGAAGAGAACCAGCGAAAAAGAAAGCCCTTGCCATTGGTAACAGCCTTGCTGGGATACAAGAGATCTGACCAATAAGGACGTTTGAAACCCACGTGACTGTCACCGAAAGAGCTCTACCCCCCAATTTGTGCTGGAAACAGCAAAAGAAGACGGCCGCGCCATCTACTGGCCACCGATGGAAATGCAATTTCAAAGCGCAGCGAGGTTTAAATGTGGGGTAATCTTCTATACCCTAACTATTCTATGCTTTCATTGCTTCCTGACCGGATGTCCCAGATTTGGATCCTGATCAGGAATCCATTTAATTGTTAATCCTCATCCTTACTATTATCCGAAGGTACAAAAATGCAATGTACTTAACAGAAATATAAATAGATACAGGCTATATTCAAGGGAGCAGAAAGAAGAATAGCAAAAATGAAAATGTGAATATCAAACTGGAACTTAACATAAACTGTAATAATGTAGTCAGATGTCTTAAAATTTCCCTGAAATTGTGGTATTTTTCATCGAAATTCCCTTTTCCCTCTTTGCTAAAATTTCTGTCCGAATTTCCCTGCAAAAGGGAAATTTCCCTTCATGTGGCAACACTGATGTTCACCATAGAAAGAGAAGGCAACAAATTAGTCTGTCCTTCGCACTTCAGTGTAGTCCACGACGTCAGTAATGAGCAATTAAGGATACTACTTTGTAGCAGCAATGGGGCTGTTCATTTCCAAATCTTTCCGGTGGCGTCGCCAGAGGTGCCCACAGGGGCTTTCATGACGCACCCCCGTCATGGGAATTTTTTGTGGGGACAAAATTTCATACCAATTCTATATATATCTTCATACAAAAATGGGGGATCATATCGTTTCATTGACTTGTTATTGATTTTAAGTTTTGGTTATTTTGTATAGTTTCCACCATGGGCGTCTAGGCTCTACTTTGCGTTCTTATTGCCTTTTGGTGGTAACCGATGGGAGTGAACAACACTGCAGGCTCGTCTTTGTGTCCGCGTTGTGAATGCGTGTGCTTTGCTCGTTTGCGTTCTGCGTGGTGATTGCTTCCTTGCGTTCTCGGTACGTTGTGCGTGTGTATGGTGGATGAAAAGGAACAGGTCCCGGAAACTTGTAGACAGTGTAAAATACGTTTATCTCCAGTAATAGCATAGAATAGTTAGGGTATAGAAGATTACCCTACATTTAAACCTCGCTGCGCTTGGAAATTGCAGTTCCGTCGGTGGCCAATAGATGGCGCGGCCTTCTTCTTTTGCTGCTCGCAGTAAATAGGGGGGGGGGAGATTCATTGTCCCACTGGAGTTTCCTTCACCACAGAAAGGACAGGGGTGGGTTGTGAAACAGGTTTTCTGAAAAACAGGGGGGAATATATTTCGTTTTCTCATTTCATGCAGTTCGTGAATTTACGGAATGAGGACTTAGCCAGGCAGCTACATACCCTACTAGGGCGCGAAATCATTGAAGATTGATGTTTTTTTTGGGCGAGCAAGAAGATTGTGGTTTACACAGACATACACAAACTATACATATATATTATGTATGTGCATGAAATTTTTCAAATTTTCTACCAAGCAACTGAGAAGAAAGAGCCTATATGATTAATATTTATAATGATATTAAATATAAAAGTAAATTACTAAAAATTAAAAATACATTAGTATTAAATACATATAAGGGAATTAATTCTATATTTTTTTATGTATCAGATACTTATAATTGCCTTCTCGATTGCGCAGTGAATACGTTTTCGCCTTGTAATCAAGGAGTCCCGGGTTCGATACCTGGTGGAGGCACATAGTGGTTCGGATCCCACTTTAAACTATCATTTGATTGATTTGTTATTGATTTTTAGTTTTGGTTATTATGTATAGGTTTTCTACCTACCTGTGGGTGATCGCGGCGATAGGGTTGAAATAAAACATTATCTCTTATGCCTCTAGAATCGGTTTGGATGGAAGGGGGGAGGGTGCGTGGTATTCGCATTAACACAAGGTTAGTCGAGCAACTGTGCAGATTAAGGTTGACTAACAATGGCAGTGTGCCTAAAGTATCCAAAGTAAACATATATTGCATAAATATGTCTGCATTATACAGTGACTCAACTGCAGGGGGGACAGGGGATCATTGCGAGCAATTACCCCTTCGATTTTCCATAACCCTACGGTACAAGGATATCTGGACCAGCTGTTTCTCCCACCCAAATTAATTTTCATGTTGTCCCCTTCGAATGTAACTTTAGATTTGCCAATTTTCCATACCACACCTTCATTACCCTCCATAGTTGGATACAATCCAAATACTTCATCTTTCTCGAATTTTCCTGTACTCAAATAATCCCTTGCCAGGGGACCCAACTCGATTTTCTCTGATTCTTCTATGGCTGCTTTAGCAGGTGGTTTCTTAAGTACCAGAGGAGTGTGGATGCTGGATAATGGCGTAGGAGGGAAATCTGCATAATTTTTAGCAGTAAGAGGTACCAATTCATTGATGAGGTTTTTATTTTGTTCTGTAACACTCTTAATCTCTTTACCGAGACCACTGATTGCATCGATAATAGGTTGGTCTTGACGGTTGTGTTGTTCGTAAAAACCTCGATTATCTGATTTCCAACCTTTGAAACGTTTGGACAAGTACTCTCGTAATTTCGAATTATCTTCTATTTTACGTTTCGTCATATTTATTTTTTTGATTAATGGTTATTTTATATCGTTTCAACGTTTAAAAGGTCGTTAAATTTATTTCTGAATTTACCATTGTTAGGTTTACGAGTCATGTCGATTGTAACAAATCCAAAATCGTCGCTGTTCCAACAAGATGAACAGAATTTTGAAAATTGGTTGTAATTTAAGTCTCCTCCCACATAATCATCGTATACATGTTTCAAATTAGTATGATCTTGACGAAACAAACAGATTAAGTTTATATTATTTCGTAGTAATTGTTTGGGAATTTTGGAATAAATTTGAGCTAAATAAAAGTAGTCTATTTCTTTGTGACGACCCTGTGTAAAAAAAATGTCTAATATCATTCTGATTTTCCAGAATAACATCATCAAATACCACAACAGAATTTTTCAAACATTGGTCTAGAGGTTTTATTGTTGATGCAAATGTAGCTATGCCCAGTCCCTCGTACTGCTTCATGAGTTGTTGGTATTTCGGTTGTTCTAAACTTTTAGAAAACACAAGTGTCTATTTTTCCAATCTAGGCAAGAGTAGTGCAGGTTGGCCGGTTCTACGCAATACTTAGTAGGTATGCCTTTTTTTTTATCAATCGAATATAAGTTTTTGACATATTTTGACAATTTTTTGTCGATGTTTTAGCGTTTAGCGATGTTTTAGTACAAATTTTCACTATACTCATTTTTTTTCCACTCATACTTGGTAGGTATATTATGATCTTACGTGATACAACTTAACCTATCCTTTTTTTTTACGATTATTTAATTTTTTTTACGATCCTAAGTGATATAACTTAACCTATCATTTTTTTTATTTATGCACTGTTTGAACGTCATTATTTGAGGATCATACTTTGTAGGTATTTTTTTTTTATCAATCGAATATAAGTTTTTGACATATTTTGACAATTTTTTGTCGATGTTTTAGCGTTTAGCGATGTTTTAGTACAAATTTTCACTGCACTCATTTTTTCCACTCATACTTGGTAGGTATATCACGATCTTACGTGATACAACTTAACCTATCTTTTTTTTTACGATTTTTAAAATTTTTTTTACGATCCTAAGTGATATAACTTAACCTATTATTTTTTTATTTACGCACCGAACTAACCTACAAGGGACTCTGTTTGTTTTAATATTTTAGTATTATAAGGTTTTCACAAATTTTATATAACCTAAAATGTGTTGGATGTTGATTTTTAGTATGTGGCAATTTTTTATGAATTTTAAAACTGTTCCGTCACCCTCTCGTTCTTCACGTCGTGGACGAAGGACTTCTCTGCAATCAGGATGACGCTGCATAGAGTATCGGCAGGCAGCGCGTCGTGGAACTCGCAGACGACCTTGATGTTGGTGCGATTGTTGACCACCACCTGCCTTCTCTTAGATGTGTTGATGACGGTCATGGGTCTCCGTGCTTTGAATTCGCTGGGCGTGTAATACATGTCCACGCTTCCCTCGGTCACGCGTTTGTAAGCCGTGTAAGCTTCGTAAAGTTTGAGGTAATCGTTTTTGGTCATGTCGAGGTTGTAATTCTCGCGCGGGAACACTTCATTCCTACCGTTCTTCAGATAAACATTCTTGATCTTGCAGTCGTCGAATCCGCAAACAGATTTTTCCTAAGTCTTACCGTTTCCAAGATAACCCCACTTCCGGTCGCCATTTTGGATTTCCGAACATAGGTTCTATTCACATTTTACTCACGTATAGGCGTACGTAATGAATCCGCAAACAGATTTTTCGCAAGTCTTACCGTTTCCAAGATAACCCCACTTCCGGTCGCCATTTTGGATTTCCAAGCATAGGTTCTATTCATACTTTTTCTCACGTATAGGCGTACATGATGAATCCGCAAACAGATTTTTCCTAAGTCTTACCGTTTCCAAGATAACCCCACTTCCGGTCGCCATTTTGGATTTCCGAGCATAGGTTCTATTCACATTTTACTCACGTATAGGTGTACGTGATGAATCCGCAAACAGATTTTTCCTAAGTCTTACCGTTTCCAAGATAACCTCACTTCCGGTCGCCATTTTCGATTTCCGAACATAGGTTCTATTCATACTTTTTCTTACGTATAGGTGTACATGATGAATCCGCAAACAGATTTTTCCTAAGTCTTACTGTTTCCAAGATAACCTCACTTCCGGTCGCCATTTTCGATTTCCGCAAACAGATTTTTCCTAAGTCATGAATTGGAGGGTTCTATGAGAACCTATATTAATTCTCGTAAGAGAACAGAACTGTGGTCACTACAACAAATAGTCTTCTTCAACCCCTATCCAACAAACCAAAAAAAATCATCATCCTAACTAGAACCATGTAACTATCTGCCATCTGTTAGAGGTTTTGTGAACTAAGTGGTGCTTTGTTTGTGTGTAAAAAAAAAAAAAATTCAATGCTTTTTGCACTTGGTTATCATCACCTAACATGTTATTAATTGTTTTTTAAAATTAATTACAACTGAAAACTAATAATTAATATTATCTAAAGTTACTAATTAATATTATACAAGTAATTGATATATTTTTTTTGTTCTTGTTGCTAGTGTTGGGTAATTATAGTTGTTGCAAAATATAGCTCTCGCGTATGACAGTTTCTGAGTTTTGTTGGGTATATATAGACGAATCGAAATTTTACTTGTTATGTTAAATTGTATGTTAGGGTACATGGTAGGAGAAATCATTGTACGTATATTAGAGGGCTCTTTTAATGATTTGCCTATAACTGCATACAGGCAGCCGTAAATTTAGCATAAAATATCCTGATCCTGTTTCTTCTAGCATGTGCGACGTTTGTTGTGGTAGGATCATTGGGGGAAATGTGATTCTCCCAATATGTCATCTGACTTACTAGCATATGCGATACGAAGAACAGGTGTGTATGTGGCTTACTAGGATTAGGCTCATGGTAATGAGGTCCTAGTAGCTGAAACGTTGTCGGGGTATTTTGCATTTTTTTTTCAAATATGAACACGTTAAAACTGAACTGTCTCGGATTTTTGAGTTTTGTATTCGCCCTGAGAAAATTCTATATAAAATAACATACCTGAAAATTATAGTCACAGTAGATTCATTTTTTTGAGTTTTGTAATTACCCCAAGAAATTCTATATAAAATAACATACCTGAAAATTGTATTTACAGTAGATTGAATTCTTGAGTTTTTGTATTCGCACACAAGAAATTCTATATAAATAACATACCTGAAATTCTATTTACAGTAGATTGAATTTTTGAGTTTTGTAATCACTCCAAGAAATTCTATATAAAATAACATACCTGAAAATTGTATCGCTATATACTAGACTTTTTGATTTCTGTGATTTTCGAAAAAAGCAATGGCATCCACCACCAGTTTCAATCGTAAAAATGATAAAACTGAATGTGTCACTTGTGGGAAGCTAATCTCAAGGAACAATTTATCGGTACACAGGGCAAGATGTAACGAAACAGGTTCGAGAATTAATCGTTCGTTACCTTCTAAGCCTTGTGCTCGATGCGGCAAAATGATCAGCATTGCAAATTTAAGTAAACACCTCAAAATTTGCAAACTATCGACCGAACAAGGAACATCGAAAAGGAAAATCGATAATTCAGAAACGGAAGCTTCCACTTCCAAGCAAATTAAATTATCTAATGAACGCAAACCAATTAGATCTGCATTTAACGACCAACTCCAGGATTTTTCAATTAAGTCAGAACCAGGTCGTGACATCCTTAGTTTCTTGGATGAAACAAAAACATCTGTACTAAATATTTTAAAAGATAAACTTGAAAACAACTCTATAAAAGTATACGTTGTTCTGTTTTCTGAATACGAGAAAGTTGATGGCACAACGAGTATTTTTATCATCGTACAAAAAACCAGACTCTTTATTTGGCGGACGTCGAAAATTTGGACAACTTCTATTATAAAGTTTCCAACGAGCTGGTTAAGAAACATGACGATTTCGAGGCTAAAGGGTCGGGATGGTCTCTATGTGGAAGTCCACACACGTTAACTGTTTACGTGAACCAATTCTCGCCTCTTCGCGCTTCCAGCTACGTTCCTCTTCCACCGAACATTCAACACAAGAGGGCTGTGTTAAATATACAGAACAGCGATAAAAAGTGTTTCCTTTGGTGTATATTGGCTGCACTGCATCCTGTTCATTGGTCAAATCATCCAGAACAGGTTTCTAATTACAAACAATACGAGACCGACTTTCAAAGTGTAATGTCTGACATTGAATACCCGGTGACATTGTCGGATATAACAAAGTTCGAAAATCGTGCAGGAAAACGCATCGCTATTAATGTATATTCCTTCACGTCAGATAAATATCTCGTGCATCCCGTCAGGATAAGCGATATCGACGATGACGATGCTTGTGTAATAAATCTCCTTCTCATTTCCAACGAGGATGTCTATCATTACACGCTAATTCGTTCAATGTCTCGATTACTAGGAAGCCGAACAACCAAGCATGAACATTGCATCGAAGTTTGTCCGAGATGTCTAACCATGTTCGACGATCGAAAACAACTCGATTATCAAAATTACACCGGACGTCAAATTGCTATCGATAAACTTGTCGAACATAAAATTTATTGCGGCAACAACAGACCGGCTAGAATGTTGATGCCCGAAACGAACGAAGTCGAAGAATTCAAAATGCACAAGGCATTGTTGGAACATCCCGCAATCATCGTCGCAGATTTCGAGTCTTTCCTGAAACCACTCTCCTACTGCGAACCGGATCCTGAAATTTCCTCCACAACGCCGTACCAGCTTCATCAACCTAATAGTTTCGGCTATGTTGTTGTGCGACGTGATAAAATAAATGAAGCATATATATACCGCGGGCCAAATGTAATCGAACACTTCCTGGAAAAAATGGTGGAGGAGGTTGAGGTAATTGGTAGCGTACTGCTTACATCAAAACCGATGGCACCTTTAACTGAAAATGAACTTCAAAATTACAATTCCACTGAGGTGTGTCCGGTATGTGATCAAAGTTTCACTGATGAGAACAAAAAAATATTCCACCACGATCATTTCAGCGGAAACTACATAGGTGGAATTTGCAACACGTGCAATCTTAAAATCCAGAAACCTAAATTCATCCCCATATTTTTTCACAACGGAAGCGGATATGATTTTCACCACCTGGTGAGACATCTTGGCTACGATCCGAAACGTATAGGTGTCTTGGCCGAGAATGAAGAACGCTACATTAGTCTCAGCAAGCAAGTGTCGATTCCGGGAACGAAAAATACAATCGAGATGCGCTTCCTGGATTCGTATAGATTTCTCTCTGCAAGTCTGGATGCTTTAGCGAACAAACTCACCGACGATCAATTTAAAATAACTAGAGCTAGTTTTCCCAACGTAGACATAGAACTCGTTAGACGTAAAGGGGTTTATCCTTACGAATATGTTAGTGATGGTTCTAAATTTAACGACGACGCTCTCCCACTTCCAAGAGAATTTTACAGCAGACTCAGAGAGAAAGGAATCACGGACGAAGAATACCAACACGCGCAACTCATGTGGGAGAAATTAGAATGTAGGACACTCGGAGACTACCACGGCGCATACTTAAAATTAGACGTGACGATACTCGCGGATGTTTTTCAAGCGTTCAGGAAAACGGCAACGAATATTTATAAATTAGATCCAGCGTATTTCTACAGTCTACCGGGATTAGCGTGGTCGGCAATGTTATTCCAGACAAAGGTCAAGCTGGAACTGATATCGGACGTTGACATGTTGCTATTTATCGAAAGAGGGATACGAGGTGGAATGGTGCAATGCGTACAGAGACATGCAAAAGCTAATAACGTACACATGAAAGAAGATTACGATTCAAATCGAGCCTCGAATTACATCTTCTACGCCGACGTTAATAATCTCTACGGACATGCCATGGTTCAAAAACTTCCTTACGGGGGATTCGAATGGTTAGATCCCACTTCGATAGATATTATTCATTTCGACGATAGCGAGTGTGGTTTCTTCGCAGAGGTAGATCTCCAATTCTCCGACCACCTGCACGACACGTTTTCGGATTTGCCTCCGACTCCCGAAATCAAATGTCCACCCGACTCGGTTCAAGACAAGCTTTTGTTAACATTGGACCCTAAACAGAGATACGTCGTCCACTACAAGAATCTCCGGTTTTTGATTGGGAAGGGTGTTCAGATAGTAAATGTTAGAAGAATACTAAAGTTTAAACATTCCACGTGGTTAAGACCTTACATAGAAACTAACACACAACATAGAACAGCTGCCACTTCCGATTTAGACAAGGACTTCTTTAAATTAATGAACAATGCGGTGTACGGAAAGACCATGGAGAATGTTAGAAAGCACGTAGACGTGAAATTAATTTCCGATGAGAATAAATGTCGGAAGTGGATAGCCGATCCTAGATTCAAGTCGAGAAAAATTTACAACGAGAATTTGGCACTTTTCAATCTAGATATAAAATTGATGAAATTCAGAAAACCAATTTACGTTGGCGCAACGGTTCTCGACTTGTCGAAACTTTACATGTTCGAATTTCATTATGACGTGATGAAACTCTTCTACAATGATAAAATATCACTTTTGTACACGGACACAGACAGCTTCATTTACAGCATACAAACACCTAACCTCTACGAAGACATAAAAAATCCTTCCATGCTTGAGTATTTCGATACTTCTGCGTATCCTCAACCCAACAGATTTGGAATTCCATCCCTCAACAAAAAAGTCCTAGGTAAACTGAAAGATGAATGTAACGGTGATATTATTGTCGAGTTCGCGGGTTTGCGTTCGAAGATGTATGCCATGAGAACAGAGAGTAGCATCACGAAGAAAGCAAAAGGTGTGGGCAAGAATACGGTGGAGAACAAACTCACCTTCCACGATTACATCGATTGCCTTTACTCACAATCGACGATACTAAGTATAGAACAAAGAATCCAAAGTGTAGACCACGTGATTACAACAAACAAAGTTAGGAAAGTAGCATTAGATCCGCATGACGATAAAAGATGTATTTTGTCTTGTGGAATCCACACGTTGCCTTGGGGACACTATCGTTTAGAAATTAGTAAAAATTGTAGGCAATGCAAATGAAAGAAAAAAATAAACTTAAATAACTATAACTAAAATAAAAAAACTTTAACTGTCTCAAATTATCACATACACAGTAAATAACTAGCAAGAACAATAAATCTCTTTGGTTTCCGAAAGCAAACAATGGAGACTGTACACCGCACGGCAGATCATGAATTTCTACCTTCCATGTTATCTAAACTCAACGGTTTGTTGATCAATCAATTTTCGGAACGCTGCTCTTCTTGCTGGAACAGTGACGATTTCGGATTCGCGACGATCGACATGACGAGGAAACCCAACGACGGAAAATACAGAAACAAAATCAACGACTTTCTAAACGTTGCAACGTTGTGAGAATAAATAACCAGCATGCCTATGAATTTGTTCGGTTTCAAAAAACAGATCATTATGGAAACCATACCAGATCATGAAGTCTTACCTTCCGTGTTACCTAAACTCAACGGTCTGTTGATCATTCACCTCAACAGCATTTGGACGAAACTGAATGACGATGTGGGCAAGATGTTTTATGTTTTTAATAACAATTTACATTTCTACGAAATTCCGATCGACGGGAAACTTCAAATCACCGTGAATCCGGAAAACGCAGGCGAAATCAAAATTTCTACCGGCAAGAACATTTTTCGAATCAAGCACGACAAGATGCTTTCTAACATTACGTACGATGTGTCTGCAGGAGATTATCTTTACATGGAACTCCTCGGAGATTACGACAAACTTATTCCTCTCTTTGTAGAATTACGAATCGTTTATCCTATTATAAATAACCGTTAACCAAAAATGCCTAACGACATTTTCGGCAACACCAAGCATGTAGACCACGCAGAAGAGATTCTCATGTTGGACATTCGAGTTAATGAAGTTGAGGACCGATTTGATTGCTTTGCAGGAGACCTTAAACAAAAGTTTAGAGTCGGAAATCGCTACGCTCCAAACGCAATGTCTCGACCCCATTCTGAAAATCGATTCCGAACTGAAGACGCTGATAAAAAATTATGTCGACGTACCTTCTTACGACAACGTTCAAAATATACAGTTGAGCGTGGATTCGCTTCAAAATGATTTGGCCAAATTACAGCAATTTCAATCGAAAAATGAAGATTTGGAAAAATTGAAACTCGAAATCGAAGAACGAACTTCCGCAATCGAAAAGAATTTCTCTGAACTTCAAACCGTTGTGAACGATATAGACGCAGAACGCTTGCATGTCGTTGTTTCCAAATTACAAGAAGAATTCACCAGCACGTTGGAAGAAATTAAATCCAAGTTGCAGACTTTGGAAGATACAATGACGAACCTACCATCGTCGGACGAACTGCAGGTCATCGGTAAAAGCGTCGCGAACATAAAAATTCAATTGGAGGCCTATCAAGATTTCGAACACATTCAAACCACCATCGCTACGCTTCAGGCGTCCTTGGAATTGATCAACGAAGAAATTAAAAATATTCACGCCGAAGCGAGAGCGTTGACGAGCATTCAAGACACGTTGAGCACGGTTCAGCAGAAGATCGAATATTTAGAAAATTTGAACGTCGAAACGAATCTCGCTCATTTTCATCACGTACTCGACAACATACAGGGTGACTTGGAATCGTTACGGACGAGCGTGCCTTCGAGCGAAGATTTGGAAAAATTGAAAACGGCGGTGACGGCACTATCCGATTCGAGCGACATCAAAAGTTCATTGAGCGATCTCGAGAGTAGGGTGGCCAATCTCCCCACCTCCAAAGAATTGCACGCTTTGAAAAGAAACATATCTCGAATGCTGAAACGACTAGAAACGGAAACGGCGAACGTGGAACAGATTCGAGACGAAATTAGTTCGCTGGTGTCGACGCTGCCCACTTCGCAGATCGTTGCCGACCTTCACACGCAGTTTACAGAGATGCGAAGGATCGTGAACGATCTTACCGAGAAGAGCTCGAAATTGAATCAAGTCGAGAACCTTCAGAACATTGTCGTCAACATCAGAGATCAAGTCGGAGTGCTGGAATCCACGCAGGAATCGACGCTGGCCTCTTTCGGTGCCAAGTTGCAAGAACTCAACGAAAACTACAAGCAGTTGAACGTGGAAGTGAAAATCAAACCGTCGTTTTCTGCCGTAACGGATACCATAATCGAGCATTTGCTGCCCATCGAAAATAAACTCGGACAAGTTCACAGTAATCTGCTCGGCGTCGACACTAAATTCGCTAAACTGCATTCTCTGCAAGCCATCGAAATCAACAGCGTTCCCAATCAACAGAGAATCTCCACGTTCGTCGAAGGTAACAAACTGTACATGTTGCATCCTTATCATCCGTACTACAAGTTTCTCCTCGATGGCACGATTCAGATAAACGAATTTTCGTACTGGTCTCACGGCAGAAAAGCTAGCGTTCCTACCATGACCTTGATATCGAATCGTGGTGTCCAGAAAGCAGGAAACATTCCTCTGGCACGTTGGAACGAAACGCGCAACATATATGAAATACACGAAGACGAAGATCTCACCGTTTTCGACGTGAGTGCCGGCGATAAGCTGATCATTCAAAACACGAGCGAAGTGCCACCCTCTTTGAATGATCAGCTTATCGCCGGCACTCACGTCGAAAAAAAAATGTCTAGGCAAGCCATCGTCGAAGAATTGCATAAACCTGCACGCCGTAACTACGAACGTTTGGCTGTGGTAACCAAGGGCATCGACGACCTCTGGCAAAGCGACCTTGTGGAGATGAGTAGCGGCAATTTGAAAAACGTACATAAATTGAACAAGGGTAACAAGTACCTCCTCACCGTCATAGACACGTTTTCGAAATTCGCATGGGCTCTACCTTTGAAAGCCAAAACGGGAACATGCGTCACGGAAGCTTTCAAATTAATTTTTCGCGAAAGCGGCGGCAGACGACCACGGTTTCTGCAAACAGACAAGGGGAAGGAATTTTACAACGCTGTATTCCAAAAGTTTATTCAAAAACACAAGATTCGACATTATTCGACCTTCAGTCACATCAAAGCCAGCATCGTGGAAAGATTCAATCGAACCTTGAAAACACACATGTGGAAACGATTCACGCTTCGGGGAAATTACAAATGGGTCGACATCCTACCGGAACTCGTCGACACCTATAATGATACGGTACACAGAACGATAGGCATGAAGCCAGTTGACGTTACGAAATCTGACGAGCAGCGTTTAATTTCTACCGTTTACTGTCCAAAGTACACACCCGCGACAAAAAAAGCTAAATACAAAATTGGAGACCGGGTGAGGATCAGCAAATTCAAACGCACCTTCGAGAAGGGATTCACAAAAAATTGGAGCACGGAACTTTTTACGGTGGTTCGAGTTCTACCCGGAAACCGACACACGTATATAATAAAAGATAGTAGCGGCGAGATTTTGAAAGGAAGATTTTACGAAGAGGAACTCTCTAAAACGAAACACCCCGACACGTACCTCATCGAGAAAGTATTGCGTAGGAAAGGTGACAAACTGTTTGTCAAATGGCTGGGACTTCCGGAAAAGAGTTGGATCGACGCGAACGAAGTGATCTTGTGAGTACGTGGAACGTGGTGAAGCGTCTACCGGATCCGGAAAGTCAAACGAGAAAAAAAAAGAACGGTGAGTTGCTTCCCGACAGCATCCGCTGTCTGATCGTAGGTCCTTCGGGGTGTGGGAAAACGACACTGCTCGTGGACAATTTTCTCCTCGCACCGAATTGGTTAGATTGGAAGAACAGGCACCTGTACGTGTTCTCGAAAAGTTTGGAGCAATCCAAATACCAGCAACTGATGAAACTGTACGATGGTCTGGACATTGCAACGTTCGCCTCGGAAATAAAACCACTCGACGATTGTCGTGAAAATTCAGTTGTTGTGTTCGACGACGCCATCCTGGAAAATCAAAATGAAATTCGCAACTTTTTCACGCAAGGTCGTCACAAAGGAATGGATTGTTTTTACCTAGCTCAAACGTTTTCCAAAATTCCAAAACAGTTAGTGCGCGACAACGCTAATTTCATATGTTTGTTTCGCCAAGATCACACCAACCTCAAGCACGCGTACGATGACTACGTAGGCGGAGACATGAACTACAATCAATTTTCGGAAGGCTGCTGCTCTACTTGCTGGAACGGTGACGATTTCGGATTCGCGACGATCGACATGACGAGGAAACCCAACGACGGAAAATACAGAAACAAAATCAACGATTTTCTAAACGTTGCAACGTTGTGAGAAACGATGTGTATAAATAACGTCATGACGAAACGAAAAATCGAAGACGAAAATCTCAAGCTTCGCGATTACCTCGCGAAACGCTTCAAAGGTTGGAAATCCGAGAATCGCGGATTCTACGAAGAGAAGAAACGTCAGGATCAACCTGTGATCGATGCCATCAGCGGTCTAGGTAAAGAAATTAAAAGTGTCACTGAACAAAATAAAAATTTGATTAATGAACTCGTGCCGCTCGCAGCTAAAAGTTACGCCGTACCCACACCCATTTCGAGCATTCCTTCGACACCGTTCGAACTGAAGGATGCACCGGCACGACGTCGAGCCATAGGCAGCACGTCTTCGGATAAAATCGAGTTGGGACCTTTGGCACGAGACTACCTGAGCACGGGGAAATTCGACAAGGATGAAGTGTTCGGATTGTATCCCAGCATGGAAACCAGCGAAGGCGGCGGTGTGGTGTGGAAGATTGGGAAATCGAAGGTGACCTTCGAAGGCAACGACATTAAAGTCAATTTAGGCGACAAGGATAGTTGGAACAGGTATCCGGGTACGGTGGGACTGTGGGAACTCGTCGCCAAAAAGCAGCCGAAAGATTACACCGACGAAGATTACCAAAGTTACAAGGAAATTCTGATCATGACGGATGCCTTGTACCAGAACAACGACACCTCGCAGAATAGGGTGAAATCGAGCAGCGGCGAGAAGTACAGGAATCTCATCAAACCGATTTGGAACCAGGTCAAAACAGGCAGCGGCGTCAAACGCTACAACACGTTACCCAAAGAATTCGTTTGGGTGGACGACGTTAGGAAGCTCGTGGACCGATTGTTGGTGATAGCCGGCGAAGAGAATGCAGGCAATCGTAATTTCTACAACGAGAAGGTTGGCATCGTGGACATGATCAGCACGAAACTTTCCAACTTCATCGTGAACGACGACAAGGGCATAGGTTACCTGATCAAAATCATCAACACGCTGCCTCCGAAATTTTGGAACGTGGCCGAAGGAAAGGGACTCGTGAACGACATCATCAACAAGTTACCTTTCGAGATGCATCTACCTGGCTACCAGTACTGCGGACCGGGTACCAAACTCGAGAAAAGATTGGAGAGAGGAGACAAGGGTGTGAATCCGTTGGATGCGGCATGCAAAGATCACGACATCGCCTACAACACCACGCAGACGGATCTGGACGCACGTCACGAAGCAGACAAAAAATTGGAACATGCAGCTTTCGAAAGGTTCGTGAGCAGAGACGCATCGCTGGGTGAACGGGTCGCCGCACTGGGTACCACCATCGCCATGAACACGAAACAAAAATTGGGGTGGGGTATATAAATAACATACCGTAAAAAAACTACACAAGAAAAAAATCTCAGAATATATATATAAATAACATACCGTGAAAATAACACATAGAGCATCAACATGAAGCCCAAGGGTGTCGTGTACCAGATACCATATTCGAATCTTAAAAATCTAGGTGCCCTCGATGGGTTACTTACCAAGAAACAACGTGAGAAGAAACGTTCTTGCTTGTCGAAAGGACACGGAATGAAATTACTGCTCAGCACACCTCAATTGAAAAGATTGCAGCGTTCGCGGAAACAGCAAAAAATCGGAGGTTTCATATTCAGCATCCCGGCCATCCTGGCAGCATTGGGGGCCGTTGGAAGTTTGGCTGGCGGAAGTGCCGCCATCGCGAAAACCGTCATCGACTCGAAGAAGAACAAGGCCGAGTTGGAAGAACAGAAACGTCACAACCTGGCCATGGAGAAGAAAGGAGGAAAAGGCGTGATGAGAAAGTTTAAAAAAAAGAAACAGAAGCACTCACCAACCGAGACATTGAATCTCTGATCGAACCGTTACAAATCAAACACTTCAGAGGAGTTTTCATGTCCGACTCGTTACCTTCAAGCGTTAAAAGAAGAGAATGCGGAGTAGTCAACTTGGACAATCAAAAAAATCCAGGCACGCATTGGATATGTTACCACAAAAATGATGATAAAGCATTTGTTTTCGATTCTTTCGGAGGTGTTCCACCTACAAATTTAATTTATTATCTGAAAACGAACAAAACCTCTATATACTACAACGACGAACGCATTCAAAATTTCGGAGACGTGAACTGCGGCCATCTCTGCCTTTCCGTACTCACGTTTCTCTCTAAAATAAATAACCCTACGATCGAGGATTTCCAGAAAGCATTGTGGAACCTCAAACAGCATCACTAGGATGGGCGTGTTCCATCTCACGAGCAAATCTTCAATCTTGAAACTCACGCTGCACGACGACATCGTCTATCCTAAATCCGTGGCTCTGCGTGCATTCTACAGCATGTACCTCATACCTAACGTTACGCAGCACAACAACAAAATTAGCGTCGGAAGCGAACACATCGTCGTCACGCCAGGACAATACAATCTTTCCACTTTGCAAGCTCAATTACCCAAAGGCACATACCTTTCTCAAAATTCGGTCACGCACAGAGTGGAAATCCTATCCGCTACGGAGACCGTGGACCTGGGCACCATGGGAGAACTTTTAGGTTTCGAGAACAACCACCCAAAACTCGAAGCTGGCATCAAGCACGTGGCAACCAACATTCCTAAATTCTTGGCCATAGAGACTCTGAACGTACACTGTAACGTGGCCGAAGGTATGATCACGAAATCTTCGGACGGATTGTTAGGAAGTCACAAGCAGACGGGAATCATAGCCACTTTCAAACCAAGTTCCGAGTTCATGGAACCGATCATCTACACACCCTCTTCGCCGATCTATTTTCTAGTATGTCGCAACCGCATAGACGACATAGAGTTGGTGGTGACGAACGAGAAAGGAGACGTGGTGGATTTCGCAGGTGCCACTACGACGGCCATCGTGGAGATCAACGTATAATAAATAACCATACATGTAAAATGGAGCAAATCGAAAGTTACGAATTGCAATCTTTCCCTCCCAACCGTCGCACGTTCGCCAATCTCAACGAGGCGAACAGGGAGATCGAATACGACGTGGACGTAGGGGATGGGTTCGTTCATCCTCACAGAGCGGACCTCTACCTTCAATTCGACGTGGTGAAGAAAGAAAGCGGAGACGCGTTTCCCGCAGCAGCAAACTTGATACTCGTGGACAACTTCGTGCCTCACCTGTTCTCGCAGGTGGAGGTGAGGAAACACAACACCGTCATCGACAGAATAGATTATCCAGGCATCACGTCGACGGCGGTGGGAACGTTGAAATTATCCAAAACGGGCGCAGCGTACTACCAGGCCGGGGGATTCGAAGCCGGGACCAAAATATCGACGAGAAGTCACACGGTGCTCTTTCCCATGCGTCTGCTGCCTGGTTTCTTCTCGGACTACAAGGAGATCATGTGGAAGGGAGGACTGAGGATCACGTTTCGAAGAGCGGCCAACGACAACGACGCACTGATGCGATACGCTACTTTGGGTCCGGACGGCACCACGCCGATAGCCAACACTTTACCCGAAGCAGCAAAGTGCGTCATCCGGAGCATGGAATTGAGAATGCCTGTGGTGGAATACGAAACAAACTACGCCCTCAAGTACAAAGCGGAGATCTTGAAAAGTCCGCAGGTGCCGATTCACTTTCACGGTTACCAGTGCGTACAGAAAATGGCGTCGGGAAGTTACATGGAATTCGACGTGACGACGCAGTTCAACAACATACAGTTCGACATGCCAGATTTCGTCGTAGTGCTTTTTCAGACCGGGAGGGACAAGAATCAGGAAAAAGATTCCAGCAAGTTCGATGACTGCAAGATCAAGAACGTTTATCTGAAGAACGGACGCAACGAAGTGTTCCCGCGCGAGAATTACAACCTCGACGTGACCAAAAACGATTACCTCAAACTTTACGAAGCGTTCTCGGCTTACAAACGCGTGACCGAGGGAAGCGTCGACATGTACTACACGCCCAGCGAGTTCAAAGCACGGAGACCCATTACCGTCATCAACACATCTAAGAGAAAGAAGGTTGTGATCAACGATCGAACCAACATCAAGGTCGTCTGCGAGTTCCACGACGCGCTGCCTGCCGATACTCTATGCAGCGTCATCCTGATTGCAGAGAAGTCCTTCGTCCACGACGTGAAGAACGAGAGGGTGACGGAACAGTTTTAAAATTCATAAAAAATTGCCACATACTAAAAATCAACATCCAACACATTTTAGGTTATATAAAATTTGTGAAAACCTTATAATACTAAAATATTAAAACAAACAGAGTCCCTTGTAGGTTAGTTCGGTGCGTAAATAAAAAAATAATAGGTTAAGTTATATCACTTAGGATCGTAAAAAAAATTTAAAAAATCGTAAAAAAAAAAGATAGGTTAAGTTGTATCACGTAAGATCGTGATATACCTACCAAGTATGAGTGGAAAAAATGAGTGCAGTGAAAATTTGTACTAAAACATCGCTAAACGCTAAAAGATAGACAAAAAATTGTCAAAATATGTCAAAAACTTATATTCGATTGATAAAAAAAAAATACCTACAAAGTATGATCCTCAAATAATGACGTTCAAACAGTGCATAAATAAAAAAAATGATAGGTTAAGTTATATCACTTAGGATCGTAAAAAAAATTAAATAATCGTAAAAAAAGGATAGGTTAAGTTGTATCACGTAAGATCATAATATACCTACCAAGTATGAGTGGAAAAAAAATGAGTATAGTGAAAATTTGTACTAAAACATCGCTAAACGCTAAAACATCGACAAAAAATTGTCAAAATATGTCAAAAACTTATATTCGATTGATAAAAAAAAGGCATACCTACTAAGTATTGCGTAGAACCGGCCAACCTGCACTACTGGCAAGGGGGGGGCAAGCAAGAAATTATCAACCAGCAAAGTGGTTTTTCCACAACCGGATGGGCCTGCAATGAGGCATCTTATGTTATCAGGTAACAACTCTCCATTCTTCTTATTAGTCTCCACTACATCTGGTACCACATTCCATGTTGGTGTCAAAGAATCACCTGGTTTGCTTCTATCAAACTTTTGTCTGGCAGACCTAACCATTTCACATACAATTTATTATATTTCTTCTTCAATATTTTCTCGATTAGATATGTATCTCGATATTTTGTTTTACTAAATTCCTCTTCATAAAATCTCCCTTTCAATATTTTGTTATGATTATCTTTTATGATATATGTATTTATATTACCTGGTAAAACTTGAACCACTGAAAATAACTCCGTACTCCAATTTTTAGTAAAACCCTTCTCGAATAACTGTTTATATTTTCTAACCCTTACCTGATCCCCTATTTTAAACTTTGGCTTTTTGGTAGTGTATGTATATTTTTTACAATAAACAGTAGAAATCAATCGTTGCTCATCAGATTTGGTTACCTCAGCAGGTTTCATGTGAATAGTTCTATGTACTCTATTGGTTATAATCATGAACTAGCTCGGGTAAAATTTGCACCCACTTATAATTGCCTTGTAGAGTAAATTGCCTCCACATGCGATTTTTTAATGTTCTGTTGAATCGTTCCACTATACTAGCTTTCAGATCACTGTATGTAGAATAATGTTTAATATTATGTTGTTGCATTAACTTAGCAAATGTAGAATTGTAAAATTCTTTCCTGTATCTGTTTGTAAATATTTTGGTATCCCTCCCTCACTAAATATCGACTTAAAAGCCTCGGTAACAGCCCATGCATATTTGCTAAAAGTATCAATAACTTTAAGCATATATTTGTAACCATGATTTATCTTATCCAATTTTTTTAAAATCCCCCTTGGAGGAGCCATCTCGATCAGATCAGTAGTGTAATTGACTGTATTATAAACTCAGGAAAGTATGAACCCCCCTCTGGCAGATTTGTCTACACTTAAAACTTGCTCAACATGCCCATATGAGCTTTTTGCTCAAGTGTGGAACCCCGTCTAATCCAAGATTTTTGTAAAAATGCCCTCGGGAATTTCCTGAGAAAGTATGACCCCCCTCAGATTGATTTGTCTACACTTACAAAAGGCACTTCTGTGAGATTGTTGTCCATAAACCTGTCAAAAATATGCCCCTCTTGATATTTTTTTTGGCCTCACCTAAAACTACGCCAAACGTATTAACACACACACACACACACACACACACACACACATATTCACACATATTTATTTCCGGTCCATTTCTGCCTATTTCTGCCCATTTCTGCCCATTTCCGGTCCATTTCTGCCCATTTCTGCCCATTTCTGCCCACTTCCGGTCTATTTTTGTCCATTTCTACCCATTTCTGGCCATTTCCGGTCCATTTCTGCCCATTTCTGCCCATTTCTCCCCACTTCCGGTCCACTTCCGGTCTATTTTCGGCCATTTCTACCCATTTCTGCCCACTTCCGGTCCACTTCCGGTCTATTTTCGGCCATTTCTACCCATTTCTGCCCACTTCCGGTCCACTTCCGGTCTATTTTCGGCCATTTCTACCCATTTCTGCCCACTTCCGGTCCATTTCCGGCCCACTTGTGGCCTATTTTTGGTTTATTTATATTGCATCATGTTTTGCAACAAATTATTACCTAATATTATTCAAAAAATTATTAGACATGTGTTGTTTTCTGATTAATTGGCTATGACATAATGTGATGATGTGGTGTTTTCTGATTGGTTTAAATAAGCAGGGTTTCTATTGGCTCTATAAATCTATATAAGCACAGTGCAGATTCTTCACCATTGCTGGATCGGCAGTGGAACCCACATCGCGGGGGATAGAACCTGAACAGGCTCCACCAAAGTATAGGAGACTTGAAGCATATAATTTGGCGGAATAACCCAAGTAAGGTCATAGAAACAATATACACTGATACAATAAAAGCCAATTTTTGGCAGGGGGGCCAAAGTGGTTCCTAAATACAAAATAATTAATATCTCAAGAATTAATTGACATAGAGCTATGCAGTTTTTTTTGTCTGCACTGAACCCAACTGATATTTTTTATTAAGCATAGAATTTTGATTTGAACCCCAAGAAATTTTATATAATAAACAAACAACAAAAATACCAAAGCCAAAAATATTGACACACACACATACACATACACACATACAAATCACACTGCTGAACCCAACTGATATTTTTTATTAAGCATAGAATTTTGATTTGGACCCCAGGAAATTGTATATAATAAACAACAACAAAAAAAATGCCAAATCAAAAACATTGTAATCAATGCAATAAGAATATATCCAGCCCCAATTGGGCTAAGCACCAAAAGATTTGTAATCCAGACAAAAGCAGAACTCCCACAAAAATATGCCCTAAATGCCATAGAGAATATAGCATGCAATACTTCACATATAAACATAAAAGTACTTGTTCTGCACAGTCATCAACATTGCCCCCACAACCATCTACATCTGGTCTGAAAAGGAAGCATGAAACACCTGTTAATGCTGGACCAGCAAAGCAGCCACGCTATGAACCCATCCATAGCAGTTTTAATGGCCAATTAAGGGATTACCGGTTTGTATCAGAGCCAAGATGTGGAATTAAGACTTTTTTGAACAGTATAAATCCTGATGTGCAGGCAATTCTAAATGCACAAAATGGCTCTTATAAGCTGTCCCTCAAATTGTTTACACAATATAAGAAGCCAAACGGCACAAAATTTACACAGCCCCACATAACAGAAACTGTACCGGTATATTCAAATGCAAATTCAGACAAAATAATAAGCAGTTTAATAGATCAATTGAATATTAAACACTCTGAATTTGCGGCAAAAGAGTCAGGATGGAGCCTATGCGGATCTCCACACAAGTTATATGTTAATATTTCTGAATTCAACCCATTACAAGGATCTACATATTTGCCATTACCTGCCAATATTAAAAACAAAAGAGCCGTGGTCAATATTGAAAATACCGACCAGAAATGCTTTTTGTGGTGTATTTTAGCTGCTTTGTATCCAGTTTTAAGGAACCCTCAGAGAATAACTTATTATAAACAGCATGAACATATTTTTAATGAGGCAATGGAGGGTTTAGAATATCCAATGTCTGTTCAGAATATTGATAAATTTGAAAAAAAGGCCAGGCACATCAATGGCAGACAATTATCTATTAATGTATTTACTTGTTCTACCCGTGACAATTGCTTGATAGATCCTCTCAGAATCAGTACACTTGATGATGAATCTGCTGTTCCGATTGATCTGCTCTTAATTAAAGGGGATGGCACAAATCATTACACTCTGATACATAATCTTGAAGCTTTAGTCAGAACACAACTAGACAAATCCAATACAATATTCAAGTTGTGCAGAAGATGTTTAACTGTATTTTATGGTCAAAAAATGGTGAAAGGGGTTCGGGAAGAGAATGCAGAAATTGCCAAAAACAAGTTAATTGAGCATCTGAAATACTGTGGCAACTATAAACCTGTTCATATGGTGATGCCAATGCCAAGTGAAAATGCAAAATTCAATAAGTTTGAAGCCTTGTTGGAACACCCAGCATATATAGTCTGTGATTTTGAATGAAATCTCAAACCTTTTGCATTCTGTAGCCCAGATCCTGAAGAATCTTCAATTACACCATACCAGCTACATGAACCTTCCAGCTTTTATTATGTGATTGTACAGGATGGTGTAGTTAGTAAAAAAGATTCATACATGGGAGCAGATGCCATCAAAGAATTTGCACATAGAATAGAAAATGAGTGCCGTGACATAGCATCTAATGTCTTATTAAAATCAAAACCCATGTTGCCTTTAACAGAGAAACAGTTTGAAGATTTCAACAATGCAGAAAAATGCCCGGTATGTGATTCTGAATTTTCAGATACAAAAATCAAGGTTCATCACCATTCTCATACAGATGGTCAATTCAAAATGGCCCTGTGTAATAGCTGCAATATTAAGATCCAGAGACCAAAATTTATCCCTATATTTTGCCATGGAGCATCCAATTATGATTTTCATCATCTGATCAGATATGAGGGGTTTGACAAGCAGAATTTAATTATTTTAGCTGAAAATGATGAGAAATATATTGCTATTAGCAAAATAATTAAAGTTAATGGTGTTCCTATTCACATAAGATTTCTTGATTCTTACAGAATTTTATCGGCTAGCCTGGCTACACTGGCCACTCACTTATCTGATGATCAATTCAAAATCACATGTGCTTTGTTTCCAAATCAGGACCTGAAATTAATTAGGCGGAAGGGGGTATATCCATATGATTATGTTACAGATTTTTCTAAATTTGATGAGTGTGCTCTGCCACCAAAACAACAGTTTTACAGCAAAATCAGAGGATCTGGAATCACTGATGATGATTATCACCATGCCCAGTTGATGTGGAACAATTTAAAATGCCAGACATTTGGTGATTATCACATGGCATATTTAAAACTTGATGTGACCCTCTTAGCTGATATATTGCAGGCATTCAGAAAATCTTCCATGAATAATTATGAACTGGATCCAATGTATTTTTACAGTGCCCCGGGCCTAGCATGGTCTGCAATGTTTTTAAATACTAAAATGCAATTGGATCTGATCCAAGATCAAGATATGTATCTGTTTATGGAACAATGTATAAGAGGATGCATGGTGCAATTCTCTCAGAGATATGCCAGAGCAAATAACAAATATATTCCTGATTATGATCCTGCACGGCCATCAAATTATATATTGTATGTGGATGCAAACAGCCTGTATGGTTATGCCATGATGAAAAAATTGCGACATGCAGGGCTTGAATGGGTTGAAGATTTCAATATTGAGAATCTTAAGGATTTTGATGACAGTAACTATGGCCTCTTCTTAGAGGTTGATCTGACAATTCCTGATGATTTACACAACACATTTTCTGATCTGCCCCCAATTCCCGAGGTTAAGTGCTCACCTGGCTCTAAACAAAAGAAATTGATGATGACTCTGTAGCCGAAACAGGGTTATGTCATATATTACAAAAACCTCCAGTTCCTGATGCATCATGGTGTTCAAGGGACCAAAATTGGCAAAGTTTTGAGGTTCATGCACTTAAAATGGTTGGAGCCATATAGTAATACAAACACAGAGCTTCGAACATCTGCAAAAAGCCAATTTGATAAGGCCTTGTTTAAATTGATGGTCAATTCTGTATATGGCAAAACTATTGAAAATGTCAGAAAACATACCGATGTTAAAATAATTACTGACCCCAGCCTGAGCAAAAAATTGATTGCAAAGCCAAACTTCAATTACAGAAGAATTTATGATGAGAATATGGCACTTTTCAACATGAAAAAAACAAATATTAAGTTTGATAAGCCTATTTATGTAGGGGCTGTGATATTGGAATTGGCCAAATTACACATGTTAAAATTGTATTATGATGTGTTGAAACCTTTTTATGGTGATTGTGTAAAATTGATGTACATGGACACTGATAGTTTTGTTCTTGATATTCAAACAGAAGACGTTTATCAAGATATAGCACAGCCTGAATTGTTTCAATACTTTGATACCAGTGAACATTCAAAAATTAAACCCCACAACAAAAAGGTGCCTGGCAAGTTAAAAGATGAGACACTTGGTGATGTTATTGTGGCATTTGCTGGGTTAAGGGCCAAGATGTACAGTTTTGAAACATGTAGTGGCGCTGTTGCCAAAAAGGCCAAGGGCATTGGCAGAGTGACTGTTGACAAAGAGCTTGAATTTGAGGATTACAAAAATTGTCTCAAATCATGTAGCGCAATCAGAACATCAGAAAATAGAATTCAGAGTGTGGATCACTTATTGACTAGCAATATTGTAAGAAAAGTGGCTCTGGACCCACATGATGATAAGAGATGCATTTTGTCATGTGGCATACATACCCTACCATGGGGGCATTGTGATTTGAAAAATGGCAATCAATGCCCAATTACAGAGCATGATTTGAAATAAATAAACATGCCTATGAACTTATTTGGGTTCAAAAAACAGGCTATTATGGAGCTGCCAACACCACAACCCTCTTCTCATATGATATCTAAACTGAGTGCTTTGTTAATTATTCATCTGAACAGCATATTTACAGATGTTGATGATGAAACAGGTAAAACATTGTACATATTTAACAATAATTTAAATCATTACCAATTACCTGTAGGTGGGCAATTGCAATTTATTACAACTCTTGAGGGTGATGTTAAAATTTCAGTAGGGAGAAATATTTATAGAATTAAGCACTCAAACATGGTTTCTGGCACTGTATATACTGTTTCTGCTGGTGACTGCTTATATATTGAGGTCCCTGGGTCATATGACAAGCTTATACCTTTTTTTATAGAATTAAGAATCAGATATTCAATAATAAATAACCACTAAAACAAAAATGCCTAATGATATATTTGGCCATACAAGACATGAAGATCACAGTGATGAGATTCTGATGCTTGATGTCAGAGTCAAGAAATTAAGAAGTGATTTACAAGCTTTACAAACCACACTCAATGCCAGTCTTCAATTAGAAATTACAAATTTACAATCACAATGCATGGACCCTCTTCTTAAAATTGATTCTGAACTCAAAGTTCTGCTTCAGAAATATACTGATCTGGCAACATTAGATAATTTTCAAAGTTTAGAAGAAGCTGTAGCAGCTCTTCAAGCCAAATTTAAGAGCCAGGCCACCAACTCTGAGCAATTGAAACAGCAATTGGAAGAGCAGATAAATAATGTCCAGGCACAGCTCCAAACAATTGTCAAAAGCATAAAATCACAAGAAGATTTTGATCTAGTGATTTCCACTCTAAAAGAACAGATTCAATCACTCCAAATACCTAATCTGGACCCCCTGAACAATGCCATAGCCGAGGTTAAAGAAAAAATTGAAACACTTGAAAATTTTATGAACAACTTGCCATCTTCTGATGCTTTGAGTGCAATAACTCGGAGTGTTGCAAATATCAAGCTGCAACTTGAAACATATGAAGATTTTGGAAAAATTCAAAGTACCATAACCCATCTTGAGGGTACAATAGCAGCAGTGCAAAGTGATTTGACAAATATACAAGAATCTCTAGAATCCCGCCTGCCCGGTATTGTAGATACCCTTGTTAGTCTCCAGCAACAGATCACAAAACTTGAAAACCTCAACACTGAATCTGAGCTATCTCATTTTCATCACTTGATTGATGATATCCAAACAAAGCTTGAAATTTTACAACAATCAACACCCTCTCAGGCTGATATAGCCCTGCTCCAAGATGCTATGCAAAATGTGGCTGATGCTTCTGAATTAAACAATGTGAAATTGGCACTTGAATCTCTGCAAAATACTGTAACAAATCTGCCTACATCACAGGAACTTAAAAATATTAAGAGAGCTGTGAATAGGATATTGAAATCAGAAGATATCAAGAATATCCAGACAGAGATCAAACAACTCACTCAGACAGTGGCCACTCTACCAACTAATCAACATATTAATGAACTGCATGCCCTGTTTGAGGATATCAGAAGACAGGTCCATGATCTTACTGCTCAAAATTCAAAATTGGCAGTTATTGAAAATTTGCAACAAATTGTAGCTAATATCAAGCAACAGCTAGGGACCATGGAATCCAATCAAGCAAATGCTCTGTCTGTTTTTGCCACCCAGCTTCAAGAGATTGTGCAACAATACAAGAAACTTGTTGTGGACATAAAGATCAAGCCAGGCCATGATGATGTTGTTAGGACCATCAATGAGCATCTTGAATCTGTAACAAGCAGATTGCTTACAGGAGAAAAAGAAATAACAGGCATAATCGAGAATCCAAAACATACAGTAATTCTTGAATTGTACAGCATCCCCAACAAAGAATATGATTCACCATTTACACCAGGTGGCAAAATATATATGCTGTCCCCTGTCAATTTTATTACCAGTTTTTTGTTGGGGGCACACTGAGACCAATCAAGATCAAATATTGGCTACAACCACAGGCACATCACTACACCACCTTATCAATAACAAATGCTGACAACAAAGTAAAAATCACCAGTGTAGAATTAGAGGATTTTACAGATCCCAATACATTAGAAACATCTTATGCTGAAGATGATGGCTCTCTGGAATTCAAAATACAAATAGGGGACAAATTATATTTAGAAAATCCTGTAGTATCAGCTGCTGAACACCCCATAGTTGCAATATTCTTGTTTTCATATTATGTCTAGACAAATTATTGTTGATGAATTACACAGACAAGCCAGACATAATTATAAGAGACTGCCAGTAGTCACAAAAGGCATAGATGATTTATGGCAAGGGGACTTGATTGAGATGGCAAGTGGACAGTTGAAAAACTTAGACAAAATCAACAAGGGCTACAAGTATCTACTCACTGTCATAGACACATTTTCAAAATTTGCCTGGGCTGTGCCACTCAAATCCAAGACTGGAAAATGTGTTACAGAAGCCATCAGGACAATCATCAATCAGAGTGGAAGATCACCGCGCTATTTGCAAACAGATAATGGCAAAGAATTTAATAATTCTGTGTTCCAACAATTTATTTAAAGCCAGTCAATAAAACATTACTCGAGTTACATTGATCTCAAGGCCTCAATTGTGGAGAGATTCAGCAAAACCCTAAAAAATCTTATGTATAAATATACACTTCAAGGTAATTATAAATGGATTAATATTCTTCCAGAACTTCTACATAAATATAACAACTCGGTCCATTCTACAATCAACATGAAACCCTCTGAAGTAACTTCATCTGATGAGCAAAAATTGATCAGGACTGTTTATTATCCTAGATACCAGCCAACAACAAGAAAGGCCAAATACAAGGTGGGTGATCAAGTAAGAATCAGCAAATATAAGCACTTATTCAAAAGAGGCTTTACAAGAAACTGGAGCACTGAATTATTTACAGTGGTTCAAATTAAACCTGGGGCCCTTAACACATATATAATAAAAGACCACCGAGGAGAAATTCTCAAAGGCAGATTCTATGAAGAAGAACTCAACAAAACTAAACAGCCTGACACATACCTCATAGAAAAAATCATCCGCAGAAAAGGCAACAAGTTATTTGTCAAATGGCTAGGACTTCCAGAACACAGCTGGATCGATGCAGACAAAGTGATAATATGAGCACCTGGGATGTTATAAAAAGGCTGCCAGAACCTGAACAGCAGATTAAGAGAAATGGCAAGTTGCTGCCTGAAAATATTAGATGTCTTATTGTTGGGCCATCAGCTTGTGGTAAAACTACACTAATGATTGATAATTTTTATTGGCACCCAACTGGTTAGACTGGAAAAACAGGCACTTGTATGTCTTCTCTAAGAGCTTGGAACAATTAAAATATCAGCAGCTGATGAAGCTATATGATGGATAGGATATTGCCACTTTTGAACCAGATGTTAAGCCACTTCATGAATGTCTCGATAATTCAGTTGTTGTGTTTGATGACATTATACTGGATAATCAAAACAAGGTTAGAAATTTCTTTACACAGGGCCGACACAAAAACATAGATTGTTTCTACCTAGCACAGACTTTTTCAAAAATACCCAAGCAGCTGATCCGAGACAACAGCAATTTTATATGTGTGTTTCATCAAGATCATACCAACCTCAAACACATACATGATGAATATGTAGGTGGGGACTTGAGCTACAATGATTTTTCCAAGTTTTGCAGTAGGTGCTGGAACCAGGACAGTTATGGGTTTGTCACAATTGATATGACAAGAAAACCCAATAGTGGCAAATACAGAAATAAAATCAACAATTTTCTAGACATTGAAACATATATAAATAACCATGAAAAGGCCAATCATTGATGATCTTAAATTAAGAGATTATCTTGTAAAAAGATTTAAGGGATGGAAATCACAGAACCGAGGAATTTATGAACAACACAAACAAACAGAACAGCCTATTATTGATGCTATTAGTGAATTAGGTAAAAATATCAAAACTGTTACAGAGCAAAATCAAGATTTGATCACAGAGCTTGTACCTGTAGCTGCAAGCAACATATTAGATTATCCAATCACCCCACTTTCCAGTATTCATACACCTAGTCCTGTTGCTCCTCGAAGAATTGAAGCTACTCTGGATCCTATTGAATTGGGTCTTCTTGCTCAAAAATATTTAAGCACACCTAAAGACAACAAAGATGAGGTCTTTGGCTTATATGCTGACACAGAGCGTGATGGTAGCATCATACATAGAATTGGCAATTTCAGAGTAACATTTATGGGAGATGATATAATTGTATATTCAGAATCTCATCTTGGAGAAAGAGGTGCTTTTGTTAAGTATCTTGGCACACCTGGATTGTGGGAAATGATGACTAGGAAAAGGCCTGGCAGCTATACAGATCAAGATTATGAACATTACAAAGAAATATTAATAAAATCAGATGCTCTATACCAGAACAATGATCCCACACAAAAAAGAGTCAAGTCTAGCAGTGGAGCAAAATACAACAATTTCATCAAGCCCATATGGTCACAAATTAAGACAGGCAGTGGAATCAAACAATACAACACCCTGCCTAAAGAATTTGTGTGGGTTGATGATGTCAGGAAACTTGTAGATAGGTTATTGGTGATAGCTGGGAAGGAAAATGCTGGCAACCACAATTTTTACAATGAAAAGGTTGGAATTATGGACATGATAAGCACAAAATTGTCTAATTTTATAGTGAATGACACTAAGGGGATTGGATATCTTATAAAAATTATTAATACTCTACCCCCAAATTTTGGAATATTTCTGAGGGTCGGGGGTTGGTTAATGACATTATAAACAAGCTGCCATTTGAACTACATATTCCAGGCTATCAGTATTAGCCATCAGTATTGTGGTCCAGGCAAAAAATTGGACCATAGATTAAACAGAGGTGATCCTGGTGTTAATCCCCTAGATGCTGCTTGTAGAGACCATGAAATAGCATACAACACACATACTGATCTTGACAAGAGACATGTTGCAGACAAAAAATTAGAAGAGGCTGCATTTGGTAGATTTGTAAGCAAAGATGCTTCTTTGAGTGAGAGAATAGCAGCATTAGGAACCACCATAGCTATGAACACCAAACAAAAACTGGGGTGGGGGCTGTGAATATGTATATAATAAACCTACAATGAAGGCGAAGGGTGTTATGTATCAAATACCTTATGCAGGTCTTAAATCTCTTAAAACTATTTATAGCCTTTTAACCAAAAAGCAGCGGAAGAAAAAAAAGCTCTTGTATTGCCAAGGGCCATGGTATGAAATTGTTGCTTAGTACCCCCCAATTAAAAAAATTACAACAATCTAGAAAAAAATCACATGTGGGGGGTTTCATATTTACTATCCCGGCCATCTTAGCTGCACTTGGGGCTGTTGGGAGCTTGGCTGGGGGATCAGCTGCCATAGCAAAAACAGTAATAGATGCCAAGAAAAATAGGGCAGAATTAGATGAATTGAAGCGCCATAACCTGGCCATGGAGAAACAAGGTAAAGGTGTTAAGAGAGCCATGAATAAGTTTAAAAAAAACAAGAGCCGCTTACAAACCAAGATATTGAAGCTTTAATCAAGCCACTGGGCATCAAAAATTTTAGAGGTGTGTACATGTCTGATTCTTTACCAGAACAACCACTCAACAAAGAGTGTGGCATTGTTAATTTGGATAAGTACAAAAATCAGGGCACTCACTGGATCTGTTATCTCAAATATTTAAACAATGAGGCATTTGTGTTTGATTCATTTGGAGGTGTTCCACCTGAAAATTTAATAAAATATCTAAAATCAGCTAATCTTTATTACAATAATGCCCGTGTTCAAAATTTCAAAGATGTTAATTGTGGACATTTGTGTTTATCTGTTCTTAGATATATGTCTCAAATAAATAAACCATCAATTGAAGATTTTCAAAAAGCCTTGTGGTATTTAAAACATCATGGGGGTATTCCATCTCACCAGCCAAAATTCAATATTGAAACTCAAATTACATGATGATATAGTGTATCCCAAAACAATAGCTCTCAGAGCATTTTATGGCATGTACTTGATCCCTAATATTACACACCACAACAACAAAATTGCAGTAGGGGATCAAAAATTTGTCATCACTCCAGGGCAGTATAATCTGTCCACTCTAAATGCTCAATTACCCAGAGGTATAGTATTAACTCAAAATTCTGTCACTCACAGAGTAGAGATTGTATCTGCTACAGAAACAGTGGATCTGGGTACTATAGGAGAGCTGTTAGGCTTTGAGAACAACACAAAACTTGAACCGGCCATCAAACACACTGCTATTAATATACCTAAATTCTTAGTCATAGAGACTCTGAATATTCACTGTAATGTGGCCGAGGGTATGATCACCAAATCAAATGGCATAGGCACTCACAAACAAACTGGCATCATTGCAACATTTAAACCTAATTCTGAATTTATGGAGCCAATCATCTACACTCCATCCCCAACATTATATTTTCCTGTGTGCCATAATAGAATAGATAACATTGAATTGATGGTCACTAATGAAAAAGAAGAATTAGTTGATTTTGCTGGAGCCACAACAACTGCTATCATAGAGATTAATATTTAAATAAAAATACATACAAAAAAAATGGAAAATATTGATAGTTATGAGCTACAATCATTCCCCCCAAACAGGAGGACATTTGCAAATTTAAATCAACCCAACACCGAAATTGAGGTTGATCTTGATGTGGGGGATGGCTTTATACACCCCCACAGAGCAGATCTATACATCAAATTTGATGTTGTAAAGCTCGATGGAACAGATTATCCGGCAAATTCAAATATAAGATTGCTGGACAATTTTGTGCCGCATCTGTTCTCTGAAATTGAGATCAGAAAGCATGGTGTTGTTATAAACAGAGTGGATTATCCCGGCATTACCTCCACAGCTTTGGCCACACTAAAATTATCCAAAACCGAGGCTTCTTACTACAAAATAGGTGGATTTGAGGCTGGTGATAAAATATTAAGCAAGAGCCACACAGTGCTGTTCCCTATGCGCCTGTTGCCAGGATTCTTCTCAGATTACAAAGATATTATGTGGAAGGCTGGTTTAAGAATCACATTTAGAAGAGCTGCCAATGATAATAATGCTTTGATGAGGTACAGCACATTAAACTCTACAGGGGAAGCTTTGCCTAATACCCTACCTGATGAGGGCAAGTGCCTTATTCAGACTATGGAGCTAAGAATCCCAGTTGTTGAATATGAAGCCAGTTATGCTCTTAAATACAAAGCTGATATAATAAAAAATCCACAGATTCCTCTACAATTTTATACATATCAATGTGTACAGAAGCCCGCATCTGGTACCTATTATGAGTTTGATGCTACAAATTCATTCTCCAGTATACAATATGACATGCCGGATTTTGTGGTGGTATTGTTTCAGACTGGAAGACACAATAATCAGGAAAAAAATTCAAGTAAATTTGATAACTGCAACATCAAGAACATATATCTTAAAAATGGCAGAAATGAGGTCTTTCCTAGAGAAAATTATAATTTAGACATGTCCAAGGATGATTTCCTTAAATTATATGAAGCATTTACAGCATACAAAAGGGTCACTACTGGCAATACTGACATGTATTACACACCAGATGAATTCAAAGCACAGAGACCCATGTTTGTAATCAACACTTCAAAAAGAAAACAAGTTGTGGTTAATGACAGGACAAACATTAAAATTATCTGTGAATTCCACAATACACTCCCTGATGACACTATATGTAGTGTTATTCTCATAGGTGAAAAATCATATGTTTATGATGTAAGAAATGAGAGAGTCACAGAGCAATTCTAGAAGAATTACATTATCTTAATACTAGATATACAAGTTGAGCCTGGTGCCCAATTGAACTTAAACCGGAAGTAAATATTTGTGTGTGTATGTGTGTATGTGTGTGTGTGTGTGTGTGTGTGTGTGTGTGTGTGTGTGTGTGTGTGTGTGTGTGTGTGTGTTAATACGTTTGGCGTAGTTTTAGGTGTGGCCAAAAAAATATCAAGAGGGGCATATTTTTGACAGGTTTATGGACAACAATCTCACAGAAGTGCCTTTTGTAAGTGTAGACAAATCAATCTGAGGGGGGTCATACTTTCTCAGGAAATTCCCGAGGGCATTTTTACAAAAATCTTGGATTAGACGGGGTTCCACACTTGAGCAAAGAGCTCATATGGGCATGTTGAGCAAGTTTTAAGTGTAGACAAATCTGCCAGAGGGGGGTTCATACTTTCCTGAGTTTATAATACAGTCAATTACACTACTCAGATCACCCTGGAAGAATTTATTTACACCTTTCGTTGCTACACTTAATCGCTTGTAATTGCGACGGGCTGGTTTGTGTAATTCATGAACTATATCGTGTCTTGACATCGAGTTCGAAGTAAGAATATCGCATTAAATGGATTGTCCTCAGGGTATAACCGCTTTATGTCAAATACTAGCTTGTCACCAATTTCAATATCAAAAACTGATAATTGTTCGTCGTCATGTACTTTATATTTATTGGTAGACTCATCCCAGTATGCAATAGGTATTTGAACTGCCTTGTGTATACCATATTTTCGCACTATAGTAAACTGAGGAACTTCAATATGTTTTCCATGTTTTAGAAAACTAAACTTCAGAAATCGTAAACTACCATCAACAAAAAATTCATGTACCTGTGTGTATGGATATAATTTGTAAACATTGCCAGCATTGGCATACGTCCAGTGCCATCGAGCATTTGGAACACTTTGTAACCTAGCAATTTCCATGGAATAAAATTGACGAGTATCTACGTCATCTAGTCTGCTTAATACCGATTCCAAGTGTTCGTTGATAGTACGAACCAACTCATCGTAGCTAGGTTTGATCTTTACATCAACATACAGTTGTTTATATTCCTCTTTGAGATCTTGAAGTTGAGTAGCAAAACCTGATAAAGCAGATTCTTGACTTGCTTCAAGAGTAGTAATTTGTAACGTAATATTAGAAATAATCTCTTGTAAATTTTCTACAAGTTTCAATTTAGAACTCTGGGTAGCAAGATCGTGTACTTGACTTCTGATTTCTGTAAATAATGCATGTAGTTCGTTAATTATTTGATTGTTGGGGAGACTAGCAACAGTTTCTCTGATTTGTGCAATTTCTGCTTGAATGTTTTTGATATCCTCAAATTTTAGAAATTCGATGTACTGGTCTCCTCTTAGCTCTGATTTCCTGATAAGTAGGCAAAGCAGCTACAGTATTCTGAAGTGTTAATTTTATAGCATCGAGTTCTGTTGCATCAGCTGCATTTTTCAAAATTTCTTGCAGTTGCGTTGTCATTCTGCGTAGGTGTAGACTGTTGCAGTGTCTCTAATTTACTCTGAATGTCGTCAATAAGATGATGGAAATGTGATAATTCTGATTTAGTATTCAAGCTTTCAAGCTTAGTAACTTGCTATTGAACTATAGCTAGAATATCAGTAATGCCAGGCAGTTTCGATTCCAGAGTTTCCTGTACACTTGTTAGTTCATTTCTCATAGTTGCCATAGTATCTTCTATGTGAGCTATGGTACCTTGTACCTTCCCAAAATCTTCATAAGTCTCCAACTGTAATTGATGCCGGCAACGCTCCGAGCAATAGCATTTAATTCAGAAGATGAAGGTAATTTTTTGATAAAATCTTCCAATGTCTGTAGTTTCGATTGAACTTCTGTTATAGCTGTATGCAGTTCATCTGTCTGTAATTCAGATTTGAT
This sequence comes from Lepisma saccharinum, assembly GCF_977018435.1. Taxonomy (NCBI): domain Eukaryota; kingdom Metazoa; phylum Arthropoda; class Insecta; order Zygentoma; family Lepismatidae; genus Lepisma; species Lepisma saccharinum. The sequence goes on from NC_139240.1 coordinate 12,416,926, forward strand.
ACTTTGCAATTTAGGAACTTCGAAAGATTGAAACTGTTCTTGCAATTTAGCAATACTAGCATTTACCTGCTCATATTCTTCTTGAGTTTTGATATTCTGGATGATGGTTTGCAGTTCGGTACGAATACTATTTGCCTGGTCATTTAATTGCTGTTTCAGCTGTTCGGTATTCGTTCTCTGGATTTGTCTAAATTTATCAAGTTCTCTTTTCAAGTTGGCAATATTCTCTTCTAAGTTCTGAAGATTATTTATTGAAGCTAAATTAGTATATTTCTCAAGCAAAGATTTGAGTTCTCCATCAATTTTTACTATAGGATCAATCAGTTGAGTTTGAAGATTTGTAATCTCTGCTTCAATATTTAGATTTAGCGAATTCTGTAATATGAGTAAATCTGATTTCAGTTTCTTTAGACGTACATCTAAACTAGCAATCTCGCTTGAATTATCTGGAATCTCCTGTCGCCTTCTATTACCAAATATATCCATGTTTTTTTGTTTTTTGCTTTTAAGTAATTTATCATACTCTCCAATTATCTCAGCATACAAAAATTCACCAGCTTCGACATCATAAGACGTATCAGGAAGTAATGTACTATGTTTGATTCTACTATACAAATTTCGACCTATGAGCAAAACTGCCGCATTAGGTGGTGAAATGTTTATTTGAATTTTCCCACTAACAGGTAACTTACATGATGATAAGTTATTATTAAATACAAATAAGTGCTTTCCAGTATCCTCGTCAACATGAGACCAAATACTGTTCAAGTGAACAAGAAGAAACCCTTTCAATTGATGATAAATTTCTCTAAATACATCTACAGGCTGATTATATTGTTGCTTTTTAAACCCAAAATTATTCATGACGTTTTATTTTATATTAGCTATTTTTTATTATATATAAAATATATATTTGTACTAAGTATAAAAAAAATTAATAAATACACCAAAACTCAATCTGATCGAAATTACTATGAAAAAAAAATCACTTGATACACTTTTGTTAAACTTAAAAATAATAAATAGTATGTAGCATTAAAATAAATTAAATGCTTAACTTTTAACACTGCAACAACACATCCGTACTCTTCAAACACTCTCACGATACTGACTGATCTGTAATGCGAAAACCCTTTAAGTAATCTAAGCGCGGATGAAAACATCCGAATCAGTAAGTCAATCAGAAGACACCCATTACGTCATAACCAACAACACGCTAGATACGGGTCTGCGTAATAACTTGTTGCATTGCGTGTGTGCGCGTGGGTGGGCATGGGTGTGCGTGGGTGGGCATGGGTGTGCGTGGGTGGGTATAGGTGTACGTGGGTGTAGGTGTGCGTGGGTGTAGGTGTGGGTATGCGTAGGTGTGCGTAGGTATGCGTGGGTGTTACGTACTTTAACTCGTAAGAAATTATAACACTCGTACGAAGTATGAGATGAAAAATCACAGATTTGCAATATTATAAAATCAACAAAAACATCATCAAAATAGGTTTTCCATTGTAGTTAAATTAATGAAAATAATAGGCCTCGTACCAAGTACTACTTTGAACCGCTAAAATATATGTACTTGTATACTTAAAAAAAATGGAAAAACTCACAGGTGTCTGTCAAGTAGACCGGAAGTAGACCGGAAGTGGACGGGAAGTAAATAGGTGTAGGTGGGTGTGGGTGTGTGTAGGTGGGTGTGGGTGTGGGTGAGTGTAGGTGGGTGTGGGTGTGGGTGGGTGTGGGTGTGGATGGGTGTAGGTGTGCGTGGGTGTACGCGTTACGTACTTTAACTCGAAAGAAATTATGACACTCGTACGAAGTATGAGATGAAAAATCACAGATTGGCAATAGTATAAAATCGACAAAAACATCATCAAAATAGGTTTTCCACTGTGCTAAAATTAATAAAAATAATAGGCCTCGTACCAAGTACTGATTTGAACGTATCCAATATACCTACTTCAGTAATATCATAGGTAATATAGTTTCATACGAATGAGTATTTTTTCTTTACCGACCATAACTATAATTTACTGGGAAAAGGTTGACTTTCTTTTGTTTAAAACATGTTTTTTAAAACTCATGTTTAAAACTATGTCTAAAACAAAGAAAACATGTTTTAAACAAAAAGCAGTTTGTTTTGTTCTTTTTTTAAAAAGACTCGAAATATGAAGTGATTTTTATATACACGAGTAAAAAAATAAGAAACAGCAAAAGGACAAAAAAAGTGAATTATTCATAATAATCGTTTTATGTTTGTGATTCTGATTAATTTGAGAGATTAACTATAAATCTTAGAAGAAAACATTAAAACAAGGCAGTGTCTGCTGCCACGTTCTTTTTCTGCTGGAACCTCAAAAAAGATTCGCGTGGCAGTAGGTACTAAATTTCAACTTCACATGGGAACCCTGGTGTACTTATTTTTCTATACATTACTTGCGCAAAAAGATGAGGACAACAACACGAGCTCCACGAGCTCTACATATAGTTATACTGGCTGCGAGTTCAGATGTCAGAGCCTCTAGTCTGCCAAATGATATCCAGGATGCATTAATACAGTAAGTATTAATTCATTTGTTTGTGTGGTGATAATTTGGCATGGAATAACCCATATGAATGTACATAAAATTTGTTTTAATGAAGATTTATTAATATAAGCAGTGAAAAAGCCACTAATTTTATTTTATAGCCTTTCAGAACATACTTGAAGCTTCAATTTGAAAAAAAAAATTGGCACGATTACTGCAGTGCCTGTTAGTGACAATGCAATTTTAATAACGCCAGATATTGATACAAAAAAATCAACTTTATTTACAATACAAAACTTTTTTTGACTCTGAGTGCAAGGGAATCTTGGTGACAAGTTTTTTAATGGTAGATACATATATCTATGAAATTTAGAATAACAAACGAAGTGATATATCGATTTCTCTCTCAGATATAACTTTTTCTGTTAAGCACTGCAGGGCACTATCATGACCTCGACAATGACCGATCTGTGCAAAATTCTGAAACTTTAGCCTCCTGTTTCTCAGTAACTATGAGGTGTAGAGAAGAAAAATATGCCTTGGTAGTATTAAAAAATGCACAAAGTTTCATGAAAATTTGAATCGGTGGAAGCATTTTGAATTTTTTCTGGGTGATTTAATGTGTAACCAGTCAAATGCGTAATTTAATTATATGTGTTTCTGGTAAAAAAGATAATATTAAATATTAAGAAACTGCAAAGTATTTATTTATAAAATTATGTTTCCAGTCTGCAATATTGAATTTGGAAACAAGTGGGAAAAGTGGTAGGATACTAAGTACATTGTGCACAGGTGGATGTAGATTTTTTCCCCTAAGAGGCTCAGGCATAACACTGGGAGCATAATGTGCAGAAGCACACCCAGGACACCCATTTTTCTCTCAAACGGATGCAGTAATGGCAGATTCAACTTCACCTGGGTACATTGGGGTAAGGGGCCCATGTGTGAGGGTACTATTGGTATGACCGCCATATTGGATCGAAGTCAAATTTTTGAAATGGCAAAGGGCCTTGTGATTATCAAAACACATTAGAATTTTCCAAGGAATGCAATTCTGTAATTAGTTTTGTGATAGCTGTAACGGTACAGAAGTTATTGACACTGTAAAATTGCAACCGAGTGCTGCGATACCCACCGGTATGTTCAAGAGGATGTGCTCAATGTGGTTTCCATTGTGACGAACACACACCCCTGGACTTCTTTCTATGGGGTTACTTTGAAACAGCTTGCGTATGCCAACAAAATCCGTGACGCACACCACCTTCACTACCTTATCATGTGGGCCTGTTATCAAATACTCCCACAGATGGTTATGTGGGTCCATGGAGAGTGGATCTCACGCCTGGAAGATTGTGTTCGGCACGATGGAAACAACATTGAGCACATCCTCTAGAACATACCGATGGGTAGCCCAGCACATGGTTGCTAGCTTTCAGTGTCAATAACTCTTGTACCTTTACAGCTATCACAAAACTAATTACAGAATTGGAATTGGAATTTCTTGGAAAATTCTAATGTGTTTTAATAGCCAAGATGGCGGCCATGTCCCGGAAGCATCCTCACATATGGGTCCCTTACCCTGATGTGCCCAGGTGAAGTTAGATTTGCCATTACTGCATCCGTTTCAGAAGAAAAAGGGTGTCCTGGAACTTTTGAATCACCCTGTATATTCCCATCAAGGCAATGTGACAAGGAAGTCCCTTCTAGGCACCTGGAGGCAGTTGCCCCTACTCTTTTGCCACCGTGAAATAACTGTCCTTGTCCTCCTCCCCTTCCTCAGTTTAGGCACCTAATCGCAGATACTGATCAGAAGTATTCAGATAATTCCGAGTTCCACAAATTAAAAATGTTTTCAAATTTCCTTTATTTTCTTAAACCAGAACCATTGAATAGCCAAGTTAATTAAATCATACGCATTAGCAATTATTATTACAATGGCTTAACCTCGCTACAAAGAATAGTAGTAAGGTTAAAAATAAAAAATAAAAACATTTTCACCTGGTAGCCAGTAGCTGCGATTGGGTGCCAAAACTATGGAGCAAGGACAATTTACGTTCTCTTATTAGACAAGTTTGAGCTTTTGTTCTAGGACCACTTTTATGCACAGATAGACTAATTGGGACTGGACCTACAGTTTAAAGTGGGACCCGAACCATTATATGCCTCCACCGGGTCTGGGTAGACAAGGCATAGCATTAAGAGGCCACAGTGCAGGAGCAAAGTGGAAATAGGTGTGTGTGTGGGGGGGGGGGGCAGAGGCCACGATTTTTTGTCTGGGGGCAAGCATCAGGATAAACGTACCAATAATAATAATTTTAATAATGTAATTATTGATTTGCTATATTTTACTTTGCTTTTGTACCAATTTGGCTAATTTGCGAAGATGGGAAGGAGTGATGATATGATGAAATTGATGGACAATCACAAACATCCATGCCAAAGCCGGGATTCGAACCCAGGATAAACATTATAATTATTATTATTATTATTAGTAGTAGTAGTATCGAAGACGTTATTACTCTCGTAAATTATGCAAAAAGGTGGTAGAAGTTTGTGCCATAGCATTTGTGTTCGAACAACCGATTTCAATTATTTTTTCAACACGTTCAATTTCACATAAATAATGGAAAACAAGCACACAAACTATTTTTAAAGACACAAAATGCTTGATAAATGCATTCCAAATATTATTCTTTTTTACATTAACATCTAACTTTCATGGACGATATATGTTTCACAGATATGCAACATGGAGCGAAGTGGACATAAAATCGTGTATGTATTCAAAGTTTAATTAATACATATTATATACAACATATATTATTTAAATACATTAAAAAAACAATTCATCCATTTCACAATAAACCAACAGCAAAAATTACATAAATTGTCTCTGAAATGTGCACGCTCCCTTTCCTCAAAATAATTATTCATGCATTTAAAAGAAAATCAAATAAGACAAGTCTTATTTCTCCGTCTGGTAATAATTTACAATGCATTACAAAGAACAATAACAAATTGCGAGCAAGAAAATTTTTGAATCCAATTTTTTTCCAGGCTGAAATCAATATTGAATTAATAGGGTGCAAATAATTTCACGGGACGCCAATACATTCTCTCTTTTACAACATTTGTGCCTCCCCGATGGTGTAGTGGTACCATCGTCGCCTTGTGATCAAGGGGTCTCAATACCCGGTGGAGGTAAATGGCACAGTGGTTCGGATCCCACTTTAAACTGTAGGTCCAGTCCCGATTAGCCTTTCTGTGCGTAAATCAATCAATCAATTTTACACTTTTTTTCATTTAGATCGTTCGGTGCCCAGGGTCGACTCCCGCTGCCTCCGTAGCTACGGTTCTGATCTTGATAAGACTAAGAAAAGCAGGCATTGCGAGCGAAGGGAGGAAGAAAATTTTATGGAAAGTTTCTTTATTTGCATAAAATTTGAAGGTGTGGGCGGTAATTGCCCCCTGCAGGTACATTTGGACGTCAATGTTTGCCCCCCCCAGAACTAATTTCCATCCAAGGTTGGGGGCAATGTACCTTGCCCCCCTATGGTTGCGCCATTGTGTGTGTGGAGGGGGCACTGCCCATCCAATCGCCGCCACTGCTGGTAGCCTTGCATCAATGATTGCAGACTTCTGGAGACTGCCTCTCTACGCAACAAACACATTCATTTATGCAAGGACAAAATTGAATTTTTTACAAGTTTGAAAAAATCGTCGATGTTATTTTCGTAGCATTTTATTGGTTCACATTTTAAAATTTCATGACTCGAGGGGTCCCATTCCCTGGGTACGGGTCTAGTAACATGCATAACTTTCATGTACAACATATGTTTTACACATATGCAACATAAAGCGACGTAAAATTAGAAAAATATCCGCTAACACTACGTGTACGTATTCAACGTTTCTTTAATACAGTACATATATATTCAACACATATTATTTAAAATACATTACATAATCATTTCATCCACCCAAAAATTATGCAAATTGTCTCTGAAATGCGCACACTCCTTTTCCTCAAAATAATTAATTATTCATGCATTTGAGAGAAAATCAATCAAGTAAAATCTTGCTTCTCTCTCTGGCAATTTAAAATGCATTACAGAAAACAAAGATACTGCGAGATAAGCGAGCAATAAATTTTTTAGGTCCAATTTTTAGTAAACAGGAAACAATACTGATTTAATAGCGCAAATAATTTCATGGGACACCATGGCATTCTCTTTTTTACAATTTTTTCATTTAGATCGTTCACAGTCAAGAGCCGACTCCCGTCGCCATCCTAGCTACAGTCTGAACTTGATCAGATCAAGAAAAGCAGATATTGCGAGCAAAGCGAACAAGAAAATTTTGTGAGAAGTATCTTTACTTGTATGGGGTGATTGCTCCTCTGTAGGTGCCCTTGGAAGTCAGTGTTTGAACCCCCCTTAATTGACTTCCGTCTAAGGTTAGGGGCAATGCCCCCCTGTGGAGCACATTCAGCATCATCGCGCTTAGCTCAAAGTGGCAGAAAATCGGAGTAAAATAACATCAATTTATCAAAGCCGTTTTGTAATTGTCTTCTATTTTAAAATCCACACATCCCATAGGCGTGCGCAGACCCTCTGATTAGGGGGGGGGGGAAGCCTTGATAAAAGTTCAGTCGAAAAATAAAACCTCACTTTATCTCACTGTTATTAGTTTCATTGCATTGATATATATATATATATATATATATATATATATATATATATATGCAGCAACATACGCGCACCTTAACCAATAAATAAATTGTCCCTGAAATGTGCCGCGCTAATTTTCCTCCAAACAATTGTTTTCATGCATTTAACACAAAACTGTTTAGTAGCAAGAGTCTGAAGTAAACTTCCCTCTTTGGTAATTTACAATGCATTATAGAAAACAAAAATTGCTAGCAAAGCGAGCAAAAATAAATTTAGATCCAAATTCTTGCAAACTGAAAACAATATTGATTTAACATGGCACAACAAATATCATGGGGCGCCATGGCATTCTTTTTTCAATTTTTTTCATTTAGATCGTTCGGCGCCCAGGGCCAACTCCCGGCGCCCCCTAGCTACGGCTCTGAACTTGACAAGACTGCAAGAAAAGGAGAGAATGCGAGCGAAGCGAGCAAGAAAATTTTTAGGAAATATATTTTTATTTGTATAACATTTGATATCGAGGGGAAGAATTGCCCCTCCCCCTGGAGGTGCTTTTTGCCGTCTGGAAGAAATAATGCAAGAAAAACGTGAAAACTAATTTCATCTTGAGTATCCTTTTGTTCTGCTACTCTTAGATTCTACTAGTCTTGCTTACTTTGCAATGATTGACCCCCCCCCCCTTTCCATCCAAGGTTGGGGACGGGCAATGTCCATTGCCCCCTTGAAGTTGAGCCACTGCACCCCTTCCCCCCGTTGTTGCTTTAAACTTTAATCGGCTTGAAAATACTTCATTTTCTTTAAGAGTATAATATCGTTTAATAACGGCGATAAGATTCCTCTACACTAAATTTCTAGGTGAAAGTATAATAATGTAGGGACATGGACGTCTGGAAGGGGGGCAAGGATGGCCACACCTCCCCATTAGAAATCGAATGTCAACCTTAAAAGTATATTTTTCACATGTATAATTTGATTTCAGTCACAGTAATTTACATACATTAATGCGATAGCTTGAAATTCAAGTAGTGTCTCTTGAGGGGCAACACTATTATCGGGGTAACATGCCCCCATGGAAAATTACCTTGCTTGTCCCCGTGGAAAAAAATCTGCGGACGTGCATGATTAAGGGGGGGGGGTCAATTACCGCCTGTGCACACGCCTATGCCGCCATTAGGGAACGCGAGGTCCTGTGCGAACTATATCCGCGAGGCCTTTGTGTTATGTAATGTTAAAATATGGATAACAACCGTTTCCCGTAAAATTCTTCTCTACCGCTAACCTGGTTATTAGCGTTCACAGTATCGCCGTTTAGCAGTAATAGATTTGGGAACCAGCTTTTCTTAATGACTGCTGATTGAGACCTTGTTTTAGCGATACAAGCCCTAGAAAAAAATTATGTTATCCTGTGTGTTCGCAGCCATGTATTGTAAATTTACTCTTGTTGTTGATATGTATTTTTTCTGCCAGAAAACGCACTAAGTACGGAAAGGGGAACATGACAGCAAGAGCCAGCCCCAGAGTGTGGCAACTCGGGCGCTCACCCGAAGCCCCGGCCTCCAGGGGACACCGCGCTAGATAAAAATAATAGTTTATGTGAGTTTTTTACGAGTTTATAGTATGCTGGTGTTTCCAATTAAGTAACTAATCTGATATCGCCTTAATTTGTATGTTATTTTGACAAACTAGCTACTACATAAAGATAGTGTTCCAAATGTTTGTATCAAAAATACAATAACATATATTGTTTGTTTACTTATAGAATTAAATATATGAATTTGAATTTGAATTTGAATTTAAAATTTTGGGAGCGTCAGCACTTAGGCTATTTTGCTCCCGTCACATTATACGGGGGCCAGCCCCTTATCATTACAAATAACAACTCTAGCGTTGCATAACTAAAAATGTTAAAATGTTCTGACTTCTGTTAAAAGCTGAGGCCGTAAACGGGCACTCAGCACACACAAGGACAACAAACAGGACAACACACACAAAATTATACTGGCCATAGTGCCAGTCGCCAGAGCCTCGTTAGTCTTTAGTCCAGGGTGCACTACGTGGAAGTGAGGTTGACTTTTGGGCGCCTACATGGAAGGTCACCCCCTTACACCCCAATTAAATACATGAAAGTATTATTTTATGGAAACAATGCAAATTCACCACAGTGTCAAAATTCAATGAAGAGTAAAGAAAACAATTATGTGCTTGGATATGAATAAATATTGCTACTTTTTTAGTTAAAGTAACAATATGATATTGAACTTTCCCGGTTTTGCAATTAAATATGTACTAGGGGTACAAAGTGGTGGGATCCTAATCACTGTGCCATTTTGCCTCTACCTGGTATCAAACCAGGGACCCCTTGATTACAAGGCAACGACGTACATCAGAATGAAAACGAAATGAACATGTAATAGTGTTTACATTATGATTTTATAGAACAAATGTACTTCCTGCTTTTCCTGTGAAATCAACAGTCCCTGTTGCTCATCAATAGTTACGTTTTTGTGAAGTCTAAATTCACATTCGGTTCATTTTTTAAGGCATTGAATTTGGCTTTTTTGATATTTCATGGTTTTGTAGTCGATAGCTTAAATGCCTTCCATAATCGCAGCCTTCATTTGCCAGCAGACCCCCACCCTTCTCCCCAAACAGCTTACAACGAACACAGAAAATCTTATCTTTCCTCTTCGAGCACACCAACCCTTCTGTCGACCGTCTCCCCATTTTGCATAACATGCTTATAATGTCCAGGTGAAAAGTGTAAATTATCAGCATTAATTGGGTAATCATGATTTATGATGCGAATAGGGTCCTTTTGAATGATTGAATCAAATTCGGAACTGCTTAAAACTGAGGTTCACTCACTTGGATCTAAAAGCAGAGGAGATCTGTCACCAGGCTCAGAAGGTGACATGGAGCATACCCCCCCCCCCCTCAGGTACAAGTAGTTTGGAATCTGGTTCACAGACGAGCTACATTTAAAGTCACCGCCGCCATTGATACATACGACTTGGACTATATCGCGAACACACAGGCAAATTATTGATTGCCGGCCCCTGTGGCGGAGTGGTTAGCACATCGCGCTATGACGCTAGGGGTCCCAGGTTCGATTCCTGGCCTGTACATGGATATTTGTGAGTGTTTATTCATCAATTTCATCATATCATCACTCATCCCCATCTTCGCAAATGAGCCAAAAGTGGCACAAAAGGCGAAGTAAAATAAAGCAAATCAAACTATATTTATTGCTACTTTTCTATTTTACGCCACTTGTCTGCCTCAGTTAAATCGTAACGATGAGCACGAATGACGCATATATAGAATTGAAGACTGGACACTCACAAAGGAACATCCAAGCCCACGTCAGGATTCGAGCGAGTGCATTTTTTTAGAATTAGATATGTGAATAGTAGGAATTAAAAAAATGGGATGATAAGAGTGAAGCAAACGAACTGAACTTATCTTTAATCTAGAAATTCTTCACAGTAATGCTGCTACAAGCAACTCCGTGTCGCAAGAGCCGTCTTAGGGGCACAGCCTGCCACTCAGCTTTTCTTTGGGTGACCCGTGGTGAGCGCATCAAATCCCATCGCCGCTATTTCTGGCTTTCGAGACTGGAGCCCGCTATTGCTTCTTTTCAAGTAGCTCCTTAATTGTTCTCACGATGCTGGGTTAACACCGAAATTTTGAGAGTTCGTACTGGGAATCAAACCAGGGACCACTCGCACCAAAATCTAGAGCGCTAACCAGTAGGCTTCGCGGGAGCCCTTTTCACAGTAATAGGTACGCTTAAATCGTTATCCTAATTTCATTTAATCATCATTCATCATCGTCGCCACGATCAGGCCAGAAAACAGAGAAATGCATTTTTATCCTTTGGGTGCGTATTTGCCTATTTGATTCAGAGGTTTTTGCTGGCTACAAATCCACAGCCCCTACCCATTATTCTCGAAAACAAGAGCGTTACGTGCTTTGCACTAATGGAGTATTTATTACACACTCGGTAGACGGTTTCATCTTGCCGCTGCGGTTGTAAACACGAGAGGTTGTAGTAAAGAGCTCAGCGGACCTTCAAGGCTTTGATGCCGACTCTTGTTTTCGTCTTTTCGCGGAGCGGCACACCCTGAAATTTGTTGGGCCTCAGTTTGCAGACAAATAACCATTTTATGATGCCTGTCCTCGGTCGAACATTAGGCAGGAAATCAGGGAAAGTTGGAGTCACAAATGGGTCGGTGAATTTTCACTGGTGGCCTAAAAAATCAGGAGGGAGCCCGGGGGCAATTATCCCTTTTGCTCTGAGGCCCAGTTGCCCTTATTTCGCCAACGGCGTATACAGTGCTCGAAGTGAAAATTCCTAGCTGCGAATTTTCTTGTTCGAGTTAGAGGATAGAACGAAGGATCCTCACATGGATCAACGTGAAGACAATGCAGAAGGTGGAGGAGGATGCTTATGCAAATTATCCTAGCTGGGGGATGCTTTATGATTTTTTTCTGAGCTGGGGGATAGCACCCCCTGCGTCATTTACACCCCCCTTCTTTACATACTCTTCGAGCACTGATGATCTAATAACAAAATGGTTCTTCCATTAAATTAGGCACACACAGGAGATGTACTATGTAGATTTTTCAGCGAAAAATGCAGGCTCGACCAGGACTCGAACCCGGGTCTCTGGCAATCCGTGCCATTTCTCTAGTACCACTGAACTACCGAGTGGCTTCCCCTGCATTTCCGCTGGCGCTGTTTTACCTGGTTCTTGTTTCATGAAAACGTCTCAATGAAATATGAGTGGTCTATCGGAAAGAAATGGCATCGTTAAAACTATGAATAATAATATACGTCCATTAACATCAAAATTAAACACCTTGCCCGTGCGGCAACAACTTTTTTTTGTGAGTGGCCCAGTCTTTCCAATCGGCATTTCATTGAGTGACAAATTTTCAGTGAATAAAGTCCCATCGCCGCTTTACTGTCTATCTCTCAAGACTGGAGTCCGTTGCTATTTTCTCGTAGCAGACTGCAATTGACCTTGTGGCGCTAGGTCACCATCGAAAATCTAGAGGTCCGGTTCAACCCCCAAAACTGAAATCATAAGTTTGCTTGAGTATAAAAAAAGGTAAAGTGCTCCCCTGTGCATAGCACCACGCCAAGAAGGCGTATAGGGGGTGTGGGGGTAACGCCCCACACTTTCTTGATCCGGTCGTGAGTGGGGGTGATGTGATCAGCATCACGCCCCTGACCGCCTTTTCCCCCAGGTACCCATGGTATTCGACGCTGGGTGGGCGCCGGGGCTGCTTCCAACGTTACAAAAGTTCCCGGATTTGAACCGGTCGGGGATCGAACCCGGAACCTTTAGCATGGTAGTCAGACGCGTTACCGACTGAGCCACCGCGGCTTGAGTATATAACTCACTATTTGTATAAGAAGCGTAATGTGAGCGGCTCTGACATAGACGCAGCCAGGCTTTGGGAGCTGAAGGGGCATCCACCTCAAAGTCCAAAAGAGGAGGGCTTCTGGGCTTACTACCTATTAATCACTTTCCACAAACAGTATTTATACATGTGTATTATATGTAACCTAATTGTTTCTTTTAAAAAATGTTTCGAGCCAAAAATACAAATGATCACGAGTAAAATATTTGGCTGTGTGAAGTCTCCCGAAAATTGATCCTGTCTGTGCCACTGCAAGATAAAATATTTCTAAATTCGTTATAAAGTTATTGATCAGAGATTTAGACCATCTTGATTTAGTTCCGAGTAACACTGATATATAGCCTACGTCGATGACAAAAAATGGGAAGTCAGGGTATTTGCGGTAAAAGTTAATTTGATTTAAACGGCGGGGGAAGGGGTACCTAACAATTGTTATTGTACGTCTATTTTTTTTTCACTATGGGGCCCCAATATTATACTTGAAGGGGACTCCAGGGAACTGCGCTACGCCACTGATCACTGGCATACATTCATTAGATTCAGCCAATGAATTATCCCTGCATTCAGAACACACCTTCATGTCTTAAGATAGGCTCTATTGTGCTTGAGCTAGAGCGATGGGCTCTACTGAACACAGGTGCAAGCATTCAGATATATAGCGAATGTGTAACTTATTATCATTTCATAAAGGATCAACCTCAGCCTCCACAAACCGCTGTTCATGTTATATCGCCGTCAGGTGTGCACGCGGGGGGGCAACTGACTCAAACGAATTCTTATTTTCGGAAGATGTGATCTGGTTTCGATTTCATGCGTAATATCCTTGCAAATGTTGTCGATTCAAAAAATGTTCACAACAGGCATCTTCGCTGTTCTTTGATGCAGGATTAGTTTACTAAGAAAGGCTACGAAAATCGTTGCAAATATCCTGAAGCTTAAAACCTGTGAAATGGAATTAATTTAAACTTTTTTCAACTTCCTTAATTTTATTATTGGCAAGCAGATAGTATTTTCAGTGCATTTACAACAAAATAATTAATATTTACTTGAATAGAAGCAATGCAAAATCAGCTAATGGACTGAAGCTGTAGCTAAGCGCTTTTTTTTTTAGAAAATATGACAAAAATAATCCGCGCACAAATAACTAGACGAGCAGGTCTGTAGCCAGGCAAGCCTACCCCCCCCCCCCAGGAAAGCACTGCCGTCAGCCTCCTTGACATTATGTTATTTGGTAAAACTATTATTTTGCATAATTTGTTTGCAGTGAAAAGTGAAAATGCAGACAGGAGCTATTACATTCATTCATCTAGTTTATGAGCCAAGTCTAGGTAGAAGATTTTCTAGACTTTAGAAAATATAGAAAAAGAGGTAGTATTTTCATGATATTTCTAATTTTAACTTGATGACCTCCCTCTCACACACACATTTACCTTCCTTTAATACTGTTAAACTTTCGAGAATGGACTTGGCCTAAAAAGTCCCCCCCCCCCTTTAGATCAATTCTAGCTACGGGCCTGTAGACGAGAGGTGTAAGGGGTGACACTTCCACGTAGTACACCCTGGACTGCATTTTGCAGACTTTCCAGGCTCTGGCGTCTGGACCTACGGCCAGTATAATCTTCTTAGAGCTGTTTGTGTGTGTTGTCCTGTGTTTTGTTTGACCTCATGTGAGCTGAGTTTCCCTTTACAGCCTCAGCTTTTAACCTAAATAAGAATATTTTATTCCTTCATATTATAGTTATATTACTTATATTTTAGTTATGGTAAGGGGCTAGACCCTTATAATGGCCTAAGTGCTGACGCACCCAAAATTTCTAATTCAATCAATAAACAATGAACAGACGAACTCATCTTCTCACGTTGCTTCTTGTTGCTGCCAATGAAAATATTGACTTTATTAACAGTTTCTGGGTCAGGGAATAACTTTGATCATCGAAATGTTTTCGGTAGCCTAGTACTGCATTAGTATGAGTTAGTCCCATGAACCAGTTCCTTCTCCAATAGGAATCTGGTAGATACTTACAAGAATTCGAATAGCTAGATAAATGATGGCCCCTGAACGTATATCAAAGGACACCGATTATTAAGTTGTTTCCAAAATTTAGGCCAGTACACAGAGGAAGGGCAATGGTGCCTATGGTCTCCCGTTTGAACTATGATAAATTTAAATGAGAACCTATAAAAAGCTACGATAATAACATCGACGATTTTCCAAATTTGTAAAAATTTCAATTTTGTCCTTGCATAAATGGATGTTTATTGTGTAGAGAGGCAGGCTCCAGTCCAGAAGTCTGCAATCTGCAATATTGGATAGATTTTGTTTTATAACCATTGACGCTAGGCTACCACAGACGAAATTGTTTTTTTTTTTTGTTTGTTTGATAACACATTTAGAGTTCTTTATTATAATAATAATAATTGCTACTGTGTATAATTCAATTTTTATATATATGGTGCTGATATAAGAAAATTAAAGGAAGTTTGAAAACCTTGTTAATTTGCGGAACACAGAATTATTCGAATATTTCTGAGAATTGAATGTAAACAATAAGCATGGCCTTTATCTGTAAGTAACTATTCTTATTCTTGGGATGGGAGGTGTATCGGCGAGTTGATTTTTTTCCCGTTACTTTGGACCATAATGTTGCAACTCTACAATTATTATGTATTTAGCTCTAGCTGTAATATTATCATAGCGGTAGTCACATCCAATACTAAAACAGCATTTCGCCAACCACAGTGGAGGGGTGGTTAGAACAGCGCGCTAATACGCCAGGAGCTTGTTAAGCTTAACGCCCATTCAGACGCGCCGAAACACGGAAATATTCGGCAACAGAACGTCTGTTGTCTACTCCTATTAAAATCAAATGTTGTAACGCCCACTACAGAAAAAAGGCACGGAACGGAAGCCGGAATTTCCGTGACAGAAGTAATATTTGAAATATGCCCCATTTAAAATCGATTCTCCGAGAAATCTTGATAACACGTCGATAATGTTAAGATGCGAAAAACGTTAATATACACACCAGCAGAAGCTGTGACGCGGATACAATTATTTTCCCCGCAGTTTCTAATACGCTAGATATTTAGAGATAAAAGAAATTATAACGATAAAATCTTGCTAATTATCAGGTAAATCAATTAATCATCGTAATAAGCAATAATATGCATTGGATGGTGGCTGTTCACCGGGACTTGGACGGCAGAGAGCGAAGGACTAGCCTGTTTCCCGAGAGAAGAGGCCGAGCCTCGGGTAAAGAAATATAAAAATACAACTTTGTTACCAATGGTCAGATTCAACTGAAATTAAAGACAGCCCAGCAGCAGATTATCATCGACGAAATCCCCAAAGCAGAATTTGATAGGAGATAAATTAAGCCCGATATTAAAGGTTAAACAGCTAGACTGGATAACAATAGCTACAGACTCCCTGGCACTGTCTTCGGAACGAACGTGCAGGTTACAATAGGCCCGATCTTTGGCTAACCTCTACTCGAGGTGCTGCTCGAGAAGGGTCAAAGAACTCCAAATATACGGGCGAAGATAGCAGGACAAGAGGCTACGACTTGATGACAATTTAGCAACGCTTGGACAGAGAGGGTACCGTAACAGACCTATTGAATAGCAAATAAATAGACGCGCAGAGAAGGGAAACGACCAGTTTTTACTCAGATTTTCTTCGGCGTGTTATCCTACACAATCTTCCGCGAACCACCCGCTTAAAGTATCCGCTTTGTGTGTCGCACCGTTCCGTGTTGTGTTATTTCGCACGTGTCTGTGTACTATCAAGATGGAGTAGAGACAGAGAAAGGCCCTGCTGGGGGGCGTCCGACCCAGTTGCCAATCCTTGAAGATGCGGAGATCCTATCTTATCACCCGGAAGCCATCTATTGACCACGCCGCAAACATCCACGACTTCACCACGAGGACTTCAGTCAGAGCCGACAAAGGTAAGCCGGAATGGACGTGAAAATGGATAAGCTTCGTTCGCCCCGTCGTGACATCCAATGAACTCGCTTAATTACATTAAAAATCTCGAACAGACATTGCTTATTACGGTGATTAAATTGCATCAACTATCATTTTAACATGTAAAACCGTACAGCGTTCAATTATCCATTCATCCAAAGTATTTAACATTCAGATTGTACGACGCTATAAATTGTCAATATAATTATATATCAGTGATCCTTGTTAACCTCAAAATTAACAATATATAGATTAACATTCATTCAACAACAACAACTTAAAAGGAGTAGTGTTTTATCGTACAGGTAAAGCTCCGACCGGAACATGTTTTTCCGTAAATGCAAAAGTAATATGTCAAATTAAGAACAGTTTAAATTAATGTAGCTAACTTTAAACATGCCGCCGAACTATTATTGTATTAATTACTCATGTCTATTGGATTGCCGAGAAATGAATGCGAGTGTGACTGTGAGAATGAAAGGGGCAATGATGTAATGTTTATGCATGTGCTCTTTTATAGAAATTACAGTGTATATATATAGAACTAAACCTGTGGTGTGATTTGTTCTACCCTATGTAATCTCTTGGGCTCCAACTGATGGCACTTACCCTGGGACAAAAGGTAAATAGGTTATTAATGATTGCCTTTTGTTCATTTGTTTAATTGTTTTTGTGGGTTTGACATTACCATTGTAATGTAGAACCAGAATGACGTCAGGCACGTTAAATATTCGACGTCGAGCTCAGTTAAAAGATGGCGCCCGAACATGCGACATGTAGGTTCGACGAGTAATTCCGAACATGGTGACATGTAGGTTCGACGAGTAATTCCGAACATGGTGACATGTAGGTTCGATGAGTAATTCCGAACTTGGTAACATGTAGGTTCGATGAGTAATTCCGAACATGCGACATGTAGGTTCGACGAGTAAGCCCGAACAAGCGACAAGTAGGCTAGTATATTCGATGAGTAATTCCGAACATGGTGACATGTAGGTTCGACGAGTAATTCCGAACATGCGACATGTATATTCGACGAGTAATTCCGAACATTCGACGTGTAGGTCCGAGTAGGCCCGAATATGCGATAATTAGGCCCGAGTAGGCCCGAAGTTTAAATAAGTGGCGATAGTTGGAAGGAAGTTATTAATAGTCGCAAAAATGAGTTTATTGTGCCATAATTATTCAGTTATAGAGCTATGTGCCTACATGCCTTCGACAGGAACCAAGAGATTGATAGAGGTAGAAAATCAAATATTAATCACTTATTGCAGTTAAAAAAAAAATACCACGCAGGACGCCTAGAGTATGAAGCGTTTAGTTCTTTGTGTTGCTATAATCAGTAATTTTCTAGTTTAGAGTATTTAAGTGTATTTACGCATAGTTAGCATGTGAATTGAGTATTTAATTGTTTGTGCAATATATATAGTGGGCGTGAAGTAACAATGGTTAAAGTAATTTACATAGCGAGAGATTTTGGATTTTTATGCGGCGATAAGGATAAAGCATCGATCAAGGATGGTAAGGGGGGAGACGTAAAACCCCGTAGGGTCTATTTATGAAAAGGAAAAGAGAAATTTATATCTCGCTGCGAGAACGCATCGAATCCAAGGAAGAAGAGAGAGAGAATAACGACCGAGGAGAAGGGTGATGGAGAGAATAACTCGACAAAGGAAGAAGATTGAAGAAATGGACAATCCAAAGGAAGGAGAGGAAGTGACGTTACTGGAAGGCGACCAGGGAGGAGAAAGCAACCGTGCTCCGGAGAATACCGTTATCCCTGAAAGTGAGCAACCAACGGCAGTGTTACCAACCCAAGGCACCATGGATGTTCAAGCGATAATGGCGCTCTTCACTACGATGATGAAGCAACATGAAGAAGGGAAAGAACGTCGAAAAGAGGAGAAAGAAAAGAAGAGAAAATTGGAAGAAGAAGAGAAGGAGAAGAAGAGAAAATTGGAAGAAGAAGAGAAGGAGAAGAAGAAAAAATTGGAAGAAGAAGAGAAGGAGAAGAAGAGAAAATTGGAAGAAGAAGAGAAGGAGAAAAAGAGAAAATTGGAAGAAGAAGAGAAGGAGAAGAAGAGAAAATTGGAAGAGGAAGAGAAGGAAAGACAAAAAGAATTGCGAAGAAGAGAGAAAGAACGACAACACCGAGAGATGATGGATCAGTTTCTACAAGCATTAAAAAAGAATGATGAGAAAATAGAAAAAGCCCAAGAAGAGTGTGTTGAAAGACATCGTGATAACTCGAAAGACATTGAGAACCTGGAAAAAACAGTGGAAACTGAAGTCAGGCAGATCCATGAACACCTGGCACACCTGGGAGAGAAGATAGAAGAAAAGAGGAATGACGTGGAAAGGAGAATGGAAGAGGAATTCCGAATGGTGGATCGTCGACTTGCAGCGGATTCCAGAATGGTGGAAGAAAGATTTGGACAAATCGAAACAAAGATGACCTCAGAAGAACAGCAATGGAGGAAGATAAAAAAACATGACGCAAGACT
Organism: Lepisma saccharinum; assembly: GCF_977018435.1. Classification (NCBI taxonomy): domain Eukaryota; kingdom Metazoa; phylum Arthropoda; class Insecta; order Zygentoma; family Lepismatidae; genus Lepisma; species Lepisma saccharinum. The sequence continues at coordinate 12,436,018 of NC_139240.1, forward strand.
TACGCCAAGACGTCACACGAATCAAAGAAACGATGCAGAGAGAGACTTCTTCAATCGTTATTACGTCACCACGAACAAGGAACGAGGAAGACCAGCGAGAAACAACGCCCCTGGCGACATTAGCGCAGCAACCATCTCGATCGGGGAGTCAAGCCACAGGCGATGACGTCACGGAGCAGGATAGCAGTTGCTCGCGAGTCCACTCCGTGGTACAGACCAGTGTAGCCACCTCGGAAATAGGCAGGCGTGCCATCTTCTCGAAGTTTTCACTGGACAACTTTATGATTTTCGACCAAGAGAAGACAGAAACTTTGCCATCCACGTTTCTTCAAGAATTCAAAAGAGATTGCATTTTATATGGGATTCACGAAGAGGATCACCTGAAGCTCATCCAGAAACTTCTTCGCGGTTCCGCACGCATTTGGTTAGACCACCAGGTACCAGCATTCAAGACCTTTAGCACCTTCGAAAAAGCTTTCATTGAACAATTTCAGTGCAGATCATTGGTAGAGAGGAAGGTTACCCAGTTAAGAAACAAGCGGTACGACGTCAACGGAAAGCTCACATACAAACAGTTTTTCTGGCAGAGGGTGAATGAATTCCGTTCGCTTAAGCCCGGAACCGAAGTGATAGAAATCCTCACGGCTATCAGAGCTATGTACCCGAGCTACGTACAGAGACAGCTTACAGGAGATGTGTTAGAAAATTTTGACCGAATGTCGCTTATCCTTGAAGACATGGATTTGCTGAAGGAGAACGAAAAACATCGATGGGAAGATCAATCAAGCAGAAGAGGGAATAATAATTTTGATAGGAAAAGAGTTGAAAATTTTCCACGAGTGCGAATGGCGACTACACGTAATACATACAATGGACGTCGACAACAATTCAATCGACAAGAACAATCGCAGTACAGTCCTCCAAGACAGCGAGACAGGGATACCAAACGCTCGAATCGAGGAAACTACCGTGGAGGCAGACAGAACGCAAACGCAGGTTACCGAGGGCGTGGCGACATGCGATTTTCACGCGGGGAGGAAGACAATCGTATGGAAGAAGGCAGAACACAAGCTATTCATTTAGTAAGAACCGCCTACAACAATGAGAAGCAAGAGACTGACGAACAATGGCCTCAACCATCAACGAGTAGGGGACTCAATCCCAACGCGCCAGATTACCAGTCGAGCCTTTAAACTTGTAAATTATTCCGCATACTAGTGTAAATAATTTAACACGATTATGATATTATTATTATTATTAATATTCTGAGAACTTATATATATATATATATATCTATATACATATCAATATCTGAGCATATATCATGTTATGTTTATGCCAACATTAATAACGTATTATTTATATTCTTATTACCCAGAATAGATATTATTTAGTAAAGAAACATGTATTTTAAATGGTTTGAATTGATGATAAGAAATATTTTATGTATTAACTCAATAATTCTGAACTATATCTCAAAGAGTGAATTTTCATCATAACTTAGAGTGTGAAGGTAGTAAGTTTACATATGTATATGCATACATAATAGGATAATTCTCGTAAGTGTTAGCAAGGTGTTTGTTAAATGATCAATGTTACAGACTCAAGAACTGAAAATGAATGTTGAGTAATCCTGCAATTTTATGTTTGGTTAATATTAAAGGTAATGATGTAAAATTAATTGAAAAGTGCAATTTAGTCTATAGAGAAAGACAACTATATATTCCAGGGTTCGAGTCCCTATTCGAGCGCCTATGTGTAACAATTAGGCAAGATTTAACGTTAATTATTAATTGTGTTTTGATGAATTTCTCCTTCGCATATAATCTTAAGCTCAGAAAAAATTCATGTGTAAGGAGAGGGGAATGTTATAACGATAAAATCTTGCTAATTATCAGGTAAATCAATTAATCATCGTAATAAGCAATAATATGCATTGGATGGTGGCTGTTCACCGGGACTTGGACGGCAGAGAGCGAAGGACTAGCCTGTTTCCCGAGAGAAGAGGCCGAGCCTCGGGTAAAGAAATATAAAAATACAACTTTGTTACCAATGGTCAGATTCAACTGAAATTAAAGACAGCCCAGCAGCAGATTATCATCGACGAAATCCCCAAAGCAGAATTTGATAGGAGATAAATTAAGCCCGATATTAAAGGTTAAACAGCTAGACTGGATAACAATAGCTACAGACTCCCTGGCACTGTCTTCGGAACGAACGTGCAGGTTACAATAGGCCCGATCTTTGGCTAACCTCTACTCGAGGTGCTGCTCGAGAAGGGTCAAAGAACTCCAAATATACGGGCGAAGATAGCAGGACAAGAGGCTACGACTTGATGACAATTTAGCAACGCTTGGACAGAGAGGGTACCGTAACAGACCTATTGAATAGCAAATAAATAGACGCGCAGAGAAGGGAAACGACCAGTTTTTACTCAGATTTTCTTCGGCGTGTTATCCTACACAATCTTCCGCGAACCACCCGCTTAAAGTATCCGCTTTGTGTGTCGCACCGTTCCGTGTTGTGTTATTTCGCACGTGTCTGTGTACTATCAAGATGGAGTAGAGACAGAGAAAGGCCCTGCTGGGGGGCGTCCGACCCAGTTGCCAATCCTTGAAGATGCGGAGATCCTATCTTATCACCCGGAAGCCATCTATTGACCACGCCGCAAACATCCACGACTTCACCACGAGGACTTCAGTCAGAGCCGACAAAGGTAAGCCGGAATGGACGTGAAAATGGATAAGCTTCGTTCGCCCCGTCGTGACATCCAATGAACTCGCTTAATTACATTAAAAATCTCGAACAGACATTGCTTATTACGGTGATTAAATTGCATCAACTATCATTTTAACATGTAAAACCGTACAGCGTTCAATTATCCATTCATCCAAAGTATTTAACATTCAGATTGTACGACGCTATAAATTGTCAATATAATTATATATCAGTGATCCTTGTTAACCTCAAAATTAACAATATATAGATTAACATTCATTCAACAACAACAACTTAAAAGGAGTAGTGTTTTATCGTACAGGTAAAGCTCCGACCGGAACATGTTTTTCCGTAAATGCAAAAGTAATATGTCAAATTAAGAACAGTTTAAATTAATGTAGCTAACTTTAAACATGCCGCCGAACTATTATTGTATTAATTACTCATGTCTATTGGATTGCCGAGAAATGAATGCGAGTGTGACTGTGAGATTGAAAGGGGCAATGATGTAATGTTTATGCATGTGCTCTTTTATAGAAATTACAGTGTATATATATAGAACTAAACCTGTGGTGTGATTTGTTCTACCCTATGTAATCTCTTGGGCTCCAACTGATGGCACTTACCCTGGGACAAAAGGTAAATAGGTTATTAATGATTGCCTTTTGTTCATTTGTTTAATTGTTTTTGTGGGTTTGACATTACCATTGTAATGTAGAACCAGAATGACGTCAGGCACGTTAAATATTCGACGTCGAGCTCAGTTAAAAAATGCAACGAACAATATCACTGATACGCGAGAAAAGTCGAATCGAATAGGTCATTTGGCAAAATACTGTGTTGTTAATTAATTTATTGGTCTCAATTATTTGTCCGACATTCGACAAATTGGAACTCCTTGAGTATGTATTAAACTATTTCTTCAATTGCTGTATCAATAATGCTTCACTATAACGGTCAAATATTGAGTGACAAGTAATTAATCTAATTGCCCGTTAGTAGGAATTAATTGCAATTGGTATTATTAAAATCCGTCGCGAATACAGGTGTCTAGCGAACTGCCTTAGCCAACACTAGCTTGCTCAACCACCGTTTTTCGCCCGAATTCGGATTTACATGCATTCTTATGGGAATAACAAGAAAAATGCAACTTCTAAACCAATGGACCGAATTTGATGAGATTTCAACCAGCGGAAGACCACATCATGAAAGTACTGATTCCAAGATTTGAGCCTAATCAGAACAGAACTACGGGAGTTATGAATTATTAAAGATTCATCGCTGAATTGAAAGGGAGAAGCTACCCTACTGAGATGTCCTTGCTTTTCGTGACTGACTACAATGGAGAAAGAGTTAGCCTAATCTCTGCGCGAGGGGCTGCTACCAAAGGTTAAGGACCGGAGTGAGCATTGACCAGGATAGGAGGACAACGGTCAAAGCACCAGAAACAATAAACAAGCACCTGATCATAGAGGGTAGCGCGTCACTACGTTCAAATCTGGAATAAAAGGGATGATTTGAAACAGTTTTGCACAGTTTTGCCTACAATCGCCACCGGAGTGTGAGCTACGCGCGACCGAGCTGCGAGTTGCAAGCAGACTCGAGGTCTGGATTTGTTTTTCCTCGAGTGAGTGTTTCAGAGCCATGGAGTAGAGCAGAATAGAACCAGGGGGTCGTTACTCCCCCTTGCCGTCAACGCATCCGTGCACATACGTGTGGTTATGTGAGAATAACGCCAGACACGTCCACCCGTGTCAATCGTCCGAAACAACGTCCTAAGTAGTGAAAGTTGATAATATTTGATATCCATGTGAAACCGCGAATGGCTCATCGCGTATGTTCGTCTCATCGCCCAAGTGCCGTATCTGTACTTACGAGTGACCGCGAAGAACTGACCTATTATTGCGCAAGTTGTCGTATGGAGTCGACAGTGAACGAGTGAAGCCAGGATCCGATGAGGCCAGATGGAGCTGCCGACTGATCCACTTTCGCCAACCAGGGTAACCGCGAGGTGCAACGATGGAGTGTGGGGAGGCCTTCCAAAACTGTAGGACCACTTTCACCCAACCCAGGTCAGAGGGAATGCAGCGAAGGTAAGATCCAACCATGTGCGGGTGTGAGAAAGATGACGACTATCTACCGCGAATCTGCGTGAATCAAATCATTGCTTAACTTAAATCAGTGCTATGGCATCCCTAGGCATCTGTTTTCCGGCGGAGTAATCAAATGTTAAAGATGAGAGTTAATGTTAGCCGCAAACGATAGTTCATGAAATATATTTATACCTTCGGAAAAGATAGAAGGAGTTCGCACAAGGAACAATTATTCACTTTATGCTTAAAATCCTAAACGATAAATTGTAAAAGGCAATGTAGCCAGACATAACAAGAGTATGGTCAAAGTAGTAATTAATCTAGCCTTTGTAATTGTCATATTGTCGCCATATGCCATGGAATGAGAGTATGAATGTGAGATCGAGTGAAAGAGGGCAAGATGTACTGTGTTTTTATCTGTGCTTTAATATATGTGTATATTCAGAAACACCGTAGTATTATGTAACGTCATTTCAGGTATTTAAAATCAAATCCTCCTAGGTTTATTCTTGGTAACACCGACTGTTAGGCACTTATCCTGACCGTATTATATTTCATGTAATGTTTAATTCGCCCAGCAGGTGAGGCGAGAGATTCTTCGTTGTTGCGTTGCTAAGCTCAGCTCAGTTGAGTTAGTTGAGTTAATTAGTTTATTTATTAAATTAGCAGCCCGTGATAAACTTGAGTATGTATTAAACTATTTCTTCAATTGCTGTATCAATAATGCTTCACATTAATTTTTATATCAATTTTGCAGTTGGGAGTTTTGTACACTGTACTTCACCTTTGCTGGAAAATTACATCTCGTGTGAATCTTCGCAGTAGTTTCGTGCGTACGTAAGCAGCCTATTTTCCATCAAGGATATCTTGCTAAACAACAGCAAAAGCAAATCACACGAAAATTCACGTGATATTCCTTCGATAACATCCCTTCCAGACAGCCAAAGAATAAAACAAAATTTAGCACAGAAAAACTAATCGAAACTGGGTTTGCAAACCGACCACGTTAATACTACACCATTTGGGACGCCCTCAAAGCATAAAGTATGGAGATAGAGATTATGAGCAAATTTACACTAATGGAGATAAAAAATAAATATATGTTATAGGAGATATCTCTCTCCCCCCCTCTCTCTCTCTCTCTCACACACACACACACACATATATAGGCTATATATATATATATATATATATATATATACACACATATATATATACATATATATATATATACATATACATACATACACACACACACACACACATATATAGGCTATATATATATATATATACACATATATATATACATATATATATATACATATACATACATACACACACACACATACATACATACATACATACATACATACCTGTGCAGGGCCTCCCCCATGGCGCAGTGGTAGCGTCATTACCTTGTAATCGAGGGGTCCCGGGTTCGATACCCGGTGGAGGCACAAGTGGTTCGGATCCCACTTTAAACTGTAGGTCCAGTCCCGATTAGCCTTACTGTGCATAAAGTGGACTTAAAACACCAACTCAAACTCAAACTCAATACATACCTGTGCAGGTCCTTCCTTCTGTCTGAGACAGTTTTGCCCTGGAAAGTGAATTTTCAACTTTCATTCTTTCCTTTTCAAATCACTGTTTATTCAAGTATTGTAGAACTTCTGCTTCTCAATAACTATTACCGCTGTCATCTTGTAATCAAATGGTCAAGGTTCGATTTCCAGTGGAGGTGCATGGCACAGTGAAGAGGGTCACACTTTAAAACGTAAGTCCAGTCTCGATTAGCTTATCTATCTGAACGTCAAATTGGCCTAAAACGAATTGTGCCAAGTTTTTTTCTTTTAAAAAAAGAACGCTATGTAGAATGGTTGCGTCTAATGTGTAGAAAGTCTGCAGATTATATTTCCAATATTACACCGTGTAATATTCTTGGATTGTGCATATTCTGTGCCCTCCCAGAAAATAATTCTGGATCCGTCTATGAGTGCAATATTCCACTTCACGACTGTTTCATGCAATCGATGTTTCTTTTGGGAGACAAGGAATACAGAAGGATCGTTATAACTTGAGCCCAGGCTTTTAGGATTTTATGGACATCATTTTAGGCTTTATAAAGTGATGATTTAGCCTTTTTAGGATTTTTTACCTACCCGTATTTTTATTGAAATTAATCACAAATCTTTGCATTTACATCAGCATCAATACTGCAAACACATTTACCTTCACATATTACATGTTTACTAACCTTAAAGCATACAAAAACACAGTTTTTAGAAAATACAGAAAATAATAAAAATTTAAAACGTGTCATGGTTAGGATATTTCTTTTGTAATTCCAACTTTGCTTTCCTTTTTTCTCATGCTCTTTCCCTTCTCACATTTCCATTCCCCCTTTTGTGTGTGTGTGAGAGAGAGAGGGGGGGAGAGAATAACTTTTCATATTGCCCTACAGTTAACAATGTGTTCACTCTGATGAAACAAAACAAGGTTTCAGCATTTTAATTTTTTTTACATTTATTTAGCTGAAAAGTTCAATTTAGGCTTTTTTAGGATCTTAACTCCTCTTAGCAGTTTTTAGGACCTATGGGATTCATGTATTTCATTAAGAAATGGCTAAAACGAAAATATATGTTAGAATAATGACGTTACGAAGTAAGGAATAAAATAGGTTAAAACCTGAGAATCCGAGCCCTGGTTATAACACTATACTCGTAGATATTAATCCAGATTAAAATCCCTTGATAGTACAAGACTTCTCAATGTTATATTCAGGCACGTAGCCAGGGGAGCTCGGGTGCTAACCCCCCCCGAAATACTACAAACATATAATTTAATATTGTATGGACGGTAATTATTCTTTCTTCATTAGCAAGATTAAACATATTGTAGAATAAGTTGTAATATACTGAGAAATTCGTTTGCAGGGTTTCTATCCCCCTGCTAAGAAATAAGCCCCCTGAAATAAAATTCTGGCTACGTTCCTAGGTATATTCGAATTCTTCCTGGATCGCTAAATAGACCTATAGCCCTCCCCAATCACTCCCTACCAGAATATCCCAATATAACTTAAAAGACTTAAGATTGATCAACGGTTGGATATTGTTCCATCCCCTCGCAACACAAAATTCAGCTGACAATTTAAAATTTAATGTGTCAGATCTGGATTTTATACCACACCCCACCCAACCGCCACCAAACAGGAAAAGAAATGTATTAACCGCTTATAATTTCCCGGGCAGTCAGTCTACTGTGCGACGCGTGACGCAGGATAGGGTGTCGCAGTTCCGAAATGCAATATTATCCAGCTGTTTATTCATTAATTTATTTCTTGTGCAATCGTGATCAGAGTCAAATAAAAATATTGATAGGTTGATTTTTTTTTATTTTACTTCGCTTTCTATCAGTTTTCGCAAATCGTGGAGATGATGAGTGATGATATGATGATGGTCAAATTATGAAAGGGCACTCACAAAGAATACCCATGCTCAAGCGGCCGGTGTTCGAACCCAGGGGTCGACTACATTAAAAAGGAAACCTGTTTCAAGCGGGTACAACAAGACATGACACAATATATATGATGCTATGAAAACATGTGAAAAGAACGTTTCCTCCGTAACACAGTTGAATTTCTTGATTCCGAAAAATGTGCTACCAGCAGCGTTGCCAGGTCAGATTTTTAAAAATCGAGAGATCGTCCCCTGAAAAATCAGGAGATCTGCTTAAAAAATCAGAAGAACTAATAATAGCGGATTATCAACGTTCTGGGGGGGGGAGGTAGTGTGGGAAAAGCATTCCACTCTTATTATTGAACGTTAATTATTAATTTTAGAAGTCAAAAGATAAATTTATTAATGTTATGTTAATACAAATTTTATTATGAATTTGCACTTCAAGGGGTACGATAACACCACCACCTTAATTCACCAAAGGTAAAGGTAAAGTTTTCCCCAACCAGTGGTGATGATCGGGTGCCAAAACTGAGGGGGGTGCAAGGATGCACCCCCCTAATCGCCGACACTGCCCCTACACATTGCAAAAAGCAGTGACATTACTGGAAAAAATGCGACCTCGATTTTCTGTTCATCTCTCACAAATATTCTAAAATAAGTTGTGACTGTGCGTGGATTTACGTACTTGGCGTTTAAAAGTTTATGGAAACATTTCGTGATTTTTGTATTAACTAGGACTAGAGCTTCAGCCACTACGCATTCAGGGATATATTTTTTAAATATTCTACCTGATAACACCATAGATTGCTTTTCTTTAAAACTAGCCAAAGTTACAGGATATAAGAAAGACCACACTTTTTTTAACAACACATTCAAAGCATGGTAATGGAGAAGGGCTATCATGCCTGAACCCCCGAAATATCCCAGTCCCAGGCCGGGATTCGAACCCGGGGCCCAGTATCAGACAAGTCGCAGATTTATTCTTCTACCGTCACAGTATTGACTGAGTATAAAGGGACATAAGAGCAATTGTAGTAGTAGTTACCCTCAGAAATAGCTTTAAAAAAAACAACGCTATGAAAACATGAACTATTATTTCTAAGTTAAGAGATGATTAAGGAAAAATAAAACTGCGACGTATAAGTCTGCAACAGCAGTCTACTAAGCCGACCTCCGTGGCTGAGTGGCTAGCACAGAGCTATGACATCAGGGATCCCGTCTCGGGATCGAATCTCGACCAGGGCATGGTTGTCCCTACATCAATTTCATCATATCATCACTCATCCTCGTCTTCGCGATTAGCCAAAAGTGGCAGAAATGCGAAGTAAAATAAACCAAATCAATCAATCGACAGTTTACTAAGAGCTTTTGTAACCATAACCTTTGGCTGCATTCGTAATGTGGACTCCCTTTTGTTTATCAGAGTTAAAAACCTGAACCTGTATCTAGTATTTGCAATAAACACTACCATAACACTGAATACTTGTTCCTATGTGTGGGTGGCAACATTGGTATTTTGTTGTTACCAGTTTCCTTCCCTTTGACAAAAACCTCAATAGGGAAAATTAGGACACCCGCCTTGGAGTTCCCAATGCACAAAGGGCTCAAGAAGCCGCACGTCTTTCCCAGTGTCATCAAGCCTGGTATGACCATCCTCCCCCACCTCTCTCTCTCTCTCTCTCTCTCTCTCTCTCTCTCTGCGCAATATTCATGGGTCTTTGCATTCCATCAGCTGAATATGTAAATTTTAAATCAAGTTTCGATTTTTTAAAATAATTGTTCATTATAAATATTTTACGAAGCAAAAAGTCAGATTTCCACATTTTCCTGAAACTTGTCAGGAGATCAGTAGATCGTGCTGAAAATCAGGAAATCTCCTGCGAAATCAGTAGACCTGGCAACACTGGCTACCAGTCAAATTCGCTCACAAGGAACAGGGAGGGACACATCTGTTGTTTGTTACCTTACTTTTTCTACAGACATCCTGACGTAAACCTAAGAGAATAGTCGTAGTCCCCCTTCCCAGGCAGGCGGCAAACACGTCAAGGGACCGTGCTGGAGGTACCGTAATATTGTCCTTTCCTTTGTATTGAAGCTTAGACGCCACATTTGAGGGTTTCCAGCCCCTCACGACCTTGGAAACAACGCCGGCAGGCGTAGGCGTGTGCAGAACCTCTGATTAGGGGAGGGGGCAAAAGCCTTGATGAAAGTTCACTCGGGAAAGAAAAAACTCATTTTATCTCACCCTTTTAGTTTCATTGCATTGATGGGTATATGTATAGATACATACATACATACATACATATGATATGCAGAGGCACCATAACGCATAAATAAATTGTCTCTGAAATGTGCCGCTCTCCTTTTCCTCCAAACAATTAAACTGTTTAGCAGAAAGCGTCTGAAGTGCTTAGCAGTGGCGTACGCAAGGGGGGGGGTTATGGGGTTTAAACCCCCCTTGAGCTTGTGAAATATTATGAAAAATGCTGTGGAAAAAAAATTAAAAAATGGCCAATTTTTCACAGTCAAAGATCTGGAACAATAATATTACTATTACTACTTCTACTACTACTACTACTACTACTACTACTACTAATAATAATAATAATAATAATAATTTGAATTATTATTTCCATGCAGCATGGAGAAAAGCACAGCATTCCAAACACACGCGTCTTTCAGAGTGATGCCTTGAAAATAAACACGAGTTTATGGGGTTAGGTTAGGGTGACTATGATTTAAAAGAGAAAAAAGTTGTTTTGTATCTCAGTTGCAACAATGTTCAATACACTGTCGTATTTCTTTTTTCGGGAGGGGCTGGAATAGTAAATGTGGATAGCACATGGCTTCGTTTTGGAGGGCAGGATGCATAATAAAATATTTCGTATTTTTGGAGCATTTCAGTCTATTAAAATTGTATTCAAAGACAAAAATGGTAAACGGGATTCACTTTAAAATTGGTTTCGCATTTACACATTTTGATTTTTTAAAGTTCTTATCGGATTTTTATTTGAAAATTCTGATTCTCTCAAAATTTCGGTAGGGGCTGGAACACCATCTATTAACTATTACAAAATGTTTTGTTGGTAAGAACAGCGAGACAATCCAGACGTGAATTATCGGGGACATTTATGTGGGGAAGAAGCCGGAAAAATTTCGACTAATTCCGGGAATCGAACCCGGGTCGCCCGCGTGGTTGTCAGACGCTCTACCGACCAGACTACTGCAGCTCCTTGGATGAGTTCCATACTTTGATTATTTCAATTTATTTTAATAGATTTTCTTGTTGTTATGGATTTTCTTCACCCTTGAAATGTCTCACCTCGTTGACCAGACAATTATTTCGTAACAAAGAAACAAAAAAATGCTCCCAGGATTTGATAAAAATCGAATGACTAGAAAGTAATTTCGTTCTAATGTTTTCATAAATACTATATTTATGTAGATCTCTACTACTTAATAGTAGTGGTAGTGGTATTAGTAGTATTATTAGTATTAATTTAGCTAATTAATTAATTATAAGTATTATTAATTAATTGTGATTATTATTATATAATTAAAGTATAATAAAACAATGGTAATGTGAATTTGGAAAAAAAAGTTTTAGAAATAACACCCCCCTTGATGAAATCCGGCGTACGCTACTGGTGCTTTGTAGTTATAATTTCTCTCTCTGGTAATTTACAATGCATTACAGAAAACAATAAAACTGCAAGCGAAGCGAGGAAGAAATTTTTTAGATCGAAGTATTTGCAAACTGAGAACAATATTGATTTTATGGCACCAAAAATTTGACAGGGCGTCATGGCATTCCCTTTTGGAGTTTTTTTTTTTCATTTAGATTGTTCTGCGTTCCCTAGCTACGGCTCTGAACTTGACAAGACTGTAAGAAAAGCAGTATTGCATAACGAAGCGAGCAAGAAGATTTTACGTAATGTATTTTTATTTATATAAAATTTGATATCGAGTGGAGCAATTTCCCCTTTGTGCTCCCCTGCAGCTGCTCTTGGCCGTCTGGAAGAAATAATGCAAGAATGACGTGAAAACTAATTCCATCTTGAGTATCCTTTTGTCCTGCTACTCATAGATTCTACTAGTCTTGCTTTCTTTTACCTCAATGTTTGCCCCCCCCCCCCTGCCCCCTAGAATTGTCTCTCCACTTATCGATAATTTTAGGATTAAGGATTAATTGTTCTTTGCAATCAAGGAGCATACCATAGAGGATATGAGCATTATCCGGATGCAAATAATTGAGCCCAGCTTTAACAAATAATCCGCCAAGGTTGGGGAGGGGCATTGCCCATTGCACCCTGTGGTTGCGCCAATGCACCGCTTCCCCCGCAGTTGCTTTGAACTTCAATGGGCTTGAAAATACTTGATTTTCTTTAAGAGTATAACATCGTTTAATAACGGCGATAAGATTCCTCTACAGTAAATTTCTAGGTGAAAGTATAATAATGTAGGAACATGGACGTCTGGAAGGGGAGGGCAAGGATGGCCACACCTCCCTCTTAGAAATTGAATGTCAACCTAAAATAATATATTTCACACGTATAATTTGATTTCAGTCATAGTAATTTACATTAATGCGATAATTTCAAATTCAAGTGGTGTTTTTTTAGTGGGCAACACTATTATCGGGGTAATATACCCCATGGAGGCGGAACGTGCCCATCCTTGAGGGGTTGTCGTGAGCTACTTCTTCTTCTTGCTCATATATTGATGAATAATTTACACAGCTTGAATGGAAGGAAGGAAGGAATAAAGGGAGCAGAGGGGTGACCGCACTCCCCACTCTATCAAACAAAATGTAATATTTCAGGATGTTTGGACTATGTTTCACAAGACACTTCCACGTACAATCCCTATACGATAGAAGAAATATACATAAGTTGCTATTTTTACATAAACTTCTAAACAACTCATTAGACTCCTCTCAACTGCTCAGAGAGCTGTTTCAAGTACCGAGAGCTCTAACAAAGCCAGCCAATGTGGCACAGTCAACGGCAAAGATAATGGTAGGCAAATTGTGCACCACTACTTTCATTACTTATTTATTGTACATCCTGTGTTGTTTTAAGGAATGAATATGAATATATGAATATGAATTTTAAATTTTGGGAGCGTCAGCACTTGGGCTATTTTGCTCCCGTCATATTTTGCAGCCCCTTACCATTACAAATAACAACTCTAACGTTGCATAACTAAAAATCTTAAAATCTTCTGACTTCTGTTAAAAGCTGAAACTGTAAAGGGGCACTCAGCACACACAAGGACAAAAAACAGGACAATACACACAAAATTATACTGGCCATAGTGCCAGTCGCCAGAGCCTCGTTAGTCTTTAGTCCAGGGTGCACTACGTGGAAGTGAGGTTGACTTTTGGGCGCCTACGTGGAAGGTACCCCTTACACCCCTTTTAAGGAATGAAACTATGTTGGTTCGAAGCAGGCGTTGTTATCTGCTTATTGACAATTATTTCAATTCATTGTCATCACATTGTGTAATACAGACCGAATGAAAATGGTGGTGGACAATTCGCCTATTGTTTCTTTCGACGCTGGGTGTACAACGAAATTGCAAAATCATATAATAAAGTGGACATCTTTCAAAGCTTACGAAAGTTCAAAAGGGAAATCGAAACAAGATTTGACGTTATTTAGCAGTTCAGTCGTATTCTATGTACGTACATAGGCTACTTGGTTTGTTCAGGTGTAGGAATTGATGTTAAGGACCATTTTTTTGCTATAAACTATCATTATTTCTATACCTCATCATTGATATGTAATGTATAGCTTATACGTTTTTCTTTGGTTGTTTTGTTTTTCTCTGTTTCTACAGGGTAAGTCAAAATGATGGACCCGATTTCAGATATTTATTCTGTGAAATATAATAAACAAATGCTATCGTGGGACAAGTGCTAAGAAAGGTAAGCTGTCAAAGTTTTTTTCAAACAAATCATAAGTGATCTATGTGAGCACCTTGCGTAACACGGCACACATCAAGCCGATAGTCTATCTCCTGCCAAACCTTGTGTAGCATGTTGCGGTCAATATCAGCAATGGCTGCTGTAATGCGGGCACGCAGGTCATCCAATGTTGTTGGAAGTGGTGGTACGTAAACATGATCCTTGACAAAACCACACATGAAGAAATCGCATGGTAATGCGCAGGGGCACCATCCAATTGGAGAATGAAATCTGCGCTATCCTCTGCAAGCTGTGGAAGGAGCCATAGTTGCAGCATATCAAGGAAAGCAAGTCCTGTCACAGTACGTTCATGGAAGAAAAAGTCCCATAAATCTTTTCATGGGAAATGGCAGAAAAGGCATTTACTTTGGGAGAATCGCGTTCGTGTTCCAGAAATTCATGGCAGTTAGCAGTTCCCCAAATCCTTACGTTGTGTCTATTCACTTTCCCTGAAAGGTGAAAAGTTGCTACATCACTGTAAATTAACCTCTCAGAGAACCTTTTCGTTTCCATTAATGCGAGGAAATCAGCACAGAAGGACGCGAGCAAAGCATAATCAGAATCTTTTAAGGCTTGAACTAGTTGCAAGCGGTAGGGTTTCATTTGTAAACGTTTCCGCAGAACCCGCCAGACAGTTTTCTGTGGAAGTTGAAGTTCTCTCGCTGTTTGGTAGGTGGACTTCTGTGGACTCCGCACGAAACATGTCCGCACTCGTTCCACTGTCTCTTTCCCAGTCGACGGACGGCCAGTCGATTTTCGTTTACAGATGCAGTCCGAATCTCTGAAATGTTCATACCACTTACGAATGGCCTTCCCCGTATGTGGTTCTCTCCGATATTTGGTACGGAAATGCCCTTGCACACTAATAACAGACTTGTTCACATGATAATCAATCACATAGAAAGATCTCTGTTCTCCAGTCAACGCCATTTTCCTGCTCGCTGCTGACTCCTAGCGGTAGAAAGTGGAAACACTGCGTGGAAACTAAACTTTGAAAGTTAACCTTTCGAAGCGCATGTCTCACACTTACATATGTTTATTAGATTTCACAGAATAAATTTCTGTAATTGGGTCCATCATTTTGACTTACCCTGTATTCTTGTCATATCATGTGTAAGATTTAACCTCACTTGTCAGGTTTCTAGTTTCTATTTCTTTTTCACATTACTTTTTATATTACATTTTGTGTAACTTCAACACCAGTGGCGTGCCCAGGATTTTCGAAAGGGAGGGGTTACGTACACTATTTTTGGTAGTCATCCCTGATTTTTCCATCTTTTCCTACATTTGACGTTCTTTTTTTTAGGAATACTGGGCCAAAGGGGGGAAGGGTTATAACCCCCACCAACCCCCCCTTGGGCACGCCACTGTTCAACACATATTATCATACAGTCGGATCCATGAGTATTACCGTGCAAATTGTCCACGACTATTTTCATTAACTTTTTTCTTACATTCTATCTGTTTTTAAGCGATGGATTTTTATGTATGCTGGTGTAGAAGTTATCAACATCTTGTTTTGAGTTTTCCTTGAATTCTTGAAGCTCTTATCGGGTCAAATAAAGTTCACGAACATGGTGATGGACAATTTGCACGGTAATACTCATGGATCCCACTGTACCTCATCAATTTTATTGATTGCATACTCTGTGTAACAAGCAATGTGATAATTACAAGACACTGTAAATGGGCATTTGCCTGTAGTGTCATGTCTTTAAATAAATAAATATACAATACAGGGGCCTTCCCGATGGCACAGTGGTAGCGTCGTCGCCTTGTAAACAAGGTGTCCTGGGTTCGATACCCGATGGAGGCACATAGTGGTTCGATTCCCACTTTAAACTGTATGTCCAGTCCCAATTAGCCTTACTGTGCATGAAGTGGACTTAAAACACCAACTCAAACAAACATTACAATACAAGCGAATATTTTAAATGGGAAATGGAATTAAATGTGTTACTTCTGCCCCAGCCTGACGCCATATTGTTTGCGGGCTTGCGGCTACTAACCACGACACCGGAAAATGATCATAACTATCTTAACAAATACATAAAATGATTCATTGGTTTGCTCTATTTTACTTCACTTTTTGTGCCACTTTTTGCGAAGATGGGGATGAGTGATGATGAAATTGATGAATGAACACTAACAAACATCCATGCCCAGGCCGGGATTCGAACCCGGGACCCCTGGCGTCGTAGCGCGACATGAAATGATGCTATTGCAATGATACGCACAAACCTGGATCAGACGGCATCGAGAAAGCACTATTAAACAATAACGGAGTGATTTAGGTTTTTACTTACATGTTGAAATTTGGATAAAATGCGCGTCATAGCCACAGTAATCATGACGTAAGCAACGCCGCCACATAAGACACTCACAACTGAGCGAGAGGAGCACAGTAACGTATGCTGCAATTGTCCCCGTTCTGCACTACACTCTGGACTGTATTTTGCAGACTAACGAGGCTCTGGCACCTTGACCTGTAGCTAGGATAATCATCCTTGGGACTCATGTTGTGTTGTTTATTTGTGTTGGTGATTGTCCTTTCACCTATTTTTATTTAATTCATCCTCATTTAATTTTTGCAGTTACTAATAATTATTTGCACAGTTGGAATATGGCAAACATTGTTTCACTCTCACAGACACACCACTTTGTGTGCCATTTCAATATTATCCTTAGTAAAGTATATTTGGAAGCAAAACTAATTGCTAGAGGCACATATTTTTGGTAAATAAAAAGGTAAAATTTCGGTACAAAAACTGGGTCAATTTCGGGTTCAAAAGCAGTAAATAAAATAAAATATCGGTGTTATAGCGGTGAAAAAATGGATGAAAAGTGGTATATAAAAAGACATATTGGTTTTAAAATTGTGAAAATAATCCTAAATTTGATTTAAAAACTACACTTATTCCACAGAATTAACATTTCACTTCTAATAGCACATTTATGTAGTTATCAGAGTATTAAGTTTATTTCTGTGTAAAGGAGTCCATTTTTGCTTCTCCAATATTAACAGCAGAATTAATCAATTTTCCGGGAATTGCATAACTCTCAGGATAATTCAGACCTCGGAAGGTGTCGCGTCGGTGAATAAACCCTGAATTTCGTGTTTAAGAGTTAATTTCGCTTTTTGCAGTTCATTTCGCATTATTTCGTGACAAAATATGGTCACAAAATGCACCTCACACCTTTCAAAAACATGAAAAATTAACACTACAATGTGTTTTTTCAAATTTCGTTTTTTCGTCAAAAACGAAATATGCATGCCCCTACTAATTGCTTATCTTTAGTTGTTATAAGAAAAAAATGATATTGCATTGCTGTGGCAGTGTTATATACGCGTATTTATACGATACGATTCGTAACATTTGTTATGTGCCTCCACCGAGTATTTACCGCTACGCCACCCGGGAGGTGCGCGCGCGCGCGTGTGTGTGTGTGAGAGAGAGAGAGAGAGAGAGAGAGAGAGAGAGCATGTATGGGTATAAAACTCCAAGTTACATTCAAAATAGTGTGTTGCATCATTATAGGCTATATAGTATTTTTTCTAGCTAATAAAGTTCGATGTACCCTGATATATATATATTGTAGCGTGACGTCGGGTAAGGTACGGGATCGAGTCACGCCGGGACGTAGCTCAGATAAATACAATAGGTCTTAAGTTTGACTTGGCTAACCACCTCTACCCTTAAGGAGGCTGATAAAGGATTGTTGGGAGCCTGTGTTGTTGAACGCTACTCACCCCTTGCTGTTGGTCTGGCCCTCAGCTTCCGGCGTCGGCGACGGTGACAGGTGTCCGCTGGAGAGATCGAAGATGACGATAAGAGACGGCAGGCAATTCGGCGACTTGTTTTATTCTTGCAGATTCTTCGGTTGGCTTAATCCGGACTGCTATGGACTTCTCGCTTGTTGCCGCCTCGTAGTGTCGCGATCTCTCAGCAGGCCGTCGTCCTCTTCTCGTCGATCAGTTTGGTAAGTAAGTATTTATTGCTTATCTCATGTGCGAGCCATCGGCTGTGCGCACTACATCAATTTGTATTACACAACTATGATTTTCCTTACAGACTACACTTTCCATTACATTCCGTATAGGTGTTAAATAGCAGTTCTGGTAGTTTTAACTGTTCTCACTTAAACTAACACTATTCTTCTTCCTTATCCCGTCTCTGTGCAACACTTCTTTTCCCCCTAACTGTTTGTAAATATACCCCCACTTTTTCCAATAGTTCCATGTTTCTTTGCACTACGATTGATTTTAACACAGTTTCTAAGCTGATGTTGCGTAGCTTCTCCTCCTGCAGAACGCGCGTGTCCTGACATAAGAATAAATGTTCTGTCCCATCATCACCATTGCATAATACGCATTTATATATCCCTTCCTCATTTTTTACTGTGTTGTGTCTCCATCCCCCCAGCCTCATCCATGCCAACCCCTTTCTTGCCACCATGCTCACCTTCTTGATGTACGCTACTTGTCCCCATTCCAGCGGTCCCCTTCTTTGGAGTTCGAGCGATCTCTTGGTTTCGCATTCCGCTATTATTTCCTGCCTATCTATATCCTCTAATCTTTGTTTCACTAATTGCAATGTCCCCTGGTCGACGTGTTCCCCCTCCCAGATCCATCCCAGTCCAATTTCGTATAGTTTACCTCTGATCTCTTTCGCCAATGTTCCCATTTCCTCCCCTTGTACCTGTTGCATCAGCGCTTGCCCTTTTACCGAGTTCTCCCTTCTCGATATTAATGTTGCCCAGTATTTAACCCTTCTCAACATACCCCATGTTTTCTCCCTTACCAATCCAAGTTCCCGTAGTACGCCGCAGTTTGCAGTGCCCATGCTGATATGCAAAGCCCTCTTGTAAAATATGCATTGGATTCTGTTTAGTGCATCGGCCCCCTTTGCTCCCCATATCTCCCTCCCGTACCCTATTGACCCTATTAATAATGTACGATACAGTTTTTCCACAAAATGTATATCGTATTTCTCCAATTTCCATACTGTCCGCATTATTTCATTTGTTCTTGCCCCAGCCTTTCCTTGTATCGTTTGCATATGTATTGTCCATGTCCCTGCCATAGTGAGAACTAATCCCAAGTATTTTATTCTTTTCACCCTTTCTAATTCTTGCCCTCTGAAAGTCCACCTTTCGTCTTTTCCATATACATATCCGTTCTTGAACACCATAATTTTTGTTTTTGTGAAATTTACTTGCAGTTTGGATTCTCTGCTGTATCTTTCCAACCCGTCCAGAGCCCTTTGCAGGCCGCCATTTGTCTCTGAGATCAGAACCACATCATCTGCGAACAGGAGCGCCGGTACCCTTGTCGTCCCGACCTTGGGGGTGTCGGCTTGTTCACCCTCTATATATGCCACTATATCATTTATATAGAGAGTGAAGAGCAGGGGTGACAGAACACATCCTTGCTTTACCCCCGCTTCCGATTTTCGTTTCTCTGTCACGGTATCCACTTGACACCGTACACAGAATTCGACTTTTGAATATATTGCCTTTATTGCGTTTATCATCATGGCCGACATTCCCATTTCCCACAGTTTGTCCCAAAGTTTTTCTCTATTTACATTATCGAATGCCTTTTGGCAACACCTGCCAAGTTTCATGGAAATCGGAGGGGGACACAGGGGTCAATTCCCATTTCAAATTGTCCTCATAACAAAAAAAACACGTATTTCTTCCTTTGGGCCCCTCTATACACGTGCCAAGTTTCAGAAATCGGAGGGGGAGACTTAGACCTCCCTTGTAAGTGCATTAATTTTATATATATATATATACATACATACAGGGTTTGTCCGGAAAGTATCGAGCCTCATTTCTTTGAACACAATTTATTGATGGTACACATACAAAAACTTAATACTCCTCAAAGTACATTCCTTGTGCATCAATACACTTTTGCCAGCGCGATGTCCATGCTCTATAGGCCTTTTGAAACTCCTCGGGGGGGGGGGGGGAGAGTCCTTGAGAAGAGCCGTCGTGGTTGCTTGGACGTTCTCCACAGTGCCCAGATGATGTCCTTTAAGCACCCGTTTCAATCGAGGGAACAAAAAGAAGTCAGCCTGGGCTAGGTCGGGACTATAGGGTGGGTGGGGAACTGTTGGTACGCCGATCCGGGTCAGGTAGGACGTCACAACAAAGGTGGTGTGAGAGGGCGCATTGCCATGATGCTGTTTCCATGACCCTTGGAACTCCTTTCGGACTCGGGTGACCCTGGCGTTCAGTCTTTGAAGCACTACCTTGTAATACTGAGCATTGACAGTCTGGCCAGCGGGGACGAACTCGTGGTGCACGATTCCTTTTGCATCAAAGAAAACAAAGACCATGGATTTGACTCGGGATTTGCACATGCGATCTTTCTTCTGGCGCGGCGACGATGTTGTGTGCCACTCGGAACTCTGCCTCTTGGATTCCGGATCGTCTTCAAAAATCCATGATTCATCACCAGTGATAACGTTGTCCAGGAAACTGGGATCATCCTCACAAAGTTGTTTCAGTTCCTGACACGTTTCCCCGCGATTCACTTTTTGCGCGACGGTCAACACTTTCGGCTCAAGTTTAGCACAAATTTTCCGCATGACCAATTTTTCCGATACAATCTCATGGACAACGGTTTTCGGTAGATTTAACTGTTCAGCCATCATACGAACACTCATTCGACGATCTGTGTTGAGCAATTCGCGCACACGGGTGACATTTTCCTCTGTTAGCGATGTTGAGGGGCGTCCGGAACGGGCCTCGTCGTTGACGTCTTCCCGACCTTCTCGGAACGCTTTGTGCCACTTCTTTGCCTGCGAATAGGCAAAGGCTTCTTTCAGCATGTCGTACGATTCCTTTGGCGTTGTTCAGCCTGACACAAAATTTCAACGCGTAACGTTGCTCTAACGTTTTCTCCATCGTAAGTACGACGTGGTCACTCAACAGAGGTTCACACCGCAGCACGTCCTGGCTCGCCGAGAGCACTGAGGCGACTAACCACGGTACCGCTGGAAAGCTTTAGGTCCCTCCCACTCGTTTTCACCGGTACACCGCTCGGCGCTGTACAGTCGCTTCACAGACAAATGGGGCTCGTTTCTTTCCGGATAAACCCTGTATGTATTATATATATATCAGGTAACAATATGTTATTAACACATTCTCACTTTCCAAAGAAGCTCTCATGTGGATGGCAAAACGGATCCGGATCCGAAAATTCCCGATCTGGTCATCCCTATGTACAGTGCTTTCTACCTCCTTCTTTCAAGAGAGTATGATGGTTTGCAGCTCGACTAAGAGACTCTGTGGAGATCACTGGGAAGCCAGCCAACCAGATTCATTCTAGACCTTAATACATCTTTTGATGTCTCTCAAGGGTCGTTGAAGGTCATATACCTAGATCTTTGCTTAATATGTCTCACGTTGCTCTATTCATTGATACGTCCTATATAACAAATGTATTTCACAAATGTAATGCAAATAAATCAAATGAAATCAACATCACGAATACAAGGAAAATTACTTGGAGAGGAGCGCGGAGGTATTTACTGGTAATTGAAATTAGTGGCTGACGACAAATATAAAAAGTACAGTGTCTCGGTATGACGTGGCGTCAGTCAACGTAAAAGGACGGTAGCAAAAAAAGTGGTTTGTAGAGCCATCTGGGTAGGATGGTAGTCCCAATTAGCCTAACTGTACATAAAACTTATGATTACCCAGATTTGATTCAAATGAAATGGTACATGCATTTTAGGAGGGGAATGGAAGAATGTTTATTGTTTACTTAATTTTCATTAAAGCTGGCCTCCGCGGTGAAGTGATTATCGCAGCGTGCTACTACGCTAAGGGTCACCGGTTCGAATGCGGGCCTAGGCTTGGATGTTTGTGAGTGTCCGTCCCTTCATAAATTTCATCATATCACTCATCCTCATCTTCGCGATTAGCCAAAAGTGGCAGAAAAGCTAAGTAAAATAAACTAAATCAATCAATATTAACGAACTGAAAAATTATGTCACACAGAACTTTGGCCTGTACATATAAACGGCACTACAAATTATTTCCTGAAAAAGGGATAATCGTAGGTTTGTATTTTTATTTGGACTATAAAGTACGAAGTTACACTCAATAGATCGAAAATTCTGGATAAACTATTGGTGTTTGCCATGGTTAAAATTTTGGGTCTTGGCCCACGTTCTACGCATAACCATGGTAAAGTAAAGCAAATCAATGAAGATTGAAGGAAGGTAGTGTCGTCGTCTTGTAATGAAAGGATCCCGGATTCGATACACGGTGAAAACACGTCGTGGTTAGGATCCAACTTTAAACTGTAGGTCCAGTCCCGATTAGCCTTTCTGTACATAAAGTAACTTAAAACAACAATTCAATCAATTAAATCAAATCAAGATTGAAGGAAGAGAGTAGAATGCATAATTGCTCATTCATGTCTTCATGGCATAGACCAGAGTGTGAAGCATAGACTCGTTAGTTCTCTTCGCTGTGATTCGGTGACCATAGTCTGTGGCATAGGCGAGGCTTTCTTCCTTTTTTTTTGTTTTTTTGAAATCGATAAAATATAAAATGTGTTTGTAAGGTAATGGTAATTTGTATTGTAATAGGCGCTATTCTTTCTTGGCGGCACGCCAGAAAGACACCTGTTACATAATGAAAATAGTAGTAATTTTTATTTTATGTATTTCACATTTAATTACCTTTCAATCTTTTATGTGTTAATCATAATGTCTAAAATCTCACCTGAAATTTTCAGAAACAGTTAATTACATTTTAATTTTTGATAACTGCTGTAATGAGTAACCTTTTGATAAGGCACCCAACTATCAACCTCACATGTAGTGCCTCACCAATGTAGCGATAACGACGTTGCCATGTATTCAAGGGGTCTCTGGTTCGATACCCGATATAGAGACATAATGGCTCCAGTTACGATTAAGCCCGACCCTGTGGCCGAGTGGTTAGCACATGGCGCTGCGACGCCAAGGGTCCCGGGTTCGAATCCCGGTCGGGCTTGGTTGTTTGTGAATGTCCATCATCAATTTCATCATTTCATCACTCATCCCCATCTTCGCAAATTAGCCAAGAGGCACAAAACGCGAAGTAAAATAAACTAAATCAATCAATCAATCAACCAGTCACGATTAACATATTTGTGCATAAAGTGGACTTAAAGCAGACTCTACTCGCATATAGGATTAGGCCAAAGTTCCTTTCGTTTTATTTCAATTTCATCATGCTACGTTCACAATTTTTTCAATTTACGTCTGTTAAAACATTGCGGAGCTTTAGCGATTACTTACTGCATGCTTCCTTGACACTGTTTTTTCACTTCCATATACTACCATATAATCCTATACTTGGCAACCGCCATTTGCTTACTATTGTCTTGGTTACGAACTGCTTCTGTCTTCTTCTTTACATGTGTGGGTAACAGTTAGATATAGTGAAAACACATTTCTTCAAATTTACAGGAGAAAAGACTGGAAGGTACTTACGGAATTGAGTTCCTGTGGACTTTTGGAAGCTGGGAATAGTGTTTCTTCCATTCGTGCAACTTATTCGGCCGGTAAATTATGTCATTTTCGACATTAATGTATTTCTGTTGCACGATAGCTCGTGCCACCATTACCGTCGACTACATGAATCAAATGTTCCGTGCATTCGATTATGTAACCCCTTGTCAGTGTAGCAACCAGGCGGTAGTTTTACAAGATGACATGTGAGCATTTTTTTTTTCAATTTGTCTGTTTGCCTAACCTAACTGAACCTAACCTAACCTTCCGTGAATGGTTTGTGGATCGATTTTCGCCTAAACACCTTTTGTGAATAGTTTGTGCGGCATTTTTAGGTTCATAAGTTTAGAAAACTACATATCAGCTGACAACACTGCATATCAGCTGACGATAGTTAACGTGAGTCAAGATTTGCCCGCCATATTGTGTGTAACGAAAGCGATTTAGCAACGACCAATAAATTGTAATGTGAAAAATTACGCCTTTTTCAGTGAAAAAACATAATCCCAAGTTGAAAAATGTTCTGCAGTGCATATAAGGTAAGTACAAATGTAAATAATTCGGAAATAAACGAGTTAAATGATTTTTCACTATATCTAACTGGTACCCATGTGTGAGGTATGAAGTGGTTTCCGTTATTGGTTCACGAATTCTAGCCATTTGGGTTTTCTCTTATCACACAACACTATGGCAACTTTGCGTTCAGTCGTCAGACAAGGATTACCTACGTGGGAATGCTCCTTTCATGGTTAGGTTAGGCAATTTAGGTTTCCATAACATTTCCTTCATACCTATTTGCAAAATTACTATTCACTTGATACGTGGTATTGCACAACACTACGGCAACTTTGCATTCAGTCAGACGAGGATTGCCTTCGTCGGAATGCTCCTTTCGTGGTTAGGTTTGATTGTTAAATGTCTTGTTATATCGGAGACACTTTTCTAATGTTATATCGGAGACACTTTTCTAACGCATATTTTCAGTTTCAAATGGTTCGTACTTACCAGTTGTGTACTGCGGAACCTATTTCAAGGTGCAAGTATGCTTTTTACACGGTAACTTCGATTTTTCACATTACGAGTAATTCTTTCGGGTCCTTTCTTCCGTTGCGGAACATAGAATATTTCGTGCACAGCTGTGGATCAACACGTGTCGTGCTTGTTTTTTGTCGATTTGGAGTGGGCATGCAGTGTTGCAACCTTCTTAACCGAAAAATACCTACTTTCATGTTCATTATGTCATCACAAACCATTGACAGATAGCTCCAAAAAAAATTCCCGATAGCCCCAAAAACCATTCATGTTAGCCCCACGAACCATTTCTGGCAAGGTTAGGTTAGGTAAGCATAGTTAAAAAAAAATAAAAATAAGAAAATTCTGGTAAAAAAAAGGGCACGTTTGGAAACACTTCTTCCTCTCGTGAGACCGCGTGACTTTCGACAATCATGCCATCTGCAGGTTCATAATGGAAACAACTGCATAATGTTGTTGCTTCACACAAAAGACTACTTTATTACATCAAAAGTGCTTATTTTCTGTCGTGCAGCATTCCATAGTGACAAAATACCTCCACGAAGTTTGATAAATGCAACAGAAACTCATTTCCGTAAGTAGTTTCTCTTGTAAATTTGAAGAAAAGTGTCTCCGATATAACAGACATTTACCCCAATTGTGTATTGCGGAACCTATTTCAAGGTGCCATTATGCTTTTTACATGAAAATAACTTCGATTTTTCACGTTACGAGTAATTCTTTTGGGTTCTTTCTTCCGTTGTGGAACATAGAATATTTTGCGCACAGCTGTGGATGATCATGCGTCGTGCTTGTGTTTTGTCGATTTGGTGTGGGCATGCAGTGTTGCAACCTTCTTAACCGAAAAATACCTACTTTCGTGTTCATTATGTCATCACAAACCATTGACGGATAGCTCTAGAAACCATTCCCGATAGCCCCAAAAACCATTCACGATAGCCCCCAAAACTATTCACGTTAGCCCCACGAACCATTTCTGGCAAGGTTAGGTTAGGTAAGCATAGTTAAAAAAATAAAAAAATAAAAATTCTGGTAAAAAAAGGCACGTTTGGAAACACTTCATCCTCTCGCGAGACCGTGTGACTTTCGACACTTGCGCCATCTGCAGGTTCATAATGAAAACAATGGCATAATGTTGTCGCTTCGCACAAAAGGCTACTTTATTACATCAAAAGTTTTTTTTTTTTTTTCTGTCGTGCAGCATTCCATAGTGACAAAATACCTCCACGGAGTTTGATAAATGCAACAGAAACTCATTTCCGTAAGTAGTTTCTCCTGTAAATTTGAAGATAAGTGTCTCCGATATAACAGACATTTGCCGGTTTGGTTTCCATAGCAATTCCTTCAATCCTATTTGCAAACTTACTATTCACTTGATATGTGATGTTGCACAACATTACGGCAACTTTATGCTCAGTTGTCAGACGAGGATTGCCTACTTAGGAATGCTCCTTTCGTTTAGTTGTATTACCTCAGATGTCGCTACTGCTGGTCTCAAACACCCTCCTGTGCACACTCAAGAGAGAAGAAAACAGGTACTGTGTTATGCGAAGTGGGATTTTTGCGCAAGGCAATTCCAACATCTCATTTCACCTATACGTCGGACTTTATCGAAATGAAAACTGTAATTAGTCTCAATGTGGTTCCAAATTATATTCACATTCATTCCCAGTACTTTCTAGTACTCACTGACGCTTTTATAAACAGAAAATAACTTACTTGCCCATCGGAAGAAAACATACTTGTGTAAGGTAGTTTTTAAGTTTTTATCACCATTAATAGCTACTTTTTTAGAATCCAAACATTGCTCATTACCTTAAGGAAGGTTCAAATTTCGTGACACAATAATGCCAACATTCTACGATAATTTGTTTTCTTCCAGGGAATTTTGAAAAAAAAATCATAAAACAATTGGAACTGTTACCGTAAGTAATCGCTAAAACTCCGCAGTATGTGTTAAGCCCCAGCTGGACCTTTGGCTTGTGAATGGGCGAATTTTTTTCAAATTTTCCTCCGTTCGAAAAACCTCTTGGATATTTCAAAATATGAAAAATGACATACGCTTAGAATTGATTCTAGAGCATTGACGTGATTTTTCATGTAGTTCTCTTTCACTGTTGTCTAGATATTATCAATAGTTTCAAGATTACGTAAGTCTATTAAACTGTTAGACTATTGTGATTCACATCACATATTTTGAACTTGAGGTCATCAAGACCTGTCGTTTTCTGTGCATGCACCTGGATCTTGACATGTCCTCACAGCCAGTAATTGCAAGGTGTAAGTTCTGGTGACATAGTACGCTAACGTGTGGGTTCTCTGCTATATCGTGCACTGAAATTTTTCTCTGTGTAAAAAAACAATATTTCCTTGTAATAAACCTATTACTTTAAGGTTACTGCTTTTTGGAATCCTGCAGGACTTTTAAAACACACTGTACTAGATCCAATGTTTGAAAGTTGTTCGAAATAGTGGAGTTTCAATCTAAAGTGTTTGAATTTTCAACATAGTGTGTTCTTTC
Organism: Lepisma saccharinum; assembly: GCF_977018435.1. NCBI lineage: Eukaryota > Metazoa > Arthropoda > Insecta > Zygentoma > Lepismatidae > Lepisma > Lepisma saccharinum. The sequence goes on from NC_139240.1 coordinate 12,463,329, forward strand.
TGCCTGTACACTGGTACGAGCCTGATTGGTAGCTGAAAATGCCAGATGCTTGTCTCGAAATACTGTATACCATTGCAAAAACACACAGTACTGGGTAAATTAAGAATTGATCACAATAATTACAGGCAAAGTAAACAAGTAAAAAATAAGTGTGAATGTGTGACACATGCAGTGGCTCTGTGTGAAGTATGTATTGTAGCCTGATTCTCATTTGTGCCTGTTAGCCTTTTCTACTGATCTGGGAAAGGCAGGGATAATTTTTTTTTTCTGCCAGTAGTCCAGAGGAATAATAATAATAATATATATATATATATATATATATATATATATATATATATATATATATACATATACTGTAAATATATGCGAAATATAATTCAGTCATTGTACAAGAATTGTGGATATAGTACAGAGTTTGCCCAAGTGAGCTCTGCAGTTTTCCCCTTGTGAATTTTTCCACATATTCCCCTCCCCACAAAAACACTTCCAGAAAGTTTTGCAAATTATTGCATTAAATGCTTGTGAGGTTGAGATATTGACAACAGTTTGAGGAAACTTTTAAGAATGAAAGGCTTAGCAGAGCTATATAGTACTCCAAAATAATTAATAGTATGCAGGGTGGCGACAGACCTGGAAAACCTGGAAAACCGGGAAAAGTCAGGGAATTTAAGGTGTCAAAAAAAGTCAGGGAAATGTCAGGGAATTTCCTCTTCATTGACTTTTTTTTATTATTTATTTTGACACCTCAAATTCGAATACTCTTTGGAGGAAAATTGTTATAACTCGGGTACTATGGGAGCAATCTACTTCGGATAACTTTTGTTTTGCAGCTAAAACATTAGCGCATGTAACCATGTACAATTCAGAACGCCGGACCAAGGAAGGGGGCTTGGGCACGACCCCCAAATTTCAATGGGAAAAAACATAAAAATCTGGAGTTTGCCCCCTCTTCTCCCGCTATTTTGGGGAAAAGGCGCAAACTTTAGTATTCCTTTCAAAGAATGGACATTTCTCAAGAGAACGAAACATGTTTCAAGTTGAATAATAAGCCAAAATGTGATATATTATTTTTTTTACGAAAAATATGTAATTTGCATTTTTTGAGGAAAATTGTTATAACTCTGGCACTATGGTTGAAATCTACTTCGGATAAGTTTTGTTTTTCAGCTAAAACATCAGAGCATGCAACCGTGTACAATTCAGAACGCCGAACCGAGGAAGGGGGTTTGGGGGGCGCGAGCTCCGAATTTCAATGGAAAAAAACAAAAAAATTGTAGTTTGCCCCCTCTTCTCCCACTATTTTGGCAAGAGGGTGCAAACTTTAGTATTATTTTCAAAGAATGCATATTTCTCAAGAGAACGTAACATTTTTTATGTTCTTGGGTGCCATACAAGTTGAATAATAAGCCATAATGTGATTTTTTTTTACGAAAAATAGGTAATTTGCATTTTTGGAGGTAAATTGTTATTACTGTGGCACTATGGGAGCAATCTACTTCGGATAAGTTTTGTTTTGCAGCTAAAACATCGTAGCATGCAACCGTGTACAATTCAGAACTCCGAACCGAGGAAGGGGGTTTGGGGGTGTGACCCCCGAATTTCAATGAAAAAACCATAAAAATCTGGAGTTTGCCCCCTTTTCTCCCGCTATTTGGGAAGAAGGCACCAATTTTAGTATTCTTTTCAAAGAATGGACATTTCTCAAGAGAACGTAACATTTTTCATGTTCTTGGGTGCCATACAAGTTGAATAATAAGGCAGAATGTGATTATTATTTTTTTTTTTACGAATAGTATAGGTAATTTGCATTTTTGGAGGTAAATTGTTATTACTGTGGCACTATGGGAGCAATCTACTTCGGATAAGTTTTGTTTTTCAGCTAAAACATCATAGCATGCAACCGTGTACAATTCAGAACGCCGAACCGAGGAAGGGGGTTTTGGGGGCGTGACCACCGAATTTCAATGAAAAAAACAACATAAAAATCTGGAGTTTGCCCCCTCTTCTCCCACTATTTTGGGGAGAAGGCGCAATTCTTAGTATTCTCTTCAAAGAATGGACGTTTCCAAAGAGATTGAAACATGTTTCATGTTTCTGGGTGCCATACAAGTTTAATAATGCGCCAAAATGTGAAACTCTGTTCGGAAATGTGGCATGGATATGTTGCAGAGAGGGGGAGAGGGGGGAGGTTGGTCATCAATATGAATTTCCCAGGCTTGCTCCAGACCAGCGTCAGAGTTTACACCCAAACATAAGAGTATCAAGGTACAAAAAGCACATTCATTTCGTAATCAGCACCATGATACCATCATTGGGCGAGTACGACCTTACTCTGATAATACCATATGTATCATCGGGGGAGTAAAGGTTAAACCTCTAAATATTACGTGGAAAATGCATTGAATTATCATTTTTTCTTGTCCGTATGGGAGTAGTAAGGGGACTTGACAACAGATGGAGGGGACAAGAGTGGGTGGTGCCATCCGATAGTTGTCGGATGTCGTAGTAAGGCATTTTGTTGGGCAAACTGAAGGAACATGGAAACAAATAGGTTCCATTGATACATACAATTTTTGTCGAATATCTCCACCCGACAAAGTATCTCACTACAAAATGCGATAGAAATTGCATGGACTGCGACATCCAACAAAAATTGAATGCATAAACAAGAAGAGCTTTAGACTGCAAATATGCTGCCGAAATTTTATTACTCTACTGGCTCACTTCACCTTATTTAATGTAGCAGTGTTTACGAAGGTTTTCTTTCATCATCCTGAGGTATTACTGGTTTCGCACAAGTTAACATACGTTTTCAATGACATTGCACTATTCTTAGATATAAAGAAGAATCCAACCAAATGGGATATATATTGAATACTATCACGAAAAAGTGAAACATAAATCTGCACTGGTGAACGTTATAAAAATTGGCAAGTGCATGCTCCCAACCTCAAATTTACAGCAACACTAGTATTGCAATGAAATTGACACCACTCTCTGTCCTGTCTGTTTTAAACTCATGAGAGATGGCCATTAATCTCTCACTGAGTAATGCTAATGTCCAATATTATGAAATAAAATACTAATAATAAATACGTCAATATTTTAATATCATATTTACTCGAATCATTCAATCATAAAAGCAAATAATTTTCTTCAAGAATTGACTTTTCTCTGCCAGCTCTGCTAAATTTTCACTTTCCATCTACTGATTTATACGAGAGGTGGCCAGAAAGTAATTTTCAATTAGTAGGGACATTGATTTTTCGTAAATGCCAAAACCGTGAAAAATGGTAATTGCTGCGAAGTTATGTTTAGGAATGTGCAGTGATGTCTGGGCACATTTTTCGCCCGTTTCAAATATCTAAATAATGCGAATTCGGCATAAAATGCGAATTGTTGGCGTTTTTAGTGATTTTTTTAAAAAAATGTCCTAAAACAAGGAAATATTCCATGAAATCCAACATTCTTGTCTTTTCTAGGCCATGTTTGTGTACATAGAACATGCAAGGTTTCCAACATTTTACTCAAGAGTAAACTATAGAGTTATACGTACATGGAATAATTCCGACAGCCACATTAAATCATGTATTTCCCACGATTTTTTCAACTTCTATCAAAACCATTTGCATCACAGAGCAAAGTGGCAGGGTTCTAACAGGAGATCGAGTGCGTATCTACCGTCACACGGGAGTCACATCTTCGTATTTGTCGCATGAGATATGTTTGGAATTACCAAGCTAATTGCGCACATTTGGCATTTGTCAAGCGAGTAATAATGGAGCTCAGTCGATAGGGCATCTGACTACTATGCGAGAGACCCAGGGTCGATCCCCTGCAGGGGAGAACCGGGATGTTTTCCACCTACTCAAACTCCTCCGGAGCCCACCCAGCATCATATGAACCTGGTACCTTGAGGAAACTTTGAGGTATAAAGGTAGCCAGGAGCATGGTGCTGATCACATCACCCCTACCTTTAGCCGTGATCAAGAAAGTGTTGGGCCCTAACTCCACACCCCTACTATACACCTTCATGGAAAAGAGCAGGGGAACACTTTACTTCCTCAAAAATCTGTTCCAACATATCAAACTGTTACGAAAATACATAGACCATGTGACCTACAATTTAAAATAATAGTTTAAAAGCACAATGTAGTATTACGTTTCGGTATATTTGGCAGATAAATGTTCTAAAACCAAATCGCGAATTTTGGGAAACGTAACACTAACAAGTCAAAAAGATAATGCCAATTTTTGGTGCCATAATATATCGGTATCTGTCACTCGAGAATGATTGATTTTAATTTTTTGGGTGCATCGCCACATATGGTCATTATGCACCTTTCAGTATATATGGGGAAAATTCCATTATCTAAAATCCTTACCTTAAAATTAAAAAAGGGGTATGGAAATAACTTTCCCAAAATAACTTTCAAGATATCAAACTGTCATGAAGAGGCGTAAGCCATGCAACTTACAATTTGAAACAGTAGTTTAAAAACACCATGAAGGTATAATTTCATATATTTGCCAGAAAATGCGCTAAAATGAAAATGTGAATTTTGGGAAAAATAACACCGTATAGTAAAAAAATAAAAATAAGAAAATACACCAATTTAAAAAAATAACAAAATATTAAGGTCCCTACCGATTAGGCATAAATAAAACAAGAATATCAGTTGTAATTTATTGCATTAGTAACAATGAGTCCTATCCTAATTTTCAGCATAATCACCACCACTGTTCTGGCATTTGTCATAGCATTTCACTAAATTTTGTATGCCCATGGTGTATGTGTCTGAGAGCAAAAAATGGAACTATCTCTACCGCAGATCAAATCCTTGCCCTGCCAGAAACCTCTTCAGTTAAACAAACAGATGAAAGTCGGTAGATTCAAGTCCAGGGCTGTACAGGGATTGGTCCAAGATCTCCTCACCTGAAGTGATGCAACGGGTTTGCGTGTACTCACCTATATGGGGTTGTGCACATTCGATTGGCCTTCCGTGAATTGTCTGCACCATCGTTTGACCATACTATCACTCACGACGTCTGGTCTGCACACCTCACACGATTGCTGGTGGCTCTGTGCCAAATTTTGAGTGTGCAATGTAGACTACATCACAGTCTGTAGTAGACTGTATGAGAGCTGCTATCTTTAACCTAGAACTGTCCTAAAATGGCTGCATTGCAACTGTACCAGATTACAGCTACATGCCACTTCTTCCTGCCTGCATGTGTGTGTGTCGCTCTTCGACCACTAGTGCTGCATATAGGCACCATTGGAGCTTTTTTCAGGATGCCCCTCGTATATGAACTTTCAGAAGCTTCTATTATTAGAGTGTTCCTGTTTTAATGTGTGGTTAGCTAAATCAGGTACCTATACAATGCAATTCTATAAATTCCTTGCATTAAATTTCTAATACCTACATTCCCTTTTCGTCAGCATTAATGGTATAACTGCACGTTGTCAGTTTCATGGTACTTCACTTGGATATACTGTACTAAGCAGAAATCCCATTGATAATGTAAGGAAATATGACACTTTATTTTCTTTGATTCAATTGTTTCACTTATATGCAAGAGTTAAGTTGTTTGCTTTACAGAGAAAAGAGAAGTAGCTTTATGCATCGAAAAATGAGTCCGCACTCATGGTTCTTGCAAGCAGAGGGTTCCAAACCTCAGTAGAAATATCAACATGTAATACCGAGAATTTATAAGGAGACTGATAAATTACAAATTGTATTTCTTAATCAATCACTCTTCACTCTTATCTCATTTAGTCGTAACTTTAAAAATAATCAAGTATTTTATTTTAAACTTACTGCATATGACAAAATTCCGTAATCTTTCCCTAGCTTGTGAATTGTAATAATTTTCCAAATTCACTATTTTGTAGTTTGAATTCAAATCATAGAGAATAGAGAAATTGAGTCAATTTCATAGAAGGTAATATTGGTACTTAACAAATCCATACCTGGATCTGTATGAGTTTATTATTTCCATTTGCAAAAACATCGATTTAGTTTAGTTTGTAATTGTCAGGGAAAAATGTAAATTTTGTCCTGGAAAACCTGGAAAAGTCAGGGAATTTCATTTCTGCTTGTTTGTAGCCACCCTGAGTATGTCACAGTGTGTTATGTCAGAGTATTTTTCTAAAATCATGCTGGAAAAAGATTTTTTACAGAAATAACAGCAGCATTTATAGAAAGTATGGTTGAACAGAGCTTATAATTTTACAATTACGTCGAACTTTCTTAAAGTATGTTTTATGCACCGAAAGTTGACTAGACATGCTGTTTAATGTTATATTTGAACCACTATGTTCCTCCACCAGGCACTCTTGCTTACAGGGTGACAAGGTAGCCACTACACCATCAGGGAGGCCATGAAATAGTGAGAGTGAAATTCATTGGAATTGAATCAGAACATTTTTTGAATATATATATATTTTTTCATTTCCCATAATATAGCATTTGTTGAATTGTTTTTCATGGTCTGTTTTGTTTCTGATGCAATGCATCCCCCCCCCCCTTTCCCATGCTCCATTCTGTTCCCATGGAAGCTTAGCATAAATTGAGCATATTGAGCTGCTTACCTTTGAATCATACTCAATAGACTGGCCATTTCAACTTTACATGTCCCTTGAAGATTAAAGGAATTTTTAATCATGGGTTAGTTTCGTATTTTGTAATCGAAATATGTACCACACATGTTCTCTAGTAATTTCTGCATGAAATGAAGTAACAGAAAGGCATTACTGAACTGGATTCTAGAAAGTCTGTAAGAGAGATCATTAGAGGCACATATTTTTGGTAATTAAAAAAGCAAAATTTCAGTACAAAAACAGAGTCGATTTCGGGTTCAAAAGCGGTACATAAAATGAAATTTCGGTGTTATAGCGGTGAATAATCACATGAAAAGTGCTATATAAAATGACATTTTGGTTTTAAAATTGTGAATATAATCTTAAGTTTGATTTAAAAACTGCACTTATTACACAAAATAAACTTATACCTTCTAATAGCACATTTATGTAGTTACCAGAGTATTAAGTTTATTCCTGTGTAAAGGGGTTTATTTTTGCTTCTCAAATATTTACAGCAGAATTATACAATTTTCCGTGAATTGCATAACTCACAGGATACTTCAGACTTCAGAAAATGCATCTCACACCTTTCAAAAACATGAAAAATTAACACTACAATGTGTTTTTTCACATTTTGTTTTTTCGTCAGAAACGAAATATGCATGCCCCTAGTTACTGTAGACAAATTTTTGAATATGGCTTCCTGTTATAAGGTGACACAGCACCTGCTGTTGCAAGTGTTACCTCTGTGGTAATCTAGTCATCCTTTGTTACTTGTACCATAAGTTGCTTTGTGACTTTCACCACTTGCATGAAAAGGGGGTTTAGTAGACCCTAAAGAGGATGCTGTTTATTATTTTACATTATTTCATTCCATCATTGTGTCTTGAAATATGAAGTAAAGAGAACGCTTCCTTTTGGTTTTAAAGCACAATATGGTTAAATCGGACTGGAAACTAAAAAAAACTAACCTGGGTTCGATTTTTGGGGTGTGTGAAGGTCGGAATTTTCTCCAGGGCTCACCCAGCCTCAAATCAATGGGTATCTAGGGCAGCAATCGTGGATAAAGGCTACCGAGCATGGTGTTGATCACATCATCTCCAAAATGGCAGAGATGGAGGTGGGAGCCTCTACTCACATTCCATAAATAAATGTGCCTTCACGGCATGGTGCTATATCAGGGTGTCTACCGACCTGGAAAACCTTGGAAACCTGGAATTAGCCTGGAATCTACTTTTGTACCTGGATAACCTGGAAAAAGCCTGGAATTTAACCAGAAACGTGGATTTTTCTCGAAGTTACCTTTTTCACTACATATGTCCACTTCACTTAGGGGCTTATGTTTTGTGAGTACATGGATGGCGACCACGGGGATACCTGAGCAGAGTCTGTCACTGCCTCCACTTGAATTTTGGGAGGAATGCTGCAATTCAAGGGATTTATTTCTTTGTTAATTTTGAGAAAGTCAGTGAAAGCTTTGTCCTGGGTAACTGGCCATTACCCATCCAAGAAGAATATGCAGTAACATGTAATTATATAAATTAACATATGCTTAGCATTTAAATTAATAATTTTTAGAACTTTTGTATTATAAACTGAATGTAAAATATATACTACTACCAAGGGTTATGAATTACTCTGCAGTTAAAGGTGAGAACTCAGCTTCATTTGGTTAGTTACTGCAAATTTTTCTTAACTGGCCTTCTGGTAGGGGTTATTATAGCTCTTTTCAGTTCTTACGGTGGGTGCTCTAGAAGCTGGCAGGGGTAGTGGGGAGCGGGGAACATGCTGCTGACCAACCAGAGAACAGACTACCAGATGTGGAGCCAAGAGTTACGCAGTCGCGGGGGGAAGCTGCAGCGCTAACCTTGTTCTGCACGTTGCTGTGTTGCCAATTTGTCACGCTGCTGATGGTGTTTTGCCCCAGTGTTGATTCCTGATTGTTATGAGTGGAATGTAGGAATAAAATGCGTGGGAGTAATTGTTGTCGCATCGTGTATTGACTAACTGCATTGTTTCGTCGATATATGTTTATGTGGCATGTGATGTGACTTTAATTTGTACTCTCGTTGTTCCATTGGGAGCTTTGTGTTTATTAACACAGTAAGTATCGTACAATGGCAAACAGGAAGGATAGTTCGTAGCCAAGGCACGAAAATAATCAGTAGCATTCATGAAAACAGTGGTCCCTTGGTAAGTGTGCACAAAGTGCAACAGAGAGTGTCGGAAGCTTGTGGAGTGAGTACGCGAACTGTGCAGCGTATTGTTAGGGAAGGCAAAGACAGTCTTGAGGCGTCAGGTTCCACGTCATTTGAATCACCGTGCAAACGAATCAAAAGGAACAGTATCACAAAGGAAATTGACGGTTGCGATAAATATATAATAAGAAGAATTATTCTCTGGTATTATGTAAAGGGTGAATAACTGAACAAGTTACGCGTTGATTTGCAAACACAAATAAGTTTTCAGTGAGGAGTTTCGTTGTTGTGGAGGATACTGAAGTCTGTGGGCTTTAAGTAAAAAAAAGAGCAACGACATGTCTCTGTTTTTGTAAACCAATTGTTTTTCGGTCTCTTGTCAGTGAACATTGATATCATACACTTACCTGTATTCTACTGACCACAAGATGGGGATAATATGCATACTCAGACCATATGCGATCAATGGGACGTCTGTATTTCATGGTTCTTTCGATTTCAAATAACCTTTCCTGCTACTCTGGCAATGTTGCTGTCTCTCTCTCTAACCGGCCTGTCTCGTTGCACTGGATAGGTCGTTTCCACGTTCCCCACTTCCCCTGCAAGCTTCTGGAGCGCCCGCCGTAAGAACTGAAGAGAGCTATAACAATAACAGCTTTTCTTTGTTTAAAAAAACATAGACTTGGAAAGTAATATAAATAGACCTGGACAAACCTGGAAAAAACCTAGAATTTAAAAACAAACGTTTAGTAGACACTCTGTATATGCACGTACATTATTATTTGCATTGCAATTAGTATTATTATTAACATTGTTATTAGTGTTATTACCATTATTAAGGTAAACTAGTTCACAAAAGCATTCGCATTGCGGGAGGAGCAAGTAAGGAAATTTTATAATCTATTTTTGAAAAATGGTAAAGATTGTTTTAATAAGGACCAATATTTTCATTGTAGCGTAGAAATTTTGTTGTGGTCAAAATGAACTAAAAAATTGTTACTATATGTATATTTTTGATTTTTTTCAAACCGAAAACAATATCAATTTAACAGGTCGTGAACACTTCGAAAATATTATTAACTTTTAACATTCTTACCAAATACTATGGCTCTTACAAACATAAAAGGCACGAGCGTAACGAGAAAAAACAAATTATGAAATTTTAGGTAAAAATTGATAATTTAGATGACTTATTAGTGTCAACTTTGAATTTGGGTGGAATTTACTCTTTTTGGTCTCCCTGTGGGAGGACGACTGCCAGTATCTGTAATAGTGGATAAAATCAGTAAGTGTTCATACACAATTATATTTAAAGGCAGAAAATTGTAATGAAAAATCACGAATTGCCTACCAGAAAACGAAACACGCAAATATGAAACTACCACACACGTAAACATTATATAAGAAATAGTAGAACAATGAAGAGAAAGATAAAAATGCTTGTATAAAATTCAAAGCTTGTTCCTGTATGAGTTTGCTTTCGTTCAGTGACTGGTGCAAATCAAGTTGCATTTAAGTCTTATGAACGAGACAGTCGTGTGATTTCAAGACGACAGTCAATATTCAGCATTTTCTAGGATATCCTCTTTCGTGAGGCTACTCTTATATATATTTTTTTTTGTTAATCCTGCTTCTTACTTCATTGTTTTACCCCTCTTGCCTGTTCTTCAGATATTTTTTTTTTCAATCCAAGGTTAAGGGGACAATGCCCACTGACCACACTGTGGTCATTCAATCATACTTTGCAATAAGTTGTAGATTTTGTTCCGCCGAATGTCATATTTTTATTCTTATTAGGTTTTTATTTTACTAAAAAATCAATTGTAGGAAATAAGGAGGACAGAATTTGCAAATGCAAATAATTACATTTGAGTTTATTACTCATTATCATTGTCACGATATTTGCGTACATTTTGAAGAGTATATCAGGCAACTCAGTGAAAGGAAAATTTTTAAAAAAATTGTGTAAATCACAACGCAAAATATTACGCTTATGCTTTCACATTACAGGCAACTGGGATGCACGCACCTAGCTTTGTGGGTGCTGTCAGATCTAGGGTTGCCAGACATTCCTCTTTTAAGTTTCCTGCTTCTAATTGAAGTAATATTCAACATTAAACCACATTGTTTGTGAACTCAATAGTTAGTTTACACATTTAAAACGAAACACCTTTTTGTTACACCTTCCGTCAAGCATTGTTTGGAGCAATACGAGAGTAGATTTTCTTGCTTCTCTTCTGACCATGGCAAATATAAGCATCGGATGCAGCGGCAACCATGCCAGCGTAAGCTCCGCCTGCCTGGGGACAGAAATTCTCCCGATTTAGCACCTACTGGTATAGTTCTGTGTGTTGTCCTTATGTTGATTGATTGTATGATTGATTTAAAAATTGTTTGGGTGCGTCGGCACTAAAGGCCATTTTGCACCCTTCAATGTATACGGGGAAGTAGCCCCTTATCTAAAATTCTGACTAAAATCATAAAAAGGGGTGTAAATAGCCCCTTGGGAAAACATTAAAAGTGCAAGGTTGTAAAAAGACCTGCACGAGACAAACAAAACACATTAAAAAGTCAGAACAACCAAACTAAAAACCTCCTTACAGACGGTGGAAGAGTCCAGCTCTTCGTAAAAAACTAAAAACATTTGATAAAATGCTGCTGTCATCACCCAAGAGGGATGACAAACAGCCGGAAAGGTTAAAAGTCTGCCGGAGGTAAGCAAGATCGACACATTCAAGGAGAATGTGTCGAATGCTTAATAAAACATTACAAACACGACATAACGGAGGGTCCAGCCCTTGCAGCAAGTGACTATGCGTAAGACGGCTGTGTCCTAGACGCATGCGAGTTAGAGTGACTTCTTCTCGCCGAGAGGGACGGGACGAGGAACGCCAAGCACCTATGGTGGGCTTAATAGCGTGAAGCTTGTTCCCCGTTTCCGTATACCACTCGGCCTGCCAAGTTTCAAGAAGGCGACAGCGGAACATGTTCTGCAGGTCGCTAGCTGGCAAAAGGTGGACGAGAACATCGCCGTCCGCATCAGCAGACTTGGCGGCAGCATCAGCTGCTTCGTTCCGCTGAATGCCTACGTGGCTAGGGACCCAACAGAAGTGTACATCGGCACGGGCAGATAGGGACACAAGCCGTCTGAATATGCGTTGCGCTACCGGATGCCGGGAATACGGCGAATTCAGGGTCTGCAACACGCTGGTCGAATCACTGCACACAAGGACTTTCTTCAGACCATTGACGTCTGCAAAGTCCAGTGCCTTTAGAATGGCGTACAACTCTGCCGTATAGATGAAACAGGCAGGGTGTAGCAAGTAACTGGAACTTTGAGAGTCTAGGACGAAGGCGCAACCAACTGATTCGAATGTCTTGGACCCATCCGTGTAAAACACATTAAAATTGGGGTGCTTCGCACGAAGTTCTAAAAACCTTTTCTGGTACACAACCATTGGTGTCTCTGACTTTGGAAGGGCAGTCAGAGAAAAATCGATAGAAGGTGCAGGAAACTCCCAGGTAGGGAGAGGCGAAATGAGTGGAGAGACGCCAGGAAGATCACTGTCAACACCAAGTGCTGACAGGATCTCGTCTGCACGAACACCAAATGGTCTAGTGACACTAGGGTGAAGCCGATACCTTGCCAGCCTACCCTCGTCTGAGATTATGTGGAATGAAGGATGTGAAGGCATCGAGCGAAGATGGAGGAAGTAGTTAACTACCAGCCGCTGTCTTCGCAGAGACAGCGACGGCTCAGATGTCTCTACATACAAACTGGCGACTGGACTGGTCCGAAAGGCACCAGTGCACACACGTATACCAGCGTGGTGGACAGTGTCTAGGATGCAAAGTCTAGATGGGCGAGCAGAAGAATACACAACATATCCATAATCTAGCTTCGACCTGATGAGTGCACGGTATAGGCGAAGCAATACCGTCCTATCAGCACCCCAAGAAGTATGAGATAAAACGCGTAAAAGGTTGAGAACTCGAAGACAAGAGAACTTTAACTGGCGAAGGTGAGGTAGCCATGTTCATTTCTTATCGAAAATGAGGCCCAGGAAGCGGACCTCATTCACGAAGCACAGGGGAGACTTCCCCATGTACAGGTCAGGATCTAAATGACATGTACGCTGACAACAAAAGTGAACACACACGGATTTCTCGGATGAGAAGGTGAAACCTGTTTGGGAGGACCACTCAACCAAACGGTTTATCGTCAGTTGGAGTTGACGAGAAGCTGACGCGAGATTCCGTGAGCGACAAAAGATCGTGAGGTCATCGACATAGAGGAGGCCATGTACTGGGGAAAGAATGTTTGCCATAACACTGTTTACTGCTATGGCAAACAGAGTCACACTAAGTACGCTGCCCTGCGGGACACCGTTCTCTTGTTCGTGAAGATCCGAAAAGGAGTTCCCAACACGTACGCGGAAAAAGCGATCTGATAAAAATTTTTCAATAAAGTACGCCATATGGCCACGGACGCCCCAAGAATGGAGCTGCTTTAGGATGCCAAAGCGCCACGTTGAGTCATATGCCTTTTGGAGGTCAAAGAAAACTGCAACTAAATGTTCCTTGTTGAGGAATGCATCCTGAATATGTGTTTCCAGCTGAACCAGATGGTCCAGTGTGGAACGGTTGGAGCGAAAACCACATTGAAAATTACTTATCAATGAGTTTTCCTCCAAAAACCAGGTGAGATGCTTGTTGATCATGCGTTCCATCAACTTGCATACACAGCTAGTTAAGGCAATAGGCCTATAACTCGAGGCTGCGGTGCGTTGTTTACCTGGTTTCAGGATGGGAACAATAATAGCTTCTTTCCAGGAAGTGGGGAAAGAGTCCTCTAACCAAAGCCTGTTGAATACCGCCAAAAGGAAATATTTGGCTCCAATGGGCAGATGACGAAGCATCCCATAGTGGATCTTGTCCACTCCAGGAGCTGTATTCTTAGAATCTCGAAGCGCCTGATCGAACTCCCGTTCAGTGAATGGAGAGTTGTATGGCTCGGTGTTATGACTTCGAAAAATTAGAGGGCGTCGTTCCTGACGGTCCTTCTCACGGCGGAAACGTGGTTCATAATTTTCAGAGCTAGACGCATCAGAGAACTGCGTGGCCAAGATATTAGCTATGTCTCCGGAATCAGTGTACAACGTCCCATCGTGCTCCAGAGCGCTCAGAGGAGTAGATGCACCCCCCTGGATGCGACGTACTTTGGTCCAAACGGCTTTCGACGAAGCCTGCTTCGTCAGAGAAGACACGTATTGGACCCAGCACGCCTTCTTACTGGCTCGAATAAGCCGACGGGCACGGGCACGCTTAATGCGGAACTGCTCGAGGTTTGCGGCAGTGTGGTTCCTATTGAATCGATCTAGGGCATGATTGCGGTCCTTGATGGCTGCACTGATCTCCGCAGTTCACCAGGGGACTGGGCGTCGCCTCGCAGGTCCACTGGGATGTGGAATGGAGGTGCGTGCAGCATCATGCACTCTTGACACAAAGGCGTCGATGGCTGGCAAAGTCGACGCTAGATCGACTTCAAGGTCCACTGCACGCTCGAAGGCACCCCAGTCGGCCTGACTGAGATGCCAGTGAGGGTGTTGTTCACGTGAGTGCTGAAGATGTTCGAAAGTTAGAAGCAGTGGGAAGTGATCACTCCCACAGAGATCAGGGTGAACGCTCCAAGATGTGGTAGGAGCAAGGCTGGGACTGCAGAAGGACAAGTCCAACGCAGAGTATGTGCCAGAGGAAGGACTGAAATATGTGGGAGTCCCATCATTCAGCAACGTTAAACCTGATACCTCACGGAATTAATCTACAATTTGACCCCGGGGCTCTGTACGAACGGAGCCCCACAAACGATGGTAGGAATTAAAATCGCCCAAAAGAACTACAGGAGACGGAAGTTGCTCGAATATAGAAAGGAGGTCCTCAAGAGAGAATCGCTCCTCCCTTGTGATGTAGACACTGCAAACGGATATTGGCTGTGGTAGATGGACCCGCACGGCGACAGCTTGGAGGGGGGTGGTGAGAAAGATTGGTGTTGAGTGGATGTTATCTCGAACACCTATTGCAACGCCACCGTGTGCACGACGACCCTCAGGAAGTTTGTCGGTGCGGTAAAGCGTGTATCCGTTTAGAATCACTGATTCATTTGGACGAAAATGTGTCTCTTGGAGACATATGATGGCAGGGTCAAATTCAGATATTAGAATTTGCAGTTCCTCGAGATGTGTACGGAAACCGTTAAGGTTCCATTGGAGACAATAAGCCATAGCTGGAGGTATGGTTGTTACCTCTTAAGGCGTACTTTATTTCTAGGCCCTGTCACCTTGATAAATTCTTCATCCGCGGCTTCGTCCTGTATCATGTCCTCGGGTAAGGACACAGAGGGCGAAGCGGATGAAGAAGGGGGAGTGGGGGCGGGTGCTTTGGCTGCCACCCTGACTGGTGAGCTAGTAGACTTCAGAAAATATTCGCTTGTATGCACCTGCTTGAACTTCCTCTCTGTGGAGCGAGGAGTGGTTGCTGGTTTCCTCGAAGCAGGGCGGGCTACTACAGGAATCGTTGGTGTTTGAGTTGACACGTCACTGGTTTGTACCCCTACACTGCGACGGGTAAGAGCAGCTGCAGCAACTGTAGCGAATGGCACAGGTAAAGTGGTGCGTATACTTTCGCGGAGACGTTGTTTTACTTCGCCAGCAGAGATTTTTTCTGTTACGACCAACTCTCTGATTTTCTTCTCTTGTTGGAAAGAGGGGCAGTCACGATGCCAGACTGGGTGCTCGCCTTGGTAATTAATGCATTTGGGACCAGAAGAACATGGTTCGGGCCCATGATCAGGCAGACTACACTTACCACAAAGGGCGGTAGTGGCCTTGCAGGAAGGCTGAGTGTGCCCAAAGTGCTGGCATTTGAAACATCGCATCGGGTTAGGGATGTATGGTCGGACTTTTAGTCTCAAATATCCAGCCCGTACAATATCTGGAGTGGTCCTTTGGAACGTTAGTATAATTGAAGCAGTTGGCACAAGTTCTCCGGATTTTCGCATCTTGATTCGCTGCACTGTGGTGACATATTGGTCTGAGAGTGCTTCAAGGATCTCTTCCTCCTCAGCATTTAGCAGATCCCAGTGTCGAATCACACCTTTACTACTGTTAAGTTGACGATGGGGTTCAACATTAACAGTGAAGTGGCCCAAAGATCGTAACTTTAAAAGGTTGTTGGTCTGGCGATCTGTGCTGGTCTGGATAAGTAGACTCCCGTTTCTCAGCTTCTTTATTTCTGGAACATCGGAACCAGCGGCGTAGTCTAGCTGTTTCTTGATAAGGAATGGTGACAAGTCCTTCAATGTAGCAGCTCCGTGTTTCTTTGTTGTTGCAGAAACATCGTTACTATCGGTCTTCTCAACAATACTGATAACAAGGTAAAGTGGCACGTTACTTGTCTTTTCCACTAATTGGAGCGGGCTCGAAGGCCGCGCTCGTTTTGGGGGTTTCCCCCCGTTTGAGTTGTTTTTTGTACCCATATACAAAATTATTTTATGGTGGAGGGTCCATAAATTGTCGCCTCGACATGCCCTCTATGCCGAGGAAGGCCTACCCCCAAATATGGAGGCTACTCCAGGACCAAACCGAAATCCCCGAGGCCACGTTCGCGACTGCACCTACCCCTGCAGCCAACACTGTCCCATCGGCACGTGCAACTCACACCTTGGGATAGGGGTTTTTTATCGAGGTTGTCTCCTCTAGCAGGACCCTTAGTTATAGGGAGGTCAAAGATATGGAGATGAATGACGTGATGGATTGGTGAAAACGTGAGATATGGATGTGAAGAATGAGTGAAATGATGAGATGAAAATGGCCTCCATACCTTAGTTATAGGGAGGTCAAAGATATGGAGATGAATGACGTGATGGAATGGTGAAAAACCTGAGATATGGATATGAAGAATGGGTGAAATGATGAGATGAAATTGACCTCCCTACTAAGCCCCCTTGCCCTGTCAAGGCACTCCTACATGGAGGGGGTTTGTCCTTATGTGTGCTGAGTGTCCCTTTACAGCTTCTAACCTAAGTCAGAATATTTTAAGATTTTAGTTATTCAAGATTATTTATGTTAAGGGGCTGGACCCCGTATAACATGATGGGTGAAAAATAGCCTAAGTGCTGATACACCCACAATTTCAAATTCAATCAAATAATTTATGTAATTTAGTAGTGAGAATTTTAGGTAAGGGGATATTTCCTCGAATATATTGAAGTGCCGACTCACCCAAAAATTTTAATTAATTCATTTATGTAATTTACTATTTTCCTTTTCAATATTTGGGTCGGGCAAAATAGATAAACACTGTTTTTACTTTTAATGATATCATTAAATGTTTTACACGTGTTCCAAATTGGGGATATCATTGTTTCTACTTCGTTAGAAGCTGAAGAGTTGCTTTCTTGATTTGCTTGAGGGGATGTAAAAATCGAGCTCTGACAAGGCAAAAGGAGGAAATTGAGATGGTGCATGATGTGTCTGTTGTTAAGAGTTGTTAGGTTAAAATATGTGGGAAGGCTCTCATGTGATTCAATTTGAGGGTAAATACAGTCTATTTGTACTTTATGTGTCTTAAGAATTTAATTTGAATGTGTTCTATTTTGTTTGTCTGGCTGGGTTTGAGTGTGCCACACTATGCTTGCATATTCAACCTTTGCTCTAACGTAAGCATTATAGTGCATCATTAAGCTTCCAACACTTTTGCAACTCCTTGGATATGTGCCTTACAAATCCCAGAAGTCTATAAGCCTCGTTTGTTATGAAGTTAACATGCGCATGAAATGTGAGTTTAGAATGAAACAGATCTGAACTCCTAGATCTTTGATTGCTTCTACCTGTTTTAAATTTATTTATGCAATATTCATATTTTATTTGGGTAGTGTTTCTAGTATGAGGCATGTGGTAACATTTTGGCTATTTAAGACTAGTTTGTTGTTTTTGCACCATTCCACAAGACTGTTTATGTCCGATTATAACTCTGTGCAGTCATTGTAACTGCATATTCTTTTGTATATTTTTAAGTCGTCCACAAAAAGTAACTTGCACAATTGATTCAAATGTTCATGAAGATCATGTATGTGGGGTGTAAGGGGTGACCTTCCACATAGTACACCCAATTGTCAACCTCAATTCCATGTAGTACACTACACCCTGGACTGCTTTTTGCAGACTAACGAGGCTCTGGCAACTGGCCTTACGGCTAGTATAATTCTCTGTGTTGTCCTTATGTGTGCTGATTGCCCCTTTACAGCCTCAGCTTTTATCCAAGGTAAGGACATTTTAAGATTTTAGTTACGTGACGTTACGGATATGTTACGGTTATGCTATAGTATGGGGCTGGACCCCATATAATGTGATGAGTGCAAAATAGCCTAAGTGCTGACATACCCAAAATTTTAAATTCAAATTCAATCCTGTTATATCCACCACCTTCTTGAAGTTCTGGGAAATAATATATTTTCAGTATTTTTGTCGCTGTACAACATGGATATGCAGTGGCGAAACATGGTGTTGCTGGAAGGGTAGGCACAGGGGTGTGAGTTAGTGTTGTTATGGGTGCAACTTTTTAAAATATAAAATATATAACCTTTAAAGTTATTTTTGAAAATGTAACAACATATTCTTGCATCTATCAACGTACCTGAATAGTAACTCTTGATGTGTGCTAACTCGTAAATCGTTTTTCTTGATTTTATTGTAAATTGATGCTTTAGATGTCATTCGAGTGGCAGTCGTCAATGTTTCGATGGCCCTTCTTTCTTCCTATGCTGGTAATAGGCTTTTATGCTTGTTTTTGTAGCATTCCAGATTAATACAAGTCAATATTCCCCTTGCTCACTTCACGCTCACAACAATGAAATCCGACCCCCGTTGCAGAGTGATTAGCAAATCACGCTACGATGCCAGGGGTCCTTGGTTCGAATCTCGGCCTGGGCATGGATATTTCTGACTGTCCATTCGTCAATTTCATCATATCAACACTCTTTTCTATCTTCGCAAATTAGCCAAAAGTGGCACAAAATGAGAAGTAAAAAAAAAAAAATTCGATCAAAGAACAATAAAAAAATAAATGTATGAAAAGGCACAAAAACAAGATAAAATATAAAAAGAAACAACAACGCAACAGGAGTAAGTTGAAAAACCAACGAAAATGCAGAACACTCGGATAGAAACATTTTTTTCGCCCTCGGAACAAGTTGTCTTTGCCATTCTACCCTTACCTTCCTTTTCCCCTCGTTGGACACCCCGCGCTGGACAAGAAACAGATGTGAAGCCCTGTTTGTACCGTGTGTCCAGCATTGCCAACCTCCTAATCAGGAAAAGTGTGCTGATTAAACTCTTAAATTTTGCTAAATGCAACTAAATTGTGCTCGGATGACTTAGGTCTCGAGTTCATTTTATGCATCTATTTTGGGGGCAGTTGTGATGTGAACTTGCGTAGTTTATGTGTTAAACAATATTGGTAATTTCCCCCATTAAAATAATTACAATGGTTTAACCAATAAAATTGGTTCAATTGCTTGAAAAAGTTTGAGAAAATTTGACGACTATAAAAGGCTGCAGCTTGTTTTATCTGTGACCCCAACTTGTTGGCAATTTCCTTCAATAAAATGTTCCTCGTGAACTAAGTAAGGAAAGATAAAGAAAAGATGAAAAGAAGACTGTGGACCAGATGTGGCTGGATCGGCATGCTACCTTTTGTTTGAAACAATAAGATCTGCGATTTTGTTTAAATTTATTTTTTCAAAATATATTCCTTTGAATTCTCCCAGGGGGACATGTTTATAGATGATGTTATATTTTACCATTATCCCAAACACAGGGTGCTAGGTGACAACAAAGTTCAAATTGTACTACGTTTAACACAATTATGCTAGGGTTGGCATCACTGCATGAGGCTGGATTCACTGTGTCCATTTCGGGCGAACGCGCCCCTGAAATTATGCCCGGTCTCTGGCCCTCTTATGAGGCTTCGCCACTGTGAATATGATGCCTAATTCCATCTTCATCCCGGCTTGTATCTTCTGTTTCATTTTCGTCATCAATTGTTTATTTACCTTTCAACTCACCTGCCATGCTTTGATTTGCATGCAGTTCCGCAAAGTGTATCCACACACATAATGTAGAGAGGCCAATCTGGAATATGTCCAGATTTTCGTTCCTGCTAAAATCTAATACCTTCAAATTTTTGGAAGTACCACACTTACCACTATCGAGTAGATCTGGGTGAAGTAACATAGGACACTTTTCTGTGAGAGTCGTGGTTTCCTTTTTTAATTGAAGCCTGATCAGTCAGCAAAATCTTGTTGTTGAAGGTCAAAGAATTTTTCAAATAGCAACTTTTCCTAGTTTCTTACATTCATAGTTTATCTTAAGTTCCGTAAGGGATGTGAAGAAAGTGTCTGTCTTGAAACCCCTCTTCTTTGGCACTTTGCTTATATTGAAATTGCACAGATGTCCATCCCAACCCAACTTACGAAGAATGAAGATCTCACACATCCAATTATATTTTACAACTTTTTATGAAAAGGGGCAATAATGGGTAAAAACTACTGTTGGATCTAGAAGTTAGATACATTATTCTAACGTAATATGACGAGTCATATGATCACAATTCATTTTATGCAATCACAAAGGAGTTGGCTTACGTGTTCTTACGTAGGTAAATTTGAGTACTGTATGCTTGCACGATGTATTGGACCACATATGTTGTAAAAAAGAACGTTAGATGGAGTATGTTTACCGGTGATTGCATGAATGGATGATATTCGATGTAGTTTGTTGAGCATCTGAGAGATGGCTGAAGGCTCGTTATGGGTCGAGATTATTCAATCAGTGAAAAATAATGCATCAAGGGAACTTTGAATGCATCATTATAGTAAGTGAGGATATTTACACTGACTTATTGTAATTAGGTATTGGGGAAAAAAACAAATTAAAGATTCCGACCGAAATAGATTTCAGTGGTGTACATTTGGGCAGACCAGAAAAAGCATGCAAAAGGGGTAACGGGAAGAAGATGAAGTAAACGCTGTAGTCTGGGAGAGTGGATCGAGTTTCGAAGGGAATTTCAAGCGATCATTGCATAGTTCGACTTGAAATATTTGCCGATCCAGGATGAGAAAGGACTTTAGTGACCATCAATGGTAAAGGCAGACCGAGGTAGGTGACAGAGTTTGAGTAGGGAGCAGAAATGTTGCCCGACGATGATCGTCATCCCTTGTGATTTCCTGAGCTGCAAGCAAGGAATCAGCTGTTTATCATTTAAAATCCCGAAGTTCAGTGCAAGCTCTTGTTGTGATTAGGTGTATATTGTACTTTGCAGATTGAATTAGACAAGTGCACTGCATTTTTAAAATTTGTTGCCTGAAATGTGTTTGAGCTCATCGGTGCACATGTACTGAAAGCACGATTTTCGTGTGCAATGGCAGACATAGTGGAATTTAGTTAATGTGATTGTCTTGAAAATTGCATGAACATAGAAAGTGGTTAATTGGAGTATACGAAACTGTAACTCTATTTAGGCACTCCTTATTAAGCCAATCCAATGCTTATTTGCTCATATAGGTACACGTCAATTGTACTAGGTTCTACAAAACAGTTCTACAATAATCGACGAGATGGTATGATTGGCGTGCTAATTCATGGAAGTTGGAAGTTTCTCTGTCCTATCGCTGAAATATAAACTTCAACAGCATTTCTGAAAAGAAAAGAAATCAATCGTAACGAACTATATCAACGATATTTTCAAATGTAAGATATATCTTGGAGCCCAGGTGAAAAGGCCAACACAGCTATATGTTCTCATAATTTTGTGAAGGGATACATCCAGGTTCATAAGTTTTCTTTCAAGTGTTACAAACGGTAATTTTGTTAACGACTCTCGTGTGAGGGAGTTGGTGTGTATGATAACAGATAAAATCATTGATATTCTATATGAATGGCCATCCTTTGTTGCCTATGTTAGAAACCACTATAAATTAATGTTTGTTAAATTCGGTGAACGTTTACACTCATGTGCATAAGATGTGTTCAGAATTTGTAAGCCTAGTAGGTCTGCAATTGGCAGATGAATAATTTGATAGGTCTTTAATCTCAAATCTGTTAAAAGGTGTGGTAGAAGTGCCGGCACATAGTTTATTTTCAAAAATAATAATAGAACAGGTATAAAAGTATTTAATTAAAAATAATATTGGTAAAAGAAGGAAAAGAGTAAAATCCTTGTGAAACATTTTATTTGTTCTATAACTCAGTTAATATTTCACTAATGTCACTCTGTTGCAGACAAAGAGAATAAACATAGTAAATTGTATCTCGTACACTCTCGGTCAGTAATATTTGTTCCTGTATTCCTACATGTTCAGGGTGCATGTCATCTGCTCATGTATTAATCTTGATGTTCCTTTCCAGGAAGTAATGTGCCCACCTAGCAAAAAACCTGTCTTCCATAAACTTACAATTTGTATGTCAAGTAGTAACGGGTGGGCCAAGATAAACTGAACCCAACCAAGTAATGATCGTATGAACTGCAAGGCTATTTTATTGCATATTTTTATACAATTAGATCACAGACAGAAGCCTACTCACAGGTTGCCCCACAAATAAAAATCACAACTGGATAGATCATGGGACCGTGGAGGCCATAGATCTTTCAAGACGGTTCTGTCAGGTGTGAAAACAGAATGCACTGCTTCCAAGGAGGCATGGGCTGTTGCGGCGTCCTTCTTGAAATATGCGAAACGTTGTTCATGTGGCATCAATTGTTGTTCGAAGGGCTCGAATATGTCGGCAATGTAAAGCTCTGAGTTCACTGTGTCTTCAAAGAAAATTGGTCCAATGATTTTTTTTTGCCGACAGAGCGCACCACACTCCAATATTTTCATCATGCAGCGATAGTATGAATACTTGTGAATTGTCGACAGGCCAATACCAAGTATTTGGGGTGTAAGGGGTGCTCCTTCCAAGAGTCCACCCAATAGTCAACCTCACTTCCACATAGTACACCCTGGACTGCAGACTAACGAGGCTCTGGCGACTGGCCCCATAGCCAGTATAATTTTGTTTGTGTTGTCCTGTGTTTTGTCGTTATTTGTGCTGAGTGCTCATTTAAACCTCAGCTTTTAATGAAAGTCAGAAGATTTTAATATTTTATGATTTTAGTTCTGCAACGTTAGAGTTGTTATGTGTAACGATAAGGGGCTGGACCCCGTATAATGTGACGGGTGCAAAATAGCCTTAGTGCTGACACACCCAAAATTTTAATTTCAAATCAGATCAAATACCACGTATTTTGCGAATTAATGTAGCCACTGAGGTGAAACCATGCCTCGTCCGTCATGAAGTAGAGGTTTGGATCGAGAAACCACTTTCGATTTGATGCAGTAGCCATGTTCAGTACTGTACACGTCTAGCATGGTCTGCAGGCTTTAACTGTTGCAAATCCATGGTCTTGTATGGTTTCAGGTTAAGGTCCTTCAGGATACGCCAGCATGTTGTTCGCGACACTCCCGCCTGCTGTGACAGCCGCCTCATGGACTTAGTTGTGCTCTGCAACATCCGCTGGCGAATATCTTCCTTCTTCGCCTCGGTCCTTTTCAAACGTGGGTATGGGGTGTAAGGGGTGATTTTCCACGTAGTACACCCAACTGTCAACCTCACTTCCATGTTAGTACACCCTGGACTGTGTTTGCAGACAAACGAGGCTCTGGCGACTGGCACTTTGGCCAGTATAATTTTGTGTGTGTTGTCCTGTTTTTTGTCCTTGTGTCTGCTGAGTGCCCCTTTACAGCCTCAGCTTTTAACGAAAGTCAGAACATTTTAAGGTTTTACTTATGCAACGTATGAGTTGTTATTTGTAAAGATAAGGGGCTGGACCCCGTATAATGTCAAGGGTGCAAAATAGCCTTAGTGCTGACGCACCCACAATTTTAAATTCAAATTCAAATGTGGGTATTTATGCTTGTTATCAACCACGGATCCTGTTGCCTCAAACGTCTTTATGAGTTTGTGTATGGATCGCTTGGTGGGTGGTGTCCTGTTGAATTCGGCACGGAATTTTTCTTGTACTCCTTTCACTGATCTGCCCTTTGAGCAATATTCCTTTACGATGAATATCCTGGCCTCCTTCGTCAGCTTCATTTTTGTGTCTACACTGGTGATTAGCTTTACCTCGATTGTTGCCTTCACACATGTAGGTTTACCCCTCCCGGCCTCTTCCCTCTCTCCCTTCACAATCAGGGCAGGTCAGTGTCAATGTTCGTCATTCACAGCACCCTACGTTGAAAACGAAATATTATTGCGTGTTGCTACATCGAATATCTTCTCCCATGTCGGGTTCGGTTTATCTTGGCCCACCCAGTATAACCTTTAAGGGGACATTGACTGAATTATTGAGTAGTTTGATCTCATTCACACCCTATCGTGGATCGAAATAACATTGGCTGGTTGTATTATATCACTGTTAATTTGATTTGATTTGATTTGATTTTAAATTTTAGGGTGCGTCAGCACTAAGGCTATTTTGCACCCGTCACACTATACGGGGTCCAGCCCCTTACCGTTACACGTAACAACTCTAACGTTGCTTAATTAAAATCATAAAAGATTAAAATGTTCTGACTGTTGTTAAAAGCCGAGGCTGCAAAGAACACTCAGCACAAATAAGGACCAAACACAGGACAACACAAACAAAATTATACTGGCCATGGGGCCAGTCGCCAGAGCCTCGTTAGTCTTTGGTCCAGGGTGCACTACGTGGAAGTGAGGTTGACTTTTGGGCGCCTACGTGGAAGGTACCCCTTACACCCCCACTGTTAATTCTTCACAAAGGGATGTCACTTTGGGGATTACGGCAAGAAAAGTAAGAAAAAAATAAAATAAAAAGAGGGATGAAATTTTCATCAGTTGATATATTCACCAGTGGTAAGGGTTACAGGTCATCAAGTTGACGGGACTAATAATTAGGTGATATACTGAGAAGACATTGAAATTGACATGTATTGAAGTAAGGTTGAATAAAAGTAACTTCTGGCAAGGAGGGCCAAAAGGGCTAAGTAAAAATCAAAGAAGGTAAGAGGAAACACTCACCGGACAGTAGAAAAATTCAAAATTTTCGCTAACTTCGTAGCATCATTGGTGTGAGGAGAAAGAGACGGAACCGGTTTACCTTTGCTTTATATATATATATATATATATATATATATATATATATATATAAAGTGAAAGAGGAGAGAGGAAACACTCACGGGACAAAGAAAAAATCAAATTTTCGTGATGGTATGTCACATATTCATGAGTAGAGAGACGTTGTAGAACTAAGTGACAAGATGGAAGAGTAAGCATGACCTGCAGTATTGCCAGGTCCCGAAAAAAAAAAAAATTGTTGACAGTACCACAATATATATATATATATATATATATATATATATATATATATATATATATATATACATACATACATATATATATGTATAGATGGTTCTTTCGCCTGGCTTGTCGAAAACTGTGAGTGGTAGTGGGGGGGGGTTGGTTGGGAAAAGGTGGTGGTGAGGGTGAGGATAGGGGATGAGGGGCGTTACTAGGTGGCCTTGTTCAGGCCTGGAGGTGTGGTTGCATTCATGGTCGATATGTAGGCCCTCTCCCATCTTCTACGTATTGAGGTGTTGGTGGATTGGGGCAAGGAGTGGACGATTGCTACCTGGAAGCAGTCATTAAAAGGAATATTGTGGTGATTGGTGTGAATGGCAACAGCAAAGTCCAGGTTTTGGGTAGAGGAGCGGTGGTTGTTGATGTGGAGCTTCAGGGCTGTGGATGTTTCCCCCAGGTAGAAGCTCCCACAGATGTAGCACGTGAGGATATAAATTAGGTTAGAGCTGTTGCAGGTTCCTTTGGGGTAGAGGGTGAATTTGCCGGTGGCAGTGTGGATCTGGAGGGTGGGGGAAGTGACAAATATGGGGCAGGTTTTGCACCTTGGGCGGTTGCATTTGTGGGCAGGTGAGAGTTGATTGTGAGTAGGTGGATTGTGGTGGACCAGGATGTTTTGGAGATTGGGAGGGCGTTTGAAGACAACTCTGGGCTTGTCGGGGAAGATATTTCTGGTGTCAGGATCACTGTGCAGGATGGGAAGGAGGGAACGTAGAGTGTGTCTGATTTTGTTGAGGTGGGGGTGATATTTGGTGATGAGTGCAGGGGGATTGGTGGCAGGTTTCTTGGTGGGAGTGTATGAAGCAGCTCGGGATATTTGTTTGGTGACCAGGGTGGAAGGATATCCACGGTTGGTCAAGGCTTGGTGTAAGCAGAGGTTATAGTTCTGTTGGGAGGTGGCTGAGGTGTTGACCTCTGAGGGCCAGGGAGAATGGGATGTCTTTGTTGGTGTGGAATGGATGGGAGCTGGAGAAGTGGAGGTATTGCATATGGTTGGTAGGTTTGATGTGGATGGAGGTTTCCAAATGTCCTTCCTTTATGTGCACATCCACATCCAGGAAGGTGATTTGGTTGGTGGAGTGAGTCCAGGTGAAATTGATGGAGCTGAAGTGGTTAAGTTTGTCTAGGAAGGTGGTCAGGGAAGCTTCTCCATGCGTCCAAAGCATGAAGATGTCATCGATGAAATGGAGCCAGAGGAGAGGTTTCAGAGATTGGGTCTCCAGGAACTCTTTTTCAACTTTGCCCATGAACAGGTTGGCATAGGATGGGGCCATTCTGGTACCCATGGCTGTGCCCCGGATTTGGAGATAGTGCTTGTCCTCGAAGGTGAAGTTGTTGCACATGAGGACAAGGTGAGCTAGATGGGTCAGGAAATTAGTGCTGGGGTTGTGGGGTTTTGGTCTGTTGTTGAGGAAGGATTCTATGGAGCAGAGGCCATGGGAGTGAGGTATGTTCATGTAGAGAGAAGTAACATCGATGGTGACAAGGATAGTGTTGGCAGGTAATGTTGAGAGAGTGTTAATTTTCTGAAGGAAGTGGCAGGTGTCCTGGAGGTAAGGGCAGAGCTTTAACAAGAGGCTGGAGGTGGGAGTCGACAAAGGCTGAGATTCTTTCAGAAGGTGAATTGTAACTGGACACGATGGGTCTGCCAGGGTTGCCAGGTTTATGGATCTTGGGCAGCAGGTAAAAAGTGGGGGTGCGGGGGTTGTCTGGGATGAGCATGGATATGGTGGAGGCTGTCAGGTCCTCTGGGGGACCTCGGGTGTGGATAAAGTCCTGGATTCTGTTAAGGTGTGTGGCTGAAAGGTCGACCGTGGTGGTTTTGTAGGTGGAGGAGTCGGCCAGCTGGCGAGTGGCTTCCGCCAGGTAATCTTGAGAGTTCAACACCACCGTGGTGGATCCCTTGTCAGCTGGGAGGATTTTGATGTGGTAGTTCTGGCGGAGATCTTGAAGGGCTTTATCTTGAGAAGGATTCAAGTTGGGTTTGTTGTGGAGGTTGTCAAGAAATGAGCTGTCCGTGATAGTGGAGATTATGGCAGTGATGTATCTTTCCAGGGGGTGGTTGGTTGGCAGGGGGGGGGGGGTATGGGAGGATGGTGGGCAAAATTGGAGGAGGCTTTTTTTTACATACATACATGTTATGTTCCACGTCAAAGGTGCTCAATATGAATGCCTTTTGTAATTCGGCACACATCAAGCCGATAGTCAGATTCTTGCCACACTCGTCCCAACATCTCAGAGTCAATGGACGCAACTGCTTCTTGGATGCATACTCGAAGTTCAGGTAGGTTGTTAGGTAGGGGAGGCTCATACTTGGTTTTTAACATAACCCCACAAAAAAAGTCTCACGGGGTGATATCTGACGAACCGGGGGTGGGGTGGGGGGGCAAGGAAGCAGAACCTGATCCTCACAACTAGCTCGTCCTATCCATTGATTTGGTAACCTTCTGTTGAGTTCCCTCCTGACATCCCGGTGCCAATGTGGGGGTGCCCCATCCTGCTGGAAGATAAAATTTTCCATGTCCTCTTCCAGCTGTGGGAAGAGCCATGTCTGCAGCATGTGAAGATAGGAAAGTCCGTTTACAGTGTCCTCCTCAAAGAACATAGGGCCATACATCTTGATACAGGTAACCGCACAAAACAAGTTCACCTTGGGGGAATGACGGACGTGTTCTTCGTAACCATGGGGATTTTCCAAAACCCAAATCCTCACATTTTGTTTGTTTACTTTCTTCGAAAGGTGGAAGGTAGCTTCATCAATGAAGACAACCCACTCAATGAAACCATCTCTTTCCAAAAGGTTTTGCATAGCAACGCAGAACTCAAGTCTCTTATCTTTGTCAGTAGGTTTAAGTGCCTGCAACATTTGCAATCGGTAAGAGTGAAATTTCAAACGTTTTCGCAGAATCCTCCACAGTGTTTTCTGCTTCAAGTTCAATTCTCTGCTTGCACGAACAGTTGATTTTTTGGGGCTTCTGACAAAAGTCGCACACACCCGATCAACTGTTTCATCACTAACTCCTGGCCAGCCTGTTGATTTCCTCTTGCAGATACACCCACTTTCTTTAAATTGTCTATACCACTTCCGAATTGAGTGACCGCTTGGTGGATCTAACCCGAACTTTGTCCTAAAACTTCGTTGGACGCAAATAACTGACTGTTGGACATGAAATTCCAAGACACAAAATGCTCTCCTGTCTTCGATTCCAGCCATCATGATTTACTGTCGCCCTAGCAACAGAATGCGTAACTAAACGTCAGCTTTGCCAGACACTAAAACATTTTGAGTTTTACTTTCATTTAAAATAATTTGCATGTCATTGTGACTAAATAAACGTGAGATATTAAACTTTGAAATCGGGAAGATCATTTAGAATAGCCCTGTATATATATTGTGGTGTATTATCATTATGAGGGGCTTATTTTTTGTTTTTGTTTGCAAGGTCAAGACTAGGTAGAACTCCGATGCGATATACTTCGATACTGAACGGTGGCCGTGTAGAAATCCGGTAGGATTTGGGTGATCTGGAAATTTGGGAAGTTCATTGACATGATGAAGGTAAAGGGAATTTCCATGTGATCCGTTGGTGTGAGCTCCCATGCCAGTAACGGACCTTTCTAATGAGATGTTTAAATCTTAACTTGAGCTTGTTTAAGTAGTTTTGTTACATAACAAGAAGTATCGAAAAGGAAGAAATCTGAGGCTTTTAGCACTAACGTGAGTTCCGGCATATTAACGATTTAATACGTGATTAAACCAGAAGACAAAAGTATATCCTTATAATTAAAGCTTAAAACTAACAAAAAATAAGTTTCTTACCGCAATTGGCATCGAATAAAATGTTTAAAAGGACACAAAACTTACTACCTGGAAAAGTCCTTTCTGCAACAAACTAACAAATATCACATCATACCCACAGTTGAAGGGTTCCTAGCCAACTGAGGGCGGCACTTATTGAGTAGCATCAGGTAGTTTTCAATAGAATGGACCTTTTATTCTCAAATTATAAAGGCATCAAACCTACTTTCACAATTTCAATTTTGGGATTTTGGACAGGTTTTGCATTCACTTGGACCACTGTGCGTTGAAGAATAGATTATCTCAGCCTATCGACCAGGTGAGATGCTGTTGATGTCACAAAAGATGAAGCAAATGTTAATATTAAAATATTAAACTATGATAACAAGGTCTGTCTAAAACGTAGTGGCACTGGATCAATAACTCAAAAAATAAAATATATTTATGAACATATTTACAGTTATCTTAAAGCCCTAAGAGTCCCCTTCAAAATAATCACCATCAGCTTTTATACAGTCTTCCCATCTTTTCACTATGTCAGAAAAATAAGAACTGAATTCTTCGCTGGTGACGGAAGATAATTTGGCAGTGGTAGCCACCTTAATTTTTTCCAAAATTTCAAATCTCTTGCATGTCAACTCCCTTTTTATCTTGCCAAACAAGAAAAATCACAGGTGGCTAAATTGGGTGAATATGGAGGGTGTGGCATGACTGTTACCCTTTTTGTCCCAATAATTGGTTGACTGATATTGCAG
The DNA here is from genome assembly GCF_977018435.1 of Lepisma saccharinum. NCBI lineage: Eukaryota > Metazoa > Arthropoda > Insecta > Zygentoma > Lepismatidae > Lepisma > Lepisma saccharinum. Next base: position 12,493,142 of record NC_139240.1, read on the forward strand.
TGTGAGGCCTGGCATTGTCATGGAGCAAAATAAATCCTCTTCAGGACCAAACATTGGATCGTTTCTTACGCATTTTTTCAAATAACTGATTAAGGACATCTATGTAGTAACACTGGTTAACAGTATGACCCTCTGGCACAAATTCATAATGAATTATCCCTTTGGAATCAAAGAAAGTGATCAACATGCACTTCATTTTGGATTTGCTCAGCTTGGCAATTTTCTTGGCGGGAGTGGTAGGACCTCACTATTCCATACTCTGCCTTTTTGTTTCTAGGTCATAAGCATAGACCCAGGTTTCATCTCCCGTCACTATTTTGTGAATAAAGCTGTCATCCTGTCTGTACATTGCAATAGCATCCTCACAACACATTTTTCGATTCAGCTTCACTCAACACCTTGGGCACAATGCGAGAACACGTCTTTCATTTGTTAAGGTCCGCTGTTAGAATCTGATGAACTGTGTCTTTATTTACTGTCAAAGTTTCTGCAATCATCCTTACACTAATTCTCCTGTCATTTTGCACCATTTCTTTCACCTTTTGCACTAATTTTTCTGTATGAACAGTTTTTGGGCGATATGATCTTGGCATGTCATTTGTTTCAGTTCTGCCACTCTCCTCACTTCCACGTCAGTACACCCTGGACTGCAGACTAACGAGGCTCTGGCGACTGGCCCCATGGCCAGTATAATTTTGTTTGTGTTGTCCTGTTCTTTTGTCCTTATGTGTGCTGAGTGCCCCTTTACAGCCTCAGCTTTTAACAGAAGTCAGAACATTTTAAATTTTCTAGTTATGCAACGTTAGAGTTGTTATTTGTAATGATAAGGGGCTGGCCCCCATATTATATGACGGGAGCAAAATAGCCTAAGTCAAAATCAAAATCAAAGTTCTGCCACTCTAAAAAGGAGAAAACCACCGGTAAACTGTTCTTGAGGGTAGGCAAGTTCGTTGGTAAGCCTGTTGCAACATTTCATATGCTTCAGTTGCTGTTTTACCCAATAAAAAACAAAACCGAATATTGGATATTTGTTTTTTACGATTTTCTCGAGTAAGTTCAGCCATCCTGCTATTTGTCAATGTGGAAAAAAACTAAAAGAAAACAATCAAAAATTAAACAAATACATAGAAATTTGGTATCATTTTAAAGGTCAATATCTAACAAATATGATGACAATAATATTTTTTTCAATAAACTCTTTCTAATTTGTGCCACAGATTCATTGCCACTACTTTTTAGAAAGACCTTGTATGTTTCAAGACAATTTATAACTTTGCCATTCATAGTATGTTTTAACCGTCGGTCTAAATTCAAACTCGAGTATTAGCACAATAGGAAGCTATGGTTCTATATTGAAAAGGAAATTTCAATTTATATATGCTGATAAATAGTTTTATACTCAATTATGAATATTTTTATGATTATTATATTGATAAAAAAACTAGAAATAACAAAAATTACAACTATCAAATTATGCATTTATAAACAAGAACATTTATAACATATAAGTGTTATTTATAAGAAGAAGATATTTATATTATTATCTATTTTTGAGATAAAGTTAGTCCCCGTTTTTATAATTTAGCATGCATCCATTCCACCACCGAGCATACTCAACATGCTAATTTCTTCATCCAGTCCTTCTACAATCCTGATCTTCAGTTTTCAAAACTCAGCATCTGGCTAAATCACATCCAAATGTTGAACATATGTTTGTCACTTTATATAACTTTCCTGAAAGCATTCATTTGAGGAATTGTAGCATTTATAAGCTTGCTTGTTCAGAAAGATGAAAGCAGATACATATTCACTGTTTCAAATTCAACATGACATATTTTATACATGGGAGTGCCATTCCACAACTTTCCAATCTTTTTTTAAAGATTATCATAATCAAAGTTCAGTAAAGGTTCATAAAAGGCTTCTATATAGCTTAAGCATCCAAGTTATTATCAAATTGTCAAGTTCAATGCTTTAAAAGCAACAATAATTGTACAAATATTTATCAATGCCATATTGCTATATCTGTACTTTGTTCCATTTTGAGATTCCCTAAAGTCACAGACAACTAGTATCAGAGTAACTAGTTCAAGCCCGATTTTTTAGTATGTGTTATCTTCAATTGTCTTTGTTTTATATTTGTCAATAAGTGCTTAACAGTTTGAATGTTAGTGTAGTAAATGTACATATATGTTGTGTTACAGCTATTGGAGACCTTGGTTGTAGAAGTCTGCATTTTGGCTGTTCAGGAAGCGTTCTACCGCAAAAATCATCATTCTGGAAATGCCATCCTTGCAATGGTTTCTTCATCCGAGGAAGGAAGAAGAAGTCACTGGGTGCCATGTCAGGTGAATACGGGGAATGAGGCAAAATTTGATAGCCCAAAGAAGCAGCATGTGTGACTGTGTCCTGTGCAGAATGAGCTGGGGCGTTGTCGTGGAGCAAAAATACCCCCTTGGACAGCTTCCCGCAATGCTTCATCTTGACAGCCTCCCGTAACCTCATCAGGAGATTTCGGTTGTATGCACCTGTGTGTGTGTGCATAAGGGTTTGCCCCTTATGAGCATAATCTGTTAGCACCACACCATGGCATTCCCAAAAAACACTCAGCATCACCTTGCCTGATGATGGTTGGGTCTTTGCCTTTTTCGGTGGTGGTAAATCCACATGTTTCCATTGCTTGCTTTGCTCCTTTGTCTCGGGTTCATAGTGATACACCCAGCACTCATCCATGGTGCTGGCTAAAGAAGTCATCTGGGGGTGTAAGGGGTACCTTCCACGTAGGCGCCCAAAAGTCAACCTCACTTCCACATAGTGCACCCTGGACTAAAGACTAACGAGGCTCTGGCGACTGGCACTGTGGCAAGTATAATTTTGTGTGTGTTGTCCTTGTATGTGCTGAGTGCCCGTTTACAGCCTCAGCTTTTACAGAAGTCAGAACATTTTAAGATTTTTAGTTATAGTTTTATTTATTAGTTAGAGTTGTTATTTGTAATGATAAGGGGCTGGCCCCCGTATAATTTGACGGGAGCAAAATAGCCTAAGTGCTGACGCTCCCATAAATTTAAATTCAAATCCAAAGAAGTAATCTGGATTGGCCTGGCACAGCTGCAACATTTCTGCTGCTGCCTTAGTTAGGCAGGCTTTTTGAATGGGTGTGAGCAGTCACGGGACCCAGCGGGCAGCGACCTTTGTCATGTTCAGAATTTCATGTAAAATGTTGAAAACTGATCCGTGACTGATTTTCATTTTCTCCACTATCGCCTCGATTGTGATACGCCGGTCTTCAAGCCCAAGGCCTCCACTTCTCTTGTGATTCTCGGTTCTTCACAGAGAGATGGTCTGCCACTTCGTTCTTCGTCATTTAGACTTGTTTGACCACACTGGAAGCGTCTGCGCCACCTAACCACTGTGATGTATGATGGTACGAGGGTGGTTTGAAAAGTTCTTGGAATGGAATAGCAAGAAACGACTTACAACAGTGATTTTTTTTTTATTTTTCAATGTAGTCTCCCTGTACACTAATGCACTTGGTCCAGCGATGTTGAAATGCCTTGATCCCATCTAAAAAATTAGATTCCTCCAGGCCTGTGAAATACGTGTCAACTTCGGCTATTAGTTCTTCCTTTGAAGAGAATCTCCGTCCACCGAGGAAACTTTTGAGTTTGGGGAAAAGATGGAAGTCTGAGGGAGCCAAATCAGGCGAATAAGGCGGATGTGGCAACAATTCGTAACCAAGTTCATGAATTTTTGCCATGGCAACGACACTTGTGTGAGGGCGTGCATTGTCCTGATGCAAGATGATTTTCTTTCTTGCCAAACCTGGCCTCTTTTCCCGTATCTTATGCTTTAGTTGGTCGAGGAGATTAGCGTAGTATTGTCCCGTAATTGTTTGACCAGTGGGAAGATAATCGATCAACAGAATCCCTTTCGCATCCCAAAACACTGACGCCATTACCTTTCCGGCCGACCGTATTGCCTTTGCTTTCTTTGGTGGTGGTGAATCAACATGTTTCCACTGCTTTGATTGTTGTTTTGTCTCTGGGGTATAGTAGTGGACCCACGTTTCATCTGTCGTCACAAACCGGCGCAAAAAATCTGTTTGGTTTCTCTTAAAACGAGTCAAACATTGTTTGGAAATGTCCACTCTGATGCGTTTATGGTCCTGTGTTAAAAGTCGCGGCACCCATCTTGCAGATAATTTTCTCATATCCAATTCAACTGTTGTGATATGCCCGTTCGGATGACATCCCCATAGCTTCAGCAATTTCACGCACTTTCAGTTGGCGATCCTCCATGACCAATTTATGCACTTTTTCAATAATTTCTGGGGTAGTAGCACATTTTGGGCGACCACTACGTGGATCATCTTCTAAGCTGTCCAGACCAAAGTTAAACTCGTTTGTCCACTTTGCAACAGTTGAATATGAAGGAACGGAGTCCCCCACTGTGTTCAGAAAATCAGCATGAATTTCCTTTGCTTTCATACCTTTCTTTACGAAGTACTTAATCACCGCTCGAATCTCGATTTTTTTCCATCTTCACAAAGCACTGCATGGGAACAACTACAAAGTGACGTCCGCACCACAGATCTCTACCCAGAACACTGACGCGCCACATGTTTATTAATAAAGGATGGCCTATTACTATACGGGAACCTCGTTGTCCTAGCACAGACATCTGGTCGTGATTCCGAGAACTTTTCAAACCACCGTTGTACATTGCAGCCGTACACTTCCACCAACTGGGGTGTAAGGGGTACCTTCCACATAGGCACCCAAAAGTCAACCTCACTTCTACGTAGTGCACCCTGGACTAAAGACTAACGAGGCTCTAGCGACTGGCACTGTGGCCAGTATAATTTTGTGTGTGTTGTCCTGTTTTCTGTCCTTGTGTGTACTGAGAGCCCGTTTACAGCCTCTGCTTTTAACAGAAGTCAGAAGATTTTTAGTTACGCAACGTTAGAGTTGTTATTTGTAATGATAAGGGGCTGGCCCCCGTATAATGTGACGGGAGCAAAATAGTGCTGACGCTCCCACAATTTTAAATTCAATTTCAAATTTCCACCAACTCAGCATGGATTGTTGCAGCGTTGTTCCCCTCCAAATGAAGAAAACAAATTACCGTACGATACTCCTCTTTATCAATGGGCTGCACCATTTTGTTTTGTCTCCTCTAGCGGGGATTTCAATGTGTAATAGGACGGCAGACATGTACCTGCAAACACAAAAAATTAATTACATAACTTTATTTTTTCGAGCTGAGAATTAAGACTTTATGACCAGCCCTCATATGTACAAAGGTACTCGAGTTGTGTGAGTGTTTATATATTACATAGATATATTTAATAAGACTACTGAAATATGAAGTTAACACTTGGAGAAAAACATCCATTCAAAAAAGCCGTTATTTTTGCAACTACTGCTTGTGTCTAGTTATGATTTCCATGTCCAAAATTGTATTTTCAAATGAATGATAGCTATGAAACCAGAAAAGTATAGCTAAGGAAAGTATTTTAATTGATTTGAAACACTTTGGGAGAAAAAGCTGAAAAAGCCCAACCAAAAGAGCAACTTCTTTTTTAAGCTGTTTTTTTCCCTACCACTTGCAACTCGAACCCTGAGTCATGCCTTGCAAAATTATCCTTTATATATATATATATATATATATATATATATATATATATATATATATATATATATAATACAGGGTGATTCTAAAGGTATAGTACAAACGAAAACCACAGATACCTCCCATGAAATAGAGACGAAAGTTCCCCTTCCACTTTGCCGAGAGATGCCTCCGTGAGGAGCTAGACAACGCCGAAAACGTGTGAAAATGAACTTCACACCTCTATACAGGCAGTACCAGTGAAGATAGAAAGGCGGAACAAACGAAGTCAAAAGGAACACCAAAGTCGCCCATCCGAAAAACACTAGGCGGCAGCTGCGCAACGCATGCGCATGCGGTTCCACAAAGGAAATAGGAGTGTCCCGCAAGACAAGTGAAGGGAAAGGGTAGCGATCGACGACGGTAGGGACAAAAGAAGCAATGAAGCATGAAGTAACAATTGCACAGCGGGAAACAAACACATGCAGCGCGTGGGGAGTCCCCAAACACAGTGGGGAGACACCGCAGCAAGAACAAAGCACGGTTCAACAAAAGAGAAAGAGGACCGGACGGGGAATGGTACCTGTCAAGGAGACAACAAATGCGGGACGAGGGATTCCCTGTAGCAGCACTGAGGGGATGTCACACAGAGGTCGTGCGCCAGCAGGACAAACACAGCAACTACGGGCACAGGAGGTTTATTGCCACGCAAAGGTGCACTTACAGATAGGAATAGTACGTAGTCGTGCCCCGGACTGACGTTGTTACAAAAGTTGCTCAAATTGACGACCACCACATTCAATGCAGGCATTGCAGCATCGCAGGAAATTCTGGCGAACCCTATCAAAAATCCATGGCATGGTACACACCTCGGCCGATGCTGCAAGTATCCGCGCTACCAATGTTTCCTTGTCAGGCACCGGGGTCTCGTAGACGAGTGTTTTCACATGGCCCCACAAGAAGAAATCCATTGGTGTGAGGTCAGGCGAACGGGCGGGCCAGGGGACGGGGCCCTCTCTGCCGATCCAGCGCTGTGAATAGGTACGGTGCAAAAGGGTTCGCACTGTGCCATCAAAATGTGCAGGCGCTCCATTTAATTGAAACCACATACGATGTCGCACGTTGAGGGGTACATCTTCTAGCAGCTCTGGAAGGACTGATGCAAGAAAGGTGCGATAGAGGCGGCCATTTAAGCGTGGTGGCAGCAGGTATGGACCGATAATCTGTTCATCGGTGATACCTGCACAGATATTCACTGCAAACTGGGTCTGATGGTGCACCTCGACTGCTGCATGTGGATTTTCATAATACCACACATGGCTGTTTCGGTAATTGAAGATGCCCTCACGGGTGAATGTTGCCTCGTCCGTGAAATGCACATGGCGCAAAAAACCGGGATCGTCGGTACAAAACTGCAACAGTCGTTGACAGAATTCCACACGTCGTGGGTAATCCCCAGCCTGCAACGCGTGGACTCACTGTGGATGATAGGGATACAGCAGATCATCATGAAGGACACGCCACACTGTCGACTGTGATACTCCCACTGCACGTGCAATGCTACGGGTGCTAGTGGACGGTGTGTCGTCCACGCGAGCAAGTACGTCCTCCTCGACCGCCGCGGTGCGCACATGTCTTGGGTGACCGACATGATGGCCTGCACGTAACACACCCGATTCACCAAGGGTACGGTGCACGTTCGAAAACAACCTGCTGTCGGGTTGTCGCCTCTCCGGATACCGTCCGCGATAAAGGCGTGCAGCTGCTCGGCCATTGCCATCTGCAAGGCCGTAGACAAAATGCATGTCCCTCAGTTCTACAAATGTGTAGCGTTCCATGGTACGGTGAGGATAGTGCCAATTATGGAATACTGTACTGCAGTGCACAGGTGGCAGACACACACACACACTGGTCACAACGGCTTCGAAACAACGTACTCAATTGTCGTACGTCAAGCACACCACCACCGCACCGGCTCTTTCACTGACACGCTCCCTGACGCTGCACTTCCAATCAGCCCACACGTCCGCACGGCGCTGTGGTACAATCAGCTGACGTTCCTGAGCCACCCGTGCCTGTGCTCTTCACTACCTGACCACTGCCGTCAGGTGGGGCCATGTACTCTGGGGCCTTGTCATCGTGGAACACATGTAGCATCCTTCATTCTTGCCCCATTCACCCACAACACGTACTTCGTCCGTCTTGCTCGAGCCGACGGGGAGCACTACGTACGATCGTGTGGTGCTTGTGTACACCAATGTTGGGTAACCCAGCAGTTGAAAAGACGTGCATACCCCCACGTAGCTTCATTACACGATTGTCCCACGCAGTTTATCTGTCCAGCCTTGTTCGGCCCGGTCTCACACCCAAGCGGCAGTGTGCGGCTGCAGTGGTGTGAGGCCACGCTTGGTTTCGGAGCGGAAGGCTGCGGCCGAGGAGGGACTCGAGTTGTTCGGCTGGGGTTGCGCTCGGAAGCAAGCAGCCGCGTCAGGTCTGGGAACGGTGGACCTGGTGATCGGGATGGAAACATTCCGACCTCGTCCATTAGTGTCGTCCACCGTACGGAGTGGTGGGGTCCTTACGACACTCCAGCAGCCTTTCGCCCGCTCCCACCCAGCGATGTGCCTCCGGCTTCATTTCTAAGAGGCTGATTGGGGCCCATCACGACGTTTGTTACAACGTCAGTACGGGGTACGTGGTCCTATCTGTACGTGCACCTTTCATTAGCAATAACCTCCTGTGCCCGTAGTTGCTGTGTTTGTCCTGCTGGCGCACGACCTCTGTGTGACATCCCCTCGGTGCTGCTACGGGGGAATCCCTCGTCCCGCATTTGTTGTCTCCTTGGCAGGTACCATTCCCCGTCCGGTCCTCTTTCTCTTTTGTTGCACCGTGCTTTGTTCTTGCTGCGGTGTCTCCCCACTGTGTTTTGGGGACTCCCCTTGCGCTGCACCGACAGCGCCGCCATTTCTGCCCCGAACCATGTACGCGTCTGTTGCCTGTCGAGTGTCACGGACCACTTTGCTTGCATTCTCGGTGTATTTATACATCCTACGTCGTCCTCCCGTGGTTCTGCAACCCCGCACTACTTTTCTCGACTGCACTGCTTCAGTCATGGTGTTTGTTTCCCGCTGTGCAATTGTTACTTCATGCTTCATTGCTTTTTTTGTCGCTACCCTTTCCCTTCACTTGTCTTGCAGGACACTCCTATTTCCTTTGTGGAACCGCATGCGCATGCGTTGCGCAGCTGCCGCCTAGTGTTTTTCGGATGGGCGACTTTGGTGTTCCTTTTGACTTCGTTTGTTCCGCCTTTCTATCTTCACTGGTACTGCCTGTATAGAGGTGTGAAGTTCATTTTCACACGTTTTCGGCGTTGTCTAGCTCCTCACGGAGGCATCTCTCGGCAAAGTGGAAGGGGAACTTTCGTCTCTATTTCATGGGAGGTATCTGTGGTTTTCGTTTGTACTATACCTTTAGAATCACCCTGTATATATATATATATATATAGGTTCAGCTGTAAGTTGAATGTTTCCTAGTTTTGAGATAGTAAATGTAGGGGTTTTGAATTGTACGGTATGTATTTTCTATATCAATGATTAAAGCATAACAACAATAATATTATTTTACTATTTTGTATTTCTGCAGTTAAGGTGGCTAACGCTTCTTGGCTACTATGTTGTGTCCTAAGACGTGATTATGTAGGGAAGAAATAGTGTTGTTGTTATGAATTCTAGGTAAGTCCCTTTTTGAAAGTTCTTTAAATAAGTTTTCAAAGACAGAAATAAGCACTATAGGTCTTCAGTCGAAGGATTTCCTGGAGTGTATGGGTTGACCCACATAGTACACCCTGGATGGCATTTTCAGACAAACAAGGCTCTGGCATCTGGACCTACAACCAGTATAATCTTCATAGGACTGTGTGTGTAATGTTCTTGTTTGTGCTGAGTGCCTTTTTACAGACTCAACTTTTAACCCAAGTAATGTTATTTTACTCCTCTAACATAACAGTTATGTTATATTGGGGTGTAAGGAGTGAACTTCCACGTAGTACACCCAAATGTCAACCTCACTTGCATAGTAGACTAAATAGGCTCTTGCGACTGGCCCTGCGGCCAGTATAATTTTGTGTGTTGTCCTGTGTTTGGTCGCTATATGTTCCGAGTGCTTCTTCGCAGCCTCAGCCTTTAACCGGTCAGAAACTTTTAAGCTTTTAGTTACAACACGGCATTACAGTTATGCTATTTTAGTTATGGTAAGGGGCTGGACTCCATATAGTGTGATGGGTGCAAAATGGCCTTAGTACTGACGCACCCACAATTTTAAATTAAAAAAAGAAGAAGTTATGTTATATTACTGCTAAGACTTTGTCTGCTGCACCCATGAAGTGTTTAAGTGCCCCCTGTTGTATGTAAAAGAATCTATGAACAATATAATACAACGGTAACAATGCACACTGTATTCATTTTTTGGTTCTGTGCGACTTACTCTCTTATCATATATAAGCATAAATTCGAAATTTGTTAAATTTACTTACGTAAAGTGAGTATATAGTTGTAGACGACGTTTCGGTGGCAACTGCCACCTTATTCAGGTCATGAAGTCTGCTATTACGTGCATACGTAAAGCTTCGTCATTTAGAAAGGATCAAGGTATATGTATGGACAGGTTGAATGTTAGGATGACTTAATGACTAAAACATGGTAAAACTGTTAAAACTGCTATAAAAAATTGTTAAAACCCATAGTTACTCTATCACAGCTCCATGTTGACAGGAGCAAGTATGTTCAATTACTCTGTACCATACACTGTACCACTATACACTTCAGAAGAGCAATGTTTCTGTGACTTTAATGATTTGAAGATACTTATGCGAATCCCCTTCGTAGACAGAAAGATGGAAACTTCATACCTCCATGGGTGCAAAACAGTATGGTCCACCTGGGGTGTAAGGGGTACCTTCCACGTAGGCGCCCAAAAGTCAACCTCACTTCCACATAGTGCACCCTGGACAAGAGACTAACGAGGCTCTGGCGACTGTCACTATGGCCAGTATAATTTTGTATGTGTTGTCCTGTTTTATGTCCTTATGTGTGCTGAGTGCGCGTTTACAGCCTCAGCTTTTAACAGAAGTCAGAACATTTTAAGGTTTTAAAATTTTTAGTTATGCAACGTTAGAGTTGTTATTTGTAATGGTAAGGGGCTGGACCCCGTATAATGTGACGGGATAAAAATAGCCTAAGTGCTGATGCTCCCAAAATTTTAAATTCAAATTCAAGTATGGTCCACCTTTCTCCTTTTACAACATGGTGATTTGAAGCAACCTCTTGAGATTACTGCACTTTTGAATAATGTTTCGATTCAGGCTGAACACCACAAATTCAACTAGATGTTGCTGTATGGGCATTGAAGCCGCTAAATCTGACATCCAACATAAGGCATCCATCTCCTCAATGGTGAACTTTTCCCGCTTGCTAATGACATTTCACAAACGTCACGTAGAGCACACTGATTTGTAGCCAACTGAACATCAATTAGGGAAGCGATAGTGGTGATTTCCATTCTTGGACAGGGGTGTAAGAGGTGACCTTCCAGGCCACCAGTCATTCCCACCCCCTCTTTCTTGATATGCTGCATTTAGAACAACCACCACTATGTAATTTGACTATGCCAGGAATCAAACTGAGCCATAACTAATATTAAGATCTCATCAAGTGATTTATAATTAAGATTTCTAAATTATTCAGATTTCTTCATATTGGAAGTTAAGGATGTCATTCGTGCCAATCATGAGAATTACCGAATCGGTCAACTTTGAACACGATCTTAAGCTACTGTTCAGCTGCTCCGTGGTTTGCCCACTCACCGACAGTCCTATACCCCGATTACCTTGCTCATCAACACTGAGTTGACCGTTACAAAACTTATGAGCAAGCATAAGCAACATGCTATCGCCGATCAACTGTTTCCCTTCCAATAATGGTTCACAAGTATTTGACATCTTAGCTACATCCTTTTGACCTTCCTGTACTACAGAGGTGATCCCTTTACCAGGAGGATTATTCCCAAGCGAGCTCACATCACCTCCTTCAATGCGAGTCGATCTCAGTTTCCCGACGAAGAATCCTCTACAAAATCTCTGTTATTATGCCATCGCCGTTTGGACTTAGGACTCGAACTAGTTCCCTTCCCACCATTCATAGAGGGAGTTGTCAATGTTGGAATACACGACTTGTCCTGGATTTCTGAATCCTGCGAAGCAACCATAACTTTGTTAATCCCAGCCTTGAAACTCTTGCCCCTCAGAGGAGGAGCTAGGTCTCGCTTGACAACTGCCTCTTTCATCGACTCAAAATTTTCTATTGCGTGGGTTGCCTCAGCGAAAGACGAAATGTCCTGCATCACCAAATGTTCTCTTAATTTGTATGGTAAGAGAATACCCAGCTGAGCTACAATATGTGATTCTTCTGCTTTGGGTTGGATGGTGCGAAGCAACTTAATGTTCTTAGAGAAGAACTGTAACACGCTTTCCTCAGAGGTTTTTTGATAAGGCGAATTTAATACTTTTGCCAGGCACGTGCTATGCCACCTGGAGCTTTCATAATGATTGATGAATTCTGATTTGAACAAATCATATGAGACCAACCGAGTCTTTCTTTCGGAAAACCAGATCTTCGCACTCTCAGTCAAGAGTTTTGGCACATATTTAATGTATTGAACCTGATCAATACCATACAACTCCAGAAGTTCCTCCACTTTTTCGAGGAATTCAGTGGGTGTTACATTTGTAATCAGACCATTAAACTTTGGGAACTTAACAAATCTTGAGGTTTTATACTGAACAACTTCGTATGAGCCAAACCCCGATTCCCCTTAAGATCAGATTGTTCCCCGTTTCCCAGGCCAGCACCCTTCAGAGCTTCAACACTTTCTAAAGACCTACACGGTTTAACCCTTCTATGTCTGGTCTTTAGATAACTTTTCCCTTTCAACGCAGTCAGTCCCTTCCCAGGTCTTTCTGTTTCCGTAGAAGACTCTGCACTTGAAACACAGTTGAAGACAAACTCTTTTGATTCTAAGGTTGTCCGACTATCTGCAGCGTCAGAATTATCCGTAGAGGTGGCCTTATCCTTACGACCCACCCCCAGTGTCCCCAGAGACCAAGTGACCAACATCTTTACTCTTAACTGGTTTACCTCGATTAACTTGCAGACGGTCTACTTTACATGTACCTTCTCGGCCCCAGCTATCCAAAACCTTGTTAACTCTACCCATCGAGTCCTCAAGGGACCTCAGTGTCACCATAACTTCTGCAGGCACGGTGTTAACAACCAGAGCTTCATTAGCTTGATCCTGAGAAGAAATATGTTTCAACTGCTGAGAAGGTGAAGAAACTTCCTTCTTTACTACTCCCACCTCACTATCACTAACCGATTTTGCTAATTGAAGACCTTTTGGAATTTGCCACTTCTCTATATCCCTACCTCCCAACTTATCCAACACCCTTTATACTAGTTGCCCTTCCAAGGATTTGAAACGATTTTCATTATGAATTTCCATCTGGCCCAAGAAGTTTTGCACACCCTGTACTTCCACATCCAACCTACTAGCCAGATCTTCACATTTCTTATCAAGCCCCTCCGCCCTGCTTATGCATTCAATCCTATATTGTGATAACGTAAGCATAAGTTCTTTGAGGCCCTCGCAAATCCTAACCAGGTTTTGCTGCATATTTAAGATACATTTGTTTGTATCATTGAGGTCAGCCCTAACGTCACCTACCAACCTACTGGAGTGCTCAGTCAATTCAGACTTCAGTTTCTGACTGCTTTGCTTAAGTTCCTGCTTGAGCAACTCCGTGCTCTCTTTGGATGCTTTCCTTAAGTTCCAGCTTGAGCAACTCCGTGCTCTCTTTGGATGCCTGACTGCTTTCCTTAAGTTCCTGCTTGAGCAACTCCGTGCTCTCTTTGGACGCCTGACTGCTTTCCTTAATGAAGAAAAGTAAGGTGTCCAAAGTCACTGGTTCATTTTCCATACCCATTTTTTTTAAAATTAATTAGAATTAGAAACAAAATTAATTTGTTTAACGCCTGAGCAAATCCGACCACTGCAGTCACCCTGCCATTGAGTCCTCGTAATCTTATGAAGCGCAAGTTCAAACTGGGTTTCGAGATATTAAGAAATGCCCCTGGGAATTTTAAACTCAAATAAGATTCAAATTCTATGAAACTGACATCGAGGAACTGAAAATGAGATTCTCGATATCTGTTGCAATAGGACCAAAATTTTACAGAAAACCCTAGAACGGCAATCGGTAGCACTAGTAGCGATGCCAATTGGACTACAGTGAAATGAAGTTAACAATGCCCACCCTTTTCAAACAGTCAATTCCCTCATAAACATCTACTCCTTAACAGAATCGCCTTCCTTCAGACTCCCCCCTTTCTATACCACATTCCCCCAACGCCCCCAGGCTGCCATCATACAATCTGAATATGCCCTAACCTATTGTTTCAGCTATCTTTTCCAACTAAACCTTTCCCCCAAGCATGGAAATAACCCTTATTGACCAGAGCGAAATGTACACTCCCCGACTGAAAAGAAACATCAGCATTAAACACAGAAATATGTATACAATTTACACACTAAGAAAATCATAAGGTTTAAGTCGCAAAATCACGAGTCAATAATAGATGTTTATTTAACAACAAGTATTTATGGCAATGTCAATTACAACGTCATAACGGACCCTGTTTATCCTTGAAGTAGGCCACGTACTACAATTGTGTGCCTGCGATTTCACAACTGTCAGATATGAAGTGATATGTTTCAACGAATAATAATAACAAATCCATACTCAAGATTATATGCAATACTGTGTTATACAGGCAACACGAAAATAAGTAAATTTACAATATAAGGAATTATAATGCAATTCAGTATTTTATGAATTTGTACCTTCAAATTCACACATTCAGTACCCTTTAGCCATCATTCGAGCTCCTTTACACCATTATAATCAAGATGGCTACGCGACGAGCAAATTTTCCCGCCAAGTCTAACGAAAGCACAACTCGTGCATAATGGCCATTATTGAACACACGAATGCTAGCATATGAATATAGTAGGTAAATTATTGAATATTTCGTGTTCGTGGTACACTCACCTGATTACTGCGCAGGTATTCCAAGAGATGTATACTTACACGTCGCCAGTCCTCCGGCCGGATATATCACCACCGAATTCAACTTATAATATCCTTTTCCACACTAACTTTTATTTCGATACTTGTTGAGATTCGTAAATCGCAACCTTTGGTGAACATGTCCAACCATATGGATTCACTTATTAGTATAAGTATAAGAAAAGAATGCACTCGTGAAGTTGAAATATTTACAAAACAAAGAAAAAAAATAATTGTTGGTACTACAAAAGAATGATGGAAACTATAAACACACGAAAAAAATATTATTAATACTAGATATAGGAAAATGTAAAGTATGTGTTTTTGGAGAATCATCGAGGTGTCCTCAGTGACTCTGCCAACTTGTCGCCAAATCTATCCAGGGCACTTGCAATGGTAATTCCAAATTGATTCATCCCAGTTTCAATGTTCTTGCCAAAATTGGTAATTGCTTCTGCTATTGCCTGGAAGAATAAGATTAAAATTTTTAAACAATCATTACACATAGATACTAGTACACATTAATGTTCTGTACTCAAAATACAAAGCAATATTAATCACATGATTATTTTTTTGTAACATTTTATACTTTGATGCTATTTTTATGTCGCAATAGTGGTTCCCTAAATTAATGGTAATGATTACAAAGTGCCACTATGCACATGTGTGGTATTTCTACCTGTTCATTTTAGAAGTGTAACGATGTATCTTTTTTTTGGGTATAGATTTGTTGCTAGGTTCTATAGTTGCCTTCTGTAAAGCAAAAAGAGTGATTAGCACAACAAGCTACAATATCATGGGTTCAGTGTTCTTTCATCACTCATCCTCATCTTTTTGATTGGCCAAAAGTAGCAGGAAAATGCACCAACTCAATGGACTTCTGTCAAACCATATCCTTGTGTGGTTCAGTATATAGTAGTAGTTACACATGTAGTAATTTTGTGTAGTTACATAATCATGTTTAGTGCTAGTTAATCGCTTGAATAATACATTCATAAACACTTTGTGAAATTGGCTTCCTACTCATTCTATGTTAATTAATGTACATGGCATATAGTTTGAATAAGGTACAGAATGCTCTAGGAATTTGTGGTCTTTTCATAATTTTGGATATACCAGATCCAAAATTGTGCTTCCTAGAATGTATTGCCTAAAGGATCATACTTTGCCATAAATGTGACTCAAATGTAACATAATTATGATTTGATGTAGAATTACACATCAGTTACTAAATATCACTTTAGGATTACTTACGTGAAGCTCAACATTTGTTTGTTCCGGAAGCTCCTCGTGCCTTTGTAGACTTGGCCTCCTCCCACCTGTCAAAATAAAAATATGTGTGTTAAAGTAGATAAAAATTATATTTTAACATAAATCTAGCTGATTAATGGTCATAATTGAATGCAGTGGCGGCTCGTGGTGAACCAAAGTGGAGGGGCGATAGCTCACAAATTTGCTCTATTGATTTGTTTTATTTTACTTCGCCTTCTGGGGTGTAAGGGGTGACCTTCCACGTAATACACCCAAATGTCAACCTCACTTCCACGTTAGTGCACCCTGGACTGAAGACTAACGAGGCTCTGGCGACTGGCCCCATGGCCAGTATAATTTTGTTTGTATTGTCCTGTTCTTTTGTCCTTATGTGTGCTGAGTGCCCCTTTACAGCCTCAGCTTTTAACAGAAGTCAGAACATTTTAAATTTTTTAGTTATGCAACGTTAGAGTTGTTATTTGTAATGGTAAGGGGCTGGCCCCCGTATACTGTGACGGGAGCAAAATAGCCTAAGTGCTGACGCTCCCAAAATTTTAAATTCAATTCAATTCAACTTCGCCTTTTGTGCCACTTTTGGCTAATTTGCGAAGATGGGGGTGAGTGATATGATGAAATTGATGAATGGGCAGTTTGGCACTCACAAACATCCATGCCCAGGCCGGAATTCGAAAGGAGGGTGATGTGCGATGTGCTAACCACTCCGCCATGGTGGCCGACACAAATTTGCTCTACTAGTAATGAGAGTTTAAATGGTGAATTTCGTATAACAGCCAAAGTGATAAGAAATTGATACGTTCGTGTTTACCGAATATCATGTTTTACACGTTTGCACATATTATAATAAATTAATAATTATTTAACAGTAATGCGAAGAAGAAATAGACTTCTAACAGATTTAGTCGTTTAACAGAGGGGAAAATTCAGAAGGGATATTAATTTCTACACAACTTGATAAGCACAATGACGAATATTTAATTGCATTGATCGTGAAAATTTCTAGTAAAAAAGTTACACAGAAAACGTTTCCTGTCCAACATTACTAATTGATATGTGAAATAGGGCACCAAAATAAATATCTCACTGGAAAGGTGATATCTGCGTTACCAGAAGCTCTAAAGTAAAACTTCAAACTTACCAGAAATCTTCAGACATGTTTGTAACTGAAATTCATCCTTCTGTCCTTCAACGCAAAATTTGCGAGTGAACTCACGACCTCCCTTCTTTGACACTTTTTCTAGATTCAAATTCGACCTAGGTTTTTTATGTTTATTTTTTCATTTACACGGCTCATTATGTTTACTTTCACAGGAAAAAAATAGGGAAACTTACTTTCTGGATGCGCCTCGTATATATATATATATATATATATATATATATATACACACACACACACACAAGGTGGTTATAATTAAAGTGACGGTGTTCAGAGTGGTACAGCACGGGCTGTAATGAGAGTAGCAGTCTGAAACTTCGTAGATATGCTAATGAAGCAATGCGCTCGCGAATTATGCAAAAAAAATAGTTCCAATTCTCGCCACCAGGGTAAAAAATGGTGCTGTAAGCAGTCAAAACGTGGTATAGTTACAGGAAAAAAGCAGGAAAGATCAAACACATGAGAACAATGGCTCTGGCATGTTTATTAGGAACTATGGTTACAAGAACTGTTCAATATGGCCTCCCAATTCAGCAACATGCTGCATTCGTAACACGGCATGGTCGACGGTTGCTCGCAGCATGTCTGGTGAAATCTGAGCGACATGTCGTTGTATGCTAGCCTTCAGATCAGGCAGAGACCGGACATGTCCCTGATAGACACAATCTTTTAAATATCCTCACAGCCAGAAGTCACATGGATTAAGGTCGGGGGATCTGGAAGGCCAATCATCTGGAAACTGCCTAGAGATGATGCGGTCATTAGTGAAGGTTTCTCGCAGCAAGTCTTTCACGTGGCGAGCGACATGTGGTGTTGCCCCATCTTGCATGAAAATGGTGGTGTGTTCACAGTTCCGTTCTTGCAAAGCTGGAATCACGTGTTGCACAAGGAGGTCCCTATAACGTGCAGATGTCACTGTACACCTAATAGGCCCTCGAGGTGTCATCTCCTCAAAGAAAAATGGACCAAGAATGAAGGAGCTAGTGAACCCACACCATGCAGTCACGTAAACTTAGTGCAATGGTTGTTCCTGCACAACATGTGGACGAGTGGAACCCCATATGCGACAGTTCTGAGTATTCACTGTACCGACCAGAGTAAAATGCGCCTCGTCAGTCCACAGAATATTCCCCGGCCACATGTCATCCACTTCCATGCGTGCCAAAAACCGACGGGCAAACTCACGGCGTTGTGGAATATCTTGGGGTTTCAATTGGTGCACAATTTGAATCTTGTAGGGATACCAGTGTAAAATGCACCGCAATACCTTGCGAACTGTTGACCAGGGGAGTGACAATTCACGTGCCACAGCTCTAGCACTGGTTGCAGAAGTTGAGGCATGTGCTGCACGGTCAGCTACAGCTACAGCAACTTCGTCCACAACTTCCACGGGGATGGGCCGCCTTCCTCTCCCTGGTGCAACACCCAATTCACCTGTTTCCTCGAATTTCTTCATCTTCTTCAGCCCATTAATTGACATGGGCCCTCTTCTCAGCCCTTTCTGTTGGCGATATTTCCGCAGTGCAGCGTTACTATTGCTCCCATTCTGGTAAAACAACTTCACTAGCAGTGCACGGTCTTTCTTCGCAATAGCCATTGCTTTTTACACGGGAAAAATCAAACTTTTAATGTTCGGGGAACATTCACATCACTAAAAGCAACAAGCGTCACCAACAACAACCAGGGAGCTCACACAATGGTTAGGCAATTTCACCGACTTTGACGTCAGAGTTACGGAAAATTCCACGTTTTGACTGCTTACAGCGCCATTTTTTACCCTGGTGGCGAGAATTTGAACTATTTTTTTTTTTGCATAATTCGCGAGCGCATTGCTTCATTATCATATCTACGAAGTTTCAGACTGCTACTCTCATTACAGCCCGTGCTGTACCACTCTGAACACCGTCACTTTAATTATAACCACCTGGTATATATGTATGAGTTTGTAATATAATCAATTAATGTAACTACAACATACTTCGTGCTCCTTTGGATGAGTTCTCTGTAGTTTCCATCACCTTTTCAGACTTGGAGTGTGTAAAAAAAACAAATGGAAATGATTAGTAATTCCAATAAACACAGTAATTGCTAAATTAATAGCTATTTTATTAACCTGCATTTTATAACTGCTAATTGATCCTTCTGAAGGAAAATTTTGGATTTTCTATGTGATATATGGACAAAGATGTTTTAACGTATTGAAATATTCTGATATTTTTATCATATAAACTTTTGATAGACTTGTACAACACAAGTACATAATGCAACCAAGTTTTAGATGGTTTACTTTACAAAAAGAAACCAGTAAAAATTTCGCCATGTGTATCAAAATTTAATGAAATAAAATTTGATCTATGTTGCACACACATTATGTGATAGTGTTTTCCTAGAAAGGAAACTTTCTTAATACAATTATGAACTTCCTTGATGGGATGGAACGAAATACAGCTTACACATAAAAGTTTACATTCTGCTCCAAATATTTTTACTCTGAGCAGGGGGTAATTTATGAAATTTGGGCCCTAGGCTACCCTTTGTTTTGGGCCCTGCTGACATTTTTAATAGTACAAGTTTTGTTTGTTCCACTAATTACATGCTCTGTATTAATAACACTTGCAAATTTTAAAATATAGATACATCTAATTTAAATTATTCATTAAACTTTGATAATACAAAGCACTTTTATTTAACAAGAACACACTTGAAACTAAAATTTAACCACAAGGAGGGTTCAGATACATTTATTTTAATTGTTTCTTCTATCTCAAAATTGCAGGACCAACAATGTTTTTCCGAGTTGAGAGCTGTCTTAACATGGGGTTATGGTTGGAAATACCTTTAAGTTGAAGCTGGGCTAATGAACAAGGCAGATTTGCTTTACACACACTTTCTGAACAGAAAAATGAATTTAATGTAGGTACTTCATTTACAATTTCTGCAAGATGCTTTTCTTTTTTCGTTTATAAGTGTCAATTGCACTGTGCATTTCACCATACAACACCAATACCTCACATCCACCAAAGGAAAATAAACCAACACTGTATTACGATAGCTACACTGGCTGCAAATTGAGAAACAAGGATGTTGATTTCAACCATCAATATCCCTCCACTGACTTGTAATTGTTGGCATTCAAAATGTTTACATTTGTTTCTTCGAGAAACAATTATTTATATATATATATATATATATATATATATATATATATATATATATATATATATATATATATATATATATACTCTATGTGATCAGAAATATCCGGACACCCACCTGAAAATAAAGTACAAGTTTGGACAACCCTCCATCGGAAACACTGGCAGTCAATACAGTGTTGGCCCATCCTTAGCCTTGATGACAGCGTTCACTCTCACAGGCATACTTTCAATCAGGTGCAGGAAGGTTTCCTAACGAATGGCAGCTCATTCCTCGCAGAGCGCCAAAATGAGAAGATGTATTGATGTGGATCGGTGTGGTCTAACACGAATTCGGCATTCCAAAACATCCCAGAGATTTTCTATGGGATTAAAATCAGGACTCTGCGCAGGCCAGTTCATTAGCGGAACGTTGTTGTCAAACCACTCCCCCACAAGCCGTGGAGTATGGACGGGCGCTCGGTCGTGTTGAAAGACACAATGGTCTTCCCCGAACTGGTCTTCGACGGTAGGCAGCATTAAAGCTGTTAAAATGTCAACGTAAGCTTCTGCCGTGACATTGCCTTGTTAAACAACAAGCGGGCCAAGCCCCCTCCAGGAGAAACATGACCACACTGTAACCCCGCCACCTCCGAATTTCACTGTCGGCAATATACAGGCTGGTAGATGTCGTTCACCAGGCATTCGCCACACCCACACCTTACCATCGGATCGCCACATTGTGCACTGTGATTCATCGCTCCCCACAACTGTTTTCCACTGTTCTATGGTCCAGTTTCGACGCTCCTTGCACCACATGATGCGGCGTTTGGCATTTGTCCGTGTGATGTTTGATTTATGGGCAGCTGCTCGTCCATGGAAAACAAGTTGCCGCACCTTGCGCCAAACAGTAATGGTGCTTGGAGTAGATCCTGATGCAGTTCGGAATTCCTGTGTGATGGTGGCGATGGATGATTGACGATAATGGTGTACGACCCTCTTCAACACTCGATGGTCTCTGGAGGTCAACATGGGAGGTTGGCCTTAACGCTTTTGTGTTGTACACATCCCTTCACTATAACATCGGAAAAGTGGACAGAGGGATGTTTAGGAGAGTGGAAATCTCACACACAGACATCCTACACAAGCGGCACCCAACCAACTGACCACGTTGAAAGTCTGCGAGTACCTCAGACCATCCTCACACTGTCTGCAGACTACTGAGTTCGCTGACTATGTGTTCCAAGCGGTAGATGGCAGTACTTTGCCGCCCTCTATGATAACCACACGTTTCGCGGTGTGTCCGGATACTTTTGATCACATAGAGTGTGTGTGTATATATATATATATATATATATATATATATATATATATATATATATATATATATATATATATATATATTTGAGAACTGTTACGCAACTTCGCACTGCTTCCTTTGCAGTCTGCCACACAGACTTGCACTCCAGTTAAATACAGCGTTATGAATTGATTTAAACACTTGAAACTCCTTCCTTCATGAAATAAGCCAGTTTTATTGTGCTATTAACACAATATTTATGAATTTCAAAAGTGGATGGTTTTTGTCATTTCTGCCCCTTCAGTGTCTCATTTTCATGCAGCCCCTAGGCTATAGCCTACTGCCAAACCCCCCTCCTTTCCCTGACAGACTCCTTACCTGTAGGGGATGCTGATGCTGGTCTCTGCTGGTAATCAACTGAAGGTCTCTGCTGGTAATCAGCCGAAGTGGAGACTCGACCTCAAATAATTCCTCTACTTCAATGTAGTCCTTCTGAAATATATGAAAAGTGCAAAGATATTAATTACAGTAGAATATAAAAAGCATAACTTGATTAATTAAGTGCAAAGAAATTAGACAATTTTCTTACCCACTTATTTGATTCATCACAAAAACCAGCTTCTACCAGGCCTAGTCCTTCCGATGACTTCTTCCCAATAGCCGATAGAACTAGAACCTCTTGATTGGTCAAAGGTGGAGGAGGACTGGGATTCCCTGTTTGTTTGGAAGCCCTTTTAATGCCAGCATTTTTGCTTCTGCTGAAGGAGCATTGGTTTTTCCATGCCTGCAAAACATCAAAGCTAAATTCATACAAGTACTACATTTCTTTTTGCAACCACTCAACACATTCATATTGTGACGTGGTCGCGTCCTTCGAATATAGTGGTAAAATGTTGGAAGCAAAACAAAAATATTAAATAGGTTTTGTTATACCACTAAGTCCACGACCATTTCACATCAGCACTGGCCAAAATTAGAGCAAAAAAAAAAAAAAAAAAAAAAGGTTGTCAAAAACTAGATCTGTAAGAATACTCAAAAACCGCAACCCTTTTCTCTTTTTGCTCTAATCCACCATTTAATGCCACTGTGGTAAAATCATCATTCATTCCAAGCTATGACCACAGATATAACCAATTTTGGCCCCTTATGCTGACTCAGAAATTAACGTGGATCTCGAGCACCCAATCCCCACCATACAATATACTTCCCAGTTTATTTTAGAAGTCGCGATTTAATATTGGTTTCAGTGTTCGTGGTCGTCTAGCCACGAAAACGGAAACGCTCTCAACATATATTAAAACAAGGTGGAACGCTTAATGAACAAAAATATAAGAACAATTGGAAACATCAAACTTCATTTTAGTGGCCATTTATTTTAACAAAACTATTTCCCGTACAATTAGAAACTTCTCCCTATATATATATAACTGTCTGTACAATATAATAAAACCCACGTGGAATAATAAATAATTCCCTTTTACCCTACATGTCGTTAAAAATTATGACAATGAACACACATTAAATAAGTACAAGGCATTTTTATGATTTAGGTGATCGGAAACCACGTTATTATATCGACGATATTCTCAAAAATCAAGATGTCGAATTTTTAACTGTACTGTGCTTGGCATGGAATAAACGAACTAAGGTTCAAAACACTAAATGGATATATGAAATATGCAAGCTTTTATCCCAACACAATACGAACACGAAAACTCCAATATATTAAAGAAACCCACAGAGATATATGAAATCTCACTCAAGTGATAGACATACAAATATTTATATATACATATATGATAAAAACATGACATGAATATACCTTTCCCTAAATGAAAAGATGAAAATAGCGAGCCAGCGCTTTTAAGATAAATACAAATCCATCCCTATGATGGATACCAATTTTCTTTAAATACTGGAGATTCAAAGTTCAGAAAATGTGGAAATTTTTGGGTATGCAAACAAGGCAAATAACTACTCGATCACACTTGACACCTTTTGTGGATGGAACCTGTAAAAAGGAAAGGCTGTCCTGCCAAAGAAAGTTTCTGCTCGGTAACATCCTAATGTCAGAATCATCTTCTAGCCAGGGTACAACCATAACCTCCAATCCAACAAACGTATCCATTTAATTCCATAAAGTTCTCATATCCACTTGGGTCAGGGTTCCTTTATGAAACACACCACTTCTCCAAGAACATCAGAGTGCTTCCCGCACAATAGAATCAGGAGAATACATTCACCCTAGAAGGTACATCCAATCCATATTTGCTGCAAATCCATTTCCACACAATCTTGGGGAAAAAATCAATTTCTCGAATATTAAGAAGCCTACGTCAAAATGCATCCCGCATAATGAACTCCATTAAAGAGAATCTTCTGAAATCTTGCTACGAAGATTAAATATACAAGGTATTTATACATCCTTGAAAACTTTTCACTTTAAACACTCACATGTTGAGGTACAAAAAGAAAATTTGTGAGATAAGCACATTGCACTCGGAAAAAAACACATCGAGCGAACTTCACTAAGTCAACACATGCAGGGGATCCTCGCAGGAGAAAAGTACAGAACATACCGGAAAACCATCGGTGTGAGCCCGTCTACACCGTCACAGAGATCCAAGTTCCAGTTCCATATGAGCCATGGACGAAACGACGAAAATGTCCAATCCCGGCTGCGACGAAAAAAAAGGCAAGGCAGTGGCAACCATTGAAGAGCAGGTGCATGCGAACCAAGCAGAATCTGTAGTGGCAGGTCAGCAGGTGGCAATCATACAGCAATGAATATATTGCGGAACACATCTCCATCGAAGTAAAAAACATGAAACAAAAAATAACCCAAGCATTAATAAGAAGAAAGAATAGAATAGAAGAAACAAGAAAGTATAGAAAAGAATAATGAAAATATTCACGCAACAATTATTAATCTGCCAACTTTACTACAATTTTGATTCCGAACCATACAAGATAAGCTTTACATATTATGCCCCTGTTGAGGGGTATTCGGTAACCTAACTCTACAAAATTTTTGAAAATGCCCCCATCGTAAACAGCGGCGGCATTGCATATTTATGACCTCTGAGTGGTGTCTGTTAAATTCACATTAGGAGAAGGCGTCGCGATTAACCTTGGTATCGAAGTATCATTTTTTTTATCCTCATTTGCCGGAGCCACGTCAAATTCGTGCTCCATAGAAGAAGTTTCTTGAGCAAGGCTTTCCAAATTCAAGAGGCAAGCGCCTAAATCTGAGTCAGGCTGGGAAAGCACCTCTTCCTGATCTGACCCTTCCCGTAAATGCATTACATGCATCTTACGCAGAAAGACTTCTGTTTCAGGATCAACCAGCAGGGCAGTAACAGGTGCTAATAATTTCAAAATTTTTGAAAATTGTTCATTAAAATTTCAGTAACCGCCAAACGTCTGAAATTCATTTATTTTCTTCTTTTTCACATTGGTACTTATATATTCTGCATTGCTAAGGATTCTTGAAGGTGGCATTTCGTTTTTTTCACGACAATAATTTCAATTTTCAACATATCGAGTAATTATTGTTCGTTCGTTTTTAGGTTGCGTTACACACAATATGGCGGGCAAATCTTGACTAGCGTTGTCTATGATCAGTGGCTGTGCAGTGTTTCCAACCTTCTTAACCGAAAAATACCTGATTTTGTATTTTTTTTCAGTGTTCGAAAACACCACGAACCATGCACGTCAAGGTTAGGTTAGGTTAGATAAGGAAAACATGGTAAAAATTGTTATTTAACATTTGAAAAATTCAAGATAATTCATTTCACAGTTGGGGGTGTAAGGAATGACCTTCCATGTAGTACACCCAAATGTCAACCTCACTTCCACATTAGTACACCCTGGACTGAAGACTAACGAGGCTCTGGCAACTGGCCCCATGGCCAGTATAATTTGTATTGTCCTGTTGTCCTTATGTGTGCTGAGTGCCCGTTTACAGCCTCGGCTTTTAACAGAAGTCAGAACATTTTAAGATTTTTAATTATGCAACGTTAGAGTTGTTCTTTGTAATGATAAGGGGCTGGACCCCGTATAATGTGACGGGAGCAAAATAGCCTAAGTGCTGACGCTCCCACAATTTTAAAATCAAATCAAATCATTTCACAGTTGCAAAACCGTGTGGTTGGAAACACTGACCAGTTGTTACATCATCAAATGCAGGCAACATTTGGTTCACATACTAGAAGGACATCAAGGGAACAGCTTTCGTGCATCGGAGAGACACTAATGTTCAAAAATACATGATTTACCGGCAAAATAAATTAAGCGAAGGGAAAAAACAATATCGAAACCTTCGTAAAGTATACAGAAACTCATTTCGGTAAGTACTTTCTCCTGCAAGATTGAAGAAATACGTTTGACGGTTATGAAAATTTTACCAATTGTTCTGCTGGGAAAACATAAGTATATTTTATGTCCACATAGTATATGGATTTAGTCACAAAGCAAATTCATATTGCAAAAGAGCATGCAAAATTACAATATTTTATCCATCAGTGAAAAGTTGGGCCAAGTTCACTTTTTGGATCACAAGAAAAGAAACATAAAAACATTGAAAGTATATTTCGGTAACAGTTTCATACATCGGAGACACATTTCTTCAATTTTACACAAGAAACTACTTACGTAAATGAGTTTCTTCAAGGTTTACAACGTTCATCGAGGTATTTTCTTTCATCGTGGAATATATTTGACCGGGAAATGATGTATTTTTCAAGAGAAATATCTCACAGACGAAAAATTTCCATTGCTTTCATTTGCTTGCCCTACGACAACTGGATGCTGTGTACGTTTGATGACATAAGCCCCTGTCAGTGTTTCAACCCCATTTTTTTTACTATGCTTGCCTAACGTTACCAAACCTAACCTAACCTTATCAGAAATGGTTCGTGGGGCTATTCGTGAATGGTGCGGGGGTCTATTGGTCAGCTACCGTGCATAATGGTTCATGGGGCTATCTGTGAATGGATTATTAAGCCCACCACAGGTGCTTGGCGTTCCTCGTCTCGTCCCTCTCGGCGAGAAGAAGTCATTCTTACCCGCATGCGTATAGGACACAGCAGTCTAACGCATGGTCACTTGCTGCAAGGGCTGGACCCTCCGTTGTGTCGTGTTTGTAATGTCGTTTTAAGCATTCGTCACATTCTCGTTGAATGTGTCGATCTTGCTTACCTCCGGCAGACTTTTAACCTTTCCGGCTGTTTGTCATCCCTCTTGGGTGATGACAGCAGTATTTTATCAAATGTTTTTAGTTTTCTGCGAAGAGCTGGACTCTTCCATCGTCTGTAAGGAGGTTTTTAGTGTGTTTGTTCTGAATTTTTAATGTGTTGTGTTTGTCTCGTGCAGGTCTTTTTACAACCTTGCACTTTTATTTTTTTCCCAAGGGGCTATTTACACCCCTTTTTAAGATTTGAGTCAGAATTTTAGATAAGGGGTTATTTCCCTGTATACATAGAAGGGTGCAAAATGGCCTTTAGTGCCGACGCACCCAAACAATTTTTAAATCAATCAATCAATCAAGTATCTGTGAATGGTTCGTGGGGCTATCCGTGAATGGTTTGTGGGGCTATACGTCAGCTACCCGTGCATAATGTATAATTTTCACCGGTGACGAACACGGTAGTAGGTATTTTTCGGTGCAGAATGTTGAAACACTGCATACCCACAACATGAGTCAATATGTGCCCGCCCTATTGTGTGTTCCGGAAGCTAAGAAAGGAATAAAAAAAAGCACTCAGAATGTGAAAAATTGCATTTCTTTTTGTGTAAAAAGCATAATGGCACCTTGAAGTATTTTCCGCAATCCAAAATTGGTAAGTATGAACCATGCGAAACACAAAATATCCAATTTTAATGTGTCTCCGATCTATGAAACTGTTACCGCATATTTCTAATTATTACAATGGACCTCAGGCCCCAAGTTCCTTTTGTTTTATTGCAATTTTAACATGGTTCGATTTTGATTTACTCATGTTAACACATACTGTGGAGTTTAAGCGATTACCTAAGATTTTGTTCAATATATGTTTTCGTAGTTAAGTTTCACAGGCCAGTTGGTTCTCTTAGCAATAAAATAAAGTCCCTAAATTCATCCTACTAAGGTTCCGATTTACTTCTACATTAATTTCCACTAGTCTACGATACTTACAGTCGCTTGTCAATGGAAAATACATTGTCCATAGGAAGCACGCGTGCTTGCGTAAGGTAATTTACAAGTTGCTTTATTCAACATAAATAACGTTTTTACAAAATCCAAACAGTGTTAATTACCTTAAGGTAGGTTCAAATTTTGTGTGACAATGATTGCCAAAATTCTATGATAATTTCTCTTCCTGCTAGGAGAATTTGAAAAAAATCATAAAACAATCGGAACCTTTATTTTACAAAACAAAAAAAAATTCACTTTTGTTAAAACAATTGGGGCTGGATACATTAACACTTCACTTTTTTCCTCGTTGGCGATAATGGTAAAACATTTAAAAATCATAAAAATTAACTTTCCTTATACATGTCGTTTGTAACATCATTTAAAATTAAAGAGCTGTTCCTTAATGTCACATGCATTTGGATTGTAATACTTATAGCAGAGTATTTACTAGAATATATTACTCTGTGCTTATATTATAAAGTAACACAGTATCTTCAATCAAATTTCACCAAAAGAACTTCGATTAGGTAGATTAGATATACCATCTTTATTTACACTCAATTGTTTTATTTCAACAACTACCTTCAATTTATTCTAATAATTTTACAAAGGCAATAACAGTTGGGCTGAAAAGTTCGTAGGCTAACATAGTAAAAAATATTTTTTTGACAAAATTCGATTTTATTATTCAATATAGTTGCCTTCGAGGGCGATACAACGATTATAGCGGTCATACAATTTTTCGATGCCATTTTTATAGTACGATTTCTCTTTAGCCTCAAAATAGGCCTCAGTTTCGGCCATTACCTCTTCATCAGTGCTAAATTTCTTTCCAGCGAGCATTCTTTTAAGGTCTGCAAACAGGAAAAAGTCACTGGGGGCCAGATCTGGAGAATGTGGTGGATGGGGAAGCAATTTTATTACGGTTGAATATCGCTAAACATTGTTCCGAATCATCAAAACGTTGTTGCTTTTGATCGATTGTGAGCACGCGCGGCACCCATTTTGCACACAGCTTTCGCATGTTCAAATATTCATGCACAATATGTCCAACATGTTCCTTTGATATTTTTAAAGTCTCAGCTATCTCAATCAACTTCACTTTACGATCATTTAAAATTATTTTGTGGACTTTTTTTATGTTTTCGTCGGTAACAGCCTCTTTGGGGCGTCCACTGCGTGCATCGTCTTCGATGCTCATTTCGCCTCGTTTAAATTTAGCAAACCACTTCTCAACGGTTGATTTTCCTGGTGCAGAGTCCGAATAATGTTTATCAAGCCAAGCCTTGGCTTCAACAGTATTTTTTTCACCAAAAAGCAATGCTTTATTAACACACGAAATTATTTTTTATCCATTTTTTCACAATAACAAAAGCTGCTTCACTCCCAATGCTATATCTCACGAACTAATTATCCGGCAGCTGTGAAATTTATACACGTATCTTTTGAAGGTTAGTACTAAGTAAAAATCACATGGATTTAATTCTAGTAACGCCATCTATGAGTCAGCCTACGAACTTTTCAGCCCAACTGTTACAAATCACCTACATCACACTTTTATGGGAGTGTTTCTAAAACAATAATGATTAGTTCCAATACGTATACGTCCCCTCAAAAGTGCAATGTAAACAAATCTGGAAGTACGACATACATAGATTGTCAGGAAATATCACAACAATCGATAAAAATATCGATTCTTTCCATAGATATTGCTTAGTTTCGCCATGTTTACCACTTTCCTTGTAGCCGTGCGCTGTAAACAAAGATATAATCGATTCTTAGTAGACGGTTTCGTGAATCGCACTTTACTACATCTTTTACTACTAAAAACTACTACTTCGTTGTGGAGTCGATTTTGTAGATATTTTCGTGAATCGCCCTGCTGGTAATCATTCTTCAGTCGATCAAAATTATCGACAAAATTCATATTTTCATAGTACTCCTTCACAATCTTTGGGCAGGGCACATCTGAAATAGTACCATCTTTTGCCTTCCTACTGATGGTTATTGTATCATTACCCCCTCCATGTAGGACTGCCTTGACGGGGCGAGGGGGCTTAGTAGGGAGGCCAATTTCATCTCATCATTTCACCCATTCTTCACATCCATATCTCACGTTTTCACCATTCCATTACGTCATTCATCTCCATATCTTTGACCTCCCTATAACTAAGGGTCCTGCTAGAGGAGACAACCTCGATAAAAAAACCTATCCCAAGGTGTGAGTTGCACGTGCCGATGGGACAGTGTTGGCTGCAGGGGTAGGTGCAGTTGCGAACGTGGCCTCGGGGATTTCGGTTTGGTCCTGGAGTAGCCTCCATATTTGGGGGTAGGCCTTCCTCGGCATAGAGGGCATGTCGAGGCGACAATTTATGGACCCTCCACCATAAAATAATTTTGTATATGGGTACAAAAAACAACTCAAACGGGGGGAAACCCCCAAAACGAGCGCGGCCTTCGAGCCCGCTTCAATTAGTGGAAAAGACAAGTAACGTGCCACGTTAAGTGCAGAAGACCGACAGTAATGATGAATCTGCAACAACGAAGAAACATGGAGCTGCTACATTAAAGGACTTGTCACCATTTCTGATCAAGAAACAGCTAGACTACGCCGCTGGTTCAGATGTACCAGAAATAAAAAAGCTGCGAAACGGGAGTCTACTGATCCAGACCAGCACAGATCGCCAGACGAACAACCTTTTAAAGCTAAGATCTTTGGGCGACTTCCCTGTTAATGTTGAACCTCACCGTCAACTTAACAGTAGTAGAGGTGTGATTCGACACTGGGATCTGCTAAATGCTGAGGAGGAAGAGATTCTTGAAGTACTCTCAGACCAACATGTGACCGCAGTGCAGCGAATAAAGACTCGTAAGTCCGGAAAACTAGTACCAACTGCTTCACTCATAGTGAAGTTTCAAACGACCACTCTCCCAGACAGGGTACGGGCCGGATATTTGAGACTCAAAGTCCGTCCGTACATTCCTAACCCGATGGGGTGTTTCAAATGCCAGCACTTTGGGCACACTCAGCCTTCCTGCAAGGCCACTACCGCCCTTTGTGGTAAGTGTAGTCTGCCTGATCATGGAACCGAACCTTGTTCTTCAGGTCCCAAATGCATTAACTGCCAAGGCGAGCACCCAGTCTGGCATCGTGACTGCCCCTCTTTCCAACAAGAGAAGAAAATCCGAGAGTTGAAGCCAAACAACGTCTCCGCGAAAGTATACGCACCACTTTACCTGTGCCATTCGCTACAGTTGCTGCAGCTGCTCTTACCCGTCGCAGTGTAGGTGTACAAACCAGCGACGTGTCAACCCAAACGACAACGCTTCCCGTAGTAGCTCGCCCTGCTTCGAGAAAACCAGCAACCACTCCTCGCTCCACTGAAAAGAAGTTCAAGCAGGTACACACAAAAGAATATTTTCTGAAGTCCACTAGCTCTCCAGTCAGGGCGGCATCGACCACCCTGAGACTTAAAGCGCAGCTGAAAGCTGCCAGGCGGGCGCTAAAAGCACCCGCCCCCACTCCCCCTTCTTCATCCCCTTCGCCCTCTGTGTCCTTACCCGAGGACATGATACAGGACGAAGCCGCGGATGAAGAATTTATCAAGGTGACAGGGCCTAGAAACAAAGTACGACTGAAAAGGTAACTATAATACCTCCAGCTATGGCTTATTGTCTCCAATGGAACCTTAACGGTTTCCGTACTCATCTCGAGGAACTGCAAATCTTAATATCTGAATTTGACCCTGCCATTATATGTCTACAAGAGACACATTTTCGTCCAAATGAATCAGTGATTCTAAACGGATACACGTTTTACCGCACCGACAAGCTTCCTGAGGGTCGTCGTGCACACGGAGGTGTTGCAATCGGTGTTCGAGATACCATCCACTCAACACCAATCTTTCTCACTACCCCCCCTGCAAGCTGTCGCCGTGCGGCTCCATCTACCACAGCCAATATCTGTGTGCTGTGTCTACATCACAAGGGAGGATCGATTCTCTCTTGAGGACCTCCATTGTATATTCGAACAATTTCCGTCTCCTGTAGTTCTTTTGGGCGATTTTAATTCCTACCATCGTTTGTGGGGCTCCGTTCGTACAGAGCCCCGGGGTCAAATTGTAGATCAATTCCGTGAGGCATCAGCTTTAACGTTGCTGAATGATGGAACTCCCACATATTTCAGTCCTTCCTCTGGCACATACTCTGTGTTGGACTTGTCCTTTTGCAGTCCGAGCCTTGCTCCTACCACATCTTGGAGCGTTCATCCTGATCTCTGTGGGAGTGATCACTTCCCTCTCATTCTTACCTTCGAACATCTTCAGCAATCACGTGAACAACACCCTCACTGGAATCTCAGTCGGGCCGACTGGGAAGCCTTCGAGCGTGCAGTGGACCTTGAAGTCGATCTTGAGTCGACTTTACCACCAATCGACGCCTTAGATGTCTTTGTGTCAGGAGTGCATGATGCTGCACGCACCTCCATTCCATATCCCTGTGGACCTGGTGGACTGCGGAGATCGGTGCAGCCATTAAGGACCGCAATCATGCTCTCGATCGATTTAATAGGAACCACACTGCCGCAAACCTCGAGCAGTTCCGCATTAAACGTGCCCGTGCCCGTCAGCTCATTGGAGCCAGTAAGAAGGCGTGCTGGGTCCAATACGTGTCTTCTCTGAAGAAGCAGGCTTCGTTTGAATTTTTTTTTTTTTTTGAATTTGAATGTAAAATTTTGGGAGCGTCAGCACTTAGGCCATTTTGCTCCCGTCACAGCCAGCCCCTTACCATTACAAATAACAACTCTAACGTTGCATAACTAAAAAAAATAAAATGTTCTGACTTCTGTTAAAAGCTAAGGCTGTAAAGGGGCACTCAGCACACATAAGGACCAAAGAAGAGGACAATACAAACAAAATTATACTGGCCATGGGGCCAGTCGCCAGAGCCTCGTTAGTCTTTAGTCCAGGGTGCACTAAGGTGGAAGTGAGGTTGACATTTGGGTGTACTACTTGGAAGATCACCCCTTACACCCCGAAGCAGGCTTCGTCGAAAGCCGTTTGGACCAAAGTACGTCGCATCCGGGGGGGTGCATCTACTCCTCTGAGCGCTCTGGAGCACGATGGGACGTTGTACACAGATTCCGGAGACATAGCTAATATCTTGGCCACGCAGTTTTCTGGTGCGTCTAGCTCTAAATTATGAACCACGTTTCCGCCGTGAGAAGGACCGTCAGGAACGACGCCCTCTAGTTTTTCGAAGTCATAACACCGAGCCATACAACTCTCCATTCACTGAACGGGAGTTCGATCAGGCACTTCGAGATTCTAAGAACACAGCTCCTGGAGTGGACAAGATCCACTATGAGATGCTTCGTCATCTGCCCATTGGAGCCAAAAATTTCCTTTTGGCGGTATTCAACAGGTTTTGGTTGGAGGACTCTTTCCCCACTTCCTGGAAGGAAGCTATTATTGTTCCCATCCTGAAACCAGGTAAACAACGCACCACAGCCTCGAGTTACAGGCCTATTGCCTTAACTAGCTCTGTGTGCAAGTTGATGGAACGCATGATCAACAAGCGTCTCACCTGGTTTTTGGAGGAAAACTGCTTGATAAGTAATTTTCAATGTGGTTTTCGCTCCAACCGTTCCACACTGGACCATCTGGTTCAGCTGGAAACACACATTCAGGATGCATTCCTCAACAAGGAACATTTAGTTGCAGTTTTCTTTGACCTCCAAAAAGCATATGACACAACGTGGCGTTTTGGCATCCTAAAGCAGCTCCATTCTTGGGGCGTCCGTGGCCATATGGCGTACTTTATTAAAAACTTTTTATCTGATCGTTTTTTCCGCGTACGTGTTGGGAACACCTTTTCTGATCTTCACGAACAAGAGAACGGTGTCCCGCAGGGCAGCGTATTAAGTGTGACTCTGTTTGCCATAGCAGTGAACAGTGTTATGGCAAGCATTGTTGCCCCTGTACATGGTCTTCTGTATGTAGACGACCTCACGATCTTTTGTCGCTCACGGAATCTCGCGTCAGCTTCTCGTCAACTCCAACTGACGATAAACCGTTTGGTTGAGTAGTCCTCCCAAACAGGTTTCACCTTCTCATCCGAGAAATCCGTGTGTGTTCACTTTTGTCGTCAAGTCATTTCGATCCTGACCTGTACATGGGGAAATCTCCCCTGTGCTTCGTGAATCAGGTCCGCTTCCTGGGCCTCATTTTCGATAAGAAATTAACATGGCTACCTCACCTTCGCCAGTTAAAGTTCTCTTGTCTTCGAGTTCTCAACCTTTTACGCGTTTTATCTCATACTTCTTGGGGTGCTGATAGGACGGTACTGCTTCGCCTGTACCGTGCACTGATCAGGTCGAAGCTTGATTATGGATGTGTTGTGTATTCTTCTGCCCGCCCATCTAGACTTCGCATCCTAGACCCCGTCCACCATGCTGGTATACGTTTGTGCTCTGGTGCGTTTCGTACGAGTCCAGTCGCTAGTTTGTACGTAGAGGCATCTGAGCCGTCGCTGTCTCTTCGAAGACAGCGGCTGGTAGTGAACTACTTCCTCCATCTTCGCTCGATGCCTTCACACCCTTCATTTGACACCATCTCCGACGAGAGTAGGCTGGCAAGGTATCGGCTCCAACCTAGTGCCACTAGACCATTTGGTGTTCGTGCAGACGAGATCCTGTCAGCACTTGGTGTTGACAGTGATCTTCCTGGCGTCTCTCCACTCATTCCGCCTCTCCCTACCTGGGAGTTTCCTGCACCTTCTATCGATTTTTGCCTGACTGCCCTTCCAAAGTCAGAAACACCAATGGTTGTATACCAGCAACGGTTTTTAGAACTTCGTGCGAAGCACCCTTTAATTTTAATGTGTTTTACACGGATGGTTCCAAGACAGTCGAATCAGTTGGTTGCGCCTTCGTCCTAGACTCTCAAAGTTCCAGTTACTTGCTACACCCTGCCTGTTCCATCTTTACGGCAGAGTTGTACGCCATTCTAAAGGCACTGGACTTTGCAGACGTGAATGGGCTGAAGAAAGTCCTCGTGTGCTGCGATTCGACCAGCGTGTTGCAGTCTCTGGATTCGCCGTATTCCCGGCATCCGGTAGCGCAACGCATATTCAGACGGCTTGTGTCCTTATCTGCCAGCACAGATGTACACTTCTGTTGGGTCCCTAGCCACGTGGGCATCCAGGGGAACGAAGCAGCTGATGCTGCCGCCAAGTCTGCTGATGCAGATGGCGACGTTCTCGTCCACCTTTTGCCAGCTAGCGACCTGCAGAATGTGTTCCGTTGTCGCCTTCTGGACACTTGGCAGACCGAGTGGGATGTGGAAATGGGGAACAAGCTTCACTCTGTTAAGCCCACCATACGTGCTTGGCGTTCCTCGTCTCGTCCCTCTCGGCGAGAAGACGTTATTCTTACCCGCATGCGTATAGGACACAGCCGTCTCACGCATGGTCACCTACTGCAAGGGCTGGACCCTCCGTTGTGTCGTGTTTGTAATGTTATTTTAAGCATCCGACACATTCTCGTTGAATGTGTCGATCTTGCTTACCTCCGGCAGACTTTTAACCTTTCCGGCTGTTTGTCATCCCTCTTGGGTGATGACAGCAGTATTTTATCACGTGTTTTTAGTTTTTTGCGAAGAGCTGGACTCTTCCACCGTCTGTAAGGAGGTTTTTAGTTTGTTCTGACTTTTTAATGTGTCGTGTTTGTCTCGTGCAGGTCTCTTTACAACCTTGCACTTTTAGTTTTTCCCAAGGGGCTATCTACACCCCTTTTTTAAATCTCAGTCAGAATTTTAGATAAGGGGACATTTCCCCGTATACACAGAAGGGTGCGAAATTGCCTTAAGTGCCGACGCACCCATAAATTTTAACTCAATCAGTCAATCAATCTATTGTATCATTAGGATTGTGGAAATTAGACAAAAAGTTCACTGCTCGTTTATCCTTCCATCATCGGACTGTTGCCAATCATATTCTCCTCTCGTTAGTTCTTTCTCCCCTTTGAGACTAGGTAGGAACTTCCGTGCAGGATTCACTGTCCCACAAGCAAAAATATTTTTGGCTTTTAGAGTTAGCAGGAGCTCATAGCTATTGAAGTAGTTGTCTACAAATAGAACATGGTTTTTATCAATAAAATCATGACAGAGACTGAGAACAACTCGGGAAGCCAACCCTTTCTCACCTTGCTAGCTTGTTTTCCCAGTATAGATTTCGAACCTGTGGTTATATCCAGACGAGTCACAGAGCATCCATATCTTGAAACCTCTTTTGATTGGCTTATCCCTCATGAATTGTTTCATACTAGATCTTCCTTTGAATTTTACCATAGATTCATCGACGACAAGTTTCTGATAAGCTTTGTAGTTGTGCACGAAAGAGTGTGCCAGATTGTTCAGAAACGGTCGGAGTTTATTTAATCTATCAAATTGTGGATCACGACGCTCTGGTTGAACAGCATTGTTGAAATGTATGTGACCCAACAGCCAACCAAACCTTTTTACACTAATTAGTTTTGAAATATAATAGTCATGCCAGTCTGGTTTCGATGACCAATAATCTCTGTAACTTGACATTCGTTTGAGACCCATAAAAATGTTCATTCCTATAAATACTCGAATTTCATTCATGTCTGTCGGTTGGAAGGGCTTACCTTGTTGTGTAGCATATAAGTTCGTGTGAAACACAATATGATTGAGCAGCTCATCATTGAAAAAGAGTGAAAAAATTGCAAGAGGGCTCTTATCTTGCAGTTCCTTCACAGCATCAGTCGGTCCCACCCTACTTGAGAAATGTGGCACTGGAGTTGTTTGATGAGAGATGTCTGATCCCAGGCTGGTGACTTGTTACATGAACCAATGGCACAATTGGAGTACTCACTGTGACCTCACTTGGAACCATCTTGTTGTCTGACGCTCATTGATGCACTAACACAACCTGTGGCACTTTGTGTTGATATCGAAGGTCCTTCGTTAGTAGGAATATTACACCCAAGAAATTCATCTTCAGAGGACGTTTCTGGTTCAAATCCGGGAACTTTTCTAACGGTGGAAGCGGCCCCGGCGCCCACCCAGCGTCGAATAACATGGGTACCTGGGGGAAACCCTGGGGGGTAAAGGCGGTCAGGGGCGTGATGCTGATCACATCACCCCCACTCACGACCGGATCAAGAAAGTGTGGGGCGTTACCCCCACACCCCCTATACGCCTTCATGGCGTGGTGCTATGCACAGGGGAACACTTTACTTTTTTTTTTTTAGAGGACGTTTCTGCAATGCACATTTCTTCTGCACTCATTTCTGGGTGAAAAGTGGGATCTGCATCTGAATCATCACAACTGAAGTCCAAATCGGAGCCTGAGGGTATGTCCTCAGCATTTAAAAAGTCTCGAATATCCTGATCAGTCAGCCTCTCTATGATTCTAGGAAATATGTAAACTTTACACAGAGTTCCGAAAGCAACCAAAGCTGCGCGGTGGTCAGCAACACTAACCACCTACATATGAAGAGTTCCTTTGTGAACGACCGCACAAAAACCTCCACTTCTTGGCACAGACGTAACCACAATGGGGAAATATAAAAGCACAGTGGATTCGGCAGAAAACGAAAAAGAACTACCATTACAACAATTAGTCATTAACAATCACTGTTTACAACAACGTTCAACAAAATCGGCACAAAAGCGGCACCATAAAGGAGACTGGAGTAAACATAAGAAACAACAATCCTCAAAATCCCATTTCAGACAAAAGGCGATACACCTCAAAGCGAAACATTCGAGTTAAAATACCGCACAAAACGAAAAGTTGCATTTCAAGTGGTGGTCAGTGACACTAACCATTGAGCCGAAAAGGACAATCTTGAGGTGGTTACCATTGGTAACCACTGCGCCGCAAAGAGTTAAGCGTGGTAGGGAAAGTGGAGGGAAAATGACAATGAAGCATAACAAGGGTGCCCTTGGTTCTCTATTAAAGAAACTCTCTCTACATGCAACTGAGTCGCTGCGTAAATTGCTGAAAATGCAATTTCTTCATTTTGCTTATTTTGTATTGCTTTTCTAGCACCTGCGTCAACTAAGGCGATGAGGATGATTAACGAAGCTATGAAATGTACGACAGGACATGATGATCATGCCTTACACAAAATTCTAAGTTAGAACTAATGAATATCGATTCGTCTTATGATTTGTCAAGTAGTCGTTTTAACTCTAATCTTTTTCAAGGAATTCTGGAATGACAGCATGTGTTCCGCGATGATGATTTGATGAAAACCACCACTTCAGTGAACTTTCTTAACAATGACTCTAATATCAGTAAAGAAAACATTTCCTTACGAGTAGCTGTTGTTAAGGAATCAATTCCTGAAACTTTTCCTGGATTTCTCACGGCACCCAGCTGTTGTTTGTTATGGCTGGGCCTGAGGGTATGAATCACGCTGCTGTCAATACTCAATCGTTCCTGAGAAGCCAGGTTCACCAGGTAAACCTAAGTGACAATTTTGTTATTTGGGTTTCATAGACAACAGGCTTTCAGATGTTTCGGTATCACAGTTCACGTGGCCCACAAACTATTTTCTCTCACTGTACATAAAAACAAGGCGTAAGGGCTTCGGCTCATCCATCTCACCTCGGACGATTCAGCTTCCTCTGCTCTATACTACTATATCCGAGGATAATTCTTGTTAATATATCTTTATCGCAACCGTCGATTGCCTTTGTAATACTGTTCCTTTTGATTCCTTTGCGCAGTGATTCAAATGACGTGGAACCCGACACCTCAAGACTGTCTTTGCCTTCCCTAACAATACGCTGCACAGTTCGCGTACTCACTCCACAAGCTTCGGACACTGTCTGTTGAACATTGTGCACACTTAACAAGGGACCAATGTTTTCTGCTTCCTTTTGAAAATATTCATGAACCCTACTAATTATTTTCCTGCCTTGGCTACGAACTACCTCCTTCCTGTTTGCCATCGTACGATACTTACTGCGTTGATAATCACAAAGCTCCCAATGGAGCAACGAGAGTACATGCCACATACACGTTTATCGACGAAACAATGCAGTTAGGCAATACACGATGCAACAACAATTACTCTATAAACAAGGTGGGTGGTTCGACTCTAATATGCACCAGTCATGGATGTTTGTTAATTCAAAGAACTGAAAAAAAAATGGTAAATGTACAGAAATACACCAACATGAGTGATGCAATGTTTTTGAGGTTACGGCCCAGAGATCGGCCGATGTTCAAACAATATTACATTCTTTCAACATCGGTCTTTGATCACAAGCCAAGTTAGTAGTATGATTGTAACATATGATAGAATCAGGACACGAGTTTGATGTAACACAAGAAATTTAATTCATTATGCAAACACACTTAACAGATTTTTTTATTAGTACGTATAGGGTGTTCAATATGTGTGACACTAGCAAGTGAACAGGAGGAAATAAGTGTGGGATCCAAAGGTTTCTGTATAATTAAAGAATACTTACAATTCTCTTCCATTGGCTTCTCAGAATTATCCATTTCAAAATGAGATAGGGGAGAACAATTGAATCAGCAGGTTTAAGAAGGTAATAGGTCCAAAAGGTAAATGTGTGGGAAATAAAAAAGAACTGTGTAAGTGGTAGTGTGTGCGTCCAAGAACAACAAAATTCGTACTGAAACATGAGAACCCTGTGTAGATATAGAGGAGGAGTACGTGAAAAACAATGTACATGTAACCAGAACTTGTATAAAATGTAAAAGAGGTGGTGGAATTATTTCCTTCTTAAAACGTATAAAAGGTAAAGTGTTCCCCTGTGCTTAGCACCACGCCATAAAGGCGTATAGGGGGTGTGGGGTATCACCCCACACTTTATTGATCCGGTCATGAGTGAGGGTGATGTGATCAGCCTGACCACCTTTACCCCCAGGTACCCATGTTATTCGAAACTGGGTGGGCGCCGGGGCCGCTTTCAACGTTAGAAAAGTTCCTGGATTTGAACAGGCCAGAGATCGAACCCGGGACCTTTAGCATGGTAGTCAGACGTGTTACTGACTGAGCCACCGCGGCCACGTGGTTCTTAAAATGTATGAAGTTTTTATGAAAGACGGAAATAAAGTGTATAATGGAAAAGAAAATATATTCTCGTGTAGTTTACAACACGAAAGTGCACAATGGAATGAATAGTACAAAATAATGTCCAAATTGTAGAAATTTGAAGACAAGTGAAACAACAAACAAACATTCTTCCACCTACTGATCTTGATCATGGTGACATCTTCAGCACTCACGTGAACAAACCCCTCACTGGCATCTGAGTCAGGCTGACGGGTGTGTTCGAGCGTGCAGTGGACCTTGAAATCGATCTTGCGTCGACTTTGCCAGCAATCTACGCCATAGATATCTTCATGTTACGGGGTGTAAGGGGTGATTTTCCACGTAGTACACCCAACTGTCAACCTCACTTCCACGTTAGTACACCCTGGACTGCGTTTTGCAGACAAACGAGGCTCTGGCGACTGGCACTCTGGCCAGTATAATTTTGTGTGTGTTGTCCTGTTTTTTGTCCTTATGTGTGCTGAGTGCTCCTTTACAGCCTCAGCTTTTAACGGAAGTCAGAACATTTTAAGATTTTACTTATGCAACGTTAGAGTTGTTCTTTGTTAAGATAAGGGGCTGGACCCCGTATAATATGACGGGTGCAAAATAGCCTAAGTGCTGACGCACCCAAAATTTTAAAATCAAATCAAATAAAATCAATCTTCGTTACGGGTCCTTGATACTGCACACACCTCGACTCCACATCCCAGTGGGCCTGCGAGGCGTCGTCCAGTTCCCTGGTGGACTGCGCAAATCAGTGCAGCCATCAAAAAGCGCAATCGTGCCTTAGATCGATTCAATAGGAACCACAGTGCCGCAAGCCTCGAGCAGTTCTGCATTAAGAGCGTGCCCGTCGACTCATTCGAGCCAGTAAGAAGGCGTGCTGGGTACAATATGTGTCTTCTCTGATGAAGCAGACTTCGTGGACTAAAGTACGTCGCATTCGGGGGGGGGGGGGGTGCATCAACTCCTCTGAGGGCTCTAAAGCACTAGGGGACTTTGTATACAGATGCTGGAAACATAACTATTATCTTGGCCACGCAGTTTTCTGAAGCTTCCAGTTCGGACAATTAGCAGCCACGTTTCCGTCGTGAAAAAGACAGAGAGGAACAATGTCCTCTAGTTTCAGAAGACATAACACCGAGCCCTGCAACTCTCCATTCACTGAATGGGAGTTTGATAAGGTGCTTCAAGGGGTGTAAGGGGTGACCTTCCACGTAGTACACCCAAATGTCAACCTCACTTCCACGTTAGTACACCCTGGACTGAAGACTAACGAGGCTCTGGCGACTGGCACCATGGTCAGTATAATTTTGTTTGTATTGTCCTGTTTTTTTGTCCTTATGTGTACTGAGTGCCAGTTTACAGCCTCAGCTTTTAACGAAAGTCAGAACATTTTAATATTTTATGATTTTAGTTGCAACGTTAGAGTTGTTATTTGTAATGATAAGGGGCTGGCCCCCGTATAATGTGACGGGAGCAAAATAGCCTAAGTGCTGACGCTCCCAAAATTTTAACTTCAAATTCAAATTCAAATAAGGTGCTTCAAGACTCTAAGCATACTGCTCCTGGAGTGGACAGGATCCACTATGAGATGCTTTGTCATCTGCCCATTAAAGCTAAAATATTCTTTTTACGGTTTTCAAGAGGCTTTGGTTGGAGGACTCTTTCCCCACCTCCTGGAAGGAAGGGTTTATTGTTCCCATCCTGAAACCAGGTAAAGAACGCACCACGGCCTTTCGTTACAGGCCTATTGCCTTAACTAGCTGTGTGTGCAAGTTGATGGAACACATGGTCAAAAAGCGTCTCGCCTGGTTTTTGGAGGAAAACTCTGTGATAAGTAATTTTCAGTGTGGTTTTCGCTCCAACCATTCCACACTAGACAATCTGGATCAGCTGGAATCACATATTCAGGGTGCATTCCTCAACAAGGAACATTCACTAGCAGTTTCCTTTGACCTGCAAAGGACCTATGAAACAACATGGTGCTTTGGTATCTACAAGCACCTTCATTCTTGGGGTATCGGAGGCCATATGGTGTACTTTATTCATAACCTTTTACTCCTCTATGTAGACGACCTCACGATCTTTTGTCACTCACGGAATCTCGCGTCAGCTTCTCGTGAGCTCCAACTGACAATAATCCGTTTGGTTGAATGGTCCTCCCAAACTTTTTTCAGCTTTTCCTCTGAGAAATCTGTGTGCATCCATTTTTGTCGTCAACGTACATGCCACTTTGACCCAGACCTGTACATGGGAGAAGCTCCCCTACTTTTCGGGAATGAGGTCTGATTTCTCGGCCTCATTTTCGACAAGAAATTAACATGGCAACCTCACCTTCGCCAGTTAATGTTCTCTTGTCTGAGGGATTTCAACCTTCTACTACGCGTTTTATCTAATACCACCTAGGGTGCTGGTAGGATGCTGTTGCTCCGCCTGTACCGTTCACTCATCAGGTCGAACCTGGATTATTGATGTGTTGTGTATTCATCCGCCTGCCCTTGTAGGCATCGCATCCTAGACACCATCCGCCATGTTGGTATTCGTGTGTGTTCTAGTGCTTTCCATAGCAGTCCGGTCACCAGTTTGTATGTGGAGGCATCTGAGCCGTAGCTGTCTCTGCGAAGACAGCAGCTGGTAGTGAACTACTTCCTCCATCTTCGCTCGATGCCTTCACATTCGTCATATTACACCGTCGCAGACGAGAGTAGTCTAGCAAGGCATCGGCTCCAACCTAGTGTCACTAGACCATTTGGTGTTCGTGCAGACGAGATCCTGTCAGCACTTGGTGTTGACAGTGATCTTCCTGGCGTCTCCACTCATTCCGCCTCTCCCTACCTGGGAGTTTCCTGCACCTTCTATCGATTTTTCCCTGACTGCCCTTCCAAAGGCAGAAACACCAATGGTTGTATACCAGCAACGGTTTTTAGAACTTCGTGCGAAGTACCCCAATTTTAATGTGTTTTACACGGATCGGTCCAAGACCGTCGAATCCGTTGGTTGCGCCTTCGTCCTAGACTCTCAAAGTTCCAGTTACTCGCTACATTCTCCCTGTTCCATCTACACGGCAGTGTTGTACGCCATTCTAAAGGCATTGGACTTGTGTGTGCAGTGATTCAGCCAGCTCGTTGCAGACTCTGGATTCATCGAATTCTCGGCATCCAGTAGTGCAAGGCATGTTCAGACCGCTCGTGTCTATCTGCCAGTGCTGATGACGTCGTTTTAAGTGTTCGGCATATTCTTATTGAATGTGCCGACTTTGCTTCACTCAGGTAAGCCTTTTTTAATCTTCCCAGCTGTTTGTCATCCGTGTTGGCTGCTGACAACAGTGTTTTATCCAACGTTTTTAGATTTTTGTGAGGAGCTGGTCTGTTCCACCGTCTGTGAGGAAGCTTTTAATACATTCTGAATTTTTAACGTGTTTGGCTTGTTTTGTGCAGGTCTTTTTACAACCTTGCACTTTAAATTTTTCTCAAGGGACTTTTTACACCCCTCTTTTAATTTTCTAAGTCTGAATATAAGGCATGGAGATATTTCCCCAAATATATTTAAGGGTTCAGAATGGCCTTAACTGCCGACACACCCAGAAAAAAGAAATTTCATTCATTCACCGTGGTGAGAGTTGTAAGCCAAGTTACCATGACAACGTAGAAAGGTTTTTGGTCGTCTGAAATGTAGGGGATGATTTTCCTAACATTCAATTTTTTTTCGTTGTTTGGTAATGTGGCATTGTAAGCTGCATCCGTAGGGATTGTCACAGCAGCACCTGTTTTTTGTAGCAGGAAACTTTTCTTGTCAATGCCATCAATAAACTCGCAAACAGTTACGTAACCTGTACTGGAGGAGTTATACTGCAGATGTCGGTATTTCAACATGGTAAAGATCTCAGTTTCCTCAACGCATCTCTGGCAGGGTTTTGGTGTGTACTTAGCTTGTAGGATCCCTGCGTCTGTTGCTCGATATCCATCGATTGTGGTGGTTCTATGAAGATTCTGTGGAAGACCGTTTTATACCTTTAAGGTTATGACCATTTCTTTTCTTTGACTGATATGAGACTGCCTTCTTATTTCTTTAAGATTATGGTAAGCTATGTATACTTTGGACGATTATCGCCCACTTCACACCGATTCATCCAGCCACAGAGAGTACGATCGTGAGGTATAATCGACGGATTGTGCACGTCCACGTAGCAAAACGTTTTGACCAACGCAGATTTCAAACTCCGCTCGTGGTACGTATCGGGATAAACTATGGATCTGCTAACTTCTGGTGGTGTTGCGGCTGCGTTTATCGTTCTAAGACAACCAAAGAAAGAAAGAAAGAAAGAAAATACTAGTGGAAAAGAGACCTGTTTAAAAACTGGGAAGACACACCGATCAGTTTGGGCTGTAAGGGGTGACCTTCCACGTAGTACACCCAAATGTCAACCTCACTTCCACGTTAGTACACCCCGGACTGAAGACTAACGAGGCTCTGGCGATTGGCCCCATGGCCAGTATAATTTTGTTTGTGATGTCCTTTGTTTTGTCCTTATTTGTGCTGAGTGCCCGTTTACAGCCTCAGCTTTTAACAGAAGTCAGAACATTTTAAGATTTTTAATTATGCAACGTTAGAGTTGTTTTTTGTAATGATAAGGGGCTGGTCCCCGTATCACGTGGCGGGAGCAAAATAGCCTTAGTGCTGACGCTCCCACAAATTCAAATTCAAACACCGATCAGTTTCTTGGTTGAACTCTTGTTAAAGGATCAAAGTTGGTACAAAATCTTCGTGCGAATCTCGAAATCTGATTTTGTGGAGTTACATAGTTTGGTAGTTCCTAAAATTACCAATGGTGCTTCAAACTTCGAGGCTCCCATCTGTCCTGAAGTGAGGGGTGTAAGGGG
Source organism: Lepisma saccharinum (assembly GCF_977018435.1). Classification (NCBI taxonomy): domain Eukaryota; kingdom Metazoa; phylum Arthropoda; class Insecta; order Zygentoma; family Lepismatidae; genus Lepisma; species Lepisma saccharinum. Next base: position 12,537,950 of record NC_139240.1, read on the forward strand.
TGACCTTCCACGTAGTACACCCAAATGTCAACCTCACTTCCATGTTAGTACACCCTGGACTGAAGACTAACGAGGCTCTGGCGACTGGCTCCATGGCCAGTATAATTTTGTTTGTATTGTCCTGTTGTCCTTATGTGTGCTGAGTGGCCGTTTACAGCCTCAGCTTTTAACAGAAGTCAGAACATTTTAATATTTTATGATTTTAATTATGCAACGCTAGAGTTGTTATTTGTAATGATAAGGGGCTGGCCCCCGTATACTGTGACGGGAGCAAAATAGCCTAAGTGCTGACGCTCCGACAATTTTAAAATCAAATTCAAATTCTCCTGAAGTGAGGCTGGCTGTGATGCTCAGGTATCTCGCCTCGGTTGATTCATACACAAGCCTGATGTATGTATTTAAAATATCGAAACAGTACATCTCTCGTTCAGTTCGAGAAGTATGCGAGGCCATCATAGAAGTTCTTAGGGAATATTGCAAGGTATGTACCTTAATATTAATAATTATTACCAATATCAATTCTGTGGTGTGTGTCTTGTTGTGTGTGTGTGTGTGAGAGAGAGAGAGAGAGAGAGAGAGCAGGTGTATTTTTAAAAGTAAATACATAACCCTTTTTTGTAATAATAATTCACTGGTTAAATAGTTAAGAACAATATTGAATAAGATATCTTTTTTTAACAAAATAGGAAAATACACAAACGAAATTACTGGATTTTTATTCGTTGTCTTGTAACACAATAGGGGTGTAAGGGGTGACCTTCCACGTAGTACACCCAAATGTCAACCTCACTTCCACGTTAGTACACCCTGGACTGAAGACTAACGAGGCTCTGGCGACTGGCCCCATGGCCAGTATAATTTTGTTTGTGTTGTCCTTATTTGTGCTGAGTGTTCTTTGCAGCCTCGGCTTTTAACGAAAGTCAGAACATTTTAATATTTTACGATTTTAATTAAGCAACGTTAGAGTTGTTATGTGAAACGGTAAGGGGCTGGACCCCGTATAGTGTGACGGGTGCAAAATAGCCTTAGTGCTGACGCACCCAAAATTTTAAAATCAAAATCAAAATCAAATCTTGTAACACAATACGGTCACCAATCGAAAAGAAATAGTCGATGATGATTGGGAATGATAAGCGACAACTTCCCAATTAGTACAATTATTTGTATGATGCGCTTGAGGATACGGGGATGTAACAGGTGAAGGAGGGATGATTGGTGGGTGCAGAGAATGTGGCCGAAGGGGGGTGGTAAATTTGAGCATAATTTCTCATTTCCAGTTTAAACAAGATGGTGTTTATATGGTGTTTTGCTATAGTTATAGTCCGGTTTCCTTGGCAGCGTTTCTGAGCCTGCTCGCCACATTTTCCCCATAATCGGAATAATTGTTCCTCTGTTTTATTGCACTTGGCGCAAAAATTTGTAAGCCTCATTGACCTGTTCACTATTTGTATTCTTTGGCCTTTTATTCGGCTTTGTAGCTGGTACCACAAAGTTATCATCTCCTTTTGTTGATTCGGATGGTAGCTTTATAATTGAAGTAGATGGTTTGTTTCATTGTTGAGTTCTGGGGGCAATTCATCATGACAGATATCGCTGTCATTGTTGACATCATTGCCACTATCATAATTTATCTGAAAAACAAACAAAATCAATAAATAAATTGCTAAAAAGAATAAAATTAATTAAACTATCAAATAAAGAAATTAAAATAAAAATGGATACAATTTTATTTGTGTATTAAATGTTTTGCAGATGCCACCAACTGAACTACAGTGGCTTGATGTAGGTGATGGGTTCTTCTCCAAGTGGAACTTGCCTTACTGCGTCGGTGGCATAGATGGAAAGCACATTCAAATCGAAGCACCCTCAAACAGCGGCAGTGTTTACTGTAACTAACATGTTATCTGGCCATTGCAGATGCGGACTACAAAATTATATGCACAGACGTTGGATGTCAAGGAAGGATTTCCGATGGTGATGTTTTCAAAAGCACAACCTTCTACAATGAATTAGTTAGTAATAAACTAGACATATGGTACTGGCCATATGTATAATTCGGTGTGTTGCACTTGTATGTGCAGGACCCCTTGATTACAAGGCGACAATGCTTCCACTGCACCATCAGGCAGACCAAATTGCTAAAAACACTATGTCAAGAAATTTAAATATGTTAGTTATGACAGCCAAAGCATTTAAACAGTAGAGAGGAAAGATAAACCTCAAGAATTTAGGGAAATGCAACAAAGATGTAAAAAAATACTGAAAATTACATGAAAATTTTAAAAGTTGAATATTGAAAAAATGCATCATGAAAACAATGTTTTCTTGTTCTGACTGAAGGAAAACAGAGTCATAACAGGTTTAGCATTGTTTTTCAAGGCTCAGAAAAAAATGTTTTATCAACTTCGTAACCCTACTTGTAACTTCATAACCCCCAGTCAGATATTTGAACCTGGAGACTTTTAGAAATATACCAGCGGTCTCAAATAAGGCAAATGCATAGTTAAATTATTGTGGTACTTGGCAGTATATCAGTGAAATGCAAGCGTGCTATAATAAGAGTGAAACTGAAGAAACCCTGAAACTTGCAAAGTCTTAAAACTAAAAAAAAGTGTTCCTAATTTCGTCCCCCGATAAGATTAGTCTAAAATTGTCAAATATATGGCAGGATACCTGTTCTAATGCAAAAATGAAAATAATTATTTATTGTATTACTGAATACAACAGTTCTGAATGAAAAGAAACATAGCAATGATCATTTGAAAATTTGCAACACAACAAATTGAGTTCAACCTGCTAAGCACATATCGCAAATGAACTTTATTGCATCAGTTGAGGAGCAGCATAGTTCGTGGTCGAGTTCTGTTCACAAGATCTGGCACACTCGTTTGAGTTAAAGATCAGCTTCGGAGCCGATCGAGTGTGGCAGTACAGCCGAGTAAATGTTCGGGAAAACAGCACTCTGCAGTTTTGCTTACCACGAAAGTTTTCACCGGATGCAGGGAATTTTCTGACTTGCAGAGTGAAAAGAAACAGTTACAGGAAAGCTTTGCATTTTAATTATTAATGCAATGCAGTGTCCAATTTTAAACGAGAATGGCGGGGAAAAAGTCAGGAAAATATGTTCGAGATAATCAGTATCCTATAACTAATCCCAAAAAAGAAAAACCTGCCTCAATGCCTTCGCTTGCGAAAAGCTGATGTTCATTTGAAAGCAGAGGGCAGTGGATGGTGGTTCCATTACCTCTTTCCCTAGAATAACGTAACAGCACAGTCGACGTTCACTAAGAGGACCCAGGTTCGAATTCCGACCTGAGCGTAGGTGTTCTTTGCGAGTGCCCCTTCATCAATTTTCCCATATCATCATTTATCTTCTTCGTCGCTATTAACTAAAAGTGGAAGAAAAGCGAAGCTAACAAAAAAGCGGATGGGAGAAAATAAACAATCCAAGGCAGTAAGAATATCTATTAGTAATTTTCAATGTGGTTTTCGCTCCAACCGTTCCACACTGGACCATCTGGTTCAGCTGGAAACATATTGAGGATGCATTCCTCAACAAGGAAGATTTAGTTGCAGTTTTATTTGACCTCCAAAAAGCATATGACACAACGTGGCGCTTTGGCATCATAAAACAGCTCCATTCTTGGGGCGTGCGTGGCCATATGGCGTACTTTATTGTAAACTTTTTATCCGTTCGTTTTTTCCGCGAACTCCTTTTCAGGTCTTCACGAACAAGAGAACGGTGTCCCGCAGGGCAGCGTATTAAGTGTGACTCTGTTTGCCATAGCAGTGAACAGTGTTATGGCAAGCATTGTTTCCCCTGTACATGGTCTACTGTATGTAGACGACCTCACGATCTTTTGTCGCTCACGGAATCTCGCGTCAGCTTCTCGTCAACTCCTGGTCAACTCCAACTGACGATAAACCGTTTGGTTGAGTGGTCCTCCCAAACAGGTTTCACCTTCTCATCCGAGAAATCCGTGTGTGTTCACTTTTGTCGTCAGCGTACACGTCATTTCGATCCTGACCTGTACATGGGGAAATCTCCCCTGTGCTTCGTGAATGAGGTCCGCTTCCTGGGCCTCATTTTCGATAAGAAATTAACATGTCTACGTCACCTTCGCCAGTTAAAGTTCTCTTGCTTCGAGTTCTCAACCTTTTACGCGTTTTATCTCATACTTCTTGGGGTGCTGAGAGGACGGTATTGCTTCGCCTGTACCGTGCTCTCATCAGGTCGAAGCTAGATTATGGATGTGTTGTGTATTCTTCTGCCCGCCCATCTAGACTTCGCATTCTAGGCACTGTCCACCATGCTGGTATACGTGTGTGCTCTGGTGACTTTCGGACCAGTCCAGTCGCCAGTTTGTATGTAGATGCATCTGAGCCGTCGTTGTCTCTACGAAGACAGCGGCTGGTAGTTAACTACTTCCCCCATCTTCGCTCGATGCCTTCACATCCTTCATTTCACACCCAAGTGTCACTAGACCATTTGGTGTTCGTGCAGACGAGATCCTGTCAGCACTTGGTGTTGGCAGTGATCTTCCTGGCGTCTCTCCACTCATTCCGCATCTCCCTACCTGGGAGTTTCCTGCACCTTCTATCGACTTTTCACTGACTGCCCTTCCAAAAGCAGAAACACCAACGGTTGTATACCAGCAACGGTTTTTAGAACTTCGTGCGAAGCACCCCAATTTTAATGTGTTGTACACGGATGGGTTCAAGACATTCGAATCAGTTGGTTGCGCCTTCGTCCTAGACTCTCAAAGTTCCAGTTACCCGCTACATCCTGCCTGTTCCATCTATACGGCAGAGTTGTACGCCATTCTAAAGGCACTGGACTTTGCAGACGTCAATGGTCTGAAGAAAGTCCTTGTGTGCAGCGATTCGACCAGCGTGTTGCAGACACTAGATTCGCCGTATTCCCGGCATCCAGTAGCGCAACGCATATTCAGACGGCTTGTGTCCTTATCTAGCAGTGCCGATGTACACTTCTGTTGGGTCCCTAGCCACGTGGGCATCCAGGGGAACGAAGCAGCTGATGCTGCCGCCAAGTCTACTGATGCAGACGGCAATGTTCTCGTCCACCTTTTGCCAGCTAGCGACCTGCAGAACGTGTTCCGTTGTCGCCTTCTTGACACTTGGCAGGCCGAGTGGGATACGGAAACGGGGAACAAGCTTCACGCTATTAAGCCCACCACAGGTGCTTGGCGTTCCTCGTCCCGTCCCTCTCGGCGAGAAGAAGTCATTCTTACCCGCCTGCGTCTAGGACACAGCCGTCTAACGCATAGTCACTTGCTGCAAGAGCTGGACCCTCCGTTAAGTCGTCTTTGCAATGTTTTATTAAGCATTCGACACATTCTCGTTTAATGTGTCGATCTTGCTTACCTCCGGCAGACTTTTAACCTCTCAGGCTGTTTGTCATCCCTCTTGGGTGATGACAGCAGCATTTTATCAAATGTTTTTAGTTCTTTACGAAGAGCTCGACTCTTCCACCGTCTGTAAGGAGGTTTTTAGTTTGTTTGTTCTGACTTTTTAATGTGTTGTGTTTGTCTCGTGCAGGTCTTTTTACAACCTTGCACTTTTAATTTTTTCCCAAGGGGCTATTTACACCCCTTTTTAAGATTTGAGTCAGAATTTTAGATAAGGGGCTATTTCCCCGTATACATAGAAGGGTGCAAAATGGCCTTTAGTGCCGACGCACCCAAACAATTTTTAAATCATTCAATCAATCAGACTCAGACTACCTCCGAAGCTTCCACCTCTGGTGTTCAGCCTGCAACAGGACGGGATGTGAGGCAAGGTGAATCAACTAAGAATGTTTCATCTATTCTTTAGAAACGTTCACCACTTCCAGATGCATCGCTGCGAAGACTTGTTTCGAGAAAACGTAAATCCCAGAGAAGTGAAGTGCTTACTTCCACACTCCATATAAGAATCAACTTTTGGACAAACAAAACAAAATACTGCGCTAAATTATAAGGGACCACGTTTAGATTACGAGAGCACAAGTATTGTACAGGCAACTTCAGGCTGTAGGACCACGTGTTTAATCTGTGGAGAGGAATTCGAAGAAGATTGGATTCAGTGTGCCACCTGCAAGTGTTGGGCTCATGAGGCATGTGCAGAAATTGATCCCAGCAACCTCTTCTACTATTGTGACGTATGTATTCAGACATGAGGATAGCAACAAACAAACTGTCCGGGGTCGAGACATTACTTAACATCCAATTTCACGTGTGTTGTACCTCTCTGTTCATAGTTTCTGGGTGCACAAGGTAGTATAACTGTGTGGTATACTATTATCCTTTACTATGTAGTTTATTATCTATTAAAATGTAATGGTTTTCCAGACCAGCTGTTTTTTTTCATTAGTGTCCGGGGCTTGGAACCCTTCCCTATTAATGGGAAGTCACACATACAAACTTCCTGCAAAAACAATGCTTCTATGGAGTGTACCCTTACAAATTCTTCTAACATTCTACATTTACTGGCGAAAATATTCCATTAATGTTAATAGTACATATTAGAGTGGTGTACACCATTAATAAATGAATAATGTACCACAGTCTGAATAGTACTTTCCGATCTTCCCTCATACGGTTAAAAAAATACAAATAACAAATGAAATTTCACTTTTTAAGGATTACTTTTTCTGTTAATTCCCCTATTTATAACTCGTACCTCTCTCGTTGATCTCCTCTTCGCGTCTGTGATCCCGCTTCCTTTCGAAGTATTCTTCGTCCGATTTTTTTGCACCCATCTGCTGAGATTTTGTCCACTTTGACACTAAGGTGGCACTTTTGTCACTTTCTTCTTCTACTCGTATATTGAATTCACTTTCCAGTTCACAGTCTTTCGATGGTCCCTTGTCCTCTTTTGTGGGACGTTGTCCTTTGCCGCTGGGATCAGAGGGAGTTCAGCTGAGTTTTTCCTGCATCTGGTCATCCTGCATTTCTTCACATCCATTTCCCTTTTGCTTGTCTAGGTGGAAAGTACCCGGTTGTTTTGTGCCCATCCGTAGGATTTGCTGGTTGTGCTGTTCCTTTGTGGTGTCTGTGTCACTTGGCACATTGTTTGTCCTCTTATCTTGTTTTTATTCGTTTGTCACCTTTTGTAGACCTTCCGACTTATCTTGATTATTATCTGGTTGGAACTGATTTTTCACGTTCGAGAAGCCCCGCCCCTTTTCTACTACTATATGACTATAATTTCTCTCCCGGTTTTTGTTCACACGAACCGCTGTCGACTATCGCATTGCCAGCTATCGTGGCCTTCCTTTCCATACGCTCTGCATGTTCACGGCTGTCCTTCGTAGATCACATGGCACTTATGAGATTTTACTGTAATGAAAGACGGAATCGGTTTTCTTAGTTCCATTTTCACTATTCTCACCCCGTGGTAAACTTGATATTTGAAGTTTTCAGACCACGTATCTTTGTCTATACATTCCACCTTCCCAAATTCCGTCATTTTTCCTATCACATAGTCATCATGTAATTCTAGTGGTAAGTTGAACACACTTACTGTTTTTGTTTCCCTCCCCGCATCACTCAAAAGCACTTTTACACATTGACCATTATCATAGCAAAAGTTTGTTTCCGGACCACATTTCTCTAATCTTCACGTCATTATTGCTTCTCTGATACATTTTACGAAAACACATCGAAAATGCGTAAGTATTTGTAATCCCAAGATCTCATTTACGTGGAGTTGAAATTTCCCATGTATAAAGTCATGAATTTCTCGCGCCGACAGCCTCGGTGTCCCGAACGGAAAACGAATGTGAATGGTATTTTGTCTAATGATATTCATCTTTTTACTATTCTAAAGTACTGTTCCAATTCTACTTACTCGCCAGCCCACTGCACCAAACGCCACAAGCAACACGCGCTCTCGCTTGTTGTGTCCTGAAGGCAACTTTTCACTGACCTTCACTGAGCAACTAATTTCCACGTCCGAACTCTCTGAAGACTTCTACGGAACTCAACGACTGAGCCACCGCGGCCACTTTCATTGCAAAGCTTTTATTAAATGTGCTATTTCAGTTCCTGTGTGTAACATTATTTCTAATTGCAGTACATGCAGATTTGGCCTAGGTAAGTGATTCTCAGCTCTCTAAGTTCTTGTTTTAGAAGCCGATGCCCCATCCTGGTAATTTTACTCTTAAATATCGTCTTAATTTTTAGAAATTTATACAATTAATAAATAAATTATGGCACAATGATAAACAAAAAAAGCTTCGATTATGGCTAGGCTTTTTCGCAAAATTGTAAATTATGTATAAATTGGTTATTGAATACGATCTAACGAGTTCTTGCAGTCCTCAAACCAACAGCATTAAACTGAATTTGTAAGTGCTTATTTTCATTGCATGATGCATTCTGAACACCAAAAAATTCCAACTAGTTAGAATATTTTCATTAAAACATGTTTCAATAAAAATTGTTCTGCAGACTAAAATGGCAAATTTCAGGACAACCGGCCCCCTCATTGCTTGAGAAACACTGGCCCAGGTAACTGACTATAATAATCATAATACACATCCTCACGTAAGAATCCATGCAATACACGAAGGCATAAAATATCATTTTATGCCTTCGTGCGACACTTAGTTTAATTTCTTCGTCCTTCTCTTCACTGGAACTGCTCTGTTGCATAATTACTTCTTTGCCAACCTGCTCATCCTGTAAATACACAAGATATAACAATGCAATTAAATGCAGAGAAAAGTTCATATATCATGTAACATATTTAACAACTCAAAATTATTTATAATTATGGCTGAGCCGATGCCGATATCAGTGCCATCAGTTGCTGAAATTTACTCACTGACACTGGCTAATATTTTTGCACAGTTTGGGTATTTTGGGGAGTGCACGCAAATGCAGCACAGCCTGAACATGAACATGGTCGACGGGTGAGAACGGATCAACGAGGTGCTCCGCAGAATTAAGGTTTTTTATTGGTGTTTTTAAGTGGATATGCAAAGTGTGATGGTGAAATAGAACGTAAATACTTAGTGCTTAGAATAGTATATAATGTGAACTCTAAAATTGTGTGAACATTATAAATAATGAAATATATTAATGGTAAATCGGCTTTCAAAAACATAAACAAACCAACCATCAATTGTCAACAGTTGAAGCACCAGTATTGCCAGATCAATCTGCGGAGCGCCGGGACGATTCAACGATAAATCGAAGTGTTTAAAGTGAGTGTCTAAAGTGAGTGGTTTACTCTTAATGAGCAATAATGAGTCAGTGCCCGGTGTGTAAGAATTCGGTTGCCAGACAAGACGTAGAATCAAAAATACAATGTGTCCAATGCTTAAAATGCTATCACACACAATGTGTAAATCTGACAGAACCTGATATTGAATATATGAATAAACAAAACAAGAAATGGCGTTGTAATACTTGTGAAAGGGAAAGAAGAAACAGTCTTTATGAAGACAATTTACGAGTTGGTAGCAGTGAGGGAAGTATTTCTATGCAAGATGTTTATAAGATGTTGATAAACTTACAGAAAGACTTCGAGGATTTGAAAAGAAGTAATCGAAATATTGAAAAAGAACTTGGCAAATCTCTAGATCTTGTACATGAAAAGTTAGATGAAAATAATGACATGTTAAAAAAACAAAATGAAGTAATAAGAGAATGTAAAGTGCAAATCGAAAAACTTAATGATGATAATTTGCGATTAAAGAAGCAGCTTAAAGAAACGCAAACTCAAATTGAAGAACTAGAACAGTACGGTAGGAGGAATATGGTAGAAATATATGGTATTCCTGAAACACAGAATGAAAATGTGTATGATATTGTAAAAGATATTGGTAGAGCCTTGGATGTTGAAATTAAGAATGAAGATATTGATATATGTCATAGACTAAAAAAATCTCCTCATCAACATGATAGTGGCATCATTGTGAAATTTGTTAGGAGAAGTGTAAAGGATAAATTTGTAGAGAAAAGGAAAGTTAAAAGAAATCTAAATATAAATCAAATAGGTTTTACTCATAATGGTACAATTTATGTAAATCATAGTATAACATACAGTAGGAGAAAGATATTTAATGAAGCATGTAAGATAAAAACTGAAAAAAAGATATGCGTTTTTGTGGATAGACAATTCGGGTAGAATTCTACTGAGGAAAAGTAAGGATAGTACAGTAATACATTTAAAATCCATGGATGATGTAATAGCTATCCAGTAAAACTGGAACTTTTTGTTGGTTATGATTTTTCATGGAGAGATTAAAAATACTATCTATTTATTACCAAAATGTACGTGGTTTGAATACTAAAACTCATGAATTCTATAGTAATAGCATTCAATGCGAATATGATATAGTGGTATTGACAGAAACTTTGCTACAGAATGGAGTGTATAATCAAGAATTGTTTAATGACAATTATGTGGTATATAGAAAAGATAGGGATAATAATAAAAGAGGGGGAGGAGTAATAATAGCTGTTCATCACAACATAGATTCCTGTATTATAGAAATATGTAGCCAGGTAGAGTTTATATGTGTAAAGGTGACACTGGGTATCAATATATATTATATTTTTTCAGTATATTTTACTCCCCAAACAAATTTGGAAACATATCGGTCTTTTTACAAAATATTCGAACAATATACATACCTTCAAAATAGTAATATTCTCATTATAGGAGATTTCAATTTATCTTTAATAAGTGATGCGTCATATAACATATTAAATGGGGATAACCCATGCATCAATCTAGCTAACTTTATAAATCTCTATGACTTATGTTCCATTAATAATATTAAAAATCAGAATAATAAAACCCTTGACTTCGTACTTACTAATAGCAATAATAACATATTAATACATAGAGAAGAATAACCCTTTGTAAAGGAAGATTTACATCACCCAGCTTTAAACATCACACTTCATCTGGGTTCTATTCATGATAGAGTTTCAAAGGAGAAAGTGAATGTTTATAATTTTCAAAAAGCTCTGACTTTTTAAAACTATATCAAATGCTTAACTTAATAGATTGGACAGAATTAAAGAATTACAATAATGTAGATGATGCAGTAAAATGGTTTTACGATAAGTTTAATATAGTATTGAATAGTACCATACCAAGGGGTGTAAGGGGTACCTTCCACGTAGGCGCCCAAAAGTCAACCTCACTTCCACGTAGTGCACCCTGGACAAGAGACTAACGAGGCTCTGGCGACTGCCACTATGGCCAGTATAATTTTGTGCGTGTTGTCCTGTTTTATGTCCTTGTGTGTGCTGAGTGCGCGTTTACAGCCTCAGCTTTTAACAGAAGTCAGAACATTTTAAGGTTTTAAATTTTTTAGTTATGCAACGTTAGAGTTGTTATTTGTAATGGTAAGGGGCTGGACCCCGTATAATGTGACGGGAGCAAATTAGCCTAAGTGCTGACGCTCCCAAAATTTTATATTCAAATTCAAGTACCATACCAAGAAAGGAACGAACCTTCAATAGTAAATATCCTTACTGGTTTAATGCAGAAATTATTAATATTATAAAGGAGAAAGAATACTATAGGAAACGCAAGAAACATGATAGCAATAGTGAACATAGGTATAAAGAATTACGGAGGCGATCGAAAACTTTAATTACAAATGCTTATAATAATTATAGGGGTGTAAGGGGTGACCTTCCACGTAGTACACCCAAATGTCAACCTCACTTCCACGTTAGTACACCCTGGACTGATGACTAACGAGGCTCTGGCGACTGGCACTATGGCCAGTATAATTTTGTGTGTGTTGTCCTGTTTCTTGTCGTTGTGTGTGCTGAGTGCCCATTTCCAGCCTCAGGTTTTAAGAGAAGTCAGAACATTTTAAGATTTTATGATTTTAGTTATGCAACGCTAGAGTTGTTAATTGTAATGATAAGGGGCTGGCCCCCGTATAATGTGACGGGTGCAAAATAGCCTTAAGTGCTTACGCACCCAAAATTTAAAATTAAATTTCATCAAATTATAATAATTATATTAAAAATTAGAGGAAGATATTAAGATTGATATGAAAGGTTTTTGGCGATTTGCAAAAAGGAAGAGGAACACTAAAAAAATTAATAATCAGAAAATGAAATCAGGTAAGAATATATTAGACTCAAATAAAAGTATCGTAGATGAATTTGCGAATTTTTTTAGCACTGTATATAGACAAAATGAACAAAATGAAGATAATTCTAGTGTAGTTGTAAATACAAAAGCTAATACACTTCTAACATTATCATTGAATAAAATTCATAAAGACGAATATTATAATGCAGTAAAGAATCTTAAAGAAGTCATGTGGACCAGATGGGATTCCGCCGTATATCGTTAAGGCGTGTTCGGAAATATTAGAATATCCTTTATGCACAATTTACAATTTAATATTGAAGACTCAAACATTTCCTAGTATTTGGAAACTAACCAAGATGTGTCCTATACCAAAAACGAATAAAATATCCGAAATAGAAAATTACAGACCAATCTCAATTTTATGCTCCCCTGTGAAGGTACTTGAGCAAATTCTTTACACTAGAATATATAATCATGTCAAATGTTGGATAACAGATTGTCAACATGGTTTTACAGCAAAAAGATCGACCATCACGAATCTATTAAATTATACACAAGAATTTCATTTAATGTTACATAATAGATCCACAGTACATACTATTTATTTAGATTTTACTAAAGCATTCGATAAAATCAATCATAAAGTGCTTCTTCATAAACTAACATGGTATGGATTATCAGATGACTGGATATCACTGATTGAATCATATTTGAAAGATAGAAGACAATATGTAGATTTTAGGTTGAATTTGAATTTGATTTTAAAATTGTGGGAGCGTCAGCACTTAGGCTATTTTGCTCCCGTCACATGATACGGGGGCCAGCCCCTTATCATTACAAAAAACAACTCTAACGTTGCATAATTAAAAATCTTAAAATGTTCTGACTTCTGTTAAAAGCTGAGGCTGTAAAGGGGCACTCAGCACAAATAAGGACAAAACAAAGGACATCACAAACAAAATTATACTGGCAGTGGGGCCAGTCGCCAGAGCCTCGTTAGTCCTCAGTCCAGGGTGCACTAACGTGGAAGTGAGGTTGACATTTGGGTGTACTACGTGGAAGGAGCACCCCTTACACCCCAGATTTTAGGTTGACAAAATCTTTTAAATATGATGTAAACTCTGGAGTACCGCAAGGATCAAACTTAGGGCCTCTTTTTTGTACTGTATGTGAATGACCTACCATTAAGTATTAATAAATCTAGTTATCTAATGTATGCAGATGACATCAAAATATATAAAGAAATTACAAAGTTGCAAGATACTTGTCAATTGCAGGAAGATTTAAAGCGTGTTTATCAATGGAGTATTCAAAATAAACTTGATCTCAATATAAAAAAATGTTATTACATGGTATTATCTGCAAATAAATCGAATACTTCGTAAACAACCAAAAATTGGAAAGAGTCAATACTATGAAGGATCTTGGTATAATAATTGACAAGGATCTCTCGTACTCAACTCATATAATACAAATGGTAAATATTGCATACAAAAAATTAGGTTTTGTAATTAGAATGTCAAAATATTTAAAGGATTTGGACGCAATCACGTTATTATACAATGCAATAGTTAGAAGTACCTTGGAATATGCATCTATAATCTGGTCACCAATAGCTAAAATATATATAGAAAAAATAGAACAAATACAAAAACGCTTTCAACGTTATTTGTATTCTAAAAAGCATGGTAAGAATTGTAATGTTAAAATGTTATCTACCAATACACTTCAACGAGAAATCGACATGCCATCATTAAGGTCAGGGAGAATTTTTATGCAACAGCTATTTTTGTATAAAATAATTAATGGCCTTATTGATAATGCTCAAATTTTAAGCAAAATATCTTTTAATACTACATGTTGTCATCTTCGAAATAGAAACTTGCTGAATTGTCAAATGGCTAGAACTAAGAAGTATCAAAACTCTCCGTTACAGCAAATGTTAGATTTGTATAATAAGTTATCAATGATAGATAATGAGTTAGACTTTTCGTATTCCCTGAATATTTATAGAACAAAGTTGCAATCATTATGTTTTACACAAGAAATTATAGAAATTATTGTCTTATAAGTGCAAATATTTGGGATTTCTGAATATAAATATATGTTATAGGTGAGGTATTTATTTGTTATCATTTACTGTGAGTGTATGTAGGGCTTTGTATTGTTTTGTATTCCCTGAATGTTTGCAAGACAAAATTTCAATCATTATGGTTTGCGCAAGAAATTATAAAAATTATTGTCTTGTAAGTGCAGACATTTAGGGATTTCTAAACATGTATATCTATCATGGGTGAGATATATTGTTACCATTTACTAAGAGTGTAGGTATGGCTTTGTATTGTTTTGTCTTGTAAATATCTATTTGTGTGAAGTATCTCTTTATTTGTGTGTATGTGTGTTTTATATATTATTAATTATGTATGTATATTTAAACTGTATGCAAGTCTCCCATAATTGGAGAAGCTTTCTCTGTTGGAGACAACTACAATTAAATAAATAAATAGACACTTGCAGTCTAATTATCATAGAGAGCATGGAAAATTCGAAGCTTTCATTTATTTTGTACTAGTACTTCACAAAAAAATATTTATGAATAAATGACAAGCATTTAAATATTCGATTGTACAGGGTGTCTACATGAAACCTCCCTGATTTCAAATTTCAATTGTGAGGAAACTATTGGGCATAGAGCCTTGCGGTTTGCGACATCATGTAAAGCAACTCCAAATGTGCTTTTTAGGTGTTGATTAAGTGGCAACGTTGACAACAGCACAAGAGGGAGCACAATATGAGAAAATGAAATCGCCAATTTCAGTCCAGACATTTTAGACATGCATTTTAACGGGAGTCACCATACATAAAAACAAGGCTTGGTGTAGGAAGTTCCTAGCCACCGGGAGTGTTAACAGACAGGTTCTGGCAGAAAACCCACATCTGATAAAACGGAGGGGATCAGGGAGGCCTTCAAGAGAAGCCGGATATAACCAATATGGATTTGTTCTTGTGAGTGGTGTTATGTAAAAGGCACGGTCTACACTTCACCTGCACGTGACCTTCGTAATCTCCACAGGAGAACTGAGAATGCCATCAATTCCATCACCCCTGAGGCCAGTGTGCACATCAGTCGAGATCGAGAATTGACTAGACATTTTGAGGGTTATGAAAGAAGTGCACTAAATATTGAAAGAAAAAAAATGAATCGCTTTACATGATACCACAAACTGCAGGGCTGGCTGTCCAAGAGTTTCCTCACAATTGTGGGGTGTAAGGGGTGATTTTTCACGTAGTACACCCAACTGTCAACCTCACTTCCACATTAGTACACCCAACTGTCAACCTCACTTCCACATTAGTACACCCTGGACTGCGTTTTGCAGACGAACGAGGCTCTGGTGACTGGCACTCTGGCCAGTATAATTTTGTGTGTTGTCCTGTTTTTTGTCCTTGTGTGTGCTGAGTGCCCCTTTACAGCCTCAGCTTTTAACCAAAGTCAGAACATTTTCAGCTTTTAAGATTTTACTTATGCAACGTTAGAGTTGTTCTTTGTAAAGATAAGGGGCTGGACCCTGTATAATGTGACAGGTGCAAAATAGCCTAAGTGCTGACGCACCCAAAATTTTAAAATAAAATTTAAAAAATTC
The DNA here is from genome assembly GCF_977018435.1 of Lepisma saccharinum. Classification (NCBI taxonomy): domain Eukaryota; kingdom Metazoa; phylum Arthropoda; class Insecta; order Zygentoma; family Lepismatidae; genus Lepisma; species Lepisma saccharinum. The sequence goes on from NC_139240.1 coordinate 12,553,672, forward strand.
TCACATTTGTAATTTCAAATCGGGGAGGTTTCATGTGGACACCCTGTATTTCTTTAATATGTTTAAGCAAATCTCTCTAAAATTGATACATATAATTACAGCAGAGTTCATATATCAATAGTAACCAATATTCTTAACATACAATAATGACAATGTTAAAACATTGGCATTGGTGAAAATGAGGAAAAATATCAATATTGGTTCAAGGTGGTTTCGGCTCAGTCCTATATTTTAAACATTATCTAGGGGTATAAGGGGTACCTTCCACGTAGGCACTCAACCTCACTTCCACATAGTGCACCCTGTACTAAAGATTAACGAGGCTCTGGCGACTAGCACTATGGCCAGTATAATTTTGTCTGTGTTGTCCTTTTTTTGTCTTTGTGTGTGCTGAGTGCTCGTTTACAGCCTCAGCTTTTAACAAGTCAGAACATTTTAAGATTTTTAATGCAACGTTAGAGTTGTTATATGTAATGGTAAGGGGCTGGCCCCGTATAATGTGAAGGGAGCAAAATAGCCTAAGTGCTGACGCTCCCAAAATTTTAAATTCAAATTCAAAACTCAAATTTAAACATTATCTAGTGAAAGCAAGCACTAGAAAACAATGACACCGAAAAATCGAAGTCCCCCCTAATTGTAGGTATGGTTTGTGGAACATGGCTCATTACAGCTTTTGTCAATAACTCTTACACGTACATTAAAACGAAGATCAAGTCATTACAGCCACATCTCATGGGCATGGAAAAAAAACCTGCAAAGGGACATGAGTATAATAATAGAATGATTGGAAAAATTCAGATGAATCTCACTTTATTTTTTTAAATTTCTGGAGAAATTGCATAAATAGTTCGTTCCTTGTTTTCTGTATATCATTGCTCTCTTTTTTTAGAGCACTGTTCTCGATGGCCAGCCCTTAATCTCAATTTCCTAAACCCTTGCTGCTCCTAGCTCCTCCATCCTTTTTCGGTTGACATCAAGTTTCAGCTGTTTAGACATATGCCCCTGTCCAGGTGGAATGGAGATGTTGCTGCTGGAGGAGGAAGGCACTGGGATCACTGATCTCAAGGAAGAAGTTGACATAGGAAAGCTGCAGGAAGAGGCCAACGTAGGACTGAAATTAACTGATCGATCTGTATCAAACAGTTCTAGAAACGTGCTAAAAATTCCCAGCTTTTGATTCACCCTTCCTGAAGCCTTCTTATTATCTAAAATTTTTGTGAAGTCAACTTCATGTTACGAAATTTGCTGTTCAGCATTTGTTCGGTAACATCATAACCTTTGCTACAGAACCTTTCCCTCCACAACAAATTCTTCTTGACCTTGGGGTCTCTGAACCTACCCCAATCAACAAGATACTGTTACCAAAACGTTGTTACATACCTAACGTTGCTACAATGTTCAGTGCATGTTGATAGAACGTTGTGTCAAATTGTAACGGTCATTTATTTCAACGTTGTGGCAACATACACTGAACATTATGTAGCAACGTTTGGTCATATGTAACAACGTTTTGCAACATTACCTTGCTGCATGTGTAACTTACGAATATATGACAACAATGCATGTTTAAAATATGGTTATTTCGCTTGGCTTAGCTACCAAAGAGGTCAATGTCAAAGGACTTCAATTGTAACCTCTTTGGCACCTAAGCCACGTAGGATAACAACAACAATATACCTTGGGAGTTAGTTATAATATAACAATGAGAATAAAACATACACAGACACAGTCACTCAATCAAATTTTGTATTCAGAAATTACACACATTGATAAACCAAAAAGTGGCAAACAACGTTGGGGGTGTCGTGAGAGCTCAATAGTTCCACAGTTGACGTGATATATATAAATTTGGAATTTTTGAGCTCCCATCACATAGCTCCAATGTGTATGCCTCGTACCTCACATTAAGAATCACTATCACAGAGGAATAGTTATCAGCCATACAGGGATTTAACAAGAGATGTTCCTGTACACCTCTACAATTAGTGTAAATGTATCTCCATTTTTGTATATCATCATTTGCACAATCATGGAGGGGAAACAGATTTTGCATATGTGAATTGTAAAAGAAAATTTTTAGATTTGTGAAACATTTATTTAAAAATGCTCTTGCCTTTAAATGTTATTGGTAAAGATACAATGTGGTTCTATGATAATGATATATATATATATATATATATATATATATATATATATATATATGTGTGTGTGTGTGTGTGTATATATGTATATATATATATATATACACATACACACTCACACAGGGTGATTCAGAATTCCTATTACACACTTCTAGGGGTTTTAGAGGGGACTTAGTAGATAAAGTTTTGATAAGGAACCCATGTCTGGAAACGTACCATTTTGGTACTACACAGATGCCAAGATCATATAATTTCACATCTTCCGCTTCACGGTAGGCAACCCATATTGACGGAGGGCGACGTCTTCAGTCACCTGATGTCATGTGTGCTGCTTCGAACGTCCTCTGTTTACACAGCACATGTCGTTCCAACATCATGGCGCACCAGCACACTTTGGTTTTCTGGTTTTCTGGTTTGGTGGGCCTCGAACATATCGGAAGCCCAAAAAACAGGACAACACACAAAATTATACTGGCCAGAGTGCCAGTCACCAGAGCCTCGTTCGTCTGCAAAACGCAGTCCAGGGTGTACTAATGTGGAAGTGAGGTTGACAGTTGGGTGTACTAATGTGGAAGTGAGGTTGACAGTTGGGTGTACTACGTGAAAAATCACCCCTTACACCCCACAATTGTGAGGAAACTCTTGGACAGCCAGCCCTACTTGATCCTGCTTTCAATTTCTCTATTATTTTCCAACGACGAGAATTACCAACAACCTCCTGAGAAATACAGAACGTTGTTTCACGTTGATGGTAACGATTTCGATCACCAGGGAGCAACACGTAGGCATAGCACAGAGCAGCCAGAGCCAGTAGGACGAAAGTACTGTGTGTTGACTTGCAAAAACGATGGTTGGTGTGTGAGTGAGTGTTTATATGGTACAGGCATACATGGATCGGATGGCACGTGAAACGGGCATTCATGCAATCCCCTTTACAGACATCCCTGTGAAATCCCCCGATGCATCTTCCATGGATTTTTGTGGGTTTCCGTTGTTGAAACGAGTCTTGGGAAGCAGACGGCTCCGCACAATTGAGGGTCTTTGGAAAGCTTGTCAGGAGGAATATGATCGTGTGGACCAATGTGTTCTTCAACGCAGTCTCCTCCAATGGAAACTCCGCTGCAGGGCCATTGCTGCAAGACAGGGGTATCACGTGGAGCACCACCGTTTGTGGCGTCATGGTTTTTCTTAAGGTGAGGTGGGTTCTAACTTTGTTACCATGGACGTGAAACGACCTTCTGTATTTACATCAGCAAGAAATTGAGAGAAATATTCGTGACCTCTAGGATTACTATTCTGCCGATTTCTCACTACATCACTTATAAGATCGGGGTGTAAGGGGCGGCGTACTTCTAAGTCGCCCAAAAGTCAACCTCACTTCCACGTAGTGCACCCTGGACTAAAGACCAACGAGGCTCTGGCGACTGGCACTCTGGCCAGTATAATTTTGTGTGTTGTGTCCTGTTTTTGTCCGATTTTGTGCTGAGGGCCCTTTTCAGCCTCAGCTTTTAATGAAAGTCAGAACATTTTAAGCTTTTAAGATTTTACTTATGCAACGTTAGAGTTGTTCTTTGTAAAGATAAGGGGCTGGACCCCGGATAATATGACGGGTGCAAAATAGCCTTTAGTGCTGACGCACCCAAAATTTTAAATTCAAATTCACTTATAAGATCAACAATATTACTTCCTGGGATATTTTTATTGTAAATTTCGGTTTCTCCTTGAGAATTCCAGCTAATTCCATGGCTAGTCTTTAGACGACGGTACAATAATTCTGCTTTTGAATTAATTTTTTTTGGAATAGTAACCATTATTTCGTCATAAAATGGATCTAAACTTTCGTTGGTTTGTTGCTCTATCTCTGTCTTATTTTGTCTACTGTCTTGATGCTGTATTGATTTTGAAATTATAGGATGCTCGATAGGTTCGTTCAACTTTTTGGTAAAATGAAGGTATCTGTTTAGAATCTGTTGGTACATATCCCATTTTTCTTCGTCAGGTATATTTCGTTTCTGGAGAATTTTATTCATTTCCTTGTCTAAACTCGAGAGCGATGTACCATGATGATGTTGCTGATGGTTAATTTTTCCAAAGTGTCTTGTGGTACGAAAATCATTTTGTTTGCATGTTCCATTATTTAAAAAAGATTCGAAAAATACCACTAATTAAAGGATCAATTAAATATGGTAAAAAACACCTGATTGAACTATATATTTCTTTTTCTTCTTCCAGGATACACCACGCTTGACTATCTTTCTCAACACCTGTTTATAACGAGCAAGTTTTTTTTCTGGCTCGGTTTTAAGGGAACATTACCTTTTAAGGTGTTGTGTGCACATTCACAAACATCATGAACTAATGACTCATCGGGATTTTTTAAGATAATACACCGTACAGAAGGTTTACATGTAGTTAGTATCCGGAGTAATTCCCTGTTCTTTATACCAGGAGACATTGTAACAAAATGACATTTCTTCTCAGATTGTAACATACTTGTTTGGGAACATAGACATAATTATATTGGTCGTTAGGAAAAACACATGTTTGGTACCGTAATTTCTCTGGTGTGGTCTGTTTGAGATCAATAAAAAGGTATCCGTATGGTGAAGATGTTGCATCCTTGTATAACTCCACTAAGAATTTTCTATTCTCAGGATATATTTGAGAAGAGAGAGATGATTAATCTGAGCTTTATCTCTGGGATTTTTAAAACATACTAAATAATGGCAATTAAGTGATATATCTCGGCACCCTTTTCCCTGGTGGAATATATTTTGAGTTAAAAATATTACACTAATATTTCTGTGATGGCAACCTTTTGTGAAAAGATCTACTACTCTACCGTCAGACTCTCTCATTAAATCATCGAGAATAATCATATGATGTCCTTCTTCTGATTTATATCTCTCCATACTGAGAAGTCCTTTACAAAATTCAATATCTGACGAAACTGTGTTGTATAAAGGTTGCCACTCACCATAACACCAAGTGATGTTCATAAACTTTACATTTACTAAAGTTTCACTGTGGACTAAGATTTTCAACACAAAGTTTGACTTTCCACATCCCGATGGGCCGGCGAGAATCATGGAAAATGGGTGTATCCATTTAGTATCCATGTTAATAATAATATATAGTAAGATTATTTACAAGAAATATATTCTAATGTTTTTGGAGGTGTGTCTTGGTCACATTCAAGTAAGGTTCTGTCGTATTACTTGATACGTTGTTTCTTTTGAGGACAGAGATATCCGAAAGGAAGAGTGTTTAAATCTTCAACAATTTTTCTCTTAGTGTATACTACTTGTAAAATCTTGGTTTCGGGTCTGTTAAATATTTTGAAGTCCTTAGTTCTGCATATTTTCTTCTCATTATGAACAGAAATTGAAGGGGTATCATGAAGTACCAAGTTCTTCAATGATGACATGTTAACAACCTTCATATTTTCGTGGGGTGTAAGGGGTGACCTTCCACGTAGTACACCCAAATGTCAACCTCACTTCCACGTTAGTACACCCTGGACTGAAGACTAACGAGGCTCTGGCGACTGGCCCCGTGGCCAGTATAATTTTGTTTGTATTGTCCTGTTCTTTTGTCCTTATGTGTGCTGAGTGCCCTTTTACAGCCTCAGCTTTTAACGAAAGTCAGAACATTTTAATATTTTATGATTTTAGTTCTGCAACGTTAGAGTTGTGATTTGTAACGATAAGGGGCTGGACCCCGTATAATGTGACGGGTGCAAAATAGCCTTAGTGCTGACGCACCCAAAATTTTAACTTCAAATTCAAATTCATATTTTCGTAGTTTAGGGTGATACCTTTTACCTTGCAAACTGTGGTTTCAACTTTTGTGGTGGGTTTTTTTACATTATATGCATATGATGTTGGTCCTGTGGAGACAAATTCTGTAATATAACTACCAACACCATATGTTTCCAGCTCATCAGTCATTTGACCTAGACAGTTTCCAATTTCAGGGTGATCTTCTCCGGACTGTGTTGAATAAATAATGCTGTCAGTGTCATAATATATGACACGTTCATTTAATTCCTCCAAATATTTGTAGAGATGAAGGCTTGCCCCTGCTGTAGTATACGCAGCAATTACTACATTCACAGTACCCATCTCACTGACTGCTTCATCTACATGCTGCCAGTTCACAACGAGGGAATTTTCATCAATTGGTAATATTGAGTTGACGCAGATAGATGGATTCACAAGTTTATCATAGAAATCAGATGGTTGTGATGTAATTAATGTTTTCGGTAAATTATATATCTGTTCGAATTTACCCCCAAAAAAGTTTAGCATCAGTTTGGCAAGACTACGTTTCCCTGGGTTTTTCTCAATTTTATCATATTCCAGAGACATACCCTCTATCTTGTAGTACTCTGATATAAATTCAGCCTTTCCTTTCTCTGTTCTACATTTTGATGGCCAGCCGCTTGCTTCCTGCTTCATTTTAAGAAATTTATCTATATAACCCACAAATAAACCACCTTCTTTAGTTTCCGAATCAAAACATGTTACTGCATAATGCCACACCTCATGCATTTTTCTCTACAGCTTTTCGCAGTTCATCGGCAACCCCCGTACCTGCGAGGGACCTCTCTTCAGAATTATGATTGCAGTCTCCCTGATTGTTTTGTTCTACACATGATCTACATAAGGTAAAAAACAGTTTCCCCTGCATTTTCATTGGTAACACAGGGTGATACAGGTCACGTGAAGGTAAAACTGTGCACATCACCAAACCCTCGACTTCTTCAACAGGAGGACAGGCATCACCAACGTAGATTTTTGGATGTCCTACAGGGTATTTCCATACTTACATATATATGGATACAATGAACACACGTCAATATAGTTGGCCTTTTCACCCTCGCTGGCTCTGTAATATAGTTTTGTCGCATTTGTGCGTCCACCAATCAGACTTGATCGTGGATCCAGAGGTCTCTTTATGGTCATAGGGTGATTCTTCACATACTCCCTAATCTCAGGATTATCCCTTTTCAGCCTCTCCCTGCTTTTTTACCGAAGCATCTTTCACAGAAATGATAATAACATCCATGAAATTGCAGGATATGACCATTACCTTCATTATCAATGTAAAAGCCATCAACTTTGAGTCCATCAATTTTCTTCTCTAAACCATTCCCAGCATGTTGAATAAGCACTCCTCTCTTCTTTTCTTCGTAAACAAGCCACGCTATAGCTGCAATCGACTGTGTATCACCCCAACGATATCCATGTGATGGTATCACACCGATTGTTTTTTCCTGTAAAAACTTTCTTCTGTAAAGCAGGTTGCAAACTCCAGATATTGTTACACCTTCCCGCCATACATCAATACCACTTTCTTCAAGGAAGGTGTCGCGAAACTTCAGACATGCCAACCGTAGTATATCCACGTCATTTACGCAGTAATCAATAAGTTCCTGTTCAGCATTAAAAACATATTTTTTGTCTTTCTTTCTCTGTACCATTGCAAAAATAGCTCTCTTTCTTCTGGCTTCACACGTTCCGGTGCGTAATATTTTACATCCGGTAACTCTCCACAGTATGATCTGTTCTCTACTTTGTTGAAATAATGAGGGTAGAAACCTTTCTTCTTCCCGGGTGGCAGATCGAATGCTTTTGGTAGGCTAGACAGAGGCATAGGTAGAAAGTTCAAAGAGTCCAGAAATTTAATATGCCCTGTTTGCATTAAAAGAATCTTGGATCCATTCATAATAATGTCAGGATGAATATTGAATTCGGTAATCAATGTCTGTAATAGAAAGTGACCATCATATCCTTTCATATTATGGCAAATGCAGTAGATATCGAACTTGTGAGGTATTTTCTTGATATAAGATAATAACTCTTCAACAGGTGACTCCCTGAATACATGCTGCCTTTCACCACAAGAGGTGCACGGGGTAGAAATTTCAGAAACATGTACACAATTGCTGCAGACTTGTTGCATGACACAAAGGTTGGGTTTGTGTTCGGTTCTGTCTATATAATCCTGGTACTGCTGATCTTGAGTACATTCTAAATCATAAAATATCGTAAGGAATGGCTTCTTATACTTTGCTGGTGCTGATTTTTGGATATAACAGAGATGACCACTGGGACAAGACTTTTTACATATCCTACAGTATACCTCACCACAAACATGTTGTGTAGTTCTTTCATTCATATAAATAACTTTCAGACAGGATAAGCATTGATGAATCTTCTCACACACACTTTTTCCATTCTTCGGTTTTCTCTTATGTTCATCAAAACATTTTTCTCCGTAAAAGTGCCTGTTACAATCGGGACATTCTCTAATATCTGGTATATTTGCATGAGGTTGAAGACATTTGTTACATTTATTTTCGCAATCTACATGTTTTGTAATGGGAGACTATTTCTTTCTACAATGTTCACAATAATATGCGCAAGCAAAAGCTGAAGTTAGGGATGTGATGACATTGTAATGATTGTTATGGTGATGCAGATAAAGAGCTTTCTTCGTTTCATCGTTACTACCTTCAAACATGATGTTATTGCCACTCAGATCACTATACACAATAATTCGATATCCCACCATGACACCTTGAAATTTCATCAACTCATCAATACCACAGCCTTTTCTAGTGATTGTCACATTTGCTTCTTCGCATAATTTTATAGCCTGTGCTTTGACAATGGGACGTCCCATGCGGTATTTGCTTCTTTCGTTGTGACCTTGAAGTACTTTATACACCCTTGCTACTACTAAAGCACGTGGAAGGCACATGTGATCTTCATTCCTAATGGTGATAATACCAGAACGTTTTCCGCAGACTTCTTCCATACTTTCTAAACCCTTTTTGAAGCGTCCAGTACCATGTGGTACTCTCACACGATGTAGGTGGAAAATCAACTCATCCGAGGCTAAAAAGCTGGCGTTACTCTGCATAATTTTCTCCAGACTCTCCCAAACCATATCAGCATTCAGTTGTGTCCCAACTCTGAAACTAACCGAAAACGGATCTCTGGGGGAGTTAACATTTCTGATGGTTACACCAACATAGTCTGTCTCTTCAACACCTTCTGTCAGTAAAGAGATAATCTCATTTAATCCTTCATGTATCCAATTAACAGGGTTAACGTTTTCTGGAAGTGGCAAAAGACGCACATTCATCTGTCTTCCTTCCAAATTAAATTTTTTGTAGTGACGCTTAAAATCACCAAATATTGTAAATTTATTTCCTTCAGCTGATGTACCACTATCAGATGGTTTACTTATTAAGCCATAGCCTTGTTCCACGACCTGTGAGTGTTTAAACAAAAATCCATTCTTTGCTTCTATTAGAACGTCTCTTGATACATTAGCAACTAATTCCTCATTATTAGCTAATTTTGTTTGTGAAGTTGAAGGCACAGAACAATCTGACGTGCATGCCTCGATTTTCAGCCCGCGATGATTATCTGTAATCTGAGCCGAAATAAAAGAATCTTGAAGTGAAATTTGTGAACCAATAAAATCTTCAATTTCATTGAGAATCTTCTCAGTGCTCGGAATTACCTCTAATTTCTCATTGGACATACTCCAGAATTTTAACTCCTGTACATATGAACTATCACACTTATTATCATCAAGCGAACAATGTAGAACATTATCCGGTTCTTCTACATTATCAACCACACAGTCTACTTGCCTTACGACCTGCTGCGTTGACACTCCCTCCCCATCGTCATCTCCGGCATACTCTACAATTTCTTGTAGAATATTCTGAATCAGCATCAGATCGGATATATAATCTGCAAACAAAACCGTGGACGATGTAATATACCAATCGAGAAATGTTCACATAAATATAGTGGAAACTTGAGTTTTTACAACCCCTACCAGTTTTAAATAAAAATTTGTGAGACCAAAATTCTAACAATACAGGGGTGTAAGGGGTGATCTTCCACGTTGTACACCCAAATGTCAACCTCACTTCCACGTAGTGCACCCTGGACTAGACTAACGAGGCTCTGGCGACTGGCACTATGGCCAGTATAATTTTGTGTGTGTTGTCCTGTTTTTTGTCCTTGTGTGTGCTGAGTGCCCATCTACAGCCTCAGCTTTTAACAGAAGTCAGAATATTTTACGATTTTTAGTTATGCAACGTTAGAGTTGTTATTTGTAATGATAAGGGGCTGGCCTCCGTATAATGTGACGGGAGCAAAATAGCCTAAGTGCTGACGCTCCCACAATTTTAAAATCTAATTTAAAATCTAATCTAACAATACAGACCTCCCCGAAGGTGTAGCGGTAACATCGTCATCTTTTAATGAATGTGCGTAAAGTAGACTTAAAATAGTATTTCAATAAGAAAGTGCAACAGAAATTTCAGACTACACATATTGCACTACAAAAATTTATAAAAACTATCTTCTATACCCCCGTAAGCTACAAATGCATGTATAAACCGTCACTTGTATATTTCATAGTTGTATTATTTATTTTAATAATAATAATCCCGATCAATTCTACACCCCAATAAAAAAAATCCCAAAAAATTAAAATTACTAGTATAACACTTCGTTGGTGGGGTCGGTTCGAACTTTATGCGACTTTCAAATATTTCCCATCATTACGTCATCTTCATCGCTACGATTAACCCAAGAGATAAAATAGGAAGATAAAATAACCGATAATTAAAATACAATGTGAAGTTAAATACATAATATATTATAGTTCACCAGTACGGACCTTCAAATTTATCATTGTTTTTCCTTATACAGATATATGAAGTTTATTTTACGACATTTTCTCTACCAAATAGGTTAACCGCTGTGGAAAATATAAGTGGTGAAATAATACAGCAAATGTTGTAAAATCCAGTTATCCTTTCATGTCCGATCTCCTCCTTTTCCTCCATATCTTCCTCTGTTTTAACTTCTTCATCCTCTGGCACAGTTTTCATACGGAATAACTTTCGCCTCACTTGCTTTTGCTGCTGTTTCTCGTCTTCTTGGAGACGCTTCACACCGCCTTTCTTCCCTCCACTTTTGGCCGATATACGATTCATAACTCAAGACAACCAACTAACTCCTTCTGTGACTTGCAAAGAACTGATGATCAGCACTCATCCACGGGCACTATCCGATATCATTATCTTCTACGTCACAATTCCACCCACAGCTTGTCAAGGCTTGCCCCTGAACCACCCGGACAGCTTGACGTCAGACATTTCTTCATAAAGTAGCAGAAGCCTGTCGCCTTATCTGCATCCTGACGTCACAACTCTTACCCAACCGAAAAATAAAATGGCGGACAAGCCATGCTCACAGCGCAAAGTAAAGATTTCATCAAACAGATTACGTCAGCGACGCTACCAGACAGCCTGGCGACAAGCGCCGACATGCCCTACCACGTACAAACTCTTATCAACAATATGACGTCAAACAAAATGGCCGCTCACACGGTCATCGCAGACATGGTGGCGACACACTCGACTCATCCTGAGGTTAACTCATACCTCCAACGCTACCCTTATTGACATTGTGACGTCACGAAATCTTGTCCAAACGTCTCCCCCAGATAAGAGGTTAGGTTAACTTAGCCTCTCAAACGCTACAATCATTCTGCAAATATGACGTCACAAAATTTCGACCAATCAGATCACGTTCCCAGGAGCCTCCTATCTACTCTCGTCCACCTTTTGCCAGATACCGACCTGCAGAATGTGTTCCGTTGTCGCCTTCTTGACACTTGGTAGGCTGAGTGGGATACGAAAACGGGGAACAAGCTTCACGCTATTAAGCACACCATAGGTGCTTTGCGTTCCTCGTCCCGTCCCTCTCGGCGAGAAGTTATTCTTACCCGCATGCGTCTAGAACACAGCCGTCTAACTCATGGTCACTTGCTGCAAAGGCTGGACCCTCCGTTGTGTAGTGTTTGTAATGTTGTTTTAAGCATTCGGCACATTCTCGTTGAATGTGTCGATCTTGCTTACCTCCGGCAGACTTTTAACCTTTCCGGCTGTTTGTCATCCCTCTTGGGTGATGACAGCAGAATTTTATCAAATGTTTTTAGATTTTTGCGAAGAGCTCGACTCTTCCACCGTCTGTAAGGAGGTTTTTAGTTTTTGTTCTCACTTTTTAATGTTTTGTGATTGTCTCGTTCAGGTCTTTTTAAAACCTTGCACTTTTATTTTTTTCCCAAGGGGCTATTTACACCCCTTTTTAAGATTTGAGTCAGAATTTTAGATAAGGGGATGTTTCCCCGTATACACGGAAGGGTGCAAAATGGCCTGAAGTGCCGATGCACCCAAAACATTTTATATCAATGAATCTATCAGTCCAGTTTTTACGGGCGTTGCACCACTGTCTCCGTCCAGCACCATGGTCAACAGTCGCAAGTGGTTTGGGAATTGCATATCTGCAATGAATACCCTGGTTGTGGAGTTCTCCTCTGACTGTTTTGACGCTAACAGGGTTTGTAAGCACTATATTCAGCTCATCAGTGACTTTTGGAGCCGTGGTGATCTTCTGCTTGGTCACAATCCTATTCAATGTGCGTCTGTCTCTGCGCAAAAACACACTTGCGTCCACGCTGGTGCTTCGCTGATGCGGTGTTTCCGGAAGTCTCGTAGGCAGTCCTGATCTTCGAGACTGTGCCTCTTGATACACCAAACATTTCCGCTACTCTCGTCACGGAAGCTCCCACCATACGCGCACCCACAATTTGCCCTCTTTGAAACTCGGTCAGCTCAGACATGATTCATTATAAACTGCACGGACCATTTGCTGAACTGTAACTTTCCCATCTGTCAGGTTGGCCAGGGTGTATACCTCGCAGGAAGTGCCAGTGACCACAGCGCCACCTAACATTCAGACGCAAATCGTGTTTGAAATGACTACCTGTTTTATACCAGATGTTTCCATATTTTTGTCCATCCCCTATATATATATATATATATATATATATATATATATATATATATGTGTGTGTGTGTGTGTGTGTGTGTGTGTGTGTGCGTGTGTGTGTGTGTGTGTGTGTACCTAGTCATATCATAAATACTGTCACAACTTTGGAGGCTGGCTGGACATGTTCAGGGTAAGTGCAGCACCTGCCTATGGAGAGGTGTAAGACCTGAGTCATTGTGTACTGAGCTGCAGACGGGAGAAGGTGATTGTGGTACAGATCAGGATGGAATGGAGCGAGAATTAAAATCCAGTGGCTTTCATTGCATTACATAAGGTGGGGAAAGAAGCAGGTGAGTTTTTCAAACTTTTCCAGAAGCTTCAAATCTCAAAAAGGTTTGTGTATCACACTATCCAGCGATACCCTGAAACTGTGAACGACCAAACCAGGGCAGGGTAGCCTCGAACAGTACGGACACCAGAGGTTGTGAAAGCAGTGGCGGTATTTGTGCGACGAAATCCTGGACCCATCCGTGTAAAACACATTAAAATTGGGGTGCTTCGCACGAAGTTCTAAATTCCTTTGCTGGTATACAACCATTGGTGTCTCTGACTTTCGAAGGGGAGTCAGAGAAAAATCGATAGAAGGTGCAGGAAACTCTCAGGTAGGGAGAGGCGGAATGAGTGGAGAGACGCCAGGAAGATCACTGTCAACACCAAGGTCGTCTACATATAGGAGGCCATGTACTGGGGAAAGAATGTTTGCCATAACACTGTTCACTGCTATGTCAAACAGAGTCACACTTAAAACGCTGCCCTGTGGGACACCGTTCTCTTGTTCGTGAAGATCCGAAAAGGAGTTCCCAACACGTACGCGGAAAAAGCGATCTGATAAAAAGTTTTGAATAAAGTACGCCATATGGCCACGGACGCCCAAAGAATGGAGCTGCTTGATGATGCCAAAGCGCCACGTTGTGTCATATGCCTTTTGGAGGTCAAAGAAAACTGCAACTAAATGTTCCTTGTTGAAGAATGCATCTTGAATATGTGTTTCCAGCTGAACCAGATGGTCCAGTGTGGAACGGTTGGAGCGAAAACGACATTGAAAATTACTTATCAATGAGTTTTCCTCCAAAAACCAGGTGAGACGCTTGTTGATCATGCGTTCCATCAACTTGCACACACAGCTAGTTAAGGCAATAGGCCTATAACTCGAGGCTGCGGTGCGTTGTTTACCTGGTTTCAGGATGGGAACGATAATTGCTTCTTTCCAGGACGAAGGGAAAGAGTCCTCCAACCAAAGCCTGTTGAATACCGCCAAAAGGAAATATTTGGCTCCAATGGGCAGATGACGAAGCATCTCATAGTGGATCTTGTCCACTCCAGGAGCTGTATTCTTTGAATCTCGAAGCGCCTGATCGAACTCCCGTTCAGTGAATGGAGAGTTGTAAGGCTCGGTGTTATGACCTCGAAAAACTAGAGGGTGTCGGTCCTGACGGTCCTTCTCACGGCGGAAACGTGGTTCATTATTTAAAGAGCTAAATGCATCAGAAAACTGCGTGGCCAAGATTTTAGCAATGTCTCCGGAATCGGTGTACAACGTCCCATCGTGCTCCAGAGCGCTCAGAGGAGTAGATGCACCCCCCTGGATGCGACGTACTTTAGTCCCAAACGGCTTTCGACGAAGCCTGCTTCGTCAGAGAAGACACGTATTGGACCCAGCACGCCTTCTTACTGGTTCGGATGAGCCGACGGGCACGGGCACGTTTAATGCGGAACTGCTCGAGGTTTGCGGCAGTGTGGTTCCTATTAAATCGATCTAGGGCATGATTGCGGTCCTTGATGGCTGCACTGATCTCCGCAGTCCACCAGGGGACTGGGCGTCGCCTCGCAGGTCCACTGGGATGTGGAATGGAGGTTCGTGCAGCATCATGCACTCTTGACACAAAGATGTCTAAGGCGTCGAAGGCTGGCAAAGTCGACGCTAGATCGACTTCAAGGTCCACTGCACGCTCGAAGGCACCCCAGTCGGCCCGACTGAGATGCCAGTGAGGGTGTTGTTCACGTGAGTGCTGAAGATGTTCCAGAGTAAGAAAGAGTGGGAAGTGATCACTCCCACAGAGATCAGGGTGAATGAATGAATGGATGAAGGGACACTCACAATGAACACCTGTACCCAGGCTGTGATACGAACTCGGCACCCCTGGCGTTGTAGCATGCTGTGGTAAACGATCATCCACGGAGGCAGGCTACTCACTTTGTATGCACACATCACTAGTATACTCTTTAGGGATGTATTAAGCCTCATACAGGGGTTGGACAAAAATATAGAAACACCTGGTATGAAACAGGTAGCCAGTTTAATTTATTTTGTCCGCTATCTTTAGCAAATAACACTATTTTGAAATTTAATATATAAATTCCTGAAAATTTACTGTAATTTTATATCAACTAACATATTTATTTTAACAAAAATAACAAAATTGTACAAAAGTTCAAATAGCAGAAGAATTGTACTCTTAAATTATTAACTTTGAAAGAATAGTATTTTTAAAACATTAACTTTGTAAAAATTGTACTTTTAAAACATTAACTTTGTAAAAATTGTACTTTTAAAACATTAACTTTGTAAAAATTGTACTTTTAAAACATTAACTTTGTAAAAATTGTACTTTACACCAGAAATAATCAAATATATGGGAAAGAAGGAGAAGTTCTGTTGCTCAGAATAATAAATGTGGGATGGAAGGAAAATAATTAAAATGCTTAACCATTCAACATGCTGTAGAGCCTAAGCTTTAAGCTTCAGTCAGTGGAATTTAGTTCTCAGGGACATATAGTGAATGTAGAATAAAAAATAGAAGCCTCGAATAATACAGCATAACAGATACAAATAACCCCTGGTATTAATCAAACACTCAAAAAGTCAATAGTACTTGAAACGTACCCAGAATAAAAGACTATAAGGGTAAATAGCATGGTAAGAAAAGTTTGGCAGGTGGACTTAAGAGCCACGTAGTCATCTGCTAACATCGTCTAGTCCTGTGATTTGACATTATATTGTTAAGTAGTTATATTTAAGGGATGAAAGAAACAATATTAATAAACATTCAGTTATAGTATTCTTGGTAAAGGGGTTTCAGTGCTTAGAGACATAATAATTTTAGTTACAGTAAAAGTTTGGCCTCTTATAAGTGCAAAAAGTACAAATATTAAACATTTCATACAGTTTATCTAGAAATCAAAAGCAAAAATACAATAACTGCGCAACATACTTAAAAAATAAGCAAGCCATGATATTCTAGTGGGCCATAATAAGACTAAAATATACTCGAAAATACTCTGACATAAGGTTGACGGCTATCTGAGATCAAAATTTTCAAGCTTTCTCTCATGCATAAAGTGGCTCTAGGAATCACTAAGCCTCAATAAAAATGGAAACATGCAGTAAAAGCACTTGGAGAGTTGTGGTGATCACATCATATGAAAAACATGCAAGAACAAGAATATATGGAACCCTACTCATATATTTAGGAAACTTTACCTACCCTAACAGTAAGAAAATACCGAGGAAACTCTAAAATAAACAAACTTTCCTACGAAGCAAACCAAAAATAGCGTAGTGGAAGTCAATAAACCCTAACAACAACAACAAGATTCAACAACTACATCAAAACAAAAACAACAACAATAATAATAATAATAATAGTAATAATAAACTTTGTGGGTACAGTTTTACTTAAAAGTACTTCTTCCTTAGTGATTAGAGAAATTTTTTAAATAAAGAACAAAACTCAAAGTTAAGAATTAAAAATATAAGATACAAAAGGCAATAAATAGAAAAAATAATAAAAGAAGTTGAAAAAATTATCTTTGCAAGTCAAAATTGCAATAAACACTTCTGCAAGAATAGATGAAATTGTGATATTAGAGTAAAAAATGGAAATAAACTTTTAAAATAGCAAGTTAAAAGTTGAAAAATGTCTTTGTGAGTCCAAAATTTAATAAAAAATGTTGCCCGAATAGAAGAAATTGTGATATTAGAGTAAAAAAATAAACCTAAATTTCAGCTAAAGTTAAAGAAACACAGTTTGTGTGTCTAAATTCCCATGCGAACTCTTGTTTGAATCGTTCAAATAGCGTTTTCTGAGTAAAAATACACAAAAATGCGAAATATTGTCTCTAACAGTAAAAACATCTGGTCAATTTTACGTGAATCCTGATGTTTATAAGGCAATAATCAAATGGACTGTGGTTCGCAACCCCGAAATAAGGGCAAATAGTGGATGCCATCCACTTTAACTTGTAGATACTGGAACTGAATGTTCCTAGTTCAGCCAAATTGCTTACGGATTTGGTTAAATAGTCTTTGCAATGTTACGAAAGGCGGCAGAAATACCGCGTAGATTACTTCCACCAAATAAAATTGGAACCTCAAAGAAAATCAATACTCGTGTGTAAAAATTTGGCGACACTTGACTTCCATTCAACTTCGGAAGAAGACCAAGCGATGGGGGCCGTAACAATAGAGAACTTTTCTTCCCCCTCCCGTGTCCATGAACTCGCGCGGTTTGGGGGTGCCGATGAATGCAACCACATAACAGGTTCTTCCGTAACAGGTTAATATTAATAACATGGATTCTGCTCGCATACTTCGTTTTCATATAGGATACATCGTTCAATTTCTTCGCCTTTAAAGCGAACATGTGTTATAATACCTTCTACCTCCGATCGAACGCGTCGGCACCGGTTGAATACGGGTAAATCCGGATCCTTAATTATAGCTAATATGACTCACCACCGACGCCAAAATGGCCGGACGTGACGCCTTAGAATAGGTCGAAAATGTATTTTGTACATTAATGGAAAAACCATTAATTCCAAGTTCCCACGTGTGCCTAAAGCACCCGTGACTCATATCCGGGAGAAACGCATTAATAAAATACAACAATAGTGTTAGAATAGTCCGAAAACGAACTCCATAATAGTGTCTTTAGTGCACTAATGGAAAACCATTAATTTCAAACTCACACGTGTGCATGAGTCATCGATGACTCATCTCCTCCTCCATCCCCGACACGTGACACTTGATTAATTAACAATAGCGTCACCCCTCGATAAGGAAAAAAACCATTAATCATAATGATAAATGACAGAATAACAATAGCCGAGCGTCGTTATGAATAAATTAATAGCTCCTAAGTATTTTTGATTCTACTCTGGGTGATGTAAGTTACTCATCATACATCCTCTGATGAGAGCACTCGTCATTGGCATAACGAGTTAACGCTTGGCAATGCGAAAGGTACAAATAAATTAAGGAACTCCCGCTCCATGTAGGACTGCCTTGACGGGGCGAGGGGACTTAGTAGGGAGGTCAATTTCATCTCATCATTTCACCCATTCTTCGTATCCATATCTCAGGTTTTTCACCATTCCATCACGTCATTCATCTCCATATCTTTGACCTCCCTCTAAAAAACTAAGGTAGGGAGGTCATTTTCATCTCATCATTTCACTCATTCTTCACATCCATATCTCACGTTTTCACCAATCCATCACGTCATTCATCTCCATATCTTTGACCTCCCTATAACTAAGGGTCCTGCTAGAGGAGACAACCTCGATAAAAAAAAACCTATCCCAAGGTGTGAGTTGCACGTGCCGATGGGACAGTGTTGGCTGCAGCGGTAGGTGCAGTCGCGAACGTGGCCTCGGGGATTTCGGTTTGGTCGAGGCGACAATTTATGGACCCTCCACCATAAAATAATTTTGTATATGGGTACAAAAAACAACTCAAACGGGGGAAACCCCCAAAACGAGCGCGGCCTTCGAGCCCGCTCCAATTAGTGGAAAAGACAAGTAACGTGCCACGTTACCTTGTTATCAGTATTGTTGAGAACACCGATAGTAACGATGTTTCTGCAACAACAAAGAAACACGGAGCTGCTACATTGAAGGACTTGTCACCATTCCTTATCAACAAACAGCTAGACTACGCCGCTGGTTCCGATGTTCCAGAAATAAAGAAGCTGAGAAACGGGAGTCTACTTATCCAGACCAGCACAGATCGCCAGACCAACAACCTTTTAAAGTTACGATCTTTGGGCCACTTCACTGTTAATGTTGAACCCCATCGTCAACTTAACAGTAGTAAAGATGTGATTCGACACTGGCATCTGCTAAATGCTGAGGAGGAAGAGATCCTTGAAACACTTTCAGACCAATATATCACCGCAGTACAGCGAATCAAGACGCGAAAATCCGGAGAACTTGTGCCAACTGCTTCGATTATACTAAGGTTCCAAAGGACCACTATTCCAGATATTGTACGGGCTGGATATTTGAGACTAAAAGTCCGACCATACATCCCTAACCCGATGCGATGTTTCAAATGCCAGCACTTTGGGCACACTCAGCCTTCCTGCAAGGCCACTACCGCCCATTCTGGTAAGTGTAGTCTGCCTGATCATGGGCCCGAACCATGTTCTTCTGGTCCCAAATGCATTACTTGCCAAGGCGAACACCCAGTCTGGCATCGTGACTGCCCCTCTTTCCAACAAGAGAAGAAAATCAGAGAGTTGGTCGTAACAGAAAAAATCTCTGCTGGCGAAGCAAAACAACGTCTCCGCGAAAGTATACGCACCACTTTACCTGTGCCATTCGCTACAGTTGCTGCAGCTGCTCTTACCCGTCGCAGTGTAGGGGTACAAACCAGCGACGTGTCAACTCAAACACTAACGATTCCTGTAGTAGCCCGCCCTGCTTCGAGGAAACCAGCACCCACTCCTCGCTCCACAGAGAGGAAGTTCAAGCAGGTGCATACAAGGGAATATTTTCTGAAGTCTACTAGCTCACCAGTCAGGGTGGCAGCCACCACCCTGAAACTTAAGGCGCAGCTGAAGGCTGCCCGGCGGGCGCTCAAAGCACCCGCCCCCACTCCCCCTTTTTCATCCCCTTCGCCCTCTGTGTCCTTACCCGAGGACATGATACAGGACGAAGCTGCGGATGAAGAATTTATCAAGGTGACAGGGCCTAGAAATAAAGTACGCCTTAAGAGGTAACAACCATACCTCCAGCTATGGCTTATTGTCTCCAATGGAACCTTAACGGTTTCCGTACACATCTCGAGGAACTGCAAATTCTAATATCTGAATTTGACCCTGCCATCATATGTCTCCAAGAGACACATTTTCGTCCAAATGAATCAGTGATTCTAAACGGATACACGCTTTACCGCACCGACAAGCTTCCTGAGGGTCGTCGTGCACACGGTGGTGTTGCAATAGGTGTTCGAGATAACATCCACTCAACACCAATCTTTCTCACCACCCCCCTCCAAGCTGTCGCCGTGCGGGTCCATCTACCACAGCCAATATCCGTTTGCAGTGTCTACATCACAAGGGAGAGCGATTCTCTCTTGAGGACCTGCTTTCTATATTCGAGCAACTTCCGTCTCCTGTAGTTCTTTTGGGCGATTTTAATTCCTACCATCGTTTGTGGGGCTCCGTTCGTACAGAGCCCCGGGGTCAAATTATAGATCAATTCCGTGAGGCATCAGGTTTAACGTTGCTGAATGATGGGACTCCCACTTATTTCAGTCCTTCCTCAGGCACACACTCTGCGTTGGACTTGTCCTTCTGCAGTCCCAGCCTTGCTCCTACCACATCTTGGAGCGTTCACCCTGATCTCTGTGGGAGTGATCACTTCCCTCTGCTTCTAACTTTCGAACATCTTCAGCACTCACGTGAACAACACCCTCACTGGCATCCCAGTCGGGCCGACTGGGGTGCCTTCGAGCGTGCAGTGGACCTTGAAGTCGATCTAGCGTCGACTTTGCCAGCCTTCGACGCCTTAGACATCTTTGTGTCAAGAGTGCATGATGCTGCACGAACCTCCATTCCACATCCCAGTGGACCTGCGAGGCGACGCCGTCCCCTGGTGGACTGCGGAGATCAGTGCAGCCATCAAGGACCGCAATCATGCCCTAGATCGATTCAATAGGAACCACACTGCCGCAAACCTCGAGCAGTTCCGCATTAAGCGTGCCCGTGCCCGTCGGCTTATTCGAGCCAGTAAGAAGGCGTGCTGGGTCCAATACGTGTCTTCTCTGACGAAGCAGGCTTCGTCGAAAGCCGTTTGGACCAAAGTACGTCGCATCCAGGGGGGTGCATCTACTCCTCTGAGCGCTCTGGAGCACGATGGGACGTTGTACACCGATTCCGGAGACATAGCTAATATCTTGGCCACGCAGTTCTCTGATGCGTCTAGCTCGGAAAATTATGAACCACGTTTCCGCCGTGAGAAGGACCGTCAGGAACGACGCCCTCTAATTTTTCGAAGTCATAACACGGAGCCGGGGTGTAAGGGGTGACCTTCCACGTAGGCGCCCAAAAGTCAACCTCACTTCCACGTAGTGCACCCTGGACTAATGACTAACGAGGCTCTGGCGACTGGCACTATGGCCAGTATAATTTTGTGTGTGTTGTCCTGTTTGTTGTCCTTGTGTGTGCTGAGTGCCCGTTTACGGCCTCAGCTTTTAACAGAAGTCGGAACATTTTAACATTTTTAGTTATGCAACGCTGGAGTTGTTGTTTGTAATGATAAGGGGCTGGCCCCCGTATAATGTGACGGGAGCAAAATGGCCTAAGTGCTGACGCTCCCAAAATTTTAAATTCAAAATCAAAATCAAAAATAACACGGAGCCATACAACTCTCCATTCACTGAACGGGAGTTCGATCAGGCGCTTCGAGATTCTAAGAATACAGCTCCTGGTGTGGACAAGATCCACTATGAGATGCTTCGTCATCTGCCCATTGGAGCCAAATATTTCCTTTTGGCGGTATTCAACAGGCTTTGGTTGGAGGACTCTTTCCCCACTTCCTGGAAAGAAGCTATTATTGTTCCCATCCTGAAACCAGGTAAACAACGCACCGCAGCCTCGAGTTATAGGCCTATTGCCTTAACTAGCTGTGTGTGCAAGTTGATGGAACGCATGATCAACAAGCGTCTCACCTGGTTTTTGGAGGAAAACTCATTGATAAGTAATTTTCAATGTGGTTTTCGCTCCAACCGTTCCACACTGGACCATCTGGTTCAGCTGGAAACACATATTCAGGATGCATTCCTCAACAAGGAACATTTAGTTGCAGTTTTCTTTGACCTCCAAAAGGCATATGACACAACGTGGCGCTTTGGGATCCTAAAGCAGCTCCATTCTTGGGGCGTGCGTGGCCATATGGCGTACTTTATTGAAAATTTTTTATCAGATCGCTTTTTCCGCGTACGTGTTGGGAACTCCTTTTCGGATCTTCACGAACAAGAGAACGGTGTCCCGCAGGGCAGCGTACTTAGTGTGACTCTGTTTGCCACAGCAGTGAACAGTGTTATGGCAAACATTCTTTCCCCAGTACATGGCCTCCTCTATGTCGACGACCTCACGATCTTTTGTCGCTCACGGAATCTCGCGTCAGCTTCTCGTCAACTCCAACTGACGATAAACCGTTTGGTTGAGTGGTCCTCCCAAACAGGTTTCACCTTCTCATCCGAGAAATCCGTGTGTGTTCACTTTTGTCGTCAGCGTACATGTCATTTAGATCCTGACCTGTACATGGGGAAGTCTCCCCTGTGCTTCGTGAATGAGGTCCGCTTCCTGGGCCTCATTTTCGATAAGAAATTAACATGGCTACCTCACCTTCGCCAGTTAAAGTTCTCTTGTCTTCGAGTTCTCAACCTTTTACGCGTTTTATCTCATACTTCTTGGGGTGCTGATAGGACGGTATTGCTTCGCCTATACCGTGCACTCATCAGGTCGAAGCTTGATTATGGATATGTTGTGTATTCTTCTGCTCGCCCATCTAGACTTCGCATCCTAGACACTGTCCACCATGCTGGTATACGTGTGTGCACTGGTGCCTTTCGGACCAGTCCAGTCGCCAGTTTGTATGTAGAGACATCTGAGCCGTTAACTACTACCTCCATCTTCGCTCGATGCCTTCACATCCTTCATTCCACACCATCTCAGACGAGGGTAGGCTGGCAAGGTATCGGCTTCACCCTAGTGTCACTAGACCATTTGGTGTTCGTGCAGACGAGATCCTGTCAGCACTTGGTGTTGACAGTGATCTTCCTGGCGTCTCTCCACTCATTTCGCCTCTCCCTACCTGGGAGTTTCCTGCACCTTCTATCGATTTTTCTCTGACTGCCCTTCCAAAGTAAGAGACACCAATGGTTGTATACCAGCAACGGTTTTTAGAACTTCGTGCGAAGCACCCCAATTTTAATGTGTTTTACACGGATGGGTCCAAAACATTCGAATCAGTTGGTTGCGCCTTCGTCCTAGACTCTCAAAGTTCCAGTTACTTGATACACCCTGCCTGTTCCATCTATACGTTAGAGTTGTACGCCATTCTAAAGGCACTGGACTTTGCAGACGTCAATGGTCTGAAGAAAGTCCTTGTGTGCAGTGATTCGACCAGCGTGTTGCAGACCCTGAATTCGCCGTATTCCCGGCATCCGGTAGCGCAACGCATATTCAGACGGCTTGTGTCCCTATCTGCCCGTGCCGATGTACACTTCTGTTGGGTCCCTAGCCACGTAGGCATTCAGGGGAACGAAGCAGCTGATGCTGCCGCCAAGTCTGCTGATGCGGACGGCGATGCTCTCGTCGACCTTTTGCCAGCTAGCGACCTGCAGAACATGTTCCGCTGTCGCCTTCTTGAAACTTGTCAGGCCGAGTGGGATACGGAAACGGGGAACAAACTTCACGCTATTAAGCCCACCATAGGTGCTTGGCGGGGTGTAAGGGGTGATCTTCCACGTAGTACACCCAAATGTCAACCTCACTTCCACGTTAGTGCACCCTGGACTGAAGACTAACGAGGCTCTGGCGACTGGCCCCATGGCCAGTATAATTTTGTTTGTATTGTCCTGTTCTTTTGTCCTTATGTGTGCTGAGTGCCCCTTTACAGCCTCAGCTTTTAACAGAAGTCAGAACATTTTAAATTTTAATTTTTTTAGTTATGCAACGTTAGAGTTGTTATTTGTAGAGGTAAGGGGCTGGCCCCTGTATACTGTGACGGGAGCAAAATAGCCTAAGTGCTGACGCTCCCAAAAGTTTAAATTCAAATTCTAGTCAAAATAGGTGCTTGGCGTTCCTCGTCCCGTCCCTCTCGGCGAGAAGAAGTCACTCTAACTCGCATGCGTCTAGGAAACAGCCGTCTTACGCATAGTCACTTGCTGCAAGGGCTGGACCCTCCGTTATGTCGTGTTTGTAATGTTTTATTAAGCATTCGACACATTCTCGTTGAATGTGTCGATCTTGCTTACCTCCGGCAGACTTTTAACATTTCCGGCTGTTTGTCATCCCTCTTGGGTGATGACAGCAGCATTTTATCAAATGTTTTTAGTTTTTTACGAAGAGCTGGACTCTTCCACCGTCTGTAAGGAGGTTTTTAGTTTGGTTGTTCTGACTTTTTAATGTGTTTTGTTTGTCTCGTGCAGGTCTTTTTACAACCTTGCACTTTTAATGTTTTCCCAAGGGGCTATTTACACCCCTTTTTATGATTTTAGTCAGAATTTTAGATAAGGGGCTACTTCCCCGTATACATTGAAGGGTGCAAAATGTCCGTTAGTGCCGACGCACCCAAACAATTTTTAAATCAATCAATCAAAATTAAGGAACTAAACTGCCGAAAAGACAATGGTCACTCGTTATGTTTTGTGAAGCTTTGAACCTGAATCATGGCTGGGTGTTACGATAATTACCTGTCTATCTGTTGAATTAGGATGAATAGAATATACGAAGTCCTCTGTTGGCTTCTCAGTTTGTTGACTAGAGCCTCGTCTCACTTCTGCCCTACTGCTCTCCTAACCACCTTTCCCTTCTCAACTCCAATCCAAAAGTCAGTCTCCTCTCAGCTTGTCTCACCTCTATATCACTAGGCCATCGAGCTCTTCCTCCATGCCGAATCGTGTTTTTAATTGCCACTTTGCAAACCGCCGACTCCATAGGCAGAAGAAACTACCTGTTTCCTGAATAGCTCAGGAGGTTTGCATAGCACAACACTGTGCCTTGTTTACATGCCTCAGAGATTGAGACAACTGAGAAAAACAAATGAATGCCCTGGTCAGCATGAAGCATTCAGAGAGGCTTTTTAAAATAAACATATAATCTTAGGGATTGATATTCTACCGCCGCGGCGAAAATTTTCCATTTTGAAAATTTAAAAGTCAAATCGCAAAGCTTGACATGACCAAGGTTCGCTAATTCGATATATTTTCTTTTAAAAAAAGCAAACACACAAAAATATAAAAACAACAAAAATAAACCTTACAATCCATAATAATAAGTACGCATGTCGATATGGCTCATTGCCGTGTTCGGGCGACTTCGGGTACAGTTCGTGTTCCGTCGGAATAGCGGATGGAGGGGAATCGTTGCTTCGAGCAACGTGCAAAAGATTCTCCCGCTTGGACGGTAAAAATACAACGGAGAGAGGAGCGTAAGAAGGAAATGGAGCGCTAGGATTCGCTGCGTCACGCGTTAATGTTGACAAAACTTTAAATTACTACAAACAAGGTTTAGTAAGAGCTGCGAGAGACGAAAGACAGTCAAGGACTTTGAAATGAGGTCGTAGGCGGGGCGGGGAAAAGGAAAATTGTCGCGCTGTCAGCGCGGCTGCAATACTCGAACACTTCCGTGATCGCATAATAACGACGACTTGGGAAGGTGCAAGCAAAATAAAAGACTAATAAACCTTATATAAAATACAATCAGACCTCAATAATGGATTCTAACTTGAAGAAAATAATACGTAATAAATATAATAGAAATTTTAGGCAAACGTATAGTCGTAAAAAATATGATCAGCAAAAGATACAACAGGTTCGGAAACCTGAGAATTTGGCTTATTTTCTACTTTTGTAGTAAAACTTGGATCTTTTCCGACTTTTGCTGTTGGCTGGCTTTCAAATAAATCTTTAACTTTTGCAAGGGGCTGGACACAGGGCGAACTAATCAATTCACTTTCAATTTTGCGGCTGTTTTGAACAAAACTTGGACCATTGCTTACGGCAAACTTATCTTTGACAGATACAATATTTTTAGGCAAATCTAAAACGTCGTCTTTGATAGCTAAACTATTTCGGGACGAATCTTGAACTTCTTCTTTTACATTTTGTTGAATAATAACGGACTGAGGAAGGGGTGGAGGTATAGGCGGGTGAATTGTTTTTAACGGTACCACTTCAGCAAGTGATGTAACATCATCATAAAGCTGTTCCACGAGAGGTGGATAATTTTTAAGTTCACTTAACGCTAAATCGTCGGTACACTCATGGTCATAAG
Source organism: Lepisma saccharinum (assembly GCF_977018435.1). Lineage (NCBI taxonomy): Eukaryota > Metazoa > Arthropoda > Insecta > Zygentoma > Lepismatidae > Lepisma > Lepisma saccharinum. The sequence goes on from NC_139240.1 coordinate 12,580,033, forward strand.
TAATAGATTTCTTGCGTTGACATGTAAAATTACAAAATTGTAAAAATACTAATGATAAATGTTGCTATTATAAACTTGTAATAATAATAATATGAGGATAGTCAAAGGACTTTTTCAACAGATAAATAAAATTTGAAGCTTTTACGTATGGTAGAAATCCGTTTAACTTAACTAAAATCGCAATGATTTTCATGTTGCTTAGGCAACAAAACAAACAGTTCTTCAACACTAACACGTACTTTAAGCCTGTCTAGTTTAAATTAGTAGGTAATTTAACTCAGCTTATTTACTTCTGAATCTAGGCTCAATTTATCTGCTTAATTTATTTACCTGGTGTAATTTGTTTATTCTCTAAATTTTTAAGCACTGTTTAACTTATCTTATTTTAAAATTTCTTGCAAACTTATCTTATTTAATTTCAGGTGTTATCTTTATTTTTAAATACTTAAAAATCAATCAAACCGTACTGAAGTACAAGGTTATGGAAAATTGAGACTGATTTACTCCTGACTACCTGAAATAAAATAATAATTATTATTTACTATGCGATATTTAAATGCATTAAAATACTAACATCACTAAAACTTGAAGAATCTTTAATTCTCTCAACTCATTCTAAAATACGCTGAGCATGTTATTGTGGCAAAGTTTGAAACTAAAACCGTTGTGGTTTAACCATAATCATTCTGCGACGGCAGAATGGATTTCTAGGATTTTGGTCATGATCCAATATCCGAAGGAAAATACTTGTTATTGGGGCGCAAAAAATATCTTGACGTCGACGTCTACATATTCATATAAAATAAATATTCTCAATAACTGGCGCTTAAAATAAAACTTTGCTAATATAATTGTATACCTTCTTCTGAAGTGTAACTATAAATTTTTAGTGATGTACTTGCTGAGCTAGTATTTTTAATACTGCAAAAAAAACTTGTGCCTAAAGCACATTATTAATTAATAAGTCTGCTTTTATTTAACATTATTAGTGCCATTTTTATTATAAATTATTATTATGTTACGCGAATTGATTTAAAATAGACCTGTTTCACTTTAATAAATGCCGTAACTTGGAGCAAAAATTGCAATATTTATATTTTGTAATTTAAAACAATCTACATTTTAAAGTTTTTAACATTCGAAGCTACAACGTGCTAAGGGTAAATATTCAACTGTCAAACAAAACAATGTTTCGGACAAAAAAAATATATAATAACAAAAAAAATCTCGTCAATATGTGAGAAACGTCCACGCCGTGTAAAGTGCTCTCCTAATTCTCTTCTAGTTATTCAAATTAAGTTGGCTTAGCCTAACTGTGCTTAAAGCATAAGTATATGTATATTGAATTGAATTTAAAATTTTGGGTGCGTCAGCACTAAGGCTATTTTGCACCCGTCACATTATACGGGGTCCAGCCCCTTATCGTTACAAATAGCAACTCTATCGTTGCAGAACTAAAATCATAAAATATTAAAATGTTCTGACTTTCGTTAAAAGCTGAGGCTGTACAGGGGCACTCAGCACACATAAGGACAAAAGAACACGACAACACGAACAAAATTATACTGGCCATGGGGCCAGTCGCCAGAGCCTCGTTAGTCTTTAGTCCAGGGTGCACTACGTGGAAGTGAGGTTGACTTTTGGGCGCCTTAGAAGAAGGCCGCCCCATAAGTATATGTATATATGTGTAAGGACTCTTTCACGTCACTACTGCTTACCTGCGTACGGACATCTCACGTCACTGCAGCCTATTTATACATTATTAGTTCTCAACTAGAACTTTTAATTAATCGGGCGGTTTATATCCTAAATGACGGTACGCCACTCAAACTATATACTAATAGGGGACATTAAATGTACAGCGTGCCCAGGAATATAATTAGCGTTTCATTTCTTTACATGGGGTGTAAGGGGTGACCTTCCACGTAGTACACCCAAATGTCAACCTCACTTCCACGTTAGTGCACCCTGGACTGAAGACTAACGAGGCTCTGCCGACTGGCCCCATGGCCAGTATAATTTTGTTTGTATTGTCCTGTTCTTTTGTCCTTGTGTGCTGAGTGACCCTTTACAGCCTCAGCTTTTAACGAAAGTCAGAACATTTTAATATTTTATGATTTTAGTTCTGCAACGATAGAGTTGTTATTTGTACCGATAAGAGGCGGGCCCCCGTATAATGTGACGGGAGCAAAATAGCCTAAGTGCTGACGCTCCCAAAATTTTTAATTCAATTCAATTCAATTCAATTTCTTTACATATTAACAAATGTATTCGCAAGTTAAGGTAACATAAGGCAAGTGACAATCTCGTATAAACTTAATCTAAGCTCCCTTCATGAGGTGCTAGGAGACTTCAGTCATTAAGAATATAAATGAGTGGTCCTCGGGGCCTTATTCGTTCCAAAAACTATATATGTATAAAAATGGAATATCTTCGTTGCAATAATCTTAGCAGTCATAGTTTAAGCATCCTAAATGATTTACAAGTTACGGTCAGTTTTAAACAAAATTTAAATTAAACTTTTAAGGAATTTCAATTAATAATAATAACAAAAACAAAATATTGACTCAAACAAGCATACTCTCTGCTATGACTCGTTAAAATGCACATAGTGCCACCGAGTCAGAGTCAATAAACTCTAATTTATTTTCCTCGTTCATAAATAACTTTAAAATCCACTTTTAATCCAAGTTTTTAATTAATTAAAATGTTAAGGGTAAGCGTAATCACAATCTGAGCAAAATGCACAGGAACGTTAGATATATAAAAAATCGTTTACGGTTTACTGTAGCTTACTGCATTATTTTAATCCTCATAACCAACGTTGTGATAATTTTCGTATCCAAAATCATGTAAAAAAAAAATTCCTACCTCTTACGTTCTAAAATCACTGTCAATGCAAGAAACCAAAGAATCTAAATGCCTTATTCTTCAACCTTATTTAAAATTCTGGGAATGGTAAAAATTTCCCAGGTGGGAATTCTGTCGTAGCCATGGTACCGGGTTCGCGAGCGAACCACAGCGCTACCAGGAGCGGATTGATAGGAAATCGTCCACGGACGTCCCTGGGCCGGCCACATTTTTTATGAAATGGGCCTACCTAAAATCCAACATCCAACCTTCCGCCACGCGGAATGCTGCACGCTCCTGATACCAAATCGCCAGCCCGACGCGGATAACCGCGACGGAACTAGGGCGCAGGTTCCTCCGCATTTTTACATTTTGCGGATGACCGACCCTGACTTGAGGTCCATAAGTCCATAAGTCGGATTCATCCTCAGGTTAGACTAAACATCTATCCCCCATTAACGTTAAAAAACAACCTTTAAACCCTATGTATTTTCAAAATCAATTGTGGCAAGGACATACTAAAAAAAACTAAACAAGTTAGCAAAATTTTTCGTGGGGTTAATTTTAAAACTGGTTATTGAAACTATTCTTTCAATTTTCATTTAATTCATGGTGAAATAAATGAAAATCCCAGCACCTCTACTAGGTAACATTCTATTTTCTCACCGCATTTCCGAAGAAATGGATGAGAAGCCGAAGCACTATACCACTTAACGAACTATTTTCTCATTGCATTTCCGAAGAAATGGATGAGAAGCCCAAATCTCCACCACGTAACGATGCCTATCCATTCTAATTTCACTCATTCCGAATGGAATAAGCGAAAATTCCGCATCTCCCACCACGTAACGAACTGTGAAGTTCGTGGGATCTCACCAAGAATGTTAACCAATTATTCAAGGGGTGATGCAAGCTATTCATCATTCATCCTCTAATGAGAGCACTCGTCATTGGCATGACGAGTTAACGCTTGGCAATACGAAAGGTACAAATAAGATTTAGGAACTAATCAACTAGAAAAGACAATGGTCACTCGTTGGGTTTTCTGGGGTGTAAGGGGTGACCTTCCACGTAGGCGCCCAAAAGTCAACCTCACTTCCACGTAGTGCACCCTGGACTAAAGACTAACGAGGCTGTTTGTTGTCGTTGTGTGTGCTGAGTGCCCGTTTACGGCCTCAGCTTTTAACAGAAGTCAGAACATTTTAACATTTTTAGTTATGCAATGCTAGAGTTGTTATTTGTAATGATAAGGGACTGGCCCCCGTATAATGTGACGGGAGCAAAATAGCCTAAGTGCTGACGCTCCCAAAATTTTAAATTCACATCACACACACATCACGTATTTTGGTACGTACAGATTACTTCCATTTAGGCAGTAAGTTGCAGTTTCTTCAAGCTGGTTTTCCTTTTTTAATTCTGGAGTATAAACCGGTTTTGAAACAATACCAATCCTTAACAATAAGTAATCTGCAACTGGCTGTATGGTATTTCATTTTCATTCTTGTTAAAAGTTAGAGTTTTATTAAACCTGCTGAAATAAAGTTTGTTGGATGTGCATAAACTCATGACGGCAGTTAAGTTCCCTTGTCTCAGAGTTCTCAACCTTTTACGCCTTTTATCTCATACTTCTTGGAGTGCTGATAGAACGGTACTGTTTCGCCTGTAACGTGCACTTATCAGGTCGAACCTCGATTACGGATGTGTTGTGTATTCGTCTGCCCGCTCATCTAGACATCGCATCCTAGACACAGTCCACCATGCTGGTATTCGTGTGTGTGCTGATCCAGATGGCAACGTTCTCGTCCATCTTTTGCCCGGTAGCGACCTACAGAATGTGTTTCATCGTAGCCTTCTTGACGCTTGTCAAGCTGAGTGGGATGCGGAAACGGGGAACAAGCTTCACGCCATTAAGCTCACCACTGCTACATTACGTTCCTCGTCCCGTCCCTCTTGTCCAGATTACGTACAGGACACAGCCGTCTAACCCATGGTCACTTGCTGGAAGGGCTGGACTCTCCAATGTGCCGTGTTTGTAACGTTGTTTTAAGCGTTCGGCATATTCTTATTGAATGTGCCGACTTTGCTTCACTCATACAGACTTTTAATCTTTCCAGCTGTTTGTCATCCGTGTTGGCTGCTGACAACAGTGTTTTATCCAACATTTTTAGTATTTTTGGCAAAGAGCTGGTCTCTTTCACCGTCTATGAGGAAGCTTTTAGATTTTTCTGATTTTTTAATGTGTTGCATTTGTCTTGTGCAGGTCTAATTTTTTCCAAGGAGCTTTTTAGACTCGTTGTTTTAATTATTTTATGTCAGAATATTGGGTAAGGGGATATTTCCCCTAACATATTGAAGGGTGCAAAATGGCCGTAAGTGTCGACGCACCCAAAAATTTTAATTCATTCAGCTCCAATTTTTTTCTAGTACTTTCTGAAGAAGATTTACAGTGCAGGTAGTCACTGAATGTTGGTTAAAATCCCTGAAGGCGTTTTATTGGCCCCTATTAACAGCAAAAAACATCACAAAACGTATGAAGACAATGGCTGAAGCAAGCAGTACATTCATGGCCTATAATATTCGGAGGGGTGTAAGGGGGTACCTTCCACGTAGGCGCCCAAAAGTCATTCATGCATCACCCTCCTTCCAAGCTGGTTTCCTTTTACTGCGTTCACTTTTTGTTCCATCACTTTGTACTGGTTGAACTTTACTTCCTTCGGATGTCAATAAGGTATATTCTTCTTCTGAAGATCTGTTGTCGAATGGTACTTCCTTCCTTCCACACGTTCAGTTACAATAACATTAATGTTCTTGTTACAGTTTTCAAGTTCCTGGGGCCATTCCCATGGCGGAGTGATAGTTTCATTGCCTTGTAATCAAGGGGTCCCGGGTTCGATACCCGGTGGAGGCACAAGTGGTTCGGATCCCGCTTTAAACAGTAGGTCCAGTCCCGATTAGCCTTCCTGTGCATAAAGTGGGCTTAAAACACCAACTCAAACCAAACTCAAGTTCCTTATGTTCTGATATGGTAGTTTCATGGTGCAATTTACAGGTAACTTCAGCCTTGAAGTTTACATCATAACTAAGTACTTTCCTTTGCGAAGGAATCCAAACTCGATAACCACCCTTGTCATTAACATAACCAACAAGAAACCAAATTTGGAACGAAAATTCTTGTTCACATAAACAAAACACTGTTCCAAAAATACACAAATGCTCAAAGGGTGCTCCTTCAACGTAATGCACCCAATAGTAAACCTCACTTCCACATAGTACACCCTGGACTGCAGACTAACGAGGCTCTGGCGACTGGCCCCATGGCCAGTATAATTCTGCGTCGTCCTGTTTTGTCGTTATTTGTGCTGAGTGTCTTTTTTAGCCTCAGCTTTTAACCAAGGTAAGGGAATTTTCGTGTCCAGACACGCTTTTATTTTTGTTATGATAAGGGGCTGGACCCCGGATAGTGTGACCTGTGCAAAATAGCCTAAGTGCTGACGCACCCAAAATAAATTTAATTCAAATTCAACGAAATTCAACACACAAATGCTCAAGCTTTCCAACTCTTCGTAAAGTGCCTTATCATAAACAGGCGATTTTCCTGTACGATTCAAGGTATACACTGCAGTATTACAAGCTTCAGCCCATAAAGCCTTTGGTAGGATTTAGCATTGAACCTGCTGCCTCAACAAAAGTGCGGTTTTCTTGTTCAGCAGCATCATTTTGCTCAGGAGTATACGGAGAAGTAATACAGTACGCAATACCACGAGTGCCTAATAATTATACAATTTTCTTATCAAATTCTTTTCCACTATCACATGACCATTAGTGTTTGCTTCATTCAAAAAAGTTCATCTCCATCCTTTTGTCCAGACTTTATTTCCTGGGTACCGGCCTCTTATTCAAGATGACAACACTCCTATCCACACTGCTGGATCTGTCCAAACATGGTTCGAAGAACATGACAATGAAGTAGGACATCTTGAATGGCCCCCACAGTCTCCTGGCGTGGAAATAATAGAACATTTGTGGGGATATTTGGAGTTCAAACTGCGTGCTCGATGTCCGCCTCCAGCCACACTTTCGGAATTGGAGACAGCTCTGGAGGAAGAATGGCTCCATATTCCCTTAAACATTGTGCATGACTTCTATGCGTCCATCCCACGTCGCATAGAAAGTGTACTTCAGTCACAGGGTGGTCCAACCCCATATTAATAAAGATTTTCTCTAATTTCATAGGTGTTCGTATTATTTTGTCCCCCATCTGTATATATATATATATATACAGAGCCGCGGTGGCTCAGTCGGTAACGCGTCTGACTACCATGCTCAAGGTCCCGGGTTCGATCCCCGGCCGGTTCAAATCCGGGAACTTTTCTAACGGTGAAAGCGGCCCCGGCGCCCACCCAGCGTCGAATAACATGGGTACCTGGGGGAAACCCTGGGGGGTAAAGGCGGTCAGGGGCGTGATGCTGATCACATCACCCCCACTCACGACCGGATCATGAAAGTGTGGGGCGTTACCCCCACACCCCCTATACGCCTTCATGGCGTGGTGCTATGCACAGGGGAACACTTTACCTTTTTTTTTTACCTTTTTATATATATATATATATATATATATATATATATATAGAGAGAGAGAGAGAGAGAGAGAGAGAGATCATACTTCATATTTGAATTTGAATTTAACCCTTTATTTGGCACTCTTGGAAATTAATGTTGAAAAAATTTTTTCACTATAGAAATGAGGTAATTTTGAGTTTCTAATAATAAGTTTGGACATTTGAAATACAATATTGTATTTTTATAAGAAATACAGCATGTTGATTGTAAGCAACATTGCCAGTAACATGTGTACCTATTATCTATACAATTCTTTACATCTAAACAAATATGTATTATTTTTATTCAATGAAATACACTTTTCTCTTAAAACTTTTATTGTAACATGGTTAGTGTAGTTTTCCAAAGAATTTTACATGAAGTTAAAATAAAGTACGAGTGAAAATTTAAAATTTTTCAACATTTATGAATTTGTTTCTGTCGCGGTGCAATTATTGTGACAAAAACCACTTTATAATCCACAATAAAATTATTACAACAGAAATTCACAATATTCCAGAAACAAATCTTTTGATAGAATATGATAATATATAAGTACTACTAAGCAATGCAGTAAATTTTCCAGTATAAATGTATATTATGTCCAGCATCTTATTCTTTCACGTGGAAAGCTTGGAAACAGTTTCGTTTGGGGACAAAGCAAAGAACTAAATTGCATTTGGAACACTTCACAGTTGAATAACCACTGGGACAATATCTGCATCGGCCTTTGGGTCCAAATTCAGGCCAGTGATCCAAACGGTCATACCTTGCATCTTGTACTGGAACAGGTATTTTTACCTTCCTCTTTTGGGGTGGTGAATTCGAATCCAAGGATGGCCTACCTACTTTTCTTTTACCTGCAGTCATAAGGCCATTCGCAATGTGTGCCCTGAAATGTTTTAGACTCATCTTCTTGTCTGGAGTTTCTCTTCGATACAAAAGCCAGCCATTGACAACACACAAGTCCAAAACATATCCAAATAATCGCAAATACCATCTGCGTGATTTCAATGGAACTCTGTATAGTTCGATTAGCATCCCAGCTAAATCAACTCCACCCATGTGTTTGTTGTATTGCTGCACAATATTGGGACAGGGCACGTCTGTTTTTCTTTTCTCTGCTTTATTCCATCTTTTAACAGTTGAGATTGGTTCTATGCCACAGAAGGAACTTGCAAGACACACTACTTTATTATCTACCCACCTCACAACTATGAGCCCTGATGAAGTGTCCATTCTGAAATCATAACTGCCTCGCCCACGCGACTGAAGATCTTTTTCACTTTCAAGGGGGCAATTTTTTAGTCGATTCTTTCTCAGTGTCCCTAAAGAATCAATATTCAACTCTTTCAGGTAAATGATCAACTCCAATGTACAAAAAAAGTTGTCAAAATACACCTTAGTATTCATACCAACAGGTAAAGTCTTACACAGAGTGATGACAATTTAGCCTCCAAGTCCAAATGACTTTTCTTCTTCAGAGAGATCGGTAGTAGTCCAGTTTAGACAGTTGAACGACCTCTTGTGAGGAGCTGAAGTGAGGAGCAGTGTTGCCAGCTCCTCACCCGAAAAAAATCACCAAGGTTTTTGGTCTAACCTAGCCTAAAGCAAGGAGCTGGCAATCTTGCTTGAGAGTTCACAAACCGGAAGTGGGGCTCAGGGGGCTCGCAGTGTTGCCAACTTCTTACTCGAAAAAATCACCAAGGTTTTTTTTGGTCTAACCTAACCTAAAGCAAGGAGCTGGCAATATTGCTTGAGAGTTCTGCAACCGGAAGTGGGGCTCGCAGTGTTGCCAACACCTACTCGAAAAAAAAAATCACCAAGGTTTTTGTTTTGGTCTAACCTAACCTAAAGCAAGGAGCTGGCAATTTTGCTTGAGGCTTGCCTTACAGTGCATCAAGCAAAGTTGCCAACCTATTGGTATTTTTGCCATGGCTTTTTACAAAAAAGAGAGAGGGAAGAGAGAGGGAAGAGTTAAACAGCCGACAGCCTACCTACAGCTTTTCTTGTCTAACCTAACCTCAAGCAAGGAGCTGGCAACTTTGCTTGAGGCTTGCTTTACAGCGCATAAAGCAATTTTTGCCAACCTACATATACAGGGCAAGGAGAGCCGGCACTGCCGTAAAAGAGAGAGATGGATGGATGGGAACACTGCACGGGTTCAACGTCATCAAATAAAAATCGCCTTAATGGTTTTTTCTTGTAAGGCATGTTCTCTATTTTCTCGCAGTGCTGCCAACTCCTACCTACACTTTTTTTTAGTTGGCAAGGGGCTAGAGAGAGAGAAAAACTTATAGCTGGGAACAGTAATGAGCGAATGCGCCATATCGTAATTTTCCAACTCCCGGGGGTCAATGTTTGTATATCGCGACCTTTGTAAACCTCTCTCTCTCGGGGGAACGATGTGCCGCGCACGCACACACACACACACGCACACACACGCACACACACACGCACGCGCGCTTATGTATTGTAACACAAACAAACAAACAAAATAATAATTGTTGTTTTTTAGGATACCTGGCCCCTAACCCCGCCAGGGTGCGTGGTGCCCAACCCAAAAAGGTTCTAACGGCTGCGGTTATAGATTACCGCACCTCTGTAGAGTTTCACGTGTTTTTTTTTTTTCCCCAAACGTGTACTAACGACTCTAGTGTTATTTGATGTTGTGATATTTTTGGATATAGAGTTTTATTGTGAGATATAGATAAAAATAATTATGTTTATTATAATATTTTCTTGATGAAGATGGAGAATATATGTGCGTGTTACAAATAAAGTTGCATGCTTATTTTTCTAGTGTGTGTGTATGTGTTTTTGATGTTCGACAGCATCTGAAACGATAAAAAGAAATTTTATTGTTAATTTAGACGTGTAAAAACAACAACAAATTTTTTTTGTGCAAATTTTCTGATTGTCTCTCGTGCTATAGTGCAAAAAGATATTGTAACTGATAACTAATGAAATTGACATTTGTAACTGATCTGAACTAGTGAAATTCGTATTGTGCCATTGTAACTGATTGTGCTAGTCCAAAAAACATCCAAAAAATGTTGATGACGGTCATGGGTCTCCGTGCTTTGAACTCGCTGGGCGTGTAGTACATGTCCACGCTTCCCTCGGTCACACGTTTGTAAGCCGAGAACGCTTCGTAAAGTTTGAGGTAATCGTCTTTGGTCACGTCGAGGTTGTAATTCTCGCGCGGGAACACTTCGTTGCGTCCATTTTTGAGATAAACGTTCTTGATCTTGCAGTCGTCGAACTTGCTGGAATCTTTTTCCTGATTCTTGTCCCTCCCGGTCTGAAAGAGCACTAGGACGAAATCTGGCATGTCGAACTGTATGTTGTTGAACTGCGTCGTCACGTCGAATTCCATGTGACTTCCCGACGCTATTTTCTGCACGCACTGGTAACCGTGAAAGTGAATCAACACCTGCGGACTTATCAAGATCTCCGCTTTGTACTTGAGGGCGTAGTTCGTTTCGTATTCCACCACCGGCATTCTCAATTCCATGCTCTGGATGACGCATTTCGCCGCTTCGGGTAAAGTGTTGGGCAGCGGCGTGGTGCCGTCCGGACCCCAAACTTCCATGAAACCCTACAGAGGACCTCCGTAATGCATGCAACGTGTACTAACGACTCTAGTGTTATTTGATGTTGTGATATTTTTGGATATAGAGTTTTATTGTGAGATATAGATAAAAATAATTATGTTTATTATAATATTTTCTTGATGAAGATGGAGAATATATGTGCGTGTTACAAATAAAGTTGCATGCTTATTTTTCTAGTGTGTGTGTATGTGTTTTTGATGTTCGACAGCATCTGAAACGATAAAAAGAAATTTTATTGTTAATTTAGACGTGTAAAAACAACAACAAATTTTTTTTGTGCAAATTTTCTGATTGTCTCTCGTGCTATAGTGCAAAAAGATATTGTAACTGATAACTAATGAAATTGACATTTGTAACTGATCTGAACTAGTGAAATTCGTATTGTGCCATTGTAACTGATTGTGCTAGTCCAAAAAATTTCTTATTTGTGCAAGAAAAGATGTTAAAAAACTTGTTAAAACTGCTCTGTGACCCTCTCGTTCTTCACGTCGTAGGCGAAGGACTTCTCTGCAATCAGGATGACACTGCATAGGGTATCCTCGGGCAAGGCATCGTGGAACTCGCAGACGACCTTGATGTTGGTTCGATCGTTGACCACAACCTTCTTTCTCTTAGATGTGTTGATGACGGTCATGGGTCTCCGTGCTTTGAACTCGCTGGGCGTGTAGTACATGTCCACGCTTCCCTCGGTCACACGTTTGTAAGCCGAGAACGCTTCGTAAAGTTTGAGGTAATCGTCTTTGGTCACGTCGAGGTTGTAATTCTCGCGCGGGAACACTTCGTTGCGTCCATTTTTGAGATAAACGTTCTTGATCTTGCAGTCGTCGAACTTGCTGGAATCTTTTTCCTGATTCTTGTCCCTCCCGGTCTGAAAGAGCACTAGGACGAAATCTGGCATGTCGAACTGTATGTTGTTGAACTGCGTCGTCACGTCGAATTCCATGTGACTTCCCGACGCTATTTTCTGCACGCACTGGTAACCGTGAAAGTGAATCAACACCTGCGGACTTATCAAGATCTCCGCTTTGTACTTGAGGGCGTAGTTCGTTTCGTATTCCACCACCGGCATTCTCAATTCCATGCTCTGGATGACGCATTTCGCCGCTTCGGGTAAAGTGTTGGGCAGCGGCGTGGTGCCGTCCGGACCCAAAGTAGCGTATCGCATCAATGCGTCGTTGTCGTTGGCCGCTCTTCGAAACGTAACCCTCAGTCCTCCCTTCCACATGATCTCCTTGTAGTCCGAGAAGAAACCAGGCAGCAGACGCATGGGAAAGAGCACCGTGTGACTTTTCGTCGATATTTTGGTCCCGGCTTCGAATCCCCCGGCCTGGTAGTACGCTGTCGTTAGGCATTTTCGGCAACACCAAGCGTGTAGACCACGCAGAAGAGATTCTCATGTTGGACATTCGAGTTAAGAAGTTGAGGACCGATTTGATCGCTTTGCAGGAAACCTTAAACAAAAGTTTAGAGTCGGAAATCGCTACGCTCCAAACGCAATGTCTCGACCCCATTCTGAAAATCGATTCCGAACTGAAGACGCTGATAAAAAATTATGTCGACGTACCTTCTTACGACAACGTTCAAAATATACAGTTGAGCGTGGATTCGCTTCAAAATGATTTGGCCAAATTACAGCAATTTCAATCGAAAAATGAAGATTTGGAAAAATTGAAACTCGAAATCGAAGAACGAACTTCCGCAATAGAAAAGAATTTCTCTGAACTTCAAACCGTTGTGAACGATATAGACGCAGAACGCTTGCATGTCGTTGTTTCCAAATTACAAGAAGAATTCACCGGCACGTTGGAAGAAATCAAATCCAAGTTGCAGACTTTGGAAGATACAATGACGAACCTACCATCGTCGGACGAACTGCAGGTCATCGGTAAAAGCGTCGCGAACATAAAAATTCAATTGGAGGCCTATCAAGATTTCGAACACATTCAAACCACCATCGCTACGCTTCAGGCGTCCTTGGAATTGATCAACGAAGAAATTAAAAATATTCACGCTGAAGCAAGAGCGTTGACGAGCATTCAAGACACGTTGAGCACGGTTCAGCAGAAGATCGAATATTTAGAAAATTTAAACGTCGAAACGAATCTCGCTCATTTTCATCACGTACTCGACAACATACAGGGTGACTTGGAATTGTTACGGACGAGCGTGCCTTCGAGCGAAGATTTGGAAAAATTGAAAACGGCGGTGACGGCACTATCCGATTCGAGCGACGTAAAAAGTTCATTGAGCGATCTCGAGAGTAAAGTGGCCAATCTCCCCACCTCCAAAGAATTGCACGCTTTGAAAAGAAACATATCTCGAATGCTGAAACGACTGGAAACGGAAACGGCGAACGTGGAACAGATTCGAGACGAAATTAGTTCGCTGGTGTCGACGCTGCCCACTTCCCAGAGCGTAGCCGACCTTCACACGCAGTTTACAGAGATGCGAAGCATCGTGAACGATCTTACCGAGAAGAGCTCGAAATTGAATCAAGTCGAGAACCTTCAGAACATCGTCGTCAACATCAGAGATCAAGTTGGAGTGCTGGAATCCACGCAGGAATCGACGCTTGCCTCTTTCGGTGCCAAGTTGCAAGAACTCAACGAAAACTACAAGCAGTTGAACGTGGAAGTGAAAATCAAACCGTCGTTTTCTGCCGTAACGGATACCATAATCGAGCATTTGCTGCCCATCGAAAATAAACTCGGACAAGTTCACAGTAATCTGCTCGGCGTCGACACTAAATTCGCTAAACTGCATTCTCTGCAAGCCATCGAAATCAACAGCGTACCCAATCAACAGAGAATCTCCACGTTCGTCGAAGGTAACAAACTGTACATGTTGCATCCTTATCATCCGTACTACAAGTTTCTCCTCGATGGCACGATTCAGATAAACGAATTTTCGTACTGGTCTCACGGCAGAAAAGCTAGCGTTCCCACCATGACCTTGATATCGAATCGTGGTGTCCAGAAAGCAGGAAACATTCCTCTGGCACGTTGGAACGAAACGCGCAACATATATGAAATACACGAAGACGAAGATCTCACCGTTTTCGACGTGAGTGCCGGCGATAAGCTGATCATTCAAAACACGAGCGAAGTGCCACCCTCTTTGAATCCCATCACGCTTGTGCTTCTCTTGAAACGTAATCTCTAAAAAATGTCTAGGCAAGCCATCGTCGAAGAATTGCATAAACCTGCACGCCGTAACTACGAACGTTTGGCTGTGGTAACCAAGGGTATCGACGACCTCTGGCAAAGTGACCTCGTGGAGATGAGTAGCGGCAATTTGAAAAACGTGCATAAATTGAACAAGAGCAACAAGTACCTTCTCACCGTCATAGACACGTTTTCGAAATTCGCATGGGCTCTACCTTTGAAAGCCAAAACAGGAACGTGCGTCACGGAAGCATTCAAGACAATTTTTCGCGAAAGCGGTGGCAGACGACCACGGTTTCTGCAAACAGACAACGGTAAAGAATTTTACAACGCCGTATTCCAAAAGTTTATTCAAAAACACAAGATTCGACATTATTCGAGCTTCAGTCACATCAAAGCCAGCATCGTGGAAAGATTCAATCGAACCTTGAAAACACACATGTGGAAACGATTCACGCTTCGGGGAAATTACAAATGGGTCGACATCCTGCCGGAACTCGTCGACACCTATAATGATACGGCACACAGAACGATAGGCATGAAGCCAGTTGACGTTACCAAATCCGACGAGCAACGTTTAATTTCTACCGTTTACTGCCCAAAGTACACACCCACGACAAAAAAAGCTAAATACAAAATTGGAGACCAGGTGAGGATCAGCAAATTCAAACGCACCTTCGAGAAGGGATTCACAAAAAATTGGAGCACGGAACTCTTTACGGTGGTTCGAGTTCTACCCGGAAACCGACACACGTATATAATAAAAGATAGTAGCGGCGAGATTTTGAAAGGAAGATTTTACGAAGAGGAACTCTCTAAAACAAAACACCCCAACACGTACCTCATCGAGAAAGTATTGCGTAGGAAAGGTGACAAACTGTTTGTCAAATGGCTGGGACTTCCAGAAAAGAGTTGGATCGACGCGAACGAAGTGGTCTTGTGAGTACGTGGAACGTGGTGAAGCGTCTACCGGATCCGGAAAGTCAAACGAAGAAAAAGAACGGCGAGTTGCTTCCCGACAGCATCCGCTGTCTGATCGTAGGTCCTTCGGGGTGTGGGAAAACGACACTGCTCGTGGACAATTTTCTCCTTGCACCGAATTGGTTAAATTGGAAGAACAGGCACCTGTACGTGTTCTCGAAAAGTTTGGAGCAATCCAAATACCAGCAACTGATGAAACTGTACGATGGTCTGGACATTGCAACGTTCGCCTCGGAAATAAAACCACTCGACGATTGTCGTGAAAATTCAGTTGTTGTGTTCGACGACGCCATCCTGGAAAATCATGAACTACAATCAATTTTCGGAAGGCTGCTCTACTTGCTGGAACGGTGACGATTTCGGATTTGTGACGATCGACATGACGAGAAAACCCAACGATGGAAAATACAGAAACAAAATCAACGACTTTCTAAACGTTGCAACGTTGTGAGAAACGACGTATATAAATAACGTCATGACGAAACGAAAAATCGAAGACGAAAATCTCAAGCTTCGCGATTACCTCGCGAAACGCTTCAAAGGTTGGAAATCCGAGAATCGCGGATTCTACGAAGAGAAGAAACGTCAGGATCAACCCGTGATCGATGCCATCAGCAGTCTAGGTAAAGAAATTAAAAGTGTCACGGAACAAAATAAAAATTTGATCAACGAACTCGTACCGCTCGCAGCTAAAAGTTACGCCGTACCCACGCCTATTTCGAGCATTCCTTCGACACCGTTCGAACTGAAGGATGCACCGGCACGACGTCGAGCCATTGGTAGCACGTCGTCTTCGGATAAAATCGAGTTGGGACCTTTGGCACGAGACTACCTGAGCACGGGGAAATTCGACAAGGATGAAGTGTTCGGATTGTATCCCAGCATGGAAACCAGCGAAGGCGGCGGTGTGGTGTGGAAGATTGGGAAATCGAAGGTGACCTTCGAAGGCAACGACATTAAAGTCAATTTAGGCGACAAGGATAGTTGGACCAGGTATCCGGGTACGGTGGGACTGTGGGAACTCGTCGCCAAAAAGCAGCCGAAAGATTACACCGACGAAGATTACCAGAGTTACAAGGAAATTCTGATCATGACGGATGCCTTGTACCAGAACAACGACGCCTCGCAGAATAGGGTGAAATCGAGCAGCGGCGAGAAGTACAGGAATCTCATCAAACCGATTTGGAACCAGGTCAAAACGGGCAGCGGCGTCAAACGCTACAACACGTTACCCAAAGAATTCGTTTGGGTGGACGACGTTAGGAAACTCGTGGACCGATTGTTGGTGATAGCCGGCGAAGAGAATGCAGGCAATCGTAATTTCTACAACGAGAAGGTTGGCATCGTGGACATGATCAGCACGAAACTTTCCAACTTCATCGTGAACGATGACAAGGGCATAGGTTACCTGATCAAAATCATCAACACGCTGCCTCCGAAATTTTGGAACGTGGCCGAAGGAAAGGGACTCGTGAACGACATCATCAACAAGTTACCTTTCGAGATGCATCTACCGGGCTACCAGTACTGCGGACCGGGTACCAAACTCGAGAAAAGATTGGAGAGAGGAGACAAGGGTGTGAATCCGTTGGACGCGGCATGCAAAGATCACGACATCGCCTACAACACCACGCAGACGGATCTGGACGCACGTCACGAAGCAGACAGAAAGTTAGAGCACGCAGCTTTCGAAAGGTTCGTGAGCAGAGACGCATCGTTGGGTGAACGGGTCGCCGCACTAGGCACCACCATCGCCATGAACACGAAACAAAAATTGGGGTGGGGTATATAAATAACATACAGTAAAAAAAAACAACATGGCTTGCATAACTGATTTGCCACCCGAGCTACTATCTAAAATATTCAAAAAGGTAGTTAACGGAGATGTAGGGAAACTTGTAATCATAGCAAGAACGACGCCGGAATTTCGCATCCCTTGTAAAATGGTTCTCAAGGACCATCTTCGGGGGATCAGCGGCCTGAGGTGCAGTGATCTCAACATTCTGCTTTCGGCTGCAGGGGAAAAATTGAACGAGAGGTCGGACGAACTGCACGAGGCGATGCAGGGAAGAAGACGGTACACAGTAGATTGGTACAAGTCTATGCAGGAGAAGGAAGATATCATTACGCACATCATCGCGTTTTCCGAAGCACGGACTTTCTTCCTCTGTTAAAAAAATAATAATATATATACGTGCCAAAAAACTTGATATATAAATAACACACATCGTGAAAAAAAAATAATCTTCGGTATATATAAATAACACACATCGTGAAAAACAATTAAATTTCTCTCTAACACTCTGAAATTTTTTTTGATATGACGACCGAAAAAATAAGTGATCTCCAAGCATTAAAACAAATGCTAAATTTGTCAGTTGAGTATGTAAAAATTCAGGAATTGGAAGTCGACAAACCTTACACGATAACTTCCGGTTCAATCGTTTCTACCCAGTATGGTCCCAAGGTACGCCTGTTGCTCAACGCACAATACAGTCTATTTTTACCAGATCGATACGCTAACATGTTATGCGACGAGAAGCTATCTATTTTAATCGAGAACAAAACTCGAATCGTGTACAAGGGGACAAAGGAACTTCTTGGCAAGAAAACGAAGCACGTTATAGAATTTGTGTAACGACTGCGAGGCCTTGAAAATATATAAATAACATACCGTAAAAAAACTACACAACAAAAAATCTCAGAATATATATATAAATAACATACCGTGAAAATAACACATAGAGCATCAACATGAAGCCCAAGGGTGTCGTGTACCAGATACCATACTCCAATCTAAAAAATCTAGGTGCTCTCGATGGGTTACTCACCAAGAAACAACGCGAGAAGAAACGTTCTTGCTTGTCGAAAGGACACGGAATGAAATTACTGCTCAGCACACCTCAATTGAAAAGATTGCAGCGTTCGCGGAAACAGCAAAAGATCGGAGGTTTCATATTCAGCATCCCGGCCATCCTGGCAGCATTGGGGGCCGTTGGAAGTTTGGCCGGCGGAAGTGCCGCCATCGCGAAAACCGTCATCGACTCGAAGAAGAACAAGGCGGAATTGGAAGAACAGAAACGTCACAACCTGGCCATGGAGAAGAAAGGAGGAAAGGGCGTGATGAAAAAGTTTAAAAAAAAGAAACAGAAGCACTCACCAACCGAGACATTGAATCTCTGATCGAACCGTTACAAATCAAACACTTCAGAGGAGTTTTCATGTCCGACTCGTTACCTTCAAGCGTTAAAAGAAGAGAATGCGGAGTAGTCAACTTGGACGGTCAAGAAAATCCAGGCACGCATTGGATATGTTACCACAAAAACAATGATGATAAAGCATTCGTTTTCGATTCTTTCGGAGGTGTTCCACCTACAAATTTAATTCATTATCTGAAAACGAACAAAACCTCTATATACTACAACGACGAACGCATTCAAAATTTCGGAGACGTGAACTGCGGTCATCTCTGCCTCTCCGTGCTCGCGTTTCTCTCTAAAATAAATAACCCTACGATCGAGGATTTCCAGAAAGCATTGTGGAACCTCAAACAGCATCACTAGGATGGGCGTGTTCCATCTCACGAGCGAATCTTCAATCTTGAAACTCACGCTGCACGACGACATCGTCTATCCTAAATCCGTGGCTCTGCGTGCATTCTACAGCATGTACCTCATACCTAATGTTACGCAGCACAACAACAAAATTAGCGTCGGAAGCGAACACATCGTCGTCACGCCAGGACAATACAATCTTTCCACTTTGCAAGCTCAATTACCCAAAGGCACATACCTTTCTCAAAATTCGGTCACGCACAGAGTGGAAATCCTATCCGCGACGGAGACCGTGGACCTGGGCACCATGGGAGAACTTTTAGGTTTCGAGAACGACACCAAACTCGAAGCTGGCATCAAGCACGTAGCAACCAACATTCCTAAATTCTTGGCCATAGAGACTCTGAACGTGCACTGTAACGTGGCCGAAGGCATGATCACGAAATCTTCGGACGGATTGTTAGGAAGTCACAAGCAGACGGGAATCATAGCCACTTTCAAACCAAGTTCCGAGTTCATGGAACCGATCATCTACACGCCCTCTTCGCCGATCTATTTTCCAGTATGTCACAACCGCATAGACGACATAGAGTTGGTGGTGACGAACGAGAAAGGAGACGTGGTGGATTTCGCAGGTGCCACTACGACGGCCATCGTAGAGATCAACGTATAATAAATAACCATACATGTAAAATGGAGCAAATCGAAAGTTACGAATTGCAATCTTTCCCTCCCAACCGTCGCACGTTCGCCAATCTGAACGAGGCGAACAGGGAGATCGAATACGACGTGGACGTAGGCGACGGGTTCGTTCATCCTCACAGAGCGGACCTCTACCTTCAATTCGACGTGGTGAAGAAAGAAAGCGGAGACGCGTTTCCCGCAGCAGCAAACTTGATACTCGTGGACAACTTCGTGCCTCACCTGTTCTCGCAGGTGGAGGTGAGGAAACACAACACCGTCATCGACAGAATAGATTATCCAGGCATCACGTCGACGGCGGTGGGAACGTTGAAATTATCCAAAACGGACGCAGCGTACTACCAGGCCGGGGGATTCGAAGCCGGGACCAAAATATCGACGAAAAGTCACACGGTGCTCTTTCCCATGCGTCTGCTGCCTGGTTTCTTCTCGGACTACAAGGAGATCATGTGGAAGGGAGGACTGAGGGTTACGTTTCGAAGAGCGGCCAACGACAACGACGCATTGATGCGATACGCTACTTTGGGTCCGGACGGCACCACGCCGCTGCCCAACACTTTACCCGAAGCGGCGAAATGCGTCATCCAGAGCATGGAATTGAGAATGCCGGTGGTGGAATACGAAACGAACTACGCCCTCAAGTACAAAGCGGAGATCTTGAAAAGTCCGCAGGTGTTGATTCACTTTCACGGTTACCAGTGCGTGCAGAAAATAGCGTCGGGAAGTCACATGGAATTCGACGTGACGACGCAGTTCAACAACATACAGTTCGACATGCCAGATTTCGTCGTAGTGCTCTTTCAGACCGGGAGGGACAAGAATCAGGAAAAAGATTCCAGCAAGTTCGACGACTGCAAGATCAAGAACGTTTATCTCAAAAATGGACGCAACGAAGTGTTCCCGCGCGAGAATTACAACCTCGACGTGACCAAAGACGATTACCTCAAACTTTACGAAGCGTTCTCGGCTTACAAACGTGTGACCGAGGGAAGCGTGGACATGTACTACACGCCCAGCGAGTTCAAAGCACGGAGACCCATGACCGTCATCAACACATCTAAGAGAAAGAAGGTTGTGGTCAACGATCGAACCAACATCAAGGTCGTCTGCGAGTTCCACGATGCCTTGCCCGAGGATACCCTATGCAGTGTCATCCTGATTGCAGAGAAGTCCTTCGCCTACGACGTGAAGAACGAGAGGGTCACAGAGCAGTTTTAACAAGTTTTTTAACATCTTTTCTTGCACAAATAAGAAATTTTTTGGACTAGCACAATCAGTTACAATGGCACAATACGAATTTCACTAGTTCAGATCAGTTACAAATGTCAATTTCATTAGTTATCAGTTACAATATCTTTTTGCACTATAGCACGAGAGACAATCAGAAAATTTGCACAAAAAAAATTTGTTGTTGTTTTTACACGTGAAAATTAACAATAAAATTTCTTTTTATCGTTTCAGATGCTGTCGAACATCAAAAACACATACACACACACTAGAAAAATAAGCATGCAACTTTATTTGTAACACGCACATATATTCTCCATCTTCATCAAGAAAATATTATAATAAACATAATTATTTTTATCTATATCTCACAATAAAACTCTATATCCAAAAATATCACAACATCAAATAACACTAGAGTCGTTAGTACACGTTGCATGCATTACGGAGGTCCTCTGTAGGGTTTCATGGAAGTTTGGGGGAAAAAAAAAACACGTGAAACTCTACAGAGGTGCGGTAATCTATAACCGCAGCCGTTAGAACCTTTTTGGGTTGGGCACCACGCACCCTGGCGGGGTTAGGGGCCAGGTATCCTAAAAAACAACAATTATTATTTTGTTTGTTTGTTTGTGTTACAATACATAAGCGCGCGTGCGTGTGTGTGTGCGTGTGTGTGTGTGTGTGTGCGTGCGCGGCACATCGTTCCCCCGAGAGAGAGAGGTTTACAAAGGTCGCGATATACAAACATTGACCCCCGGGAGTTGGAAAATTACGATATGGCGCATTCGCTCATTACTGTTCCCAGCTATAAGTTTTTCTCTCTCTCTAGCCCCTTGCCAACTAAAAAAAAGTGTAGGTAGGAGTTGGCAGCACTGCGAGAAAATAGAGACCATGCCTTACAAGAAAAAACCATTAAGGCGATTTTTATTTGATGACGTTGAACCCGTGCAGTGTTCCCATCCATCCATCTCTCTCTTTTACGGCAGTGCCGGCTCTCCTTGCCCTGTATATGTAGGTTGGCAAAAATTGCTTTATGCGCTGTAAAGCAAGCCTCAAGCAAAGTTGCCAGCTCCTTGCTTGAGGTTAGGTTAGACAAGAAAAGCTGTAGGTAGGCTGTCGGCTGTTTAACTCTTCCCTCTCTCTCTCCTCTCTCCATGGCAAAAATACCAGTAGGGTTGGCAACCTTGCTTGATGCACTGTAAGGCAAGCCTCAAGCAAAATTGCCAACTCCTTGCTTTAGGTTAGGTTACCCCAAAAATCTTGGTGATTTTTTCGAGTGAGGAGCTGGCAACACTGCAAGAAAAAGGTTGCCAGCCCCCTTGCTTTAGGTTAGGTTAGACCAAAAACCTAGGTGATTTTTTCGAGTAAGGAGCTGGCAACACTGCGCCATCAAATAAAGCTCATGCCTTACGAGAGAAATCCATTAAGGCGAGCTCCTCACTTCAGCTCCTCACAAGAGGTCGTTCAAACGGGCTGATTGGACTACTATCGGTCAGCATTCCTTTCCCTGTGTACGGAAGGAAATCATAAATGACTCCTGATACACCTGCACGGACGAAAATCTTGAACCCCCACTTGTGTGGTTTGTTCTGAATATATTGACGCAATTTCCTGCCCTTGTGCCCTTGTAAGGCACCATCATCTCGTCAATTGAATGCTCGGATTCCTGTTGTTGTTTCCTACAGTTCCTTACAATGACATCCAAAACAGGCCTAATCTTGAACAATTTGTCATTTGAATCTGGAGCATTTTCATTATTGTTGAAATGCAGTAACCTTCTTAACTTTTGGAAACGTTTCAAACTAAATATATTTGTGATTTTTTCACAGCTGGTGTCATGGGCCCAATAATCAATATAAGATGGCATACTAGCAATTCCCATATATATAAGGACCCCCACAAATTGCTCCATTTCACTGATATTAGTATTTATTGAGACACCAGATTTCTGAACAGAGTAAAGATTTGTTTCACCCACAATTTTTTCTAAGAGTTCAGAATCGAAAAATCGTCTAAAGTATTCCAATGGAGTGTTGTCATGAGTGTCAAATTGGAGAGACTGATTGGTTGTACACAAATCAATGTCCTGTCTAACCCATCTGTAAACCCTGAGATCTCTTTCCCGCTGATGGGTACGGTTTCTGCCAGTAGTAGGCTGTATGACCACATTATGAGCATTAGAAGTGACAGCTTCTTCAATATTATTATCTGAATCAGAATCAGATTCTGGTATTATCAATAGACCATTTCTAGTAGAAATTTCTGGTGTATAGTCAGGATCATTATCGCTATCATCCGCGAAAATTTCTGGTTCTGACATGTCAGATTATCCCCATCTGATAGTGAAGGATTTGATGGTGGAAGCACAAAACCTGCATGCCTTCGTTTACCATAAAATTTCCCTGGATCCATGACAAATCAGCACCTGTAAATCGAAATACCACCTTTTAGTTCATTCAAGAATGTGAAGATCAACAGCAGGTTACATTGTAAGGAATACCTCAAGTACGGGCAATGTTGCCTACAGGAAACATGCTTTTTAGTACTAAATATTTTGTACTAAAGACAATTGACTAAAGTACATAATACGTGCAACCTTACCTTTGAATCTTTCTTGAGGCGAAACAGTTATGTTTACTTGAAGAATCGTTGCTAAACACAATGGAACTATATCAACAAAGGAACACGACCCAACCCGCCAAACAATGCTCCTGCAGCACTGATTACGCCTCCCCCCCTACTGGCAGATTTCCGAACAAAGTTGACAAATGAATGGTAATATGCACTTATAAAAGTTGCTTGAAAGCAACATTGCGAACAGAACGGTCACTGTGGCTTTCCTGTCTGCATAATGCTTAGTAGAAAAACATGTTGCTTGTGAGCAACACAGCCAAATAAAGGGTTAAAATGGTGGGTGCGTCAGCACTAAGGTTATTTTGCACCCGTCACATTATACGGGATTCAGCGCCTTATCGTTACACAGAACAACTCTAACGTTGCAGAACTAAAATCATAAAGTATTAAAATCTTCTGACTTTCGGTAAAAGCTGAGACTGTAAAGGGATACTCAGCACACACACACACAAGGACAAGAACAGGACAACACACCCAAAATTATACTGGCCATGGGGCCAGTCGCCAGAGCCTTGTTAGTCTGTAGTCCAGGGTGTACTACGTGGAAGTGAGGTTGACTATTGCGTGCACTACGTGGAAGGAGCACCCCTTACACCCCGAGAAAGACCATACAGACCAATCTTGGCAATATACAGTGACTGAAACTCTGTACACCAGCTCTTTAAGTAATCTGAACACACTATATTTAATCAGAATAGTATGTAATAGATTTCTAGACCACTCAAAATACTGAGGTATTGCAAATAATAATAAATAATAACACTGCTCTGCAGCAAAAATGAGGTTTTCAAATGAATGAGTGTTCCTAAATGGAATTTTCACGCTGAGTTCAAGGTGCAATCAGTATTTTCCTATCACGTCAGGTTTTCGAGAAAATCAGGAATTTGTGTTTTATAAAAGTTCCGTTTAAATACCATACATAGGAGGGCATGGAGAGTATTTAGAGTTAAATTGTGAACGACCCGAACACTTTCTGTTACATATGTGGGAAGTACATGTTGTGTAAACAAAGACTAAAGATAACGCCATTCGCCAAAGAAGCCTACCTTGCATATTTTGGACTTGTGCTTGGCGATGAAAATAAACCATGGGAACCCCAGAAAGTATATAAAAATTGTGTGGAAGGTTTGAGGTTCTGGATGAACGGACAAAGAGAAAATTCTATTTTGCTCTGCCAATGGTATGGTGCGAAGAATTAAACCATACGGATGACTATTATTTTTGTCAAGTTCAAGTGCAAGGTTTCAGTGCCAAGAACAAAAGTGACATAGTGTATCCACATTTGCGATCTGCAATGAGACCAATCAAACATGACGAAAGTCTACCCATATTCCTTTTCGTCCATCTCAAGCTGTACATTGCCTCGAAAGGAAGTTGTAAGCGATACAACGGACATCAGTGGATCAGTACAAGTGATAATACCCCACACTTATTTAGTCAGACCGCAGTGAATGACTTGGTACGTGATCTTGCGTTACCAATTGAAAGTTCTGAACTGTTCGCTTCTGTACTGAAATACAGACATTTATTGTTGCCTGGCACTAAAATTTCATGTTACAGATCCCGGGAACAAGAAATAGTTTCTTTATTTTCATTTGAATTTTGAATTTGATTTTAAAATTGTGGGAGCGTCAGCACTTAGGCTATTTTGCTCCCGTCACATTATACGGGGGCCAGCCCCTTATCATTACAAAGAACAACTCTAACGCTGCATAATTAAAAATCTTAAAATGTTCTGACTTCTGTTAAAAGCTGAGGCTGTAAAGGGGCACTCAGCACACATAAGGACAACAATACAATACAGGACAATACAAACAAAATTATACTGGCCATGGGGCCAGTCGCCAGAGCCTCGTTAGTCTTCAGTCCAGGGTGTACTAACGTGGAAGTGAGGTTGACATTTGGGTGTACTACGTGGAAGGTCACCCCTTACACCCCCCTCTTTATTTTCAGAAGAAAAGTCTATGATCTTCTGCAATGACATACCGAAACTTGTAACGTGGCTTGGTGTAAAGTATGTAACTTCTGAATGGAGGCTTTTCATAGATTCTTCTGTAACCAGCCTGAAAGGTGTTTTACTGCACAATCGCAATGTTCTTGGATCTGTACCAGTTGCTTATTCTATTACTTTGAAAGAATCATATGAAAGTTTGCAGTTTCTATTGCAGTGTGTGAAGCACTCCGAGTATGGGTGGGTTGTATGTGGTGACTTCAAAGTTATCAACCTTTTAATGGGACTACAAATGGGATACACAAAAATGCCCTGTTTCCTGTGCGATTGGAATAGTCGAGACAGAGAAAATCACTGGCAAAGGCGGAAGTGGCCAACCAGAGGACCCTTGACACCCGGAACAAAGAATGTTATGTTTCATGGAACCCACGAAAGTTCTTCTCCCTCCTATACACATTAAATTGGGTATCATGAGCCAGTTTGTACGTGCCCTAGATAAGGACAGTGAGTGTTTTAAGCACATATGTAGTGTTTATCAGAGAATGACCCTAGATAAGCTGAAAGCAGGTGTTTTTACTGAACCTCAGATCAGAAAATTAATGTGCGACCCCAATTTTGAGGATACAATGACCTAAACAGAAAAGCAAGCCTGGGAGAGCTACAAAGATGTAAAAAACTTCCTAGAAAACAGAAGGAGTCCAGCTTACAAAACCATTCTGAACACCATGTTGGAAAATTTGAGAAAACTAGGTTGTAACATGAGTTTACACTTCCTACATGCTCACATTGACTATTTTCCAGATACCTGTCTTGGATTTTACAGGGAGGAACAGGGTGAACGTTTCCATCAGGATTTGAAAGAAATGGAAAGAAGATACCATGGTGGTTGGACTGTGAACATGATGGCAGACTACTGTTGGTCCCTGAAGGGAAAGTACTTCTCATGCATATGGAAGAAGTTCAAAAAGACGAAAATTCCTGCCTGTAAAATAAGTGAGGTCACTGTAAATAATATCACTTGTTGGCAGTTCTTGTGAACTGTAGGTACATCGTGTTTACAATTACATAATTATAATATACACCACGTTTTTAAGCATGGCAATGATCTTGTAGAAGGGTATAAATATATGTCGGTAATGGTTCAATATGCAAATTTTGTTTTCATTTTTTTTTCAACAATCTGGACGTGATGGAAGAAAACTGCTTACATATTTGGAATCAGCGCCCCAAAATTAGGGGGAAACGACATTCGAAACCAAAACATCAAAATAAAAATTTCAAATTGCAGAGCGGTGTAATAATTAGAAACTCCTCTAATAGTTTATATGGAATTTTAGACATATTTTCTCCTTCATACATAATTGCATTCTTACGAAGTACAGCAGTCAAAATTCTAACTTTGGAATGGCAAAAAATATCATCCAAGTTATTCTTCTTATATTCTTATACACTTATTCTTATTAACTTTCTTATACTGTGTAAGTTGTCATGAATATACACATACTGCTTTAACTTATAGGCAGTCCTAGCCTCAAATAAAATGCCTAAATATTTCACACAGTTTATCTTAGGAGAAATTTTCTTTTTTTTTACTATAGTTTTCTCTGAAACCAGGTATACAATGTTTCTAGTAATATACACTTATAGTGTTCTGGAATAAAATTTTCTAAGTTCCTGTCCCTCTTAGAGAAGACAAAATAATAATTCAAGTTCAGATTAACAGTAAAAATCTATCTCTTACGTATATAAGACTCTCTTGGTGTTGAAAATATCTCTAGTCAGAGTCTCTCTCAGTTGGAGGAGACAGAAGCCAGGCAGAAATGAAGAGTCGGACCATATTTATATAAGATGATGGAAATAAACATGTCAATATCCAACCTTGAACTCAAAGGTTTATGCGCTTCCCATTAATGACGTACCAAGTATAAGAGATCACGCATATGGAATAAAAAAGAGTAAAAAACTTCAATATCCAATCTTGAATTCAAAGGTTCATGAACGTAGAAGGAAAATTCCCATTAATGACGCACTAAGTATGAGAGGTCATGCACATGAAAAAAATAAGAAGAAACATCAATATCCAACCTTGAACTCAAAGGTTCATGTACATAGAAAGAAAACAAAACAATAACATTACCCTATTACATAAATACAGCTGATTAATATCTCAGGCCATTATCTCAGACTATTAACATCAACCTTGAACTTTTGCAAGAAATACCTGCAGGAAACTTCCACATGCAAGCTTATAGATAATCAATATCTCAGTTCTAACAACAGGGTGTGTTAAAAGTAATATACATTTCTACCTACGTTGAGGGGTGTAAGGGGTGATTTTCCACGTAATACACCCACCTGTCAACCTCACTTCCACGTTAGTACACCCTGGACTGCGTTTTGCAGACGAACGAGGCTCTGGCGACTGGCACTCTGACCAGTATAATTTTGTGTGTTGTGTCCTGTTTTTTTGTCCTTGTGTGTGCTGAGTGCCCCTTTACAGCCTCAGCTTTTAACGAAAGTCAGAACATTTTAAGATTTTACTTATGCAACGTTAGAGTTGTTCTTTGTAAAGATAAGGGGCTGGACCCCGTATAATGTGACGGGTGCAAAATAGCCTAAGTGCTGACGCACCCAAAATTTTAAAATCAAATCAAATCCCCCTACGTAGACTCCTGGCAAATAAGTATAAAGAACAGGATGTGTTAAAAGTAATGTCTATTTTTTATACTAGTAATGAATACTAGTAGATAAAAATTGTGCATCTGAAAACAACTTTGATTTCTTGACCAAACGACTACAAAAAGTTGAAAAACTCACTTTCTCTTCCTGTTCCACGCCTCATTTAGTGCGCTGACGATGTTTCACGGGGGCAAAAAGGCAGTGATGAGTGAAAGATGAGCTCTCATCCTCTCATCCTTCTCATCTCTCTCATTCTTCTTATTCTTCTCTCATCCTCTTTTTATCCTCTTCTTATTCTCTCATCTTCCTCTCATCCTCCCATCCTCTTATTTTCTCATCCTCTTATTTTTTGAAAGATGAGTGTACCTTATCGTAATTTTCCAAGTCTGGGACCAAATGTTTATATATTGTGATCTTCGTAAACCTCTCCTCTCATTCTCTCATCCTCTTATCCTCTTATTTTTTGAAAGATGAGTGTACCTTATCGTAATTTTCCAAGTCCGGGACCAAATGTTTATATATTGTGACCTACGTAAACCTCTCCTCTCATCTTCTCATCTTCTCATCCTCTTATTCTCTCAATCTCTCAATCTCTCATTCTCTCATTCTCTCATCCTCTTATTTTTTCATTCTCTCATCTTCTCATCTTTTGAAAGATGAGTGCATCTTATTGTAATTTTCCAAGTCCGGGGACCAAATGTTTATATATTGTGATCTTCGTAAACCTCTCTCTCGGGGAGGGAACGATGTCCCACACACACACACACACACACACACACACACACACGCGCGCGCGCGCGCGCGTATGTATTGTGACGCAAACAAACAAACAAATAATAATTGTTGTTTTTTAGAATACCTGGCCCCTAACCCCGCCAGGGTGCGTGGTGCCCAACCCAAAAAGGTTCTAACGGCTACGGCTCTAGATAACCGTACCTCTGTAGGGTTTCACGTGTTTTTTTTTTTCCCCCAAACTTCCATGAAACTCTACAGAGGACCTCCGTAATGCATGCAACGTGTACTAACGACTCTAATGTTATTTGATGTTGTGATATTTTTGGATATAGAGTTTTATTGTGAGATATAGATAAAAATAATTATGTTTATTATAATATTTTCTTGATGAAGATGGAGAATATGTGTGTGTTACAAATAAAGTTGCATGCTTATTTTTCTAGTGTGTGTGTATGTGTTTTTGATGTTTCGACAGCATCTGAAACGATAAAAAAGAAATTTTATTGTTAATTTTCACGTGTAAAAACAACAACAAATTTTTTTGTGCAAATTTTCTGATTGTCTCGTGCTATAGTGCAAAAAAAAGATATTGTATCTGATAACTAATGAAATTGATATTTGTAACTGATCTGAACTAGTGAAATTCGTATTGTGCTATTGTAACTGATTGTGCTAGTACAAAAAAATTTCTTATTTGTGCAAGAAAATAGATGTTAAAAACTTGTTAAAACTGCTCTGTGACCCTCTCGTTCTTCACGTCGTAGGCGAAGGACTTCTCTGCAATCAGGATGACACTGCATAGGGTATCCTCGGGCAAGGCATCGTGGAACTCGCAGACGACCTTGATGTTGGTTCGATCGTTGACCACAACCTTCTTTCTCTTAGATGTGTTGATGACGGTCATGGGTCTCCGTGCTTTGAACTCGCTGGGCGTGTAGTACATGTCCACGCTTCCCTCGGTCACGCGTTTGTAAGCCGAGAACGCTTCGTAAAGTTTGAGGTAATCGTTTTTGGTCACGTCGAGGTTGTAATTCTCGCGCGGGAACACTTCGTTCCTACCGTTCTTCAGATAAACGTTCTTGATTTTGCAGTCGTCGAACTTGCTGGAATCTTTTTCCTGATTCTTGTCCCTCCCGGTCTGAAAGAGCACTACGACGAAATCTGGCATGTCGAACTGTATGTTGTTGAACTGCGTTGTCACGTCGAATTCCATGTGACTTCCCGATGCCACCTTCTGTACGCACTGGTAACTGTGAAAGTGAATCGGTACCTGTGGACTTTTCAAGATCTCCGCTTTGTACTTGAGGGCGTAATTTGTTTCGTATTCCACCACCGGCATTCTCAATTCCATGCTCTGGATGACGCACTTGGCTGCTTCGGGTAAAGTGTTGGCTATCGGCGTGGTGCCGTCCGGACCCAAAGTAGCGTATCGCATCAGTGCGTCGTTGTCGTTGGCCGCTCTTCGAAACGTGACCCTCAGTCCTCCCTTCCACATGATCTCCTTGTAGTCCGAGAAGAAACCAGGCAACAGACGCATGGGAAAGAGCACCGTGTGACTTCTCGTCGATATTTTGGTCCCGGCTTCGAATCCCCCGGCCTGGTAGTACGCTGCGTCCGTTTTGGATAATTTCAACGTTCCCACTGCCGTCGACGTGATGCCTGGGTAATCTATTCTGTCGATAACGGTGTTATGTTTCCTCACCTCCACCTGCGAGAACAGGTGAGGCACGAAGTTGTCCACGAGTATCAAATTTGCTGCTGCGGGAAACGCGTCTCCGCTTTCTTTCTTCACCACGTCGAATTGAAGGTAGAGGTCCGCTCTGTGAGGATGAATGAACCCGTCGCCTACGTCCAGGTCGTATTCGATCTCCCTGTTCGCTTCGTTGAGATTGGCGAACGTGCGACGGTTGGGAGGGAAAGATTGCAATTCGTAACTTTCGATTTGCTCCATTTTACATGTATGGTTATTTATTATACGTTGATCTCCACGATGGCCGTCGTAGTGGCACCTGCGAAATCCACCACGTCTCCTTTCTCGTTCGTCACCACCAACTCTATGTCGTCTATGCGGTTGCGGCATACTGGAAAATAGATCGGCGAAGAGGGCGTGTAGATGATCGGTTCCATGAATTCGGAACTTGGTTTGAAAGTGGCTATGATTCCCGTCTGCTTGTGACTTCCTAACAATCCGTCCGAAGATTTTGTGATCATACCTTCCGCCACGTTGCAGTGTACGTTCAGAGTCTCTATGGCCAAGAATTTAGGAATATTTGTTGCCGTGTGCTTGATGCCAGCTTCGAGTTTGGTGTCGTTCTCGAAACCTAAAAGTTCTCCTATGGTGCCCAGGTCCACGGTCTCCGTCGCCGACAGGATTTCCACTCTGTGCGTGACCGAATTTTGAGAAAAGTATGTGCCTTTGGGTAACTGAGCTTGCAAAGTGGAAAGATTGTATTGTCCTGGCGTGACGACGATGTGTTCGCTTCCGACGCTAATTTTGTTGTTGTGCTGCGTAACATTAGGTATGAGGTACATGCTGTAGAATGCACGCAGAGCCACGGATTTAGGATAGACAATGTCGTCGTGCAGCGTGAGTTTCAAGATTGAAGATTCGCTCGTGAGATGGAACACGCCCATCCTAGTGATGCTGTTTCAGGTTCCACAATGCTTTCTGGAAATCTTCGATCGTAGGGTTATTTATTTTAGAGAGAAACGCGAGCACGGAGAGGCAGAGATGACCGCAGTTCACGTCTCCGAAATCTTGAATGCGTTCGTCGTTGTAGTATATAGAGGTTTTGTTCGTTTTCAGATAATGAATTAAATTTGTAGGTGGAACACCTCCGAAAGAATCGAAAACGAATGCTTTATCATCATTTTTGTGGTAACATATCCAATGCGTGCCTGGATTTTCTTGACCGTCCAAGTTGACTACTCCGCATTCTCTTCTTTTCACGCTTGAAGGTAACGAGTCGGACATAAAAACTCCTCTGAAGTGTTTGATTTGTAACGGTTCGATCAGAGATTCAATGTCTCGGTTGGTGAGTGCTTCTGTTTCTTTTTTTTAAACTTTCTCATCACCCCCTTCCCCCCTTTCTTCTCCATGGCCAGGTTGTGACGTTTCTGTTCTTCCAATTCCGCTTTGTTCTTCTTCGAGTCGATGACGGTTTTCGCGATGGCGGCACTTCCGCCAGCCAAACTTCCAACGGCCCCCAATGCTGCTAGGATGGCCGGGATGCTGAATATGAAACCTCCAATCTTTTGCTGTTTTCGCGAACGCTGCAACCGTCTCAATTGAGGTGTGCTGAGCAGCAATTTCATTCCATGTCCTTTCGACAAGCAAGAACGTTTCTTCTCGCGTTGTTTCTTGGTGAGTAACCCATCGAGGGTACCTAGATTTTTCAGATTGGAGTATGGTATCTGGTACACGACACCCTTGGGCTTCATGTTGATGCTCTATGGGTTATTTTTGCGGTATGTTATTTATATATATTTTGATATTTTTTCTTGTGTAGTTTTTTTTACGGCATGTTATTTATATATAAATATTCTGAGATTTTTTTTTTCACGACCCCGCAGTCGCTACACAAATTCTATTACGTGCTTTGTTTTCTTGCCAAGAAGTTCCTTTGTCCCCTTGTACACGATTCGAGTTTTGTTCTCGATTAAAATAGATAGCTTCTCATCCGATAACATGTTAGCGTATCGATCTGGTAAAAATAGACTGTATTGTGCGTTGAGCAACAAGTGTACCTTGGGACCATACTGGGTAGAAACGATTGAACCGGAAGTTATCGTGTAAGATTTGTCGACTTCCAATTCCCGAATTTTTACATACTCGACTGACAAATTTAGCATTTGTTTTAATGCTTGGAGATCACTTACTTTTTCAGTTGTCATATCGAAGAAGAGAAATTTTCAGTGTGTGTGTTAGGGAAATTTAATTGTTTTTTTTCACCATGTGTGTTATTTATATATACCAAAGTTTATTTTTTTCACGATGTGTGTTATTTATATATCAAGTTTTTTTGGCACGTATATATATTATTATTTTTTTAACAGAGGAAGAAAGTCCGTGCTTCGGAAAACGCGATGATGTGCGTAATGATATCTTCCTTCTCCTGCATAGACTTGTACCAATCTACTGTGTACCGTCTTCTTCCCTGCATCGCCTCGTGCAGTTCGTCCGACCTCTCGTTCAATTTTTCCCCTGCAGCCGAAAGCAGAATGTTGAGATCACTGCACCTCAGGCCGCTAATCCCCCGAAGATGGTCCTTGAGAACCATTTCACAAGGGATGCGAAATTCCGGCGTCGTTCTTGCTATGATTACAAGTTTATTAACATCTCCGTTAACTACCTTTTTGAATATTTTAGATAGTAGCTCGGGTGGCAAATCAGTTATGCAAGCCATGTTGTTTTTTTTACTGTATGTTATTTATATACCCCACCCCAATTTTTGTTTTGTGTTCATGGCAATGGTGGTACCCAGTGCGGCGACCCGTTCACCCAGCGATGCGTCTCTGCTCACGAATCTTTCGAAAGCTGCGTGCTCTAACTTTCTGTCTGCTTCGTGACGTGCATCCAGATCTGTCTGCGTGGTGTTGTAAGCAATGTCGTGATCTTTGCATGCCGCGTCCAACGGATTCACGCCCTTGTCTCCTCTCTCCAATCTTTTCTCGAGTTTGGTACCTGGTCCGCAGTACTGGTAGCCAGGTAAATGCATCTCGAAAGGTAACTTGTTGATGATGTCGTTCACAAGCCCCTTTCCTTCGGCCACGTTCCAAAATTTCGGAGGCAGCGTGTTGATGATTTTGATGAGGTAACCTATGCCCTTGTCGTCGTTCACGATGAAGTTGGAAAGTTTCGTGCTGATCATGTCCACGATGCCAACCTTCTCGTTGTAGAAATTACGGTTGCCTGCATTCTCCTCGCCGGCTATCACCAACAATCGGTCCACGAGTTTCCTCACGTCGTCCACCCAAACGAATTCTTTGGGTAACGTGTTGTAGCGTTTGACGCCGCTGCCTGTTTTGACCTGGTTCCAAATCGGTTTGATGAGATTCCTGTACTTCTCGCCGCTGCTCGATTTCACCCTATTCTGCGAGGCGTCGTTGTTCTGGTACAAGGCATCCGTCATGATCAGAATTTCCTTGTAACTCTGGTAATCTTCGTCGGTGTAATCTTTCGGCTGCTTTTTGGCAACGAGTTCCCACAGTCCCACCGTACCCGGATACCTGTTCCAACTATCCTTGTCGCCTAAATTGACTTTAATGTCGTTGCCTTCGAAGGTCACCTTCGATTTCCCAATCTTCCACACCACACCGCCGCCTTCGCTGGTTTCCATGCTGGGATACAATCCGAACACTTCATCCTTGTCGAATTTCCCCGTGCTCAGGTAGTCTCGTGCCAAAGGTCCCAACTCGATTTTATCCGAAGACGAGGACGTGCTACCTATAGCTCGACGTCGTGCCGGTGCATCCTTCAGTTCGAACGGCGTCGAAGGAATGCTTGAAATAGGCGTGGGTACAGCGTAACTTTTAGCTGCGAGCGGTACGAGTTCATTAATCAAATTTTTATTTTGTTCCGTGACACTTTTAATTTCTTTACCTAGACCGCTGATGGCATCGATCACAGGTTGATCCTGACGTTTCTTCTCTTCGTAGAATCCGCGATTCTCGGATTTCCAACCTTTGAAGCGTTTCGCGAGGTAATCGCGAAGCTTGAGATTTTCGTCTTCGATTTTTCGTTTCGTCATGACGTTATTTATACACGTCGTTTCTCACAACGTTGCAACGTTTAGAAAGTTGTTGATTTTGTTTCTGTATTTTCCGTTGTTGGGTTTCCTCGTCATGTCAATCGTAGCGAATCCGAAATCGTCACCGTTCCAGCAAGTAGAGCAGCAGTGTTCCGAAAATTGATTGTAGTTCATGTCTCCGCCTACGTAGTCATCGTACGCGTGCTTGAGGTTGGTGTGATCTTGACGAAACAAACATATGAAATTAGCGTCGCGTACTAACTGTTTTGGAATTTTGGAAAACGTTTGAGCTAGGTAGAAGCAATCCATTCCTTTGTGACGACCTTGCGTGAAAAAGTTGCGAATTTCATTTTGATTTTCCAGGATGGCGTCGTCGAACACAACGACTGAATTTTCACGACAATCGTCGAGTGGTTTTATTTCCGAGGCGAACGTTGCAATGTCCAGACCATCGTACAGCTTCATCAGTTGCTGGTATTTGGATTGCTCTAAACTTTTCGAGAACACGTACAGGTGCCTGTTCTTCCAATCTAACCAATTCGGTGCGAGGAGAAAATTGTCCACGAGCAGTGTTGTTTTTCCACACCCCGAAGGTCCTACGATCAGACAGCGGATGCTGTCGGGAAGCAATTCACCGTTTTTTTTCTTTGTTCCATTTTCCGAATTAGGTAAACGTTTCACAACATTCCACGTACTCATAGAATCACTTCGTTTGAATCGATCCAACTTGTTTCCGGAAGTCCCAGCCATTTCACCAAAAATTTGTTGCCTCTCTTGCGCAAAACTTTTTCGATAAGGTACGTGTCGGGGTATTTAGTTTTAGAGAGTTCCTCCTCGTAGAAGCGCCCCAATAAAATTTCACCGCCACTGTCTTTTATTATATACGTGTGACGGTTCCCGGGTAGAACTCGAACCACGGTAAAAAGTTCAGTGCTCCAGTTTCGTGTGAAACCCCTGTCGAACGTTCGCTTCAATTTACTGACCCTCACCTGTTCTCCAATTTTGTATTTAGCTTTTTTTGTCGTGGGCGTGTACTTTGGACAGTAAACGCTAGAAATTAAACGTTGCTCGTCAGACTTGGTAACGTCAGCTGGCTTCATGCCTATCGTTGCGTGCCGTGTGTGATTATAGTCGTTAACGAGTTCCGGGAGAATAGTGACCCACTTGTAGCTTCCCTGAAGCGTGAAGCGTGACCACATGCGCGATTTCAGAGTGCGATTGAATCTTTCTACGATGCTGGCCTTGACGTCACTGAAGGTCGAGTAATGTTGAACGTTGTGTTTCCGAATAAACTTTTGGAATACGGCATTGTAAAATTCCTTCCCTTTGTCCGTGTGCAGAAACCGAGGTCGTCTGCCGCCGCTTTCGCGAAAAATTGTCTTGAATGCTTCCGTGACGCACGTTCCTGTTTTCGCCTTCAAAGGTAGAGCCCATGCGAATTTCGAAAATGTGTCTATGACGGTGAGGAGGTACTTGTTGCCCTTGTTCAATTTATGCACGTTTTTTAACTTGCCGCTACTCATTTCGACGAGGTCGCTTTCCCAGAGGTCGTCGATTCCCTTGGTTACCACAGCCAAACGTTCGTAGTTGCGGCGTGCAGGTTTATGCAATTCTTGGACGATGGCTTGCCTAGACATTTTTTATTATTTTTAGAGATTACGTTTCAAAAGAAGCACAAGCGTGATGGGATTCAAAGAGGGTGGCACTTCGCTCGTGTTTTGAATGATCAGCTTATCGCCGGCACTCACGTCGAAAACAGTAAGATCTTCGTCTTCGTGTATTTCATATATGTTGCGCGTTTCGTTCCAACGTGCCAGAGGAATGTTTCCTGCTTTCTGGACACCACGATTCGATATCAAAGTCATGGTGGGAACGCTAGCTTTTCTGCCGTGAGACCAGTACGAAAATTCGTTTATCTGAATCGTGCCATCGAGGAGAAACTTGTAGTACGGATGATAAGGATGTAGCATGTACAGTTTGTTACCTTCGACGAACGTGGAGATTCTCTGTTGATTGGGAACGCTGTTGATTTCGATGGCTTGCAGAGAATGCAGTTTAGCGAATTTAGTATCGATGCTAACGAGGTTGCTGTGAAGCTGACCCAGTGTGTTTTGTACGGGCACCAAATGCTCGACTATGGTATCCGTTACGGTAGAAAATGACGGTTTGATTTTCACTTCCACGTTCAACTGCTTGTAGCTTTCGTTGAGTTCTTGCAACTTGGCACCGAAAGAGGCCAGCGTCGATTCCTGCTTTGATTCCAGCACTCCAACTTGATCTCTGATGTTGACGACAATGTTCTGAAGGTTCTCGATTTGATTCAATTTCGAGCTCTTCTCGGTAAGATCATTCACGATGATTCGCATCTCTGTAAACTGCGTGTGAAGGTCGGTGACGCTCTGCGAAGTGGGCAGCGTCGACACCAGCGAAGCAAGTTCGTCTCGAATCTGTTCCACGTTCGCTGTTTCCGTTTCCAGTCGTTTCAGCATACGTGATATGTTCCTTTTCAAAGCGTGTAATTCTTTGGAGGTGGGGAGATTGGCCACCCTACTCTCGAGATCGCTCAACGAACTTTTGATGTCACTCGAATCTGATAGTGCCGTCACCGCCGTTTTCAATTTTTCCAAATCTTCGCTCGAAGGCACGCTCGTTCGTAACGATTCCAAGTCACCCTGTATGTTGTCCAGTACGTGATGAAAATGAGTAAGATTGGATTCGACGTTCAAATTTTCCAAATATTGGATCTTCTGCTGAACCGTGCTTAACGTGTCCTGAATACTCGTCAACACACTTGCTTCAGCGTGAATATTTTTAATTTCTTCGTTGATCAACTCCAGAGACGCCTGAAGCGTAGCGATGGTGGTTTGAATGTGTTCGAAATCTTGATAAGCCTCCAGTTGAATTTTTATGTTCGCGACGCTTTTACCGATGACCTGCAGTTCGTCCGACGATGGTAGGTTCGTCATTGTATCTTCCAAAGTCTGCAACTTGGATTTGATTTCTTCCAACGTGCCGGTGAATTCTTCTTGTAATTTGGAAACAACAACCTGCAAGCGTTCTACATCAATATCATTCACGACGGTTTGAAGTTCAGAGAAATTCTTTTCTATTGCGGAAGTTCGCTCTTCGATTTCGAGTTTCAATTTTTCCAAATCTTCATTTTTCGATTGAAATTGCTGTAATTTGGCCAAATCATTTTGAAGCGAATCCATGCTCAACTGTATATTTTGAATGTTGTCGTAAGAAGGTTGATTGATTGATTGATTGAGTTAAAATTTATGGGTGCGTCGGCACTTGAGGCCATTTCGCACCCTTCTGTGTATACGGGGAAATGTCCCCTTATCTAAAATTCTGACAGATGTAAAAAAGGGGTGTAGATTGCCCCTTAAGAAAAACTAAAAGTGCAAGGTTGTAAAAAGACCTGCACGAGACAAACACAACACATTAAAAAGTCAGAATAAACTAAAAACCTCCTTACAGACGGTGGAAGAGTCCAGCTCTTCGCAAAAAACTAAAAACATGTGATAAAATACTGCTGTCATCACCCAAGAGGGATGACAAACAGCCGGAAAGGTTAAAAGTCTGCCGGAGGTAAGCAAGATCGACACATTCAACGAGAATGTGTCGGATGCTTAAAATAACATTACAAGTACGACACAACGGAGGGTCCAGCCCTTGCAGTAGGTGACCATGCGTGAGACGGCTGTGTCCTATACGCAGGCGGGCAAGAATAACGTCTTCTCGCCGAGAGGGACGAGACGAGGAACGCCAAACACCTATGGTGGGCTTAACAGCGTGAAGCTTGTTCCCCGTTTCCACATCCCACTCGGTCTGCCAAGTGTCAAGAAGGCGAGAACGGAACACATTCTGCAGGTCGCTAGCTGGCAAAAGGTGGACGAGAACGTCTCCATCTGCATCAGCAGACTTGGCGGCAGCATCAGCTGCTTCGTTCCCCTGGATGCCCACGTGGCTAGGGACCCAACAGAAGTTTACATCCGCACTGGCAGATAAGGACACAAGCCGTCTGAATATTCGTTGCGCTACCGGATGCCGGGAATACGGCGAATCCAGAGACTGCAACACGCTGGTCGAATCACAACACACAAGGACTTTCTTCAGACCATTAACGTCTGCAAAGTCCAGTGCCTTTAGAATGGCGTACAACTCTGCCGTATAGATGGAACAGGCAGGATGTAGCAAGTAACTGGAACTTTGAGAGTCTAGGACGAAGGCGCAACCAACTGATTCGAATGTCTTGGACCCATCCGTGTAAAACACATTAAAATTGGGGTGCTTCGCACGAAGTTCTAAAAACCGTTGCTGGTATACAACCATTGGTGTCTCTGACTTTGGAAGAGCAGTCAGAGAAAAATCGATAGAAGGTGCAGGAAACTCCCAGGTAGGGAGAGGCGAAATGAGTGGAGAGACGCCAGGAAGATCACTGTCAACACCAAGTGCTGACAGGATCTCGTCTGCACGAACACCAAATGGTCTCGTGACACTAGGGTGGAGCCGATACCTTGCCATCCTACCCTCGTCTGAGATGGTGTGGAATGAAGGATGTGAAGGCATCGAGCGAAGATGGAGGAAGTAGTTAACTACCAGCCGCTGTCTTCGCAGAGACAACGACGGCTCAGATGCCTCTACGTACAAACTGGCGACGGGACTGGTCCGGAAAGCACCAGTGCACACACGTATACCAGCATGGTGGACAGTGTCTAGGATGCGAAGTCTAGATGGGCGAGCAGAAGAATACACAACACATCCATAATCTAGCTTCGACCTGATGAGTGCACGGTATAGGCGAAGCAATACCGTCCTATCAGCACCCCAAGAAGTATGAGATAAAACACGTAAAAGGTTGAGAACTCGAAGACAAGAGAACTTTAACTGGCGAAGGTGAGGTAGCCATGTTAATTTCTTATCGAAAATGAGGCCCAGGAAGCGGACCTCATTCACGAAGCACAGGGGAGATTTCCCCATGTACAGGTCAGGATCGAAATGACATGTACGTTGACGACAAAAGTGAACACACACGGATTTCTCGGATGAGAAGGTGAAACCTGTTTGGGAGGACCACTCAACCAAACGGTTTATCGTCAGTTGGAGTTGACGAGAAGCTGACGCGAGATTCCGTGAGCGACAAAAGATCGTGAGGTCGTCTACATACAGAAGACCATGTACAGGGGCAACAATGCTCGCCATAACACTGTTCACTGCT
Organism: Lepisma saccharinum; assembly: GCF_977018435.1. NCBI lineage: Eukaryota > Metazoa > Arthropoda > Insecta > Zygentoma > Lepismatidae > Lepisma > Lepisma saccharinum. Next base: position 12,619,697 of record NC_139240.1, read on the forward strand.
ATGGCAAACAGAGTCACACTTAGTACGCTGCCCTGCGGGACACCGTTCTCTTGTTCGTGAAGATCCGAAAAGGAGTTCCCAACACGTACGCGGAAAAAACGATCAGATAAAAAGTTTTGAATAAAGTACGCCATATGGCCACGCACGCCCCAAGAATGGAGCTGCTTTAGGATGCCAAAACGCCACGTTGTGTCATATGCTTTTTGGAGGTCAAAGAAAACTGCAACTAAATGTTCCTTGTTGAGGAATGCATCCTGAATGTGTGTTTCCAGCTGAACCAGATGGTCCAGTGTGGAACGGTTGGAGCGAAAACCACATTGAAAATTACTTATCAAGCAGTTTTCCTCCAAAAACCAGGTGAGACGCTTGTTGATCATGCGTTCCATCAACTTGCACACACAGCTAGTTAAGGCAATAGGCCTGTAACTCGAGGCTGCGGTGCGTTGTTTACCTGGTTTCAGGATGGGAACAATAATAGCTTCTTTCCAGGAAGTGGGGAAAGAGTCCTCCAACCAAAGCCTGTTGAATACCGTCAAAAGGAAATTTCTTGCTCCAATGGGCAGATGACGAAGCATCTCATAGTGGATCTTGTCCACTCCAGGAGCTGTGTTCTTAGAATCTCGAAGTGCCTGATCGAACTCCCGTTCAGTGAATGGAGAGTTGTATGGCTCGGTGTTATGACTTCGAAAAACGAGAGGGCGTCGTTCCTGACGGTCCTTCTCACGGCGGAAACGTGGTTCATAATTTACAGAGCTAGATGCATCAGAAAACTGCGTGGCCAAGATATTAGCTATGTCTCCGGAATCAGTGTACAACGTCCCATCGTGCTCCAGAGCGCTCAGAGGAGTTGATGCACTCCCCTGGATGCGACGTACTTTGGTCCAAACGGCTTTCGACGAAGCCTGCTTCGTCAGAGAAGACACGTATTGGACCCAGCACGCCTTCTTACTGGCTCGAATGAGCTGACGGGCACGGGCACGTTTAATGCGGAACTGCTCGAGGTTTGCGGCAGTGTGGTTACTATTAAATCGATCGAGAGCATGATTGCGGTCCTTGATGGCTGCACTGATCTCCGCAGTCCACCAGGGGACTGGGCGTCGCCTCGCAGGTCCACTGGGATGTGGAATGGAGGTGCGTGCAGCATCATGCACTCCTGACACAAAGACATCTAAGGCGTCGATTGGTGGTAAAGTCCACGCAAGATCGACTTCAATGTCCACTGCACGCTCGAAGGCTTCCCAGTCGGCCCGACTGAGATTCCAGTGAGGATGTTGTTGACGTGATTGCTGAAGATGTTCGAAGGTAAGAATGAGAGGGAAGTGATCACTCCCACAGAGATCAGGGTGAACGCTCCAAGATGTGGTAGGAGCAAGGCTGGGACTGCAAAAGGACAAGTCCAACGCAGAGTATGTGCCAGAGGAAGGACTGAAATATGTGGGAGTCCCATCATTCAGCAACGTTAAATCTGATGCCTCACGGAATTGATCTACAATTTGACCCCGGGGCTCTGTACGAACGGAGCCCCACAAACGATGGTAGGAATTAAAATCGCCCAAAAGAACTACAGGAGACGGAAGTTGTTCGAATATAGAAAGGAGGTCCTCAAGAGAGAATCGCTCCTCCCTTGTGATGTAGACACAGCACACAGATATTGGCTGTGGTAGATGGATCCGCACGGCGACAGCTTGGAGGGGCGTGGTGAGAAAGATTGGCGTTGAGTGGATGTTATCTCGAACACCGATTGCAACACCACCGTGTGCACGACGACCCTCAGGAAGCTTGTCGGTGCGGTAAAGCGTGTATCCGTTTAGAATCACTGATTCATTTGGACGAAAATGTGTCTCTTGGAGACATATAATGGCAGGGTCAAATTCAGATATTAGAATTTGCAGTTCCTCGAGATGTGTACGGAAACCATTAAGGTTCCATTGGAGACAATAAGCCATAGCTGTAGGTAAGATTGTTACCTTTTAAGGCGTACTCTATTTCTAGGCCCTGTCACCTTGATAAATTCTTCATCCGCGACTTCGTCCTGTATCATGTCCTCGGGTAAGGACACAGAGGGCGAAGGGGATGAAGGAGGAGGAGTGGGGGCGGGTGCTTTGTGCGCCCGCCGGGCAGCTTTCAGCTGCGCCTTAAGTTTCAGGGTGGTGGCTGCCACCCTGACTGGAGAGCTACTGGTCTTCAGGAAGTATTCTTTTGTGTGAACCTGCTTCAACTTCTTCTCTGTGGAGCGAGGAGTGGTTGCTGGTTTCCTCGAAGCAGGACGAGCTACTACGGGAAGCGTTGTTGTTTGCGTGGACACGTCGCTGGTTTGTACACCTACAGTGCGACGGCTAAGAGCAGCTGCAGCAACTGTAGCGAATGGCACAGGTAAACTGGTGCGTATGCTGTCACGGAGACGTTGTTTTGCTTCACCAGCAGAGATTTTCTCTGTGACGACCAACTCTCTGATTTTCTTCTCTTGTTGGAAAGAGGGGCAGTCACGATGCCAGACTGGGTGCTCGCCTTGGCAGTTAATGCATTTGGGACCTGAAGAACAAGGTTCGGTCCCATGATCAGGCTTACTACACTTACCACAAAGGGCGGTAGTGGCCTTGCAGGAAGGCTGAGTGTGCCCAAAGTGCTGGCATTTGAAACAACGCATCGGGTTAGGTATGTACGGACGGACTTTGAGTCTCAAATATCCAGCCCGTACAATAGCTGGGAGAGTGGTCGTTTGAAACGTCACTATGAGTGAAGCAGTTGGTACTAGTTCTCCGGACTTACGAGTCTTTATTCGCTGCACTGCGGTCACATGTTGGTCTGAGAGTGCTTCAAGAATCTCTTCCTCCTCAGCATTTAGCAGATCCCAGTGGCGAATCACACCTCTACTACTGTTAAGTTGACGGTGAGGTTCAACATTAACAGGGAAGTCGCCCAAAGATCTTAGCTTTAAAAGGTTGTTTGTCTGGCGATCTGTGCTGGTCTGGATGAGTAGACTCCCGTTTCGCAGCTTTTTTATTTCTGGTACATCTGAACCAGCGGCGTAGTCTAGCTGTTTCTTGATCAGAAATGGTGACAAGTCCTTTAATGTAGCAGCTCCATGTTTCTTGGTTGTTGCAGATTCATCGTTACTCTCGGTCTTCTGCACTATACTAATCACAAGATAACGTGGCACGTTACTTGTCTTTTCCAATAATTCAAGCGGGCTCGAAGGCCGCGCTCGTTTTGGGGGTTTCCCCCCGTTTGAGTTGTTTTTTGTACCCATATACAAAATTTTATTATTGTGGAGGGTCCATAAATTGTCGCCTCGACATGCCCTCTATGCCGAGGAAGGCCTACCCCCAAAAATGGAGGCTACTCGAGGACCAAACCGAAATCCCCGAGGCCACGTTCGCGACTGCACCTACCCCTGCAGCCAACACTGTCCCATCGGCACGTGCAACTCACACCTTGGGATAGGGGTTTTTTATCGAGGTTGTCTCCTCTAGCAGGACCCTTAGTTATAGGGAGGTCAAAGATATGGAGATGAATGACGTGATGGAATGGTGAAAGCGTGAGATATGGATGTGAAGAATGAGTGAAATGATGAGATGAAAATGACCTCCCTACCTAACTTAATAGGGAGGTCAAAGATATGGAGATGAATGACGTGATGGAATGGTGAAAAACGTGAAGTATGGATGTGAAGAATGGGTGAAATGATGTGATGAAAATGGCCTCCCTACTAAGCCCCCTCGCCCCGTCAAGGCAGTCCTACATGGAGGGGGCCGTAAGAAGGTACGTCAACATAATTTTTTATCAGTGTTTTCAGTTCGGAATCGATTTTCAGAATGGGATCGAGACATTGCGTTTGGAGCGTAGCGATCTCAGACTCTAAACTTTTGTTTAAGGTCTCCTGCAAAGCGATCAAATCGGTCCTCAACTTCTTAACTCGAACGTCCAGCATGAGAATCTCTTCTGCATGGTCTACACGCTTGGTGTTGCCGAAAATGTCGTTAGGCATTTTTGGTTAATGGTTATTTATAATAGAATAGACGATTCGTAATTCTACGAAGAGAGGAACGAGTTTGTCGTAATCTCCTAGGAGTTCCACGTAAAGATAATCTCCTGCAGACACATCGTACGTAATGTTAGAAAGCATCTTGTCGTGCTTTATTCGAAAAATGTTGTTGCCAGTAGAAATTTTGATTTCGCCTGCGTTCTCCGGATTCACGGTGATTTGAAGTTTCCCGTCGATCGGAATTTCATAGAAATGTAAATTGTTATTGAAGACGTAAAACATCTTACCCACATCGTCATTTATTTTTGTCCATATACTATTAAGATGTACAATTAGTAGACCATTGAGTTTAGATAACATGGAAGGTAAGAGGTTATTGGAATTTAGTAATGGAGTGTCCATGTTGCCTTGTTTGCGAAAACCAAAGAGATTCATTGTCCTTGTTAGTTATTTAACACGTTGTGCTTTTTTCCCATTCTTCTTCAAAACATACGGAGGAAAAGGGGAGCCCTCGGGCGATGAAAAATAAGAGTTGAATTTAATGAGCCTCGGTTTGGAGCTTAACAACATAATAACAGGTTGCAACTTTTCATCGCCCGAGGGCCCCTCTTTTCCTCCGTCTGCCATTCTTCTTCAAAAACACAACGGACTTCATGGCTATGGGGGGTTACAGTTAACACACGTCACATTTATCGCTTTTATTGCAGTGGCCCCACTCCCTCGTGTGGATGTGACAATCGAGAACACGTAACTTGTTGTCTCTGCCATCCAATGCGACCTTGGTTACGCGCGTCGTGTACAAATCATGCAATTTACTTGCAATGCGATAATCGGTGCTGAGTTGCCTTTTACCATGAAAAAGGCATTCTTTGTAGTCTTGCATGCTAAATTTGCTGGTACTTATTTTTCCCACCCCCTTCGCCTTCTTGATCTCTTTTTCTTCTGCAATCTTTACACAGTACATTTTGGCACGAAGCCCCGCAAATTCCCTGCTGTACTTCCCGCCAACTTCATCTTTGTATTTTCCAATCGTCATTTTGTTTTCTGTCGAATACAAGTGATGGCCTGATGGTAAGTTGCTAAAATCAAACAGATGCTTCATCTTAGTCAGATCATGTTCGAGGCTTGGTGTTTGGATTAGAAAAATGAAGCTATCCGTGTCAATGTAACATATTTGGATGTTATCTCCATAAAAGGGTTGAAACTGATCGTAGTACGATTGGTACATGTGCAATTTTGATAGTTCAAGGACAGTGGCACCTATGGCAATCGGCTTGTTGAGCATCACTTGCTTCTTGTTCCTCTCGACGAATACTAGATTCTCGTCGAAATTAGTGAAGTTTTTGAAGTAGGGGGATGCGACGATCTTTTCAAATTTCTTTTCGTCCGTGACCAACATTGCATCGATGTAATTACGCACGTTCTCCATCGTCTTGCCGTAGATGGCGTTATTGAACAGTTTGTACAGATCCTTGTCTGCAGGCGATGTCGATTGCGCTCTGCGGCGCGTGTTCTCGGCTATGTACGGTTCGAGCCACCTACTCTGTCGGAACTTCAATCCTCTATGAACTTTCTTCAACTGCAAGCCGTGACTTATGTAAAATTGGAGGAGACGGTAGTGCAGAACGTAATTCCGCTTGTTCTCCATGCTTAGTATTAGTTTTGGCTCCGATCCTCCAGGTGGCTTCTCCTTGGTGGGGGCCAGGGCCAATCCGTGATGTTTCTCGTGAAGCGTTTCGGGATAATCGAGATCCACTTCCAAGAAACAACCCCATTCATTATCTTCCCTCCAGTTGAGAAAATCTTCGCAGGAGAGTTCCTCTTCGGTCATCCACGCGTAGTCGCTGATGGGAAGACACTGGGACATGGAGTGGCCGTACAGGTTGTTGACATCCCAGTAGACAATGTAGGTGTTGGGCTTCGATGCATCGTAACCAGGCGTATGAGGATTGTTTGCCTGAGCATGGCGTCGGGGACATTGGACGATGCCACCGCGTATCGCACTCTCCATGAAAGCATACTGTTCCTTCTCTGCAATAAGTCCCAGTTCCACGTTGGTGTATTTCATCATCGATTCCCAAGTTAATCCCGGCGTGGTGAAGAAATACGCAGGATCCAACTTGTATATCGCGATGCATCTCTTACGAAACGATTCGAAAATATCCATCAGAAGTGTCACGTCCAATTTCAGATAAAGATCGTGATAATCGCGAAAAGTTTGGCAATTGAATGCCGTCCACACACTACGAGCGTGTTCGTAGTCCTCTTCGGAACAGACGTCCTCCGTGAGACAAGAATAAAATGCCTTCCGGGGTGGAAGTTCCGTCTCGTCAAATTTCTCGAAATCGTTGACGTACTCGTAGGGGTAGACGCCCTTGCGACGCAACAGATTCAAATTCTCATCTCTCCCCGAAAAACATTTTTGCTTGGTGGCCACAAGATCTTCGTCGCCAAGTTGAGATGCAAGGCTTGCGAGGCTGGAGGACAGGAAATTGTAAGAGTCCAGGATTCGCACTTCCACACTTCCTCCTTCTTCGAGAGGGATCCACACTCTCACTGTAATATACTTCTCGCTCGTTCTCGGAATGATGCTGATTCGAGAAGTTATGTTGTGGAGCTCTTTGACGAAGAGATGTGTGTCGTACTTCTCCGTGTAATGCAGAAACACGGCAACAAAATGCGACTCCTTAATTTTGAGATTGCACGAATTACAGATGGTGCTCAGAAATAATCCATTCTGGTGGTCATGGTGGACGACCTTGTAATTTTCGGTGGTGAAAGCCTGGTTACACTCCTCGCATCTTGTCGCCGCGTCATGTCCCCGTTGTTGTTCCGTCGTGAGAGCAGGTGGAGAAACGTAAGAGCCTTTCAGGCTGGGTGCAAGTTCTCTCGCGCATTCCGCTATCTTCTTAACAAAATGTTTTGCCGCATCAGGTCCGCAATACAAGATGACATCATTCAATTTTTCTCCGTAGATGGAGAAACTGCAAGGCTCGTGGTGAAAAATTTGGGTCGTGCTTGAGGTAGAGGGATCAGGGTTGCAAGACGTCATAGGAACTTGGAAGCTTTCAAAGTCGGCATAAAGGACAGCGGGATGGTGGAGAAGAGCCTGGTGTTTCTGAAATTTCATCTTGGTTCCGGGTTCCGGCATGACATCTTCGGGTTCTGCATTCACGGAGCCAAAACACTTGTGCTGTTCTCTCATCTTCTTACCCCCGCGAAAAATTCTCAAACACCGATCGCAAATTTCGATCTTATTGTGATTCTTGCTGATCTGTCTTCCTACTAATCCTGAGAAATTCCGTATCAAACTGTAACACCCATCTACAAGCAAGAGTCGAATTATATTATTCTGCCTTCTCGCAGGTCTTAACACACGAATATTGCCGGAATCGTCAACCCCAAAAACAGAAATATCGATATCTTCTCCTTTTTCCTCTCTATAGTTTTTTAAAATTTGATTGATCTTATTCAGGGGCACAGGATAGGAAATTCCTCTCATTATATTCTCGTATCTTCCCTCGTATTCTCTGTAATTGGACAGACGTTGGGGGTTATTATTAGCTGGGTGTAATGCGGCGATGACAGACCATAGGAAACTCTTCTGATCATTACTTTGTATGTTCAACACTGCATTTTGCTTTTTTTTTTGTTTTTTGTTTTTTTTGAGCGCTGCGTAATGGTTTGAAATTGCAGACTCTAAGTTCTAACATGTGGCTACGACCGCAAAGACTCCATCCACTTCCTCTACCTTCAAACTCTTCTTGTTTTTGTGTCAGGTGATCAAATAGCCGTGTCACTATCTCGTCAAGATCCTCGTTATTGTCATCGTGTAAGGCTTCACACCCTACGTAAAAGCTAAAAGTGCTTGACTCGGACGAGACAACTTTCTCATACAGCAGAGTCAAGACGAGATGAATTTTAATTGCAACATTGACGAGGCAATCACGTAATTTATCGACTACCAGAGATTTCACATTGTTGAGGAAGATGCTCGAGTCACACTTTTCATCGCTTCCAGATTTATATGTTATGATGCGTGCACTTTTATTCAAAGCACCGCCTTCATGCTCATCAATGCGAGGTTTTTTTGCCGGCGGGACTACGACATCATGATCCGGTAGACGACATTTTTTCAAATGCCTAGCAATATTAGGTTTAGAAATCAACTTTCCACAGTTGCGACATGCCACTTTCCCGCAAAGACCGGAGGGACCTGGTTGCGGTTCCATTTTTTCTCTCTGTTATTTATATATATATATATACAGAGAAATTTTTTTGGGGGGGGTTGTGGTGGTGGTAGTGGAAAGCACACTGAAACAGAAGAAAAAAAAATTGAAAAAATGCTCGACATTTTTTCCTTCCACATATATATTAGACGCGAACAGTATGTATGTATGTATGTGTGTGTGCACTGTTGTAGGAGGTTAAAAATATGGGACATGTAAGTGTGTGTCAATTTTTTATGGCTCCTCTGAATATGTGTGTGTCAGACGCAAAACAAAAATATTAATATATCATGAAAAAATAAAAACTTACCTTTCAAGAGAGATAGAGAGAAACTTCAAAATAAAATCTTGTAGCTCACTAAAACTTCCACGATGATATATATGTATACTGCCAGATAAACAATTAAGAATACTGAACTGCCACGATTGACGTTCACCTTTCAAGAGAGATAGAGAGACTTCAAAATAAAACTTGTAGCTCACTAAAACTTCCACGATGATATATATGTATACTGCCAGACAAACAAATTAAAAAATACTGAACTGCCACGATTGACGTTCACTATGATAATGACGTACAAAAAAACTAGTAGGTTATATAGGAACTCCTCTCCTTTTTTCTTCTTCTCTCCTTCCTACTCCACGCGACTCTCTTTGGTGAAAACACAATGAGCGCTATAGTCAATGTCCTAGCAAATAAAACCCTTGTTGACTAATTTACTCATGTTATATTTTTTTCAACAAAAGATTTTGTGATGCGCACAATATCCTGTGGGGGACAAATAACAATAAACGGGACGTTGATAGTTCCACCTATGTATGTATTGTCGATCATTTCCCCTCGCCCTCTATTCCACGCCCCGTCAGGGTGTGGTGTGTGAAACAAACGATTCCCAGTATAAAACTCAAAAAGCGGAAGATGCTGCTGTGTTTGCTTCCGCCACATCCCCCTCTGATTCTATTGTTATCGGGGATGTGATGGATTCTTCATTCAGAACCGTGGGAAAGCTGAAAAAAAAATAGAATCTCTTCGGGCGAAAGAGGATGCAAGATGAATGGGTTCGGGGAGGGGTTGCTGTGGATAGTTTGGTCCGTGATGAAAATGTTACATTGGGCGACGAAACACAATTTCTCCACAGGGACAGGAAAAATTCTACCGAGCGTCGCTATCCACGCGAACATTAGAAATTGCCTGAATGCCTTGGGGGCTTGGCATAGGATTATCGATTTTCGTTTTTAGAGAATAATCTATGTAAGATTCTAGCATCGAGAATAAACAACATTGATTAAATTTTTGACAACATTCGCAGTACAAATCTAAACTCGTGATGATTTCGCCGTTACCACGCACCCCTGGCGAGGTTATAGGGGCCAGGTATCCTAAAAAACAACAATTATTATTTTGTTTGTTTGTTTGTGTTACAATACGGAAATAATAAGAGGCATACGCGCGCGTGTGTGTGTGTGGGTACATCGTTCCCTCCCCGAGAGAGAGGTTTACGAAGGTCACGATATATATAAACATTTGGGTCCCGGACTTGGAAAATTACGATAAGGTGCACTCATCTTTCAAAAAATAAGAGGATGAGAGAATAAGAGGATGAGAAGATGAGAGGAGAGGTTTACGAAGATCACGATATATAAACATTTGGCCCCCCGTTGATTCCAGCACTCCAACTTCATCTTTAATATTGACGACAATATTCTAAAAATAGAGAGGATGAGAGAATGAGAGATTGAGAGATTGAGAGAATAAGAGGATGAGAGGAGAGGTTTACGTAGGTCACAATATATAAACATTTGGTCCCGGACTTGGAAAATTACGATAAGGTACACTCATCTTTCAAAAAATAAGAGGATAAGAGGATGAGAGAATGAGAGGAGAGGTTTACGAAGATCACAATATATAAACATTTGGTCCCAGACTTGGAAAATTACGATAAGGTACACTCATCTTTCAAAAAATAAGAGGATGAGAAAATAAGAGGATGGGAGGATGAGAGGAAGATGAGAGAATAAGAAGAGGATAAAAAGAGGATGAGAGAAGAATAAGAAGAATGAGAGAGATGAGAAGGATGAGAGGATGAGAGCTCATCTTTCACTCATCACTGCCTTTTTGCCCCCGTGAAACAACGTCAGCGCACTAAATGAGGCGTGGAACAGGAAGAGAAAGTGAGTTTTTCAACTTTTTGTAGTCGTTTGGTCAAGAAATCAAAGTTGTTTTCAGATGCACAATTTTTATCTACTAATACTTTAGTTCCAAAAACAGTTGTGTTTCAGGGGTGTAAGGGGTGACCTTCCACGTAGTACACCCAAATGTCAACCTCACTTCCACGTTAGTACACCCTGGACTGAAGACTGACGAGGCTCTGGTGACTGGCCCCACGGCCAGTATAATTTTGTTTGTATTGTCCTTTTCTTTTGTCCTTATGTGTGCTGAGAGCCCCTTTACAGCCTCAGCTTTTAACAAGTCAGAACACTTTAAGATTTTTAATGCAACGTTAGAGTTGTTATATGTAATGGTAAGGGGCTGGCCCCCGTATAATGTGACGGGAGCATAATAGCCTAAGTGCTGACGCTCCCAAAATTTTAAATTCAAATTCAAAGGTTGGAGTAGTTGTTGGGGGTGTCGTCCTAGATGGAATTTGCGACACTCTCGGGACCCTTCCTGCGTATGTGGAAGTGGATGTTGCTTTAGTTTATGCATCTGGCGGTGGTTGTGAGGCGGACGTTCTTGGAAGTTGTATGCTGTTATGTGTTGATGGTCTTCCCAAGGTGTTTACGGTGGCAGTGCTTCTGAGTGTCGATGGCTCCTTTCGTTGAAAAATTCTGCAACCTCTATAATTGGCTTATGCTCCCCACAGCAGTTTACACATTTGGCAGGGAGCTTTCTGTCCTTTTTTGGGCATTGCTTCTATTGCCAGTCAGCTGATTTATAAATATAACCAAAATGAACTTATCAAGTCTGGCAATAACAAATAATATTTAGTTCTCAGAATTATGTCTCGTAATTGAACTAGAAGATTTATTAATACTAAATTCACCAAATTAACAGATCCGTAGCTTCAAATTTGGAAATCAACTTCAAGCTGACAAATTAATTCTTAGATACCAAGTGGGCAATTATTAAATGTTATAGTCTTTTAACAATCAATAAGATGAACGAAGATTACATTACAAACTGTTCCGTGTGTCGAGAGCAATGCCTTTACATGAGGCTATCAACCACTCTCCGAACTTGCCTACACAGCTGTGAAACGAGCTTTTCATATGCTTTGCCAAATATGGTCATGTGACCTTGACGAATTTAAAAGCGTAAAAGACACATCATGCTTTGTGAGTTTGTGATGAAATTAACGCTCAATATTAAGTACACCCAAATCACAGCCTTGGGATCTGATTTCACACGTTTTACTCTCAAGACAATCAAACTAACGAGGCTCTGACGACTGGCCCCATGACCAGTATAATTTTGTTTGTATTGTCCTGTTCTTTTGTCCTTATGTGTGCTGAGTGCCCCTTTACAGCCTAAGCTTTTAACGAAAGTTAGATTTTAAGATTTTAGTTCTGCAACGTTAGAGTTGTTATTTGTAATGATAAGGGGCTGGACCCCGTAGAATGTGACGGGTGCGAAATAGCCTTAGTGCTAACGCACCCAAAATTTTAATTTCAAATTTCAAAACCACACAGCTTGCCTACATAGTACAATCATGACACTGCAAAATACCTCATTGAGCATGATACTTCATAAAGCAATTTCTGTCTTTGTTCAGACAAAGTGCCACCTTACACTTTTCACAACATACAAATGATTTTCCATTACAGTCGGATTTTTACAACGTTTTCGTTCATGCAGCAAAAGGGTGAAGTGACAGAGTCGAACCATGATAGGAATAAAAGCTGTTTTGCTTTTCTTCTTTTTATTCATTCAACTTCTTTTCTAACTCGTAGCTAGGTCTTGCACGTTTTCTGGCATGACACTTATTTACCTTACCTTGGAGAAAGTGTCAGCTATGAAGTTACAAATGGCTCTCTTTTTTCTTTGTTGTTTGTTTGTTCTTAACAGCAGCCAACTACTCACTTCGACTGGATCAAATATATATATAGTACATGATTTTGTGGTACCACTTTCTTTATCTAATACTTATCGTGTAATTACCTAAGATCGACACCGCCCATATAGTTATTACACTCGCTCACAGATTAGGAGCGAGGAATCGTTTTATGTTTTCTCCTTTTTGAAGTATCTCTACTTCTGACTTTGTGGGTTAATTCCAGCATATGTAGACAGCGTGTTCCCAATTTTATCATCATAACACGACACAAGAGAAACTTCAACATCATCCATAACTGTCAGTTTCTTCTTCATTGATCCTTGTCGGTCGTTGTTGCTTTAGTTGGAATATTGCAAATTGGGATTCGATTCGGACGTACTGGGGGTGTAAGGGGTGATTTTCCACGTAGTACACCCAACTGTCAACCTCACTTCCACGTTAGTACACCCTGGACTAAAGACTAACGAGGCTCTGGCGACTGGCCCCATGGCCAGTATAATTTTGTTTGTTTTGTCCTGTGTTTTGTCCTTATTTGTGCTGAGTGTTTTTTGCAGCCTCAGCTTTTAACGAAAGTCAGAACATTTTAATATTTTATGATCTTAATTAAGCAACGTTAGAGTTGTTATGTGTAAAGATAAGGGGCTGGACCCCGTATAGTGTGACGGGTGCAAAATGGCCTTAGTGCTGACGCACCCAAAATTTTAAATTCAAATTCAAATTCGGACGTACTGTGCCTAGTGCCAGGACCCCTCTCTTCTTTAGGTACACATGTAAAAATGATCCGGCATAAATTTCAAAATCATAACTAAATACTCAAACACCACTCAAAACAAATACTGTGAAGCTCCATTTATACAACTTTTTAGCCTTGTACTGTTTGTCACTATCTACATTTAGTTTGAATTTTTAATTTCAATATAAAATTTTGGATGCTTCAGCACTTTGGCTATTTTGCACCCGTCACATTATACGGGCTCCAGCCCCATACCATTACAAATAACGACTGTAACGTTGCAGAACTAAAATCTTAAAATGTTATGACTTAGGTTAAAAGCTGAGGCTGTAAATGGGCACTCAGCACACGTAAGGACAAAATTATACTGGTCATAGTGCCAGTCGCGAGAGCCTCGTTCGTCTGCAAAATGCAGTCCAGGGTGTACTGCGTGGAAGTGAGGTTGACATTTGGGCTACATTTAGTTGGGGTATATTGTTCGTCATCAGCCAAAAACTCCACTTTCGGTGAAAGATGTAAACGTTAGCGTAACCCAGTAAAGGTTTCATTTTATGTAATATATCATGTTTATCCTCCCCTGAGGGAACAAATGTTGCATTATCATTTAAATGAATGAATGAATTGCTTTCTGTCCTATCTGTTACATTTCATCACCTCACTCACTGCTGAGTGTCCATGTCTACCACTCCAATTATGTCTTGTGGCAGGAAGTTGAATAATTGACATATAAAATACAGTGCCAAGGAATTGTTCATGATCTGTAGTTACGGAAAATGTTCTTGTAGGCCTGCTTTGTACAGCGTACAAATGAAATTGCTCCACAACGTATTGAAGTATTTCGTCAGTCAAAAAATATTTGAAATATTCTATTGGAGTTGACAGCTGTTGTATTTCCAGTGGGTCTTCAGATCCCAAGAACTTAGTACTTTTTTCCAGACACCTGGATCTCCACTTCACATTCCTCAGTAGTTGTACCAAAAGCTGTCTTCCACCAGAGATTTACATGTTAGTGATAATGATACATCTTCAGCATCTAAGTGTATTGAGACATCAGTCTCGTATCACATTCTGGGGTGTAAGGGGTGCCCCTTCCACGTAGTGCACCCAATTGTCAACCTCACTTCCACGTAGTACACCCTGGACTGCAGACCAACGAGGCTCTGGCGACTGGCCCTATTGCCAGTATAATTTTGTTTGTGTTGTACTGTGTTTTGTCCCTATTTGTGCTGAGTGCTCCTTTACAGCCTCAGCTTTTAACGAAAGTCAGAAGATTTTAATATTTTATGATTTTAGTTCTGCAACGTTAGAATTGTTATGTGTAACGATAAGGGGCTGGACCCCGTATAATGTGACGGGTGCAAAATAACCTTAGTGCTGACGCACCAAAAATTTTAAATTCAAATCGTATCACATTCCGTTCCCTACAATGTGGTGTTGATTCTAGTAGTGCAGTTTAGCCGGTTCAACGCCATCAAGTGGTGAGCTGAAGTGGTGCGCAGTGTTGCCAGCTCCTCACTCGAAAAAATCACCAAGGTTTTTGTTTTTGGGTCTAACCTAACCTAAAGCAAGGAGGTGGCAACCTTGCTTGAGGTATTTTCTCGCAGTGTTGCCAACTCCTCACTCGAAAAAAAATCACCAAGTTTTGTTTTTGGGTCTAACCTAACCTAAAAGCAAGGAGCTGGTAACCTTGCTTGAGGCTTGCCTTACAGTGCATAAAGCAAGGTTGCCAACCCACTGGTACTTTTGCCATAGCCTTTTACAAGAAAAAAAAGAGAAAGGGAAGAGTTAAACAACCGACAGCTTACCCACAGCTTTTTTTGCTCTAACCTAACCTAAAGCAAGGAGCTGGCAACTTTGCTTGTGCAATCAACCCGGTTGACCGCCCCTCAAGTGGAGATCAGTGTTGCCAACTCCTCACTCGAAAAAAAATCACCAAGGTTTTTTGCTCTAACCTAACCTAAAGCAAGGAGCTGGCAACTTTGCTTGTGCAATCAACCCGGTTGACCGCCCTCAAGTAAAAATCAGCGTTGCCAACTCCTCACTCGAAAAAAAAATCACCATGGTTTTTTTTGGTCTAACCTAGCCTAAAGCAAGGAGCTGACAACTTTGCTTGAGGCTTGCCTTACAGCGCATAAAGCAATTTTTGCCAACCTACACACACTAAACAAGGAGAGCCGACAACAAATATGTACTGCCGTAAAAGAGAGAGAGATGGGTGGATGGCAACGCAGTATGTGTGTGCGTGTGCGCGTATAATATGTAGCATTATTAACTAGAGTGTGTTGGCAATTTACTTACAACTAAAAAAAAATAGAGATGCCAACTTTGCTGTAAGATGAAGAGAGAGAGAGAGATTTATGGCTGGCAAGAGTAATGAGCGAATGCGCCATATCGTAATTTTCCAACTCCGTATATCGCGACCTTTGTAAACCTCTCTCGGGGGAACATTGTAACACAAACAAACAAACAAAATAATAATTGTTGTTTTTAGGATACCTGGCCCCTATAACCTCGCCAGGGTGCGTGGTGCCCAACCAAAAAAGTAAAAGGTTTTCTAACGGCTGCGGTTATAGATTACCGCACCTCTGTAGAGTTTCACGTGTTTTTTTTTTTTCTCAAACTATTAAAGCACATATTTGAGGAAAACAACGCCACCCATATATAAATAAACCCCTCAAACTAACACTAATTAGAATTAGCCTACAAAATTTTTCTCGTAAGGCATTTTTTGTAAACACTCTACCACCAACAGATCACATATAAATAAACATACCCCCCAAAAAAAATGCAATCTGAGAAAAGTTGCCCTGTGTGCAAGATAACCATATCAAGCGCACATTTTGCAAGACATTGTCGTACCTGCACACCTGGTAAGCGTGTAACCGCTAAAAAACCATGTCCCAGGTGCGGTATACCTATTACCATTAATAATTTGAAGAGGCATATAACATCATGCAAAGTTGTCGTCGAAGCACCTGTCCCCCAACCGTCGACCAGCTCGACCAAGAGGAAGGCAGAAGCAGTCTCCATCAATGCACCACCTGCCAAACGCGTCAAGCCTGTGGCGAAAGCGAACCAGACTGCTTTCGAGCGGTTGTTAGAGGACTTTGTCATCACTTCGGAGGGCTCATGCGACGTGCGTAGCTTTTTGGAGAACGTGCAAGCCAAAATCATTTCCATCCTCGGCGATGCACTGGCTACGTACTCCACCAAATTCTATGCATCGCTACGTTGCCAGTACAAGAAGCCGTCTGATGAAATTTACAGCTTCTGCCACAACACCAAGGCGAAGACGCTGCATCTGGCGGATATCGACAACCTCGAGGTCATCTACAACCAGTTTACCGATGAGCTGGTGGCGAAACAGGAGGAACATCAAGCTAAAGGCTCGGGGGGTTCGCTGTGTGGCGAGCCTCACGAACTGTGCGTCAAACTTTGCAAGTTCATACCTCTCTCCGCCTCCAGCTACGTCCCCTTACCACCTACCATTGCGGCAAAAAGGGCCGTCCTGAACATTCAGAACAGTGACGCCAAGTGCTTCGTATGGTCGGTGCTTGCAGCATTACACCCTGTCCACTGGAAAAACCATCCACACCGGGTTAACCACTACCTACCCTACGAGCCAGAGCTGGAAGTTGCGATGGCTGGGATCGACTACCCGGTAGAGGTCCCGGATATTCGAAAGTTTGAGGCCCGTACACACAACCCTCGGTTGGCCATCAATGTTTACGGTCTCACTGACGAAAATGCGGTGTACCCCATCAGGGTGAGCGACGTAAATGTTGATGGTACGCAGGAAATTCACCTTCTGCTCATCAAAGACGAGACCAATCACCACTACACCCTCATCCGTTCCCTCTCCCGGTTGGTGTCGAGCCAAACAAGCAAACACGAACACCGCATAGAAGTTTGTCGCAGGTGCTTGTCAACTTTTGACAATCAAAAACAGCAGGATTATCAGCACATCAAAGGTCCCAACATCGCTGCAGAGAAGCTTGCCAGCCACAAGATCTACTGTAATGCCAACGAGCCTGGTGTGGCAGTCTTGCCCAAACCTGGCACCGTGGAGCGTTTCCACATGCACGGTGCCATGGTGGAGCATCCCGCTATCATCATCGCGGATTTCGAGGCCTTCCTCAAACCCCTGTCCACTTGCGATCCAGATCCCGAAGTTTCTTCCACCACCCCGTACCAACTCCACGAGGCTTCGAGTTATGCATACGTTGTGGTGCGACGTGACCAGCACATCGCCCCCGAGCCCTACGTGTACCGTGGTCCCGACGCAGCCAAACACTTCCTCGAGAGGATGGTTGTCGAGGCCAAGGAGATAGGGAAGATACTGTTGACCCCCAAGGCTATACTCCCACTGTCTCCCGACGACCAACGTAGACACGACGAGGCCATCGCTTGCCCTGTCTGCGTCAAGGAGTACACCGCCAACAACCGTAAAGTCCAACACCACGATCACTTTAACGGTAGGTATGTTGGTCCATGGTGCAACGGATGCAACCTCATGGCCCGGGACCCGCGCTTCATCCCTGTGTTTTTTCACAACGGCTCGGGGTACGACTTCCACCACCTGATCAAGCATCTTGGGTACGACGACATGCGAATCAACGTCCTGGCACAGAACGAGGAGCGTTACATTAGCTTGAGCAAGTGGGTGCGAATTTCAGGATCACACTCTACCGTCGAGCTTCGCTTCCTCGACTCCCTGAGGTTCCTCCCGGCCAGCCTCGATGCTCTCGCAGGGAAGCTTAGCGACGAGCAAATGCTCATTACCTCCGCGAACTTTCCGCACTTGGACGCCGGTCTCTTCAGGCGTAAGGGAGTCTATCCCTACGAATACATCACAGACCCTTCCAAGTTCGCAGAGACGTCGCTACCTCCCCAGGCGAAGTTCTACAGTCAGCTGCGAGGCTCGAACATCACCGACGAGGAATATCACCACGCCCAGTCCATGTGGCGCGAGCTGGGCTGTCGAACTCTCGGGGACTACCACGACGCCTACCTCAGACTTGATGTGACGCTCCTCGCCGACGTGTTCCAGACGTTCCGTGCAACTGCGAAGACCATCTACCAGCTGGACCCTGCCTACTTCTACAGTCTCCCCGGACTGGCGTAGTCGGCCATGTTTCTGGTGACGAAGATCAAGCTGGAGCTTCTTTCGAACGTGGACATGATGCTGTTTGTGGAACGCGCCGTGCGGGGTGGAATGGTCCAGGTGTCGCAGCGACACTCGCGCGCCAACAATCACCACATGGCCACCGGCTACGACCCCTCACAACCGTCCAGCTACATCATGTACACGGACGTCAATAACCTCTACGGACACTCCATGATGCAGCCACTCCCTTTTAGAGGCTTCGAGTGGGCTGACCCTTCCAACTTCGACGTCGAAAGCTTCGACGATTCGGAACATGGGTTCTTCGCCGAGGTGGATCTTGAGTTCTCCGAGAAGCTGCAGGATTTGTTCTGCGATCTTCCCCCTGCACCCGAGTTCAAGTGTCCACCCGATTCCAACCAGAAGAAGCTCGTCATGGATTTCGAGCCCAAAGAGCGTTATGTCCTGCACTACCAGAATCTCCGGTGGTTGATGCAGCGAGGGGTCACGGTCTGCGCAGTTCACCGCATCCTCAAGTTCGAGCATTCTCCATGGTTGAAGCCATATATTGAAGTCAACACCAAACACCGCACTGCAGCCACGTCCGAGCTTGATAAGGATTTCTTCAAGCTTATGAACAATGCGGTGTTTGGCAAAACTATGGAGAATGTACGGAATCGCATGGACATAAAATTGGTAACGAGGAAAGCACAATGTCGCAGGCTCGTAGCAAACCCGTTATTCAAATCGAGGACCATTTATAACGAACAGCTTGCTCTGGTGCATATGAGGAAGAGTGAGGTGAGGCTCGACAAGCCAATTTATGTTGGTGCCTCAGTATTAGATCTGAGCAAGCTGCACATGTTTCAAACATATTATGGGATACTACGCCAGCACTATAACGACAATATTAGCCTACTCTACACGGACACGGACAGCTTGGTGTACCACGTTCGCACGGACGATGCGTACGGGGATATAGCCACAGCTCCATCTTTGGTTAACCTCTTCGACACCTCGGGCTATACCCAGCCGAACCAGTACGGCATCCTGCCCCGAAACAAAAAAGTGCCTGGCAAACTCAAAGACGAGAAGGACGGTGATGTAATTCTCGAGTTTGCAGGTCTTCGCGCCAAGGCCTATGCCATCAAAGCCGAGGGCAGCGTTACCAAGAAGGCCAAGGGTGTCGGCAGACAGGTGGTTCGGGAGCATCTCGCATTCGAGGACTTTGTCGATTGCCTCAAGACCAGGTCGTCGGTTCTAAGAGAAGAACAGCGCATCCAGAGCGTCGACCATATCATCACCACAAACAAAGTTAGAAAAATTGCCCTGGATCCCAACGACGATAAGAGGTGCGTCCTCGAGTGTGGTATTCACACATTGCCGTGGGGGCACTATCGCTTAGCAGAAAGCAAAACCTGCAACATATGTCCATCTTCAACAGAAGATTCATAAAAACAAAACAAAACAAAAAAAAAAAAAAAACACTTTGACTGTCATTACAAAAAAAAAAAACTATGACCGTATTCTTAAATAACCAGCATGCCTATGAATTTGTTCGGTTTCAAAAAACAGATCATTATGGAAACCATACCAGATCATGAAGTCTTACCTTCCGTGTTACCTAAACTCAACGGTCTGTTGATCATTCACCTCAACAGCATTTGGACGAAATTGGATGAGGACGTGGGCAAGATGTTTTATGTTTTTAATAACAATTTACATTTCTACGAAATTCCGATCGACGGGAAACTTCAAATCACCGTGAATCCGGAAAACGCAGGCGAAATCAAAATTTCTACCGGCAAGAACATTTTTCGAATTAAGCACGACAAGATGCTTTCTAACATTACGTACGATGTTTCCGCAGGAGATTATCTTTACATGGAACTCCTCGGAGATTACGACAAACTTATTCCTCTCTTCGTAGAATTACGAATCGTCTATCCTATTATAAATAACCGTTAACCAAAAATGCCTAACGACATTTTCGGCAACACCAAGCGTGTGGACCACGCAGAAGAGATTCTCATGTTGGACATTCGAGTTAAGAAGTTGAGGACCGATTTGATCGCTTTGCAGGAAACCTTAAACAAAAGTTTAGAGTCGGAAATCGCTACGCTCCAAACGCAATGTCTCGACCCCATTCTGAAAATCGATTCCGAACTGAAAACGCTCATAAAAAATTATGTCGACGTACCTTCTTACGACAGCGTTCAAAATATACAGTTGAGCGTGGATTCGCTTCAAAATGATTTGGCCAAATTACAGCAATTTCAATCGAAAAATGAAGATTTGGAAAAATTGAAACTCGAAATCGAAGAACGAACTTCCGCAATAGAAAAGAATTTCTCCGAACTTCAAACCGTGGTGAACGATATAGACGCAGAACGCTTGCATGTTGTTGTTTCCAAATTACAAGAAGAATTCACCAGCACGTTGGAAGAAATTAAATCCAAGTTGCAGACTTTGGAAGATACAATGACGAACCTACCATCGTCGGACGAACTGCAGGTCATCGGTAAAAGCGTCGCGAACATAAAAATTCAATTGGAGGCCTATCGAGATTTCGAACACATTCAAACCACCATCGCTACGCTTCAGGCGTCCTTGGAATTGATCAACGAAGAAATTAAAAATATTCACGCTGAAGCGAGAGCGTTGACGAGCATTCAAGACACGTTGAGCACGGTTCAGCAGAAGATCGAATATTTAGAAAATTTGAACGTCGAAACGAATCTCGCTCATTTTCATCACGTACTCGACAACATACAGGGTGACTTGGAATCGTTACGGACGAGCGTGCCTTCGAGCGAAGATTTGGAAAAATTGAAAACGGCGGTGACGGCACTATCCGATTCGGGCGACATCAAAAGTTCATTGAGCGATCTCGAGAGTAAAGTGGCCAATCTCCCCACCTCCAAAGAATTGCACGTTTTGAAAAGAAACATATCTCGAATGCTGAAACGACTGGAAACGGAAACGGCGAACGTGGAACAGATTCGAGACGAAATTAGTTCGCTGGTGTCGACGCTGCCCACTTCGCAGAGCGTAGCCGACCTTCACACGCAGCTTACAGAGATGCGAAGCATCGTGAACGATCTTACCGAGAAGAGCTCGAAATTGAATCAAGTCGAGAACCTTCAGAGCATCGTCGTCAACATCAGAGATCAAGTTGGAGTGCTGGAATCCACGCAGGAATCGACGCAGGCCTCTTTCGGTGCCAAGTTGCAAGAACTCAACGAAAACTACAAGCAGTTGAACGTGGAAGTGAAAATCAAACCGTCGTTTTCTGCCGTAACGGATACCATAGTCGAGCATTTGCTGCCCATCGAAAATAAACTCGGACAAGTTCACAGTAATCTGCTCGGTGTCGACACTAAATTCGCTAAACTGCATTCTCTGCAAGCCATCGAAATCAACAGCGTGCCCAATCAACAGAGAATCTCCACGTTTGTCGAAGGTAACAAACTGTACATGTTGCATCCTTATCATCCGTACTACAAGTTTCTCCTCGATGGCACGATTCAGATAAACGAATTTTCGTACTGGTCTCACGGTAGAAAAGCTAGCGTTCCCACCATGACCTTGATATCGAATCGTGGTGTCCAGAAAGCAGGAAACATTCCTCTGGCACGTTGGAACGAAACGCGCAACATATATGAAATACACGAAGACGAAGATCTCACCGTTTTCGACGTGAGTGCCGGCGATAAGCTGATCATTCAAAACACGAGCGAAGTGCCACCCTCTTTGAATCCCATCACGCTTGTGCTTCTCTTGAAACGTAATCTCTAAGAAAAAAATGTCAAGGCAAGCCATCGTCCAAGAATTGCATAAACCTGCACGCCGTAACTACGAACGTTTGGCCGTGGTAACCAAGGGCATCGACGACCTCTGGCAAAGTGACCTCGTGGAGATGAGTAGCGGCAATTTGAAAAACGTGCATAAATTGAACAAGGGCAACAAGTACCTCCTCACCGTCATAGACACGTTTTCGAAATTCGCATGGGCTCTACCTTTGAAGGCAAAAACAGGAACGTGCGTCACGGAAGCATTCAAGACAATTTTTCGCGAAAGCGGCGGCAGACGACCACGGTTTCTGCAAACGGACAACGGTAAAGAATTTTACAACGCCGTATTCCAAAAGTTTATTCAAAAACACAAGATTCGACATTATTCGAGCTTCAGTCACATCAAAGTTAGCATCGTGGAAAGATTCAATCGAACCTTGAAAACACACATGTGGAAACGATTCACGCTTCGGGGAAATTACAAATGGGTCGACATCCTGCCGGAACTCGTCGACACCTATAATGATACGGTACACAGAACGATAGGCATGAAGCCAGCCGACGTTACCAAGTCCGACGAGCAGCGTTTAATTTCTACCGTTTACTGTCCAAAGTACACACCCACGACAAAAAAAGCTAAATACAAAATTGGAGACCAGGTGAGGATCAGCAAATTCAAACGCACCTTCGAGAAGGGATTCACAAAAAATTGGAGCACGGAACTTTTTACGGTGGTTCGAGTTCTACCCGGAAACCGACACACGTATATAATAAAAGATAGTAGCGGCGAGATTTTGAAAGGAAGATTTTACGAAGAGGAACTCTCTAAAACGAAACACCCCGACACGTACCTCATCGAGAAAGTATTGCGTAGGAAAGGTGACAAACTGTTTGTCAAATGGCTGGGACTTCCAGAAAAGAGTTGGATCGACGCGAACGAAGTGATCTTGTGAGTACGTGGAACGTGGTGAAGCGTCTACCGGATCCGGAAAGTCAAACGAAGAAAAAGAACGGCAAGTTGCTTCCCGACAGCATCCGCTGTCTGATCGTAGGTCCTTCGGGGTGTGGGAAAACGACACTGCTCGTGGACAATTTTCTCCTCGCACCGAATTGGTTAGATTGGAAGAACAGGCACCTGTACGTGTTCTCGAAAAGTTTGGAGCAATCCAAATACCAGCAACTGATGAAACTGTACGATGGTCTGGACATTGCAACGTTCGCCTCGGAAATAAAACCACTCGACGATTGTCGTGAAAATTCAGTCGTCGTGTTCGACGACGCCATCCTGGAAAATCAAAATGAAATTCGCAACTTTTTCACGCAAGGTCGTCACAAAGGAATGGATTGCTTCTACCTAGCTCAAACGTTTTCCAAAATTCCAAAACAGTTAGTACGCGACAACGCTAATTTCATATGTTTGTTTCGTCAAGATCACACCAACCTCAAGCACGCGTACGATGACTACGTAGGCGGAGACATGAACTACAATCAATTTTCGGAACGCTGCTGCTCTACTTGCTGGAACGGTGACGATTTCGGATTCGCGACGATCGACATGACGAGGAAACCCAACGATGGAAAATACAGAAACAAAATCAACGACTTTCTAAACGTTGCAACGTTGTGAGAAACGACGTATATAAATAACGTCATGACGAAACGAAAAATCGAAGACGAAAATCTCAAGCTTCGCGATTACCTCGCGAAACGCTTCAAAGGTTGGAAATCCGAGAATCGCGGATTCTACGAAGAGAAGAAACGTCAGGATCAACCCGTGATCGATGCCATCAGCAGTCTAGGTAAAGAAATTAAAAGTGTCACGGAACAAAATAAAAATTTGATCAATGAACTCGTACCGCTCGCAGCTAAAAGTTACGCCGTACCCACACCCATTTCGAGCATTCCTTCGACGCCGTTCGAACTGAAGGATGCACCGGCACGACGTCGAGCCATAGGCAGCACGTCTTCGGATAAGATCGAGTTGGGACCTTTGGCACGAGACTACCTGAGCACGGGGAAATTCGACAAGGATGAAGTGTTCGGATTGTATCCCAGCATGGAAACCAGCGAAGGCGGCGGTGTGGTGTGGAAGATTGGGAAATCGAAGGTGACCTTCGAAGGCAACGACATTAAAGTCAATTTAGGCGACAAGGATAGTTGGAACAGGTATCCGGGTACGGTTGGACTGTGGGAACTCGTCGCCAAAAAGCAGCCGAAAGATTACACCGACGAAGATTACCAGAGTTACAAGGAAATTCTGATCATGACGGATGCCTTGTACCAGAACAACGACGCCTCGCAGAATAGGGTGAAATCGAGCAGCGGCGAGAAGTACAGGAATCTCATCAAACCGATTTGGAACCAGGTCAAAACAGGCAGCGGCGTCAAACGCTACAACACGTTACCCAAAGAATTCGTTTGGGTGGACGACGTTAGGAAACTCGTGGACCGATTGTTGGTGATAGCCGGCGAAGAGAATGCAGGCAACCGTAATTTCTACAACGAGAAGGTTGGCATCGTGGACATGATCAGCACGAAACTTTCCAACTTCATCGTGAACGACGACAAGGGCATAGGTTACCTGATCAAAATCATCAACACGCTGCCTCCGAAATTCTGGAACGTTGCCGAAGGAAAGGGACTCGTGAACGACATCATCAACAAGTTACCTTTCGAGATGCATTTACCTGGCTACCAGTACTGCGGACCGGGTACCAAACTCGAGAAAAGATTGGAGAGAGGAGACAAGGGTGTGAATCCGTTGGACGCCGCATGCAAAGATCACGACATCGCCTACAACACCACGCAGACGGATCTGGATGCACGTCACGAAGCAGACAGAAAGTTAGAGCACGCAGCTTTCGAAAGATTCGTGAGTAGAGACGCATCGTTGGGTGAACGGGTCGCCGCACTAGGCACCACCATCGCCATGAACACGAAACAAAAATTGGGGTGGGGTATATAAATAACATACAGTAAAAAAAACAACATGGATTGCATAACTAATTTGCCACCCGAGCTACTATCTAAAATATTCAAAAAGGTAGTTAACGGAGATATTAATAAACTTGTAAACATAGCAAGAACAATGCCGGAATTTCGCATCCCTTGTGAAATGGTTCTCAAGGACCTTCTTCGGGAGATCAGCGGCCTGAGGTGCGGTGATCTCAACATTCTGCTTTTGGCTGCAGGGCAAAAATTGGACGATAGGTCGGACGAACTGTACGAGGCGATGCAGGGAAGAAGACAGTATACTGATGATTGGTACAAGTCTATGCAGGAGAGGAAAGATATCACTACGCACATCCTCGCGTTTTCCGAAGCACGAACTTTCTTCCTCTGTTAAAAAATAATAATATATATACGTGTCAAAAAAAAACTTGATATATAAATAACACACATCGTGAAAAAAAAATAATCTTCGGTATATATAAATAACACACATCGTGAAAAACAATTACATTTCTCTCTAACACTTTGAAATTTTTCTTTGATATGACGACCGAAAAAATAAGTGATCTCCAAGCATTAAAACAAATGCTAAATTTGTCAGTCGAGTATGTAAAAATTCAGGAATTGGAAGTCGACAAACCTTACACGATAACTTCCGGTTCAATTGTTTCTACCCAGTATGGTCCCAAGGTACGCCTGTTGCTCAACGCACAATACAGTCTATTTTTACCAGATCGATACGCTAACATGTTATCCGACGAGAAGCTATCTATTTTAATCGAGAACAAAACTCGAATCGTGTACAAGGGGACAAAGGAACTTCTTGGCAAGAAAACGAAGCACGTAATAGAATTTGTGTAACGACTGCGGGGCCGTGAAAAAAAAAATCTCAGAATATTTATATATAAATAACATACCGTAAAAAACTACACAAGAAAAAATCTCAGAATATATATATAAATAACATACCGTGAAAATAACACATAGAGCATCAACATGAAGCCCAAGGGTGTCGTGTACCAGATACCATACTCCAATCTAAAAAATCTAGGTGCTCTCGATGGGTTACTCACCAAGAAACAACGCGAGAAGAAACGTTCTTGCTTGTCGAAAGGACACGGAATGAAATTGCTGCTCAGCACACCTCAATTGAAAAGATTGCAGCGTTCGCGGAAACAGCAAAAGATCGGAGGTTTCATATTCAGCATCCCGGCCATCCTGGCAGCATTGGGGGCCGTTGGAAGTTTGGCCGGCGGAAGTGCCGCCATCGCGAAAACCGTCATCGACTCAAAGAAGAACAAGGCCGAGTTGGAAGAACAGAAACGTCACAACCTGGCCATGGAGAAGAAAGGGAAGGGCGTGATGAAAAAGTTTAAAAAAAAGAAACAGAAGCACTCACCAACCGAGACATTGAATCTCTGATCGAACCGTTACAAATCAAACACTTCAGAGGAGTTTTCATGTCCGACTCGCTACCTTCAAGCGTCAAAAGAAGAGAATGCGGAGTAGTCAACTTGGACGGTCAAGAAAATCCAGGCACGCATTGGATATGTTACCACAAAAATGATGATAAAGCATTCGTTTTCGATTCTTTCGGAGGTGTCCCACCTACAAATTTAATTCATTATCTGAAAACGAACAAAACCTCCATATACTACAACGACGAACGCATTCAAGATTTCGGAGACGTGAACTGCGGTCATCTCTGCCTCTCCGTGCTCGCGTTTCTCTCTAAAATAAATAACCCTACGATCGAAGATTTTCAGAAAGCATTGTGGAACCTCAAACAGCATCACTAGGATGGGCGTGTTCCATCTCACGAACGAATCTTCAATCTTGAAACTCACGCTGCACGACGACATCGTCTATCCTAAATCCGTGGCTCTGCGTGCATTCTACAGCATGTACCTCATACCCAATGTTACGCAGCACAACAACAAAATTAGCGTCGGAAGCGAACACATCGTCGTCACGCCAGGACAATACAATCTTTCCACTTTGCAAGCTCAGTTACCCAAAGGCACATACCTTTCTCAAAATTCGGTCACGCACAGAGTGGAAATCCTATCCGCGACGGAGACCGTGGACCTGGGCACCATGGGAGAACTTTTAGGTTTCGAGAACGACACCAAACTCGAAGCTGGCATCAAGCACGTAGCAACCAACATTCCTAAATTCTTGGCCATAGAGACTCTGAACGTACACTGCAACGTGGCCGAAGGTATGATCACGAAATCTTCGGACGGATTGTTAGGAAGTCATAAGCAGACGGGAATCATAGCCACTTTCAAACCAAGTTCCGAGTTCATGGAACCGATCATCTACACGCCCTCTTCGCCGATCTATTTTCCAGTATGTCGCAACCGCATAGACGACATAGAGTTGGTGGTGACGAACGAGAAAGGAGACGTGGTGGATTTCGCAGGTGCAACAACTACTGCCATCGTGGAGATCAACGTATAATAAATAACCATACATGTAAAATGGAGCAAATCGAAAGTTACGAATTGCAATCTTTCCCTCCCAACCGTCGCACGTTCGCCAATCTCAACGAGGCGAACAGGGAGATCGAATACGATGTGGACGTAGGGGATGGGTTCGTTCATCCTCACAGAGCGGACCTCTACCTTCAATTCGACGTGGTGAAGAAAGAAAGCGGAGACACGTTTCCCGCAGCAGCAAACTTGATACTCGTAGACAACTTCGTGCCTCACCTGTTCTCGCAGGTGGAGGTGAGGAAACACAACACCGTCATCGACAGAATAGATTATCCAGGCATCACGTCGACGGCAGTGGGAACGTTGAAATTATCCAAAACGGATGCAGCATACTATCAGGCGGGAGGATTCGAAGCAGGAACCAAAATATCGACGAAAAGTCACACGGTGCTCTTTCCCATGCGTCTGCTGCCTGGTTTCTTCTCGGACTACAAGGAGATCA
This sequence comes from Lepisma saccharinum, assembly GCF_977018435.1. Taxonomy (NCBI): domain Eukaryota; kingdom Metazoa; phylum Arthropoda; class Insecta; order Zygentoma; family Lepismatidae; genus Lepisma; species Lepisma saccharinum. Next base: position 12,647,489 of record NC_139240.1, read on the forward strand.
TGTGGAAGGGAGGACTGAGGATCACGTTTCGAAGAGCGGCCAACGACAACGACGCACTGATGCGATACGCTACTTTGGTTCCGGACGGCACCACGCCGATAGCCAACACTTTACCCGAAGCGGCCAAGTGCGTCATCCAAAGCATGGAATTGAGAATGCCGGTGGTGGAATACGAAACAAACTACGCCCTCAAGTACAAAGCGGAGATCTTAAAAAGTCCGCAGGTGTTGATTCACTTTCACGGTTACCAGTGCGTGCAGAAGATGGCGTCGGGAAGTCACATGGAATTCGACGTGACGACGCAGTTCAACAACATACAGTTCGACATGCCAGATTTCGTCGTAGTGCTTTTTCAGACCGGGCGCGATAACAACCAGGAGAAAGATTCCAGCAAGTTCGACGACTGCAAGATCAAGAACGTTTATCTGAAGAATGGACGCAACGAAGTGTTCCCGCGCGAGAATTACAACCTCGACGTGACCAAAAACGATTACCTCAAACTTTACGAAGCGTTCTCGGCTTACAAACGCGTGACCGAGGGAAGCGTGGACATGTACTACACGCCCAGCGAGTTCAAAGCACGGAGACCCATGACCGTCATCAACACATCTAAGAGAAAGAAGGTTGTGGTCAACGATCGAACCAACATCAAGGTCGTCTGCGAGTTCCACGATGCCTTGCCCGAGGATACCCTATGCAGCGTCATCCTGATTGCAGAGAAGTCCTTCGCCTACGACGTGAAGAACGAGAGGGTCACAGAGCAGTTTTAACAAGTTTTTTAACATCTTTTCTTGCACAAATAAGAAATTTTTTGGACTAGCACAATCAGTTACAATGGCACAATACGAATTTCACTAGTTCAGATCAGTTACAAATGTCAATTTCGTTAGTTATCAGTTACAATATCTTTTTGCACTATAGCACGAGAGACAATCAGAAAATTTGCACAAAAAAAATTTGTTGTTGTTTTTACACGTGAAAATTAACAATAAAATTTCTTTTTATCGTTTCAGATGCTGTCGAACATCAAAAACACATACACACACACTAGAAAAAAGCATGCAACTTTATTTGTAACACACACATATTCTCCATCTTCATCAAGAAAATATTATAATAAACATAATTATTTTTATCTATATCTCACAATAAAACTCTATATCCAAAAATATCACAACATCAAATAACACTAGAGTCGTTAGTACACGTTGCATGCATTACGGAGGTCCTCTGTAGGGTTTCATGGAAGTTTGGGGGAAAAAAAACACGTGAAACTCTACAGAGGTGCGGTAATCTATAACCGCAGCCGTTAGAAAACCTTTTACTTTTTTGGTTGGGCACCACGCACCCTGGCGAGGTTATAGGGGCCAGGTATCCTAAAAACAACAATTATTATTTTGTTTGTTTGTTTGTGTTACAATGTTCCCCCGAGAGAGGTTTACAAAGGTCGCGATATACGGAGTTGGAAAATTACGATATGGCGCATTCGCTCATTACTCTTGCCAGCCATAAATCTCTCTCTCTCTCTTCATCTTACAGCAAAGTTGGCATCTCTATTTTTTTTTAGTTGTAAGTAAATTGCCAACACACTCTAGTTAATAATGCTACATATTATACGCGCACACGCACACACATACTGCGTTGCCATCCACCCATCTCTCTCTCTTTTACGGCAGTACATATTTGTTGTCGGCTCTCCTTGTTTAGTGTGTGTAGGTTGGCAAAAATTGCTTTATGCGCTGTAAGGCAAGCCTCAAGCAAAGTTGTCAGCTCCTTGCTTTAGGCTAGGTTAGACCAAAAAAAAACCATGGTGATTTTTTTTTCGAGTGAGGAGTTGGCAACGCTGATTTTTACTTGAGGGCGGTCAACCGGGTTGATTGCACAAGCAAAGTTGCCAGCTCCTTGCTTTAGGTTAGGTTAGAGCAAAAAACCTTGGTGATTTTTTTTCGAGTGAGGAGTTGGCAACACTGATCTCCACTTGAGGGGCGGTCAACCGGGTTGATTGCACAAGCAAAGTTGCCAGCTCCTTGCTTTAGGTTAGGTTAGAGCAAAAAAAGCTGTGGGTAAGCTGTCGGTTGTTTAACTCTTCCCTTTCTCTTTTTTTTCTTGTAAAAGGCTATGGCAAAAGTACCAGTGGGTTGGCAACCTTGCTTTATGCACTGTAAGGCAAGCCTCAAGCAAGGTTACCAGCTCCTTGCTTTTAGGTTAGGTTAGACCCAAAAACAAAACTTGGTGATTTTTTTTCGAGTGAGGAGTTGGCAACACTGCGAGAAAATACCTCAAGCAAGGTTGCCACCTCCTTGCTTTAGGTTAGGTTAGACCCAAAAACAAAAACCTTGGTGATTTTTTCGAGTGAGGAGCTGGCAACACTGCGCACCACTTCAGCTCACCACTTGATGGCGTTGAACCGGCTAAACTGCACTACTGATTCTTCATCAGAGTCTGATGCCAAAACTTGGAAACAGTTTTAATTTTCTAATGCAGTGTCGTCATCAGACAAATCTGATAATTCACTTTGACCTTCGTTAGGAAGGCCCTTTGCAGCAATTGACGATTAACCGTGAAGTAGTGCAGGATCCATTACTGAAATATAATGCTAGACGTTCAGTATTGCCGAATTAGATGGCATGGATAAACACAGTGGCGGCGATTAGTGAGGGGGGAGGGGACAATTGCTCATACACTTTTTGCCGGTTTTTCCCTACACTATGATAATCCTTATTTTCGAACCTTATTTATACTGTCATTGCCCCACCAGTTTAGGAACGTAATCGCCGCTACTGGATAAGAATCATTTTACTACGGAAAAAGAACATGTAAATGCATGGCGTGACACACATTGCAGGCACATAGTGACATCCGCTTACATGTTCTCTTTTGAAATAAGTTACAGGAACTGGTGCCACATCTTCAACTTGTTTATATTTCTCATGCACTTGAGAAATTACTGACTGTTCAGCCTTTTCGAAATTCTGCTGGTCTGAAAAATCATGACGCTTAAATCTGAGGTCACGCAGAGTAGCTTCTGAAAATACTTTTTCTTCGATTGACCTGAAGCGCTTATTAAAAGCATCCAGCAATTGACTGCCATGTCTTTCACTACGGTTAGCACTACAGGCTGAATGATAAATCTAGTACACCACTTTTTGAAGGGCTGACCTCGAAGTATAATTTTAGAAGCACTCACTTTTTGTTCACTGCTGACTTCTTGGGAGCAATCTTTGAACACTTTCAATAGTTCGCACACCTGTCTTATCTCAGTAATGTCTTCATTTGTGATATTTTGTAGATCAGGATAGTTTATTGTGATTGTTGACATCACCGAGTTCTTGATTTCTAGAATGCGTTGTAGCATATCGTAAGTAGAGTTCCATCTTGTTACTACATCTTCCGTTTGGGTAAGAACAGCCTCTCCTAATTGCTCCTCCTATGCGTTTAGTTATTACTGGCCAGGGGACGTCTAAATAAGGGAACCACATTCTTGACTTTTGTTTCAAGTTCTTTAATACTTTGTAGGCCATGTTGAACAACGGGGTATAGATTGTGCGCAAAATATGGTATATGTTTCCATTCTGGTAGCAGTAATATTAGCTGTATTGTCACTAAGAACAGTCACGATCTTCACTTCAATATCCCACTTGCGAGTACTCGTTTAAGTTCATCAGCTAAATTTTTAGCACTGTGACTCTCTTCACACTTAAAACATTCCAGGGGAGCAAATTTCAGTTCAATTTAATTTTATGAGCAGTGGAAGTCCAACCGCATCTGCAGCTTCCATGTCGTTTTTCACTTTCTCATTCAACATGGTGTATATTTGGGATAAGAGCACATAGATTAAAATTTTACGAGTTTGTAATGTGTAACCATTATTTTGTTTTGGTACGATTTTTTACAAGGACGGCGCTCAACAATCTGAAAAGGCAAACAATTTTTAGCAATAGCTTCAACTAGCAAGAAGCCAATTCCCTATTTGTTTCAGGAGTGTAAGGAGTAATCCACGTTATCAATTCAATAAATAATCCTCCATGTAGGATTTTTGTTTTACGATATTAGTTATTTTAGTTCTGATAAGGGGCTGGTCCGAGTGTAACGTGACGGGTGCAAAATAGCCTTAGTGCTAACGCATCCAAAATTTTAAATACAAGTTCAAACTGCTCTTGTGAACTGATCAAGTTTTCAATAAAAAATGAAAGCAGTATACTTTCTTGGTATGGTGTTTAAGAGGACCTGCCAAAAAGCATTTAATAAATCTACGGAAGGGAAACATTGACATCCATGGAAACTCATTAACCCTAGCAGGACCAAGGTGTGGCATAAAGTACCACTTTTGAAGTTTTTGTGTTGGTAATCGAAACTGCCTTGAGCAACTGAATTAAAAATCCTGTTTATTGTCAATTCAGATGTGTATTTTCATATTTGCTAAAATTCAAGAGAAAATTTTATCCATTTTAATTTTTAAACTGAAATGTGTTAGAATGTTATAATGTTTTATTCTATTCTTGTTAATAATAAATATGCACATGTACATTTCCAAATAAAAATACTTAACATACATTAAAAATATACAAAATATGACTTACTTACCTTTCCAAATAAAAAAAATACTTAACAAACATTAAAAATATACAAACTATGACTTATATTAAACAAAACATACTAGTAGTGCAAAATAACTAACAAATGTAGCGGAATAGTAAAGTGGCACAAAATGCCACCCTTAGTCTAGCATGTAACAGATCAAACCTTGGTCCTGCTAGGGTTAAGAGTTCATTTATATTCATGGGATGTAATTGCTCAAGCTTGACATGTTTGTTTATATTTAGTTGGTGTAAGCACAGACGAATGCCTCCACCAGGCTTGACTACTACTAGGAGAGGACATAAGTACTGTGATTCAGAATATTCAATAATGTCTAACTTAAACCTCAGCTAGTCGCGTCATGTATTTGCACACAAGTAATCGCGTTACTAATAAAATACCTCAATATAGAAAATACCTTTCTTTGTTTCTATATGAGACAGAAATGAGTTGATTACAGACTGGAATTTCAATTTAAAATTTTGGGAGCGTCAGCACTTAGGATATTTTGCTCCCGTCACATTATACGGGGGCCAGCCCCTTATCATTACAAAGAACAACTCTAACGTTGCACAACAAAAATCCTAAAATCCTCCGACCTCTGTTAAAAGCTGAGGCTGTAAACGGGCACTCAGCACACAGCAGGACAAAAAAACAGGAAAACACACACAAAATTATACTGGCCATAGTGCCAGTCGCCACAACCTCGTTAGCCTACAGTCCAGGGTGTACTACGTGGAAGTGAGGTTGACTTTTGGGCCCCTACGTGGAAGGTACCCCTTACACCCCAACAAGCCCATAATTCAGCCAGCAATACATTCTTGAGGAATGGTGTAGACTGGTCTTTTAGTACAGTACACATTTTGACATATCCCAGAATCCTACATATGAACATTTACACATATGAAAGTAATAGGGATAGTCTAGTTTCAACTTGATGATCTCATTATCTTTAGTCCAGCAAGATGATTTCACAGAGTAAATCTCATTCACAGTAAAGTTTCTCAAACTGTATGGGCACTTTATTCCATATACTCCCTTCCCACAGCATCAGCAAATACAATTCACCATTCCATCTGGTATTGCACCTATGAAGGACAATTTTTGTTTAGGAATAACAGACATTTAGAAATTAGGGTACCAGTTTCATACATCGGAGACACATTAAAATCAGATATTTTGTGTTTCGCATGGTTCGTACTTACCAATTGTGTATTGCGGAACATAGTTCAACGTGCCATAATGCTTTTCCCACGAAAACAATCACCTTTTCTACTAAAATAACGCATTTTTCTAAGTGCTACCGAACGCACATAACGGTGCGATATCGCTTACTTTGCGATCGCTTCTTTTGTTTTCGAATCTCCCTCCATGTAGGACTGCCTTGACGGGGCGAGGGGGCTTAGTAGGGAGGCCATTTTCATCTCATCATTTCACCCATTCTTCACATCCATATCTCACGTTTTTCACCATTCCATCACGTCATTCATCTCCATATATTTGACCTCCCTATAACTAAGGGTCCTGCTAGAGGAGACAACTTCGAAAAAAAAAACCTATCCCAAGGTGTGAGTTGCACGTGCCGATGGGACAGTGTTGGCTGCAGGGGTAGGTGCAGTCGCGAACGTGGCCTCGGGGATTTCGGTTTGGTCCTCGAGTAGCCTCCATTTTGGGGGGTACGCTTTCCTCGGCATAGAGGGCATGTCGAGGCGACAATTTATGGACCCTCCACAATAAATAATTTTTGTATATGGGTACAAAAAACAACTCAAACGAGGGAAACCCCCAAAACGAGCGCGGCCTTCCAGCCCGCTTCAATTAGTGGAAAAGACAAGTAACGTGCCACGTTATCTTGTGATTAGTATTGTGCAGAAGACCGAGAGTACCGATGCATCTGCAACAACCAAGAAACATGGAGCTGCTACTTGGTGCGAAGGAGTTTTGTAGTTAGGTTAGGCAAGTCAGGTTCACGGCTCTTAGTATTTATATAACGTCTCTAAACAATTTTGTGATTAGGTTAGGAGGCCAAGTTTATGATTCTTAGCATTACATAATTTCCCCAACTGCTTTCAACCTCTCCCTCATCATGTTTGTGCTGATGTCAAGCATGACACACTTTCGAGCCTTGTGTTGGCAATAATCTGATGTATGTCTTGTAGATGGGAAATGGGTATAATTTACATAAGGTACCTTTTACATCTTATTTTAGTCATTAATTGGTATTTGCAGAACTGAACACAATGATAAATACTTTCAGGAAACTTCAAATTTACTTTCACAATCATTTCCACTATTCCGTGGTACTTTCTTTTTCTTCTATGAACAAAAAATGCCTTGATAATGGGAAGTATGGATGGTTGCTTGCATAAAGTACTTTTTGCATCTTTTTCTTTTCTGATAAATTGCATTTTTAGGAACTCCAAACAGTGTTAATAACTTTCACCAAGGTTACGATTTAGTGTAACAATCACATCTAGAATTCTGCATTACTTGGCTATTCTCCCATGAAACTGGAAAAAAATCAGTAAACATTCTAAACCATTACTTTTTGTTTAGTGTTGTAGTGAGGGAGAGTGTGTGTATGTGTGTGTGTGTGGTAGAGTGAGTGAGTCAGAATAACATGAGTTTTGATTGATCATAATTTTAGCACCAATGCTGTGTACTTTGTGAATTACTGTAAAAAATATTTTTCTGTTGTAAACATCCTAAACTGTTACATTTCTTTAGTAGTGCAGAGAGAGAGAGAGAGAGTGAGAGTGTGTGTGTGTGTGTGTGTGAGTGAGAATAAAATAAGTTTTGGTTGATCATAATTTTAGCACCCATTCTGTGTACTTTGTCAATTACTGTAAAAAATATTTTTGTGTTGGGAATTTAAGCATATTAAAATATTATGTTTTAAATAATGTTTTTTTTAAATCTTAACCTGCATTATCTGTTTTTTTATTTTAAAATTTATAAAAGTATGTATAAGAAATAATTACCTTATATTGTAATGGCAATTGTCTGATGCTGGGATAAAATTTTAAATTGTCTTTTACATCTCATATTTGGAAATATCACTTAAGCAATGAATTCAATTGATCAATTTCTACTTAGTTGCGTTTTTGAGACACACTTCACTTAATTTATATTTAGTACTTGTGGCAATCTGCAAGCAAGCTCTGTATGTAACCACCACATGACATTGGGTTGAGCTTTTGCTTAAGAAATTTATCAGTATTCATAGCATGGGTGTTTTACTATAAATTTTTTCTGACAACTATTCGGAACATGGGAACGAAACTGTTTATCAGTCAAAATTATTTCCAAGACATGTCCTACGTCTGGGAGGAGTTTGGAAAAAGTAAACAAATGTTCTATATTTTGAACGTTACATAATTTGAATTTAGAAAGTATGTGTTTCAGTTAAAGAAATAGAAATTGTGCAGGTTACAAGTCTAAGGCCTGCACACCAAACTTGATAGTGAAATTTATGTTGTGCTACAATAAGACAAAAGCTATAATCATTCTGTTAATGACTGATTTGTATTTTTTGTGTGTGTGGTTTGGGGTTTATACTGATGGAAGTCATCATACAAGGTGTTTCTCATAATAGTGCTTTGCAGGAAATTGCTAATTTTGATGAATAGAACCATGGTACACACATGATGGTCTTCCCTCCGCCGCATCCTTCTGCAACATGCATTCAATGCTCCCTTCAAGCAGAAACTATTTTGTTTCTATGCAAATGGCAAGAGGTCTCCCACAGATGTAAAGATGTTTCAATCGTGGGTGTATTCTCAGTTCAAAAGCAAAGAATAGCATTATGTATAGTGCAGGGGTCGACAAACCATCTATCATGAGCTATCTATGGCTCGTGAGGAGTTAGATACAATAAGCCATAGATAAGCACATCAATATTGAAGGAAAGCTTGGCAATGTTTCATCTTCATGCTGATTTGTAATTGCACTTCCACCCACATTTTGCCGAGTTGCCATTTTTTTTATCGTGGTTCTCCTGTGCAGGAAACGTTTCACACCACAAATAAAGTGTGGATGTGTTTCACGTTAATTTTCCATGAATGAAAATTGAAACAGAGTACAGGTTGTTTGCTTTATATCTGACCATCGTTGACGGGTACTCACCTTAAAGAGATACCATGCCGCCACCACTGATCATGTTCTATTGGACCCCCTGCATTGTGGACTGTCACCCGGCACAGTTTCCATTGCAGCAAGCTCCGGTGAAGAACAGGCAAGCTTTCCATAGACCATCCAGGGTGGTGATGTTGAAGACGTTTCAACAGTCCAAATGCGCAAAAATCCATTGGACTGGCATCTGGGCTTTTCACAGGAATGTCTTCAAGCGGAATAACACGAATTCCTAATTCCTCTGCCATTTCCTGATAAAAACTTAGTGATGTTCTGGCGGTATGACTCGAAGCCTTGTCCATATGGATCATTACCTGGTTCGCGTCCATTCCATACAATTGTGGGATGTCTCTCCAATAGATGGGTGTCAGAACGGAGTCTTGGAAGTATCTGGCATTGACCTTCGAGTTTTTGTCCACCTTGCGTATCAACAACTTACCCTCATATCCGAATCCCGTCACAACCATAAAGCCACAAGGGAACCTTTCCCTGCACTGACGAAGAAAGTTTGCTGCGCCCCTTGCTGTCAATGTCACAGTATGTGATCGCCCGAATGTGACCACCAGCAGTGAGATGGTGGTTTTCGTGGGTGAATGAGCCTGTTGTGTGTAACGGGCCAAAATAGCTTTCACAGTAGTCACCCCTAGTGTTAACCCATTCTCCTGACACTGTTTCACAATGCGTACGTACGAAAACTTCGCATGCAAAAGGGCCATTACGTAACCCTCCCAATACCAGTTGATTTTTGGCGCCATTTGATAACATTCACTACCAACCCTCATGCACCTACACGGTCAGACACAACACTGCTCCCGCCAGCAGACCCATAGTTCAAGCATGATACGCCAGGTGGCAGCACCGAATCGAAAATGGTCAGATATAAAGCGAACAACCTCTGTATATTGTCTTCATTCAGAATGGAAGGAGCATTGTTTCTTTACAGAGATTAAGAGTAGTTTTGTTATTTTATTATTAGTGCTCAAAGTGGAAATTTCTATTTTGGTGAATACTTTGTCGAGTTTGGGATTGATGGGAAGTGCTTGTATGGGTCAACATGGAGAGAATGAAGGAAGTTCAGGGATGCCTACACAAATAACCCTAACTGGCAAGTTTCACCTAACTTTTACTTTACTTAGTTAACGTCGTCCTCCCAGCACAAGCTCTGTATATTGTGCACTTTGTTCACAAATTGAGGAGACTTCTCCCGCACAATGAGAAAATAAAATGGTAGGCTTCTGAAAAATCAGTTACTTCGACTCCTTCACAATGAGGTGCAGCAGTTGAATGTTTTGGTTCAGGTTGTACTTCAAATAAAGGTGCTGTTCAGCTTGACTTGCTTGTGTGAAGTTTCTCTTTTTTTCTAACATGAGGGTGATTAAAAGATGTTCAGAAACACATTGAAGTTGCACCTCTGGACACCTGCATTCCCAGTGACAACCTGTTCACCCAATGTAAAAAAAAGTTGTGAATGAAAGTGTCATCCTTCTCATCGAAATGGTAAAAAGTGAGGTGGTAATAATTAGGCAGCAATTTTTTTTTTTTGAAGTATGTACTTCGCTAAAACTTTATGAAATGACTGTCCATGTAATTTGTATGGACATTGATATTAATAATTTAATTTCACAACTCTTTTATAAATCAAGAAATAATCATAAAGAAAATCCATCTTCCCTTGGTACCTTGCTATGCATTTTCAAATCTGGGATATAGATCGATGGCACTGGGAGTTTTAAGACCACTAATATAATGTAATCACAGATTTCAAACGTTAAGATGAAGAGAAAAATTGGACAAATGCCACTTCATAGCAGAAACCCAAAACCTGAATGAGTAATATCTTTCCAGCTACGTTTCGAAATTCAAATTCCAGCCTCATTTTCAAATTCAAATGAAGCAGTATGGTGATCTTGAGTTGCTGTTTCAAGTCCACTTTATGCACAGTAAGGCTAATTGGGACTCGACCTACAGTTTAAAGTGGAATCCGAACCACTTGTGCCTCCACAGAGTATCAAACCTGGGGCCCCTTGATTACAAGGCAACGATGCCAGTATGGTGATCTATTCCATGCCTTGAACACTAATTACAAGTTTTGGAATTTTGTGTTTAAGAAATCATTCAAAAATCATTATTTTTTTAAAACTGAAGATGTGTCATTTTTACGTTATACTGGTAATGTGTGTTATTTATTGCAAATAGTTTGTGTCCTACATTTTGGAACAACATGACCTAGTTTTCCCTGATAGTGATCAGGTAACACTAGGCATTATGAAAATAACTAAAGTACATTGCGTTTCACAGTGGTTGTGCCAAATTAAAGTTTCTAAATATGTGACCAATTCATTATCAGTAATGAGCTGGCACAGGATTTTTACACAGCTATATATAGATGTGTAGATTATGTACACAAATTGGTGACAAGTTTGACCTTAACAAACATCATAGAAATAATTATCCTGTACATTTCAATTGTTGCAGAAGTCTAAGAAATGCCTTGCATTATTCTTTACAATTATAAAAACACCAGTGGATGCACATGGTGGTTCGGATCTCACTTTAAACTAAGTCCAGTCCCGATTGTACATAAAGTGGACTTGAAACAAAAAATCAATCAATTACAAACACATTTCAACTGTCGCAAAAACAACATTGCCCAATTCTCATGGTTATTTTTAGTTTACCCTTCCCAACAATGAATGCTTGGAAGAGAAAGAACAAAATTTTGTGTTGTTAATTGAATTCTCTGCAGTCTGATATGAACAAACATGATTAAAAAAAACACTTTTCCTTCAAACAATTAAGGTTGGTTGCTAAATATTTGGTTGGGATAGGAATCGTTGATTCTACAAAACATTTTCCTACCAAGTGATTGTAATTTCAGACACACACAATGCAGAAAACATTGAGAATAAGGAACTTTTAAACATGGTCAATTGAAATTTCCTGATTGTTTTGGGACCTAAAAAGACTGTAAATAACTTCTGAAAGCCAGGTTCGATACAATTGTTCCCAATCCAGACTTTTTGAGACTCTCACACCTGTACAAAACAGCACACTAAGTTAGTTAGTTTACACTACCAATATAGGCTATGTACACAATAAGTAAATATAATCTCTGTGTAGACAGACTTTAGTCTACAACACATCACTGGAGATAGTATATACAATATTAACATTACCTTTTTTTTACCTTTTATATTAGAATCGGTGTCAGAAAGCCCATTCAACGAGACCTTAGGTTTTATTGTCACGGGGTGTATATATCAGCCTGACCCCTTGCTATCCATATTTCCATCTGTGCTCAAGGCAAACTTAATTGAAATTTCCATTGACAAGAATTTTTTTTTAATTTCGGTGAAAAGGAGCAACAACCAATGTGTGAAAACTAGTTTGACATCATGACATGAAATTATGCATTTGTTGTCAGAGGCATCACACTTACATTGACCCCCCTCCATGTAGGACTGCCTTGACGGGGCGAGGGGGCTTAGTAGGGAGGCCAATTTCATCTAATCATTTCACCCATTCTTCACATCCATATCTCACGTTTTCACCACCTCATCACGTCATTCATCTCCATATCTTTGACCTCCCTCTAAGACACTAAGATAGGGAGGTCATTTTCATCTCATCATTTCACTCATTCTTCACATCCATATCTCACGTTTTCACCATTTCATCACGTCATTCATCTCCATACCTTTGATTTGATTTGAAGTTAAAATTTTGGGAGCGTCAGCACTTAGGCTATTTTGCTCCCGTCACATTATGCGGGGGCCAGCCCCTTATCATTACAAATAACAACTCGAACGTTGCATAACTAAAAATCTTAAAATGTTCTGACTTCTGTTAAAATCTGAGGCTGTAAATGGGCACCCAGCACACACAAGGACAAAAAACAGGACAACACACACACAATTATACTGGCCATAGTGCCAGTCGCCAGAGCCTCGTTAGTCTGCAGTCCAGGGTGTACTGACGTGGAAGTGAGGTTGACATTTGGGTGTACTACGTGGAAGTACACCCCTTACACCCTATCTCCATACCTTTGACCTCCCTATAACTAAGGGTCCTGCTAGAGGAGACAACCTCGATAAAAAAACCCTATCCCAAGGTGTGAGTTGCACGTGCCGATGGGACAGTGTTGGCTGCAGGGGTAGGTGCAGTCGCGAACGTGGCCTCGGGGATTTCGGTTTGGTCCTCGAGTAGCCTCCATTTTTGGGGGTAGGCCTTCCTCGGCATAGAGGGCATGTCGAGGCGACATTTTATGGACCCTCCACTTAAAATATTCTTTGTATATGGGTACAAAAAACAACTCAAACGGGGGGAAACCCCCAAAACGAGTGCGGCCTTCGAGCTCGCTTCAGGTAATGGAAAAGACAAGTAACGTGCCACGTTATCTTGTAATTAGTATAGTGCAGAAGACCGATAGTAACGATGAATCTGCAAGAACCAAGAAACATCCAGCAGCTACATTAAAGGACTTGTCACCATTTCTGATCAAGAAGCAGCTAGACTACGCCGCTGGTTCAGATGTACCAGAAATAAAAAGCTCCGAAACGGGAGTCTACTGATCCAGACCAGCACAGATCGCCAGACAAACAACCTTTTAAAGCTAAGATCTTTGGGCGACTTCCCTGTTAATGTTGAACCTCACCGTCAACTTAACAGTAGTAGAGGTGTGATTCGCCACTGGGATCTGCTAAATGCTGAGGAGGAAGAGATTCTTGAAGCACTCTCAGACCAACATGTCACCGCAGTGCAGCGAATAAAGACGCGTAAGTCCAGAGAACTAGTACCAACTGCTTCACTCATAGTGACGTTTCAAACGACCACTCTCCCAGATATTGTACGGGCAGGATATTTGAGACTCAAAGTCCGTCCGTACATCCCTAACCCGATGCGGTGTTTCAAATGCCAGCACTTTGGGCACACTCAGCCTTCCTGCAAGGCCACTACCGCCCTTTGTGGTAAGTGTAGTAAGCCTGATCATGGGACCGAACCTTGTTCTTCAGGTCCCAAATGCATTAACTACCAAGGCGAGCACCCAGTCTGGCATCGTGACTGCCCCTCTTTCCAACAAGAGAAGAAAATCAGAGAGTTGGTCGTCACAGAGAAAATCTCTGCTGGTGAAGCAAAACAACGTCTCCGTGACAGCATACGCACCACTTTACCTGTGCCATTCGCTACAGTTGCTGCAGCTGCTCTTAGCCGTCGCAGTGTAGGTGTACAAACCAGCGACGTGTCCACTCAAACAACAACGCTTCCTGTAGTAGCTCGTCTTGCTTCGAGGAAATCAGCAACCACTCCTCGCTCCACGGAGAAAAAGTTCAAGCAGGTACATAGTAAAGAATACTTCCTCAAGACCAGTAGCTCTCCAGTCAGGGTGGCAGCCACCACCCTGAAACTTAAGGCGCAGCTGAAAGCTGCCCGGCGGGCGCTCAAAGCACCCGCCCCCACTCCCCCTTCTTCATCCCCTTCGCCCTCTGTGTCCTTACCTGAGGACATGATACAAGACGAAGCCGCGGATGAAGAATTTATCAAGGTGACAGGGCCTAGAAACAGAGTACGCCTCAAAAGGTAACTATAATACCTCCCGCTATGGCTTATTGTCTCCAATGGAACCTTAACGGTTTCCGTATGCATCTCGAGGAACTGTAAATCTTAATATCTGAATTTGACCCGGCCATCATATGTCTCCAAGAGACACATTTTCGTCCAAATGAATCAGTGATTCTCAACGGATACACACTTTCCCGCACCGACAAGCTTCCTGAGGGTCGTCGTGCACACGGTGGTGTTGCAATCGGTGTTCGAGATAACATCCACTCAACGCCAATCTTTCTCATCACCCCCCTCCAAGCGGTCGCTGTGCGGGTCCATCTACCACAGCCAATATCTGTGTGCTGTGTCTACATCACAAGGGAGGAGCGATTCTCTCTTGACGACCTCCTTTCTATTTTCGACCAACTTCCGTCTCCTGTAGTTCTTTTGGGCGATTTTAATTCCTACAATCGTTTGTGGGGCTCCGTTCGTACAGCCCCGGGGTCAAATTATAGATCAATTCCGTGAGGCATCAGCTTTAACGTTGCTGAATGATGGGACTCCCACATATTTCAGTCCTTCCTCAGGCACACACTCTGCGTTGGACTTGTCCTTCTGCAGTCCCAGCCTTGCTCCTACCACATCTTGGAGCGTTCACCCTGATCTCTGTGGGAGTGATCACTTCCCTCTCATTCTTACCTTCGAACATCTTCAGCACTCACGTGAACAACACCCTCACTGGCATCTCAGTCGGGCCGACTGGGATGCCTTCGAGCGTGCAGTGGACCTTGAAATCGATCTTGCGTCGACTCTACCACCAATCGACGCCTTAGATGTCTTTGTGTCACGAGTGCATGATGCTGCACGCGCCTCCATTCCACATCCCTGTGGACCTGCGAGGCGACGACCAGTCCCATGGTGGACTGCGGAGATCAGTGCAGCCATCAAGGACCGCAATCATGCTCTCGATCGATTTAATAGAAACCACACTGCCGCAAACCTAGAGCAGTTCCGCATTAAGCGTGCCCGTGCCCGTCGGCTCATTCGAGCCAGTAAGAAGGCGTGCTGGGTCCAATACGTGTCTTCCCTGACGAAGCAGGCTTCGTCGAAAGCCGTTTGGACCAAAGTACGTCGCATCCAGGGGGGTGCATCTACTCCTCTGAGCGCTCTGGAGCACGACGGGACGTTGCACACCGGTTCTTGAGACATAGCTAATATCTTGGCCACGCAGTTTTCTGATGCGTCTAGCTCTGAAAATTATGAACCACGTTTCCGCCGTGAGAAGGACCGTCAAGAACGACGCCCTCTAGTTTTTCGAAGTCATAACAACGAGCCATACAACTCTCGATTCACTGAACGGGAGTTCGATCAGGCGCTTCGAGATTCAAAGAATACAGCTCCTGGAGTGGACAAGATCCACTATGAGATGCTTCGTCATCTGCCCATTGGAGCAAGAAATTTCCTTCTGGCGGTATTCAACAGCCTTTGGTTGGAGGACTCTTTCCCCACTTCCTGGAAAGAAGCTATTATTGTTCCCATCCTGAAACCAGGTAAACAACGCACCGCAGCCTCGAGTTACAGGCCTATTGCCTTAACCAGCTGTGTGTGCAAGTTGATGGAACGCATGATCAACAAGCGTCTCACCTGGTTTTTGGATGAAAACTCATTGATAAGTAATTTTCAATGTGGTTTTCGCTCCAACCGTTCCACACTGGACCATCTGGTTCAGCTGGAAACACACATTCAGGATGCATTTCTCAACAAGGAACATTTAGTTGCAGTTTTCTTGACCTCCAAAAGGCATATGACACAACGTGGCGCTTTGGCATCATAAAACAGCTCCATTCTTGGGGCGTGCGTGGCCATATGGCGTACTTTATTAAAAACTTTTTATCCGATCGTTTTTTCCGCGTACGTGTTGGGAACTCCTTTTCGGATCTTCACGAACAAGAGAACGGTGTTCCGCAGGGAAGCGTATTAAGTGTGACCCTGTTTGCCATAGCAGTGAACAGCGTTATGGCAAGCATTGTTGCCCCTGTACAGGGTCTACTGTATGTAGACGACCTCACGATCTTTTGTCGCTCACGGAATCTCGCGTCAGCTTCTCGTCAACTCCAACTGACGATAAACCGTTTGGTTGAGTGGTCCTCCCAAACAGGTTTCACCTTCTCATCCGAGAAATCCGTGTGTGTGTTCACTTTTGTCGTCAGCGTACATGTCATTTCGATCCTGACCTGTACATGGGGAAATCTCCCCTGTGCTTCGTGAATGAGGTCCGCTTCCTGGGCCTCATTTTCGATAAGAAATTAACATGGCTCCCTCACCTTCGCCAGTTAAAATTCTCTTGTCTTCGAGTTCTCAACCTTCTACGCGTTTTATCTCATACTTCTTGGGGTGCTGATAGGACGGTATTGCTTCGCCTATACCGTGCACTCATCAGGTCGAAGCTAGATTATGGATGTGTTGTGTATTCTTCTGCCCGCCCATCTAGACTTCGCATCCTAGACACCGTCCACCATGCTGGTATACGTGTGTGCACTGTTGCGTTTCGGACCAGTCCAGTCGCCAGTTTGTATGTAGAGGCATCTGAGCCGTCGCTGTCTCTGCGAAGACAGCGGCTGGTAGTTAACTACTTCCTCCATCTTCGCTCGATGCCTTCACATCCTTCATTCCACACCATCTCAGACGAGGGTAGGCTGGCAAGGTATCGGCTCCACCCTAGTGTCACTAGACCATTTGGTGTTCGCGCAGACGAGATCCTGTCAGCACTTGGTGTTGACAGTGATCTTCCTGGCGTCTCTCCACTCATTCCGCCTCTTCCTACCTGGGAGTTTCCTGCACCTTCTATCGATTTTTCCCTGACTGCCCTTCCAAAGGCAGAAACACCAATGGTTGTATACCAGCAACGGTTTTTAGAGCTTCGTGCGAGGCACCCCAATTTTAATGTGTTTTACACGGATGGGTCCAAGACAGTCGAATCAGTTGGTTGCGCTTTCGTCCTAGACTCTCAACGTTCCAGTTTCTCGCTACATCCTGCCTGTTCCATCTTTACGGCAGAGTTGTACGCCATTTTAAAGGCACTGGACTTTGCAGACGTCAATGGGCTGAAGAAAGTCCTTGTGTGCTGCGATTCGACCAGCGTGTTGCAGTCTCTGGATTCGCCGTATTCCCGGCATCCGGTAGCGCAACGCATATTCAGACGGCTTGTGTCCTTATCTGCCAGTGCGGATGTACACTTCTGTTGGGTCTCTAGCCACGTGGGCATCCAGGGGAACGAAGCAGCTGATGCTGCCGCCAAGTCTGCTGATGCAGATGGCGACGTTCTCGTCCACCTTTTGCCAGCTAGCGACCTGCAGAACGTGTTCCGTTGTCGCCTTCTTGCCACTTGGCAGGCCGAGTGGGATACGGAAACGGGGAACAAGCTTCACGCTGTTTGGCCCACCATAGGTGCTTGGCGTTCCTCGTCTCGTCCCTCTCGGCGAGAAGAAGTTATTCTTACCCGCATGCGTATAGGACACAGCCGTCTCACGCATGGTCACCTACTTCAAGGGCTGGACCCTCCGTTGTGTCGTGCTTGTAATGTTGTATTAAGCATTCGACACATTCTCGTTGAATGTGTCGATCTTGCTTACCTCCGGCAGACTTTTAACCTTTCCGGCTGTTTGTCATCCCTCTTGGGTGATGACAGCAGTATTTTATCACGTGTTTTTAGTTTTTTGCGAAGAGCTGGACTCTTCCACCGTCTGTAAGGAGGTTTTTAGTTTGTTCTGACTTTTTAATGTGTCGTGTTTGTCTCGTGCAGGTCTCTTTACAACCTTGCACTTTTAGTTCTTTCCCAAGGGGCTATCTACACCCCCTTTTTTAAATCTCAGTCAGAATTTTAGATAAGGGGACATTTCCCCGTATATACAGAAGGGTGCGAAATGGCCTTAAGTGCCGACGCACCCATAAATTTTAACTCAATCAATCAATCAATCAAACTTACATTGACTAAACAAATAAATGGGAAAACAAGACATTGTGTAGTTCAAGGAACCACATTGGCTTCTCCAGGGCTGAATACATTGTATGCAGGTGCTCAGAAAATCTCATGCAACTCCCAGTGTGAGAATCCATAGATAGAATGCACTGCCAGCTTCATATGCATTATTTCTTACATACCAAAGCCTCATGTTATACCTGGTCCTTTTTTTCAACAATGTTTTTTCATGTTGGGACATGTCATACAATCTGAGCTAGTTAACCATACTCTACTTCGCCACGATTTCTGATTTTGTTAACATCAGTGGTATGTGAACAAGAGAAACACCAAACAAAAGATTACATTTGATTAGAAAATACTACAGTCTAATAATGAAGTAATGAGTGAAAAGACCACACACAACAGAGGTGAAGTCTCGAGGTGCAAGTGTTTCACCTATGGCACAAACTGTTACATTGAGAGATTAAGTAGCCATGGTTGAGGCTGGTTCCTGTTAGCACACGGAATTCAAGTGGGCAGGCGGGAGATTGAACATTGTTTACAATGGTGTATTTTGCAGTATTCGGTTGCTTGCAGGAACTTCCATTTATCCTCAAATTTTCTGAGGAAGAACAGGTGTTCTTTACGACATGGAAAACGATAATTGTTGATCCGAAGATTGGCGAAAATAAATTGTGCCAACAGTAATGAACAAAGCAAGCATTGCAGTGTATGGAGTGAACATTTCCTCTCACCTTTCTCTGCGACTTTTAGTACAAATAGATCGAATTTGTGTGTTCAATCATGCTTGCAAATTGTTTTTGTTTTTTTTGTAGAAAGGTGCTGATACTTCTGATCACTTTGATGATAAAAAAATAACATTCAAAGTTAAATTCATCTTGTTAATTGCACGTTTATATTTGATTATTTATATTTCGTTCATTAACACAAACTATTATTACATGTTATCCGATCCATGAAAAAGTTTGCGGTAGTACACTTTGCGTACTGTCAAAAAAAAAAAGCACTGGTTGGTTAAAACATATTAATGATATATCAAAGTATCCCAAATTGATTGACTGATTTGGTTTATTTTACTTCACTTTTCTGCTACTTTTGGCTAATCGTGAAGACATGGCCGAGTACGATATGATGAAATTGATTAAGGGACAACCACAAAGAACACTCATGCTCAGGCCAGAATTCAAACCCCTGGCATCCTAGCATGCTGTGGGGGTTAAGTAAACAAACACATGTGAACTAGAGTTGGCAAAAGGTTTAGGTCCTTTTTAATTCCGTTATCGTTCAGTTCATATGGATATACACCGCAAGACTTCACTTTTTTATCCATACCTTTTTCTGTCAATCGTGCAAAGAGCTTGAACACAGATGACACAAACAGTGTCGTTTTTTATACAATGTTACCAACATTTTACACTACTAACAACAAGATACACAGGTGGTGCAGGTGTAACGAATGCTCGTGGTGGCTATTCTTTGCAGATAACAAAGAACTTGACCACAAACATGGTGGTGGTGCGAATCCTGATGCAACATGAAACCCACCTATTGGTTCAACCATAAAGTTATACAAACTGTACAATCATAATTTCAACTCCTTTGCACTTGATTAGTTGTCAAGTATTTATACATATCCACCAATAAAACACAATATGAAAGTTCAGAACATATTTAATATACTTATTATTTGAACCTGTATACATGTATATCTTTCTTTTTCCCATAGTTTTAACTAGTTGCTGGTCTGTGCTGCTCCAACTTTGCCTGCAAAATTTTCATCTTCAGGTGATGTTCTCTTCGAAAAGCTTTTTGCCTCTCGATTTCAAATTTCCTTTGCAGTCTTATCAATTGGAGCTTCTCTGTTTCCACCCTTTCCAGATAGTTGGAAGCCTGCTCGTACATATTAGTCTTTCCAGTGTTTTTCATTTTCCTACACTTCTTCTGCCGCTTACTCATCTTTGGAGTTTGGTTCTCTTGAAAATAAATGTTAATTAATGACTATAAATGATGCACTAATTTCGAGATATGAATCCACTAATACTACCAGCATTCAAAGGTGCAGAGGTATATGGCAATGGGCACGTTCCGAAAGTCGCACAAGTCTCTTGTTGTGCGAATAACTTGTATATTATTTGGGTAGAGGTAAAGCTGATTTAGGTTTGACAGTTCTATTTTAAAAGTACCCTTCATTGCAGCCGTCTATTCTTTTTGTTTTATAAGTTCATTGTTATTAGCAATAACATCAGCACATTTATTTCTGCCAATATAGCAGCCTTTCTATTGTCCGCTATTCATAAATATTCCACACCAGACAAAGTCATAATCATAACTAGTTTCACCATGTTCTTGAGGCCAGTTACTTTAATTTAATTTGTGCATCACATTATGACTTTCGGAATGCACCCAATGTTAGGTGCTATATACAAAAACAAAAAAGACAAGAAAAGACAGCTTGGGAGTTCTTATAATTTTCTCTTAAGTGAAATTTGTTATAGCAATATATTTTAAAGATAATGGTTTTGAGAAGGCAGGG
Organism: Lepisma saccharinum; assembly: GCF_977018435.1. NCBI lineage: Eukaryota > Metazoa > Arthropoda > Insecta > Zygentoma > Lepismatidae > Lepisma > Lepisma saccharinum. The sequence continues at coordinate 12,668,254 of NC_139240.1, forward strand.
TTGGAAGTCATCATGAATCAAACAAAATTATTACGAATACATGCAATTACAGTTAAATACTTTGCTGGTTAACTGAAGAAATCTTAATCTGCCATAAGAAATTTCTGAGCAGGACATTTACATAACATTGATCTCGGCATGTTGCTGATAAAAACATGTACAATAGAAAGTAAATATATACTTGTTACTTGCGAGTGTAAAAGAGGAGTCGCAACATGCCCTCCCAAAGAAAATACACCTTTCATTTTAAAAATTGGTAAAATTTTGATTTGGTTAAGACAGATTTCTTCAAATTTACAGGAGAAACAAACTACTTACAGAATCTTCTTCGTGTACGTGTTTTGAAGTTCGGGGAAGTGTCTTTTGCCATCGTTGCATGTATTTACTCGTTAAATGTTACTTCAAAAAGTGGGATGCTAATGGAACCTAACCTAACCTCATAGGCATACCTCGTCTCCGTGAATGGTTTGAGGGGTTAGCGCCAATGGTTTGTGGGGCTCGTGCCAAAAAATACGCACACGATGTTCAGGAATGCATAACACGTAAGTGCAATTGTTAAATAATTGAAAATGAACGAATTCGAGGTGTCTTAACCAAATCAAAATTTTACCTAAAAATTAGCATGAAAGCAAAGAGTGATTATGTATTTTCTTCAACTAATTATTTCAGATTATTGATTCGGAAAGTCCACGTTATAAACTGAACACATGTTATGCAAGGAAATAACAACACTACAACAAAAAAAAAAAGTTATTTTCCGGAAAGCCATTTTGCATCATGAAGAAAAATGTAAGATGGAAAATAGAAGACGGCATTAATTCCTTACCAGATTCACTATTACTAGTTGGGTTAATTTTAACAAATGTAACATTGGTAACAGTTTCATACATCGGAGACACATTTCTTAATTTTTACTAAGAAAAGTATTTACGAAAACTCGTTTCTGCAGAGTACCAAATGCTGCGGGAACTGAAAACTTTACCGTAGAATGCTGCAGAACATGAAATAATCACTTTTGATGTAATGAACTTGCCTTTTGTGTAAAGCGACAACATTATGCCATTGTTTCCATTATGTACCTGCAGATGGCACGAGCATCGAAAGTCATGCCGTCTCGCCAGTGGAAAAGGATTTCTAAACATGCCCTTTTTTTTTTTTTTTTTTTTTTTTTTTTTTTTACAGAAAATGGCATGTCCTGGATGTGACGTGAAGTTATTATCAGGTGTAGAAGATCCCTTGGATTTTACAATCCAACACGGCATAGTGAAGGAAGAAGTTGATTGTGCAAAATGTGGCAGTGCACTTAAGCTCTAACCTAACCTATTAATCTATCAATTTTTACTATGTTCACCTAACCTAACCTAACCTGCGTAACTGTGCATGATCCTGGACTTAAAGCATAATTTTAAAAACCCAATAATTCGTTGAATATAGCCATTTTCTTGCATAATAGAGTTTGAAACACTGATATTATAAAACAAAAGAAGCTATATCGCACCGTGACGTGCGTTCTGTAGCATCTAGAAAATTGCTTTTTTTAGTAGAAAAAGTGCTTGTTTTCATATAAAAAGCATAATGGCACCTTGAACTATATTCCGCAATACACAATTGGTAAGTACGAACCATGCGAAACACAAAATATCAGATTTTAATGTCTCTGATCCATGGAACTGGCAATGTAACATTTTTCATTAAATAAATAAGAGCACTATTCATATATTGGTGTCCAAGAATTGAATCATGCATAAATAGCAGAGTAAGTCACTTTTAGAAAATTCATAAATTAGCATATACATACCAAAGTCGACTTGTCTTTCACTGGTGTGCTAGTTTCCATTCTTTCCTCACCAGCAGTTATAATTTCAATTATTGGAACCAGAGGATCATGCGACGCCACTGGTGCATTCATGCAGTCCTCTAGTGTTAGCACACAGGTTGTGTACTCCTCTGGAGTCTTCTTCCCTGCATTCATTATGTTGCCTGCAAAATACAAATGTGGTAAGTGATACAGCAGTGGCAAATTCAGTGCTTACAATATCTTCCTACTTGGTGGAGATTGCTTCAGATCCCACTTTAAACTGTATGTCATGATTAGCCTATCTGGTGCCTAACAGTTTCCAAGCTGGGCATGGATGTTATTTGCAAGTGTCCCTTCATCAATTTCATCTAATCATCACTCATCCTCAACGTTGTGATTCACCAAAAGTGGCCCCCCTCCATGTAGGACTGCCTTGACGGGGCGAGGGGGCTTAGTAGGGAGGTCAATTTCATCTCATCATTTCACCCATTCTTCATATCCATATCTTACGTTTTTCACCATTCCATCACGTCATTCATCTCCATATCTTTGACCTCCCTCTAAGAAACTAAGGTAGGGAGGTCATTTTCATCTCATCATTTCACTCATTCTTCACATCCATATCTCACGTTTTCACCATTTCATCACGTCATTCATCTCCATATCTTTGACCTCCCTATAACTAAGGGTCCTGCTAGAGGAGACAACCTCGATAAAAAACCCCTATCCCAAGGTGTGAGTTGCACGTGCCGATGGGACAGTGTTGGCTGCAGGGGTAGGTGCAGTCGCGAACGTGGCCTCGGGGATTTCGGTTTGGTCCTCGAGTAGCCTCCATTTTTGGGGGTAGGCCTTCCTCGGCATAGAGGGCATGTCGAGGCGACAATTTATGGACCCTCCACCATAAAATAATTTTGTATATGGGTACAAAAAACAACTCAAACGGGGGGAAACCCCCAAAAAGAGCGCGGCCTTCGAGCCCGCTCCAATTTGTGGACAAGACAAGTAACGTGCCACGTTACCTTGTTATCAGTATTGTTGAGAAGACCGATAGTAACGATGTTTCTACAACACCAAAGAAACACGGAGCTGCTACATTGAAGGACTTGTCACCATTCCTTATCAAGAAACAGCTAGACTACGCCGCTGGTTCCGATGTTCCAGAAATAAAGAAGCTGAGAAACGGGAGTCTACTGATCCAGACCAGCACAGATCGCCAGACCAACAACCTTTTAAAGTTACGATCTTTGGGCCATTTCACTGTTAATGTTGAACCACATCGTCAACTTAACAGTAGTAAAGGTGTAATTCGCCACTGGGATCTGCTAAATGCTGAGGAGGAAGAGATTCTTGAAGCACTCTCAGACCAACATGTCACCGCAGTGCAGCGAATCAAGACGCGAAAATCCGGAGAACTTGTGCCAACTGCTTCTATTATATTAACGTTCCAAACGACCACTCTCCCAGATATTGTACGGGCTGGATATTTGAGACTAAAAGTCCGACCTTACATCCCTAACCCGATGCGATGTTTCAAATGCCAGCACTTTGGGCACACTCAGCCTTCCTGCAAGGCCACTACCGCCCTTTGTGGTAAGTGTAGTCTGCCTGATCATGGGACCGAACCTTGTTCTTCTGGTCCCAAATGCATTAATTGCCAAGGCGAGCACCCAGTCTGGCATCGTGACTGCCCCTCCTTCCAACAAGAGAAGAAAATCAGAGAGTTGGTCGTCACAGAGAAAATCTCTGCTGGCGAAGCAAAACAACGTCTCCGGGAAAGTATACGCACCACTTTACCTGTGCCATTCGCTACAGTTGCTGCAGCTGCTCTTACCCGCCGCAGTGTGGGTGTACAAACCAGCGACGTGTCAACTCAAACACCAACGATTCCCGTAGTAGCCCGCCCTGCTTCGAGGAAACCAGCAACCACTCCTCGCTCCACAGAGAGGAAGTTCAAGCAGGTGCATACAAGGGAATATTTTCTGAAGTCTACTAGCTCTCCAGTCAGGGTGGCAGCCACCACCCTGAAACTTAAGGCGCAGCTGAAGGCTGCCCGGCGGGCGCTCAAAGCACCCGCCCCCACTCCCCCTTCTTCATCCCCTTCGCCCTCTGTGTCCTTACCCGAGGACATGATACAGGACGAAGCCGCGGATGAAGAATTTATCAAGGTGACAGGGCCTAGAAATAAAGTACGCCTTAAAAGGTAACACCCATACCTCCAGCTATGGCTTATTGTCTCCAATGGAACCTTAACGGTTTCCGTACACATCTCGAGGAACTGCAAATTCTAATATCTGAATTTGACCCTGCCATCATATGTCTCCAAGAGACACATTTTCGTCCAAATGAATCAGTGATTCTAAACGGATACACGCTTTACCGCACCGACAAGCTTCCTGAGGGTCGTCGTGCACACGGTGGTGTTGCAATCGGTGTTCGAGATACCATCCACTCAACACCAATCTTTCTCACCACCCCCCTCCAAGCTGTCGCCGTGCGGGTCCAGCTACCACAGCCAATATCTGTGTGCTGTATCTACATCACAAGGGAGGAGCGATTCTCTCTTGAGGACCTCCTTTCTATATTCGAGCAACTTCCGTCTCCTGTAGTTCTTTTGGGCGATTTTAATTCCTACCATAGTTTGTGGGGCTCCGTTCGTACAGAGCCCCGGGGTCAAATTATAGATCAATTCCGTGAGGCATCAGGTTTAACGTTGCTGAATGATGGGACTCCCACATATTTCAGTCCTTCCTCAGGCACACACTCTGCGTTGGACTTGTCCTTCTGCAGTCCCAGCCTTGCTCCTACCACATCTTGGAGCGTTCACCCTGATCTCTGTGGGAGTGATCACTTCCCACTGCTTCTAACTTTCGAACATCTTCAGCACTCACGTGAACAACACCCTCACTGGCATCTCAGTCGGGCCGACTGGGGTGCCTTCGAGCGTGCAGTGGACATTGAAGTCGATCTAGCGTCGACTTTGCCAGCCATCGACGCCTTAGATATATTTGTGTCAAGAGTGCATGATGCTGCACGCACCTCCATTCCACATCCCAGTGGACCTGCGAGGCGACGCCCAGTCCCCTGGTGGACTGCGGAGATCAGTGCAGCCATCAAGGACCGCAATCATGCCCTAGATCGATTCAATAGGAACCACACTGCCGAAAACCTCGAGCAGTTCCGCATTAAGCGTGCCCGTGCCCGTCGGCTTATTCGAGCCAGTAAGAAGGCGTGCTGGGTCCAATACGTGTCTTCTCTGACGAAGCAGGCTTCGTCGAAAGCCGTTTGGACCAAAGTACGTCGCATCCAGGGGGGTGCATCTACTCCTCTGAGCGCTCTAGAGCACGATGGGACGTTGTACACTGATTCCGGAGACATAGCTAATATCTTGGCCACGCAGTTTTCTGATGCGTCTAGCTCTGAAAATTATGAACCACGTTTCCGCCGTGAGAAGGACCGTCAGGAACGACGCCCTCTAATTTTTCGAAGTCATAACACCGAGCCATACAACTCTCCATTCACTGAACGGGAGTTCGATCAGGCGCTTCGAGATTCTAAGAATACAGCTCCTGGAGTGGACAAGATCCACTATGAGATGCTTCGTCATCTGCCCATTGGAGCCAAACATTTCCTTTTGGAGGTATTCAACAGGCTTTGGTTGGAGGACTCTTTCCCCACTTCCTGGAAAGAAGCTATTATTGTTCCCATCCTGAAACCAGGTAAACAACGCACCGCAGCCTCGAGTTACAGGCCTATTGCCTTAACTAGCTGTGTGTGCAAGTTGATGGAACGCATGATCAACAAGCGTCTCACCTGGTTTTTGGAGGAAAACTGCTTGATAAGTAATTTTCAATGTGGTTTTCGCTCCAACCGTTCCACACTGGACCATCTGGTTCAGCTGGAAACACAGATTCAGGATGCATTCCTCAACAAGGAACATTTAGTTGCAGTTTTCTTTGACCTCCAAAAGGCATATGACACAACGTGGCGCTTTGGCATCATAAAACAGCTCCATTCTTGGGGCGTGCGTGGCCATATGGCGTACTTTATTGAAAATTTTTTATCAGATCGCTTTTTCCGCGTACGTGTTGGGAACTCCTTTTCGGATCTTCACGAACAAGAGAACGATGTCCCGCAGGGCAGCGTACTTAGTGTGACTCTGTTTGCCATAGCAGTAAACAGTGTTATGGCAAACATTCTTTCCCCTGTACATGGCCTCCTCTATGTCGACGACCTCACGATCTTTTGTCGCTCACGGAATCTCGCGTCAGCTTCTCGTCAACTCCAACTGACGATAAACCGTTTGGTTGAGTGGTCCTCCCAAACAGGTTTCACCTTCTCATCCGAGAAATCCGTGTGTGTTCACTTTTGTCGTCAGCGTACATGTCATTTAGTTCCTGACCTGTACATGGGGAAGTCTCCCCTGTGCTTCGTGAATGAGGTCCGCTTCCTGGGCCTCATTTTCGATAAGAAATTAACATGGCTACCTCACCTTCGCCAGTTAAAGTTCTCTTGTCTTCGAGTTCTCAACCTTTTACGCGTTTTATCTCATACTTCTTGGGGTGCTGATAGGACGGTATTGCTTCGCCTATACCGTGCACTCATCAGGTCGAAGCTAGATTATGGATGTGTTGTGTATTCTTCTGCTCGCCCATCTAGACTTCGCATCCTAGACACTGTCCACCATGCTGGTATACGTGTGTGCACTGGTGCCTTTCGGACCAGTCCAGTCGCAAGTTTGTATGTAGAGGCATCTGAGCCGTCGCTGTCTCTGCGAAGACAGCGGCTGGTAGTTAACTACTTCCTCCATCTTCGCTCGATGCCTTCACATCCTTCATTCCACACCATCTCAGACGAGGGTAGGCTGGCAAGGTATCGGCTCCACCCTAGTGTCACTAGACCATTTGGTGTTCGTGCAGACGAGATCCTGTCAGCACTTGGTGTTGACAGTGATCTTCCTGGCGTCTCTCCACTCATTTCGCCTCTCCCTACCTGGGAGTTTCCTGCACCTTCTATCGATTTTTCTCTGACTGCTCTTCCAAAGTCAGAGACACCAATGGTTGTATACCAGCAACGGTTTTTAGAACTTCGTGCGAAGCACCCCAATTTTAATGTGTTTTACACGGATGGGTCCAAGACATTGGAATCAGTTGGTTGCGCCTTCGTCCTAGACTCTCAAAGTTCCAGTTACTTGCTACATCCTGCCTGTTCCATCTATACGGCAGAGTTGTACGCCATTCTAAAGGCACTGGACTTTGCAGACGTCAATGGTCTGAAGAAAGTCCTTGTGTGCTGTGATTCGACCAGCGTGTTGCAGTCTCTGGATTCGCCGTATTCCCGGCATCCAGTAGCGCAACGCATATTCAGACGGCTTGTGTCCTTATCTGCCAGCACAGATGTACACTTCTGTTGGGTCCCTAGCCACGTGGGCATCCAGGGGAACGAAGCAGCTGATGCTGCCGCCAAGTCTGCTGATGCAGATGGCGACGTTCTCGTCCACCTTTTGCCTGCTAGCGACCTGCAGAATGTGTTCCGTTCTCGCCTTCTTGACACTTGGCAGACCGAGTGGGATGTGGAAACGGGGAACAAGCTTCACTCTGTTAAGCCCACCATAGGTGTTTGGCGTTCCTCGTCTCGTCCCTCTCGGCGAGAAGACGTTATTCTTACCCGCCTGCGTATAGGACACAGCCGTCTCACGCATGGTCACCTACTGCAAGGGCTGGACCCTCCGTTGTGTCGTACTTGTAATGTTTTATTAAGCATTCGACACATTCTCGTTGAATGTGTCGATCTTGCTTACCTCCGGCAGACTTTTAACCTTTCCGGCTGTTTGTCATCCCTCTTGGGTGATGACAGCAGTATTTTATCACGTGTTTTTAGTTTTTTGCGAAGAGCTGGACTCTTCCACCGTCTGTAAGGAGGTTTTTAGTTTATTCTGACTTTTTAATGTGTCGTGTTTGTCTCGTGCTGGTTTCTTTACAACCTTGCACTTTTAGTTTTTTTCCCAAGGGGCTATCTACACCCCTTTTTTAAATCTGTCAGAATTTTAGATAAGGGGACATTTCCCCGTATATACAGAAGGGTGCGAAATGGCCTTAAGTGCCGACGCACCCATAAATTTTAACTCAATCAATCAATCAATCAAATCACCAAAAGTGGCAGAAAATTGCACGCTAAATCTCAATTAAAACTCTCTATGATGGCGAGCACATTTCCTGCGTTTGTTTTCTAACTTTTTCATAGGAATTCGCCTATTATGCATTGCGAAACGTTCTTTAACATGGGAATCACGTTTAATCACGAAAAAATCGATTTTGTAGCACCACAAACCATTCGTGTTAGCCCCACAAACCATTGCCGATAGCCCACATGCCATTCATGCATAGCCCCACAAACCATCTACGGGTAGTCCCACAAACCATTCACGATAGCCCTGAGGTATGCCTACGAAGCCTTTTGTGTTATGTTAGGTTCTATTAGCATAAATACAAAACAAATTTACCGATTTTAGTGTTAAACAAAATATACTCTACAGAAATAACACCAACAAACATCTCGAAAAAAAAAGTACAACGTTTCGGGTAGAACCATTTATTAGTAAACACAAAAAAATAGTGCTCGCCGTCATCGAGAGTTTTACCAGATCTCCCCCCTCCATGTAGGACTGCCTTGACGGGGCGAGGGGGCTTAGTAGGGAGGCCATTTTCATCACATCATTTCACCCATTCTTCACATCCATACTTCACGTTTTTCACCATTCCATCACGTCATTCATCTCCATATCTTTGACCTCCCTATTAAGTAAGGTAGGGAGGTCATTTTCATCTCATCATTTCACTCATTCTTCACATCCATATTATGATGGTCCAGAACCCAATTAATGTCTCCGTAATCAGAGGCGAGGGCCACCTGCACCAATCACGTCATGAGAGCATCCAAACAATCCTCTCAACACCAAAATTACAGCAACTTTAAATTTATGTTTCAGATAGCTCCCACGAGTCTTACCTAGTAACGCCGGCAGCGCTGATTTGTTATATACTGTGGAGGAAAACTGACCTCGAAAGGGATTCCTTTTATGTGAACAATATAAGTTTACTCAATAAGATCAATATTCAAATAAGAATACGCCCGTCAGCCACCATATAACTCAGTCTTGGATATCAAATTCAGAGCTAGTACAAATGTATGTGATGCAGTTTACGGGGTGTAAGGGGTGACCTTCCACGTAGGCGACCAAGAGTCAACCTCACTTCCACGTAGTGCACCCTGGACTAAAGACTAACGAGGCTCTGGCGACTGGCACTATGGCCAGTATACTTTTGTGTGTTGTCCTGTTTGTTGTCCTTGTGTGTGCTGAGTGCCCGTTTACGGCCTCAGCTTTTAACAGAAGTCAGAACATTTTATCATTTTTATATGCAACGCTAGTTGTTATTTGTTATGATAAGGGGCTGGCCCCCGTGTAATGTGACGGGAGCAAAATAGCCTAAGTGCTGACGCTTCCATACTTTTAAAATCAAAATCAAAACCTGATGCAGTTTACATGTTTTATCCAGTCTACTTCCATACCGTTCAAACCTGTCTAACGGAATACCAAATTTTGTAGTAACCCAACACCCTGACCTTTCCCTAGCTGATTGCCATACCAATTACAAGCATGAAATAATATGAGTTACTTTGGCAAGACACACAAAGTTCTTCCCTCTGAAAGAAAACACACACTATTAAAATATGTTAACATGCAATTATCACATACCGATTTTTGTAAGCATATATAGAATGAAATAGAAGTTTCGAAATAATTAAACATTTATTCACATGAGAAATTACACCTCTCCCTGATCATTAACAGGAGCTGTTTATATATTCACTTGCACTCAGCTCGTAACTTAATTTAGTACGAACAGCTGAATTAGAATTAAATATCTTCACCGTGTGTCTGATTTGGCAACATTGCCTCATTCATGGTTATAATTCGTCAAGTTTATATAATTAACCCAGATAATTAAACACAGACAATTCCATGCGATTGCACATCTCTTACTAACCATGCAAAATTTTCACTAATTCGTCTTTCTGCCGACTACATGCCTGCATTACGACATGTGACCTTCAAATATTAAGACGCAATAAAATACCCTTTGTCTCTGATTATTACCCAGATTTAAAATTATAAGGATAAGCACTTATTCAAGGTTCTCTGGATGTATTGTATCAGATTATGTTCAAATTATTGGAGAAAACTCCATTTTTACATGTAACGGCATCGCCCGCCATTAGCTGTCAACCACGAAATACGGAACGCTAAAATTTTCGATTTATTTTCCACACTAGATACACACGCTAGCATGCTTTATTCGAAACGTACTTTAGGTAGATCTACCTTTGAAGTATATAAACATGAGCTCATTAAAGTGATTAAACTGCTGCAGCTTACCTCCTGAAACGGTGGGTCACGTGATCCTTTTCACACACTACCTTTGTCATGGAACTGCCTAATCGCATCACCTTACTTCCATCAATTGCTCGATCCAACGGCCGATCTCCTGTTGTACAAAGTGCAGTACATTCCTTCACTGTCGGACACTTATCTTCCGTAAGTTAATCAGTGAGGATTCCTTCCCACATGGTTCCGTTATTTCTCTCCTTCTTCTCGTCCCTCTTTCTTCTTTATACATCACGTTTTCCGTGGGGTGTAAGGGGTGACCTTCCACATAGTACACCCAAATGTCAACCTCACTTCCACGTTAGTACACCCTGGACCGAAGACTAACGAGGCTCTGGCGACTGGCCCCATGGCCAGTAAATTTTGCTTGTATTGTCCTGTTGTCCTTATGTGTGCTGAGTGCCCGTTTACAGCCTCAGCTTTTAACAGAAGTCAGAACATTTTAAGATTTTTAATTATGCAACGTTACAGTTGTTCTTTGTAATGATAAGGGGTGGCCCCCGTATAACGTGACGGGAGCAAAATAGCCTAAGTGCTGACGCTCCCACAATTTTAAAATCAATTCAATTCAATCACGTTTTCCGCGTGACACAAGAAGTTTTACTGAACATAATATTAAGTACAAATATTCATATATGTATGTATTAATAATCTTAATGTAATAAAGACTTAATTGATTAGTTATTTTATTCAAGCACAATAATGGAGAATATTACGCTGTAAATTTTATAGGTTTTCGCCATCACTGCAAATTGTCCTTGCGTGCAGCCGCCGAAACATCAAAATGTCCTTGTCCATAGCGAAAGCAAACTGTTTTTGGCGGTAAATTTTATGACAATCAGATCTTCAACAACCAGAGATTAAAACTTGTTATAAAGGCACTTGCAATACCATGACTTTGAATTTAACTTCGAAATAACATTTACGTACAATGTGATTTAAGAATTTTGCAATTTATAATGAATTACAAATAGTGCGATCTAGCGTTATTTTCTGAACTTCGTAATATACCGGTTTACGGACGTAAGTAAAATATTTAAATGTTCTCAGCATTCATTACATTCTTGTAATATTATGATACCATATGACAATAACCGTCATAATATCTCACGCTTTCACCATCCCATCACGTCATTCATCTCCATATCTTTGACCTCCCTATAACTAAGGGTCCTGCTAGAGGAGACAACCTCGATAAAAAAAAAAACCTATCCCAAGGTGTGAGTTTCACGTGCCGATGGGACAGTGTTGGCTGCAGGGGTAGGTGCAGTCGCGAACGTGGCCTCGGGGATTTCGGTTTGGTCCTCGAGTAGCCTCCATTTTTGGGGGTAGGCCTTCCTCGGCATAGAGGGCATGTCGAGGCGACAATTTATGGACCCTCCACAATGAAACAATTTTGTATATGGATACAAAAAACAACTCAAACGGGGGGAAACCCCCAAAACGAGCGCGGCCTTCGAGCCCGCTTCAAATAGTGGAAAAGACAAGTAACGTTCCACGTTACCTTGTTATCAGTATTGTTGAGAAGACCGACGGTGAATCTGGAACAACATCGAAGAAACATGGAGCTGCTACATTGAAGGACTTGTCACCATTTCTTATCAAGAAACAGCTAGACTACGCCGCTGGTTCAGATGTACCAGAAATAAAAAAGCTGCGAAACGGGAGTCTACTTATCCAGACCAGCACAGATCGCCAGACCAACAATCTTCTAAAGCTAAGATCTTTGGGCGACTTCCCTGTTAATGTTGAACCACATCGTCAACTTAACAGTAGTAAAGGTGTGATTCGCCACTGGGATCTGCTAAATGCTGAGGAGGAAGAGATTCTTCAAGCACTTTCAGACCAACATGTCACCGCAGTGCAGCGAATCAAGACACGAAAGTCCGGAGAACTTGTTCCAACTGCTTCCATTATTTTGACCTTCCAAACGACCACTCTCCCAGATATTGAACGGGCTGGATATTTGAGACTCAAAGTCCGGCCGTACATCCCTAACCCGATGCGGTGTTTCAAATGCCAGCACTCTGCGCACACTCAGCCTTCCTGCAAGGCCACTACCGCCCTTTGTGGTAAGTGTAGTCTGCCTGATCATGGGACCGAACCTTGTTCTTCAGGTCCCAAATGCATTAACTACCATGGCGAGCACCCAGTCTGGCATCGCGACTGCCCCTCTTTCCAACAAGAAAAGAAAATCAGAGAGTTGGTCGTCACAGAGAAAATTTCTGCTGGTGAAGCAAAACAACGAATCCGTGACAGCATACGCACCACTTTACCTGTGCCATTCGCTACAGTTGCTGCAGCTGCTCTTACCCGTTGCAGTGTAGGTGTACAAACCAGCGACGTGTCAACCCAAACAACAACGCTTCCCGTAGTAGCTCGTCCTGCTTCGAGGAAACCAGCAACCCCACCTCGCTCCACAGAGAAAGAGTTCAAGCAGGTGCATTCCAAAGAATACTTTCTGAAGTCCAGTAGCTCTCCAGTCCGGGTGACAGCCACCACCCTGAAACTTAAGGCGCAGCTGAAAGCTGCCCGGCGGGCGCTCAAAGCACCCGCCCCCACTGCCCCTTCTTCATCCACTTCGCCCTCTGTGTCCTTACCCGAGGACATGATACAGGACGAAGCCGCGGATGAGGAATTTATCCAGGTGACAGGGCCTAGAAATAGAGTACGCCTCAAAAGGTAACTATACTACCTCCAGCTATGGCTTATTGTCTCCAATGGAACCTTAACGGTTTCCGTACTCATCTCGAGGAACTGCAAATCTTAATATCTGAATTTGACCCTGCCATCATATGTCTCCAAGAGACACATTTTCGTCCAAATGAATCAGTGATTCTGAACGGATACACGCTTTACCGCACCGACAAGCTTCCTGAGGGTCGTCGTGCACACGGTGGTGTTGAAATCGGTGTTCGAGATACCATCCACTCAACACCAATCTTTCCCACCACCCCCCTCCAAGCTGTCGTCGTGCGGGTCCATCTACCACAGCCAATATCTGTGTGCTGTATCTACATCACAAGGGAGGAGCGATTCTCTCTTGAGGATCTCCTTTGTATATTCGAACAACTTCCGTCTCCTGTAGTTCTTTTGGGCGATTTTAATTCCTACCATCGTTTATGGGGCTCCGTTCGTACAGAGCCCCGGGGTCAAATTGTAGATCAATTCCGTGAGGTATCAGGTTTAACGTTGCTGAATGATGGGACTCCCACATATTTCAGTCCTTCCTCAGGCACATACTCTGCGTTGGACTTGTCCTTCTGCAGTCCCAGCCTTGCTCCTACCACATCTTGGAGCGTTCACCCTGATCTCTGTGGGAGTGATCACTTCCCACTCCTTCTAACTTTCGAACACCTTCAGCACCCACGTGAACAACACCCTCACTGGCATCTCAGTCGGGCCGACTGGGTTGCCATCGACCGTGCAGTGGACCTTGAAGTCGATCTAGCGTCGACTTTGCCACCAATCGACGCCTTAGATATATTTGTGTCAAGAGTGCATGATGCAGCACGCACCTCCATTCCACATCCCTGTGGACCTGCGAGGCGACGCCCAGTCCCATGGTAGACTGCGGAGATCGGTGCAGCCATTAAGGACCGCAATCATGCCCTAGATCGATTCAATAGAAACCACACTGTCGCAAACCTCGAGCATTTCCGCATTAAACGTGCCCGTGCCCGTCTGCTCATTCGAGCCAGTAAGAAGGCGTGCTGGGTCCAATACGTGTCTTCTCTGACGAAGCAGGCTTCGTCGAAAGCCGTTTGGACCAAAGTACGTCGCATCCAGGGGGGTGCATCTACTCCTCTGAGTGCTCTAGAGCACGATGGGACGTTGTACACTGATTCCGGAGACATAGCTAATATCTTGGCCACGCAGTTTTCTTATGCATCTAGCTCTGAAAATTATGAACCACGTTTTCGCCGCGAGAAGGACCGTCAGGAACGACGCCGTCTAGTTTTTCGAAGTCATAACACCGAGCCATACAACTCTCCATTCACTGAACGGGAGTTCGATCAGGCGCTTCGAAATTCTAAGAATACAGCTCCTGGAGTGGACATGATCCGCTATGAGATGCTTCGTCATCTGCCCATTGGCGCAAGAAATTTCCTTTTGACGGTATTCAACAGGCTTTGGTTGGAGGCCTCTTTCCCCACTTCCTGGAAAGAAGCTATTATTGTTCCCATCCTGAAACCAGGTAAACAACGCACCGCAGCCTCGAGTTATAGGCCTATTGCCTTAACTAGCTGTGTGTGCAAGTTGATGGAACGCATGATCAACAAGCGTCTCACCTGGTTTTTGGAGGAAAACTCATTGATAAGTAATTTTCAATGTGGTTTTCGCTCCAACCGTTCCACACTGGACCATCTGGTTCAGCTGGAAACACACATTCAGGATGCATTCCTCAACAAGGAACATTTAGTTGCAGTTTTCTTTGACCTCCAAAAAGCATATGACAAAACGTGGCGCTTCAGCATCATCAAGCAGCTCCATTCTTGGTGCGTGCGTGGCCATATGGCGTACTTCATTCAAAACATTTTATCAGATCGTTTTTTCCGCGTACGTGTTGGGAACTCCTTTTCGGATCTTCACGAACAAGAGAACGGTGTCCCGCAGGACAGCGTATTAAGTGTGACCCTGTTTGCCAGAGCAGTGAACAGTGTTATGGCAAGCATTGTTGCCCCTGTACATGGTCTTCTGTATGTAGACGACCTCACGATCTTTTGTCGCTCACGGAATCTCGCGTCAGCTTCTCGTCAACTCCAACTGACGATAAACCGTTTGGTTGAGTGGTCCTACCAAACAGGTTTCACCTTCTCATCCGAGAAATCCGTGTGTGTTCACTTTTGTCGTCAACGTACATGTCATTTCGATCCTGACCTGTACATGGGGAAATCTCCCCTGTGCTTCGTGAATGAGGTCCGCTTCCTTGGCCTTATTTTCGATAAGAAATTGACATGGCTACCTCACCTTCGCCAGTTAAAGTTCTCTTGTCTTCGAGTTCTCAACCTTCTACGTGTTTTATCTCACACTTCCTGGGGTTCTGACAGGACGGTACTGCTTCGCCTGTACCGTGCACTCATCAGGTCGAAACTTGATTATGGATGCGTTGTGTATTCTTCTGCCCGCCCATCTAGACTTCGCATCCTAGACACCGTCCACCATGCTGGTATACGTGTGTGCTCTGGCGCCTTTCGTACCAGTCCAGTCGCCAGTTTTTACGTAGAGGCATCTGAGCCGTCGCTGTCTCTGCGAAGACAGCGGCTGGTAGTGAACTACTTCCTCCATCTTCGCTCGATGCCTTCACATCCTTCATTTGACACCATCTCAGACGAGGATAGGCTGGAAAGGTATCGGCTCCACCCTAGTGTCACTAGACCATTTGGTGTTCGTGCAGACGAGATCCTGTCAGCACTTGGTGTTGACAGTGATCTTCCTGGCGTCTCTCCACTCATTCCGCCTCTCCCTAGCTGGGAGTTTCCTGCACCTTCCATCGATTTTTCTCTTGACTGCTCTTCCAAAAGCAGAAACACCAATGGTTGTATACCAGCAACGGTTTTTAGAACTTCGTGCGAAGCACCCCAATTTTAATGTGTTTTACACGGATGGGTCCATGACAGTGGAATCAGTTGGTTGCGCCTTCGTCCTAGACTCTCAAAGTTCCAGTTACTCGCTTCATCCTGCATGTTCCATCTTTACGGCAGAGTTATACGCCAACTAAAGGCACTGGACTTTGCAGACGTCAATGGTCTGAAGAAAGTCCTTGTGTGCAGTGATTCGACCAGCGTGTTGCAGACCCTGGATTCGCCGTATTCCCGGCATCCGGTAGCGCAACGAATATTCAGACGGCTTGTGTCCTTATCTGCCAGTGCGGATGTACACTTCTGTTGG
This sequence comes from Lepisma saccharinum, assembly GCF_977018435.1. NCBI lineage: Eukaryota > Metazoa > Arthropoda > Insecta > Zygentoma > Lepismatidae > Lepisma > Lepisma saccharinum. The sequence continues at coordinate 12,684,387 of NC_139240.1, forward strand.
GTCCCTATTCACGTGGACATTCAGGGGAACGAAGCAGCTGACGCTGCCGCCAAGTCTGCTGATGCAGACGGCGATGTTCTCGTCCACCTTTTGCCAGCTAGCGACCTGCAGAACATGTTCCGTTGTCGCCTTCTTGACACTTGGCAGGCCGAGTGGGATACGGAAACGGGGAACAAGCTTCACGCTCTTAAACCCACCACAGGTGCTTGGCGTTCCTCGTCCCGTACCTCTAGGCGAGAAGATGTCATTCTAACCCGCATGCGTCTAGGACACAGCCGTCTTACGCATAGTCACTTGCTGCAAGGGCTGGACCCTCCGTTATGTCGTGTCTGTAATGTTATTTTAAGCATTCGACACATTCTCGTTGAATGTGTCGATCTTGCTTACCTCCGGCAGACTTTTAACCTTTCCGGCTGTTTGTCATCCCTCTTGGGTGATGACAGCAATATTTTATCAAATGTTTTTAGTTTTTTACGAAGAGCTGGACTCTTCCACCGTCTGTAAGGAGGTTTTTAGTTTGTTTGTTCTGACTTTTTAATGTGTTGTGTTTGTATCGTGCAGGTCTTTTTACAACCTGCACTTTTATTTTTTCCTAAGGGGCTATTTACACCCCCTTTTTAATTTTGAGTCAGAATTTTAGATAAGGGGCTATTTCCCCGTATACATAGAAGGGTGCAAAATGGCCTTAAGTGCCGACGCACCCAAACAATTTTAAATCAATCAATCAATCAATTTACCAGATCTCAAATGTGGCATAATTCTAATTAAATGACTTATTATTTGTGCATCCTAGAGTTAAAGCAGCTGGAAAAACAGAGTCACAGTTCCGTATATCGGAGACACTTTTTTCACCATTGGAGTTAGCCCCACAAACCATCCACGGGTAGCCCCACGCACCATTCACGGATACGAGGTATGCCTACGAGGTTAGGTTAGGCCTGTCAGGTTAGGTTCCATTAGCATAAATACAAAACAAATTTATCCACAACATGCCGAAGAAAAGTGTCTCCGATATACGGAACTGTTACCAAAAATAGTAGCCCTAACCTACAGTGGTATACATAAAACCATGGGAAAATTTAGGACTACACTCCTATTTCATTCATTTTTCTTACATCCTACCTTCTTTAGGAATAGAATTTCATGGATGCTGGTGCTCATGTTTTGGCTTTTGGTGTAGGTAATTCTTGTGCTTCACATGCCATCAAAGATGCACCAACATTTATACAGCCCACTTTACACATATCTGAAATGATAAATTAAAATTTGTCAATAAATCAGTGATTAATTACAACCATATTTATTCCTTTCACAAAAAAAGATTGAATCTGTCTTGCGTGGGTTACGCTTTCGTTCTAGACTCTTAAGTTCCAGTTACTCTTTTTATCCTGCCTGTTCCATCTATACGGAATTCTAAAGGCGCTGGACTTTGCAGACGTCAGTGGTCTGAAGAAAGTCCTTGTGTGCTGTGATTCGACCAGCGTGTTGCAGACTCTGGATTCGCCGTATTCCCGGCATACGGTAGTGCAACGAATTTTTGTGTCTTTATTTGACAGTGCCGATGTACGCTTCTGTTGGGTCCCTAACCACGTAGGCATTCACGGGAATGAAGCAGCTGATGCTGCCTCCAAGTCTGCTGATGCAGACGGCGACGATCTCGTCCACCTTTTGCCAGCCAGCGACCTGGAGAATTTGCTTCGTTGTTCCCTTCTTGACACTTGGCAGGCAGTCTGGGATAAGGAAACTAGGAACAAGCTTCACGCTATCAAGTCCACCATAAGTGCTTGGCGTTCCTCGTCCATTCCCTCTCGTCGAGAAGAAGTTATTCTTGCACGCCTGCGTATATGACACAGCCATCTAACGCATGGTCACTTGCTGAAAGGGTTGAACGCTCCGTTGTGTCGTGTTTCTAACGTTATTTTAAGTCTTCGGCATATTCTCGTTGAATGTGCCGACTTTGCTATCGTCATAGGGACTTAATCTTCCGAGTTGTTGGTCATCCCTGTTTGGTGATGACAACAGTGTTTTATCCAACGTTTTTAGTTTTTTGCGAATAGCTGGTGTTTTCCACAGTCTGTGAGAAAGTTTTTACTACCTTCTGAATTTTTAATGTGTTATGTTTGTTTTGTGCATGTCTTTTTACAACTTTGCCCTTTTAATTTTTCCAAAGGGGCTATTTAGACACCTTGTTTTAATCCCATAAGTCAGAGTTTTAGTTAAGGGGATATTTTCCCGAATACATTGAAGGGTGCAGAATAGCCTTAAATGCCGACGCACCCAAAATTTTGAATTCAATTCATACATACATGTGCCTGTACTCTCCAGTAGCACAACCTAAACTTATCAGTGGAAGAACTAGGAGATACATAGGACATGAACTAACAATGACAATTGTGCATACAAAAAAAAATACGTATATCAATATTCAAGGGTATCCCCAAAAACAAGTAATATTTAGATTTAAATACAACTTTAATGCATGTAGTAATAATTTGATTATTAGTAAAAGTTCAGGATTCAAGTCGTAAATGAACCCCAGTGCTATCAACAGTAAGATTACCGACAGTTTTCCCCTCACAACACAGCGCCAGTAACTTTATCGTGGTGGCAAATTTGTCACAAACCGAAAAAAAACGCGATGTCCGTAGAATGGACAAACTTTCTTTAGTTATAGTTTCACCATTTCACACAAACTTCGAAAGATCTGCTTTAAAGACAAATGCATTTTCGTATGCTGTAACACGGTGAAAAATATATCTTTTAGTCTTTTAATCTTTAGCTAAAGCATCATCGTACATTTTTTGGTCCTTCAGGGCAGAACATCGAATATTGTTGGTCCTCCGCAGAGCCACGATCTCCTTGGCATTGAACGTCAGGTACTTTATTATTCAGTGTTTTTTCAGTGACACAGTGCTGTGTTGTGAACAACATTATTTATGTACCATTACTGAAGGCATTACGTAATTCGTTACAGTGCGTGTGATTTTCCACGTGGCAGTATCATAGTGTTCAAGGACATGCTCCGGGAAGTTCCGAAAGCACCTTCACTCTTCGTTTGTCAGTGATGTTTAACAGTCCGCTCCTTTTTTGAATTTGAATTTAAAATTTTGGGAGCGTCAGCACTTAGGCCATTTTGCTCCCGTCACATTATACGGGGGCCAGCCCCTTATCATTACAAATAACAACTCTAGCGTTGCATAACTAAAAATGTTAAAATGTTCTGACTTCTGTTAAAAGCTGAGGCCGGAAACGGGCACTCAGCACACACAAGGACAACAAACAGGACAATACACACAAAATTATACTGGCCATAGTGCCAGTCGCCAGAGCCTCGTTAGTCTTTAGTCCAGGGTGCACTACGTGGAAGTGAGGTTGACTTTTGGGCGCCTACGTGGAAGGTCGCCCCTTACACCCCAGTCCGCTCCTTTTGTCCGTTGCGGTGTGCGAGGAATATTCGATACGCGACCAGTGGCATAACGTCAACCACTCATGCAGTGTCGCCGAGTTATTTTTAGACAGCAGTTTTGTTCTTTCACGGCAGCGACTTTTCAATCGCTGTCTGGGGTGAACATCCAGCCAGAAGAAAAGTATTGCGGAGAGGTGGATTTTCAAGCAGCCCACGCATGCAGACGTGACATCACCCATAGCAACCGTGCATCAGCTGTTCGATTTATTCGTCAGTGCAGTATCAACGACTACCAGCAGTGTTGCAGCCCAACCAGAATGTAGATGTCTTTTTAATAATGAGAACTATGTTCACTAAAAATTCTTGGGGTGTAAGGGGTGACCTTCCACGTAGTACACCCAAATGTCAACCTCACTTCCACGTTAGTGCACCCTGGACTGAAGACTAACGAGGCTCTGGCGACTGGCCCCATGGCCAGTATAATTTTGTTTGTTTGTATTGTCCTGTTGTCCTTATGTGTGCTGAGTGCCAGTTTCCAGCCTCAGCTTTTAACAGAAGTCAGAACATTTTAAATTTTTTCGTTATGCAACGTTAGAGTTGCTATTTGTAATGGTAAGGGGCTGGCCCCCGTATAATGCGACGGGAGCAAAATGGCCTAAGTGCTGACGCTCCCAAAATTTTAAATCCAAACCAAACCAAACTAAAAATTCTTGGAGTTAATGATGTAATGGCTGTTGATTCCGACAAACTTTATACATTAAAGATATTTGTATTTGTTATTGGATATATACTTTATGGACACCCTGTATTTTTGCCTAGGTTAAAAGCGGAGGTTGTAAAGGGGCCTCGGCACATATAAAGACAACACACACTCGACCCTACAGAGGATCATACTGGCCGTAGCTGAAGACGGCAGAGCCTCGTTGGCCTGCATAAAGCAGTTACCATGGTTTACTACATGGAAGTGAGGTTGACTTTTGGGTGCCTTAGGTGAAGGTCACCCACTTAAACGCCCAAGAATACACAACTTCCTGTACTTCCTTGATGTTTGGGAGAACAGCTATAGGCTTTCAATTAACCATCAAAAGAACACTCACTCTCTTACAGTAACTGCATACACCAGGATTGAAATAAATGCATGATAACACCAAGACTTTTCCGGGATGCCATTGAAAGTCTGTTTAGAAGACGTATGAAGTAATGACTACACCGACTGAATTTCTACATATTATTCACTGCCTTTCCTTTTAAAATTTCGACCGTCCCACTTAATGTGACAATTATTCACCAGAAATTATATATTTTCTCTTAGGTTCACATAATTTTGATTTAAATTTCATGAAAGAACAGTTAAAGGAAAGGAAAAGAGACCACAATTTTAAATCGTGACATGCTACGAGATTGGAAGAGATAATGTATGATATACACCAGTGGTTCCCAAAGTGTGCGCCATGGCTAGCTTACAGGAACGCCGCAAAATGCTCCAATATTTTCACTGAAATGATATCATTGTTTCAAATATGTGCTTATTTACTACTTTTTACATATCTAATATTTGTTTATTTTTTAACTTACGGCAAAGAAACTAACCACACTAACTGAGCGTTACAAGTGATAGATATGGCTACATTCTGACTTGGGCGCAATGCTGAAATCTTGAAGCACTAAGGGCGGCATGAAATGACAATGTTTGGGAACCCCCGATATACCGAGAAGAACAGTGATGCACGGACAATTTATTACACAGCACGTTATGGTGCAAAGAAATGTAGACACAAACAACAATGTAAAAACTCAGGGGACAGTGCGGGGGCAATGCGTGCTGCACACCTTTAATATGACTGCGAAACAAAATTGAAAGAGTGGTGAACGGTCGGCATTGCTTTCATATCGCGGTAAAATAAAATAAAAAAACACCGACATAGCGGTATAAAGTTTCAATTATTGACTTAAGGTTAAGTTACATCATTCATAGACATTCACACCTCTTCCCACCTATTCAGGACAAGGTTTCAATTATACCATTCGAGAGCGACATTTCTTTTGGTAAAAGTATGTTGACCAGGGAAAAAAAAGCAAACCGCATGCCACCTGTTCCGCATTGAGGTTATGTTCACACCTATCGCACCTGGAAGGTGGTTGACTAGAATTTGAATTTAAAATTTTGGGAGCGTCAGCACTTAGGCTATTTTGCTCCCGTCACATTATACGGGGACCAGCCCCTTACCATTACAAATAACAACTCTAACGTTGCATAACTAAAACTCTTAAAATGTTCTGACTTCTATTAAAAGCTGAGGCTGTAAACGGGCACTCAGCACACACAAGGACAAAAAACAGGACAACACACACAAAATTATACCGGCCATAGTGCCAGTCGCCAGAGCCTCGTTAGTGTTTAGTCCAGGGTGCACTACGTGGAAGTGAGGTTGACTTTTGGGCGCCCACGTGGAAGGTACCCCTTACACCCCTGGAAGGTGGTTGATTGATTGAATTAAAAGTTTAGGGTGTCTGCACTTCAGGCCATTTTGCACCCTTCTATGTACACGGGGAAATATCCCTTACTTAAAATTCTGACTAAATAAATTAAAAAAGGTTGTACGAGCTCCTTGGGAAAAATATCTGGAAGGTGGCATCCACACAAAGTCTCTACTTGGGTAATACATTTTTTTACCATTGGTGGTGAAAAATAATCACATTGATTTGATTTGAATTTAAAATTTTGGGTGCGTCAGCACTAAGGCTATTTTGCACCCGTCACATTATACGGGGTCCAGCCCCTTATCGTTACAAATCACAACTCTATCGTTGCATAAATAAAATCCTAAAATATTAAAATGTTCTGACTTTCGTTAAAAGCTGAGGCTGTAAAGGGACCCTCAGCACACATAAGGACAAAACAACAGGACAATACAAACAAAATTATACTGGCCATGGGGCCAGACGCCAGAGCCTCGTTAGTCTTCAGTCCAGGGTGTACTAACGTGGAAGTGAGTTTGACATTTGGGTGTACTACGTAGAAGGTCACCCCGGTGAAAAATAATCAATCTGATTGCTATTAAAGCTTCTAAAATTCGGAGGCAATACATTTTAAGTTATAATTACACAGGCCAACAGTGATTTTTTTCATAATTGAACCTGTTCTTTACGTATTTTGGTACGTTGAATTAAAAAATGACATCAAAAATTGTCCATCACCTACCATTTTGTCACAATTTCCATGAACCCACCTTCCACTCGCCAGGGATTTGAAGGAAATCGTCGAGTTTCACTTGCGCATCCTGTGTGCCTACAAATCGACGCAGAGCCATAAATGATATGTTATTCGAAAGGTTGTGAAACACAAATTCCACACATGTAAAGTCCATCTCACCCACGAGACAGGAAAAAAAAAATAAGAAGCTTGAACATTTATTTTTCCTATTGTTCTGTGACATTTCGTTGTCTGGCAACACTGTCATAATCCGTGCTCAACAAAAATCTCCAGTGCGTGTGTATAATATATCCAAGTGCAATATATGTAAGCGCCGCCGACATCTATGCATGATAAGGTAACCAAAAAAGGAATAGAGTATATGCATTCTAGGCACATGTCGTATGCCCACAGGGGTGTAAGGGGTGACCTTTCACGTAGGCACCCAAAAGTCAACCTTACTTCCACGTAGTGCACCCTGGACTAAAGACTAACGAGGCTCTGGCGACTGGCACTGTGGCCAGTATAATTTTGTGTGTGTTGTCCTGTTTTTGTCCTTGTGTATGCTGAGTACTCGTTTACAGCCTCAACTTTTAACAGAAGTCAGAAGATTTTAAGATTTTTAGTTATACAACCCTAGAGTTGTTATTTGTAATGATAAGGGGCTGGCCCCCGTATAATGTGACGGGAGCAAAATAGCCTAAGTGCTGACGCTCCCAAAATTTTAAATTCAAATTCGTATGCCGACCGATGCCATGCGCTAGACCTAGTTAATGTATGCGATATATCGTTGCCAACATGACATAATTTTGTTTGCATGTCCGAATTAATTTGTTATACGCCAGCGCTCTTGGTTTGAATTTGAATTTCAATCTAAAATTTTGGGTGCGTCAGGACTAAGGCTATTTTGAACCCGTCACACTGTACGGAGTCCAGCTCCTTACCATATCTAAAGTGGCATAACGGTAATGCCGTACAACTAAAACCTTAAAATTTTCTGACTTTCGTTAAAAGCTGAGGCTGTAAAGGGGCACTCAGCACACAGAAGGACAAAAAAAAAAACAGCGCTGCTCGTGATAAAGTAGATGAACTATCTCATTGCAAATGGCAGATTGTAATTGTGTCCGAGCAGTGTGCAGTTTTCGTCACACTTTGTTGTGAAATGTGGCTATCCGCGGCTGTGTGAACTCTCCAAACTAATTTTGTTAAATTTGTGGTGAGTTTACAATTAAGAAACACTAGAGAATTATATCAGAGTTCATAAAAAGGGTGTACTAAGCCATTTTTGGTGTTAAGTTAGGTGATGCAAACAAACCATGGGCTCCTCAAAAAGTACGCTATGCGTGTGTACAGGATTTTTAAAGAAGTGGGTCAAAGGAAAAAAGAAAGCGTTCCGCTTTGGCATTCCAATGGTAGAGTAGAGGCGGCGAATGTAGAATGGTCGGCAAAAGTGGAATACCATGATATTTACAACTACATACGTCTACCATCTATCGGGGTAGTTTAGAACCATCAGACCCTCCCAGAATGCCGAAAGGAGGAGTACAACAGAAGAAGTGGGACCCAGAGAAAATGACGTAGGCAGTGACAGCAGTCAGGCAAAAAGAAATGGGATATGTGCGTGCCAGCAAAACATATGATGTTCCACGGACCACATTATTTCGATTAGTTAGAGAACATTCTGACAAATCTGCAGATGACGCTGCAAGAATACGTGTAGGTCGAAAGCCAATCTTCTCTCCAGCCATGGAAAATGGGGGTGTAAGGGGTACCTTCGAGGTAGGCGCCCAAAAGTCAACCTCACTTCCACGTAGTGCACCCTGGATTAAAGACTAACGAGGCTCTGGCGACTGGCACTATGGCCAGTATAATTTTGTGTGTGTTGTCCTGTTTTTGTCCTTGTGTATGCTGAGTGCCCATTTACAGCCTCAGCTTTTAACAGAAGTCGGAACATTTTAAGATTTTTAGTTATGCAACGTTAGAGTTGTTATTTGTAATGGTAAGGGGCTGGCCCCCGTATAATGTGACGGGAGCAAAATAGCCTAAGTGCTGACGCTCCCAAAATTTTAACTTCAAATTCAAATTCAAATTCTCTCCAGCCATGGAAAATGATCTTGTCAGTTATGTCTTAGAAATGGAATCTCGTTACTATGGACTCACAAAATGTGACATTTATTCAGTTGCTTATCAATTAGCTGATCGAAATAATGTGAAGCACCCATTCTTTGTGGTAAGAGAATGTGCTGGTAAAGACTGGTTTAGATTGTTTATGCAAAGACATAAAGATGTAGTGACTCTTCGAAATCCCTCTGGAACGTCATTTGCGAGAGTAAATGGCTTCAGTCGCGAAAACATGGCGAAATTTTTCGATTTGATTTGAAGTTAAAATTTTGGGAGCGTCAGCACTTAGGCTATTTTGCTCCCGTCACAATATACGGGGACCAGCCCCTTATCATTACAAAGAACAACTCTAACGTTGCATAACTAAAAATCTTAAAATGTTCTGACTTCTGTTAAAAGCTGAGGCTGTAAACGGGCACTCAGCGCACACAAGGACAAAAAACATGACAACACACACAAAATTATACTGGCCATAGTGCCAGTCGCCAGAGCCTCGTTAGTCTTTACTCCAGGGTGCACTACGTGGAAGTGAGGTTGACTTTTGGGCGCCTACGTGGAAGGTACCCCTTACACCCCGCGAAATTTTTCGACAACTTGGAAGATGCCTACAAGAAGTTCAATTTCCCCCCCTGACCGTGTGTATAACGTAGATGAGAGTGGACTTACTGTGGTGCAAACCAAACATGACAAAATCATTGCATTAAAGGGGAAAAGACAGGTGGGTAATCTGACATCCGCTTAGCGAGGATCACTAATAACTGTAGTAACATGTATGAGTGCGGGTGGTTCATTTGTCCCTCCCATGTTAATTTTTCCAAGGAAAAATGAAAACGTTCAACTGATGAAATATGCACCTCCAGGTTCCATCGCAGCGTACCATCCCTCAGGCTGGATTCAACTCTCAATATTCACTAACTGGTTTCGTCACTTCATCAGTAAAGTGAAGCCAAGCAAAGATGACCCAGTACTCCTCATACTTGATGGCCACTACAGCCACACCAGGAATATTGAGGTTATTGACATAGCTCGGGAAGAATCTGTTATAATTTCTTTGCCACCACACTCGACACATAAGCTACAACCTCTTGATAGAACATTCTTGGATCCTCTGAAGAGATATTAAAACGAGGAATTGAGATTGTTTCTCCGTAACCATGGGAGAAGAGCAACTCATTTTGATGTAGGAGAACTCTTTTCCAGAGCTTACCTACGTGCTCAGTGGGGGCGAGATTGCTGTTAATGATGCACAGGGATTCATCCCCTGAATCCAAACGATTTTTTGGGAATAGTGATTTCATTGGAGCTACCAACACAGCCAGTAATGCCGTCTCTCTACCTCCTGATTGTGTTAATCCACAACCATCCACATCTTCGCCAACTGAAAATCCCACACCGCCGTACAGGAAACAACTTCACCAAGTGAAAAGTCTACAGATGCTGTCTACACGCCGATCAACTCAACCCAACCATGCAGTAACACCATGGGATATATCTCCAGTTCCAACTACAAGTAATGCACAATCCAAGAGGGGAAGCAGAACCACTTCGTCAACTGTACTCACAGGAACACCTTATAAACATTCTCCACAACACTCTCTTCATAAATCAGAAAATAATAAGTCAAAGAAAAGCAACTCGTGCAAGAGATATATCTTCAAAGAATCAAATCAGTGTGAAGGGAAAGGAAAAAATGAAATGCCAAAATCTAGAACGCAGCGTGGCAACAAGCAGGAAGACATTGCAAGTACAACAAGTGAATCGACCATTGAAAGTGCTGGAATCACCTCTGATCATTGTAGTGTGATTGGTGAAAGTGTAGGTCCGAGGAACCCAGACACTGAGTGCTTGTTCTGTGGAGAGATTTGGTCGACTGATGTTCCAGGCAGTAAGTGGATCCAGTGTTTATTGTGTGAATTGTGGGCCCTTGAGCTCTGTAGTGCATCAGAAGGAGATGTGCGTATGTCAAGTTGGCCCCCCAAGTGAATGGGCTAGATGAAAACAATATTGGGCCAGAATCTACACTTAATGGGCTAAATGGGCTAACAATTATTTCTGATTGGGCTAACTCCGTTTACGAGATATTCGGATTCAAAAAATGGGGGGCCAACTTGACGCCAGCCCCCCAAATGAATGGGCTAGCAAAACTAATCATTGGGCTAGATTCTCTGTTGAATACAAAGAATGGGCTAACAAGGTTTCCGAGATATGCGGTTTCAAAAAATGGCGGCCAACTTCAGCCCAGCGCAACAAAACGAATGGGCTAACTAAACCTATTATTTGGCTGGAATCTCTATGGAGTGGACGCATTGGCACACCAATTAATTTTGATTGGGCTAACACCGTTTACGAGCTACACGGTTTCAAAAATTGGGCGCAAGGCGTCAAGTTGGCCCCCCAAATGAATGGGCTAGCAAAACTAACCAATGGGCTAGATTCTCTGTTGAATACAAGGAATGGGCTAACAAGTAATTTTGATTGGGCTAACACGGTTTCCGAGATATACGGTTTCAAAAAATGGCGGCCAACTTCAGCCCAGCGCAACAAAACGAATGGGCTAACAAAACCTATTATTGGGCTGGAATCTCTATGGAGTGGACGCATTGGCACAACAATTATATTTGATTGGCTAACGCAGTTTACGAGCTACACAGTTTCAAAAATTTTTGCGCAAGGCGTCAAGTTGGGCCCCCAAATGAATGGGCTAGCAAAACTAATCAATGGGCTAGATTCTATGTTGAACACAAGGAATGGGCTAACAAAAATTTTTGATTGGGCTAATACGGTTTTAGAAGTATTCGTTTTCTAAAAATGGTGCCCAATTTTACGCCAGGGCCCCAAAATGAATGGGCTATCAAAACTAGCTAATGTTCTGGACTCTCCATTGAATATATGCAACGGGCCAACAATTATTTCTGATTTAGCTATCAACGTTTACGAGATGTTGTGTTTCAAAAATTGGGGACGTGGCTCAATTTGGCCCCGAAAGTTGCTACGGAACCTAACCAACCGGCTGGATTATTTTTTTTTTATTTTTTTTTTAATGGGATACGGAGCGGCGATCCTCCGCCTCCACTCGCCACTCTCACTTTTGGTACCCTCTCACTCAGATCTTCTTTCTTGATCTTATCTGAGTGTGGTATCCGTATCCCGGAATAGGATTAACTTGGTAAGTGGAGAGGTCAGAAGGTATGTAAGAGAGAAGAGGCAAGTGCTCTGAGTCTTGGTACCTAAGATTTAAACCAAGACGTTTTTGAAAAATTAATATTGTGAAATTGAGTAGCTCCAAACAATAAGCAAGATATGAAATATAAAGATACATATAACATAGAAATAAAATAATGAATATATAAGAATACAATATAAGAATGAGAATATAGAATAAGATATTCGAGGAACCCTTAGATCCCATAAATAAGAGAATAATAATGGCACTTGATGAGGAATTCTTAGATCAGAAGACAAGTAGATATTCATAAGAGTTATATTGAAGAGACATCCCTGAAGAATAGGGAGTTCTCAAGCCTCCTCTTCTGTCTTCAATCTTCTACTCGCAGTCCTCAACTGGTAGACAGCATCTGGATACTGGAAATATATATATTGGTTTCAGTCATCCAATTCTGGTATGTCAGGTTCTCTTCTGAGGGATGTAATGTAGTGTTTTCTTCTATTCAGGGAAGCCGGTCCTTCTTCATGCTATCTTATTTCATTTAAGCAATTATTTTGTGCACAGCTTCTTTCTCCCATTAATTGGGCAGCAAGTCTCATGCTCGATCTAGTCTTAGTTCCAGTGGGTTCCATGTTTTCAATAAATGATGATATTGGAACCACTTGTCGGGCTCGTGACTCTTGATGGTGTTTGAATTCCATTTCCTCAAGCGTAGATATCAGCTCAGCCAAAGCATTAATTGTAGGAAAGGTTCGTTGCCAAGTAAGTTGTTGTCTTACAAGGTCTGGTTCTAGCTTAGCTCTAAGTTCCCTTATTTTGGGGTCTTGAAATTTATTGCAATAAAACACAGCGTGTTCTGGAGTATCAGTAGTCTTACATACTTGGCACTGGTCATCTAGACTGAGGCCAAAGCGTTTCAAATATGCCTTATAAGGGCCATGCCCTGTAATGAGGTGTATCAACCCTTTAGTTGGTTTAAAGAGTGAGTTCATTGTCCAGAATTTAACGTCAGGCATATATAGCTTCGTGTGTACTGATCCCGAGTATTGTCTCCACTCTTGTTGCCATTTGCTTTGTAGAACCTGGTCAATGTCCTGCATGGTATTCACATTAATTCCCAACAGCATGAATATCTTAGCTTGGTCTCCCTTCCGAAACCAATATCTAGAAGCATGTCTTTGAACCTCAAAATCAAGAGGCAAGACACCAGCTAGCACTATAGTTGACATAGTTGACGTTGTGCGAAAGGCCCCAAGAATTCTCAACAAGACGTTGCGCTGTGCCGATCTCAGACGGTCCCGGACAACTTTCTTCCTAGAAAGGAAAGCCCAAGTAGACGCTGCATAACATATAGTTGTAACAAATATCGCTTTATAATACAGCATTGCGATCTTGAATGGTATCTTAAATGCAGTATTACCCATGTTTAAGATATTGTGTAAAGCTGACTTGGCCTTAGCTGTAACACTGTTCACATGAGCTCTTAGGCTCATTTGAGCTTCCATGTGAATTCCAAGGTATTTGATGACTTGAACATTTTTAATTGAAGAGTTCTGAAACTTGAATATAGGCGCTCGAGCCAGTTTTCCCTTAAGGAGGATTTGATATGTCTTCTCCTTAGCTATGATCAACTTAGATTCCTCAGACCAAATGGCCACTTGATTCAAGATCTTGTTAGCATTGAACTCCAAACCTTTGCGATTATTCGATCCGGTTATGATTAATAGATCATCTGCATAAGCAACACTATCTATGATCTCATCCATCCTGCTGAGAGCCAGCAGTAGTGGTTCCAAGGTTATATTCCAAAGGACTGGCCCCAGGACAGAGCCCTGAGGACAGCCTTTGTTGACACTCCTGCAGATCTTCTCATGTCCCCAAACGAACTGTATTCTCCTGTCTTTCAGGTAATCACAGATTAAGCTGTATAGAGGCTTAGGAATCTGCAACCTCCTTAGTTCTCGTAGTAAGTATGGCCACCATACATTATTGAACGCTCCGCTAATGTCTATTGTAATTCCAGTAACATACTTATAATGAGTTTGGTTTATAGATGTTATCACACGATTGACCGCATCCTCAGTAGAGCGTCCTTTAATAAACCCATACTGTTTGCTGGAATTCCTTATTAGTGTTAGTCTTTCGTTTAGTCTCTTTGTAATCAGCCTCTCAAAAACTTTGCCTAAGACATCCAAGAGGCAAATTGGCCTGTAGGATTTTATATTGGATGGATCTCTTTTGGTATCCTTTAAGAAAAGCACTAACGTTGCTAATTTCCAGTCTTCAGGAAAAATCCCTTCTGCTAGACATTGGTTATAGATTGTCTGAAAACCTCCGAGAAGTTGGTTTTTAGTAATTTTGATTAACTCGTTTAGAGTTCCATCAGGACCCGGGGCTTTGCCATTTTTCAATCTGTCGATCACCGCGGCGATTTCTTCCTGTGCAAACGGTATCACCAGTGTAGGATTTTCATAGGTTACATCAACGGTAGATCTGTCCAATGGTAGTAGTCCATCCATTATGAAGCTTACTGCCTCCTGCCATGAGCTTGTGTATGTATTGTCACTCTTCTTAAATGGTACAGGGACGTTTGATATTTTTCAATTGTTACGTGTCCTGTAATAAGAATATATTTTTTAGATATTGAAGTTAGCACGTAAAAGTTTAGGTTCTTATAAAAAAGAAAAATAGTCTACTTTTTTGTATAGATTGATATGCAAATGGTGTTCAATTTTTGACTCTCAGAGTCATTTAATTATAATGATATATTGTAGTTTGCCATATCGAAACTCACTTTTTGTACCTGTTTGTATAGTAATCCGAATGAAGTTTTATCATGCGTAGTATATAGAGTGAGTGAACTCCTGTTATCGATATTGAGGTTATTTTGTGGTGACGAATATGGGAAAGAAGGCAACAAATTGGTTGAAATTCGGAGGTGACTACGTGCAACAGAAGGTAGAATTTCTTTCGGCTGTTTTAAAACATGCGAGTAACTTTCTGGAGAATGATAAATTTGTTGTTCCTTCTCCGCAACATGAGTGCTGGCAAAATATTGCTGATGATTTCAACAAAACTTTGAATGTTGACGTGGATTTGAAGTGGATTTATACTCAAGTGTGTTGCGACAGACGGAATGTACTGAAGGACCTGAAGAATGAATTGCACGTAAGTACAATTTATTTTATTTACTCTGAAGGTTTAAACCAGTTAAAAGACTTCATCGCATATCTTATACTGTGTTTGACTATCACATGGTTTGGAAGGTTTTTGTTCCACAAGAAAATGTTTGTAACCCTTCTGAATTATTGTCCACTACTATAAATAAGTGGGTTCCAAATTGGACCCACATTTCGATTTTCAAGAGGAAAAAGTTTTGCACTCTCTGCGGGCACGTATCTAGAACTTCATTTCTGGAGAGATCCAAACCAACTGATTAATAATAATAATAGTAATAATAATAATTATTATTATTATAATAACGTTATAAACAGTAGTGGCGATTCGGTGACAACACTAAAAGGGGGGGGGAAGGACAGTTTACTTTCTCTTGGTAGCCTTGACTTAGCATTATGATTATGTAGTACAGAGTCAAAAACGGGCAAAAAGCGAATGCAACCGCACCCCTGGCCCTCTACTTACGGAAACTATTTATAATTAACTGAAAATAATATTATGTCTATTAATGAAACTATTATTAAAATAAAATAATAATAATCATTATTATTATTTTAGTTGTTGCTTTTAGTTCACTTGATGCACAGATAGGCTAATGGGGACTGGACATACAGTTTAAAGTTGGATCCGAACCACTATGTGCTTACGCTGGGTATCGAATCTGTGAGCCTATGATTACAGTACGCCATCGAGGAGGCCTCTCATTATTATTACATGAATAGGTAAAAACAGTATCTATCTGAGTTCTAGTTAGGATCAGTAAAACCAGTCGTCCTATCAATGGAATTAATGTTTGACTACCGAAAAGGTTGTTGGGTGCAGCTTAAGAAAAGTAAACACCTGCTAATTATTTTCATGCGTATTATAATCAGCAGTGATACGTATAAAGTTCCACAAGCAATGCCAATACAAACCCTGATCATAACAATGTAATCCTTATATGTAAGTTCTGCGGAAATAATTCAACTGTATATTATACGTCAGTAAACAATATTTTGATTATTTAATTTTTGGATTAACAAGCGGGCACTCTTGTCCCTCTATCTAAATATGTCCTTGACTTTTCTAGAAATTTAACCGCGAATTTCTAAGAACGTGGACTCAACCACAAATGCAATGATTTGTTGGACTCTAAATGTAAATTTTAACGAAATGGAACGCTTTACTTTCGATTACATGCGTGGTTCTTTTTGTCTATGGTTTCTACTGCCAGGGCCGGCCTAGGACTGTCAAGAGGGCGGTGGCAATTTCCTCAACAGGGTGCCGACAGGCAGTTGGGATGAAAAAGGCACCGAATGTGTTTTCTGAAAGGCACTGAGAGGGCTACCCGGGATTTTGCCAGGTGTTCTGGTGAGCCAGTCCGGCCCTGACTACAGCTAGGAGATTAGCGACAAGTAAAATGGAGTGCTGTATTAAAATTAATGAGTTATTTTTAAAATATTTACACACGCATGAAATAATGCAAAATACATTCGACACAAGGCTTTTGAAATTTTTGTGTTTTATTTTTTTTTTCAAATTTAAACAGAAGGAAATCGTAAATGGTAGTCAGTTAATATCGTACAAAAGGGAAAACATTTTTAATTACTTTGTCTTAATAATACTAATTTAAAACATCGATTTGTTTAAGATAAATATATAATTCCATATTGTTATTTTACGTGTAATCAAGGGTTAGATTTTGTTTGACTGACTTGAAATTGTGCTGTTCCGGTTCATTTCTAGCCTTGTAAATTTTATGTTAATTAACTCCCGCAGCTAACAACTTAGTGTGATGGATCAAAAGTTCTTTCAAGGAGTACAGTCTAATACATATTTTAAAAAAATGTGCAATGGGACATAGTCTATCATAAGATGAAGATATGCGTTAGCATAGGTCCTTCTACACTAATCAGTAAATTTGAAGTGTATTAAACATGAAAAGTTTTGACAGACCATGTTGAAAGATATTAGTTTGTATGTTGATTGATTGATTGATTGATTTAAAATTGTTTGGGTGCGTCGGCAATTAAGGCCATTTTGCACCCTTCTATGTATACGGGGAAATAGCCCCTTATCTAAAATTCTGACTCAAAATTAAAAAAGGGGTGTAAATAGCCCCTTAGGAAAAAATAAAAGTGCAGGTTGTAAAAAAACCTGCACGATACAAACAAAACACATTAAAAAGTCAGAACAAACAAACTAAAAACCTCCTTACAGACGATGGAAGAGTCCAGCTCTTCGTAAAAAACTAAACACATTTGATAAAATATTGCTGTCATCACCCAAGAGGGATGACAAACAGCCGGAAAGGTTAAAAGTCTGCCGGAGGTAAGCAAGATCGACACATTCAACGAGAATGTCGAATGCTTAAAATAACATTACAGACACGACATAACGGAGGGTCCAGCCCTTGTAGCAAGTGACTATGCGTAAGACGGCTGTGTCCTAGACGCATGCGGGTTAGAATGACTTTTTCTCGCCTAGAGGTACGGAACGAGGAACGCCAAGCACCTGTGGTGGGCTTAATAGCGTGAAGCTTGTTCCCCGTTTCCGTATCCCACTCGGCCTGCCAAGTGAAGGCGACAACGGAACATGTTCTGCAGGTCGCTAGCTGGCAAAAGGTGGACGAGAACATCGCCGTCTGCATCAGCAGACTAGGCGGCAGCGTCAGCTGCTTCGTTCCCCTGAATGCCCACGTGGCTAGGGACCCAACAGAAGTGTACATCCGCACTGGCAGATAAGGACACAAGCCGTCTGAATATTCGTTGCGCTACCGGATGCCGGGAATACGGCGAATCCAGGGTCTGCAACACGCTGGTCGAATCACTGCACACAAGGACTTTCTTCAGACCATTGACGTCTGCAAAGTCCAGTGCCTTTAGAATGGCGTATAACTCTGCCGTAAAGATGGAACACGCAGGATGAAGCGAATAACTGGAACTTTGAGAGTCTAGGACGAAGGCGCAACCAACTGATTCCACTGTCTTGGACCCATCCGTGTAAAACACATTAAAATTGGAGGAAGTAGTTCACTACCAGCCGCTGTCTTCGCAGAGACAGCGACGGCTCAGATGCCTCTACGTACAAACTGGCGACTGGACTGGTACGAAAGGCACCAGAGCACACACGTATACCAGCATGGTGGACGGTGTCTAGGATGCGAAGTCTAGATGGGCGGGCAGAAGAATACACAACACATCTATAATCAAGCTTCGACCTGATCAGTGCACGGTACAGGCGAAGCAGTACCGTCCTGTCAGAACCCCAGGAAATGTGAGATAAAACACGTAGAAGGTTGAGAACTCGAAGACAAGAGAACTTTAACTGGCGAAGGTGTGGTAGCCATGTCAATTTTTTATCGAAAATGAGGCCCAGGAAGCGGACCTCATTCACGAAGCACAGGGGTGATTTCCCCATGTACAGGTCAGGATCGAAATGACATGTACGTTGACGAAAAAGGTGAACACACACGGATTTCTCGGATGAGAAGGTGAAACCTGTTTGGGAGGACCACTCAACCAAACAGTTTATCGTCAGTTGGAGTTGACGAGAAGCTGACGCGAGATTCCGTGAGCGACAAAAGATCGTGAAGTCGTCTACATACAGAAGACCATGTACAGGGGCAACAATGCTTGCCATAACACTGTTCACTGCTCTGGCAAACAGAGTCACACTTAATACGCTGCCCTGCGGGACACCGTTCTCTTGTTCGTGAAGATCCGAAAAGGAGTTCCCAACACGTACGCGGAAAAAACGATCTGAAAAAAAGTTTTGAATGAAGTACGCCATATGGCCACGCATGCCCCAAGAATGGAGCTGCTTTATGATGCTAAAGCGCCACGTTGTGTCATATGCTTTTGGAGGTCAAAGAAAACTGCAACTAAATGTTCCTTGTTGAGGAATGCATCCTGAATGTGTGTTTCCAGCTGAACCAGATGGTCCAGTGTGGAACGGTTGGAGCGAAAACCACATTGAAAATTACTTATCAATGAGTTTTCCTCCAAAAACCAGGTGAGACGCTTGTTGATCATGCGTTCCATCAACTTGCACACACAGCTAGTTAAGGCAATAGGCCTATAACTCGAGGCTGCGGTGCGTTGTTTACCTGGTTTCAGGATGGGAACAATAATAGCTTCTTTCCAGGAAGTGGGGAAAGAGTCCTCCAACCAAAGCCTGTTGAATACCGTCAAAAGGAAATTTATTGCGCCAATGGGCAGATGACGAAGCATCTCATAGTGGATCATGTCCACTCCAGGAGCTTTATTCTTAGAATTTCGAAGCGCCTGATCGAACTCACGTTCAGTGAATGGAGAGTTGTATGGCTCGGTGTTATGACTTCGAAAATCTAGACGGCGTCGTTCCTGACGGTCCTTCTCGCGGCGGAAACGTGGTTCATAATTTTCAGAGCTAGATGCATCAGAAAACTGCGTGGCCAAGATATTAGCTATGTCTCCGGAATCAGTGTACAACGTCCCATCGTGCTCTAGAGCACTCAGAGGAGTAGATGCACCCCCCTGGATGCGACGTACTTTGGTCCAAACGGCTTTCGACGAAGCCTGCTTCGTCAGAGAAGACACGTATTGGACCCAGCACGCCTTTTTACTGGCTCGAATGAGCAGACGGGCACGGGCACGTTTAATGCGGAACTGCTCGAGGTTTGCGGCAGTGTGGTTTCTATTGAATCGATCTAGGGCATGATTGCGGTCCTTAATGGCTGCACCGATCTCCGCAGTCTACCATGGGACTGGGCGTCGCCTCGCAGGTCCACTGGGATGTGGAATGGAGGTGCGTGCTGCATCATGCACTCTTGACACAAATATATCTAAGGCGTCGATTGGTGGCAAAGTCGACGCTAGATCGACTTCAAGGTCCACTGCACGCTCGAAGGCAACCCAGTCGGCCCGACTGAGATGCCAGTGAGGGTGTTGTTCACGTGAGTGCTGAAGGTGTTCGAAAGTTAGGAGTGGGAAGTGATCACTGCCACAGAGATCAGGGTGAACGCTCCAAGATGTGGTAGGAGCAAGGCTGGGACTGCAGAAGGACAAGTCCAACGCAGAGTATGTGCCTGAGGAAGGACTGAAATATGTGGGAGTCCCATCATTCAGCAACGTTAAACCTGATACCTCACGGAATTGATCTACAATTTGACTCCGGGGCTCTGTACGAACGGAGCCCCATAAACGATGGTAGGAATTAAAATCGCCCAAAAGAACTACAGGAGACGGAAGTTGTTCGAATATACAAAGGAGATCCTCAAGAGAGAATCGCTCCTCCCTTGTGATGTAGATACAGCACACAGATATTGGCTGTGGTAGATGGACCCGCACGGCGACAGCTTGGAGGGGGGTGGTGAGAAAGATTGGTGTTGAGTGGATGGTATCTCGAACACCGATTGCAACACCACCGTGTGCACGACGACCCTCAGGAAGCTTGTCGGTGCGGTAAAGCGTGTATCCGTTCAGAATCACTGATTCATTTGGACGAAAATGTGTCTCTTGGAGACATATGATGGCAGGGTCAAATTCAGATATTAAGATTTGCAGTTCCTCGAGATGAGTACGGAAACCGTTAAGGTTCCATTGGAGACAATAAGCCATAGCTGGAGGTAGTATAGTTACCTTTTGAGGCGTACTCTATTTCTAGGCCCTGTCACCTTGATAAATTCATTCATCCACGGCTTCGTCCTGTATCATGTCCTCGGGTAAGGACACAGAGGGCGAAGGGGATGAAGAAGGGGCAGTGGGGGCGGGTGCTTTGAGCGCCCGCCGGGCAGCTTTCAGCTGCGCCTTAAGTTTCAGGGTGGTGGCTGTCACCCTGACTGGAGAGCTACTGGAATGCACCTGCTTGAACTTTTTCTCTGTGGAGCGAGGTGTGGTTGCTGGTTTCCTCGAAGCAGGACGAGCTACTACGGAAAGCGTTGTTGTTTGGGTTGACACGTCGCTGGTTTGTACACCTACACTGCGACGGGTAAGAGCAGCTGCAGCAACTGTAGCGAATGGCACAGGTAAAGTGGTGTGTATGCTTTCACGGAGACGTTGTTTTGCTTCACCAGCAGAGATTTTCTCTGTGACGACCAACTCTCTTATTTTCTTCTCTTGTTGGAAAGAGGGGCAGTCGCGATGCCAGACTGGGTGCTCGCCTTGGCAGTTAATGCATTTGGGACCTGAAGAACAAGGTTCGGTCGCATGATCAGGGAGACTACACTTACCACAAAGGGCGGTAATGGCCTTGCAGGAAGGCTGAGTGTGCCCAAAGTGCTGGCATTTGAAACACCGCATCGGATTAGGGATGTACGGCCGGACTTTGATTCTCAAATATCCAGCCCGTACAATATCTGGGAGAGTGGTCGTTTGGAAGGTCAAAATAATGGAAGCAGTTGGAACAAGTTCTCCGGACTTTCGTGTCTTGATTCGCTGCATTGCGGTGACATGTTGGGCTGAAAGTGCTTAAAGAATCTCTTCCTCCTCAGCATTTAGCAGATCCCAGTGGCGAATCACACCTTTACTACTGTTAAGTTGACGATGTGGTTCAACATTAACAGGGAAGTCGCCCAAAGATCTTAGCTTTAGAAGATTGGTGGTCTGGCGATCTGTGCTGGTCTGGATAAGTAGACTCCCGTTTCGCAGCTTTTTTATTTCTGGTACATCTGAACCAGCGGCATAGTCTAGCTGTTTCTTGATAAGAAATGGTGACAAGTCCTTCAATGTAGCAGCTCCATGTTTCTTCGATGTTGTTCCAGATTCATCGTCGGTCTTCTCAACAATACTGATAACAAGGTAACGTGGAACGTTACTTGTCTTTTCCACTAATTGAAGCGGGCTCGAAGGCCGCGCTCGTTTTGGGGGTTTCCCCCCGTTTGAGTTGTTTTTTGTACCCATATACAAAATTGTTTTATTGTGGAGGGTCCATAAATTGTCGCCTCGACATGCCCTCTATGCCGAGGAAGGCCTACCCCCAAAAATGGAGGCTACTCGAGGACCAAACCGAAATCCCCGAGGCCACGTTCGCGACTGCACCTACCCCTGCAGCCAACACTGTCCCATCGGCACGTGCAACTCACACCTTGGGATAGGGTTTTTTTATCGAGGTTGTCTCCTCTAGCAGGACCCTTAGTTATAGGGAGGTCAAAGATATGGAGATGAATGACGTGATGGAATGGTGAAAACGTGAGATATGGATGTGAAGAATGAGTGAAATGATGAGATGGAAATGACCTCCCTAAATTAGTTTCTTAGAGGGAGGTCAAAGATATGGAGATGAATGACGTGATGGAATGGTGAAAAACGTGAGATATGGATATGAAGAATGGGTGAAATGATGAGCTGAAATTGGCCTCCCTACTAAGCCCCCTCGCCCCGTCAAGGCAGTCCTACATGGAGGGGTTTAGTTTGTATGTAAATACGCATTTTTTGCAAACGAAGTAACCCCACCGAACAAAAACACTTCTACGCAACTGCTTCTGCAGCTGCATGTATATTTGTACAAAGGGACGCACAAACGTTGGTCGACAACATGACTGTATTTATCAATTTTTCTTTCCCATCCAACGTGTTTTCATGGAATAGGGTTTTACTGTTGCATAGGGTATGAGCAGCTTGATTGGCGTCCTGAAGCTCTCATTGCGCAAAACAAAGACAATGAAAATGGTGATGACAATATGCTCAACTATTGTTCCCATTTCAACTGCTAAACGCAGCACATTGTTCCTCATTGCGTGAACACTTGTTTATAAACTTGAGCTATTATTGACTGTCGGTATTTCTTTCCTTCATCACGAAGCCATGTTTTTTTTTTTAACTCATGTTCTCCGCACTCCTTAGATGAAAAGGTGTTCCGAACAAAGCAATTGCGACAGAACAACACAGAAACACTTTGGGTGTACAAACTTCAACCTATTGAAATTCAATCATTTGGAATTTAATGGAATGAAAAGTCAAAGTTTGTAACATGAGAGTTGCGAACTAACACTCGGTGGGTATGTAAAATATATTATTCCAGTTCAGTTCAGTTTTTAATCACCATAGATATAATTCTTACATAAAAATATCGTTAATCAATTTATGGCGAAAGTGTACCATACCACATCTAATGTATTAGGTTACAAACCCCCATGGAATTGTTCCAAGAGGCGGAGAAAATTTTAAAAAATCACTCACTTGTCCCTTTTGAGTGAAAATGCCCTTTCCTTTTATCATATCCTTAGCAACCCGTTTCCACGGGCATGTTCTTTGCTCACTTTCCTACATGCCATGTATTCGGTATTTTCTCGAACTTACAGGGTGTTCCGCAACCACTTTTCCAGCGAATACTAAAAAAAACCTGTGCCGACCTTTTGACTTATATTAGGTCGTGTTATATTTTTTTTTTGTTGCTGTTTGAGCGCTTGTGGAGAGCTATAGTATTTTGTTTTCTCTTTAAAAAAATAGTCATAGGTTATAGGAACAAAGAAATCTTAAAGGACTGATAAAACATTTAACAAAATAGTTATTTATAATGAAATTGGCTGCACTTTACAATGCTCCGAAAGTACTTGATTGATTTATAGGATAACTGAAAAGTCTCTTACTCCTATAAAATGTAAAGGAGTTCAGCTGGGTACAAATGGTCATGATAGAAACAGGTTAGGCCCCGGGGGAACCAAATTGGTGTGTTCCAAGTGGACGTCCACCATATTGAATTCAACTCAAAATTTTTATAGGCGAAGGGGAGATGATAGGCGCCGATTTCTTCAGAAATTTGGGGGGCAAAGGTAAGTAAAGCATAAGTTCTGATTTCTTTCTGTTTGCGGGAGGGGGGGGACAAGTTTTTTTTTTAGTTGGGTTTTACACTTGAGTTAACCTTTGAAAAATTGTAATTGCTATAACTATCTTTGACAACAAAACATATATTTCAGGGTACATCGAACTTTATTAGTTGAACAAAGAATTCACTGTACTACTGTGATTATGTAATTGTACAACATAATACTTTACATGTGTCCTCCTCCGTAGCCGAGCGGGTTAAGGCGTTCACTCGTCTTACTCGTTCGCTGCGCGACGGCGTAGGTTCGAATCCGGCTCTGGTCGGAGTTTATTCGGCCTACGTATAGGGCCGGTGGCAACCCACCATCGTCAGGAAATTGGGAAGCTCCGAATGAGTGAGCGGTAACCCATTCAAGAAGACCTACAATAACGGCTGGGGGTTCGTCGGGCTGACCACCCTCACCCCAACACTGGTCTAAGATCTCCAAGCTGCAACAGGTGGTGAAGGAACAGTGTGGGAGGGAGACCAGCAGTCGGTAGGTAAGCCAAGACCCCCATAGGGCTGGCGCGCTGAGGGTTAAGTTAATACTTTACATGTAACTTTTGACTGAGAATTTGATTATCATATTCGATTTAAAATACTTATTCCTAAAATCCTTATTAGGCATTTAATATCTTCACACATATTTACATAAAAAAGGAAGGTCCAAGATAAAATTTTCATCCAGCCGAGGTCGATTTCTGGTACCCCAACTACCCACCCTGTCGCCCCCCGCCTCACTACTTTCCACCTTCAGCCAATAAAAACATAACCGTGTTGCATATTTACGGTTTTAACGACGATAAATATTAGCTTTGTTTTTTCAATGTCTTAATGCAAAGAACGGGTACGTATATTGTAGGTTGATATCAAAATAACAGTAGGCTCTTACTTTAAATTGCTACATGATTTTTAAATATACATTTGTCATTTAGAAGTAACTTAATTAATTTTTCTCTACACAAATCCAATCTTTATAAAACAAATATCCACATTTTTGTAATCAGAAATAAGGATTTGGCTCTACTAAATGGGGATGCCACACATACACGTATTGTTTTGAACGTTGGTTAAGCATTGGTATTGGTATAGACATGTAACACTGCAACTTTCAGGCACGTCAATGCAGTATGAAGTAGCACACACATGTTTACAGGTACATGTAAAAATTATATACAAATCGTGATTATAACGTGCGTTAATTTTTTAAAAGCCGGCCCGAGGTACATTTTTAATTGTTTGCCATTTGCCTCTAATCGATCGTTGTTGTATCAGTCTTGTATGTACGTATACTTATAGCGGCGAGTGAGGGTGTGCAAAGAAGGAAGGGGCGAGGGAGGAGGGGAGTTTTAAATTGAACGCACTGTATAAAACAGTCGCATATTGAAAACAGAATATTTTCAACTCCTACTTGACTTCTCCGAAAGAAAACAAAGGTGCCTATTTTGAAATGAAGCCTACAGTAATCCCATGCTTCTTCCTCTACTCTCGCAAACAGTGGCGGTGATTGGGTTCCAAAACCGAGTTGGCCAGGTGCCGGGGGGCAAAGACAGTATATCAGTATATTTCTATTTGTAGTCAAGGATTAGCATAGTGCAGGGGTAAAACTGCTGAAAAGTAGGAAGGCATCTGACCCCGCTCGCTCCCCCGATCCTCGCACATGTTCATTCATAACATACCATGCGTTGCCCTTAATTCATTATCGGTTTGAAAAAGGAAATACTGAAACAGTAAACGCACGAGCACAAGGATGGTACTCAAACTGAGTGATATTATTGATTCTGCTCATTTCAGAGCAGAATTCTGCGTAATTTCCAACAGCTGTTGTATGCGAAGTTTCTGTGTGTAAAAGTTATGTAATATGTTAAAATTTATATATTGGCCCACTATAAGAGGGGGTCAAACGAGAACTGGAGGGGCCCGGACCCACCTAGCTCTCCCGGTTTAGGCGCCCGTGGTGATGTAATCGTATATAGCTATATACTACATGGAAGTGAGAATGGCATTTTAGTGGCATCGTCTCCTGTGTGAAGAGGTCCTTCTCATCCTTGTTTGTGCTTCTTCTCGTTTTGGTATTTACTAAGAAGTTTGTCAAAACTTCTTCTAGATTCGTTTTCTGCTAAAATAGGAATATCAGGACTGGCTTTACAGTTTAATTTGAAATCGAAATATCTGCAAATATTTTACGTGATAAAATTATATGAAATTTATTGCATTTATGTGTGCATAAAGTGGGGCAAAATTCTGCTTATTGTGATGGAATGTTAAAAGTTATAATTTATATAATTTTATAGATTGTAAAATTTCAGCAATTCATATTGTGAGAGCTGTGAAAGTATTTGGTTCTTGAAAAAAACTACATGAAAAATTCCAGAGGAAAGGTCAGTAGTATACTCTTCTGAAGCAGATTATTATCGTATCTTCAAACCGACTACTTCCTTAGAAAAGTAAGGAATTAGCCTGTAGCATGATTTTTTTAAAAACTAAACTTAATCTTATTCCACAGTTTCACACACATTTTAAACAATTTTCATCGAATTGAGATTTCCAAGAGCACAGGTCAAGTGAAATAATTAGAAATACAACGGAGTAGAATAGTTACAGTGAGTTCAATTATGTTCTTTCTAAACAAAATAAACTTTTTGTGTTTAGCTATTAGATAGTATGGATGCTTATAAAAGCAGCAACTTGCGGCAGTGTGGTTCCTATTGAATCGATCTAGGGCATGATTGCGGTCCTTCTAGGCTGCACTGATCTCCGCAGTCCACCAGGGGACTGGGCGTTGCCTCACAGGTCCACTGGGATGTGGAATGGAGGTGCGTGCAGCATCATGCACTCATGACACAGATATCTAAGGCGTCGATTATTGGCAAAGTCGACGCAAGATGGACTTCAAGGTCCACTGCACGCTCGAAGGCACCCCAGTCGGCCCGACTGCGATGCCAGTGAGGGTGTTGTTCACGTGAGTGCTGAAGATGTTCGAAAGTAAGAAAGAGTGGGAAGTGATCACTGCCACAGAGATCAGGTTGAACGCTCCAAGATGTGGTAGGAGCAAGGCTGGGACTGCAGAAGGACAAGTCCAGCGCAGAGTGTGTGTGCCTGAGGAAGGACTGAAATATGTAGGATTCCCATCATTCAGCAACGTTAAAGCTGATGGCTTACGGAATTGATCTACAATTTGACCCCGGGGCTCTGTACGAACGGAGCCCCACAAACGATGGTAAGAATTAAAATCGCCCAAAAGAACTACAGGAGACGGAAGTTTTTCGAATAAAGTAAAGAGATCCTGAAGAGAGAATCGCTCCTCCCTTGTGATGTAGACACAGCACACAGATATTGGCTGTGGTAGATGGACCCACACAGCGAGAGCTTGGAGGGTGGTGGTGAGAAAGATTGGCGTTGAGTGGATGGTATCTCGAACACCGATTGCAACACCACTATGAGCACGACGACGCTTGTCGGCGCGGTAAAGCGTGTATCCGTTCAGAATCACCGATTGATTTGGGCGAAAATGTGCCTCTTGGAGACATATGATGGCAGGGTCAAATTCGGATATTAGAATTTGCAGTTCCTCCAGATGCGCACGGAAACCGTTAAGGTTCCATTGGAGACAATAAGCCATAGCTGGAGGTAAAATGGTTACCTTTTAAGACGTACTCTATTTCTAGGCCCTGTCACCTTGATAAATTCTTCATCCGCGGCTTCGTCCTGTATCATGTCCTCGGGTAAGGGACACTGTGGGCGAATGGGATGGGGAAGGAAGGGGGAGTGGTGGCGGGTGCTTTCAGCGCCCGCCGGGCAGCTTTCAGCTGCGCTTTAAGTTACAGGGTGGTCGATGCCGCCCTGACTGGAGACCTACAAAACTTGAGAAAATATTATTTTGTATGCACCTGCTTGAACTTTTTCTCTGTGGAGCGAGGAGTGGTTGCTGGTTTCCTCGAAGCAGGGTGAGCTACTACGGGAAACGTTGTTGTTTGAGAAGATACGTCGGTGGTTTGAACACCTACACTGTGACGGGTAAGAGCAGCTGCAGCAACTGTAGCGAATGAAACAGGTAAAGTAGTGCGTACACTTTCGCGGAGACGTTGCTTGGCTTCACCAGCAGAGATTTTCTTTGTGACAACCAAGTCTCTGATTTTCTTCTCTTGTTGGAAAGAGGGGCAGTCACGATGCCAGACTGGGTGCTCGCCTTGGCAATTAATGCATTTGGGACCACAAGAACAAGGTTCGGTCCCATAATCGGGTTGACTACACTTACCACAAAGGGCGGTAGTGGCCTTGCAGGAAGGCTGAGTGTGCCCAAAGTGCTGGCATATGAAACACCGCTTTCCTCCTCAGCATTTAGCAGATCCCAGTGGCGAATCACACCTTTACTACTGTTCAGTTGCCGATGGGGTTCAACATTAACAGGGAAGTCGCCCAAAGATCTTAGCTTTAAGAGGTTGTTTGTCTGGCGATCTGTGCTGGTCTGGATAAGTAGACTCCCGTTTCTCAGCTTTTTTATTTCTGGTACATCTGAACCAGTGGCGTAGTCTAGCTGTTTCTTGATAAGAAATGGTGACAAGTCCTTCAATGTAGCAGCTCCATGTTTCTTTGTTGTTGCAGAATCATCGTTACTGTCAGTCTTCTGAACAATACTAATTACAATATAACGTGGCAATTTACTTGTCTTTTCCACCAAATGAAGCGGGCTCGAAGGCCACGCTCGTTTTGGGGGTTTTCCCCCGTTTGAGTTGTTTTTTGTACCCATATACAAAATTATTTATTGTGGAGGGTCCATAAATTGTCTCCTCGACATGCCCTCTATGCCGAGGAAGGCCTATCCCCAAAAATGGAGGCTACTCGATGACCACACCGAAATCCCCGAGGGCACGTTCGCGACTGCACCTACCCCTGCAGCCAACACTGTCCCATCGGCACGTGTAACTAACACCTTGGGATAGGCTTTTTTTTAACGAGGTTATCTCCTCTAGCAGGACCCTTAGTTATAGGGAGGTCAAAGATATGGGGATGAATGACGTGATGGAATGGTGAAAACGTGAGATATGGATGTGAAGAGTGAGTGAAATGATGAAATGAAAATGGCCTCCCTACTAAGCCCCCCTCAAGGCAGTCCTACATGGAGGGGGACAAAATTAATATTACACAAAGCTATATTACATATAAGTAATGTAAGTACTAATAATCTGCATTTGGTAAGACTGTTAAAGCCGGGAATCGGATTTTTTTAAATTTACAGGAGAAAGTACTTACGGAATTGAGTTTCTGTGTAATTTCGGAAGGTCGTAAAAGTGTTTTCTCGCATTTTTCAATGTATTTGGCCGCTAATTCATGTATTTTTCTATAATAATGTCCGTCCGATGCACGAAAGGTGCTGCTGCTTGCATTTTCATCCATATACTTGAACCGGATGTTGCGAGCATCTGATGATGTAATCCTCTGGTAAGTGTTTCCAAACACACAGTTTTTTCACTATATTGCCCAACGTAAAGAAACCTAACCTTACCGTGATGGTGCATGGGGCTATTGTGAATGGTTTCTGGGGCAATTCATGGATGGTTATACGATACAGAATGGTTTTTGCAGAAATGGTTTTTGGGGATATTCGTGGATGGTCATACTATCCCGAATGATTTTTGGGGCTATGCGTGAATGGTTTTTTGGGCTATGCGGGAATGGTTTTCGGGGCTATGCAGAAATTTTTCTGTTAATAAGGTTGAAACACTGCTTTGCCGTTTGAAACACAACGCTAGTCAAGATTTGCCTGCTATTTTGCGTGTTCAGGAAGCGAGAAAAGAACGAACAATAATTACTCCATATTTTGACAATAGATACTAATTTGGTTAAAAAAATCGAAATCCCTTGTTAAACAACTTATCCTAAGCAGTTAAAGAACATGGTTGACTGGAAGATACTGAGAGCTCCTCTCTTATATCACTATGGCTATGAGACTGAACTAACATGAAAGTTGGATGGTTAATGTAGCTACATAACAAGTTAGTGAATAAACACTGATGAGATTTGCTGTGTTTATTTGAATTTGAATTTAAAATTTTGGGAGCATCAGCACTGAGGCTATTTTGCTCCCGTCACATTATACGGGGGCCAGCCCCTTATCATTACAAATAACAACTCTAACGTTGCGTAACTAAAAATGTTAAAATGTTCTGACGTCTGATAAAAGCTGAGGCTGTAAACGGGCACTCAGCACACACAAGGACAAAAACAGGACAACACACACAAAATTATACTGGCCATAGTGCCAGTCGCCAGAGCCTCGTTAGTCTCTTGTCCAGGGTGCACTACGTGGAAGTGAGGTTGACTTTTGGGCGCCTACGTGGAAGGTACCCCTTACACCCCTTGCTGTGTTTATAACTGACAATACTCACAATACTTTGCTGCTAAAAAAATCTGCTTCTAAATAACAAATTTCTTGAAATGCATGACAGTATTTTAGAAAGTATTTAGAAAATGGCTCTGTGGAAGTAACTTTCCTTTTGAGGTCCTTAAGTTATATTCAATCTTAAGATTTTATGTTCATATGAAATTGATGCACACATTAATTCCCGTTGCCTTAACGATATCATCCAATTTGTATTTACTGCGCATGTAGCCGCAGTTAAACAGAACCAATATGGCAATAAATATATTCTAATGTCAAGATTTATGGATTTAGAAGACCACAATTTTTGTTCTGGTACATAATGACACACTTATGCCATAAATGATTCCAGTAAATTTTTGAAAAAAATCAATTTTTTAACACTGCAGTGGTTTCGGGTTTCACAGTAGTGATCCACTCATTTAATTTCACATGCTTCGGTAGTCGTGGAGGAGTGTAGAAAGTCTGTTCAGCCATTATGTGAATTTGAATTTTGAATTTGAATTTAAAATTTTCGGTGCGTCAGCACTAAGGCTATTTTGCACCCATCACATTTTACGGGGTCCAGCCCCTTATCGTTACAAATAACAACTCTAACGTTGCAGAACTAAAATCATAAAATATTAAAATATTCTGACTTTCGTTAAAAGCTGAGGCTGTAAACGAGCACTCAGTACAAATAAGGACAAAACACAGGACAACACAAACGAAATTATACTGGCCATGGGGCCAGTCGCCAGAGCCTCGTTAGTCTTCAGTCCAGGGTGTACTAACGTGGAAGTGAGGTTGACATTTGGGTGTACTATGTGGAAGGTCACCCCTTACACCCCCAGCCATTATGTGAAATATATCCATTGTTGACTTGTTATAGAGCTCACAGTTCAGTGGAGCACAATAGGGGTCCATGCAACCATTGACGGGAGTGTTTTCAGACACACAGTATTTCTACATATACAAGTAATAGTTTCCAATATCTGTTATAAATGTATGAAATCCAAACTACGAAAAGCATGTATGAATTTTGTAGGGAAAAAGATTAATAAATGTAACAAACTAAGTTGTTATTTTTGTTGGTTTCATCATATTGAAATGTAATTCATTAGATTTAGAATTTCCTTCCCTCTGTAATGTATTGAGTGAAATGACTTTTTTTGCTAATGGAACCAGAATACTATTCATAGGACATTATTGCTGTAAAACCATGCTAGCATTTCACATGCTGCTGTTATCAGGCTGGTGTGTGTGTTTCTTTTTTTTTTTAATAAACTTGAGAAAAGTGAGAAACTTTTTTTCCCCCATGGCATAACGAGCCGTGAGGGCCAGGGCCTATCTACAGACTGCCAGCCTCAGTCCCATCTGCGACAAACCCCTGATCATTGTCGTGGGTTTCCATGACCACGTTACGCTACTCTTTCGTAGCTCTCCAATTTCCTCACGATGGTTGGTGGCCATGGGTTCCACACACAGGCTGAAATCTCGAGAAAAGTTGTTACGCTTCCCCCAGGAGACCCAAACCTACACACATCCCATAGTCGGAGCCCAATACATGACACAGATTGCACGACACGGTGCAGGTTAAACTTCTTTTCCATTGATGTGTACAATATATATTTTTATAATCAGTGTTTGTTACGAATGGGACAGACCTAATGGTTAAGCATTAGTAGCAGCCAACGTGAGCATATCACATTGGTCCACCCCAAACATATATTTTTTTTTCATTTTTCTCTTTGTGATACATGTACTATTTATGGGGTGTAAGGGGCGGTCTTCTTCTAAGGCGCCCAAAAGCCAACCTCACTTCCACGTAGTGCACCCTGGACTAAAGACTAACGAGGCTCTGGCGACTGGCAGTATGCCAGTATACTTTTGTGTGTGTTGTCCTGTTTTTGTCCTTGTGTGTGCTGAGTGCCCGTTTACAGCCTCAGCTTTTAACAAAAGTCAGAACATTTTAAGATTTTTAGTTAAGCAACGTTAGAGTTGTTATTTGTAATGGTAAGGGGCTGGCCCCCATATAATGTGAAGGGAGCAAAATAGCCTAAGTGCTGACGCTCCCAAAATTTTAAATTCAAATTTAAAATTCAAATGTACTATTTATGCTCTTTATTTTTTAGGAATTGAATATACTGCACAGCAGACAGACATGACACTGGAACATATTCACACTGTGATGTCAGATTACAGGAACTTGCAAAGGATTTCAAGTGTCAAAGGCAAATTTTACTGAAGACTTTCAATGAGAGTGAAGAGAGAATGCAGTTTTATAGTGGTCCCAGCAAGTTAACCATTTTAATGACGGTTTCCCTGTGTTCAGTGCACATGGGAGTTGTTCAGCATCCTGAATAGTAGACAAGTGGTCAAATGTCATGTATATATGACTTCTATCTGCAATACACTAGGAAACTGGCAAATTTCAAAAAACAAGTCGAGCAGGTGATTGGATATGTTTGTTTGTTCACAGAAAATATAGTATCCTGATCTCAACAATACCTACCTGTCAGTGCTAAACCAGGTGATGTAACACAGACAAAATTATTCAAGTGCGTTGTACTCTAACAATTTTTTGTTTGTCAATGAATAACTACGAATGCTGTCTTGACAACAGTGGAATTGCTAAACCCATGCAATGAATTCAAACTAATCTATTCTCTAAATATACTATTGTGTATGGTGCAGTTTGGTCATTCACAGATGAACTGTTCTGATGGAGTGTATACATTTGGCAATGGAAAGTATCTAACATTTTTGTTATTGTTTTTATCATGTCCCATATGCATAAATATTTCTAATAATTGTCATTTCTTTCTCTCTGGAAAGTGTGTATGTGTATAATACTGATGGACCAATATGAAATATTTGTGGATACAAATAAAGTACTATTATAGAAAAGCAGGATTTATTAATTTATATAATAATAATAATCCTGTGCGTAACAGCCCATGAAGAGACTTGGTTTACCTACCTGCTGCCGGTCCATCACTAAGTGTGGAGATCTTTAATCAGGATTGGAATAGTCAGGTCAGCCTTGTAGTAGGTCTTCGCGACCGAATTACGCTTACTCCTTCGAAGCTCCCCAATTTCCTTACGATGGTGGATGGCCAACTGCCGTATACACAGGCCGAAAATTGCCGGAGACTGAACCAGGGATTGAACCCATACCATCCCGCAGCCGCTGTCCAAAGCAAGGTGCTTTAGACGGCACGGCCACGGAGGAGGACTATTAATTTATATAGGTTCACAAAAATAATATAATGGCAGAATTTTGCAGTAAATTACAGACTATTTATAGATATATTTGATTGGTAAAAATATCTGTAATTGTTCTTGAGAGTATAACTGATCTAAATAAGTTGAGGTTGGCAGTGTAATTGGTGCCTTTTGCACACTAATGTAAGTTCTTTTTTCCGTAAAATATATTTAAATATGCCCCCAGCATGGCAGTCAATGTCAAGGTTTAGTTGTGTGTGTAACCTACAGTGGCTCTGCTGTATTGCTTTTTAAAATATTGACCAAGGTGCTGCCTACAATGGAAAAGGTACAGCAGGTTTAGCTTAATTGCTTGCCAGTTTTGATTTGGTGAATCCTGCAATAATTGAATTGGTTACACGAATGCTCCTTTCATCAGACATTTATTTTTGAATAAATGTAAATAAAACTAAAAATTAATGTCTGATGAAGGGAGCATATGATCTGCTGAAACGTCACAATGAAAAACTGTGTTTTTATGCTTGTAATGACTGTAGACTACAAGAGAAATAATTCTACAATGCAAGCAATGTGTACATACAAGAAAAACTATTTTCCGGAATATAGTAGTGGCACATTTTATGAACAGATGAAAAAGTTTTCGGCACCATGGAACTTCCTGTTTGAGGTAAAATGTATAACAGAAAACAACATGGGTGATAATTGGTTTTCTTGGGATATCGACATGGGTGATTGTTGTGCTGTTTCTGTCACATTAGGTTTGCTGAATACAGCATTCATTGTGTGACCGATTCACCTCATGCAAATCAAATTTCAAGTACATATACTCAAAACTTTCATTTCCTCTCAGTAGATCCCATAAATATGCTACATTTAGTTGTGCACAACCAAATAAGAGCCATTCAGCTTCTATGGTGCTTTCCACAACCATTAAGACTTTTTTTTAAAAATTTTGATTTTAAAATTGTGGGAGCGTCAGCACTTAGGCTATTTTGCTCCCGTCACATTATACGGGGGCCAGCCCCTTACCATTACAAATAACAACAATAACGTTGCATAATTAAAAATCTTAAAATGTTCTGACTTCTGTTAAAAGCTGAGGCTGTAAAGGGGCACTCAGCACACATAAGGACAACAGGACAATACAAACAAAATTATACTGGAAATGGGACCAGTCGCCAGAGACTCCTTAGTCTTCAGTCCAAGGTGTACTAACGTGGAAGTAAGGTTGACATTTGGGTGTACTACGTGGAAGGTCACCCCTTACACCCCCGACCATTAAGACTGAAGGGTGGCTGTTTAAACAAGGCTAACTGATAAAGTATGAGGGGGAGGGAAATGGTGACAGAATTAACTTTTGCTAGCCAAGTTAGGATAAAATTTCATTTCAGATAGACGATGGTTCACCAAGTAAAATTGTAAGCGAAAAATGCAGGCTCGACCAGGACTTGATCAGAGCTACCGAAAGAATGGCTCACCATGTATATCAAGCTCATCTATATTAAATGTCAGCACCTTAGTTGTAAAGTACATTTCCCTCGTTTTGAAACACACAACAATCACCACCAGAGATCTTTCAGAAAAAGCATTCACGAATGTCTCATTTCTCATGCCAGCAGCACAAAGACATACAAGCAGATATTTCATCCGCACCATAGGATGTCAGTCAAAGGGTTGCAGGAAGCTTTGAAATATTTTTTCTTGTGAATTGTTGTATGTTTGAAAAGAAATTTAAAACACTTTCAAGCACAAATAGAAACATTCCTTATAATTGAAAGGAACAGTCCACATAATTTGTCCTTTCAAGTTCCAACAAATGAATGAAGGTAGCTTTGTTACAGAAACCATTGTCACCAGAAAATAAGAAGAAATGTACTTTTAACCACTGTACCCCTTCGAGAGTTAATATTTTTCTTCTTAATCAACAAATTTTGATGCTTTACGAAATATAATTGACTATTGCATGCAGAAAACACAAATAACAGATAATTGAACCCAAATTATGGCCAGCACAAGTAGAAACTGCCATCTCTGAATACTTTTGCTGCTTTTTATTAGTAAAAAATGCTTGTATGCACACTAAAATAATGAAAAACATGGAATTTCTATGTTTCTAAGGCCCCTAAAGTAGCTGTGATTGATTGATTTAAAATTTTTGGGTGCATCGGCACTTAAGACCATTTTGCACCCTTCTATGTATACGGGGAAATAACCCGTTATCTAAAATTCTGACTGAAATCTTAAGCACCTTGGGAAAACCCTAAAAGTGCGAGGTTGTAAAAAGACCTGCACGAGACAAACACAACACATTAAAAAGTCAGAAGAAACAAACTAAAAACCTCCTTACAGACGATGGAAGAGTCCAGCCCTAGCAAAAAACTAAAAACATTTGATAAAATATTGCTGTCATCACTCAAGAGGGATGACAAACAGCCGAAAAAGTTAAAATTCTGCCGGAGGTAAGCAAGATCGACACATTCAACGACAATGTGTTCAATGATTAAAACAACGTTACAAACACGATAAAACGGAGGGTCCAGCCCTTGCAGCAAGTGACCGTGCGTTAGACGACTGTCATAGACGCATGCGGGTAAGAATAACTTCTTCTTGCTGAGAGGGACGGGACGAGGAATATCAAGCACCTATGGTGAGCTTAATAGCGTGAAGCTTGTTCCCAGTTTCCGTATCCCACTCGGCCTGCTAAGAGTCAAGAACGCAACAACGGAACACATTCTGTAGGTCGCTAGCTGGCAAAAGGTGGATGAGAACGTCGCCATCTGCATCAGCAGACTTGGCGGCAGCATCAGCTGCTTCGTTCCCCTGAATGCCCAAGTGGCTAGGGACCCAACAGAAGTGTACATCGGCACATGGCAGATAAGGACACAAGCTGTCTGAATATGCGCTGCGCTATTGGATGCCGGGAATCCGGCGAATGCAGAGTCTGCAACACGCTGGTCGAATCACAGCACACAAGGACTTTCTTCAGATCATTGACATTTGCAAATTCCAGTGCCTTGAGAATGGCGTACAACTCTGCCGTACAGATGGAACAGGCAGGATGTAGCGAGTAACTGGAACTTTGAGAGTCTAGGACAAAGGCGCAACCAACTGATTCGACTGTCTTGGACCCGTCCATGTAAAACACATTAAAATTGGGGTGCTTCGCACGAAGTTCTAAAAACCGTTGCTGGTATACAACCATTGGTGTTTCTGCCTTTGGAAGGGCAGTCAGAGAAAAATCGATAGAAGGTGCAGGAAACTCGCAGGTCGGGAGAGGCAGAATGCCAGGAAGATATCACTGTCAACACAAAGTGCTGACAGGATCTCGTGTACACGAACACCAAATGGTCTAGTTGCTCTTGGGTGGAGTCGATACCTTGCCAGCCTACTCTGATCTCAGACGGTATGATAAGATGAATGTGAGGGCATCGAGCGAAGATGGAGCAAGTAGTTCACTACTTGCCGCTGTCTTCGCAGAGACAGCGACGGCTCACATGCCGTTCCCAACACGTACGCGTAAAGAACGATCTGATAAAAAGTTCTGAATAAAGTACGCCATATGGCCACGGACGCCCCAAGAATGAAGCTGCTTTATGATGCCGAAGCGCCACGTTGTGACATAGGCCTTGTGGAAGTAAAAGAAAACAAAGTAAATGTTCCTTGTTGAGGAATGCATCCTGAATATGTGTTTCCAGGTGGACCAGATGGTCCAGTTTGGAACGGTTGGAGCGAAAACCACATTGAAAATTACTTATCAAACAGTTATCCTCTAAAAACCAGGTGAGACGCTTGTTGATCATGCGTTCCATCAACTTGCACACACAGCTAGTTAAGGCAATAGCCTTAAAATCAAATCGAATCAAGAGAAATCAAGTAATCGACGCCTTAGATATCTTTGTGTCACGAGTGCATGATGCTGCACGCACCTCCATTCCACATCCTAGTGGACTGCGGAGATCAGTGCAGTCATCAAGGACCGCAATCATGCCCTAGATCGATTCAATAGGAACCACACAGCCGAAAACCTCGCGCAGTTCTGCATTAAGCGTGCCCGTCGGCTCATTCGAGCCAGTAAAAAGGCGTGCTGGGTACAATACGTGTCTTCTCTGAAAAAGCAGGCTTCGTCCAAAGCTGTTTGGACCAAAGTACGTCGCATCCAAGGGGGTGCATCTACTCCTCTGAGTGCTCTGGAACACGATCGGATGTTGTACACCGATTTCGGAGACATAGCTAATATCTTGGCCACGCAGTTTTCTGATGCGTCTAGCTCGGAAAATTATGAACCACGTTTCCACCATAAGAAGGATCGTCAGGAACAACGCCCTCTAGATTTTCGAAGTCATAACACCGAGCCATACAACTCTCCATTCACTGAATGGGAGTTCGAACAGGCGCTTCGAGATTCTAAGAATACAGCTCCTGGAGTGGACAAGATCCTCTATGAAATGTTTCGTCATCTGCCCATTGGAGCAATACATTTCCTTCTGTTGGTATTCAACAGGCTTTGGTTGGAGGACTCTTTCCCTACCTCCTGCAAAGAAGCAATTATCGTTCCTATCCTCAAACTAGGTAAACAACGCACCGCAGCCTCGAGTTACAGAGCCTCGTTAGTCTTTAGTCCAGGGTGCACTACGTGGAAGTGAGGTTGACTTTTGGGCGCCTACGTGGAAGGTACCAGTACCAGAAAACTGCAACTAAATGTTCCTTGTTGAGGAATGCATCCTGAATGTGTGTTTCCAGCTGAACCAGATGGTCCAGTGTGGAACGGTTGGAGCGAAAACCACATTGAAAATTACTTAGCAAGCAGTTTTCCTCCAAAAACCAGGTGAGACGCTTGTTGATCATGCGTTCCATCAACTTGCACACACAGCTAGTTAAGGCAATAGGCCTGTAACTCGAGGCTGCGGTGCGTTGTTTACCTGGTTTCAGGATGGGAACAATAATAGCTTCTTTCCAGGAAGTGGGGAAAGAGTCCTCCAACCAAAGCCTGTTGAATACCGCCAAAAGGAAATTTCTTGCTCCAATGGGCAGATGACGAAGCATCTCATAGTGGATCTTGTCCACTCCAGGAGCTGTGTTCTTAGAATCTCGAAGTGCCTGATCGAACTCCCGTTCAGTGAATGGAGAGTTGTATGGCTCGGTGTTATGACTTCGAAAAACTAGAGGGCGTCGTTCCTGACGTTCCTTCTCAAGGCGGAAACGTGGTTCATAATTTACAGAGCTAGACGCACCAGAAAACTGCGTGGCCATAATATTACCTATGTCTCCGGAATCTGTGTACAACGTCCCATCGTGCTCCAGAGCGCTCAGTGGAGTAGATGCACCCCCCTGGATGCGACGTACTTTGGTCCAAACGGCTTTCGATGAAGCCTGCTTCGTCAGAGAAGACACATATTGGACCCAGCACGCCTTCTTTCTGGCTCGAATTAGCTGACGGGCACGGGTACGTTTAATGCGGAACTGCTCGAGGTTTGCGGCAGTGTGGTTCCTATTAAATCGATCGAGAGCATGATTGCGGTCCTTGATGGCTGCACCGATCTCCGCAGTCCACCAGGGGACTGGGCGTCGCCTAGCAGGTCCACTGGGATGTGGAATGGAGGTGCGTGCAGCATCATGCACTCCTGACACAAAGACATCTAAGGCGTCGATTGGTGGTAAAGTCGACGCAAGATCGACTTCAAGGTCCACTGCACGCTCGAAGGCTTCCCAGTCGGCCCGACTGAGATTCCAGTGAGGGTGTTGTTCACGTGATTCCTGAAGATGTTCGAAGGTAAGAATGAGAGGGAAGTGATCACTCCCACAGAGATCAGGATGAACGCTCCAAGATGTGGTAGGAGCAAGGCTGGGACTGCAAAAGGACAAGTCCAACGCAGAATATGTGCCAGAGGAAGGGCTGAAATATATGGGAGTCCCATCATTCAGCAACGTTAAATCTGATGCCTCACGGAATTGATCTACAATTTGACCCCGGGGTTCTGTACGAACGGAGCCCCACAAACAATGGAAGGAATTAAAATCACCCAAAAGAACTACAGGAGACGGAAGTTGTTCGAATAGAGCAAGGAGGTCCTCAAGAGAGAATTGCTCCTCCCTTGTGATGTAGACACAGCACACAGATATTGGCTGTGGTAGATGGACCCGCACGGCGACAGCTTGGAGGGGGGTGGTGAGAAAGATTGGCGTTGAGTGGATGTTATCTCGAACACCGATTGCAACACCACCGTGTGCACGACGACCCTCAGGAAGCTTGTCGGTGCGGCAAAGCGTGTATCCGTTCAGAATCACTGATTCATTTGGACGAAAATGTGTCTCTTGGAGACATATAATGGCAGGGTCAAATTCAGATATTAGAATTTGCAGTTCCTCGAGATGTGTACGGAAACCGTTAAGGTTCCATTGGAGACAATAAGCCATAGCTGTAGGTGTGAGTGTTACCTTTTAAGGCGTACTCTATTTCTAGGCCCTGTCACCTTGATAAATTCTTCATCTGCGGCTTCGTCCTGTATCATGTCCTCGGGTAAGGACACAGAGCGCGAAGGGGATGAGGGAGGAGGAGTGGGGGCGGGTGCTTTGAGCGCCCGCCGGGCAGCTTTCAGCTGCGCCTTAAGTTTCAGGGTGGTGGCTGCCACCCTGACTGGAGAGCTACTGGTCTTCAGGAAGTATTCTTTTGTGTGAACCTGCTTGAACTTCTTCTCTGTGGAGCGAGGAGTGGTTGCTGGTTTCCTCGAAGCAGGACGAGCTACTACAGGAAGCGTTGTTGTTTGCGTGGACACGTCGCTGGTTTGTACCCCTATACTGCGACGGGTAAGAGCAGCTGCAGCAACTGTAGCGAATGGCACAGGTAAAGTGGTGCGTATACTGTCACGGAGACGTTGTTTTGCTTCACCAGCAGAGATTTTCTCTGTGACGACCAACTCTCTGATTTTCTTCTCTTGTTGGAAAGAGGGGCAGTCACGATGCCAGACTGGGTGCTCGCTTTGGCAGTTAATGCATTTGGGACCTGAAGAACAAGGTTCGGTCCCATGATCAGGCAGACTACACTTACCACAAAGGGCGGTAGTGGCCTTGCAGGAAGGCTGAGTGTGCCCAAAGTGCTGGCATTTGAAACACCGCATCGGGTTAGGTATGTACGGACGGACTTTGAGTCTCAAATATCCAGCCCGTACAATATCTGGGAGAGTGGTCGTTTGGAAGGTCACTATGAGTGAAGCAGTTGGTACTAGTTCTCCGGACTTACGAGTCTTTATTCGCTGTACTGCGGTCACATGTTGGTCTGAGAGTGCTTCAAGAATCTCTTCCTCCTCAGCATTTAACAGATCCCAGTGGCGAATCACACCTCTACTACTGTTAAGTTGACGGTGAGGTTCAACATTAACAGGGAAGTCGCCCAAAGATCTTAACTGATCTTGTTGGTCTGGCGATCTGTGCTGGTCTGGATAAGTAGACTCCCGTTTCGCAGCTTTTTTATTTCTGGTACGTCTGAACCAGCGGCGTAGTCTAGCTGTTTCTTGATCAGTAACGGTGACAAGTCCTTTAATGTAGCAGCTCCATGTTTCTTTGTTGTTGCAGATTCATCGTTACTCTCGGTCTTCTGCACAATACTAATCACAAGATAACGTGGCACGTTACTTGTCTTTTCCAATAATTGAAGCGGGCTCGAAGGCCGCGCTCGTTTTGGGGGTTTCCCCCCGTTTGAGTTGTTTTTTGTACCCATATACAAAAAGATTTATTGTGGAGGGTCCATAAATTGTCGCCTCGACATGCCCTCTATGCCGAGGAAGGCCTACCCCCAAAAATGGAGGCTACTCGAGGACCAAACCGAAATCCCCGAGGCCACGTTCGCGACTGCACCTACCCCTGCAGCCAACACTGTCCCATCGGCACGTGCAACTCACACCTTGGGATAGGGTTTTTTTATCGAGGCTGTCTCCTCTAGCAGGACCCTTAGTTATAGGGAGGTCAAAGATATGGAGATGAATGACGTGATGGAATGGTGAAAACGTGAGATATGGATGTGAAGAATGAGTGAAATGATGAGATGAAAATGACCTCCCTACATAAGTTTCTTAGAGGGAGGTCAAAGTTATGGAGATGAATGACGTGATGGAATGGTGAAAAACGTGAGATATGGATATGAAGAATGGGTGAAATGATGAGATGAAATTGACCTCCCTACTAAGCCCCCTCGGGGTGGTAGTTTATCCTCGCCTTTTCTATTGACGTGCCGCCTATTTTCTCTTTCTTCCATATTCTCCTTTAGGTTCTTAGTTAACTCTGAATCAAGTGAAGCATTTTTCAACTTACATTCAAGCCATATTCAATATATGTCGCTCAAAACCATTTTCTCTTCCTGGAGACATTTGGTGGCAACTTTAGCTCGCTCGAGAGCAGCAATTCCACTATCAAGAGCATCCCACTGCTCACTGGTTAGGGCTAGTTCTTTCCGCCTACCAACCTCATTCTCCTTGTCGCTTCCCTCCTGCTCATTCTCATTCTCGTAATCTACGATGAAATCCTTCAAGCGACGTATGGACTGCATCATATCATATATGTAGAATTGGATTGGATTGGATTGATTTAAAAATTGTTTGGGTGCGTCGGCACTAAAGGTCATTTTGAACCCTTCAATGTATACGGGGAAGTAGCCCCTTATCTAAAATTCTGACTAAAATCTTAAAAAGGGGTGTAAATAGCCCCTTGGGAAAACATTAAAGTGCAAGGTTGTAAAAAGACCTGCACGAGACAAACACAACACATTAAAAAGTCCATATATGTAGAACTCCATCGAGTAACTACATGAAGTACGGGAAGAGTTAAATAAATTTTTCTTTAATCTTCTATGGATACTTGGTGTTCTGAAGTTAAGAGCCACTGTCCGTGCCTCATCCAGTTGCTCTTTCAAACCAGGTGTATTCTTAATTTGCGTGATCAACTGCGAGCTGTAAGGTATGTGATGCGCATCGAATACTCTGAAGCCTGAAATCTCCACAATCAATTCCAAAATATGGAAACCACTCTTCAATTAGGTTTTCTGCAGCCACTTCCTGGACGTCCTGAAGTAATTCAGCAGCTTTTAGCATATTTGCTCCAGTGCCAGATGTAAGGGTTAGTTACGTTCTCCACTTGGACGTTGTATTCTTGTAGGATATCCATAATTTCTGTCTTTATATTTTTGCCCGTATGTCTTGTACTCATCTCCTTCACAGTGAGAGTGCAAAGTTCTAACATACCCCTGTTGATATATTGGACATTTACACCAAGAAAAGTTCGGCTACCCTTCGTTGTGGCATCTATCTTGACAGAAATTAGCCTCCTTGGAGATCTTTGGATATGGTAACTCCGAACCTTTTTGCCTTTATTAAGTTGGTGATGCTGGCTGAGCTCACAACAAAAATGAAAGTATAAGGAAGTCATTATTCAATGTAATAGAGATGTTAAGGAATTTTTTAACAATATTAATTTCACTTCACCATTATTACAAAATAAAGGGCTCGTTAATAATATTTGAGGGTTAAATATGTAATCCGTTGCACCCCAAGATTTATTTAATTGTTTCCTCATATACACTATAAAAAGTTGACTGGAAAAATTACGGTCTAAAACCATCAACCTCTGCTACCAAATACCATACAAATAAACCTAACTATTTTTAAAATAGGAACTTGTATTCCAAAATTAATGCAAATAAGGGGATTTTAGTAGTACAGTTTTTAGAATATATATTGACACTGTACACAACGGCAATTTACAATCATTATCTATCTTTATGCAATATCTAATGTTGAAACTTAAACTTGAAAGTGTTTCTTAAATGTCTCAATGTTATATACAAAAAGTGTTTGTATGTTTAATAGTCCAGGCGGTTACCGGCACCGTCTATACTTCTCATTTTAGCGATAGTACAGAGAAGTGATGACACGAATGTGCATGCGCTCAAGAAAAACAAGTTGTGTTTTGTAAGTTTTACGGTAACTTCCAACAGTGTATCCAAAAATAATAGTCTGGAATTCAGATGTGAAATGAAGAAAAAAAATTAAACACAATGGTGAAAATAGGACCATCAGAATAATTTTCTGTTGTTATATTATGTAATTGATGATATATTACATCTTTGTATCATACAGTAACTTCACATGCTATATTGAGGGGGCAGGATTTGATATTATATTATACTGAATATAGCAAGTTGAACATTTGATCAATACGTAATGGTGTTATCACAGCTTCTTGAACACTATGGGGCACTTAAGATTTGTGCATCTTTTGAAAATTTGGTAAATGCACAAGGTAAAGTTAGTCAATACTATAACCGAATTATCTAACGAAGTCCCCTACACAATCTCTCTTATATGCTTACACTGCTTACAATGGGCATTGATAGTTTCAGTGAGCTGTTGCCCTTATTTTATTGCAATCTCGTATGTAGTCAGAGATGAACGGTATAATATGTATACTTCTCGTCAAAGGTCTACAAATAAGCAACTTTTAGTACTTCTTATAGTACGAAGATCAGTGCAAGGTAAAAAAAGGTAAAGTGCTCCCCTGTGCATAGCACCACGCCATGAAGGCGTATAGGGGTGAGGGGGCAGTGCAGCTTCTTAGTATTCTCGTCTGTCTTTAACCCCTTGCTTTCAGGCTAC
Source organism: Lepisma saccharinum (assembly GCF_977018435.1). Classification (NCBI taxonomy): domain Eukaryota; kingdom Metazoa; phylum Arthropoda; class Insecta; order Zygentoma; family Lepismatidae; genus Lepisma; species Lepisma saccharinum. Next base: position 12,728,442 of record NC_139240.1, read on the forward strand.
CATCTTCTATTCAAAAACCTTTTTAAAGTGTAGAGCATTTACAATAATCACCACTGGAAGTAGGAGTGTAAGGGGTACCTTCCACGTAAGGCGCCCAAAAGTCAACCTCACTTCCACGTAGTGCACCCTGGACTAAAGACTAACGAGGCTCTGGCGACTGGCACTATGGCCAGTATAATTTTGTGTGTGTTGTCCTGCTTTTTGTTCTTGTGTGTGCTGAGTGCCCATTTACAGCTTCAGTTTTTAACAGAAGTCAGAACATTTTTTAAGATTTTTAGTTATGCAACGTTAGAGTTGTTATTTGTAATGGTAAGGGGCTGGTCCCCGTATCATGTGACGGGAGCAAAATTGCCTAAGTGCTGACGCTCCTAAAATTTTAAATTCAAATAAATTCAAACCACTGGAAGTACATTTTCACATGAGATTTGAATTACTAGACACTGTCAATTACAAGGCAGCTACTTTGATGTGCATTGAAAAGTCGGTTTTAAACATTTTGAAATTACGAAACTTGAAGCTGGTCTCTGATTGCCTACAATTCTTTCCATGCATTTGTGGCATTTTCTAGAAAAAAGCCATCTGTATATATTATACAAGTTGGCCGATACACAATAACTCGAACATCTAAATGATGTTAGTAGAAATTTACACAGAATATTTTCAAATAATTTGATGGTGACTTATCATTGAATTTACTTTTATGCACATGTAAGACATATCAAAATTAATATTATGATATTAAACCACTAATACAGTTGTTAATAAAATTGAATTTTATTTTAAAATTGTGGGAGCATCAGCACTTAGGCTATTTTGCTCCCGTCACATTACACGAGGGCCAGTCCCTTATCATTACAAAGAACAACTCTAAAGTTGCATAATTAAAAATGTTAAAATGTTCTTACTTCTGTTAAAAGCTGAGGCTGTAAAGGGGCACTCAGCACACATAAGGACAAAAGAACAGGACAATACAAACAAAATTATACTGGCCATGGGGCCAGTCGCCAGAGCCTCGTTAGTCTTTAGTCCAGGGTGCACTACGTGGAAGTGAGGTTGACAATTGGGTGTACTCCGTGGAAGGTCACCCCTTACACCCGTTGTTAATAAAAATAATATTGCTAAGATAAATCTACAAGGACATTAAAGTAGGTTTCAATGGTCTTCCTTTTCTTCCCTTGCTAGTTATTTTAGGTGGCTTGTCTACCTCTTGGATCAATCTCAACGATGGGGATGGTACTGGACTGATGAAGTGGACGATTTCAGAAACGCTATGTTATCCCTATTCCTTACCGATGGTTCGAACCTGAGATCTGGTTTCTGGCTTCGCAGCATGTTACCTTGCCCGACCACTGCACCCCGAAGATAACAATAATAATCTGGCTGACATTCATATTCACTACATTTGTCATTTTTCTACTTCATTGTATTAACGTTAACTACTTTTTAACCAAATTTATATGTAACATGATATAACAAAATTTAAATTCTAAATAAACAATTACTTTTCAATGTTCCCCCGAGTCAAGTGCATTCATTATTCCACTGATTCAAACAGAGCAAGGAATAAAATTCATGGAAATGGGAGTAATTGACAAATAATTTACTAACCTATCTCTTGCTGGCATGGCCTGGATGTAGGGATTAACAATGTCCTGAAATGCCTCATAATCCATCAGTCACCATTCGAACACAGAGCTTCTTTAGTTTTCCTCCGGTTACCTGTACATAATTCAACATCATTTTCCTTTTTCTCATCTTCTCGTATGTGTTGAATGTTTTCAATTACATATAGCTTATCTTTGTAGTGACATTTAATGTGTTACAGTAAGTTGCCACTGTGCTTTCCCTAAATCAATACATGAATTTACGGACAAATTACTTTCAAAACAATTCGAGATTTTGCTCTAACTTATTGCATACATCTGGACATGTGGAATTTTTATTGTAAGTTTAGAAAATTGTATTTTCTTATTATTCACTTATTACGTTTCTTACCAGTTCAAATTATCTCCTTCACTACTCGCTAAGGAAAAATCGCAGCTATTGCTGATGATATTAAAGGGGCTCAGGTCCGATCAGTAAAAGTAATTACAAATACATGTATTGTCTACAACGAGATAAGGAAATCACATATTAATGTCGTTTTGAGATATCCACACGTATTTTATCACAACTTTTACAAACTAACTAAATCTCTGGCATTTCAAAACCCGAAGGTTCATCGCCGAAGCAACATAAAACCTCCACCTCTTTCTGTCTTGCGCACTCCCAATCCAGTTATTACTATCCACACCAAGTTCTAACAGATCTATTCTAACATCTACCTCCCATTATTTTAAAAACAAACAAAAAAAATAATAATAAAAACATATTTAACCTTTGTTATTGTCAGATGCAGCAGAATTCACATTCTTTACAGTATCACTATAAAGTTATTTTTTTCAACATTAGTACGTAATTACTGCATTTGGAAGTTAGATTTCTATCTATATTCACAAAAAATTATTTGTAATTATCTATAAAATATTTTGCTTATGTTCAGTCGTACAATGGACATTATAGCAACAACAACAGGAAAAACACAGGTCTAAAAAAATGCTGTTTTTTCTAATGTATCAGCATAAGCTACATTTCTTTCTCTAGCACACGGCTGCAAGTTTTATGTTTCTACTTGCATTCAGTGCAGAATACATTAGAATGCTCAACACATACATTTTTTACACTTCTTGCAAACAATTGCACTCTTTCTGTCATTACTACGGAAACAAAGAAAGCATCTCTTTCGCTTTCCTTTTGTTGCAGTAGCGTCGTCGGAACGAGCAGCAATTACATCACAACGTAAGAGAGCTTCCACAGTCGACTTGAGGAGACTTGGGTTTTGTGCTCGTTTCTCCATGTTTGGTAATGTCAGCTGCATTGCTAAATCCTTCAAAAATTTTATTCTACTCTTCTTCACGTCCTTGCAGTAATAAGGATTTTGCTACACAAAGAGAGTTAATGCATTCAGTTGGCATATATCCATTACGTTCATCCACAGCGCAAAAGGCCAACGACGAGTTTGCCGCTTACATGAATAATTTCTAACCATCTGATCCATTTTATCAACATCGCATTTTGTTTTATTGTAATAACATATTATTTCCGGCTTTTTCTTCTGAGAATTTCCCTGTATGGCATGATGCATGGTACTCAATAAGATAACAGCCCGATTCGTCTTTGTAACATAACTTACTAATATGAGGTCATCCTTGAACACAAACGATGATGAGTAAACTTCTCGTTCACGGTTGGGCTTCATTGCTGTTGGTTTTTGAGGTTTGTTGAGACGCATCGTTCCAACTGAAGTTAGGCCTTTCTGAAGGAGTTCCTCAGCTAAATGAATGGGGTGAAAAATTATCGAAGGTGACATTTCTGGATGAGTTGTTCAATGACTTCACTAAGCCCATCACAATAGATTGTCCCAGATTGATTTATACAGGTTCTCCCTCCTTCCGCCCTATGTATACACTGCCATCAACAGCATAGCTCTTCAATGAATCGCAAAGCCAGAACATTTTTATGTTGTACTTGGCAGACTTACTTGGCATATACTGTTTGAACGAACATCGTCCACGAAAAGGAAGAAGTTTTTCATCTAGTCACACTTTCGATCGGCATGCCTCGTTTTCGGTACATCTGAAGGGTGTAAGGGGTACCTTCCACGTAGGCGCCCAACAGTCAACCTCACTTCCACGTTAGTACACCCTGGACTGAAGACTAACGAGGCTCTGGCGACTGGCCCCATGGCCAGTATAATTTTGTTTGTATTGTCCTGTTCTTTTGTCCTTATGTGTGCTGAGTGCCCCTTTACAGCCTCAGCTTTTAACGAAAGTCAGAACATTTTAATATTTTATGATTTTAGTTCTGCAACTTTAGAGTTGTGATTTGTAACGATAAGGGGCTGGACCCCGTATAATGTGACGGGTGCAAATTAGCCTTAGTGCTGACGCACCCAAAATTTTAAGTTCCAATCCAATCACCACTGTCTATTCAGTATCAGCTGAACTAGATATTTCGGAGCACATGTCCTGGGCGTTTTCGAAGCATCCTTCTGTATCACTGTCCTGAATACTTTCTTCTGAGGATAAAGCTCCCTCTTCAGCAAGCCACTCAAGAGACAAATTCACTAAAATTACATCTTCTGGATTCACAGAACGCTCATTCTTCCTTTTTCTAGAACTCATTGTCACATGCTGAAACAAATACCTTGAAAAGTGCTCCAAATCTTCAAATCATACTCATAGGATGCAACATTCAACACTAACACTAATCTGCCATGATTCAAGTTTCCTATGCATCATTGATATCACATAAAATAACTTATTTTTCAGCAAAAAAGGTGACAAGTTGTAAATAATATTGGTGATGTATAGCAAAAGGGATAGCGGAAGAAACATGACAAATAGTATGCATTTCTTCTTCTTACAGTAATGCGGCCAAATAGGAGTATATTGCTTTATAGACGAATATTATGAACTAGATGTGAAGCTGATGCATTAGCGCATCTATGAAGCACCTGTACAAGCACGTTGCTAGAGTTGAACGAGAGCAAAATTCATTGCTATGACAGAACTAGTGTTTAACATTACAAAAAAAATGTATTATTTGTTGTTGCGGTCTTAACGACCCCACGTATGGAAACATGGGGTAATAATAGAAAATAACAAAATTCACAAAAATTGTTATTGGTACGGGGCTATAATTTCGTACGTTATAAGAACACATTAAGATGTAAGACGTGACGAACACTGAAGAACTGATGCGCATTTATTGTGTGAGAAGGTACTTTTTAATATACTATGTGGGGTCTGAGACCCCCCACATATGCGTTCTAGGGTTAATACACCTCATTTTTCTCAACGAAGAGTGTGTGCCAGAGGGAGGACTGAAATATGTGGGAGTCCCATCATTCAGCAACGTTAGAGCTGATGCCTCACGGAATTGATCTACAATTTGACCTTGGGGCTCTGTATGAACGGAGCCCCACAAACGATGCTAAGAATTTTTTTAAAAAAAAACTACGGGAGACGGAAGTTGTTCCAATAAAGTAAGGAGGTTCTTAAGAGAGAATCGCTCCTCCCTTGTGATGTAGACAGCACACAGATCTCAGCTGTGGTAGATGGACCCACATGGCGACAGCTTGCAGGGAGGTGGTAAGAAAGATTGGCGTTGAGTGGATGGTATGTCGAACACAGATTGCAACACCACTGTGAGCACGACGACCCTTAGGAAGCTTGTCGGTGCGGTAAAGCGTGTATCCGTTGAGAATCACTGATTCACTTAAACGAAAATGTGTCTCCTGAAGACATATGATGGGAGGGTCAAATTCGGATATTAGGGGTGTAAGGGGTGATCTTCCACTTAGTATACCCAAATGTCAACCTCACTTCCACGTTAGTGCACCCTGGACTTAAGACTAACGAGGCTCTGGCGACTGGCCTCATGGCCAGTATAATTTTGTTTGTATTGTCCTGTTCTTTTGTCCTTATGTGTGCTGAGTGCCCCTTTACAGCCTCAGCTTTTAACAGAAGTCAGAACATTTTAAATTTTAAATTATTTAGTTATGCAACGTTAGAGTTGTTATTTGTAGAGGTAAGGGGCTGGCCCCCGTATACTGTGACGGGAGCAAAATAGCCTAAGTGCTGACGCTCCTAAAATTTTAAATTCAAATTCAAATTCGGATATTAAAATTTGCAGTTCGAGATACGCACGGAACACGTTAAGGTTACAATGGAGACAATAAGCCATAGCTTTAGGTATGATAGTGGCCTTTAAGGTGTACTCTATTTCTAGGCCCTCGACACCTTGATAAATTCTTCATGCCGGGCATCGTCCTGTATCATGTCCTCGGGGATGGGGAAGGGAGGTGGTGGCAGGTGTTTCAGCGCCCGCGGAGCAGCTTTCAGATGCGCTTTATCTCAGGGTGGTCGGTGCCGCCCTAACTGGATTTGATTTTGATTTTGAATTTAAAATTTTGGGAGCGTCAGCACTTAGGCTATTTTGCTCCCGTCACATTATACGGGGGCAAGCCCCTTACCATTACAAAGAACAACTCGGACGTTGCATAATTAAAAATCTTAAAATGTTCTGACTTCTGTTAAAAGCTGAGGCTGTATACGGGCACTCAGCACACATAAGGACAAAACCAGGACAACACACACAAAATTATACTGGCCATAGTGCCAGTCGCCAGAGCCTCGTTAGTCTTCGGTCCAGGGTGCACTAACGTGGACGTGAGGTTGACATTTGGGTGTACTACGTGGAAGGTCACCCCTTACACCCCCGGCCCTAACTGGAGACCTACTGGACTTCAGAAAATATTCTTTGGTATGTACCTGCTTCAATGTTTTCTCTGTGGAGCGAGGAGTGGTTGCTGGTATCGTAGAATTTGAATTTGAATTTAAAATTTTGGGTGAGTCAGCACTAAGGCTATTTTGAACCCGTCACATTATACGGGGTCCAGTCCGTTATCGTTACACATAACAACTCGAACGTTGCAGAACTAAAATCATAAAATATTAAAATCTTCTGACTTTCGTTAAAAGCTGAGGCTGTAAAGGAGCACTCAGCATAAATAATGACAAAACACAGGACAACACAAACAAAATTATACTGACCATAGGGCCAGTCGCCAGAGCCTCGTTGGTCTGCAGTCCAGGTTGTACTATGTGGAAGTGAGGTTGACTATTGAGTTCACTATGTGGAAGGAGCACCCCTTACACCCCGGTTTCCTCGAAGCAGGGCGAGCTACTCCGGGAAGCGCTGTTGTTTGAGTGGACAGGTTGCTGGTTTGTACACCCACACTGTTACGAGTAAGAGCAGCTGCAGCAGCTGTAGCGAATGACACAGGTAAAGTAGTGCGTACACTTTGATTGATTGATTTTAAAATTTTGGGTGCGTCAGCACTAAGGCTATTTTGCACCCGTCACACTATACGGGATCCAGCCCCTTACCCTTTCACATAACAACTCTAACGTTGCTTAATTAAAATCATAAAATATTAAAACGTTCTGACTTTCGTTAAAAGCCGAGGCTGCAAAGAACACTCAGCACAAATAAGGACAAAACACAGGACAACACAAACAAAATTATACTGGCCATGGGGCCAGTCGCCAGAGCCTCGTTAGTCTTCAGTCCAGGCGTACACTTTGAAAGAGACGTTGTTTTTCTTCACCAGCAGAGATTTTCTCTGTGACGACCAACACTCTGATTTTCTCTTGTTGGAAAGAGAGGCAGTCACGATGCCAGACTCGGTGTTCGCCTTGGCAATTAATGTATTTGGGTCCAGAAGAACAAGGTTCGGTCCACTGATCTGGCTGACTACACTTACCACAAAGTGCGGTAGTGGTCTTGCAGGAAGGCTGAGAAGCTGGACAAAACTCTCCCACAATTGCATATATTATGCAAATTATTCTGCCCCAGTGCCTCAACAATACAATCATAAGTGCAATCTCTAAATTTTTGCCTTATAAAATACATGACAAGCTCATTCAAATATATATAGTCGGAAGAAGATACAAACTCTGGATTGAAATCTTCACCACTGTACAAATTCCCATTATCAGTTGTAACAAATTCAATCTTCTTATCTTTAGATATCCTGTTAATAATTTTATTTGAATATTTATAATGTCTCCAATTTAAACTCTGAGATGCAATCATGGGCATCCTATACTCAAAACAATGCTCATAGCAATTGTTGAACCAATAATTGTCAAACAATTTCAACCTTAAATAATAATGGCACCTGTCTGTATAAAAATTAACAAACAATCCAACAATTCTCTTGTACTTGTTGTATACAAGCCTTTCAAACTTGGTGATAAAATTGAGAAATAGGCATTGGAATGGCCTGTCACTGGCGCTTGCCATAACACTGTTCACTGCTATGGCAAACAGAGTCACACTTAATACGCTGCCCTGCGGGACACCGTTCTCTTGTTCGTGAAGATCCAAAAAGGAGTTCCCAACACGTACGCGGAAAAAACGATCTGATAAAAAGTTTTGAATGAAGTACGCCATATGGCCACGCACGCCCCAAGAATGGAGCTGCTTGATGATGCTAAAGCGCCACGTTGTGTCATATGCTTTTTGGAGGTCAAATAAAACTGCAACTAAATGTTCCTTGTTGAGGAATGCATCCTGAATGTGTGTTTCCAGCTGAACCAGATGGTCCAGTGTGGAACGGTTGGAGCGAAAACCACATTGAAAATTACTTATCAATGAGTTTTCCTCCAAAAACCAGGTGAGACGCTTGTTGATCATGCGTTCCATCAACTTGCACACACAGCTAGTTAAGGCAATAGGCCTATAACTCGAGGCTGCGGTGCGTTGTTTACCTGGTTTCAGGATGGGAACAATAATAGCTTCTTTCCAGGAAGTGGGGAAAGAGTCTTCCAACCAAAGCCTGTTGAATACCGTCAAAAGGAAATTTATTGCGCCAATGGGCAGATGACGAAGCATCTCATAGTGGATCATGTCCACTCCAGGAGCTTTATTCTTAGAATTTCGAAGCGCCTGATCGAACTCACGTTCAGTGAATGGAGAGTTGTATGGCTCGGTGTTATGACTTCGAAAATCTAGACGGCGTCGTTCCTGACGGTCCCTCTCGCGGCGGAAACGTGGTTCATAATTTTCAGAGCTAGATGCATCAGAAAACTGCGTGGCCAAGATATTAGCTATGTCTCCGGAATCAGTGTACAACGTCTCATCGTGCTCTAGAGCACTCAGAGGAGTAGATGCACCCCCCTGGATGCGACGTACTTTGGTCCAAACGGCTTTCGACGAAGCCTGCTTCGTCAGAGAAGACACGTATTGGACCCAGCACGCCTTCTTACTGGCTCGAATGAGCAGACGGGCACGGGCACGTTTAATGCGGAACTGCTCGAGGTTTACGGCAGTGTGGTTTCTATTGAATCGATCTAGGGCATGATTGCGGTCCTTAATGGCTGCACCGATCTCCGCAGTCCACCATGGGACAGGGCGTCGCCTCACAGGTCCACTGGGATGTGGAATGGAGGTGCGTGCTGCATCATGCACTCTTGACACAAATATATCTAAGGCGTCGATTGGTGGCAAAGTCGACGCTAGATCGACTTCAAGGTCCACTGCACGCTCGAAGGCAACCCAGTCGGCCCGACTGAGATGCCAGTGAGGGTGTTGTTCACGTGAGTGCTGAAGGTGTTCGAAAGTTAGAAGGAGTGGGAAGTGATCACTGCCACAGAGATCAGGGTGAACGCTCCAAGATGTGGTAGGAGCAAGGCTGGGACTGCAGAAGGACAAGTCCAACGCAGAGTATGTGCCTGAGGAAGGACTGAAATATGTGGGAGTCCCATCATTCAGCAACGTTAAAACTGATGCCTCACGGAATTGATCTACAATTTGACCCCGGGGCTCTGTACGAACGAAGCCCCATAAACGATGGTAGGAATTAAAATCGCCCAAAAAAACTACAGGAGACGGAAGTTGTTCGAATATTTAAAGGAGGTCCTCAAGAGAGAATCGCTCCTCCCTTGTGATGTAGATACAGCACACAGATATTGGCTGTGGCAGATGGACTTTCAGTGGAGGGAGTAGTGGTTGTTGGTTTCCTTGAAGCGGGGCGAAGTACTTCGGGAAGCGTTGTTGTCCGAGTTGACATGTCGCTGGTTTATACACCTACACAGCGACGGGTAAGAGCAGCAGCAGCAGGGAAAGGCACAGGTAATGCAGTGCGTATGCCTTTACGGAGACGATGATATGATTCACCAGAGGAGAATTTTTCAGTGACGATCAACTCTCGGATCTTCTTTTCCTCTTGGAAAGTGGGGCAGTCACGATGCCAGACTGGATGCTTGCCTTTGCAGTTGACGCATGTTGGACCACATGTGCATAGCTGCCCCGTGATCAGGCTCACTGCACTTGCCACATATGGCAGTAGTGGCCTTGCAGGAGGGCTAAGTAAGTGTGCACAAAGTGCTGGCATTTGAAACACTGCATCGGGTTTGGGATGTCCAGGCGGACATGAAGTCATAAGTAACCGGGATGTAAGGGGTGCTCCTTCCACGTAGTGCACCCAATAGTCAACCTCACTTCTACGTAGTACACCCTGGACTGCAGGCTAACGAGGCTCTGGCGACTGTCCCAATGGCCAGTATAATTTTGTTTGTGTTGTCCTGTGTTTTGTCCTTATTTGTGCTGAGTGCTTTTATATAGCCTCAGCTTTTAACGGAAGTCAGAAGATTTTAGTAGTTGGGGTGTAAGGGGTGACCTTCCACGTAGGCGCCCAAAAGTCAACCTCACTTCCACGTAGTGCACCCTGGACTAAAGACTAACGAGGCTCTGGCGACTGGCACTATGGCCAGTATAATTTTGTGTGTGTTGTCCTGTTTGTTGTCCTTGTGTGTGCTGAGTGCCCGTTTACGGCCTCAGCTTTTAACAGAAGTCAGAACATTTTAACATTTTTAGTTATGCAACGTTAGAGTTGTTATTTGTAATGATAAGGGGCTGGCCCCCGTATAATGTGACGGGAGCAAAATAGCCTAAGTGCTGACGCTCCCAAAATTTTAAATTCAATATCAATATGATTTTAGTTATGCAACGTTAGAGTTGTTATGTGTAACGATAAGGGGCTGGACCCCGTATAATGTGACGGGTGCAAAATAGCCTTAGTGATTTGATTTTAAAATTTTGGGTGTGTCAGCACTTAGGCCATTTTGCACCCGTCACATCATACGGGGTCCAGCCCCTTATCTTTACAAAGAACAACTCTAACGTTGCATAAGTAAAATCATAAAAGCTTAAAATGTTCTGACTTTCGTTAAAAGCTGAGGCTGTAAAGGGGCACTCAGCACACACAAGGACAAAAACAGGACAACACAAACAAAATTATACTGGCCAGAGTGCCAGTCGCCAGAGCCTCGTTCGTCTGCAAAACGCAGTCCAGGGTGTACTAACGTGGAAGTGAGGTTGACAATTGGGTGTACTACGTAGAAAATCACCCCTTACACCCCAAATAGCCTTAGTGCTGACGCACCCAAAATTCTTGCAAAGCAAAATTCTTCTTGCAAGGCAACTATAGGAAGTGCAGTAATCCCGATCATGGGACTGAGTCTTGTCGATATGGACCCAAGTGTGTGAAATGAAAAGGTGAGATCACAGTTTGGTGCCATGACTACCAAGTGTACTTGCAAGAAAAGATCAGAGCTGGTTGTCACCCTTTCATTTTCCTTCTACCATGTTGACACAGTTGAGTCCTGGGAAAACAATGGGTGTTAAGTCAGCTTCAGTTCAGTGATTTCATACCAAGAGCGGTGCAAAATTATTTACTTATTGTTTACTCGTACGTCACAAAGAACAATTGTGAGAGGATTCAATACCGCCCTTATGTCCGATTGTTCTGGAATAGTGTGTGGTCCATGAGTGTTATACATTAGTGGTCGTCTCGAAACCTAGCACCAGTAGTACAATCACTAAGGGTAAAACAATACATTCAGCACGCAGACATATTTTTTAAGTGTATCCTTTCTTCGAGGAATTGTCGTCGGAAGAAGTGGGTTCTAAAGCAGTGTTATGTCAGTCAAGAACTTACGGCTAAAGCTTGTGGTGTAAGTGTGCATATTGTGTCGCGAATTATAAAACAGGGTATCGATGAAGCCCTATTCAAATCTTCTGGGAAATATACTAGAAAACAGGCGTTACGCAGCTTAGACAGCTTTGAAAAAGATGTACTCCGCCGTATAATATTTGAAATGACAATGGCGAATATACTTCTATCAAGAAAGTAGTCCGTATCATGGGGCAAAATTAATACAGTGGTTCCTCTACTTCTATGGGGTTATTACTAAATTGCTCGGGCTTCAACTATATAAAAAATATCTGTGTAAATTTCTATTAGAAAAAGGTGATATAGGGCCGCGATTTTTCTTTTAACCTTTTGAGTCCCGAGGCCATTTTCACAAGTAAGCCTATCGGTCCCGAGCCGATTTTGAGATTCAGACTATATGAAATTTATGCAAATTCGGCAAATTCCAAAATTTCGGAAAAAAAAATTGGTTCCCCCACCCTTCCCCCAAGAAAAAAGTACATGACAGTGTCGACATGCACATGGAAATGATCGCTGACATGTAAGGAACACAAAAATATTTGCATTATTATGATATGACCAATGTAACTTGAGTTGTACCTCCAAAAGGAAAAGGTCGCCACGACACTGATTGAAGCTTCAAAATGCAGCGGTAGCTTGAAATGACTATCTCAGAAACTAAATGCCCTAGAGATATGAAAGATATACTGTTGTACACAGAATGAATTACAGATTCAGACGATATATAATTTTATGTACATTCGGCGTACATATGGAGGGGGAAAGGGGGGAAATCCCCTCAAAAATACTTTTCTTAAAAAAAATTGTGTTTCCTCCCGCCTCGAAAAAAATGTCAAAATGCACAAAATGCAAAATTTATGAAAATTTGGCGTATATATGGAGGGGGAAGGGAGAAAACCCCAAAAAATATTTAAAAAATTGTCACTTCACCCAAAAAATGTCCTCGCCCTTTGGCACAAAACGACACCTACGCACAACATTCACGGACGAAAAGCTAGAACGCAGTGAAAAATGAGCGCAGATTCTTGCAGCTGCTTGAAATTCTATTTTTAGACAATGTAGGGTAACCCCTGTCGCAACTTGTAGACACTTGTGCTAAAAAAAAACAACAAAGTTTTCCTTCAGCGCGCTTCGAAATTCCATTCTCACAAGGCAGATTCATCAACCAGTCTTCCCCCTTCCCCACCCCCTGCTTGCACCCTCACAGAAAACTTTTATTTTGACATCGGATACTGATAAACAAGCTTCCTTCGAATGCAGTTAACAGGTGGGAGTGAAAAGCAAAAAAAAGCAATTCTTTTCGACTAGCGGACGTTGAAAGATTTATGCATCAGGCCCTTGATGGTCACCGCACAGGACTGGGCCATTCGCATTTCGCACGTCGGAAAGCTTCAGGAAGAGGATTTTCACAAGAAAGTAGCCACAGACAGTGTCACGAACCCTGACTCGAACCATAGACTCCCAAGTCTACCACTAGGCTACCCTCAGAGTCCGTGAAACATATGTTTGCCGGGGCTCACCAGGGATCTCACAGCCACTGCGCTCACCTGACACAGAACTAGGTTCTTGGGCTGTACACTCTTTTCTCATCTGTACTCCCGGCAGAAGAGTACAAGATACAAAGAGAAAAGGGCAATTATGGGGGTTCCACCACTTAACTTCTAAGAGTTAAGAAATTAAAGTAATTAGGCATTCACCATCGCTATTTAATAAAGATTAGACACTATATCTATAGCTATGACGTCTATGACTATTGGAAAGGTACTCGTATGCATTACCTTCTGAAATCAAGATGAATAAAAGAGAAACACAAAGATAAACTTAATAAACATATATTCTTTGGTTAGTATAAGTTACAATATGATCGTATACATGCACGCTGAATATATCTTCAAGCGCGTTTCTTGACAATATCTTATAGACATCTTTAAGAGAATCTTCTTTCTCTTCCTTTGAAGATTTGAATCTTTCGGTTACATGGGCTCTTTTGGCCTACGGTTACATAGAAATATACAAAAGCACATACATTACCTCTGCAGCTATACTTCTAGTGAATTTGGCTTCATAACTCAAGCGTCAAGCTTGAATTCGAACTAAGAACTCTTTCTGACTCTAAGAACTATACTCTAAGAGCTGAGAACTGAGAACTGTGTACTGTACTTCTCATCCTAAGAACTGACTTTTGAGGCAAAACCTAAGCTTTTATACAACTACAAAAGGCTTGTCACTGGGTGGGGTCGTTTATTAGCGCCCTCTGGCTGACGTATTATTCTTTGAACTCTGACTTATGTTAAATCCTAAGAAATAGCAATTTTCTAAAGAATGGGGAAAGTTCCTATTACCATATATGAAAGGTTAATAAGTTTGGCTTTTCGGGTTTGGAAGGTGTATAAGGAAATTATGGAAATCAATCATTCTGTTCGACACATGAATGGTGTAACCTTATCAACTCTGCAAACAAACAGGAAGCTCTTTCTTTCTATCTGCGGCTGGGCTGGGATAACCCTTGACAGCGTGTGTTTTCCCTCCGGAAGACAAACAATGCCAATCATCAACCACAGCGGGCAGACCTCTGACATATGCGGTAAACTTGTATCCTGTTATGGCTTCGTGCCAAGTTGATAAGCAAGTGTTTTCCTTGTCGAAGTAACTCTTCTAAGCCTCTTAAAAACTTACCATTGCCGGCTGGGCAATGCAAAATATAAAGGAAAGATATGGTTAAAGGAATATGGTAGTCGGAATAAAGTACTGAGTTCGATTCTGGTGGGCGACTGAAATTCTGGATGTGACAATACCCTCCACCTGAGATTGAAATATCTCCTGATGTTTCATTTTTAACGTTTGGCTAAAGAAAAATCTGTCTCGTTGACATTTACAAGGCTTTATGCTTTGCAGCTATTGCAGTCTAAACAAATGGACGATTAATGTCATTATTTATGCAGATTGTATTGGATTAGATTGTCGAATAGTGTATCTTCGATAGACTTAAATCAACTATGGGTTTTTTTTTTTCAATAGCAAAGCCAACTTCACTGGGAGTTTACACATAAAGTGCTGCATATTTAAAATATAAACACTTATGAATAACCTGAACAAAACTTGATTAAGATTTACATGGTTAATTCAACTTATAGGTTGGCATGATAATTATACATATATAGAAATATTCTGTTACCTTTATAACTTTAAACCTAAAACATATAATTAATGATACTAAGAAAAATGAAATTAATTAAAATACTAAACATTAAGTTTTCATTGATCATTCATATTCAGGAGTACAACCTGACTAAGAAACTAAGTGATACTAATTCCATAGCATCATACATGTTTTTCCGTGAATGAAACGGATCAAAGGGATCTAAAGAGATCCTTACACTATTGTCTGTAAGAAGAGCTCTAAGCAAACTGGGCTTAGGCTCTGTTTCAGATACATGAGAATAGGCTATCAATGTAGGGAAGGGTTTTTCTTCCGTACATAACAAAGTAAAAGTGTTAAACACACTAGATTCTTTTGGTACAATAATTTCATGATACTCTTCTATTACTCTGAATATACATTTAAGAACATGTTGATATAACAGGGTCTGTTCTCTTAGCCTTTTACATTTACTTAAGGCGAAACATATAAACTCCTTTAAGTTTGTCTTAAAAGGTTGACAAATTGGTTCAATTTCTCCATATCTATAGGACATATTGGCTTTATCATAGGCATATTTAATGAATTGGTCCAATATGAAAGTTGGATGTTGTATAGTGTATGCTGTGAACAATTTGTGTTCTCTTTGATTCTTAGCGTTTCTCACTTGTTTATTGATATGCCACTTGACATATGGATCATTTTCAGCTAACATGAGCTGTATAAGAGCCTGCGAATCTATGCCTGGAATACTCATGATTTCGTTATTTCTCTTTCTTTTGACGAGAAATAACTATCATCTCACAACCTTACCAATTGCATAATTGCGAAAATCTGAATAGAAACATAAAGTAATTAAACTCTATCAAGAAAATATAACATATTTGTTAAAAATATTAATATATATATATATATATATATATATATATATACGATATAACACAAATAGTAGATGAATATGTAGATTACATTGAATATGTAAGTAGATATATATATACCTTTTGCTAATTTGCGTGAGATATTTATAATATTATTTTCATATAAGTTTATGTGTGCACTATTTTCTTTCTTTACAACATAGTTCATGTTTCATCATTACTTTCACTATAAGTTCCATTATGTCTGTAGTTAACACTTTGAGGAATTGTTTGTGTTAGAACGATTAAATCGTAGCACTACACTGCAAATAAACTGTGCAGAGTCCTTGTGAAATTTCACTAGTTAGTTTATATAGTGACATGTCCCATTCCTCTATAAAGGAATATACACACAACATATTAATATATATATATTTTCTATAACTGTATAACATAGTATTATGATATTACACACTTGACAATATAATGTCTTTAGGAATTATACGTTGTGTAACCTATTGGCTTGTTCAACAGTGATGTACTCAGGTTCGTTTGAATCGGCGGGATGTACTACATGAATTGGCTCTTCATAGTTTCTGTCAGCTTCATAACGAATGACAGGTGGGGAAGGTATTGGTCTTGAAATATTCATACTTCGTACTCTTAACCTTCTATTATAAGACCGTGGTCTCTTACACTCACATGTGTTTATATATACTTTCCATATTATGTAGAATATGAGAAAATATGTCTGTATAGTTAATATTGTTAACCATTGAATCTTTCGGTTACATGGGCTCTTTTGGCCTACGGTTACATAGAAATATACAAAAGCACATACATTACCTCTGCAGCTATACTTCTAGTGAATTTGGCTTCATAACTCAAGCGTCAAGCTTGAATTCGAACTAAGAACTCTTTCTGACTCTAAGAACTATACTCTAAGAGCTGAGAACTGAGAACTGTGTACTGTACTTCTCATCCTAAGAACTGACTTTTGAGGCAAAACCTAAGCTTTTATACAACTACAAAAGGCTTGTCACTGGGTGGGGTCGTTTATTAGCGCCCTCTGGCTGACGTATTATTCTTTGAACTCTGACTTATGTTAAATCCTAAGAAATAGCAATTTTCTAAAGAATGGGGAAAGTTCCTATTACCATATATGAAAGGTTAATAAGTTTGGCTTTTCGGGTTTGGAAGGTGTATAAGGAAATTATGGAAATCAATCATTCTGTTCGACACATGAATGGTGTAACCTTATCAACTCTGCAAACAAACAGGAAGCTCTTTCTTTCTATCTGCGGCTGGGCTGGGATAACCCTTGACAGCGTGTGTTTTCCCTCCGGAAGACAAACAATGCCAATCATCAACCACAGCGGGCAGACCTCTGACATATGCGGTAAACTTGTATCCTGTTATGGCTTCGTGCCAAGTTGATAAGCAAGTGTTTTCCTTGTCGAAGTAACTCTTCTAAGCCTCTTAAAAACTTACCATTGCCGGCTGGGCAATGCAAAATATAAAGGAAAGATATGGTTAAAGGAATATGGTAGTCGGAATAAAGTACTGAGTTCGATTCTGGTGGGCGACTGAAATTCTGGATGTGACAATACCCTCCACCTGAGATTGAAATATCTCCTGATGTTTCATTTTTAACGTTTGGCTAAAGAAAAATCTGTCTCGTTGACATTTACAAGGCTTTATGCTTTGCAGCTATTGCAGTCTAAACAAATGGACGATTAATGTCATTATTTATGCAGATTGTATTGGATTAGATTGTCGAATAGTGTATCTTCGATAGACTTAAATCAACTATGGGTTTTTTTTTTTCAATAGCAAAGCCAACTTCACTGGGAGTTTACACATAAAGTGCTGCATATTTAAAATATAAACACTTATGAATAACCTGAACAAAACTTGATTAAGATTTACATGGTTAATTCAACTTATAGGTTGGCATGATAATTATACATATATAGAAATATTCTGTTACCTTTATAACTTTAAACCTAAAACATATAATTAATGATACTAAGAAAAATGAAATTAATTAAAATACTAAACATTAAGTTTTCATTGATCATTCATATTCAGGAGTACAACCTGACTAAGAAACTAAGTGATACTAATTCCATAGCATCATACATGTTTTTCCGTGAATGAAACGGATCAAAGGGATCTAAAGAGATCCTTACACTATTGTCTGTAAGAAGAGCTCTAAGCAAACTGGGCTTAGGCTCTGTTTCAGATACATGAGAATAGGCTATCAATGTAGGGAAGGGTTTTTCTTCCGTACATAACAAAGTAAAAGTGTTAAACACACTAGATTCTTTTGGTACAATAATTTCATGATACTCTTCTATTACTCTGAATATACATTTAAGAACATGTTGATATAACAGGGTCTGTTCTCTTAGCCTTTTACATTTACTTAAGGCGAAACATATAAACTCCTTTAAGTTTGTCTTAAAAGGTTGACAAATTGGTTCAATTTCTCCATATCTATAGGACATATTGGCTTTATCATAGGCATATTTAATGAATTGGTCCAATATGAAAGTTGGATGTTGTATAGTGTATGCTGTGAACAATTTGTGTTCTCTTTGATTCTTAGCGTTTCTCACTTGTTTATTGATATGCCACTTGACATATGGATCATTTTCAGCTAACATGAGCTGTATAAGAGCCTGCGAATCTATGCCTGGAATACTCATGATTTCGTTATTTCTCTTTCTTTTGACGAGAAATAACTATCATCTCACAACCTTACCAATTGCATAATTGCGAAAATCTGAATAGAAACATAAAGTAATTAAACTCTATCAAGAAAATATAACATATTTGTTAAAAATATTAATATATATATATATATATATATATATATATATATACGATATAACACAAATAGTAGATGAATATGTAGATTACATTGAATATGTAAGTAGATATATATATACCTTTTGCTAATTTGCGTGAGATATTTATAATATTATTTTCATATAAGTTTATGTGTGCACTATTTTCTTTCTTTACAACATAGTTCATGTTTCATCATTACTTTCACTATAAGTTCCATTATGTCTGTAGTTAACACTTTGAGGAATTGTTTGTGTTAGAACGATTAAATCGTAGCACTACACTGCAAATAAACTGTGCAGAGTCCTTGTGAAATTTCACTAGTTAGTTTATATAGTGACATGTCCCATTCCTCTATAAAGGAATATACACACAACATATTAATATATATATATTTTCTATAACTGTATAACATAGTATTATGATATTACACACTTGACAATATAATGTCTTTAGGAATTATACGTTGTGTAACCTATTGGCTTGTTCAACAGTGATGTACTCAGGTTCGTTTGAATCGGCGGGATGTACTACATGAATTGGCTCTTCATAGTTTCTGTCAGCTTCATAACGAATGACAGGTGGGGAAGGTATTGGTCTTGAAATATTCATACTTCGTACTCTTAACCTTCTATTATAAGACCGTGGTCTCTTACACTCACATGTGTTTATATATACTTTCCATATTATGTAGAATATGAGAAAATATGTCTGTATAGTTAATATTGTTAACCATTGAATCTTTCGGTTACATGGGCTCTTTTGGCCTACGGTTACATAGAAATATACAAAAGCACATACATTACCTCTGCAGCTATACTTCTAGTGAATTTGGCTTCATAACTCAAGCGTCAAGCTTGAATTCGAACTAAGAACTCTTTCTGACTCTAAGAACTATACTCTAAGAGCTGAGAACTGAGAACTGTGTACTGTACTTCTCATCCTAAGAACTGACTTTTGAGGCAAAACCTAAGCTTTTATACAACTACAAAAGGCTTGTCACTGGGTGGGGTCGTTTATTAGCGCCCTCTGGCTGACGTATTATTCTTTGAACTCTGACTTATGTTAAATCCTAAGAAATAGCAATTTTCTAAAGAATGGGGAAAGTTCCTATTACCATATATGAAAGGTTAATAAGTTTGGCTTTTCGGGTTTGGAAGGTGTATAAGGAAATTATGGAAATCAATCATTCTGTTCGACACATGAATGGTGTAACCTTATCAACTCTGCAAACAAACAGGAAGCTCTTTCTTTCTATCTGCGGCTGGGCTGGGATAACCCTTGACAGCGTGTGTTTTCCCTCCGGAAGACAAACAATGCCAATCATCAACCACAGCGGGCAGACCTCTGACATATGCGGTAAACTTGTATCCTGTTATGGCTTCGTGCCAAGTTGATAAGCAAGTGTTTTCCTTGTCGAAGTAACTCTTCTAAGCCTCTTAAAAACTTACCATTGCCGGCTGGGCAATGCAAAATATAAAGGAAAGATATGGTTAAAGGAATATGGTAGTCGGAATAAAGTACTGAGTTCGATTCTGGTGGGCGACTGAAATTCTGGATGTGACAAC
The DNA here is from genome assembly GCF_977018435.1 of Lepisma saccharinum. Classification (NCBI taxonomy): domain Eukaryota; kingdom Metazoa; phylum Arthropoda; class Insecta; order Zygentoma; family Lepismatidae; genus Lepisma; species Lepisma saccharinum. The sequence continues at coordinate 12,748,482 of NC_139240.1, forward strand.
AGCTTAGTAAAATATGTAATCATTAACCTCCAGGAGAGAGACTCGGAAGTGCCCGATGATGACCTTGTAGTTCCCCTGTTGATTTTTTTTTTATTTTAAAATTGTGGAAGCGTCAGCACTTAGGCCATTTTGCTCCCGTCACATTATACGGGGGCCAGCCCCTTGTCATTACAAAGAACAACTCTAACGTTGCATAATTAAAAAGTTTAAAATGTTCTGACTTCTGTTAAAAGCTGAGGCTGTAAACGGGCACTCAGCACACATAAGGACAACAGGACAATACAAACAAAATTATACTGGCCATGGGGCCAGTCGCCAGAGCCTCGTTAGTCTTCAGTCCAGGGTGTACTAACGTGGAAGTGAGGTTGACATTTGGGTGTACTACGTGGAAGGTCAACCCTTACACCCCGTAGTTCCCCTCTTGTAGCATTTTCTGTCAATTTCTTGTTTAATTATTCTAATTATGACGAAAATCCTACAATCTCAACACCGACGTGTAGATATGGGCTGTCCGCTCTAAATCCATGAAGTATTTGCTGTTTGGTTATTTGAACTCGCAATAGATGGCAGCACCTACTTCGCTACCTTTGCTGTGGCTTAATCACGCCACCTGGCCAATGACGCTGTGCATGACGTTTCCTTGAAATGGCAGCAGAAGCAGAAGTTGTTTGACTCGGCACTTCAATATAACAGTACGTCCGGAGCATCAACGAGTGGTAACACGGGTTCTGCCCATAAAACTCGGTTGTATGTTAGCATGCGGTAATTGCGGTTGAGTTGCCTTTCTCGGCATTCGCAATGCCAAGTTGAATACGCATAACTTGCAGGTTGCTTCATAAGTTAAAGAGAACACAAACTTTTGACCCAGTGTTTGACTGTATAAAATGAGCAACGTTTAAAAGGGGCAAATAGCTATTCATACCTTTTTTGTGTGTTGTAAACGAACCACGAAGTGCACCATGTTTCAAATTACACCAACCGAGGAATCCAGTACAAGTTCGCAGAAATACGCATTTACCAAGGAATGAAGGAGATTACGAGAAGACCGATTGCATGACTATCCCAATACAGTTACGCACGAAGCCAGCTTTCATTTGGACGATAAAGTAAAGGTTGTGTTACTGATACCAGAGATCAACTAGCTCCGGAACAAAAAGGTACGAGACTGAACTTATTATTAGTGGCCGTTGTAACAAACAGCAGTGTTTCTAGCCGACGTACTTTCACTTACCAACGACGCGCGATTCAAAAGGATTGTACAAATCCTTACGCATAGTTCTTCTATGTACTTTTCACGTGCGTTAATGCAATACAAGACAAAATACAAGTACTGAACTTGATCATATAATTACGCAACGTCTGGGCACGAATCATAAAATCAACCTGATTTGATTTGATTTTAAAATTTTTGGTGCGTGAGCACTTAGGCTATTTTGCACCCGTCACATTATACGGGATCCAGCCCCTTATCTTTACAAAGAACAACTCTAACGTTGCATAAGTAAAATCTTAAAATGTTCTGAGTTTCGTTAAAAGCTGAGGCTGTAGGACAAAAAACAGGACAACACACACAAGATTATACTGGCCAGAGTGTCAGTCGCCAGAGCCTCGTTCTAATTCAAAACGCAGTCAAGGGTGTACTAACGTGGAAGTGAGGTTGACAGTTGGGTGTACTACGAGGAAAATCACCCCTTACATCCCTAAAATCAACCTGAGAATCACGTTAATAAAAATAAAGTATTCAAAAATAAAGGAACGTTGCAAGTTAATTTTGTTAATAATTGGACGAGTTCTTAAAAACTTTCAGTGTCCTCGAAAGTGATTAGTAGATAAAAGATAATTCGGTGCAAACTGTTAATTACACCAACGCGAAGTTCGTAAATGTTGATCTGGAAAATAGCCCCACGTGTTAACGAATTCACGACAAATGCGGACAGAGGAAATTCCGTGTCAAAAGCGGACAGAGGACGGGGGAGAGGGAAGAGCGGAGACGATACTCAAATTTTCACCTAAGATATAAGGGGACAACACCTGCACATGCCAAGGTCAAAAACAACTTCCTCGCGTATTCGCGAGGATCAGTCACTTGTAGACACAGCTTCTATTGCAATGGAAGTTATCAACACTAACAAGGGGAAGCCCTCAGCACATTACATGGGATATGCTTATAGGAAACATCGTAAAAATACAAAAGGAGTTATTTCCTGGGCATGCCTGAAAGAAAAATCTCGGAACTGTAAAGGAAGAATGAAAAGTTCTGGTAATATCGTTTTGGAAACCATCGATCATGAGTGTGGACCGCCGGAAGAAGCTCAATTGGATGTCAAGAAACAAATTTTCAAGGTACGTTGTAAAATCAGTATTTATCGATTTATTTTCAAGTTTTCAAAGAGTAGATTAATTGTTGTTCAGGACGGGATCATTTGTGTTTTATCATGGTCTGTTCTGACAATTACAAGTTGTTTTTTTTTAAAACTGTACCTTGTAATATTATATTATATAATATTGTAATATTATATATTTGCAGGCAAAGAAGAGAGCAGGGGAGGAATCCACCCCCATCTCGCAAATCTGTGCTGAAGAAATTGTTGATCTGCATAATAGAGGTTACGACTTCGTTACTGAAATTCCATCACCTCTCCACATTAGGAGAACCTTGCAGAGGAACGGGTGCGCTGCTAGAGGTAACCAGTAGGAACCGCCAACGCGCGACGAAGTTGTTCTTGAGGATGAATGTTTGAGAATGACTGATGGCAGCAGCTTTCTTTTGAGTGATGACTCCTCGGATGAAAGAATTTTAATTTTCAGTGGAGAGAAAGGTAGAGAAAGTCTGAAGCAATCGACGGTATTTTTCATGGATGGAACGTTCAAGAGCTGCTACAAGCAATTTGAAGAGATCTATACAATACATGCGGACTTCGAAAGTACGCAGAAAGAAACAAACGTTTATCCAGTGGCGTTCGCCCTTTTGCCGAACAAGAGAAAGGAAACTTACGTCCGTATGTTTCGTCTTATCTTGGAAGGCATTCCTGAGTGGAAGCGACTGAAGATCAATATTGACTTCGAATCAGCAGCAATATCGGCTATTCGACAAGTGTTCCCTCTCACAGATATCAATGGTTGCCACTTCCATATGAAGAAATGCTTGTGGAGGTAAGTGCAGGAACTAGGACTCAGTACCGACTACCGCGAAGATCAAGACGTCAGTGTTCACGTTAGGATGTGTGCAGCCCTTGCTTTTCTACGGCCAGAACACGTAGAAGAAGGTTTCGTCAAGATTCACTCCACAGCTCCATGTAATGAGAATCTCACGAAATGTTTTGACTATTTTGTCGATCAATGGGTAGAAAATGCAGATATACCTATATCGCTTTGGACATGTTAAAGGAGAGACAGAACTACCAATGCTGTAGAGGGTTGGCACAACAAAATTAACCATTTTTTTTCATTCAAAACCTAAAGTAAAAGACGTCGTTCAGTGTTTGAAGACAGAAGCTGAGGCCACAAATTATATGTACATGAGAATGGAATTGGCCATGGACGGCAAGAAGAGGAAGAGAAAGTACGTTAAGCTGGATGACAGGATTGGAAGAATTGTTGCAAAGTATGAGCAAACAGGCGACATCAGATCATGCTTGAAAGCAATTTCTTATATTCAAAAACTAGATGTGTGAAAAACAAAGTTTCAAGTGACGAAACATTTTATGATGAATTTGTAAATAGTTCATTATTTTATTGACGAAACAATTTTGTGTTGAATATGACGAGGCAAAAAGCTGATTTTAAACACGGCAAAATGTTTGTCAGTATAATGGTAATCATTTTGTCTGTCCAAAGCAGGAAAAAGTGTGATGGGAATCAGTTAACATAAATATATGTTTGCAACATTGGCACATGCAGGTGTTGTCCGCTTATGTCGCCAGTTAAAATTTGAGTGACGTTTCGCTCTTTCCCCTGCGGCCCTATAGCGAAGCATTGTCCGCTTTTATCGCGGAATTTCCTCTTGCCCGCATATGTCGCTGTCCGCATTTGTCACGACTCCGTGTTAACGTACCATTAAATGCCTTCCTTACACGAGCAATTGGTTCACTTTGATAAAGAATTAGAAATTAACAAAAAAGTACAAGAAGCATGTAAAGAATATTGTTATAAAGGGATAAAGGTTAACAAAGATTCGTAAACGAGTTGGAGGTTCATGTAAAATTGACCAAGAGACGTATACATTATTATTGTTATATATTTTTGCTGGTCAAAAATACAAGTACCAGTTTTACGAAATATTATTATTATTATAAGAGATCATTGAAATGACGCGTGGACGCTTCTAGAAACATATATACATATATTTATACTATTGTTGAAGTGCGAACAGTCAGTAGTATTAATTGAAGTTGAATTCTTGTTATTAATAAATTTAATAAGTATGTGACATTTCTTAAACTAGGCATACGTCACGCTCTGTGAAGCACGTGTGATTTCAAGTAGTCCATATTAATTCTTATATTGAGGATGCATATTTTTTGAGGCGTGTTAAAAAACACCTAATTGAATAAAAATTGTTAAAGTGTTAAATGAAATTTTCTGTGCGATCATTTGACGATGCAAGTCCCACTAAGAAGTTAAGAGGAGTATATTAGAGTAGTTAGTGGTAGGGGTAAATTGCACACTTACTATATATATATATATTGTGAAACAAATAACTGGTTATTGACATACTTGTTCGATCAACATTATATTTTTTGTAGTTCAGCATAAATTGAAGAAAGGGGGGTATGAGGACCCTGCACACGACTTCCCACTATTCTTTTGATTAATCTCGAGGTATCATGAACAACACGGTAAAAACATCCAAACCAGCAGTTTTGTACGTTTTGTTACTATTGCCGGAATTTTGAGATCCCCGAGCTCAATTAATTAATATTTGGTAGCATACTTCCATACTGTAGAGCTATGCTATTATAATCCTGTGCGGAAATATTTGCTATATTATTTCAATGTACTCATACATACCATACATTATCAAATGCTCCGCTTGCTTTGTTTTTAAAACAATTTTGATATCATCAGTTCATCAGTGGCGTAGCGTTAATGAAAAACCATACGCCAGGCGTTCTCTTATTTAAAATAGGGGAGGGGGAAATATGAGCATCCTGTAAATAAAAAGTAAAACATTACTAAGGGCACCTATGTTTGAGCTATGTGGCATTATAATAGTCATTTATCTCGGTTCGCCAACAACGCTCCGCTAACAGCTTTCTAGCTAGCATTTTTCCAATGCCTTTGTCCACTGGATGCCAGGGAGGTTTGATGTAAAGGACTGCCTGCCAGGAAGAAAGTTTGGATAACTAGAACACGCATGGAAGGCTCTGTATGCCGGCGTACGGAGCAATATTATTGCTTCTACGGTTGATGTGAGCCATCCTGCCATGCCACCCTAGCAGAAGAAAACAAATTTCCTGTTCTTTTTCGTCCGACAGGGAAGCAGGGAGGAGTTGACTTTTGATTTTTTTGATTTTTATTTTTATTTTAAAATTGTGGGAGCGTCAGCACTTAGGCTATTTTGCTCCCGTCACATTATACAGGGACCAGCCCCTTATCATTACAAAGAACAACTCTAACGTTGCATAATTAAAAATCTTAAAATGTACTGACTTGTTAAAAGCTGAGGCTGTAAAGAGGCACTCAGCACACACAAGGACAAAAGAACAGGACAATACAAACAAAATTATACTGGCCATGGGGCCAGTCGCCAGAGCCTCGTTAGTCTTCAGTCCAGGGTGTACTAACGTGGAAGTGAGTTTGACATTTGGGTCTACTACGTGGAATGTCACCCCTTACACCCCGGGAGGAGTTGACCTGTGTTGGTTTTCCTTGTGTGTGTTGCTACAAAATGCAATGTGACTCACGTAATTTTACTGAACTTAAACATACTAAATTTCATTATGACAACTTCTTCGGGTAATTTATCACATGAACAGTAATGTGTATTAAAAACTAAAAAACCTACACCGCTCTTATCAATTAAACAAGAAATCGCATTCCTACATAGTTTTCAGTCCTCTTGGTATGAAGAGTTTCCTTGGTTATCTGGTAATGTATTTAAGCAACAGGAGATAACTTCCTGTGGGCAACGAGAGAAAGGAAGTGCTGCCAACAAAGTGAATTAACTGGAATTGTTGTATCTACTAGCTCAAAATGAATCAATGGTTAGAGATCAATTGCCGTAACTTCATTATTAAAAGAAACATACAGTAGCATGCAAAAGTCTTTGCCCAAAGTCATTATCTGTGATTTATGTTATGAAACTCACATAAATATCAGTTTTGACTGTATTCTGGAATGTCTGATATATATCAACAAGTTAGAACAGCCTACATTTTAATTCGGAGCATACACAATCATATTTTGTATGAAAACATAGACAGACGTCGTGACGATGACGAGTTGAACCTTTATGTGTATACTGAATGTTGCACTTGTTCCTTGTTTCATATCAAATTTCGGTGTATAAATTGACGAATATGTTCTATCATTATTTTTTAAAATATATACTTAACATTAATTTACATTTAATGTAAATTTTGTAATTATAATAGATGATTTTCTTAGTAAATTTCTTAACATTTAAGGGGTGTAAGGGGTGACCTTCCACGTAGTACACCCAATAGTCAACCTCACTTCCACATTAGTACACCCTGGACTGAAGACTAACGAGGCTCTGGCAATTGATCCCGTGGCCAGTATAATTTTGTTTGTATTGTCCTGTTCCTTTGTCCTTATGTGTGCTGAGTGCCCGTTTACAGCCTCAACTTTTAACGAAAGTCAGAACATTTTAATATTTTATGATTTTAGTTCTGCAACGTTAGAGTTGTGATTTGTAACGATAAGGGGCTGGACCCCATATAATGTGACGGGTGAAAAAAAACCTTAGTGTTGGCGCACCCAAAATTTTAAATTCAATTTCAATTTCTTAACATTTAAATTTAGATCAGTTGCGTTTTAAAAGCAACTAGATTAGAACCGTCTTGAAAAAGAATGAGGAAGGGAGTACAATGAGGTAAGCAAAAAAAATAGAAGGTAAAATGTATCCGAGTGATAAAAGTGCCAAGGAATGGGCAATTTTAGAGCTTTCTTATTGCAGGTGAAATAACATAATAGTCACGAAATGAAGAAAAAGACAGGAATATTCAACTGAATTGCGTGGTAAAATACAAATTTTATCAGAATTTATGGCGAAAATTGCCAAACATTTGAATATTCCAACGAGAAGTGTTACATATACGTTAGCTCGTCTGACAGCAACAGGGACAAATATGACGAAGAAACGTTCTGGATGGCCCAAAAGCACAATAACAATGGAAGATAAACATATTATCGTCATGATACTTTTAGTTTTCGTTGTTCTGGGGTGTAAGGGGTGACCTTCCACGTAGTACACCCAAATGTCAACCTCATTTCCACGTTAGTGCACCCTCACTTCCACGTTAGTGCACCCTGGACTGAAGACTAACGAGGCTCTGGCGACTGGCCCCATGGCCAGTATAATTTTGTTTGTATTGTCCTGTTCTTTTGTCCTTATGTGTGCTGAGGCCCCTTTACAGCCTCATTTTTAACAGAAGTCAGAACATTTTAAATTTTTTAGTTATCATTACAAATAACAACTCTAACGTTGCATAAGGGGCTGGCCCCCGTATCATGTGACGGGAGCAAAATAGCCTAAGTGCTGACGCTCCCAAAATTTTAATTTCAAATCAAATCAAGTTTTCGTTGTTCCAAAGTGCAGTAAAAATACTTTGAGTGAACGTAACGTTGCTTGTATCAATCGCACTCCTTTGGTTTGTCGGTGCACCTGAACTGAGATGACCTACATTGATGATTGAACGCCATTTCGTGTACAACACGAAACGAAGTTACGTTGGATAACATGTATTCGACATAAAGTTCCAAGAGTGGAATACTCTGTTATATATAGAGTCAGCGAACTATTCTCACTAGTTATGTTGTCACTTGTAAGTTTTGGAAAGACAGATAGGTTTCTCTTCTCAGTTTCAGGCACAGCACATTTGTCCTATGTTTGAATTTGAATTTAAAATTTTGGGTGCGTCAGCACTAAGGCTATTTTGCACCTGTCACATTATACGGGGTCCAGCCCTTATCTTTACAAATCACAACTCTAACGTTGCAGAACTAAAATCATAAAATATTAAAATGTTCTGACTTTCGTTAAAAGCTGAGGCTGTAAAGGGGCACTTAGCACACATAAGGACAAAAGAAAAGGACAATACAAACAAAATTATACTGGCCATGGGGCCAGTCGCCAGAGCCTCGTTAGTCTTCAGTCCAGGGTGTACTAATGTGGAAGTGAGGTTGACATTTGGGTGTACTACATGGAAGGTCACCCCTTACACCCCGAATCCCTCAAGTAAGTGAAATGATGAGCAGAGATAGATGGGAGGAAATCACGTTCAAATTACACTTCAACGACAAGAGTTACATGCCAACACCTGATACACCAAACAGGGACAAATTGTACAAAGACTGCTGGTAAGAATGTTACTTGAAAAATACAACAATATCCCTCTTGATCGAATGCTTTGCATTGATGAACAGATGGTGCCTTTCAAGGGAGCATCGAGCTTGAAGCAATACATGCCTTCCAAACCCACGAAATGGGAATATAAAATATTTGTTTTCTGTGGTGACAAAGGAATCACTTATAATTTTGAGATATTCACAGGCAAGATTGATCCATTACCTAATGTGCCAGATATGGGTGCAAGTTCCAATATTGTGTTTCGTGTTGCTGAAATAATACCACAAGGTGTAAATCATTATATTGTAACAATTGGTTCATGTCTCTCCATCTCATTACAGAACTTTCAAAGAGAAATATATTTTATTTGAGTACCGTACGCACTAACAGACTACCAGGTTGTAAACTAATTTCAGACAAGGAACTCAACAGAAAGGTAGAGGATCATTTGAAGAGCAGGAAATTCAAGTAGATGGGCAATGTGTGAGGGTTGTAAAGTGGCAGGACAACAGACCTGTGGTGCTGGCATCAACATTTTCGTCTGCCGAACCTCTGGGAAAAATCAAGCTTTTCGAACAAAAAAAAATGAAAGAAAAAGTTGATGTCCAATGTCCAAGTTTATGGGAGGTGTGGACTTATTGGATGCTCTAATATCATTGTACAGAATACGTGTAAGGTCCAAAAAATATTTGATTTTTTTTTATTTTGAATTTAAAAGTTTGGAAGCGTCAGCACTTAGGCTATTTTGCTTCCGTCACATTATACGGGGGCCAGCCCCTTATCATAACAAATAACAACTCTAGCGTTGCATATAAAAATGATAAAATGTTCTGACTTCTGTTAAAAGCTGAGGCCGTAAACGGGCACTCAGCACACACAAGGACAACAAACAGGACAACACACACAAAATTATACTGGCCATAGTGCCAGTCGCCAGAGCCTCGTTAGTCTTTAGTCCAGGGTGCACTACGTGGAAGTGAGGTTGACTCTTGGGCGCCTACGTGGAAGGTCACCCCTTACACCCCCCAAAAAATATTATCATCGGCTTTTCTTCGATCTGCTGGATATGGCTACAGTGACGTCTTGGCTCCTGTATAGAAGAGACTGCATTTATTTTCGAGTGGCAAGAAGAATCAGCTACAACTCTTTAGTTTTACAGCATCCTTTGCTGACGCTTTATGTAAAGAGAATAAAACTGCTCCAGGAACAAAGAAGAGAGGAAGACCATCGGGTGGCATTGATGCTGAACACGAGAAGAAGAAATTGGGCCATTCGACCAAACCAATTCCACAAACAAATGTAAGAACTGACTATGTTGGACACTGGCCTTTGGTATCGGAGAATAGAGGACGTTGTAAGTTACCACATTGTAAAGGAAGTCCTTCCATTATTTGTCAGAAGTGCAGTGTGCATCTCTGTCTCGAAAAAAAGAGAAACTGCTTCATTCAGTTTCTTACGACATGAACACATGTAACATGTGATTGTGAAACAGTGTTTTTTTTAAAAATATGCATCATAGAAGAGTTATATGAATATGTCCTTATGTTTCAATCACCGAACTCTGTATTGCATAATGTTACAAATATGCTACATTTCATTATAATCATTACCATTATCACGAAAATTATTTTTTGTACTGTAACATTAATTTTATACATCTTGCAATAAAAGTACCCACTAATAATTTATTTTCATTTGTACATCATAAATCAGTCCATAAAGGGTTAAAGTGGGATCCGAACCACTATGTGCCTCCACCAGGTACGTAATCAGTCGAGTGTTGCAACAAGAGTTGATTTCTTATCAAGGTTGTCAGTGATTACAACAAAGATAGTTGGTGTAATATACTTTTATTTGTCAAATAGTTGTCCATTTTACATCCATTTATTATGTTCAAGGATTAGCAAAGTAATAAATTGAATAGTTGGTTGTACACTTTTGTCCATTAGTTGCTGGTCACATTTTCCTGCCAATATTATGTGCATGACGTAGGTTAGTACATTAATATTCATATTCCTTTCCAGGAGGGGAACAGTGGGCTCATCATGTGAGATACATGACACTCCATTACCATGACTGCAGCGAACATTGCATACCTGTTAGGAAAAGGATAAATGTAGTGTGATTAGACAACCGAATTTCCGCAGCGGGTGGCTACGGTGTTAACAAGTAGATCTTAAAGTACATCACATCGTTGGGGCATGGTCAAATCTTAAATGTTAATCTAATTGCATATCTGTTAGGGGAAATGGTATAAATAGTGAACGTCGTGGATCAATATTTTCAGCGATCATCTGTCCAACGCAATTAAGTTCAATCAAGCTATGGTTAAGTCGGAAGAATAGGTAGACACAAATGACAAGTGGAATCGACTATCTTAAGATTACACGTTATCTTATTTTTGGCATTTCCAAACGAACTTGATGCAGGAAACATAATGCACGGCCCTTAGAATAATGTGGAGACGCAAAGACAATAAAGCATCGTTCTTCACACGGACATTGCTCCTTGTCAGTCGCGATCCCTTGTCCCCTCAGTGGAATGCAGACGCTGCACTCTTGTATCGACGTGTGCCAGATAAGCAGTTGTGCACGCGGCGGCAATAACCCCAAAGAACAAGCGAGAAGGAAACCAATATTTAAATACAAATCTCACACTCTGAATTGTATTTTATCTCTCCTTCCTTACTGAATGAATAGCAATCAGTATGGAAGCAGGATTCGGCCTTCTTTTGGGCTCCCTGCTCTGGTATGCCAGACTGGGGTTCACGACTTGTGAGTTCGGTTCTGTGAGTTTCATGAAGAAAATAATTTTGCATATCAAACTGCTCTGGAATGCTGGAATGGAATCCACTGTGACTCAGAGATTATGCATGCCTGTCTCATTGCCCGGGAAACGTTATTGAGAATGTTATTGATAATGTTAAGATATTATTATTAATATTGTTAATACTGTGCTACCATGTAAACATATTAGTCGAAATCAGAAACAGTACAATAATGGAAAATGTTATAGTCACACTATTCACAATTTGTTTTAAAAAAATGTATACACGTAATGTAATGTCACTCATGAGGTTCATGTCCTCTGTTCTGGATCCCAGAACAGAAATAATATCACATAAAGTACTGTATACATCAATTATGTTGTGAATACATTCCTTTGTATAGCATTGCAATTTATTATTATACCTATTTTAAAATGCAATCAAATAATAATAGAGAAAATAAAGTTGGGGGAACCGTCAAATTCGGAGCAACTGACGTCCTGGTATATTTTTAGGAACCAGGACAATAAGACCATACCCTCGAATGTATGCGAGAGGAGGCGGGCTTACTTCGGGGTTCCCCCCATATTATATGTATTGAATAGTTGTAATACGTGTATATTGGTTGCTTATGGTTGATAATTGTCTATAATTATATGATAATGCAAATTCAATATGTAATGTAATGTAATAAAGGGAATTATTATTATTATCTTAAGATTGTCTTGTCATAATTTCTTGGGGTCACCTTTACTTTCATATGGATTATGGAGTTATTCTTTTGTTAGCGAGATGGCGGCTTCGTGAGACCAATTTGATATTCTGTACTACCGTATGGTTGGGTGTGGAAGTTCTGGGTTGGACGAGTTAGGTGTACGGGAAGTTGAGTGCTGATAGAGTATCGTTAATTATAATTTACCATTTGCCTTATCCCGGTAGGATCACTACTCTCCCAGAGGATACGAGGTTAGTAGAGCTATGGAATGCGACGATCCAGCATCGTCTTGTTCTATAGCGGACGCCGTTGTGATCTTCATTTTTCTTCACCTAGTACTGACTGGGTCTGTCAGCGTGCAGCGCTGCTCATCTGTTTTGTAATATGTTGTATGTTCTGTGAGACGAGATGTCGAAAGTATTAATGTATTAAATTTCTTGTCTTATATCAAACTAGTGTCCTAATTCTTTCAGTTGCAGAAATTACTTACACTGGCTTCTGATCGAAGACCAATAAAAAAGCAATTTAATAGTCCTTAACCATTGGCCGAGTCCTGGCCGTAAACATCACAACAATGCACTCTCATGTCCGTATTTGTCTTAGGTACATTTGTTACATACTTTATTTTGTGCAAACAAACATCCATGCCTGGTATAAACCGGATTCGAACCCACACTCTCATTTATAAGCTTGATTTGAACCCCAGCATCTTGTTTATAATGTCCCCTATTGGACCACAAATGATTAACAGGCGTAAGTTCTATTTTCGAATGAAGCTCTATTGTTAGTATCCATGGCTCCACTACATTGCATTTGTAGATGGATTTTCTTATTATTGTTGCAAGGCACTAAAAGAAACTACTCCTTGAACAAAAGTATGATGAAGTAGTGAAAGTGTCCGATCTCCTGAATGGTCGTGGATTCCGTAAATGGAATAAAGCAAATGAGAAAGAAATGAACTTCACATGAATGTAGTCCACTTCATAAGGATGCTGTAACCAAACTCGGCGGTCTAGAATGTGTTCCAATTTGTAGTGTGCTTTCTTCTGCAAGAGTAGCTTTGCATGCAATTAATAATTCTTTGCGTTTCTTGGCTAGGCAGGGAATTCCTCTGCGAGATCATTACGTGGAAAGTGAAAATGCATACCAAATCAATCAACTGAGAAAAGATGAAATACCACAACTTGAACAGTCTTTGAAAAGAAAGAAAAAAAAGGACTTCAGTTCTGATGTTATTAAAAATGAAATACTGCAAATCATTTCTGAACTGAGGGAGAACAAGTTATTTAGCTTATTTGTCGATTAGACTTGAGACATTAGCTGTAAAGAGCAAGTTTCAATCAGTGTAAGAACAGTAAATGACCTAGATGTACCTGCATGTTTCTGGGTCTCTATGAAACATCTAACATGACAGGAAGTGCTCTGCATGACATTATTATCGATGCCTTACAGCAATTTGACTTGCCCTTAGAAAACCTTAGAGGACAATGTTATGATGGGGGCACAAACATGTCTCGTGTAAGAAAAGGAGTTCTAGCATTAATCAAACAGAAACAGCCTTTAAAGGGTGACCATACGTCCCGTTTTGACCGGGACAATCCCATTTTCGAGGCATGTCCCGGCCATCCCGTTCGTTTTATTTAAAAAGCGCTATTTGTCCCATTTAATAAGAGTCTAAAAGTTAAGGTGAAACCCAATTCTAAATTTGGGAGATATTTCAACTAAAAAAGTTATGCAATAGCAGTATTGCAACACCGCACCGTGACAACACAGCTGACTGTTTTTTAAGCACTTCATAACAATTGAAATGTTCGGGTGATTGTCGTCGATCGGCCATAAGTTTCAACCAAAGATGGAAGGAATCACTGTCGTAGAGTAGTTTGCATTGTGAAGTTAGCTCGCGCCACGGCTGGTTTTGTTTTATGCGTGTTCCGTGAGAATAAGCATGGCCAAAAAGCAATCGTGCAGTTTCAATTCGGACCTGCAAGAAGAATTCAAATTTATTCGTTTAGAATCAAACTCAAAAGATAATTCTCGTGTTGCGTGTCAGACATGTGGTGTACGTTTTTCAGTCTCTCACGGTGAAAGAAGTGACATTAACCAACATGTCGTTTCAAAGAAACACAAAGAGGCTGAAAAAGCAAAATGAAGCACCTCTAGTGTCGCGTCACTCTTTCAGAAAGTGCAAGACGAGAAAGTTTCCGCTAGTGAAGGAGTTTTTGCATACCATAGTGTGAAACATGGACATAGCTATCGATCAAATGGCTGCACATCGAAGTTACTAAAGAAGCTATACAAACCGAAATATTCCGCGGCTCGTACTAAGAGTGAAGCGATTGTGTATAACGTGTTGGCACCGTTATCTTGGGAGGATGTGAGCAATAATTTGGCATCTTGCTCCAGTGTTACACTAAGTATTGATGCATCTAACAAGAAATCTGAGAAACTGTTCCCTGTGTTAGTAAGATATTTCCTTCCTGCGACTGGTATTCACACAAAATTTCTTTAATTTGCATCACTGCCGGGTGAATGTTCTTTGAATTTCATTTCAAAATTGTGGGAGCGTCAGCACTTAGGCTATTTTGCTCCCATCACATTATACAGGGGCCAGCCCCGTATCATTACAAAGAACAACTCTAACGTTGCGTAATTAAAAATCTTAAAATGTTCTGACTTCTGGTAAAAGCTGAGGCTGCAAAGGGACACTGAGCACACATAAGGACAAAATAACAGGACAATACAAGCAAAATTATACTTGCCATGGGGCCAGTCGCCAGAGCCTCGTTAGTCTTCAGTCCAGGGTGTACTAACGTGGAAGTGAGGTTGACATTTGTGTGTACTATGTGGAAGGTCACCCCTTACACCCCAGGTGAATGTTCTGAACTGCAATGCTCGCTGTTAACGAAGGTAATCGAAACATAAAATTTGCAAGATAAAGTTGTGGGACTTTGTGCCGATAACACTAATACAAACTTCGGCGGTGTAAATAGGCAGTCAGTCTCAAATCGGCAAGGAACTAATTGGAATAGGTTGTGGCGCACATATCGTTCACAATTGTTTGCAAACCGCTGTGGACTGTCTTCCTTACGATATTGAAAGTTTTGCTGTGAAATTGTACAAATATTTTCATGTGTATACAGTTCGTGTAGAACACAAAGATTTTTGCAGTTCTGCTGGTGTGGAATATGCAAAACTTCTGGAACATGAAAATACCCATTTCTTGACATTAGGACCAGCACTGAAAATAATCTTAAATTTTTTGCACGACTGCGTTCTTACTTTCTTTTACAAGAAAAGCCTCCCCCCTTTTTTTCTTTGTAAGAAATATTTTGTGACTCTACTTTTGAACTGTATCTAATGTTTGTGATTGATCAATGTCAGATGTTTGAATAGACAATATTTATGATAGAGAGGGATGACATATCAGCCACAGAGTCTTCATGCCACATTTCTTTATTAAAGAAGAAACTGATGGGAAGACGAGAAGAAAGATTCATCACTACTCGGGTTAGAACCCATTTGTACTCTTCAGAAGATTCTGGTGATATTAGAAGTAAAGAATTTCTAGCCAGTTATTTTTTACAAAACCTGCTTGGAATACCTTGAAAAATGGGAAACTAGTTATAGTGGAGCGGAGAATTTTCAGTGGGTTCTGCTGCAGAGTACACCTAGTTGGCGTGATATCCAAAATAGTATGTCAACAATTCCTGAGAAATTAGTAAATGTTCATATATTTGCTATTTTAGAAGACGAAACAAAACTGTTTGATCAGTGGCAGCGTGCGAGAGAAATCATATTACAACTCCAAAAGTACTGGAAAGAAAATGTTTGCTGTGGAAATTGTGTTGTGCTTGCCTGGAACATCCACCCCGTTGAGCGTGTTTTTTCAATCGTGAACAATATGTGGAGTGATGAAAAATCATCCTTGCATGTATCAACAATGAAGTCTCTCTTGCTTGTGCGAGTAAATTTCACTGAGACTTGCGGGGAGTTTTATGAACGATTACTGAAGAACAAAGCTGTTTTGAAGAAGATTGGTTCTTCAGATACAAATTTTTGGCAGTCTTCAACTTCAACTTCTGTGTGATATTTATATCAAAGTGTGATCCGAAGGAACCAGGGATGTCCATTATGTAAGTAGCCGTACAATTATTTTAAAAAAAATTATAAATAAACTGCTCGCCATTAAAAATGCAACACCCAGAAGGAGTAATCGGAATCGGTAGAAATGTGCACAGTGTGTAGAGGAGAGGTGCAGAAGGAAATAATTAGGTGTTCAAGGCCGTCATGCGTTATGTGCGCCTGCCACGCCATCTGGTAAGTGGCACCTGTAGCAGGTCAGATAGGTGCAGAAGAGCAGTGAAAGTGCATGGTCATGAGTGTAGTGTGTTAAAATCGGTCAGCAATGCCACGTTGTCGAATACGGCAGCGATAGTAGGACGGAATGCCCGTGTAGGACGGAATGCATCCACAGTGATCCGTTATAACGAATATGGTTATAAACACTATTTAAAATGCAGACTGTATTTATTATTTTAAAATTCATGTCAAAAGTGTAGGTAATTTTCATATGACTCGATGTGAATAGTTTACGTATTGCATTAATATTAAATTGAGTTAACTTTTATCTCGTCCAGCAAGGAAAATATTTCGAATTGAAGAGATTTCACGAACGTAGCTAGTAATTCATTATCGAGTTCGACAATTTCTCACGAGATGTCCTTCACATGATCTTGTGAGCAAAGAACCTCATTTATTTAGAAAAGCCGTATTGGTAGTAAAACTTACCTTTTTAACAGAAAAGAAACATTGTTATCTGTTTTTAACATTGTCGGTGCGAAACAATAGTTGTTACATATGGTAATTAGTGAACAGCGACAATATCCAAATTTGTTAGTACGTATTTGCAGTTGGGATATTTCTGCCTAAATCTCGGTCATGGACGTGTTCATAAAACACATTCGTTTAATCTGGTAAGACGTTAGTGGGTTATTTACGTTTCATTTATTAATTGTTGCTTGGCATCAGTTCAAAGCAAGAAAAAGAGAAGTATACATAGCAGTAGTTCCTTAACACACCATTCATTGTTAAAGGTTTCAGTTTTTCTTATTGTGTGTTTGCGAGTGGACAATTCGGCGGAAGTGCCGAATGGTTGGACAAAGGAACAGGGGAGCAGGACCGGAAGGGAAACAATCGAGATGGAGGAATGTGTGGGATGATGGAACTCGAGGAAAAATGCATAAGGATTGTGCACGAACGATGTTATCGTGAGGAATAACATGAAGAATCTTTGCAATTAGCACAGATGTACGCTTCCGTACTATGCTATAAAGGATCACAAGACATCGAAGAGCAGTTGTTGGTAAAATTACCGGGAACTCAACGTCAGGTTATAATGATATGCTTGAAAAATGAATGGAACGACAGCATGTCTTTCCTTCCTCGCTTCAGGAGCTCGTAAGTAGAACGACATTCTTTAAAGTGGCTTTTCGTATACCGGTATCTGAGCTTGTATCTAAGTGCGTATAAGGTAGATCTACCGTAGTGACACGTACTTCAAATGCTAGCATTTTGTACTCCGTGATGAAAGCTATTGTCGTTATGCATGTGCACGAGACCTCATGGTTTTAGGATTATGGCTAACGACGCCATTTGCTAGTCTTATAGTCGGCTGATGCTATATGTACTGAACCGGCATGGTTATTTTCGAATAAGTGGCTTGATGCCGAAAGTTTGTTTCTTTCTTTTGTTGTCTGTTAAGTGACAACTGGATGATTGTTGAAGAAGCTTTGAAACATAACGTTTCAGTGATTGAAGCATGCATGCATTGTGTTATGGCCATTATATGTGAACTTCTTGAGTCACGAACCTAGGAAAATAACAAAGGATGTGGCTTCGTCATATTGAAAACAATTTGATTACGGGAATTTGCTGAACGATAATATTTGCAAGGGATATGAATATGGACCTATAATGAGAATAAAATTAACATTTCATATTTGTTAATTGTAAAAGTGAATTGTTATGATTGTCACTCCAGGTCATGTGACCTTTTCTAAAACATGAGTAACCTATAGTTGAAGTGTGGAATCTACCACCGCTGTTATTAGCTTTAATGTGTTAAACAAGCTGTTTGAAGACATGTTTTCATAAATTAGTTAAACTTGAAATCTATCCATTTTTTTATTTTGTTTAATTTTCCTATTGCAAAGGAAATCATGTCTGAAAGTGATCATTATTTTTATTACTTGCTATGTTAATAAATGTGCATTTCGAAACCGTGGTGTTACACATTCACCTAAATAACTTATCAGTGTAAAGAGATTTAATAATTTGTGTGCTAATAACTGTCTTCTCTTCCAGGAGGGGGGGAATTCAGGTTCACACTGATCATAATTAATTATCCTCTTTAGAAATATACAGAAATCTTCATAGACTATCAATTTTAGAGTGATTTGCAAAAAATCGTTGGTATTGACAAGTTAATTAAAGAATAATTAAGGAATTGCACACGTGTGAGATATATATATAGGGTGTCCCAGATAGTAATGATAGATTAAAGTTAAGGTTCGGTTGGATTGGCAGGTTGTGTAAATTTCGCAATTAATACTTTAAATTTTGGAAAATATTCAGCGGTGGCTCACTTGTCATAGCTACCTATGCTACAGGCGAGGCGAATAGGGATGGGTTTGTCGGTTCGGCATTTAGTTGGAAGTTAAGGGGCAAGTTTGGGAAACAGATAGGGGTTCCTTATCGTGCTGTAGAGTATTGGATAAACCCTCCACAGTTAGTTCGTCTCAATAAGATTATGAGACTTAGTGGCTAAGTGGCTACAGTTGTAACCTTGCGAAAAAAAAAACTGAATTTTTTAGTAGTGCGTAAAATGGGTACCGAACAAGAACCAGTGACCTTAGATACACTTTTTGCTCTCATGATGCAAAGTAAACAGGAATCACATGAGAAACTTGAAGCTCTTAGCTTAGCACAGGTACAGTCGAGTACCGATCTTGCCGATATGAGAAAGGAAACAACAGAGGGCATTGCGAGCCTTAGGTTTGAAACTGAGGATCTGCGTCTCTGCATATCGCAATATCGAGTTGAATGCATGAGCAGGGCTGAATCAGTTGAACGGAAGTATGAGATGCTTTCCACGAGATTAGAGAGTGAAATGGAGGGTGTTAATAAAAGGTTAGAACAGATTGAAGATCTGAAGGATCACATAGATGAAAGGATAAAGGAATGCTTAGATGAGAGGAAACGGGAATTGGTAGAGATTGATTTGTTGTCGCGGGAAGGAGTGGAAACTCGAAATGATAATTTGAAATCAGTTAAATTAGAGACTTCTCCTATCTCTGGGCCGGGTCAAGACCAGTCTTTGAATTCAAAGGAGGGCACGCCTGATGGTGTGTCTGCTCCTCCCATTTCCACTTTACCTAAAGAAGTGAGTTCCACACTTAGGGCTTTGGAGAATTCTTTGGACAAATTAAATGTCACGTTGGCAAAGTTGGATGATAGATATTCGTTTCACCAAGCATATGTTTCTAAGGGTGACGGGGGTTCTCACAAGGTCGTGGGGTCAATTCAGAAAAAGGCTGTGGCTCATAAAGCTACGTCCACAGAGGACTCAGACATAGAGGTCTTTACAGTCAAACCCAGGTTGAGTTCGCGCAATGTGGAAGAAGGAATGAGCACAGATTCCACCAATAGTGACCGTTCTTGTAAGAAAAGTTTTTTTAAGTCTCGACATAGGAAAATTAAGTCCAGTAAGGAGAGGGCATTGGGTGTAAACGGTGGGTTGGAACTGAAGGAGAAGAATGGTAATTACGAAGTTAAGCATAATTCTGGCTCCTTCCGAGATACTCATCCAAGTGTAAAACCACAAGATCTGTTAAAATTCCCCAAGTTCAATGGGCTTATTACTAACGTTACTCCTACAGAGTTCTTGGAGCGTGTTGAGGAGATGTTAGAATTATATAATGTAAGCAAAGATAGTTACCTCATGTATGTCCCTAAACTTTTAGTTGACAGTGCCAAGATTTGGTACAAAGAAAGGAAATCAGTGTTCTTATCCTATCAGAGTTTTAGAGATGAGTTCATTGCCCATTATGAAAGTTCAAGGTGGAGGAGTTCTTGCCTAGCGAAGATTCTAAACTCACCTTATGTAAAGTCATCTGAAGTAGGCGTCTTGCAGTTCTTTTCAAAGAATTTTAGATTGTTAAGATCCATACAGCCAAAAGCCGAGGAGACACATATTGTAGCTCAATTGAGTTCTTTGTTACCATATAAGCTCAAGGAGCATTTTGTTATGTCGGACATATCTTCATTTACGGATGCCATTCATGCCATCGAAAATTATGAATCTTTGAAAGAAACAGCTCCTAAAAGGGAACAGTTACCTTATCAAAAGTCAAAAATAAATAAAGTAGGTATCAACAAAGTTTCAACGGTTTCTCAGGAATCAGATACTTTAATTAAGGGAGATACTCAGGTCAAAAAGTATTCACAGGAGGTAAATGGTAGAAAGGATCGTACGAGTCCTAAATTTAAAAGACGTCCCTTTAGTTCCATGGATAACACTGAAACTTCCTTTCAGGGAAACGGGACAGGACTCACGTCGTAGGGGGTGATGTGGGTACGTGCATGGATAATCCTCCTATAAACAGAATGGTTGTAGATAATTCTCAGGTGAACAGGGGTGCGCACTCTGGTGGTCAACCCGCGGAACCTATCTTAGATAACAAGCAGTTCATCGGTGATAGTATGTTTGTTCGCCTAGCACAAAAATTTGGGGGTTATCGAATCTGTTTTGATGAAGAGGGGAATAGACACGTAGGTTTGTGTATTAGTGGACAGACGAGTGAACAGTTGAAAGAAAGATTGAAGGGTTGTAATAGTATAGCAGATTCTGTAATAATAATGATTGGGACCAATGATATTCTGAAATTTAAGCAGTTAGAAGATATCAAAGGTAATTTGCGTGAGATAGTAAGGGTATTGAGGGGTCGAACCAAACATATTACTTTCCTCACTCTACCACCCATACCAAAGGTAATGAGAACTGGAGATTCCAATGTTTGGAAGAGGTGGAGCGAACCAAATAAGTTCATTCTTTCCCTTAAGGAAGGTGACAGGGTTCAGGTCTTTGACATATCTCATTTGTTCTTCACAGAGGGAGGACAAATACGTGGAGAGTTGTTTGAGGAATATCTCGGTAATCCTTCTCAGAGAAGAGTTGATAAGGTACACTGGAACCGCAATGGTATGCTTCTGGTTATGGATTTCCTCAGGCAAATAGGTGCGTTGAATAATTTGGCTCAAGCAGAGTTCAATGATTCTTCCCATTGTATAACTGTTGATGTTCATGCAGAGGGAGAACGGCCTGGAGGTTCTATCAGGTATAGGGATTCGGAAAACCTCAACGGATCTCTTCTCAGCACGCAGGGGGGAAGAGTGAGATGTTAGTACCTGCTATTCACTTTGTAAATATGTACAATAGTGATTCTGATTCAGATTTTTATGATCAGATTAGTTCTAAAATACCGATTAATGTAGATTTTCATAATAAAGGTTCTGCCCTGATAAAAGTAAAAATTCTTGATAGGGAATTTACCGCACTTTGTGATAGTGGGGCTGAACTGAGCTTGCTGTCCAATGATGCGTGGAGAGAATTGTCTTCCATTATTTCTAGGCCAAGATTGGAGCCTGCTTCACACATCAGGTTGTTAGATTATACTGGAACTAAATCAAAAGCAGTAGATGGAATCACTAAGTTAATGATTAGTTTAGGTGGGCATGACGTATTTGTTCAATTAGTGGTGGTAAGGAGTTTAAGTGTACCTTTGTTGTTGGGTTTAGATGTTATCTACAAAATTCACGGTGAGCTAAATTTTGATTTAAATGCTTTTTTTTATAATACACCCAATGGTAAGGTTTTCCTGAGGTTTACTCCACTAGAACAGGTCGATCCAAGTCCTCAAGATTTAAGTATAAGAGAAGTTTATTGTTCACAAGACTCCTCGAGCAAATGTTTTTCTGAATTCGGCGACCAAATTAAACGATCCTTAGTTCTAGACGAATCTCATTCTTCGCAATTAATTGCAATGTTACAAGAGTTTCAAGACATGTTTACCGAAGTACCGGGTTTATGCAAGGAATATGTGCATAGGATGGAGCTAGACACGAACGAACCCATTGTACGAAAAAACTATCCCATTCCATATGCGTATCGTGCAAAGGTAAAGGAACAGTTGAATCAGATGCTTGAATGGAACGTAATAGAACTTTCTGATTCAGAATACCATTCACCTTTGCTGGTTGTTCCAAAACCCGATGGTGCTATCAGGTTATGTGTTGATCTAAAAAAGATCAATCAGCATGTCAAACTCAAGCAACTTGCACCGCTGAAGATTAACGAGTTACTGACATCATTCCAAGGGTGCAAATACTTCACATCCCTTGATTTGGGAAATGCCTACTGGCAGGTTCCTCTCGATCCAGACAGTAGAAAATTTACGGCCTTTTCGTTTGATGGGATATTATACCAGTTCAAGAGAGTGGTATTTGGGTCAGTTAATGGGACTTCAGTGTTTGTCGATGTGATGAACCGTGTTCTTGGATCCTTTAGCGACTTCACTGTTGTATATGTCGATGACATAATCATTAAATCCCAAGATTTCGAGTCCCATCTTGAACATGTAAGGTTAGTGCTTTCCAGATTGAAACGTGCAGGATTTACATTGAAAGTGGAAAAGTGCAAATTTGTGGTGCAAGAGTTAAAGTTTCTTGGCCATGTAATATCCACTCAAGGCTATCATAAAGATCCAGCCTATGTGGTAAGCATAGAACAATTACCAAAGCCGGAGAACCTAAAACAATTACAGAGGATTCTGGGTTGCTTCAATTGGTTGAGCAAGTATATTCGTAACTATTCAATGTTGGCAAACCCCCTTTATGAACTTCTCAAACAGAAAAGTAAGTGGAAATGGAGTGTTGAAGCAGATGTTGCTTTTAAAGAATTAAAAGAGGTAGTCAAAAGGGAGGTTACTTTGTTTTATCCGGACTTTGAGAAAAAATTTTACATTCAGACCGATGCATCTTTGGTGGGGATAGGTGGTTTCTGCTATCAGATGGTAGATGAACATATCAGACCCCTGGGGTTTGTAAGCAGGTTGCTGAAATCGTACGAAAAATCTTATACTTCGACTGAGATAGAAGTTTTGGCCATACTCTTTACGATATCAAAATTCTCCTCCTTTCTCAAAGGAAGGCAGTTTATAGTAATCACTGACAACAAGGCACTTACCTGGCTCGAGACCGCTCATACCTGGAACGCCAGACTCACCCGATGGTTTATACAGATACAAGAATATTCTTTTGTGGTGCAGTACTGTAAGGGATCAGAAAACGTTGTGGCTGATACTCTTAGTCGTAGTTTTCCTGGTGTGACCCTCTCAGAGTTTAACGTTAATTGTTCAGGTGCTCAGTCCTTAGGTAGCTTAAACTTAACCAAGGAGGAATTGGTTTCGGCGCAAAGGGAAGATCCCTACCTGAAAGAAATTATCTGTCACGTATTGGGAGAGGTACAGTCCAGTGTGTCTCGCTCAAGGTCTTGGGGCCAAACTTATGTTGTAGAGGACGAAATTTTATATATCAAGGATTTTCATGATCCGAGTAAATTGAGGATTTGTGTACCAATAAATTTGATCGGTAGGATCTTAATACATTGTCATGATAACTCGGGACATTTCGGCGTAGCTAAAACTCTCGCTCTGATTTTCAAAAGTTTTCATTGGAAGAACATGAAGAATGACATCAAAGATTTTGTCAGGGACTGTGATGTTTGCGAAAGAACGAAACCCAATAAGCATCCGTCAAAATTTGTTTCAAGGTCTCATATAATTGATAGACCAGGTGGAACTTTGTTTTTGGACTTACAAGGACCGTTCGCGTCGGGGCCTAAAAAGGAAAGATTCTTGTTCACGGTTTTGGATGCCGCATCCAGATACTTAGTTGCTTATCCAGTTGTAAATAGTAATGCTCAAACTGTCCTCGCGAAATTGATAAAAATTTATTTTGTTCATCTTAGCATACCTATGCAGGTGTTTACAGATAACGGACCACAATTTAGGTCAAAGTTGTTTCAGGAGGCGATGGAGAAGCGGGGAGTAAAGGTTGAATATACTCCAACATATCATCCTTCCTCAAATATGGTGGAACGTTACCATAGTGAACTAAATAGGCTTATGAGGGTCTTATGTTTCGATAATCATGCGAAATGGCCTGAGAGAATTGAGCAAGCTCTCTTCCTTTTGAATAATTCAGTATCGTCGCAAACAGGTTTCACTCCTGCTGAACTGAGACTGAATGTGAGTAGAAAACTTGTAGACTTTCATTCTATACTTAACGATGTTGGGAATGGCACTTGGGATTCAAAATTGCTGATGGCAAGTTGGTCGAGTTCTTCTAAAAGACGAAATAAGCTGAATCAAATCAATAAGAGAAGATTCAACAGACCAGCTATTATAATGGGGAATTTAGTCTTTGTTAAAAACCATCAACTTGGCAACTTGAGTGACAAGGTTATAAAAAAGTATTGTGAACTTTACTTAGGACCGTACTTATGTATAAAAAATACCAATGATTCTACGTTGAATTTGGTAGATTGCATAACTGGAGATATATTGGAAAATCATTCCATTGAAAATTGTAAAGTGTGGAGTTGCACTCAGGAGAAATTAAAATATTGGTTGCAGAAGGTTATGGCTATGGGATTGGATATTATTACAGATATTAAGCCTAATCTTTTAGACTTGTGCAAAACTGATCATTCTAATAAAGATGTAGTTCAGTTGTAAGGGTTAGTGGTGAAGGAAGGTTCGTGATTGCGAAGGCCAAGTGAAGTTAAACCAGCGGCGGACCGATTTGTCAAGTAGGTTTGACTTTGCGGCGGGCCGACACGTGGTGGTAAACTATTCCAAATAGGGGTGCTTGAATTGCTAATTGTGGGAGTACGTGAGGGAACACAAATTGTTCCTTTCACGGAAATAAGGGTATTGATAAGTAAGTGGATGAAATGCATAGGTTATTGAATTGGGTTTGGCAATTGTTGAAAGGATCACGCCTAATTTATTGGCTTTGTGCCAATCTGAAGATTATAAATAAAATGATGCTAGAGGATAATGGTTAGGAGTAAAGGAACTTATATCCGTTACTTGGGCCAAGTATAGGTAAACCAGCGGCGGGCTCTTTTGTCAAGTGGGTGCAACCTTACAGTGGGCTAGCTTGTAAATGGATGTCCTACTCCTGAGTCAGTATGCACAGAGTATGCATGGATGAAGTGACCAGTGTGAACTGAGAATTCCCACTCTCTGAGAAGATCTCAAATGAATAGACTGTGCAGAATGAGTAATGTTGGTGTAAATAAGGTAACTTAATCATTAGGTTTTGTATATGCCGTTGTTCTATATTAGAGTGCTCTGTTCATTTATATTGTGTGAGGTGTTTTGTATGGGTTCTGCCCTTGTTGGGCGCCATTTATAACGAATATGGTTATAAACACTATTTAAAATGCAGACTGTATTTATTATTTTAAAATTCATGTCAAAAGTGTAGGTAATTTTCATATGACTCGATGTGAATAGTTTACGTATTGCATTAATATTAAATTGAGTTAACTTTTATCTCGTCCAGCAAGGAAAATATTTCGAATTGAAGAGATTTCACGAACGTAGCTAGTAATTCATTATCGAGTTCGACAATTTCTCACGAGATGTCCTTCACATGATCTTGTGAGCAAAGAACCTCATTTATTTAGAAAAGCCGTATTGGTAGTAAAACTTACCTTTTTAACAGAAAAGAAACATTGTTATCTGTTTTTAACATTGTCGGTGCGAAACAATAGTTGTTACATATGGTAATTAGTGAACAGCGACAATATCCAAATTTGTTAGTACGTATTTGCAGTTGGGATATTTCTGCCTAAATCTCGGTCATGGACGTGTTCATAAAACACATTCGTTTAATCTGGTAAGACGTTAGTGGGTTATTTACGTTTCATTTATTAATTGTTGCTTGGCATCAGTTCAAAGCAAGAAAAAGAGAAGTATACATAGCAGTAGTTCCTTAACACACCATTCATTGTTAAAGGTTTCAGTTTTTCTTATTGTGTGTTTGCGAGTGGACAATTCGGCGGAAGTGCCGAATGGTTGGACAAAGGAACAGGGGAGCAGGACCGGAAGGGAAACAATCGAGATGGAGGAATGTGTGGGATGATGGAACTCGAGGAAAAATGCATAAGGATTGTGCACGAACGATGTTATCGTGAGGAATAACATGAAGAATCTTTGCAATTAGCACAGATGTACGCTTCCGTACTATGCTATAAAGGATCACAAGACATCGAAGAGCAGTTGTTGGTAAAATTACCGGGAACTCAACGTCAGGTTATAATGATATGCTTGAAAAATGAATGGAACGACAGCATGTCTTTCCTTCCTCGCTTCAGGAGCTCGTAAGTAGAACGACATTCTTTAAAGTGGCTTTTCGTATACCGGTATCTGAGCTTGTATCTAAGTGCGTATAAGGTAGATCTACCGTAGTGACACGTACTTCAAATGCTAGCATTTTGTACTCCGTGATGAAAGCTATTGTCGTTATGCATGTGCACGAGACCTCATGGTTTTAGGATTATGGCTAACGACGCCATTTGCTAGTCTTATAGTCGGCTGATGCTATATGTACTGAACCGGCATGGTTATTTTCGAATAAGTGGCTTGATGCCGAAAGTTTGTTTCTTTCTTTTGTTGTCTGTTAAGTGACAACTGGATGATTGTTGAAGAAGCTTTGAAACATAACGTTTCAGTGATTGAAGCATGCATGCATTGTGTTATGGCCATTATATGTGAACTTCTTGAGTCACGAACCTAGGAAAATAACAAAGGATGTGGCTTCGTCATATTGAAAACAATTTGATTACGGGAATTTGCTGAACGATAATATTTGCAAGGGATATGAATATGGACCTATAATGAGAATAAAATTAACATTTCATATTTGTTAATTGTAAAAGTGAATTGTTATGATTGTCACTCCAGGTCATGTGACCTTTTCTAAAACATGAGTAACCTATAGTTGAAGTGTGGAATCTACCACCGCTGTTATTAGCTTTAATGTGTTAAACAAGCTGTTTGAAGACATGTTTTCATAAATTAGTTAAACTTGAAATCTATCCATTTTTTTATTTTGTTTAATTTTCCTATTGCAAAGGAAATCATGTCTGAAAGTGATCATTATTTTTATTACTTGCTATGTTAATAAATGTGCATTTCGAAACCGTGGTGTTACACATTCACCTAAATAACTTATCAGTGTAAAGAGATTTAATAATTTGTGTGCTAATAACTGTCTTCTCTTCCAGGAGGGGGGGAATTCAGGTTCACACTGATCATAATTAATTATCCTCTTTAGAAATATACAGAAATCTTCATAGACTATCAATTTTAGAGTGATTTGCAAAAAATCGTTGGTATTGACAAGTTAATTAAAGAATAATTAAGGAATTGCACACGTGTGAGATATATATATAGGGTGTCCCAGATAGTAATGATAGATTAAAGTTAAGGTTCGGTTGGATTGGCAGGTTGTGTAAATTTCGCAATTAATACTTTAAATTTTGGAAAATATTCAGCGGTGGCTCACTTGTCATAGCTACCTATGCTACAGGCGAGGCGAATAGGGATGGGTTTGTCGGTTCGGCATTTAGTTGGAAGTTAAGGGGCAAGTTTGGGAAACAGATAGGGGTTCCTTATCGTGCTGTAGAGTATTGGATAAACCCTCCACAGTTAGTTCGTCTCACCGTGTATGGAACCAGTGGGTCCAGGAAGGCACTGTAGAGGTTCACAACGTCCGCGTCGGACGACGGAACGAGAGGGCAGACGTCTGATACGCATGGCTCTTACAGACAGAACGGCCACGTCAACGAGGATTGCGCATGAAGTACAGGATGTTTTACAACGTCCAGTGTCCCCACGAACCGTGCCTCGTCGTTTGGCGAACCGGGGATTTTTTCCCGGTGCCCACTGTTGCGGATTCCTCTGACGCTAGAATTTTGAATTTGAATTTGAAGTTAAAATTTTGGGAGCGTCAGCATTTAGGCTATTTTGCTCCCGTCACATTATACGGGGTCCAGCCCCTTATCTTTACAAAGAACAACTCTAACGTTGCATAAATGTTCTGACTTCCGTTAAAAGCTGAGGCTGTAAAGGGCCCTCAGCACACACAAGGACAAAAAACAGGACAACACACACAAAATTATACTGGCCAGAGTGCCAGTCGCCAGAGCCTCGTTCGTCTGCAAAACGCAGTCCAGGGTGTACTAACGTGGAAGTGAGGTTGACAGTTGGGTGTTCTACGTGGAAAATCACCCCTTACACCCCTCCTCTGACGCTAGAGCATAGCCGTTTGCGTCTGAGATGGTGTCAAGACCGTCATGCATGGATGGCGGAGTGGAATGCTGTAGTGTTCTCTGATGAATCCCGCTTCTGTATACAACATCATGATGGACGTACACGTGTGTGGTGGCACTAGGTTTCATGACTCATGCATCATCACACAGGGCCTTCATTGGGTATCATGGTATGGGGTGCCATCGCCATAGGTGTTCGTTCGCGTCTCTTACGCATTCAAGGGACATTGAACAGCCAACGGTACATCACACAGGTTCTCACCCCTGTTGCTGTCCCATTAATCCATGCACTGCATAATGCCACTTTTCAACAGGATAACGTGCGCCCCCATGTTGCAAGGAATGTCCTCGCATTTATGGAAGCTAACCACGTGCCCCTGCTTCCTTGGCCAGCACGTTCGCCGGATATGTCGCCAATTCAACATGTCTGGTGCATGGTGGGTCGCCGGTTGGCCCAACTCAGGTTTCCGGCACGTAATGTTGAAGACCTCTGGCACCGTGTGGAAGCCGCTTGGGACGCCATACCGCAAGCAGACATCGATAGACTCATTCTGTCCATGCCTCGCCGTGTTGCAGCAGTTATTGCCGCCCGTGGAGGCTGTACACGCTACTAGCTCCTTGGGGTTATGCAACCATGTTCTACGTGCCACATGTCACACCACCGAGCTCTAACTGTAATCATTTTCTTATCTTATTATGAACTACATATTTGCCAAGTTTCGTGTTTCTATCTCATTTCCTTCTGGGTGTTGCAATTTTAATGGCGAGCAGTGTACAACAAGAGATCAATTTTATTTATTGTTTGTGATGTGATCAATGCATTCATATAATCCATAATTAATATATTTAATGTCAATAATGACAATAATTTAATAATTAGACTTAACGTACTTTTCAGAATCTGAGGGTTGGGGGGTTAAACTGAGCTCCTTGGGATGTCCCGTTTTGGAAGCAAAGTATTATGTGATGTCTCGTTCTGGGAGCAAAATATTATGGTCACCCTACCTTTAGCATTATTTGTGCACTGTAAAAACCACAATTTTAACCTGGCTCTTCAAGATACCCCAAGAACCATCCCTCTTTTGACACACACAATGAACTTGATGAAAATTGGAAGGAGTCTATGATAACTCCAGCTGAAAAGAGGGGGAATTCCAGCAACAAAACTGAAATTGTAGATGTTGAAGACTTTCAGAAATAAGAGGAGTCCAAGTTGTTGCTAAATTCAGAAGTTTACACGAGGAAACCAGAAACCTATTTCCCTTGGTTGAGGCATTTTTGAAGGAACTTCTCGAAGAAGCTTCTCCACATTGACGAGGATTAAGCCTTAACTTAAGAGTCACAATGATTGAGTCACCTTTCTGTTCTTCTGCTTATCAAAATCACTTCGACAACTTGGACCTGGCAGTATTCATGAAAGAATTTGCTAACAATTAATGTAGAAAAAGTGTAAAGGCAGAGAAATAACACTTTAGTTTTCACGTTAGTTTCCTAAATATTGAAATGAGTTGAAATATCTTTAGGTTCTTTAAGTGAAATTACAACATAAAATTTGCACTCCATTTACCCATACAGCACACCAAGTCGCAGATATGTTTCTGAAATATTGCAATATCTCATTTAGGTTTCTAAAGAGTTTCGTGTTGACGTTACAGGAAGCACCGCACGACTTGTTTCTGAAACATTACACTGTGTAGTTTCTTGAAAGTTTCATTGTCTAGTTTTAGCTACGTGGCATATTGGATGCATTTCAAATGGATATAACTGGTACATCTCTGCTACTTTCCTCGTTGGATTCAGTCTTTCACGCATG
This sequence comes from Lepisma saccharinum, assembly GCF_977018435.1. Lineage (NCBI taxonomy): Eukaryota > Metazoa > Arthropoda > Insecta > Zygentoma > Lepismatidae > Lepisma > Lepisma saccharinum. The sequence continues at coordinate 12,778,772 of NC_139240.1, forward strand.
CGCGTGCCTAAGTGTACTCGGTAGCGTCTGGCTGCCATGACATTTGGCAATCGGCATTCACGAAGCTACGTATATACTGACTGTATAACGAGTACAATCTGAGCGATTTGAAACCTTACTTCTTGGATAAAAGTCTACCTAAATTGCAGTGCTTTAAGTGGTAAGTTAATTACATTGCATCATAGTGACTCAGGTTAACTGATTTGATTTGATTTGAATTTAAAATTGTGGGTGCGTCAGCAGTAAGGCTATTTTGCACCCGTCACATTATACAGGGTCCAGCCCCTTACCGTTACAAAATTACAACTCTATCGTTGCAGAACTAAAATCATAAAATATTAAAATCTTCGGACTTTCGTTAAAAGCTGAGGCTGTAAAGGGGCACTCAGCACACATAAGGACAAAAGAACAGGACAATACAAACAAAATTATACTGACCATGGGGCCAGTCGCCAGAGTCTCGTTAGTCTTCAGTCCAGGGTGCACTAACGTGGAAGTGAGGTTGACATTTGGGTGTACTACGTGGAAGGTCACCCCTTACACCCCTCAGGTTAACTGAAACAAGTTGTAATACAAGGGTTGGAACTTAAATAGTGGCAACACTGCTGTGGAGATACTATGCAATGGAATGTAGTAGTGGCGCTGATAGCACATGTTGGTGACATACCTATTCGGTCGATGGGACTGGGAAGTACTGTACCATCCACCATACTCCCCGGACTTAAGTCCTTGTGACTTTGATTTGATTCCGAAGATGAAGGAACCACTTCGTGGCATTCGCTTCAGAACTGTTCCAGAGATTCAACAGGCAGTAGACAGCTCCATTCGCACCATCAACAGAACAGGCTCTGCTAACGGTATACTATGCCTTCCACATCGCTGGCAATGGGTTCTACACAATGCTGGTGACTACTTTGAAGGACAGTAACAGGTGCAAACATGTAACTCTTGTGTATCGGTTGTGAATAAATAGTTGCCACTATTTAAGTTCCAACCCTCGTATATACCAGTTATATGTATGTATATGAACACTCCGTGTGTTATGTGTGAGAAGAAATGGAAGTAAAAATAGTTAAGTTTAAAGTCTGTGTTAATATACGTATATAAATATATCGTTTTATTTGTTTAGATACATGGATGTAAATAAGCAGTGAACTTCTTAATCCCCATAAAACTAAAATCGTAGGGAAAGTTGCGTACCTTGTACACAGTTCACATTTACAGTAAAGAAATTAATGGTAGAGACGGAAAGTACTTCTTCTTTGTTGTTGAAGATATCTGCTTTTCGGTTACAGTATACCCTCCCCCACACCAAAATAATGCACCAAATTTGTTTTCCTAAAAAAGTTCTCACTTCCATATGTATAGTGAAGACGTGTAGAATACTGCGAACTATGAAACTTCATTAAGTTGTTAGGTTTACAGCCTCTATGTAATAAAAAATACGGCCCAAGTTCCTTTGTTTTATTGTGATTTCATCATGCTAGGTATGCAATTTTTATATGGTTCGATTTCAATTAACGTCTGTAAAAGCATACTGCGGAGTTTTAGCAATGACTTGCTGCATATTTTCTTGACACTGGTTTTTTACTTCCATATACTTTTATATAATTCTGTACTTGCCAACGGCCATTCGTTACTTAAAAAGAAGTAACAAACTCTGGTCCCGAAAGCCAGAAATAAGGATTTATTGATTTGATGTGCTGACCATGCATCACCTAACGAAAAGCCATTTGGCAGGCCCTGGACAAAGAGCTGTTGGCCCTTGTATTTTTTTTTTAATTTGTTAGTTTAGATGAAGTACATCATTGGACACACACACACACATCAGTTACTCAGGAACTTTGGCATCATACCATATGAAGCTAACAACCAGACTTGAAAAGTTTCACAAGGTATGCGTAATGTACCTTTTTTCAGTTACTTTTTTTTTTATTTATTAATAGTGTTTGCTACCCCTGCGATGGTACTCAATTTTGAATTTGAATTTGAATTTAAAATTTTGGGAGCGTCAGCACTTAGGCTATTTTGCTCCCGTCACATTATATGGGGGCCAGCCCCTTATCATTACAAATAACAACTCTAACGTTGTATCACTAAAAATCTTAAAATGTTCTGACTTCTGTTAAAAGCTGAGGCTGTAAACGGGCACTCAGCACACACATGGACAAAAAACAGGACAACACACACAAAATTATACTGGTCATAATGCCAGTCGCCAGAGCCTCGTTAGTCTTTAGTCCAGGGTGCACTACGTGGAAGTGAGGTTGACTTTTGGGCGCCTTAGAAGAAGGCCGCCCCTTACACCCCGTACTCAATTTTGAGCATGATATGGCTGGTAGTGACACACATAACATATATTATAACAGAATGACAAAGTCAGGTGATGAAGTTGATGTCTTTTCGACCTGGCTTCATTATTCACCACGTCAAAAAGGTAAAGTATTCCCCTGTGCTTAGCACCACGCCATGAAGGCGTATAGGGGGTGTGGGGGTAACGCCCCACACTTTCTTGATCCGGTCGTGAGTGGGGGTGATGTGATCAGCATCACGCCCCTGACCGCCTTTACCCCCCAGGGTTTCCCCCAGGTACCCATGTTATTCGACGCTGGGTAGGCGCCGGGGCCGCTTCCACCGTTAGAAAAGTTCCCGGATTTGAACCGGCCGGGGATCGAACCCGGGACCTTGAGCATGGTAGTCAGACGCGTTACCGACTGAGCCACCGCGGCCACTTATTCACCACGACATGAGAAATTTTTGTTATGAGGTACAGGGTACTTTGGAAGAGATTTTTCATTTCAATTTTTTCATACTAGTTCTGAGTTCAGGCAGTTAACATGCAGTGAACCCCCTCTAAAATGTCACTAGATGTTTGTCGGTTTATTTTCCATTATTTTCAACATTAATCACCCCGTGGGTATTTTCCCTCGACAAAGCAGTTACCCAGCTATGTTCATATCCCTTTTATTAATTTGCAGTAAAATAATTCTATTGTGAATATGTTATGGATACTTTACATCAACCTCCCTTCCACGTCTTACACCCTGAACTGGATTTTACAGACTAGTGAGGCTCAGGCATCTAGACTCTCATCCAGTATAGTTATCTGTAGGACTCATACGGTAGGTACTGTGTCATTCATTCGTGTTTGTCCCTATATCACCATTCATCTTCACAATAAGCCACAAATGGCAGAAAATCCAAGTTAAATAATACATTTAAAGCAAATAATTTTTTCTTCCATTTTAACTGACATGTTTTATTTTAAAATTTTATATACAGTTTTAGACCTAATAATAGACAATATTCGACCTAATAACGATGTAATAATAGTTTGATGAAGCAGTTTATGTACTTCCATTTTTTCCGATAGTTAATGCACTCTAATCACAGAACGCAACAAAGAGTAAAACGCACACATAATGTGCACATTTCAGAGTAGCTTTGCCAATACTTGTAACGAATTGAACAAATAGATAATGTTGTGTTGTTAATAAGGACTAAGTTGATGATTCATTGAGCAAGATTTTTTTCACAACATTGACATCTCGCCAAATATTTCGATTAATAACCTTCTTCGAAATTTCCGGGACAAATTCTCAGGTACATAACCCGTGATGGACTTGGGACAAATCCCATATTCCAACTCATATTTCAGTCGATTCTTCTTGTAGTGATGAAGCAATGTTCTAATTGACAAACCTTGTCCTATATCCAAATAAATTGTGTCAAATCCTGACAGTTCTGTCCGCTGAACCATGATTCCGAAACAATTAATTCCTTTCAGGTGATGAGGTTAGTGTAATCCACACTTCCATAGCTGGTTCAAAACTTGAATTTCCTTGCTCAAACTATCATCCATCCTACCGACTGCGCCATAGATGTTAGCCTTGTTTTGTTGTGTGATTTCTTATCTATACATGCACAAGACATACAAAATACGTAGGTTCAAATTAAACAATATAACTTTAATACATGGAAGCCATTCACGTACATCTTACCAATCAACAAAACAGAATATACCCTGACAACGTTCAAGTTGTCTTCTTCTTGAGAGTGTAATATAAACCTATCAATTTCATTTTGTAATAATGTGGAGAGTGAAATAAGTGAATCTGATGGAGGGAATGAATCTGACACTTCCAGTGAAATGGATGATGCCAATCTATGGGAGGACTTAGCAGTTTGGGCCCTTCAATTCAAAATACCCCAAAATGCTTTATCTACACTTTTATGCTTATTGCAAAAGCATGCAGATAGTGAATTGCCAAAGGATGCCAGGACATTATTGAAAACACCACGTAGAACTGACATTACGTGCATTGCTGGAGGGAAATATTATCATTTTGGTCTGGATGATGTGGTCAATCAAATTATACATATGCAAAAAAACATTACAGCAACCAATTCACACAGTAACTTGCTAATTAATATTGATGGACTGCCACTGTCAAGATCTTCATCTTCTTGCTTATGGCCGATATTATGTTCCGATAGCACTACTAAAAAGGTTTTCTTGTGGGAGCATATCATGGAAATGACAAACCCAAGGATGCTAACAAATTCCTAGAGCAGTTTGTTAATGAGGCAGTATCAATGATGGCATTACAAGTGGCGATGATATTGTCAAAATTAATATACATGCACTAATTTGTTATGCACCTGCGAAGTCATTTGTGCTCTCAGTAAAGGGACACAGTGGCTACAATAGCTGTACGAAGTGTGTCATTGAAGGCACGCACATATTTAAATGTCAGAGTATGTTTTCCTGAAGGAAATGGGGCCATCCGACTCAGAACTGATGAAGAATTCCAGAGAAACGAGTACGAAGATTTCCAAACTGCAGAAAGTGTATTAAATTTGATACCACATTTTGGACTATCAAATGTACCCCTTGATTCCATGCACTTAGTGTGTCTAGGTGTAATGCGAAAGTTGCTGTATTTGTGGATGTTTGGGCCATTATCAGTGAGAGTCGCTGGTAATGACATCAAGAGAATTTCCGAGAAACTTGTTTTCCTGATAGGAATAACACCTGCAGATTTTGTAAGGAAACCACGGCCATTGTTAGAGGTTAAGAACTGGAAGGCAACAGAGTCTCGGCAATTTTTGCTGTATACAGGCCCAGTTTGCCTGAAAAATGTTTTGAGAGACGATGTATATATCAACTTCCTCACACTGCATGTTGCAATCTCAATCTTGTGTAGCTGCAGCTTAACTCTTGACCCCAGGAACATTCAGTATGCTGAAGCTTTACTGCAACATTTTGTCACATCTTTTGCTATACTATATGGGAAAGAGTATGTATCTCATAACATTCATAACTTGCTACATTTGGCTACAGATGTGAGGAAATTTGGATCACTGGATAAATTTAGTTCATTTCCCTACAAAAATTATTTACAGTTTCTGAAAAAAATCTATTAGGAAGCATGAGAAACAACTGGAACAGCTAGTAAGATATTTGGAATTAAATATTCTGGAATCTCAAACTTTCAAACCTATTGCAAAAAACCCACATTTTTCACAGCCTCACAATGAAGGCCCCATCATTGGAGACCATTCAAAAAATACAGCCCAATATAAAACATATAGTTGCTATCTGTACTCAACAGTTGCCAATTACAAGATGGAACATTTGTTTCTGCTGTAAATTTCATGGAATCTGAAGATGGGACATATCTCATCGGAAATAAGTTAATACCTGAAGGAACTCTTTTTACCTTACCCTGTGAATTCTCTGGATTGGTGTGTGGATTGTGAGGTACTCACCAGAATTATGCTGCTGGCCTATTCAAGTGTAAAGGCCCAATTATGGTGCATGCGATGCAAACACAAATATATTGTGTTTCCACTACGCCACACTTAGTTTGTGCAGTGTCATATTCAGTGACTGCTTCTATTTATTTATTTATTATTATTGGTATTTTATATTCAGTTCCTCCTTGTGTTTTGTTAAAATTTTGTGTGATATCCATTAGCAACATTTGTTTTTTTCTAAAGGTGTGTCTATAATATTGAATTGAGTCTACTTTTATTTGTACATAATATCCTATGACTACTCTTTTATTGTTCATTTGTGCTTGTATTGAAGTATAGATCATTTCAGAATGAAGCTAATATGTTACTTAAGGGAATTATTTTCCTACGTTGTGAATCCTCCAGGATCAGTGTGGCGATTGTGAGGTATTCACCAGAATTATGCTGCTGGCCTGCTTGAAGTGGAAAAGCCAAATTATTCCACATAAACGCAAATATAATGCATTTCTACTATGCCACACTTAGTTTTGTGCAGTATAATATTCAATGACTGAGTTATTAATTTTTTTTATATTTAGTATCTCCCAAAGGTTTTGGAGTATTTTGTGTATTATTCAGTACCTACTTTTGTGTTGTTTTATATTCATTGATTTTGATATTATGGGCACTTCAGTTATAGTTGTCCATCACACAATATGGGAATATGCCCCTTAACTAAAAAAAATAAATGCGGATAGACTTGTAACAAGAAAACATAATATATCTGTTCAATTTTTAAAATTAATGCATTGCTTATCATGAGCTTAAATTATGCTGTCTTGAGAATACGCATATATCCTTACTTATTGTTAGCTGAGGCTGTAAAAGTGGCACTCAGCACACAGAAGGGCAGACACAGTCCGACGAAGGATTGATTTATTTTACTCTGCATTTGTGCCACTTTGGCATGAAATTGATGAAGGGACACTCACAAATTACACTCATGCCCTGGCTGGGATTCGAATTTGGAACCAGTTACACTTGCCACAGGTCCAAGGCAAAAGTCTTGTAAGCCTGCAACATTGAAGTTACAGGGTATACTATGTGGAAGTGACGTTGACTTTCGGGTACTTTTTTTTTTGCCTAATGGTGTATCTATAATAGTCATAGCCTACTTTTATCAAAATATTATTCTATGTATGACTACTCTTCTATTTGTTATTTATGCTTGTATAAGAGTATTATTTAGTGCCTGCTAGTGTTTTCATTAATTAGTTTTTAATATTTTGTGACTGACTGCTTGTGTTGAACTATTGGCGTTTCACTATTGTAATTGGTATGGGTGTGTGTACCCTTGTAATGTGGGAACATTAGGCCATTAGAAAACACTGAACTATTTTATATTGGTGAATTAGAAGAACAAAATATTATGGAGTTGAACTCTATATAAAGGACAAAGTAGAACATTTAAGAACTCAAACTAACATGCTTTTATATAGACTTCCGAACATCTCAGTACACACGAAGAATAAACAGGACAACCCTTCCCCAACCTTCACCCCCCGATGATTATCCTAGCATTTGAGACCAGCTTCCAGTGTTGTCAATCTGCAAGAATACAGTTTGGAGGGTGCAGTATATGGAAGAGTGCTTCAAATTTAAGTGACTTTGGAAATGTCGTTTTCAATTCTTTATTATTGGTTGCGTGAACAACATAAGGAACTTCACAAATTTGTATTAATATGTGCCTAAACTAAGTAACTAAAAGTGGAGAGTTGTATTATACAGGAACATGAAAAATTCACGATCATTCTATTTAATGATGGGCTGCAGATGGTTCCCTCCAGCTGGTTGCTTGAAGATGGAAAAAAATCATATTGGCCAACATACACCACTCAAATCCGAATCAACAAAGCTATTGCAGCTGAAGAAACCCCATCTTCAGATTGGATTATCCATCCAGTTTTAAGAATTTTTGGGTCTGCAGGTGAGAATTAAAAATAGCATGAGCACTAATGATATGTCTTACAAATGCATTTTTTTAAAAAAATAAATCATGCTGCAGTGAACATTCTAGTTACACAATATGTGTGATCCTTTTTAATTTTGTAGTTCAGTATTTTTAATAGCTCATTCCTTCTTGGGAACTCATTTTCTTATTGATTTTAATAAATTGCAATATCTACTTCACGAATTGACTTTCCTCTGACATTAAATCAGTTTTGCTTGTCATACAAACTACAATAAAAAGGTAGTATTAAAGTTGTGCATGTTTGTGTGAATATATACAAATAACATTCAGTATAATAAGATTTACAAGAATAATTTACTGAGGTAGTGTTGACCTCCATAATTAAATCCCCATATCAGAGATTTCAGTAATGATTTAAGGTCAGGGATTTGACAAATAACTATGATTTAGAACTTCTTCAAACATTTTATCTTCTCACTTGGTGGCGAAACCTTGGCAAATAATGTTGTTGTTTTTTTCCTCTTTTTTTACTCTTCTCCAGATGACCACAGAATTGGTATGCAGAAGCTAAAACTAGCAGAACAATTCTCTGATATTGACAGCTGCCCCTCTGACCAGGGAGGGTCAAGAGTGAGACCAAGACACACAACAGTCAACAGATATTTAATTCATCAGATGAATCCGATTGTGGTTTTGCGCCACCCAAGAAGAAATTACCACAATTTCCCACACCTCCGCCTGTGACTCCTGCAGGTGTTTTGCCAGAATCAAGTCCAGGTAGTATTTCACAGTCCCTGCTGCATGTTTTGACAGAACCAGAAGTGATCCTTGCAGAGGCATCCATTGATGAAAATGCGATGCTTCAACTAGATGCAAGTTTGAATAAGGATTTCCAAAAAGGTAATCATGGTGTAATTTAGTTTCTCTTTTTTTGTCAATTTATAGGAGATATACAGGGTGCTAACCCTTGATTCGTACATTTTTATCCAGTAGTGTGCACCAAAGTCTTACAGGAGTAAGCTTCCTCAATCTTTGTTATCCATAAATATTGAAACACCTCAGTTCCTCTTTTTAACATCTGTATTTAGGCTCACTGAAATTCCAAGCAGAATGTTGCAGGCTGTACCTTACAACAGTGCAGTACATACAGTTTGTAAGGTTAATTTTATGGTGTTATTCAAAATTCCTTTAACAAAATGAATCGAGTGTGCACACACATTTCTTCTGTTAACAAAACTATACTTTTCTGTCAACCATTAAAGATTGATATTAAGATATTTTAGTCCTCCTTGTATGGTCTGCACAATTGAATGAGTTAAATTATTTTTTCCCTCATGCTGAAGCATGTTTGGGTTAGGCCAGCCGTCAGTAGGTAGGCCTTGGCCTGAAAGGGCTGTTGCATCATGGGTTGTTATTATTATGAATTATATTACTATCCTTATTTGTGAGGAAGCTTGTGATATTTTGTACTACAAATTTGTATCTTTAACTTGCAGATTTTGGAAAGGAAGTTCTGAGAAAGTTGAACCAAATATACAGTGAGGTTCATGTAATGAAAAATATACTGTCTAATTTAGTGGACATTTCAAACAAACAGAAAGAAGCTGAAAACAACATCCTTCAACCAGAGGAACTTGAGCTCCCACTCATGTCAGACACCCAATTAACAGAAGTTGAAAATTTATTGCAGAATCTACAATTCCTTGAAAAACTGGTAAAAATTTTTGAACAAGTGCAAATTTACATTGAATGTTGAATTACAGTGTGATTGGTGACATGAATCTTAGATACTTCTACAGTCTGTATAGGATGCCCTTAACATTTTTGTAAAATTTACTTGCAAAAAAAGACACGAAGAATTCATTTTCAGCTTAATATATGCACCTACAAATGTTAATATCCCTACTTAGCATAGAATAGCCCAAAATTATTTTTGGTGAATTTTCTTTCATTAACTAATTTAATGGCTTCACTTCAAAACTTAAGGTGCTGTTAACTATCAATATTGAGTTAAAACAATTTGTGCTTGAACTTCTACTATCTGAACAGTGCCAATTCATCCATGAAAATTGTTCTCTCTGTGTGTTTGATTTGAATTTAAAATTTTGGGAGCGTCAGCACTTTGGCCATTTTGCTTCCGCCACATTATACGGGGGCCAGCCCCTTACCATTACAAACAGCAACTCTAACGTTGCATAACTAAAAAAATTAAAATGTTCTGACTTCTGTTAAAAGCTGAGGCTGTAAAGGGGCACTCAGGACAAATAAGAAAACACAAATAAAATTATACTGGCCATGGGGCCAGTCGCCAGAGCCTCGTTAGTCTGCAGTCCAGGGTGTACTATGTCGAAGTGAGGTTGATTATTGGGTGCACTACGTGGAAGGAGCACCCCTCTCTCTGTTGGTGTGGAGGTGGGTACATGGTTTTTACATTGCAAGTTTCTGTCAAGAAGGTAACATTTCTATTTTTTTTCTATTGCAGATAAATACTTTGAAGGGTATTGGGGGATCAGATTTGTATGTAATCACTGTTAACATCCTGAAAAGATTGATGACAAATGAGGTGGCACTGCAGTACAGCTCAGCTGGAGCAAAGAAGAAGAAGCCTTTTAGGGATCTAAATCTCTTCAGAGCAATTATTGGTAAGTATTCCTTCATTTGTCACTGATTCAATCATCATAGGTTGTATTGAATAAAAATACAACCACAAGGGTGCTACTAGGTTCATGTACTTCTGCATTAGCTGTATTTTAGGGTAATGCTGTAATAGTAAAGTCCAGATGCGGTGGTTTTGTTTATCATCGGTGTTCAATGCCTCTATGATCTCTGTATCTATCATTGAGTGGGCTATAATTTTTGGTAATTTTAAGGCTATTTTAGATTCGGGCACTTCTATTTTTTTTTTTTTTATGTTACGGTTACCACATTTTGCCTGTGTTAACTAAAGGACAACAAAGAGAGGAGAATTTAAATTGGCTGGTAATTCATGAAGAGGAAACCACAATTTCTAGCACATTGTTTGATTTGTTGTTTAAAGTCCACTTTATGCACAGTAAGGCTAATCGGGATTAGACCTACAGTTTAAAGTGGGATCCGAACCACTTGTGCCTCCACCGGGTATAGAACCCGGGACCCCTTGATTACAAGGTGAAGACTGCACCATTCGGGAGGCCTCTAGCACATTGTTATTTCCAAATGTAGTTTTAAGGTCTTAAGGTCTTGATTTGTGGTTGTATTGAATGATTTTTATCTGCCTGAGAAGTGCTATAAATATATTTTTAATGAAATTAGTATAGACAATAGACAAAAAAGAGAAAAGAAACACATTACATTCATTTTATATGTTTCTGGCCCTAGTGGCGGAGTTGTTATCACATTGCGCTATGATGCCAGGGATCCTGGGTTCAAATCTCAGCCTGGGCATGGATGTTTGTGAGTGTCCATTCATCAATTTCATTATTCATCCCCATCTTTGCAAATTAGCCAAAAGTGGCACAAAAAAAATTGCAGCAAATCAATCCATCATTTTATATGTGGTGTTGGCACACCAGTATTGTCATATGAAATCGTAGGCAGTGCGAGTACATTCAGATTTCTGTGATAGTTTTCAATTTACTGTTGTTCGTAATTTTATAACTAGTTAGACAAACACAATTTTTTTTTCTATAAAATATTATTGCTTCAACTATGGGTTTAAATTATGGAAAGTTTCTCAACATTGAATTTCAATTTAAATACAATTGAATTACTGATATAATTCTTTAAATTTCTTCTTCTAGGAACGATTCGCCAACATAGTCCACACACAACTGAGCAGGAAGTGGCTAATGTTGTGTCAAAGTGGCTTGTACAGGCCAAACTGAGGAGAGAGAGGGAAAATGAGTAAGTAATAATGCTGTGTAATGGAAACTGGGCTATTTTGAATTTTTTGCTGATCACAAAAAGTCACAAACAATACAATGATCCAAGTTAACATATTTACACTGAATTATATAAAAAAAATAACTACAAAGAATTTAGAATGAGAAATTTTCTGGATTCATGATTGTGCTGCAAAACTATCTAGTATCAGATTTCCTAAGTCTAATCTCCCATGACGTGCAGTAATGGCACAGATATCTGCTGTAGGCCCTCATCTACTACTGTTCCTCCCACCAGAGAACATGTTGCACCTGGAGGCAACTTTAAACATCCAGTAATTTAGTTTTCTTTCTTGACATCCAGAGACATCTTCAAAAACATTGGTTAAATTATGTAGCAACTGTATATTCACATATGATGATTATTCATGTTTGTGCCTTTTGCACTGCTTGAGAAATTGTTTGTTAGCAACTTTTGAGGCAGAATGTTTTCCAACAGTGGTGAATGTATAGCTATATATTCTTAGAGAAGTAATTTGATCATACATAGCTCATAATTCAGTTGCTACCTCCCTTTCCACAATTCCTAAAGCACAGATATAGAAAAATCACATCTCTGAAGATTATATCCCACATCATATTTTTGGTCAAATTCAATTTAGTATATTTGAAGATGAAATTGACTTAAATGTAGCACAGTGAATTTGACCATATAAAACTTGATTGGCATTCCATATTAACTTCACAAGAAAGCTTATCATGTTACTCAGTGTGTAGACACATGGCCCAGAATGAAAAAAATTCATTTCAAACATTTGAATTTGAATTTAAAATTTTGCGAGCGTCAGAACTTAGGCTATTTTGCTCCCGTCACATTATACAGGGGCCAGCCAGGCTGTAAAGGAGCACTCAGCACACACAAGGACAATAAACAAGACAACACACACAAAATTATACTGGCCATAGTTCCAGTCGCCAGAGCCTCGTTAGTCTTTAGTCCAGGGTGTACTATGTGGAAGCGAGGTGGACGATTGGGCGCCTATGTGGAAGGTACCCCTTACATCCCCATTTCAAAAATTGGTTAGGTCACAATTTTCCAATAACTTGTCACTTAATATTTTTGAAACATATTTGTTATCTAAATCGCATGTCTTACATGTTCTTGCAGTGCCCTGTCTAATTGTGATGAAAGTTGGTCTGTTTGGTTACTGGAAAATGGTATTTTGTTAGAAGCCCTAGAGATGCATAGGTATTCTTTTGCACATACTTTCATCGTGTCTTCTATCAGTTGGCTGAAAACCTGAAAAAATAAACCTACTACACCATATACCAGAAATTAAAAATGAAGTGTTAGAATATTTTGTAGCCCTGTAGAGCAAATATGGAAAGTAGGATATAAAGAATCTGGTATGCTTATTATGTTATTTATGCCAAATCTTGTTTCTTCAAATGAAAATTGTGAGGATAGAATTTTACATCAGAATTGATGTTATGTGACAATATTTCCTTTACAGAAAGCAACGGAATGTTACTCCACTGCAGCATCATGTGGTCCTGCCATGAAGTAATCATAACCTCCCCAAAATGTATTTAAACAGAAAATAATAAAGAATATATTTATTATATGAAAAATGTTTTTTTTCGTAATCCTTATTCTTTGATATTATTTTGTGTGTAATTGTACATTTCAATTTGTAGTCTTTGACACTTCTGGTTTGTAATGATCCAATTGAAAATAAATAGTGTCCATGACTGTACATAATTATCGGAAATAAGGTTTCAATAACTATGCTCCTAGGCTTCTGAGCTTCGGTGGTTAGATTAATAGGTTAGGTTAGAGCTTAAGTGCACTGCCACATTTTGCACAATCAACTTCTTCCTTCACTATGCCGTGTTGGATTGTAAAATCCAAGGGATCTTCTAAACCTGATAATAACTTCACGTCACATCCAGGACATGCCATTTTCTGTAAAAAAAAAAAAAAAAAAAAAAGGGCATGTTTAGAAATCCTTTTCCACTGGCGAGACGGCATGACTTTCGATGCTCGTGCCATCTGCAGGTACATAATGGAAACAATGGCATAATGTTGTCGCTTTACACAAAAGGCAAGTTCATTACATCAAAAGTGATTATTTCATGTTCTGCAGCATTCTACGGTAAAGTTTTCAGTTCCCGCAGCATTTGGTACTCTGCAGAAACGAGTTTTCGTAAATACTTTTCTTAGTAAAAATTAAGAAATGTGTCTCCGATGTATGAAACTGTTACCAATGTTACATTTGTTAAAATTAACTCAACTCGTAATAGTGAATCTGGTAAGGAATTAATGCCGTCTTCTATTTTCCATCTTACATTTTTCTTCATGATGCAAAATGGCTTTCCGGAAAATAACTATTTTTTTTGTTGTAGTGTTGTTATTTCCTTGCATAACATGTGTTCAGTTTATAACGTGGACTTTCCGAATCAATAATCTGAAATAATTAGTTGAAGAAAATACATAATCAATCTTTGCTTTCATGCTAATTTTTAGGTAAAATTTTGATTTGGTTAAGACACCTCGAATTCTTTCATTTTCAATTATTTAACAATTGCACTTACGTGTTATGCATTCCTGAACATCGTGTGCGTGTTTTTTGGCACGAGCCCCACAAACCATTGGCGCTAACCCCTCAAACCATTCACGGAGACGAGGTATGCCTATGAGGTTAGGTTAGGTTCCATTAGCATCCCACTTTTTGAAGTAACATTTAACTAGTAAATACATGCAACGATGGCAAAAGACACTTCCCCGAACTTCGAAACACGTACACGAAGAAGATTCTGTAAGTAGTTTGTTTCTCCTGTAAATTTGAAGAAATCTGTCTTAACCAAATCAAAATTTTACCAATTTTTAAAATGAAAGGTGTATTTTCTTTGGGAGGGCATGTTGCGACTCCTCTTTTACACTCGCAAGTAACAAGTATATATTTACTTTCTTTTGTACATGTTTTTATCAGCAACATGCCGAGATCAATGTTACGTAAATGTCCTGCTCAGAAATTTCTTATGGCAGATTAAGATTTCTTCAGTTAACCAGCAAAGTATTTAACTGTAATTGCATGTATTCGTAATAATTTTGTTTGATTCATGATGACTTCCAACCCTGCCTTCTCAAAACCATTATCTTTAAAATATATTGCTATAACAAATTTCACTTAAGAGAAAATTATAAGAACTCCCAAGCTGTCTTTTCTTGTCTTTTTTGTTTTTGTGTATAGCACCTAACATTGGGTGCATTCCGAAAGTCATAATGTGATGCACAAATTAAATTAAAGTAACTGGCCTCAAGAACATGGTGAAACTAGTTATGATTATGACTTTGTCTGGTGTGGAATATTTATGAATAGCGGACAATAGAAAGGCTGCTATATTGGCAGAAATAAATGTGCTGATGTTATTGCTAATAACAATGAACTTATAAAACAAAAAGAATAGACGGCTGCAATGAAGGGTACTTTTAAAATAGAACTGTCAAACCTAAATCAGGTTTACCTCTACCCAAATAATATACAAGTTATTCGCACAACAAGAGACTTGTGCGACTTTCGGAACGTGCCCATTGCCATATACCTCTGCACCTTTGAATGCTGGTAGTATTAGTGGATTCATATCTCGAAATTAGTGCATCATTTATAGTCATTAATTAACATTTATTTTCAAGAGAACCAAACTCCAAAGATGAGTAAGCGGCAGAAGAAGTGTAGGAAAATGAAAAACACTGGAAAGACTAATATGTACGAGCAGGCTTCCAACTATCTGGAAAGGGTGGAAACAGAGAAGCTCCAATTGATAAGACTGCAAAGGAAATTTGAAATCGAGAGGCAAAAAGCTTTTCGAAGAGAACATCACCTGAAGATGAAAATTTTGCAGGCAAAGTTGGAGCAGCACAGACCAGCAACTAGTTAAAACTATGGGAAAAAGAAAGATATACATGTATACAGGTTCAAATAATAAGTATATTAAATATGTTCTGAACTTTCATATTGTGTTTTATTGGTGGATATGTATAAATACTTGACAACTAATCAAGTGCAAAGGAGTTGAAATTATGATTGTACAGTTTGTATAACTTTATGGTTGAACCAATAGGTGGGTTTCATGTTGCATCAGGATTCGCACCACCACCATGTTTGTGGTCAAGTTCTTTGTTATCTGCAAAGAATAGCCACCACGAACATTCGTTACACCTGCACCACCTGTGTATTTTGTTGTTAGTAGTGTAAAATGTTGGTAAGATTGTATAAAAAACGACACTGTTTGTGTCATCTGTGTTCAAGCTCTTTGCACGATTGACAGAAAAAGATATGGATAAAAAAGCGAAGTTTTGCGGTGTATAGCCATATGAACTGAACGATAACGGAATTAAAAAGGACCTAAACCTTTTGCCAACTCTAGTTCACATGTGTTTGTTTACTTAACCCCCACAGCATGCTAGGATGCCAGGGGTTTGAATTCTGGCCTGAGCATGAGTGTTCTTTGTGGTTGTCCCTTAATCAATTTCATCATATCGTACTCGGCCATGTCTTCACGATTAGCCAAAAGTAGCAGAAAAGTGAAGTAAAATAAACCAAATCAGTCAATCAATTTGGGATACTTTGATATATCATTAATATGTTATAACCAACCAGTGCTTTTTTTTTTTGACAGTACGCAAAGTGTACTACCGCAAACTTTTTCATGGATCGGATAACATGTAATAACAGTTTGTGTTAATGAACGAAATATAAATAATCAAATATAAACGTGCAATTAACAAGATGAATTTAACTTTGAATGTTATTTTTTTATCATCAAAGTGATCGGAAGTATCAGCACCTTTCTACAAAAAAACAACAACTTGCAAGCATGATTGAACACACAAATTCGATCTATTTGTACTAAAAGTCGCAGAGAAAGGTGAGAGGAAATGTTCACTCCATACACTGCAATGCTTGCTTTGTTCATTAATGTTGGCACAATTTATTTTCGCCAATCTTAGGATCAACAATTATAGTTTTCCATGTCGTAAAGCACACCTGTTCTTCCTCAGAAAATTTGAGGATAAATGGAAGTTCCTGCAAGCAACCGAATACTGCAAAATACACCATTGTAAACAATGTTCAATCTCCCGCCTGCCCACTTGAATTCCGTGTGCTAACAGGAACCAGCCTCAACCATGGCTACTTAATCTCTCAATGTAACAGTTTGTGCCATAGGTGAAACACTTGCACCTCGAAACTTCACCTCTGTTGTGTGTGGTCTTTTCACTCATTACTTCATTATTAGACTGTAGTATTTTCTAATCAAATGTAATCTTTTGTTTGGTGTTTCTCTTGTTCACATACCACTGATGTTAACAAAATCAGAAATCGTGGCGAAGTAGAGTATGGTTAACTAGCTCAGATTGTATGACATGTCCCAACATGAAAAAACATTGTTGAAAAAAAGGACCAGGTATAACATGAGGCTTTGGTATGTAAGAAATAATGCATATGAAGCTGGCAGTGCATTCTATCTATGGATTCTCACACTGGGAGTTGCATGAGATTTTCTGAGCACCTGCATACAATGTATTCAGCCCTGGAGAAGCCAATGTGGTTCCTTGAACTACACAATGTGTTGTTTTCCCATTTATTTGTTTAGTCAATGTAAGGGTGATGCCTCTGACAACAAATGCATAATTTCATATCATGATGTCAAACTAGTTTTCACACATTGGTTGTTCCTCCTTTTCACCGAAATTAAAAAAAAATTCTTGTCAATGGAAATTTCAATTAAGTTTGCCTTGACCACAGATGGAAATATGGATAGCAAGGGGTCAGGCTGATATATACACCCCGTGACAATAAAACCTAAGGTCTCGTTGAATGGGCTTTCTGACACCGATTCTAATATACGCCAGGTAATGTTAATATTGTATATACTATCTCCAGTGATGTGTTGTAGACTAAAGTCTGTCTACACAGAGATTATATTTACTTATTGTGTACATAGCCTATATTGGTAGTGTAAACTAACTTAGTGTGCTGTTTTGCACGGGTGTGAGAGTCTCAAAAAGTCTGGATTGGGAACAATTGTATCGAACCTGGCTTTCAGAAGTTATTTACAGTCTTTTTAGGTCCCAAAACAATTAGGAAATTTCAATTGACCATGTTTAAAAGTTTCTTATTCTCAATGTTTTCTGCATTAAGTGTGTCTGAAATTAACACCTTTTATTCCAAAAATGCAAATACAATCACTTGGTAGGAAAATGTTTTGTAGAATCAACGATTCCCATCCCAACCAAATATTTAGCAACCAACCTTAATTGTTTGAAGGAAAAGTGTTTTTTTTTAATCATGTTTGTTCATATCAGACTGCAGAGAATTCAATTAACACAAAATTTTGTTCTTTCTCTTCCAAGCATTCATTGTTGGGAAGGGTAAACTAAAAATAACCATGAGAATTGGGCAATGTTGTTTTTGCGACAGTTGAAATGTGTTTGTAATTGATTGATTTTTTGTTTCAAGTCCACTTTATGTACAATCGGGACTGGACTTAGTTTAAAGTGAGATCCGAACCACCATGTGCATCCACTGGTGTTTTTATAATTGTAAAGAATAATGCAAGGCATTTCTTAAACTTCTGCAACAATTGAAATGTACAGGATAATTATTTCTATGATGTTTGTTAAGGTCAAACTTGTCACCAATTTGTGTACATAATCTACACATCTATATATAGCTGTGTAAAAATCCTGTGCCAGCTCATTACTGAGAATGAATTGGTCACATATTTAGAAACTTTAATTTGGTACAACCACTGTGAAACGCAATGTACTTTAGTTATTTTCATAATGCCTAGTGTTACCTGATCACTATCAGGGAAAACTAGGTCATGTTGTTCCAAAATGTAGGACACAAACTATTTGCAATAAATAACACACATTACCAGTATAACGTAAAAATGACACATCTTCAGTTTTAAAAAAATAATGATTTTTGAATGATTTCTTAAACACAAAATTCCAAAACTTGTAATTAGTGTTCAAGGCATGGAATAGATCACCATACTGGCATCGCTGCCTTGTAATCAAGGGGCCCCAGGTTTGATACTCTGTGGAGGCACAAGTGGTTCGGATTCCACTTTAAACTGTAGGTCGAGTCCCAATTAGCCTTACTGTGCATAAAGTGGACTTGAAACAGCAACTCAAGATCACCATACTGCTTCATTTGAATTTGAAAATGAGGCTGGAATTTGAATTTCGAAACGTAGCTGGAAAGATATTACTCATTCAGGTTTTGGGTTTCTGCTATGAAGTGGCATTTGTCCAATTTTTCTCTTCATCTTAACGTTTGAAATCTGTGATTACATTATATTAGTGGTCTTAAAACTCCCAGTGCCATCGATCTATATCCCAGATTTGAAAATGCATAGCAAGGTACCAAGGGAAGATGGATTTTCTTTATGATTATTTCTTGATTTATAAAAGAGTTGTGAAATTAAATTATTAATATCAATGTCCATACAAATTACATGGACAGTCATTTCATAAAGTTTTAGCGAAGTACATACTTCAAAAAAAAAAAATTGCTGCCTAATTATTACCACCTCACTTTTTACCATTTCGATGAGAAGGATGACACTTTCATTCACAACTTTTTTTTACATTGGGTGAACAGGTTGTCACTGGGAATGCAGGTGTCCAGAGGTGCAACTTCAATGTGTTTCTGAACATCTTTTAATCACCCTCATGTTAGAAAAAAAGAGAAACTTCACACAAGCAAGTCAAGCTGAACAGCACCTTTATTTGCAGTACAACCTGAACCAAAACATTCAACTGCTGCACCTCATTGTGAAGGAGTCGAAGTAACTGATTTTTCAGAAGCCTACCATTTTATTTTCTCATTGTGCGGGAGAAGTCTCCTCAATTTGTGAACAAAGTGCACAATATACAGAGCTTGTGCTGGGAGGACGACGTTAACTAAGTAAAGTAAAAGTTAGGTGAAACTTGCCAGTTAGGGTTATTTGTGTAGGCATCCCTGCACTTCCTTCATTCTCTCCATGTTGACCCATACAAGCACTTCCCATCAATCCCAAACTCGACAAAGTATTCACCAAAATAGAAATTTCCACTTTGAGCACTAATAATAAAATAACAAAACTACTCTTAATCTCTGTAAAGAAACAATCCTCCTTCCATTCTGAATGAAGACAATATACAGAGGTTGTTCGCTTTATATCTGACCATTTTTGATTCGGTGCTGCCACCTGGCGTATCATGCTTGAACTATGGGTCTGCTGGCGGGAGCAGTGTTGTGTCTGACCGTGTAGGTGCATGAGGGTTGGTAGTGAATGTTATCAAATGGCGCCAAAAATCAACTGGTATTGGGAGGGTTACGTAATGGCCCTTTTGCATGCGAAGTTTTCGTACGTACGCATTGTGAAACAGTGTCAGGAGAATGGGTTAACACTAGGGGTGACTACTGCGAAAGCTATTATGGCCCGTTACACACAACAGGCTCATTCACCCACGAAAACCACCATCTCACCGCTGGTGGTCACATTCGGGCGATCACATACTGTGACATTGACAGCAAGGGGCGCAGCAACTTTCTTCGTCAGTGCAGGGAAAGGTTCCCTTGTGGCTTTATGGTTGTGACGGGATTCGGATATGAGGGTAAGTTGTTGATACGCAAGGTGGACAAAAACTCGAAGGTCAATGCCAGATACTTCCAAGACTCCGTTCTGACACCCATCTATTGGAGAGACATCCCACAATTGTATGGAATGGACGCGAACCAGGTAATGATCCATATGGACAAGGCTTCGAGTCATACCGCCAGAACATCACTAAGTTTTTATCAGGAAATGGCAGAGGAATTAGGAATTCGTGTTATTCCGCTTGAAGACATTCCTGTGAAAAGCCCAGATGCCAGTCCAATGGATTTTTGCGCATTTGGACTGTTGAAACGTCTTCAACATCACCACCCTGGATGGTCTATGGAAAGCTTGCCTGTTCTGCACCGGAGCTTGCTGCAATGGAAACTGTGCCGGGTGACAGTCCACAATGCAGGGGGTCCAATAGAACATGATCAGTGGTGGCGGCATGGTATCTCTTTAAGGTGAGTACCCGTCAACGATGGTCAGATATAAAGCAAACAACCTGTACTCTGTTTCAATTTTCATTCATGGAAAATTAACGTGAAACACATCCACACTTTATTTGTGGTGTGAAACGTTTCCTGCACAGGAGAACCACGATAAAAAAAAATGGCAACTCGGCAAAATGTGGGTGGAAGTGCAATTACAAATCAGCATGAAGATGAAACATTGCCAAGCTTTCCTTCAATATTGATGTGCTTATCTATGGCTTATTGTACCTAACTCCTCACGAGCCATAGATAGCTCATGATAGATGGTTTGTCGACCCCTGCACTATACATAATGCTATTCTTTGCTTTTGAACTGAGAATACACCCACGATTGAAACATCTTTACATCTGTGGGAGACCTCTTGCCATTTGCATAGAAACAAAATAGTTTCTGCTTGAAGGGAGCATTGAATGCATGTTGCAGAAGGATGCGGCGGAGGGAAGACCATCATGTGTGTACCATGGTTCTATTCATCAAAATTAGCAATTTCCTGCAAAGCACTATTATGAGAAACACCTTGTATGATGACTTCCATCAGTATAAACCCCAAACCACACACACAAAAAATACAAATCAGTCATTAACAGAATGATTATAGCTTTTGTCTTATTGTAGCACAACATAAATTTCACTATCAAGTTTGGTGTGCAGGCCTTAGACTTGTAACCTGCACAATTTCTATTTCTTTAACTGAAACACATACTTTCTAAATTCAAATTATGTAACGTTCAAAATATAGAACATTTGTTTACTTTTTCCAAACTCCTCCCAGACGTAGGACATGTCTTGGAAATAATTTTGACTGATAAACAGTTTCGTTCCCATGTTCCGAATAGTTGTCAGAAAAAATTTATAGTAAAACACCCATGCTATGAATACTGATAAATTTCTTAAGCAAAAGCTCAACCCAATGTCATGTGGTGGTTGCATACAGAGCTTGCTTGCAGATTGCCACAAGTACTAAATATAAATTAAGTGAAGTTTGTCTCAAAAACGCAACTAAGTAGAAATTGATCAATTGAATTCATTGCTTAAGTGATATTTCCAAATATGAGATGTAAAAGACAATTTAAAATTTTATCCCAGCATCAGACAATTGCCATTACAATATAAGGTAATTATTTCTTATACATACTTTTATAAATTATAAAATAAAAACAGATAATGCAGGTTAATATTTTTAAAAGAAACATTATGTAAAACATAATATTTTAATCTGCTTAAATTCCCAACACAAAAATATTTTTTACAGTAATTGACAAAGTACACAGAATGGGTGCTAAAATTATGATCAACCAAAACTTATTTTATTCTCACTCACACACACACTCTCACTCTCTCTCTGCACTACTAAAGAAAAGTAACGGTTTAGGATGTTTACAAAAGAAAAATATTTTTTACAGTAATTCACAAAGTACACAGAATTGGTGCTAAAATTATGATCAATCAAAACTCATGTTATTCTGACTCACTCATTCTACCACACACACACACACACTCTCCCTCACTACAACACTAAACAAAAAGTAATGGTTTAGAATGTTTACTGATTTTTTTCCAGTTTCATGGGAGAATGACCAAATTAGGCAAGCAACCACCCATACTTCCCATTATCAAGGCATTTTTTGTTCATAGAAGAAAAAGAAAGTACCACGGAATAGTGGAAATGATTGTGAAAGTAAATCTGAAGTTTCCTGAAAGTATTTATCATTGTGTTCAGTTCTGCAAATACCAATTAATGACTAAAATAAGATGTAAAAGGTACCTTATGTAAATATACCCATTTCCCATCTACAAGACATACATCACATTATTGCCAACACAAGGCTCGAAAGTGTGTCATGCTTGACATCAGCACAAACATGATGAGGGAGAGGTTGAAAGCAGTTGGGGAAATTATGTAATGCTAAGAATTATAAACTTGACCTCCTAACCTAATCACAAAATTGTTTAGAGACGTTATATAAATACTAAGAGCCGTGAACCTGACTTGCCTAACCTAACTACAAAACTCCTTCGCACCACACACATCTCAGCTAGGTGACAGCAGCAGTACATAACAAAGTAAACAAATGCTTGGTTGCAAGAGAAAACACATGTCGAAGCATATGGAAGTGAAAAAAACATTCTGAAGCATTCTGGAAAAGATTCTGGAACATGGAATACATGAAGCATGTATTAACAAACAAAATAGAAAATGAGCCAGGTAAAAAATGCCTGCGTACCATGATTTGAATTTGAATTTGATTTTAAAATTGTGGGAGCGTCAGCACATAGGCTATTTTGCTCCCGTCACATTATACGGGGGCCAGCCCCTTATCATTACAAATAATAACTCTAACGTTACATAACTAAAAAATTTAAAATGTTCTGACTTCTGTTAAAAGCTGAGGCTGTAAAGGGGCACTCAGCACACATAAAGACAAAAGAACAGGACAATACAAACAAAATTATACGGGCCATGGGGCCAGTCGCCAGAGCCTCGTTAGTCTTCAGTCCAGGGTGTACTAATGTGGAAGTGAGGTTGACATTTGGGTGTACTACGTGGAAGGTCACCCCTTACACCCCGCGTACCATGATGAAATCGAAATCAAACAATTGGAACTTGGGCCAAAGATAATATTATTCTTTTCCACAAATTGGAAAATAAAACGTGGGATATGTTGTGCATTTAGTATGAAGAATTCAAGATTTGTTCTTGAGATTTGTCAATTTTCTCCTTTTAATTTATTCTCTTTCAGCCTAAATGTTCAAATTATAACTGTGCAATACGAGGATTGCTACAATTCTTTGATTACGAAATTCTGACATTTCCAGATTTCACAATCCAAAAATGAAATTTTTCCAGACATATTTATAATCACGATTTTTGCCTATGAACCATGATTTTTTGAATTAAATATATAATTCATTAATTATAATTATTATGAATATTCACTTTCACAATTATTTTTTAGAAAATTTCATTCTACACGCACAAAAACACGTGAAAATTTGAATAATAAAAATGTAAAATTGCAATCGGCATCAAATGTATTGGGTGGTACAATCACATGCATCTAGCCTTGAGGCTAAGGTAAAAGATATACATTATTTCACCATAACAGATCTCCACAACAGAAAAAGTTCATAAACAACTTAATCTTCATAGAAAATGCTGCTTTTTTGCTTACATTTATAAGTACACAGGATGAGAGAATTTTTTGTTGCATATTGTAATTCTATAGTAAATGCCAACAAGACTAAGATCTATAAAATAATAAGATGATAACACCTCATCTTTACCAACCTTTCCGATAATTATGATCATATTGTCAATGTACTGTACTTTAGTTATCAGAATCCCGCTCGGGCTTGGTTGTTTGTAAATGTCCATTCATCAATTTCGTCATTTTTCTATGAATTTTGAATTTGATTTTAAAATTGTGCGAGCGTCAGCACTGAGGCTATTTTGCTCCCGTCACATTATACGGGGGCCAGCCCCTTATCATTACAAATAACAACTCTAACGTTGCATAATTAAAAATCTTAAAATATTCTGACTTCTGTAAAGGGGCACTCAGCACACATAAGGACAAAAGAACAGGACAACACAAACAAAATTATACTGGCCATGGGGCCAGTCGCCAGAGCCTCGTTAGTCTTAAGTCCAGGGTGCACTAACGTGGAAGTGAGGTTGACATTTGGGTGTACTACGTGGAAAGTCACCCCTTACACCCCAATTTCGTCATTTTATCCCTATCTTCGCAAATTAGCCAAGAGGCACAAAACGCGAAGTAAAATAAAGTAAATCCATCAAATCATGACAATAGTAACTTTCAGCCAAGAGCTTTACTAGAGTCGTTTTCACGTTCAGAAGAGACAACGGTGCTTATGGAGAAACCGCACAGTGTTGCCAATACAGCGCTAGCTCATGTCGCCGGGAAATGATGACCTTCCTTCACAATGAAGGTGTTACATATTTTGTATATATAATGATAATTATATGTAATTATTAACATTAATATTATACTGTGAACGTTACAGTTACCCTTTTTACTATGATCCATTGCGATCACTACACACGCGAGTGTAATGCACGAATATGACACTTCAGAAATCACTTAAAAAAGTAAAAATCACGGAGAGCTCACACAACTGAAAACACTTTTTCGGGAGAGGGAAAAAGTCTAAACAGACCAAAGCAGATCTCTCACTCAAGTAAGGGGACCCTGGCACATGGGTTAGATTCAAGTTGCAACCCAAGCAAACAAATGAGTTATGGCCCACGTGAACTTATAAGACGTGAATGACTCAAGCAAGGCATGTCATATTTCTATCTTGAAGCCCCATATTTTGTCACGTGTTGGAAAGCCTTTCAAAGGTTAATATGGTGTCTATGAATTTATGTGTACGTTGGAAACTGAAAGGTGATCTTCATTTCAGCATTAATGTCGACAGTAATGTAAACGAAAACAACGTGTATTTGCGACAGCACTAATGTTGCTCACAACAGCAGCATTGGAAATAATTGTCAATTATTAAATTTAAGTAATTTCAATTCTATTATAACAAACTGCAGGAAGTACATATTTTTACTGAATGGAAATAAAATAACAACTGGAAAACTTGGTGGTGATTAGCCAGAATGCTGCGGTGAGTCAGCTCAAGATGGCCAGACAACGTCTCCTTACTTCGCACGCGGTTCGGGTTAAAAAGAAACTCCAAATGCATGGAAGCAATATTTCTGGAACCTTTGAGTGGTTATAAAAAATAATTTCATTATTTTCTCCACAACTTTGTCGCTGGAAGTTTTTACTTGGAATTACAGAACAAAAAATGGCCAGCGACGACATTTTCTACTGCACGAATATAAAAAATCTCCACATACTTTATTTGAATATTTTTTAATGGAAATATGCTTTAAAGTATTGATAAATTCTGAGTACCACCGTCACCTATGACAATTAAAAAACAGTGTCAATTTTTTTCATAATGAAAGCTTCAATTTTATGGCATGTTTCAACGTTAGGAATCAAAACAATGTAAAAATTGTGTTTTCACAGAAAATTTGCGTTTTTAATTTATCTAAAATTATGTAAGCAAGTTACCAGTTTTTTGTGTTCACCATCGTATTCTCTACAAAATTTCCTGCAAAACTGCAGGTACCGATTTTACTTAAGCTAAATTTGTAAATCCAGAAATTTGACAACAGCGCGCTCGTATTTCCCATAAGAAAAGCATTGCCCATAAGAGCCCATTGTGTCTTCTGAACGTGAAAACGACTCTAGATAAAGAAGGTCAAACTTTCAGAATTGCACAAATATGAATATTAATCAATGAAAACTGGACTCAAATCATTTACATTCTCTCTCCCTCTCACACACGAAAACACTCACTCTACACACACACACACACACACACAAATACTCACTCTCTCCCTTTCCACTTCAAAAGTTCATGAGAAATGAGATGCTACAATTGCATCACGCACAGCATTACCTTGAAGCTGCACTTGTCCATGCATTTGTGGAAGCACAGCTTCCTCGTCAATTTGTCCATCATCTTCATCTACTTCCTGGTCTACCTTCGTATCTATGGCAATGTTGCGCACAACGGCTGTGGCTACAATTATGCATAATTTTGTATCTAACTTTGTCCTCAATGTTTGCCTCAAGCATGGACACCTTCGTTTCCAGACACCAAACAACCTCTCCACTGTATTCCTTGGGCTTGTGTGCTGAATTGTATCTAACCTGAGCCTCATTTTGGGGATGCAAAAATGGTGTCAATAAGTATGGACACAGTGGATACCCATTGTCTCCCAGTAATACACCTCCTGTACGTTCATGCTCCATTAATGCACATACCCTAGAATTATCGAAAATTGTTGCATCATGGCATGAGCCTGGCCAGCTTGCAACAACATCCATTATTTTGCCATGTGCACTGCCTACAACTTGCACATTAATGGAAAAATATCCCTTGCGGTTACGGAACATTTCACCGTTATCACCACCTGGAGACTGAATTGGTACATGGGTGCAATCGACAGCACCTAGCACACCTGGGAAGTTGGCAACTTCACGGAACATTCTCATCTCTAACCGCTTTTCTTCTGCTATTTCTGGAAACTTTATACATTCATTCCGGAGCCCAGCAATAAAAGGTGACACTCTTTTGATAATTCTACTCACTGTAGATGTGTGGATGCCATCTACATCACCTATCACCATGTTGAATGAACCTACGAAAAAAAAAAAAAAAAAACATTCAGTTTGACTAGGCTGTAAACATATTTTATCGAAAAATAAAATAAATCTTAAGTACAATCCATGTAATACTATGTCATAAAAAGAATGATGAAAATATTGGTGTAAAAAAGTATCCGAAAAATATGCAATTAGGTGCATGACAAGAGCATATATGCCTTGACGTGGCGAAGAGGCTTAGTAGGAAGGCCTTTATCACATGTTAATTTCATCTATGGCCTCCCTGATGGCATAGTGTAATAAAGGCATGTTCACACTAATTTAGAAATTTAGTAACATAATATTGACCTGTTGAGTATCGTACAACTTGTACATATGATCTTGTGAATGGAAATAAATCAGACTACACAGTTTAAGCAATTGCACAAATATGAGGGTAATGGAAACTGAAAACTGAGTAAAGAAGTAGGTATAAAATAATTTTCACTAGTATGGGAGAAAGAGAAGATGACAATTGCTAAAGTTCACAGAAAGCAATGAAATGACGTAGTACATTTCAAGATGAAATACTGTGAAATGTTAATGAAATGTAACCCACTCCAATAGGAGAAACATACATCAAACAAATATCCATGTACAAAACTTGTAAAAATCAACTTTTTTTGTTGAACACACAATTCCAAAACCTTGCTTTATGAGTTACATTTGTTTTGCACCGGTTTTTGAGTTATGCAGTTTGGTTCATTAGCACTCCCTATAAATAATCAGCAAGATGTTACGATTGTGGGAAGGTTAGGCAGATAATTTAATAGCTCTCCGAATTTATTTCCTATGTCATGGTTGTGTGTAACTTACACTCAAAATCAGTGACAATGGGTTGAATAATGTGAAAAATCAAAATTAACGTATTATTGGTACTAAGAAAAATATAACATTTCACAATATATTCTCAGACACCTGTAGAACAAGAATGGTAAAACTCTCGATGAAGGTGAGCAATATTTTCTCGCGTTTACTAATAAATAGTACTACCAGAGACGTTGTACTTTTTTTCGAGATGTTTGTTGATGTTGTTTCTTTAGAGTGTATTGTGATTAACATGAAAATTGGTAAATTTGTTCCGTATTTATGCTAATGGAACCTAACCTAACCTCGTAGGCATACCTCGGGGCTATCGTGAATGGTTTGTGGGGCTATCCGTGGATGGTTTGTGGGGCTAGCGCCAATATGGTGTGTGGGGTTAACGCCAATGGATTGTGGGGCTCATTGTGTTTCATTCGCAAGAACAAAGTTCAACGAACATCACAAAGTCAACAGAAAGGTGTTGGGGTAAGTAGTTTCTTCTGTAAAAATGATGAAAGTTGTCCTGCACATAACGCAATAGTAATAAAGAATGTTTCACAATGCATAATAGGCTAATTCTGATGAAAAAGTTAGAAAACAAATGCGGGAAACGTGCTCGCCGTCATCGAGAGTTTTAATACAAGAATTTCCCCAAATACGATAGATGAAACCTCGTATATCGGGCATAATTTTGTTGTCGACAGTACATGAATGTTTGCTGCTCATATGAGGTGGAAGAATTCTCTCATGCCAGTGGCACAAAAAAAGCAAATACAGCCAAAGTTTTTCATTACTTTTAGTATTATTAGTTGTCTATCAACATGTTAAATTATTTCATTCTGAAGATGGGAGACCTTGCAATATTCACGATGATTTACTCAATATATATATATATATATATATATATATATATATATATTCACATCACACTTTATGGACAACATTAATAAATGCATTAAAATTCTTACCTGTTGCAAAAAATCGTAAACCGCCATATTTAATATCACGCTGGCTCGCTGGCTTTACACTTGACCCACACTTTACTCGCCGATCTCTGAGGGTAAAGTTGACCCTCCTTTTACTCACAGATTACCCGGCGTTTCTGTTGGTGCAACAGAAAATCAGCCGATTCGTGGGTTAACTCTGAGTTGACTCTTACGCGCGAGTAAATTGACGTTGGTGCAAACGGGCATCAGTGTGGAGGTGCGTACGTGTGAGAAGCAGGAAGTTGAAATGGCTGCTGTAATAGAAAATCCCGCGAAATGCGAAGTGAGATCAGTGGTTAGATTTCTCAATGCAAAAGGACTGAGTGCAGCTGACATTCATCGGGAATTGTATGCCATTTACAGACCAACACTAGTGAGTGAAGGAAAGGTAAGGCAATGGTGCCATACTTTTCAGGAAGGACGTTCAAATGTTCATGAGGACGAGTGGAGCGGGAGGCCTAGTGTTGAGACGAACGACCTTGTTCAAGGTGTTGATGAGAAAGTGAGATCCAAATTTTCTGAAGTGTCTGATAAAATATTGAACCGAATTATAATGGACAATCAGGGTTATCGCAAACTGTTTATGAGGTGGGTGCCAAAAATGTTGATAAACACAAAGATGAAAGAATGAAATCAGCACCTTTTTTTTTTTCTTTTTTGGACCGCTGGGAGAGGATGGGGATGACTTGTTTTCTCACATAGTGACTGGAGACTAAACCCGGTGAGTCGAAGCAGCAATCCATGCAATGGTGTCACTCCGGTTCACCGAAACCAAAGAAGTTCAAGCAAACACCATCACATCGTAAAATCATGGCAATCATGTTTTGGGACCAAAAAGTTATAATCCTCATGGAATTCCTGCAAACCGGGACAAACCATACAGCAGATGTGTATTGCCAAATACTGACTAATCTGCAATGTGCCATCCAAAACCGGCGAAGAGGAATGTTACAGTCTGGAATTCTGCTTATTCATGACAACGCCCGCCCACACACAGCTGACAGTACTGTTGTGACAATTCAAAAATTCCGAAGGAAACATTTTAATCACCCACCATACAGTCCCGATCTTGCCCAAAGTGATTACTTTCTGTTCCTTCACCTCAAAAAGTGGCTTGTTTTGCAACGTTTCGATGATAGTGAAGTTTCTCAAGACATCAGTTCTCGACTGGCTGAGATCCCACGTGGCAGATTCCTATGCAGAATGTCTACGTAAACTTGCTCCAAGGTACCAAAAATACTTGGAGCATCAGGGTGACTATGTAGAAAAATAGCCAGTGTATACGCTTGTATAGCATCAAAATAAAATAAAAATCTAGATTTATTTTATTCTCTGTAATAACAAATCGGCCCTTTCTTTTGACATGCCCCTCGTATGTTGCTTTACCTCAAAATTATTTGATATGTTTCACTGTGTGTTGATGTAAAGTGTGTAGCTTTGCACATGTCCTAAAACAAGAAAATGTTTTCCACACAATTTGTATATTACCAAGAAATGTTGCTTATTCAAGGTACACAAACGATTGCACAGAGATAAAACAGGTAGTTATAATCGACCTTTCAGTTGATTTAGATTTGCTTTCGCAGCACAAGATAACTTCATGTACACAGGGATGAATATGGAAGATGAGCAGAAAAGTGTACAGGCCCAAACCAGAAAAATAAATTATTGCAGTGGAAAGTGGCTACCATGGTTACTAAAAGAAAATTTCGAAACATTAAGCCAATAATTGTAGAGGCTTTTTCAACTTCCAAAAAGAGTGGAAGGTAGAGGATGCCATGGGAGTATTTTGACTTTCATTGAGTTCTTGCATGATGACAAGTCTGAGAACTTACCACTCACACTGTTGTCCAATCCGGGACGCTCTTGTGAAGACAGAAATTGAGGTAACATCCCCTACCACTTCTTCTTTCAAACTCCCTCAGGCCACATCCAGCACTATGACAACAACGTGAGTGAAAAGATGGAAGGGGATGCATATAGCAAACAACAATAGGAGTGAGAAAGACAGAAAATTTGTAACACCATGGATTGGTGACAGTGGTCAGTGCCAGCAACGAGATACAGAGAGAGCAATAAATTCCTTGTAAAAATGGTAGACTTCTTGAACAAAAATATACATTTTTTGTTTTTGCATGTTCAGATACATGATGGTCAGATGTATGGAGAGTCATTGTACTACAAGTTTTCCTTACCTTTAAATCTAAAAAAAAAATTCCCTCCATTTTTCACATTTTGAACTTTCATTGGAATAATATGTAATCTGATATTCAAATTAAGATTTTAAACATCCATCTGTGAATATATCTTCTATGTTCTTATGAAAATTGAAGCAATCTAACTACACATCCTGTAAAAGCATTTCTAGGAACAACTCCTGAAGGACTAAAAAGCACAGATGGGTTGGTTCCGGTAAAGTGTCCATTGTCAGGTGCATTGATATTACCTGAAAATCTGATTCTTCAAAGACAATGGACATTCTGGAATATAATCAAAGCTAAACCTTCTATCGCTGAAGTAAATATAAACCACAATTACTATTATCAACTACAAAGCCAACTGCATGTGATCTGAAGACAATATTGCATGTTTGGTTTTTTGGACACATTTATGCATCGAGGTCACAGAAGATGGAGATACAACCAACAAACTCCTACATGCACTGCCTAATTCCAGGACTAGTAGATCCTAGATGAAGAAGATCAATACTTATCAGAAACATACAGTATGTAGTTGATGCAATTGGAAAATACAAACGTAAGAGACGCCAGGAAGAAATCACGCCAAGAACAAATTCGTGACAAGCTATCATTGATATAGAGTGAACTGTAATGGCCAAGAATCAAAATAAAAACAATACAAATATATTCTTACTTCTTAAACGTAATAGGGAAATAATTGTTAATCTGAATTACATAAAAGAAAAAGTATCCATACCATACATATATTTTATGTTATGTTCACAACATATATTGATTGATTGAAATTAAAATTTTTGGTGCATCAACACTTAGGCTATTTTGCACCCGTCACATTATACAGAACACGCACCTGAGAATTTAAATATTCCTACCTTGGTTAAAAGCTGATGCTGTAAATGGGCACTCAGCACATGTAAGAACAAAGAACAGGACAACACACAGAATTATACTGGCCATAGTCCCAGTCGCCAGAGCCTCGTAAGTCCACAAAATGCAGTCCAGGGTGTACTATGTGGAAGCGAGGTTGACAATTGGGTGTACTATGTGAAAGCATCACCCTTACATCCGTTACCATAACTATAATAAAACACGTACATGAGAATTAAAATATTCTTACCTTGGTTAAAAGCTGATGCTGTAAATGGGCACTCAGCACATCACACAGAATTATACTGGCTACAGGGCCAGTCGCCAGAGCCTCGTTAGTTTGCAAAATGCAGTCCAGGGTGTACTATGTGGAAGTGAGGTTGACAATTGGGTGTACTAAGTGAAAGCATCAACTTTACATCCCTTACCATAACTATAATAAAACATGTACCTGAGAATTAAAATATTCTTACCTTGGTTAAAAGCTGATGCTGTAAATGGGCACTCAGCACATGTAAGAACAAAGAACAGGACAACACACAGAATTATACTGGCCATAGTGCAAGTCGCCAGAGCCTCGTTAGTCCGCAAAATGCAGTTCACGGTGTACTATGTGGAAGTGAGGTTGACAATTGGGTGTACTACGTGAAAGCATCACACTTACCATAACTATAATAAAACACGTACTTGAGAATTAAAATATTCTTACCTTGGTTAAAAGCTGATGCTGTAAATGGGCACTCAGCACATCCCACAGAATTATACTGGCCACACGGCCAGTCGCCAGATCGTCGTTAATCCGCAAAATGCAGTCCACGGTGTACTATGTGGAAGTGAGGTTGACAACTGGGTGTACTACGTGAAAGCATCACCCTTACATCCCTTACCATAACTATAATAAAACACGTACCTAAGAATTAAAATATTCTTACCTTGGTTAAAAGCTGATGCTGTAAATGGGCACTCAACTCAGCACATGTAAGAACAAAGAACAGGACAACACACAGAATTATACTGGTGCTAGTGCCAGTCGCCAGAACCTCGTTAGTCCGCAAAATGCAGTCCAGGGTGTACTATGTGGAAGTAAGGTTGACAATTGGGTGTACTACGTGAAAGCATCACCCTTACATCCCTTACCATAACTATAATAAAACACGTACCTTGGTTAAAAGCTGATGCTGTAAATGGGCACTCAGCACATCACACAGAATTATACTGGCCACAGGGCCAGTCGCCAGAGCCTCGTTAGTCTGCAAAATGCAATCCAGGGTGTACTATGTGGAAGTTAGGTTGACAATTGGGTGTACTACGTGAAAGCATCAACCTTACATCCCTTACCATAACTATAATAAAACACGTACCTGAGAATTAAAATATTCTTACCTTGGTTAAAAGCTGATGCTGTAAATGGGCACTCAGCACATGTAAGAACAAAGAACAGGACAACACACAAAATTATACTGGCCATAGTCCCAGTCGCCAGAGCCTCGTTAGTCCGCAAAATGCAGTCCACGCTGTACTAAGTGGAAGTGAGGTTGACAACTGGGTGTACTACGTGAAAGCATCACACTTACATCCGTTACCATAACTATAATAAAACACGTATCTGAGAATTAAAATATTCTTACCTTGGTTAAAAGCTGATGCTGTAAATGGGCACTCAGCACATGTAAGAACAAAGAACAGGACAACACACAGAATTATACTGGCCATAGTGCAAGTCGCCAGAGCCTCGTTAGTCCGCAAAATGCAGTCCAGGGTGTAGTATGTGGAAGTGAGGTTGACAATTGGGTGTACTACGTGAAAGCATCACCCTTACATCCCTTACCATAACTATAATAAAACACGTACTTGAGAATTAAAATATTCTTACCTTGGTTAAAAGCTGATGCTGTAAATGGGCACTCAGCACATCACACAGAATTATACTGGCCACAGGGCCAGTCGCCAGAGCCTCGTTAGTCTGCAAAATGCAGTCCAGGGTGTACTATATGGAAGTGAGGTTGACAATTGGGTGTACTACGTGAAAGCATCAACCTTACATCCCTTACCATAACTATAATAAAACACGTACCTGAGAATTAAAATATTCTTACCTTGGTTAAAAGCTGATGCTGTAAATGGGCACTCAGCACATGTAAGAACAAAGAACAGGACAACACACAAAATTATACTGGCCATAGTCCCAGTCGCCAAAGCCTCGTTAGTCCGCAAAATGCAGTCCACGCTGTACTAAGTGGAAGTGAGGTTGACAACTGGGTGTACTACGTGAAAGCATCACACTTACCATAACTATAATAAAACATGTATCTGAGAATTAAAATATTCTTACCTTGGTTAAAAGCTGATGCTGTAAATGGGCACTCAGCACATGTAAGAACAAAGAACAGGACAACACACAAAATTATACTGGCCATAGTCCCAGTCGCCAGAGCCTCGTTAGTTCGCAAAATGCAGTTCACGGTGTACTATGTGGAAGTGAGGTTGACAATTGGGTGTACTACGTGAAAGCATCACACTTACCATAACTATAATAAAACACGTACTTGAGAATTAAAATATTCTTACCTTGGTTAAAAGCTGATGCTGTAAATGGGCACTCAGCACATCCCACAGAATTATACTGGCCACAGGGCCAGTCGCCAGAGCGTCGTTAGTCCGCAAAATGCAGTCCACGGTGTACTATGTGGAAGTGAGGTTGACAACTGGGTGTACTACGTGAAAGCATCACCCTTACATCCCTTACCATAACTATAATAAAACACGTACCTGAGAATTAAAATATTCTTACCTTGGTTAAAAGCTGATGCTGTAAATGGGCACTCAGCACATGTAAGAACAAAGAACAGGACAGCACACAGAATTATACTGGCCCTAGTGCCAGTCTCCAGAGCCTCGTTAGTCCGCAAAATGTCGTCCAGGGTGTACTATGTGGAAGTGAGGTTGACAATTGGGTGTACTACATGAAAGCATCACCCTTACATCCCTTACCATAACTATAATAAAACACGTACATGAGAATTAAAATATTCTTACATTTGCTTAAAAGCTGATGCTGTAAATGGGCACTCAGCACATGTAAGAACAAAGCACAGACAACACACAGAATAATACTGGCCACAGGGCCAGGTGCCAGAGCCTCGTTAGTCTGCAAAATGCAGTCCAGGGTGTACTATGTGGAAGTGAGGTTGACAACTGGGTGTACTACGTGAAAGCATCACCCTTACATCCCTTACCATAACTATAATAAAACACGTACCTGAGAATTAAAATATTCTTACCTTGGTTAAAAGCTGATGCTGTAAATGGGCACTCAGCACATGTAAGAACAAAGAACAGTACAACACACAGAATTATACTGGCCATAGTGCCAGTCGCCAGAGCCTCGTTAGTCCGCAAAATGCAGTCCAGGGTGTACTATGTGGAAGTGAGGTTGACAACTGGGTGTACTACGTGAAAGCATCAACCTTACATCCCTTACCATAACTATAATAAAACACGTACCTGAGAATTAAAATATTCTTACCTTGGTTTAAAGTTGATGCTGTAAATGGGCACTCAGCACATCCCACAGAATTATACTGATCACAGGGCCAGTCGCCAGAGCCTCGTTAGTCCGCAAAATGCAGTTCACGGTGTACTATGTGGAAGTGAGGTTTACAACTGGGTGTACTAAGTGAAAGCATCACCCTTACATCCTTTACCATAACTATAATAAAGCACGTACTTGAGAATTAAAATATTTTTACCTTGGTTAAAAGCTGATGCTGTAAATGGGCACTCAGCACATCCCACAGAATTATACTGGCCACAGGGCCAGTCTCCAGAGCCTCGTTAGTCCGCAAAATGCCGTCCAGGGTGTACTATGTGGAAGTGAGGTTGACAATTGGGTGTACTACGTGAAAGCATCACCCTTACATCCCTTACCATAACTATAACAAAACACATACCTGAGAATTAAAATATTCTTACCTTGGTTAAAAGCTGATGCTGTAAATGGGCACTCAGCACATGTAAGAACAAAGAACAAGACAACACACAGAATTATAGTGGCCATAGTGCCAGTCGCCAGAGCCTCGTTAGTCCGCAAAATACAGTCTAGGGTGTACTGTGGAAGTGAGGTTGACAATTGAGTGTACTACGTGAAAGCATACATACCACCGCGGCCATCACAAAGTGGCCGCGGTGGCTCAGTCGGTAACGCGTCTGACTACCATGCTCAAGGTCCCGGGTTCGATCCCCGGCCGGTTCAAATCCGGGAACTTTTCTAACGGTGGAAGCGGCCCCGGCGCCTACCCAGCGTCGAATAACATGGGTACCTGGGGGAAACCCTGGGGGGTAAAGGCGGTCAGGGGCGTGATGCTGATCACATCACCCCCACTCACGACCGGATCAAGAAAGTGTGGGGCGTTACCCCCACACCCCCTATACGCCTTCATGGCGTGGTGCTATGCACAGGGGAACACTTTACCTTTTTTTTTACGTGAAAGCATCACCCTTACATCCCTTACCATGACTATAATAAAACACGTACCTGAGAATTAAAATATTCTTACTTTGGTTAAAAGCTGATGCTGTAATTGGGCACTCAGCACATCACACAGAATTATACTGGCCACAGGGCCAGTCGCCAGAGCCTCGTTAGTCTGCAAAATGCAGTCTAGGGTGTACTATGTGGAAGAAAGTTTGACAATTGGGTGTACTACGTAAAAGCATCACCCCTTACACCCCTTCACAACAGTTATGTGTAGCTCATCTCTACTTTGCATAAAAATTACAAGTACTGTGCAGACGACGAGAAAAAAACTAACAGTTAGGCAAGCTTTGTTTCCTTCTTTGGAAAATATGTCAAAACATTCAAAACGAAAGGATCTATTTTCTATGAATCATCACCAGCAGTGATACGGGTTCATAAGATGATCCACAACTACATTGTGTGGGAGGACTAAAATACCCTTTCCTATTAAATCAGAGGTTGTAAAGGGACACTCAGCACACAGAACAACACAGCCCATGCTCGTCATAGGTTCAGATGGCAGAGCCTCATTGGCGTACAACAATGCAGTTACTGGGGTGTACAATGTGGAAATGAGGTTGACTTGGAGATATCTTATCAGCAGGTCAACCCCTACACCCATCACTAAGAGGATCATATCGTTTAATGAAGAAGCAGCCTGATATAAAATCTCAAATCACAAAATTATATTTCTTACATTGAAGATGTAAATTGTCAACCTGTGAAGGGAATACGGATGTGTATACTACACTTATCTCAAACTCATTTGTTTCACTGTGAGCATGAATTAATTAATTTAATTAATTCAAAGTTTTGGGTGTATTGGCACTGTAGGCCATTTTGCACCCTTCATTGCATACAGGAAAATATTCCCTTACTTAAATTTCTGCATGAAAAAATTAAAACAAGGGGTGTAAAAAGTGCCTTGGAAAAATTAAAAGTACAAAGCTGTACAGGGACCTGAACAAGACAAACACAACATATTAAAAAGTCAGAAAAAAATTAAAAACTTCCTCACAGACGGTGGGAGAGACCAACTCTTCCCCAAAAAAAGCTAAAAACCTTTGATAAAATGCTGTTCTCATCGCCGAACAGAGACAACAAACAGCATGAAAGGTTAAAAGTCTGCTGGAGGTAAGTAAGATCGGCACATTAACAAGAGTATGCCGAACATTTAAAACTACATTACAAACATGGCACAACGGAGGGTTCTGCCCTTGCAGCAAGTGACCATGGGTTACACGGATGTGTCCAATATGAAGCACATAAATGAATGAATGATTTATTTACTGCCATTTTGGCTAATTGCAAAGATTAAGATAAATGGCTGATTGATTGATTTTAACATTTTGGGTGCATCAGTACTTAGGCTATTTTGCACCTGTCACATTATACGGTTTCGAGTCCCTTACCAGAACTAAAATTTAACTAAGTCAAATAACTGTTTTCACTGTTGTACAACTTACATACAGTATGTGTAACTCTTAAAAGTGGCCGAGAGATGGCATGGAGTGTCTTCATTGGTAGTTTGGTTTGGTGCACAGCCAGTTGCACCAGCGCAGTCAAGTATGTCGCCTGATGCTAACAGGTCCACCAATCTATCTTCACTCTTCCACATACGCAAACTGCAGGAATCCAGGGAATCCAGAAGCGAACAGTAATAAAGTGTAAGTATAATAGTACTCACAGGCGATAGATAATATGTATGACCAATGTACCAATTTCCATTTACCATTACCATTGGTCTTTCTCCGCACTTCCCCAAGATATCATTTTTCTGCTCTCTGAGAAAAAGACAGCCATCTCAAACGAAACAGCATTCTTTCCCATGAAGCCCTGCATATATATTAGAACACTGCACCTACTTCGAGAGAAAGAAGCCAGTGTGTTCCCGCAATAAACTCTGATATCCATCCAGTCCACATTCGGCTCATGTCACCATGAATTCACGTTCGGCTTGATGGTTGAAATTTAGAGAAGCAGGGCTCGATGGTGACAAGCAGCTAATCACGGAACTTCAGGCATTTTAATATTTAAAACCCCCAACGAGACTCTCACCCTCGTCTTGAACAACGATCCTCTGTTCTCGAGGGAGTAAGAAGCTGCCCAGGCTCAGATTCAAAACAACAGTTCTGCACATAACGTACTGGAGCAGACGACATAACTTCGCCAGCCAGTCTACAGTTTGGACATTTCCTTGTCAATGGAATCGAAAATATCTCTTTGCCTTACAGTGAAGTTTAGACAGCCACAGAACGCATAACTTTAACGAACAGTTCGAGATGTGAGCAGTTAAAATTAATTAGAGCGAGATACTTTTCGTCCTCCAAATCAACCCGCAAACAAGGTGTTATTGTGTTTCCATGATACGCGAATATCACACTTCAGTGCAAACTTTAAGTCACGTGGGGGTGGAGCTATGGTAGACTGACCAATAACGAAGAAGGAATCCTACCCCGGTGGCAGCGTAGCCGGAGAATCAAGGGTGAAACCAGGATACATCGACATCAGTTCCGATACATCGCTCCAACTCCTTGGGAGGGAAAAACTTTGCTCGAACAGTTTTTGGTACATCTCTTGAACCCGTAAGAAGCCTCAACACAAGACTCCCAAAAAGACTTTCTTCTTCACTCCAGTGCAAACAGTCATGTGCTCTCTGATCTAAAGTCAAACTTTATTATTTATTAAGAAGTGCTTCAGTATTAGTGTTTGTTTAAGTGTACGGAACGCCACAAGTGCGGCTCGAGACTGTCTCGTCTTCACCCAGTGCATGATGGGACTGTCGACTCACTGCAACAGTCAGCTATTATGGTAACGTATGTAGTGTGATGAGACGATGTAAGTATTTGGGCAGTCCATTAAATAATTTATTTTCATATGACTCAGTGTCCTAATTTCTTGCAATTACAATAATTGTGATTTCTGAACTTGGCTCATGAATAAAGACCAGCGAATAAGGATTTGAATGGCCTTCTCCGCTGGCCAAATTACTGGCCGTTAAAGAAAGAAAACACTCCTATTTGATATTGTACACATGTCAGGTGTTGTGTTTATTTTTCAGGTTCTACTTTTAATCAAAGCAAACGTCCATGCCAAACTAAGATTCAAACCTATATGCCCATTTATCTATTATAAATGGCTTTCCCGAACCGGAACTTGTTGACGAGCCAGGTTGTCATTTGTAATGTACCGTTTCTAACATTCTAAAATATTCTAAATTTGAAGAAATCAGGACACTACAATAGTTTCTTTTTGCATGCCACACGAGTGCACTAACCTCCGCTAAAACTAACAACAAACACTAGATTTATTATTTTTCTCTCTTGTAAATTTTTGAATGCTTGTAACTCGAAACATGGCAATATCATTAGAAGAACTCAGGGACTCCATGACTGAAATGGTAAGGGACTCCATGAATGAAATGGTAAAGGCGATAGGGTTATTAAGAACAGACTTAAATGAAAAAATAGACGCAAGTAATTCAAGTTTGAGCCAAAGAATACTCATTAAAAAGGGGAAATGAGGAATTGGGAAACAGGATAGAGAAATACAGGGAGGACACTAATGCTCGGATAGAGGCACAGATAAGGAAATGTGAAGTAACGAGAGAGGGAAAGTTGACCAGTTGATTATTATGCGGGTCAGATGGGATAAATAGGGTCTGGAGAAAATCAAATAAAGACAATGATCACATTAACACAGTTCCAACAGTTAAACACGGTGGTGGGTCATTAATGATTTGGGGGAGTGTGTCTTCCAAAGGTGTTGGTACCATCCAGTTTATTGATTGTAACATGGATGCATATGTCTATTTGGACAAAAATGGACATGCCGCCTATCTATGGATTCCAACAAGACAATGACAGCAAGCATAAGGTGCGAGTTAACATAATTTGGCTAATATGGAATGTGCCCAAACTACTACAAAACACCAGCTCAAAGTCCAGACTTAAATCCCATTGAGCATTTATGGGCAATTTTGAAGAGGCGAGTCCATAAAGCAGGCGTCAAGTCCAAACAAGAATTGAAAACTGTTGTGCAAGCCGAGTGGAATAAAATAAGCTCTGAAACATGTTGGAAACTGGTTAATTCTATGAAGAACAGGTGTCAAGCAGTAATTAAAGCCAAAGGATATGCCTCACAGTATTAGAACTATCAGTCAATTTCCTACGAATATACTTTTTTCTTTCATATTATTAAGTGTACGAATAGAAAAGTTGTAAAAAAAATTGCATGTTTCTCATTCAGTTTCATTTATTATTGTCATTGGTTATACAGAATTTGGGTAAGATTTTATGTTCGTAATGATATTAGTTATTGAATTGTAAAGAATCAATTTCAAAAGAGTGTATTTCCTTTCAGATATTAAAGCATTTTTTTTGAAAATCCGTATGTACGAATAAGAATGTTACAAACTGTATGTACCTACACAGTGCTGTAACCCCTTTGATATTGAAGGACATACCAGTAGCAGAAGACAGTTAATAAATTTTCTCCTATGGATGGTAGAAAAGCTGCCACACCTGCAGATTGGATACAAGATATGTGATGCTTGTAGAAAACAAATTCCAATCAGAACCAGCAACAGAGTGAGTGGTGAAGAACAAAGAGAAAGTGATAATGGTATTGATGAGGAAGTGGAGAAGTTCCACAGGGATGTCTCTATTCAGGCATTACATGAAAGCTTACAAAGTGTTGGAGAATCACCCATCAAACAGAAAAAAATGAAATCAACAGGTTATAGCAAAAGCAAAATAAAGAAGATTACTGAAGCAGTACAAAACAAAATATTCCAAATACCAGCAGCAGAAGAACAGGTTGCAGAAAACAAAAGTATTGATGGAAAAATATTGGAGCAGTTGAAAGAAGTTTAAAAAATGTACAGACAGAAGTGCTAAAGTGCAAATCTTTACTACCTAAATATTGGAGCATTGGAAGAATTAACAATGAATTCCCAAGTGCAACAAATCACATGATACGAACTTCAAAA
This sequence comes from Lepisma saccharinum, assembly GCF_977018435.1. Taxonomy (NCBI): domain Eukaryota; kingdom Metazoa; phylum Arthropoda; class Insecta; order Zygentoma; family Lepismatidae; genus Lepisma; species Lepisma saccharinum. The sequence continues at coordinate 12,820,087 of NC_139240.1, forward strand.
AAGCTAATGAAGGAATGTGGAGTAATGTCATCACTAGAGCTCGGATTTTTATGCAAAATGCATGTTTCATGTAGCATGCAAAAACTTATGATTTTTTTTTTCGACAAACTTGTAAAGAGTCTTTTTAGACACATATGATAGGGCATTAAGTGCATATTTTGAGTGAATTATGTTCTGCATGCATATTTCTTAAACTTTGCAGGATAAGGCATATTTTATTGCTACATACTAGCATATTTCATAGTCTATGAAGAGAAAATAGTGTTGAGTTTGTTGCCCACAATTGTTGGTAAATTCACTTTCGACTGCACGGCGATAACCAAATGACAAACATACCAATTTAATATACCCTATAATTTTTAAAGTTTTTTTTTCAGCATTTCATGTAGCGCTTTTTAAACAACAGCGATCTAGCGCCTTTTGATGCTTATACAACTGTCAACTAGCACGAAGCCTTTCTTGCGACTTGGCAACTATTTGGAAAGGGTTTCTGCTGTCAGTATCAAAGGAGTTCAAGTGTTACTTTGTGTTCTGTTAAACATGCCACCTGAAAAATCAAGTAAGATGGTATTGTTGCGTAAATACGTACAAGAATTTGGAAGTAGTGTATTTACAGAAGATGGGTCAGTTTTGTTGTGTGGTGTGCGAAAAAAAGAGTTTCAGCAGAGAAAAAATTTCAAGTTACTCAACATGTCAATACAACAAGACACATGGAAGCCCTTCAGAAAAGATCACGCACTAAACAACAACTGCTTACTACCGCGTCCACTAATTCAACATCTGAATGCACAGTAAGTGATACATTCTATGTAGATCTGTGTCCTGCGTTTGTGAGTGCTAATATTCATTCCTTTGTGGAAACTGAGCAATGCCCATCTACGAGGTTTCCTTGAAAAGTACACGAGAAAGAAGGTGCCACATGAATCAACGGTACGTAAAAACTATGTGCCTGTTTGTTTTAATGAGGTCATGGGAGAAATTCGGGAAGCGTTGAAGCACGAGAGAATATGGGTGTCTATCGATGAGACTATTGACACGGCAGGACGTTGTGTTTGCAATGCTGTTGTTGGTGCATTGAAGGCGAGTGGCAAACCCTACTTACTGAATATCAAGGTGTTTGAGAAAGTGAATCATTCCACAATTGTCCAACTCTTTAACAAATTCATTAACTTCGTTGTGACCAGATCACATCCAGTATAACAATGTGTTACTGTTTGTTGGATGCGGCCCCACACATTGTCAAAGCAGCATCTTCGTACCACCAATATCACATGACAATAGTAGTAATCTGCCTAGCATCAAATTGTATAAAGTTAAGCCAATGGATATTATTAAAGCAACACAAAAATTAAACAATTCAAAATCTGAGGATTTCTATGGTTTATCAAACTTTGTTATAAAAAGAAATATTGATGTTATGCAGTACCCAATTACTACTCTTATTAATTGGATGTTTGACAGTGGGTGTTTTCCCACATGTCTCAAAGTCTCAGTTGTTGTTCCAATACATAAAAAGGGAGACAAGTCCAATCCAAGTAATTACCGTCCAATATCACTTGTGTCTATTCTATCAAAAATTATAGAACACTGCATACAAATTCAGCTAGATAAGTATTTTTCAAATAATAATTTACTCACAAATGCTCACTATGGTTTTAGAGCTCATTCATCTACCACAAAAGCAAATGAAAGCATTGTTGCAGCAGTACTGGATGCTTTTGAATCTAAACTTTCCGTGAGTGCAATGCTTATTGATTTGAGTACAGCTTTTGATTCAGTTTCACACCAAATGCTGATAAAAAAGGTACGCTCTTATGGTATCCTAGAAGCTGAACTCTCTCTCTCATAAAATCGTATCTATCAAATAGACAGCAGAGGGTCAGTATAAACAGTAAACAATCAGATCTCCTAAATATTGAAACCGGAGTTCCCCAAGGTTCTGTTCTTGGTCCTTTCCTTTTTAACATTTATGTAAATGATCTACCCAGCTTCATACCCCATAAAACAGTTTTGTATGCAGATGATACTACTTTCCTCACAATTGGCAATAATAAATGCATACTTGAAGAACTGGACGAGGAAGTAGAAGAGAAGTCCACTCTCTGGTTTGAAACTAATCAATTGACTATTAATCAAAACAAAACAGAGGAAATAATCTTCACCCTAAATAAGGACATTGAATATACCTCAGTAAAGTTTCTTGGTCTACATCTAGATTCAAAATTATTCTGGGATGTGCAAACAAACAAATTATGCTGCAAACTGGCCAGAGTCGTCATCTTATTAAATAAACTTAGATCCTGTGTAAGTGAAAATTTATTGGTACAATCTTATTATGCCTTTTTTCATAGCCATTTAACATACAGGGTTTTATTATGGGGTAGCTCATCAAATGCTGGCAATGTATTCATTTGGCAGAAAAAAGCAGTAAGAATAAATATGGCTGGAATATTCAACCAATCTGTTTCATGCAAACCTCTTTTCAAGCAATATAAAATAATGACTGTTCCATGCCTATACATATTTAGCTGCCTAATGTTTATCAAAGAAAATATTCATAAATTCAACATAACACACTCTATACACAGACACAACACAAGATTAAGTTGGACACACTACCAACCAGGCTAAGCAAAGTACAAAATAATTACAAACACATGGGAATAAAACTCTTCAACCAGCTGCCAGGGGCAGCTCACTGTGCACCTCTTGAAAATTTTAGAAGGGTGCTACAATACTGACTAAGAGAAAAGGTTTTCTACTCAATAGAAGAATTTATTCTGCACTCAAAAGATGATTTAAATTTCTAGAACTCGTAATACATGTAATACTGTCCTCTTCATACTCACCCTATATATTTATTATTTATGTGGGCTTGTTTAAGCTATTCTGGTAGAGAGTTTTATAGTTATATATATGCAATTCTTGTATCATGACTTATATTTCTATGTTTATACTATTCTTGTTTTATGTCTTATATTTGTAGGTTTATACTATTCTTGTATTATGTTTTATATTTGTACCAATGACTGCAACTGATAACAATTATGATGTGTTGCGTTTGAGTGAACACTGGTTTAATGAGCTTGAAATACCATTTGGCAGTCTTGATGAATTCATCTTGGCTAATAATTATTGCAGAATATTACACATAAGAGGGGGAGTGTCAATTTTTGTAAGTAAATCACTGAAATATTCTGTAAACAACTAGACTTAAGTTTTCTTTGCAATGAACTACATTTTGAAGCTACAGCTATAAATATTATTAGTCTTAAGTTAATAATAGTTTCATTGTACAGATCACCAGATGGTAGTTATACAGTGTTTCTTGAACACTTTGAAAGACTTTTACTATTTTTGAATAAACCCTGTTGGAAAGATTATGATTAGCCTTAGATGGTGATGTCAATTTCGATTTTGATATAACAAGAGAGAAGCGCAGTGTGTATGAATTGAGGATTTTACTTAAGCAGTTCAATCTTGTTAATAGAAAACCCACCAGAGACCTATCCTGTTTGGACAATGTTTTTACTAATGCTGCTATTACACAAAACTCAAGTCAAATAGTAATGTTTCCATTTTCAGATCACAAGGCCTTATTATTTAACTATATTATTAGGTTAGATTTATTGAGCAATTTATCTAATTCCCCAAAAATAGTCGTAACAAGACCCATAAGTTGTGAAAAAATTGAGAACTTTAGGAACTCTCTTCTCTATGTTGATTGGTGTAATATTATGGGTCTGCTTAATATTTATGATTAAGAAAATACCAGCTAAGCTAGTTTTGAAAAGATTTTTTTACAGTATTTTTAAATAATTTTGAAAATTGTATTTCAGTAAGAAAATGTAAAGTAACTAATAAGAGTAGCAAATGCAAAACCACAAGAAAAAACAATTCTTGGTATACTCCTCAACTTGTAAAAATGAAAAATCATGTAATATTATTACTAGTAATAAAAATATATTAAAAACTTACGTTTTGTGAGTATCTATGTTACTTCTGCTATGTTTCAGGACACAACTGCTCCCTTCTTCAGGCTGTTCACTTTTAGGTTATACTCAATTCATAACCACGTCAACCTTTTATTAGGTATAGGAAATGGGATTGGTTAAGTGTGTGTGGTTAAAAACTGTAAAAACCTAACACCCATAACAGGTGCATGTCATATTACCACGCTGTTTTCCTGATTAAAAACGGCTCCTTGAAACGTTAAAACCAAATAGCCACGGCTCGCGTGTGCTGCAATTGCAATACTCCAAGGTTTCCTCGTAGAGTGTGAGGTCGGGCACCCCCCCCTCCTTCCCCTCTAGTCTTTCTCCCTCACCTCCTCCTTTCCAGTTCACGTAAAGTCAAGTGAGAATTCCTCTTCCATTTGAGCTTGGCGTGCTACTTCCGGGGTTACGATAAAGCCTATTTTGCGTATTCCTTCCCATCCCACTTCTTGAACATCTTCCCACATTTCGTCGATATTCCCATAGTCTCTGATTAATTTATTCCCTCTTCTCTTACAAATATACGACCCTTCATATACATTCCATCTTATAGGTTTTTTCTCTTCCCTAAGCACTTTCCATTTGGCGATAACGTGGCCTTCGTCAAGGATATGTTCGGAGAGCCCCGTCTTGGGAATCCCTCCCTTATATCTTTGTCATGCTCTCCTCACCGAACATTCATGCTTCTTCCTGTTTGACCCACATATTCCTTCCTACATTGGCAAACTATTCCATACACCCCCTTCATCCCTCCATTATTTATTTCTTCCTCCTTTCCATCTTTCTTATACCCAGTGAAATGCTTTTCCAAAGTTTTTGGAGCTCGCATTCCACACCTTATACCATACCCTCTTACAAGTCTTTCAATTTTCTCTGATATTCCGGGAAAGCATGGAATGCCTATATATTTATATTCCCCCTCCTCGTCTCTAACTTCTTCTTCTTTTCCTTTTCTGTCTTTCTTCCTTTTATTCCTTTCTAATTCTTTCCCGTATGTGACCTTAGCTTTACCTAAATTCCCTTTAAACTCCTCTTCTCTGTATCCGTTCCTCTTTCCTATTTTTGTTACCCATTCTATCTCTTTACGCAAATCTGCTTGGTTGTTACATAATCTGTGAGCTCGCAAAAAAAAAGTTTTGAAATACATTATTCTTTGTTCTGTTGGCATGGGCCGATTCTTTGTTGATGTATAGATCTCCCGATAATGCCTTATGATGTATTCCTGTATGAATTTTCTTTCCTTCTAAACGAATTGGCAGGTCTAAGAAACTAATCTTACGGTCTTCTATCTCCTCTTTAGTAAATTTTATTCTTTCTTCTTGCTCCATTAAGTTTACGAATAGTTTCTCTACTTCCTCCTCCTCACCAATAACAAGGATATTGTCTACGTATCTGCCGTAAAACTTAATTTCCCTGTTTATGAGGCTAAGTGCTGTCTTTTCGATAAAATGCATAAATATACTGGAGACGATTCCTGAGACTGGGTTCCCCATTGCTAGCCCTTCTTTTTGAATGTACACTTAACCAATCCCATATCCTATACCTAATGAAAGGTCGACGTGGTTATGAATTGAGTATAACCTAAAAGTGAACAGCCTGAAGAAGGGAGCAGTTGCATCCCGAAACGGAGCAGAAGTAACATAGATACTCGCAAAACGTAAGTGTTTAATATATTTTTATTATCATTGTGAGTAATTCACACAACTCTCATCATGAAGTTATTACTAGATGTATATGACAGGCTTAAAACTAATGGGGCAAGGTTAGCTTATGTTAGACAAAGAAATGAATATAAAAATGCAATTTCAGAAGCAAAGAAATCTTACAACATACAGTCTATTGAGGGTTCCGATAACAAATGTAAATCAGCATGGAACATGATAAACTCAAAAACTAAAGTTTCAAAGAATAGACATCACAATTCTACTATTTTTCCAGAAGACTTTAATGATTATTTCATTGAATCTGTAAATGAAATAAGTTGTTCAATAGTTAGACCTAATACTGCTCCCGGCTAGACTCTACTTTACATCCTTATCTGCATGGTGATTGCTTCTTTGCGTTCGTGGTGCTGCAACCAGCATCTCCTTGGGTAAGTACCTTTTTCTTTTTACACTTTCTGTTCACGATAGCCCCACTAACCATTCACGGGGACGAGATATGCCTACGAGGTTAGGTTAGGTTCCATTAGCACTCATTTCACTCCTAAATATGTGCTTCATCAACGAAAAAAATCCTCAGTACGTTCAATTACGCATATTCGCACAACATCGGTTTTTCTCGATTTACTCTCCAGGAAATTTTTCCTCGCTTTGGGATTTATGTTGTTGAATTCCTTATAAAATAAGCTTTCCAACGATATATGACACGTATTCCTTAGGAAAAGGACGTAAACTAGACTCATACCCGGCTCCCTCAGACATGCTCGTACAAAATAGTATTACACCGCTACCATTGCCAGATATATTTACCTTCTCTGAAATTTCTCCCTTTGCAGTTATGGATGTAGTTAAGAATTTTAAATTGTATTTATGCTATTGGAACCCAACCTAACAGGCCTCACCTAACCTTGTAAGCATTCCTCGTCTGAAATAATGAAAGAAACGGTAAAAATTTACTATCCTTCGGACACCTCTAATTTTTTGGTTTCGTCAATTTTTGACATTCATACTTACGTATCTGCTTCGCGGAACATTCCTGAAGGTGTATTAACGTTGTTTTGATGAAAGTAAGAGCAATTTTTCACATTACCAGAACGTCTTTCTGGTGGGTGTTTTTCCTTGCCCGAGACAAAATATCGCGAGTGCACCTTCATACATAATTGCGCGTCCGGCTTCTCTTTTGCCAAATTCTTGACATTCGAACTTACGTATCTCCTTCGCGGAACATTCCTGAACGTGTATTGACGTTGTTTTGATGAAAGTAAGAGCAATTTTTCACATTACGACTACTTCTTCCTCCTACCTTTCCGTTTGCCTCACACACAACATGGCGCGCACACCTTCGTAAATAATAACGCGTAGGAATGACGCATCGGCCTACTTTTTTCTCGATTTTCAATTGTTATGCAGTGTTTCAACCTTCGGAACCCAAGAAATGCCCGTCGACAAACTTAATCAGATCTATTTACGAATATTTTTTTCGAAACCAATTTTTCACTATTGAAACCTTTGCGTGGCCCTACTAACCTATCCACGCGCCAATGGTTCGTGGGGCTAGCGCCAATGGTTCGTGGGGCTAGCGCCAATGGTTCGTGGGGCTAGCGCCAATGTTTCGTGGGGCTATATTTTTCACTATTGAAACCTTTGCGTGGCCCTACTAACCTATCCACGTGCCAATGGTTCGTGGGGCTAGCGCCAATGGTTCGTGGGGCTAGCGCCAATGGTTCGTGGGGCTAGCGCCAATGGTTCGTGGGGCTATATTTTTCACTATTGAAACCTTTGCGTGGCCCTACTAACCTATCCACGTGCCAATGGTTCGTGGGGCTAGCGCCAATGGTTCGTGGGGCTATATTTTTCACTATTGAAACCTTTGCGTGGCCCTACTAACCTATCCACGCGCCAATGGTTCGTGGGGCTAGCGCCAATGGTTCGTGGGGCTATATTTTTCACTATTGAAACCTTTGCGTGGCCCTACTAACCTATCCACGTGCCAATGGTTCGTGGGGCTAGCGCCAATGGTTCGTGGGGCTATATTTTTCACTATTGAAACCTTTGCGTGGCCCTACGGAGCGATTTTACAATACAGGGAATTTCTCCATTTTGTTTGAAATTCGACATACTCACTAATTTTGACCCCCTAATCACGAATCTGCAGTCAAAATTTGGCGCTCACACGTGGAAATAGCAAAATAATCGAAATTAAGTTCTTATTTCCACACCCTCGATTTCCGAATTTCCCGCCGGTTCCGGGCTCCGCCCCTGGGGTAATCGACCTACCGCCCCCAACCGCTATCGCGGCCCCGCCTATATCTATAGACTCCCTGTTAAGGGCATGTTAGAAAGTGGCCGGATTCACCTGCCCCGAAATAAGCGCCAAATTTATACGTGAGCGCCAAATTTTAAGTGCAGATTCGTGATTAGGAGACCCAAATTAGTAAGTAACCGAAAATTCAAACAAATTGGAGAAATTCCCTGTATTGTTAAATTATTCCTTTCCTCTCTTCACTACCCCGTGTTCAACCAAAAACTGCACATGGTTCTCCACGCCCGGAACAAATTTGACCACACACCCACCACACGCCATCCTCCTACCTCCCGTTCCACCGTTCTAACTCTCGTCGCAAACGCAGACAGTTCGAAACACTGGATACCAACAAAACACAATCACGACGCGTCACGATGGTGTACGAAGGTGATGGTGTACGAACGTGATGGTGTAGCAAGATGTACGCGCCAACCGCTATCTCCGTCGGAGAATTAATTTTCAACGAACAACATGAATTTCAGCTGTGAAACATTCCCAAATCACACAAAACACCTTCCTGATGTTCGACAATGCTACAGGAACTAATTACGGTAAGTAGTTTCTTCTGTAAAAATAAATAAATGTGTCCGAAGGATAGTAAATTAGTACCAATAGTAATCGTAAAAGGAACACCGGAAAATGGAAGTAGAAGGTATGTACTTGCAGGGGATATAAATTTTGTTCGTCTATTTAGAGGAAAAAAGCAGCCCATGTTCTGCAGTGAGACCAAAATGGGTTAGTATACTGAAAATTAACATTAACATTTCGGTAACCACCAAACGTCTCTAATTCCCTTATTTTCGTATTTTTCACATTGATACTTACATATTCTGCATTCGTAAGGATTCTTCTATTTCGCGTTTCGTTTTTTGCAGGCAAATAATCTCAATTTTCGAAATATGGAGTATTTTTATTTTCTTCGCTTTTGCTTGCGTTACACGCGATATGGCGGAGAAATCTTGACTAGCGTAGTCCATGATCAGTGGTTATGCAGTGTTGCGATCTTCTTCATAGCAAAATATCTAGGTACTAGTATGGAGAATACGTAAGTATGAATGTGGAAAATACGAAAATAAGGGAATTAGAGACGTTTGGTGGTTACTGAAATTTTAATGATATGGATAACAACATAGGCCTTTAGCCTAAAAATAAACTTCAGTCTGCTGACGTCAGAACGCAAGGTAGCAAGAGTGTTGTGCGATAAGTGATTGAAATAAAACAAAGCAATTGAAACCATTGGCGCGTGGATAGGTTAGTAGGGCCACGCAAAGGTTTCAATAGTGAAAAAGATAGCCCCACGAACCATTGGCGCGTGGATAGGTTAGTAGGGCCACGCAAAGGTTTCAATAGTGAAAAAGATAGCCCCACGAACCATTGGCGCTAGTCCCACGAACCATTGGCGCGTGGATAGGTTAGTAGGGCCACGCAAAGGTTTCAATAGTTAAAAATATAGCCCCACGAACCATTGGCGCGTGGATAGGTTAGTAGGGCCACGCAAAGGTTTCAATAGTGAAAAAGATAGCCCCACGAACCATTGGCGCGTGGATAGGTTAGTAGGGCCACGCAAAGGTTTCAATAGTTAAAAATATAGCCCCACGAACTATTGGCGCGTGGATAGGTTAGTAGGGCCACGCAAAGGTTTCAATAGTGAAAAAGATAGCCCCACGAACCATTGGCGCGTGGATAGGTTAGTAGGGCCACGCAAAGGTTTCAATAGTGAAAAAGATAGCCCCACGAACCATTGGCGCTAGTCCCACGAACCATTGGCGCGTGGATAGGTTAGTAGGGCCACGCAAAGGTTTCAATAGTTAAAAATATAGCCCCACGAACCATTACCGCGTGGATAGGTTAGTAGGGCCACGCAAAGGTTTCAATAGTGAAAAAGATAGCCCCACGAACCATTGGCGCGTGGATAGGTTAGTAGGGCCACGCAAAGGTTTCAATAGTTAAAAATATAGCCCCACGAACTATTGGCGCGTGGATAGGTTAGTAGGGCCATGCAAAGGTTTCAATAGTGAAAAAGATAGCCCCACGAACCATTGGCGCGTGGATAGGTTAGTAGGGCCACGCAAAGGTTTCAATAGTGAAAAAGATAGCCCCACGAACCATTGGCGCTAGTCCCACGAACCATTGGCGCGTGGATAGGTTAGTAGGGCCACGCAAAGGTTTCAATAGTTAAAAATATAGCCCCACGAACCATTACCGCGTGGATAGGTTAGTAGGGCCACGCAAAGGTTTCAATAGTGAAAAAGATAGCCCCACGAACCATTGGCGCGTCGATAGGTTAGTAGGGCCACGCAAAGGTTTCAATAGTTAAAAATATAGCCCCACGAACCATTGGCGCGTGGATAGGTTAGTAGGGCCACGCAAAGGTTTCAATAGTGAAAAAGATAGCCGCACGAACCATTCGCGCTAGCCCCACGAACTATTGGCGCTAGCCCCACGAACGATTGGCGCGTGGATAGGTTAGTAGGGCCACGCAAAGGTTTCAATAGTTAAAAATATAGCCCCACGAACAATTGGCGCTAGCCCCACGAACCATTGTCGCTAGCCCCACGAACCATTGGCGCGTGGATAGGTTAGTAGGGCCACGCAAAGGTTTCAATAGTTAAAAAATATAGCCCCACGAACCATTGGCGCTAGCCCCACAAACCACTGGCGCGTGGATAGGTTAGTAGGGCCACGCAAAGGTTTCAATAGTGAAAAAGATAGCCCCACGAACCATTGGCGCTAGTCCCATGAACCATTGGCACGTGGATAGGTTAGTAGGGCCACGTAAAGATTTCAATAGTTAAAAATATAGCCCTACGAACCATTGGCGCGTGGATAGGTTAGTAGGGCCACGCAAAGGTTTCAATAGTGAAAAAGATAGCCCCACGAACCATTGGCGCTAGTCCCACGAACCATTGGCGCTAGTCCCACGAACCATTGGCGCGTGGATAGGTTAGTAGGGCCACGCAAAGGTTTCAATAGTTATAAATATAGCCCCACGAACCATTACCGCGTGGATAGGTTAGTAGGGCCACGCAAAGGTTTCAATAGTTAAAAATATAGCCCCACGAACGATTGGCGCGTGGATAGGTTAGTAGGGCCACGCAAAGGTTTCAATAGTGAAAAAGATAGCCCCATGAACCATTCACAGATAGCCCCACGAACCATTCACGGATAGCCCCACGAACCATACATAAATAGCCCACGAACCATTCATAAATAGCCTTAGAGATACTGGGCGAAAGGGGGGGGTTATCTCTCCCTTCAACCTCACATTGAGCACGCCACTGATCCTGTGCACGTTATGTTGTCGCAAGTTCGTAATCACAAATGATGAACAGTAACTCGCGTTTATTTACGTTCTAGAACTGTTACACAGTTACAAAACCGCGCGTTTGGAAACACTGACCGGTTGTTACGTCATGAGACGCTCGCAAATATTTGGTTCACGTAGTAGACATTCATCAAGGGAACAGCTTTCATGCATCGGAGCGACATTAATGTCGAAAATTACATGATTTATCGGCAAAAAAAATTCAACGAGTTGAAAGCAAACTTCCAAGACCTTCCTAAAGTATAAATAAACGCATTTCGGTAAGTAATTTCTCCTGTAAAATTGAAAAAAGACGTTTTGGGGAAACGTAAATTTTACCAAATTAACAAAATTGGAGACTTTCTCTATATTGTCAATTCTCACCCCGAATACACTTCCGACTACAAACACTCATACTTTTGGTATTCGGTTACAGTAACAATTATTCATCGTTTACCTGAATTCCTATTATTTCGTTTCTAACACATTCCAACATGGGCGAAGACGAAGCACTAACACAGATTAGAATTAAGCACTAAGGAATCGACCAGAGGACTGGTTCTTCTTCTTGTATTCGATTCACTCTGTCTAGCCCTGAACTAGATAACGTCAATGCGCAATTATACATCCTATCTGCTACCTTCTGCGCGTACTTGTTTGTGCAGATTTCGAGTTTGTATGTGATGGACATAATCGAAGTATTATAATAATCGAGATACGAACGATTGTTAGAGAAAATAATATATATGAATAATCTAAAGATCTTGTGGAAATGAGTGATTTTGAAGCGATTTATGGAATATGAATGATTTAAACGCGATTATCGATGAAAATTATTTCAAGGCCGAGTCTGCTGCCATGCGCGTGTTAGCAGTAAGAATAAGCTTCCAATTTGCTCCTGCCACGTAATTCGTCCGCTAAGAAGATGTTACAAATCTTAAGAACAGATAAAGAGGAGAAAAAATGTAAGTTTATGACTCGTGGGAATGAATGTACAGGTAATTTAGAACATTTTTTTAGAATGCATTTAGCGATATTATTTTATTCTAACACAACCTAACCTAACTATGAGAACATTTAGGTATATTATTAGAAGAATGCTAAGGGACCTAATATTAAAACATTTTTGTGTAAGTAATCGCTAAAACTTGGCAGTATGTGTTACAGACGTAATTGCATACATGGCATGATGAAATCACGATAAAACAAAGACTTAGTCTGCTGCCACACGTATGTCTCTTTTTAGGTTACAGCAGGAAAAGAACGTGGCAGCAGACACTACCTTATTTCAAAGCGATTATGGAATAGAATTATTGTCGGAGATGAATACGACTTTAACACAAGAGAGCATGGTCCTTTGGCATGGTTTTGCGGTTGAAAGAAATACACCACGTACCTGAAGAAACGCAGGAGGGAGAAAAAATTAACAAAAGCATATTTTTGCTCCAAAACTTCTCTCAATTCCTGGTTTACGACCACTTTCTCTGAACTTTTAGTCTCTACGTACACAGAAATGTCGAAGGAGGCTATTTTTTTTTGGGTTGCAATGTATAGGGTGACAGAAAAATGAAATTTTATGACGTCAGCAGGAAATCCTACTTTTTGCACATTTTCACGGGAGTTTGCAACGCTGCGAGCATCAAATTGCACGCACGATGCATACCGTGTATCTACACAACATGGGTAGAAAAAAGTACTGATATCGAGTGATCGTAAATTGTAACATCTGGTATGGACGACTACTTTTACTGTTTGTTGGTTAGCAACACTGGTTTCTCTGGTGAGCAATCCACCAGACGGCGCTGCCGTGCTGTGTAACTGGATCGAACCGGTCTGTAGTGATGAGAAAAGTCGTTCCTTTTGCGGATTCGATTCCTTTCGTTCCGCTCACCTAAAGGAATCGATTCCTCCAACTCGTTCCTTCGTTCCTTTCGTTCCACTGCAAGTCGGTCCGACTCACTCGTTCCTTTTCGGAATCATGATTCCTGGAATCATTTCCTCTCGTTCCGAGGAACGAGGCTCATGTTTCGTTCCTCCTTGCCAGGAGAGGAGGTGGGGGAAATTGAAAATAATGTAGGATGGAGTTTTGTGGACCTGGTAATATGTGTGTGTGTGTTAATTACACGCGGACAAAGGGTGGGCCCATTCAATGTTATTTTGCAGCGTTTTACACTTCGCGGGTGCACTGCTAAACAATGTGAAATTACAAGTACTTTACTTTGAAAGGAGAAAATTATCATCATGCATTTTTTCCCCATTTATTACTGATATTAGCTATAACAAATTGTAATCACACTAAAAGCGATGGAAATAAAGCTAAGAAAAATATGCCATGTGGTAAAACAAAATCTCTCAAAAAGGCCGATTGCGCGTAATTGATTCGACGTAAATATATCAATACCGGGTTTTTAGAAATATAAATTTCTTTTATGTCGACAACAGGAATGGTTCATAACTGATATTTTCTTTTTACCTTATATATATTCTTAATAAAGGTTGTGTAATGGGAGGGAAAGGGGGAGAAAAATGAACCGTCGAATGTAATTAATAAATTAAATTGTCATGGATGCCAAATGATTACTGCCCTCTTCTCTCAATGTAAATGTATTTTTATTAACTTCAAATACATAGTTACGTCCCTTTCTTTTTAGAATTCGATGTTCTTATGATTCAGATTTCAGCGAACATTTGATTTTACGAAGTGCAGGTGTATCTCAAACACACCCGCACCCTTGCCTCTCTCCAGGCTGTTTGGTCTAGTGATGGGTCGTTCGTGAACGAGTCGTTCAAAAGTAACGACTCTCTCTTGTGAGCGGTGAACGACTCGTTCACCAGAATTGAACGACACGTTCAAAGAGTCGTATGTGTGCCACGACTCCTCCGCCCGCCAAGCAACTATTATTCCATTATTCCCTCTCCTTTCCACGAATTTTGCGAGGAAGGCGCATGCGCAAGTGTATACTCGCCTGGCGGCCGGAATTTTTGAAAGAAAGCAAGTCGATTCTGCGGGCAGAAAATGGGGACTGGAGAGGAGAGGGAGGGGGGGTCCTCTCTGTTCCTTTTCCCTACCCCTAGTTGAGTGAAGCGGGCAGAAACGTGCCGTGTACGATGAGAGGGGAAGGAGCATGCTCGCGAGTCGACTCTTTCCTTCGTTCAAAGAGTCGCTAAAGTGTGCCACGACTCTTTGAACGAAGGAAAGAGTCGACTCGCGAGCTCGCGACTGTTGTTTGCAGAGAGAGAGCGCGCAACCCCAGCCCATGACGGGCAGCGAAGAACAGCCAACAAATTTGTCCTGTAATTTCAAGTTCGGCCAAACCATTAGCGCTAAAATTACAAGAAATTAAATGTTAGTAAAAAATATTAGGGGAGTCTTGTAAAAATTTTGGGAAGGTGTTAGGCACAGACCTCTTGATTACAATATTCCGATTAGCCTATTTTGAGTTGTTATTGTTCAAGTCCACTTTATGTGCAGATAGGATAGTCGGGACTGGACCTACAGTTTAAAGTGGGATCCGAACCTCCACTTTGTATTGAACACGGTACCCCTTGATTACCGGCGACGTTATCACTACGCCATCGGGGAGACCCGATTAGCCTATTGGAGCATAAAAGTGGACTTATAACAATTTTTGCCAAGCAAAGCATTTTAATACATGACAGCGTTAACCACTATGCTATTAGGGTGAATCAGAAAAGGGGGGGAGTAATTTATAATTTGCAACACAAAATACTTAGTGTGGAAAGCCATTGTTACTTTTAATTATTTTCTAAAGCGCCGGCCTCCATGGTGGAGTGGTTAGTACACCTCATTACTCATCCTGATCTTCGCGATTACCCAAAAAAAGTGACAGAAAAGCGAAGTAAAAAAAAAAGCTGTTGGCCATCTGCGGTGAGCCTACGTGTTAAGGTGTTTTACTAGTAGAAAGCAACATTAAAAAAAAATACATACGTATAATTTGGCCCGCTTTATAGAAATTCGATCATACATTATGATATTGGCAGAAACTTATATTGAATGACTGTAGAACAACAAAAAGCTATGGACATGGATATGGGATGGACATGGATAATGTTCAAGAGCGATATATATTTCTTAAACACAGCTGTTAGCCATCCGCGGAGAGCGAGCGGGTGGATCCTACTCTAAACTGTAGATCCAGTCTGCTGGCGAGACTGCCGCCGCCGCGCCTTGTGTAAGAGAGCTCGCGACTCGCGAGCGAACGACGAGTGAGCAGAAGAGTCGCTAAGGCGAGCGAGTCGTTAAGGTGCTTAATGACTCTTCGTGCCGTCTCGAGAGTCGTGAACGATGAGGGAGGAGAAGAGTCGCTAAGGCGAGCGAGTCGTTAAGGTGCTTAATGACTCTTCGTGCCGTCTCGAGAGTCGTGAACGAATGATGGGGAAAGAGTCGTGGGACTGTGCTGTGACTCTTCGTGCTGTTTCAAGAGTCGTGAACGAGCGATGCTCGTGGAAATGCAAGCATGTGTCGCAGCGCAGATCTGGAGTGCATTTTGTTGACTCGCTTTCTCACATTTGTTGCGATATTAAAACCAGTGATCGAATGCAAAAAAAGGAAGAATATGTAAATGCACGTTATTACTAATAAAAGGTTGATATAATTATATAGCATTTCTGTGTATGCTATCGTACTGCATAATTTGCATTATCCGCAGCATGAAATGTAAACTGAAACAAGATACAAATATAGAAAATCTCACTCATGAGGCAGAGTAATGAAAACAAGTATGTGCAATAAATTTTGTTTGTGCGTGTGTGTTTACTGTTTACACATATGTATATCCACACACACAGACTCGTATTTGTATTTTTCTTATTTTATGCCGCTTTTCTTCAAATTTTAAGTAATCGCGACGATGAGGATGATGCGTGATGATATAGATGAAGGGACACTCATAAAGAATATCCTTGCCCAGACCGGGACTAGAACCCAGGAACTTCTGTGACAAGATCAAATGTCGATTACTTCAAAATCTTGGCCATCTAGTCGGCTACACGCACACACACATACACAAAAATGCAATACAATTTATTAATCTTGAAGGACAGAGGCTGATATATTCCGTTGTGTTCGTTTATTTAAATACAATCATGTGCTTCAACACCTCCTACCCCCCTTCCTCCTCTTCAGGCATGTGTTTCGAGAAAAAGAAGCTTGACGACTCTTTTGAACGACTCATTTGAACGACTCTTCTCAGTGAGCGAGCGCTCATGAGTCGACTCGCACAAATGAACGGCTTGAACCCATCACTAGTTTGGTCGGAACGAAACCTCGGAACGATTCGTTCCGACTCCAAATTCTCGTTCCGATTCCAAAAACTCGTACCAAGGCTCACTGACTAGTCCTTCAAACGTACAGTCCGCCTATTGGGGAGCTTGGAGCGAGTTAAAAACTGTAGTAACGCCCTCCATTATATTTGGCTTCTTGGTTGGTTCCTTCTGACCTCAATAGCGGGTGAAGGAGGGAGAGGAGTTTAACCGCGATGAACCCAGCAGGAAACTTTCCTAAAAACGGGAAATTTTGGAGCCAAGGAAGGGAAAAGGGTGAAACGTCTAAAATGTGCAAGAAACGGTGGACTTAGATGTCTTGCATTAAATAATACTTATCTTTTATAAACACCTGAAATGTATTTTATTTCAGTTCGAACTCAGTTGATCGCAGTTAATCGTGATTGAGTTAAAAAGTGTAACAACATTCAAGTAAAGCCGGAGCCTGTGGCTGAGTAGTTAGCACATCGCGCTGCGACGCCAAGGGTCCCGGGTTCGAATCCCGCTCGGACTTGGTTGTTTGTGAATGTCCATTCATCGATTTCATCACTCATCCCCATCTTCGCAAATAAGCCAGGAGGCACAAAACGCAAAGTAAAATAAACTAAATCAATCAATCAACAATCAACATTCAAGTAAAAATATTAATTAACAATAACGACTCAAATAAAACAGATTTTGTCCAACATGAAGAAAATAAATTAAGTACATACTCAATGATTTATCCACCTCTACATATCACGGCTATATTTTTTTCGCAACAGACCCCTTTAAATTTATTCACAATCATCTAATTTGGTAGCCGACTCCCGTGGCGGAGGGGTTAGGACTTCGCGCTAACACTAGGGGGTCCCGGGTTCGAATCCATGGATGTTTGTGAGTGTCCATTCATCACTCATCTCCATCTTCGCAAATTAGCCAAAAGTGACACAAAAAGCGAAGTAAAATAAAGCAAATCAATCAATCAGTCTGATTTGGTGTTAAATTTGCCTTTACATCATTTACACCCTCCTAGATTAGAAGTTCTGGATAAATCGTAAAAGTATGGATAATTTATTTTCTATTTTATTGTTGTATTTCTTGGTTGTGGAAGACCAGGAATTTTCAAGTCGAAAGGGAAATTTTTTGCTACACGGGAGGGAAATTTTTCTCCGACCCAGGGAAGAATTTTGCAGAATTCACAATGTCCCTGCTGTTTAGCCCAGACCACTCGGAATGGGCAAAATACAACTTTCCTCCTACCCCCCCCCCCCTCTTCCCTCTCCTCGGAGTGCCTTTTCAATGCTGAGGCAGATGGCGGGAAAGTAAGGGAACAAAAGGACAAGAGAAGCCGCTTGTAGAAGTTTCTCGCATGTGTTGACAACGACGCAGGCGCAGTAGCTAAAAACAAAAACGGATTCGATTCCAGCTGACTTCCGGAATCGGAACGATTCGTTCACTTGCTGGTTTCGTTCCTTTGGAACGATTCGTTCCGGAACGACCCATCACTACCGGTCTGTTTGTTGCATTGTTTGCTCGTTGGTTGTGTCATATGTGAGGGACGTTGTTTTAGCTGCTGTGAGTGCTATTATTAATTTGATTAAAAAGTTATTATTCCTTTATCTTTTGAAATGAGTTACACCTACACCTTGCAAGAACGTGTTTTTATCCTCAAAGGCTTCTTGAGAACAAACAGTCATGAACAGGTGCAGGAACAGTTTTCATTGAGGTATCCTGGCAAGAATGAACCTGTACCACATAGGAAATCAATTTTGCGGCTCAAGGCCCGTATTCATAGTCGTTTCTCAAGAAAGGAAAGCGTCTTGAGACCTCTCTTAAGACGCCATGCTGTTTCATAAATGTATCTCAAGATACTAGCCAAGAGACTGTTTACTTCACCATCTTGGATAAGAACAGTCTGTGCCAAGAGACTTTTGGCGTTTCATAGTTCTCTCTCAAGATCCATCTTAAGATTCGCTGTTTCATAGACACTTCTTGGCAGCGTAAGAGCGATATTCGGTCTCTTAAGATCCTGTATTCGCCAAGAGAACGAAACAGGTCTCTTGAGATACCGAATGTTCTCTTGAGAAAATAAAAATGGACGTTGCAGTTAGAAACTATGATGAAGAGGATGGATATTTTGAAGATTTTCTCATTGCAACGTTGTTTTGTCCAGTTTTTATGCCTCAGTTTTGCATCAGGTATGTAAATTGAACTACTCTCTACGTAATTATCTTAGTTTGAGGAAACATAAACCTTGTTAATTGGTTGTACTGCCTCTCTTTCTTCGGTTTATTGATTCATAAAGAAAAGTGTAATCCTGTATTATAATAATATTGCTTCTGCATGAACATTACTTGATTCTGAAGTAGTGCATCGATTTGTTACTCAGTTGTGTAGCAAAATAATGGAATACAATAGGAATCGGTGCCGTTAACCCAATGTACTCCCTCGAGAATTGTTTTGTTTTCTTTTTAATGGACAGATTTCGATGTTTTACGTAATATTAAATTGGTTCCAACTCGCGGAAAACACAAATAACGGATGTATTTGATTCCAAAGTATGGCCGGCGTAAGTTAAAACCTTCCATCTACGGTTACTTTCGCCGCCTTTTATTAGTAAAAAACCGTTTATGTGCACACAAAAAGAGCGAAAGAACACGTCAACTCCAAACCTAACACTCCTAACTTAACGACGAAAAATTTTAGCTCCTGTTGTGGAATGTCGTGCTGGGTGCTATATTCACTTGCACGAAGCCCTCAGGCTGTTTCACAGTAAGGTAACAGATGTACTTTATTTCACAATGACACATCTGTGCGAGCTAAAAATAGTGAAAAACCTCAACATTTAACATAAACCATGCAAGGCATTTACTTTCTTGAGGGAGTACAGATTGTTAAGGGTACCTAGTATTTCTATTTTGGGCAACTACTGGCACAATGTGGTGAGACCAGATATATCTTTCACACATTTTCAATGTATGTATGTCAAATTACTCACACTAACTTGGGAAAATAAACAAGACAATAACAGTTAATCAAACTACCTAACCTGTGCACTATAGAAGTTTCTGATTATTTTTACACACAAATGGAATACCTAACTGCCCTCCCTAACGTGCAGTGCAAAAGATAGACTACAAGAAAATATTTTATAACTCCATTAAGCCTTGTTTCCATGATTATGAAAAACTAAATATGCTGACCAAGGCAGTAATTTATTTTATTATAAAACATAAACTAATGTAACGTTTCAACCTTCTAGCAAGGTCTTCTTCAGACTCTGTATCAAGTACAAAAGTAACCAGATACAACAAGAAGGGTAATATATATACACAAACATTACTCCCTCCAGACTATTTAGAAAGTTGTTAGGAACTTTCTAGCAGATGACTTTCACTTTCCAACTTTACTTTCACCTAAAAGGCTAAACACAATTACTTCCATATAGAATGTGGTTGGACTTTTTAATCTCACGCTCTTTTCCCTTCATTTTTCTTCCTTCTCCTCTCCTCTTTTTCTCTTGTCCTTTCCACTCTTTCCAACATCTTCTTCCATTCTTTGTTTAACTTCAGTCCCCCATTCCAGTTCATTGTGTCTTCTTCGCCTTTCTTCTCTATTTCCTTGGCTTCCTTCCATTTTCTCACTAGCATTCTCTTCTCCCTTCCTATCTGCTTAGCCTCATCCCACTCTATGTCATGTCCTGTTTCTCTCGTGTGTTTAAATATTGCATTTCTCTCTCTCTTAAGTCGTACATCATCCCTATGTTGTTTCAACCTGTCTTTCAGCCTTTTTTTCGTTTCTCCTATGTACACACTCTGACATTCTTTACATTTTACTTCGTAGATAATCCCTTCTTCTTCCTCTTCTCTGTTTTCCTTTTTCTTGTTAGCATTCCTCGCTATTCCTAAGATGCTTCTCAGATATTCATTAAATGACAGTAGATTTATTTTGTCTTCTGTCAAAAGTTTAGCTCTTAACATATTCTGAATATTTGATGTCCTTTG
This sequence comes from Lepisma saccharinum, assembly GCF_977018435.1. NCBI lineage: Eukaryota > Metazoa > Arthropoda > Insecta > Zygentoma > Lepismatidae > Lepisma > Lepisma saccharinum. Next base: position 12,840,621 of record NC_139240.1, read on the forward strand.
CTTTACACTCATTTTGTGCATAAATGCCAGGCTATAATCGCTCCGCATATCTTGTTCACGTGTATTGTAACCACCCATTTGAAATTCCAACTTCTAGATGTTACGCTTTTTTCGTTGATGAATTTTACTTGTACTAGTGTCGAATTATGTCATTGCATTTCGCTTATACTCTTGAGAATAGGAGTGAACAATTTATATGCACATTGTGGAAATTCATTATGAGTATTCCGCTTGGGATTTCGAATCCATAGAAGTAGTTTTGGTACTAATCTGATATTCCCCGGACAGATTTTTTCATTTTTACAGAAGAAACTAGTTAACGGTAATAAGTTCCTGTAGCATTGTTTAACATCTGGAAGGTGTTTTGTGTGATGTGGGAATGTTTCATAGCGGAAATTCAACCATTGACACACAGCCCCATGAACGATTCCCGGTAAGGTTAGGTTAGGTAGGGTCATGTTTAGGTTACAATAGTTAAAAATTGGTTTCGAAAGAAATATGCGTAGCCCCACACACCATTCTCGCATAGCCCCACAAACCATCGAGACACAGCCCCACAAACCATTTGCGGAAACGTACGTTCTTCAGTTACAAATACACTTTTATTAAAAAAAATTACAATTACTTTGATCAAAAAAACGTGAATGAATTAAAGAATGTTCCGCGAAGCAGATAGGTAAATACAAATGTCAAAAATTGACAAAACGAAGAAGTTATAGGTGTCCGGGGAATATCAGATATTTACTGGTTTTTAGTTTCTTTCGTGATTTCTTCGGCATGAGTTTACAATACCGGACCACTCTCCAATTTCTATAAAATTTCGCCTACTTACTAATTTCGATGTCCTGATGACGTATGTGTAGTTCATATTTGGCGGTCACTTGTTAAAACTGTACATTTACGTGTACAACTTGTAAAATAACCTTGCGATTTACCACGGTGATTGTCCATACACAGCAATTCGGAACCATCTTTCTTTCGCAATTAATTACCTAATGGTCTTCCTTTACGCACAACAATCTTGTTGACGACAGACGAGGAATGCCTACGAGGTTAGGTTAGGCCTGTTAGGTTAGGTTCCATTAGCATAAATACAAAGAAAAATTAATATTTTAGCTAAGAGAACTATACCTTATCTTGCCTGTTGATTTCTTCATGTTGGGAAAATGGCGTCTTCCATGGAGCTATTGTTCTTATGGTAGGGTTACGTTACGTTAAGAAAACATAGTTTATTTCATTTTTTTCTCGATTTCCATACTTGACCACCAATTATTACATGCAGATTCGTGATTAGGAGTTCACAATTAGTGAGTAGGCGAAATTTCATAGAAATTGGAGAGTGGTCCGGTATTGTAAACTCGTTCCATTTCTTCTATTTTATGTATGTGGAAAGAGGACATCCAGTAGATTTCAGGAAAAAAATTGTAAATAACAAAGTGAACAACATATGTTCTATGGTTTTCTGAAAAGAACATGACAATGTGCAGGTAAGTTTGGACTAGATAGCCCTTTCTCATTTGTTGCAAATTGATACTTTGGTAGAAAATGGAGAAGTATCCCAGTATTAGACTGATGTAAGGAAATTATGTTCAAACAGATTGATGCTACAGTGAAAGAGTGGTAAGGTTGGTAACCTTCAAGTTCATAAGATTCCTCAAATGCATGCCTGCAGCTGTAAATGCCCATTTTGCTCAACTAAAACTTTTTTTTTTTTATCTTATGCTGATGGATATATATTCACAAATGAATTGATTTTTCTAATATATAATGTATCAAATTTGTGTCCCAAAAAAGTTGAATTGAAATGGTTCTCGCACATATCAATGCAGCGATGTCCGTTGAACCATAGAAACTGCAGGCTCTTGGTGCTAACAGTGTTGGACACGTTCCATGTACATATTTACTCCAGGCTGTCTACCAGTCAACATAGTCAAGAAATCATGCTTGTGGTCAAGAATGTTTGCTATTTTTTTTTTTTTTTTTTTTTTTACAGTGTAGCGAGTTAAATTGTTATATACCTGTACTGGGATTTAATAATATTGAATATTTGAAGATTTAAATTATATTGAGTTGTGTTTAAAATTTGTTTACTTTGGTTCTTAAGAATTACATTTTTGTATGCATAAAGTTTTGTAAAAATATTACATAACGTAATGTGGCCATTCCCCATCTAAGATGATATCTGGAGCATTAATTTTTACATGCATTAATAATTAAAGCAAGTCAAGCACAGCTTCAGTTTTCATCTTCACTGGCCTTCTGGTAAGGGTTTTTCATTGAATAAAAATATCTAAATTTGCAACTATGCCTAAGTAGTGAACGATTAAATAAGGTTAAGAAAAAGGGAAGAAAGATCAAGAATTTTGGATTTGTTATTTTGGTAGACACCCTGTACTCCGTTGATTAAAAATCTGTTTTGCAACGTGAATTGACAATGATAATGGATTTGAAAAACAGATGCAAAGACCTTCAAAGCAAGACCAAAATTGTATTTGTAGGACTACAATACTATAAGATAAGTAGTTTCGCAAAAATTGATAAGAATAGTTTTTTGACAAATTTTAAAAATCTGAAAATTAAGAATTGTTTAAAACCTTCCAGGTTGCACCGTAATAAAATTTCATTAGAATCGGACCACCCATTTCTTTTTTATAGAATTTCAAAGAGAGCGATCGTATGCAAAAAAATGGGGGGGACACTTTTTCTCAAGACAAAAAAAATTGCGTAGCATAGATTAACGCAGAATTGAGTACGCTGAGTTTTGATGTAACTCGTTTCTAAAAAGGTAAAGTGTTCCCCTGTGCATAGCACCACGCCATGAAGGCGTATAGGGGGTGTGGGGGTAACGCCCCACACTTTCTTGATCCGGTCGTGAGTGGGTGTGATGTGATCAGCATCACGCCCCTGACCGCCTTTACCCCCCAGGGTTTCCCCCAGGTACCCATGTTATTCGACGCTGGGTAGGCGCCGGGGCCGCTTCCACCGTTAGAAAAGTTCCCGGATTTGAACCGGCCGGGGATCGAACCCGGGACCTTGAGCATGGTAGTCAGACGCGTTACCAACTGAGCCACCGCTGTAGACTAATTACTGGTTAATTTTCAATTTGAATCCAAACTCGAGTATCTATAAGTTTTAATCCGTGAGTAGATAATTATTTTGTTGTTCTTGTTTATCTTTCATCAATGTATATGAACAACAAGACATGAAGCTACAGCACAGCGCCTGCTGTGAATTTACGTCTTGACTGCACACCGCTGCGTGATTTTCTTTTGTTTTACTACCAACATACAACCCTATCGCTAACCCAAGAAAAACATACAAAGCCGGGAAAGTAATTTATCTTCTGTAACAAAATCATCACTTATCGAAATAAATGTACTTTTACGACTCTGTTCATAACTTCACGTAATTTATTAATGTATTTCAAAATATGTTTTGTTGTTTCTTTTGACAATTTCTCTTGCAGTTCTTTTAAGTTGGTATCACTTCAGGCAATCGTATCTCAGGATCGTCGTCTTGGCGAAGAGAAAGTTTCTATCCTTGGGAAGAGAGGCTCTTAGCTAAGAGTTTCTCAAGATACGACTATGAAACGACACTGTCTCAAGACGGTCTTGGCTAAGAATCTCTTACACAGTGTCTTGAGATTTAACAATGAATACGGCCCTAAAACAAATTTGATGAATCTCTTAGCGTGTTTGACAAGACACGAAGTGAAAGACTTAGTGCCTTTGCAGCTGATTTTTTGGAAGATTTGGAACTGTGATTTGTAGGGGTGTGCGGGATCCCGAAAAGTCTGGACCGGGATCGGGAAAGAAATTTCCCGTCCCGATCCCGACTTCGGGAAATGACTTCCCGGGCAGTCAGGAAATACCGAATGGTCATTTTAAAAAGTAGTTAATTCTCGACGTTTTTGCATTACAAATGTCTGGAACTTATCTGAAAATTGTTAGTTTTTGGACGAGAAATGCAAAAACAATCACTTAAGCTGAAAATTACCTGTAGAATTCGAGATTTCCAGAGCTTCGTCCCGAACATTTCCCGACTATCTCGGTAAATTTCGAATTTTTCCCGTACCGAATGTCGGGATTTTAAAAAAAAATCCTGTCCCGATCCCGTCCCGTCTCAAAAAATTCTGACCCGCACACCCCTAGTGATTAGGAACATCGGTATGCTCGTTCGCCTAAGAAATCACTCCGGCGTTTATCGAAAGAATTGCATATCCCCAAACCTACCATACATAAAGCACTGCGTAAGTCAAAGTTTCGTGCTTACTGTTTTCATGTCGTACATGAACTTAAATTTCCGGATATGGAAGAAAGAATACGATTTGCTAGATGGTTTCTTCAGACATTCAGGTCTCAAAGGGAACTTGACAAAGTTTATTTTTCCGATGAAGCATGTTATGTTATGTTATGTTAACAATCAGAACTGTAGGATATGGGCTACCGAAAACCCTCATGTTTTACATGAGGAGCCACTTCATTCCATAAAAATAGATGTTTGGTGTGCGATATGACGACGGCCCATTGTTGGACCATTTTTCTTCAAGTAGACTGTGAATAGTGCTGTGTATATGTACATTGTGCAGGAATTTGTGTCGATGTTAGAGGAGGATGAGAGAGAAGCATGGTTTCAACAAGATGGGGTCTCAAGTCATTTATCACGCGAAACAATGCCTTTCTTGAGACAATTTGTTCGTGACAAATTGATTTGAAAGGGATTGTGCCCCCTCGTTCCCCCGACATCTCTCCACTAGATTACTTCTTGTGGGGTTATTTAAAAGACGTTGTTTATCATTACAACCCACGAACATTAGAACATCTACAGGCAAACATTGTACATGCCATTAACAACATCAGCCAACAAGTCGTGAAAAAAGTCTTCCGCAACTTACGGCGTCGTCTGCAATGTGCCTTGGAACAGAGGGGTGGGCATTTCCAGCATTTGCTTTAGACGAGTGTGTTCTGACCAGTGTTGCTACCCATGTAACTAGTTTACTGTTTGTTACAAATTTTCAAAATAAATATGTATTCGTCAAGGTCAGTACTTTTTCTTCTCATGCAGTATAGATACCCAGTATGCATCCTGCGGTGCAATTTGATGCTCGCAGCGTTGCAAACTGCCGTGAAAATGTGCAAAAAGTAGGATTTCCTGCTGACGTCATAAAATTTAATTTCTCTGTCACCCTATACATTGCAACCAAAAAAATTAGCCTCCTTCGACATTTCTGTGTACGTAGAGACTAAAAGTTCAGAGAAAATTGTCGTAAACCAGGAATTGAGAGAAGTTTTGGGGCAAAAATATGCTTTTGTTAATTTTTTCTCCACCCTGCACGATACCCCTCCCCCTCCTGCGTTTCTTCAGGTACGTGGTGTATTTCTTTCAACCGCAAAAACATGCCAAAGGACCATGCTCTCTTGTGTTAAAGTCGTATTCATCTCCGACATTTCGTTACAAACTTACAGCTATTCAAATTTCAAGGGACAGGACTTTGTGGACACTCTGTATAATGAGCTGTTTGCTGGTATTGAAATAATTCGAATCAATTGAGTGGAAGTATGTTTATGAGTGAAAGGTATTGTACCGATAAGACTGAGTGGTCGAGGGCGTCTAGTGGTGGGCTCCTGGTCCTGAATGAACTAAAATTTTTGGTGAATCGACACCTTAGGTCATTTTGCACCCTTGAATATATTCGGGGAAATATTCCCTTACCTAAAATTCTTACTAGTGGTAGGCTCCCGTTCTCACCACCGACGGTTCCAGGTTCGAGCCCAGGCACACATGTAGGGTCAAGTGCCCATATTTCGAATACTTAATTTCAAATTAGATTTTCAGTACCTAAATGTAAACAAAATAAGCCATAAATGTGTTAATAAACATTGAACATAACTACTATAGGGTGCCGATGAGGACACTTTTCAAAATATGCTTTATATATTTCAAAAATCACCAAAAACATAAAGAGAAATATTCAAAATCAAGGTAAAAAGTATTAAAAAATAAAATAAAAATTTTGTTATATTTTGTCACTTTCTAGAGCAGTACAAAAAATAACCAAAAACATAAAGAGAAATATCCAAAATCAGGAAAAAAATTTAAAAAAACAAGCTAAAAATTCTGGCCGTTGTGGACATTTTTCAAAATATGTCTTATATAGGATAAAATACACCAAAAACATAAAGAGAAATATGCAAAATCAAGGTAAAAGTGTTAAAAAAACAAGGTAAAAATTCTGCTATATTTTTGTCACTTTCTAGAGCAGGCGCCAATAAACGTAAGGTAAAAACCCAAAATCAGGGCAAAAAGTGTTAAAAAAACAAGGTAAAAATTCTGCTATATTTTTGTTATTTTCTGGAGAATTTTTATTTTTGGAGGAAACCGAAATATAAATGGCGTTGTTTATTATTGTATATTATCTGATTCCGCTTTGATCTTATTATGCATACAGCCATTTGTTACACATATCCGATAAAAAAGTAATTAATTCATGCTTACAGTCACAACAAGAGCATTCTTGTCCATCATATTTTATATAGTGTTTTTCAATTTCTGAGACGGTGTCTGACTGATTTATTACAATTACACTCTCTACGTGAATTTTATTCTCTTCATCATATCCACCGGTAATCTTATAAGTATAAACTAAACAATTATTTAATAACCATAAGGAATCGTGTCAATAACACCATCTTTTTCCGGTAAGATCACCCGTTTATCGTATTCCAATTTAAATTTCTTTTGAATTGTTTTGTTAACCAAAGTATGGGTTTTTCTGCTTTTTGTAATTTGGTTATATTCTAAAATAATTTGATCAATTTCTTTATTTAAAATCTTTGTCATTTCAACCATATTTAATTTCTGAGAGTTTATGTAGTTTAATGTGAATCCTTTAATTTTGCACACAACTTTACCTTTTGATGTTTTATATGCATAGCTTTTTGGTCCTGTAGATATGAATTCTATTATGTAATCACCGCTTAATTCGTCTGTCCATTCTCCAAGCATGCAACCAGTTTTTACAGTGTTTGTACCATCATCAATGTATATAATAGAGTCAGTATCGTAATAAACTACTTTGTCACCTAGTTTGTCAAGCATATCATATAATCTCAATCTAGAATATGAGGTTGTAAATAATGCAATCAATTTGGTTGTTTTAGTAGGATCTTCCAACCATTCATCTTTTGTTTGATACCTAACCTCAATCATGTCATTGTTGATTAATGAAAGGTTAATACATTCCAGTTTAGGATTCAATAATATATCATACAGATCTTTTGCTGAGTTGATATAATCTGTTGTTTCCATTTTTCTACGTTGACCAAACTTACCGTAGAATGCGTTTAATAATAGTTTAGCCATTGCACGTAAAACTGGATTAGGTTTAATGTTATCAATGTCTAATTCGATACCTAATCTATTTTTTACATCTTCGACATACAATTCTTTAGTGCTGTAATCATTTTCCCATTCACTTGTTTCTAATTTTATTTTTAAATATTTAGAAATATAGCTTTTAAACATGTTGGTGCTAGTTTCTTCAAAATGCCAAACTTCATATATCTTTGTTATTTTGTACCCCATTTCAAGTGCTTTATTAATTTCAGGTGTGCTCCATGTACCAGTAAATCTTTTTTCAATGTCTGAGTGATTGCATTCACGATTTTTTGAATGAGAACATATACCGCATAATGGAAATATTAATTTTTCTTCTTTAATAGGTAGTATAGGATGATATAACTTTTTTGGTGGCTGTATTTTGCATTTAATTAATCCAAACCAATTCGGGTTGTAATTTTGAGGATGTAATATTTTTACTGGATGGCCAACAGGAAACTTGTCATAGAACATAACTGTTGGATACAAACTACAAATATCTATATATTTCAACTTTTTTCCACGAACGTGTAATTTACTTGCATTTGTTCGTCCACCGAAATAAGCATCCCTAGGGGTGATTGGTGTTACTATATCGTTTATTTTATGTTTAAGTTTTTTGTATCTAGGTTCCCAAACACACTCCCACATTTCTATAACATTGTACCCTTTATCTTTTAATTGCTGAGTAAACCGTTTTGTTTTTTCATGAAGGTCACCCATGCTTTCTTGCTTCTTGTTGTTAATTATATCATTTTTGTAACAGTTGGGGCACCCAAACCATGCCAGAAGCACCCATGAAACTGATAAACTGTGTTGGTTGTTTTATCAAAGCCATCAACCTTCCGTCCTAGTATAGTTTCTTCCCCACCGTTTAAAGCGTGTTTTACATTATCCCCAAATGTTCTAAGCCATGATATAGATTTTTTACTATACGTTTCATGGTTGCTATCTTTTAATACAGCTATGGTATCGGATTTTATTTGATGGTATCTAAACTCAGCCATTGCCACACTTGAGATTGTTATATATTGAAATGGATCGATGTTACACGTATCTAGAAATGTTTGTCTAAGTTTTATAACTGCTTGAGTAAGTCTAAGTTTTATAACTGCTTGAGTAAGTATGTCTACATCTGACTCACAATACTCACTCATTTCTTTTTGAAAGTCAAATATGTAATTCTCTTCTACTCGTTCATCATGCCACTGTAAAAAGTGATTTCTTGTGTGCCAATGTTTACAAGTTGCATCAGGTTTGCATTTACTACATCTTTTCATAGTGCTCTCTCCATAATATTCAATATTCGGTATTCGTCCCATATACGTCTGGTTTTCTGTTGTGTTGAAGAAGTGAGGAAAGTATCCATTTTTTAACTCGGCTAATTCAAATGTTTCTGGGAATGTACTCAATGGTTGTGAGATAAAGTTGTAGCTATCTATGAATCGCATATTTGCATTCCTAAGTATCATGGACATGATTTGGCAACCTTTATAAATTGTGAACGGTTTATATCCATTTCGCATACAGTAGTTCATAACAAAATACCAATCATATGATCTAGCGTTGTGCGCTATAACTGTATAACCACGATGATCTTTAGATATTAACCACTTACAAAATTCATCGCTATCTTTGAAATGAATTTTTTGTCCATTTCCAAAAGCATACTCAGCAACCACATAATTGGGTTTGTGTTCTCCAGTTTCTTGGTTAGCCTCGAAATCAATTGTTATATATTTTTTTGTATATGTGCATGTAGGTTTTTGTAATGTATTCTCTTTACAAGTATCACATGTTTTCACTTTTGAAAGTGGTTTCTTTAAGGTTGTGTAGTTTTTACATTCTTTACATTTGTACATATATCCATCTACTTTAGTTTTCTTTAAAGATTCAACATAACGATCCACAACTACTTCATCGTAATCAAAATCAGGATAATAGTTTTCTTGTATATATTCACATGCAAGTTCTTTCATTTCTTTTTTGGTATATTTAGTTACTATATGTACATTATTTGGTGAGCATTTTTCACATCCTTCTACGTAACAGTCATCATTTAATTTTCTTATACATTTTCCACCCTTACCTTTTTGCCACTGCAAATAACACAGATGAGTTTTTGTTTCAACTTATTTTTTACAATTTACACAAATTTCGTATCCACATCTATGCTCTTCATTTCTCTTACATATTTTATTGCATTGTAAACATTTGTAAACCGTTGGACATACTTTCTTTTTGTGTTGCACAAAACACTCTTCGTTATAGCAATATCTATTGCAATCTTTGCAGTATATGGCAGATTTGTTACCAAGATGAGTAGGACCGCAACATGTTACACATAATGCTTTGCATTTATGATTTTTGTGTTTATAAGGTGTGTCGCATCGATCACAGTAATTTGACAGTCCTAAAAACGCACTCATTTTAGTAATCACGTGAAAGTGATTTTCAACTTTGTACAAAAATATAGTTATATCTCGTTCACCTATTCCTTTGTATATAATGGTGTTAAAGTTTTCGGCACAGACAATTTTTATACACACGTTTTTAAGAAAGCGTTCAACTTTTCTAAAAGAACTTAGATCAAACGGCGCACCAGGATCGTGTCTAATTTTGTTGCATAGTTCTATTGCTAAATCCTTTTGTAGAGTTCGCCCCTTTCGTATATAAGCGATATCATTATTACTTAGTTCTCTGTCAAGTATAATGTTTGTCTTGTATGTCAATGCTGCAATAACAGCTCTTGGTCCACACAGGTTGTCGTTTGGATTTTTTACTTGCAGTATGCTCTGTTTTGTTCTAACATCTTCAGCTAAGTTTATTATTTTTGTAGGTCTTCCACCAGTTGGCATTTTAACTATTTGAATATAGAATCTTGTAACTTCTAAAGCAATCTCATCATATTGTTCCATTATTTCGTTAAAATGGTTTACCAGAGCACCATGGTTGATTGTTGTACTAAAACCTGTAGAGAAAGCTTTACTATGAAGCCTTGGATTTTCAATAACAAAGTTTATTCTATCTACGCCTTCTCTAAACTCAACACCTACTTTTCTTCTTTCAATAATTTGATTAATAATATCATGTAATGCAAAGAAATCTATATTATTGTTGTCAACTATAAATTCCACTCTATAGCGAGCATCCGAAAATACTGTAAGGTGTCTAACAGATTCTTCAATAGCTACAAAGTTATCATTGGATGCATCAGTATCAATTGGAGAGATATTAAATATATCCTCAACATCAACAGTGGATTGGTTTGCCGCCAAAGTATCATCTAATGGACGTGATATGTTAAATATGTTGTTATACTCATTATCAGTTTGAGAACTTGGTGTAAATAGATCATCACTGTTGGCAATATCTGTAAAAGGCAATTTTTCTAATTGAGTTTTTATGTAGAACCGAAGGTCACTTTCTTTTTATATTTGCTATATCCAGTAATTCCATTATCTCTAGCAAATTGTTTTAAATTATTTATACCCTTGGTAATATCTAACAAGTCAACTGGTTGTGGAAATTCTATATTACGTCTTGCAAATTGTTGTAAATCCAGCATATGTTTTATATAATCCCTTAGTTCCTCGATTGTTTTATATTTGTTGCATCCAGTTATATTATGCTCTTTAGCAAATTTAACTAAATTACGTCTACCTTTTATATTATCAACAGCATGAGTGGAGGCCTCTTGTGTTAGTTGTTTTCTTATGTACTTTTTAATCCGTTTATTGTTGTGCATCTGTTATACCCTTTGATACCATGCTGCTTAGCAATGTTTATTAGAGCACGCTTGGTTTTTATATTATCTAGATCCATAGTATTATTTATATTAGAAGTATTGTGTTGCACTATATTATTATTTAGTATCTCCATTTAATGCAAAAAAAAATTAGCAATACATTTTAACATACCGTAACTTCACGTATAGTTTTTGTTTCTAGTTTATGTAATCGTACTAATAATTCATGCAGTCTAGATTTTTGGTGTCTCTTAAAATTAAGGTTTGATATATTTTTGTTGCATAAATCACAATACATTCTTTCAAGCGTTTTTTGATTAATTATTTTTTGGCAAACATGACACGTATATCCAAAACCATTTTTCACGCATTTATTTTTAACAAACTCATTGAGAGGTTTAACAGTCTTACAAATAGTGCATTTTCTTTTTTGCTCCATTTAATAGGGTAAAATTTTATCTTATATTAATACTGTACCCTTACTTCAATGTGTAGACATCTTTTTTAGGAACCCAACTGTTGTGTGAACTATCAAAACCAAGCCATTTAACATAGACCATATCTCCTTTCTTACGTAATACTTTCTCAACCAAGTATACATCGGGGTGTTTTGTTTTCTGTAGTTCTTGTTCATAAAATGTGCCGATGATTTGTTCGCCCTTAGAGTCCTTGAGATGATAATATGGTGGATCGCTTTTAAATACTTTTTCAATTGTAAATATCTCAGTAGACCAGTTGGCTGTGTATCCTTTCTCGAATATGCCTTTTATCTTACTAACACGTACATGATTACCAACATTAAATTTTGGATGACTCTTTGTTAGGGCCTCACTACGATACACACTGTTGTAGATCATCTCTTGGTTTTTTAAGCTGACCTCAACAGGTTTCATTTTGATAGTGCTATGTACTGTATGATTGTAGTTGTGCAATAATTTTGATAATATGTCTATCCATTTATAATTACCTTGTATGGAGAACTGTTTCCACATTTTTTCTTTAAGTGTTCTATTGAATCTTTCAACAACGGATGCTTTGATGTTTGTATAAGTAGAATAATGATTTATGTTGTATTTATTCATAAGCTCCTTAAAGTTCTTGTTGTAGAACTCTTTGCCTTTATCGGTTTGAATATTATTTGGTTTTCGCTCATTCAATATGTGTTCGAACGCGTCGGTGACGTGCTTTCCAGTTTTATTTTTTAAAGGAATAGCCCAAGCATATTTAGAAAAGACGTCTATAATGGTTATCATGTACTTGCACCCTTTGTTGATTTTAGAAATTCCTTTAAGATTGCCAGAGTCCATTTCAACTAAATCAGCTTGCCAAACATCGTCTATTCCGTAAGTTAAAACTTTTCTTGTCGGGTAATTTTTTCTAGCTGGCTTATGTAGCTCATCAATGATCTGTTCCCGCTCACCAATGATCTGTTCCCTCTCATCAATGATCTGTTCCCTCTCACCTAAGTTTTTTTAAAAGTAGATTTTTTGGATCCACATACAGTACACTTTGACAGAGTATAAGACTTTCCATTTTTAGATTTTTTAGTAACAGAATTAATGCTGTTAGTTTTGTCTTTGCATTTAACGCAATATGATGTGGTCATTTATTATGCAAAAAAATTGCGTATTGAAATTACTCCATTATGCAAAGAAATTGCGTATTAAAATTACTCCATTATGCAAAGAAATTGCGTATTGAAATTATTCAATCATTGTATGAAGAACAATATAAACAACGGTATGCTCTTCCATTTCTGCTAGCCTATGTGGTTCAAAATGTAAAATATCACCCTTTTCAAATTGATATGGAAAATTTTCAATTATATTTGAATTTATAAAAGTATGAATATGAGCATCATGATCAGATTCAAAGTGTAATAATGATCCCTTGAATGGAAACTTAAATTGGGTAGCACCGTGAGTAAATTTAAATATACCCGGTTTATCACCTTTTAACTTACCAATTAAATTTATTTTATTAATTTTTGTATTTCGCATTATTAAATTATGGAGCTGGAAATTTACATTTGAAATTTTTGTATTCGTTTCATTAATTGAATTTATGAACTCAGAATAATCAATTTTTCGATAAATTGAATTCATTATTTCATTAATTGCATTTGTAATTTTTGTATCTACAAGATCAGTTACCACTGTATTCACAAGATCAGTTACCACTGTATTCACAACATCAGTCAACACCTGATCGTTTAATATTTTATCCTTAAATCTGTCAAAATCTTTCTTAAGTCTATTGATAGCAACATTCTTTGATGTGTTTCCATAAATATCAACTCCCATTTATATAAGGGATAAAAACATCTTCGATTTTTCTACATTCTGATAAAATCATCTTTGATTTTTCTACATTCTGATAAAATCTTTTATTTTATTTCTGTATTTCCCATCATCTCGTTTGCATGTGCGATCTATAGTAATAAAACCATAATCCTGATTCCAACAATCACTACACAGAGAGCTAAATTCCTCAAAGCCAATGTCACCACCAACAAAGTCTTTGTGTATATGTTTTAAATTGGTTTCATCCTGCCTAAAAATGCAAAGAAAATTAGCATTGTCCCTAATTAACTGTTTTGGTATCTTACTATACGTCTGCCCTAGATAAAACACATCAATCTGTTTATGTCTACCACGTGTGTAATAGTCTCTCACATTATCTTGGTTCTCCTGTATAAAATCATCAAAAATGACTATAGAATTGCTTTTACAATCATCAAGTGATACCACGTTTTCATTGCTATTACGGAATGTGCATATATCTTCGCCTAATACTTAACTAACTAAACTAACTAACTCTCTAGCCTTCTTAAACCCGAAGGTTCATGGCTGCAGCAACACAGGCCTTCCATCTGTTCCTATCTTGAGCAAGTTCTATATACTCTTTTCCATCCCTACCGATTTCCTTTAGGTCCATCTCAACGTTGTCCCTCCATCTTCGTCTTGGCCTTCCTACAGGTCTCTTACCATCTGGTTTCCCAACAAGAATCCTGTAAACTCCTCTTTCCTCTCCCATTCGTGCCACATGTCCTGCCCACCTAAGTCTTCTTGATTTAATTATTCTAATAATATCTGGACATGAGTACAAATTATGTAGTTCTAAATTATGTAACCTTCTCCACTCACCTGTCTCCTCATCCCTTTTAGGTCCAAAGATTTTCCTAAGGATCTTATTTTCAAATACTCTCAATTTGTGTTCCTCTTTCAATGTAAGGGACCAAGTTTCACACCCATATAATACTGCAGGCAAAATTACTGTTTTGTATATTTTAACTTTTAGTTTCTTAGATATTAAACGAGAAGACAAAAGTTTATGAAGAGAGAAGTAACATGCATTTCCTGAATTAAGCCTACTTTTTATTTCCTCTTTAATATAATTTTCATTTGTTAATATTACTCCTAAGTATTTGAATTTGGAAACTGGTTCAAACGAGTTGTTATCAATAATTAGATTTTGATTATTACCTAACACTTGGTTTCGGCCTGTAATTATATATTTAGTTTTCTCTTTGTTAACTTCCAAACCTATCTCTTTAGCAGTTTTGAAAAATATTTTAGCATTATTCTTAATTGTATTCACATCATCCCCCAGTAAGTCTACATCATCTGCATATGCTAACAACTGAGTCACACCATTTAATTTTAGTCCTTCTTTAGTTTCTTTTACCTTCCTAACAGCATATTCTAAGGCAAAATTAAAGAGCAATGGAGATAATGCATCTCCTTGTTTTAACCCATCATGAATTGTAAATTTGTCAGACATATTATTACCCACACGAATTTTACTTTCTGTTTCACTGGTGCATATTTTTATCATACTAACAAGCTTCTTAGGTATTCCAAACTCTACTAATATATTATATAATTTATCTCTTTTGACCGAATCATATGCTTTTTTGAAATCAATGAATAGCTGATGGACATTTTGATTATATTCCCACTTTTTGTCAAGTGTCTGTCTGATGTGAAAAATTTGATCTGTAGTTGATCTGTTACGTTTAAATCCACATTGATAATCACCTATAATTTCATTAGCATATGGGGTTAGTCTTGTTAAAAGAATGTTAGACAATATTTTGTATGTTGTTGAGAGTAGAGAAATTCCACGGTAATTATTGCAGTTCATTTTATCACCTTTTTTAAACACAGGAACAATTATGGATTCTTTCCACTGTTGAGGGATTTCTTCTTTATTCCATATTAAACAAATTAATTTATGAATTTGACATATTAATGAATTTCCACCATATTTAATTAACTCAGCTGGTATTAAATCAATGCCAGGTGCTTTGTTATTCTTTAGCCTTTTAATAGCATCTTTAACTTCCGTCAAGTTAGGTTCTGGAACTAAAGGTTCTGCTGTGTGGACTTCATTTACTTCTGATTTATCTCCTACATGGACATTTAAAAGGTCATTAAAGTAGTTCTTCCATCTATTTAGAATATCGCATGGGTCAGCTAGAAAATCACCGTCTTTATCTTTTATCAAGTTTACTTTAGGTTGCCACCCCTTTCTAAATTCATTTACACCTTTATATAAATCTCTGATATTTTTATTTTTGCTGTTTGTTTCAATTTCGTCAATTTTGCTAATACTTGTTCAACTTTTTTAAACAGATTCTCTAAATACACGTACTCTGGTTGATTTAAACTTTTTGAGTATATGTACACATGTCTGTTCTTTTTATCCAACCACTCTGGTGACAACAAAAAGTTATCTAGCATTAGAGTCGTCTTGCCACATTTCGATGGACCAACTATAATACACCTCATGTAATCATCATTTGGTAAATATTCACCATTTTTTCGATTCAATGATGATCTAGGTATAATGGTTTTGATATCCCAGTCCGTCATTTAATAGCACAAAATATTTTATATCGAACTGAAAATTATTCTTAATAAATGAAACCATCTGTTTCCGAAGCGAAGCTTGGAGAAGCGAAGCTTGCAGAAGCGAATAAACTGTTACAATTACGAGATCAATTAATTGAAGAATTTAAAAGTATCAAAAGATCCAAAACAGGTATATATAACAAATACAAAAGACAAGATCAACCCATTATTGATGCTATTAATCACCTTGGAGATAAAATTGAAAAAGTTGTTGACAACACATCACTTGTTCCAGTAACACAAACACAAACACCAACACAAACACAAACACCAACACAAACACCAACACAAACACGCGTTAAGGCGTTAACTAATTATACTACAATGTCATTAGGCCCGATTGTTTCCAAATATCTAAACACTAGAAACGATAAGTCATTTGGGATAGTTGGTGGTAATGATGGTAAGAATTACATAGGTAATGCTGAAGTCACTTTTGACAACGATAATCTTATTATTAAAGGTGCAAAATATAAAGCAACTGAAGGACTAATGGCTTTGTTAACAATAAATGATATTCCAAATGATCTTGTAACGCAAGAAGACGCAAAAAATTACGAAAACATATTATTTGAATCAGATGTAATTTATCAGAATAACGATCCTAATACTAAACATAGTAAATCAAGTAGATCGAAGAAATATATAACATTTATTAAACCCATATGGGATATGAGAATGAAAAAATGCAGTAGCGGAAGTGGATTGCGCAAATACACAGGCTTGCCTAAAGAATATGTTTGGATGAATGATGTTAGAAAACTAGTAGACAGACTGCTTGTTACAATGGGTGAGGAAGAGGCAGGTAACGATAACTTTTATAACGAGAAAGCCAGCATTATGAAAATGTTTTGCGATACGCTAACTAATTTCATTTTACAGAATTCTAAAAATATAGGTCACTTAATAAAAATAATTAGCATACTACCTCCTCGATTTTGGGATAAACAAGGAGCAGGGTTCGTTAACAATATAATTAACAAACTACCATTTGAATTGCATGTTCCAGGTTTTCAGTATTGCGGCCCAGGTACAAAGTTAGAAGAGAGACTAGCACGGGGTGATCAAGGAATCAATCCATTAGACTCAGCTTGTAAAGAACACGATATTGCTTATAGAGATAACCAAGATTTAGAAAATCGACATAAGGCTGATAAAAAATTGGAACATAAAGCATTAGGTAGATTGTTTAGTAAAGATGCCTCAATTGGTGAAAAATTGACCTCTTTGGGAACCGCTGTTGTAATGAATAAAAAGGTTGTTTGGGGGTGGGGAATGCCAATGTAATGTAGTAATTTTTATTATTATATAAATGATGACAGATTTGCTGATCACAGAAAAATTTCTTAAAAATATAAAAAATGGTAGTGGTATTAAAATACAAAAAGGCGGTACTATTTTCACATTGCCTCTACTACTATATAGTGTTTCAGAATTACGAAAACTTTTAGGTCCAACCAAATTAGGGAGTGGTGGTGTAACTTTGGCAACCCCCAAAATAGGGAGTGGTATTACAATAGCATCATACATGAAAGCAGTTAATAACCTTAAAAAACTAAAAGTTGGTAGCGGAATAAAAATTCACAAAGGCGGCTTCATATTTACTCTTGCCACATTGTTTGCCGCACTTGCTGCTGCTGGTTCATTGGCAGGAGGAGCTGCTGCTATTACAAGTGCTGTTCATAATAAACAGAAAAATGATGCAGAGTTAGAGGAAACAAAAAAACATAATTTAGCAATGGAAACAAAATCGGGTACAGGTGTACGTAAGCGCAAATATAAACATAAGACAACTATAACAAAAAACCTGATAGGATTACGCCTCTAAGTAACTATGATATCATAAAATTGTGTAGTGGTATTAAAGGCTTCAGAGGCGTTTACATGATAGATGAATTACCGAGTAAACCTAACAATTATGAATGTGGTGTTGTTAATCTTGATGTGTCTAAAAATATAGGTACTCACTGGATATGTTATATTAAAGTTCGTGATGAAAGTTTTGTATTTGACTCATTTGGGGGCGTTCCTCCTAAAAAATTAGTAATCTATCTTAATAACAACAATAACAATAACAATATTAAATATAATAACGATAGAGTACAAGGTTTTGATGAAGTTACGTGTGGTCATTTGTGTGGTACATTTTTAAAAATGTATGATGGAGGTTACAAGATTAAAAATATTTTATCATTATTAAATGCCGATAGACATATTTGGAAAAACTATTACAAACCTTAAATTTAAGAAAAAAATAATCTTACTAAATGGCCTATGTATTCAAATTGTCTGAACGAAACTCCATCTTACAAAAAACCTTGAGTCATTCTATCACTAATGACATTTTAAAAGTAGCACTGATTGGTTTTTATACTACATATCTCACTCCTAATATAACAAAACACAATAATACATTATTCTATGAAGAAAATAATGTTAGAAACGAATTGGTTATTCCACCTGGTCAATATAGTATAACCGCACTTGAAGAATACATCAACTCACAATCGCCATTCAGTTCACAAAATATATCAATAAAAGGCAATGATGTTACTAACCGAGTTGAGATAAAATCACCATTCAAATTGAATCTTAACAATGCTATCGGTGAAGTACTTGGATTCGATATAGAACTGGAACCTAATAAAGATTATATTGGAAGTAAGATTCCAAAATTTCATCCATTCGATACAATCAATATTCATTGTAATTTAGCAAAAGGAATGATGTTAAAACATGATGATTACTTGCAGAAGCGAGCTTATAGACATAAAAATACAGATATCATTGCATCATTTAAAACTAACGCAGAGTTTAAAGAATCTATTATTTACGAACCAACATATCCACTATTTTTTCCACTTCAACATATGGAATTTGATTATATAGAAGTGTCTATTTTAGATGAAAATGATGATGCAATTCATTTTGGAGATAGTCTTGTTACTATAATTCTAAAGGTTTGCGAATAGCATTAGATTTTTAGAAAAATTATAAATTTTATTTATTATAAATGGAAAATAATATCATCAAGTATAGTTTTCAAGAATATCCACCAACACAAGAGACTAAAGGTGACTTAAATTCACCGAATAAAGACGTTACTTATGAAATAGACTCAGGTGATGGGTTTATACATCCTTGGAACGCTGAT
Organism: Lepisma saccharinum; assembly: GCF_977018435.1. Lineage (NCBI taxonomy): Eukaryota > Metazoa > Arthropoda > Insecta > Zygentoma > Lepismatidae > Lepisma > Lepisma saccharinum. Next base: position 12,859,816 of record NC_139240.1, read on the forward strand.
GTATACATGGAATACAAATCATTTGTTAGAGATGATGGCACAGAATACAGTGATAACGATAAGGTGAGAATAGTTGACAATTTCTTCTGTCATCTTTGGTCTCAAATATTAATTGAAAAATTTGAGTATCTTCTTGACAGAATTGATTATCCAGGTATTACTTCTACAGCTTTAGGAACATGCTTTCTTTCTCAAGCAGAAGCAAGAACATATAAAATGTGTGGATTTGAAACAGATGGGCAACTTAAAAATGCAAACAAAACAAAAGAGGTATTATTCAAACTAAGGCTACTTGGTGGTTTTTTTTAGTGGATTTCAGGATGTATTATATAAAGGAGGGTTGAAAATTACGTTTAAAAGAAATAACAATGATGATATGGCTGTCCATGTCTGGGAAGATGGAAAACCTGGAAAAATAGTGATTCAAAGTATGGTTATCAGAATGCCTGTAGTAAAATATGACCCATTAGTTGATATAAAGTTAAAGAATGATCTAATGAAGCAAGATTTTCCTATCAGCTTTATGAAAAGTAAAACGGTTAGAATGTTAGAGTGGAAAGTTTTCAGATATAGATTTAACAAATTCTTTTACAGCTGGTATATCTGACACGCCAGAGTGTGTTATAATCGTATTTCAAACAGATAGAAATAATACTAACCAGAAAAATTATTCAGCATATTTCGATCACTGTAAATTAAAATCTGCTTACCTAGAAAACGGAAGAGACGAAATATTTTCTTCATCTCTAAAGAATTTAGACATTTCAAAAGGAAATTTTTTAAAAATGTATCATGCGTACACAGAGATTAGAAGACTTGATGGTGTAAATGATGACTCATATTACACATTTGAAGAATTCATCGAAAAAAGACCCATGTATGTTATAGACTCGACTAAACGAATGAAAGTTGTAGATAAACAAAAAACCAGTTTACATCTCGTTCTTGATTTCGAAGAGGATGTGGCTGATAAAACTCTGTGTTATATCATAATGTTGAGCTACAACGTTTTATCGTATGACATCAAAAATCAACGAATCACTGAAAAGATTTAGATGAGAAAATTGTTTAGGCGGTGCTAATGTTCCAGATCAGACAATTATTTATATTCTGATGGGGAGGAATATTAAATAGATAAATGTAAATACCAGATAATATACCCAGAGAAAAGTTGATTCAATTATTAGAATCATTAATAAGTCAATATGAGATGATGTTAAATAAGAAAAAAAGACGATATAGGGCTCTAAAATATTTCTATTAATGTTTAATCACTCTATCCATAGCTTTATCAGCTGGAACAGGATTTGTAAATGTTTTAATACCGCTAACCACATATACAATTATCAGTACTAGTTTTACAACCATTTCAGCAATTATTACCGGATTAAGCACTAAATTTAATTTGAATGAAAAGAAAACGGATTATAAAAATATAATTATGCTGATCAAAAATGTTAAAAATGAGTTAGAAATCCTATTAACTCTTAATGGGGATATGAATGACGAATATATTAAAAATCTTGTTGAGAAAATTAAAGATAAATTGTTTAAAATTGGGTCACACATTTGAGATTTTTAAAAACTGATACTCCCATTAAATTCTACGGAAAATTTTATTAAAAATAGGATTTTATTTTGATTTCTTCAAATATCTTAATTAGCAATCGAGAAAATAATAAAAATAAGTTTTTGCCCCTGTAAGTTATGCAACCCGCAATACATGGGTGGGCTACCCAAATCTGAAGTCAGATTGTCAAAATATGTAATAGGAACCAAGATCCCTTGTGTCAAACGATTGAATTGATGTTGATTCTACACCTGCCCCTTTTTGTTATGCAACCATCTACACAGCAACAAAGCAAATGCAAATAGTTATCCAAACAGCCAATAGATGGCAGCATGTGTTTTTTAATAATTCCCCTCTTCTGGAAAAAAAACCTCTATTTCAATAATTATTTTGTTCTGTTAATTTTATTTGAGTATCCATTTTACATTAATTTTGCTTTAAGGTTTTAGTGGATTGTTATACATTAAATTGCTATAATATTTTTAATAATTAATCTATCGGGAATGAATTATTTAATGTTTTATTTTTATCTCTCACGTATGCTTGATGTAGAGATTTTGTAGGTATATATATAGGCGGTCTGAAATTATATAATTAGGAATACCGCTCTGTGTGTAAAAGAGATTGTCGACTTGTAGACGAGTGCGCATAGTCTATGAGTAACGGGTCTCGATGAAAACAGTTCGGACGACGTCTTTATTCCAAAAATATCTCTTCGCTCTTCTCTCTCTATGGCAGACATCCAGTAAAGCCGAATTAAAGATCTGGGGTATGGCCCATAATGATCGTGCTGGTATACCACCCGATAGGCACCTGACTATAAACGTCAGAAGCTGCCGTGAAAGGGTGGTTGCTGGATAACATAGAGAGAGATTGAAGCCAAATAAGAGGGGATGTTTTGCACTTTTTGAGTGGAATTCTAATAATTTTTAAAAGGAATTCAGTTCCAGTTCATTAATTGCCGATTTTAGCTTGTTTAATATTTCTAGAAACGAATGAGAATGTTTGGGACAATTGATATTAAATAATTGCAGATTATTTCTTCCTGCTCTTATTAGTTGGTTAGAGAATTCGTTAAATTCATAAAATACATTATCTTTAAAGAAATACAACATTCCGTTATTGTATCTGAAAGAGAATCCACGTTTGGTGGTAAACCGGGGAAATTTCTGATTATTAGACCATGCTGTTTGGGTCTTAAAGTGCATTCATCTATTTCTGTAAAATATACGTCGTTATAAAATATAAACGTGCGACCAGAATAAGTGTTTACAACAGTATGAATTGTAGCTCTTGAATTGACGCCAAATTCTGCACTGGCTTTAGGATAACCGTCTAATAAAATTAAACTGGGGTAATCGAACATGTATATCATATTTGTTTTCTGTTTTTTAATTATTAATACTATTTGTCCTGAGGGTCTTTGATAAACTGCGACAACTCTTTCAAAATCAGATGGTAAAAATGCTAACCAATCAGTGAGTCGTTGCGGTTCAATTGCAACTGTAGAATTATCAAAACCTAAAATCCAAACCCATTTGCCATAAAACACGTACAAGAATTCATTTACAATTACAAACTGATTAATATTCGTTAATTCACATAATTTAGGTGGTTCCTCTGCTGCCTGTTCATCTTCTTCTTCTTCTTCGACATGTTTGTCTTCGATAGTTTGTTTCTTTTTCCCATATAAAGATTGTATGGCGAGAATGTCATCATTGTGTAATTCTATTTTGTTTGTGTTAAAAGCAAACATGAAGGAATCTTGATTATTATTATGAGATATTCCAAGAGCGTGTCCAATTTCATGCATCAAAACCGAGAAAAGATTTGTTTGGTCACCAGGTGTATTATCGTCTACTTGTAAATACCAAGATTCGTCTTGATCAAGATGTATTTCAATAGGTGAATTCGCACTGTTTGGGTAAGTTGCATGGCCTAACACACCACCTTTACCATCTAATACAGAGGTGCAATATCCGCCTATTTTATGATTTCTGTGTGGAGTCCCACGCTTGTTAGATATAATAATATCAGGATTTTGTGAGTCCACTTCGAAATTTAAATCCGTGTGCTGACTCCATGTTTCAAAAGCGGCCTCGGCTATTCCTTGAATTTCACGATTAATTATTGCATAATACCATTTTATTGTCTTACTGTTCCATTTATATCTTAGCATGTTAAATTGCATTTCATCATCTTGTACCCCACACCTGGGACGATTAATTAATTCTAAAGTTGGTGCATCCAAAATTCCATTTGACTCTAAATGATAGTATTCTTGAAAAATTCTTAAAGCACTTTGAAACGTAAGCGAATCTATTTGCGTGAGTTCGTTCATGGTATTAGGTAAATATCCATAATTATGCAGATACGTGATTGCTGATAAAGTCTGATTAAGTTCACATAACCCAAAATTTAAAAATAACAATAATGGAATAAACTTGTACATTTATTATTTATATATTTTTTATCTTATAAATGAATCAGTCATCACACAAATACCTAGGCGCTAAATCATTAGAAGAAATGTTAAATTCGTCACTCGAGTATATCAAGATGCAAGATTTAGAAATAGGTAAACCGTATGAAATCACCAATGGTGAAATTGTAAATACAATGCATGATCTAAAAGCACGCGTTACATTAGATAACAAAAACAAATTGTTTTTACCAGATCGATATGGCAAAACCTTAACTAATGAATTGATTCAAGAACTTGTTGACGATAAATTTAAAATTATATATAAAGGTAAAAAAGAGCTCTTTGATAAGCAAACAAAGCATGACATTGAATTTGTTAAACCATGAACTAACAGAAAATATCTAAAACAGCATCGTATCCCTTATAAGATTACTGGTGGATATGATGAAGAGAATAAAATTCACGTAGAGAGTGTAATTGTAATAAATCAGTCAGACACCGTCTCAGAAATTGAAAAACACTATATAAAATATGATGGACAAGAATGCTCTTGTTGTGACTGTAAGCATGAATTAATTACTTTTTTATCGGATATGTGTAACAAATGGCTGTATGCATAATAAGATCAAAGCGGAATCAGATAATATACAATAATAAACAACGCCATTTATATTTCGGTTTCCTCCAAAAATAAAAATTCTCCAGAAAATAACAAAAATATAGCAGAATTTTTACCTTGTTTTTTTAACACTTTTTGCCCTGATTTTGGGTTTTTACCTTACGTTTATTGGCGCCTGCTCTAGAAAGTGACAAAAATATAGCAGAATTTTTACCTTGTTTTTTTAACACTTTTACCTTGATTTTGCATATTTCTCTTTATGTTTTTGGTGTATTTTATCCTATATAAGACATATTTTGAAAAATGTCCACAACGGCCAGAATTTTTAGCTTGTTTTTTTAATTTTTTTCCTGATTTTGGATATTTCTCTTTATGTTTTTGGTTATTTTTTGTACTGCTCTAGAAAGTGACAAAATATAACAAAATTTTTATTTTATTTTTTTAATACATTTTACCTTGATTTTGAATATTTCTCTTTATGTTTTTGGTGATTTTTGAAATATATAAAGCATATTTTGAAAAGTGTCCTCATCGGCACCCTATAGTAGTAACATATATTTATTAATGTTTCTGAAAGTTATATTAAGATTTATAAGAAATAATTGGTATATTTTATGAAACAAAGAATTGTATGCATATTTTTAGTCTGACAAAAAGGTTGCCTAATGTCGGATAGGGTATTTCCCAATTTCGGATAGGGTTACTAATGATAAATTTCAGCTTTCAATACAGTCAAAATATTTTCTAAACTCATAAGATGAAATCAACTGATTGTATAGAAAGGACGTGTATGTTCTTACAAATTGAAAGATGTCATCAAATCAATTTTAGTTTTCTTTGTCACTGACAGTATTCACACTTGAAAGTCTTCCATTCATTCTTGTCTGTTCCTGCACACATCTCGTGGACCCATCTGAGGCACTGCACACATCTTATCCAATCTTCTCCAGATGTATCTTCACGGTAGGGAACGGAACAATAGATACATTCTTCATCTGCACTGTCTTCGTCGTCTGTGGAAACGAGGTGGATAGATTCTTCGGAGACACTTCCCTCATCCTCGGATGAATCCTTATCAATCGATTTTGGCTAGCTTTTTCTCGATCTTTTTGAGACAGCTGGTTTCTTCTTTCTCTTTCCTCCGTCATTTTTCTCTTCTCTGAAAATAGTTCTCTTACATTTCATTGTTTTATTGCTGCTTGTTTCGCTTGTTTGATCCTTTTTTTTCAACTAGTTCCTTCTGATAAGGAGATGCAGTAATCACAGCTGCTTTGCCAGCTTGTCTACTGATCGTGGAGGAGCAAGGCAATGTTGGTGGAGGCCGAAGGTCGAAAGGCGAGACATGTGCAGGAGTGTTTCCTCCACTAGTCTGCTGTTCTGGTAAGAAATCAGCGTCACTAAAAACTGTGGGGTCAAAGGGTGATATTCCACATTTCTTGAAACCGTTCATAGCAGTTTGCATGTTCGCTGCCTTTACATATGCCTTGCCGAATATTTCACCAATCTGAAACATTGACACTGCTTTGAATGGGTGGTTATCAAGCCACAAATCTATTTCTTGTGAATAGTACTTTTTGAAGGGACCCATGAAAATAACATCGAGGGGTTGCAATTTGTGGCTTGAATGTGGTGGGAGGCACACAATGTGTACTCCATGTTGTCTTCCTAACAAAACTATGTCTAAGTTTCTTGTATGGGAATAGTGCCCGTCTAAAATAAGAACCACCGGATCTTCGTTTGATGGCTTGACTGTTCGAATAAAATGTTCAAACCACTGAGTAAAAATATGGGTTTGTATCCACCCAGATGGATGACAGGCTGATACCGTCCCTGGTGGCGTTACAATCAGCAGCTCAGGCTTGATCCTGGCACGTGGGAAGACGATCAGTGGAGGGACAAACGTTCCTGCTGCACTCATGCACGTCACAATTGTGATTAGCGAACCTCTCTCTGCTGAAGACAGTCGAGCTACTTGCCTCTTGCCTTTGATACTCAGGACTTGAGACGGAGTACCCTGAACTACACAGATTCCAGTTTCGTCAACATTAAAAACTTTTGTGGGGTTAAATGTCACCTTTTGTAGTTCTGGTCGAAGAATATCAAAAAATGCCGAGATCTTTTCTTTGGTAAAATTCTTAACCCTACTTAACGAAATCAGCTCTAGCTTTCTGAATGAGTGCATAGGATGCCTTTTTAAAAAGCGTCGCAACCATTTCTTTCCAGCTAAACCTTTCGTTGCTGAGAATGGATGATGAACATTATTCCGCACTGCTCTGGTACGCTAATATTCGGATGTCACGTCTCCTTAATCCATAGAAACGTTCATCCATCACCTTGCAATATTCTGAAAGTTCCTCTTCTAGCTCACTGCCAAGTACACACTTCCGGCCAATTGATGATGACAATCGCTCATCAACATTTTTACTCTTTACATAATCCAAAAGAGTGGATTTTGGAACTTTAAATACTTTAGATGCTTTTAGAAATCCCATTTCTTTTTTCTTCACCGCTTCGATAGCATTTTTCATTGCTTCTTGGGACCAGTTTTTCCTTTTTCGTCCAGGCATCTGTGAAATAAATAACACATCATGAGTATTTAGAAAGGGTGCACAATTTCGGATAGTCGGAATTAGGTACGCGTGTAGCATCCGAAATTAGGCAACCCAGTCGCATGTTCAATATGGCGATTCTGTGCGTTCACCCTCTGAAACAACGTGACTATAACTACTTAATAATGTTTGCTGAATCTCTCAAGATTATACAAAATTTAGACAGAAGTGAGTAAATACTAACCTTCTAGTTGTAGGCCTTAAGTTTGGATGGTGAAATATTACATCAAAACTCCGGAAAAGTCAAAGATATCAACCACACACTAAAATCACATTGCTCAAGGTCAAGCACAAGGGTGCAACTGGGGGACGAAGTAACGTGTTAGTTCGCATTATCTGCACTTCGGCGCTGCTGTTCTAAGGTGGAAATTTCTTGGCATCCGAAATTAGGAACCTATCCGAAATATGGGCACTTCACCCTAGGTGTTGTCCATAATTTGTAAATCAGTTCCGTGCAATCATCCTTGTCACAATTGACCTAAATTCGGAGCAAAACGACGTAAATTAAATAAAATTACAAGATCCAGTGGCGGCGATTAGGAGTGTGTATGGGCAGTTCCTCCCACTCTTTGCCATTTTTGACCCCGCACCATGGCCTCTCAAGCCTTGAATAGCAAGAGAAAGTAAAATGTCACCCCCTCCCCCCCATAGTGCTTGCACCAAATCACCGCTAGCCGCTACTGAGAAGACCCATTGAAAGATGACAAAATACAAGAAGGATAGTAGTGAAATCATACCGTGTATCGCCTCTTGATTTTCATTATATGACCGTATAGGACAGTGAAAGCGCGACAAAAAATGAAGGGGTAGGGGTAAATTTGGCGATCAATTCTGTTAGTGTCAATAGGATTTTCGTTCATAGCTAGGGTCACCAGACGTCCTCTTTTATTCGGACATGTCCCTTTTTTAAGGTGTTCGTCCGGCGTCCGGGCGTATTTTTTGTAAATCGGTAAATTTCCTCCTTTTTGGAAAGAGTATAGACAATCGTCCATAGCAAATGTGCTGCATAGAAAATCCTTCTACACATAACGATCATCATTTAAGCCATATCATTTGTGGTGCGTTAGTAATCGAACAATGCACCTAGCATCTGGGAACTGAACACGATCACTTTCCCGACTGAGTCATTAGTAGCGTGCGGATTTTTAGGCACTAAAAATCTCTCAAATAAACAGTCAAATAGGCACCAAAATTATGAACACAGGCACTTAAAAAGAAACTTAAAAGGCATCCTAAATAATAAAAAAAGACATTAAAATAGGCAATGAATGTGAACTTATTTAAATTCTCGTCTTACATTACACAGTTATACTGAACTAGCACTTCAGTTTATACATAAAAGTGCGCTAACGATTAACAAACTATTAACACTCTCTTGATCGAAATTCACATTTGCGGGGAATCGTCAGTTAAAGTAATTCTGACAAAAAGAGCTTGTGCTAACGACTGCGCGAATTTGAACAAATGATGAAAAAACAATTTGCACGATTGTAACCAAAAAAAATTAAACAATGTTCCAATTAATATAACCCTGAAATCTGGCGAATACCAGATTTCAGTCAGTACAACATCAACAAAGCCTTACATTCTTCAATGAAGGGAAAGCCAAAGGCACGTAAATAAAGCTGAAATATGCAGAAATTGCAGAATAGCAATTTTTGACACGATCAAGCAAAATAGATTTTTATAGGCAATATACAAATGCGTTTTTGGACTAGAAACGCCATGAAACGAACTATAACCATAAAAGCCTCTGTTTTACTACAAAAGATTAAAAAAGCAAATTGGCAAAATTCCGCACCCTAATCATTAGTATTATTCTAACTCGTTGCTTCGCCCTCTGAAACTGTTGGAACGCATGTAGTCTGTGCAGTTCCTTTTCGATTGATTGATTTGGTTTATTTTACTTCCCTTTTCTGCCACTTTTGGCTAATCGTGAAGATTGGTATGAGCGATGATAGGATGATTTTGATGAAGGGACACTCACAAACAGCACCAATTCCCAGACCGGGATTCGAATCTGGGACCGCGGCCATTGTGCTAGCCACGGAGGTCGGCCAGTTCCTTTTCGAGTTATACATACGCGATACAGAATTGCGTAGTGAGAATTTTTATTATTAAGTACTATTTACTTTCATGAAATAAAGAAGAAATTCAACAATGATCTTGCAATAGAATATCCAGCTTTTAAAGGATGGAAGAAACGAATATGAGGTACAGTGTCAAGTTTTTTTTAAATAAGTTAAACAAATATTATAGTTACATTTGCATTCACTTGTGGGGGTATTTCATTTCAATATCCAAGAATTGGAAAAGATGTAAAATTCCATGCTCGAAATTGTTAGATGTTTTTAGTTGTGATTGTTAAGTGTTAAAGAATATACATTAGGGGATTGTTGTTTAAAGGTAAGAGGAAGTTATTGCAAAATATCATCTGAGAAATATCTGTGAGCAAAGTGTTGGTAAGATTTTTTTATATTGATTAAATTATGAGTAATGGCAAATGTATTGCCATTTTTTCCCCTGTGTCTTCTCTTTTATGACTTTGTCCTCCATTTTCGTCGTGCTCTGTCCTCTTTCTTGAATGTATGGGTCTGCTCACCCTATTCATAGCTTGGGGACATGATTCTACATGTGTATGCCTTGACGAGTTACAGAATTACAACCCGCCTACAAAAAGGTGAAAAGAGTAGTTTATTTCTTTAAAATTTTTAGTTACCCCCTCCCACAACTGATGTTCTTCGGTTCAAAAGCGTTAAAAGAAAAATTCCAGCTTACTCCATCCGAATATAGATTACAGAATCATAGAACAATGCCAGTACTAGTCTGAAATCCCACCCACGCATGCAAAAGATCCTTCCCACGTAAATTGCGACTACTCGCAAAAAATGAACCGGAGTAGAGCAAACCGTATAGCAAGCCCCACGCACCGAACCTCAACTGACTGGAAGATAATCATTCACTAACATTTAACCGCTGTTTCTAGTCCTTATTCCATAGTGACATTAGGTTCATTTTCTCCTCAATTACGTGGATAATGAATGAACCTTACGCACCTAGTAGATTTGGACCATAAGATTTCACTCACTCACATCACTACAAAAAAGTATTCAAACGATTCTGCAACTGAATGAATCCGTAATCGGATACTCTTTGATGTAACCGACTCGGATCAACCGGTGAATCGGTGAACACAGGACAGGTTTTTAGACTAATCGATGACTGATAAAAATAAAATACAATCGATTGCCAGGAAGAATAAAATAATACTAGCTTATTACCCGGCATCTTCTATTAGACAGGAAAATAATGAATTCTAGCTATAGTGCAAAATGAACTTGGAGTTGAATGGCATTGGGAGTGTCACTATTCATCTTAGCGACCCCGTAAACGATGGATTCCACACTGATATCGATCATTTTACATGTCACCCCCTTCCCACCCCACCCCTAGGGGTGCCAGAGTTGTCTTGGAGTTGAACGGCATTGGGAGTGTCACTATTCATCTTAGCGACCACGTGAACTATGGATTTCACACTAATATCGGACATTATCGGAACACAAAGTCATATCAGCCTGAATGTTAGACAAACTGAGAAACACTATCGTTGTGCGGGATTGCATAGAGCCAGGGATGTCTGTTTGTGCGGAATTTAATATCGGTCGTTCGCGATTATTTTTACATGTCACCCATTCCCACCCTACCCCTAGGGGTGCCAGGGGTGTTTTACCCCCAAAATATTATTTCCAGATTGCAAGTGATACGTGTACCAAGTTTGGTTGAAATTGCTCCAGGCGTTCGAGAGTTATGCCGGAACGAACATATATACACATCCACACACACACATACATCCATTTTTAACTAAATAAGTAGCGGTTTGCTGTGAATGAAATCATTCTAGTGATAGGTCTTGTACACCCAATGAAATAGTAGTCAAATTGTCCGCCACCGTTTTCATTCAGTCCGTTTTCCACAATGTGATGATCATGAATTGAAATAAAAACGTCAGTAGGTAGAGGACAACATCTTCTTTACATCAATAGAAATTCATTCCTTAAAACAACACAGGATGTAGAAAACAGTTATGAAGATAGTGATGGACAAATGCCTACTATTATCTTTGCCGTTGACTGTACACCTAACGGCGAAGGAAACAGTAGGCGAATTGACCACCACCATTTTCATTCGGTCTGTATTCTACATTGTGATGACAATGAATTGAAATAAAGACGTGAATAAGCAGAGAACAATGCCGAACCAACATAGTTTCATTCCTTAAAACAACACAGGATGTAAAATAAAAAATTAATGAAAATAGTGGTGGACAATTTGCCTACCATTATATTTGCCGTTGACTGTACCAAAAGGAACTCAAGGCTTATCACGTTGGTAATCAACCCTGTTGTTACGTAATGAAACTTGTCACCAGTGGCAGTGGAGTCGCGTGCGGTTCACATATGGGTGTTCACAATATTTTTTATACTCAATGGAGATTTACTCCTCTCCCTTGTAACTTCATCTTCAATTGAAAAAGTAAGAATAACAGTTCAACTTATTTTTAAGAATTCCCTCCAAAATCACGCTATATTTGAGGTAATACAATTTTTTATTCAATTAACACTATATTAATTACGCAATTTACAATTAGTAATGGCTAGTGCAAACTAATTAGTATAACATGCAATCTAAGGTAGTAACATCTGATCATCGTCGTCATTAACATGTTTGTCCGTCGTCGCCTTGTAATCGAGGGGTCCCGGGTTCGGTACCCGGTGGAAGCATATAGTGATTAAGATCCCACATAAAACTGTAGGTCCAGTCCCGATTAGCCTTACTGTGCATAAAGTGGACTTAAAACAACAAATCAATCCAATGCATTGCACGAAACGAATCGTTCCATAAGCAGTCTTTTGGAAGTGAGTCGCTTGTATATGTGCAAATGGTAACAAACGCTCAGGATGTGTCCTTATTTTTTAAATGTATCTATTGCATACAAGACTACTTACTGATTTCGGTGGAGGCGCATAGTGGTTCGGATCCCACTTTGAACTGTAGCTCCTGTCCCGATTAGCCTTACTGTGCATAAAGTGGACTTAAAACACCAACTCAAACCAATCAAACCAAAACTACTTACTGATTTGTCCGAATAAGTGGCTAAAGAAAGTATATGTTTAGTGTGTGTTCTTTAGCCACTTATTCGGGCAAATCAGTAAGTAGTATTGTTTGCAATAGATACTTGGCACACCAACTCACTCCTGAAGAATGATCGGCTGAAGCCTATAATTGAGCTCTAGATATTACACAGAAAATAAAATTCTCACTGTGGGTCAAGTAATTGAACGCTACACACCGACGCACAATGCACTTAATAACGATAGCAAGAGAAATAATTAAAATGAAATTCTACATTATGCAACTATGTAGCGCAGACAGTCTCGAGTCCCCTTAGACATGCCTTGTATATGCTGCGCTCTGGTGCCGAATGCAAGAAGTATTGCCGCTTGCGTCAGAGCTCGCACCACTATGTGTTCGCACAGCGCAGTGAACATTTTCGGGGTATATTGGCCAATAGCCCCTTAGCTGGCAGTTTGATGCAACACGCACAGCAATTGTGTTCAACGCAATCCGTGCAGCACCGTGTGGGAGACAGTGTTACCAACTATCTATAAAAGTTATCAGACATGAAAGACGTCGTGTCAGAGTAAATTGTGTGTATATATACTCGAACATCAAAGAAGTATTTTTCGAATAAATATGTGTGTGTGTGTGTGTGTGTGTGTGTATGTATATATATATATATATATATATATATATATATATATATGTGTGTGTGTGTGTGTGTGTGTGTGTGTATTTAATATGTACGTAATTTAAAACATATACATGAGGGTTTACGTGCTCATGCGAACATTATCAGGTGACGTGCCTGACCAGTGGTAGATAAGTGCTGGCGTATGCAAAGGTGTTTCGCACGCTATATGCCATTTTCACCTATCAATTCCATGTAATCTTCGTCACAATTGACACAAAACCAGAAGACAATCGACTTAAAAAAAATTAAAAATACAATACCAACTCAAACATGCTCAAACTTCCGGCGACCGAATTTAAGTGTGTAAGGTATTGAAATAATGACGTATTGACTTTTGATCTTTTTTATATCGTACCCAGGGGAGGGGCCTTCGGGGTTATGCTTCCCCTCAAACTTTGAAATATTTAAATGTGAACCTACGAAAAGCTATGAAAATAACAGACAATTTTTCACATTTGTAAAAATTTCGATTTTGTGTTTGCATAAATGAATATGTTTGTTGTGGAGAGAGATAGCCTCCGGAAGCCTGCAATGTACAATATTTGGATGTTTTAGTTTTTTAACAATTGATTCAAGACTACCAGACGTCCCGATTTAGTCAGGACAGTCAATTTCTTTTATCCCCTGTCCTAACTTTTCGAAGCAAGCATGATGTGCAAATGTCTTTTTTGGGGGGAGTTAACTGACATTTAGACGATTTTTTTTGTAATAATAATTGCTAATTATTTTTTAAACATAGAATTATCAGAGCTGTTCAATGGCGCAGGTGTAAGAAAATTTAATTAATTTGGAAAACATTGTAAATTTGCGAAACACAGTACTATTCTAATACTTCTGAGCAGTGGCGGCGATTGGGTTCCAAAACTTTGGGGTTAAGGACAATTTACTTTTCCTTGGAAGATAAGGTTTAGCATAGTGCGGGGCCAAAAGTGGCAAAAAGTGGGGAGGCAACTGCCCCTCCCCCAATTAGTACGGCGGATATGTGTAAAATCGTGCATTTTAGTGATAATAGCATGAAACTTTGAATGTAGTTTAATATCTCTCTTAATATCATTTTAAAGATTGGAGGCGTTTAAAATATCTTGTTGGTCAGCAATGGCGGACGTTTTCGAAATGGCGGCCGATTTATTAGTATATCTTCTGACACAAGCGGAGTAAATGAACTTTTATTGGTCCTGTTTGGAGATTTATCTTTGTCATTAGTCAAAGGAAAGGAAAACTTTCCAATAATGCCTACGAATGCATTATAAATGCGTATTAGTGACGAAAAATACCTTGATTGTCTATGTTTAAGGGGCGCAGTTTTCTAGATTGTTTATAATAGCATGTTGCTCTTCAAACCGCTTCAGTTTTGAAGTCTGAAGTGTAATCGTTAATTATCAGCACTTTAGTTACTAATTATCATATTTCACAGATATATGTGGATATATGGGTCGTATAAATTCCAGGGGCAAAAACACAAACGAAAACTGAACCATTTATAGTCGGTCCAATATGTGCACATACTTGCTGAATTGTGCATTTTTGTGATAAATGCATGGAAATTAAGTAATTATTACATTATATCAGGGACGTCTGATAACAGGTAAATGCTGATTGGCAAAATTGCAGGGAGGATTATTGAATTTTGATACCCTATGATTTGCCTGCGTCACACGACAGCTATATCTGCATAGTTGAAATTTTAACTATATTTTATTTACACCACTTCCATTGAGGTTGCTGCCTCCCCGATGGCGCAGTGGTAGCGTCGTCGCCTTGTAATAAAGGGGTCCCGGGTTCGATACCCGGTGGAGGCACATAGTGGTTCGGATCCCACTTTAAACTGTAGGTCCAGTCCCAATTAGCCTTACTGTGCACATAGTGGACTTAAAAACCAACTCAATCAATCAATCAAATCCATTGAGGTTGCTTCAGCTAAGGAACTTATAGAAAAATAATAACGTTATAATGAAGCAGCGATATGAAACCTGCAGATTCTTGTCTTGATGTCATCGACAACTAATAAAGCTTTTATAGTATCACAATGAGAATAATCAGGGACGTCGTAAGGGGGGGGGGCACGCGGGGGCACTGGTCCCGGCAAACGTCTACGTGGCCCCGGGAAACTGTTCTGTATTTGTGGAATTTTAATTTGATGACAAATATTGCAAAATAATTCTTCAGTAAATTTTGCTTGCAGTTTAAAACACTTCTTCAATTTTCAGTAGCACGAATCCAAGCAAGGCATTTCTTTCCTATTTCCCTGTTTCTTGCTTGTTGAACTCAAACAGATGTATTGGGAGGGGATGCAATAAATGGTTTTGTGGTCCGCCCCAGTCAGGGAAGTCTGAGACATATTGAAAATGCACTTTTCCTCTCTGCTGCACACCAGATCCAGGATCCCCCTAAAACCCGCACTTTCTCTTCATCTGGCCCTGCACTGGCACAATGGGCGCCGAAAAGACGACACAAACAGGAAGATTTAGCTACGGGTGGCTAGAACTTTCTGGGTTAATTATTTTTTGGTTCAGAAAATATATCCCAGGCGTTTCAAATTCCAAGAACAGAATTCTATTGCTTGTCCCTTTTTGGGCGCGGGAATGAATGACAGCGGTTCTACTCACATGCGCTCAACCCTCCTGCTAATGACCTGCCCTACAAAGTAGGATTTGTGGTCCGAGCGGTGTAAACTTCTGTAAACGCGAGAAGATAGCATCACGAAGTATTTGTGATCTCGTTTTCCTACATCGCGAGTAAAATGTCGAATGAGAAGCTGCCAGATTGTCTTCCTCTGGAAACAATGGATCAGGATCGACTGATCGACCAAATACCCAACATATTGGCATTCTAAAAGAGAGTCTGACTACCACACAAGATCCTGGGTTTCGACTCCTTAGGAAGAAAAACTGTAAAAGTAGGGCGAAAAGAAGCAAAGTTGTACGATGCATAAAAAGCCATGTTTAGTTCTTCTAAAACCTTCCAATTATCGAGTTTGTGTTTGTGCACAGTAAGGATAATCAGGGATCCGAACCACTATGTGCCTCCCTCCATCGGGTATCGAACCCGGGACCCCTTGATTGCAAGGCGGCGACGCTACTACTGCGTCATCGAGGAGGCCGAGAAAAACTTACAATTAGTCAGTAAAATTAATATTGAGGGACAAGGCCTGCGAAGAGTTCTTTCATTCGGTTGCACGTGGTCATCACATCGAGTCTCATAGTTTCGAGAGCAGAATTTGCTTCCATATTGCTTTCGAGTACTTACCAAATTGTCCTCACGATGTTGGAACAGCACAGAAATTTTGGAACTAATACAAGCAGGCACGTACCCAGGGAAGGAGCTCGGGGGTTGCAGTCCTTTCCCGAAATCCTACAAATATCTGATTTTAATAATGTGTAGTAGTAATTAAATTTACTTCATTAACAGGATTAAACATCTTGTATATGGTAAGTTGCAATATACCAAGAAATTCATCTTCAGCGCATTTACTCCTCCCCCAACCTTTTCGTCTTTAGATGGCGTCTGTCGATAAGGTATAAGCACCTTCCGAAATCAAAATCTGGCTACATGCCTGATCACCAGAGGTCGAACCTTGAACCTTTCTATTGATTGATTAATTGAACTGGTGTTTGAAGTCCACTTTCTGCACAGTAAGGCTAACCGGGAGTGGACCTACAGTTTAAAGTGAGATCCGAACAACTATGTGCCTCCATCGGGAATCGAACCCGGGCAGGTTGTTGAACCTGCCGAACCAAAGACGAGAGCGGAATCATTTGAGAATGTGGGAACTTTGTTTTTATCCAGTGCCATCATATATTCAGTTTTCCACACACAAATAAGATTAATTTTAAGAAATTAGACGTGTGCATATAATTTCTTATCGTCATCATTTCCCAAGTGAACAATCAGATGCCATAGAAGACTCGGGCCCGCCCTTGAACTAAGAGATACCGGATACTTGAGATGCCTAGCTTGAACTCATTACGCACACATTTCATATTTGCACTGTTGCCAATACTTGTAAACCTGGTTCCAGCACTTTATATCTAAAACCACGAAAAAGGGTTTTATCTACTTCTCAATTTCCTTCCAGCAAATTTACAAATCTAAAGACTAATAACATTGTTCTTGGTGTATCAGCCATTAAGCTAATGAGTTCATTCTGCATTTAGTTTCCAGAAAAATGGCTGTGGATTTCGCAACAGTATATCCGTGGACTCTTAGGGGCTAGAGAAGAAAATGATGTTCCTTTCCAATTTATTGATTGATTGATTTGGTGTTTTAAGTCCACTTTATACACAGTAATGCTAATCGGGACTGGTTCTAAAGTGTAAAGTAGGATCCGAACCACTATGAGCATCCACCGGGTATAGAACCCGGAACCCCTTGATTACAAGGCGACGAGGCTACCATGTGCCAAGACTATATATATATATACACATACATACATATATACACATACATACATATATAATGTATGTATACAACATAGGCCTATATGGTGTATAAATAGTTTGTTAATTTATAATAGTTTGATAGAAAAAATCTTACGTTTGGGCCCCCCAAACTGATCAACCTAGCTACGTCCCTGAGAATAATAGATGGCATAACCAAACCTAACGCCTGGTGAGCTCTATAGTAATAGCATTAATTACATCTGCCTTGAATCAAGTTGAAATCGAAGTCATTATATTTTTTTGCTTTATATTTCAGCGACAAAATGACTACACACTTTGACAGAATCGTACAACACCAGACATTACAGACTTGTAATGTGTATTTTCTTCCTTTTCCCTGGTTTTCTGTCGAAGAAGGAGCCTAATCCACCCACGGACTTCGTACTTCGACAAACGAACAAGTGTGGCGTAAGATGCATCACTTTACGGAAAAATCGGCGCGACACACCCCGGAGCAGAACATTAAAAGTGACACAGAATGAAAATACTTGTTGAAATCTCGCGATTTTTTTCGGAGGGCAGAGTGGAGCAGGTTTCCCCGTAGGCCAAGCTGAAGGGATAGAGGGGATGATGCGCGAAGTCTTCTGGCAGAAGGTTCTTTTGTTTGGGTTGCTTTATGAAGGAACCTTTGCAGTACAGTGGGATCCATGAGTATTACCGTGCAAATTGTCCATCACCATGTTCGTGCACTTTATGTGACCCAATAAGAGCTTCAAGAATTAAAAGAAAATTCAAAACATGCTGTTGACAGTTTCTGCACCAGCATACTTAAAAATCCATCGCTTAAAGCATATAGGATACAAGAGAAAAGTTAATGAAAATAGTCATGGACAATTTGCACGGTAATACTCATGGATCCCACTGTACAAGCAGAGGCTCAACCATGAATTTGTGTCTGGGGGCGGCAAGTAGCAGGATAAACATACCAATAATAATAATAATTTTAATAATAATGATGATTATAATAACATTATTATTGATTTATTGAATTATTTTGTCAACACGTTCAATTTCACAAACAAGCACACAAAATATTTTTGAAAGATAGAAAATCCTTGATAAATGCAAGTGGCGTAGCGTTATAGTACGCCCGCCGTTCCCACATTTAGAGTTTCAAAAATGTGTAAATTCTGTGAATATAAAGTAAAACGTGACTAATTTCATATATGTTTGACCTTCATGGCATTATAATAGCTATTTTTCGCTATCCGCTTCAGCGGCGTATACTCTGGGTCACCTAGGTAATCGGAGATGACCCGGCTATATTTTTTTAAATAGTTGTTGTTTTTTTTCTCTTCGCAATATTCTTCCGAACCAATCTTTGATTCACATATTTCTTTGCTTCCAGCGCGCGAATGTTTTCAACCGTTTGCCACGGAATGTCCGTGAGGGTTTTTCTCCAGCTGGTGGAATCTGGTGACGTCTGGGTGAGATTCCACCGGCTCCCTTTAAATCCCTTGACGGGAGGGAGGGGAAGGAAACACTGCTTCTCAGGCGCGGTGATTCCGTGGCAAGGGTAACCACCTTGTGGAGAGAGTCCATAGGTCGCACTCTCCAACCCAGAGCCTTTGCCGTTCCGTCGGCTGGCACCCTCTTCTGCCAACTGCCATTCTTACCCGATGTCCTTTGTATCATAGGAGCTGTGTTGTTTACGACAGGAAAATTTCTCAGGAAACAGAATTCTGGGTTCACAAATTACGTACTGAAAAGTAAAGTAGAGAAAATACATCTGAAAATGCGCGAGAAACAGGGAAATCTGAACAACTTTTGCGAACCAATTCTATGGTAATTCTCATTTTACATTTGCTTTTGTCTTCCTGATCTCTGTTATTTCAACAGATATTGTCAAAGAAAAAAAAAACTTTAATATTGAAGATGAAGGTAATTAAGTAAATTAAAATTTGAACTAGAAATTCAAGAAATTACACCGACCTCCGTTGCGGAGTGTTAGCACAGCTCCCTTCGACGCCAGAGCTCCAGGGTTCGAATACCGGTCAGGGCATCCGTGTTCTTTGTAAATGTCCCTTCATCAATGTCATATCATCACTCGTAGTGATTAGCCAAAAGTAGCAGAAAAGCGACGTCAAATAACAGTTTAATCAATCTATTAATGAAGTAATTAAACTATTTATATGCTTACTTTTTTCATTTTTGTATTTTAAAATGCGTGATTACTTTCTTTGTAGCCTTCAAAACCAGTGAGAGTAGTTCTTTCACAGAAATGAATAATTTTTAAAAGGGAAAGCTATCAGAAATAAATTATATATATACGTACACATATATTAGGTAATTTAAGTTGCTTTTCCTCCCTCTTTATATTAATAATGATCATAATGATAAAAGATGTTTGAACGTAAAATATATAAACAAAAAACGCAATGATTTAAACTTATAGAACCTCGCGTATCGCAGGGAATACAAAGCTGGGAAAGGGAATTTTTCAGCATCCATAGGGAATTTAATTCTGTGTCAAGCAGGAAGGAACCACAATAGAAGATTGGCGCAGGGAATTGAGTGCGTGTTGTAGCGATTCGAGAATTTAATATATGTTTAGCTGTTAGTGGTTTAGTATTCGTGCTAGTGCTGTGTTTACTGAATTTAAAGGCAATGGGTATAATACAATATTTGCGTGTGAAAATATTTCGAATGGGATCTTTTCCGGAGAAATTGCAAATAGTTAATGTAGGTAGGCCAGTAACATCTCTTGTACCACAGGTCTTAAACTTCCGTGTATAAAAACAAAAATCGGAAATGCACGAGTAACTGGGTACTGGGGTAACTTGAATTATACACTTCAATTAATATTGAGGGTTTTTATTTCACTACCGCATTCCTTTCATATTATTTGTTACAGTTTTTTATATAGATTTATATATTTTCTTGTTTTATTATTTGAAATTCTAAACGTAGATTAACTGCAAGTGAAATCACAACAATTATTCGACAGTGGTCGCAACAATAAGGTAAAATTTTTAACACATATATTCATAAATCCTGTATGGATGTTGACGTAAATTTGCAGGGAGACTTCAGGAGTGGGTAGATGAATCAAGTGTCGGAGATTACCCACTAGTTAAAACCAGCATACGCCACTGATCCGCTTGCAACGCTCCACTAACAACACTCGTTCTAGCATTTTTTTTCAATGCCTTTCCTGGCCGGACGCCGAGCAGGTTCGGCGTAAAGGACTCTAAATTCCTCGCTGGCTTTCTGGAGGGAGAGCGTGGATCTCTATAGCACGCGCGTAAACGTTCTCTCGTACGCCAGCGTACGGAGCAGAGGTCTACCGTGATTGGTTCATGTGACCATTCCTGCCTTTTGAAGCAGACGACAGCGGTAGAATTTCTAGCCGGTTCTTCGCGCTCATGCCGCTCGTGCTATGTGATGTTACAATACGCAATATTGACTGACGTAACTTTACCAAACTCATATATACCACTTCTTAATGGCCACTGCATTGTATAATTTATTGCACAAACAGCGATGTGCATTAAAAACTAAAAGATCAACACAGGTTTTGTCAAATAAGTTGGTGAAGTCCTCATGGTAGAAGTTCAGTCTGTGGATGCTGTACCACTTAACCCACAGAACTATTATTTTTTTATTATTATTATTATATCGTTAGTATCTAACTGCTTAATATTGTGTCAATGGAAATGTTTAGCATTCATTTGAAAACTCCTAACATTGAATGGTCTCTGGAAAAAAATATTTTAAAATGTTTATCAACATTTTCAAGATGTGATAAACAGTGGTTTGAATTACTAATCGGCACTGTTACGTCAGTAGATTTTACGATAGTTGGATCATCCACCCACCTCCGTGTCAGAGTGTTTTGCACAGCGCGCCAAGACGACAGAGACCCTTGATTCGAATCCCGGCGTGAGCACGGGTGTTCTGTATGAGTGTCCCTTCTTCAATAGCATCACTCATATTCGTATTCGCGATTAACCAAAAGTGGTAGAAAAGCGAAGTAAAATAAACCAAATCAATCATAAGTTGGATCATCCACAACAATGACGTCTACTGTTGTGCAGAGGCGAGTAGTGGTATTTGTGGTACTACTAGGACGAGAAATGATGAGCCCCTCTCAGGCAGATTTGCTTACACTTAAAACTAGCTCAAGATGTCCATATGAGCTTATTGCTCAAGTGTGATACTCTGTCTAACCCAAGACTTTTGTAAAAATGCCCTCGGGAATTTCCCGTGAAATGATGAGCCCCCTCAGATTGATTTGCCTACACTTACAAAAGTTGCATCTGCCAAATTGTTGTCCATAAGCTTGTTAAAAATATGCCTCTTTTGATATTGTTATGGCTACACTTAAAACTAAGCCAAAAATGCTCATAAAACCCACACCCACACCCACACATATTTACTTCCGGTCCACTTCCGGTTTATTTCCGGTTTACTTGACAGACACCTGTGTTTTTTAGGTTTATTAAGTATAGAGTTTTGATTTGGACCCCAAGAAATTTTATATAATAAACCAACAACAAAAATAACAAAGCCAAACATATTAACACACACACACACACACACACACACACACACACACACACACACACACACTAAGTATACAAAGCACACTGCTGAACCCAACTGATATTTTTATTAAGTATAGAGTTTTGATTTGAACCCCAAGAAGTTTTATATAAATAAACAATAAAAATGCCAAACTTGAAATATTGCAATCAGTGTAATAAAAATATATCCAGCCCCAATTGGGCTAGGCACCAAAAGAATTGTGATCCAGAAAAATGCAGAACACCCACAAAAATATGCCCAAAATGCCATAGAAAATATAGCATGGAATACTTCACATATAAACATATGGGTACTTGTTCTGCACAGTCATCATCATTGCCCCCACAACCATCTACATCTTCATCTGGTCTGAAAAGGAAGCTTGAAACACCTGTTAATGCTAGGCCAGCAAAGCAGCCGCGCAATGCACCTATTCATAGCAGTTTTGCTGGCCAACTTAGTGATTACTGTTTTGTATCAGAGCCAAGATGTGATATTAAGAATTTTTTGAACAGTATAAATTCTGATGTGCAGGCTATTCTAAATGCAGGAAATGGCTCTTATAAGCTGTCCCTCAAATTGTTTACACAATATAAGAAACCAAATGGCACAAAATTTACACAGCCCCACATAACAGAAACTGTAGCTATATATTCAAATACAAATTTAGACAAAATAATAAGCAGTTTGATAGATCAATTGAATATTAAATATTCTGAATTTGCTGCAAAAGAATCAGGATGGAGTTTATGTGGAACTCCACACAAGTTATATATTAATATTTCTGAATTCAGCCCATTACAAGGA
Organism: Lepisma saccharinum; assembly: GCF_977018435.1. Taxonomy (NCBI): domain Eukaryota; kingdom Metazoa; phylum Arthropoda; class Insecta; order Zygentoma; family Lepismatidae; genus Lepisma; species Lepisma saccharinum. The sequence goes on from NC_139240.1 coordinate 12,882,624, forward strand.
TCTACATATCTGCCATTACCTGCCAATATTAAAAACAAAAAAGCCGTGGTCAACCTAGAAAATAATGATGAGAAATGTTTTCTGTGGTGTATTTTAGCTGCTTTGTTTCCAGTTTTAAGGCATCCTGAGAGAATAAGTTATTATAAACAACGTGAACATGATTTTGATGATGCTATGAAGGGCTTAGGATATCCAATGTCTGTTCAGAATATTGATAAATTTGAAAAAAAAAGGCCAGGGATATCAATGGTAAACAATTATCTATTAATGTATTTATTTGTTCTACTGGCCGTGGCAATTGCTTGATAGAACCTCTCAGAATCAGTACACTTGATGATGATTCTGCTGTTCCGATTGATCTGCTCTTAATTGAAGAGGATGGCACATATCATTACACTTTGATGCACAGTCTTGAAGCTTTAGTCAGAAAACAACTAGACAAATCTAAGACAATATTCAAGTTGTGTAGAAGATGTTTAACTGTATTTGATGGTAGAAAAATGGTGAATGGTGTTTGTGAAGAGAATGCAGAAATTGCTAAAAACAAGTTAATTGAACATTTAAAATACTGTGGCAACCATAAACCTGTTCATATTTTTATGCCTAAGCCAAATGAAAATGCCAAATTCAAAAAATTTGAAGCCTTGTTGGAACATCCAGCATATATAGTTTGTGATTTTGAATCAAACCTCAAACCCCTTGCATTATGCAGCCCAGATCCTGATGAATCTTCAATTACATCATACCAGTTACATGAGCCTTCTAGTTTTTATTATGTGGTTGTACAGGATGGTGTTGTTAGTGAAGAATATTTATACATGGGACTAGATGCCATCAAACAATTTGCACATAGAATAGAAAATGAGTGCCATGACATAGCATCAAATGTCTTATTAAAATCAAAACCTATGTTGCCTTTAACAGAGAATCAGATTGAAGATTTCAACAATGCAGAAAAATGCCCGGTATGTGATTCTGAATTTTCAGATACAAATATCAAGGTGCATCACCATTCTCATACAGATGGTAAATTCAAAATGGCCCTGTGTAATAGCTGTAATATTAAGATCCAGAGACCAAAATTTGTCCCAATATTTTGCCATGGTGCATCTAATTATGATTTTCATCATCTGATCAGGTACGAGGGGTTTGACAAGCAGAATTTAAATATTTTAGCAGAAAATGATGAGAAATATATAGCTATTAGCAAGATAATTAAAGTTAATGGTGTTCCTATTCACTTAAGATTTCTTGATTCCTACAGAATTCTGTCCGCTAGCTTGGCTACACTGGCCAATCAATTATCTGATGACCAATTCAAAATCACATGTGCTTTGTTTCCAAATCAGGACCTGAAATTAATTAGGCGGAAGGGTGTATACCCATATGACTATGTTACAGATTTTTCTAAATTTGATAAGTGTGCTCGGCCACCACAACAAGAGTTCTACAGCAAACTCAGAGCATCTGGAATCACTGATGAAGATTATCACCATGCCCAGTTGATGTGGAACAATTTAAAATGCCAGACATTTGGTGATTATCATAAGGCATACTTGAAACTTGATGTGACTCTCTTAGCCGATATACTTCAGGCATTTAGAAAATCATCGATGGAAAATTATAAGCTGGATCCAATGTATTTCTACAGTGCTCCAGGCCTAGCATGGTCTGCAATGTTTTTGAATACTAAAATGCAGTTGGATCTCATTCAGGATCAGGACATGTATCTGTTTATGGAACAATGTATAAGAGGGGGCATGGTGCAATGCTCTCAAAGATATGCCAGAGCAAATAACAAATATATTCCTGATTATGATCCAGCCCTGCCATCAAATTTTATACTTTATGTGGATGCCAACAGCTTGTATGGTTATGCTATGATGGATAAATTGCCATATGCAGGGCTTGAGTGGGTTGAAGATTTTAGTATTGGGGATCTTCAGGATTTTGATGACAGTAACTATGGCCTGTTCTTAGAAGTTGATCTGACAATTCCTGATGATTTACACAACAAGTTTTCTGATCTGCCCCCAATTCCTGAGGTTAAGTGTTCACCTGGCTCTAAACAGAAGAAGCTAATGATGACTCTAGAGCCAAAACAGGGTTATGTCATATATTATAAAAACCTCCAGTTCCTGATGCATCATGGTGTTCAAGTAACCAAAGTTGGCAAAGTTTTGAGGTTCAGGCACTCAAGATGGTTGAAGCCATATATTGATACAAACACAGAGCTTCGAACATCTGCAATGAGCCAATTTGATAAGACCTTGTTTAAATTGATGGTAAATTCAGTGTATGGCAAAACCATGGAAAATGTCAGAAAACATACTGATGTTAAATTAATTACTGACCCCAGCCTGAGCAAAAAATTGATAGCAAAGCCTAATTTCAACTACAGAAGAATTTATGATGACAATATGCCACTCTTCAACATGAAAAAAACAAAGATTAAGTTTGATAAGCTCATTTATGTAGGGGCTGTGATATTAGAATTGGCCAAATTACACATGCTAAAGCTCTATTATGATGTGCTCAAGCCTTTTTATGGTGATTGTGTAAAACTGATGTACATGGACACAGATAGCTTTATTCTTGATATTCAGACAGAAGATGTTTATCAAGATATATCACAGCCTGCATTGCTTAAATATTTTGATACTAGTGAACTTACAAAAATTCAACCCCACAACAAAAAGGTGCCTGGCAAGTTAAAAGATGAGACACTTGGTGATGTTATTGTGGCATTTGCTGGGTTAAGGGCCAAGATGTACAGCTTTGAAACATGTAGTGGTGTTGTTGCCAAAAAAGCCAAGGGCATTGGTAGAGTAACTGTGGACAAAGAGCTCCAATTTAAAGATTATGAAGATTGTCTCAAATAACAGAGTTTAATGAGAACATCAGAATGCAGAATTCAGAGTGTGGATCACTTGTTGACTACAAATTTTGTAAGAAAAATTGCTCTGGACCCACATGATGATAAGAGATGTATTTTATCATGTGGCATACATACTCTACCATGGGGTCATTGTGATTTGAAAAGTGGTAATCAATGCCCAATTACAGAGCATGATTTGAAATAAATAAACATGCCAATGAACTTATTTGGGTTCAAAAAACAGGCTATTATGGACCTGGCAACACCAGCACCCTCTTCTGATATACAATCTATGATATCTAAACTAAGTGGTTTGTTAATTATTCATCTGAACAGCATACTTACAGATGTTGATGATAATACAGGTAAAATATTATACATATTTAATAATAATTTAAATCATTACCAATTACCTGTAGGTGGTCAATTACAATTTATTACAACTCCCGAGGGTAATGTCAAGATTTCAATAGGGAGAAATATTTATAGAATTAAGCACTCAAACATGATTTCTGGCACTGTATATACTGTTTCTGCTGGTGATTGTTTATATATTGAGGTCCCAGGATCCTATGACAAGCTTATACCTTTTTTTATAGAATTAAGAATTAGATATTCTATAATAAATAACCACTAAATCAAAATGCCTAATGATATATTTGGCCATACAAGACATGAAGATCACAGTGATGAGATTCTGATGCTTGATGTCAGAGTTAAAAAATTAAGTAGTGATTTACAAGCTTTACAAACCACACTTAATGCCAGTCTTCAACTAGAAATTACAAATTTACAGTCACAATGCATGGACCCTCTTCTTAAAATTGACTCAGAACTTAAATTATTGCTTCGAAAATATACTGACTTGGCAACATTAGATAATTTTCAAAGTTTAGAGGAAGCTGTAGCAGCTCTTCAAGCCAAATTAAAGATTCAGGCTACCAACTCTGAGCAATTGGAACAACAATTAGATGAACAGATTAATAATGTCCAGACACAGCTCCAAACAATTGTCAAAAGCATAAGTCACAAGAAGATTTTGATCTAGTAATTTCCACTCTAAAGGAACAGATTCAATCACTACAGATACCTAATCTGGACCCCTTGAACAATGCCATAGCCGAGGTTAAAGAAAAAATTGAGACACTTGAAAATTTTATGAACAACTTGCCATCTTCTGATGCTCTGAGTGCTATAACTCGTAGTGTTGCCAACATCAAGCTGCAACTTGAAACATATGAAGATTTTGGAAAAATTCAGAGTACCATAACCCACCTTGAGGGTACCATAGCAGCAGTGCAAAGTGATCTGACAAATGTACAAGAAACTATAGAATCTCGCCTGCCTGGTATTGTAGACACCCTTGTCAGTGTTCAGCAACAGATCACCAATCTTGAAAACCTCAACACTGAATCTGAGCTATCTCATTTTCATCACTTGATCGATGATATCCAAACAAAGCTTGAAATTTTACAACAATCAACACCTACTCAGGCAGACATAGCTCTGCTTCAAGATGCTATGCGTAGTGTGGCTGATGCTTCTGAATTAAATGATGTGAAATTGGCACTTGAATCTTTGCAAAATACTGTAGCATATCTGCCTACATCACAGGAACTTAAAAATATTAAGAGAGCTGTGAATCGCATATTGAAATCATAAGATATCAGAATTATCAGAATCATGGCGGTAAATAACAACGTTATTTTACAACTTCTACACGTAAATGTACAATTTTAAACCGCAACCCCCACATCGTAACTATAGATACGTCACCAGGAGTGTATAAGAAGTAGGAAGTGAATTACAGACTTTCTCTATATTGTCAATTCTTACCGAGAGTACCGCATAAAAAACTGATATTTGGGGTTTGTACGCTTTTGCTCAAAAAGTGGTGGCGATAAGCGGCCCACAGACCTCGTGCCGGAGAGATGGGCTATGAGGAAAGAGGCCCTTGTATCGTTTGTTTCGTACCATAGTAATTGAGGAACATATTTTTCATAATGTAAGGAGGATACATAATGTATCTCTATGAAGCTTAATATGAAATATTAATGATGACAATGTCATCCAAGAAGTCATTGATCAATTAAGGGATGCCTATTTGTTTGTCGGGTGTCAAACACATGTATTTCAACAATAAAATAATACTATTCACACAATATTTTGCAAAATGGTTAACGTCACCAGTAGGCAAACATTGTCTGTAGTGCAAGAGTCTCCCCTTTCCGTGGTGGACTAAGGGACCCATGCTTTAATGTTTTATCAAGTACAAAAAAAAAAGAAAAGAAAAGAAAATTACACAATTTATCAAAGTGTAGATATTATGTAACCATTATTATTTAATTAATGCAATTTTTCTTGCATAACACAACACAATAGTGTTGTTGGATTGTTAGTAGATTCTTTTGTGTGGAAAAATTTTGCATACTTGAAACTACAGGGAAACATTATGAAGCATGATTTATAAAGGGCTCCCTTAATCAGCTCTGCAGAGAGGCTCAAAGCTGGTACATATTGATCGTCTATTAACATTATCGACCTGTAAATATCAAGTGGATACAGTCCCGACTAGGCTTTATCTTTGTATTCTTTGGCAGTCCGGAAAGGTCATTATCGAAATATTGTAATTTGATGTTGCTTGAAATTCTTTGCCCGACCCTGTGGCCGAGTGGTTAGCACATCGCGCTGCGACGCCAAGGGTCCCGGGTTCGAATCCCGGTCGGGCTTGGTTGTTTGTGAATGTCCATTCATCAATTTCATCATTTCAACACTCATCCCCATCTTCGCAAATTAGCCAAGAGGCACAAAACGCGAAGTAAAATAAACTAAATCAATCAATCAATCAATCAATCGAAATTCTTTGTTCGTAGGAGTTTCAAGATATCATCCCTTTCTTGTTTCTTATAGCTTTTGGGGTGTTACCCTGCCCCCGTGTCAGGCCAACAGTGTTTTTTTTCCCTTATTGAAATATTTATTAATATGTTAATTAATTGGGTAATCAAGTGTATAAACATATGTATGTGTGATTAGTGTATCTAAATCAATTTATTATGCATTTTAAGGTTCGTATTATTCCATGTATAAATACAATGTAGCTCTCTGTCCTTGCTTCGTGTTTCGAACGTTCAAAAGAAAGGCGGGCAGTTTAGGTGTTAAAGATTAAAAATTTTAAAAGAAAGGGCCGTTGGCAACAGAAGCCAACAAAACGTATATAAACTCCCAGATGAGAGTGGGGGAGGTCGGTTGTTGGAACTGAGACTTGGAAGGGAGAGGCTGTTATTGCTTCGGTCAGCTAGGACCCGAGGACAGGTCTCCCGAAACGGATGCTGTAAGAGATTGGATTGCCGGGCAAGCTTGTGCCTTGGTGTCCAGTTTACAGGTAAAAAGGTAGTTCGTACTGGATGTTATTTTGAAAGTAATTACGGTGCGCCGGGCAGCCTAGTGCCTTGTCACCGTGGAGGTTGAGAAATGTACACGTCGGGCGACCTCGCGCCTATTAAGACGTTTCTTGGAGTAGCGTGAGTCTACCTTGTGACAAGACACTCCCGATGTAATTCATGAAATGTAAAGCATCCAGGTACAAACAATAGAGATTTCCAACATCAAAATTAGAGTTTTGGCCCGATAATTAGAGAAATGAACGTTTGGATACGACTTGTATATACTTCAAATTTTACGTTAATTAAACTATAGAAAATATCCAAAATTTCCGTTTTTAATTTCACAGATGCTGGACAAGGTAATTTATCCCCTATAGCAATAAGGTTTCGCAAAGGTTATCCGTTGTCTCTTGTAGTTAATTATAAAATTACGTTGACTTGTAGCAACCCACGTGCATTGTCGTACAAAGAAAGATACCGCTAGACAAATCTGAGCCGAGTACGAAGTGCATCGAACCTCGAGTGCGGAGGTAAAGTGTGGGCGGCCAGGCTAGTAACAGGGGGAGGGGACAAGTGCCTATGTGCACCCTCCTATATCTGCCAATGCGACACAATATATTAAAAATTTGCTCCTCTGGGATTGACTTTGCCCCCACCCAGGGACGTCGTTAGGGGGGGCCTGGGGGGGCTTTGGCCCCGGCAGTTGTAACTCTGGCCCCCGCAAACAAAATTTTGATCGATTAAAAATTATCCTAAATTAATACTACATATTATTTTCTGGTAAATTTGTAGCAGAGTTGGAAACACTGTTCCGAAGAAAATCTTCGGAAGCAAAATTCCATCCTTTCGTTGCTTACCAGTTTATAACCAAAGGCATAAAATGCTTTGAGGTTATTACCCTTGCCCTACCCTAAGTTTGTGAAAACCTTTTGCCTTTTGTTGCAAATGACCCTTCCGTTGCAGATGGAATCAAAGACTCCGCCGAGGCCGAGCGGTCAACAGTAGGGGGTCGAGCGACATATGGAGAGAGTTCTCCAGTACTGACATTGTTCTGAGATTTAAAATTGCTCCTTGCTTCAGCTTCAGAGCCACAGATTAGCTTTGTGTTCTTGCTTGCGAGCAAGGTCTGCTATCGGGTTGCTACGGTCACTGTGTTTTTATTCGTGTGTGGGAAGAGTTCTAGCGTTGTTGTGCATTTCCAATTTGAATGGATAAATTTATCAAAACTGAATATTTTAAAACTATCTCAAAACATGTGGAACATGACGACAATGAAGATGATGTTGTTGATCCAAGTTCTGACGTTCCAAAGTTAGGCAAAACAAGTGAATGTGCTAATGTGAAAATAATTACTGATCTTGGGGTAGATAATCCTAGGCAACCACTTTTGCAAAACTATCCAAATACTACGTTCGGAAAGCGAAAGCGATTATTTCAAAAATACTGGTTTGCATCTGCGCCGTGGCTAGAATATAGTGTGGAACTTGACGCATGCTTTTGTTTTCCATGCCGTAAATTTGGCACAGATTCAGGATATGCAGAATCAAGTTTCAGGAAAATAGGGATTCGCAACTGGAAGAAACCATGTGAAAAAATTAAGGAAAACGGAGGAACGTCCTATCATCTAAAATGCATGGAACTGTGGGCGAATTACAAAGTGAGTACCAATCAGTTTTGTAAAACAATTATATGTGTGTGTGTGTGTGTGTGTGTGTTCGTAGTTTAACTTAAATAATGAAATAGTATGTATATGTCTGTATATCGAGTGTTCAAATTGAAAAAATGCTGAGGAGAAAAGTCATATCAGCTTCCCTTTTCAAATTTTGAGATTTGTACCTAAAACATACGGACTGATGGTTCAAAGTAAATAACACAAATTTTACAATTAATGTACAAGAGTTCAGTAATCACTGATCTCGTCTCAGTGGACTTTTAATTCATATCAGAATTATTTTTCTTAGAGGAAGGCAAATTAATCAGGAAATATTTTCTCATCAAATACATATTGTAATTTGCAAACCAACAACAGTATTAATTTTAATGTAAAATTCAGTACAGAAACTGACAATTTATATGCTGATATTAATGTAATATTTACTTGAAGTTGAAAGAAATGATTACGTCAAATTCTTAGCAATAGCAAAATATGATCGAGAATATTTAAGAGGAAAATTCTTTACCTGGTCAGGAGTTAAATTAAACATTTCAATTTAAACACTGGATGTACTTTGATTTTCGTTTCCTGATTTTACATTACTTTACTGACACTTCTGGCTAATGTCAAAGATATGCAACGGTGATACAAGAAACTAATGCATGGACAGTAACAAAAAAAGCGCCTGCCTCTCCAGGCGAGGACATCGCGTAGCGGTAATGTCGTCACCATATAATTAAGAGGTCCTGGCCTGGGTTCGATATCTAGTGGACGCACATAGTGGTTTGAATCCAACTTTAAACTGTACGTCCAGTCCCGATTGGCCTATCTGTGCATGAAGAGGACTTAATACAAAAACTCACGGACTCGAACTTAGATCAATTTGGGACAAAATCGTAATTCGGTAGCTAACGTGCTCAGCCACTGAGGCGGCTAGAATTCAATAGGTTTTCATTTTGGCTATTTTACCTTTTTTCCTACCTCGTAGGTTAATTTTTACAAGTCGATGTGGATGGATGAATGATGGACGGATGGAAAGGTGATGGGAGCATGGACAAACAGAATGAGTCACCAATGGCTGGTGGAAGTTTGAACATGGGATCTCTGATTCCGTAGCCCTTTACGCTTACCACTCCGCCACGAACACTGGAATAAATGAAATAAGTAATGCCATTGTTTAGAATGGATGTCGGGGAGAGTGGAAGCCTATCTAATAACAATGTACACTAATGCATTGTTGGCATTGCCAGCAGATGTTAACGGTCTACCGATACCTCACACAACGGAGAAATAATCTTTACCTATATTTGCATTGTTTTAAAAAATATATATAGCAGTGACGAACGAAGGAACAAAGCTAATCTCTATGGTCTGGAGCAGGAATTTCCAAACTTTTTCGTTTCGCCGCGCCATTACTGTTTCAAGATTTTTCCACGGCGTCCAAATCAGAATGTAGGCATATCTAATACTTGCTTTGATTGATTGATTGATTGAATTGATGTTTTAAGTCCATTTCATGCACAATAAGGCTAATCGGAACTGGACCTACAGTTTAAAGTGGGATCCGAACCACTATGTGCCTGCACCGGGTAACGAACCCGTGACCCCTTTATTACAAGGTGGCAACTCTAACACTACGCCACCGGGGAGGCCCTATGTAACACTTGTAACGCTCTGAAAGTGTGTATAGGTTGCTTTCCTTAAGTTAAAAAATAAACATATATTTTAAATTCAGAAACATTTTTTATGTAAAATGTTCTAAATAAGAACATGTATTTGGAACAATCATATCAATGACTGAATTTTAGTGAAAATATTGAAACATCTCGTGGCGGCCCCGTATGCCTACCAGGGCGCCCCAGTTTAAAGTCCATTTTATGCTCAAATAGATTAATTGGAACTGGATTTATAATTTAAATTTGACTCCGACCCATTGTGCAATGCGTCTCCATCGGGACTTGAACCTGGCACTCTTTGGTTACAAAGCAACGTGGTAAACCACACCGAGGAGGTCCGCCGTGCTAAACGTGACGTTATAATAAATATGCAATATAAAGCAAACACATGAATTTATTCTTGAGAATGTTAAAAAACAACAACAACAAGAAACAGAACATTTGAGTCGCCAATAATATTCTGCATATTACATATCATAATTGTGATGGCGATTTGTGAGTTTTCCTTCATTAATTGCCATTCATGATCGTCAACATTGCGATTAACTAAAAGTAACAGAAAATCGGCACAACATTTAAAAAAAATATAATATACGTAGAATAAAAAAAAATAGGTGTGAAACTGAAAAAGAAATGTAATAACAAGTTGATATTTACTACCTATTTTTTGTGCTTTTTGAAGTTGTCAAATTTTGTCATTTTTAGCGCCAATTTACCTGTCTATTTAGCATGCTTTGTGGCTATTATAAACCCGCTCCCTACTGATAACACGAACTCAAGACAGAAATAAACAAAGTGTGAAAACACCTACTTCAGTGTCTTTGTGCATGATACTTGCACAAACCATCAACGTCGTTTTGCGAGAATGCAGGGTGCAAGTTAAGAGGTGCACAATTTTCGAAATTGCCGCAAAAAAGTGGCACGCATCTATTTTTCCTACTACATCTCGAGGCACTGGTGTACACATGGGGGAGCTGATGCGGCTATAACTCTCCCGAAATTTCTGTCTTTGAACAACTTTCAAAAGGAAGCTTAAAAGTGGTTAATTATGAAATATGTTATACTGTCTCTCCCCCTCCCCTCTGAAAAAAAACCTGCACACGTTAGTGTCTAGAGCAGAGTTACAAATCAATCGCATATTTTAAAGTGCTGTTTGCGCTGGAATACTACTAAATGTGCTAGAATTTAAATTTGACAATAATTTCAATGTTAAAAGCATCATTATTATTATTATTATTAATGTTTTTATAACGTCCTATTATTGTTATAATTACGTCCCTGCCTAAATTCACAGCCAGAAATAAGATTGATTGATTGAGTTGTTTTAAGACCACTTTGTGCACAGTAAGGTTAATCGGGACTGGACCTACAGTTTCAAGTGGGATCCGAACCACTATGTACCTCCACCGGGTATCGAACCCGGGACCCCTTAATTACAAGGGAACGACGGTGCCACTGCGCCATCGGGAAGGCCCAGAAATTAGAATAAAACGCGATCTTCTTTCTTCAGGAAAGCAACATCTTGACAGGCGGCCCTAAGACCAGCACAAAGCTTGAATGGAGACAATACAACAAGCTTGTTCAACAAATGTTGGCGAGATGGTTGCGGTCAACCAAAGGCGCCACTGCGTCCCAAATACTCTTTGAACTGCCCGTCATAAAATGTTCCTGTTTCTAATCTGTGGTCGTCACTGTATGACTAGACCCCTTTGTGTCGAACCTGACAAATTGCAGGAAGCGGTCTTTCTTGCTTTAAGGGATTAAGGGAAGGAAATGGCATTCAAATGGCAGGGAAGACTTATCCCTGGGTTGAGTTATTGTACCCCTGCTGTTTCAGTGCACCGTTTCTGTAAGGCAACACGCAAATACGGTTAAATTTTCCCTTCCCCAGTAAACCTTTGTTTTCGATTCATTCTGCTAGATTTTGCTTCTATCCAGGGTGCCAAGTACCAGAACAGTCCAATGGCATCGCTGCCTTCGAGCAAGCAATAACTTTAGTGAGGAGGTAGGAGGGCTTGGGGAGGGAGGAGGGGCAGATGCAAGAGGACGAAGAAAATGTAGCAGTTTACTTACATGATGACTGATGACTCGTGAAAGTATTTGTTATTGCCTGTTTGAAAGAATGAAAGGTATGAAATTAGTAATATTTTTCTTGTTCGCTTCGCTTTCAATATAAGCGTTTCTCATAAGTAACAAGTTATAATTGTTACCCCAAAAAACTGTGTATATATGTGCGTGTATGTAATATGATTTGTTAATGATGACGTACTGGATACCAAATAATGAAAAAAGTAAAGTAATGTGCTCCCCTGTGCTTTACGCTATGACATGAAAGCGTATAGGGGTGTGTAGTTAGGGCTCCACACTTTCTTGATCACGACCGAAGGTGGAGGTGATGTGATCAATCAGCACCACGTCCCTGGCCTCGTTTACCTGCCAGAGTTTCCTCCATGTACCCACTTTATACGTATGACGCTGGGTGGGCACCGGAGCCGATCGAACAGGTGAAAAAAAAAAATCCCGGTATCCTCCAGAATGAATAGGAAAGATCCTACACAGAATAATTTATCAGTTTAGCACTTCCACAGGGGATATAGTTTCGATAAAAAAGAAGAGGTTGTCATTGAGACAAGCAGAAAGTAAAATACATTAAGGAAAACTGTAAAGTAATAGTTTAATAGTAATTACATAAATTGATTTGCTTCCTGAAAATTGTTGAACTCTAATTTTTATTTGACCTCCAGTATTCACATATACGTATATTATATACACTTCTGAGTAGTTCAATATACCAATGCACTATATATGTAGCAATATTATAATGTAATATAATATTATATATATATATACGTATATATCTGTGTGTGTGTGTGTGTGTGTGTGTACATTACACACACAGAGTTATTTACCTTTACTGTCTGGAAATATTTACATAGGAACAAATTTCAGATTTGGCCCCCCCGAACTGATCAACCTAGCTACGTCCCTGCCCCCACCCCCTTGCTAAGAATTCCTGGCTACGGGCCTGCCTGCAATACGAGTAGATATCCTTGCCATAGAGATGATGCAGCAGTATTTAACTTTGTTTGCATCTGACAAACATCACAGTTCAAGTCAGTTCGACTAGTAGACGTGGTTTTTGACATGTTTCGCACCATGAGCCTCACAACAGCAAAAGAGGAAAGACAATTTGAAGGAGCGTAGACGAGCAAAGGAATGTTCTCCAAAATTTGCTTCAGTTCCTTCGTGTGGATGAGGAAATGAAATTAATTTTCTGTTCTGTTAGCTGAAATGGCTAACACTGCCACCAGAGAGGGAGGGAGACACGGGTGGAAATTTTGAAGTGCGGCTATGTCGATAAATGTGCAAGTGATTTTCCAGCAAGGACGCGATCCTCACGATGTTCGAGCTCAGTTGAGAGGTCCGGAGGCTGAGCTGTATGGGGTTTAAGAGCGAGTAGCATAAAGTGTACGTTTACGCTCGAGACTATACAAAGAGTATGACTTGCGACTCGTCTCGACACGGTCTCCCCAAGGCGTCCTCTTATCTCTCTTCGTAATCCTCGTACTCGCTCCTCGATTGACTGACTTAGAACTGACCACTGACCTCTCTCCTTCCAGACATTTATTCCAATCGAATTTACTCAGTAATGCCGACTCAGTTATCTGTAGACTCTTCCTTGATTGCGATCGTTTACACCTGTTTGCAACGATGGCAATCAAGGAAGCTCGGCAATGTCTGACAAGACATTAATTCCTTAGATGGTTCTAGCAATTTCCTGATTTGAAAAGTGATGGCTAAATGTCTGGGATTTTAGAGTTTGTTGTACGTTACATTTAAAAGATTCTACAGATCGTTACGATGCCCCTCTCCGGAAAATAATTCCTTTGAATTCGTCTTTATATGTGATCCAATCTTATAGGGGTATTGTTCATTACCAAAACATAAAATCCTACAGATCGTTACGCATTATTGAACAACGAAACATTACCTTTTCTTCAGTCTATCTAATGAGGATCAAAAGTTTAATAGAAAAATAACTGCTTAGATATAAGCCAGTAACTAAGAGTCTGTGAATCCGATGCTTGAGGGGAAGCATAGGGGAGAAGGGCGTGAACTTTTGAGATTTTTTTCTTCTAGTAGAAGTCTAACAACTGACCAAATCCATATTTTACGAAATCATTCCCAACATTCGTCGTTTTCAACTTTATTATTATTATTTTCTTTTGGCTAACACAGAAGTTTTCACAACACTCCCACATCTCGTCCCCATGAACGCGGCTAAAAATATGAAAACAGTAACGTATAAATTAGCAATAACAGCACAAAATAAAGGCAATTATCAAGAGGAATATCATCTGTCTCTGAACAGTACGTATGTATATCCTCTAGCGCGACACAAATGAAAAGTCTCATTATAGCTCAGTTCATTGCTGATGCAGGACAAATTTCAAATTGATTTTTCTCTCTTATATAAAAAAAACTCGATAAAACTTTATTAGTATGAAGAGGAAGGATGGTAGTTAAAAATATTCAAAAATGAGAAAAATCGATGGAGGGATGTTTTGAGCTGTTCAAACTTGAAATTTGAACATTTGAACAGTGTGTTCAAATTTTACAAAGTTTCAAAATTTTATCATCTCATAATATGCAACCGTTTTTCCCCTTTACAACGAGCTCAAGAACGCTTCTGTATCTTAGTTCGTTCCCGAGATATACTTAATTGAAAAGAGCATGTTGCTCAAAAATGACATTTTGAACAACCCTCATATAATTCGTAATAATCATATTTCAGCAAAATCCTTTCACAGGTTTTGGAGCAAAGCAAAGCTGTGTCCGAAATATCAACATCGTGACTATGAGGGTCAACTCCTGCCTGATTTGACATGGAACGAATGACCCGACCCATATTTATATATATAATGTCATTAAATGTCTCAAATTATTTTATAAAATATACAATATATTATATCGACTGTCTTTCATTCAAAATGTATAATTGCAAATAGATGAACAATGATGTGCATAAGGGAGAAGGGATAAAAAATAAGATATATTAAGATGATAATAATTTCATGTATAAAATTCACATATAAATGCTATTACGTGTTTTATTAATATATCTATGTACTTCGTGGTTGCTAACGAAAGGCGTTGAGGAATGGAGAAGAAATAAGTCGGTCTAATTTCTGTGTTCTGGGGATTGCTGGGTTTAGTGTCCTTAGAGGTGAGGCTCTTTGTTGTCCGTTCTTTTTGTATGTTCTCGATATTATTCCAGTCATGTATATTCGAATCTCAAACTAATTGTTTATATTTGTTGTTAAAACAAAAACTCTTCCCCCCTTGGAAGAATTTTGTGGGGGGAGGGGGGGGATTTCAAGACAAGATCGTTGGTGGGAGGAATTCCCCCCGTCCCCCCGGGATTCCGCACCCTGGTTTGGAACATTTATCTTACATATTATGCTGTTCATTAAATCACATTTTTGTAATCTGTAATTTTAAGGCAGGATATTGTTTGAAATAAAATATTCCAAACCATTTCAAAGGTAGAATTACAAGTATTGTCAACTGACCCCGAACATATCATCAACTCACTCCACATACAGGTTGAATTGACAATTGTCACTCTTCAAAAAAAATAAAATAAAATAACATAAAATAAAAAAGCAATAAATGGTGAATTAAAAATTTGTATGGTTGAGGAAGATACAAATATTGCTCGTAGGATTTCATCAATAGTATATCTTAATTTTTAAAAGCTGCAAAAATGTAAACATAAAAACATGGTCAAGTACGATTTGATGTTGCTCTTAAAGTAGGGTGATCATAATATTTTGACCCAAAGGTCACTTTACTCCCTCCTGAAAAATTGGTTAGGCCTAATTAGCTATAAAATTATTGTCATTAACGTATTATTATTATTATTATTTATAGTAACCGCTGTAGCTCAGTCGGTGGTCGGCCTCCGTGGAGGAGTGGTTAGCATAGTGGTCCCGTGTTCGAATCCCGGCTAGGACTTGGATGTTTGTGTTGTCCGTAAATTTAGAAAACTGAGAATATAGAGAAAAACTGATATGTACGAATGTTGAGAAAATGTGTGTGAATGACGGGGGATACCACCGAATAGGGGTATTTCTTTATTTTATATATAAAAAAGTCGGTATGGCGTCTGACTACCATGCGAGAGGCCCGGGTTCGATCCCCGGCTGAGAGAACCGGGACTTTTTCCACCTGTTTATGCGGCTCCGGCGCTCGCCCAGTGTTGTATAAAGTGGATACCTGGAGGAAACTCTGGGAGGAAAATGCGGCCATGGGCGTGGTGCTGATCACATCACTCCAAGCTTCGGCCGATACGCCTTCATGGCGTGGTGGAAAGCACAGGGGAGCACTTTACCTTTTTTATTATTTATTATAGTATGGATCACATAAATGATACATCATGAACAATATCTATGTAAAATATGATCTCTCGTTGTCAAGAGCTATTAATTTTTATAATCTCGGTATGACTACTATGCCAGAAGTATTTTGCAGAAGGACCAATCTTCTTGAGAACAACTTTATTCTTTACTAACCGTTAATAAAGCTCCCCGAAAAAGTTGCATCACATATTAATATCTAACACAAACGAGGGATTTGGCATTTGAATTTCCGCCAAGACACAGAAAGTCATTCTTTTGAAGAATCTCTCAAATTTAGACTTGGTTTTCAAGCTAATTCCTAGACTTTTAAAAAAACGGGACAAATAGTGTTTCTTGTATAATATCGACGGGACAACTGGGACACGCATATGAAACGGGACTCTCCCGGTCAAAACGAGACGAATGGTCACCCTATCTCAAAGAAACGATTTTATTTCAAGCAAAGTGAAACAAAAATTATTTGAATTTCACGTTATTCAGTTCATTTTCATTTCTTGTGCGGCGAGGTCGAGTAAAGATTGTTGCAGTCAAGAAATGATTGTTGCGCCGATGCATGGAATTCGCCGCCCCCAGTTTGTACTTCAGTTATGAGTTATTATTTTTTTCTTTTTTCTCAAGCCAATCCGGACTAGACCTACAGTTTAAAGTGGGATCCGAACCACTTGTAGCTCCACCGGGTATCGAACCCGGAACCCCTTGATTACAAGGCGACGACGCTACCACTGCGCCATCGGGGAGGCCCACACACTGTACTCGTTATTTCAAAAGTGGTAATGGAAATTTCCACAAGCGAAGTTGAAATATTTTTTTAAAAAAAGTTTTTTGAGAACTGAATTTGAAAATTCAGGCGCCAGTTGAAAATGCCTACATTTTACATTCCCAATTTCGCCTTCAAATAAACACTCAAAGAATCTGTTAATTGCATAGGAAAGGCAACCTTACTTTCGAGTAAAAGATTCCGAAGAACTTTGCGGTGGCGGAAACGCATCACCCATCCCATCTCTTCACCCCACCCCTAACAGCGGTGCTTGGAAGGGAACCAGCGAAAAAGAAAGCCCTTCCCATTGGTAACAGCCTAGCTGGGATACAAGAGATTTGACCAATAAGGACGTTTGAAACCCACGTGACTGTCACCGAAAGAGCTCTCCCCCCAATTTGTGTTGGAAACAGCAAAAGAAGACGGCCGCGCCATCTACTGGCCACCGATGGAAATGCAATTTCAAAGCGCAGCGAGGTTTAAATGTAGCTTCCACTTCTATTACCTAACTTTTCTATGCCTAGTCTTTCAATCTTCACAAGGAGATCAATTCTATCATTTTCCTAATGATTCCGTGCAAACCTTCCGAGTACCCAACTATGCAGATACGGTGGCTGTGACGAAGGACAAGACATCCTTTGAAGATGTCAATTATGATTTCGCGATGTTAGTAAGAGCATTTATTGATTGTATTCATATTTTTTCAGCTTCGCCTATGTCGTAGTGGTAGCGCAGTCGCCTTGTAATCAAGGGGTCCCGGGTTCAATATTCGGTGTAAGCACATAGGGGTTCGGATCCCACTTTGGACTGTAGGTCCAGGCCCAATTAGCTTTTCTGTGCATAAAGTGAACTTAAAACACCTAATCGACCAACCAACCAACCTTGTGGTCGCTCTATAGAATGTGTAATTCCTCATTAATGCCGTCAAAATAGACATGCGAGTAATAAAATATCTGTAAATAATCTGTGGATGCATCACAAATGGCCGACGTGTACACATCGTTGACTGTGAAAGTACCAAGTAAGAGAAAAATTCGTAGAGAACGTGGATTGATAAGTATATTTTTTCGATCTAAAATACATATATGATATGATTTATTTCATTCCTTTGACCATTGTACAGTGGTTGTTTTCCACACACGGTATGGAACATGTTAGCACATTACAGTTAATAATTATTTTCAAATAATTACCGGTGGCTCAGTCGGTAACGCGTCTGACTACCATGCTAAAGGTCCCGGGTTCGGCCCCGGCGCCCACCCAGCGTCGAATAACATGGGTACCTGGGGGGTAAAGGCGGTTAGGGGCGTGATGCTGATCACATCACCCCCACTCACTACCGGATCAAGAAAGTGTGGGGCGTTACCCCCACACCCCCTATACGCCTTCACGGCGTGGTGCTATGCATAGGGGAGCACTTTTTTAATTATTTTCAAATAGGTACAAGTATGAAGATATTATACATAACATTTAAAAACATTGATTACATTATAATTGATTCTCCTTATTCGTGCTGTTAGTTGCAAGGTTTACATTAATTTACATACATATAATAGATAAAATCAATACATACATATACATGTCCTAGGAGTTCATTTAGGATGTGACAATTTGCAATTTATTGTCAGGTACTCTTTAACAGAATAAAAACAATGATCTAATAGGTATTTTTACATGCTTTTTATATGAGGTAGCTGATTGTATTATTTTTATGTCACTTGGAAGGTTGTTGAAACAGTGAACAGCCATGTATTTAGGTCCTTTCTGAAATAATGTGGTGTTGTGTGATGGTATTGTGAGGTTGCTGCCATTCCTTGTATAATATTTATGTGAGGAGTTGTTACATTTGAAGGAATCTAAGTCAGTTTTTACATACATCAGCAGATGAAGTATATACAAGCATGGTGAGGGTAATATGCCTAAATTTTTAAACAGTCTTCTGCAGGGTGTATTTCTCTTAGCTCCTGCTATTATTCTGACAATTTTCTTTTGCAGCACAAACATTTTATTACTATTAGTGGAATTTCCCCAGAAGATTATACCATATGTTAATAAAGATTGAAACATGGTGTAATATAGTATTTTCAATGTTTCTAAGTTTGATATTGTTTTCAGTGTATTAATGGCAAATATAATTTTGCCTAGTTTTGTGGAAAGGTGATCTATGTGTGGGTCCCATTTTAAGCTTTCATGAATCCATACTCCCAGGAATTTGACTGTTTTAACGTGATTTACTGTCATATTACCTAATGTAACATTTGGTTCATTTATCATTTTATTCCTTGTGTGATGGAAATTGACAGCCACAGTTTTGCTGCTGTTTAATACTAAATTATTGTCAGAAAACCATTTGCTAAGTTTGATTGTTACATGTTTGATATTAGAGTTAAGGGTTTGTTCCTTACCACCAGTGATGGCTACACTTGTATCATCTGCATAAAGAGTCGTTTTTGCTGAATTTAAATTTATTGGCAAATCATTAATATATATTAAGAAGAGTAATGGTCCAATAATAGAACCTTGTGGAACTCCACTTGATATTGTGCAGGGTTTCGAGACAAAGCTAGATTGCTTTGTCCTTTCTGTGGATAATCTCGACTATTTGCATACGACTGCTAAGATAGGATGTGACCCAATCATGTGCGATGCCTCTTATGCCATAATGTTTTATTTTTTGTAATAGTTTTTCATGGGGTACTAGGTCGAAGGCTTTTGTTAAATCTAGAAAGAGTCCTGTGCATTGTCCCTTTTGTCTAATGTTTCTCTTATATATTCCAAATATTGAAACACAGCAGATTCAGTTGATTTCCCTTTGCGGAAGCCATGCTGAGTATTTGAAATAAGTTGTTGTTTTTCTAAAAATGATACAATTCCATTGTTCATGGTAGCTTCTAAAATTTTCGAGAAGGGGGAGAGGAGAGATATTGGTCTGTAGTTGGTTAAGTTGTTTCTATCTCCTTTCTTGTATATTGGAATTACTTTTGCTTCCTTCAGCTTTTGTGGAAAAACTCCTGCGGTGAAGGACAAATTGATTATGTGGCACAGTGGGATTGCAATATATTCTTTGCATTGTTTGACAACATACGTGGGGATTTCATCTACACTACACGACCAAGTAGGTCTGAGTTTCTGTACGATTTTTTCAACCTCCATAGTAGTTGCTGGATGCAAGTACATTGTTTTGGTGCAAGATCCTAATTTCTTTAAGTTGTTTGTGTTGTGACTGGTACTAGTGTTGGGGGTGGAGTACATTTTTGCAACATTTGCATAGTATTCATTTAATAATGTTGCAATTTCGAGAGGTTCCTTTACAGTCTCAGAATTATGTTGTAGTGCAATATTTTCTTTTCTTTTGCTGCCTCCGTGTAGCTCTGTGATTACGCCACATTGTTTTAGATTTATTTTCGGAATTTTTGATGGTATTCTCATTGTGCATTTGCTTAGCCTTTTTTATTATTTTCCTATAGATTGACTTGTACCGTGCGTCCATTTCGATCTGCAGCCGAGAGATCGGGAGAAGCGTGGCGGGCGGCACTGACGGAGATGCCGACATTTGCGGCCTGAAATGCCCGCTTATTTTTATGGACATATGCAGACATTTATATAAATATTGCAAAACGAGCACTAACCTGTGTTATAAGAGTATGGTTTTAATTTTAGTAGCTTAATGACTGTATGTGCCGATGATTTTGACACGCCCACCTCTTGTGAAACACGGCGTAGAGGTTTGTTTGGAGAACGTTCTAACGCTGCACCAATATCAACGAGTTTTGCTTCGGTTAGAATCCGTCGTTTTTGCTTAGGTGTTTTAAAATTTAACGATACAGTTTCTCATAATTTAAGGACAACATGTCTAACCGTATCTCTGTGTTGAGTTGAAACGCATTGGGAATTTCTGTACAAATTACCTACACACGTCTCGACACGAGTTTGTTTTCACATAGGTACGTGTCATACATAAAAAAATCTTTGTTCTAACGTGAATCTTGCGGCTGGCATTCCAATCGTCTCACTGACACGTCACACATACACACTACAATAACACAAACAAGTAACTGCAAGTAACCAAGAATAACACTCTTGCGCACAGTACGAAATTAACACGCTCTTGGTTTACATTGCTCGCCACTATATTTACAACTCTGTCTTCATCTAGTCGCGAAGGAACAAAAAACTCGAGCTCGGAGATTTCGGATTGCAAGGAAGCTCACGAACACTATTGACTTTTAACAGTTTCTTCTACAGCGTAATCTTGAAACAGTGTTGCACATTCAAAACCTCCAAACGATCCCCATCGGCACAAAACTCTTTCAAGGATATAAACTTAAGCAGGACGTTACTGGTCAAAACTATGATTAAAATGTTTTATTATCTGTGGCTCTTAACATCGTTTCTATAGCGTATTTTTTTGTGTGTATATAAGAGCAGAACTTGGGTGAATTACAGAAGAACTTTTGCGTGTTATAACACAGGTTAGTGATCGTTTTGCAATATTTATATAAATGTCTGCATATGTCTATAAAAATAAGCGGGCATTACAGGCCGCAAATGTCGGCATCTCCGTCAGCGCCGCCCGCCACGCTTCTCCCGATCTCTCGGCTGCAGATCGAAATGAACGCACGGTACTTGTGGAAATATGTTTCAAAATCAGCTGTGGCATCTTCATCTTTTCTGATTCTGCTTAGATATCTCATTCTTTCACTAGATTTAATAATTCCAGGTGTTATCCAGTGGTTCTTTTGGGTTGCTGAAGTTCTAACTTGTTTCTTGGGAAAAGCTATTTCGAAATAATAAGTGAACGTTTTTAGAAATGATTTATATGCTTCATCTGTATCATTGGACTCATGAATATCACTCCACGTTTCGTTGCTTAATAAATAATGAAAATAATCAATATTTTGTTTGCTGAATGACCTTTTGCTTACAACTTGTGTTTCATTTTTGGTACTGTGTTTTGGATTAGTCACTGTGGTTGGTGATAAAGAAAACATTTGAGCTTGATGGTCAGAGAAACCTGTGTCAAATACAGATGTCTCACAGTTACATAGGTGTTGGTTTATGAGTATTTGGTCAAGTGCACTTTCTGTGTATTTGGTGATTCTTGTGGGTTGCTTGACCATGTGTTCTAAATTATACATGTTAAGGAGTGTGTTTAAATTATTGTTTAGATTTCCTTTTAGAATGTCTATATTTAGATCGCCAATAACTGCTACAAGTTTGTTGTTGTAATTTCAGATGATATCCAGGTGTTTTATGAATATTTTTAAGTCGCTGTCTGGGGTTCTATATACACATACAATAACCAGTTTATGTTTTGGTAATTCTATTACGCATGCTTCGAAATGTTTTTCTAAATTTAGATGCAAAAATTTTGTGCACTCATTTGCCTCTATGTCATTCTTTACATATATACATGACCCTCCCCTACTTATGGTTGGCCTAGCATAACTACATATGAGATTATAACATGGGATATTTATATATTTGAGTTGTTCTTGCTTTAGCCAATGTTCTGTGAGGCATAGTGCATCTATTTTTTCTGAGAAATTTTATAGGTGGATTTCTAACATAATTTTCTTATCCGTATTTAAGCCTTGAACATTTTGATTAAATATGTGCAAGGTTTCTGACTTTTTAGAGCTTACCATACCATCCGGTGTTCCAGTTACTTTACCCATAAAAAAGTATTATCATGTGTTATTGGTACTTTTTCCTCCCTCGTAGATTTTCGAAGGGTACCTTTATTGTTTTCAATTGTTTCTTCATTTTCACCATTACCTTTTATTGTGGTTACATTGCCCTTATGCACAGTTTTGCTACTATCACTCACTTCACTCACACCATAATTAGTATAACTGAAAACACATTCCTCTGTTGCACTAGTCCTATTTACAGACAACTTCACTTCACTATGGGGAGAGAAGGTTTCATTAATGGTGTTTATGTCACTCGCAGGTACAGTGTCTTCCTTTTTCCAACACAGAGCAATGGCTTTCTGTTCATTTTTCTTCTTCATATGGATGATGTTTACAATCTTCTTTGATATAAAATCTTTACCGGTTTTGTTCAGATGCAAGCCATGCTTGGTGTGTAGCTTTCTCTCTAATGTGTCTAACTGCAAAACACTGACATTGCCGAAGCGATTGCACACAGATTCTAGTTTTTCATTCACTTTTTTTAATTTCCATATTTACACAGCTAGCATTTATGAGATCATGGCGATGGGGGAGTTTTCCTATGATTACGTTGGTGTGAGTGAGGTTAGGTAGGTTGTGTTTAAGTGTACGGGTTATGTTGCACCCTTGGTTTTTCGCAACATCATTTGTTCCACTGATGATTATAACATAATCATCTGAGCCCAGAGTTTTGGAATCTTTCAGTAATGTTTCTGTGACTTGTTGCGAGGTCGCACCTGGTTTTACTACAGCACTGCAGTCTCTTTTGAGATTCGTCATGGATACGTTTTGCAAGTTCTCGTCCGTGACTGTCTGCGAAAATGAGAATTAGTATAACATTTCCACAATTCTGGGGATATTATTCCCTACGTACTAACAATGACATCTAACCCAAATAATGACATACTGAAACAAGCAATACTAAGCATTATCCCAGACGAAGACACCAGCATGGACACACACAGTAGTAACACCAGAGTCACACAAAAACGAGGACGTAGTCCTACCAATAATAGTGAAAACATTACTAAGAGAAACCAAGTACGTCCAACTAACTTATATTATAATTCTCATCCAGGACCATACATAGTTATGGTGGAACCTGTGCCAACATTCCAAGGAAATTTAACAGGCTTAAAATTAGGCAAAATATTAAAACCATTTCATGACAGCATAATACAACAATCCAATTAGGAAACAATAGATACAAAATTTTCTGCACGAATAGGGATACAGCTAATCAATTCACCCAATATCACCTTTTCTTAACTGAAAGTAACATTACAGCACATATCCCATATGGCACCACACAAAGGGAAGGGATTGTGTACGGAATAGATTTAGAATTCTCTGAAGACGAGATTAATGAATCAATTGGACATTTACGTGCAGGTATGGTAATTTGTATTGGAACCGAAATTTTTTCTCTTTATAATGAAAATAGGAGTAGTATAATTTTCAAAGGCAGTCTTTCTCTTTGCTTTCTTGGAAGTTTTTGGACTTGGCCAAATGAAGCTAAAGTAAGGAACAAATTAGGTTGAGTTTAATGTAAATTAGTTGTCAAGCGGCTCCGGTGTACAACCTTTGTTCCTCGATGTTTCTCCATTGTAAATGGCTAGAACTTATCGAAAATTGTTCGTTTTTGTACCAGAAATGCAAAAACAATCACTTAAAGTGAAAATGAAGTGTAGAATTGAGATTTCCAGAGCTTTGGGAAATTTTGAACATTTCCCACCCCGACCCAAAAAAAATCTGTCCCACACACTCCTACATTTTTCACAAAATTGTAGAACAATAAAAATCGTGTACTGTATGAGGCCAAATTTAAGTTCTGTGTAATATTTATCATTTATCAGGTAAATTTTGCAACGTTTTCACAGAATTGTTAAGAACATTAAAAAATCGTACACAAGACAAAATTTTCATCATTCGGCTATTTAATTTGCATGGAGTTTTAGTTCAGTTTATCACGTTAAGCCAATATAAACACTTAGTTATAAGGTGACATTTTTTGGTATTATTATTATTGCAATTTTGTATAGTTCAGGTCCATCACATTTAGTGACGCAGGAAGAACGAGTGATTTCATGGAAATAGCAATGACATGAGAGAAAAAGTATGCAAAAAGCCCAGAAATTACGTTTCAGGGAATGTACCAAAATTCGACATGCACGGCACCAAACTTCAACACCCCCCTGTCGGATTAATGTTGCAATTGCCGTAGGGCAATGAAACTGGTATTTTCATGAATGGTAAACAACATGCCTTTCAATGCACATCAAAACCCAACATTGTGTATTTTCGAATAAATTTCGACACTTGTCGAAATTTGGTGCACCATCCATTTTTGTGCTCATATGTTCGACACCCCCCTTATTTTGTTACGTGAACAACCTTTGTCTGTCGCAACAGACTAGGAAGCTCAGAAAACAGCTCTAAAACAATAATAAAGTATTGAAATTTGTTTTGAAACAACACAAAACTGGTAAGAACCTTACGTAGAAAATTTACCTTCTTATGAAATCCACTAAAAATCAGTCGATTTTTCGCAGTTAGCAAATAGTGCCATCATAATTTCTCCCGTGCTGCTGCTATGTTTCATCTGGTGCAACTGCCCTTTTCACGACGTTGGGTAAACCTGTACACTGTCGCATGATACATGCACGATTTTCTGCATTGCATAATTTCCTTACCTTTTACGATTTTTCAAATACCCTGTCGAACTTAGGCACATTGTCGAAATTAGGGCCGTTTACCTTAACTAATTTTGGCCTCTTAATCACGAATCTGTTGTAAAAAACCAGGGGTCACGTCTGGAAATTGTACATTTTGATGAAACATTGTTTGTTAGCCCCAAAAACCATCCACGGGTAGCCGCACAAACCATTGATGTTAGCCCAAAAACCATCCACGGGTAGCCCCATGAACCACTCACATGAGGTTATGTTAGGCCTGTTAGG
Organism: Lepisma saccharinum; assembly: GCF_977018435.1. Lineage (NCBI taxonomy): Eukaryota > Metazoa > Arthropoda > Insecta > Zygentoma > Lepismatidae > Lepisma > Lepisma saccharinum. Next base: position 12,908,029 of record NC_139240.1, read on the forward strand.
TTAGGTTCCATTAGCACTCATTTCACCCCTAAATTCATCGAAAAAATAGGGTTCATAGTAGAATTGAACATCATAAATCATTTTCTTGTAAAACAACGGCATGGTTGGAAACAATGACAGGAGATTACATTTTTGTTCGTAAAACTACGCATATACACCTACATATATATATATAAAAAAATCAATCAGCTTTATCTCAAATTTCCAGACGTGACCCCCAGTTTTTTACAACAGATGCATGATTAGGAGGCCAAAATTAGTTAGTATACCGATAATTAACAAAATTGGAGACTTTCTCTATATTGTCAATTCGCTCCAACTTTTCAGTCACCCCTCGTATAGGCACATGTTTCTGTACTGGAATGCCGTGCCTCTCCATGAAGGAAATAATATCCTACAGTTTTGTATTCATAGTTGGGATTTTCACTAGCATCCGTGAGTGATAACTTGCATTCTCGCAAATTATGATACACTTCTTATCACTTGGCAAATTTGGCAGCAGATTATTGGTAAACCAATTTTCAAACACTTGTGCGGTCATTTCGTAATGACTATCAGCTTTACAATCTCCGTGCGGTCATTTTGTCATGACTATCAGCTTTAAATTCTCCAATGTTCTTAGCTGAAAGATACAAACAATTTGGGACCCTCCCATCACTGCTCCCAGCATGGAGCACCATGATGAGTTCCTTGTGCTGACGGCGACTTCAAAATACAGTTGCAAGTACCATCATCCAACCCTTTTTTGATGACGTCATGAGTGTCTAACCAAGTTTCATCGAAATAAATAATCTGGCAGCCTTCTGACCTCAACTTGTTAAGTTTGTGAAGGTAACGATACCGCCAAGCAAGAATTCATCTCTACTCCATTATTGGATTTATTTTCTTCAGCCGACGTGGTTATGGCGCAAAAATAATGAGAGGCACATGCACCCGCCTGCTCCACCTTGCAGCTACAAGAAATGTAAAGAAAATGTGGCAACTGTCTGAGTGCATGCACTTATCAGGAGCAGTCTGGCTATTGTTGGCTATTGTTCCCAGTGTTAAGTTTCTTGAAAGGGTTGCTGATCGGGATATAATGAACATGCGGACTTTACTTAATAACATCATGTAGAACAAACAATCACCATAATGTCATATTTCGGTCAGGTTAATTTACTATTGTGTACAAGTCGTAAGGTTCTCATTAAAATGAAATCAATGTTAGCAGATTAGGTGGATAAAAATAAATAATTATTTGTTTCTTAAAACTTTCCAACATATATTGACAACAAACAATGCTGTCCATGTGTTTGATCCAGCTCAGCTTATATAATAAATCCAAATTGGTTAGAGGGAAATAAAGAAGACCTGAGATGCAACAATGCTTTTGTTTCCATTTTTTGCAGGAAACTTTCTATTTCTTCCTCCTCAATGACCAATTTTTCACGTTCTTCAAAATAATATTGTGAAGTGTAATTGTTTGGTTTGCAATAACCAATGTTCTTTCGGGAAAATGCATTCCAAAAGAAAACAATACTAAGTAGGGCTGAACTGATGCTTGTAATAATTAAAAGTTGTTCAAAATATTGATTAACATTTGTGTGTAAGTATTCCACTCGAATTAGTACATAAATTACCAAGATTTTGCTTTAAAATATTCAAGCATTACACCAGAATATTAATTTGTTGAGTTATGTTATTAAAAGAAAAATCACACAAAACTGGTGCCAAATAAAAATAAACTTCAAGTTTTGCATAATTTTGAGGATAATTAGGCTCCACTAAACTGTCCCACGCCATTATGGTGTAGTTCGTGAAAGATCAAAATGCCGGGAAAGTAAAGGTTGGTAGGGGTGAATAAATTCCAACCAACACTTTCTGATATGATACCACTGGTATCTGCTGATACCGATACATCGTCCCTAATACTAACTTGTCATTCCGGGATGTAATTAAGTTTGTCTGGGTGACCGGGAGAGTGAGTTCAATTCCGGGAAGGTTGGCAAGCTTACTAGATTTATTACATGCTGGCCTGGTGTGAGTGTATCAGTGGAAGAAGCAATTATGTGTGCATGAAAAAGTCCAACTTGGAAGGTGTTGAGCATTGCCATATGTCCTACCACTTCAGCACTGTTTTACACAATTCAGGACTTTTTTTTTTACTGCCACTTAAGCATGCACGTGTGTGCGTGCATATATTGATTGATTGATTTAGTTTATTTTACTTCTTGTTTTATGCCTCTTGGCTAATTTCAAAGATGTGGATGAGTGATGAAATGATGAAATTGATAAATGAACATTCACAAACAACCAAGCCCGAGTGGGATTCGAACCCGGGATTACACCGCCTTGAATAATGTAGTGTAGAAAATGACCCAAGAAACTGGTTCCCAAGACGGATGACAACATAGATGGCAGTGCGATCAGCACAGCTGCTAATTTTCTTAAGAAAGTAATGCGGCTTAGTTAGTTTTTGGAATATATTGTGTAGATTTGTTTGTCTTGAAAGGCGGTACATGAATTGATGGAAACAGTTATATTTGTGGAGTGATTTGCAGTCACGAAATGGCATTAATCTGGAAAGAAAAGTAAAATAAAATTAATAAATAAATAGCATGCGTAACACAAGAAGAAACATTGCAATGTGATTCAGGACGTCAGGTATTGGATTGTGTACTAGAGTTTATATTTCTATGTTATTAGAGTGTAAATAGTATCCTGAGAGATATTTCATACCGAGGCGACAAACCACAAGTGTCGCTTGGAAGCAAGCAGTTGATAACCAATGCAGCCTTTCGAACCGTAGGGACACAAACTCTGACTGCACTGTTTCCTCAAGGAGATTTTAGATCAAAGCAACACGCGACAAACGATACGAGGATTTCACACCAAAGCAACACGGGTCCTTCTGTCCAAGGCAACTTTCATACCAAAGCGACATGCGTCACATGTCACTTGGAAAACTAAATATGCTGACCAAGGCAGTAATTTTTTTTATTAAAAACATAAACTAAACTATACGTTTACTTTATGTTTTTATGCCTTGGTCAGCATATTTAGTTTTTCATAATCATGGAAACAAGGCTCAATGGTGTTATAATGTCACTTGGAAACGAACCAATCAAGAGCAACATTTCACATCGTAGCGGTATGACTGGCAGCATAGGCTAGTGTTCGGTTGGTGAAATCCTCAAACAATAAGTGTCGCGTGCCGCTTGTCGCTTTGGTGCGCAATCTGCCTAAAGCAAGACACTCATTACGTTGCACATGCGCGAACAACAAACCGCAGCAACACGTTGCAAGCTTTTGAGGAAAAGGGTCCGGTATGAGCGACACACAAGCAACAAAACAACATCGTGTTGCCTACATCTGTTGTTTTAACATGCGGTTTATCGTGTCGCCTAGATCTGCTGTTTGCATAATTAGCTGCAAACGCTTGCTATTAGACTGAAGGTATCATGTCGCTTGTCACTTAGTTGGGAACTCCCCCTGAGGTGCGTCGTTTGGTCTGAGCACCCTTCTTTCAAGGAGCTTTCACAAAGTAACAAGTAGCACGCCAATAAGGCATATGAACGTGTCGTTTGCTGTTTGGACCCTCTTGTGCAACGAATGCTAATTTACAGTCTGGAAGTGTCTGTATCACTAGTCCCATCAGTATGAACATCCCGTGTCGTTTGTCCCATTGGTCTGAAAGTTTCCTTACACTCATGTCGCTGGTACTAAGGAAGTTTTGTGGGGTTCCCCTTGTCGTTTCATGCAATCATCATTATCATCATCGCCGTGATTAGTTTAAAGCGGAAGAAAAGAGACCAAAAATAGAAATGCTTCAGTGTGTATATCTTTAAAACAAATGATGATTATGATAATAATAATGAACTTAATTCATACACAAAAATTTAGTTACCAAGAGCATGTCACGCGTATATTTTGTCCCGTATTATTAATGAAAGTAACGATAACAGGACGTGGTCGACTGTCTAGAATATTCGTTAATATATTCACAACAACTGTACCAAATATCATAGCAATTATCACATTCATAGAAATACTTCATGTAGAAGAACCTGACGTTGCAGCGAAAACTCCATTTACTTCCATGATAAGCAGACAAATACCATGCAGCTCTACCGACACCAGTGCCTCTAGCGGTATCATATTCGAGTGGAACCAACCAGAGAGCCCAGAACAGTGACGTTTTCCACACTACGTTATTCAAGGCGCTGTACCGGGACCCTTGGCATCACAGTGCAATGTGCTAACCACTCGGCCACAGGGTCCGGCTGTGTGCATATATATATCACCATAATTAGTTAAGGTAAGGTTCATGAAATTCAATATCCAAAATGTAATCACAAACAAAATGAAATGTACTAAAAACAAAACTAAAATGAATGTTTTCATTGATAACTCTTGTTTCTCTTATTAAGACAGTTTTTGAACATGGTAATTACAATGCTTCATAGAATTTCTTTCCTATGAGAACACACATTACATGTTCTTCTTAGTAAGTTACATTTGGTAATTCCATTTTGGGCATTCAAAATGTGATGTAGCTTTGGCATTACTAATGTCAGCAGGTGGTGTGACTATCACAATGATATATTTTCACCAGTATGTATACTTCACACTGACACACTGCCACTATGTCTCACATCTAATAATAATTAAACATAATATGAAAAATAGAGACTAGTTCTTGTTACTACAGATGAGCATTTAACCAGACTACCTGGCATTACCCCCACACCTTCTATATGCCTTCATGGTGTCGTGCTAAGCACAGGGGTGCACTTTACATTTTTTTTTTTTTACCTCAAGTTATTGCTAATCTATGGGTCAAGTGCGAGAGAGGGTGAGAGAACACATGTTTCTGAAACTTGTAACTGCCATCCCTAATTTATTACGAGGCTTGTCCGGAAAGTAAAGATACAAACACATTTGCACGTTAGGGGAAAAATGTGTATGAAAGTTGGCAACACTGGCAGTAACCGTTATCCATACGACGAGGATTGGGAGTGAGTCGACAGTGCTGTGCTGAGTCTTGTGCGAGGAACAAGCGTTGGAAATGGCAGCGGCGATACCGAATCCCGCCAAGTGCGAAGTGTGCGCCATGATCAGGTTTTTGCAGGCACAAGGTAAGCATCCATCGGAGATCCACCGAGAAATTGTGACTGTATGGGAACGTAATGAATCGTCAAAATGTGACAAAATGGTGCCGTTCTTTCGCAGAAGGTCGACGTGATGTTCATGGTGAAGAGAGAAGTGGGAGGCCGTCAAAACAAACTGAGAGGCATGTTGTCAAGTGGAATCCGCTTTATTCATGACAACGCCCACCCCCATGCAGCGAATGTCACCAAGAATCTGCTTTCACAGTTGCAATGGAAGGTCCTTCCCCATTTGCCATACAGCCCTGATCTTACACCCAGCGACTTCCAACTGTTCCTGTACCTCAAGAAAAATCTTGGTGGAAAACACTTTGCCGACGATGATGAAGTCAGGGAAGAAGTCACAACTTGGTTCCAGATGCAGGGAGCGGATTTCTACGATTCAGGGATACAAAAACTTGTTCCGCATCTGAACAAATGTTTGGACAATGGTGGCACTTATGTGGAGAAATAGCTTCTCTATCAGTGTATCAAGTGTAACTTTAGTTGCGAGCAATACATTTATTTTATATCTTATTTTTGGTTTGTATCTTGACTTTCCGGACAAGCCTTGTAGTATTTGACTCTTGCCCAACTGGCCAGAACTTTCTGGCACTGCCCCTGACAGAAGCCTACTGCACTTAGTAATACAATACATTTCCCTTCTTTTAAGAACTCATTGCTTTACGTTTATCAATATTATTATAATTTTTTTTTTTTTTTTTTTGGCCAACAATAATTGGTATAGCTTAACAAGAATGTGCTACATGAGGTCAGTTCCAAAACAATCAGATTTAATCTGAATGTTTTTGTACATATGGCATGAGAGCAAGAAAAGTTAGATGTAAAGCAGAAGGAAATATGACACTTTGTGTTGTATACAATGTCATTGTTGGAGCTCCGTAGCATGCAATCTCAAGAAGCTTATGCAAGTGATTATATTATTTTGACGTCAGAAGGTACTTGCACATTGACCTGAAGTGCGAACTTGTCGAATGTAACAAAATACCACTCTTGTGCAACTGTTACAGCAGGTAAAAGGTCTAAACTCAACATTGATCAACATTGGCATGTTTGGCCAAAATAAAGAACTGCTGTAGCTTTACAATACTGTTGCATCCAACACTAATCCCATTGCCTTTCAGTAACCCAACTACTCCTCTTTCTCAGTATGGATTTGGCTGCAAACACATTCAGTAGACTTGGTTATGTTTTACTGAACTTATTATTTAAAATAAGTGTAAGCCAGGATGGGTTGAATCCCTTCGAAATCTGGATTCTCCGTTTTACTATCCGGATTTTAAAAAAAATCCAGATTTGGCCACCCCTAGCATGAAGAGGTATTATATTCATAAATGCTTTTGTTGTTTGATTAGGGAGGTCAGGTTTAAGGCAATTAGCATTCAAATTATTTTCGTGTATACTTCCCACACCTGAGTTTGTGATTTCTGGTCTTCAGCACTTTCTGCTATTCTCACCATGGTTGACAAAATTTGTGTTATTTTAAAAGAAACAAAACCAAGAGTGTTTTTAGTTTTAAACTGCATTTTAATGAATAACAAAAAGCATTTTAAATTAATAAAACGTTTCAAATATAATGCCAGGAAAACTTATTTTCTAAGAATAAGGATTAACAAAGAATATGTTAATCATCAAAGGATGGTCTGTGTTCCTAGTTATAAAATAGACACGTGGCTAATTTCTTAAAATACCTATTTCTGTTAGTCTTAAAATTCAACAAAACCACAGTTGCCATACCCCACTGTCCATGTGATAGCTACTCTGTTTTTTCCCAAAATAGGACACTTTATCATGAATTCAACAAAATATTGACATTAACAACTGTATGTAGTGTGTTAAGTGAGGACCAGAACTGTTTCATCCATGCAGTATTAAATTATTTTTTTTTAAAACACTTGCAAAAAAAATAGCCAGGTGTTTTAAACATGCCCAACTGGTATTTATCACGATATGCTCTTTGTTAATTGAATATGCATTTAGCCACTGAACAGATTTCTGTGCAGAGTAAACGAAATTACACATTAAATGAAAAAAGACAGTTGCAAAACATGCAAATAACCACAGGCTATCAAATATCGAGTATGAAAATGTGTGTTAAGCAAGTTTAAAAAAATACATGTTTAGGGCCAACATGCCAACCCTGATTCTCACCATGTGGTGAAAGTATTTGCAGCCATATTTTAATCCACTTGCATGTCTAGAACCTTAAATTTTATGCGACAAAATATGCATCAGCATTTTTCAGGTTTGCTGTTTCCATGAAAAAACCTATAACAAATGGATGTTTATCAACTGTGGAAACTTTAATATTCTGCCAAATGTAAACTCACTTCCACATAGTACACCCTGGGAACTGCAGTGTTGCAGGTGAACGAGGCTGTGGCATCTGGACCTACAGCCAGTATAATCCACTGTGGAGATCTGAGCATCTTGGACTGTGTTTTATCCACATGTGTGCTAAGTGTCTCTTCACAGTCTCAGCTTTTAACTAGGTAAGGAAATTTAGTCCTTAGAGCCAGATGTTGATTTTAGCTATCGTAAGGGTCTGGGCCCTGTATAATGTTACTGGTTGCAAATAGCCTAAGTGCTGATGTACCGCAAAGTTTTGTTTGAATCAATCAATCAATATTCAGCACTCCTTAAGCTTTTCATTTTCAACTCCAGAATGATAATGTGAACCTGTAAATGTTGTAACACATAAAGTGTGTGGAAAATGATTCGTGGATCTTGTGGAATATTACGGGGGAAAAAAACTCTCAGAATGTCCACTAAACTTCTTGATGCTGTATTTATTGTTGTTCACATTTCATGATGTTAAGTTTAATCACTAATTAGTGTCTTTTCCTGATCATAAATATCACTTTCAGTATCACATGATGAAAATGTATTCAAGTTTAAAGTGCTTGCAGATGAATTCTCTTTGTGTTCTCCTCATATAAATAACTGGAAAGATGTAGCCTGTGATATACCAACTGGTAGCAAATAACAACAAAGTCTCTCTGCAACTCTTGACCCTATCAGAAAGAATATCCAACTGTGTAAAGGGTTGAATAATAATTAATATCTTCAGGTGTTGAATCTGTAGGAAATTTCTTGCCAATAATTAATGACAACATTTGTTCCTCTTTCCATTGGAATCCTTAGGAAATCAACCATTATTTGAAATCAGTTTCTAGTCCATCCACTGTGGTACCTGAGTAAGTTTTCTTATTCCTTCTCACTGCATTCAAATGAAATACAAGAAAGGGAAACTTGAAAATATACACACCATGAGTTGTAATTGGAAAATGAGTTCTACAGAGTGCGGCAAAAATAGTGAACTGATGTGAAAGATTAATATATTTGAAATCAGTATCCAGACAGACTGCTTTGTACACGAATGGAAACTCCAATCCTTGGAGAAAAGAAAAGGAAAATCACTTTTTGAAAATGACCACCATCATTTTGAATACACTGATGTAAGCGGCGCAGAAAACCACCAATGACTTGAGTAATGTATCTGGTTGAATACCGTCTATTTCCACCCTGATGTGATTTCTCAGTTCCTCTAAGGTAGTTGGTCATCGATGGTAAACCCTTTCTTTCAGGTAACCCCAGGGGCACTGAGATCTGGAGAGCATGATGGCCGTGGGATGTCTCCGAAGTCCTGGAAACAAGTTTCGCAGAGCAGTCATGGAGACTGCCACTGTATGCGCAGTTGCGCTATCCTCTTGAAACCAGAGCTCCCTAGAATCGTGATCTTGAATCGCAGGCATGAGAAAAGAGTCAGTCATGTGCCTGTAGCGATTAGCATTGACAGTGCTCCAAATTCATCTTCGAAGAAATATGGAATGACAACATTAGTAGCAGATACAGCACAGCACACAAGCCATATGAACTAAACTTCTGTTCTTCCTTTCCGCAATGACATTCTGCTGTGGAGTATATGGTACTGTAGTTTAATGTTCTATTCCTTTCCTTTTGAAGAAATCTTTGAATTTTAATCATACATACACTCTCCATTATCAGTTCTGATTACTTTTGGTTTTCTTCTGAATTTCTTTTTTTTACATAATGTACTAAATTCTGTAACTGATCTTCAATTTCACTTTTTTTCTTCATTAGATATACCATAGTAAACCTAGTAAAATCATCTATAAATGTAAGTTACGTTTGTTCCCAGTAGGAGTTTCAGTGTCCTTTGGCCCACATATATCTGAATGCACAATATCTAATAATTAGGGACATTGAATTGCGAAATGTGAAAAAAAGTTGTAATTTTGAACATTCTGCACGTAACTACACCCCCAATGATGAAATATGCATGAGTTTTATTCGCGAAGTAATGCGAAATGTGTGCTTTTCCACGAAATGAACCCTTTTTCGCTAAATAACCGTGAAATATCATCAAATTAAGTAGAAAACATGCAAAAACCGGCAATCGACTGTCGATTTTTAACTATAAGGTTTGCCTAAAGTTCCCTACCACTTGCAGCTGAAGAACGTTTTATCTTCGATCACATCAGGAAGACGCTGCAAATTGAGATTTCCCATGCACATAATCTCAGTTCGAAAACTTTGCTCCCTGTCAAGCTACATTCCTTTCTTCCCCCGGATATGAATTTTAGAAATGAAGTGATTTTGTGTTGTTTTCTTTTTGGATGGACAGCTAAGTACTTGTGTATGTGTACAGTATATAAAAATGAAGAAATAGTTTATCACTTTATAGCTCTTTTGTATGTTGTTTCCTCTCATAATGAAAAGGTGTGTGCCATTTTTTTTTCCACCGCTGGTATATACCGCTGATCTAACATTTTATTTACCGCTCTCCTCAGTTTTTATTTACCATAAATTTGTGTCCCTACTAATAATTCTTGTTAAAAAAAAAACAAAAAAAAAAAAAACACCACAAACAGCACAATGAAAAACACTAGAAGTTCTTCCAAGCTTTTTATTCCATCTCGGAATCATCATCAGGGGCTTGTCAAGAGATGATCTATGTATCTATAAAGATACAGCAAGTAGCGCCAGCGGAACTTCATCTCTCGACCAGCCCTGATGATGCTTTGTAAAATAACCAATATAATTGTAAGCACATGGCCAAGATATGCAGGTTCTAAATTTGTTCATGACATTATAACTTTAATGTGAATATTTACATAAGTAATAGTAAGAAATCATATTTCATTCCCACTTGGATTTTGATTTGTTAATGGGATTATGAAGATATGCATTGCTGTATTGTCTTTACTAATACATTTCTTATGGGTGTAAGGGGTGACATTCTTATGGGTGTAAGGGGTGACATTCCACATAGTACACTAAATTGTCAACCTCACTTCCACATAGTACACCCGGGCCTGCTTCTTGCAGACTAACGAGGCTCTGGCGACTTGTCCCATGGCCAGTATAATGCTGTACGTTGTCCTGTTTTTTTGTCCGTATGTGTGCTGAGTGCCTCTTTACATCCTCAGCTTTTAACCTAATGGCCATTCCATGGTTACGGGTGCGACATTTTAATTATTTATTAATGAACGATAATTGGGTTATACAATAATAGAAAAATGCAACTCAAAATTAGAAATAAAATAGAGTATGTAGAAAAATAATGCAACAGTTTATTTTTTTATGAATTTTTGAATGTGTGGTTTCGGGTGTTACAATTTTCGGAAGTGCCTTTTGAGGGCATTTACAAATACATGAAACTGTGTGAAAGTACACCAAAAAATTATGAATAAAAATGTGAAGGGACAGAAGTATAAACAAACGACAAATATACTGATGTTATTTTGGAAAGTCTTTCACAGTTATTTTAAAAATTAATCATTTAGCAGGTTATGGGTGCTACATGCTCGGTTTCGGGTGCGACAGCATGTGATTATTTGAACTTCTAACTATCATTAATGCTACATTGAACACACTTTAATATGCAATAATCACTTTTTAATAACAATCATAGTTTTAGAATCATTAATGTAAAACAAATCTTCAACAATATAGCATTTTTTTAAAAATTTATACACTTTCGAAGACATCAATATTTCTGGGAAATTTATAATAAATCCTTTTTTCTCCGTTATTATGGTAGGTTTAGGCAATATTTCTTTGATTTGTTCATATGAAACTTCTTTCTCGTTAGTTTGGAATAGATTTTGCTGTTTTCAGCAAGCATTAAGGCACATCACGATGACCCCCCATCTTCTTCATCCACGTCGCTCAACACCACGGCTGCATACCTGTACACATTCCTTTTCTTTCTCTCTGATGGGAATCCCACAAAGAGGTAAGAACATTCCTTAATGTTTTGTGCATTTTCCTCAATTATGTCTTGGTCACGTCACTTATCACTTTCAAAACTTGTATCTGAGTTAGAGTAAACATCATTATGTCTCAGTCTAAATAGGGATGAGATAGAGGCTGATGGTAGTGTATTAAACTCTGAATTCCTGATCCTGAATTCCTTTAATTCTGAATTAGCGGTTCGTTCATATCTAATTTTGGTGAAACTTGCGATGTCAAAAAAATGACTCGATTGCAGATTGGGTATGGGATTGATGATACCTTCCCACCTTGACGTCAGCGTTTCTTCAAACTTCGAAATTTCTTCTATTGGCATGTATTTAATATTTATTCCAGAAATGCATTTTTTCGCACAATTGTAAAACTCTTCAGCTGTGTTCACGTTTGCACGTCTTGACTTTACCTCTAAGCAAACTTTGTGTTTTAATATGCCCCCAATCCCATCAACTGCACCCTTTCTGTGAGATGTCGCAAAAAAATCCACTGGGCCTTTATTTCGAAATCTTATTCCATGCAGCAAAGATTTGAAAGAGTATGTCTATTTTTAAACTGGGCGGCACATCCATCAAAGAAAATGTATAGTTTTCGCAAATGAGGGAACTCGCTTTTCAAAGCTTCTATTATTTCCCGAATAAATACCCATACTGAGTACTTATTATGAGTGAAGTCATTGCTGAGGGGTGTAAGAGGTGACCTTCCACATAGGCACCCAAAAGTCAACCTCACTTCCTCGTAGTACACCCTGGACTGCATTTTGCAGACGAACGAGGCTCTGGCGACTGGCACTATGGCCAGTATAATTTTGTGTGTGTTGTCCTGTTTTTTTGTCCTTATGTGTGCTGAGTGCTTCCTTACAGCCTCAGCTTGTAACAGAAGTCAGAATATTTTAGGATTTTATTTATGCAACACTAGAGTTGTTATTTGTAACGATAAGGGGCTGCACCCTACATAATGTGACGGGTGCAAAATAGCCTGTCTGACGCACCCAAAATTTTAAAATCAAAAGTCATTGCTGATTATTGAAAATAATCTTGGTGTTCTCTGCTAGCCATTCTACTCCTGTGAAAACTGTTACCTGTTGATGGCTCCAGTGTGCTGATTGTATCTTATCCTGGTGGGTAGCGGAATCATTTTCAGCAAAGTCTATTTGTAAGACTTCCTCACCCTTCGTCAATTTTTTTTTCTTTTCGAAATGTTTGCTTTGAACTTTCTTGATGAAATGGTGAATTTTGAAGGATGGAAGTTGGTATTGGATTTCAGTTACAGCATCTTCAATAGAACCATCATGTGTTTCGACTTTCACTCGACCATCTACATCAATCCATAGCTTCCATGTTATAATTTTATTGTGCACCTCACATTCGGGGAAATACTGTTATTACAAACGTTGCATATGCCAGGGTCACAGGACATTTTTTCGAGTAGCATGTTTGGGCCCGATGGAAATGTTTTTCATGGCCGCATGCACAGCTTCTACTAAGAAGTCAAAATTTGCATAACGACAGACACACACATTGTGGGGCATGGATGAAGACAGCAATATGTATTTTGATTCTTCCTGCGCTGCTTGTCTCGAGCTCTTTCCTTTTCTAAGAACTGCTGCTGTTGTCTGGATCTTCTTTTAGCCGTTTTCTCCACCTCTGCACCTTGTTAAGGGATGTAGTTTGCTCATCTTCCATGGTGCCTTTCACTGAAGACATCGTCAGAAAAATAGAGGTAAATGTTATGATTCCTACTTTATCCGTCCATAGTTTGAAGAAATCAAGACAAAATATACACTAGTGTCCAAAATTAAAGCAACAAACAGAAATCCTTTCCTTGAATGATTTTTTTTATATAAATTTGCCAAGTTTAACCTGTTGCTATCGTGATTTTTTTTCTGATAAATCCTGGCACATTAAGGTTAGTTTATTTTATCTTAAATTAGTTGTCTATGACATCATAAATATTACTATCACCTGATCATACTATGTAGTCAAATGGATATGCGGGAAAGAATTTCCATTTGTTGCTTTAATTTTGGACATTAGTATATATAATTCATAACTTAATTAGCTTCGTAATTGTACAAATATATTACAAGGATAGATGTTAAATAAAAATCTATTTTAAAAAACTCAAAAACATCGCCAAAACATATCGCACCTGAAACCAAAGTCATTCGTGCCCGTAACTGGAGGTATGTTGCACCCGAAACTGCCAAAAAATATACAAGAACCAAACAAATGTGAACAAAATTGATGCAAATAATTTAGTTTTTAAATATATTTAGAAGAGATACAAGCATGACATTTTGAGTTTGGAATATTCGAATTTATTAAAACATATTGATGTTTTGGGTTTCGGGTGCGACACGAGTACAGCATTCAACTACATATATGATAATAACGTAAATATTTTCCTTTTTTTAGTAACGAACAGAAATTATGTTTCAAAGTAATTTGTTTATTTCTTGTTGCAGGTTTCTTAGTATCACTTTCATAGCTGGAAAATGTTGCCAGATGTAATGCGCAAATTTGACATTTGCAAGCATGCGGGGTTGCCACACTTACACATATGATTTTTTGAGAAAAAGAGAAATACATGTTTCTTATTTAGTTTCGAAAGTATGAATTGTGTGGATAATGAAATCGTAAAATAAAATGGAATATCATTAATTAAATTTTTAATGGTCCAGGTTCACTTCACATGGAATGGCCACTAAGCAGAATATTCTAAGATTTTAAAATACGGAGAAACTAGTACTCATTTTTATCCGCAAAGCGGTTTTTTCTTCTTTTTAGATTACTTTCAGTGGCCACTGCCACCATCCTCTTTGGAACTTGCTGTACTGTTGCTTGGCGTGCGTCTTTTGTTTGTAGTTCTCTGGCTGCCGCTAGGTGCGCTGTTGTTAACTGTGTCGTCTGCTACTTTCGGGCGAAAACTGTTGTAGTAGGGGAATCCAAGTGTGGTGCGCTTGCCCGCTATTGATGTTTAGCTCGTGCGGGAAGTGCATTATGGCGTGCGTTTCCTTGATTTTGTGTGGGCAGTGTGTTTGACTTGAACCTTTTGAATTTTATGGCTATTGTATTTGATATGTTTAGCAAGACCAGTGGTGGGTTGGGTTTTTTTCGCATCCGCTAGGTGCTGTTGGATTCTTTCATTGACATATCTGATGGACCTGCCGATGTAATGTGCCTTGCATTTACACTCTGCATCGTATACACCTGGGTTATCAAGGGGGGAGAGGAAGTACCGCTTGTGTTTGTTCAGTTTATCAGCTATTTTGGAATTGAGTTCGTGCGCTTCTTTGATGCCATATGGGAGAATGGCTTTGGATATGCGGTTGGAGGTGGTGGGATGGTAGGGGAAGGCAAACCATTTATATTGGCCGCTGGGGGTTGATTGTGGCTGGGTTGCTTGCGGATGGGTTGATTGCGCTTTGATTGCACTTTTGCCATTTTTCAGGGCTATTTCAGTGATGGTGGCTATCTCCTCTCATAGATCCTCTTCTCTGCAACAGTAGGAGAAGGCTCTTCTATAAAAGTTCAGCCACACATTGGCTTCTTGCTTGGGGGGATGGCTAGAGAGAGTATGAATGTACTGGTTGCCTGCATCCAGTTTTCTGTAGACAGTGGTTGTGAATTTGTTAAGTGCATGGCTGATGGTGATGTCCAGGAAGTTGATTTTACCATGTTTTTCTTGTTCTACGGTGAAGTTGAGCCTGGGGTGGATGCTATTTAGCTTGTTCACTAGAAGGTTGAGTTCTTCTGTCTTTTTGTACACGACTATAGTGTTGTCCGCGTACCTTCCATATCAGATGTATTGTAGTTCTGGAGCGTGGAGTATCTCTTTTTCAGCCAGGTGCATGACAGTGTTGGCTAACGGAGCTGATAGCAGGTTGCCCATCGCATTTTAGTTATGCAACAATACAGTTATTTGTTCTGGTAAGGGACTGGACCCTGTATAACATGATGGGTGCAAAATAGTCTTTAAGGCTCCTTCATACATTTAACGAAAGTCGAAACTGAGGAAGAAGGAAGAAAAGGAGGGTCATGTGGGTTGGTTTTTGTGTGGCTTACTCTGTAACGTATCTCTGACGTAACAGAGTACGTCACAAGATTGGCAGTCTTCACAGTTTTCTTGGATCTCAGCTTCTACTGCCTCGTAGAGCTCCAACATAGTAAATAGTTCCCAACGAACATACACAAGTTATGTTAAAGAAATAGCGAAATGATTTTAAAAAAGTATAAAAGATGACCTACACATGGAAACAGATCTTCATATGAGATTGTTGAATGTAGGCATTCGCTGTTTACTGTTCACGGCTGACGGGAGAGCAGTTGGGGTGGGGTGGGTACCTGAGGGGAAACTAACACAATCGCTTGCAAGGGTGGAAGGACGGAAATTTGTTTGTTGTGACGCAGTTGACCATCTGGCACGCAGGCAAGCGAAGAAAGCAAACATGAATTATAGTTCTTTTAACACGTAACGAATTTTTCATGGATAGTAAAACCATAATTTGATGACAAAAGATTCTCAAACATTTATGAAATGGAAGATAGTAAACACAGCCACGCTTTCATGTCTTGAATCTTGGATATATCATTATATGGGAGAGGAAAAGGCACTCTCTCTCTTTTTAATCTTCCATAAAGAGCAATGAAGCGAAAACTGAAAACTGTTCCTATTTTGTACCTACAGTTCCTAAATAGAAATTACAATTCTTGTAACTATAATTGGCTTACGCAGAATTTTGTCGCAAGGTGTTTCAAGTTAGATTTTAGTATTTATATATAGTATTGATAGTAATAATAACAATACATTGTTTTTTGATTGATTGATTCATTTGCTTTATTTTACTTCGCCTTTTATGCCACTTTTGGCTAATTTGCGAAGATGGTGATGAGTGATGATATGATGAAATTGATGAATTCACATACAACCATGCCCAGGCCAGGATTCGAACCCGGAACCCCTGGCGTCGTAGAGCAATGTGCGAACCACTCCACCATGGGGACCGGTTTTTATTATAACATTTATTAACAATAGTAATTAATAATATGAACTGTTTATATTTTCACTGGATGTGACACTAATTAGTTTAAAACAGAGCATGAATTAAAACATTTCTTCACTTTGACCAGTCAGTGATCACAACATGTTCATTGAATGGACAGTGTTCCATAAGATTTACACATATCATTCTGATCATGTACAATTGACTACACGTATGCTAAAATTGTAGTTTTACAACTTTGCTTTTACAACGAACAACGCTCACACTGAAAGAGCAAAGTTGTGCGTTACTGAATTAGTAGTCTTTCTGTATTATTTTCTGCAGATAAGGTTTATTTCGTGGTGAAGAGTAATGAATGGGATGATGAGAACAGACATTGCCATCTACACCGCAGGGAATGGAGTAGACTGGTTTTTCTCGAGGTACATTTATTTTTCTTCCTTAAGTAACAGTTTCTATGTAGATATACTGGGTGGGCCAAACTCAATTAGGCAGTTTTTGATTAGATGTTATTTTTATTTATTTTATTTTTATTGACTAATGTTAACAATTCCAATGGCTACAAAAATATTACAAAAATGGAATCACACACACATAAGTCATTGATTTTCAAGATAGTGGTCGACCTGGGCACCATCTAAGTCAACACAGGCTTGTAGACGCAAAGCAACATTTTCACATGTCTTACTCCTGAACAATCACCTCACGCATATGTTTATCAATGTCAATGGGATTAGCGTACTCCTTGTGTTTGAGGTAACCCCCAAGGAAAAAGTGGGTTGATGTCGGGTGATCGGGCTGGCCACTCCACAGGCCCTCGACGGCCAATCCAGCGATCAACTTCGTTCACAGCATACCGTATGATGCATCCATCTATCGACAACAAAAATGTACTTTCCAATTTTTCCGTGTGCTGTTGGATTTATTGGTTACTAATGTTCGAAAACTGCCCAATTGAGTGTGGCCCGCCCTGTATAAGTAGTTGTATTTACAATATTATAAACTCAACTTATAAGTGTAGAAAAGAAGAGCTCAAATGATTGAACAATCCGATTTGCCTACACTTAAAACAATGCCAAGTGGGGCTTATACCCCAATTCTTCAAGTGTGATATGCTCTGAATTTTTAAGAATTTTGAATTCTAGTGTAGAAAAGAAGAACCCTAACAATACGATTTGCCCACACTTAAAACAATGCCAAGAGGGGCTTATACCCCAATTCTTCAAGTGTGATATGCTCTTAATTTTAAGAATTTTGAATCCTAGTGTAGAAAAGAAGAATCCTCAACAGACAGATTTGCCTACACTTAAAACTATGCCAAGTTCCCATATGATCTTATTGTTTACAGTGTGTTTTTCTGTCAAAATCCCAGGAATTGAATTCTAGTGTAGAAATAATAAGCCCCCCCCCCCTCAGATTGATTCTGCCATGTGTACATTGATATAAAGCTCATAGCTCCTGGGTTCTGAGACCCAGTAGAGTATGGTGCATAGCCCCATGGTTTTTATTGTCTTGTAAACAAGAGGCTAGGGTTTGAATCCTGATAAAATGTGAAGCCTCCCCTGATGGCAAAGTGTTAATATTGTTGCTTTGTAAACAAGAGGCTCGGGTTTGAGTCCTGACAAAATGTGTAAGATTGAAATACATGTGGCAAAATAATATCTCCATACGTGAGATTTAGAGAATAATTATTGTTAGTTGATATATAATTGATAGCTCCCAGATCTGAAACCTGGTAAAAAGTGTTGTACAACAGCATAAAAAAGCAAAATTATTTTATATTGGGGATCACCAGAGCCTAGTTATTGTTTTGGCATAGTTCTGTTTTTTTTGGACCAAGAAATTTTATATAAATAAACAACAAAAATGCCAAAACAAAAATATTGCAATCAGTGTAATAAAAATATATCTAGTTCTAATTGGTCTAGGCACCGGCATATTTGTGACTCTAAGAAATGCAGAAAAAACACAAAAATGTGTCCAAGATGCCATAAAATATTAAGCAAGGCATATTACAAATGGCACAAGTGTAATTCTTATGTACAGTCATCAACATTGCCCCCACAACCATCTACATCTGGTCTGAAAAGGAAGCATGAAGCACCTGTTAATGCTAGAGCAGCAAAGCAGCCACGCTATGCACCACCTATCCATAGCAGTTTTAATGGCCAATTAAGAGATTATCGGTTTGTATCAGAGCCAAGATGTGGTATTAATAATTTTTTGAACAGTGTAAATCCTGATGTGCAGGCAATTCTAAATGCACAAAATGGCTCTTATAAGCTGTCCCTCAAATTGTTTACACAATATAAGAAGCCAAATGGCACAAAATTTACACAGCCCCACATAACAGAAACTGTACCGGTATATTCAAATGCAAATTCAGACAAAATAATAAGCAGTTTGATAGATCAATTGAATATTAAACACTCTGAATTTGCAGCAAAAGAGTCTGGATGGAGCCTATGCGGATCTCCACACAAGTTATATGTTAATATTTCTGAATTTAACCCATTACAAGGATCTACATATTTGCCATTACCTGCCAATATTAAAAACAAAAGAGCAGTGGTTAATATAGAAAATAATGACCAGAAATGCTTTTTGTGGTGTATTTTAGCTGCTTTGTATCCAGTTTCAAGGAATCCTGAGAGAATAACTTATTATAAACAATATGAGCATGATTTTGATGAGGCAATGGAGGGTTTAGAATATCCAATGTCTGTTCAGAATATTGATAAATTTGAAAAAAAGGCCAGGCATATCAATGGCAAACAATTATCTATTAATGTATTTATTTGTTCTACTGGCCGTGGCAATTGCTTGATAGCACCTCTCAGAATCAGTACATTTGATGATGATTCTGCTGTTCCGATTGATCTGCTCTTAATTGAAGGGGATGATACATATCATTACACTCTGATTCATAATCTTGAAGCTTTAGTCAGAAAACAACTAGACAAATCCAATACAATATTCAAGTTGTGCAGAAGATGTTTAACTGTATTTGATGGTCAAAAAATGGTGAATGGGGTTCGGGAAGTGAATGCAGAAATTGCTAAAAACAAGTTAATTGAACATTTAAAATACTGTGGCAACTATAAACCTGTTCATATGGTGATGCCAATGCCAAGTGAAAATGCAAAATTCAAAAAGTTTGAAGCCTTGTTGGAACACCCAGCATATATAGTCTGTGATTTTGAATCAAATCTCAAACCTCTTGCATTCTGTAGCCCAGACCCTGATGAATCTTCAATTACACCATACCAGTTACATGAACCCTCCAGTTTTTGTTATATAGTTATAAGGGATGGTGTAGCTAGTGAACCACACTTATACATGGGACCAGATGCCATCAAAGAATTTGCATATAGAATAGAAAATGAGTGCCATGACAGCATCTAATATCTTATTAAAATCAAAACCTATGATGCCTTTAACAGAGAAACAGATTGAAGATTTCAACAATGCAGAAAAATGCCCGGTATGTGATTCTGAATTTTCAGATATAAATATCAAGGTCAAACACCATTCTCATGCAGATGGTAAATTCTTAATGGCCCTGTGCAATAGCTGTAATATTAAGATCCAGAGACCAAAATTTGTCCCCATATTTTGCCATGGAGCATCCAATTATGATTTTCATCATTTGATTAGGTATGAGGGGTTTGACAAGCAGAATTTAAATATTTTAGCTG
Organism: Lepisma saccharinum; assembly: GCF_977018435.1. Taxonomy (NCBI): domain Eukaryota; kingdom Metazoa; phylum Arthropoda; class Insecta; order Zygentoma; family Lepismatidae; genus Lepisma; species Lepisma saccharinum. Next base: position 12,928,152 of record NC_139240.1, read on the forward strand.
AAAATGATGAGAAATATATAGCTATTAGGAAGAAAATTGAAATTAATGGTGTTCCTATTCACTTAAGATTTCTTGATTCATACAGAATTTTATCGGCTAGCCTGGCCACACTGGCCACTCAATTATCTGATGATCAATTCAAAATCACATGTGCTTTGTTTCCAAATCAGGACCTGAAATTAATTAGGCGGAAGGGTGTATATCCATATGATTATGTTACAGATTTTTCTAAATTTGATGAGTGTTCTCTGCCACCACAACAAGAGTTTTACAATAACGTATTGGTTACGTGCGTGTTACTCACTATCTATAAACAAAATACGTTAGAGCATTCAAATTGGTCTACTTACGCAAGTGAGTATGTATTCTTACGTGGACGACGTTTCGGAAGCTTTACTGCTTCCTTCCTCAGGTTGTCGTTTTCAGCTCGGAATATCAAGCCATGTCAGAGAAGTGTCATGTAAGGATACTGGGTAAAAGGTTCGGGTTAAAAACGCTTCATAGTGCTTGACCTATACAGAATTAAAACCACTTTGCTAAAAACCCCTTAAAACTCCTTAGGAAGCGTTTTTAACCCGAACCTTTTACCCAGTATCCTTACATGACACTTCTCTGACATGGCTTGATATTCCGAGCTGAAAACGACAACCTGAGGAAGGAAGCAGTAAAGCTTCCGAAACGTCGTCCACGTAAGAATACATACTCACTTGCGTAAGTAGACCAATTTGAATGCTCTAACGTATTTTGTTTTAAGAGTTTTACAGCAAAATCAGAGGATCTGGAATCACTGATGATGATTATCACCATGCCCAATTGATGTGGAACAATTTAAAATGCCAGACATTTGGTGATTATCACATGGCATATTTAAAACTTGATGTCACTCTCTTAGCTGATATACTGCAAGCATTCAGAAAATCTTCCATGCAAAATTATAAGCTGGATCCAATGTATTTTTACAGTGCTCCGGGCCTAGCATGGTCTGCAATGTTTTTAAACACTAAAATGCCATTGGATCTGATCCAGCATCAAGATAAGTGTCTGTTTATGGAACAAAATATAAGAGGGGGCATGGTGCAATGCTCTCAGAGATATGCCAGAGCAAATAACAAATATATTCCTGATTATGATCCAGCACTGCCATCAAATTATATACTGTATGTAGATGCAAACAGCCTGTATGGTTATGCCATGATGGATAAATTGCCATATTCAGGGCTTGAATGGGTTGAAGATTTCAATATTGAAGATCTTAAGGATTTTGATGACAGTGACTATGGCCTCTTCTTAGAGGTTGATCTGACAATTCCAGATAATTTACACAACAAATTTTCTGATCTGCCCCCAATTCCTGAGGTTAAGTGCTCACCTGGCTCTAAACAGAAGAAATTGATGATGACTCTAGAGCCAAAACAGGGTTATGTCATATATTACAAAAACCTCCAGTTCCTGATGAATCATGGTGTTCAAGTGACCAAAGTTGGAAAAGTTTTGAGGTTCAGGCACTCAAGATGGTTGAAACCATATATTGATACAAACACAGAGCTTCGAACATCTGCAATGAGCCAATTTGATAAGACCTTGTTTAAATTGATGGTCAATTCAGTGTATGGCAAAACAATTGAAAATGTCAGAAAACATACTGATGTTAAAATAATTACTGACCCCAGCCGGAGCAAAAAATTGATAGCAAAGCCCAACTTCAATTACAGAAGAATTTATGATGACAATATGGCACTTTTCAACATGAAAAAAACAAAGATCAAGTTTGATAAGCCTATTTATGTAGGGGCTGTAATATTGGAATTGGCCAAATTACACATGTTAAAATTGTTTTATAATGTGTTGAAGCCTTTTTATAAGGATCGTGTAAAACTTATGTACATGGACACAGATAGTTTTGTTCTTGACATTCAAACAGAAGATGTTTATCAAGATATAGCACAGCCTGAATTGTTTAAATATTTTGATACCACTGAACATTCAAAAATTAAACACCACAACAAAAAGGTGGCTAGCAAGTTAAAAGATGAGACACTTGGTGATGTTATTGTGGCATTTGCTGGGTTAAGAGCCAAGATGTACAGTTTTGAAACATGTAGTGGCGCTGTTGCCAAGAAGGCCAAGGGCATTGGCAGAGTAACTGTTGAAAAAGAGCTTGAATTTGAAGATTATAAAAATTGCCTCAAATCATGTAGCGCAATCAGAACATCAGAATCCAGAATTCAGAGTGTGGATCACTTGTTGACTACAAATACTGTAAGAAAAGTGGCTCTGGACCCACATGATGATAAGAGATGCATTTTATCATGTGGCATACATACTTTACCATGGGCTCATTGTGATTTGAAAAATGGCAATCAATGCCCAATTACAGAGCATGATTTGAAATAAATAAACATGCCTATGAACTTATTTGGGTTCAAAAAACAGGCTATTATGGACCTGCCAACACCACAACCCTCTTCTGATATGATATCTAAACTAAGTGCTTAGTTAATTATTCATCTGAACAGCATACTTACAGATGTTGATGATGAAACAGGTAAAAGATTGTACATATTTAAAAATAATTTAAATCATTACCAATTACCTGTAGGTGGTCAATTGCAATTTATTACAACCCCTGAGGGTGATGTCAAGATTTCAGTAGGGAGAAATATTTATAGAATTAAGCACTCAAACATGATTTCTGGCACTGTATATACTGTTTCTGCTGGTGACTGCTTATATATTGAGGTCCCTGGATCATATGACAAGCTTATACCTTTTTTTATAGAATTAAGAATCAGATATTCAATAATAAATAACCACTAAAACAAAAATGCCTAATGATATATTTGGCCATACAAGACATGAAGATCACAGTGATGAGATTCTAATGCTTGATGTCAGAGTCAAGAAATTAAGAAGTGATTTACAAGCTTTACAAACCACACTCAATGCCAGTCTTCAACTAGAAATTACAAATTTACAATCACAATGCATGGACCCTCTTCTTAAAATTGATTCTGAACTCAAATTATTGCTTCAGAAATATACTGATCTGGCAACATTGGATAATTTTCAAAGTTTAGAAGAAGCTGTAGCAGCTCTTCAAGCCACATTTAAGATCCAGGCCACCAACTCTGAGCAATTGAAACAGCAATTGGAATAGCAGATTAATAATGTCCAGGCACAACTCCAAACAATTGTCAAAAGCATAAAATCACAAGAAGATTTTGATGTAGTGATTTCCACTCTAAAAGAACAGATTCAATCACTCCAATTACCTAATCTGGACCCTCTAAACAATGCCATAGCCGAGGTTAAGAAAAAATTGAGACACTTGAAAATTTTATGAACAACTTGCCATCTTCTGATGCTTTGAGTGCAATAACTCGGAGTGTTGCAAACATCAAGCTGCAACTTGAAACATATGAAGATTTTGGAAAAATTCAAAGTACCATAACCCATCTTGAGGGTACAATAGCAGCAGTGCAAAGTGATTTGACAAATGTACAAGAATCCCGCCTGCCTGGGATTGTAGACACACTTGTCAGTGTCCAGGAACAGATCACAAAGCTTGAAAACCTCAACACTGAATCTGAGCTATCTCATTTTCATCACTTGATTGATGATATCCAAACAAAGCTTGAAATTTTACAACAATCAATACCCTCTCAGGCAGATATAGCCCTGCTCCAAAATGCTATGCAAAATGTGGCTGATGCTACTGAATTAAATAATGTAAAATTGGCACTTGAATCTTTGCAGAATACTGCCTACATCACAGGAACTTAAAAATATTAAGAGGGCAGTGAATCGCATATTGAAATCAGAAGATATCAAGAATATCCAGACAGAGATCAAACAACTTACTCAGACAGTGGCCACTCTACCAACTAATCGAAGACTAACGAGGCTCTGGCGACTGGCCCCATGGCCAGTATAATTTTGTTTGTGTTGTCCTGTTGTTTTGTCCTTATGTGTGCTGAGTGCCCCTGTACAGCCTCAGCTTTTAACGAGTCAGAATATTTTAATATTTTATGATTTTAGTTCTGCAACGATAGAGTTGCTATTTGTAACGATAAGGGGCTGGACCCCGTAGAATGTGACGGGTGCAAAATAGCCTTAGTGCTGACGCACCCAAAATTTTAAATTCAATCAATCAATCTACCAACTAATCAACATATTAATGAACTGCATGCCCTGTTTGAGGATATCAGAAGACAGATCCATGATCTTACTGCTCAAAATTCAAAATTGGCAGTTATTGAAAATTTGCAACAAATTGTAGCTAATATCAAGCAACAGCTAGGGACCATGGAATCCAATCAAGCAAATGCTCTGTCTGTTTTTGCCACCCAGCTACAAGAAATTGTGCAACAATACAAAAAACTTGTTGTGGACATAAAAATCAAGCCAGGCCATGATGATGTTGTTAGAACCATCAATGAGCACCTTGAATCTGTAACAAGCAGATTGCTTACAGCAGAAAAAGAAATAACAGGCATAATCGAGAATCCAAAACATACAGTAATTCTTGAATTGTACAGCATCCCCAACAAAGAATATGATTCACTATTTACACCAGGTGGCAAAATATATATGCTGTCCCTTGCACAATTTTATTACCAGTTTTTTGTTGGGGGCACACTTAGACCAATCAAGATCAAATATTGGCTTCAACCACAGGCACACCACTACCCTACCTTATCAATAACAAATGCTGATAACAAAGCAAAAATCACCAGTGTAGAGTTAGAGGATTTTACAGACCCCAATACATTAGAAACAGCCTATGTTGAAGATGATGGCTCTCTGGAATTTAAAATACAAATAGGGGACAAATTATATTTAGAAAATCCTGTAGTATCAGCTGCTGAACACCCCATAGTTGCAATATTCTTGTTTTCATATTATGTCTAGACAAATTATTGTTGATGAATTACACAGACAAGCCAGACAATTATAAGAGACTGCCAGTAGTCACAAAAGGCATAGATGATTTATGGCAAGGGGACTTGATTGAGATGGCAAGTGGACAGCTGAAAAACTTAGACAAAATCAACAAGGGCTACAAGTATCTACTCACTGTAATAGACACATTTTCAAAATTTGCCTGGGCTGTGCCACTCAAATCCAAGACTGGAAAATGTGTTACAGAAGCCATCAGGACAATCATCAATCAGAGTGGAAGATCACCGCGCTATTTGCAAACAGATAATGGCAAAGAATTTTATAATTGTGTTCCAACAATTTATTAAAAGCCAGTCAATAAAACATTATTCGAGTTACAGTGATCTCAAGGCCTCAATTGTAGAGAGATTCAACAAAACCCTAAAAAATCTTATGTATAAACAATTTACACTTCAAGGTAATTATAAATGGCTTAATATTCTTCCAGAACTTCTACATAAATATAACAACTCGGTCCATTCCACAATCAACATGAAACCCTCTGAAGTAACTCCATCTGATGAGCAAAAATTGATCAGGACTGTTTATTATCCTAGATACCAGCCAACAACAAGAAAGGCCAAATACAAGGTGGGTGATCAAGTAAGAATCAGCAAATATAAGCACTTATTCAAAAGAGGCTTTACAAGAAACTGGAGCACTGAATTGTTTACTGTGGTTCAAGTTAAACCTGGGACCCTTAACACATATATAATAAAAGATCACCGAGGAGAAATTCTCAAAGGCAGATTCTATGAAGAACAACTCATCAAAACTAAACAGCCTGACACATATCTCATAGAAAAAATCATCCGCAGAAAAGGCAACAAGTTATTTGTCAAATGGCTAGGACTTCCAGAACACAGCTGGATCGATGCAGACAAAGTGATAATATAAGCACCTGGGATGTTATAAAAAGGTTGCCAGAACCTAAACAGCAGATTAAGAGAAATGGCAAGTTGCTGCCTGAAAATATTAGATGTCTTATTGTTGGTCCATCGGCTTGTGGTAAAACTACACTAATGATTGATAATTTTTTATTGGCACCCAACTGGTTAGACTGGAAAAACAAGCACTTGTATGTTTTCTCTAAGAGCTTGGAACAATTAAAATATCAGCAGCTGATGAAACTATATGATGGATTGGATATAGCCACTTTTGAATCAGATGTTAAGCTACTTCATGAATGTCTCGATAATTCTGTTGTTGTGTTTGATGACATTATACTGGATAATCAAAACAAGGTTAGAAATTTCTTTACACAGGGCCGACACAAAAACATTGATTGCTTCTATCTGGCATAGACTTTTTCTAAAATACCGAAGGAGCTGATCCGAGACAACATCAATTTTATATGTGTGTTTCATCAAGATCATACCAACCTCAAACACATACATGATGAATATGTAGGTGGGGACTTGAGCTACAATGATTTTTCCAAGTTTTGCAGTAGGTGCTGGAACCAGGACAGTTATGGGTTTGTCACAATTGATATGACAAGAAAACCCAATAGTGGCAAATACAGAAATAAAATCAACAATTTTCTAGACATTGAAACATATATAAATAACCATGAAAAGGCCAATCATTGATGATCTTAAATTAAGAGATTATCTTGTAAAAAGATTTAAGGGATGGAAATCACAGAACAGCCTATTATTGATGCTATTAGTGAATTAGGTAAAAATATCAAAACTGTTACAGAGCAAAATCAAAATTTGATCACAGAGCTTGTACCTGTAGCTGCAAGGAACATATTAGATTATCCAATCACCCCACTTTCCAGTATTCATACACCTAGTCCTGTTGCTCCTCGAAGAATTGAAGCTACTCTGGATCCTATTGAATTGGGTCTTCTTGCTCAAAAATATTTAAGCACACCTAAAGACAACAAAGATGAGGTCTTTGGCTTATATGCTGACACAGAGCGTGATGGTAGCATCATACATAGAATTGGCAATTTCAGAGTAACATTTATGGGAGATGATCTCATTGTATATTCAGAATCTCATCTTGGAGAAAGAGGTGCTTTTGTTAAATATCCCGGCACACCTGGATTGTGGGAACTGATGACTAGGAAAAGGCCTGGCAGCTATACAGATCAAGATTATGAACACTACAAAGAAATATTAATAAAATCAGATGCTCTATACCAGAACAATGATCCCACACAAAAAAGAGTCAAGTCTAGCAGTGGAGCAAAATATAACAACTTAATCAAGCCCATATGGTCACAGATCAAGACTGGCAGTGGAATCAAACAATACAACACCCTGCCTAAAGAATTTGTGTGGGTTGATGATGTCAGGAAACTTGTAGATAGGTTATTGGTGATAGCTGGGGAGGAAAATGCTGGCAACCACAATTTTTACAATGAAAAGGTTGGAATTATGGACATGATAAGCACAAAATTGTCTAATTTTATAGTGAATGACACTAAGGGGATTGGATATCTTATAAAAATTATTAATACTCTACCACCTAAATTTTGGAATATTTCTGAGGGTCGGGGACTGGTTAATGACATTATAAACAAGCTGCCATTTGAACTACACATTCCAGGCTATCAGTATTGTGGTCCAGGCACAAAATTGGAGCATAGATTAAACAGAGGTGATCCTGGTGTTAATCCCCTAGATGCTGCTTGTAGAGACCATGACATAGCATACAACACACATTCTGATCTTGACAAGAGACATGTTGCAGACAAGAAATTAGAAGAGGCTGCATTTGGTAGATTTGTAAGCAAAGATGCTTCTTTGAGTGAAAGAATAGCAGCATTGGGAACCACCATAGCTATGAACACCAAACAAAAACTGGTGTGGGGGCTGTGAATATATATATATAATAAACCTAGAATGAAGGCCAAGGGTGTTATGCATCAAATACCTTATGCAGGTCTTAAATCTCTTAAAACTATTGATAGTCTTTTAACCAAAAAGCAGCGCAAGAAAAAAAATTCTTGTCTTGCAAAGGGCCATGGTATGAAATTGTTGCTTAGTACCACCCAATTAAAAAAAATTACAACAATCCAGAAAAAAATCACATGTGGGGGGTTTCATATTTACTATCCCGGCCATCTTAGCTGCTCTCGGGGCTGTGGGGAGCTTGGCTGGGGGATCAGCTGCCATAGCAAAAACAGTAATAGATGCCAAGAAAAATAGGGCAGAATTAGATGAATTGAAGCGCCATAACCTGGCCATGGAGAAACAAGGCAAAGGTGTTAAGAGAGCCATAAATAAGTTTTAAAAAAACAAGAGCCGCTTACAAACCAAGATATTGAAGCTTTAATCAAGCCACTGGGCATCAAAAATTTTAGAGGAGTGTACATGTCTGATTCTTTACCAGAACAACCACTCAACAAAGAGTGTGGCATTGTTAATTTGGATAAGTACAAAAATCAGGGCACTCACTGGATTTGTTATCTTAAATATTTAAACAATGAGGCATTTGTGTTTGATTCATTTGGAGGTGTTCCACCTGAAAATTTAGTAAAATATTTCAAATCAGCTAATCTTTATTACAATAATGCCCGTGTTCAAAACTTCAAAGATGTTAATTGTGGACATTTGTGTTTATCTGTTCTTAGATATATGTCTCAAATAAATAAACCATCAATTGAAAATTTTCAAAAGGCCTTGTGGTATTTAAAACATCATGGGGGTATTCCATCTCACCAGCCAAAATTCAATATTGAAACTCAAATTACATGATGATATAGTGTATCCCAAAACAATAGCTCTCAGAGCATTTTATGGCATGTACTTGATCCCTAATATTAAACACCACAACAACAAAATTGCAGTAGGGGATCAAAAAATTGTCATCACTCCAGGGCAATATAATCTGTCCACTTTAAATGCTCAATTACCCAGAGGTATAGTATTAACTCAAAATTCTGTCACTCACAGAGTAGAGATTGTATCTGCTACAGAAACAGTGGATCTGGGTACTATAGAAGAGCTGTTAGGCTTTGAGAACAACACAAAACTTGAACCAGCCATCAAACACACTGCTATTAATATACCTAAATTCTTAGCCATAGAGACTCTGAATATTCACTGTAATGTGGCCGAGGGTATGATCACCAAATCAAATGGCATAGGCACTCACAAACTGGCATCATTGCAACATTCAAACCTAAATCTGAATTTATGGAGCCAATCATCTACACTCCATCCCCAACATTATATTTTCCTGTGTGCCATAATAGAATAGATAACATTGAATTGATGGTCACTAATGAAAAAGAAGAATTAGTTGATTTTGCTGGAGCCACAACAACTGCTATCATAGAGATTAATATTTAAATAAAAATACATACAAAAAAAATGGAAAATATTGAGAGTTATGAGCTACAATCATTCCCCCCAAACAGGAGGACATTTGCAAATTTAAATCAACCCAACACAGAGATTGAGGTTGATCTTGATGTAGGGGATGGCTTTATACACCCCCACAGAGCAGATCTATACATCAAATTTGATGTTGTAAAGCTCGATGGAACAGATTATCCGGCAAATTCAAATATAAGATTGGTAGACAATTTTGTGCCGCATCTGTTCTCTGAAATTGAGATCAGAAAGCATGGTGTTGTTATAAACAGAGTGGATTATCCCGGCATTACCTCCACAGCTTTGGCCACACTAAAATTATCCAAAACCGAGGCTTCTTACTACAAAATAGGCGGATTTGAGGCTGGTGATAAAATTATATCTAAGAACCACACAGTGCTGTTCCCTATGCGCCTGTTGCCAGGATTCGTTTCAGATTACAAAGATATTATGTGGAAGGGTGGTTTAAGAATCACATTTAGAAGAGCTGCCAATGATGATAATGCTTTGATGAGGTACAGCACATTAAACTCTACAGGGGAAGCTTTGCCTAATACCTTACCTGATGAGGGCAAATGCATTATTCAGACTATGGAGCTAAGAATCCCAGTTGTTGAATATGAGGCTAGTTATGCTCTTAAATACAAAGCAGATATAATAAAAAATCCACAGATTCCTTTACAATTTTATACATATCAATGTGTACAGAAGCCTGCCGCTGGTACTTATTATGAGTTTGATGCTACAAATTCATTCTCCAGTATACAATATGACATGCCGGATTTTGTGGTGGTACTGTTTCAGACTGGAAGACACAATAATCAGGAAAAAAATTCAAGTAGATTTGATAACTGCAACATCAAGAACATATATCTTAAAAATGGCAGAAATGAGGTATTTCCTAGAGAAAATTATAATTTAGACATGTCCAAGGATGATTTCCTCAAATTATATGAGGCATTTTCATCATACAAAAGGTCACTACTGGCAATACTGACATGTATTACACACCAGATGAATTCAAAGCACAGAGACCCATGTTTGTCATCAACACTTCAAAAAGGAAACAAGTTGTGGTTAATGACAGGACAAATATTAAAATTATCTGTGAATTCCATGAGGCATTACCTGATGACACCATATGTAGTGTTATTCTCATAGGTGAAAAATCATATGTTTATGATGTAAGAAATGAGAGAGTCACAGAGCAATTCTAGAGAGCCGACTCAAACACAGAATCCCCTTGATTGCAAAGCAATAATACCAACACTTTGCAGTCAGAGAGGCTCAGACACTCTGCCAGGTTTCGAACCTGGGGCCTTTTGATTATAGAACATATAGGCCATGGAATTATGTCTACACCACGGGATGTAAGGGGCGGCCTTCTTCTAAGGCGCCCAAAAGTCAACCTCACTTCCACGTAGTGCACCCTGGACTAAAGACTAACGAGGCTCTGGCGACTGGCATTATGACCAGTATAATTTTGTGTGTGTTGTCCTGTTTTTTGTCCTTGTGTGTGCTGAGTGCCCGTTTACAGCCTCAGCTTTTAACAGAAGTCAGAACATTTTAAGATTTTTAGTGATACAACGTTAGAGTTGTTATTTGTAATGATAAGGGGCTGGCCCCCATATAATGTGACGGGAGCAAAATAGCCTAAGTGCTGACGCTCCCAAAATTTTAAATTCAAATTCAAATATGTCTACAACACCTCTGCATATAGCAGGCAAACTTATTGTCAGCACCTCTGCATATAGCAGGCAAGCTCATTGTCAGCACCTCTGCATATAGCAGGCAAGCTCATTGTCAGCACCTCTGCATATAGCAGGCAAGCTCAAATACAATTCAAAATTGGATTTTGAAATATGCAGTGAATATTCAGTCTCTCTCTCAGGTACATATTAACACAACTGAATCCAAACGGCCAACTAAGAATTTACCTTGGAGTTAATGACACTGATGGATGGCATGCAAGAGATATAATCTACACTGTGTCCTTTCAGGGAAAATTGCATGTCAGCAGATATAATCTCCCAGGCGTGCATAATTAATTGCTGGCCGGGACATGTGACTGATCAAAAGATTAGAAGAACATGCAGGCAATTAATTATGCACGCCTGCACATGTATTGATCGGGAAGTTTTGCTATGAGAATATAAGTATTTTTCCGCTTAATTTCAAGTATAGCCAAAAACAATTATAACAGCAGTTAGTGGCCGAGCTGGTGTTTTTATACCCAACAGCAATAACTAGGCTCTGGTGATCCCCAATATAAAATAATTTTGCTTTTTTATGCTGTTGTACAACACTTTTTACCAGGTTTCAGATCTGGGACTAACAATAATTATTCTCTAAATCTCACGTATGGAGATATTATTTTGCCACATGTATTTCAATCTTACACATTTTGTCAGGACTCAAACCCGAGCCTCTTGTTTACAAAGCAACAATATTAACACTTTGCCATCAGGGGAGGCTTCACATTTTATCAGGATTCAAACCCTAGCCTCTTGTTTACAAGACAATAAAAACCATGGGGCTATGCACCATACTCTACTGGGTCTCAGAACCCAGGAGCTATGAGCTTTATATCAATGTACACATGGCAGAATCAATCTGAGGGGGGGGGGGCTTATTATTTCTACACTAGAATTCAATTCCTGGGATTTTGACAGAAAAACACACTGTAAACAATAAGATCATATGGGAACTTGGCATAGTTTTAAGTGTAGGCAAATCTGTCTGTTGAGGATTCTTCTTTTCTACACTAGGATTCAAAATTCTTAAAATTAAGAGCATATCACACTTGAAGAATTGGGGTATAAGCCCTTCTTGGCATTGTTTTAAGTGTGGGCAAATCGTATTGTTAGGGTTCTTCTTTTCTACACTAGAATTCAAAATTCTTAAAAATTCAGAGCATATCACACTTGAAGAATTGGGGTATAAGCCCCACTTGGCATTGTTTTAAGTGTAAGCAAATCGGATTGTTCAATCATTTGAGCTCGTCTTTTCTACACTTATAAGTTGAGTTTATAATATTGTAAATACAACTACTTGTATACTATTCCAATTTTTGCTTATTTGAAGTACAAATAACAAGAAAAGAAAACATTTCTGACAAACAGGTAAAAAAATTACTGGGCTACAAAAAATCATACACGGACACAAACAATGAGCTTCTTAAAAATTCATGAAGAAATTAGCCTCTAAATACTTACAAAAGTGAAATCTGTTGCTGTACGTTATGTGTAGGCCTCCCAGAAATAACCACTTCCAACTATGCCACAAACAGTGCATACGTTACATACAAAGGTTACCTCGTTTAGAAAGATTCTCCTTATTGATTAGTTTTCCGGTGATTTTTTCTTCCCACCTGATTTTTCGCCTTCCTTCTGTTTTGGGCTTGGATTATTCTCGTGGGATTTCGGATCTGCATTGAGCGTGTGTGCCGTGGATAGACAAGTTCTGGCAGTAGACACTCAACATAGAATTGTTGTAGCTACGTTTCCATATTCTTCTTCCAGAATTGATCATCTCTCTGGATGTATTCTATTTTAACACCTTTCTGTGTCCACAGACCAAAGATACAGTACCTTCTCCGTGCAATAATTACTATTACCCTACACTTGGTAATAGTAATTATGTGTGGTGTTCACGATATTGGCATTAAGCTCTTTGTCAAATTTCCAGAAAGTTACTTTCTTCGTCTTGATGACATGTGCAGGTGTTACATGTTTGACAGAAAAGGGACACTTAATTTCGATAATGCCATCCTCACCTACCAGGCCGTCTGGGGACGCTCCTAAATAGGGAATGGTGGGGTCAACAAACAGCCCGCACGGTGTTACTGTCACGTTAACCTCCTTTTCCCATGTTCAATGGCAGCGAGTTCTTTTTCCCTACCGTACCGCATTGCTTCACAGTCCCAGTCACTGTAGAGTAGGGTTTTGACTAGTTTCTCACAGCCAGTGTAGGGCTTTCTCTTGCACACTACCCCGAAATGCGATAATGTGATTAACTTATGCTTCTCTTGTTTCCAAAGCCCGCAGTTCCTCTGCATTACAGTGCTTCTTTTGAGCTCTTGCCGTTCCTGTTCTGTGCGTGATAACGACTGCAGGAACTCTTGCCATTTTTGCTGTAGCATATCAGGCGAAAGGTCCGGTTTTTGGGCATTTGGACCGTAATTATTGTTATGCCTATTACCAACAAACGTGTGCTCAAGTCGCAACCTCTTTCTGGTTCTTGGATAGGCTTAGTCGACGCTTTTGCCTTGACTCTAGCAACTTCGTGAAAAATCCTGGGCTGTTCTAGGCCCACGTTTGTTTGTGTAGGCTGTAAAATGGAGTGTGTGTGTTATGAGAAACCAGAGCAGCGGAGCATCTAGCCCCGTAAGAACTCTTCAACCCATAGTTCACTCGTTTTCCAACAAGGAACTTTGCTATTATGGAGTTGAACTGTTTCACAGGGTTGTTGTCTTAAGTTCTTGAGGAGACTTCTGCAATGAATTGCAAATTGGCCCACTGCTTCCGTGATGAGCAGGTACAGACTGGCTGCCTGAAGTTCGGGAACAATATTAATTTCTTCTACAGATTTTCCAGAGCAGAAGTAGCCACGCTCAAAGCAATGCAAATGTTCACCGAACACATGGCTTGGCCCGTTGATAATATCCTTATACAAATCTGTATGTCGAGAAGCAGGTGTTAGACCGACCTGACTAATATGATGTTTCACGGCCTTTGTCACTCCTCCTCGTAATCTCAGAATGCTGGATCCGATTCGTTTTCTCAGGTGAACATACTTCAGTTTACTATTAGTGCTTATGAGTCTCAGTTTCTTACAATAGTTCTGCAGTAAGTGATTAGTACACACTATTTTTTCCACTGTGACATCGGTGTAAGGTCTGGCTTCTAGAATTTTTGCATACATGCTTGAATACCCATCAGCCACAAGAGTAGCAAAGTTCACACCGTACAACTCCAAACTTCGTTTAAAGCCTTCCACAATTATTTTCGGCTTCATATTGCAAACTCCACTAAAAGATGAAACGCACACGACACTTCAGTAGCAGTTACAGTCTGGCCACGGGAGACAAAACCATCTGGAAGGACTTTTCCAAACGCGAGAAGGGAAGCAGGTAGAAACACGCTCTAAACAATGCTGTGATATTTCATCTGTGTGCGTTTGCTTGTGTAGTTTTATTTTCGCTCACTGTGTTGTGTTTGTGATACCTCTTACACCTCGTAATAATAAACTGTTTCGAAGTGGTACAAAGAAAATTCAGCACAATCAGTGGCGTATCCAGAAATGTGTCGGGGTGGATATGAACGAAATGTCTTATGAATAATAATAATAATAATATTTTAATTGAATTAAAGTAATACTAATTTCAATATATGAATTAAGTTGCAACATCTTTCTGGAAGCTGATCCACAATATCCAACATTACATTAATGTGCTGCTCCATGTCGCCATTTTCACTTAGTTGTAACCGGTACAATTTCTTCAATAAATACACTTTGTCCGACTTGATTTTTCATGAAACACTTTCAAGGAATCTCGATATCCTTTCCTTTTGCTGTTTTCTGTTTTCTTACGTGAACGAGTTGATCGTCTTCCAGCAAGAGTCCAGTGGTGGCCATAGCATTACTGTCCTTTTTCTTCCATTCCGAATCCAGTTCTTTCGGCTGCAGTTCCGTCACTACATCCAACAATTCTACGTTTAGAAGTAGGAACTCCAATTTATATTTCCATGTTATGATAGTTCCTGTAATTTCGTTTCCACCTTGTAATCAAGAGATCCATAGTTCCATACCTGGTGGAGGCACATAGTGGTTCGGATCCCACTTTAAACTAAGTCGAGTCCCGATTCAGCCTTACTGTGCATAAAGTGGACTTAAAACACCAAATCAATCAATGAATCAAAGTTCCTGTTATTTAACTTATGAATAGTCTATTTCTCTGACTCCATTTTGACGGTCAGTATTCAAACAAGTATGCCAACACTTCCTCAGTGTCCTTACTACAACTCCCCCTCCATGTAGGACTGCCTTGACAGGGCGAGGGGGGCTTAGAAGGGAGGCCATTTTAATCTCATCATTTCATACATTCTTCATATCCATCTCTCACATTTTCACAATTCCATCTCATCATTCATCTCCATTACGTTGACCTCCCTATAACTAAGGGTCCTGATAGAGGAGACAACCTCGATAAAAAAAACCTATCCCAAGATGTTAGTTACACGTGCCAACGGGACAGTGTTGGCTGTAGGAGTAGGTGCAATTGCAAACGTGGCCTCGGGGATTTCGGTTTGGTCCTCGAGTAGCCTTCATTTTTGGGGGTAGGCCTTCCTCGGCATAGAGGGCATGTCGAGGCGACAATTTATGGACCCTCCACAATAAATAAATTTTGTATATGGGTACAAAAAACAACTCAAACGGGGGAAAACCCCCAAAACGAGCGCGGCCTTCGAGCCCTCTTCATTTGTTGGAAAAGACAAGTAACGTTCCACGTTATCTTGTAATTAGTATTATTCATAAGACCGATAGTAACGATGATTCTTCAACAACAAAGAAACATGGAGCTGCTACATTGAAGGACTTGTCACCGCTCCTTATCAAGAAACAGCTAGACTACGCTGCTGGTTCAGATGTACCCGGGGGTGTAAGGGATGACCTTCCACGTAGTACACCCAAATGTCAACCTCACTTCCACATTAGTGCACCCTGGACTGAAGACTAACGAGGCTCTGGCGACTGGCCCCATGGCCAGTATAATTTTGTTTGTATTGTTCTGTTCTTTTGTCCTTACGTGTGCTGAGTGCCCCTTTACAGCCTCAGCTTTTAACAGAAGTCAGAACATTTTAAATTTTTTAGTTATGCAACGTTAGAGTTGTTATTTGTAATGGTAAGGGGCTGGCCCCCGTATAGTGTGACGGGAGCAAAATAGCCTAAGAGCTGACGCTCCCAAAATTTTCAATTCAAATAAAATCAAATCAGACGTACCACAAATAAAAAAAGCTGCGAAACTGGAGTCTACTTATCCAGACCAGCACAGATCGCCAGACAAACAATCTTTTAAAGCTAAGATTTTTGTGCGACTTACCTGTTAATGTTAAACCCCATCGTCAACTTAACAGTAGTAAAGGTGTGATTCGCCACTGGGATCTGCTTGAAGCACTCTCAGACCAACATGTTACCGGAGTGGAGCGAATAAAGACGCGAAAGTCCGGAGAACTTGTACCAACTGCTTCAATTATACTGACGTTCCAAACGACCACTCTCCCAGATTGGGTGTGGGTATGGGTTGGATATTTGAGACTGAAAGTCAGGCCGTTCATCCCTAACCCAATGCGGTGTTTCAAATGCCAGCACTTTGGGCACACTCAACGTTCTTGCAAGGCCACTACCACCCTTTGTGGTAAGTATAGTGAGCCTAATCATGGGACCGAACCTTGTTCTTCTGGTCCCAAATGCATTAATTGCCAAGGCGAGCACCCAGTCTGGCATCGTGACTGCCCCTCTTTCCAACAAGATGAGAAAATCAGAGTGTTGGTCGTCACAGAGGAAAAATTTCGCTGGTGAAGCAAAACAACGTCTTCGTGAAAGTATACGCACCACTTTACCTGTGCCATTCGCTACAGTTGCTGCAGCTTCTCTTACCCGTCACAGTGTGGGTGTTCAAACCAGCGACGTGTCCATTCAAACTACAACTCTTCGGGTAGTAGCTCGCCCTGCTTCGAGGAAACCAGCAACCACTCCTCGCTCCAGAGAGAAGAAGATCAAGCAGGTACATACAAAGGAATATTTTCTCAAGTCCTGGAGCTCCCCAGTCAAAGCATCATCGACCACCCTGAGACTTAAAGGGCAGCTGAAAGCTGCCCGGCGGGTGCTAAAAGCAACCGCCCCCACTCCCCCTTCTTCATCCCCTTCACCCTCTGTGTCCTTACCCAAGGACATGCTTTATCGCACCGACAAGCTTCCTGAGGGTCGTCGTGCACACGGTGGTGTTGCAATCGGTGTTCGAGATACCATCCACTCAACGCCAATCTTTCTCACCACCCCCCTCCAAGTTGTCGCCGTGCGGGTCCATGTACTACAGCCAATATCTGTGTGCTGTGTCTACATCACAAGGGCGGAGCGATTCTCTCTTGAGGACCTTCTTTCTATATTCGAACAACTTCCGTCTCCTGTAGTTGTTTAAGGCGATTTTAATTCCTACCATCGTTTGTGGGGCTCCGTTCGTACAGAGCCCCGGGGTCAAATTGTAGATCAATTCCGTGAGGCATCAGCTTTAACGTTGCTGAATGATGGGACTCCACATATTTCAGTCCTTCCTCAGGCACATACTCTGCGTTGGACTTGTCCTTCTGCAGTCCCAGCCTTGCTCCTACCACATCTTCGAGTCTTCACCCTGATCTCTGTGGGAGTGATCACTTCCCACTCATTCTTACTTTCGAACGTCTTCAGCAGTCACGTGAAAAACACCCTCACTAGCATCTCAGTCGGGCCGACTGGTGTGCCTTCGAGCGTACAGTGGACCTTGAAGTCGATCTTGCGTCGACTTTGCCAGCCATTGACGCCTTAGATATTTTTTTGTCACGAGTGCATGATGCTGCACGAACCTCCATTCCACATCCCAGTGGACCTCCGAGGCGACGCCCAGTCCCCTGGTGGACTGCGGAGATCAGTGTAGCCATCAAGGACCGCAATCATGCCCTAGATCGATTCAAGAGGAACCACACTGCCACAAACCTCGAGCAGTTCTGCATTAAACGTGCCCGTGCCCGTCAGCTCATTCGAGCCAGTAAGAAGGCGTGCTGGGTCCAATACGTGTCGTCTCTGACGAAGCAGGCTTCGTCGAAAGCCGTTTGGACCCAAAGTACGTCGGATCTAGGGGTGGGTGCATCTACTCCTCTGAGTGCTCTGGAGCACGATGGGACGTTGTACACAGATTCCGGAGACTAGCTAATATCTTGGCCACACAGTTTTCTGATGCGTCTAGCTCCGAAAATTATGAACCACGTTTCCGCCGTGAGAAGGACCGTCAGGAACGACGCCCTCTAGTTTTTCGAAGTGATAACACCGAGCCATACAACTTCTTTCAGTGAATGGGAGTTCGATCAGTCGCTTCGAGATTCTAAGAATAGTGCTCCTGGAGTGGACAAGATCCGCTATGAGATGCTTCGTCATCTGCCTATGGAGCAAAACATTTCCTTCTGGCGGTATTCAACAGGCTTTGGTTGGAGGATTCTTTCCCTACCTCCTGGAAAGAAGCAATTATCGGTCCCATCCTGAAACCAGGTAAACAACCCACCGCAGTCTCGGGTTATAGGCCTATTGCCTTAACTAGCTGTGTGTGCAAGTTGATGGAACGCATGATCAACAAGCGTCTCACCTGGTTTTTGGAGGAAAACTGTTTGATAAGTAATTTTCAATGTGGTTTTCGCTCCAACCGTTCCACACTGGACCATCTGGTTCAGCTGGAAACACACATTCAGGACGCATTCCTCAACAAGGAACATTTAGTTGCAGTTTTCTTTGACCTCCAAGAGGCATATGACACAACATGTCGCTTTGGCATCATAAAACAGCTCATTCTTGGGGCGTCCGTGGCCATATGTCGTACTTTATTCAAAACTTTTAATCTGATTGTTTTTTCCGCGTACGTGTTGGGAACTCCTTTTCGGATCTTCACGAACAAGAGAACGGTGTCCCGCAGGACAGCGTATTAAGTGTGACTCTGTTTGCCATAGCAGTGAACAGTGTTATGGCAAACATTCTTTTCCCTGTACATGATTTCCTGTATGTAGACGACCTCACGACTTTTGTCGCTCACGGAATCTCGCGTCAACTTCTCCTCAACTCCAACTGACGATAAACCGTTTGGATGAGTGGTCCTCCCAAACAGGTTTCACCTTCTCATCCAAGAAATCTGTGTTTGTCCACTTTTGTCGTCTGCGTACATGTCATTTCGATCCTAACCTGTACATGGGAAAATCTCCCCTGTGCTTCGTGAATGAGGTCCGCTTCCTGGGCTTCCTTTTCGATAAGAATTTAACATGGCTACCACACCTTCGCCAGTTAAAGTTCTCTTGTCTTCGAGTTCTTAACCTTTTCGCGTTTTATCTCATACTTCTTGAGGGGGTGTAAGTGCACCCTGGACTTAAGACTAACGAGGCTCTGGCGACTGGCCACATGGTCAGTATAATTTTGTTTGTATTGTCCTGTTCTTTTGTCCTTGTGTGTGGTGAGTGCCCCTTTAGAACCTCAGCTTTTAATGAAAGTCAGAACATTATAATATTTTATGACTTTACTTCTGCAACGATAGAGTTGTTATTTGTAACGATAAGGGGCTGGACCCCGTATAATGTGACGGGTGCAAAATAGTCTTACTGCTGACGCACCCACAATTTTAAATTCAAATTCATACTTCTTGGGGTGCTGATAGGACGGTACTGCTCCACCTGTACCGCTCACTCATCAGGTCAAGGCTCGACTACGGATGTGTTGTGTACTCGTCAGCCCGCCCATCTAGGCTTCGCACCCTAGACACCGTCCACCATGCTGGTATTCGTGTGTGCTATGGTGCTTTCCACACCAGTCCTTTTGCCAGTTTGTATTGTATCTAGAGGCATCTGAGCCGTCGCTGTCTCTGCGAAGACAGCGGCTGGTAGTGAACTACTTCCTCCATCTTCGCTCGATGCCCTCACATTCATCTTATCATACCGCGTCAGACGAGGGTAGGCTGGCAAGGTATCGGCTCCACCCTAAAGCAACTAGACCATTTGGTGTTCGTCCAGAAGAGATCCTGTCAGCACTTGGTGTTGACAGTGATCTTCCTGGCGTCTCTCCACTCATTCCGCCTCTCCCGACCTGTGAGTTTCAGAACCTTCCATCGATTTTTCTCTCAGTGCCCTTACAAGAGCAGAAACACCAATGGTTGTATACTAGCAACTGTTTTTGGAACTTCGTGCGAAGCACCCCAATTGTAATGTGTTTTGTATGGATGGGTCCAAGACAGTGGAATCTGTTGGTTGCGCCTTCGTCCAAGACTCTCAAAGTTCCAGTTACTCGCTACATCCTGCCTGTTCCATCTATACGGCAGAGTTGTACGCCATTCTAAAGGCACTGGACTTTGCAGACCAATGGTCTGAAGAAAGTCCTTGTGTGCTGCAATTCGACCAGCGTGTTCCAGTCTCTTGATATGCCGTACTCCGGGCATCCTGTAGCGCAACGGATATTCAGACGGCTTGTGTCCTTATCTGCCGATGTACATTTCTGTTGTGTCCCTAGCCACGTGAGCATTCAGGGGATCGCAGCAGCTGATGCAGATGGCGAAGTTCTCGTCCACCTTTTGCCATCTAGCGACCTGCAAAATGTATTCCGTTGTTGCATTCTTGACACTTGGCAGGCCGAGTGGGATGCGGAAACTGGGAACAAACTGCACGCTGTTAAGTCCACCATAGGTGCTTGGCGTTCCTCGTCCCGCCCCTCTCGGCGAGAAGAAGTTATTCTTACCCGAATTCTTCTAGAACACACCCGTCTAACACATGGTCACTTGCTGGAAGGGCTGGACCCCCCGCTGTGTCGTGTTTGTCATGTTATTTTAAGCATTAGACACATTCTCGTTGAATGTGTCGATCTTGCTTACCTCCGGCAGACTTTTTACCTTTCCGGCTGTTTGTCATCCCTCTTGGGTGATGACAGCAGAATTTTATCAAATGTTTTTAGATTTTTGCGAAGAGCTGGACTCTTCCACCGTCTGTAAGGAGGTTTTTAGTTTGTTTCTTCTGACTTTTTAATGTGTTGTGTTTGTCTCGTGCAGGTCTTTTTACAACCTTGCACTTTTAGTTTTTTCCCAAGGTGCTATTTACACCCCTTTTTAAGATTTGTCAAAATTTTAGATGGGGTGTAAGGGGTGATTTTCCATGTAGTACACCCAACTGTCAACCTCACTTCCACGTTAGTACACCCTGGACTGCGTTTTGCAGACGAACGAGGCTCTGGCGACTGGCACTGGCCAGTATAATTTTGTGTGTGTTGTCCTATTTTTTGTCCTTGTGTGCGGAGGGCCCTTTACAGCCTCAGCTTTTAACGGAAGTCAGAACATTTTAAGATTTTACTTATGCAACGTTAGAGTTGTTCTTTGTAAAGATAAGGGGCTGGACCCTGTATAATGTGACGGGTGCAAAATTGCCTTAATTGCCGACGCACCCAAAACATTTTAAATCAATCAGTCCTTTCTACAACTGCATTTTACCTGTTCTGGGCCCATAACGTATGTTGGATTGATGAAGAACATCACAGTTTCTATGCAGAGAAATTTATTAGAGAATCTTTCTTGGATGAACACAAGTACTGAAAAAAACAAACTAGAACGAAACATTTGAACATTTATAACCAAGCAGCTTCGCACAGACTACAAAGTATGTAGTATATCAATCCTTGAATCTGATACACACACTAATGTTTATTGATATACAACCTACAAGAAGCTCCACAATGCATAGCCTCCCTTGGACCCAAAGCAATATCAAGACAGAAGAGGCATCACAGCCTGAGAGGAGAAGAATGGACACTATTTCAGCAATATTACAAGCCCACCATGAGGAGGGAAACGAAGAAACAGTATATAAAACACATGAAAAAATATTCCGAGTAAAATATTCCCCCCCCCCTCCCTTTGCTCGATTAAATTTATCTGGAAAGTTTACTTTTAATCTTCTGTGTTGTGTCTTGTGTCTTATGATACCTCTAGTCCAGTATGTTTGAGCATGGGACATATTCTTACATTTCAAGCAATACCGGAAGAGGCGTGAACATTTTGCTTTGTCCCTTCATTCCCAGCATCCACACTTATGGTTAACCAGATAGTATAAATGCAGTATGGAAGTTAGTCTACCAACTTCTAATGCTGTGAGAGTGGTCAGTGGTCGTACCTTCGAGTTTTGTGATCATTCTGAGGATTCCATGTACGAGTCTAAGGTAATAATAATAATTTGGTAATAATCTAGGAAGCAAATAAAAATTTTATACATATGCAGATTTAAAATGTGCATAGGGCTAGGGGAAAATCAGAGGAAAACCTCCCATCTCTAGGTGACAGGGACATCAAGATAATACGCAGAAGGAAGTTCAGAGGGTAGTAGTCATAGGGTAAATAATATATTTATATTAATTACAGTTTGTAAGATTTTTTTGGTATACCACATATAGTAAGAGTCAATTATTTACATTATAATCTTTTCAATACAACAGATCACGTATTTAGCTATCAAAATTTACTTACAGTCTTCAAAATTTGTTGGGGTGTAAGGGGTGCTCCTCCCACGTAGTGCACCCAATAGTCAACCTCACTTCCACGTAGTACACCCTGGACTGCAGATTAACGAGGCTCTGGCGACTGGCCAGTATAATTTTGTTTTGTGTTGTCTTGTGTTTTGTCATTCGCATTTGTGCTGAGTGCTCCTTTACAGCTTCAGCTTTTAACAAAAGTCAGAGGATTTTAATATTTTATGATTTTAGTTCTGCAACGTTAGAGTTGTTATGTGTAACTATAAGGGGCTGGACCCCGTATAATGTGACGGGTTCAAAATTGCCTTAGTGCTGACGCACCCAGAATTTTAAATTCAAATTCGATCCTGTGTTTCGTCATTCGTGCTGAGTGCTCCTTTACAGCCTCATCTTTTAACAAAAGTCAGAGGATTTTAATATTTTATGATTTTAGTTCCGCAACTTTAGAGTTGTTATGTGGAACGATAAGGTGCTGGACCCCGTATAATGTGACGGGTGCAAAATAACCTTAGTGCTGACGCACCCCAAATTTTGAATTCAAATTCAATCTTTGTTTCATTATTACAAAGTAAGACATCTACTTGACATGAAAGGCCTCGTGAGAGGCATAGATAACAATCACATCTTACTTTAGTACGACTTTTGCAATTGTCAAGGCGACAACAGCGTGGCGCAGGGATGCTGTCAAAAGTAGGGAAATGATCATAGCCATCATATCTCTTGTTAGAGGTGTGTGTGGGGTACCTTCCGCGTAGGCGACCAAAAGTCGATCCACTTCCACGTAGTGCACCCTGGACTAAAGACTAACTAGGCTCTGGCGACTGGCACTATGGCCAGTATAATTTTGTATGTGTCGTCCTGTTTTTTGTCCTTGTGTGTGCTGAGTGCCCGTTTACAGCCTCAGCTTTTAACAGAAGTCAGAAGATTTTAAGATTTTTATTTATGCAACGTTAGAGTTGTTATTTGTAATGGTAAGGGGCTGGCCCCCGTATAATGTGACGGTAGCAAAATAGCCTAAGTGCTGACGCTCCCAAAAAATTAAATTCAAATTCAAAAATATATCTTGTTAGCAACGGGCTTCGGTGATGGAATGTAGCTGTTCTTTTTGTGTCTTTTGCTACATTCACCTACAGGATATTCTTCCATGTCTGATGATTCTTCAAGACTTCTTCTCTTCGGGGTGTAAGGGGTGACACCTTCCACGTAGTACACCCAAATGTCAACCTCACTTCCACGTTAGTACACCCTGGACTTGAAGACTAACGAGGCTCTGGCGACTGGCCCCATGGCCAGTATAATTTTGTTTGTGTTGTCCTGTTCTTTTGTCCTTACGTGTGCTGAGTGCCCCTTTACAGCATCAGCTTTTAACGAAAGTCAGAACATTTTAATATTTTCTTATTTTAGTTGTGCAACGTTAGAGTTGCTATTTGTAACGATAAGGGGCTGGACCCCGTATAATGTGACGGGTGCAAAATAGCCTTAGTGCTGACGCACCCAAAATAAAATAAATAAATAAATAAAATAAACTTCTTCTCTTCACCGGTTTTGCAATTAAGGCTTCAGAAAGTTGCATCCTAAATTTAAGGAGACCATCTCTGTCTTTCCTTCCTAACTTATTTAATCGACAATCTTCCCTGTATATTTGCCAACAATTTACAATGCATAAGTCAAGGAAGTGCAATGTCACTTTGAAGGTCCACTTCTTTGTTTTGAACCATGTTCTGTAGTACTCTATTTGCTGATCACAAACATCAACACCCCCCCCCCCATACTTTGATTGTACCTTTTCACAACGGAGGGACATGTAACTTCAATATATTTATTCTCTTTTTGTTCCATTTCTTTACCTGTGAAACTGGCTCAATTCCACAACATGTTGATGCCATGAGCACTTTCTTATATTCTTCCCATTCCACAATTTCTATTTTGTCATCACCTCTCATAAACTCGTAAGATTCACCTCTCTGCATTTTCCCTTCATGTAACCTGACATCTTTAATCCTGTTTGCCATTATTGTTCCAGTCCCTTCAATTCCTATTTCCACAAGATTTTCCAGTAATGGAAGTGTTACAAAATATCTGTCAAAATAAACGAAACTACTTTGTGGAAGGGAAGAAACAAGTCGGAACACAACAGATGGGCCAAGTCAAAATCTGGACAATTCCTAATGAACTGGTGAGAACGAAATTTTTTAAACCTACAGGCCGTGTTTTTTTTTTTTTTTTTTTTTTTACGAACTGTTTCAGTTTGCAGCGACCTGCGAATGGGATCATCTGTTCATCAATGGAATAGCTTGAGAAATCTCGCGGTATTGATTTGCACCTGTTTCTCACAGTATCGATCAAAAGCTGGACCTTCCAAAGCTTGTTCCCATGTTGTTCTGTTGTATTTGTATCAACAAAATGCAAGTTTTGTCTCAACGCAATGAATCTGTCACGTGACAGACATGATGAAATTCGTTCAACATTTATGCCCTTCTGCCAGTACATTCTTAGTTTTGGGTATGAAATGCAGCCCATTATCATGTTAATTAAAAAAAAGTGCTTAATTTCCCAAGATGTGGTTTTCACTGACCTCTCAGAGTTTTGCGGGGTGTAAGGGGTACCTTCCATGTAGTGCACCCTGGACTAAAGACTAACGAGGCTCTGGCGACTGGCACTATGGCCAGTATAATTTTGTGTGTGTTGTCCTGTCTTTTTGTCCTTTTGTGTGCTTAGTGCCCATTTACAGCCTCAGCTTTTAACAGAAGTCAGAAGATTTTAAGATTTTTAGTTATGCAACGTTAGAGTTGTTATTTGTAATGGTAAGGGGCTGCCCCCCGTATAATGTGACGGGATCAAAATAGCCTAAGTGCTGACGCTCCCAAAATTTTAAATTCAAATTCTCAGACTTTTACACACTATATAAATTTCTGTAATGAGCTACATCTTCATAGAAGTCATCAGTAAAATATTCAGACAGATAATCCAACTGAGTCCGTACTGGAGGTGGATTCTGAAAAACATAATTTAAAAAAAATGAAAGGAATACAAAGTTAGTATTAGAAAACCAGAACCCAGACAGTTCGATGGTGGAAAATGCTGAATATGGTTTAATGAGTAATAGATACAACTTTTCTGTGATTTCATTCCGTAATTCAGCATCTTACACAATATACATAATGTTTGTAAATAGCTCTTACCTCCACGGTTTCATAGTCCTTTGCTGCTGAATGTTGCTTTTCTGGAAATGGCTTTTCTTTTAAAAAGAAAAGTCGTCTTGTACCAGGGACTTCCTTTGGAATCTGTCCTTCTTCATCTGCGTCAGAAGATCCACCATCACTTCTCTGTCTACCACAAATATCGAATAATTTGATTGATTGAGTTAAAATTTATGGGTGCGTCGGCACTTAAGGCCATTTCGCACCCTTCTGTATATACGGGGAAATGTCTCCTTATCTAAAATTCTGACTGAGATTTAAAAAAGGGGGTGTAGATAGCCCCTTGGGAAAGAACTAAAAGTGCAAGGTTGTAAAGAGACCTGCACGAGACAAACACGACACATTAAAAAGTCAGAACAAACTAAAAACCTCCTTACAGACGGTGGAAGAGTCCAGCTCTTCGCAAAAAACTAAAAACACGTGATAAAATACTGCTGTCATCACCCAAGAGGGATGACAAACAGCCGGAAAGGTTAAAAGTCTGCCGGAGGTGAGCAAGATCGACACATTCAACGAGAATGTGTCGAATGCTTAATAAAACATTACAAGCACGACACAACGGTGGGTCCAGCCCTTGAAGTAGGTGACCATGCGTGAGACGGCTGTGTCCTATACGCATGCGGGTAAGAATAACTTCTTCTCGCCGAGAGGGACGAGACGAGGAACGCCAAGAACCTATGGTGGGCCAAACAGCGTGAAGCTTGTTCCCCGTTTCCGTATCCCACTCGGCCTGCCAAGTGTCAAGAAGGCGACAACGGAACACGTTCTGCAGGTCGCTAGCTGGCAAAAGGTGGACGAGAACGTCGCCATCTGCATGAGCAAACTTGGCGGCAGCATCAGCTGCTTCGTTCCCCAGGATGCCCACGTGGCTAGGGACCCAACAGAAGTGTACATCCGCACTGGCAGATAAGGACACAAGCCGTCTGAATATGCGTTGCGCTACCGGATGCCGGGAATACGGCGAATCCAGAGACTGCAACACGCTGGTCGAATCGCAGCACACAAGGACTTTCTTCAGCCCATTGACGTCTGCAAAGTCCAGTGCCTTTAGAATGGCGTACAACTCTGCCGTAAAGATGGAACAGGCAGGATGTAGCGAGAAACTGAAACTTTGAGAGTCTAGGACGAAAGCGCAACCAACTGATTCGACTGTCTTGGACCCATCCGTGTAAAACACATTAAAATTGGGGTGCTTCGCACGAAGCTCTAAAAACCGTTGCTGGTATACAACCATTGGTGTTTCTGCCTTTGGAAGGGCAGTCAGGGAAAAATCGATAGAAGGTGCAGGAAACTCCCAGGTAGGAAGAGGCGGAATGAGTGGAGAGACGCCAGGAAGATCACTGTCAACACCAAGTGCTGACAGGATCTCGTCTGCACGAACACCAAATGGTCTAGTGACACTAGGGTGGAGCCGATACCTTGCCAGCCTACCCTCGTCTGAGACGGTGTGGAATGAAGGATGTGAAGGCATCGAGCGAAGATGGAGGAAGTAGTTAACTACGAGCCGCTGTCTTCGCAGAGACAGCGACGGCTCAGATGCCTCTACATACAAACTGGCGACTGGACTGGTCCGAAAGGCACCAGTGCACACACGTATACCAGCATGGTGGACGGTGTCTAGGATGCGAAGTCTAGATGGGCGGGCAGAAGAATACACAACACATCCATAATCTAGCTTCGACCTGATGAGTGCACGGTATAGGCGAAGCAATACCGTCCTATCAGCACCCCAAGAAGTATGAGATAAAACGCGTAGAAGGTTGACTAGAATTTTTGAATTTGAATTTAAAATTTTGGGAGCGTCAGCACTTAGGCTATTTTGCTCCCGTCACAGTATACGGGGGCCAGCCCCTTACCTCTACAAATAACAACTCTATCGTTGCATAACTAAAAAATTTAAAATGTTCTGACTTCTGTTAAAAGCTGAGGCTGTAAAGGGGCACTCAGCACACATAAGGACAAAAGAACAGGACAATACAAACAAAATTATACTGGTCATGGGGCCAGTCGCCAGAGCCTCGTTAGTCTTAAGTCCAGGGTGCACTAACGTGGAAGTGAGGTTGACATTTGGGTGTACTACGTGGAAGGTCACCCCTTACACCCCGCGTAGAAGGTTGAGAACTCGAAGACAAGAGAATTTTAACTGGCGAAGGTGAGGGAGCCATGTTAATTTCTTATCGAAAATGAGGCCCAGGAAGCGGACCTCATTCACGAAGCACAGGGGGGATTTCCCCATGTACAGGTCAGGATCGAAATGACATGTACGCTGACGACAAAAGTGAACACACACGGATTTCTCGGATGAGAAGGTGAAACCTGTTTGGGAGGACCACTCAACCAAACGGTTTATCGTCAGTTGGTGTTGACGAGAAGCTGACGCGAGATTCCGTGAGCGACAAAAGATCGTGAGGTCATCTACATACAGTAGACCATGTACAGGGGCAACAATGCTTGCCATAACGCTGTTCACTGCTATGGCAAACAGAGTCACACTTAATACGCTTCCCTGCGGAACACCGTTCTCTTGTTTGTGAAGATCCGAAAAGGAGTTCCCAACACATACGCGGAAAAAACGATCGGATAAAAAGTTTTTAATAAAGTACGCCATATGGCCACGCACGCCCCAAGAATGGAGCTGTTTTATGATGCCAAAGCGCCACGTTGTGTCATATGCTTTTTGGAGGTCAAAGAAAACTGCAACTAAATGTTCCTTGTTGAGAAATGCATCCTGAATGTGTGTTTCCAGCTGAACCAGATGGTCCAGTGTGGAACGGTTGGAGCGAAAACCACATTGAAAATTACTTATCAATGAGTTTTCTTCCAAAAACCAGGTGAGACGCTTGTTGATCATGCGTTCCATCAACTTGCACACACAGCTGGTTAAGGCAATAGGCCTGTAACTCGAGGCTGCGGTGCGTTGTTTACCTGGTTTCAGGATGGGAACAATAATAGCTTCTTTCCAGGAAGTGGGGAAAGAGTCCTCCAACCAAAGCCTGTTGAATACCGCCAGAAGGAAATTTCTTGCTCCAATGGGCAGATGACGAAGCATCTCATAGTGGATCTTGTCCACTCCAGGAGCTGTATTCTTTGAATCTCGAAGCGCCTGATCGAACTCCCGTTCAGTGAATCGAGAGTTGTATGGCTCGTTGTTATGACTTCGAAAAACTAGAGGGCGTCGTTCTTGACGGTCCTTCTCACGGCGGAAACGTGGTTCATAATTTTCAGAGCTAGACGCATCAGAAAACTGCGTGGCCAAGATATTAGCTATGTCTCCAGAATCGGTGTGCAACGTCCCGTCGTGCTCCAGAGCGCTCAGAGGAGTAGATGCACCCCCCTGGATGCGACGTACTTTGGTCCAAACGGCTTTCGACGAAGCCTGCTTCGTCAGGGAAGACACGTATTGGACCCAGCACGCCTTCTTACTGGCTCGAATGAGCCGACGGGCACGGGCACGCTTAATGCGGAACTGCTCTAGGTTTGCGGCAGTGTGGTTTCTATTAAATCGATCGAGAACATGATTGCGGTCCTTGATGGCTGCACTGATCTCCGTAGTCCACCATGGGACTGGTCGTCGCCTCGCAGGTCCACAGGGATGTGGAATGGAGGCGCGTGCAGCATCATGCACTCGTGACACAAAGACATCTAAGGCGTCGATTGGTGGTAGAGTCGACGCAAGATCGATTCAAGGTCCACTGCACGCTCGAAGGCATCCCAGTCGGCCCGACTGAGATGCCAGTGAGGGTGTTGTTCACGTGAGTGCTGAAGATGTTCGAAGGTAAGAATGAGAGGGAAGTGATCACTCCCACAGAGATCAGGGTGAACGCTCCAAGATGTGGTAGGAGCAAGGCTGGGACTGCAGAAGGACAAGTCCAACGCAGAGTGTGTGCCTGAGGAAGGACTGAAATATGTGGGAGTCCCATCATTCAGCAACGTTAAAGCTGATGCCTCACGGAATTGATCTACAATTTGACCCCGGGGCTCTGTACGAACGGAGCCCCACAAACGATTGTAGGAATTAAAATCGCCCAAAAGAACTACAGGAGACGGAAGTTGGTCGAAAATAGAAAGGAGGTCGTCAAGAGAGAATCGCTCCTCCCTTGTGATGTAGACACAGCACACAGATATTGGCTGTGGTAGATGGACCCGCACAGCGACCGCTTGGAGGGGGGTGCTGAGAAAGATTGGCGACCCTCAGGACCCTCAGGAAGCTTGTCGGTGCGGTAAAGTGTGTATCCGTTGAGAATCACTGATTCATTTGGACGAAAATGTGTCTCTTGGAGACATATGATGGCAGGGTCAAATTCAGATATTAAGATTTGCAGTTCCTCGAGATGCATACGGAAACCGTTAAGGTTCCATTGGAGACAATAAGCCATAGCGGGAGGTATTATAGTTACCTTTTGAGGCGTACTCTGTTTCTAGGCCCTGTCACCTTGATAAATTCTTCATCCGCGGCTTCGTCTTGTATCATGTCCTCAGGTAAGGACACAGAGGGCGAAGGGGATGAAGAAGGGGGAGTGGGGGCGGGTGCTTTGAGCGCCCGCCGGGCAGCTTTGAGCTGCGCCTTAAGTTTCAGGGTGGTGGCTGCCACCCTGACTGGAGAGCTACTGGTCTTGAGGAAGTATTCTTTACTATGTACCTGCTTGAACTTTTTCTCCGTGGAGCGAGGAGTGGTTGCTGATTTCCTCGAAGCAGGACGAGCTACTACAGGAAACGTTGTTGGGGTGTAAGGGGTGACCTTCCACGTAGTACACCCAAATGTCAACCTCACTTCCACGTTAGTGCACCCTGGACTGAAGACTAACGAGGCTCTGGCGACTGGCCCCATGGCCAGTATAATTTTGTTTGTTTGTATTGACCTGTTGTCCTTATGTGTGCTGAGTGCCAGTTTCCAGCCTCAGCTTTTAACAGAAGTCAGAACATTTTAAATTTTTTCGTTATGCAACGTTAGAGTTGCTATTTGTAATGGTAAGGGGCTGGCCCCCGTATAATGCGACGGGAGCAAAATGGCCTAAGTGCTGACGCTCCCAAAATTTTAAATCCAAACCAAACCAGGAAGCGTTGTTGTTTGAGTGGACACGTCGCTGGTTTGTACACCTACACTGCGACGGCTAAGAGCAGCTGCAGCAACTGTAGCGAATGGCACAGGTAAACTAGTGCTAGAATTTGACTAGAATTTGAATTTAAAATTTTGGGAGCGTCAGCACTTAGGCTATTTTGCTCCCGTCACAGTATACGGGGGCCAGCCCCTTACCTCTACAAATAACAACTCTATCGTTGCATAACTAAAAAATTTAAAATATTCTGACTTCTGTTAAAAGCTGAGGCTGTAAAGGGGCACTCAGCACACATAAGGACAAAAGAACAGGACAATACAAACAAAATTATACTGGCCATGGGGCCAGTCGCCAGAGCCTCGTTAGTCTTAAGTCCAGGGTGCACTAACGTGGAAGTGAGGTTGACATTTGGGTGTACTACGTGGAAGGTCACCCCTTACACCCCAGGTAAACTAGTGCGTATGCTGTCACGGAGACGTTGTTTTGCTTCACCAGCAGAGATTTTCTCTGTGACGACCAACTCTCTGATTTTCTTCTCTTGTTGGAAAGAGGGGCAGTCACGATGCCAGACTGGGTGCTCGCCTTGGCAGTTAATGCATTTGGGACCTGAAGAACAAGGTTCGGTCCCATGATCAGGCTTACTACACTTACCACAAAGGGCGGTAGTGGCCTTGCAGGAAGGCTGAGTGTGCCCAAAGTGCTGGCATTTGAAACACCGCATCGGGTTAGGGATGTACGGACGGACTTTGAGTCTCAAATATCCTGCCCGTACAATATCTGGGAGAGTGGTCGTTTGAAACGTCACTATGAGTGAAGCAGTTGGTACTAGTTCTCCGGACTTACGCGTCTTTATTCGCTGCACTGCGGTGACATGTTGGTCTGAGAGTGCTTCAAGAATCTCTTCCTCCTCAGCATTTAGCAGATCCCAGTGGCGAATCACACCTCTACTACTGTTAAGTTGACGGTGAGGTTCAACATTAACAGGGAAGTCGCCCAAAGATCTTAGCTTTAAAAGGTTGTTTGTCTGGCGATCTGTGCTGGTCTGGATCAGTAGACTCCCGTTTCGCAGCTTTTTTATTTCTGGTACATCTGAACCAGCGGCGTAGTCTAGCTGCTTCTTGATCAGAAATGGTGACAAGTCTTTTAATGTAGCTGCTGGATGTTTCTTGGTTCTTGCAGATTCATCGTTACTATCGGTCTTCTGCACTATACTAATTACAAGATAACGTGGCACGTTACTTGTCTTTTCCATTACCTGAAGCGGGCTCGAAGGCCGCGCTCGTTTTGGGGGTTTCCCCCCGTTTGAGTTGTTTTTTGTACCCATATACAAAGAATATTTTAAGTGGAGGTTCCATAAAATGTCGCCTCGACATGCCCTCTATGCCGAGGAAGGCCTACCCCCAAAAATGGAGGCTACTCGAGGACCAAACCGAAATCCCCGAGGCCACGTTCGCGACTGCACCTACCCCTGCAGCCAACACTGTCCCATCGGCACGTGCAACTCACACCTTGGGATAGGGTTTTTTTATCGAGGTTGTCTCCTCTAGCAGGACCCTTAGTTATAGGGAGGTCAAAGATATGGAGATGAATGACGTGATGGAATGGTGAAAACGTGAGATATGGATGTGAAGAATGAGTGAAATGATGAGATGAAAATGACCTCCCTACATAAGTTTCTTAGAGGGAGGTCAAAGATATGGAGATGAATGACGTGATGGAATGGTGAAAAAGGTGAGATATGGATATGAAGAATGGGTGAAATGATGAGATGAAATTGACCTCCCTACTAAGCCCCCTCGCCCCAAATATCGAATAACTGTGCACCACGATTTGCAGCTTCTTCTTCACCTTCACTTGAGAGGCATAATATTACATATTATTATGGAAAATATGTATTCACAAAAAACAACAATAAGTGACTTCAAATGAAAACACGTTTCCACCAAGAAATATACGTATTTTGATTCCTTCTCAAGCAAGCATCTACAGCAAGTACAACTGACACTTCACAACAAAAGATTATTCTGCACGCGAGCTTAAATTAGACCTCACCCTCACGATCGTGTGATTTACTTTTTACATCACAATACAAGCCATACATTAATACAGCAAGCGAAACTAATACTCTTATTTCAGATCTGTCACTTTTGAGACAAAGTATTCACTATTTAAATTTGAAAACTGAAACAACAAAAACAAGGAACTTACCTCTGGAACTCATTGCGTCCACTTGTTGCTGAAACTTTACCTTCGTCGGGTGACCGAAGTCTCTTTTCTAGGTGCTAAGCTAAACGGTTTCAGGGTACGTGTGATGCATAAAGTGATGTTGAATAATTAAATAATCAATAATAATAATTACGTCGATAATAATAATAATTGATGGGGTGTAAGGGCTGATCTTCCACGTAGTATACCCAAATGTCAACCTCACTTCCACGTTAGTGCACCCTGGACTGAAGACTAACGAGGCTCTGGCGACTGGCCCATGGCCAGTATAATTTTGTTTGTATTGTCCTGTTCTTTTGTCCTTATGTGTGCTGAGTGCCCCTTTACAGCCTCAGCTTTTAACAGAAGTCAGAACATTTTAAATTTTTTAGTTATGCAACGTTAGAGTTGTTATTTGTAATGGTAAGGGGCTGGCCCCCGTATAATGTGACGGGAGCAAAATAGCCTAAGTGCTGACGCTCCCAAAATTTTAAATTCAAATCAAATCAATGTAAAAACAAATCAAATCAAAATAATAATTGATGTTTAGTCCTGAAATCCAG
The DNA here is from genome assembly GCF_977018435.1 of Lepisma saccharinum. Lineage (NCBI taxonomy): Eukaryota > Metazoa > Arthropoda > Insecta > Zygentoma > Lepismatidae > Lepisma > Lepisma saccharinum. The sequence goes on from NC_139240.1 coordinate 12,961,745, forward strand.
CGGAAATGAGCCGAACAAAGGTTTAACGTTGAACAAATATTAATATCAATATTAAAGGGGATTATACTGGGTGGTCCAAAAGTTCCAGAACGGTCAAATATCATGAGAAATACACATCGAATCGGAAAACGAAAAAATACGTGTTTAATAAGTGAAAGAAAGCTATTCCATGATATCACACTAGATTCCCCACCCCCACCCCCTCGTGGTGGGGGGGCAAGTGTGAATTTTGAAATGGAAACTTCCATTTTGTATTGTTACGTAAGAAGTTAAGGAGCTAATATCTGAAAAAAAAAAGATTTAGCTCAACCAGCGCTACATCTAAGGTTTGACACCACAGTTTGGTAGAATGGGTTATATATGAACACCCTAGGTAGTATGTCACATGAAATTGTGGTATCATTAATTTTATGGACGTCATTTTGTGTTGTGATCACGTGACTTCGGTCACGTTCGGGAGTCGTTCGCTTAAAATGTGCATAACTCCGGTTAGAATGGAGCGATTTAAATAAGATTGACACCAAATGTAAGATAATGAAATGCTCTACAGAAAAGGTTTTTATTCACATTTACTTTCACCTTTGCACGTTAAATTTCACCACTTTCAGTAGGCCTACATTCCTACTGTATTGCTGTAACTTCTTTAATGTCATCCACATCACTACCTGAATCATCAAAACGTTCGTATAGCTGTGTGTGGGGGTTTTGGTATTCTTTATTTGCCATAAAAGAACATGCTTCGGTACAGGGAAGATTTGCCGCCACGCATGAGCACTCTCTCCTTACACAACGTAATTTCAGACAATGGCACACTGTAAGTTCAGTTAGTCCATCTGGTGCTGACTCTTTTGTCACCAAAAAAGGTTTCAGAACACGATCGTAGTTGCACCAGCCATGTTCTTGAGGTGCCTTCTTCCAGATGTAGGATTGATAATTTGCACGCTTCAGGTGATATAGCAGACTGTATGTTGTTGGAGGTAGTAGCTCATTTTTCTGTTCTTTCTGCCATAATAACAGGTATCGTACATCATCAGTTTTGGGGGCAGCCTTCTCACTTTTTGTGTACAACTTGCACACGAATGATTCACATGCTGAAATAGTATCTGCAGTGAGTGTTACATCCATCCCCAACTTGCAAACACCTTCTGAAACAGCTCATTGTCACACAGCATTTTGAAGGATCTTTTCTTTCCAATTCGTGTGATCGAACTCGTGGAGTCACAGCCAGTCATTGCATGGTAGGGCAATAGTGCATCGCATATTTTAAGATCCAAATCAACAGCCAGCTTGTGTATCGAATGTATCGCAGTTTATCTTTTACTCCTGTACGAAACCACAATTCTTGAGATCCAATTTCGCGGAAGTGTGCAGTGCATAATACAGCTACATCTGTGTCAGGGGATTGAATCACAAGTATTTGTAGTCCTTAGATGCATGTGCAGCATGTAGAAGTAGGCTTTATCTGCTTCTTCATGATCCGATGTTGGTGCCGACAAATCATCACAGTGTCCTCTAGTTAACTGTAGTGTTCTTGTCCCATTCCAGAATCCTCCACCAATAACTATCTGCTGTCCTGTCTGAAGCTTCTCTTGTGCCATGTTGCACCAAGTGTTAGTCAGAAATTCACAGAGATTCGCCTTATTTTTAGGATTTGCAATATATTTCGAGCACTGTTTTGGGATTGGTGTGGTTTGTGATTTAATCCTGACTTCTAGCCCTGTGGAAACTCCTCTTCGGTCACGTTATCCAGCCTTTATTGACAGATCAAAAAACAACATCGACTCGCATGCATCCATTAAGACCCAACGGTTCAGTGATTGCGTCATAATGCTTCGCTGCGAGTTCACCGAAGTTCATACAACTGTCACCCTTAAGCATTTGCACCGACGCCATTGCATCAATCAAATGGGCTGATGTTATTCCATTGACAACTTGTGGAAGAATTGCTTGCACGTCTATCTTGTTCTCTAACTCTGATAAAAGCTCACTTTTAGTTGTGGAAAAGTGGTCGTTTGGAAGGTCAGTATAATTGAAGCAGTTGGTATAAGTTTCCCGGACTTTCGCGTCTTTATTCGCTGCACTGCAGTGACATGTTGGTCTGAGAGTGCTTCAAGAATGTCTTCTTCCTCAGCATCTAGCAGATCCCAGTGGCAATTCACACCTTTACTACTGTTAAGTTGACGATGGGGTTCAACATTAACAGGGAACTCGCCCAAAGATCTTAGCTTTAAATGTTGTTTTGTCTGGCGATCTGTGCTGGTCTGAATAAGTAGACTCCCGTTTCGCAGCTTTTTTATTTCTGGTACATCTGAGCCAGCGACGTAGTCGAGCTGTTTCTTGATAAGAAACGGTGACAAGTCCTTCAATGTAACAGCTCCATGTTTCTTGGTTGTTGCAGAATCATCGTTACTCTCGGTCTTCTGAACTATACTAATTACAAGATAACGTGGCACGTTACTTGTCTTTTCCAACAAATTAAGCGGGCTCGAAGGCCGCGCTCGTTTTGGGGATTTTCCCCCGTTTGAGTTGTTTTTTGTACCCATATACAAAAAATATTTATTGTGGAGGGTCCATAAATTGTCGCCTCGACATGCCCTCTATACCGAGGATGGCCTACCCCCAAAAATGAAGGCTACTGGAGGACCAAACCGAAATCCCCGAGGCCACGTTCGCGACTGCACCTACCCCTGCAGTCAACACTGTCCCATCGGCACGTTCAACTAACACCTTGGGATAGTTTTTTTTTTTATCGAGGTAGTCTCCTCTATCAGGATCCTTAGTTATAGGGAGGTCAACGGAATGGAGATGAATGATGAGATGGGTGTGTAAGGGGTACCTTCCACGAAGGGGCCAAAAAATCAACCTCACTTCCACGTAGTACACCCTGGACTGTAGACTAACGAGGCTCTGGCGACTGGCACTATGGCCAGTATAATTTTGTGTTTTTTGTCCTGTGTGCCCGTCTAGAGCCTCAGCTTTTAACAGAAGTCAGAAGATTTTAAGATTTTTAGTGATGCAACGTTAGAGTTGTCATTTGTAATGATAAGGGGCTGGCCCCCGTATAATGTGACGGGAACAAAATAGCCTAAGTGCTGACGCACCCAAAATTTTAAATTCAAATTCAAATGAATTATGAGATGGAATTGTGAAAATGTGAGAGATGGACATGAAGAATGGATAAAATGATAAGATGATAATGGCCTCCCTACTAAACCCCCTCGCCCCGTCAAGACAGAGGGGCTTATGTTTTTTGACGTTGGAAACAGAAAATAAGGTGGTGAGCGGGTAATTATTTTCCGGTCACCATAGAAGCGAGGGGACTCTCCTAAAATAAGCCCCCGATTGGAACAAAATACGCCCATGTCGTTGTGTCTGGGTTAAGTGAAATGTAGTACAGAATTCTTACGTAGAATCCGATTCTACAATACAAGATGCGTTTTTCCATTTCAAATTTCACACTAGCCGCCCGCCCCACCGAGCAGGGATGGGAGTCAAGTGTGATATCATTGAATAACTTTCTTTCACTTATTAAACACGTATTTTTTCGTTTTCCGATTCGATGTGCATTTCTCACGATATTTGACCGTTCCGGGACTTTTGGACCACCCGGTATATATATACACAAATCATAGTCATGTGTATAATAGGATAACAAAAAAATGTATATAGTGTAACACAAAAAAATAGACACATTACACAACCCCTCACTATCACTCAAGCATTCACACACTCACTCATACTGCAGGGATAAAAAATATATTATGTTCAATTCATTGGCTTTTCATGGATATCAAGACAATATTTAGGATTTCTTATGAGCAGGGATGAATCTTAATCTGTGCCTGCAGACGTTAATTTGTTTTGAATCCAAGATACTTGGCATAGCACGTAGTATTTTATATATATCGCAATTAATTAAACATTAATAAATTATTGTCGAGTTTTGACTAACGTGCTTTGGAACTTAATAACATTAGGCAGGGCACACAACTTGTACAACATAAATGCCGAATACAAGGAAATTACACGTTTACAAAATAAAAAATGAAGACAACTGATGCACGATTATAATGAAAATAGCATGGAGTTAAATTACAGTCTTATTTAACAAACTTGAGAGGTGATCTCTGCAAGAGATACACGAATTATCCGGCGAGAGATTAGTTACGCAGTTTTAATCAAATATTTAAGAGTACACACCTAATATGACTTAAAGATAATTATTCATACGTCTCGGCGCAGAGCGTGGGAAAAACAATAGTACGCGTATGCCGTGAACGATCTTAGGTATTTCAAATATTTATGAAATTTAGATTATGGTGGCCAAAAAGTTTAATTAATACTATTGCGACTTTTATTTCAAAAACTGGTAGCTTATCACTCACACATATAGAAAAATCAACAGTTGTATACTGTACCATCTTGGCGTTCCAGCGAAGTTGGACTGCTACGTCGGCTTCATGCAAGCTAGCTTCTGGGAAGACCCGTATGGCCCCCCTTTCTTCTGCTCTAGCCCACCATGATCGTATCACTGTTCCTCGTCACAAAAAAATAAAAAAACATCCAGTGCACAGGTCTCAAATGAATTAGCACTGCGTATTTATAGCACTAATAACTAACTACTGTCACTCACGCAGAGTAATAAAACACACGGCACGTTCGAAAAAGACAAAGTACCGAACCTAGCTCCGACTGTGGCAGAGGTGTTGTCGGATGGAAAACTGACGGTCTACTGTCTACTGTTCTTGTGTTCGTCCAATATTTAAAGAAAACTTGAAATTTCGAATTCTAACTGACTGACTTTTACGAGCGGAAACTTCGAAGTTCCATCGTTGGTGGTCTAGCGTCCTTTTTTTGCTTGGTCCACCCTTTTCAACGGGCACACTTGTTTCGATAGAATGGGGTGAAAATAATAGTTGTAACGCATTCACCCCATCCGGTACGTAATATGCTTCTCCACTAATTGGCCTCCCAAGTCGAACTTCCCATCGCAGAATGCACAGAAGTCGCTCTAACAGCGAAATATTTATCATAGCATATTATTTTCTCCCGGCTCCTCTGACCGAACAGGGGAAAAGTCGACAAAGCAGAGAAACAGTAAAAGTTCAGAAAAGTGGCGTTTCTCTACCCAAGCTTCAAGAGAATACAAAGTTTCGCAAAAATATAAAATAATGAAACCCTAGGTGACAGAAACTGATTGTCACAATAGCTTTCCATTCATCCTCACTCAACATTAACACATGTTTCTCTTAAATAAATTCTAGCTGCATATTTTTTGACGAAGGCAGGTCTGGTTTTGAAAACCACAGGAAAAACATGCATTATGGTGTTTACACAACTTCCTGGATTCCTACTACAATATTGATGAAAATTTGGTTACGCAAAAGATGATGTTGCTTTCAATTCATCCTCGCTCAACACTAACACATGTTTCTCATAAATTAAATCTATTTTACCTTCCTTCAGTAAAGCTGGGCTTCATTTGTAAACCTTTTTGGGAGTGTTTGGTGATCTATCTTGTTTGCTATCCAAGAAGACCATGATTGTTGTGCTGAATGGTCCATCAAGAAAAGTGCGCAGCTGATGTGGAAACTACCAGTCCAGGTTGTGATGATAAAGATTTTTCTTTCCATTGCACCCATATAAAATGCTAAGTTGTTGGGTATTCTATCCAAAGGGGAATGTCGAAATGAATCTCACCAATAACAGTTATTGGCTGCGTTTCGTGCAGCATGAACGTGCACCATGTGCTCCAAGGTTTCATGGAAGGATACATGCATTTCGCACGGTAGCAGGATACAGGGAAATGGCCTGAAGCGACATACCAGTTGATGTGGTTCCAATAGCAGTCCTACCCCCATATCCGTGCATGGATCATGTGGGCAGGACACCAGTAGCTGAACAGCTGTTGCATGCAAGTTTTCATTAATTGAATTGCTTATGTTAGAGCCACAAAATGGGCATACCCCTTTAACAGTTGCTGCAAAATCTGTAAATATGGGATGTCCTCGGCGACATTCATGAGTACCACCATCGACGAAATTGCTGCATTTCACGCATTTAAAGTAGGACGATAACTTTCGCCATTGCTCTGGAGTCTTCTCCAAATTAATCAGTTCCTTCCGTTCCTTGCAGACACCAAACTCACTGTTACCCGGTGGAGGCACATGGCACAGTGCTTCGGATCCCACTTTAAAATGTAGGTCCAGTCCCGATTAGCCTTCCTGTACATAAAGTGGACTTAAAACAATTCAATCAATCAATTAACCAAACTCACTGTACGCAGCGGACGGCCACGTCTACGGAAAAAAATTAATTCGTAATTCACGGAGAATTCAGGCCCTGGTTGTTTACAGACACGAGATTTCCTTGCTTGATCTCAGTGCTGGCTGGCGTCGCCTTTTCATTCGCCTTTCTCCTGGTGCTCTTTTGCTCTACGGCCATCAAGATTTTCTCACTGACTTTCGGGTCGCGGTCATCCTCCTGTAACCCAAAGTGACGTATCACATCTCTTCGTTCGACGCTTCCAAAGTGAAGCTCTGCGGGCGTGAATCCTAACGTGTCGGACTCCGTGTTGTTGAGTAAAAGTATCGAGTGTCCCACTTAAAAGTAGTACGACTCACTGACTGCTTTTCATACTAGTTGAATTGTTTTTTCATATGTAAATACTGCAGAGTTTCAAGACATGTGTCATCATATAATTACATTTTCACATCTTATGTTAGGTTAGGTACACTTACTGTGTAAAACTGTCTGGTTTATAACAAATGCTGAAAGTGCCATCCACCAGCATCCAGGCATCGCTGCGCTCGCAGTACAATGTTTTGAGAAACACGTCGTAATTCTTCAGGGGAGATGTTATTTATCTCGTTTGTGATGTTCTCTTTCAATTGGTCTATCGTATGAGGGCTATTAGCGTACACTTTTCCTTTCAGAGCTCCCCATAAATAAAAATCACAAGATGTTAAGTCCGGCGATCGCGGAGGCCAAAGGTTTTTGCTGACAAGCCTCTTTTCGGGAAACACTTCACTTATACGGGTCATACTCTGGTTGGAGGTGTGGGCAGTGGCACCATCTTGTTGAAAGACGCCGTGTCTTTTTTTCATTTTCTGTTAACTGTGCATAGAACGACTCAAATATCTGCAGATATCTTTCGCTGTTGATAGTCTCTTCAAAAAAAAAATTGGTCCGATAATGCGTGTTCCCGACACTGCACACCAAACGCCTATCTTCTCTGGGTGAAGAGGTTCCTCATGCACGACGTGTGTGTTATCCTGTGACCAAAATCTACAATTCTGTGAGTTGATGTAACCAGAAAGATGAAACCAAGCTTCATCTGTCATGAAGAAGAGCATAGGATCCAAGTAACCATCAGCAATCGAAGATAACATCCAGTTGCAATAAGTGACTCGTTTAGCTTTGTCTGGTTCTTTCAATTCATGCACTACGGTCACACGAAATGGTCGGAAATGGAGCTCTTTTAGTACACGATGGCATACACCAACTTGTTGAGATAATCTTCGTAGCGATTTCTTGGGGCTTCTCAATATGTTACTGCAAATTCTGTCCATTACCACCGGGGTCTTCACTGTGGGACGCTTCTTCTTCAAAACATTACTAACGGATCCTGTAGTCCTCCATTTGTTATACATCTTTTGAATTGCATTGGTTGTGGGAGGCTTCATACCGACGTATTTCGCCACAAACATTTCTTTAGTCTCTTTAATGGACCCTGTCTTTATGTAAAATTCAACAATATCTATCCGGTGTTCAATTGCAAACTGCACCATCTCTCCGCAAACTTTTGCACAACAATCTCCGCAAACAATCACTTGTAAACTGTCGTACACAACTCAACAATTACGTGTGACTTCAAGTAATGCGATATTTCAGTGTAGGCAACTGCATTAATCTGATTCCACCCATTTATTTGTAAATGTTAGGCGTACCACTTTTAAGTGGGACACCCAGTACAACAGAAGTGACATGTTTGCTCCATTCCTGGTGGTTACCGTGGCAGAACACTCGCAGCAGTCGGTTCATCTTGAAGTGCATCCGCTCCACCTGGTTCGCCTGCGGCCTGTATGACTGTGTCCAGATGAGTTTCACACCGTAAGCTTGAAGGGTATCTTTCCAGACACTGCTAGGGAACTGTGGCCCTCGGTCTGTGAGAATGCAGCGCGGTGTCCCCAGAAGTACAAAGTAGCAGTCGGTAAACTTCCGAAGAATAACTCTGGTGGTAATTGTTCGAACTGGAAACGCTACAAGATTGCGGCTGCATCCGTCCATGACCGTAAACAAGCATTTCATCCCGTCGCTGTTCCTTGGGAGTGGTCCAGCACAATCGACAAAAAATACTTCGCATGGTTTTTCCGCTACAAACGAAGTTGGGTTCTTCGCCGCCTTTGTGCGGTTTGGTTTCGTTTGCATGCATATCTCAAAGTCACGGATCCACTTTTTCGCATCTTTTTCATTCCTTTCCAAAAATGAGAGCGCTCAAGGTGTCTCCACATTTTCTGCCTCCGAAGTGTCCAGGGGTGTCACATTACATTCTGATTTTATCTTCAAGTTAACAAGAGGGGTGTAAGGGGTGACCTGTATAATGTGACGGCTGCAAAATAGCCTTAGTGCTGACGCACCCACAATTTTAAATTCAAATTCAATCCGAAGTGTCCAGACTTGTCATGTGCTGTTTCTAGGATCTTGCTCCTGTCCGTTGTTGGTACACAAACTCGCAAACGTTCCGGGTTGTGGGGTGTAAGGGGTACCTTCCACGTAGGCGTCCAAAAGTCAACCTCACTTCCACGTAGTGCACCCTGGACTAAAGACTAACGAGGCTCTGGCGACTGGCTCCATGGCCAGTATAATTTTGTTTGTGTTGTCCTGTGTTTTGTCCTTATATGTGCTGAGTGTTCTTTGCAGCCTCGGCTTTTAACAACAGTCGGAACATTTTAATCTTTTATGATTTTAATTAAGCAACGTTAGAGTTGTTACGTGTAACGGTAAGGGGCTGGACCCCGTATAGTGTGACGGGTGCAAGATAGCCTTAGTGCTGACGCACCCAAAAATTTTAAAATCAAATCAAATCAAATCGTTCCGGGTTGTGTATATCGATCTTACAAGCAAAGTATCCCTTTTGTGACACAGAAGTGTTCAGTCACACGCCGGTGGCGTCTGTGGTCGGCGGGCTGCGGACTCTCCAGGATATCAAAGTATGATCCGAGCCGCGGGTCTTCTCGTTGCATTTCAGAGAAATGCTCGTGGCTGAAGCCTGTCAGATATGGAGGTTGGCAAGCACCTTTGTGAGACCCTGTCCTTCAATGTAACGAGATAGTGCATCCGGTACTACGTTATCACTGCCTTTAACGTACTCCACATCAAAGGAATACCGCTGCAATTAGTGACTCAAGCGTGTGAGACTCTGCTCCAATTCTTAGAACGATGTAGCCATTGCAAGTTCGGTGATCGGTCCTCTCGATAAAATGTCCTCCAGCTAGATACACGTGGAAAGTCACAATTGCTCACACGATTGACAGGCATTCGAGTTCGCTCACTGTGTAGCTTCGTTCCGCCCCTCGTACTGGCGTACTGTATGATACGTTTCTCTCCCCCTTTTCTTGGTAGAGCATGGTCCCCTGTGACGTGATTGACGCGTCGCTCTAGACGTAACAATTATACAGGCCTGCGAAATTGAAGTTGTTGAAAAATACAAGAGACGTGTTCGCTGAGTTTTATGTTATTGGGTGTTCTGATTCGAAAATGACCTCCATTTTTTTCCATCACGTCAGGATTTTTTGTAAAATCGATATCAATATTTTTGCTAAAATCCTATGTGAAAAGGAATTTTCGCGAACAATTTTGCATGCACTATCTGGCAACAGTGGTTTTGATCCATTTAAATCTATGTAAAATCGATGCTTGGTGATGCAAATTGATTTATTGGCAATTGATTTTTTTTTGTTGTTTAAATGGAAGAAAACCACTGTTGCCAGATCGCACGAGCCGCCTCTGGTCGAGAGAAAAACACAAACTTATCTTGCGTTTACACTTTTTACATCCCATTATGGTGAAGTTTCTAGAAAAAAAGCACCAACGTATTATGTTCATTTGTGTTTATTAAGGTAACGTACATAAAATAGACGATTGACCACGAGGAGCAATGTATGTGTACATGAACGTTTGACACAAATTGTAAACTGAACAAACAACTAAACCAAACACAAACAAAGTTTATATTTACGTACGTACCCTTTTGCCTTTGAAACTTCTTTTTGACGTTCTTCTTTTATATGCAATCTCAGGCCTCTCTCGTGTTAACATCCAACAGTAGTCGGCGAGCATGTTCTTGTCCCATCGTCCTTGATATTTGCGCTCCATATCTTTAAATATATTGGTGGAACCTTTCACCCTGTTCTTCGCTGACTGCTCCTAAATTTTCGGGGAAATAGTCCACATGTGAGTGAAGGAAATGTAGTTTGACACTCATGGAGCAACCCAACGCTTGAAATTTGTCCAGCATATTCATAACAATTGCTTTATAGTCAGGATCCTTGTAATTCCCCAGAAATTTACTGACCACATCTTTGAAGGCAACCCAAGCTTCTCTCTCCTTTGTTGTCATGCTAGTCTCAAAGTCTTTATCCTTCATGAGCTTGCGGATATCTGGACCAACAAAGATTCCCTCTGTCAACTTGGCTGCGGATAAACCTGGAAACTTTTTGCACAGGTATTTGAAACAATCGCCATCTTTTGGAATAGCCTTGACAAATTGCTTCATTACACCTAATTTGATATGCAACGGGGCTAACAATACTTTTTTTGGGTCAACTAAGCAGTTCCGAATCATTCTTGGTGCTTGGTTCAAGATTTTGTCTTTTAGCCCATTCTTTCTTGACCCAATGTTGAGTCTTTGCACGGCTGTCCCACTCACAAATGAAGCATGGGAACTTTGTATATCCACCTTGTTGACCAAGAAGCATGGAGATAACTTTCAAATCTCCGCAAATGGTCCAACTGTGGTCGGCATATTTTATTTTGTTGAAAACGAGAGCCAGGTTTTCATAGCGTTCTTGTAAATGTACCGAGTGTGCAACTGGTACAGATGCATACTGGCTTCCGTGATGAAGAAGGACAGCTTTCAGGCTCCTTGTCGATGAATCTATAAACAGCCTCCATTGATCTTTATCGTAGGTGATATTAAATTTGCTCATCAATCCGGGAACATCAGAACAATAGACCAGGTACTCCGCTTCCTCAAAGTACTGAACAAAGTCCTTTTCTCGATTCCTGTACCAATAAAACGTGGTTCCTTTGACCAATAAATGTTTTTCTTTCAATCTGGAGCCCAACAATTCAGCTGCCTCTTTCGAAAGGCCCAGATCTCTAGTCAGATCATTAAGTTCAACCTGAGAGAAGGGCTAAGGTGAATCGCCTCCAGAGGGCTTATATTCGGTATCGGAGCCTTGGCCGTCTGGATGTTCCGAGTCTGAAGACTCTGAAGAGATGACTGGTAATTCAGTTGGAGGCAAAGGCACTGGCACATCAGGTCCATGAGGAACGGGGCGTATGGCCGATAGAATGTTCTCAGGATAAGAGATTAGCTTGTGATTTTTTCGGTTATACCCACGGACATGGCAGGCACAAAAGTAACAGTCATCACTGGTTCCTCGGCTCCCTCCATGTCATAGGAATTCCAAAGCGTAAAGCAGTCTTCTTTCCGTTGAGCCATAAGCGTAGATAATTGAGACACTGCACACACACTTTATGAGGAGCCCACGATTTGTCCTGGTCTCCGAGTTTCATGCCAAAATACGAAAGATAAAGTTTTCTTACATAGTTTGTAATGCTCCTCATGCGATGTTTAAGAGCACTATATTCGCCGCATATGTAACAAAAGTCATCTGGCACATTTTCACAACGTCTCGAACTCGAAGCCATGGTTCACGAAACGCACAGAGGAAAAGACCAGTTACAATTGTTTTTGTGATGCAGTTTCCACTTGTCACTGTATCAGCGCACGCACGACACTACACATGAAAGACAAATTGAGACGAACCTACAAATTTCCACGTCTTTTATCGTACTATGAACATGGTAAGTACATGATCTGCTGGGTTAAAGAGCGATAAACTGAGTCCCTCATGAGGACATCTGTTTTATATCGTTTCTGCTGCCTCCAGACAAGTCGCGAGAATTCAGTCTTACGAGTAACACGTTCAGGTTCAATCCAGATAAAGCTCGACACAACTGGAAGGTGACTGCCGATTACGCTGGCTTAGCGAGCGTTCCTGCACAGTCGGCGAACCAAGATAAGGATTTGCGCGACGCTATTGGTCGAGAGCGATTGCGACAGGGAGGGAGGGACGTCGATGTGGGGAGTCACCGAGGGGTAACGTTTCCCCACGGTAGAAAGATGGTCAGGCAGGAAGGAAAGATATTCCATGCCTAAACAACATATTAATGGTAAATGTTCATACAAATCCAAGTACAATTACATTTTTCAAGAAAACGTGACGTGATAGACATTTTTCTTTATTTTTTTTTGAACTCTGCACCACAAAATACATAAAGTTCACCTATCACTTCCCTTGTATTTTTTTCATCGCAGGCCTGTGTTATCAGCGAAATCAGGGTGGTAAAGTCGAAGTTGCTCACACACAGCATGTTTCAAACCCTCGAGGGCTTCCTGATGTTCCTTCTTCTATGCTTTCCCTTGCTTAAGCACATCGAAAAGGTGCGCTGCAACGCCGCTGAAATTCGGCAAAAATCGCCGGTGCCAAGTAAAAAATACCTAATAGGCGTTGTAATCCTTTTCTGGTTGTCGGCGCTTTCAAGTCCCAGATCGCCTGAAACCTGTTTGGGTCCTGCCTTACTCCTTCGCTGTCAATGACATGGCCTAAAAAATTCACTTCAGTCTGGAAGAAAGCGGATTTTGATAAATTGATAGGTATGCCAGGTTCTCGTAGCTTCTTAAAAATGATATTCAGATTTTCAACATGTTCTGCAGCGTTCTTAGAGGAACAGAGAACGTCATCTACGTACCAGAGACAAAACTCTCGTACCACGTCTCCTACCACTTCTGCCATTGCATTCGTGAACGCCTGTATTCCATTTGAAATTCCGAAAGGAACGACGATGAATTCATAAGGATTATCTTCAAATCCAAACGCTGTGGAAGACATACTGTGCTCGGTTAACCCAATTTGCCAAAATCCGGCGAGTAAATCAATTTTAGAAAACACGCGCTTCCCATGGAAAAGTTGCAACGTCTCTTGTAGCTTTAATGTCCTTATTCTCTCCAATTTGCAACGTTTGTTCAGCTGACGGAAATCTCCACATATTCTGAGACTTTTATCAAATTTTTCCACCACGAGGAGTGGGTTTAAATGGGGGTGTAAGGGGTGACCTTCCACGTAGTACACCCAAATGTCAACCTCACTTCCACGTTAGTACACCCTGGACTGCAGACTTACGAGGCTCTGGCGACTGGCCCCATGGCCAGTATAATTTTGTTTGTATTGTCCTGTTGTCCTTATGTGTGCTGAGTGCCCATTTACAGCCTCAGCTTTTAACAAGTCAGAACATTTTAACATTTTTAATTCTGCAACGTTAGAGTTGTTCTTTGTAATGATAAGGGGCTGGCCCCCGTATAACGTGACGGGAGCAAATTAGCCTAAGTGCTGACGCTCCCACAATTTTAAAATCAAATTCAAATTCAAAGTGGGTTGAAATGCATAAAACGCGACCTCCTTATCGCACCCCAATCTAGCATCCCTTGTATTTGCGGCGCACTTTCTGACGATGGTTGAAGGCTATGGGATAAGGCTTGCTGACAACGGGATCATCCCCTTCGACGTGAATATCATGTACGTACTTGGTGCATCTCCCTGGCCGTTCATCCAGCACTTCTGCGTTTCCCGCAAGTACATCCGCAAACATTCCCTTCGTTTCGGTAGGCAGATTCGCACACGAAAGCACGGTGCGGACTATTTTCTCTTTCAATTGAACTTGGCGGTTATCGCCGGTGCAAAAAGCGACGTGTGGCCCAAACTATGCTTCCTCATTTCTCTCGGGTTCCTTACAACTCACTTTGAACCTCTCATTGGCGGTATTCAACGTAACAATGTGCCTTCCAATATTTAACACTGATTCATACTTATTCAGGAAATCCATACCAATTAACAGGTCTACTGACAGGAAGCGAACAACGAGCACGTCAATTTCTAGCAGGTGCTCCTTCAGATATGCAAGGATGACTGCGTGTCCAAGCGGTCTCTCTCTTGACTTACCTGAAAAATCAACCAGCTTGAAGTCTGACGGGGCGAAGCTGGGGTCGACGAACATTCTTTGTAATACGCTTCCAAGTAGCGCTCGAGCACAGACTCTCTTCCAAACCTGTATCCAGGATCCCTTCAACCATTTCGTCGCCTACTTGCAGCTCAGCGAGCGGTGATTTGGGAGGCCAGCTATCTTCACTTTTCTCCACATCAACCTCATCTTCGAATGGATCATCGTCCAACCAGACGACGCGTACCCTTGCGTGAGCAGTCTTTCCGACTGTCGTGCCACTCGGCTCTTTCTGGAACGTGATAACCAGGTCGTACCTCTCATCCGAGCCCTGATACGAGATGCTTAACAGTTTCCCGAACGCTGAAGCCCGGAAACGCCAGTTGTTGGGGAATCACTTCTTAGTTGCGGCTCATTTCTGTCTCTTTGCGGTTCATTTATCCCCAGTCCCAGGGTTCGACCGCGGGCTCTGTAAAAACCATCACGTATCTGATATCGTTGAAAAGTATCCTCGCGGTTACCCTGTTCTGCGGCGATCGGCGCATATTTCCTGAACGACGTCCGCCCCGCTGGAACCGCCGCCGTTCTCTCTGTGTTGAAGCTGGTAGAGGGTGAAAGTTCTGGTCATCGGTTGTGGAGCGTGCTGCTGTCCACGCCGCACCATCTGTACGCACTGGCGTTACTTCCGGCCGTGGCGGATCATCTTCTGTTCTAGGACGCTTATTCCAGCGCTCTGCTCTGTCGTGTTCTTCTTCTGAGCACTGGTATAAGTTCTCCAGCGTCAGCGAGTCGGGGTCGAACACACACAAGTGCCATAAAGGTGACGCCTGACATCTTGAGGAAAATGATATAATCAGCGCAGCGATTATTTCTGGAGCTGTCATTTGAGGCTGCAGTGCCTTTAAGTCATTATATTTCTTCCAGAAATATTGCGCGTACGTGACTTCCGCGTTTCGGCTGTAACATTCGTAACGCAGTCGCATTAGAATCCATTGTACTTGGATCGGCCGCAGAAAGTGTGTCAGGAACATCTCCCGGAAAGCTTCATACGATTTGAAATGCCTTTCGTTTATTTCAAACCAATTTTTCTCCCCATCTTCCATCAAGCGTCGTAAGACCAGGATCCTTTCACTATTCCCTAAGGACATCTCAGTAGTGTGATTTGTGGTATTATAAACCCGAGAAAGTATGAACCCCCCCTCATGCAGATTTGGCTACACTTAAAACAAGCTCAACATGCCCATATGAGCTTTTTGCTCAAGTGTGGAACCCTGTCTAATCCAAGATTTTTGTAAAAATGCCCTCGGGAATTTCCTGAGAAAGTATGAACCCCCTCAGATTGATTTGTCTACACTTACAAAAGGCACTTCTGTGAGATTGTTGTCCATAAACCTGTCAAAAATATGCCCCTCTTTATATTTTTTTGACCACACCTAAAACTACGCCAAACGTATTAACACACACACACACACACACACACCCACACACACACACACACACACACATATTTACTTCCGGTTTAAGTTCAATTGGGCACCAGGCTCAACTTTATATCTAGTTTTAAGATAATGTAAATCTTCTAGAATTGCTCTGTGACTCTTTCATTTCTTACATCATAAACATATGATTTTTCACCTATGAGAATAACACTACATATAGTGTCATCAGGGAGTGTATCGTGGAATTCACAGATAATTTTAATGTTTGTCCTGTCATTAAGCACAACTTGTTTCCTTTTTGAAGTGTTGATGACAAACATGGGTCTCTGTGCTTTGAATTCATCTGGTGTGTAATACATGTCAGTATTGCCAGTAGTGACCCTTTTGTATGCTGTAAATGCTTCATATAATTTAAGGAAATCATCCTTGGACATGTCTTAATTATAATTTTCGGTAACGCGTCTGACTACCATGCTAAAGGTCCCGGGTTCGATCCCCGGCCGGTTCAAATCCGGGAACTTTTCTAACGGTGGAAGCGGCCCCGGCGCCTACCCAGCGTCGAATAACATGGGTACCTGGGGGAAACCCTGGGGGGTAAAGGCGGTCAAGGGCGTGATGCTGATCACATCACCCCCACTCACGACCGGATCAAGAAAGTGTGGGGCGTTACCCCCACACCCCCTATACGCCTTAATGGCGTGGTGCTATGCACAGGGGAACACTTTACTTTACTAGGAAATACCTCATTTCTGCCATTTTTAACATATATGTTCTTGATGTTGCAGTTATCAAATCTACTTGAATTTTTTTCCTGATTATTGTGTCTTCCAGTCTGAAACAGTACCACCACAAAATCCGGCATGTCATATTGTATACTGGAGAATGAATTTGTAGCATCAAACTCATAATAAGTACCAGCGGCAGGCTTCTGTACACATTGATATGTATAAAATTGTAAAGGAATCTGTGGATTTTTTATTATATCTGCTTTGTATTTAAGAGCATAACTGGCCTCATATTCAACAACTGGGATTCTTAGCTCCATAGTCTGAATAATGCATTTGCCCTCATCAGGTAGGGTATTAGGCAAAGCTTCCCCTGTAGAGTTTAATGTACTGTACCTCATCAAAGCATTATTATCATTGGCAGCTCTTCTAAATGTGATTCTTAAACCACCCTTCCACATAATATATTTGTAATCTGAGAAGAATCCTGGCAACAGGCGCATAGGGAACAGCACTGTGTGGCTCTTGGATATAATTTTATCACCAGCCTCAAATCCACCTATTTTGTAGTAAGAAGCCTCGGTTTTGGATAATTTTAGTGTGGCCAAAGCTGTGGAGGTAATGCCGGGATAATCCACTCTGTTTATAACAACACCATGCTTTCTGATCTCAATTTCAGAGAACAGATGCACCACAAAATTGTCCACCAATCTTATATTTGAATTTGCCGGATAATCTGTTCCATCGAGCTTTACAACATCAAATTTGATGTATAGATCTGCTCTGTGGGGGTGTATAAAGCCATCCCCTACATCAAGATCAACCTCAATCTCTGTGTTGGGTTGATTTAAATTTGCAAATGTCCTCCTGTTTGGGGGAATGATTGTAGCTCATAACTCTCAATATTTTCCATTTTTTTTGTATGTATTTTTATTTAAATATTAATTTCTATGATTGCAGTTGTTGTGGCTCCAGCAAAATTAACTAATTCTTCTTTTTCATTAGTGACCATCAATTCAATATAATCTATTCTATTATGGCACACAGGAAAATATAATGTTGGGGATGGAGTGTAGATGATTGGCTCCATAAATTCAGAATTAGGTTTAAATGTTGCAATGATGCCAGTTTGTTTGTGAGTGCCTATGCCATTTGATTTGGTGATCATACCCTCAGCCACATTACAGTGAATATTCAGAGTCTCTATGGCTAAGAATTTAGGTATATTAATAGCAGTGTGTTTGATGGCTGGTTCAAGTTTTGTGTTGTTCTCAAAGCCTAACAGCTCTCCTATAGTACCCAGATCCACTGTTTCTGTAGCAGATACAATCTCTACTCTGTGAGTGACAGAATTTTGAGTTAAAACTATACCTCTGGGTAATTGAGCATTTAGAGTGGACAGATTATATTGCCCTGGAGTGATGACAATTTTTTGATCACCAACTGCAATTTTGTTGTTGTGGTGTGTAATATTAGGGATCAAGTACATGTCATAAAATGCTCTTGAGAGCTATTGTTTTGGGATACACTATATCATCATGTAATTTGAGTTTCAATATTGAATTTTGGCTGGTGAGATGGAATACCCCCATGATGTTTTAAACACCACAAGGCCTTTTGAAAATTTTCAATTGATGGTTTATTTATTTGAGACATATATCTAAGAACAGATAAACACAAATGTCCACAATTAACATCTTTGAAGTTTTGAATACGGGCATTATTGTAATAAAGATTAGCTGATTTTAGATATTTTACTAAATTTTCAGGTGGAACACCTCCAAATGAATCAAACACAAATGCCTCATTTTTTAAATATTTAAGATAACAAATCCAGTGAGTGCCCTGATTTTTGATCTTACCGTATCTAAATTAACAATGCCACACTCTTTGTTGAGTGGTTGTTCTCTAAAATTTTTGATGCCCAGTGGCTTGATTAAAGCTTCAATATCTTGGTTTGTAAGCGGCTCTTGTTTTTTTTAAACTTATTCATGGCTCTCTTAACACCTTTGCCTTGTTTCTCCATGGCCAGGTTATGGAGCTTTATTTCATCTAATTCTGCCCTATTCTTCTTGGCATCTATTACTGTTTTGGCTATGGCAGCTGATCCCCCAGCCAAGCTCCCAACAGCCCCAAGTGCTGCTAAGATGGCCGGGATAGTAAATATGAAACCCCCCACATGTGATTTTTTTCTAGATTGTTGTAATTTTTTTAATTGGGGGGTACTAAGCAACAATTTCATACCATGGCCCTTTGCAAGACAAGAATTTTTTTCTTGCGCTGCTTTTTGGTTAAAAGACTATGAATAGTTTTAAGAGATTTAAGACCTGCATAAGGTATTTGATACATAACACCCTTCGCCTTCATTGTAGGTTTATTATATACATATTCACAGCCCCTACCCCAGTTTTTGTTTGGTGTTCATAGCTATGGTGGTCCCCAATGCTGCTATTCTCTCACTCAAAGAAGCATCTTTGCTTACAAATCTACCAAATGCAGCCTCTTCTAATTTCTTGTCTGCAAAATGTCTCTTGTCAAGATCAGAATGTGTGTTGTATGCTATGTCATGGTCTCTACAAGCAGCATCTAGGGGATTAACACCAGGATCACCTCTGTTTAATCTATGCTCCAATTTTGTGCCTGGACCACAATACTGATAGCCTGGAATGTGTAGTTCAAATGGCAGCTTGTTTATAGTGTCATTAACCAACCCCCGACCCTCAGAAATATTCCAAAATTTAGGTGGTAGAGTATTAATAATTTTTATAAGATATCCAAACCCCTTAGTGTCATTCACTATAAAATTAGACAATTTTGTGCTTATCATGTCCATAATTCCAACCTTTTCATTGTAAAAATTGTGGTTGCCAGCATTTTCCTCCCCAGCTATCACCAATAACCTATCTACAAGTTTCGTGACATCATCAACCCACACAAATTCTTTAGGCAGGGTGTTGTATTGTTTGATTCCACTGCCAGTCTTGATCTGTGACCATATGGGCTTCATTAAATTGTTGTATTTTGCTCCACTGCTAGACTTGACTCTTTTTTGTGTGGGATCATTGTTCTGGTATAGAGCATCTGATTTTATTAATATTTCTTTGTAATGCTCATAATCTTGATCTGTATAGCTGCCAGGCCTTTTCCTAGTCATCAGTTCCCACAATCCAGGTGTGTCGGGATATTTAACAAAAGCACCTCTTTCTCCAAGATGAGATTCTGAATATACAATGAGATCATCTCCCATAAATGTTACTCTGAAATTGCCAATTCTATGTATGATGCTACCATCACGCTCTGTGTCAGCATATAAGCCAAAAACCTCATCTTTGTTGTCTTTAGGTGTGCTTAAATATTTTTGAGCAAGAAGACCCAATTCAAAAGGATCCAGAGTAGCTTCAATTCTTCGAGGAGCAACAGGACTAGGTGTATGAATACAGGAAAGTGGGGTGATTGGATAATCTAATATGTTCCTAGCAGCTACAGGTACAAGCTCTGTGATCAAATTTTGATTTTGCTCTGTAACAGTTTTGATATTTTTACCTAATTCACTAATAGCATCAATAATAGGCTGTTCTGTTTGTTTGTGTTGTTCATAAATTCCTCGGTTCTGTGATTTCCATCCCTTAAATCTTTTTACAAGATAATCTCTTAATTTAAGATCATCAATGATTGGCCTTTTCATGGTTATTTATATATGTTTCAATGTCTAGAAAATTGTTGATTTTATTTCTGTATTTGCCACTATTGGGTTTTCTTGTCATATCAATTGTGACAAACCCATAACTGTCCTGGTTCCAGCACCTACTGCAAAACTTGGAAAAATCATTGTAACTCAAGTCCCCACCTACATATTCATCATGTATGTGTTTGAGGTTGGTATGATCTTGATGAAACACACATATAAAATTGCTGTTGTCTCGGATCAGCTGCTTCGGAATTTTAGAAAAAGTTTGTGCCAGGTAGAAACAATCAATGTTTTTGTGTCGCCCCTGTGTAAAGAAATTTCTAACCTTGTTTTGATTATCCAGTATAATGTCATCAAACACAACAACAGAATTATCGAGACATTCATGAAGTGGCTTAACATCTGGTTCAAAAGTGGCTATATCCAATCCATCATAAAGCTTCATCAGCTGCTGATATTTTAATTGTTCCAAGCTCTTAGAGAAGACATACAAGTGCCTATTTTTCCAGTCTAACCAGTTGGGTGCCAATAAAAAATTATCAATCATTAGTGTAGTTTTACCACAAGCCGATGGCCCAACAATAAGACATCTAATATTTTCAGGCAGCAACTTGCCATTTCTCTTAATCTGCTGTTCAGGTTCTGGCAGCCTTTTTATAACATCCCAGGTGCTCATATTATAATTTTGTCTGCATCGATCCAGCTGTGTTCTGGAAGTCCTAGCCATTTGACAAATAACTTGTTGCCTTTTCTGCGGATGATTTTTTCTATGAGATATGTGTCAGGCTGTTTAGTTTTGCTGAGTTCTTCTTCATAGAATCTGCCTTTGGGAATTTCTCCTCGGTGGTCTTTTATTATATATGTGTTAAGGGTCCCAGGTTTAACTTGAACCACTGTAAATAATTCAGTGCTCCAGTTTCTTGTAAAGCCTCTTTTGAATAAGTGCTTATATTTGCTGATTCTTACTTGATCACCCACCTTGTATTTGGCCTTTCTTGTTGTTGGCTGGTATCTAGGATAATAAACAGTCCTGATCAATTTTTGCACATCAGATGAAGTTACTTCAGAGGGTTTCATGTTGATTGTGGAATGGACCGAGTTGTTATATTTATGTAGAAGTTCTGGAAGAATATTAAGCCATTTATAATTACCTTGAAGTGTAAATTGTTTATACATAAGATTTTTTAGAGTTTTGTTGAATCTCTCTACAATTGAGGCTTTGAGATCACTGTAACTCGAATAATGTTGTATTGACTGGCTTTTAATAAATTGTTGGAACACAGAATTATAAAATTCTTTGCCATTATCTGTTTGCAAATAGCGCGGTGATCTTCCACTCTGATTGATGATTGTCCTGAAGGCTTCTGTAATACATTTTCCAGTCTTGGATTTGAGTGGCACAGCCCAGGCAAATTTTGAAAATGTATCTATGACAGTGAGTAGATACTTGTAGCCCTTGTTGATTTTGTCTAAGTTTTTCAGCTGTCCACTTGCCATCTCAATCAAGTCGCTCTGCCATAAATCATCTATGCCTTTTGTGACTACTGGCAGTCTCTTATAATTATGTCTGGCTTGTCTGTGTAATTCATCAACAATAATTTGTCTAGACATAATATGAAAACAAGAATATTGCAACTATGGGGTGTTCAGCAGCTGATGCTGCAGGATTTTCTAAATACAGTTTGTCTCCTATTTGTATATTAAATTCCAGAGATCCATCATCTTCAGCATAAGATGTTTCTAATGTATTGGGATCTGTAAAATCCTCTAACTCTACACTGGTGATTTTTGGTTTGTTGTCAGCATTTGTTATTGATAAGGTGGGGTAGTGGTGTGCCTGTGGTTGAAGCCAATATTTGATCTTGATTGGTCTCAGTGTGCCCCCAACAAAAAACTGGTAATAAAATTGTGCAGGGGACAGCATATATATTTTGCCACCTGGTGTAAATGGTGAATCATATTCTTTGTTGGGGATGCTGTACAATTGAAGAATTACTGTATGTTTTGGATTCTCGATTAAGCCGGTTATTTCTTTTTCTGCTGTAAGCAATCTGCTTGTTACAGATTCAAGGTGCTCATTGATGGTCCTAACAACATCATCATGGCCTGGCTTGATTTTTATGTCCACAATAAGTTTCTTGTATTGTTGCACAATCTCTTGAAGCTGGGTGGCAAAAACAGACAGAGCATTTGCTTGATTGGATTCCATGGTCCCTAGCTGTTGCTTGATATTAGCTACAATTTGTTGCAAATTTTCAATAACTGCCAATTTTGAATTTTGAGCAGTAAGATCATGGACCTGTCTTCTGATATCCTCAAACAGGGCATGCAGTTCATTAATATGTTGATTAGTTGGTAGAGTGGCCACTGAGTGAGTTGTTTGATCTCTGTCTGGATATTCTTGATATCTTCTGATTTCAATATGCGATTCACTGCCCTTTTTATATTTTTAAGTTCCTGTGATGTAGGCAGATTTGATACAGTATTTTGCAAAGATTCAAGTGCCAATTTCACATTATTTAATTCAGATGCATCAGCCACATTTTGCATAGCATTTTGGAGCAGGGCTATATCTGCCTGAGTGGGTGTTGATTGTTGTAAAATTTCAAGTTTTGTTTGGATATCATCGATCAAGTGATGAAAATGAGATAGCTCAGATTCAGTGTTGAGGTTTTCAAGCTTTGTGATCTTTTGCTGGACACTGACAAGTGTGTCTACAATACCAGGCAGGCGAGATTCTAGAGATTCTTGTACATTTGTCAAATCACTTTGCACTGCTGCTATTGTACCCTCAAGATGGGTTATGGTACTTTGAATTTTTCCAAAATCTTCATATGTTTCAAGTTGCAGCTTGATGTTTGCAACACTCCGAGTTATTGCACTCAAAGCATCAGAAGATGGCAAGTTGTTCATAAAATTTTCAAGTGTCTCAATTTTTTCTTGAACCTCGGCTATGGCATTGTTCAGAGGGTCCAGATTAGGTATTTGAAGTGATTGAATCTGTTCTTGTAGAGTGGAAATCACTACATCAAAATCTTCTTGTGATTTTATGCTTTTGACAATTGTTTGGAGCTGTGCATGGACATTATTTATCTGCTCTTCCAATTGCTCAGAGTTGGTGGCCTGGGTCTTAAATTTGGCTTGAAGAGCTGCTACAGCTTCTTCTAAACTTTGAAAATTATCCAATGTTGCCAGATCAGTATATTTCTGAAGCAGCACTTTGAGATCAGAATCAATTTTAAGAAGAGGGTCCATGCATTTTGATTGTAAATTTGTAATTTCTAGTTGAAGACTGGCATTGTTTGTGGTTTGTAAAGCTTGTAAATCACTTCTTAATTTCTTGACTGACATCAAGCATCAGAATCTCATCACTGTGATCTTCATGTCTTGTATGGCCAAATATATCATTAGGCATTTTTGTTTTAGTGGTTATTTATTATTGAATATCTGATTCTTAATTCTATAAAAAAAGGTATAAGCTTGTCATATGACCCAGGGACCTCAATATATAAGCAGTCACCAGCAGAAACAGTATATACAGTGCCAGAAATCATGTTTGAGTGCTTAATTCTATAAATATTTCTCCCTACTGAAATCTTGACATTACCCTCAGGGGTTGTAATAAATTGCAATTGACCACCTACAGGTAATTGGTAATGATTTAAATTATTGTTAAATATGTACAATGTTTTACCTGTTTCATCATCAACATCTGTAAATATGCTGTTCAGATGAATAATTAACAAAGCACTTAGTTTAGATATTATATCAGAAGAGGGTTGTGGTGTTGGCAGGTCCATAATAGAATGTTTTTTGAACCCAAATAATTTCATAGGCATGTTTATTTATTTCAAATCATGCTCTGTAATTGGGCATTGTTTGCCACTTTTCAAATCACAATGACCCCATGGTAAAGTATGTATGCCACATGATAAAATGCATCTCTTATCATCATGTGGGTCCAGAGCCACTTTTCTTACAATATTGCTAGTCAACAAGTGATCCACACTCTGAATTCTGGATTCTGATGTTCTGATTGTGCTACATGATTTGAGGCAATTTTTGTAATCTTCAAATTCAAGCTCTTTGTCTACAGTCACTCTGCCTATGCCCTTGGCCTTTTTGGCAACAGCGCCACTACATGTTTCAAAACTGTACATCTTGGCCCTTAACCCAGCAAATGCCACAATAACATCACCAAGTGTCTCATCTTTTAACTTGCCAGGCACCTTTGTGTTGTGGGGTTTAATTTCTAAATGTTCAGTGGTATCAAAATATTTAAACAATTCAGGCTGTGCTATATCTTGATAAACATCTTCTGTTTGAATATCAAGAACAAAACTATCTGTGTCCATGTACATCAGTTTTACACGATCCTTATAAAAAGGCTTCAACACATTATAATACAATTTTAACATGTGTAATTTGGCCAATTCCAATATCACAGCCCCTACATAAATAGGCTTATCAAACTTAATCTTTGTTTTTTTCATGTTGAAAAGTGCCATATTCTCATCATAAATTCTTCTGTAATTGAAGTTGGGCTTTGCAATCAATTTTTTGCTCCGGCTGGGGTCAGTAATTATTTTAACATCAATATGTTTTCTGACATTTTCAATTGTTTTGCCATACACTGAATGGACCATCAATTTAAACAAGGTCTTATCAAATTGGCTCATTGCAGATGTTCGAAGCTCGGTGTTTGTATCAATATATGGTTTCAACCATCTTGAGTGCCTGAACCTCAAAACTTTTCCAACTTTGGTCACTTGAACACCATGTTTCATCAGGAACTGGAGGTTTTTGTAATATATGACATAATCCTGTTTTGGCTCTAGAGTCATCATCAATTTCTTTTGTTTAGAGCCAGGTGAGCACTCAACCTCAGGAATTGGGGGCAGATCAGAAAATGTGTTGTGTAAATCATCAGGAATTGTCAGATCAACCTCTAAGAACAGGCCATAGTTAGTGTCATCAAAATCCTTAATATCTTTAATATTGAAATCTTCAACCCACTCAAGCCCTGCATATGGCAGTTTTTTCATCATGGCATAACCATAGAGGCAGTTTGCATCCACATAAAGTATATAATTTGATGGCAGTGCTGGATCATAATCAGGAATATATTTGTTATTTGCTCTGGCATATCTCTGAGAACATTGCACCATGCCTCATCTTATACATTGTTCCATAAACAGATACATATCTTGATCCTGGATCAGATCCAATTGCATTTTAGTGTTTAAAAACATTGCAGACCATGCTAGGCCCGGAGCACTGTAAAAATACATTGGATCCAGCTTATAATTTTGCATGGAAGATTTTCTGAATGCCTGCAGTATATCAGCTAAGAGAGTGACATCAAGTTTTAAATAAGCCTTGTGATAATCACCAAATGTCTGGCATTTTAAATTGTTCCACATCAATTGGGCATGGTGATAATCTTCATCAGTGATTCCAGATCCTCTGATTTTGCTGTAAAACTCTTGTTGTGGTGGCAGAGAACACTCATCAAATTTAGAAAAATCTGTAACATAGTCATATGGATATACACCCTTCCGCCTAATTAATTTCAGCTCCTGATTTGGAAACAAAGCACATGTGATTTTGAATTGATCATCAGATAATTGAGTGGCCAGTGTAGCCAGGCTAGCCGATAAAATTCTGTATCAATCAAGAAATCTTAAGTGAATAGGAACACCATTAACTTTAATTCTTTTGCTAATGGGAATATATTTTTCATTATTTTCAGCTAAAATATTTAAATTCTGCTTGTCAAACCCCTCGTACCTGATCAAATGATGAAAATCATAATTGGATGCTCCATGGCAAAATATAGGGACAAATTTTGGTCTCTGGATCTTAATATTACAGCTATTACACAGGGCCATTAAGAATTTACCATCTGTATGAGAATGGTGATGCACCTTGATATTTGTATCTGAAAATTCAGAATCACATACCGGGCATTTTTCTGCATTGTTGAAATCTTCAATCTGATCCTCTGTTAAAGGCAACATGGGTTTTGATTTTAATAATACATTAGATGCTATGTCATGGCACTCATTTTCTATTCTATCTGCAAATTCTTTGATGGCATCTGCTCCCATGTATAAATCTTCTTTACTAACAACCCCATCCTGTACAACCACATAATAAAAACTAGAAGGTTCATGTAACTGGTATGATGTACTTCAAGATTCATCAGGATCTGTTCTACAGAATGCAAGAGGTTTGAGATTTGATTCAAAATCAGAGACTATATATGCTGGGTGTTCCAACAAGGCTTCAATTTTTTTGAATTTGGCATTTTCACTTGGGTTAGGCATAAGCATATGAACAGGTTTATGGTTGCCACAGTATTTCAGATTCTCAATTAACTTGTTTTTAGCAATTTCTGCATTCTCTTCACAAACACCATTCACCATTTTTCTACCATCAAACACAATTAAACATCTTCTGCACAACTTGAATATTGTATTGGATTTGTCTAGTTGTGTTCTCACTAAAGCTTCAAGATTATGTATCAGAGTGTAATGGCGTGTATCATCCTCTTCAATTAAGAGCAGATCAATCGGAACAGCAGAATCATCATCAAATGTACTGATTCTGAGAGGATCTATCAAGCAATTGCCACGGCCAGTAGAACAAGTAAATACATTAATAGATAATTGTTTACCATTAATATCCCTGGCCTTTTTTTTCAAATTTATC
Source organism: Lepisma saccharinum (assembly GCF_977018435.1). Lineage (NCBI taxonomy): Eukaryota > Metazoa > Arthropoda > Insecta > Zygentoma > Lepismatidae > Lepisma > Lepisma saccharinum. The sequence continues at coordinate 12,988,597 of NC_139240.1, forward strand.
AATATTCTGAACAGACATTGGATATTCTAAACCCTCCATTGCCTCATCAAAATCATTTTCATGTTTATAATAAGTTATTCTCTCAGGATGCCTTAAAACTGGAAACAAAGCAGCTAAAATACACCACAAAAAGCATTTCTCATCATTATTTTCTATATTAACCACGGCTCTTTTGTTTTTGATATTGGCAGGTAATGGCAGATATGTAGATCCTTGTAATGGGGTGAATTCAGAAATATTAACATATAACTTGTGTGGAGATCCGCAAAGGCTCCATCCAGACTCTTTTGCAGAAAATTCAGTGTGTTTAATATCCAATTGATCTATCAAACTGCTTATTATTTTGTCTGAATTTGTATTTGAATATACCGGTACAGTTTCTGTTATGTGGGGCTGTGTAAATTTTGTGCCATTTGGCTTCTTATATTGTGTAAACAATTTGAGGGACAGCTTATAAGAGCCATTTTGTGCATTTAGAATTGCCTGCACATCAGAATTTAAACTGTTCAAAAAATTCTTAATACCACATCTTGGCTCTGATACAAACCGGTAATCCCTTAATTGGCCAGCAAAACTGCTATGGATGGGTTCATAGCGTGGCTGCTTTGCTGGTCCAGCATTAACAGGTGTTTCATGCTTCCTTTTCAGACCAGATGTAGATGGTTGTGGGGGCAATGTTGATGACTGTGCAGAACAAGTACCTTTATGTTTATATGTGAAATATTCCAGATTATATTTTCTATGGCATTTAGGGCATATTTTTGTGGGAGTCCTGCATTTGTCTGGATTACAATTCCTTTGATGCTTAGCCCAATTGGGGTTGGATATATTCTTTTTGCTTTGATTACAATGTTTTTGATTTGGCATTTTTGTTGTTGTTTATTATATAAGATTTCCTGGGGTCCAAATCAAAATTCTATGCTTAATAAAAAATATCAGTTGGGTTCAGTAGTGTGATTTGTGTGTGCGTGTGTGTGAATATTTTTGGCTTTGGTATTTATATAAAATTTCTTGGGGTCCAAATCAAAACTTTATACTTAATAAACCTATGACAGGTTGTTAAAAATTCTATATATTAAATCAAATAGATTTGTAATTCAATTTATACAAATCTGCAATATTTTTGTGTTTAAAAAATATGAGCAGCACTGCAACAACACACCCTCACTCTTCAACAACTCTCACAATACTGGCTGATATGCAATGCAAAATCTCTTTATATACCCTAAGCACGGACCGCATTGAAAACATCTGAAACAATAAGCCAATCAGAATATAACACATCATCACTTTATGTCATAACCAACCAATCAGAAAACAACACATGTCTAATAATTTATTGCTTAATATTGGGTAATAATTTGTTGCAAAACATGATGCAATATAAATAAACCAGAAATATGCCACAAGTGGACCGGAAGTAGGCAAACCGGAAGTGGACCGGAAGTAAATATTTGTGGGTGTGGGTGGGTGTAGGTAGCTCTTATGAGCATCTTGGCTTAGTTTTAAGTGTAGCCAAAAAAATATCAAGAGGGGCATATTTTTGACAGGTTTATGGACAACAATCTCACAGAAGTGCCTTTTGTAAGTGTAGACAAATCAATCTGAGGTGGTCATACTTTCTCAGGAAATTCCCGAGGGCATTTTTACAAAAATCTTGGATTAGACAGGGTTCCACACTTGAGCAAAAAGCTCATATGGGCATGTTGAGCTTGTTTTAAGTGTAACCAAATCTGCATGAGTGGGGTTCATACTTTCTCGGGTTTATAATAACACAAATCACACTACTCATCTCCTCTGATGTCGTTTCAAACCCTTCAAAAAAGTAGACGGTAAATCCCGATCAGCCCCGCTGAATCTTTTAAATTGGCTTTTGTATTCTAGAGGAAAAATAGCTCTCCTCGCGATTGTGGGTGCTGAATAATGACTCTCGCAGCTCGGTACAGGTGGTGTGGGTAAATCGTGGAAACCTTCATTTACCGCCGGGTCATTGACTCTTGTCAACTCAGGCGAATGGTCCTCAATACTGCTGGTGGCCGAAGTACCTGGATTTGTTCGACTAGCCGTGGGCGTTTCTCGCCGCTGAGGGAGGGAAAGGTCCAAACTGTTCATTCTTCTTTCCAAAGCTTATATCCTTTGCGAACGGTACTCAACCTCGCCTATTGTTTTCGCCACGCGCTGCCTCAAAGCTTCGGAGTTCTGGTGACAGGTTGTTTCGAAACTTGTCGCAAAAGTGGCAGCGTTTCGTCTTGTTCTTAATAAACATTAATAAATCTTGTCGAATTTTCACTAACGTGCCTTGTAACTTAATAACAGTCTTATTTAACAAACTTCAGAGGTGATATCTGAAAGAGATACACGAATTCTCCGTGCGAGAGACAAGTTACGCACATGTAGAAAAATTAACATTATTCGGCGTTCCAGCGACGTTTACAGTAGTCCTTTAGACGGCGGCGTGACGTCAATCCGCTGTCCTCATCGCGGCACTAGGGGTGTAAGGAGTGATTTTCCACGTAGTACACCCAATTGTCAACCTCACTTCCACGTAGTGCACCCTGGACTAAAGACTAACGAGGCCCTGGCGACTGGTACTATGGCCAGTATAATTTTGTGTGTGTTGTCCTGTTTTTTGTCTTTGTGTGTGCTGAGTGCCCGTTTACAGCCTCAGCTTTTAACAGAAGTCAGAACATTTTAAGGTTTTTATTTATGCAACGTTACAGTTGTTATATGTCATGGTAAGGGGCTGGCACCCGTATAATGTGACGGGAGCAAAATAGCCTAAGTGCTGATGCTCCCAAAATTTTAAATTGAAATTCTAGTGAAATTCATCGCGGCACTAACTCTTCAACTTCTGCCCTTCTGGCGGACGAACCCGGTCCTTCGGCGGCGTCGGCCTCATACCTTCACTCATCAGTGGCGGCGCGTCACAAACTTATCCTACACTTTCATTCTGCAATACGACATCACGGCGAAAAAAGAAGGGGGAAACTGCCTCTCTGCTTCTGTCTGCTTCGTGGTGGAGCTATGCCATCTGTCTGCTTCGTGGTGGAGCGATTAATTGCTTCGACATAGTCTCTCCTGGCTAAGGCTACTCGTGGACGGCGAAATGGACGAAGTCGCTGTACTGGGTCATTCGTGGCTTCTCACCGCTAGGCTTACGCGTGACGTCGGCATCGTCTCAGACGCCGTCTCAAGATGCAGCAAGTGTCGCTTCATCTCTCAATCTCTTCTTATAGTTGGTATGTATAAGTGAGGGCTGGTGTCGCTTCATCTCTCCATTCCTCTCACTTTTCTCTAGAATTTTTTGTCGGGCGTCGGCGTCGAAGTACTCAAGGACGCCGATTCGGCTGGCGGCTTTCGGTGGCATTGTGACATGGCTTCATATCGGCCTGTGGACGTTTCTGGCGTTGGCGTGGCGATGTGGTATCGATTTGTCGGTGCGGCGTCTCGACTCGTGGTTGGACTGCTACGTCGGCTCCATGCAGGCTAGGGGGTGTAAGGGGTGCTCCTTCCACGTAGTGTACCCAATAGTCAACCTCACTTCCACGTAGTACACCCTGGACTGCAGACGAACGAGGCTCTGGCGACTAACCCATGGCCAGTATAAATCTGTGTCCTCCTTTGTTTTGTTCTTTATTTGTGCCGAGGGCCCTTTTTAGCCTCAGCTTTTAACCAAGGTAAGGAAGTTTTAGTTTTCAGACACGCTTTTATTTTTGTTATGATAAGGGGCTGAACCCCGAATAGTGTGACGGGTTCAAAATAGCCTGTGCTAATAACGCACCCAAAATTTTTTGATTCAAATTGGAAAATTATTGCATTGATAGACACACGATGACCATTAAATGCATATAAGTAGTATTGCCCCCATGTTCTAAAAGCAAGTCAGTTTTGAGGCAGTGGAGAGCAGATGCGGGTGTATGGCTATGGTGGATAAGATCAATAGTTTTTCCGTGTTCCATCAGACATGTGTCTCTACCTTAGAGATGAGGCACTAGTTGTTGGATCGTAATGCATACTTGTTACATTAAGAATTACTGGGAATCATCTTTATTTTTAATTTTTCAGTATTTAACATGCTTGGAAAAAAATAGGAAAAAAAGTGTGAGCCAAGTATTTTTCTGGTATCATTACATTTAACTTTAACATTACATTTTGAAGAAGACACAGAACACTAAAAAATATTTATGTCCAGACACGGACAGTTCTGGGTTGTAATGAATGCATTGACTTTCAATGGAATCTTTACAACCCAACAGTGTCCGTGAGTGTACATACATTTTAACGCAATTGATTTTTACCTTATGTATCATCTACGTATATTCTGATTCATATGTCCCTTGGTTTTCTTATCATTGCTTAGTGAACAGTGTTATGGCAAACATTATTTCCCCTGTACATGGTCTCTTCTATGTAGACTTCCTCACGATCTTTTGTCGCTCACGGAATCTCGTGTCAGCTTCTCGTCAACTGCAACTGACGAGGGGTGTAAGGGCTAGCTTCCACGTAGGGGAACAAAAGTCAACCTCACGTCTACGTAGTGCACCCTGGACAAAAGACTAACGAGGCTCTGGCGACTGGCACTATGGCCAGTATAATTTTGTGTGTGTTGTCCTTGTGTGTGCTGAGTGCCCATTTACAGCCTCAGCCTTTAACAGAAGTCAGAAGATTTGAAAATTTTTAGTTATGCAACGTTACAGTTGTTAATTTTGCTTGTAAAAGGTTGGCCCCCGTACAATGTGACGGGAGCAAAATAGCCTTAGTGTTGACGCTCCCAATATTTTCAATTCAAATTCAAATCCAACTCACGATAATCAGTTTGGTTGAGTGGTCCTCCCAAACACTCTTCACCTTCTTATCCGAGATATGCGTGTGTGTCCACTTTTGTCGTCAGCGTACATGTAATTTAGATCCTGACCTGTACATGGGGAAATCTGCCCTGTGCTTCGTAAATGAGGTCCGCTTCCTGGACCTAATTTTCGATAAGAAATTAACATGGCTACCTCACCTTCGCCAGTTAAAGTTCTCTTTTCTTAGAGTTTCTTTTACGCGTTTTATTTCATACTTTTTTGGGTGCTTGTAGGACGGTACTGCTTCGCCTGTACCGTGCATTCATCAGGTCGAAGCCGGGGTGTAAGGGGTACCTTCCACGTAGGCGCCCAAAAGTCAACCTCACTTCCACGTAGTGCACCCTGGACTAAAGACTAACGAGGCTCTGGCGACTGGCACTATGGCCAGTATAATATTGTGTTTTTTGTCCTTGTGTGTGCTGAGTGCCCATTTACAGCCTCAGCTTTTAACAGAAGTCATGCAACGTCAGAGTTGTTATTTGAAATGGTAAGGGGCTGGCCCCCGTATAATGTGACGGCAGCAAAATAGCCTAAGTGCTGACGCTCCCAAAATTTTAAATTCAAATTCAAATTAGGTCGAAGCTCGAATATGGATTTGTTGTGCATTCTTCTGCCCGTCCATGTAGACTTCGCATCCTAGACACCGTCCACCATGCTGATATATGTGTGTGCTCTGGTGCCTTTCGTACCAGTCCAGTCGCCAGTTCGTATGTAGAGGCATCTGAGCCGTCGCTGTCTCTGCGAAGACAGCGGCTGATAGTGAACTACTTCCTCCATATTCGCTCGATGCTCTCACATTCATCTTATCATACCGTGTCAGACGAGGGTAGGCTGGTAAGGTATCGGCTCCACCGTAGAGCAACTAGACCATTTGGTGTTCGTGCAGAAAATCCTGTCTGCATTTGGTGTTGACAGTGGTCTTCCTGGCGTCTCTCCACTCATCCCGCCTCTCCCAACCTGGGAGTTTTCTGCAACTTCCATCAATTTTTCTCTGACTGCTCTTCTAAAGGCAGAAACACCAATTCTTGTATACCAGCAAAGGGTCTTAGAACTTCGTGCGAAGCACCCCAATTTTAATGTGTTTTACACGGATGGCTCCAAGACAGCCGATTCAGTTGGTTGCGCCTTCGTCCTAGACTCTCAAAGTTCCAGCTACTCGCTACATCCTGCCTGTTCCATCTATACGGCAGAGTTGTACGCCATTCTAAAGGCACTGGACTTTGCAGACGTCAATGGTCTGAAGAAAGTCCTTGTGTGCAGTGATTCGACCAGCGTTTTGCAGACTCTGGTTTCGCCGTATTCCCGGCATCCAGTAGCGCAACGCATATTCAGACGGCTTGTGTCCTTATCGGCCAGTGCAGATGTACACTTCTGTTGGGTCCCTAGCCACGTGGGCATTCAGGGAACGAAGCAGCTGATGCTGCCGCCAAGTCTGCTGATGCAGATGGTAACGTTCTCGTCCACCTTTTGCGAGCTAGCGACCTGCAGAATTTGTTCCGTTGTTGTCTTTTTGACACTGGGCTGGCCGAGTGGGATACGGAAACGGGGAAGAAGCTTCACGCTGTTAAGCCCACCACAGGTGCTTGGCGTTCCTCGTCCCGCCCCTCTCGCCGAGAAGAAATTATTCTTACCCGCATGCGTCTAGGACACAGCCGTCTAACGCATAGTCGCTTGCTACCAGGGCTCGACCCTCCGTTGTGTCGTTTTTGTAATGCTGTTCTAAGCATTCGACACATTCTCTTTGAATGTGTCGATCTTGCTTACCTCCGGCAGACTTTTAACTTTTCCGGCTGTTTGTCATACCTTTTGAGTGATGACAGCAGTATTTTATCAAATGTTTTTAGTTTTTTGCGAGGAGCTGGACTCTGCCACCATCTGTAAGGAGGTTTTTAGTTTGTTTCTTCTGACTTTTTAATGTGTTCTGTTTGTCTCGTGCAGGTCTTTTTACAAGGTTGCTATTTTAGTTTTTCCCAAGGAGCTATTTACTCCTCTTTTTAAAATTTTCAGTCAGAATTTTAGATACGGGATATTTCCCCGTATACATAGAAGGGCCCGATATGGCCTTAAGTGCCGACGCACCCAAGAAATTTTAAATCAATTCAATTCAATTCAATAAATTCATCCCTTGATATATTATGCTTAATTCTGTCTTCAGTCTTTTGTCATCCAAGAAAGGATTAGCGGGGTGTAAGGGGTGACCTTCCACGTAGTGTTTGTGTTGTCCTCTGTTTTGTCCTTATGTGTGCTGAGTGCCCCTTTGCAGCCTCGGCTTTTAACGAAAGTCAGAACATTTTACTATTTTATGATTTTAATTAAGCAACGCTAGAGTTGTTATGTGAAACGGTAAGGGGCTGGTCCCCGTATAGTGTGACGGGTGCAAAAGAGCCTTAGTGCTGACGCACCCAAAATTTTAACTTCAAATTCAAATTCAAAGAAAGGATTAGCACACTATGTTAATTGCAGGTACATATCAGGAAACGAGACACTATAGCTTGAGACCGTTTCTGGGAAGATTAAATTGACTGCAATAAGGTGACCTCTGAAGGAAAATGTATCGATCAATTGGTTTATAATTACATCACAAACCTCCTTTGCCTCGGCGGTTCGATTGTGATTAATACACCTGCAGCGCTTTGCCGAAAACAGCATCATCATGCTCCGATTCCTCATCACATTCCTCTCGAACTTTCGACACATGCGTCACAAAGAAGTAATGTGCTTCTCGACAGAGGTTGGGTCTATTTCTCTTTTCTGTAGTTGATTGTACAATATATCAACATCGGGCATTATCTTGTAGAAAAGAGACAGCCAATAGTTATATATATATATATATATATATATATATATATATATATAGAGAGAGAGAGAGAGAGAGAGAGAGAGCTAGTCACTGTCCTGCAACATTTTTTTCCAGGCTTGAATTGGTTCCATACATTAGATGACATCTTTCCTATGCTCGTAATCAGTGTTCACCTATCTTGTATGAATTTCCAACTTCTCGTTGCAGTTCTTGGTAATCGCTTGATTACCACTTCGTCCAAAACCGCGATTCTCTGGGACGAATTTGAGAAAAATATCGCCATTACTCTTAAACTAGCGAAAAATATTCGCACACAGCGGTTAACTAATGCAGCATTGGACAAAACAAAATGTAGTTGATGGGCATAACCGTGAACGTAAGCTGCATTACTGTAACGTTGCCGAATAATAGCCTGCACTCCATTTGCGGACCCGCTCATTACCGATGTACCGTCAAATGTCTGAGCAATTAGCTTGTGAGGTTCATTTACAACATACTGTTCTTACCTCTTCAAGGCTGCATTAAGCTAAGGAGCAAGCATCTTCGAGAGATGGATTTAAGTACATCCAAAATCTCTCCACTGGTTTTCCATTTACAATATAACGGAAAATTATTACCAAATGAAATGCGGACGATACATCGGTCGCTTCGTCAGTTATTACCGCCAGAAATCATTCTTCTTAATTTCTTTGGAAATTTATTCGTGGCATATCTTATGAAAGCAGCCTCCGGTGCCCTGCTTTCTATCCCGCCCTGGATTAATTCATTTTGTCAAATCTCTCTCCTTGGACAATTCTCCCTAAGTGTCGAGCATATCTGGTAACGCCGGAATTACGAAATGGGGGTTACACATAACATTTATGTTTTTAGTACCTAGGTTCTTTAACAAGTACAGAAAGTGTATCAGCATCTGGTAAAATATTAGTACTATAGTTCTTAGTCAAATCAGGACATTATTTTGTAGGATTACATGGGTTTATTATACGCTGTTTTTATATACATATTTACATAGCATTTCGGTATGTGCATTGACCAAGTCAACTAATTTTCTTAATCGAACAAAGGCGTACCTAAACCATTGGTACTTTCACCAACACAGAGGGGGTGTAAGGGTTGACCTTCCACGTAGTACACCCAAATGTCAACCTTACTTCCACGTTAGTACTCCCTGGACTGAAGACTAACGAGGCTCTGGCGACTGTCCCCATGGCCAGTATAATTTTCTTTGTGTTGTCCTGTGTTTTGTCCTTATTCGTGCTGAGTGCTCCTTTACAGCCTCAGCTTTTAACGAAAGTCAGAAGATTTTAATATTTTATGATTTTAGTTCTGCAACGTTATAGTTGTTATGTGTAACGATAAGGGGCTGGACCCCGTATAATGTGACGGGTGCAAAATAGCCTTAGTGCTGACGCACCCAAAATTTAAATTCAAATTCAAACAGGGGTTGGCTGTACTAAATGTTGCACTAATTTCTCTGTCATCAGTGTAGCCACGTTAAGAGTACTTAACTCTAGAGGAAAGGTTCCTCGTCGTCGTGAAAGTGGTAAGAAACTGTTCTTTGTTAAGCACAACTGGGCCTTTTATATAGACCTGCAACATTCCACAGCAACTGTCTTTTTGAAGGACAGTTGGGGGGAACTGGGAAGCTAAGAAAAGGGAATTTAATGTCCAGCACAAGCATAATCAAACATGCCCGTATACTTACATGCTATACCATATAAAACTACACGGGGTGTAAGGGGTGACCTTCCACGTAGTACACCCAAATGTCAACCTCACTTCCACGTTAGTGCACCCTGGACTGAAGACTAACGAGGCTCTGGCGACTGGCCCCATGGCCAGTATAATTTTGTTTGTATTGTCCTGTTCTCTTGTCCTTATGTGTGCTGAGTGCCCCTTTACAGCCTCAGCTTTAACAGAAGTCAGAACATTTTAAGAATTTTAGTTATACAACGTTAGAGTTGTTATGTGTAATGGTAAGGGGCTGGCCCCCATATAATGTGACGGGAGCAGAATAGCCTAAGTGCTGACGCTCCCAAAATTTTAAATTCAATTCAATTCAATTCAATATAAAACTACACGCATGGACACATATTAATTAACTCTTTACCTTGTAGCTGGCCAGCAATTAATTAATACAATATCACACAAATCAGTAACGATCAATCCGATCATTACATAGTTCCCTCGGGGTGTAAGGAGTGCTCCTTCCACGTAGTGCACCCAATAGTCAACCTCACTTCCACGTTGTACAGCCTCAGCTTTCAACGAAAGTCAGAAGATTTTAATATTTTATGATTTTAGTTCTGCAACGTTATTTATGTGTAACGATAAGGGGCTGGACCCCATATAATGTGACGGGTGCAAAATAGCCTTAGTGATGATGCACTCAAAATTTTAAATTCAATTCAACATAGTTCCCTCTTGAAGAGGAACAACATAAAGCAAGATCATTATACTTACAAAGTGTTCCAAAACAATTGCACAACACGCGCAATAAGAAAATCAACTGTTCTCATAGTATCTGAGAATAAAAGAGTCACTAGTTCATCAACACATATAACAATGTGCACAATGTCCACAGATCCACGTGGTGTAAGGGGTGACCTTCAACGTAGTACACCCAAATGTCAACCTCACTTCCACGTTAGTACACCCTGGACTGAAGACTATCGAGGCTCTGGCGACTGTCCCCATGGCCAGTATAATTTTGTTTGTATTGTCCTGTTGTCCTTATGTGTGCTGAGTGCCCGTTAGTAGTGTATAATAGCCGTTTCTACGCAATACTTTGTAGGTATGCATTTGTAGCCTCTTTTTTTATCAATTGAATATCAGTTTTTGACATTTTTTGTCGATGTTTTAGCGTTTAGCGATGTTTTAGTAAAATTTCCCTTTTTTCCCACTCATACTTGGTAGGTATGCATTTGTATCCTCTTTTTTTATCAATTTAATATCAGTTTTTGACATATTTTGACAATTTTTTGTCGATGTTTTAGCGTTTAGCGATGTTTTAATAAAATTTCCCTTTTTTCCCACCTCACACTTGTAGGTATATCACGATCATAAGTAATATAACTTAACCTATTTTTTTTTTCGTGCTAAACTACACGAGAGCCTCTACATGCCTTGACCTAGTTTAGAGTAGACCCAAATAGACAGTTGAACGTCATCAAGTGAGGTTCACCAAAACCTCAAAAACTCACTTTCTCTCCACGTTCCGCGCCTCATTTATTACGCTGACGATGTTTCACAGCGATGAAAACAGCACCAAAACCTCAAAAACTCACTTTCTCTCCACGTTCCGCCTCGAAGTGAGGCTCGCCTTAATGGTTTTACGTGATAGAACTTAACCTATCTTACGATTTTTTTCCGATCTTCAGTGATATAACTTAACCTATCATTTTTTTATTTGCGCACCGAACTAACTTACATTATATTTTATATAACCTAAAAAAAATATGTTGATTTTTTTTTAGTATATGTTTTACGAATATTTTTTTTAAAAAAACTGTTCCGTCACCTTCTCGTTCTTCACGTCGTACGCGAAGGACTTCTCTGCGATCAGGATGACGCTGTACACGGTATCATCGGGCAGCGCGTCGTGGAACTCGCAGACGACCTTGATGTTGGTGCGATCGTTGACCACGACCTGCTTCCTTTTTGTGGTGTTGATGACGAACATCGGCCTGTGGGTTTTGAATTCGCTGGGCGCGTAGTACATGTCCATGTTTCCCTCTGTTACTCTCTTGTAAGCGGTGGTGTAAGCTTCGTAAAGTTTTAGATAATCATCTTTGGTCATGTCGAGGTTGTAATTCTCGCGCGGGAACACTTCGTTCCTGCCATTCTTGAGATAAACGTTCTTGATCTTGCAGTCGTCGAATTCGCAAACAGATTTTTCCTAAGTCTTACCGTTTCCAAGATAACCCCACTTCCGGTCGCCATTTTGGATTTCCGAGCATAGGTTCTATTGATATTTTACTTACATATAGGCGTACGTGATGAATCCGCAAACAGATTTCTCCTAAGTATTACAGTTTCCAACATAACCCCACTTCCGGTCGCCATTTTGGATTTCCGAGCATAGGTTCTATTCATATTTTATTTATATATAGGCGTACGTGATGAATCAGCAAATAGATTTTTCCTAAGTCTTACCGTTTCCAAGATAACCCCACTTCCGGTCGCCATTTTGGATTTCCGAGCATAGGTTCTATTCACACTTTTTCTCACATATAGGCGTACGTGATGAATCCGCAAACAGATTTTTCCTAAGTCTTACCGTTTCCAAGATAACCCCACTTCCGGTCGCCATTTTGGATTTCCGAACATAGCTTCTATTCATACTTTTTCTCACATATAGGTGTACATGATGAATCACCAAACAGATTTTTCCTAAGTCTTACAGTTTCCAAGATAACCCCACTTCCGTTCGCCATTTTGAATTTCCGAACATAGGTTCTATTCATATTTTACTTACATATAGGCGTACGTGATGAATCAGCAAACAGATTTTTCCTAAGTCTTACCGTTTCCAAGATAACCCCACTTCCGGTCGCCATTTTGGATTTCCGAGCATAGGTTCTATTCACACTTTTTCTCACATATAGGCGTACGTGATGAAGCCGCAAAAAGATTTTTCCTAAGTCATGAATTGGAGGGTTCTATGGCAACCTATATTAATTCTCGTAAGAGAACAGAAAACACACAAAAAAAAAACAATAGTGTGGTCTTCTTCAACCCCTATCCAACAAACCAAAAAAATCATCATCCTAACTAGAACCATGTAACTAACATTGTGATGACTCATATTAAGCACCCCTTAATTGTATTACTTATAAGGGTATACTTTGCACAACGTTTTTGCAACAAGTTATTACGTAACATTGTGATGACTCATATCTAATGCCCTTCGTTGTATTAACTATAAGGGAGTAAACTATTACACAACATGTTGCAACAAGTTATGACGTAATGTGATGAGTCATATCTAACGTGGCGTCTTCTGATTGGTTAATTATTACAGGTGTTTTCAATACGGTCCGCGCTTTTATTATATAAGACGGCATACACTGCAGATCAGTCAGTCTCGTGAGAGCAGCCGAAGAGTACGGACGTCCTGTTGCAGCGCTCCTCGTTTTTGTAAAAAAAAAAATAGGTATTTAACTTTCTTTGAAGCTACATACCATCTATTATTTCAAGTTCAAAGGTGTTTCACGTGGTTTTTCATAGTAATTTCGACCAGATTGAATTTTGACGTGATCGTGCATTTTCTATTTCACCTCAAGAAATTATATATAAATAACATACCTGAAAATTGTATCGCTATATACTAGACTTTTTGATTTCTGTGATTTTGGAAAAAAGCAATGGCATCCACCACCAGTTTCAATCGTAAAAATGATAAAACTGAATGTGTTACTTGTGGGAAGCTAATCTCAAGGAACAATTTATCGGTACACAGGGCAAGATGTAGCGAAACAGGTTCGAGAATTAATCGTTCGTTACCTTCTAAGCCTTGTGCTCGATGCGGAAAAATGATCAGCATTGCAAATTTAAGTAAACACCTCAAAATTTGCATACCATCGACCGGACAAGCATCGAAAAGGAAAATCGATAATTCAGAAACGGAAGCTTCCACTTCCAAGCAAATTAAATTATCTAATAAACGCAAACCAATTAGATCTGCATTCAACGACCAACTCCAGGATTTTTCAATTAAGTCAGAACCAGGCCGTGACATCCTTAGTTTCTTGGATGAAACGAAAACATCTGTACTAAATATTTTAAAAGATAAACTTGAAAACAACTCTATAAAAGTATACGTTGTTCTGTTTTCCGAATACGAGAAAGTTGATGGGACAGCGAGTATTTTTTATCATCGTACAAAAAAACCACACACTTTATTTTGCTGACGTCGAAAATTTGGACAACTTCTATTATAAAGTTTCCAACGAGCTGGTTAAGAAACATGACGATTTCGAGGCTAAAGGGTCGGGATGGTCTCTATGTGGAAGTCCTCACACGTTAACTGTTTACGTGAACCAATTCTCACCTCTTCGTGCATCCAGCTACGTTCCTCTTCCACCGAACATTCAACACAAGAGGGCTGTGTTAAATATACAGAACAGCGATAACAAGTGTTTCCTTTGGTGTATATTGGCTGCACTGCATCCTGTTCATTGGTCAAATCATCCAGAACAGGTTTCTAATTACAAACAATACGAGACCGACTTTCAAAGTGTAATGTCTGACATTGAATACCCGGTGACATTGTCGGATATAACAAAGTTCGAAAATCGTGCAGGAAAACGCATCGCTATTAATGTATATTCCTTCACGTCAGATAAATATCTCGTGCATCCCGTCAGGATAAGCGATATCGACGATGACGATGCTTGTGTAATAAATCTCCTTCTCATTTCCAACGAGGATGTCTATCATTACACGCTAATTCGTTCAATGTCTCGATTACTAGGAAGCCAAACAACCAAGCATGAACATTGCATCGAAGTTTGCCCGAGATGCCTAACCACGTTCGACGATCGAAAACAACTCAATTATCGAAATTACACTGGACGTCAAATTGCTATCGAGAAACTTGCCGAACATAAAATTTATTGCGGTGACAACAGACCGGCTAGAATGTTGATGCCCGAAACGAACGAAGTCGAAGAATTCAAAATGCACAAGGCATTGTTAGAACATCCCGCAATCATCGTCGCAGATTTCGAGTCTTTCCTGAAACCACTCTCCTACTGCGAACCGGATCCTGAAATTTCTTCCACAACGCCGTACCAGCTTCATCAACCTAATAGTTTCGGCTATGTTGTTGTGCGACGTGATAAAATAAATGAAGCATATATATACCGCGGGCCAAATGTAATCGAACACTTCCTGGAAAAAATGGTGGAGGAGGTTGAGGTAATTGGTAGCGTACTGCTTACATCAAAACCGATGGCACCTTTAACTGAAAATGAACTTCAAAATTACAATTCCACTGAGGTGTGTCCGGTATGTGATCAAAGTTTCACTGATGAGAACAAAAAAAATATTCCACCACGATCATTTCAGCGGAAACTACATAGGTGGAATTTGCAACACGTGCAATCTTAAAATCCAGAAACCTAAATTCATCCCCATATTCTTTCACAACGGAAGCGGATATGATTTTCACCACCTGGTGAGACATCTTGGCTACGATCCGAAACGTATAGGTGTCTTGGCCGAGAATGAAGAACGCTACATTAGTCTCAGCAAGCAAGTGTCGATTCCGGGAACGAAAAATACAATCGAGATGCACTTCCTGGATTCGTATAGATTTCTCTCTGCAAGTCTGGATGCTTTAGCGAACAAACTCACCGACGATCAATTTAAAATAACTAGAGCTAGTTTTCCCAACGTAGACATAGAACTCGTTAGACGTAAAGGGATTTATCCTTACGAGTACGTTAGTGATGGTTCTAAATTTAACGACGACGCTCTTCCACTTCCAAGAGAATTTTACAGCAGACTCAGAGAGAAAGGAATCACGGATGAAGAATACCAACACGCGCAACTCATGTGGGAGAAATTAGAATGTAGGACACTCGAAGACTACCACGACGCATACTTAAAATTAGACGTGACGATACTCGCGGATGTTTTTCAAGCGTTCAGGAAAACGGCAACGAATATTTATAAATTAGATCCAGCGTATTTCTACAGTCTACCGGGATTAGCGTGGTCGGCAATGTTATTCCAGACAAAGGTCAAGCTGGAACTGATCTCGGACGTTGACATGTTGCTATTTATCGAAAGAGGGATACGAGGTGGAACGGTGCAATGCGTACAGAGACATGCAAAAGCTAATAACGTATACATGAAAGAAGATTACGATTCAAATCGAGCATCGAATTACATCTTCTACGCTTCCGTTGTGAAAGAATATGGGGATGAATTTAGGTTTCTGGATTTTAAGATTGCACGTGTTGCAAATTCCACCTATGTAGTTTCCGCTGAAATGATCGTGGTGGAATATTTTTTTTGTTCTCATCAGTGAAACTTTGATCACATACCGGACACACCTCAGTGGAATTGTAATTTTGAAGTTCATTTTCAGTTAAAGGTGCCATCGGTTTTGATGTAAGCAGTACGCTACCAATTACCTCAACCTCCTCCACCATTTTTTCCAGGAAGTGTTCGATTACATTTGGCCCGCGGTATATATATGCTTCATTTATTTTATCACGTCGCACAACAACATAGCCGAAACTATTAGGTTGATGAAGCTGGTACGGCGTTGTGGAGGAAATTTCAGGATCCGGTTCGCAGTAGGAGAGTGGTTTCAGGAAAGACTCGAAATCTGCGACGATGATTGCGGGATGTTCTAACAATGCCTTGTGCATTTTGAATTCTTCGACTTCGTTCGTTTCGGGCATCAACATTCTAGCCGGTCTGTTGTCACCGCAATAAATTTTATATTCGGCAAGTTTCTCGATAGCAATTTGACGTCCAGTGTAATTTCGATAATTGAGTTGTTTTCGATCGTCGAACGTGGTTAGGCATCTCGGGCAAACTTCGATGCAATGTTCATGCTTGGTTGTTTGGCTTCCTAGTAATCGAGACATTGAACGAATTAGCGTGTAATGATAGACATCCTCGTTGGAAATGAGAAGGAGATTTATTACACAAGCATCGTCATCGTCGATATCGCTTATCCTGACGGGATGCACGAGATATTTATCTGACGTGAAGGAATATACATTAATAGCGATGCGTTTTCCTGCACGATTTTCGAACTTTGTTATATCCGACAATGTCACCGGGTATTCAATGTCAGACATTACACTTTGAAAGTCGGTCTCGTATTGTTTGTAATTAGAAACCTGTTCTGGATGATTTGACCAATGAACAGGATGCAGTGCAGCCAATATACACCAAAGGAAACACTTGTTATCGCTGTTCTGTATATTTAACACAGCCCTCTTGTGTTGAATGTTCGGTGGAAGAGGAACGTAGCTGGATGCACGAAGAGGTGAGAATTGGTTCACGTAAACAGTTAACGTGTGAGGACTTCCACATAGAGACCATCCCGACCCTTTAGCCTCGAAATCGTCATGTTTCTTAACCAGCTCGTTGGAAACTTTATAATAGAAGTTGTCCAAATTTTCGACGTCAGCAAAATAAAGTGTGTGGTTTTTTTGTACGATGATAAAAAATACTCGCTGTCCCATCAACTTTCTCGTATTCGGAAAACAGAACAACGTATACTTTTATAGAGTTGTTTTCAAGTTTATCTTTTAAAATATTTAGTACAGATGTTTTCGTTTCATCCAAGAAACTAAGGATGTCACGGCCTGGTTCTGACTTAATTGAAAAATCCTGGAGTTGGTCGTTGAATGCAGATCTAATTGGTTTGCGTTTATTAGATAATTTAATTTGCTTGGAAGTGGAAGCTTCCGTTTCTGAATTATCGATTTTCCTTTTCGATGCTTGTCCGGTCGATGGTATGCAAATTTTGAGGTGTTTACTTAAATTTGCAATGCTGATCATTTTTCCGCATCGAGCACAAGGCTTAGAAGGTAACGAACGATTAATTCTCGAACCTGTTTCGCTACATCTTGCCCTGTGTACCGATAAATTGTTCCTTGAGATTAGCTTCCCACAAGTAACACATTCAGTTTTATCATTTTTACGATTGAAACTGGTGGTGGATGCCATTGCTTTTTTCCAAAATCACAGAAATCAAAAAGTCTAGTATATAGCGATACAATTTTCAGGTATGTTATTTATATATAATTTCTTGAGGTGAAATAGAAAATGCACGATCACGTCAAAATTCAATCTGGTCGAAATTACTATGAAAAACCACGTGAAACACCTTTGAACTTGAAATAATAGATGGTATGTAGCTTCAAAGAAAGTTAAATACCTATTTTTTTTACAAAAACGAGGAGCGCTGCAACAGGACGTCCGTACTCTTCGGCTGCTCTCACGAGACTGACTGATCTGCAGTGTATGCCGTCTTATATAATAAAAGCGCGGACCGTATTGAAAACACCTGTAATAATTAACCAATCAGAAGACGCCACGTTAGATATGACTCATCACATTACGTCATAACTTGTTGCAACATGTTGTGTAATAGTTTACTCCCTTATAGTTAATACAACGAAGGGCATTAGATATGAGTCATCACAATGTTACGTAATAACTTGTTGCAAAAACGTTGTGCAATAGTATACCCTTATAAGTAATACAATTAAGGGGTGCTTAATATGAGTCATCACAATGTTAGTTACATGGTTCTAGTTAGGATGATGATTTTTTTGGTTTGTTGGATAGGGGTTGAAGAAGACCATTTGTTGCACTACTGTTTTTTTTGTTTTTTTTGTGTGTGTTTTCTGTTCTCTTACGAGAATTAATATAGGTTGCCATAGAACCCTCCAATTCATGACTTAGGAAAAATCTGTTTGCGGATTCATCACGTACGCCTATACGTGAGTAAAATGTGAATAGAACCTATGTTCGGAAATCCAAAATGGCGACCGGAAGTGGGGTTATCTTGGAAACGGTAAGACTTAGGAAAAATCTGTTTGCTGATTCATCACGTACGCCTATATGTAAGTAAAATATGAATAGAACCTATGTTCGGAAATTCAAAATGGCGACCGGAAGTGGGGTTATCTTGGAAACGGTAAGACTTAGGAAAAATCTGTTTGGTGATTCATCATGTACACCTATATGTGAGAAAAAGTATGAATAGAAGCTATGCTCGGAAATCCAAAATGGCGACCGGAAGTGGGGTTATCTGGAAAACGGTAAGACTTAGGAAAAATCTGTTTGCGGATTCATCACGTACGCCTATATGTGAGAAAAAGTATATGCTCGGAAATCCAAAATGGCGACCGGAAGTGGGTTATCTTGGAAACGGTAAGACTTAGGAAAAATCTATTTGCTGATTCATCACGTACGCCTATATATAAATAAAATATGAATAGAACCTATGCTCGGAAATCCAAAATGGCGACCGGAAGTGGGGTTATGTTGGAAACTGTAATACTTAGGAGAAATCTGTTTGCGGATTCATCACGTACGCCTATATGTAAGTAAAATATCAATAGAACCTATGCTCGGAAATCCAAAATGGCGACCGGAAGTGGGGTTATCTTGGAAACGGTAAGACTTAGGAAAAATCTGTTTGCGAATTCGACGACTGCAAGATCAAGAACGTTTATCTCAAGAATGGCAGGAACGAAGTGTTCCCGCGCGAGAATTACAACCTCGACATGACCAAAGATGATTATCTAAAACTTTACGAAGCTTACACCACCGCTTACAAGAGAGTAACAGAGGGAAACATGGACATGTACTACGCGCCCAGCGAATTCAAAACCCACAGGCCGATGTTCGTCATCAACACCACAAAAAGGAAGCAGGTCGTGGTCAACGATCGCACCAACATCAAGGTCGTCTGCGAGTTCCACGACGCGCTGCCCGATGATACCGTGTACAGCGTCATCCTGATCGCAGAGAAGTCCTTCGCGTACGACGTGAAGAACGAGAAGGTGACGGAACAGTTTTTTTAAAAAAAATATTCGTAAAACATATACTAAAAAAAAATCAACATATTTTTTTTAGGTTATATAAAATATAATGTAAGTTAGTTCGGTGCGCAAATAAAAAAATGATAGGTTAAGTTATATCACTGAAGATCGGAAAAAAATCGTAAGATAGGTTAAGTTCTATCACGTAAAACCATTAAGGCGAGCCTCACTTCGAGGCGGAACGTGGAGAGAAAGTGAGTTTTTGAGGTTTTGGTGCTGTTTTCATCGCTGTGAAACATCGTCAGCGTAATAAATGAGGCGCGGAACGTGGAGAGAAAGTGAGTTTTTGAGGTTTTGGTGAACCTCACTTGATGACGTTCAACTGTCTATTTGGGTCTACTCTAAACTAGGTCAAGGCATGTAGAGGCTCTCGTGTAGTTTAGCACGAAAAAAAAAAATAGGTTAAGTTATATTACTTATGATCGTGATATACCTACAAGTGTGAGGTGGGAAAAAAGGGAAATTTTATTAAAACATCGCTAAACGCTAAAACATCGACAAAAAATTGTCAAAATATGTCAAAAACTGATATTAAATTGATAAAAAAAGAGGATACAAATGCATACCTACCAAGTATGAGTGGGAAAAAAGGGAAATTTTACTAAAACATCGCTAAACGCTAAAACATCGACAAAAAATGTCAAAAACTGATATTCAATTGATAAAAAAAGAGGCTACAAATGCATACCTACAAAGTATTGCGTTGAAACGGCCAAAATACACTACTCCCGTTTACAGCGTCAGCTTTTAACAGAAGTCAGAACATTTAAAGATTTTTAATTATGCAACGTTAGAGTTGTTCTTTGTACTGATAAGGGACTGGCCCCCGTTTAATGTGACGGGAGCAAAATAGCCAAAGTGCTGACGCTCCCACAATTTTAAAATCAAATTCAAATTCCACAGATACACAAAGCTTCCTCTTCCTTGCAAAATCCGCCACTTGAGTATCCACATTGGGAATGAAGGCTTCCTGGCAGAATCTTCCCTGGAGTTGGTGTCGTCTGAGCCCTTGGTTCGGCTCTCAACCGAGTCCCTTGTTTCAATTTCAATTTCCTTTATTAAAGTGCGAGGTACAGCCTGCGGCTGTTTTACCACCTAACCCCGATGGATACATATACATACTAATTACATTCTACCTACTAAATCTTTGTACCAATAACAAACAGAAGAAAGAGAGAAACATAAAGAAGACACAAAAACAACAAATACAAAATTGAGATCAAAGGCTCGTCTACACACTAAAAATAATAATAATAATAAAAAGATTGAAAACAAATACACAAGGATACACTAATTAATTGACACAATTGTGCTTGGTGTGATATGGTTAAGAATAATACAAATTAGTATTAATGTTATGTGTAAAAAACATATGAATGTTCTTAATATGGGAGAAAGAACAAAATATTATTAAGGGTTGGCAACATGTAAGGGGAAAATTAAACAAGCAAAATGAAGATGAAAATACTTGTTGTTAGGAAGTTGGTTCAGAAATGCGAGCTATTATTCCTGAGTGCTGGTACACTGATATTGTTCATCTAACAATAGAGTTTTTAGTTTGTCTTTGAAGTTGTTGCGATTAGTGAGGGACGTCATGGAAGGAGGAAGTTCATTCCACGCTCTTGCAGCTGAATACGTAAATGATGATTCGAAAAGCACTAGTGTGTGCTTTGGAAGTTCGTTTCGATTTTCCCCTTGTTTTGTAATCGTGTAATTCCCTTCTGAATTTTAATTTATCGAATAGGTTTCTAGGTGTTTGGTTTGTAAAAGATCATGAATAAAACAAGGGGTGTAAGGGGTGATCTTCCACGTAGTACACCCAAATGTCAACCTCACTTCCACGTTAGTACAACCTGGACTGAAGACTAACGAGGCTCTGGCGACTGGCCCCATGGTCAGTATAATTTTGTTTGTTTTGTCCTGTTATTTTGTCCTTATGTGTGCTGAGTGCCCCTTTACAACCTCAGGTTTTAACGGAAGTCAGAACATTTTACTATTTTATGATTTTAGTTGCAACGATAGAGTTGTTATTTGTAACGATAAGGGGCTGGACCCCGTATAATGTGACGTGTGCAAAATAGCCTTAGTGCTGACGCACCCACAATTTTAAATTCAAAATCAAAATGAATAAAACAACACAGACGTAATTTTGGGCGTCTGGTCATGTTCAACATTTTGTTTGCGTTTAGGGTTGGGAGGATATGATGGTATTTTCTTATATGGTACACGAAACGGAAAGATGAATTTTGGACTTTCTGGATTTTGGTTTTGCTTCGAACTGATAGATTTGGTCCGAGAATTGCGTCGCAGTAGTCCAGTATAGGAAAGATATGAGATTGGATTAGTCTAATTTTAATCTCTGTTTTTAGACATTCTTTAAAGCTGTACAGCGATCTTAGCATGGCGTAAGCTTTTTTAATTTGTTCTTGTACATGAATATCCCAGTTAAGGTGTTCATCGAAAATGACGCCTAGATTTTTCACATTTGTTGAATAAGGGATTATAAAAATGTAAAAATGGTATAGAGGAGAGGGGCTAGAATGGATCCCTGTGGGACACCAGTTTCCAATGTCAGGGTGCGAGAGAGAGGGGGCGTGGCAGCGTTTATGAATACTCTCTGTTGTGTGTAATTCAGATACGATCTAAACCATCGGAGAGCGGGAGATGAAAAATTGTAGTATTTTAATTTGCTCAAGAGCAGGTCATGATGGACACTGTCAAAGGCTTTAGTGAGATCGAGTAATGCTAACGCTACTGCCATTCTCTTGTCGATTGATCTTAATAAATCGTCAGTTACTTTAAGTAAAGCCGTTGCCATGCTGTGTGAGGGACGGAAACCGGATTGACATTTCGGAACCAGATCTAGGTCATTAACTTGTTTGCGAGTTTGCTTGTTAACAATTTTTTCAGTGATTTTGGAAAATATAGCTAAGAGACTTATTGGTCGAAGGTCATTCAGGGACGTTATTACTTTTTTCTTTGGTATCGGAACAACACGCGCTGTCTTCCAGCTGGTCGGGTATTGTCCAGTCCGGAATGAGAAATTTACGATGTGCGTCAGAGGACGTAAGATGTGCGGTAATAACAGTTTAATCATTTTTATAGATATTCCATCATTACCAGATGCATTGGATGATATTTCGTTTATAGCTTTCATTGTTTCGGCTTCGTTTATTTCTTGCAGGTGGAAATTTTGAGCGTTTTCGTCAAAAGTGTTACCATCAAAGAACTCTCGAGTTTTGTTAACGGCATCTTCTGAGACATTCGCTTTGCTGCATACGCTAGGAAAATGCCAGTTAATTGAATCTACGTTTCTCAGGTCGGAAGGTATCTCGTTGTTCATATCTTTACTATATACACCCCACGTTTTTATTTTTTTCCACAACTCGTTGCAGCAGAGGTGATGATTAAAATATGCTTTCTTTTCTTGTCGTTGGACCGAGGTGGTGAAGTTTCTCAGTTCTTTGTAATAGTCCCAGTTTGCCTGGGATTTTGTGCGCTTATATTTTATTAGGGCATTGTCACGGAGTTTCATGAGCAGTTTTGTATTTTCGGATATCCACGGAGAGTTTTTTGATTTTATTAATTTAGATTCAAGTGGCGCATGCTTGTCGAAGAGATTTATTACGTTTTGAGTAACGAAGTGTACTTTATCATCAATGTTGTCGAAGCTATCAATTTGCATCCATTCAATTGTTGCAGCGTCCCTATCGAATATCTCTTTGTCGAGGGTAGAGAAGTTTCGAGATTTGATAAAGCTGTTTAATTAATTTTGGTTTTTCGATGGCAAGTGTCGCGTTTACTAGACAGTGGTCGGACGTTCCGACGGGAGCGGTTACGTTAAATGAGCGTACAAGATCCGGGTCATCCGTTACTACCACATCGAGGAGTGATTGGGTGGTTGCCGTTATTCTGGTTGGTCGGTTAATGATCTGGACCATGCCGAAAGAGTCGATTATTGATTGTAAATATACTGTTTCTGGTTTATGGGAAGAAAGGAAATCTGCGTTTACGTCACCTAAAATAAGTAATTTGTGAACGAGTGGAAAAACTTCCGAGATCGTCGTTTCTAGGCGCGATAATTTTGTATACGATATATTAGGGGCTTTGTACACACCAATTATTCCCAGAGTTAGATGCTGGAGCTTCACAGTCACGCTAATCATTTCGACTTCGTCGTCATTTTCGTAGCAAGAGGGAATGATCTTGACATTTAGGTCTTTACGGTAATACAAGATTAGGCCACCCCCACCCTTTGTTGTTCTATCCTTTTTTATTGCTGCGTAACCCGGTATGGTGAAGGTCGAGGCAAGGGCTTCACGGAAAGACCAGCTCTCGGTGACCAGGAAGATATCGAAAGCCGACTCGAGCACCGTGGTCGCCAACTCCTCTAATTTTGGTGACGACAAGGACCTGACGTTCGCTTGAGCGAGGGTCAGGAAGGGTGGCCTTGGGGGGCGACGACCGAAAGGGAGGAAACCGTTAGTTGCAGGAATTTCAGGCGGTGGAGTCGACATCAGGGACAAAACAAAGACAGGGGTACCATTTGTTGCGAGCTTGAGGAAAATCGAACCTTCCCTTCCATAACGTCATAGCGTATTTTAGCATTATTTCAAATATGAATGTAGGTGCAAATTCGGAGAAGAAAGACATAAGGAAATTCTCGTACTTACATGTTGCCTTCTTGTGAAGTCTTAGATGTTCGTGAATCACAGGTATATTTGACGCTAAAACATCACTCAAAGAAAACTGTATGAAATAATTCCCAGTAGCGCACACCGAAACACTTGCGGAACACTTGAGCACACGCAGAGAAACATAAACATTCGCATAAAGGGATATGGTTGACACACAAGACACACACAATGGACATAATAGGGAAACGATTTCAAACACACGTTCATAATACATATAACTAAGAAATAAAATGAGGATGGTCATCACCGATATACACTTTGATTATACACTTAAGTTTGTGGGAGAAAAAAACTAGTAACAATAATAATAATAATAAAAAAATATAGAATGATAAAAATAAAAGAAATATTAAAAGTATTTCAATGTTAACCGGTTACTAATGTTAAAGTGGCTAAGGAGTCCGAGCAGTCTTGTTTATGGGTCTAGTCTTTTGAGGGGTAAGGCTCAGGGGCCAATCGGGATAGGTCCTTCATTCTTGTAAGGGGTGACCTTCCACGTAGTATACCCAAATGTCAACCTCACTTCCACGTTAGTACACCCTGGACTGAAGACTAACGAGGCTCTGGCGATTGGCCCCATGGCCAGTATAATTTTGTTCGTGTTGTCCTGTTCTTTTGTCCTTATGTGTGCTGAGTGCCCCTGTACAGCCTCAGCTTTTAACAAAAGTCAGAACATTTTAATATTTTATGATTTTAGTTCTGCAACGATAGAGTTGCTATTTGTAACGATAAGGGGCTGGACCCCGTATAATGTGACGGGTGCAAAATAGCCTTAGTGCTGACGCACCCAAAATTTTAAATTCAATTCAATTCAATTGTAATAGTGAGTTTCCGCCCGGTAGCTGTGCGCACCACGATCCTGCCGTCTTCCGTGTAGCACGCGCGGCATCTCCTGTCGCACTGGAGTCAGCGACTCGGTAATGTAGATTCGCGACCCGGCTTCTTTTAGCTGTTTCTTCGCCGACCACACGGAGTGCCTGGTTTTGTAGGTTGCGAATTTAACAATAATGCAGCATTTTCCTTCCTGCACGGCCTCGGCCATGCTACGGTTTGGTTTTCCCAAACGATGGCACCTCGCGATCTGGTCACCCTTGATGTCGACGTGCATCTTATTTCGGAATAAGTCCAGGACCTTCTTCTCCACGTTCTCCTGGACGTTCTCCTGCACTCCGTGAATAAGGAGACACTCGCGCCTTGAATACTGTTCCAAATCGTCCAGCCTATCTTCTTGGGATTCTATCCTATCCAGTAAATAATGGAAGTCTTCCTTTTGCACTCTGAAACTTTCCTCCTACCGTGCCTCCAATTTACTCAGCTCGTCTTTGAGTTTCTTCATTCCTTCGGAATCGTAGGTAGCACTTACGTCCCCGCTTCTTGACTGTGTTTCATTATCAATTTTTCGTTTGAAACTGTCCAGCTCGCCACGCACCTGCTTTTCGAAGCTTTCCAGCCGGTTGCCGAGTTCCTTGTCCACAGCACGAGACATCTTGGGTTGGTACGCGTGAAGCACAGTGGTTATGGCTTGCAACGAGCGTCAGATAATTATTCCAGTATTTTCTCTTAATTAACGTTGAATTTGCACTTGCACACGTCAGTCCTGAACCTTGACACTACCTCTTCCTTGTGTGAAGATAAGAATCAGCCAGCAGCCCGATGTACAGCAGAATTTTACAATCTTCTCCGGAGCCGATCAGCACGTCCTTAGCACACTTCCGCAAAATCCGGAACTGTCGCTGACTTATTTACGACTTCGTTACTGATTTACGACTTTCTGACACGCAGATGACCACTGCGTTGTGTAGAGGAGGAAAATGGGGGTAAGTTAATCACTTATACAAAAAAAGATCGGCGATCGGCGGCTGTTGTGGGAGCTAGGCGGCTCAACGTTGGCTCATTAGGAGCTGTCCCGTGGCTCCCCTCAACCGTCCGCTGTCCCTCCACCTCACAGGGAAAGGCTGCTATTTTGTGACAAGGCAACTGGCGTAAATCACACGCCACAATGAGACAATCCTTCTCATTGTTTGCTCTGAAGGTATTTTTCTTAATCCTTTCAGGCAATAAATAAAGACCTGAATATTTCGGTGAAAGTTCACCACAAACACCTCGCAATCTCTCAGAAATAGATTGCTCTCTTAGCCACACCTTCTCCCCAATGCGAGATTTTTATGTCTTACGACTGATCTCTTTCCCGTCATCCTGGAACACCTGGCGTGAGGCTGGGCTCGTCTTCTCAAATTGCCTTCGGTCTCCTTTTTGCTGGAAACTACAAGTAACGTAATTTTTGACGTCGTGATTCGAAGCCACGAACATTTCTCCCTAACTTTTGACAAAGATTTCTGCTTCCCATAGTGTGCTGCAAATTCTGAATGATGGTGTAACATCAATATTTGATATCTCAAAGTCTTATTTTTTCTGCACAACACTCCATCCTCATAAAAAAGAGATTGATTGGTTAACCTAGCAGTTTTCTCCTTACATTTCTTACTCCCAGAGAAATGCTCTCCCTTCATTTGCTTCATTACATGAGATAAGAATAGTGTGTCTCATTTGCTCTGAAACAAGCTATGATTTTTTTTTAGCCTAACGAGAACAATTACGTCATATTTTTCATCGTCCTCTAAAGCAAAGGGCAACAATTATAATGAATTGATCTTCTCATCTGCAGAAACATAATTTTTTCGACGAAATTTGCTTTCTTTTACTATTCCCTTCCATCGTCTCTTCTTTACCTCTTTCGAGATTTGCAAAGAGCATAATGCACTAGCACTAGCCCAAAATCCAACCTCACTTCCACATAGTGCACCCTGGACTAAATACTAACGAGGCTCTGGCGACTGGCACTATGGCCAGTATAATTTTGTGTATGTTGTCCTTGTGTGTGCTGGGTACCCGTTTACAGCCTCGGCTTTTAACAGAAGTCAGAACATTTTAAGATTTTTAGTTAAGCAACGTTAGAGTTGTTATTTGTAGTGGTAAGGGTCTGGCCCCTTATCATTACAAATAACAACTCTAACGTTGCATAACTAAAAATCTTAAAATCTTCTGACTTCTGTTAAAAGCTGAGGCTGTAAATGAGCACTCAGCACACACAAGGATAGAAAACAGGACAACACACACAAAATTATACTGGATATAGTGCCAGTCGCCAGAGCCTCGTTGGTTTTTAGTCCAGGGTGCACTACGTGGAAGTGAGGTTGACTTTTGGGCGCCTATATGGAGGGTACCCCTTACACCCCAAAATTTGGAAGAAGTTTGCAAAGACATGGAAGTGAGAATTGACAATCTGATTAAAAAGTTTTCGTATATAATTGGGAAAAACAAACATCTCCGCTATTCGGGGATTTCATTGAAAATATTAAACGTGACAGTATATACCTTCCCATCTATCTCTTCGAATGTGCTTTGAATTAATAGAGTTATTTAAAGGTGTCAAACAGAAGAAAGAAGAGGAGAAATTTGGGGATAGGAGAAAGGAATGGAGAAGAGAATGGTGGAGCTTCTGAAAAGGAGGAAATTGAACAACTAGAATGAACAGTACTATTGCACTAACTCATTGTTCAATTTTCTATATTCAGATTTATTTTGTTGCATTCGAAGAGTTATATATATTTTGTAAACGGTTTTCATGATGGGCATCAATAAAGGTTGCAATGTATATACAAGAACTTATTATTTAACAATATGAAATTAATGTAAAATACTTACATTGTCCCCGTTATCCATTCTGCTTCTTCGCTCAACTTCTGTGAAATGATCGTAGAAAAACATGTACAGCTGCCAGAAACACAGTTATCATTATCAGCAAATTATCTGAATGCGATTGCAGTATCATATCGGCTTTCAAGATAGTAAGCTAATTGCTGCATCTGGCTAATTGGTACATCCGGTAAACTCTGATTGCAGTATCACATCAAATTGGTGCCAACACTTCAGAGATAACTAATTTCTGCATCTGGTTAATTGCTTGGCAGACTCTGACAGAAAAATAATAAGAGTCTAATTAAATATACAACTCTCGAACAGTCCGATAAAGTCGAGAAGTGTTGAAATAAACTGTTCTAATATAAAGTACCATCTTTCTGTTTCTGAATGCAATGTTTTGAGCCAGTGTTGTAACATTGGAAGGAAAAGTCTACAAAAATGGATGTTATGATATCAATGTCAACCTGAGGCAGATTTCTCCCATAATAAGGGTGTATATTATAATATCGGTTATATTATCACGACCTTCTTTCCTCGGCTTAGTGAACTATACGGTCGAGATGAAATTCACATTAAAAAAAAATAAAGAAAATGGTTTCATAATTTTACATGACAAAATACGAGAAGTTCAAGTTTTAAATTTTCTATGTTGCAAAATTACTGGCAGAAATATGTATTCACATTTGAGTACTTAAGGAAAATTACCAAGATCGAGAATTAACACACTATATATTTAAACAAAATTAAACAACTGAGTTTAACAAGTTCATACATAAATTCAGTACAAGTTTATATATATTTATATATATATATATAGAAGCATAAATATTGTTTTGCATTAACCTGTTCGCATGTTACAGATTTATCTTCAAGTTTACCACGTTAAGTCATTTATTATCAAGAAGAATTATTTCCGACCTTGCGTAGATCTTTACGAAGAAAATCGGGACCAAATGCTCGATTATAAGCTAAGAATCAAATAAGAATTTTGTGTATTTATACGTTCTATCGACTTTTCACATTCCAAGTGCACACTTTTTGTATATTTGCAAATATAGGCCTTTCACTTATGTAGGTACATGCACGTAAGATACTTATCTCATTATTCCACACTAAGAGAAGATGGCTGCCATTTTACGTGATTCCATCAGGTCACAGATTTAATGTCCTTTGGACCTTTTAAGCACTTTTCGACGCAATTTCAATTATTAAATGCGAATATAGTAGTTATCTGCTCTGCTATATCACATTACATCCACAAATCTTCCTGTTATTATTCAGTAGTTCCAATTTCAGTTTCCGAAAACTTTTAGCGACTTCATTTCCGTCGAGGTTGATCTTATAGATGAAGCAGTGTATCCGAACTCACACTGTTACAACTTTTTTCACAGAATACAAACTTGCGAATATATTTCAAGTGACAAATTTCGAATTGCACAGTTATTATACATTAAAATGCTTGTAAAATAGTTTAGATGCAATAAAATAGATATTACAATATTCAATTACATGTTTACGTATTTTATTTTTACCCTTTTCAGTTATTTTAAGTTTTACAATTTTGGTGGGAAAAAGGTTATTTACGCGCAACTTAGATTTTTCCCTTTATGTGAGTTGGCTATGTTTCCAAGTTTAGGATTACTTCCAAGTTTAGGATTACTCTTCAAGGCGCTCATTTTAGCAAATCGTAAGTTTATCTTCGAAAATCAACCAAAACTTATATTAAATGGTTTGTACATGTTAGTAATACATTTTAAATACATGTTCATACCCATTTAGTAATGAAAGAGCAAATAAAAGCTGCTGAAACCAAACATATGTGCGATTATGCATAAATTGACAATTTTCGGTAAGCATATTATTGAACACAAACCAAATTACATCGCTAAATTACAAAAATATTTTAAATGTTTGAAGTTTACATACGTACTTCAGTTATAACTAAGCCAAAGTGATGCAAATTAATTTTCTGCTAATATAAAGCACCAAATACGACCTCAAATCAAAAATTACGAGTAATAAAATTATTTTAATATTCACATTATGATGGTACTCATTCTGATACCGTCATAATATATTTTTTTTATAATTTGAGGGCAGGCAAAAAATATGCCCTATAAATATATAATTATAATATATAGGTATATACCACGTGAAGCACCTAAAAGTACCACCTGAAATAGCGATGAAATCAAACAGTAGCGATGTGGGGTCTGCGGGAAACAATAATATCAAATGGGGCTCGTAAATCGGAGGTATGGGGTGGGTCGAAAAATATCGACAAATGGGGCATCTGGAGCAAAGTCATATTTTTTAAAATGGAACGATATACAATAACATGCATAATATAAAAGAGCACACGCAGAGAAACACAACGCCGTTGGTCTCATGCATCTACGGCACATAGGAACGAAGATATGGCCATGTGAAAATATGTAAACAAACTAACAAGTGGCCCACTTGACCGTCAGTACCACGGCATGTACAAGTATGAGATGTCGGAAGCCACTGGACAAGATGAAGACAGAACGTGTTAAATTAATAAAAAATACAGTAGACATCGTCAGCACCATGTATTTGACAGTGTTACAGCATAATGAAAATAACGATGACAGTATGTCGAAGAAGCGAAAACCTGTCAAAGTGTGTGTTCAAAGTGGTGGCCGTCAGCTGCGATACAGGCAACGAGGCGCCCACGCAAAGATCGTTGCACAGAATGTAGCATCTCGTAGGGAATGTCCCTACAGGCCGCAGTAATGCGGTGTTGCATATCCTCTGGAGTTGTTGGCACATCCCGGTAGTAAATCTCCTTCAGCTTTCCCCACAGGAAAAAATCTAACGGTGGCAAATCTGGGGAACGAGCCGGCCATTTGACAGGCCCTCCACGTCCAATCCAACGATTTGGAAATGTATTTTCCACACATGCTGTAGCGCGTCTTGCACTGTGAGCTGGGCACCCGTCATGTTGGTACCACATGTCCCTCCTTGTCTGAAGTGGTATGTCCTCCAATAGTACAGGCAGTTCATGTTGTAAAAACTGTATGTATCGGTCAGCATTCAGTGTCCCTTTTATAAAAAAAGGGCCAATGAGATGTCCACCCACTATACCACACCACACGTTCACACTCCATGGGCGCTGGCGTTCCACTTGGCGAAGCCAATGTGGATTTGTCACCGACCAATAGTGCATGTTCCTTAGGTTGACATTTCCATGATTGGTAAAAGTTGCCTCGTCAGTGAAGAGGATACGTGACAAATCGGGTGTGTCGTGTCGTAACATCCATGTGCAAAACCGAACACGGTCCACAAAATCATTCCCGTGAAGTTCCTGATGGAGGGAGATATGATATGGGTGAATCTTGTGTGTGTGTGTGTGTGTGCAGAATGCGCAATACACTTCGCTGACTCATCCCAGCATCCCTGGCAATTTCACGGGAGCTAACGTGCGGATTCACAGCAACAGCGGCGAGAACATTTGTTGCACCTGCCTCACCTGTAGTTGGTTTGTTCCGCACACGTGCTCGTGGTGTTACACTTCCGGTGTCTCTTAATTTAATAAATAACTTACCAAACAGACGTCGAGATGGCTGTCGTCTGTCCGGATATCTCTCTGCGTACACACGGTAGCCTTCTGAAGCATTCTTTCGGCATTCCCCATAAATCAGTATCATGTCCGCTTTTTCTATGTTTGTGAACACCATAATCTTCGCTCTTACCACTACGACTGCTTGCTATGAACTAACACGATCTCGTGGACCTGCTATCAAAACTTGCTCTGCGTAAAGGCAGTTCTGTCAGGCACCTGAGAAGTCTTACATGCCGTGGTTCTGACGGTCAAGTGGGCCACTTGTTAGTTTGTTTACATATTTTCACATGGCCATATCTTCGTTCCTATGTGCAGTAGATGCATGAGACCAACGGCGTTGTGTTTCTCTGCGTGTGCTCTTTTATATTATGCATGTTGGGGTATAAGGGGTGACCTTCCACGTAGTACACCCAAATGTCAACCTCACTTCCACTTTAGTACACCATGGACTGAAGACTAACGAGGCTCTGGCGACTGGCCACATGGTCAGTATAATTTTGTTTGTATTGTCCTGTTATTTTGTCCTTATGTGTGCTGAGTGCCCCTTTACAACCTCAGCTTTTAACGAAAGTCAGAACATTTTAATATATATTATGATCTAACGATAGAGTTGCTATTTGTAACGATACGGGGCTGGCCCCCGTATAATGTGACGTGTGCAAGATAGCCTTAGTGCTGACGCACCCACAATTTTAAATTCAAATTCAAAGTATATAATCTATATGTATATACATAATTCTTTGACCTCGACCTTGAAAATTTCAAATTCGAATATCTCTGCGGTTTCCTAGTTTCTTCATTTCTTATTTCCAGTCGGAGACCTTTGATGTTACATTCTAATGAAAGGTCTTGTCGTGCAGATTCCGAATCTGTCATTACTTCCACAATTTTTATGTGGTTTTTGCGTTTATATAAAAGATAGTTCTTTCTTCTTTTTAAAAAAAATTCAAATTCGAATATCTCGGCTCCTAATTGAGATAGGAGGGTGGTTCGAACGCCGTTTTACTCAGAAATACTTGCTCTTTCAGATGAACCGGGTTTCATTCTCTTAGTTCCTTTATTTCCGGTCGGAAAACCTCGACGTTACTTTCTAATGAAAGGTTTTGTCGTGCAGATTCCGAATATGTAATTACTTTTGCTCTAGCTTAATTAGTAGCCGAGATATTTCCCCTATCTACGTCCTTCTTCCTATGCTGATAGATAAACATTCAGACGTTCCTTCGTTAAGAATTTATCTAAATCCTGTGGGGTGTAAGGGGTACCTTCCACGTAGTACACCCTGGATTGAAGACTAACCAGGCTCTGGCGACTGGCCCCATAGCCAGTATAATTTTGTTTGTGTTGTCCTGTGTTTTGTCCTTATTTGTGCTGAGTGCTCCTTTACAGCCTCAACTTTACCGAAAGTCAGAAGATTTTAATATTTTATGATTGTAGTTATGCAACGTTAGAGTTCTTATGTGTAACGATAAGGGGCTGGACCCCGTATAATGCGACGGGTGGAAAATAGCCTTAGTGCTGACACACCCAAAATTTTAAATTCAAATCAAATCTAATAGAATACATGTAGGAGAGTCAGAGAAACTTGGGTAGGCATCACCATATTCTGGACCGGGTGTTTTAGATGCCATTTTCTCAAATGGCCGACAGCGACAATATTTTGCTTTTATTTCCGCTCCTGAAAGTGCTCAAGTCATAATTTTGGTATCTAAATATATGTTTCGAATGGTGAGGAATCGAATAAAATGGTTCCTGAAGTTGTCTGATTGTTATTTATTTCAGAAAAATCTGTTGTTTTTTGCATCTATAAAGGATAATATGAACAAACACTGACTACAATTATTTGGAAAGTTACATTTACACAACATAAAATATTTAGAAATATATATATATAATAAAATAAAGCACACATCAAAACAATATATTCCAATAAAGCACACATCAAAACAATATATTCCAATAAAGCACACATGATAATTATGAAATCTCTGAACTTAAATGTTTTTTACAAGTTCTTGCGACAATCTGAATAATAATATGATAATTTCTCATTTTTCTCCTACACTATGGGGTGTAAGGGGTGACCTTCCACGTAGTACACCCAAATGGCAACCTCACTTTCACGTCAGTACACCCTGGACTGCAGACTAACGAGGGTCTGGCGACTGGCCCCATGGCCAGTATAATTTTGTTTGTGTTGTCCTGTTATTTTGTCCTTATGTGTACTGAGTGCCCCTTTAGAGCCTCAGCTTTTAACGAAAGTCAGAACATTTTAAATTTTTTAGTTATGCAACGATAGAGTTGTTATTTGTAGAGGTAAGGGGCTGGCCCCCGTATACTGTGACGGGAGCAAAATAGCCTAAGTGCTGACGCACCCAAAATTTTAAAAAAAATCAATTCTCCTACACTATCTTTTACATTCTTCGCCGCATTTGCAATACTCAGTGCATGGTAAATATTTCATACGGCATTTAAATCTACTAGTAGCACATGCTTTACAAGTACACTGTATTAGTAGCTCAGAAGGCATTTCATGAAGGCTGATATCTGGCTTTAGTATGCCATTTGCATCTTTGCACCATCCATAATCGTTTGGTTGGAGGGTTCCATCAGGAAAGTAGCTTCGTGAAAGTTTTAAGCATTCCTGCAGAACAGAAAAACTTCTTCACAAATGTCCTTTTCTTATTAAGAAAGATGAGAGTGGTAGCTCAGATATGTGCTTCTGTTTGTGTAATGAATAACGAAGCTCATCAAGTGTCTTATACTTTGAGGATGGATGTTGAACTTGAACAAGATATTCCTCTGCTTCTTCAGACAGAGTATTTTCTTCTGCAAATCCAATTAGTAATGTTTCTGGTGATGCTTTCAGTTAAGATGGCTTTGTTCCTATCTTGCTTGTAACATCACTTCCTGTAAGGATGTGTACCTTAATTAAAGTTCTGCAAAGCGTTGCTCCCAGTTTTCTCCCCAGCGTGCGTAGAGGCACATAACGCACTTTGTCACCCACTCCCACTTTAATCCACATATCTTCCAATCCTTTCGTGAATAGTTCAAATAGATATCGAAGGACGAGATCAACTACATCAGTGTCATTAGATAATACTATGAGGTATGTCATGCCTGACTGAACAGCATTGAATATATGGAGTATCAGTCTGAAGGTCAGTACAAGTTCGAAGTTTCTTGTTCATAACTATGAAGGCATCTCTGGTATCATTGTCTCCTGTGGTGGTTCCACTTATCACTGTAGTTAAGTTAGTTGTTTTTGCATGTTCGATAAAACCGGTAGGAGCGGACAATTGAAGGAGCTGTGTGTTTTTACTTGAAGACCAGATTCTGTCCATCTGTATAGGAATTTTAGTGTGACCCATTCGATTGTCATCATTTCAATTGGATCAGCAGGTCTCCGTCTTTCTCTTTCACCTTCGTTTAGTGACTGCTCGATGTAGCTGTCAAATACAAAATCCATTAGTTTAGTTGCGTGGCACTGAGTTGCATTAGTCCAGACTTTATCAAATATACTTTTAAAAGTTCCCATGCACTTAGTTCTGAGTTGGCGAACTTGTGACATAAAATCAACTACGACAGCAGTATTCATGACTTCACGTTCTTGAAAACAGTAATCAGTTGGGTCTAGTTTTTTCTCCAATGTAGTAGTGTTATTTGTGATATTACTATCTCGATAAATGATGAGCCCCTCTCAGGCAGATTTGGTTACAGTTAAAACTAGCTCAAGATGTCCATATGAGCTTATTGCTCAAGTGTGCTACTCTGTCTAACCCAAGATTTTTGTAAAAATGCCCTCGGGAATTTCCCGTGAAATGATGAGCCCCCTCAGATTGATTTGCCTACACTTACAAAAGCTACATCTGTGAGATTGTTGTCCATAAGCTTGTCAAAAATATGCCCCTCTTGATATTGTTTTGGCTACACTTAAAACTAAGCTAAAAATGCTCATAAAACCCACACCCACACATATTTACTTCCGGTCCACTTCCGGTTCAAGTTCACACACACACACACACACACACATACACACACTCACACACACACACAAGTTTACTATGCATCCTGTAATGCAAAAACTGTTCAAAATTATTAATGCAGAGGTGGGAGATACAATTGTTGTACATGGTGAGGGGATAGGGCCTAAAATCCAAAACAACATATCCTACATACCAAAGGGCTCAGAGGTCTATGTCTATGACATCTACAATCTAACAACAAGATTGTTTTTAAGACCCTACATGAGAACCCTTGATGTATTAAGTGAGGCAGGGTTCTAAAATACAATTAAAGGCAGAACAGTGCACCTGAATGATGATTTCTGGGCAAACATAGAATCGGATAAATCAATTCTGTTCCCACACCTGGATCAGATAGAGGGATTTGTGTTCTATCACAATACTGCTTCCTCTGTTGTCTCAGACTGCAAATTCCAGCAGAACATATTCAAATACAAAACCCAGTGGTACAAGAAGAGGACACTGGCCGGAACACCTGTGTCAGCAACCAGGGAGCATTGCAGCAGGTTTTTTTGGAAAATATGACATGGATATGTTAAAGGAGGCAGATGAAGATGTGAGGGATAAATTTGTGGAAGATTTACTGTTAAAATCTATAAGAGATTACATGGATGAATACAGCATAGATGCAAGCCAGGTTACAGCTCTGAAGGGCTATATGAATACATTTTTCAAACTTCTCACTTGGCCTGTTAAGAATCATGAGAAGAGAATTCTGAAGCACTGGACTATTACCCAGGTACAAAATCCATACAGTGATTATGAATAAGATTGTGTTGTATTTCATGTGGCAGAATAGCATATATATATAACTCTGATCCATAGTTCTCTGAGCAGTTAATCACATTGAAAGGATTGCATACCTTTCAGAAGCAATTAATTACATTGAAAGCATTGACTGCCTTTTATAAGTAATTAATTACATTGAAAGGATTGCATGCCTTTCAGAAGCAATTAATCACATTGAAAGTATTGCCTGCCTTTCAGAAGCAATTAATCACATTGAAAGCATTGCCTGCCTTTCAGAAGCAATTAATCACATTGAAAGCATTGCCTGTGTTATGTATGTAAGCAATTGCATTGCATGGCCTTACAGAAGTGAAGCATTGATATTTATATGTACATAAAATACATTGTTCTTTTCAGGGCAGTAATATTTATATGTCCATTGCTATTGAAAGCATTGTATGCCTGTTATAAGCAATTAATTACATTGAAAGATACATGTACAAAATAAATCTATATGTTCTTAATTCTTGTCTTTTCAGAGCATTGGTGGATATGTGTCCATAAAATGCATTCCTTTCTAAAGCAAGTAATTATGTAGAAAGCATACAATTATTTAGAGTTCTGTAGCAATTGATTATATATATACTTGCCAGATCCAGATCTTGTCGGGTACCCAGAGTATCCACAAATAAGTGAGATTGTTATGTATTTCCTGAGACAGAAATTTAGGGATTGCAATTATAAGTCTATTGTTGAATCACTAGATAATAACAACTATACATGCAACTGTGGGAAACAATTATGGACTCTGCCTGTGTGATTTCAGATACAAGAATCTGGCAGTAGGCAAGTGAACATAAATCTGCAACAGCCCTGAGATACACAAACATCAATCAAGGTAATTGAGATTATTTTTGTTGAAATATAGCTATGCCTATATATAATTTAAATAGGATATACAGGGGGTTCTTATACTTAGGATTTTATGGATAATCCTGATACAGGATCTGGATTGAAATCTTCACCACTGTACAAGTACCCATTATCTGTTGTTATAAATTTAACACTTTTATCTATCAATTTATTGTTAACCTTATTTAAAAACTTATAATGATTCCAGTTTGAACTCTGATCTGCAATTATGTACATCCTATGCTCTGCAGTAAATTCATTGCAATTGTTGAACCAGTCATTGTCAAACAATTTTAAAACACATTAATAATAAGACTTGTTTGTATAAAAATTCACAAAGAATCCAACAATCCTCCTGTACCTGTTGTAGACAATCCTTTCAAACTTGCTGAGCTGCTTCAGGCACAGGTATTTGAAAATTCTATCACTGACAAGCACCCACTGCATCTCAGTCTCATTCTGCACTGCAAACAGGTCATACTCAGACAGGCCAGAGAACCTAAGCTTGAAATCATCAACAAGTGACTTGGATTTTATGTATTTTGAAATACATCTTCTTTAAAAAAAATCCTGTATCTAATGCCATAAACACTACCCCTGTTTATCCTATTGAGATTGTTTGTAACACATAGCTCTGTCACTCAGGGCTAGTATTCCAGGATGGCATATATTATCACACGGGCAGATTGAATAATTGTTTCCCACAGCTGCATGTGCAGTTGTTAGCATCCAGTAATTCAACAATACACCTATAATTACAATCCCTGAATCTTTGTTTCAGAAAATACAGAACAATCTCACTTATATGTATATGATCGGGGCACCTAACAAGATCTGGATTAAAATCTTCACCACTGTACAAGTTCCCATCATCTGTTGTAACAAATTCAACACTATCATCTAGTAATTTTCTGTTAATTTTATTGAAATATCTGCAATGCCTCCAGTTTAAACTCTGATCTATAATCATATACATCTTATACTCTGTAGTAAATTCATGGCAATTGTTGAACCAATAATTATCATACAATCTCAACATGCAATAATTGTGATAAAACTTGTCTGTGTAAAAATTCACAAAGAATCCAACAATCCTCCTGTACCTGTTGTAGACAATCCTTTCAAACTTGCTGAGCATCTTAAGGGACATGTATTGGAAAATCCTGTCACTGACAAGCACCCACTGCATCTTAGTCTCATTCTGCACTGCAAACAGGTCATACTCAGACAGGCCAGAGAACCTAAGCTTGAAATCATCAACAAGTGACTTGGATTTTATGTATCTTGAAATGCATCTTCTCTCAAAATATCCTCTATAATGTAATTCCATATCCTGATTGCCACCCAGATATATAACAATAGATAGAACAAAACAGAGTACATGTGCAATCTTGCCTGCCCTTAGGTTGAAATTGTTTAACAATTACCTTGAGCTGTTTCTGCTGAAATAATCAGGGCTGCCTGCTGCAGGTTGATGCCCAACTGCCAGATTCTGAAACACAAGAAATCACACTGAGAGGCTGGATAATTGTTTCCCACAGTTGCATATGTCATTCAGGTTGTTCTCCTCCAGTGATTCAACAATACAATCATAAGTGCAATCTCTAAATTTTTGCCTTATGAAATACATGACAAGCTCATTCAAATATGTATACTTGGAGTACCAGACAAGATCTGGATTAAAATCCTCACCACTGTACAAATACCCATTATCAGTTGTAACAAATTCAATCTTCTTATCTATAGTTATCCTGTCAATAATTTTATTTGAATATTTATAATGTCTCCAATTTGAACTCTGATATGTAATTATGTACATCCTATACTCTGCAAACAATTCATAGCAATTGTTGAACCAGTGATTATCAAACAATTTCAACATGCAGTAATAATAATAGTGATTGCTTATGTAAAAATTAACAAAGAATCCAACAATTCTCCTGCACCTGTTGTATGCAAATTTCTCAAACTTGCTGATAAACTTGAGACACAAATATTGGAATGGCCTGTCACTGACAAGCACCCACTGCATTTCAGTTTCATTCTGCACTGCAAACAGGTCATACTCAGACAGGCCAGAGAATCTAAGCTTTAAATCATCAACAAGTGACTTGGATTTTATGTATTTTGAAATGCATCTTGTTTCAAAAAATCCTGTATCAGATAATGCCATAAACACCCCTGTCTATCCTATCTAAGCAATATACAGAGCTCTATTCCAACTGATTGTATTATTACACAGGCAGAGCAGATAATTGTTTCCCACACTTGCATACATCATTCAAACTGTTCACATCTAGTAAGTCAACAATACACCCATAACTGCAATCCTTAAATTTTTGTTTCAGGAAATAACATAACAAGCTCATTCATGTGTGTATGCTTAAATCTTGGGCAAGGTCTGGATTGAAATCTTCCCCACTGTACAAGTGCCCATCATCTGTGGTTACAAATTCAACATTATCCTCTATCAATTTCTCAACAATTTTATTTAAAAATTTGTAATGCATCCACTTTGAACTCTGAGATGCAATCATGTGCATGCTATAATCTGCAGTCAACATGCCATAGGAATAATCACTGTCTATGTAAAAATTAACAAAGAATCCAAGAATTCTCCTGTAACTGTTGTAGACAATTCTTTCATAAATGCTGATAAGATTTAGGCACAAATATTTGAAAATCCTATCACTTACAAGCACCCACTGCATCTCAGTTTCATTCTGCACTGCAAACAGGTCATTCTCAGACAGGCCAGAGAATCTAAGCTTTAAATCATCAACAAGTGACTTGGATTTTATGTATTTTGAAATGAATCTTCTCTCAAAAAATCCTGTATCATGTGATTCCATGCAATTCCAATAGATAGAATAAGACAGGGTGCATGTGATTGTATTTATAGGTTAATATTGTTTCTAACATATAAATATTTAACAGGCACAAAGCTTTTTTTAATAAATCTCACATTACCTGGCTTGTTGTTTCTGCCTTGTGTGCTCTCAGGAACTGCCGACACACTCAAGGCTGTTGATTCTTGTACCTGTTAAACAAGAATAAATATTAGAATTTTGTTAATTTTATATTAGGTAATACATACATACAGAGTTTAACTGCTGTTTATTCTGATAAAAATTTGAGTGCTTATACTAACCGTGTGTTTGACTGCTGTTACAGGGTCTGCCTGCCTAAATAGAATAGGCTGTAAATATTTACAATTATACAGCAATCTAAAATCATGTTGGCAGCCCATAGGTACTCAGAAATATATACCATGCCTAGTCACCAGAAATACAACTGGCCTAGAATCAGAATAAGTGACAGCACACAGAAGAATATCAGCATGATTTTCAGCACTTTAACACTGCACTGAGAATCCCCTGTCACAGGATCAACAGGGCAATAACAGCAGTCTCTCTCCACCCTATCTTTCCTATAGGGTGGAGGAGCAGATGGTGGCTGTTCTTCTTTGTAATATTCCATGGTAAGGTGTATATACAATATTTACCTACTTTGAGAAAGCACATCCACCGGGTAGGTAAAATTGTGAAGAAGTTGTGAAACAGTAGATACTTTACAGGTTTGGTTGTGTAGCCATTATCATCTAATAACATATTAGTTGGCAGCAGATCATATTTCAAAATATCTTTCATTGTTTCTCCTCGTGCTTTAGCTCTGTGTATACTTCTATCAGCTGCAGCAATATTATTCTTTTGGGAAGCAAGTGTTGTCTTCAATTTCGGAGCAGGCACTACGGTTTCACTCATCATTGTTGGGAGTCTTACGTTCGTGATGACCCCAGAAAATTTTGTAGTTTTCTTAACGAAACGCGTTACCATGATGCGTTCCTTAAATAGTTAATACTGTAAAATTCACAGAATATAGGTTGAAGGTTCTCAATAGCTTGAAGGTGGCTATTCCAATCGCCATCTCTGTCAAACGCTATGAGAAATTTCAACAAGTTTACAAGGTAAAGGAATGTATCCTAGTATCGGCACATTTCGAACTTATTGGCACAATGATTGGAAAATTTCTGAAAGTCATTGTACAAAACTGCTAAGGTTGCTAAAAGTTCATTAAACTCTGTTGGGCCTGTTTTCACATTCTTAGTTGAAATACTTATTTTCAATTTCTGGGCTTGTTGAATGGTAATAGCATATTTTTCTTTGGGGTTACATTTCCAAAATGCTGACAATTTCATCTTCAATATAGCTTCTTTAAGAATCACTAAGTCCTTCAGCGATCTGACATAATGACTTCCATTCATTACTGATTCTGCAGTTTTAACACCAAACACTTTGCACTCAATAAGTGCATCCTTTGCAACACTGACACACAAATATTTTCCAATAATGTGCCGGACGACCTTTACGCAATGGAAGTTTCCAGTCATTGAAATGATGTTAGGAAACTCAGAAGGGCTACTCATCATAATATCAGCAATGATATGGAATACACCGTCATCTGAAAATACTGGTAAGGTTGATTGTTTTAACTGTGAGCAAACATTCTGCAAACTTTTCAATGATAAGAAAACTGTAGCATGTTCTGTAACTGGCCTGGGGATGAATGGAAGAAATCCCACATGCATGAGAGGTGGTGTAGCTGTTGATACCAAAGCACGACATCCAGCCCATGTTGGAACAATTAGATCATCAGTTGTATCCCATGTTAAATTAAAGTGATTGCAAATTCAGTTTCAGCATGTATCTTTTCAGTGCTCTTATTACAGAGCAGATCTTCCTTAACTTCGAAACTTTCATGAAAACATGGTTTGCTGTCTGGTCTCTTGTAATGTAGAACCCTTTGACATGGTAATTCCTTTCGTATGTAGTGACTTCGTTGAATAAGATTACTCTGAGACATCCTTGATTTGACTGGCAGTTTTGTTGGATCTGGACAAACAAATCGAAAAAAATGAGATTTTCTGAAATAAATAACAATCAGACAACTTCAGGAACCATTTTATTAGATTCCTCACCCTTCAGAACATATATTTAGACACCAAAATTATGACTTTAACGGTTTCAGGAGCCTAAATAAAAGCAAAATATTGTCGCTGTCGGCCATTTTGGAAAATGGCGTCTAAAATACCCGGTCCAGAATATGATGGTGTACCCAACTTTTTCTGACTCCTACATGTAGTCTACTAGGTTCCATTGGTTAGACAAATCATAACTACATTTTTTACGAGACTATTACAGGGACTGGATTAAAGAGCAGATGTAGATCTAACAGACAATACGTGTGCCGGGAGTGGAATTCCTGAACTGAGAAAATTTCAGCAAATTCTCCCAGAATATAAAATTATTGTAACATATACAACAATCTTCGTGATGTTAAAGATGTTTTGTTTGAGGGACTGGTTGAAAATGCTGCCAAATTTATATACCTTCTCTATGATAACCTCAGACTTCATTATGATGTGATAGTGAACCGTACGGTGTAAGGGGTACATTCCACGTAGGCGCCCAAAAGTCAACCTCACTTCCACGTAGTGCACCCTGGACAAAAGACTAACGAGGCTCTGGCGACTGGCACTATGGCCAGTATAATTTTGTGTGTGTGGTCCTGTTTTTTGTCCTTGTGTGCTGAGCGCCCCTTTACAGCCTCAGCTTTTAACAGAAGTCAGAAGATTTTAAGATTTTTAGTTATGCAACGTTAGAGTTGTTATTTGTAATGGTAAGGGCTGGCCCCCGTATAATGTGACGGGAGCAAAATAGCCTTAGTGCTGACGCACCCAAAATTTTAAATTCAAATTCAAAAAATTGAAATAGATATGAAAAAGTACATAGATGCAACATGAAATATTGTACTGTAATTGTGTGAAACCTGTAAATCATTTCTGTTACATGTCTATACCGAAACCCAAACAGAACTAAAAATTTCTATGTGTGTTTTACGGCTTTGAATGCTACACTGATATTCCTTATCTTGAGAAAGAAAAAAAACTTTTCTTCACGTTCCGAATGTTATTGTGATGCAGACACCCTGTCACGCATGTTACAAAAAAGAGGATTTACCAGTTCCATGTTCTGTTTGTGGAACAAGAGAGTTCATATTCTGGGATGACCCTGTAGACACATTCCTGTCCTATCTGGAATTGCAACATAAGTTTTATGACAATTTGTGCACATAATGCACGAGGTTACGATTGTACATTTCTATTACGGAGAATGTTGGAAAGAGAAATAAAACCTCGTGTCATCTTAGATAGTACCAAAATCATTTGTGGACAGTCTCAACTACGTTCAGACAAATCTTGCAGGCTTTTCAAAACTTTGCGGTTTGCCGGTTCAGAAAGGATATTATCCGCATTTGTGGAACACCTACAAGAACAGAAGTTACATAGGACCAATGCCTCCTCCTTTTGCATACGGTTATGAAAATATGAAAACAGTTGAAGTTCAACACCGTTTCATGTCTTGGTATGACGTCGAATGCATGCAAAATATACATTTCAACAACAGAAACCAACTTCTCCAATACTCCATCAAGAATGTTACTCTGTTGAGACAAGAATGTTTGAAGCTCAGACAGAATTTCCTAGACATATGTAAAATAGACCTTTTCAAGGATTGCCTCACAATAGCATCTGCCTGTTCACTAATTTACAGACAGATATTAATGCCTTCTAACACTATAGGAATAATTCCTAAAGGAGGTTACCATCATGCAGATCAGATGTCGAAGTTTGCATTGAAGTGGTTAACCTATATTGAAGAACAAAATGATGTAATACTTCTTCACGGCGGACGTACTCGTGAAAAATATGTCATAGGAGGACGTTACAGAGTGGACGGCTATCACGAGGAGACGGAGACAGTGCATGAGGCGCTGGGCTGTTACTGACAGGTTGTCAACGTTGCATATCCGTTAACAGGGATATTTATCAGAAAGATTACGAAGATGATGATACCGATCAGGATAGTAGCAGTCAGAAAGACAGTGACATGTTGAACACAGCAGCCTTCAGATACGAGACAACAAGACGT
Organism: Lepisma saccharinum; assembly: GCF_977018435.1. NCBI lineage: Eukaryota > Metazoa > Arthropoda > Insecta > Zygentoma > Lepismatidae > Lepisma > Lepisma saccharinum. Next base: position 13,032,469 of record NC_139240.1, read on the forward strand.
AAACTTGCGGCTTTACGTTCTGAAGGATAACATGTCGTCACAATGTGGATTTCAACAAAATATTGAAAGCAGATCCTGAACTCGATAGATATCTATCGACAGATCCTATTGTATGCCGAATTCCTTTAAATCCACGAGACGCCTTATATGGAGGAAGAGTTGAAACAGTCAGGACTTATTACAAGATCAAGGAAAATGAGAAATTACAGTACAACGATTTTACAAGTTTGTACCCTTATGTGAACAAATACTGTGCCTATCCTGTCGGACATCCTACAATATTTCTAGGAACTTCTATTCCTTCGGTAAATGATGTTTTGAACATGGAGGGACTCATCAAATGTACTATTCTGCCACCGAGAACCCTTTTACATCCTGTTTTACCTACAAAAATGCATGGAAAACTAATGTTTGTATTGTGTAAGGAATGTGCTTTCAGATTAAAATGTGAAGGTAGATGCTGCCATTCTGATGATCAACGTGTACTTTCAGGAACTTGGGTCAACCCCGAGGTGCGAAAAGCTTGCAGTTTAGGCTACAAAGTGTGGAAGTATGAAACATCGATGTACGACCTGTCGCAAAAACTGGAGGACTTTTTGCTGGTTATGTCAACACCTTCTTGAAAATAAAACAGGAAGCGAGCGGCTGGCCTTCATGGTGTCAGAACGTCATACCGGAATATTTCGATAAGGAGGGTATTCTATTGGAAAAAGACAGTGTTGAAGTCAATCCCGGAAAACGTACTCTGGCTAAACTCTGCCTTAATTCTTTATGGGGCAAGTTCTGCCAACGGGACAACCTTTCCCAGACAATCATCATCATCAAGGAATCAATCAGGACCGTTCACCGTTTTAGTGAACTGGAAATATATCGAAGAGGCCGTCAGTCGGAACAGAAAAGTAAACGTTGCTATCGCAGCCTTCACAACATGCCATGCTCGTCTGAAACTGTATGAACTTCTAGAAAAGTTGGGTGACAGAATATGTTATTGTGATACAGATTCAGTAATTTACATAGTCCTGAAATGGAATATCACCCCCCCACAGGTGACGCACTAGGAAAACTCACCTAAGAATTCGGCCCCGATGCGGTTTGTGAACAGTTTGTTTCATAGCCTGGTGAAGCATTTTTGAGGAAAAGCGGACAAACAATATTTTCTGAATGTAATTGATGTGCTGATTACGAATATTTTGTTTGCCACTCTCGATTTTGATGTTATGTGCTTCAGATCTCTAAAAAACAAAATGGCGGCCATACGAAATGAGCTCCAAATAACTTTTGAGGGAGCAGAAAGAAAATAGTGATATTGGTGTCAAACATTATGTTTTTGGGCATGCTGAACCCAAATATTATGTTTTCTAATCCGAAATTTTAAGCTATGTGCTCCAAATCGCTAAAAAGCAAAATGGCGGCAATACGAAATGAGGTCCTAATAACTTTTGAAGGAGCAGAAAGAAAATAGTGATCTTGGTGTCAACCATTATGTTTTTGGATATACTGAATACAAATATTATGTTTTCTAATCTGAAATTTTAAGCTATTTGCTCCAAATCGTTAAAAAACAAAATGGCGGAAATACGAAATGAGTTCCTAATAACTTTTGAAGGAGCAGAAAGAAAATAGTGATCTTGGTGTCAAATATTATGTTTTTGGGTATGCTGAATCCAAATATTATTTTTTCTAATCTGACATTTTTGAAAATTGTTGTAGATTTTCCTCTTGGTTTGGTTTGAGTTGCTGTTTTAAGTCCACTTTATGCACAGTAAGGCTAATCTGGACTGGACCTACAGTTTAAAGTGGGATCCGAACCACTTGTGCCTCCACCGGGTATCGAACCCGAGACCCCTAGATTACAAGGCTATAACGCTACCACTGCGCCATGGGGGAGGCCCTTTTTTCACGTAGTACACCCAAATGTCAACCTCACTTCCACGTTAGTACACCCTGGACTGAAGACTAACGAGGCTCTGGCGACTGGCCCCATGGCCAGGATAATTTTGTTTGTATTGTCCTGTTGTCCTTATGTGTGCTGAGTGCCCGTTTACAGCCTCAGCTTTTAACAGAAGTCAGAACATTTTAAGATTTTTAATTATGCAACGTTAGAGTTGTTATTTGTAATGATAAGGGGCTGGCCCCCGTATAATGTGACGGGAGCAAAATAGCCCAAGTGCTGCCGCTCCCACAATTTTAAATTCAAATTCAAATTCAAACCATCTGCGAATGTTCCACCCATTCGGAGGATCAATTTGGTACCTCAACCTGAAACGTCTTTGCACTGTAATCACGGAATTGCACTTCGCAAACTCGAGAACACAAAATGATTTCTGCTGCGGAGTAGCCATTTCAAACAACTGACGGTTACCAAGCAAAACTGAACACAACTGACATCTAGCGGCTATTATATAAACTAGACTATGTATTTGTTTCTCTAATAGCCGAGCCGGGGCGCAGCGATCGATAGTTTGGACAAAATAATTCTTTGTAATACGTATATTGTTTTTGAAACACGGTGTACTACATTATTGAAAACATACAACATGAGATGGGAAAACTCATCAAACTGATAACCCGTGATATTATTCATAATTGTGTTTCTTCGGAAGTGGCCGAATCTGTTGACTCGCAATGGTCCCCTCAAATATTAGAAGGATATTACCTTGAGAGTATAAAAGTAACCAAACACTACACCCTCATTTTACGTTTTTCGAAAACATAAGCAGCATGAGCACGTCGCAGATCAGGCAGATTCTCTCTCGTAACTGTTCCACCAAAAACATTTTCTACGGTGTTTACCGGAGAGACCTTTTACCTCGGACGTTTCGGGGTGTAAGTGGTGTTCCTTCCACGTAGTGCACCCAATAGTCAACCTCACTTTCACGTGGTTGTTGCAGATTCATCGTTACTGTCGGTCTTCTGCACTATACTAATCACAAGATAACGTGGCACGTTACTTGTCTTTTCCACTAACTGAAGCGGGCTCGAAGGCCGCTCTCGTTTTGGGGGTTTCCCCGCGCTTGAGCTGTTTTTTGTACCCATATACAAAATTTTGTTATTGTGGAGGGTCCATAAATTGTCGCCTCGACGTGCCCTCTATGCTGAGTTTGAATTTGAATTTAAAATTTTGGGAGCGTCAGCACTTAGGCTAATTTGCTCCCGTCACATTATACGGGGTCCAGCCCCTTACCATTACAAATTACAACTCAAACGTTGCATAACTAAAAACTTTAAAACCTTAAAATGTTCTGACTTCTTAAAAGCTGAGGCTGTAAACGCGCACTCAGCACACACAAGGACATAAAACAGGACAACACACACAAAATTATACTGGCCATATCGCCAGTCGCCAGAGCCTCGTTAATCTCGTCCAGGGTGCACTACGTGGAAGTGAGGTTGACTTTTGGGTGCACTACGTGGAAGCAGCACCCCTTACACCCCGAAATGATGAGATGAAAATGGCCTCCCTACTAAGCCCCCTCGCCCCGTCAAGGCAGTCCTACATGGAGGGGGATATGGTGTTATAGCTTTGGTAAATGATAGCTTAAGGCAACATTATCGTCATTCTGTCCATTAGTGAGATGAAACTGTTCACAACATGCGACTCTCCTGTAACAAAAACTAATATGAAGGTGTTTATCCAAAATTTACTGCAAATTTGAGAACAATAGTAGCGAACCCAGGAATTAATTTTATTAAGGGGGGACTGAACTTGATATTTCAAATATTACAAAAGAACGGGTTCATATTTTTCAAAATGGACGATATATCGTGCTTTATTACTTTCATACATTAATGGACCGTGTATTATGGGCAAGTTTCTTTTTTTTTTTTATCAAGATTCGAGAACTTGGTTTCATTAGGTAAAATTTCAGAAACTTTGAATTTCAAGCGTCACATGGACTGAAATAATTTCTTAATGTTATTTAAAACAAAATTTATAACATCATTTAGTTCGTGTTGTGAAGTTTACTCTATAGATTATGAAGTTTACTCTATAGATTATATATTTCTATATTATCTTGCAAGAAACATGTACCTCCCTACACACACACACACATACATAGATTGGCCAATTTAACGGAAAGGTCAAGGGTGCACGTGCTACTCCGAAAAGGAGGGGGCATTATATTACAATGGACAAAAAAAAATCGTGCAATATTTTTCCAGTTATTAAGATAATAAAACAAAGATTAGCACTAATTCATTAATCAGGAGTAGATTTAATGGACCCTTATATAAATCGTCAGTGGATATCGAATCGGGGGCTTGTTGGTTACGTTACAAGGCAATAACTGATTGCCGCAGACGGAAGCATTCTACCCTGTTACAGTTTTGCTGGAGGAAATGAATTCTCAAGCTTATACATTTCTAAATATTGTTAATGGAAATAACGTAGAACTACTTCTACTGCAAAATCATGTTATAGTCAATGGGTCCTGAGTTTGTTTCCTGGGGGGAAGCACAATGTTAGTAGTTTGGATTACACTTTGAAAGCCCAGACCCGATTAGTTTGTTTGGATACAAAATAACCAATTTAATTGTCTTTATGTGAACATATGGAAACGTCTGCACGTTATATTTACAGAGTTGAATTTAAATTTAGAATTTTGGGTGAGTCAGCACTAAGGCTATTTTGTACCCGTCACATTATACGGGGTCCAGCCCCTTATCATTACAAATAACAACTCTAACGTTGCAGAACTAAAATCATAAAATATTAAAATCATCTGACTGTCGCTAAAAGCTGAGGCTGTAAAGAGGCACTCAGCACACATAAGGACAAAAGAACAGGACAATACAAACAAAATTATACTGGCCATGGGGCCAGTCGCCAGAGCCTCGTTAGTCTTCAGTCCAGGGTGTACTAACGTGAGAGTGAGCTTGACATTTGGGTGTAGTACGTGGAAGGTCACCCCTTACACCCCTCAGCTCGTTATATAAACAGCATGTCCGGCTTAAAAGCATAATAAAATAATAATTAAGAACTTGTAAGTTTATTAAGATATTTCTGTACAGTGTTCTTCTACATATACAATAACTAAAGTTTTCTTACACACCTAATATATCTCGATATGTGCACCATTAGTAGCACAACATATGTCCAAACACTATTCAAGCTCCGCGCGTGTGTTGTATAGCATTAGTGGCGAAACATTCCGGAGTGCAGCATAAATGCGACAACGTAGATCAGGAATATTACGAACTCGTGTTTGGTACGGACTTTACTCCTCTTGATTTTTTTTCCTCTGGTGTTTTGTAAAGTTTCAAATTTACCAAACACGAGTTCGTAATATTCCCTATCCCGGGAAACCACGGAGCGAGTGAACGAACGAGGGCAAGTGTCTGTGCAGTAGTGATTACTTTTGACTGAAGCGAGAAAAGGTAAAGATTTGATTTTGATTTGCTTTATTTTACTTCGCTTTTTGTGCCACTTTTGGCTAATTTGCCAAAATGGAGATGAGTGATGATATGATGGAAAGAAACACTCAGAAAAATCCACGCCCAGGCCGGGATTCGAACCCGGGACCTCTAGCGCCGTAGCGCGATGTGCTAACCACTCCGCCAAGATGGCCGGTAAGAGGTGAATTTGAATTTGAATTTAAAATTGTGGGAGCGTCAGCACTTAGGCTATTTTGCTCCCGTCACATTATACGGGGGCCAGCCCCTTATCATTACAAATAACAACTCTAACGTTGCATAACTACAAAATCTTAAAATATTCTGACTTCTGTTAAAAGCTGAGGCTGTAAACGGGCACTCAGCACACAGAACGACAAAAAACAGGACAACACACAAAATTATACTGGCCACAGTGCCAGTTGCCAGAGCCTCGTTAGTCTTTAGTCCAGGGTGCACTAGGTGGAAGTGAGGTTGACTTTTGGGTGCCTACGTGGAAGGTACCGCTTACACCCCGGCAAGAGGTAAAGAAATTAGAACAATTGAAACATGTTTACTTCCTGTACGGTGTTCTAGTACCCACACTGCAATGACTGAGAACAGTTTTACTCAATAATGTTCGCTATCAATTGTCGGCGGGATAATAGAAAAGGGGGGTTGTTATTGTTCTGTACTAATTGGTACAAAAAGATCGCATCTGCTTTTAATTTTTTCCTCCGTACTTTCCTTATCCTGCCATCGATTATATAAAACTATTCGTTGCACTAAAGTTATGGATAATAAATTATAAAATAACCGACTATATGCAAGACAGTTACGAAATTATCCAGAAATACCTTATTTCGAGAAAATTGAAGAAATATTTCGTAAAAACTTGAAATTGGGCACATACGTCAAAATATGGCTTATCAAGTTCGTCTATTTTCGGCTGATTTTCATCGGTGACGTAAAGATCTAACCCCACTAGTTATTCGAACCGATGTCAAATAAAAAATATGTTATAAAATAAATGGAAGGTCCTAAAGTATTTTAGCCAATATGAAGCAAGACTAACATATCGTAATAACTTAGCATTTGAATGAAATATCATTTTACTAATTTTGAATTATATAATTCAATTCTGTAAATTGCCAAGTCGAAACAAATAATGTTTTATGAAATTATTGTGTTAGAATTTCATTCCATATTATGTAATATTACTGGTTTTATTTGCTAGCAATAAATTTCTCCTTATACTGTCGATTATTACAGCCAATTGATTTTCTCCTATTTCCTGAGTGACAGACTGATTGATGAACATATTAAATAGTCCATTCTTCAGAAACGTAGATTTTTCCATTAGTCTCCGAAATTTGAATGAATTTGGATTTGAATTTTGGGTGCGTGAGCACTTAGGCTATTTTACACCCGCCATTTTATACGGGGTCCAGCCCCTTACCATAAATAAAATAACTGTAATGTCGTGTCGTAACTAAAATATTAAAATTTTCTGACTGGTTAAAAGGCACCCAAGGACAAAACACAGGACAACACAGAATTATACTGGCCAAGTGGCCAGTCGCCAGAACCTCGTTCGTCTGCAAAATGCAGTCCAGGGTGTACTACGTGGAAGTAAGGTTGACAGTTGGGTGTACTACGTGGAAGGTCACCCCCTACACCTCGGAATTTGAATGATGTAGCTGGTATATTTTTGGAGTAATTAAAAACGATCGAATTGTTCGATTGTCGACTAAGAGGCTAATGAATTTTTAAGTGGAGAATGTTTTACCGAATGGAGTTTAACCACATGCACGCACACACTATTTGCTTACACCAGGTATCGAACCGGTGACACATTGATTACAAGGCGGCAACATTTCCACTACGCCATCGGATAAGCCTATGAATACTTTCTAAAGATATCGAAAATAATAATAATAATAAAATAGAAAATTGCCGCTGTTCCATTATTTTACTGTAACAGACAGACAAAATGGCATATCGATATAAATGATGTCGATTTGATTTGAATTTAAAATTTTGGGTGCGTCAGCACTAAGGCTTTTTTGCACCCGTCACATTATACGGGATCCAGCCCTTATCGTTACACATAACTCCAACGTTCCATAACTAAAATCATAAAATATTAAAATCTTCTGACTTTCGTTAAAAGCTGAGGCTGTAAAGGAGCACTCAGCACAAATAAGGACAAATCACAGGACAACACAAACAAAATTATACTGGCCATGGGGCCAGTCGCCAGAGCCTCGTTAGTCTTTAGTCCAGGGTGCACTAACGTGGAAGTGAGGTTGACAATTGGGTGTACTACGTGGAAGGTCACCCCTTACACCCCAATAAAGCAAACTGTGAATCATGCCTTAAAATGTATGTAGGGTAGATATTAATTTTTATGAAGACTTGTTAGAAGATGAAGCGAAATATAGTTCTAATAACTTAATGTTACCTGTAAACCTCAGGAACAAAGTCAAGAATACAACTTCTATCTTTGCAAATATTAATGGGATAGAGTGCAAATGCTTAGTAGATAGTGGTAGCGACATTTGTTTGATGTCAGAGAACAAATGGAAAAGTACTACTAGGCAAATCACCAGACCTAAATTAGAGCCAATAGAAGACATTATTTTGGTTGACTATTCTGGAAAAAGAAAACAGGAAGTACTTGGAAATTTTTTTGTGGATATAGAAATTGAAGGTACTATACTATGTTTTTTGTTCAGTTTGTTGTCGTCAAAGATTTGACAGTAGAAATTCTTTTAGGTTTAAGTTTTTTGTATAATGTAGAGGCTCTTGTAAACTTCAAGGAAAATTATTTATTGTTACACACCAAACAAGGTGAAAGGTTAGTTAAATTATTACCTATATCTTGTCCAACTTTTGATGTGAGTGAAGAGGCAGAGAGTAGTAGTCTTAATGTAACCCAAAAGTCAAAAGAGGAAATAACTGTTGCTAGTGTAGAAAATCTTAAATTAAAAGCTATGCAAGCTGAAATACTCGATGAAGATGAAAGAAGCAACTGTTTGATTTGTTACTTGAATTTAGGATGCTGTTTGATGAAAAACCTGGTTTATGTACTAAATATGAACATCATATTGAATTAGATACAACAGAACCTTTAGTTTCTAAGCCATATCGAATACCTTATCATTACAGACAAAATGTTAGAGATCATATTCAAAAATTACTTGAGTGGGACATTATAGAACTTTCTGATTCACCTTATTTAAATCAACTAGTAATAGTTCCTAAGTCTGATAGAAGTGTAAGGGTATGTACTGACTTCAGGAATATTAATCAACACCAAACAGTTAGTCAAATTAGACCAATTAATATTGAAAAAGCATTACAAGGATTTGTTGGTAGACCATATGTATGACTGGTCGATATGTCCTCTGGATTTCACCAGATTTTGTTGTCAGAGTCATCTAAAAAGTATACTGCATTTTTGTTTGAAGGTAGACAATACCAATACAAACGTTTAGTATTTGGTACATGTAATGGAGTACAAGCATTTACGATGGCAATGACCAAGGTATTAGGCGACATTCTGTCAGAGAATGTTATCATTTATGTTGATGATTTATGCATTAGAAGTGAAACTTTAGAAAGTCACATAGAACATTTGAGAAGTGTATTTTCTAAATTAAGAGAGTCTGGTATGACTGTACGTCTCAAGAAGACATTCCTCTGTAAAGAAAAGTTATTGTACTTGGGTCACATTATTGACAAAACAGGTATAGGAGTAAATCCAGAGAGAGTAGAGGCTATTCTCAATCTTCCTACTCCGAAGGATGTAAAGACACTTCAAAAAATAATAGGTTGTTTCTCTTGGATGAGAAGATTCATTCCAAACTTTGCTACCATATGTGCACCTTTATATGAATTGTTAAGGAAAGGTAAGAAATGGATATGGACTAAGAAGGAACATGAGAGTTTTGATTTGCTCAAGCAAGAAATTTCTAATGATGCTAAACTATTTCATCCTGATCTTAATCAAAGGTTTTATGTCCAAGGAGATGCTTCTTTACTTGGCATCGGAGGATATTTGTATCAAATAATTGATGATGAGAAAAGAATAATAAGTTATGTAAGTCGTACACTGAAAGGTTATGAGAAACAATACGCCATAACCGAGCTAGAATGTTTGTCTTTTATTTTGTATTGAGAAATGTAATCAATATCTTTTGGGTAAAGAATTTACTTTAGTTTGTGATCATAAGTGTCTCACTTGGCTGAACCATTCGAAGAATTGGAACCCTCGCTTATTGCGTTGGTCCCTTCAACTTCAAAAAACCAGTTCATTGTAGAATACTGCAAAGGATCTGACAATGGCCTAGCGGACTTATTGTCCAGACAATTTTCAGAGTCAGAGCTGATTTTGATGCACATCAACAATAATGTAAGGTTTAAAAATGAAGTATTAGATATACCTGTAGAGTTGCTAGTCCAAGAACAGTACAATGATACGCTATTTCAACCTATTATTGATTATTTGAACAATTGTGAAAGTGTAAGTGTAAGTTTACCTCAAAGGTGTAGAAATTGGAAAAAGTTTTATAAAGTATGCAATGGAATTTTGATAAGAGATTTTCACTTTAAGAACATCTGGAAAATATGTATACCTCAATCTTTAGTTTCTGTAATACTGAGGAATTATCATGACAATATGGGTCACTTTGGTTGTGAAAAGGTACTCAGAAGGGTTAGGAAACTGTACTTTTGGCCTGGTATGAGAAAAGGTATTCTGAGTTATATCAAAGATTGTGAACTATGTAACGTATGGTGAAAAAAATTTGCACAAAGTTTGCAACCCTGCGGAACTGGCAATATTGAACACTGGCACACCATTTGAGCTGTCTAGGATTGTACGTCTACCAGTTATGTAGTGTGAAGAGCAAGAGAAGGTTGGTGTAAAAACAAGTCAGTATGGAGCTGAAAGAAGACGACCGTCGGAAAATGATCGTGCAATATTGGACAGAGAATCGTAATGTTCGAAAGTCCGAGCTTGTGAAACATTTTCAACGTGTAGGATTTTCCCGTCGTATGGTTTATAATATTGTGTCATAATTGGAGAAGGGAATCAATGTGGAAAGAAAACCGGGCAGTGGACGGAAGTCGAAGTTAAATGAACCCAGATTGTTGCAACAACTGCGCCGTGTTACTGCATGTAAGGTGGCAAAATCCTACCGTGAGGTTGGTAGGAGGTTTCAGTGTGATAAAAACACAGTGAAGAAAGCATTACAGAAGATGGGGATACGGAGATATAAACGAAAAACTATGCCAAAAGTGACGGAGCAACAAGTTGTCCAGAAACAGCGTTTACGAACGCTTGCGACAAAAACGTTCGCTGCAACAAATGACGTGATTTGTATCATGGACGATGAGACCTATTTCACCTTAGATGGCAACGAGTGGCAGCCGAAAACCTACTATGATCCTGAAACTGCTGCTGTGCCCGATCCAGTGCATTTTGCTGCCAAAATCAAATTCCCACAGAAGGTGTTGCTATGGCTTGCCATGAGTGAGAAAGGACTGTCGAAACCTCAGTTTTTCAAGGCTGGCCTTGCACTCAACGCCGGCCGGTATATAAAGTTTTGTTTGCCTAAAGTGAAGCAGTTTATCAATGAATACCATCGTGGGGACAATGTTTTTTGGCCAGATTTAGCCAGCTGGCATTACGCTGCACACAGTCTTGCAGCCATGGAGCACTTAGGTATCTCTTACATATCCAAAGAACAGAATCCCCCTAATGTTCCCAACTGCGGCCCATTGAAGATTTCTGGGCAAATTTAAAGCGGATGGTGTATGCCAATAATTATCAACCACGAACCGTTGCAACCCTCATCCAACGGATCCGCAGATACTTGCGCGATGTTGATCCATCAACATTTGCTCCATCTATGCAGAAAGTGCCCCAAAATTGTCGCAAGGCCAGCAGACTCGGTGTGAATGTGTTTGTTCATTGATGTTCAGATACCACCCTTGTATACCAACCAGCACACAAAATACATCTGTGCTTTTTTGCCCTTGACCACAGCGTTTTCTTTTCGTGCAAATTTTTTTCACCATACGTTATGAGAACGAAGCCGAGTAGACATCCGTCCAAGGGCATATTCCAACAACATTGTAACCAGGGTGAAACTATTTTTATTTAGATATACAAGGACCATTAATTAAAGGCTCGCAAGCAGAAAGGTTTCTTGTAACCTTACAAGATGCTAACACTAAATATCTTCGCTTATCCAATGAGGTCAGGTACAGCCAACAGTATTGTAAAAGCCTTGCTAGAAGGATATGTCAGGCATTTTGGCATTCCACACAGGTTGGTCAGTGATAACGCCACGGTGTTTCATTCTAACAAATATGTGGACACTTTAACAAGCTTAGGTATAAAATTGGCGTATACCCCAATATATCACCCTAGTTCCAGTTTGGTTGAGAGAATTCATTCTGAACTCAACCGGCTCATGCGTGTGTTTTGTAAAAATAATCACAAAGATTGGCCGAAATATATAGATGTAGTTGTAAGCTTATTAAATGACAGTGTACACACACAGCTAGGATTTGCTCCCTTCGAGTTACAACTAAATACAGATCTTAACTCATGTATTTTGAATCATTTTAATTTACCGCCTAATGAAATTTCTCTGTGGAAAGATAAGCTATACATGGCTTTTGTAAAGGGTTTCCAAGCAAGGAAGAAAAGAAATGACAGGTACAACTTGCAACAAGAAAATAGACCTGAAGTTAAAATAAAAGACCTGGTATTTGTAAAAACCCATCATCTTAGCAGCCTCCTAGAAAATCGCACTAAAAAGTACTGTGAGGTCTATGAAGGTCCGTATATGTTAATTGACAAACAAGCAACTAATGTATACATTGTAATAGATTTGAAAACTGGCAATATCAGTGGTAACCATCACAGTGATAATCTAAAAATCTGGAATTGTTCCATTGAAAAAAGAAGTTGTTATTTAAGCCAATTGGAAAAACTAAATCCAAAATTTGATTTAGATTGATTTGATTTGAACTTAAAATTTTGGGAGCGTCAGCACTTAAGCTATTTTGTTCCCGTCACATTATACGGGGGCCAGCCCCTTACCATTACAAATAACAACTATAACGTTGCATAACTAAAAAATTTAAAATGTTCTGACTGCTGTTAAAAGCTGAGGCTGTAAAGGGGCACTCAGCACACATAAGGACAAAAGAACAGAACAATACAAACAAAATTATACTGGCCATGGGGCCAGTCGCCAGAGCCTCGTTAGTCGTCAGTCCAGGGTGCACTAACGTGGAAGTGAGGTTGACATTTGGGTGTACTACGTGGAAGGTCACCTATTACACCCCTAAATCCAAAATTGTACAAACATTTGTTTTGGGTAGATCAAAGAAAGGTTTAGATTTTATTTAAAATTATTTATATTTATTTGCTATTTTTGTATTTTCTTTAACATAAATGTTGTTGTATTGATTATACCCAGTGTATTTGACCATGATGTATACCAGCTTAACTGTAACTACACAAAGTATGAGTGTAGATATGATAACAATGTGTAAATTATAAATGGGTATTTTATTTTGTAAAAATTTCACTTGAAGGAAATTTTTCTCCCAAGAGAGGGGAGTTATGACAGTTGTATGATGTGAATAATTTTGTACTAGAGTGTATAGAGGTAGGAACGTCGCTCTGACGTGGTGAACGACCTCAGAGCTCCTCATGTCTCGCGTGCTAGCAGTTGAAACGGCAGATCGCTTGACGTCAGACTGGGTATCGAGCAGTGGCTTGACGTTTGTACGGGCTGTAATACCTGCAATTACGTGTTAGTATTGAATAAATAGTAAGTCAAGGAAACTGATTCTTATTACTTCCCGTCGTCATAAATTCATTTGCACGTGTCAATTTATTATTTACGAACACATTTTGTGCAGGACCACTTACTTACCTGCGTGTGGTCTGAACGTTCTTGGAAAGGTTCTGGGAGGAAAAAAGGGGGGTATGATGACTACCAAGACTAGTAGAGGAGAAGACTAGGGCCATACCTGATCACGTGTCCTTGACGTCAGCCGTGACGTCACGGGCTGACAGATCGCTCTACGCTCCGGTTTCGCAGCCGAATCAAAGCAGTAATTATGAACAAAAAAGAGTCGTAATTATGCCCAGAAGCTAATTGGGAGTGAATACACAGACTTACTTAGGATCCGACATAACGTATGTCCTTACAGTTGGATTACACAGCCATTTATGCACACATTTTATCGGTAGTTTATATGTCGTCACATTCCTCTGTGAAACATTAGGTTTCATGTAAAATTGGGGTTAATACACCTAGTAATGCGTTTTGTTAGGGCGGAAAGAAAAATATATGTTGAATGCGTAAAATAATAATAATAATAAATGATGCGGACTTACCTATTGTTATACTTACGAAGTCGTCTGTGTTAGAGGTGAAGGAGGAGCTGTTTCACTTCAACTTTTTCAATTTGTTGACTTTGCTTCTGCTATTAATATTCACTTCATCGTTAACTTTCGTCAATCGGATTACAGTTCTGAGTGTTATGAATCTATGAACAACACTTCGAGGAATGTGTGGAAGTTCTGGGGCCATACATGATCACGTGGTCCTTGACGAAAGCGTGACGTCACCGGGCGAACAGATCGCTTCGCGCCACGGTTTTCGCAGCGGAATCAATGCAGAAATTATGAACAAAAAAGAGCCATCATTATGCCCAGAACCTAGCTGGGACTGAATATACAGGTTCGGATCCGAGATAATGTGTCTTCAGAATTGGATTATACAGCTATTAACATGTGTATTGAATCGGTAGTTTTTAGGTCGTCACATTTCTCTGTGAAACCTAAAGTTTCGTGTAACATTGAAGTTAATATGCCTGGTCATGCGTTTTGTTAAATAAAGAAAGGCAGAAAGCCAAAATTATGGATAAGTTGAATATGTAAAAGAAAACAACCTCATCTTTTGCTCTCTTTTAGGAGCGAGAGAGGAGCTGTTTTCACTTAACTTCTTCAAATTTGGTAACTTTGCTTCGACTATTGATATTTATTTCTTCATTAATTTTTCTTATTTTTGAGGCCAAGATTGTTGGTGGGGGGGAATCCCCTCGTCCCCTCTTGGATTTCGTACCCTGAACCCAACAATCCAGAAATACAAGAAAAAAGGAGCGAAAAGAACAAAACAGATCAGCCTTTCCACGTTTCTTTCCGTATCGGGTAAAGGCTCAGCTGGGTTTTGTCAGCCCATGACGTCACACCCGCGGCAGTCGCGAAAAGAGGCGTGTCAGACCCCAGCATTTCCTTCTGGTAGTCTTGGATGACTACTCCCCATTAGCGCCTGCTCCATGTCGTAGGGGCACAATTGTCGCTTTGTAATGTAACAGGTTTAATCTGCGCGGTTTGCAGTGGTTCGCGTCTCACTTAAAATTGCATGTCCAGTTCTGATTAACCTATCTGAGCAGCAAAAGATGAACTTAAAACAACTTCGATTTTTTCGAATCATACAAATAGTGTTAATAATCTTTACCTGACGATACGGGGCCAACTTTATCACACAACGCGAGAACAACAACGTGTTCTGACATCAGACGCGGAATGACTGCATTGTTAGGTTCGGTCTGATAACTTTGGTTCTTTTAGCATAAGTACACTGCAAATGTATTACTTATGCTAAGAGAAATAAACCTAACAAGCCTAACGTAACAGCTTTGACATTTAGCCTAACAATGAAAGCTTTCCACAGTGTTCTCTTCTTGTCATATAGGGAGACCCGACGATGCGACTGTCAAATACGAAGCCAAGATAAAATAATCTCTTCTCAGAGGGAGGGGCTGACTGGGGGACAGAGAGTCCCTACGCTGTCGTCCAGCACATTAGAAACTCACCAAAGGTTAATGTGTTTTGTGTAGTCTCACGGTGTAAAGTTTATGGCTCCTTATTCTTCTCAGAACAGGCCGTGACAGGAAACGTGTATCTGGACATGCTGGAAAATTGGCTTATGCCACAATTTGAAACAGACAGTGTGGACTTCATCTTCCAATAGGATGGTGCTCTACCCCACTTCCGTCTCGATGTTCGTGAATTCCTAAACAGGAGATAGAGAAACCGATGGATCGGTCGTGGTGGGGATGATGATCAGCAATTCCTGTCATGGCCTCCACGCTCTCCGGACCTAACCCCATGCAATTTTTTGTGTGGGGTTCTGTGAAGGATACAGTGTTTATGCCTCCGTTACCAACAAACCTAACAGAACTGAGAGCTCGCATCAACAGTGCTTTGCAACGGATTGATAGGGATATGCTGCACCGAGTGTGGGAAGAACTTGATTATCGACTTGATATTTGCAGAATTGCTAGGGGGAACATATAGAGCACATGTAATATGTCACAAAAAACTTTTTTGAGTTTTTCTATACGTCTGCAAAGTTTTTGACAATGCCAAATAATAAAGCTACAGTGAATTTATGAAATCGGGTCAATCATTTATAATAACCCTGTATATGTTTGCACCATAAAAGCGTTTTTCTAGAAAAAATTGAATTTCTTCAAAAAGTGTGTTGGGATCCCCGTAGAAAGCACAAGAAACCTGTTAGAAAATCCCTACGTGTGGTGACTGTACACCAATTTAAAAACTTATTAAGATGAGGAATTAAACTGAAACCAGGGCAAAAATTATGTTGTAATTGTAGAGTAATTGTAATTGATGTAGTGTGTGTTGATGAGATTGAGTTTGAATTTATAATCTTGGGTGCGTCAGCACTAAGGTCATTTTGCACCCGTCACACTATACGGGGTCCAGACCCTTAACATTACTAAAATAGCAAAACTGTAATGACGTGTTGTAACTAAAATTTTCCGACTGGTTAAAATCTGAGGCTGCAAAAGGCACTCAGCACATATAGCGACAAAACAGAATTATACTGGTCATAGGGGTGTAAGGGGTGACCTTCCACGTAGTACACCCAAATGTCAACCTCACTTCCACGTTAGTACACCCTGGACTGAAGACTAACGAGGCTCTGGCGACTGGCCCCATGGCCAGTATAATTTTGTTTGTATTGTCCTGTTGTCCTTATGTGTGCTGAGTGCCGGTTTACAGCCTCAGCTTTTAACAGAAATCAGAACATTTTAAGATTTTTAATCATGCAACGTTAGAGTTGTTCTTAGTAATGATAAGGGGCTGGCTCCCCGTATGTGACGGGAGCAAAATAGCCTTAGTGCTGACGCTCCCACAATTTTAAAATCAAATCAAATCAAATATACTGGTCATAGGGCCTGTCGCCAGAGCCTCGTTAGTCTACAGTCCAGGGTGTACTATGTGGAAGTGAGGTTGACAATTGGGTGTACTACGTGGAAGATCACCCCTTACACCCCGGGTGTTGATGAAAGTGCTCATAGCCCAAGAGAGACAGACGATGATGATGTATGCGCAGAAGAAGTCGCTGGATTAGAGAAGAAGGAAACAATCGAAAAGCTGAATTCATCTTTGTTTGGGGTCGGTTGCTCACCAGTAAAACTGCATGCTTTAGGTGAACATAGGAAGGCATCTTACGGAAGGCAAAAGCTTGAAAAATTTGAGAAAAATGTTCGGAGCAAAATTCAAAATGTATTAGAGGTTGGAAAAAAAAAAGCAACTGAAATGGACAAGCTTGTAGTTATTATAAAGAACAATATGAAATATGTTTCAAGGAAAAAGCAAATTCAACTACTAACCATTCCTGCCTCACTAACATGGACCCAAAAAAAAATGGAGGAGACATTCGGTGTATCTAATTATGCTCTTCGTAAAGCTCAGCAACTTGTTCAAGAAAAGGGTTTCTTGGCTGAACCAGCTCCCAGGCAAGGCAAAAACTTGAGACCTGAAGTTATATATTTGGTGAAGAACTATTATGAAAGTGAAGAGCAATCCAGAGTTATGCCTGGAATAAAAGATGTAGTAAGCATAGGAAAAAAAGAATACAAGAGAAAGTGATTGATTATGGCCAAACTTCGTGAATTGTATTCAAGTTTCAAGCATGAATATGCCAGTGTTAAAGTGGGGTTTTCTAAGTTTTGTGCTTTACGACCAAAGTGGTGTGTTTTAGCATGTGCCAGTGGGACCCACACAGTGTGTGTGTGTGCACAATTAACCAAAATGTCATACTTCTCCTCCATGCTGCCCAAATTCAAGAAAACTATAAGGATGTTATGAAATTTTTGTTGTGTGAAAAAGCTAAAAGGGAATGCATGCTCCGACACTGCAGTAAATGTCATCCGAAAGAAAAACTATGAAGAAAGTGATACAATTCAAGTTTCTCAGTGGGTTTCAACTGACAGAACACAGGTGTTGAAATGTTCATCAAAGCTTGATGATTTTCTGGATGACTTAAACAAGATTGAAAAATTAATTCCACATTCTTTCATAGCAAAGTCACAGTCTTCATTCCTTAAGTGTCTTAAAGAAAATGCTGCAATAGATACAGCAGTAATTATGATGGATTTGAGTGACAACTATTCTTTTACAATCCAAGATGAGGACCAAGGTTACCACTGGACTTATGAGTCATGTACTGTACATCCTGTTGTAGTCTACTGTAAAAACTCTGTTGGGGATAAGATTGTTTCATCACACTGCTTCATATCTAATGACCTGAAGCATGATGTGAACATGGTTTACAAAATTCAAGGAATAGTCAGTCAATAGTCGTGAGATTTCTGAAAGAAAATTTTTCACATGTCAAGAAAATACACTATTTTAGTGACGCGAGTGCTGCTCAATACAAAAACAAATATAACTTTCTCAACTTGTGTTTGCGTGAAGAGGACCTCCAGCTAGAGGCACAATGGTCATTTTTTGCAACAAGCCATGGGAAATCAGAATGTGATGGAATTGGCGGAACAGCAAAACTCTTGGCACGAAAAGAGAGTTTACAGAGACCATTTGAGAGATCACAACAACAGGAGATTTTTACAATTTCTGTGTAGAAAAAATTTCAAATATTACATTTCACTTTATTGAGAAAGATGAAGTTGACTCAATCCATTTGACACTTCAAAACCGGTTTACAGATGTATAAACAGTTCCAGGCACTAGAAGTTTCCACAATTTCAGACCTCTGTATTCTGCAGGCACTATTGTGGCTAGAAGAATCAGTCAAGATGAGACGTCTCTCTCACGTACAGCCTGAAAAAACGCCATTATTTTATTGTAACCGTAGAACTCTTTCCTGTATGTTACATTGCTTGTAAGTATGACCAGTTGTGGTATTTTGAAATGGTATCTCAGGTAAATGAATTTGAATTTAAAATTGCGGGAGCGTCAGCACTTAGGCTATTTTGCTCCCTTCACATTATACGGGGGCCAGCCCCTTATCATTACAAATAACAACTCTAACGTTGCATAACTAAAAATTTTAAAATCTTCTGACTTCTGTTAAAAGCTGAGGCTGTAAACGGGCACTCAGCACACACAAGGACAAAAGAACAGAACAATACAAACAAAATTATACTGGCCATGGGGCCAGTCGCCAGAGCCTCGTTAGTCGTCAGTCCAGGGTGCACTAACGTGGAAGTGAGGTTGACATTTGGGTGTACTACGTGGAAGGTTACCCCATACACCCCCGGAAGCCATTTCATTCAAATATCAGATATAAGTATATTATATTTATAGAAGGAATAAAATAAGCATAACTTTTATTGCTGGGTAAGTTAGAATACATATCCAGGTTAATTTTTAAAATACTTATGCTGGTATTAATTCATTCCCTTTTAATTATAATTGAAATTTTAGCAAGTCATGCTTTCGGCAACAAAATCCCGCTAATATTTTTTTAATTATTTTTTTGTTTTACTAAAATATTTATATCATGTAATGTCATATTTTTTTTCTGAAATGCCTATTGTTTGGTTAATATTGTGAAATTTCAAAAGGATTGAATCATGTGTGAGCGAGATTGAATTTTTTTTGTAAAGCGCTGCAGGTTTCAATGAGTGCTTTGGAAATGAAGGGAAACGAGAGTTGGCTGAAAGTTCGAGAGGCCATAGCTCTGAAACCACATGAGTTAGAGGCGAAAAATTGTATGTGGTTTCTTACCACCATGGAAGGATTGAATGTACCAAGTTTCATAAAAATCTGAGATGGTGAGATCCCTGGCGTGGTTGAACTGACGTGGAATAACCGACCCTATGTATCATTCGATATTAAAACTCCATTATTGGAGGCGACACAGGCCACTTCGGTATGAATAAAAGAAATGATCATGACCAAACAGACCAAGGCGACACGACACGACGGACGGCTATTAAGAAAATTGCCCAGTTCGAGCGACACGTGTAGTTTGGCGTGTGACTTCAGTCCGGAAGTTCTTATATATTTATGATAATTGGTTTCCAGGCGACACGTTTCTCTTTTTCCATGTCTGAAGTCTCTTTGTTGGTTACGAATTTACATTCCACATAGTTCGGAACATGTATAAACATTCGCAATAGTTATCTTTAGGAAATTTGCGAACGATTTATGGTATTCCAATATGTGGTAATTTTTTAATATATAATTTTATACATGCCGTTAATAATAATATCACTAAAAACATCACAACAGAAATGCGTGTATAAGAAACGTAAATATGCCTTCATGGACCTTGGCATCAAGTAACAGTTTCTCGTTGTGAAATGTTGCGTATTCTGGAGTAGGGGAGACCGGGGCTAGGTGACACACGGGTAAGTTGACACGCTGCCGATAAAATCCATACTCTGCAGTTGGTAGTCCTGATGGCTTTGTCGTGGAAGCGCGCGACGGAAACGAAGTTGCAGGTGTAGTTTGGAGCGGATCGCAACCATTCAGAGCTTGTGAGAAGAAAAAACTTTTTCGAGTGGGTAAGTAAATTTTGACATCATCAGATTTTATGTTTTTCTGTGTAGTTTATTTGAAGTTATGAAGATGCCGGGTATTGGCTTTCAAGCAACCATATTTCGTTGATAAAATGTATGAATATAGAATCTTTCTTAGTAATGGTTGTTTGAATTTTTTTTTTGAATTTTGAATTTAAAATTTTGGGAGCGTCAGCACTTAGGCTAATTTGCTCCCGTCACATTATACGGGGTCCAGCCCCTTACCATTACAAATTACAACTCAAACGTTGCATAACTAAAAACTTTAAAACCTTAAAATGTTCTGACTTGTTAAAAGCTGAGGCTGTAAACGCGCAATCAGCACACACAAGGACATAAAACAGGACAACACACACAAAATTATACTGGCCATAGCGCCAGTCGCCAGAGCCTCGTTAGTCTCTTGTCCAGGGTGCACTACGTGGAAGTGAGGTTGACTTTTGGGTGCACTACGTGGAAGCAGCACCCCTTACACCCCAGTAATGGTTGTTGTGAAGAAAAGTTCTTTGTTCAAAATGGCGCAATTGGGTAAGTGAACACAAAGCGCTTGGGGCTGATTGACACAGTGTGTCAACTTGCCCCATGTGCAAAATAAAGATCCATAGATATTCGTCGATAATACTTTTCCGCAATATGTTATGTTTTATTGCTAGTGCTAGATGTATTGGCTATATGTAGATCATTTCTTGCCAAGTATTCCACAATTCGATATTGAATTTGAATTTAAAATTTTGGGTGTGTCAGCACTAAGGCTATTTTGCACCCGTCACAATATACGGGGTCCAGCCCCTTATTGTTACACATAACAACTCTAACGTTGCATAACTAAAATTATAAAATATTCTGACTTTCGTTAAAAGCTGAGGCTGTATTTGAATTTGAATTTTGGGAGCGTCAGCACTTGGGCTATTATGCTCCCTTCACATTATACGGGGGCCAGCCCCTTACCATTACATATAACAACTCTAACGTTGCATTAAAAATCTTAAAATGTTCTTACTTCTGTTAAAAGCTGAGGCTGTAAACGGGCACTCAGCACACACAAAGACAAAAAACAGGACAACACACACAACATTATACTGGCCATAGTGCCAGTCGCCAGAGCCTCGTTAGTCTACAGTTGTAACGTTTGTCCCTTTTTCGTGTTTACAAACCTTACATAATTAAAAATTGCAAGTTCAATTTTTAGCCATCGAGGGCGTTACGCCTCACGATTGCTCTCTGGTGCTGCCCCTGGCGGCATATTTTTGCGGCTTACGCCCGCTCGTAAATTCCGCTGCACCAGGCAGTTCAGTTCGTCCTTCGTTCTCAACCTCGCACGCCCGCTTCGAACGGCTCGCATCCAGTACGGTGCTAGTCATCTAGTCCTCACCGGCAAGAGAGTACCCGAACCACGACCGGTAGAACTGACGTCTGCCACGGCGACCGCTGAATGGAGAGAAGGCCATGAAATGAGTACGGTGACTCTAATTGAAGGAAGGCATTGCAGCTCTACGTGATGTGAATACTCGTGGGGAGCTATGTACAAACAATCTCTAGACCGTGAAAGTGGGAATAAGATTATTTCCTTACCGTTCGCTGCGAAAGTTTTGGTTACAACGTTCTCACGGCATAACTTTTTGAAATAAGTGAAATTACGAGAAGATCCATGTATTCTTCCCCCATTTATTTGTGCCCATGACTTGCCCACTTGTTTCTTCGACTATTAGCACGGTGAACCTTTTTGTAGCGCCATAAATCAGCGTATGTTTTCGTGCTAGTGTGGACTTAGTATAACTTACGCGAACCAGCCTTTTTGGTTAAATTGGCGTTTGTGAAAGTTACAAGAACGAACGTGGGAGAATTGTTAATGAACCCTTTTGGGTAAAGTGCCATTGAGTAAAAATAGGAACTTGAACTTTTATAATGGAACTTGTTGTTCCAGTTGGGACTACCCTTGTTTCAAGCAACGTTAAATGCGGGCGCACTCACACCTGAATGAAATAAAATAAAAAGGACTTGGAATATTCGCGATCCCCTGCCTGTTATATCCCAATAGCAATCCTGTCCGCGTAGAGGTAGCGCTAATGATGCACTAAGAAATGGGGACACACGCAAAATAAAGTACAGGGAGTAAGTTAAAAATAAAGGTCGTTTTGGCCTTTTGTTTGATTGAGTAAAGAAGAACGGGACGTTCTTACCCAAACATGCTATGCACACCTTTTGAGAGATTAAATGCTCCCGTTTGTAAAATTCATTGTATAGCGTCAATTGGAAAAGAGACAAGATTGTTAAGTGGACGGTTGCATTTAAATTTTCGCATGATTGTTAAAATTGAATGGGGTATTTATGTAATATGGTAAAATGGAGCGCCGGTCGCTCGAACTGTTAATTGATTAATGTGTTGTTGAATTACACCCAGTATAAAATACCTTGGGTTTGTTTGTCGTATTCATATAATGTACTTGGTAACAATCTTGAATACAATTGTGTTTATTAATTGAATTGTGTGGTATCTTAATTTCTGGTATCATGTTCTGAACAGTAGGAATTGCGCGATAAAGAAAGTGGTCACGAAATGATCCTAAAATTAACATAACATAAAAAAAAAGGCGAACGTACACGTGTTTAATTTTTGCATAAGTTACAGTAGACAGAGGAACGAGAAAGGAGGTTACGTTGGAGTAATACCATATTGATTTTGATTACAGTGAAGAAGGCTAACATTGCTATTCGCTGTTAAACCCTGTTTGAAACTTTTCGTGCACATTACGTGACGCACGTGAGTTTCTTTTGTTTTCAGGTCTCCTTCCTTTTTTTTGTCTCGTGCTTCTTGTACTCGTCGCCCGTAAACTCCTGCGTCATTGTGCGGGAAGTACGACACAGAAAGGGGAGGAATACAACTTGTAACGTGAAGAGTGGGTCTCGAACCTTAATGTACTTTGAAGGCGAGTTGCCGTTGCCGCTTCCAGTTAATTACCGCGTGCAATCTCTCTCTTAGCCCCTCTCCCACGTCACACAGTCCAGGGTGTACTACGTGGAAGTGAGGTTGACTATTGGGTGCTCTACGTGGAAGGAGCACCCCTTACACCCCACAATTCGATATTCTGAAATATAATACAGAGAAAACTAATATTTTCCAGTTTAAATTTCGGTTTCAGAATAAATTCTGAATTTGTCATTGTCTGAATAATCATTTTTGAAATTAGGATTTTTAAAATTTCTATCTTCGTAATTCCGTATTTTCATGACAATAAACTCTCATTTAATCAAGTATATGTGTTACATATCTGCTTCTCTTTCTTTCCAGAAAATGGTACGCAATTATCGTAGGAAGTCTGAACTAGCAAAAACTTCACCAGATGTTATGCTGCGTGCAGCAAGAGCTGTTCAGATCGATGGGAGATCTATTCGAGGGGCAGCCAAAGACTTCGGGATACCGTTTAAAACATTGGCTAGATACGTGAAGACGCTGAATGTTTTACAGTTTCCTAGCATTGTTATTTGTATCGTCGTAATATATCTGTGACTTTCTCTAATCATATACTGTGCATTTATAAAAAATAGTGTTTTTTAAAAGACAATTATATACAAAATGTATTTATGACTTGTTTTTTAATTTCAGAAACATATGATTGAGAAGAATTTGACTGCAAGTGACATTTTGGATGCAATCGAAAGTGGAAATCTATCTGATGTGTCTATTCTCTCTGATGATGAACCTACAGACAATGTACATTTGATTTTGAGTTTGTTTTTGATTTTAAAATTTTGGGAGCGTCAGCACTTAGGCTACTATGTGGAAATGAGGTTGACTATTGGGTGCACTACGTGGAAGGAGCACCCCTTACACTCCAGATCCATTATGTTGTCGCGTGAGCAGGATAATGTGCCAAAAATGTCACGTTTATTTGTGTTTGACAAAGAAAAAACTGCTTCATAGAAATTCGGGGTGTAAGGGGTGCTCCTTCCACATAGTGCACCCAATAGCCAACCTCACCAAAGCCTGTTGAACACCGTGAAAAGGAAATTTTTTGCTCTACTGGGCACATGACGTAGCATCTTGTAGTGAATCCCGTCTACTCCAGGAGCTGTTTTTCGAATTTCGAACTGACTGATCGAACTCCCATTCGGTGAATGGAAAGTTGTATGGCGCGGTGTTATGACTTCGGAAAACTAAAGGACGTCGTTCCTGACGGTCTTTCTCACGACGGAAATGTGATTGGTAAATTTCCAAACTGGAAGCTTCAGAAAACTGCGTGGCCAGGATATTTGTTATCTCTCCAGTATCTGTATACAAAGTCCCGTCGTGCTCCAGAGCACTCAGAGGAGTCGATACACACCCCTGAATGCTACGTACTTTGGTACAAACGGCTTGAATTTGAATTTAAAATTTTGGGTGCGTCAGCACTAAGGCTATTTGCACCCGTCACATTATACGGGGTCCAGCCCCTTATCGTTACAAATAGCAACTCTATCGTTGGAGAACTAAAATCATAAAATATTAAAATGTTCTGACTTTCGTTAAAAGCTGAGGCTGTACAGGGGCACTCAGCACACATAAGGACAAAACAACAGGACAACACAAACAAAATCATACTGGCCATGGGGCCAGTCGCCCGAGCTTCGTTAGTCTTTAGTCCAGGGTGAGAGAGAGAATTTGAGAATTTGAATTTAAAATTTTGGGTGCGTCAGCACTACGGCTATTTTGCACCCGTCACACTATATGGGGTCCAGCCCCTTATCTTTACACATAACAACTCTAACGTTGCTTAATTAAAATCATAAAATATTAAAATGTTCTGACTTTCGTTAAAAGCTGAGGCGGCAAAGAACACTCAGCACAAATAAGGACAAAACACAGGACAACACAAACAAAATTATACTGGCCATGGGGCCAGTCGCCAGAGCCTCGTTAGTCTTCAGTCCAGGGTGTACTAACGTGGAAGTGAGGTTGACATTTGGGTGTACTACGTGGAAGGTCACCCCTTACACCCCTAGTCCAGGGTGCACTACGTGGAAGTGAAGTTGACTTTTGGGCGCCTACGTGGAAGGTACCCCTTACACCCCAGTCAGTCCTACATGGAGGGGGAGCTAGCAATTCTTGCTTTTCAGTATGCTAAAGCATTGGATATTAGAATGGCTTTAAATTGGTTTTTGAAACGTCACAAAGAGCTTTCAATCAGGACACCAGAATCAACGAGTTTAGCAAGAGCATCTGGCTTTAACAGAGTAAATGGTGATGAATTTTTCAGAAATCTGAGGACAGTTTATGATCGTTTGAAGTTACGGCCAAGTCAAGTCTGGAATATGGATGAAACTGGTATTTCGACCGTTCAAAAACCTGACAAAGTAGTTGCTAGAAAAGGCTTGAAGCAAATGGGGAAGATTACATCTGCTGAGAGGGAACAGTTGGTTACCTTAGCAATGGCTGTTTCTCCTACCGGAAATAAAATACCACCCTATTTTGTTTTCCCGAGGGTTCATTTCATGAATCATTTTGTAAGTAAGGGTCCAATTGGTAGTGTTGGAGGAACCAACTCATCAGCATGGATGAACGAAATTAACTTTGTGGATTTTATGAAACACTTTGTGAAAGAAGTAAAGTGTACCAAAGAAACTCCTATTCTGCTACTTCTTGATAACCATAATTCCCATCTTTCAATAGACGCCCTAAACTACTGCAAAGAAAATGGAGTAACATTATTATCGTTTCCTCCAGATTGTTCTCATAATGATTGATTGATTGAGTTAAAATTTATGGGTGCGTCGGCACTTGAGGCCATTTCGCACCCTTCTGTGTATACGGGGAAATGTCCCCTTATCTAAAATTCTGACTGAGATTTAAAAAAGGGGGTGTAGATTGCCCCTTAAGAAAAACTAAAAGTGCAAGGTTGTACAAAGACCTGCACGAGACAAACACAACACATTAAAAAGTCAGAATAAACTAAAAACCTCCTTACAGACGGTGGAAGAGTCCAGCTCTTCGCAAAAAACTAAAAACATGTGATAAAATACTGCTGTCATCACCCAAGAGGGATGACAAACAGCCGGAAAGGTTAAAAGTCTGCCGGAGGTAAGCAAGATCGACACATTCAACGAGAATGTGTCGGATGCTTAAAATAACATTACAGGTACGACACAACGGAGGGTCCAGCCCTTGCAGTAGGTGACCATGCGTGAGACGGCTGTGTCCTATACGCAGGCGGGTAAGAATAACGTCTTCTCGCCGAGAGGGACGACACGAGGAACGCCAAACACCTATGGTGGGCTTAACAGCGTGAAGCTTGTTCCCCGTTTCCACATCCCACTCGGTCTGCCAAGTGTCAAGAAGGCGAGAACGGAACACATTCTGCAGGTCGCTAGCTGGCAAAAGGTGGACGAGAACGTCGCCATCTGCATCAGCAGACTTGGCGGCAGCATCAGCTGCTTCGTTCCCCTGGATGCCCACGTGGCTAGGGACCCAACAGAAATGTACATCTGTGCTGGCAGATAAGGACACAAGCCGTCTGAATATGCGTTGCGCTACTGGATGCCGGGAATACGGCGAATCCAGAGACTGCAACACGCTGGTCGAATCACAGCACACAAGGACTTTCTTCAGACCATTGACGTCTGCAAAGTCCAGTGCCTTTAGAATGGCGTACAACTCTGCCGTATAGATGGAACAGGCAGGATGTAGCAAGTAACTGGAACTTTGAGAGTCTAGGACGAAGGCGCAACCAACTGATTCGAATGTCTTGGACCCATCCGTGTAAAACACATTAAAATTGGGGTGCTTCGCACGAAGTTCTAAAAACCGTTGCTGGTATACAACCATTGGTGTCTCTGACTTTGGAAGAGCAGTCAGAGAAAAATCGATAGAAGGTGCAGGAAACTCCCAGGTAGGGAGAGGCGAAATGAGTGGAGAGACGCCAGGAAGATCACTGTCAACACCAAGTGCTGACAGGATCTCGTCTGCACGAACACCAAATGGTCTAGTGACACTAGGGTGGAGCCGATACCTTGCCAGCCTACCCTCGTCTGAGATGGTGTGGAATGAAGGATGTGAAGGCATCGATCGAAGATGGAGGAAGTAGTTAACTACCAGCCGCTGTCTTCGCAGAGACAGCGACGGCTCAGATGCCTCTACATACAAACTGGCGACTGGACTGGTCCGAAAGGCACCAGTGCACACACGTATACCAGCATGGTGGACAGTGTCTAGGATGCGAAGTCTAGATGGGCGAGCAGAAGAATACACAACACATCCATAATCTAGCTTCGACCTGATGAGTGCACGGTATAGGCGAAGCAATACCGTCCTATCAGCACCCCAAGAAGTATGAGATAAAACGCGTAAAAGGTTGAGAACTCGAAGACAAGAGAACTTTAACTGGCGAAGGTGAGGTAGCCATGTTAATTTCTTATCGAAAATGAGGCCCAGGAAGCGGACCTCATTCTCAAAGCACAGGGGAGACTTCCCCATGTACAGGTCAGGATCTAAATGACATGTACGCTGACGACAAAAGTGAACACACACGGATTTCTCGGATGAGAAGGTGAAACCTGTTTGGGAGGACCACTCAACCAAACGGTTTATCGTCAGTTGAAGTTGACGAGAAGCTGACGCGAGATTCCGTGAGCGACAAAAGATCGTGAGGTCGTCTACATACAGAAGACCATGTACAGGGGCAACAATGCTCGCCATAACACTGTTCACTGCTATGGCAAACAGAGTCACACTTAATACGCTGCCCTGTGGGACACCGTTCTCTTGTTCTTGAAGATCCGAAAAGGAGTTCCCAACACGTACCCGGAAAAAACGATCAGATAAAAAGTTTTTAATAAAGTACGCCATATGGCCACGGACGCCCCAAGAATGGAGCTGCTTTAGGATGCCAAAACGCCACGTTGTGTCATATGCTTTTTGGAGGTCAAAGAAAACTGCAACTAAATGTTCCTTGTTGAGGAATGCATCCTGAATGTGTGTTTCCAGCTGAACCAGATGGTCCAGTGTGGAACGGTTGGAGCGAAAACCACATTGAAAATTACTTATCAAGCAGTTTTCCTCCAAAAACCAGGTGAGACGCTTGTTGATCATGCGTTCCATCAACTTGCACACACAGCTAGTTAAGGCAATAGGCCTGTAACTCGAGGCTGCGGTGCGTTGTTTACCTGGTTTCAGGATGGGAACAATAATAGCTTCTTTCCAGGAAGTGGGGAAAGAGTCCTCCAACCAAAGCCTGTTGAATACCGCCAAAAGGAAATGTTTGGCTCCAATGGGCAGATGACGAAGCATCTCATAGTGGATCTTGTCCACTCCAGGAGCTGTGTTCTTAGAATCTCGAAGTGCCTGATCGAACTCCCGTTCAGTGAATGGAGAGTTGTATGGCTCGGTGTTATGACTTCGAAAAACTAGAGGGCGTCGTTCCTGACGGTCCTTCTCACGGCGGAAACGTGGTTCATAATTTTCCGAGCTAGAGGCATCAGAAAACTGCGTGGCCAAGATATTAGCTATGTCTCCGGAATCTGTGTACAAAGTCCCATCGTGCTCCAGAGCGCTCAGAGGAGTAGATGCACCCCCCTGGATGCGACGTACTTTGGTCCAAACGGCTTTCGACGAAGCCTGCTTCGTCAGAGAAGACACGTATTGGACCCAGCACGCCTTCTTACTGGCTCGAATGAGCTGACGGGCACGGGCACGTTTAATGCGGAACTGCTCGAGGTTTGCGGCAGTGTGGTTACTATTAAATCGATCGAGAGCATGATTGCGGTCCTTGATGGCTGCACCAATCTCCGCAGTCCACCAGGGGACTGGGCGTCGCCTCGCAGGTCCACTGGGATGTGGAATGGAGGTGCGTGCAGCATCATGCACTCCTGACACAAAGACATCTAAGGCGTCGATTGGTGGTAAAGTCGACGCAAGATCGACTTCAAGGTCCACTGCACGCTCGAAGGCTTCCCAGTCGGCCCGACTGAGATTCCAGTGAGGGTGTTGTTCACGTGATTGCTGAAGATGTTCGAAGGTAAGAATGAGAGGGAAGTGATCACTCCCACAGAGATCAGGATGAACGCTCCAAGATGTGGTAGGAGCAAGGCTGGGACTGCAGAAGGACAAGTCCAACGCAGAATATGTGCCAGAGGAAGGGCTGAAATATGTGGGAGTCCCATCATTCAGCAACGTTAAACCTGATGCCTCACGGAACTGATCTATAATTTGACCCCGGGGCTCTGTACGAACGGAGCCCCACAAACGATGGTAGGAATTAAAATCGCCCAAAAGAACTACAGGAGACGGAAGTTGCTCGAATATAGAAAGGAGGTCCTCAAGAGAGAATCGCTCCTCCCTTGTGATGTAGACACTGCAAATGGATATTGGCTGTGGTAGATGGACCCGCACGGCGACAGCTTGGAGGGGGGTGGTGAGAAAGATTGGTGTTGAGTGGATGTTATCTCGAACACCGATTGCAACACCACCGTGTGCACGACGACCCTCAGGAAGCTTGTCGGTGCGGTAAAGCGTGTATCTGTTTAGAATCACTGATTCATTTGGACGAAAATGTGTCTCTTGGAGACATATGATGGCAGGGTCAAATTCAGATATTAGAATTTGCAGTTCCTCGAGATGTGTACGGAAACCGTTAAGGTTCCATTGGAGACAATAAACCATAGCTGGAGGTATGGGTGTTACCTTTTAAGGCGTACTTTATTTCTAGGCCCTGTCACCTTGATAAATTCTTCATCCGCGGCTTCGTCCTGTATCATGTCCTCGGGTAAGGACACAGAGGGCGAAGGGGATGAAGAAGGGGGAGTGGGGGCGGGTGCTTTGAGCGCCCGCCGGGCAGCCTTCAGCTGCGCCTTAAGTTTCAGGGTAGTGGCTGCCACCCTGACTGGAGAGCTAGTAGACTTCAGAAAATATTCTTTGCTATGCACCTGCTTGAACTTCCTCTCTGTGGAGCGAGGAGTGGGTGCTGGTTTCCTCGAAGCAGGGCGGGCTACTACGGGAATCGTTGGTGTTTGAGTTGACACGTCGCTGGTTTGTACACCCACACTGCGGCGGGTAAGAGCAGCTGCAGCAACTGTAGCGAATGGCACAGGTAAAGTGGTGCGAATACTTTCGCGGAGACGTTGTTTTGCTTCGCCAGCAGAGATTTTCTCTATAACGACCAACTCTCTGATTTTCTTCTCTTGTTGGAAAGAGGGGCAGTCACGATGCCAGACTGGGTGCTCGCCTTGGCAGTTAATGCATTTGGGACCTGAAGAACAAGGTTCGGTCCCATGATCAGGCTTACTACACTTACCACAAAGGGCGGTAGTGGCCTTGCAGGAAGGCTGAGTGTGCCCAAAGTGCTGGCATTTGAAACATCGCATCGGGTTAGGGATGTATGGCCGGACTTTAAGTCTCAAATATCCAGCCCGTACAATATCTGGGAGAGTGGTCGTTTGGAACGTTAGGATAATCGAAGCAGTTGGCACAAGTTCTCCGGATTTCCGCGTCTTTATTCGCTGCACTGCGGTGACATGTTGTTCTGAGAGTGCTTCAAGGATCTCTTCCTCCTCAGCATTTAGCAGATCCCAGTGGTGAATCACACCTTTACTACTGTTAAGTTGACGATGGGGTTCAACATTAACAGTGAAATGGCCCAAAGATCGTAACTTTAAAAGGTTGTTGGTCTGGCGATCTGTGCTGGTCTGGATCAGTAGACTCCCGTTTCTCAGCTTCTTTATTTCTGGAACATCGGAACCAGCGGCGTAGTCTAGCTGTTTCTTGATAAGGAATGGTGACAAGTCCTTCAATGTAGCAGCTCCGTGTTTCTTTGTTGTTGCAGAAACATCCTTACTATCGGTCTTCTCAACAATACTGATAACAAGGTAACGTGGCACGTTACTTGTCTTTTCCACTACTTGGAGCGGGCTCGAAGGCCGCGCTCGTTTTGGGGGTTTCCCCCCGTTTGAGTTGTTTTTTGTACCCATATACAAAATTATAAACATCAGCCCCTAGACAGATCCGTATTTGGTCCTTTGCAAAAGTTTATTAACTCAGCCACAGACGCTTGGATGGCAAACCACCATACAATTACCATATACGATGTTCCTGCTCTATACGGCGCACGCTTTTAGAAGGAACATGAGTTCGGCCAATACCCAGCCAGTGCTACTGCGCTGTTGCCAAACTAACTGCTAGCGCATGGGAAGGACAGAAAATTCGCGATGTGTCTATTACTTTTGATAATTCATGCACGGTATATATGAGTACAGTGAAATAATATAGTGAATATTTCTACACAGGATTATAATATCATATCACTGTAGCATATACGAGAAACCCATACCTGAAAGAAGCTTGAAGGTATTTATTTATTCATCACCGCTCTCGTCGTCTTCCTCGGTCTCCGCATCGACGTCCGCAGGAGTTTTTCCAGGGAGGGGCAAGGAAGGTGCTCTTTTCCAGGGGGGCAAACAAGGCACATTTTCCTTCATAATAGTGATGTTCCCTCAAAACCATTGCTTACATTTGAATATCATATTCATGCAATAATTAACACATATTATTGTGGCTGTAATGAAATTATATATGAAAAATATATAATTTTTGGTTGACTTTCATTTTCCAGGGGGGCCACGGCTCCCCTTGACCCCTGTCCCGGACGCCCATGGGTCTCCGTGTCACTTATTTCACTCATTTCCGAATCACTCTCCTGGAGGTTAATGATTAGATTTTGCACCCTTTTGCTACGTTTTGAGAGTGCCATTATTTAAAATAAAAAAGAACACACGGACGGAACACACACTATCGCACGAAAGGGCTGTATTTAATCCTTTCAGAAACTGTTCTTTGTGGCGCACGAGTGAACGATGAGCGAATAATTTTACACCAGCCTTGCTACGAAAACGCTGAACTCAAACTGACCCAGGCTTTCAATGTTCGAGAACGCCCAGAACAATGAAGGGTCATTGTTTATATCGAGGCGAATTTAACACCCACAGTTTTCCCTAGACACAACAACTCAGATGCGTCAACACGGTGGCAACGAAAAAAACAGGCTGAAGGAAATGAAAGGTGTTTCCCTTGTTTATTCAAGGAACGATAAATCCGGCTGTAGGCGACGGAAATTCATGGGATTTGGACAGTCAGGTTGAAAATGTCTTTCCCCATCTTATGATGAACCTTAAAGTGGCGAGTTCTATGAAAACTTCTTGCGCGCAAGAAAAATACAGAACACGGCTTTTAACTTCCGCGCCGCAGTCTCTTAACTGTACAACGTTGCAATTTTGCCATTGGTTGATCGCCACGCACACCCTCTGCGTGGCCCCACCCGATATCGCTTCTAAAAGCGTGCGTCGTATAGTTCAAACAGCGTTTACCTTTAGCAGCAACTGCAATCAATATCCAATCAGGATTTGTAGCAACGGGAATAATGCCATTTAATCCACACAACTTTCAAGACGAGGATTTCATGCCAGGATATGTTACGGACAGACCAAATGTTCAATCTGAAAGTGTAAAAGAGACAAAAGTCGACAAACTTCCCAGCACAGAAGGAGACTCTCTTCAGGATTCGGGAAATATGGACATACAGGCAACACCCGGAACATCACAAACTGTTAGCAGTGTTCAAAAACTCACTATTAGTCCTGCAAATAATTCAAAATCCCCTGAAGATGTACGACCATTACCAAACGCACGACCAAGAAAAGAATGCCACAACAGGAATGTAAGGAAACGTCGTTCTGCTATATTGACAGCCACACTTGTGAAGGCAAAAGTAGAACAGAAGAAGAAGAAAACATCAAAATCAAGAAGACTCTTCCGTGATAAGAGAAAGTCAGCAAAGAAGCATAAACAGTCAAATAGTTTAGATATATCTTCTGATGAAGATGATGTCCTCTGCTTGGTTTGCAATAGTAGGCCAAAAGAGTCATGGATTCAGTGTTCCCGTTTGCAAGTATTGGGCTCATACAGCATGCACAGCAGGAGGAGATTTCTATGTATGCCACAACTGTGATTCCATGGATGATTTATCTGACTGAAACATAATAATAAAAGACTGATCACTGCTTAGGTAGCAGAGTGGATTGTACATCATTTTAGTATAATCACTAAATTATGACTGGCCAATTTGTGTTAATCTCATTACTAAGAATTAATGTGTATTTCAATCTAGTATTAGCAATTCTATAGTTTGAAAAACAATTGTATATTGATTGTATCATTTAAAACAGAACAATGTATATGCTTCAAATACAAAAGAGGTAGACAAAATAGTTTTTTGATGTTTCCTTTCAATGTGTCAACCTACCCCACATAGTGTGTCAACCAGCCCCGTGTATGGTGCACATTGACACACTTCACATGCCTCCATTTTTGTGCTCATAGCTCCGAACGTATTGGACGAAAAATATCTCGATACTTCTCTTTAGTACAGGAAACTATGGCAGTCCTTACAATAGTTTACTTTCTTACTTTGGATAAATACATAGGTAGCTGTAGGCAAAAAACCAGGAAGTGTGTCAACTAGCCCCAGTCTCCCCTATTCAGTTGTTGACGATTAACATTTTTATTTAATATCAAAATATATCATAAACCCACCTAAACACTGTGATTATAATACCTAAAGCGCAGAAAATAATACAAAATAAAATTATGTTCCCATTTTAAAATAATTATAATTTTAAATGCATTCCTTATGAGGGGGTCAAAATGACCCCTTCCGCTGTTCTAGGGGGTATCAAATCCTTCGCCGTTCTAGTGTTAATTTGAATTTGAATTTAAAATTTTGGGAGCGTCAGCACTTAGGCTATTTTGCTCCCGTCACATTATACGGGGGCCAGCCCCTTATCATTACAAAAAACAACTCTAACGTTGCATAACTAAAAATGTTAAAACGTTCTGACTTCTGATAAAAGCTGAGGCTGTAAACGGGCACTCAGCACACACAAGGACAAAAACAGGACAACACACACAAAATTATACTGGCCATAGTGCCAGTCGCCAGAGCCTCGTTAGTCTCTTGTCCAGGGTGCACTACGTGGAAGTGAGGTTGACTTTTGGGCGCCTACGTGGAAGGTGCCCCTTACACCCCGTTCTAGTGTTAAAAACAGTTTATACTATGACGGTATCAGAACGAGTACCATCATAATGTGAATATTAAAATAATTTTATTACTCGTAATTTTTCGATTTGAGGTCGTATTTGGTGCTTTATATTAGTAGAAAATTAATTTGCATCACTTTGGCTTAGTTATAACTGAAGTACGTATGTAAACTTCAAATATTTAAAATATTTTTTATATCTCAGCGATGTAATTTGGTTTGTGATGTATCAAGAATATGCTTACTGAAAATTGCCAATTTATGCATAATCGCACATATGTTTGGTTTCAGCAGCTTTTATTTGTTCTTTCATAACTATTTGGGCACGAACATGTATTTAAAATGTATTACTAACATGTACAAACCATTTAATATAACTTTTGGCAGAATTTCGACGATAAAGATACGATTTGATAAATTGAGCGCCTTGAAGAGTAATCCTAAAGCTGTGAAGTAATCCTAAACTTGGAAACATAGCCAACTCACATAAAGGGAAAAATCCAAGTTGCGCGTAAATAACCTTTTTCCCACCAAAATTGTAAAACTTAAAATAACTGAAAAAGGTGAAAATAAAATACGTAAACATGTAATTGAATATTGTAATATCTATTTTATTGCATCTAAACTATTTTACAAGCATTTTAATGTATAATAACTGTGCAATTCGAAATATGTCACTTGAAATATATTCGCAAGTTTGTATTCTGTGAAAAAAGTTGTAACAGTGTGAGTTCGGATACACTGCTTCATCTATAAGATGAACCTCGACGGAAATGAAGTCGCTAAAAGTTTTCGGAAACTGAAATTGGAACTATTGAATAATAACAGGAAGATTTGTGGATATAATGTGATATAGCAGAGCAGATAACTACTATATTCGCATTTAATAATTGAAATTGCATCGAAAAGTGCTTAAAAGGTCCAAAGGACATTAAATCTGTGACCTGATGGAATCACGTAAAATGGCAGCCATCTACTCTTAGTGTGGAATAATGAGATAAGTATCTTACATGCATGTACCTACATAAGTGAAAGGCCTATATTTGCAAATATACAAAAAGTGTGCACTTGGAATGTGAAAAGTCGATTGAACGTACAAATACACAAAATTCGTATTTGATTCTTAGCTTATAATTGAGCATTTGGTCCCGATTTTCTTCGTAAAGATCTACGCAAGGTCGGAAATAATTCTTCTTGATAATAAAAGACTTAACGTGGTAAACTTGAAGATAAATCTGTAACATGCGAACAGGTTAATGCAAAACAATATTTATGCTTCTATATATATATATAAATATATATAAACTTGTACTGAATTTATGTATGAACTTGTTAAACTCAGTTGTTTAATTTTGTTTAAATATATAGTGTGTTAATTCTCGATCTTGGTAATCTTCCTTAAGTACTCAAATGTGAATACATATTTCTGCCAGTAATTTTGCAACATAGAAAATTTAAAACTTGAACTTCTCGTATTTTGTCATGTAAAATTATGAAACCATTTTCTTTATTTTTTTTTAATGTGAATTTCATCTCGATCGTATAGTTCACTAAGCCGAGGAAAAAAGGTCGTGATAATACCTCTTTCAGGTTGATACTACCTGACCCTATCATTGTGTCAGATGGCTGGAGAGCCTATAACCGCATAAACGAAATTGGAGGCGGCGTCTACGAACAGGTTGTGGTCCACCAGGAAAACTTTGTAGACCCCAATGATACACAGGTTCACACACAAAAGGTTGAGAACATGTGGATAAGAGCGAAAAGGAAACTTAGACGCCAGTTTGGTACCTCTGAAGCCCCGTTTCCCTCATACTTACATGAATTTATCTGGAGAAACCAGTTCACACACATTAGCATTGTCGGTGAATTTTTAATGTGTGTTAATAATCAGTACCCAGTGTAAGAGTTTTTGATTCGAATTGATCAGCATGAGTTTTCGTTAGTTATAAAACATTAAACTACTTTTCTTTGTTAAACAGTACTTATTAGTTTTAGTGAACAGAAACATTAAACAACGTGAAACTGAAAATTGGAAGACAATAATATATTTTACGATTCCAGGTGACATTTTGATTTGATTTTGAATTTAAAATTTTGGGAGCGTCAGCACTTAGGCAATTTTGCTCCCGTCACATTATACGGGGGCCAGCCCCTTATCATTACAAATAACAACTCTAGCGTTGCATAACTAAAAATGTTAAAATGTTCTGACTTCTGTTAAAAGCTGAGGCCATAAACGGGCACTCAGCACACACAAGGACAACAAACAGGACAACACACACAAAATTATACTGGCCATGGGACCAGTCGCCAGAGCCTCGTTAGTCTTAAGTCCAGGGTGCACTACGTGGAAGTGAGGTTGACTTTTGGGCGCCTACGTGGAAGGTCACCCCTTACACCCCGATTCCAGGTGACATTTTTGAATGTTTATAAAATAATGTAATGTAATGCTATTAAATGCAGATGTATAATTTGAAAATTGGAAGACAATAAATTTCAGGATTCCAGGTATTAAAAAAAATGTTTATATAATAAGGTAGTGATTGCTACCACACCAGTTTTAAGCTATCCGATTGGTTGACGCGAACTGTTGTTCATTGGTGGACACATTAATGACGTACTGCCTTGTTGGAAGCGTAAATGAATCTTTGAACTTCACTTGTCTTGTTTGAGGTAAAAGCTGGTAACAAGCAAAAAGGAATTGGAGCTCCACGTTGTTTAGATTGATTTTTTTTTTATTTGCTTTAGTTTACTTTACTTCGCGTTTTGTGCCTCTTGGCTAATTTGCGAAGATGGAGATGAGTGATGAAATGATGAAATTGATGAATGGACATTCACAAACAACCAAGCCCGACCGGGATTCGAACCCGGGACCCTTGGCGTCGCAGCGCGATGTGCTAACCACTCGGCCACAGGGTCGGGCACACGTTGTTTAGAGAAGAGGAATTTACACGAAGAATCAACGATCCTTCAGGAAAAAATAACAAAATACTTGCTGGACCTAAAACATACGTGAGTAATACTATTATTTTTTGCATTATCTCAGAGTCTTATTTACTTTGCTGGACCTCGAATATAAGTGAGTAGTACTATTATTTTTGTATAATATCAACGTTTTATTTTCTAGTGTGCATTGCAGTGCGGATAAACTATTCCATCTATCCAAATCTGTTTGACTTATTCACTCACGCGTTTTCGAAGGGTAATTATATTTTTTGAAGCTTAATTTGAATCTGCAAATCAGAATCTTATATTGCCTCAAAAACAACTACCCCCCTTTCATTTAGAAGATTATCCGTTTATTATAGAGTATTTGAATTTGAATTTAAAATTTTGGGTGCGTCAGCACTAAGGCTATTTTGCACCAGTCACATTATACGGGGTCCAGCCCCTTATCGATACACGTAACAACTCTAACGTTGCGTAACTAAAATCATAAAATATGAAAATCTTCTGACTCGTTAAAAGCTGAGGCTGTAAAGGAGCACTCAGTACAAATAAGGACAAAACACACGACAACACAAACAAAATTATACTGGCTATGGGGTCAGTCGCCAGAGCCTCGTTAGTCTCCAGTCCAGGGTGTACTATTTGAATTTGAATTTGATTTTAAAATTGTGGGAGCGTCAGCACTTAGGCTATTTTGATCCCGTCACATTATACGGGGGCCAGCCCCTTATCATTACAAAGAACAACTCTAACGTTCCGTAATTAAAAATCTTAAAATGTTCTGACTTCTGTTAAAAGCTGAGGCTGTAAACGGGCACTCAGCACAAATAAGGACAAAACACAGGACAATACAAACAAAATTATACTGGCCATGGGGCCAGTCGCCAGAGCCTCGTTAGTCTTCAGTCCAGGGTGCATTAACGTGGAAGTGAGGTTGACATTTGGGTGTACTACGTGGAAGGTCACCCCTTACACCCCTCCAGGGTGTACTAAGTGGAAGTGAGATTGAATATTGGGTGCACTACGTGGAAGGAGCATCCCTTACACCCCACATCAAAATGTAAGACAACAATCACGGGAGCCCTATGTGAATGACACACTGGTTTATCCATTTGCCAAGGAAGAAATTGTTTTAATAATAGATGGACTGAAGTTCAAAAAAGCCCCTGGACCTGATGGCATCGCTAATGAGGTCATTAAGATATTACAAAATGAAATGTTGGAGTGCTTACAAGTGGTGTACAACCAGAGCTTGGCTCTTGGTAGGTTCCCAAGGAAATGGAAACATGCAAATCTTACTATACTTCTTAAAGATAAGAAAAGAGATCCCGATGAACCAAAATCCTGTAGGCCGATATGCTTATTAAATGGTTTTGGTAAGATACTCGAGAAACTTATAGTATCAAGACTTAATGAAAGAAGACTATTAACCAAACATTCAGGAAAACAGCGGAATGGAGATGAATGACGAGATGGAATTGTGAAAATGTGAGAGATGGACATGAAGAATGAATGAAATGATCGGATGATAAGGGCCTCCCTACTAAGCTCCCTCGCGCCGTCAAGGCAGTCCTACATTGAGGGGGTAGAGATGTTTTTATTATTGTGCATAAGCATTACCAAGGTATTACTGCCGGACCCTGTTCCCGAGTGGTTAGCACATCGCACTGCGACGCCAAGGGTCCCGGGTTCGAATCCTGCTCGGGCTTGGTTGCTTGTTAATTTTCATTCATCAATTTTATCATTTCGTCACTCATCCCCATCTTCGCAAATTAGCCAAGAGCACAAAACGCGAAGCAAAATAAACTAAATCAATCAATCAAAAGTATTACTTTCATTTTAGTGTATTTCTTGCCATGATGATGATATTGCGTTTTTATGCTGTTTAGGTTTTAGTTGGACTTGCAGCACTCCAGTGAAGCAGCGTGTACAGTTGGAAACAGTGCCTCAAGACTCTCATTCGGTTGCAGTCAAACATTCAACCAAGACGTGCATGTGTGTTGCGCGAA
Organism: Lepisma saccharinum; assembly: GCF_977018435.1. Classification (NCBI taxonomy): domain Eukaryota; kingdom Metazoa; phylum Arthropoda; class Insecta; order Zygentoma; family Lepismatidae; genus Lepisma; species Lepisma saccharinum. The sequence goes on from NC_139240.1 coordinate 13,071,756, forward strand.
CACAATTTAGTTGCATTTGTTAGTGTGTGTATACAATCATGTGAATTCGTCAAATATAAGGATTCACAAGAAATAACGTCTACTGCATTCGTACATTATCAGTATGGTGAAGCAGTTACGGCAATCGCAAACATATGCTGTTCTTGATTTCAACATACCTCCTGTATTGTTTCTCTATCTCTGCTGTATATTTCACTCTAAAGACAAGTAATTGAAACTCTGAATCCAAGGTCAACAAAATTATTTGTACATATTGATTCATTCAATACATAATATACTGAATAGAACCTTGAAGTTGCTATGTTTGTACAGTCATAGACACTTCTGGGTTGTAATGATTCCATTGATATTTAATGGAATTGTTATAACTCAGAAGTGTCCGTGACTGTACATGCCATAAGTTGAAGTTTTCTAAGAAAAAATACATGTAATGTATTTATGTGGTTTCTATTTCAGTATTGGATTTATTAAGAATTGCACTCACACCAAACCATACTCCTGGTACAACTCGTAAAGATATCTTTGGAAGAGGAATAAATTTTTATCATGTTTTAAAATTGCTTTTGTATTTTCTTTAATTGTAATAAATGTTAATGTTTCTTGATTTAAAGGATTTGTTTGATTGTTCTTAAGAGCAGAATGACATATATAAGTGCAGACCTGGAATCCGTAAGGAAATGTACACGTGAGGTACTCAGGTATCTCCTCCTAAGAGACACCTTTGTGTTCCACAAACTTGGTGGTAGTGTTAATCTTATTAATATTGTTCATTTATAAACCTTATTCAGTTGATATTCATATTCACATACTTTGAGAGATGAAACCTATAGCACCTACTGTATGTTTGAAACACTTGTTTTAAAGAAGAAAATACTGTCATACAGCACTAAAGTATGCCGTTGAAATAATTCCATTATATATTGTATCGTCTCATTTGCTTGCCATTACAATTTCCCACAAATGAATGAGTAAATAAATATTTAATCTACAAGTGGTTTTCAAAGTTCGGGGAATAATTTTGTGGTTAAGATATAAGTGTTGTTGCGATCTACAGTGAGTTGCAATATAGGGGAACACGGGGCGGAATGAAGTTCGACGTTTTTCGGTGTCAAGGAGGTGCTGCCAGCGAGCGGCAATAAGTAGAACGAGACCAACCCGTTACTGCTGAAATACGGCAGCGATGCGAGTCTAGTTTTCTTGACTGTTGGTACGTGAAGTTTGCATTGTGTGACTTTTGGGTCCTGTATTGTAACTTCTGATGATTTTGTAACCAAGGTAAGGTATACATACTTGATACATTACAACTATAGTTAGTACAAGTTTGAAATCCGTTTAATTGTCTTTAGTTTCATGTAGTTAATCGTTTGGTTACGCATCTTTCTCGAGTGACCTTACCTCCCTAAACTGAATCGTGTCCCTGGGGCAGAACGGGTGGGGCGGAATGGGGAAGTACCCCAATCTGCCCCGCAATGTTTATAACTAAGAGTTCGTTGTTAGTAAGCCCCTAATTTTGTTTTTCTTTCGATTTCAGATGGTTCGACACTATAAGAAAAAAAACACAAATAGGCAATCATGGTCCACTGAGGCAATGAACCATGCTGTCGAGGCGGTTATTTCTGGCCAATCTGGGTGTTTGAAGGCTTCGAACCAATTTGATGTTCCCCAGTCTACTCTGGAAAGACACGTTAAACAAAGAAGGTTGATTGATTGAATTAAAATTTCTGGGTGCGTCGGCACTTAAGGCCATTTCGCACCCTTCTATGTATACGGGGAAATATCCCCTTATCTAAAATTCTAACTTAACTTTAAAAAAGGGGTGTAGATAGCCCCTTGGGAAAAACTAAAAGTGCAAGGTTGTAAAAAGACCTGCACGAGACAAACTAAAAACCTCCTTACAGACGGTGGAAGAGTCCAGCTCTTCGCAAAAAACTAAAAACACGTGATAAAATACTGCTGTCATCACCCAAGAGGGATGACAAACAGCCAGAAAGGTTAAAAGTCTGCCGGAGGTAAGCAAGATCGACACATTCAACGAGAATGTGTCGAATGCTTAATAAAACATTGCAAACATGACACAACGGAGGGTTCAGCCCTTGGAGCAGGTGACTATGCGTTAAACGGCTATGTCCTAGACCCATGCGGGTAAGAATAACTTCTTCTCGCCGAGAGGGACGGGACGAGGAACGCCAAGCACCAATGGTGGGCTTAAAAGCGTGAAGCTTGTTCCCCGTTTCCGCATCCCACTCGGCTTGCCAAGTGTCAAGAAGGCAACAACGGAAAACATTCCGCAGGTCGCTAGCTGGCAAAGGTGAACGAGAACGTCGCCATCAGCATCTGCTGCTTCGTTCGCCAGAATGCCCACGTGGCTAGGGACCCAACAGAAGTGTACATCCGCAGTGGCAGTAAGGACACAAGCCGTCTTAATATGCGTTGCGCTACCGGATGCCGGGAATACGGCGAATCCAGAGACTGCAACACGCTGGTCGAATCGCAGCGCACAAGGACTTTCTTCAGCCCATGCACGTCTGATTGATTGATTGATTTAAAATTGTTTGGGTGCGTCGGCACTTAAGGCCATTTTGCACCCTTCTATGTATACGGGGAAACAGCCCCTTATCTAAAATTCTGACTCAAAATTAAAAAAGGGGTGTAAATAGCCCCTTAGGAAAAAATAAAAGTGCAGGTTGTAAAAAGACCTGCACGATACAAACACAACACATTAAAAAGTCAGAACAAACAAACTAAAAACCTCCTTACAGACGATGGAAGAGTCCAGCTCTTCGTAAAAAACTAAAAACATTTGATAAAATATTGCTGTCATCACCCAAGAGGGATGACAAAAAGCCGGAAAGGTTAAAAGTCTGCCGGAGGTAAGCAAGATCGACACATTCCATGAGAATGTGTCGAATGCTTAAAATAACATTACAGACACGACATAACGGAGGGTCCAGCCCTTGTAGCAAGTGACTATGCGTAAGACCCATGCACGTCTGCAAAGTCCAGTGCTTTTAGAATGGCGTAAAAGTCTGCCGTATAGATGGAACAGGCAGGATGTAGCGAGTAACTGGAACTTTGAGAGTCTAGGACGAAGGCGCAACCAACAGATTCCACTGTCTTCGACCCATCCGTGTAAAAGACATTAAAATTGGGGTGCTTCGCACGAAGTTCTAAAAACCGTTGCTGGTATACAACCTTTGGTGTTTCTGCCTTTGGAAGGGCAGTCAGAGAAAAATCGATAGAAGGTGCAGGAAACTCCCAGGTAGGGAGAGGCGGAATGAGTGGAGAGACGCCAGGAAGATCACTGTCAACACCAAGTGCTGACAGGATCTCGTCTGCACGAACACCAAATGGTCTAGTGGCACTAGGGTGGAGCCGATACCTTGCCAGCCTACTCTCGTCAGAGATGGTGTCAAATGAAGGATGTGAAGGCATCGAGCGAAGATGGAGGAAGCAGTTCACTACCAGCCGCTGTCTTGGCAGAGACAGCGACGGCTCAGATGCCTCTACGTATAAACTGGCGACTGGACTGGTCCGAAAGGAACCAGAACACACACGTATACCAGCATGGTGGACGGTGTCTAGGATACGTAGTCTAGATGGGCGGGCAGAAGAATACACAACACATCCATAATCAAGCTTCGACCTGATGAGTGTACGGTACAGGCGAAGCAGTACCGTCCGATCAGCACCCCAGGAAGTGGCGTCGATTGGTGGTAAAGTCGACGCAAGATCGACTTCAAGGTCCACTGCACGCTCGAATGCAACCCAGTCGGCCCGACTGAGATGCCAGTGAGGGTGTTTGAATTTGAATTTGAAGTTAAAATTTTGGGAGCGTCAGCACTTAGGCTATTTCGCACCCGTCACATTATACGGGGGCCAGCCCCTTATCATTACAAATAACAACTCTAACGTTGCATAACTAAAAATCTTAAAATGTTCTGACTTCTGTTAAAAGCTGAGGCTGTAAAGGGGCACTCAGCACACACAAGGACAAAAAATAGGACAACACACAAAATTATACTGGCATAGTGCCAGTCGCCAGAGCCTCGTTAGTCTTTAGTCCAGGGTGCACTACGTGGAAGTGAGGTTGACTTTTGGGCGCCTACGTGGAAGGTACCCCTTACACCCCACCAGTGAGGGTGTTGTTCACGTGAGTGCTGAAGATGTTCCAGGGTAAGAATGAGTGGGAAGTGATCACTCCCACAGAGATCAGGGTGAACGCTCCAAGATATGGTAGGAGCAAGGCTGGGACTGCAAAAGGACAAGTCCAACGCAGAGTGGGTGCCTGAGGAAGGACTGTAATATGTGGGAGTCCCATCATTCAGCAACGTTAAACCTGATGCCTCACGTAATTGATCTACAATTTGACTCCGGGACTCTGTACGAACGGAGCCCCACAAACGATAGTAGGAATTAAAATCGCCCAAAAGAACTACAGGAGACGGAAGTTGCTCGAATATAAAAAGGAGGTCCTCAAGAGAGAATCGCTCCTCCCTTGTGATGTAGACACTGCAAACGGATATTGGCTGTGGTAGATGGACCCGCACGGCGACAGCTTAGAGGGGGGTGGTGAGAAAGATTGGCGTTGAGTGGATGTTATCTCGAACACCGATTGCAACACCGCCGTGTGCACGACGACCCTCAGAAAGCTTGTCGGTGCGGTAAAGCGTGTATCCGTTCAAAATCACCGATTCATTTGGACGAAAATGTGTTTCTTGGAGACATATGATGACAGGGTCAAATTCAAATATAAGAATTTGCAGTTCCTTGAGATGCGTTCGAAAACCGTTAAGGTTCCATTGGAGACAATAAGCCGTATCTGGAGGTAAGATTGTTACCTTTTAAGGCGTACTCTATTTTTAAGCCCTGTCACCTTAAAAATTCTTCATCCGCGGCTTCGTCCTGTATCATGTCCTCGGGTAAGGACACAGAGGGCGAAGGGGATGAAGAAGGGGGAGTGGGGGCGGGTGCTTTGAGCGCCCGCCGGGCAGCTTTCAGCTACGCCTTAAGTTTCAGGGTGGTGGCTGCCACCCTGACTGGAGAGCTAGTAGACTTCAGAAAATATTCCTTTGTATGCACCTGCTTGATCTTCCTCTCTGTGGAGCGAGGAGTGGTTGCTGGTTTCCTCGAAGCAGGGCGGGCTACTACGGGAATCGTTGGTGTTTGAGTTGACACGTCGCTGGTTTGTACCCCTACACTGCGACGGGTAAGAGCAGCTGCAGCAACTGTAGCGAATGGCACAGGTAAAGTGGTGCGTATATTTTCCCGGAGACGTTGTTTTGCTTCGCCAGCAGAGATTTTCTCTGTGACGACCAACTCTCTGATGTTCTTCTCTTGTTGGAAAGAGGGGCAGTCACGATGCCAGACTGGGTGCTCGCCTTGGCAATTAATGCATTTGGGACCAGAGGAACAAGGTTCGGTCCCATGCTCAGGCAGACTATACTTACCACAAAGGGCGGTAGTGGCCTTGCAGGAAGGCTGAGTGTGTCCAAAGTGTCCATTTGAAATATCGCATCAGGTTAGGAATGTATGATAGTCTCTTCTCAGATCGGTTCGGTTGCTTCGCTATACAAATTCCAATACCTGTCGATTCATATCCGTCTGTCAGGCTGGTACCTTTCCACGGACGAGGCAAGTAATGGAATTTGTAAGGTCTGCATTCCAAACCGAAGAGAACATCCTGTCTCCGTAATGTTTCTTTCAAGTACACCTTCTAATATTTTACCTACAAGTCAACAATATAGCCCGTACAATATCTGGGAGAGTGGTCGTTTGGAACGTTAGTATAATCGAAGCAGTTGGCACAAGTTCTCCGGATTTTCGCGTCTTGATTCGCTGCACTGCGGTGACATGTTGGTCTGAGAGTGCTTCAAGGATCTCTTCCTCCTCAGCATTTAGCAGATCCCAGTGGCGAATCACACCTTTACTACTGTTAAGTTGACGATGGGGTTCAACATTAACAGTGAAGTGGCCCAAAGATCTTAACTTTAAAAGGTTGTTGGTCTGCCGATCTGTGCTGGTCTGGATAAGTAGACTCCCGTTTCTCAGCTTCTTTATTTCTGGAACATCGGAACCAGCGGCGTAGTCTAGCTCTTTCTTGATAAAGAATGGTGACAAGTCCTTCAATGTAGCAGCTCCGTGTTTCTTTGTTGTTGCAGAAACATCGTTACTATCGGTCTTCTCAACAATACTGATAACAAGGTAACGTGGCACGTTACTTGTCTTTTCCACTAATTGGAGTGGGCTCGAAGGCCGCGCTCGTTTTGGGGGTTTCCCCCCGTTTGAGTTGTTTTTAGTACCCATATTCAAAACGTGTTTATTGTGGAGGGTCCATAAATTGTCGCCTCGACATGCCCTCTATGCCGAGGAAGGCCTACCCCCAAATATGGAGGCTACTTGAGGACCAAACCGAAATCCCCGAGGCCACGTTCGCGACTGCACCTACCCCTGCAGCCAACACTGTCCGATTGGCACGTGCAACTCACACTTTGGGATAGGGTTTTTTTATCGAGGTTGTCTCCTCTAGGACCCTTAGTTATAGGGAGGTCAAAGATATGGAGATGAATGACTTGATGGAATGGTGAAAACGTGAGATATGGATGTGAAGAATGAGTGGAAGGATGAGATGAAAATGACCTCCCTACCTTACTTATAGGGAGGTCAAAGATATGGAGATGAATGACGTGATGGAATGGTGAAAACGTGAAATATGGATGTGAAGAATGGGTGAAATGATGAGATGAAAATGGCCTCCCTACTAAGCCCCCTCGCCCCGTCAAGGCAGTCCTACATGGTGGGGGTTAAACAAAGAAGGGAAAACCCTGACTACAAGATTGATAAAACGGCTGGAAAATTTAAAACAGTTTTTACTGAAGAGCAGGAACTTCAGCTCGGTAACTACTTAGAAACTATTGAGAATAGGTTATTCGGACTAACAATGAAAATCTTGCTTAGCTTATCTTATCAGTTGGCTGTAAGAAATGGCATTGGTCATAGATTTCAAAATGGAATCACAGGCCAAGGTTGGGTCAATGGTTTCTTAAGAGACATCCTACTTTATCTGTTCGCAAACCCGAATCAACATCTGTTGCAAGAGCCATGGGCTTTAATAAAGTACCTGTAGATAGGTTTTTCGTTGCTAACGAATTTACTCGACAAGCACAAACTAACTGCTTCTCAAATATTTAATTGCGATGAAACGGGCATTTCAGTGAACCCTAAAAACCAATCAAAGATCATAACTTGCAAGGGGAAACGTCAAGTCTGATCGCTAACAACCGAAGAAAGGGGCGAAACTGTAACCTGCCTTATTTGCATGTCGGCAAGCGGAGCTTATATGCCCCCAATGCTAATTTTCATTGAAAGAAGAAGCACAAAGAAATTGAGTTAGGATTGCCGCCAGGAGGTTGGGCTGAGTTGCACAGCACTGGATGGATGACTGCTGAGTCATTTCTTGCATGGTTTCGAAAATTTATGGAATTTTCTAAGGCATCAAAAGACTTCCCGGTTCTTCTTATATTTGATGGCCACGCAACACATACCAAGAGCCTTGACGTTATAGACTACGCGAGGGAGAGTGGCGTGTCGTTGCTATGTCTACCACCACATTGCTCTCACAGACTTCAGCCACTTGATGTTTCTTTTATGAAGCCTTTAAGTCTTCATTACAGTGTAGAGCTTCGAAAATGGCTACGAAGCAACCCAGGGTAAGTCGTAACTCTCTTTCAAATTTTAACGCTTTTTGGATCAGCTTTTATCCAAAGCCCAACAATGAAAACTGCTATGAATGGTTTCCAAGCCACAGGAATATGGCCAACTGACCCATCCATATTCACCGACGCCAATTTTCTCCCAGCAGACACAACTGACATTGGACTTGGTAGGCCATCAACTAAAGAGGTGATCATATCTGGAGCTGAACAATTGGAATTGCCTTCACCTAGCACACCAGTTACAAAACACATGCCTATCAGGTTGGACGATAAAACTGGCGAGGTTTCAGCCAGCTCTAATGATGACATGCCGGCTAAGAAGATCCGATTTAATGAGGCTAATTGTGCCACTTCTGGGTGCTCTTGGATGACAACTGACAACAGAGCCTCTGAATTTCTTGTCTCACTAATCCAAAAGTTAAAGAAGGCGCGAAAAGGACGAATTGGAAGAGGGGGAAGACCGCTGTCTTAACAGATTCCCCATAGAAAAAAGGGTTAGAAGCCGCTATTAAGGAAAAAGAGGAAAATAAAATTTGTCAAAGAAGATTTGATTTGATTTGATTTGATTTTAAAATTGTGGGTGCGTCAGCACTTAGGCTATTTTGCACCCGTCACATTATACGGGGTCCAGCCCCTTATCTTTACAAAGAACAAATCTAACGTTGCATAAATAAAATCTTAAAACCTTAAAATGTTCTGACTTCTGTTAAAAGCTGAGGCGGTGAAGGGGCACTCAGCACACACAAGGACAAAAACAGGACACAACACACAAAATTATACTGGCCAGAGTGCCAGTCGCCAGAGCCTCGTTCGTCTGCAAAACGCAGTCCAGGGTGTACTAACGTGGAAGTGAGGTTGACAGTTGGGTGTACTACGTGGAAAATCACCCCTTACACCCCTCCAAAGAAGAACGAGCAAGGAAAAGACTATTTAAGAAAGAGAATAAAATGAAGAATGAAAAAAAACAAAGGAAAGTGCCTGAAGATAAAGGAAAAAAAGGAGCTGAAGAGAGTACCCTCAACTTACGAGAGTGATTCTGAGGATTGTTCTGACTGTGAATGTTTATATTGCAGTGACTTTTACTCACAGACAGTTGATTGTTGGGTCGCTTGTTCCATGTGCAAAAAATGGGCACACAATTCCTGTGCGGGAATAGATAGCGAAGATGATGAGGTAGAACCAGTGTGTGAATTTTGTGAATAGACTTAAGAAAAGGATACATCAATGAAAACTGTAGTTCAACCTTTATAGTCACTTAAAACTACATAAATATAGAGCACACTTGTTTTTTCTGCATTTCCACTAGTTTTCTATGTTTTTATAATTAATTGTCCTTATCACCCCGTTCTGCCCCATGCTCGGGGCAGAACGGGGCAAATGACGTCATTGGTTTTGAACAACAAAAACAAATTTGATCTTTTGTTTTCTTACAATATTATTGTATTTTTGCGATTATTACATTATAATGTGTTCGTAGAAAAATTTGCAGCTCTCGTAATTAACCCTTTTGTATTTTGAAACATATTTTAAACTTGGTACCGCGTTCTGCCCCGGGTTCCCTTACATGTTTCTGGACTAATCAGATTCCTGAATGCAATATAACATACAAGGGCTATGTATTGGGCAAAGAATTAAAGCTGATTTTTCATGTGAATGACATGGAATTTTAAATTAGTTGTCAACTACAGGATCTAATGAACCACTTAGGGCCCTTTGTAATTGATGCCAGGGTGAGGAACGTTGCTACAGAGAGAAAGACTGACATCATCAATTCTTTCTCATTCAATGTGAAACAAATCTTAGGGCACTGGTATTACCAATAGTCCAAAATATGGTTGCAATGCCCATCAATTATGAATTTCTCTTATTTGAATTACACACAACAACTCTAACGTTGCATAACTAAAATCATAAAATATTCTGACTTTCGTTAAAAGCTGAGTCTGTAAAGGAGCACTCAGCACAAATACGGACAAAAAAACAGAACACAAAAAAAAATATGTACTGACGATGGGGCCAGTCGCCAGAGCCAAGTTAGTCTACAGCCCAGGGTGTACTAAGTGGAAGTGAGGTTCGGTGCACTACGTGGAAGGAGCACCCCTTACACCCCGAATTTCTCTTATTAGAAATAGAAAAATGTTAGATGTATTTCTTGGAAAGACTGTTCTTTGGAAATACTTCAGAACTTCTCTAACACCTTTTATGAATTTGGAAACTACCTAGTCGTATCATAAATACTGACAAAGTTTGAGGCAGTGTGTACAACCGGTTTTCAAGGTGCGGCCAACCTTCCTGTGCAAGAGGCTGGAGTGGGCCATTGCGAGTTGAGCTGTCATAGAGGAAGTGTGGTCGTAAAAGTGTAGCTATGGAGTGGGGCGATTACGAAAATCGTGTAGCAGTAATAGCGCTTCATAAAGTGGGTCAAACAACCCACCATGATATTCAGAACACTTAAAAAGTTGAATATCAGAATCTTTCGTGTATCGGACCATCAAGCGATTCACGGAGACTGGGACAGTTGATGATCGCCCAAGGCAAGGCTGCCCACGGAGCGTACGAACCAAAAAGTTAGTGCAAGCAGTGGCAGCCCGTATTCGGAGAATTGATTGATTGATTGAGTTAAAAATTATGGGTGCGTCGGCACTTAAGGCCATTTCTCACCCTTCTGTGTATACGGGGAAATGTCCCCTTATCTAAAATTCTGACAGATTTAAAAAAGGGGTGTAGATAGCCCCTTGGGAAAAACTAAAAGTACAAGGTTGTAAAGAGACCTGCACGAGACAAACACGACACATTAAAAAGTCAGAACAAACTAAAAACCTCCTTACAGACGGTGGAAGAGTCCAGCTCTTCGCAAAAAACAAAAAACACGTGATAAAATACTGCTGTCTTCACCCAAGAGGGATGACAAACAGCCGGAAAGGTTAAAAGTCTGCCGGAGGTAAGCAAGATCGACACATTCAACGAGAATGTGTCGGATGCTTAAAATAACATTACAAGCACAACACAACGGAGGGTCCAGCCCTTGCAGTAGGTGACCATGCATGAGACGGCTGTGTCCTATACGCATGCGGGTAAGAATAACTTCTTCTCGCCGAGAGGGACGAGACGAGGAACGCCAAGCACCTATGGTGGGCTTAACAGAGTGAAGCTTGTTCCACGTTTCCACATCCCACTCGGTCTGCCAAGTGTCAAGAAGGCGACAACGGAATACATTCTGCAGGTCGCTAGCTGGCAAAAGGTGGACGAGAACGTCGCCATCTGCATCAGCAGACTTGGCGGCAGCATCAGCTGCTTCGTTCCCCTGGATGCCCACGTGGCTAGGGACCCAACAGAAGTGTACATCTGTGCTGGCAGATAAGGACACAAGCCGTCTGAATATGCGTTGCGCTACCGGATGCCGGGAATACGGCGAATCCAGAGACTGCAACACGCTGGTCGAATGAAGGATGTGAAGGCATCGAACGAAGATGGAGGAAGTAGTTCACTACCAGCCGCTGTCTTCGCAGAGACTCAACAAATTTCTCAATTACATACTGTTTCATTCACAAGTTTACTACACATTATTAACAATGAATGACAGCACAGTAGATTATAATTTATGCAAAAGGGAAAAGAATGATGCACACCTCTTACAAAAGTTCAATAATAAACATCATTAAATTTTCTATCATATAAGAATATAATTGCCAAGAAACCTTAGTGGTTCTGTAACTTCCAAGATTAAGTGAGTGTAACTGTATAATTTATCGGAATTTACATTTCATGTGCTACCTAGGTATGTCCACAAACACCTCTATGTTTGTGTTTGGCTGCCTTGGTGCCATGATAGATTACGTTGTTGAAACTGCGGGGGTCACGGTGAGTGGTGTTACAATGTTACATGTACAGTCCGGACACTGCTGGCTTGCAATGAATACATTGACTTTCAATGGAATCGTTACAAGCCGGCAGTGTTCGTTACTGTATATCTTGAATACAAATTACGTAGATTTTTCAGTGAAAAAAGGGAGGCTCGATCAGGATTCGAACCCTGTCTCTGGCATACCATGCAATTGCTCTACCGGCATGGTATCGCCTGATTTTTTGCTGTTTTACCTGTGTGTATTCGTCTCTGCAAGTGCTACTGCAACGGGATCTGTTGTCTTTGAAACACTGTACACAGCAAAACAGTGACAGCGAAAAGTAAAACATTTCAAGACTGAATATGCGCACTACATTTACTGTAATGAATGAGATTGGCTAATGGCGGTCATTACATGTTTTTGCTTCAAATCTTGCCCTGAGTATAGACTTTAGTGTCACAACTAGCTAACAGTGTCGAAAAGCAATACAAAATATGCTAGATTTATTATTTTTTTTAAGCTGCTCATTCTAATATCTATTTAAAATAGTTGTTACCCATAATTGAAAGAAGATGCTCTTTAAAAACATTAATTACTCAATACAATAATGAAGGAATCTTTAGTAATGATAGAAATTACATTTCGATGAGGCTTTGTGGTATTCCAGCAATGGGAATGGTAAAACATATTTATAAACTGCTGTCACAACACTTCGTTGCAGGAGTGTTCCTTAACATCTATTCATTATTCCACAGAATAATGACAGAATTACTTGTGAAAATGCTTAGAAAGCATAGAAATGACAATTAAATTAGAGGTTTCTTCACATATGGCACGCATGCAGTGGGAAACGTAAGTGACAAATATGCACCTGCTGCCATAACACTTCGGGTTGAAGGAAGGAGCTTTTTAAAAATTTACCATTATTACACAAAATAGTTATAGAATTCCTTGAGGAATCCCTTAAGAGATGTAGAAATGAAGTTTAAACAAAATATTTCTCCACATGTGACATGCATTTAGTGGAAAAGCTAAGAAACTAATATGTATTGCTGCCACAACCGTTTGTTGCTGGAGTGTTTTGAAAAAAGATGCTCTTTAAAAATTATCCGTATTTCCAGAACATAACGACAGAATTACTATACAAAATGCTTAAAAAGAATAGAAATGAAGTTTAAACGAGATATTTCAGAACATATGTCTGTATGTTGTGGGCAAGATAACAAACAAATATGTATTGCTTACTGCCACAACACTCCCGGTTGAAGGGAGATGCTCTAGAAATTAACCGTTACACCCGGTCCACATGGGCGGAAAGAATGCTTAGAAAGTGCTTAATGTCTAAGCATTCTATCCGCATTGTGTCCGTAAGGTAATGTGGAGAAAATGCTGACACTCAGCGGAAACTGCAAATACTTCAAGTGACAGCAAATTATATATTGGTGAGAAATGTAAACATATAAAAAATTATATTTTCACCAAAACAAAAAAGTTGAACCCTTCCCTTTTTGGGAGACGGGGATGCCTTTTATGTCGGTGCATTTTCAGATATTTATTACTAACATTTTTTTTAATTACTCATCCAGATTATTGTGTTTGCATGCCGTGTGTTATGAATAAGCTCTCAATACATAAGTCATGACTTACCAACCGATTTCCTCTCTGCATCTGAAAGCTGAAGAAAGGTTCCTGGACCGTATTTTTGAATTTGAATTTAAAAGTTTGGGTGCGTCAGCACTAAGGCTATTTTGCACCCGTCACATTATTCGGGGTCCAGCCCCTTATCGTTACACAGAACAACTCTGACTTTCGTTAAAAGCTGAGGCTGTAAAGGAGCACTCAGCACAAATGAATGCAATATAACATACAAGGGCTATGTATTGGGCAAAGAATTAAAGCTGATTTTTCATGTGAATGACATGGAATTTTAAATTAGTTGTCAACTACAGGATCTAATGAACCACTTAGGGCCCTTTGTAATTGATGCCAGGGTGAGGAACGTTGCTACAGAGAGAAAGACTGACATCATCAATTCTTTCTCATTCAATGTGAAACAAATCTTAGGGCACTGGTATTACCAATAGTCCAAAATATGGTTGCAATGCCCATCAATTATGAATTTCTCTTATTTGAATTACACACAACAACTCTAACGTTGCATAACTAAAATCATAAAATATTCTGACTTTCGTTAAAAGCTGAGTCTGTAAAGGAGCACTCAGCACAAATACGGACAAAAAAACAGAACACAAAAAAAAATATGTACTGACGATGGGGCCAGTCGCCAGAGCCAAGTTAGTCTACAGCCCAGGGTGTACTAAGTGGAAGTGAGGTTCGGTGCACTACGTGGAAGGAGCACCCCTTACACCCCGAATTTCTCTTATTAGAAATAGAAAAATGTTAGATGTATTTCTTGGAAAGACTGTTCTTTGGAAATACTTCAGAACTTCTCTAACACCTTTTATGAATTTGGAAACTACCTAGTCGTATCATAAATACTGACAAAGTTTGAGGCAGTGTGTACAACCGGTTTTCAAGGTGCGGCCAACCTTCCTGTGCAAGAGGCTGGAGTGGGCCATTGCGAGTTGAGCTGTCATAGAGGAAGTGTGGTCGTAAAAGTGTAGCTATGGAGTGGGGCGATTACGAAAATCGTGTAGCAGTAATAGCGCTTCATAAAGTGGGTCAAACAACCCACCATGATATTCAGAACACTTAAAAAGTTGAATATCAGAATCTTTCGTGTATCGGACCATCAAGCGATTCACGGAGACTGGGACAGTTGATGATCGCCCAAGGCAAGGCTGCCCACGGAGCGTACGAACCAAAAAGTTAGTGCAAGCAGTGGCAGCCCGTATTCGGAGAATTGATTGATTGATTGAGTTAAAAATTATGGGTGCGTCGGCACTTAAGGCCATTTCTCACCCTTCTGTGTATACGGGGAAATGTCCCCTTATCTAAAATTCTGACAGATTTAAAAAAGGGGTGTAGATAGCCCCTTGGGAAAAACTAAAAGTACAAGGTTGTAAAGAGACCTGCACGAGACAAACACGACACATTAAAAAGTCAGAACAAACTAAAAACCTCCTTACAGACGGTGGAAGAGTCCAGCTCTTCGCAAAAAACAAAAAACACGTGATAAAATACTGCTGTCTTCACCCAAGAGGGATGACAAACAGCCGGAAAGGTTAAAAGTCTGCCGGAGGTAAGCAAGATCGACACATTCAACGAGAATGTGTCGGATGCTTAAAATAACATTACAAGCACAACACAACGGAGGGTCCAGCCCTTGCAGTAGGTGACCATGCATGAGACGGCTGTGTCCTATACGCATGCGGGTAAGAATAACTTCTTCTCGCCGAGAGGGACGAGACGAGGAACGCCAAGCACCTATGGTGGGCTTAACAGAGTGAAGCTTGTTCCACGTTTCCACATCCCACTCGGTCTGCCAAGTGTCAAGAAGGCGACAACGGAATACATTCTGCAGGTCGCTAGCTGGCAAAAGGTGGACGAGAACGTCGCCATCTGCATCAGCAGACTTGGCGGCAGCATCAGCTGCTTCGTTCCCCTGGATGCCCACGTGGCTAGGGACCCAACAGAAGTGTACATCTGTGCTGGCAGATAAGGACACAAGCCGTCTGAATATGCGTTGCGCTACCGGATGCCGGGAATACGGCGAATCCAGAGACTGCAACACGCTGGTCGAATGAAGGATGTGAAGGCATCGAACGAAGATGGAGGAAGTAGTTCACTACCAGCCGCTGTCTTCGCAGAGACTCAACAAATTTCTCAATTACATACTGTTTCATTCACAAGTTTACTACACATTATTAACAATGAATGACAGCACAGTAGATTATAATTTATGCAAAAGGGAAAAGAATGATGCACACCTCTTACAAAAGTTCAATAATAAACATCATTAAATTTTCTATCATATAAGAATATAATTGCCAAGAAACCTTAGTGGTTCTGTAACTTCCAAGATTAAGTGAGTGTAACTGTATAATTTATCGGAATTTACATTTCATGTGCTACCTAGGTATGTCCACAAACACCTCTATGTTTGTGTTTGGCTGCCTTGGTGCCATGATAGATTACGTTGTTGAAACTGCGGGGGTCACGGTGAGTGGTGTTACAATGTTACATGTACAGTCCGGACACTGCTGGCTTGCAATGAATACATTGACTTTCAATGGAATCGTTACAAGCCGGCAGTGTTCGTTACTGTATATCTTGAATACAAATTACGTAGATTTTTCAGTGAAAAAAGGGAGGCTCGATCAGGATTCGAACCCTGTCTCTGGCATACCATGAAATTGCTCTACCGGCATGGTATCGCCTGATTTTTTTGCTGTTTTACCTGTGTGTATTCGTCTCTGCAAGTGCTACTGCAACGGGATCTGTTGTCTTTGAAACACTGTACACAGCAAAACAGTGACAGCGAAAAGTAAAACATTTCAAGACTGAATATGCGCACTGCATTTACTGTAATGAATGAGATTGGCTAATATGGCGGTCATTACATGTTTTTGCTTCAAATCTTTCCCTGAGTATAGACTTTAGTGTCACAACTAGCTAACAGTGTCGAAAAGCAATACAAAATATGCTAGATTTATTATTTTTTTTAAGCTGCTCATTCTAATATCTATTTAAAATAGTTGTTACCCATATTTGAAAGAAGATGCTCTTTAAAAACATTAATTACTCAATACAATAATGAAGGAATCTTTAGTAATGATAGAAATTACATTTCGATGAGGCTTTGTGGTATTCCAGCAATGGGAATGGTAAAACATATTTATAAACTGCTGTCACAACACTTCGTTGCAGGAGTGTTCCTTAACATCTATTCATTATTCCACAGAATAATGACAGAATTACTTGTGAAAATGCTTAGAAAGCATAGAAATGACAATTAAATTAGAGGTTTCTTCACATATGGCACGCATGCAGTGGGAAACGTAAGTGACAAATATGCACCTGCTGCCATAACACTTCGGGTTGAAGGAAGGAGCTTTTTAAAAATTTACCATTATTACACAAAATAGTTATAGAATTCCTTGAGGAATCCCTTAAGAGATGTAGAAATGAAGTTTAAACAAAATATTTCTCCACATGTGACATGCATTTAGTGGAAAAGCTAAGAAACTAATATGAATTGCTGCCACAACCGTTTGTTGCTGGAGTGTTTTGAAAAAAGATGCTCTTTAAAAATTATCCGTATTTCCAGAACATAACGACAGAATTACTATACAAAATGCTTAAAAAGAATAGAAATGAAGTTTAAACGAGATATTTCAGAACATATGTCTGTATGTTGTGGGCAAGATAACAAACAAATATGTATTGCTTACTGCCACAACACTCCCGGTTGAAGGGAGACGCTCTAGAAATTAACCGTTACACCCGGTCCACATGGGCGTAAAGAATGCTTAGAAAGTGCTTAATGTCTAAGCATTCTATCCGCATTGTGTCCGTAAGGTAATGTGGAGAAAATGCTGACACTCAGCGGAAACTGCAAATACTTCAAGTGACAGCAAATTATATATTGGTGAGAAATGTAAACATATAAAAAATTATATTTTCACCAAAACAAAAAAGTTGAACCCTTCCCTTTTTGGGAGACGGGGATGCCTTTTATGTCGGTGCATTTTCAGATATTTATTACTAACATTTTTTTTAATTACTCATCCAGATTATTGTGTTTGCATGCCGTGTGTTATGAATAAGCTCTCAATACATAAGTCATGACTTACCAACCGATTTCCTCTCTGCATCTGAAAGCTGAAGAAAGGTTCCTGGACCGTATTTTTGAATTTGAATTTAAAAGTTTGGGTGCGTCAGCACTAAGGCTATTTTGCACCCGTCACATTATTCGGGGTCCAGCCCCTTATCGTTACACAGAACAACTCTGACTTTCGTTAAAAGCTGAGGCTGTAAAGGAGCACTCAGCACAAATGAATGCAATATAACATACAAGGGCTATGTATTGGGCAAAGAATTAAAGCTGATTTTTCATGTGAATGACATGGAATTTTAAATTAGTTGTCAACTACAGGATCTAATGAACCACTTAGGGCCCTTTGTAATTGATGCCAGGGTGAGGAACGTTGCTACAGAGAGAAAGACTGACATCATCAATTCTTTCTCATTCAATGTGAAACAAATCTTAGGGCACTGGTATTACCAATAGTCCAAAATATGGTTGCAATGCCCATCAATTATGAATTTCTCTTATTTGAATTACACACAACAACTCTAACGTTGCATAACTAAAATCATAAAATATTCTGACTTTCGTTAAAAGCTGAGTCTGTAAAGGAGCACTCAGCACAAATACGGACAAAAAAACAGAACACAAAAAAAAATATGTACTGACGATGGGGCCAGTCGCCAGAGCCAAGTTAGTCTACAGCCCAGGGTGTACTAAGTGGAAGTGAGGTTCGGTGCACTACGTGGAAGGAGCACCCCTTACACCCCGAATTTCTCTTATTAGAAATAGAAAAATGTTAGATGTATTTCTTGGAAAGACTGTTCTTTGGAAATACTTCAGAACTTCTCTAACACCTTTTATGAATTTGGAAACTACCTAGTCGTATCATAAATACTGACAAAGTTTGAGGCAGTGTGTACAACCGGTTTTCAAGGTGCGGCCAACCTTCCTGTGCAAGAGGCTGGAGTGGGCCATTGCGAGTTGAGCTGTCATAGAGGAAGTGTGGTCGTAAAAGTGTAGCTATGGAGTGGGGCGATTACGAAAATCGTGTAGCAGTAATAGCGCTTCATAAAGTGGGTCAAACAACCCACCATGATATTCAGAACACTTAAAAAGTTGAATATCAGAATCTTTCGTGTATCGGACCATCAAGCGATTCACGGAGACTGGGACAGTTGATGATCGCCCAAGGCAAGGCTGCCCACGGAGCGTACGAACCAAAAAGTTAGTGCAAGCAGTGGCAGCCCGTATTCGGAGAATTGATTGATTGATTGAGTTAAAAATTATGGGTGCGTCGGCACTTAAGGCCATTTCTCACCCTTCTGTGTATACGGGGAAATGTCCCCTTATCTAAAATTCTGACAGATTTAAAAAAGGGGTGTAGATAGCCCCTTGGGAAAAACTAAAAGTACAAGGTTGTAAAGAGACCTGCACGAGACAAACACGACACATTAAAAAGTCAGAACAAACTAAAAACCTCCTTACAGACGGTGGAAGAGTCCAGCTCTTCGCAAAAAACAAAAAACACGTGATAAAATACTGCTGTCTTCACCCAAGAGGGATGACAAACAGCCGGAAAGGTTAAAAGTCTGCCGGAGGTAAGCAAGATCGACACATTCAACGAGAATGTGTCGGATGCTTAAAATAACATTACAAGCACAACACAACGGAGGGTCCAGCCCTTGCAGTAGGTGACCATGCGTGAGACGGCTGTGTCCTATACGCATGCGGGTAAGAATAACTTCTTCTCGCCGAGAGGGACGAGACGAGGAACGCCAAGCACCTATGGTGGGCTTAACAGAGTGAAGCTTGTTCCACGTTTCCACATCCCACTCGGTCTGCCAAGTGTCAAGAAGGCGACAACGGAATACATTCTGCAGATCGCTAGCTGGCAAAAGGTGGACGAGAACGTCGCCATCTGCATCAGCAGACTTGGCGGCAGCATCAGCTGCTTCGTTCCCCTGGATGCCCACGTGGCTAGGGACCCAACAGAAGTGTACATCTGTGCTGGCAGATAAGGACACAAGCCGTCTGAATATGCGTTGCGCTACCGGATGCCGGGAATACGGCGAATCCAGAGACTGCAACACGCTGGTCGAATGAAGGATGTGAAGGCATCGAGCGAAGATGGAGGAAGTAGTTCACTACCAGCCGCTGTCTTCGCAGAGACTCAACAAATTTCTCAATTACATACTGTTTCATTCACAAGTTTACTACACATTATTAACAATGAATGACAGCACAGTAGATTATAATTTATGCAAAAGGGAAAAGAATGATGCACACCTCTTACAAAAGTTCAATAATAAACATCATTAAATTTTCTATCATATAAGAATATAATTGCCAAGAAACCTTAGTGGTTCTGTAACTTCCAAGATTAAGTGAGTGTAACTGTATAATTTATCGGAATTTACATTTCATGTGCTACCTAGGTATGTCCACAAACACCTCTATGTTTGTGTTTGGCTGCCTTGGTGCCATGATAGATTACGTTGTTGAAACTGCGGGGGTCACGGTGAGTGGTGTTACAATGTTACATGTACAGTCCGGACACTGCTGGCTTGCAATGAATACATTGACTTTCAATGGAATCGTTATAAGCCGGCAGTGTTCGTTACTGTATATCTTGAATACAAATTACGTAGATTTTTCAGTGAAAAAAGGGAGGCTCGATCAGGATTCGAACCCTGTCTCTGGCATACCATGCAATTGCTCTACCGGCATGGTATCGCCTGATTTTTTGCTGTTTTACCTGTGTGTATTCGTCTCTGCAAGTGCTACTGCAACGGGATCTGTTGTCTTTGAAACACTGTACACAGCAAAACAGTGACAGCGAAAAGTAAAACATTTCAAGACTGAATATGCGCACTGCATTTACTGTAATGAATGAGATTGGCTAATATGGCGGTCATTACATGATTTTGCTTCAAATCTTTCCCTGAGTATAGACTTTAGTGTCACAACTAGCTAACAGTGTCGAAAAGCAATACAAAATATGCTAGATTTATTATTTTTTTTAAGCTGCTCATTCTAATATCTATTTAAAATAGTTGTTACCCATATTTGAAAGAAGATGCTCTTTAAAAACATTAATTACTCAATACAATAATGAAGGAATCTTTAGTAATGATAGAAATTACATTTCGATGAGGCTTTGTGGTATTCCAGCAATGGGAATGGTAAAACATATTTATAAACTGCTGTCACAACACTTCGTTGCAGGAGTGTTCCTTAACATCTATTCATTATTCCACAGAATAATGACAGAATTACTTGTGAAAATGCTTAGAAAGCATAGAAATGACAATTAAATTAGAGGTTTCTTAACATATGGCACGCATGCAGTGGGAAACATAAGTGACAAATATGCACCTGCTGCCATAACACTTCGGGTTGAAGGAAGGAGCTTTTTAAAAATTTACCATTATTACACAAAATAGTTATAGAATTCCTTGAGGAATCCCTTAAGAGATGTAGAAATGAAGTTTAAACAAAATATTTCTCCACATGTGACATGCATTTAGTGGAAAAGCTAAGAAACTAATATGTATTGCTGCCACAACCGTTTGTTGCTGGAGTGTTTTGAAAAAAGATGCTCTTTAAAAATTATCCGTATTTCCAGAACATAACGACAGAATTACTATACAAAATGCTTAAAAAGAATAGAAATGAAGTTTAAACGAGATATTTCAGAACATATGTCTGTATGTTGTGGGCAAGATAACAAACAAATATGTATTGCTTACTGCCACAACACTCCCGGTTGAAGGGAGATGCTCTAGAAATTAACCGTTACACCCGGTCCACATGGGCGGAAAGAATGCTTAGAAAGTGCTTAATGTCTAAGCATTCTATCCGCATTGTGTCCGTAAGGTAATGTGGAGAAAATGCTGACACTCAGCGGAAACTGCAAATACTTCAAGTGACAGCAAATTATATATTGGTGAGAAATGTAAACATATAAAAAATTATATTTTCACCAAAACAAAAAAGTTGAGCCCCTTCCCTTTTTGGGAGACGGGGATGCCTTTTATGTCGGTGCATTTTGAGATATTTATTACTAACATTTTTTTTTAATTACTCATCCAGATTATTGTGTTTGCATGCCGTGTGTTATGAATAAGCTCTCAATACATAATTCATGACTTACCAACCGATTTCCTCTCTGCATGAAAGCTGAAGAAAGGTTCCTGGACCGTATTTTTGAATTTGAATTTAAAAGTTTGGGTGCGTCAGCACTAAGGCTATTTTGCACCCGTCACATTATTCGGGGTCCAGCCCCTTATCGTTACACAGAACAACTCTGACTTTCGTTAAAAGCTGAGGCTGTAAAGGAGAACTCAGCACAAATAAGGACAAAACACACGACAGCACAAACAAAATTATACTGGCCATGGGGCCAGTCGCCAGAGCCTCGTTAGTCTTCAGTCCAGGGTGTACTAACGTGGAAGTGAGGTTGACATTTGGGTGTACTACGTGGAAGGTCACCCCTTACGCCCCAGGATGAAATAATATTTGGTAAAGAACATCCACCATTGATGCCTATAGATAAAACAAATAAAATAGTATTTTCAACCATAAAAAAGTATGCTAAGATAGATTGGTCTGATATCCAAGTATTCAAGCTTATATCACCAAATGTAAATACCATTTATTCTCTTGATTACATAGCATGTGCTCTGGCTTGGATAATACTTCCAGATATTGTATCAGCTCAAGTTCCTTATCTGTTTTCACCCTTACAAGGTCCTTTAGATTTAAGGAAACTCACATCATTAATTGTAGGATCTGTGATACAAGCCAGATTTGAAAGATTTATAAGAATGTTGTCACATATGTGGTTTTTACAAAATTTACCATGCATAATTGATATAAGCATAAGAAATAACCTCAGTTGGGAGTTTAGTATAAGATTGATTGATTGATTGAGTTAAAATTTATGGGTGCGTCGGCACTTAAGGCCATTTCGCACCCTTCTATGTATACGGGGAAATGTCCCCTTATCTAAAATTCTGACTTAGATTTAAAAAAGGGGGTGTAGATAGCCCCTTGGGAAAAACTAAAAGTGCAAGGTTGTAAAAAGACCTGCACGGGACAAACACAACATATTAAAAAGTCAGAATAAACTAAAAACCTCCTTACAGACGGTGGAAGAGTCCAGCTCTTCGCAAAAAACTAAAAACACGTGATAAAATACTGCTGTCATCACCCAAGAGGGATGACAAACAGCCGGAAAGGTTAAAAGTCTGCCGGAGGTAAGCAAGATCGACACATTCAACGAGAATGTGTCGGATGCTTAGAATAACATTACAAGTACGACACAACGGAGGGTCCAGCCCTTGCAGTAGGTGACCATGCGTGAGACGGCTGTGTCCTATACGCAGGCGGGTAAGAATAACGTCTTCTCGCCGAGAGGGACGAGACGAGGAACGCCAAGCACCTATCGTGGGCTTAACAGCGTGAAGCTTGTTCCCCGTTTCCACATCCCACTCGGTCTGCCAAGTGTCAAGAAGGCGAGAACGGAACACATTCTGCAGGTCGCCAGCTGGCAAAAGGTGGACGAGAACGTCGCCATCTGCATCAGCAGACTTGGCGGCAGCATCAGCTGCTTCGTTCCCCTGGATGCCCACGTGGCTAGGGACCCAACAGAAGTGTACATCTGTGCTGGCAGATAAGGACACAAGCCGTCTGAATATGCGTTGCGCTAATGGATGCCGGGAATACGGCGAATCCAGGGACTGCAACACGCTGGTCGAATCACAGCACACAAGGACGTTCTTCAGACCATTGACGTCTGCAAAGTCCAGTGCCTTTAGAATGGCGTACAACTCTGCCGTATAGATGGAACAGGCAGGATGTAGCAAGTAACTGGAACTTTGAGAGTCTAGGACGAAGGCGCAACCAAATGATTCGAATGTCTTGGACCCATCCGTGTAAAACACATTAAAATTGGGGTGCTTCGCACGAAGTTCTAAAAACCGTTGCTGGTAGACAACCGTTGGTGTCTCTGACTTTGGAAGAGCAGTCAGAGAAAAATCGATAGAAGGTGCAGGAAACTCCCACGTAGGGAGAGGCGAAATGAGACGCGTAAAAGGTTGAGAACTCGAGGACAAGAGAACTTTAACTGGCGAAGGTGAGGTAGCCATGTTAATTTCTTATCGAAAATGAGGCCCAGGAAGCGGACCTCATTCACGAAGCACAGGGGAGACTTCCCCATGTACAGGTCAGGATCTAAATGACATGTACGCTGACGACAAAAGTGAACACACACGGATTTCTCGGATGAGAAGGTGAAACCTGTTTGGGAGGACCACTCAACCAAACGGTTTATCGTCAGTTGGAGTTGACGAGAAGCTGACGCGAGACTCCGTGAGCAACAAAAGATCGTGAGGTCGTCGACATAGAGGAGGCCATGTACAGGGGAAAGAATGTTTGCCATAACACTGTTTACTGCTATGGCAAACAGAGTCACACTAAGTACGCTGCCCTGCGGGACACCGTTCTCTTGTTCGTGAAGATCCGAAAAGGAGTTCCCAACACGTACGCGGAAAAAGCGATCTGATATAAAATTTTCAATAAAGTACGCCATATGGCCACGGACGCCCCAAGAATGGAGCTGCTTTAGGATGCCAAAGCGCCACGTTGTGTCATATGCCTTTTGGAGGTCAAAGAAAACTGCAACTAAATGTTCCTTGTTGAGGAATGCATCCTGAATATGTGTTTCCAGCTGAACCAGATGGTCCAGTGTGGAACGGTTGGAGCGAAAACCACATTGAAAATTACTTATCAAGCAGTTTTCCTCCAAAAACCAGGTGAGACGCTTGTTGATCATGCGTTCCATCAACTTGCACACACAGCTAGTTAAGGCAATAGGCCTGTAACTCGAGGCTGCGGTGCGTTGTTTACCTGGTTTCAGGATGGGAACAATAATAGCTTCTTTCCAGGAAGTGGGGAAAAAGTCATCCAACCAAAGTCTGTTGAATACCGCCAAAAGGAAATGTTTGGCTCCAATGGGCAGATGACGAAGCACCTCATAGTGGATCTTGTCCACTCCAGGAGCTGTATTCTTTGAATCTCGAAGCGCCTGATCGAACTCCCGTTCAGTGAATCGAGAGTTGTATGGCTCGTTGTTATGACTTCGAAAAACTAGAGGGCGTCGTCCTTGACGGTCCTTCTCACGGCGGAAACGTGGTTCATAATTTTCAGAGCTAGACGCATCAGAAAACTGCGTGGCCAAGATATTAGCTATGTCTCCAGAATCGGTGTGCAACGTCCCGTCGTGCTCCAGAGCGCTCAGAGGAGTAGATGCACCCCCTGGATGCGACGTACTTTGGTCCAAACGGCTTTCGACGAAGCCTGCTTCGTCAGGGAAGACACGTATTGGACCCAGCACGCCTTCTTACTGGCTCGAATGAGCCGACGGGCACGGGCACGCTTAATGCGGAACTGCTCTAGGTTTGCGGCAGTGTGGTTTCTATTAAATCGATCGAGAGCATGATTGCGGTCCTTGATGGCTGCACTGATCTCCGCAGTCCACCATGGGACTGGTCGTCGCCTCGCAGGTCCACAGGGATGTGGAATGGAGGCGCGTGCAGCATCATGCACTCGTGACACAAAGACATCTAAGGCGTCGATTGGTGGTAGAGTCGACGCAAGATCGATTTCAAGGTCCACTGCACGCTCGAAGGCATCCCAGTCGGCCCGACTGAGATGCCAGTGAGGGTATTGTTCACGTGAGTGCTGAAGATGTTCGAAGGTAAGAATGAGAGGGAAGTGATCACTCCCACAGAGATCAGGGTGAACGCTCCAAGATGTGGTAGGAGCAAGGCTGGGACTGCAGAAGGACAAGTCCAACGCAGAGTGTGTGCCTGAGGAAGGACTGAAATATGTGGGAGTCCCATCATTCAGCAACGTTAAAGCTGATGCCTCACGGAATTGATCTACAATTTGACCCCGGGGCTCTGTACGAACGGAGCCCCACAAACGATTGTAGGAATTAAAATCGCCCAAAAGAACTACAGGAGACGGAAGTTGGTCGAAAATAGAAAGGAGGTCGTCAAGAGAGAATCGCTCCTCCCTTGTGATGTAGACACAGCACACAGATATTGGCTGTGGTAGATGGACCCGCACAGCGACCGCTTGGAGGGGGGTGCTGAGAAAGATTGGCGTTGAGTGGATGTTATCTCGAACACCGATTGCAACACCACCGTGTGCACGACGACCCTCAGGAAGCTTGTCGGTGCGGTAAAGTGTGTATCCGTTGAGAATCACTGATTCATTTGGACGAAAATGTGTCTCTTGGAGACATATGATGGCAGGGTCAAATTCAGATATTAAGATTTGCAGTTCCTCGAGATGCATACGGAAACCGTTAAGGTTCCATTGGAGACAATAAGCCATAGCGGGAGGTATTATAGTTACCTTTTGAGGCGTACTCTGTTTCTAGGCCCTGTCACCTTGATAAATTCTTCATCCGCGGCTTCGTCTTGTATCATGTCCTCAGGTAAGGACACAGAGGGCGAAGGGGATGAAGAAGGGGGAGTGGGGGCGGGTGCTTTGAGCGACCGCCGGGCAGCTTTGAGCTGCGCCTTAAGTTTCAGGGTGGTGGCTGCCACCCTGACTGGAGAGCTACTGGTCTTGAGGAAGTATTCTTTACTATGTACCTGCTTGAACTTTTTCTCCGTGGAGCGAGGAGTGGTTGCTGATTTCCTCGAAGCAGGACGAGCTACTACAGGAAGCGTTGTTGTTTGAGTGGACACGTCGCTGGTTTGTACACCTACACTGCGACGGGTAAGAGCAGCTGCAGCAACTGTAGCGAATGGCACAGGTAAACTAGTGCGTATGCTGTCACGGAGACGTTGTTTTGCTTCACCAGCAGAGATTTTCTCTGTGACGACCAACTCTCTGATTTTCTTCTCTTGTTGGAAAGAGGGGCAGTCACGATGCCAGACTGGGTGCTCGCCTTGGCAGTTAATGCATTTGGGACCTGAAGAACAAGGTTCGGTCCCATGATCAGGCTTACTACACTTACCACAAAGGGCGGTAGTGGCCTTGCAGGAAGGCTGAGTGTGCCCAAAGTGCTGGCATTTGAAACACCGCATCGGGTTAGGGATGTACGGACGGACTTTGAGTCTCAAATATCCTGCCCGTACAATATCTGGGAGAGTGGTCGTTTGAAACGTCACTATGAGTGAAGCAGTTGGTACTAGTTCTCCGGACTTACGCGTCTTTATTCGCTGCACTGCGGTGACATGTTGGTCTGAGAGTGCTTCAAGAATCTCTTCCTCCTCAGCATTTAGCAGATCCCAGTGGCGAATCACACCTCTACTACTGTTAAGTTGACGGTGAGGTTCAACATTAACAGGGAAGTCGCCCAAAGATCTTAGCTTTAAAAGGTTGTTTGTCTGGCGATCTGTGCTGGTCTGGATCAGTAGACTCCCGTTTCGCAGGCCACGTTCGCGACTGCACCTACCCCTGCAGCCAACACTGTCCCATCGGCACGTGCAACTCACACCTTGGGATAGGGGTTTTTTATCGAGGTTGTCTCCTCTAGCAGGACCCTTAGTTATAGGGAGGTCAAAGATATGGAGATGAATGTCGTGATGGAATGGTGAAAACGTGAGATATGGATGTGAAGAATGAGTGAAATGATGAGATGAAAATGACCTCCCTACATAAGTTTCTTAGAGGGAGGTCAAAGATATGGAGATGAATGACGTGATGGAATGGTGAAAAACGTGAGATATGGACATGAAGAATGGGTGAAATGATGAGATGAAATTGACCTCCCTACTAAGCCCCCTCGCCCCGTCAAGGCAGTCCTACATGGAGGGGGAAAAACTCGGTACAAACTGGATTTATAACCATGTTGATGCAATCCGACAGGTGGATGGTTTTAACTGTGGTGTCTTCGTATTATACTATATACAGCAAACAGTAAGGGAGGAGAGTCTCAAAAATAAATTTTCACTAGGCGTTTTTCGGAAACTTATGTTAATTCAAATCCTCCAGTTTTCGGTTGACATGGATGACCTTTGTTTGGTATGCGGCTTTCGAGAGCTGTGGAAGCAGGTGAAAGACCGGGTCAGATACTCCAGATGGTCCCAAACGAAATGCGTAAACACTAAATACACACTCGCGAATTTTGAACGGGGAGATATGAGTGCCTTATATGTTGTTAGAGCGGGCATTTCAAGAATTGTTCTGGGAATGCAGCAACGGCCTGTATAGAGAGCTGCACGTAGAACATGCGTGAGTTCGGTACAGGTGCATCTAGAACCGATCCGTCGATAATTTCCTCCCCCTCCCCCTCTAGTAGAATATTGTCACATTGATTTTCAAGTCAAAAAAGAAGAAAGTTCGTAATTTATATACAATATTTGTGTGCCCGGTTTTCTATTAAAAAAAACGTAAAAGATGAGCTGTAATACCAAAGTACAAATCATCCGTGGGATCCATTTTTTTAAAAAAGTTTCTAACTTGTATTACAAATATTACTGGCCGACGAATTTCTCATTTAGTACACATAAGATTTGTGTGTGAAAGGTCAATAAACGTACAGTACATGACTGAAATTTTCACTTGACTTTTCGAGTTGTTTTAACGGGATGTGTACAAATCTATGTACAGTCCATGCATTTCAGTACACCAATTGTAATAATCATCGTTTATCTTATTGTTATTTAAGTATTATCAACGGCCAAACCACCTACAAAAGCTCATATTGACCTCGAAGTTTATTTAAATGCATACGGGTGTTATAAAATTATTACAACTGCATTGTTATTATTATACGTGGGCGAAATGGTAACGTACCATTTATTCTGGGAATGCGGCATCGGCATCTGTACAGAGAGCTGCACTTAGAACCATACTTTCGGGTATCTTGCTTTTCTTGCATTTAGCATTCACAAAATTTAATTGTAAAATACTGTCCAAATAACGGTAATAGCAATGTAGCCAATTCAGTTATTAACACCTACAGTAGTCATTCTACTACACAAACGCAATTTCAATGAGCGGTCACGTTAAAAAAAAACACAACATAAAACTCACGTCTTAGTGTATCAAGTAAATGGGCTAGATATTAAAGGCATACCCCTTATGTAGGCGAGTGGAGGTGGCCATCGTCGATAAAAAATCTGCTCGGTAAAGAGAAATATCCTGCAATCTCCGCGATGTATTTGCATTGAAGGACGAACATAACATTGGGAAATTCACATTTGAAGGTTCATGGTATATCAGGACGACAAGCGCAAGTTAATACTGATCCTGCCAATGTATACTAACTTGTAATATTACTTCTAAATATTTCAAAATGTAAATAATATTTATGTATATAAGGTAACTTCGGTGAATAACGCCAGGCGG
The DNA here is from genome assembly GCF_977018435.1 of Lepisma saccharinum. Lineage (NCBI taxonomy): Eukaryota > Metazoa > Arthropoda > Insecta > Zygentoma > Lepismatidae > Lepisma > Lepisma saccharinum. The sequence continues at coordinate 13,100,399 of NC_139240.1, forward strand.
GAAACAACGCCATTTCAAAGTTTCAAATCCGAAAGCACGGGGGCAGTGCCACTTGCGCCGGTAGGGAAAATCGTGCCACTTGCACCGATTGAGGAGTGTGAGAGAAAATAGAGTGCCGCTTGCGCCGCTGGGCATTTTTCTATTTACATTTGGCAACGTCGCAGTGAATCAAAACACAGGTGTACACTTGTTTACAAGAAGTGACTGCATCGGACTGCGTCTAAAATTGTTAGTTGTGTGGACCGCTTAGTGAGAGTAACATGGATCTCTTAGAAAGAACGAAAGGGAAGCCTCTTCTCCAGTACTTAGGGCACGAATATCGTAAAAGACGTGAAAACAAGGACTCCATAACAAGGGTTAGTACTTTTTGTTTCTCTCTTACTATTTATCTTACTTGCTTGTGTTATTATTTTATTGTTTTATTTTATTATTTGCATATTATTAACAGTTAAACATATAACGTATAAACAGTTTATTTATGTAGACATACTTGTCGTGAATGTTAGGTCTTGTTGTGATTTTAATCACACTTTATATGTAATTTCAGACCTGCATCAATGAAAAGAAGATGAAATGCAAGGGTTTATTAAAGACAGAGGGGGAAAATATCCTCCAACTTTCTTTCCATTCTTGTGCTCCAGATGAGGTGAAGTGCGAAATTAAGAAACAACTAGCAGTTTGCCGTAAACGTGCCCGAGATGAAGTTCAAACGCCTGTTTGCGACATCTTTCGAACTGAAATGATGGTGCCAGTGAACAAGGGATTGGATCTCGTAACATCGATCCCGGCATATTCTAGTCAAAAAAGCGCGTTAAATCGAAACAGGTCAGCTTTAGGTGTGAAACAACATGCAAACTTGTGCCAGTGATATCGGTTTGCAAGAATCTAATCTGCTTATTGAAGAAGGAGCAACTTGATGAAACTGTCGATGGGGAAAAAAAATACTTTGTCTTGCGTATGAGGGCTTGAAATATGCTCTAGAAAGCAGTCAATGTGTTTTCATGCACGGTACGTTCAGCAGCTGCTCCAAACAGTTCTACCAACTGTACACAGTGCATGCGGACATAGGAAGCTGTCAAGTAACCACATAAGTGATTCCAGGGTTGTACGCTTTCCTTCCTGACAAGACAGAAAATCTATACAGACGTTTGTTCTTGTTCATGATGGCATGGATGCCTACCTTCAATCCACAGATTATCAAAGTTGACTTTGAGAGTGCAGCTATCGACGCCTTGAGAAAAGTGTTTCCACAATCACGCATTTCTGGATGTAATTTCCATTTTAATCAAAGTATCATGCGAAAGGTACAAAGCATTGAACTTGCTGAGGAGTATCGCAATAACAAAGATGTTGCATTCGATTGATTTAAAAATTGTTTGGGTGCGTCGGCACTAAAGGCCATTTTGCACCCTTCAATGTATATGGGGAAGTAGCCCCTTATCTAAAATTCAGACTAAAATCTTAAAAAAGGGTGTAAATAGCCCTTTGGGAAAAAATTAAAAGTGCAAGGTTGTAAAAAGACCTGCACGAGACAATCACAACACATTAAAAAGTCAGAACAACCAAACTAAAAACCTCCTTACAGACGGTGGAAGAGTCCAGCTCTTCGTAAAAAACTAAAAACATTTGATAAAATACTGCTGTCATCACCCAAGAGGGATGACAAACAACCGGAAATGTTAAAAGTCTGCCGGAGGTAAGCAAGTTCGACACATTCAACGATTTTGATTTTTGATTTTGAATTTAAAATTTTGGGAGCGTCAGCACTTAGGCTATTTTGCACCCGTCACATTATACGGAGTCCAGCCCCTTATCGTTACAAATAACAACTCTAGCGTTGCATAACTAAAACTCTTAAAATCTTCTCACTTCTGTTAAAAGCGGGGACTCAGCACACACAAGGACAAAAAACAGGACAACACACACAAAATTACACTGGCCACAGTGCCAGTCGCCAGAACCTCGTTAGTCTACAGTCCAGGGTGTACTACGTGGAAGTGAGGTTGACTTTTGGACCCCTACATGGAAGGTACCCCTTACACCCCGAATCCGGTCAAGAATAATGCATAATAATTCCGCGCGACTGTACTTTTACTTTTATAGTTGTTTTTAATAACCGACTTGTTTTTCACGAGATATAATACTATTCCACGTAGCTAGTAAATATGGTCCTTTGTTTTATATACACACATTTAGAGTCAAGAATAGGTGTTACATAAAATATTTTTTCCTCTGTTCCATGTCTCGCAACCTCTAGGGCTATCTTATTTACAGGTATTATAATTTTAAAATTGTTGTTACCAAAAAAAAAGAACGAAAAAACGAGGGAAGAATATCTGCTTAATACAATGAAAACGTTAATATTAAATATTAACAGCACTATACATAAGGATACCATTGTATCACATATCTACCTCCCATGTAGGTGTTTTGTGTGTCTCCTAACTCAACGACGATGACTGGATTTTAATTGCAAATTTTCAATTGCAGGTTCCGTTAAGCAACACACATAACACCAAGATACGTGGCAAGTATTTTTGATCTACTTGTCCCACTTTAAATAACAGTGACTAGTAGACCCACTAATGTCCATCAGCTATTCATTGATTTCAAAAAAGCATATGATTCGGTCAAAAGAGATAAATTATATAATATTTGAATTTGAATTTAAAATTTTGGGAGCGTCAGCACTTAGGCTAATTTGCTCCCGTCACATTATACGGGGTCCACCCCCTTACCATTACAAATTACAACTCAAACGTTGCATAACTAAAAACTTTAAAACCTTAAAATGTTCTGACTTCTGTTAAAAGCTGAGGCTGTAAACGCGCACTCAGCACACACAAGGACATAAAACAGGACAACACATACAAAATTATACTGGCCATAGTGACAGTCGCCAGAGCCTCGTTAGTCTCTTGTCCAGGGTGCACTACGTGGAAGTGAGGTTGACTTTTGGGTGCACTACGTGGAAGCAGCACCCCTTACACCCCAAATTATATAATATATTAGTCGAGTTTGGAATACCTAAGAAGCTTGTTAGTATGATAAAAATATGCACCAGTGAAACAGAAAGTAAAATTCGTGTGGGTAATTAATATGACTGACAAATTTAGAATTCATGATGGGTTAAAACAAGGAGATGCATTATCTCCATTGCTCTTTAATTTTGCCTTAGAACATGCTGTTAGGAAGGTAAAAGAAACTAAAGAAGGACTAAAATTAAATGGTGTGACTCAGTTGTTAGCATATGCAGATGATGTAGACTTACTGGGGGATGATGTGAATACAATTAAGAATAATGCTAAAATATTTTTCAAAACTGCTAAAGAGATAGGTTTGGAAGTTAACAAAGAGAAAACAAAATATATGCTTACAGGCCGAAACCAAGTGTTAGGTAATAATCAAAATCTAATTATTGATAACAACTCGTTTGAACCAGTTTCCAAATTCAAATACTTAGGAGTAATATTAACAAATGATTTGATTTGATTTTAAAATTTTTGGGTGCGTCAGCACTAATGCTATTTTGCACCCGTCACACTATACGGGGTCCAGCCCCTTACCGTTACACGTAACAACTCTAACGTTGCTTAATTAAAATCATAAAAGATTAAAATGTTCTGACTGTTGTTAAAAGCTGAGGCTGCAAAGAACACTCAGCACAAATAAGGACAAAACACAGGACAACACAAACAAAATTATACTGGCCATGGGGCCAGTCGACAGAGCCTCGTTAGTTTTTAGTCCAAGGTGCACTACGTGGAAGTGAGGTTGACTTTTGGGCGCCTACCTGGAAGGTACCCCTTACACCCCATATTAACAAATGAAAATTATATTAAAGAGGAAATAAACAGTAGGCTTAATTCAGGAAATGCATGTTACTTCTCTCTTCATAAACTTTTGTCTTCTCGTTTAATATCTAAGAAACTAAAAGTTAAAATATAAAAACAGTAATTTTGCCTGTAGTATTATATGGATGTCAAACTTGGTCCCTTACATTGAAAGAGTAACATAAATTGAGAGTATTTGAAAATAAGATCCTTAATTGATTGATTGATTGAATTAAAATTTGTGGGTGCGTCGGCACTTAAGTACATTTCGCACCCTTCTATGTATACGGGGAAATGTCCCCTTATCTAAAATTCTGACTGAAAATTTAAAAAAGGGGTGTATATAGCCCCTTGGGAAAAACTAAAAGTGCAAGGTTGTAAAGAGACCTGCACGAGACAAACACGTGACCGCGAAGAACGTTTCATTCCAAGAGAAGGTTTTTGAATTTTGAATTTAAAATTTTGGGTGCGTAAGCACTAAGGCTATTTTGCACCCGTCACAGTATACGGGGTCGAGCCCCTTATCGTTACAAATAACAACTCTAACGTTGCAGAACTCAATCATAAAATCTTCTGACTTTCATTAAAAGCTGTGGCTGTAAAGGGGCACTCAGCACACATAAGAACAAAAGAACAGGACAAAACAAACAAAATTATACTGCCCATGGGGCCGGTCGCCAGAGCCTCATTAGTCTTCAGTCCAGGGTGTACTAACGTGGAAGTGAGGTTGACATTTGGGTGTACTACGTGGAAGGTCACCCCTTACACCCCTCCAAGAGAAGGTGTTCGCTAATTTGATGATAGTTTTGAAATCCAAAATATTAAGCAATGAGGTACTAGTTTCCTTAAAAATCTTAGGCGAACTACTACTTTCTGGAAAGAAGGAGCTAACAAATTGCGTTAACCTTTTGAGCGAATTTCGCGACGATGTATATGAGAAACACATACTCGGGAAAAATCCTACAAGGGTAGTCCGTTTTATAAACATTTCAAACAGCTTTGTACCGAACTAACAGCCGATGAATGTGGTAAAGTAAACACTGCATTTTGTCCAGAAACAGCAAATAACTTGCTAAAAAAGTAGATTCCGTACGTTCCATTATGGTCCGGTATCATGTTTCCATACGTCTGGGGTCTTGAGGTCGACAGATTGAGCAATGCACCTGTGGAATCGTGGTTCAATATTGTAAAAACATTCTTAACACGTGGCCAGAGTTACTTGAAACCTGGTCGGTTCTTGTGGATAGTTAGGGAAGGAATAGGTTCAGTCATGAAGGAAATCAATCTGCCCATTCCAAAATTAAAAAAAAAAAATTAAGGACGACATGGATTGCATCACTCAAGAGATATGGCAACGCAAGCCGCGAAAGCAAAAATGTTATCTTGAAATTAATTTATTGAAAAATTTGGAACTGCTCAAACCCCAAGGCGTAAGCTGTCGCCCCAGAACGTGTAGAAAGGGAATCGTTAAAAGTTACAATAAAAAAAGTAAGCGGAGAACAGGCGTTCGAGGTTAAGTCTATGGAAACAGAATCAAGTTCCAGTAATTGTTAAGAAAATGTTACAGAAAATTACATTAATCGTGACGCATTACCAGCATATACGACAACTTCAAGCAGTGAGATTACTCTAAGTACCTAATCCACTGTTAACTCCAAAAGTCGAAAAAATATATTGCAGCGAGCAATAAAAGAGATTTTATTGTTGCCGTTGTTGAAGGACAAGCGTTGTACAAGAGCGATTACGTGTCTCTATACAGTACAGAGTGGTTAACAGGCTTTGCTATTGATGCCGCTGCAAGAACTGTAATTGCTGACAGCGGTAGGAAGGTTATTTTGTATGTTAGTTACAAGCTTTCTCTTCATGCTCTGAATTGTAAATTCTACAACAATCTCCCCGTAAATGAAATGATATTTGCTGACAAGTCATTAGTATTCATGTCGTAACTTTAAAAATTACCACTGGGTATTGTATATTGTTAATCCCAAAACGAAGAGTGTCACTTACCTGAATCGACACGAAGTGTACAAGAGCAATCCGTTGAGAAGTTTGAGGCTTTCGTTAAAAAAAGAAACACCCAGTCTGATGAAAAACTCAGTACAAACTGGATTTATAATCATGTTGATGCAATCCGACAGGTGGATGGTTTTAACTGTGGTGTCTTCGTATTATACTATATACAGCAAACGGTAAGGGAGGAGAGTCTCAAAAATAAATTTTCACTAGGCGTTTTTCGGAAACTTATGCTAATTCAAATCCTCCGGTTTTCGATTGACATGGATGACCTTTGTTTGGTATGCGGCTTTCGAGAGCTGTGGAAGCAGGTGAAAGACCGGGTCAGATGCTCCAGATGGTCCCAAACGAAATGCGTAAACACTAAATACACCCTCGCGAACTTTGAAGGGCGAGGTATGAGTGCCTTATATATTGTTTGAGCGGGCATTTCAGCAATTGTTCTGGGAATGCAACAATGGCATGTAGAGCTGCACCTAGAACATGAGTTCGGTACAGGTGGATCTAGAACCGATCCGTCGATAATTTCCTCCACCCACCTCTAGAATATTGTCACATTGATTTTCAAGTCAAAAAAGAAGAAAGTTCGTAATTTATATACATAATAACATGTGTGCGCCCCGTTTTCGATTTAAAAAAATTAAAAAAATTAAAAAACGAACGTAAAAGATGAGCTGTAATGACAAAGTACAAGTCATCCGCGGGATCCATTTTTTTAAAAAGTTTCTAACTTTTATTACAAATATTACTGGCCGACAAATTTCTCACTTAGTACACAAGATTTGTATGTGAAAGGTCAATAAACGTACAGTACATGACTGAAATTTTCACTTCACTTTTCGAGTTGTTGTTTTAACGGGATGTGTACAAATGTATGTACAGTACATGCATTTCAGTACACCAATTGTAATAATCATCGTTTATCTTACTGTTATTTAAGTATTATCAACGGCCATACCACCTACAAAAGTTCATATTGACCTCGAAGTTTATTTAAATGCATACGGTTATACTTGGGCGAACTGGGAACGTACCATTTGTTCTGGGAATGTGGCATCGGCCTGTATCGTAACGAACTGCTGCTCGTTGGGATCTTTACCAAGAATCCTAACCATTATTATAGGGAAACAGCTCAGTTACCAAGTAACAATGCAAATTTTAGGATTTCTATTAATCATAAATTGTTTTCTCTTAGATGTTAAAGCCTTATCTTTCCTAGACTTGTTAAAAGAATCTTTTAAATATCCCCATAATATCTTGACGGGATTACTTTTAGCCGTTTTCATCTTTTGCCTCATTTTATTTATGATAACATGCTATTTTCATTGCAAAGGCACCAGACCTGTTTTAACAAAGAAAGAAAGTAACGAAGACATATATTTAACCAACCTAAACAATGACTTTTCTTTAGTAGAACATTTGTACGACAACGTAGATACAACTCTGGAACATTCAGCCCATCTTTATGTCAATGTACCCCCTCCCCCTTCTTTTGTACAGTCAGGACAAAAAGAAAACTCGCCGGAAATAACGGCGATCATTAGAGCAAATTCAGATCAATTCATATGCGGAAATAGTAGCGAACCCAGTTTGTCACCCCTTGTACAGTGCAACGAAGAAGTTTTAGTAAGGGAATCCAACCCCAGCACCTGTGTACAATACACGCAAACCACTTCACTTCCCATCCCTCCCACCCATGCAAGCAATATAGCAAGTGTCCAAGTACCTATCCCAAGCCAGAAATCACCCGTTTCACACGATGAAATCCCAAGTAATCCTTGTAACAGAGAGAATAGCAATAATAATCCTTCCCCAGTAAAAATAAAAATTAGTTTCATCAATCACGACACTTATGACGACCTTTCAGACTGAAAGAAAATCTCCCGTTTTAAAAAACATCTTCGTCCTACATAGGCTGCCTGCCTGGTAATTCTTAAAAAACCATGGCTCGCCTCGAGACATGCAACGTCGCCCGAACCAAAAGTTTAAAACGTTTCAATTTAAAAGACAGGCATTGAGTATAAACAGGTTTAAAATTTCTGCGTGCGTAGCCGAAAGCAGCAATCTGCAACCGACTATCAAACCTCAGCACGGCAGCGACGAAGCGAATTTCCCCTTTTGCCTCTCTCCCCCCTTGCCTTCCCGGGAGATTTTTTTTCTCCTCGCCAACTTTCCGCCCGCACTGGCCAAAAGGCAAAGATCTTCGGGAACGATCGGCCAGCTTCGGGGATTGTTGGCTCAGCCACGGAACGAAAACCTGCCTTCGTTCAAAAGGCAGAATTATGTATCTTCATCTCGAAGCGGCAGGACACGGAATTTGCTATATCAGCTTTACAACCCGCGCTCTCCGCGCATCGGATTACGTACCGACAAGCGGATAACTTCAGTCTCGGGAGACATGTATTTCCTCAACAGCAAGACACGGGACGAAAACACAATTCAGCAATTTCTCTATGTGGCACGGTGGTGCCAGATTTTAAAAGTGTTGCCAATTGTAATGTTCAAATTCCGAGAACTGTCTTTATGACAAGATCTTGAGTCCACGCAAAGGGAGCATTAATACATGCACGAAATAATGTTTATAAACGGCAACACTATTAGAATCACTGCATCTATATATATAACACCAAGGGTTATTTCCTCTGTTATTTTTCATAACTTGAGCCAGTTTTAGATAAATTTAATGCTATTAGAAATCTATAATATTTAGCAATTTTAGAACGATTTAATCACAATCTACGGCAATTTCAGTAATTATCTTGTGACAATGTTGATTATAATTAATTAACACTAGTTGACAAATCACTCGAGACTATTTTTTTAAGGAGGCACGCGGAGTCGGCAACCCCCCTTAACGAGTCACATTCAACTCTACAATTTCACGTAAAGCAGTTTTACACCCACAAAGAAGATCCTTCCATTGTGTGCAACCTGTCTTTTACCGTCATGCACAGGAGTGTCTTTAACGTGTTTCAACGCATCATGTTTCATTCACTTTTCCTTCTCTACGTTTTAATAAAACAACTCCAACTTCTAAGGATAGATCAACATGGGTATTTCGAATACAAATTTCAATTTGGGAAATTTATTCCCAAGGGAGGTATTGTAACAGGTTCCCCTGATTAGAGAAAAGTAGCAAGCCTAAAGCAATAACCTCCTTCGTCGGCCGTTACTCTCTCAAGCATTCAAAGAATGCTAAGTCAGTATCAAATCAATCTTCCTGGTTGATTATAAGTAAGTTGCTGATCAACTGGTATTAGGGAGCCAATACCAGCCAGTCTGCTATTGTAGCAGAGTACTTAGTGAAAGTGAGAAAAAACTAAGTGTCATCCAACAAGAATTGACAGCGATTTTATACGCTTTCAAATCCTTTCGTTTCTTTTTAATAGGATCCCATTTCGATCTTCACACGGACAACCATGCTATAACATACATTAAAGCAACTACAAATCTCAGTTCGAAATTAATTAGGTGGAATATTTTATTGGAAGAATTTTTATTTACTCCTATCCATGTGAAGACAACGCAGAACATAGCGGACCCATTAAGCAGGGAATGTGGAACTAGGCTTGAAGAAAACGACACCGAAGAACAACCGCCCGAACCCAGGACCCTACTACTTTGGGACGACACTGTAGATGTGGCCAAACACCAGCGCCATGACTCCTTTTTCGGCCCAATAATCAGAGTTTTGGAAGACCAGGAAAATGGGGAGGAGGGGAACGAACCCCCCTCTCAGTTCAAAGACAAGCCTATCTTCATTTATTGGAAGACGGACTATTGTACAGACAGCACAGACTAGGTGGCAGTACAAAGAAGCTCTTGTGTATCCCAAAATCATTGCGAGACCAAATCATCGAAACCATGCATAGTTCGCCAATTGGAGGAGCACACTTAGGTTTTAGGAAAACATACAGCACTGCTCTAGGACGAGTGTATTTCCCGGAGATGAAGCGATTCATCCAAAAGAAGATAAGAGAATGCATCACTTGTCAGCAAAATAAACGAATCACGGGATTGCCATATGGAGAATTGTGTACATTTCCGCCACAAAGGCCATTTCAGCGCATTGCAATAGACTTTTCAGGACTTTTCCAGCATCGGGAGAATTACGCTACCGTTATATTATCGCCGCCACGGATTTTGGTACCCGATACATGATAGCGAAGGCTCTAGCCGATACATCAGCTAGTACAGCAGCAGGATTTTTATACGACGAAATAATACTACGCTATGGTACTGTCAGTGAGGTATATACGGACAGAGGATCTGGTTTCACCTCAAAATTATTCCACGAATTAAATGACAACTTGGGTATAAAGGTCAAATTTGCCCCTGTTGCACAGCATAATTTATTAGGCCTACAGGAGGTAAATAATGGCGCTTTACAAAGTATGATGAAGCACTATGTTAGCTCAAATCACACGAATTGGTCGGACTACTTACAACCAAGTGTATACAGCTATAACGTTACGAAAAATCAGAACTTGCATTTTTCTCCATTCTACTTGTTGCACGGCTTTGAATCAAGATTAACATGGGAACAGGCTTTACATAACAACAGCCCATGCCAGAACGTAGCAAACGAAGTTCGATTTCGAGTTCTGGAAAAATCCAGAACAGCAGCAGCCGAAAATCTACAGAAGAGACACCAGAATCTTAAAAAATACTATGACAGGAAAAGGAAAAATATCCATTTCGCTCCAGGAGACAAGGTGTTGATATACGATGCCTACCAAAGAATCGGAACCGCTAAATGTTTCAGTGGACTTTACAAGGGACCAGGAACGATTCTTGAACCGGAAAATCCCAATACATACAGGATCCAGTTTGAAAATAAACGAGGCAAAACCATTATTGACTCTGTAGCGGTTCAACGCCTAAAGAAGTATTACCCCCCGGATGACGGATCAGGCGAAGAGAACGAGAACGTTGAATAAGAAGAGGAAGAAGAGACTATACAGGAAGAAGCAGGTCATTAAGATAAGAAGAATAATGTTCGAACAACAGGTCTCAAATTATAACATCAAAAGTGTTTAAAATATTGTCTTTTGTAGGGCTTTAAATTATTAAAAAGTAATCAAATTACTTAAAATGCGATGAAATACAATCCCAGCGGTACAAAAATACCAGCATAAGATTTTCACAAAATCTCTAGTTTACAGGAAAAGAGGAAAGAAGAAGAAGCGCCAAGGTATTTATAATGTATTTTCCATGGAAAACAAGAATGCGAGAAAGAAGCGACAATAATCGCAGGCGTACATAACACGAATTTTCGATTTCGGAGGACGATCCAAAAATCGAAAAGTTAACATTTTGCTACTGGCAAAATGATGAAGTTTTAAACCACTATTGGTTATAGTTATAATTTTACAACCAACATAGTATGCTAAGCATATCTAAAAAGATATAAGAGAGAACACATTCTCCATTTTTTTTGTGACATTAGTAATCATCGCATAATTATAGAACAATTTTTCTTTTACTTTTGAGATGGGCGAGCTCAAATAAGGTTTTCACCTCCCCATAAACCCGTATCAATACCTCGTAAACATCAAACTATAAAGTTTAAGTACAAAGCAAAGATACTGTAATATTAACATTTAACAAATCACCATAAAGTGAGCCGATTTTCATTAAAATCTAATGTTGCCTTTTGGCCCCTTAAAAAATCATTGCCCAGTATGGTCCCGTGTTCAAAATTTGGAACAACGCGAAAAGCATGTTTAAAATTGTGACCGTTTATAGAAAATGTTATGATAACAATCTTTTATGGCGAGATGATGATTTGACACCCCTCTCATGGCTGTGGAAATTTTGAAATGTTTGCCTCTGGAGGTATACCCTTATCACTACAAACACTGATTTCCGATCCACTGTCCACAAGAAATCTTCGATTCTGCCCACTTACACGTGCATTTATGTATATTAAATCTTGTTGGGGAAAAGTAGAGACCGTTATTTGTTTGCTATCGGCCACTACGCATTCGTCTCTGTAATGCGTAGTTACGATTGGTTTAAATTGTCCCTATTTTGCAAGCACGTATCTTCTGTGTGATTTGGATAATCACACCCTGCAGCACTGCGTTTCACGCCGCTCGCTCTGTTCTCCTCCGCCTCGCGTCGAGGAAGATGAAAATCCGCGCGAATTTTGTCCGCGCCAACGCCCCTGTGCGCGTTGGTTCTGATATCTGTCACGATTTTCAAAGTTCGGCCTGTAATTTACTGATCGTATATAGTAATTTGTTCTTCTGTAATTACCCCGGTATGCCCCCCGGTCATAGTTGTTTCTTTGAAATTCACCTCTATTTTGGTTATGGCGTTCTGAATCAGTGCTCGTTTGCTTTTCCTGTTTTTCAATAACTTCATTTAATTTCAAGGTAAGGCTAGCTAATTGTGCTTCTAGTCCGGTTTCTTGAACCTGGACTCTTGGGTTCGAGGTTTTTATTTGCGTTGTTTTTAATTGCTCGACTTCATCTTGCAAGGACTTGACTCTTGCATTCAAATCGAGCTTAGCCTGTGCATATGCTGAATCGCGATTTCCAGCACTCATGCCTTGAAAGTTGAGATACTGTTGTGGCATGCATGTTCCGCCGGAAGGAAAAAATAAACTCTCCTTCTGAGCTTCGCATGCAATTTCTTGCAGTTTGCGTTGCCTCATTAAATACTGAGCCTTCTCGAACGCTTTTAAATCTCTGAGCAATTCGGGCACTGATCCATAACCCTTGTTGTATGTTTTTCTTATGTAATTAGGTAATAAACCCTGACTTATATGTTTTATCTGCTTATGCATTGGCATATTAGGATCTAATTTTACAAGCAATAGTTGTTTGTCCCTAACATAATTAGAAACTGGCTCGTTCTCACGATGAAATCTGTATCTAATTTGCTCCTCTAATTGGAGTTTGTCTAAACGACCCAGTGAACTCTTCGCGAAGTTTTGTCTTTACAATGTCATACGTCCTATTTTGATTTTCCTGTACTTGAGACCAAACTTCATGCCATTTTAAAGCTGGTTCCCCCAACAAAGCTGGTAACATCTCTAATTTCTTTGCGTTGTCCCAGCCACTTAAAATGGCTAGGCTCTCAAATTTGTCCAAAAATTTAGAAATATCTTCCCCTGCTACACCCTGAAATTGCATACTTTCTAGCATCATAGGGTGAACGAAGTGTGAAAGACATGTTCCTAATTGGGTTACGATCTAAAGTTCCTGTCTCGGGGCTGATTCCGGGAGACGCAATTGGGGGTGAGTTATCTTTGTTCTTATAAAATTGCTCTTCTAAAAGCTTGGTGCGTTGTCTGGTATTTATTGGGCTGCGTTTACTTATTGGCGTGGAGCTTACGCTAGGACCGCTTTGATCTAAATTAAAATTTACAGTTCTTTCGGCCAATCTAATTGTTTGGTTAAGAGTTTCATTCAGTTCATCCTCTGAGCTAGAACTCGACATTTATCATAGTAAGAATAATTTTCCCTGACCTTTAGCATTAAAAAAAAACGCGTGCCGCCTTATGAATTCTCTATTTTAAATGCGTACATAAACAGTTAATGATTTTAACATTTTCATCATGAGTTTCATCCTTTCTTATCCTGATTAAGCGTAACTGAGCAAGCGTAAATAAATTTTTAAAAAAATATATGGCTGAAATACTGGTACTAGATTCTTAATTTTCATTTATTTCAAATTGAAATGAATGAAAATTCCAGCACCTCGATCCACGTAACGCACTGTTGATGAACCTATCCTTTCAATTTTCATTTACTTCCTGGTGAAGTAAATGAAAATCCCAGCACCTCTACCACGTAACGAACTGCTGCTCGTTGGGATCTTTACCATGAATCCTAACCATTATTCTTGGGTGATGTAGCTTTGTCATTCATTCATCCTCACTGGTGAGCACTCGCCCTTGGCAGATAACTTGATGGTAACGGGCGAGAGGTTACTTTTCACACTTGAAATGGCACAACACTAAGAGCTTGGGTTTATATCTTCTAGTTTAGATCAACATGGTTAGAGGAGGCTACTACCTGTCTATTCGATGATGAAGAATTCCTTGGAGAAGACTCCTAGAAGTGCGCTATGCAAGCTCGCTCAAACTCCCCGATCTTTCTCGTTCCTCGTTCCAAAGCAAAAGACCCGCGTCGCCCGTTACACTCTAACTTATCCTTTCTTCTATCACCTGGTTATGGCTCCCTAATACCAGTTGATTAGCAACTTACTTATAATCAACCAGGAAGATTGATTTGATACTGACTTAGCATTCTTTGAATGCTTGAGAGAGTAACGGCCGACGAAGGAGGTTATTGCTTTAGGCTTGCTACTTTTCTCTAATCAGGGGAACCTGTTACGGTCTACAGAGAGCTGCACTTAGAACCATACTTTCGGGTATCTTGCTATTCTTGCATTTAGCCTTCGTAAAATTTAATTGTAAAATACTTTCCAAAAAAAACGGTAATAGCAATGTAGCCAATTCAGTTATTTACACCTACAGTAGTCATCCTACTATACAAAAGCAATTACAATGTGCGGTCACGTTAAAAAAAAACTCACGTCCTATATATCAAGTTAATGGGCTAGATAATAAGGGCATACCCCTAATGTACGCGAGTGGAGGTGAGCATTGTCGATAAAAAAAATCTGCTAGGTAAAGAGAAATATCCTGCAATCTTCACAATGTATTTGCATTGAAGGACGAACATAACATTGGGAAATTCACATTTGAAGGTTCATGTTATATCAGGACGACAAACGCAAGTTAATACTGATCGTGCCAATGTATACTAACTTGTAAATAAATATTACTTGTAAATATTTCAAAATGTAAATAATATTTATGTATATAGAGTAGGTTCGGTGAATAACGCCAGGCGGGAAACAACGCCATTTCAAAGTTTCAACTCTGCAAGCATGGGGGCAGTGCCACTTGCGCTGGTAGGGAAATGGATTGGATTGATTTATATAATCTATGGGTGCGTCGGCACTTAAGGCCATTTTGCACCCTTCTATGTATACGAGGAAATGTCCCCTTATCTAAAATTCTGACTGAAAACTACAAAAGGGGGGTAAATAGCCCCTTGGGAAAAACTAAACGTGCAGGTTGTAAAAAGACCTGCACGAGACAAACACGACATATTAAAAAGTCAGAACAAACAAACTAAAAACCTCCTTACAGACGGTGGAAGAGTCCAGCTCTTCGCAGAAAACTAAAAACATTTGATAAAATACTGCTGTCATCACCTAACAGGGATGACAAACAGCTGGAACTGCCGGAGGTAAGCAAGATCGAAATGCTTAAAATAACATTACAAACATGACACAACGGAGGGTCCAGCCCTTGTAGCAAGGGACTATGCGTAAGACGGCTGTGTCCTCGACGTATCCGGGTAAGAATGACTTCTTCTCGCCGAGAGGGGCGGGAGGAGGAACGCGAAGCACCTATGGTGGGCTTAACAGCGTGAAGCTTGTTCCCCGTTTCCGTATCCCACTCGGCCTGCCATGTGTCAGGAAGGCAACAACGGAACACATTCCCCAGATCGCTAGCTGGCAAAAGGTGGACGAGAACGTCGCCATCTGCATCGGCAGGCTTGGCGGCAGCATCAGGTGCGGAAAGCACCAGAGCACACACGAATACCAGCATGATGAACGGTGTCTAGGATTTAATAACATTAAAAATATGCACATCAAATGTGTGTGTGTGTGTGTGTGTGTGTGTGTGTGTGTGATTATGTGTGTGTTCAGATTAAGATCTTTCTCCCCAACCCCCACCATTTAACATTCAGGTCTCACACCCGGAATAAAAGTAACTAAAGCTGAAACGCGGTACTAGCCTGACTGTGCACAGTGGACTGTGCATAAAATACACCACCAAACAAAATTCTGTGGGGGGGGTGCGTTTCTTCGTACAGCAAAGCAAAGTTATGTAATTAGTTTTGACTTCAAATAGAGTTTACAGAGGATAATATCGAAAACACACACTCTCTTTGAATAGATCATTAACAGATATACACCAAAAGCAGTACTATACAAACACCAACTCTATAAGCAATAAACAATAATGAACTGCCAAACTATCGAAACTCCTTAGTGCAGGAACTTTTTTTAAGGCAGCGTCCAGTTGGTATACTGGGCAGTTTTATCATTGAGTTAGATATGTACATTGTGTCATCTTAACCTGCCTACTTTATCCAATAGTATACACATTCGCCAGTGTTGGCCTATTGGTGCCAAGAATTTAACAAACAGTGTTTGTGTCTCCTAGTTCCCATGGCAACGTGAGGAGACATGCAGTACAGGGATCCTCCCTCTACCCTTCCCTTGTCGCCACCCTTAACAAAAGAGAGGTACCTGATGGAATCTATTCTTCAAATGCTTGGCACTTCCCACGGTTTTCTTAGGCCTGTAGCACTGAAAGGTATTGGTTAGAATAAAAAATGCCCATTTCCGCCACTAGCCTTTTGGATCCATATGTTCATGTTTTGGTTGCAGTGTGATCTATGTGCTTATAGTGAACACTGCTTAGTTGCAATTATGGGTCGTAGAATCTGCATGTTCAAGACAAAGGAGGACTACGAGAAATTCGCAGCATTCCTGGCTACCGAGGTAAGTTCAGTAAACTTAGTTTTGTCGTCCAGGTGTGGCGTGAAATCTTTATTCGACAAAGCTGACTTAGCCTTATTTGGAGCTAACGATAAAATGTACAGAATGTATTTGAAGACAGTAAATCGTAGAAAAAAAGAAGAAATGACAAGAATGATACAAAGCACTTTAGATGAAGGAAATGCAACAAATTACGCGTTATTGTGTAATGAGAATTATACACTCCCAAAATAACAAAGATTGCAATACAACAAATGGAAAATGACAATGACGGGTTGAAAACCATTTGCCAGTCCTGTTCTATCAATAGGTAATAACTATTCATTACCATCTGAAAGTTTTTCTTATTTTTCTGAAGTTTTACCAACTGCAATGTGTAGGTCGCCAACAATTGTATGTTACGTGCACCTTGAATTAGAAAGAACTATTTCCAAATCTAATGTACAGGAAAGATATAATAGAGCACAATCCAAAGAACGCACATTCACTGGAACTTTCAGCTTAACGAAAGATGAGTGGTTAGATATTTCGGATGGTACAGTGCTCAAGAAAGATTACTGGGCAGGGGTTATTCGCTGAAAATTTTTCCAGAATTAACAAGCACTGTGTTGTTTATTTTAAACGGCACTGAGTGAATGATGAGGGAAAAGCACATGGTCGCCGTGCGTTGCCATCCACACATATTGCAAGTACAGGGATTGTCATCTTACCGCTTGTGTGGCTGTAAGGAATCCGACGGTTAGGTGACAATGAACGTTTCTGGAAACTGTATTCATTCCAACGATAGGAAAACCTGTAAGCTGCGTGGTGCGGAAAGCCTACTTGCAGGCGAAGAGCTACTTCATACTAAAGCCACAAATTATCGTGCCAAAAAAGTTTTGGAAGCCGATGCGGAAGCTGTGATTTCAGGGAATTGTCAAGCTGTGAAATCACTTTCTGTTTACCGTAAAGTTCGACATGAGGCAATGTCTAAAAATTACTATTGCTGCAATGATCTGCAAGATCTCCTTTGCGAAAGGGAGGATTTGGGTCGTAGGGATATGACGGAAGGCAAAAACAAACAATATTTACAGTCGATTATCATTCCTTTCAATGTGGACTTCTACAGCGAGGATCAATGTAATCTTCTATATGCAGCTAACGAAGGCGCGAGACCTATAATATATTTCGATGCTACAGGGTCCGTTGTTAGAACTGGAGGCGGTAAGAAGAAAGTATATTATTATGCCGGTGTCCTTGTATACAAACATTAAAGCGTGCCGGTATTTGAAATGCTGAGCTCGAGGCATGATACAGTATTGATTTTGATTTTAAAATTTTGGGTGCGTCAGCACTAAGGCTATTTTGCACCCGTCACACTATACGGGGTCCAGCCCCTTATCTTTACACATAACAACTCTAACATTGCTTAATTAAAATCATAAAATATTAAAATGTTCTGACTTTCGTTAAAAGCTGAGGCTGCAAAGAACACGCAGCACACATAAGAACAGGACAATACAAACAAAATTATACTGGCCATGGGGCCAGTCGCCAGAGCCTCGTTAGTTTTCAGTCCAGGGTGTACTAACGTGGAAGTGAGGTTGACATTTGGGTGAACCACGTGGAAGATCACCCCTTACACCCCGCATGATACAGTAATCATTTCGAATTTTCTTTCGTGTTTTCGGAGATATTGCGAATTGAAGAGAAGTTGGCCAATAATGTCAATAATGGTTTCCGATTTCAGCTGGGCTATAATGAATGCTATAATCTGGTCGTTTAATCAAGTTACTATTTTTTTTGAATTTGAATTTAAAATTTTGGGAGCGTCAGCACTTAGGCTATTTTGCTCCCGTCACATTATACGGGGGCCAGCCCCTTATCACTACAAATAACAACTCTAGCGTTGCATAACTAAAAACTTAAAATGTTCTGACTTATGTTAAAAGCTGAGGCTGTAAACAGGCACTCAGCACACACAAGGACAAAAAACAGGAGAACACACACAAAATTATACTGGCCATAGTGCCAGTCGCCAGAGCCTCGATAGTCTTTAGTCCAGGGTGCACTACGTGGAAGTGAGGTTGACTTTTGGGCGCCTACGTGGAAGGGACCCCTTACACCCCAATCGAGTTACTATGTCAAATTACCTTAAGTTGACATATTCTATGATGAAGCGTAACTTTTCACAAACAATGGTAAATAATCGAGTGTTGTTGTGGCCGCGGTGGCTCAGTCGGTAACGCGTCTGACTACCATGCTCAAGGTCCCGGGTTCGATCCCCGGCCGGTTCAAATCCGGGAACTTTTCTAACGGTGGAAGCGGCCCCGGCGCCCACCCAGCGTCGAACAACATGGGTACCTGGGGGAAACCCTGAGGGGTAAAGGCGGTCAGGGGCGTGATGCTGATCACATCACCCCCACTCACGACCGGATCAAGAAAGTGTGGGGCGTTACCCCCACACCCCCTATACGCCTTCATGGCGTGGTGCTATGCACAGGGGAACACTTTACTTTACTTTACTTCTTTACGTTGTTGGACATTTGCTGTGCTCACTTTATGCATATGGTAGCTCGTGACGCCAGAAAGGCCACAAAAAGTAAAGAACTACAAATATTTATTTTGGAGTGTATTGCACTTCTAGTGACCGCGAAGAACCTTTCACTCCAAGAGAAGGTGTTCGCTAATTTGATGATAGTTTTGAAATCGAAAATATTAAGCAATGAGGTACTAGTTTCCTTAAAAATCTTAGGCGAACAAAGACTTTCTGGAAAGAAGGAGCTAACAAATTAGATAAACCTTTTGAGCGAATATCTCGACGATGTTGATGAGAAACACATACAAGCGAAGAAAAAATCCTACAAGGATAGTCCGTTTTATAAACATTTCAAACAACTTTCTACTGAATTAACAGCCGATAAATGTGGTAAACACTGCATTTTTCCAAAAATACCAAATAACTTGCTAAAAAAGTACATTCCGTATATTCCATTATGGTCCGGTATCATGTTTCCATACATCTGGGGCCTTGAGGTCGACAGATTGAGTAATGCGACAGTGGAATCGTGGTTCAATATTGTAAAAACATTTTTAACACCTAGCCAGAGTTACTTGCAACCTGGTCGGTTCTTGGAACTGCTCAAACCCCAAAGCGATGCTGTTGCCCCAGAACGTATACAAAGGGAACCGTTAAAAGATACAATAAAAAAAGTAAGCGGAGAACAAGCGTTCGAGGTTAAGTCTATGGAAACAATCAAGTTCCAGTAATTGTGAAGAAAATGTTACAGAAAATTACAATAATCGTGACGCATTACCAGCATATACGATATTGATATTGATTTTAAAATTTTGGGTGCGTCAGCACTAAGGCTATTTTGCACCCGTCACACTATACGGGGTCCAGCCCCTTACCGTTTCACATAACAACTCTAACGTTGCTTAATTAAAATCATAAAGTATTAAAATCATCTGACTTTCGTTAAAAGCAGAGGCTGCAAAGAACACTCAGCACAAATAAGGACAAAACACAGGACAACACAAACAAAATTATACTGGCCATGGGGCCAGTCGCCAGAGCCTCGTTAGTCTTCAGTCCAGGGTGCACTAACGTGGAAGTGAGGTTGACATTTGGGTGTACTACGTGGAAGGTCACCCCTTACACCCCCAGCATATACGACAACTTCAAGCAGTGAGATTACTCTAAGTGCCGAATTCACTGTTACCTGTCTCGAAGAGAATGTAACCGTAAGTCCACCACCGAAAATAAGTTGGTCCAAAAGTCGAAAAAAAAATATATTGCAGCCAGCAATAAAAGGGATTTTATTGTTGGCGTTGTTGAAGGACAAGCGTTGAACAAAAGTCCGGAGCCTCGTTAGTCTTCAGTCCAGGGTGTACTTACGTGGAAGTGAGGTTGACATTTAGGTTTGATTTGATTTGATTTGAATTTAAAATTTTGGGAGCGTCAGCACTTAGGCTATTTTACTCCCGTCAAATTATACGGGGACCAGCCCCTTACCTTTACAAATAACAACTCTAACGTTGCATTACTAAAAATCTTAAAATGTTCTGACTTCTATTAAAAGCTGAGGTAATACGGGCACTCAGCACACACAAGGACAAAAGACAGGACAACACACACAAAATTATACTGGCCATAGTGCCAGTCGCCAGAGCCTCGTTAGTCTTTAGTCCAGGGTGTACTACGTGGAAGTGAGGTTGACGTTTGGGCGCCTACGTGGAAGGTACCCCTTACACCCCCAAGTCTGATGAAAAACTCAGTACAAACTGGATTTATAATCATGTTGATGCAATCCAACAGGTGGATGTTTTTAACTGTGGTGTCTTCGTATTATACTATATACAGCAAACGGTAAGGCAGGAGAGTCTCAAAAATAAATTTTCACTAGGCGTTTTTCGGAAACTTATGCTAATTCAAATCCTCCGGTTTTCGATTGACATGGATGACCTTTGTTTGGTATGCGGCTTGCGAGAGCGGTGGAAGCAGATGCACTAGATGGTCCCATACGAAATGCGTAAACATTAAATACACTCGCGAATTTTGAAGGGGCAGGTACGAGTGCCTTATATGTTGTTAGAGCGGGCACTTCAACAATTGTTCCGGGAATGCAGCAACGGCCTGTAGAATTTAAAGTTTTGGGAGCGTCAGCACTTAGGCTAGTTTGCTCCCGTCACATATACGGGGGCCAGCCCCTTATCATTACAAATAACAACTCTAACGTTGCATAACTAGAAATCTTAAAATCTTCTGTTAAAAGCTGAGGCTGTAAATGGGCACTCAGCACACACAAGGACAAAAAACAGGACAACACACACAAAATTATACTGGCCATAGTGCCAGTCGCCAGAGCCTCGTTAGTCTTTAGTCCAGGTTGCACAACATAGAAGGAAGGTTGACTTTTGGGCGCCTACGTGGAAGGTACCCCTTACACCCCTAACGGCCTGTAGAGATGCACGTAGAACATGAGTTCGGTACAGGTGGATCTAGAACCGATCCGTCGGTAATTTCTCTCCACCCACCTCCAGAATATTGTCACATTGATTTTCAAGTAAAAAAAGAAGAAAGTTCGTAATTTATATACATAATAATATTTGTGCGCCCGGTTTTCGATTTTAAAAAAAATTAAAAAAACGAACGTAAAAGATGAGCTGTAATGACAAAGTACAAATCATCCGTGGGATACATATTTTAAAAAAGTTTCTAACTTTATTACAAATATTACTGGCCGACGAATTTCTCACTTAGTATACACAAGATTTGTATGCGAAAGGTCAATAAACGTACAATACATGACTGAAATTTTCACTTGACTTTTCGAGTTGTTGTTTTAACGGGATGTGTACAAATTTATGTACAGTACATGCATTTCAGTACACCAATTGTAATAATCATCGTTTATTTTATTGTTGTATCCTTTTGTTTCAATCCTTGAACCTTGCAACAGATGCAAATTTTTATGCATTTCACTCTTTACATGTCTATCTAATTCCTAATATGGTTGTTAACCAATTAATTTCATGGAGGATCAGTGACAAAAAAATCTGGTTGACTAGCCCACATAGCAAATATACTTCTGTGTCAGCATCTTTAAGTTCTGAGAATCGATTGCTGCTTGTGTAAAATTTAGTGTTCTTGTGGATGTGGGATGGAGCCAGTGATTTATATATATAATTTATTTTCCCTTTTCAACTTGCAAAGTGAAGGTCTGTCATGCTACATTTATTGGCAATAAGATACCCTGTAAAAGCCTACATACAAATTTTGGCTTTGGAAATACAAATTCATTTTGAGAAGTTACGCAGAAGAAACACAAATAAAGAAATAATTTTCGTATATTCACTTCAAATTCTTATTTGAAAAGTATCTAAACTTTAATCATTCTGGGTTTCTGTCTTTCAATCTTCAACTGTATGTATAGACAGACATTCCTTATGAAAATTAAAATTGGTGTGTGTGTGGGGGGGGGGTTCAAATGTTATCTTTGCATGATAATTAACTTTTATATGTTAAACCGGCATGAACACTTCAAATAGTCTTCCTTCTGTTAACAAATGTAGTTGTACAAAAAACTGTTGTTGTATTGAAGAAGTGAACTTCGAAGATTAATCTAATTTAAATTTACTCCTTATTTCAGACATCGAATGTTTAACTAAAATAACCACCTTTGATGTTTGAAGATGATCCTGATTTTGTAAATGGAAAGGTAAGTAAATAAATCAATTGGCCTGTTAGACTGGGACAATTTTCGAAAATTCTGACTGAAGGAAGCATTTTTGAGGAAAAGCGGGCAAACAACATTTTCTGAATGTATTTGATGTGCTGATTACGAATATTTTGTTTGCCACTCTCGATTTTGGTGTTATATGCTTCAAATCGCTAAAAAAAAAAAAAAAAAATGGCGGCCATACGAAATGAGGTCCTAATAACTTTTGAAGGAACAGAAACAAAATAGTGATTTTGGTGTCAAACATTATGTTTTTGGGTATGCTGAATCCAAATATTATGTTTTCTAATCTGAAATTTTAAGCTGTTTGTTCTAAATCGCTAAAAAACAAAATGGCGGCTACGTGCATCCATGCAATGTTTCGTATCCATACTTTTGAACTAGGAATAAAACAGTGTAACAGTAGGTTTTTAATACAAAAAAAAGTATAGAACATTGCTAAAGTAAAGATGCAAAATAATAATATTATTCAAAGCATAAGACCATATTAAAATATTAACAGTACCAGTGCCTGATAAATCCGCACGTTATCCTTATTCAACCTTATTTTGCCTACAAAAATAGTATAACATTTTTCTAGTCACGGATATTCATGCACTTCTTAGTGCCAGTATCTGCACATTTGCAAACTGCAGTACATACAAGCTGGCCTTTCCTGCAGGAACATGTAGCGGATATACAAAGGCTGTCGCAGAGAAGGTGAGACAGATTTTTTCCTGGCTTGGCAACGCTGCCTATGGTTTCGGCACTAGTCGCGTCGTGTAGGATGACTCATTCTGTTTCCGTAGCAAGTTGTCACATGTTGCGAAACCACTTTAATGAGCAGCTGTGTTGATTTACGTGGAACGTGTTTCGTTTACCCCTCCAGGTTTTTGTGTATAACACTGCTTTTCGCGATGAGTATTCAAGATGAACAGCGACATGACATAAAAATTTGTTGGCGTTTAGGGAAAAGTGCTGGGGAAACATATGCAATGTTTCAACAAGCATATGCGGATCAAGACAGACTGAGTAGAGCCAGAGTGTACCGATGGCACAAGTTGCTCGAAGATGGGCGTGAATCAGGCGCTTTGCTTCCGCATCCTGGACAAAGACCGTCCGTGATTAACGAGACGCTAGTGAATACTGTTGCAGCAATTATTCGTGATGACAGGCATATGTCTGTGAGAGCGCTAAGTGCACATAGCATACAGCATACAGCCCGGACCTTGCACCCTGCGACTTTTGGCTATTTCCACTTTTAAAGGCCGCTTTACGTGGTCGTCATTTCAAGACGAACAAAGAAGTGATCACCGCAGCGCAAATTTTCTTCAGTTCGCAACATGACAATGAATTTTCAAAGACATTCACAAAGTGGCAGGAGCGTATGGACGCTTGCTTAGCTGTCAATGGTGCCTATTTTGAAAAAGATGTACGTCTACTCGATATGGCTGATTCTGAATAAAAATTTTGTGGTTCGTAATTTTTTTGTTTCATTTTAGTGATTCTTGGAGGGGTCCATGTACATGCTTCTCTTTTAACTTCTACGCAGTCACGACTTTTTGACCTATTGCGCTCATTTTGGTCTCAAGCGGCAGCTAATGAACAAAATTTTCACCCTAGTATATTTGCTAGCCAATGGAGGTCGCTGTTTTCCTATACAGGAATTAGTCTCACCTTCTCTGCGACAGCCTTTGTACAACCACCCAAACATCCACAGGTGACAATGTCGTAGCAGGATTGTGGAATTGGTGGAAGCGATGGAAGTTTTGGAACGAGCTGTCCATCAACCATTTTCCATCCCAAGATAGTAAGTAGATGGTGGTAACACAGGTTTTGGTATGACCGACTGCCTCCACACCATGCCTTGATAGTGGGTCCGTTGTACATGTAACCATAGAGCATGGGTAGTGGGGGCCAGTGCTTGTGGTGTTTTTCCTTTGCTGAACAGCTTTACTCTGGCTTCATCACAGCTGCTTGCATTCGGTACACCATACAACTTGCATATGGGTCATTTCACGTCAAATCATGTCACCCACCAACTCCGATTTTGATGAAATTCGGTATACTTATAGAACTTTTGATGATAATTATAAAAATTACAACTTTTTTGAGTTTGGTCAAGGGGTTCAGAAATTACGCGTTATTAAAAATCTCCGTGTACGCCACTTGCGGCTCCACTTTGACTTTTTCAATGAATGACACGCATTACGTTATAAATGATAGTATCTTCTCTCAGGTTTGGCGTAGAAACTTCAAGTTTGTTTTTGTTTGCCCAGGATAGTGTAAGCTTTCATTTAAATAAGGTTTCAGATCAGTGTCTCAATAATTATGTATTTTATGTATAGTTTCATGTATTTTTTAGAAAAATAAATGACTAACTTCAAGAGTGAATTTCGTGCAATGCCCCCCTTCAATTTCCCCCAAATTTTATGTTCAGGTAACTCAGAGTGTGTACTGATGCCTGATGGAAAAATTGGGATGGGCGGCTCAGAGACAGGGTGATAAAAAAATAATTTGCATTAAAAGTTAATCTCATTAGAAATGCTTATGTATTTAGCACAAAGTCTCAAGTACAATATGTTTTGAGGTATAATATTCAAAATTTCTGTTCACTATGTGTAAAGGTAAGCATAGGCGTAACCTGGCGGGGCAAAGGGAAGCATTTGCCCCATCCAAAATTAATAGATTAATTAAAAAATTTTTGATTTGATTTTGAATTTAAAATTTTGGGAGCGTCAGCACTTAGGCTATTTTGCTCCCGTCACATTATACGGGGGCCAGGCCCTTATCATTACAAATAACAACTCTAGCGTTGCATAACTAAAAATGTTAAAATGTTCTGACTTCTGTTAAAAGCTGAGGCCGTAAACGGGCACTCAGCACACACAAGGACAACAAACAGGACAACACACACAAAATTATACTGGCCATAGTGCCAGTCGCCAGAGCCTCGTTAGTCTTTAGTCCAGGGTGCACTACGTGGAAGTGAGGTTGACTTTTGGGCGCCTACGAGGAAGGTCACCCCTTACACCCCAATAGATTAATTAAAAATTAAAAGTTAAATATATTTTGTGAACCTCCTGGCACTTGAGGATCAAACAAAAAAAAGGGTAATTATTGTGATTTTTCAAATGTATTTAGCAAATAATCTTTGACACTATTCTTATGGGATGAAAAACTTTGTGATTCTCTCAACCCAAAGACAGTTCCCAAGTTACGGCCATGAACATAGTAGCTAATAATACTTACTCTATTGTACATTTCCAAAATTTCATGCACTATAAATTGTGCCGTTCACATTTGCTGTTCCCAACTCTAAAAAATATATATCTGTACCTACTCTGGATGCTACGTAAAAGGATTGTCTTGGAATTGCTATCGTGGCAAGGAAGCTATGCTTTGTTGCATGCTAACTTCATCCACGATTTACTTCAATTCATATCTAATTGTATGTGAAAACGTCAGTGTTTTAGGTGAACTGTCGAGCTAGGAAAAAAGTCATTGTCGAAGGAGTTGATTTTTGGATCTTGTTGTACTTGGAATGGAGGAGAAAGAAATAGGTGCAAGTGGAATCATTGACACCATATTCAAAATACCGTGGTCAGCATACAAATGATTTCTTAATTAAAATCGTTCAAGCAAAGTTGACTCTGTGTTTCATCATTTATTTGCAGTAGTAATGTAAGTATATAAAGACATATTATGTACTAGAAACGCAATTTGTAATTTTTACACAAATCAATGATCATTAACTGTAAGTTTCTTTCACAGGAACTGTAAAGTAACTCACAGTTATTTTCAAAGTACCAGTAACTGTAACAGAGTTACTTTCGAATGAGTAACTGTAACTTGGTTACTTGTAAAAAGTAACTTACCGAACACTGTAAAGAGCCTGTAGCCTAAGTTAAAAAAAACAGTGCATACTTAATCTTCCTGGTCCTGTTGTATAGTACTTTGCAATCGCTGACACATTGTACTGCGGGTTGTTGTCATTTCACCTTACGTGATTAATAAGAAATGTATGCCTCTAATACTATTTCTACGGAATTGGTACTTCATTGCTGCATTTGTTACTTGATACTGTAGATGTCTATATAAGTCTTCTAAGTTGAATTTGATTTTAAAATTGTGGGGGCGTCAGCACTAAGGCTATTTTGCTCCCGTCACACTATACGGGGGCCAGCCAATTACCATTACAAATAACAACTCTAACGTTGCATAACTAAAAAAATTAAAATGTTCCGACTTCTGTTAAAAACTGAGGCTGTAAAGGAGCACTCAGCACACATAAGGACAAAAAAACAGGACAATACAAACAAAATTGTACTGGCCATGGGGCCAGTCGCCAGAGCGTCGTTAGTCTTCAGTCCAGGGTGCACTAACGTGGAAGTGAGGTTGACATTTGGGTGTGCTACGTGGAAGATCACCCCTTACACCCCAAGTCTTCTAAGTGTTCCAACCACCCCATCACAAGGAAGTCTTCTGTGGCATGTGTCAAAAAGAATTGAGTTAATTGAATTGAGTTAAAATTTCTGGGTGCGTCGGCACTTAAGGCCATTTCGCACCCTTCTATGTATACGGGGAAATGTCCCCTTATCTAAAATTCTGACTTAATTTTAAAAAAGGGGTGTAGAAAGCCCCTTGGGAAAAACTAAAAGTGCAAGGTTGTAAAAAGACCTGCACGAGACAAACACAACACATTAAAAAGTCAGAATAAACTAAAACCTCCTTACAGACGGTGGAAGAGTCCAGCTCTTCGCAAAAAACTAAAAACATGTGATAAAATACTGCTGTCATCACCCAAGAGGGATGACAAACAGCCGGAAAGGTTAAAAGTCTGCCGGAGGTAAGCAAGATCGACACATTCAACGAGAATGTGTCGGATGCTTAAAATAACATTACAAGTACGACACAACGGAGGGGCATGTGTCAAAAAGAAGTTGCATTTCGAAAAACTTCAATCAGCACAAATGTGTATTATTTATACTTACTTCATATAACGTATTCCCGTGAAGAGTAACAAAAAAAAATTCCATATTGAGATAAAATGCACAAAAGGAATCTTCTCGAAGAAAATTTGCTAAACTTGGGAATGCTAATAATGATGATTATAAAATTTGGTTACTTGGGAATGCTAATGATGATAATTACAATTTTTTAGAAAAATTGAAGACAGTTTACACTAACTTAGATACAGTGGAACCTCGATATTACGTTGTTCACGGGACCAAACTGAAAAAACTTAAATGCGAGAAAATCTAAAACCAAGGAAAATTTCTTAGCAATTTGCTATGTTCGGACCACCAAGATTGAAAGTTTGATTTGATTTTGAATTTAAAATTTTGGGAGCGTCAGCACTTATGCTATTTTGCTCCCGTCACATTATACGGGGGCCAGCCCCTTATCATTACAAAGAACAACTCTAGCGTTGCATAACTAAAAATGTTAAAATATTCTGACTTCTGTTAAAAGCTGAGGCCGTAAACGGGCACTCGGCACACACAAGGACAACAAACAGGACAACACACACAAAATTATACTGGCCATAGTGCCAGTCGCCAGAGCCTCATTAGTCTTTAGTCCAGGGTGCACTACGTGGAAGTGAGGTTGACTCTTGGGCGCCTACGTGGAAGGTCACCCCTTACACCCCAAGATTGAAAGAAAAATGCAGGAAAATGTAAAATCGAAGAACTTGAAATCGGGGTTCAGTAGTATAATTGATGATACTATTGGCGCGAGAAAGTATGAACCCCCCTCAGGCAAATTTGCCTACACTTAAAACTTGCTCAACATGCCCATATGAGCTTTTTGCTCAAGTGTGGAACCCTGTCTAATCCAAGATTTTTGTAAAAATGCCCTCGGGAATTTCCCGTGAAAGTATGACCCCCCTCAGATTGATTTGCCTACACTTATAAAAGGCACTTCTGTGAGATTGTTTTCCATAAATTTGTTAAAAATATGCCCCTCTTGATATTTTTTTTGGCTACACTTAAAATTAAGCCAAACACACACACACACACATTTACTTCCGGTTTAAGTTCAATTGGATACCAGGTTCAATTTGTTTATCTAATATTAAAACAATGTAATTCTTCTAGAATTGCTCTGTGACTCTCTCATTTCTTACATCATAAACATATGATTTTTCACCTATGAGAATAACACTACATATAGTGTCATCAGGGAGTGTATTGTGGAATTCACAGATAATTTTAATGTTTGTCCTGTCATTAACCACAACTTGTTTCCTTTTTGAAGTGTTGATGACAAACATGGGTCTCTGTGCTTTGAATTCATCTGGTGTGTAATACATGTTAGTATTGCCAGTAGTGACCCTTTTGTATGCTGTAAATGCTTCATATAATTTAAGGAAATCATCCTTGGACATGTCTAAATTATAATTTTCTCTGGGGAACACCTCATTTCTGCCATTTTTAAGATATATGTTCTTGATGTTGCAGTTATCAAATCTACTTGATTTTTTTTCCTGATTATTGTGTCTTCCATTCTGAAACAATACCACCACAAAATCCGGCATGTCGTATTGTATACTGGAGAATGAATTTGTAGCATCAAACTCATAATAAGTACCAGCGGCAGGCTTCTGTACACATTGATATGTATAATTGGAATTTGAATTTAAAATTTTGGGAGCGTCAGCACTTAGGCTATTTTGCTCCCGTCACATTATACGGGGTCCAGCCCCTTACCATTACAAGTAACAACTCTAACGTTGCATAACTAAAAATTTTAAAACCTTAAAATATTCTGACTTCAGTTAAAAGCTGAGGCTGTAAACGCGCACTCAGCACACACAAGGACATAAAACAGGACAACAAACACAAAATTATACTGGCCATAGTGCCAGTCGCCAGAGCCTCGTTAGTCTCTTGTCCAGGGTGCACTACGTGGAAGTGAGGTTGACTTTTGGGCGCCTACGTGGAAGGTACCCCTTACACCCCTGACATGTATAAAATTGTAAAGGAATCTGTGGATTTTTTTATTATTATATCTGCTTTGTATTTAAGAGCATAACTGGCTTCATATTCAACAACTGGGATTCTTAGCTCCATAGTCTGAATAATGCATTTGCCTTCATCAGGTAGGGTATTGGGCAGAGCTTCCCCTGTAGAGTTTAATGTGCTGTATCTCATCAAAGCATTATTATCATTGGCAGCTCTTCTAAATGTGATTCTTAAACCACCCTTCCACATAATATCTTTGTAATCTGAGAAGAATCCTGGCAAAAGGCGCATGGGGAACAGCACTGTGTGGCTCTTGGATAATATTTTATCACCAGCCTCAAATCCACCTATTTTGTAGTAAGAAGCCTCGGTTTTGGTTAATTTTAGTGTGGCCAAAACTGTGGAGGTAATGCCGGGATAATCCACACTGTTTATAACAACACCATGTTTTCTGATCTCAATTTCAGAGAACAGATGCGGCACAAAATTGTCCACCAATCTTATATTTGAATTTGCCGGATAATCTGTTCCATCGAGCTTTACAACATCAAATTTGATGTATAGATCTGCTCTGTGGGGGTGTATAAAGCCATCCCCTACATCAAGATCAACCTCAATTTCTGTGTTGGGTTGATTTAAATTTGCAAATGTCCTCCTGTTTGGGGGGAATGATTGTAGCTCATAACTCTCAATATTTTCCATTTTTTTGTATGTATTTTTATTTAAATATTTATCTATGATTGCAGTTGTTGTGGCTCCAGCAAAATCAACTAATTCTTCTTTTTCATTAGTGACCATCAATTCAATGTTATCTATTCTATTATGGCACACAGGAAAATATAATTTGGGGATGGAGTGTAGATGATGGGCTCCATAAATTCAGAATTAGGTTTAAATGTTGCAATGATGCCAGTTTGTTTGTGAGTGCCTATGCCATTTGATTTGGTGATCATACCCTCAGCCACATTACAGTGAATATTTCGAGTCTCTATGGCTAAGAATTTAGGTATATTAATAGCAGTGTGTTTGATGGCTGGTTCAAGTTTTGTGTTGTTCTCAAAGCCTAACAGCTCTCCTATAGTACCCAGATCCACTGTTTCTGTAGCAGATACAATTTCTACTCTGTGAGTGACAGAATTTTGAGTTAATACTATACCTCTGGGTAATTGAGGATTTAGAGTGGACAGATTATATTGCCCTGGAGTGATGACAATTTTTTGATCCCCTACTGCAATTTTGTTGTTGTGGTGTGTAATATTAGGGATCAAGTACATGCCATAAAATGCTCTGAGAGCTATTGTTTTGGGATACACTATATCATCATGTAATCTGAGTTTCAATATTGAATTTTGGCTGGTGAGATGGAATACCCCCATGATGTTTTAAATACCACAAGGCCTTTTGAAAATTTTCAATTGATGGTTTATTTATATGAGACAGATATCTGAGAACAGATAAACACAAATGTCCACAATTAACATCTTTGAAATTTTGAACACGGGCATTATTGTAATAAAGATTAGTTGATTTTAGATATTTTACTAAATTTTCAGGTGGAACACCTCCAAATGAATCAAACACAAATGCCTCATTGTTTAAATATTTAAGATAACAAATCCAGTGAGTGCCCTGATTTTTGTACTTATCCAAATTAACAATGCCACACTCTTTGTTGAGTGGTTGCTCTGGCAAAGAATCAGACATGTACACACCACTAAAATTTTTGATGCCCAGTGGCTTGATTAAAGCTTCAATATCTTGGTTTGTAAGCGGCTCTTGTTTTTTTTAAACTTATTCATGGCTCTCTTAACACCTTTGCCTTGTTTCTCCATGGCCAGGTTATGGCGCTTCAATTCATCTAATTCTGACCTATTTTTCTTGGCATCTATTACTGTTTTTGCTATGGCAGCTGATCCCCCAGCCAAGCTCCCAACAGCCCCAAGTGCTGCTAAGATGGCCGGGATAGTAAATATGAAACCCCCCACGTGATTTTTTTCTAGATTGTTGTAATTTTTTTAATTGGGGGTACTAAGCAACAATTTCATACCATGGCCCTTGGCAATACAAGAGCTTTTTTTCTTGCGCTGCTTTTTGGTTAAAAGACTATCAATAGATTTAAGACCTGCATAAGGTATTTGATACATAACACCCTTGGCCTTCATTCTAGGTTTATTATATATATATATTCACAGCCTCCACCCCAGTGAATGTGAATGTGAATTTAAAATTGTGGGTGCGTCAGCACTAAGGCTATTTTGCACCCATCACATTATACGGGGTCCAGCCCCTTATCGTTACAAATAACAACTCTATTGTTGCAACTAAAATCATAAAATATTAAAATGTTCTGACTTTCGTTAAAAGCTGAGGCTGTAAACGGGCACTCAGCACACATAAGGACAAAAAAACATGACAATACAAACAAAATTATACTGACCTTAGGGCCAGTCGCCAGAGCCTCGTTAGTCTTCAGTCCAGGGTGTACTAACGTGGAAGTGAGGTTGACATTTGGGTGTACTACGTGGAAGATCACCCCTTACACCCCCCCTCCCCAGTTTTTGTTTGGTGTTCATAGCTATGGTGGTTCCCAATGCTGCTATTCTCTCACTCAAAGAAGCATCTTTGCTTACAAATCTACCAAATGCAGCCTCTTCTAATTTCTTGTCTGCAACATGTCTCTTGTCAAGATCAGAATGTGTGTTGTATGCTATGTCATGGTCTCTACAAGCAGCATCTAGGGGATTAACGCCAGGGTCCCCTCTGTTTAATCTATGGTCCAATTTTGTGCCTGGACCACAATACTGATAGCCTGGAATGTGTAGTTCAAATGGCAGCTTGTTTATAATGTCATTAACCAACCCCCGGCCCTCAGAAATATTCCAAAATTTAGGTGGTAGAGTATTAATAATTTTTATAAGATATCCAATCCCCTTAGTGTCATTTACTATAAAATTAGACAATTTGGTGCCTATCATGTCCATAATTCCAACCTTTTCATTGTAAAAATCCCCAGCTATCACCAATAACCAATAACCTATCTACAAGTTTCCTGACATCATTAACCCAGACAAATTCTTTAGGCAGGGTGTTGTATTGTTTGATTCCACTGCCTGTCTTGATCTGTGACCATATGGGCTTGATTAAATTGTTGTATTTTGCTCCACTGCTAGACTTGACTTGATCTGTATAGCTGCCAGGCCTTTTCCTAGTCATCAGTTCCCACAATCCAGGTGTGCCGGGATATTTAACAAAACCACCTTTTTCTCCAAGATGAGATTCTGAATATACAATGAGATCATCTCCCATAAATGTTACTCTGAAATTGCCAATTCTATGTATGATGCTACCATCACGCTCTGTGTCGGCATATAAGCCAAAAACCTCATCTTTGTTGTCTTTAGGTGTGCTTAAATATTTTTGAGCAAGAAGACCCAATTCAATAGGATCCACAGTAGCTTCAATTCTTCGAGGAGCAACAGGACTAGGTGTATGAATACTGGAAAGTGGGGTGATTGGATAATCTAATATGTTCCTTGCAGCTACAGGTACAAGCTCTGTGATCAAATTTTGATTTTGCTCTGTAACAGTTTTGATATTTTTACCTAATTCGCTAATAGCATCAACAATAGGCAGTTCTGTTTGTTTGTGTTGTTCATAAATTCCTCGGTTCTGTGATTTCCATCCCTTAAATCTTTTTACAAGATAATCTCTTAATTTAAGATCATCAATGATTGGCCTTTTCATGGTTATTTATATATGTTTCAATGTCTAGAAAATTGTTGATTTTATTTCTGTATTTGCCACTATTGGGTTTTCTTGTCATATCAATTGTGACAAACCCATAACTGTCCTGGTTCCAGCACCTACTGCAAAACTTGGAAAAATCATTGTAGCTCAAGTCCCCACCTACATATTCATCATGTATGTGTTTGAGGTTGGTATGATCTTGATGAAACACACATATAAAATTGCTGTTGTCTCGGATCAGCTGCTTCGGTATTTTAGAAAAAGTCTGTGCCAGGTAGAAGCAATCAATGTTTTTGTGTCGGCCCTGTGTAAAGAAATTTCTAACCTTGTTTTGATTATCCAGTATAATGTCATCAAACACAACAACAGAATTATCGAGACATTCATGGAGTGGCTTAACATCTGATTCAAAAGTGGCAATATCCAATCCATCATATAGCTTCATCAGCTGCTGATATTTTAATTGTTCCAAGCTCTTAGAGAAGACATACAAGTGGCTATTTTTCCAGTCTAACCAGTTGGGTGCCAATTAAAAATTATCAATCATTAGTGTAGTTTTACCACAAGCCGATGGCCCAACAATAAGACATCTAATATTTTCAGGCAGCAACTTGCCATTTCTCTTAATCTGCTGTTCAGGTTCTGGCAGCCTTTTTATAACATCCCAGGTGCTCATATTATCACTTTGTCTGCATCGATCCAGCTGTGTTCTGGAAGTCCTAGCCATTTGACAAATAACTTGTTGCCTTTTCTGCGGATGATTTTTTCTATGAGATATGTGTCAGGCTGTTTAGTTTTGTTGAGTTCTTCTTCATAGAATCTGCCTTTGAGAATTTCTCCTCGGTGATCTTTTATTATATATGTGTTAAGGGTCCCAGGTTTAACTTGAACCACTGTAAATAATTCAGTGCTCCAGTTTCTTGTAAAGCCTCTTTTGAATAAGTGCTTATATTTGCTGATTCTTACTTGATCACCCACATTGTATTTGGCCTTTCTTATTGTTGGCTGGTATCTAGGATAATAAACAGTCCTGATCAATTCTTGCTCATCAGATGAAGTTACTTCAGAGGGTTTCATGTTGATTGTGGAAAGGACCGAGTTGTTATATTTATGTAGAAGTTCTGGAAGAATATTAAGCCATTTATAATTACCTTGAAGTGTAAATTGTTTATACATAAGATTTTTTAGGGTTTTGTTGAATCTCTCTACAATTGAGGCTTTGAGATCACTGTAACTCGAATAATGTTGTATTGACTGGCTTTTAATAAATTGTTGGAACACAGAATTATAAAATTCTTTGCCATTATCTGTTTTCAAATAGCGCGGTGATCTTCCACTCTGATTGATGATTGTCCTGAAGGCTTCTGTAACACATTTTCCAGTCTTGGATTTGAGTGGCACAGCCCAGGCAAATTTTGAAAATGTGTCTATTACAGTGAGTAGATACTTGTAGCCCTTGTTGATTTTGTCTAAGTTTTTCAGCTGTCCACTTGCCATCTCAATCAAGTCGCTCTGCCATAAATCATCTATGCCTTTTGTGACTACTGGCAGTCTCTTATAATTATGTCTGGCTTGTCTGTGTAATTCATCAACAATAATTTGTCTAGACATAATATGAAAACAGGAATATTGCAACTATGGGGTGTTCAGCAGCTGATACTACAGGATTTTCTAAATATAATTTGTCTCCTATTTGTATATGAAATTCCAGAGAGCCATCATCTTCAGCAAAAGATGTTTCTAATGTATTGGGATCTGTAAAATCCTCTAACTCTA
This sequence comes from Lepisma saccharinum, assembly GCF_977018435.1. Lineage (NCBI taxonomy): Eukaryota > Metazoa > Arthropoda > Insecta > Zygentoma > Lepismatidae > Lepisma > Lepisma saccharinum. Next base: position 13,135,535 of record NC_139240.1, read on the forward strand.
CACTGGTGATTTTTGGTTTGTTGTCAGCATTTGTTATTGATAAGGTGGGGTAGTGGTGTGCCTGTGGTTGAAGCCAATATTTGATCTTGATTGGTCTCAGTGTGCCCCCAACAAAAAACTGGTAATAAAATTGAGCAGGGGACAGCCTATATATTTTGCCACCTGGTGTAAATGGTGAATCATATTCTTTGTTGGGGATGCTGTACAATTCAAGAATTACTGTATGTTTAGGATTCTCGATTATGCCTGTTATTTCTTTTTCTGCTGTAAGCAATCTGCTTGTTACAGATTCAAGGTGCTCATTGATGGTCCTAACAACATCATCATGGCCTGGCTTGATCTTTATGTCCACAACAAGTTTCTTGTATTGTTGCACAATTTCTTGAAGCTGGGTGGCAAAAACAGACAGGGCATTTGCTTGATTGGATTCCATGGTCCCTAGTTGTTGCTTGATATTAGCTACAATTTGTTGCAAATTTTCAATAACTGCCAATTTTGAATTTTGAGCAGTAAGATCATGGACCTGTCTTCTGATATCCTCAAACAGGGCATGCAGTTCATTAATATGTTGATTATGAATTGAATTGAATTTAAAAGTTTGGGAGCGTCAGCACTTAGGCTATTTTGCTCCCGTCAGTTTATACGGGGGCCAGCCCCTTATCATTACAAATAACAACTCTAACGTTGCCTAACTAAAAACGTTAAAATGTTCTGACTTCTGTTAAAAGCTGAGGCTGAAAACGGGCACTCAGCACACACAAGGACAAAAAACAGGACAACACACACAAAACTATACTGGCCATAGTGCCAGTCGCCAGAGCCTCGTTAGTCTTTAGTCCAGGGTGCACTACGTGGAAGTGAGGTTGACATTTGGGTGTACTACGTGGAAGATCACCCCTTACACCCCAATATGTTGATTAGTTGGTAGAGTGGCCACTGAGTAAGTTGTTTGATCTCTGTCTGGATATTCTTGATATCTTCTGATTTCAATATGCGATTCACAGCTCTCTTAATATTTTTAAGTTCCTGTGATGTAGGCAGATTTGATACAGTATTTTGCAAAGATTCAAGTGCCAATTTCACATTATTTAATTCAGATGCATCAGCCACATTTTGCATAGCATTTTGGAGCAGGGCTATATCTGCCTGAGTGGGTGTTGATTGTTGTAAAATTTCAAGTTTTGTTTGGATATCATCGATCAAGTGATGAAAATGAGATAGTTCAGATTCAGTGTTGAGGTTTTCAAGCTTTGTGATCTGTTGCTGGACACTGACAAGTGTGTCTACAATACCAGGCAGGCGGGATTCTTGTACATTTGTCAAATCACTTTGCACTGCTGCTATTGTACCCTCAAGATGGGTTATGGTACTTTGAATTTTTCCAAAATCTTCATATGTTTCAAGTTGCAGCTTAATGTTGGCAACACTCCGAGTTATTGCACTCAAAGCATCAGAAGATGGCAAGTTGTTCATAAAATTTTCAAGTGTCTCAATTTTTTCTTTAACCTCGGCTATGGCATTGTTCAAAGGGTCCAGATTAGGTATCTGGAGTGTTTGAATCTGTTCCTTTAGAGTGGAAATCACTAGATCAAAATCTTCTTGTGATTTTATGCTTTTGACAATTGTTTGGAGCTGTGTCTGGACATTATTTATCTGCTCTTCCAATTGCTCACAGTTGGTGGCCTGGGTCTTAAATTTGGCTTGAAGAGCTGCTACAGATTCTTCTAAACTTTGAAAATTATCTAATGTGGCCAAATCAGTATATTTCTGAAGCAATAATTTGAGTTCAGAATCAATTTTAAGATGAGGGTCCATGCATTGTGATTGTAAATTTGTAATTTCAAGTTGAAGACTGGCATTGAGTGTGGTTTGTAAAGCTTGTAAATCACTTCTTAATTTCTTGACTCTGACATCAAGCATAAGAATCTCATCACTGTGATCTTCATGCCTTGTATGGCCAAATATATCATTAGGCATTTTGTTTTAGTGTTTTCATTTTGCATTATTATTATTTTTTTCATGTTTGAGGTTTGTTTTTCTTCTTCCCTTTTTGTTTCATGAATTTTAAATGCATGAACTACCATAATTTATGTATTTAAATTTCCTGATGTGGTCTTTTTAGTAAGTTCCCCATGCAACGGTAATATTATGCATTGCGGTCAATGACAATGCACAATATTATTTTTAGCAATGGATTAAATAATTAATTGTGGTGCGTTCATTTTTCCTATAGCACTTAAAATACGTTGTGTGAAGCCTACTTTGAGGTTCCCTTGCTGGCGACTATAGTTGCTTGAATCTTGGGTTTAGTCCCAATATATAAAAAAAAAATTATAGCCTGATGTACATGAAACACAACTGTATTTTCAGATTATTATTGTTTTAAATTATATTAAGCTTTAGATGTTTGTGAATGCTTATAATATACATGTATTACCAACAAAAATCACTAGTATCTGTAGTCTATATGTTCACAGGCAAACGAAGTAAAAATTTGCTACATTTTTAAAGTGTCACGAACGTAACGTACTTTTGTTAATGCTTTTCATGCATTCAGCCTATGCCATCATTCTCAAGATTTTTTTGTTAGCAGACACCCAAAGTATGTCATAATTTGCAGTTGATTATTTTAACCCAGTTTTATGCCTGGAAGATGAAATTTTGCATGTAAAATGTCACACATAATGCTGGAATGCCCCTAATATGTCACTTTCAAATTTTTATTGCAGGAAAAACCTGGACATCTCAGGCTACCATGTGCCTTATCCAGCTAAGACTGGAATCTGAACCAGTATTTAATAATCCTCCTTGTACAAAGAAAAAAAATTTGGGAGAGGATTGCTAAAAGCATGGAAGATCAGGGATATTTGTTTGGTGCATCCTCCTGCAGCAAAAAATTTAATAATTTAATGCAAGTGTATAGAAGCATTAGAGACAACAATAATGCTTCAGGTCGGGCCAGGAAATCGTGGGAATTTTTTGAAGTCTTGAATAGTCACTATGGCACTAAGGCAGCAATATCCCCATCAGATGCTCTCCTCGCCGCTACATGCATAACTGAGGGGAATGCGGATCAATGCCAGTTGCCAACATCAAGCTCAGCTACGGGTGGGGAAACCCCAAAGGGGAAACGTAAGAGGGAGGGAAAAAAAGCACCAGAGTGGTTTATGGAATATCTAAAGAAGAGAGAAGAGGAAAGAAAGGAAGAGAGGCAGGAAGAGAGGGATAATAGAAGATTGGAAGCAATCAACAAATTGACAGAAGCAGTACTGGAGTTGGCAAGGAGTGGGAAATGATTTGTTTTTAAGTAATTTCTTTGCACACATGGGTTAATTGAGACTGGACCTGTAATTTAAAAGGTGGGAGGGGAAACTATATACTGTATGTAGAATTTATATATTAAAAGTCATAATTAGGAATTTTCATATTATTTCTAGTCCAAAAAATTATAAAATATATGAACATGAGTAGGGGTAGACAAAACTGAAAATAATTGAAGAGCCTGAATTCTTGCACCTTCTGGACTTCCGAAAGAAGGCTCTACTGGTACAGGCAATGTAGATTTTACAAGTTATCTCTAAATATTACCATATTTCCCAGCGTATAAGATGCCCCTTTTTCCTTTAAAAATATATCTGTATTTGATTACCTCCACTTCTGGAAATTTTATCTGTTCTTATCTAGACAATTTCTTTACGGTGCATGGCAAAGATGATTTAAATGTATTCTTTCCTAGTTAGATTAGGTAATACGTAGGTCTACTGTATTACTTTATATTTGAAATTCTATACATTAGGTATAATATTAAGTGATAATGCCTTTTCCCCAAAAATGTGTCTAAAAAGGGATTAGTCTTATATGCTAGCAAGTATGGTAATTAATTTTTTTAACATGATTTTAAAATTTAGGTGCCCTGTATTTTCCTGCCCCAGAAGAGAGATTCCATCCTCAAACACACAGCTAATTTGGCACAAAAAAGCTGTACACTATCAATTGAATCCTAAACAAGCCATTGATTTGAATACTTAAAGTAGAAAATTGAAAGCTGTTGAACAGCATTGCTATTGGAATTCTTGAATGGTCTGAAATTGCACATGTAAATTTAGATCAATACAAAATTTTGTTTTATGGTTGTCAAATATATTTTATCACATTACTCACTGCTGTAGAAATATGAATCATTCTTTGTATAATTGCAATTAAATTCATGCAGGCGAGAATTTTTCCATGCTCATCCGTTATTTTCTCACAAGTAACAAACACTTGTTACACTTTCCATGTCGGTCTCTCTCCTTCGCCATAATAGTAATAGCATTCTATACATCGATAATTCTTTTCAATCACCTATTTCAATAGCAAGTCCCGAAAGCCTTTCATGAAAACCATTGCTATGTAGATATTCTTTATACAGTAGCCATGAATGGAAGAAACAGTATGATGTGTACTCTAACACGACTTCCTTAAAACATGGCATTCAACGACTTGTCCGTGATTCATTTGATTGTGCACAAACAAACACCTTAAGGTTTTTTATACCCCCCCTCCCCCAAATAGAGGTGACACACTGGAAGATTTTTTTTCTCACCTTTTGAAAGCCTACAAAATTCAAATGGCAGTCATGTTGCATTTGGGGGTGTAAGGGGTGACCTTCCACGTAGTACACCCAAATGTCAACCTCACTTCCATGTTAGTACACCCTGAACTGAAGACTAACGAGGCTCTGGCGACTGGCCCCATGGCCAGTATAATTTTGTTTGTGTTGTCCTGTGTTTTGTCCTTATTTGTGCTGAGTGTTCTTTGCAGCCTCAGCTTTTAACGAAAGTCAGAACATTTTAATATTTTATGATTTTAATTAAGCAACGTTAGAGTTGTTATGTATAAAGATAAGGGGCTGGACCCCATATAGTGTGACGGGTGCAAGATATCCTTAGTGCTGACGCACCCAAAATTTTAAATTCAAATTCAAAATTCAAATTCATGTTGCATTTGAAATTAAATCTCAATGACGTGAGAATGCCACAAATTTAAGGTCTCAATGGGAAACGGTGTAAACACACTTGAAAATTTTGCTACTGAACAAAATCATTTGACTCAATCACGAGTTGCTCCATACAAAATTTGAAAATTGGGGTGTACAAAGACTGACACAATGCTGGTGTCAGTCACATTATCATGGCTCTGTACATTCACACCATTGGCTCTGTACATTCACACCATCAGCAACACAGATGATGGAGCACCTGTTTCTCTAAATGTATTGTAATAAAACCTATACCCATTCTTTCCTACTTTTATCACCATTTGTGATATTAACTGGCAAGAGGGTATATAAAGGTCATGTAAGGAGGGGGAATCAAAATCCAATGTGCCACACTCCAGTGGTATTTCTTGAACATGCCATAAAGTATTTTTGTTCCACACTACAAAGTGCCCATGTGTGAATATTTGAAATTGGTTTTTAGATATAGAAATTTAGGAAATACACATGAAATAAATAACACAATGATTTTGAATACAGGATTGTCATATTTACATTAATTACAGATCTTGATATAATAATATACATGTGAGCTTTTATATAATTATTACATGTAAAATAAAGCTGTGGTTGTATAGGCAAAGGTATAAGAAAATAATAATACATACTACATAACAAACAGATCAATTTGTGTGTTTTGGATTTTGTAAAATAAAATAAAATCAGTAATATTGTTAGATTAAAAAAGCAACTGAGCAAGAGAAAATAACCAAATTGGAGTCATTACAATATTTACAAGAAAGACAATCTATGGAAATATATAGAATTGATTTTCAATGAAAACATAGTACATTTTCAGCATCCCACAAAACAGTATACATACTGTTTGACCAGCGATCCGAGAGCTCTCGGTTTTTTGCGCATGACCGAAGTAGCAGAATCCACTCGTAAATTGGGGGAGTTTGGGGAGCCGCTTCTCTGAAACGCGAGCAGCGCTAGTGTCACATGGGGAAAGAGAGCAATGTTGCCAACCATAGAATATTGACACCGATATTGGAAGTGCTCTGGCCATGAAGAGGCATCTTTGCAAAAGCTGAAGTCTTGAACGTAGCGCCAGTTCGGCATCTTTGACCCAACCCCAGAGGAAGCTGACTGGACCCGTATCTGGTTTCGAGCCACCACCCTGGGCGTCCGGAAGGTGGGGCAAGGGGGGACGTCACCCCCTGAAAAATGAAAGTCAACCAAAAATTATGTATTTCGCACATATAATTTCATTTTAGCCACAATAATGTGTTAATTATTGCATGATCACCATAAATTGAAATTTAATCAATGTGTTTTTAGGGAACAGCACTATTTTTTAAGAAAATGTTCCTTGTTTGCCCCCCCCTTTCCTGGAAAAAATCCTGTGGACGTCCATGGCCACCACCTGTTTTTCCGTAAAGCGATGTTGTCACTTTTGCCTGCAGTGTTTAGACATCCATTCATTCACTGCGATGTTTTACTCCCATGTTTTTTTTTCTATTATATATAAAAAAATAGCACAGCACAATAACACTAATCGAGATTCAACTCTGCTTATGTTGCACATCATCTTTATTAACATTTCACTTGTGTCATGTGTTTATTTTGTTGAAATGACATGTCTTCTTTCTGTTTTATTTCTTGCCAAAATCTTGGAGAGGGCACGACCCCCCACCCCCATTCTAACGATGCCCCTATAAGTGAAACTGAAATTATTTACCCTACTATCCTTCTATTTAAATTGTAAGAAGGACAAACAGCATGGTTGTGCATGTCCCTCGGTTTTCATTACTTGTTCTGGTGGATAAGCATCCCTGCAGATTGGTAACACTGTTCAACGTGCAACCGCGAGCGGCATTCTCCCGTCTGCCTTCCTATCGCCAACTTCCCCTTTTTCTTGGCACTTTGACCAGCGATCCGAGAGCTCCAGTTGGCAAACAGTAGCCCCTCCTTTCCCTATAACACTTGCCAGCTCCAATTTCAAAAGAGCAGCAAGTGCCGGTGCTCCAAAGTCAGCACCTATGTTTGAGAAAGATAATTTTCTCACATGATTTTTAGTTTTCAAAAAAGTTGTATTCATTTGTTTCCTAAGAATTTTCTGCTGGTGTACATGAAACAAATTAATCCAGATTTACAAGCGAAGCAGCTCTTCAACATTGCCCATCTGGGGAAGGAAAGTTATATGGCTACATTTTTTGCCTCCACACTATGGATCTTCTAATGGGTTTTGCTTCATCTGATCATCTCTTTCATTTGCTGCGATCAGCCTTTTCAAAAGGTGTAGCAGACAAGTTGCGATTTAAAATATATATATATACCTACAAGAACAGCACATGTGAATCTAACATGAATTTTGTCAGTTGCCATTCATTTCCACTGACAGTTAATTTGAAAGCATTAAATTTCAATTCAAATGCACACTTGGTCTGGCAAAAAAATGACGAGACTGGCAACCCTGTCTGAAGTATGTGTGTGCAGCAGTGGGGAGTGCATGTACAGGAAATAAACCTTGAAGCTTCAAGAAGCTGACGACAGAATTCTGGGTTGCTGTCGCTCATAGTTAGTCTGTGAGCAGTGCTTGAATGTGAAGGTCCTCAATAGTGTTGCCGTAAAATGACAAAAATGAAACTAGCAGAATATTAGCTTCAAATTGTGTGTGGTTGGGGGGGGGGGGGGGTCATTCCACAATCATTTGTCACACACAACTTTGCATACCAACACAAATAATGATAATCTGCCTCACAAATGAAGTATTGAGAAGAAACCTATTTTATTGTATACATTAGAATGTTATTACCAGTAAAGAATATCAGATAATATACTACATTGAATGTTTGACTGTTTAAATTGATTTTTTTTATATAATGGTCATGCATGTGGCATATACCTAAATGTTGCATTTCACACACATTTATTCTTCTTCAAAATTCTGCAAATTATTCAAAACAGTATGCATTTTGATTTATTTTACAAATTAATAACGGACTAAGAAAAATAATATCTGCAAAATTAACAATTTATATTTAGTTTTTTCATGTAGTAAATTTGTGCCTCTCATATTTGTGACACTGAATATACATTGCAAAATACGCACAGCACAGAAAGGGGTCGGTTCTAATGGAAATGGGCGTGTCAAAATCATCGGCACATACAGTCACTAAGCTACTAAAATTAAAACCATACTCTTATAACACAGGTTAGTGCTCGTTTTGCAATATTTATATAAATGTCTGCATATGTCCATAAAAATAAGCAGTGCCGCCCGCCACGCTTCTCCCGATCTCTCGGCTGCAGATCGAAATGGACGCACTGTAGAAAGATCATATATTTTAAAATATAATAAAGTGTTTGCCACCATTATTCAATGAAAAAATAAAATTTGCATGTTGGTTTCAAATTCTGTGGGATCGGCCATATCGGCTTTCAAGTAACCAAATACAGACTTAGCACTAACGACAGTGTAGAATTCTTGGGAATGTTGAGAAATTTTCTGAAACATGGTAATTTGTTAAAAATAATCGAAAGATGTAAAATATGAGCCAAAACCTAAAAATGTACAAATATGGAAAATAAAAACTTGATGTTTCGAGTCTACATACCATGATGCGCAAAGATTAAGAAATAAATATATATATATATATATATATATATATATATATATATATATATATAACTGATTTCAGGTTCATACATGAATTTGTATTTACATATAAATATACCGTGCGTCCATTTCGATCTTCAGCCGAGAGATCGGGAGAAGAGCACCACTTGGATGAATTACAGAAGAACTTTTGCGTGTTATAACACAGATTAGTGCTCGTTTTGCAATATTTATATACATGTCTGCATATGTCCATAAAAATAAGCTGTCATTACAGACCGCAAATGTCGGCATCTCCGTCAGCGCCGCCCGCCACGCTTCTCCCGATCTCTCGGCTGAAGATCGAAATGGACGCACGGTATATATATCATAGCAGATGAAACAAGCACTGACTATAAACAAAATTTTACAAAACCGGGAGCCACTGACCCACTGTACCCCCTTGAGAATTGTGTTGAATTTTATTTAATCAATTGATTGCGAAGTTTTATGTAATATAAAATTAATTCCTCAAATAACACAAATAACTGAGATATTTGATCCCAAAATATGGCCTGCGTAAGTAAAAGCCTGGCATCTTGAAGTACTTTCACCACTTTTTATTAGTAAAAACAGGTTGCATGCACACACAAATGTGCAAAAGATCACTGTCTCAAACTTGGCACTTCAAATAGAACAAAAAAAAATGAAAATTGCTATTGGCAACAATCCTAACCTAATTATGGCATAAAATTTTCTGCTTCACACGAAGGTGACAGACTTACTTTACTTCACAATAACACATTTCCTCGAGGTAAAAACAACTGAAAACATTCATAAACAACACATTCGTCAAAAACGATGCAAATATTTAACTTTCTGGAGGGGGAACAGAGGGTCAGGGGTACCCAAAACTAAATTCCTTAGATGCAACAAAAATCTATCCATTTGGGCACCCACACACACAAAGTTACCCGATCATGCACTAAACATGGCTGCAAGTCTGTTGCGCTTCAGCTCTGCAGACACCATAGTGCAGTTGGTGGCTTCCAACATGATACTGTCATCAGGGACCACATCTGTTAGCTCAACTGAGCAATCTTTTTCCATTAGGCAAATGTTATGCAGGATACAACAGGTAAGGATTGATTTTCCTATATACGCCCTATTTTTTATGTTCAAGAAACGCAGCCTTCTGAACCTGTTCTTCAACAAACCAAATGCTTGTTCAATTACTACTCTTGTGGAACTAAGCCTTTTGTTGAATGCTTTCGGGGTGTAAGGGGTGCTGCTTCCACGTAGTGCACCCAAAAGTCAACCTCACTTCCACGTAGTGCACCCTGGACAAGAGACTAACGAGGCTCTGGCGACTGGCGCTATTGCCAGTATAATTTTGTGTGTGTTGTCCTGTTTTATGTCCTTGTGTGTGCTGAGTGCGCGTTTACAGCCTCAGCTTTTAACAAGTCAGAACATTTTAAGGTTTTAAAGGTTTTAGTTATGCAACGTTTGAGTTGTAATTTGTAATGGTAAGGGGCTGGACCCCGTATAATGTGACGGGAGCAAATTAGCCTAAGTGCTGACGCTCCCAAAATTTTAAATTCCATTCCATTCCATTCCATTGTTGAATGCTTTCTGCTCCAATGAAATATTACCATAATTTTTGTATGGCACCAGCAAATATGGTAGGAGGGGGTATGCTGAATCTCCAAGGAGATGAAGTTGATGATTTACATCTGACGATTCCAGCTTTCTTGAAAGGGGGCTATTCTTCCATACTCTCGCGTCATTGGAAGATCCAGGCCATCCTGCAAACACGTCAATAAATAACAACTGGGAGTTGCATACCCCTTGTAAGATTACTGCATACACACCCTTCCTATTATAGTAGCTACTGGGATCATCTTTCACTTTAGGAATTTCAATGTAGCTGCCATCAATGCAGCCCATTACTCCCGGGAATGAATTTTCCCCTCTCAACCTTTCAAAATCCCCCACACACTTGGAAAGTTCATCATCCTTGGGCCAGCTTATAAATCTCCCTGCATGCTGGTTCACCTCCTCCACAAACCTGCAGACAAGATCATGGAGATGCCCTCTTGAAATGCCGAACCTATCTGCTATTCCTCTATACGATTCCTCATTGGCAAAAGTCCAGAGAGAAGCCAATATTATTTTCTGTGTTGATATGCCAGGTCTCCCACTAACATATTTTGGGCGTGAAGCTTGCAGCAATTCACTTATGACCTGAAAGAGACAATAATTAATTAACTTTAACGTAATTATTTTTCAAGTCAGTTTTTTTTTTTTTTTTTTTTTACTTTTTACAGTTTGCTAATAGGTCCAAATCATGATGTACCTTCTATGTCACTTGCCATTGCCTGTTGCAAAAATTTTGACAATCTGTTTTCTGTTGCCTAGCCAATGGTGGAAAACCAATGTGCAAAATAAATAAATAAAACGTCAGTTCCACTCGGATCATATGGAGAAAAACAATACCAGAAATGAATATAAAGCAAAACATACATACATTTATTTTTGTTTCTTTCTGGTTGTTTAAGACAAATAAGACTACAAATGACCATTGAGCTGCTCCTCAAAAATTTTAAACCATGGAAATGTACTTTCAGACAGGAAAGATCACACTGATTAGATATTTGGGGGGGGGGGAAACTGTCAAATATTTCTTGGCTGATTACATGCAATTTGTTATTATATGTATGGTTAGCTTAAAAAAAAAATGAATGAGTAACATAGGTAAACCAAACCTAATTGCCTTACTGGAACACCATTACACATTAAAAATATAATCATCTTATTTGGTGAGGCTGGATGTGGCAGCCTACCCTACTTACAAGCAAGCTAACTGTTGACAGGCTAAAACAGAAAATACCAAAATTAATTATATGTTTATTTAAATCAAAGCCATGCCCGCAGGGAGGGGGTGTCAGGAATGGCACTTGTTGCCTTGAAATTTCTGGAAAGATTAACATTATTTAAATTTTAAAATTGTAGCATGAAAACATGGGAGGTGAAGTGTCGTGAAAGACAGCGGATTATGTGCCTATGCAAATTATTCTGTGGCTGGGGATGCTTTATGAGAATTCTGTGAACAAGGGTAAAGTATCACCCAACCTTTCGCCCACTTCAAGTACTGCTGACCCCCTTGAGAAAAATTCTGCGGGTAGGCTTGATTTAAATCGTCATTTTGTTCTGTGGTGTCATGATTGGGCCTCATGAAGTGGCAATAATCCCATCACCTGTATTTAAAATGTATTTTAATGTTTCAGTTGGTGTTTTAAGTGCACTTCACAGTAAGGCTAATCGTGACTGGATCTACAGTTTGAAGTTGGGATCCGAACCACTTAAAAGGCATGGGGAAGCACCGAAAATTTACTTCTAAAAAGTTATCCTAAGCTTTCCGTCCTTGTCTTTCTATTCTTGAAATTGAATCGATTAAAATAAAATATAGGGAAATCCCAACAGATAATTTGCCTACATTGTATGTGTTCTACAATGCGTACTTTCTTCCAAGTTATGTCCATGGATGTTTGTGTTTGTTCCTTCTAATTATTATTCATTTTTGGCATTCCAAGGCACCTTAAAGTGATACAAAAACGACGTACAGTAAACGAAAAATAATAGAATACAAAATATCCTTACCTGGACTGTACTCCTTTCTAGTCGAAAATGACTTTTGAAGTCATCGTCCAGATAGTGATGGACAGTGCATTCAGCATAATTACGGGTTTTAACCCTCTCGATTCACTGTAGCCCATTACTGGATTCAGCGTGTGCCAATACACCTAATACAAATTCCTCCTCATCACTGTCTGGTATTTTCTCTTCGTCTTGGAATAACTCCACTGCAGCTAAACACGCGGATCCAACAATTGCATTCGCCATGATAGCTAAAGAATGGCCAGGCAGACGATATCCGGAAATCCAGACGCTGTTCGTAAACTACAGCTAGGGACAGCTTCGATAGTGACGTCAACATGACGTTTCATGTGACGTCTGCATAATCCACTCCTAAGACCTGGGCTGCCTTGGCTGGAGTTTACGAACAGCCGTAATAAGGGGATGGACCCCGTATAATGTGATGGGTGCAAAATAGCCTTAGTGCTGACGCACCCAAAATTAAATAAAAAAATAGCACACTTTTCATCATATTTTATACGCAAATTCGGCAGAGCAGTTATACACACATCAACATTAGTCGGCGCCATTTTGTTTTGTCACCTGTTGTAATGTTGCTTGTCTACCATTCCTACGTCCCCTGTTTCAATCTTCACATAATCTCCCTATTTCTCTCCCACTTCAGTTTCCCTAGTTCCGATCTCCGTGGCGGAATGGTATGCATAAATTAGCACTACTTCTTCGTTGAATTTGACATTTGATCTAATACGAGGACAGACTGCACTCTTTTCTGAAATGTCACGGTCAAACACTTGATAATTGGATTTGTGGGGTGTGTGCATCTACGTAGCACACCCAATTGTCAACCTCACTTCCACGCAGTACACCCTGTACTGCTTTATGCAGACTAACGAGGCTCTGGCGACTGGCCCTGTGGTCAGTATAATTTTGTGGTTTGTCCTTATGTGTCCTGAGTGCTCCTTTACAACCTTAGCTTTTAACCGAAGTCAGAAAATTGTAAGATTTTAGTTGTGCGGCATTACAGTTGTGCTATTTTAGTTATGGTAAGGGCTGGACCCCGTATAGTGTGACGGGTGCAAAATAGCCTTAGTGCTGAAGCACCCAAAATTTTAAATTCAAATTCAAATAATTGATTTTGCTTCCGACTGGCATATTAGCATATCTTGTTGTCTGAGAAACAAGGGAGTCATTATTGATTATTACTCGCCTCGCCATTTCTTCAATGCATTGTGTCCCACTTGCATGTAAGGTAATACCTATTATACTCTCTTCATTTTTCCTCTGAGGATTTGGATAGTCTGGAGAATCACAACTGAAGGCAGATCTGTCAATAAAATGTGTGCCACATGCGAACTATGGCATTCGCACTGAATAACTTTCAAGGAATGCATTTGCTTTGATGGAAAGTGTGGTTGAAGCGTAACGGTACGTAATTTATAAATAGTGTGGTCAATTCTTCTATTTGATCGCTTCTTCAAGAGCGGCAACACTTGTCAACCACTACCTAATTCATTAAGGAAGTTACGATGCATCTGGCTATCAACATATGCTGTAGTAAATATTTGAACAAGGCTGTCAAAAGCACACGTGTTTGATAATGCAAAAGTATCTTTGCCAATTTTAATGGGTTTAAGGGCAGAAATATTTCCATTTCTCAGAACCCCAATGAGAATTGAATTCCTGCATTCTGATAGGTCCATCATTCCCCATTCTGCTTATGGAGTTAAATAAGAGCTTCTCTTCTTTTTCTTATGGGGTATTGAACCTAGATTTCTCCAATTCTCGATGCTATTCTTCTACATCAGAAGCTCTTGCTTTCACTGGGTACAGCTACTGCAAGGCTTACATACCCTTCCTCTGTCCCCGCTGTTCCTTACTTTAGCCTCCACTGAACATGTTGATGTTTCATCAACTGAAACGTTGCAATAGATGCATCGCAACACATCCCCACATAAGGATCATTTACATACTCAACAAAGTGAAATTTTTTCATGTCCTGCAACTGCTGTAAAATTTTTCCATACTTGCAAGTACTTTCTCATTGACAGTTTTATTACAAATCACAGGAGAGAAATCCGAATTGTCTACATTTCAGTTATTTTTCAATTCTATCTCAAAAGTATCTTTCTCATCAGTATTTGTTTTGGTTGAATTCAATGAGCGCGCCATCACTATTTTCATGGTACCAGATCATATCTGTATGTAATTCCTCAAAAAATTATCAATTCTTGCAGGAAGATGAAAATGCTCACTAAAGATATTCTTTACCAAATTGAAGTTTCCTTCACAAGCACACTGCTGGCAGTTTTATTGCTACATCCATAATAAGGCACCATTATCGCAGACCACAAAGGTAATCTCTCAACAAGCATCAATACATCTGGTACAAGTTCAGGGAGATACTGCTGGTTACCGTTATCACCCTAAAAAATAAATTTTGAGAATCCTGGATAATGGCTTCACCCTCAGAGAGAAAATTGTAATTAATTTCATCCGTCTCTCTGGTATCCTTTTTTAAATATTCCTTGTGGAGCTCATTGCAGGAGGAATCCTCATCATTGTATTCCTCGAATACTTCTGGTACAGAAAAAAACTGTAGATATCCTTTGCTGAAGATAACTCTTGTTTAGGTCACAAGCCGTAATCTGGCCACTCATTTTATTTCTACCTTGTGACTCACTCATAGCAACAACAAATATGTTTTTCAGTAAGACAAGGCAACTTTGCGATTACCAGTGCCGTTGGCTTGCCATCGCTGGTCTAGTTCTTCCCTTGTATCTCTATCAAGCTTTCGGGGTGTAAGGGGTACCTTCCACGTAGGCGCCCAAAAGTCAACCTCACTTCCACAAAAAAAGTTGATTTTTACAAGTTTTGTACATGGATATTTGTTTGATGTATGTTTCTCCTATTGGAGTGGGTTACATTTCATTAACATTTCACAGTATTTCATCTTGAAATGTACTACGTCATTTCATTGCTTTCTGTGAACTTTAGCAATTGTCATCTTCTCTTTCTCCCATACTAGTGAAAATTATTTTATACCTACTTCTTTACTCAGTTTTCGGGGTGTAAGGGGTACCTTCCACACGTAGGCGCCCAAAAGTCAACCTCACTTCCACGTAGTGCACCCTGGACTAAAGACTAACGAGGCTCTGGCGACTGGCCCCGTGGCCAGTATAATTTTGTTCGTGTTGTCCCGTTATTTTGTCCTTATGTGTGCTGAGTGCCCCTGTACAGCCTCAGCTTTTAACGAAAGTCAGAACATTTTAATATTTTATGATTTTAGTTCTGCAACGATAGAGTTGCTATTTGTAACGATAAGGGGCTGGACCCCGTATGATGTGACGGGTGCAAAATAGCCTTAGTGCTGACGCACCCAAACTTTTAAATTCAATTCAATTCAATTTACTCAGTTTTCAGTTTCCATTACCCTCATATTTGTGCAATTGCTTAAACTGTGTAGTCTGATTTATTTCCATTCACAAGATCATATGTATAAGTTGTACGATACTCAACAGGTCAATATTATGTTACTAAATTTCTAAATTAGTGTGAACATGCCTTTATTACACTATGCCATCAGGGAGGCCATAGATGAAATGAACATGTGATAAAGGCCTTCCTACTAAGCCTCTTCACCACGTCAAGGCATATATGCTCTTGTCATGCACCTAATTGCATATTTTTCGGATACTTTTTTACACCAATATTTTCATCATTCTTTTTATGACATAATATTACGTGGATTGTACTTAAGATTTATTTTATTTTTCGATAAAATATGTTTACAGCCTAGTCAAACTGAATGTTTGTTTTTTCGTAGGTTCATTCAACATGGTGATAGGTGATGTAGATGGCATCCACACATCTACAGTGAGTAGAATTATCAAAAGAGTGTCACCTCTTATTGCTGGGCTCCGGAATGAATGTATAAAGTTTCCAGAAATAGCAGAAGAAAAGCGGTTAGAGATGAGAATGTTCCATGAAGTTGCCAACTTCCCAGGTGTGCTAGGTGCTGTCGATTGCACCCATGTACCAATTCAGTCTCCAGGTGGTGATAACGGTGAAATGTTCCGTAACCGCAAGGGATATTTTTCCATTAATGTGCAAGTTGTAGGCAGTGCAAATGGCAAAATAATGGATGCTGTTGCAAGCTGGCCAGGCTCATGCCATGATGCAACAATTTTCGATAATTCTAGGGTATGTGCATTAATGGAGCATGAACGTACAGGAGGTGTATTACTGGGAGACAATGGGTATCCACTGCATCCATACTTATTGACACCATTTTTGCATCCCCAAAATGAGGCTCAGGTTAGATACAATTCAGCACACAAGCCCAAGGAATACAGTGGAGAGATTGTTTGGTGTCTGGAAACGAAGGTGTCCATGCTTGAGGCAAACATTGAGGACAATGTTAGATACAACATTATGCATAATTGTAGCCACAGCCGTTGTGCACAACCATAGATACGAAGGTAGACCAGGAAGTAGATGAAGATGATGGACAAATTGACGAGGAAGCTGTGCTTCCACAAATGCATGGACAAGTGCAGCTTCAAGGTGATGCGGTGCGTGATGCAATTCACGATTAAAATTACCACCTGAGCGCTAGTGTCGCTTCCAATATGGCCGCTCTAAGTAGGATAGATCTTTGTTTACATTCAGTTAGTAGTACGTAGTAGCAATGTGTTCGCATTACGGGTATGGAAGAAACGCTGAAATTACGCGATATTTTTAAATATTGCGAATGCGACGTGCATTCCAGGAACTATAATGAAGGCGAAGCTGTGCTGAGAGCGAAGCATTTAATTATGATTGGAAAAAAGACCACAGAAAACGAAGACGAAACTAATGTTTATGCACTGGTTCTTCAAAGCAGTGCTGTATCATCTCCACCTCATGTTGTAACTGGAACTCTCGGAGATGATTTGCAAATAAAGCAATTCACGTGTACTTGTAAAGCTGGGGCAGGAGAAAAATGCAAACATATCGTTGCTGTTCTTCTACATTTAAATAGGTAAGTGGTGACTAGCGTAACTTCGGAGACAAACACTTCTATATCATGCAACTGTTAGGTGTTGTGATTTTTTACTTTATATTATTTTGTTTAGGTTATTCATAGCTGTAATGCTCATATTCTAGTAAGGTGTTGAGACGTGTGTACTGTACGCTGAACAAATAGAGCAGAATTTAAGAAATAACAAACATGCTGGCTATGGTGATTGAGATTCCTTCTATATTTTACTTGCATTTTTGATAATCTTGCATTATTATTCGTTTGTCATTTTGGAGGGTCAAATGAACATGTGAAAAATATTGTCTGTAATTTCTGTATAAAATGATGGGCGAGATCATTATACTTCAGCACACAGGTTGAGAAACCTCTCGAAAAGTAAAGGTCTCCTTTTTTCGTAGGGTCTGCGTGGTAGTGATGGCGAGGGAGTGTATTCCCTCGGAGCTCACTTTTCCCCTTTGAAATACCTTTGAAAACCATAAATATCCGAGAAATTTGTTACTGAAATGTGTCCAACATAAGAAAAAATGATGGCAGTAGGGTATAGTGAAAACACATTTCACTCGTTTATTTCCTAATTATTTACACTTGTACTTACCTGTTATGCATAGCAGAACATTTTTGAACGTGGGATTTTGTTTTTTTCACATTACAAGTATTTATTGTTCGTTGCTAATTCGCTTTCGTTACACAGAAGTATTTATTGTTCGTTGCTAATTCGCTTTCGTTACACACAATATGATGGGCAAATCGTGATACATGTTGTCTATCGTCAGCTGATCTGCAGTGTTTCCAAACCAAAAAATGACGCACAAACTATTCACAGAAGATTTTTAAGCGAAAATTAATCCACAGACCATTCACGGAAGGTTAGGTTCAGTTAGGTTAGGCAAACATAGAAAATTAAATTGGAAAAAAAACACACAAACTATTCACAGAAGGTTTTTAAGCGAAAATTGATCCACAAACCATTCACGGAAGGTTAGGTTAGGCAAACAGAAAATTAAATTTAAAAACAAAAAAAAAAAAAATGCTCACACGTCATCTTGTAAAACTACCGCGTGGTTGCTACACTAACATGGGGTTACATAATCGAAAGCATGGAACATTTGATTCACGTAGTCGACGGTAATGGTGGCAAGAGCTATCGTGCATCGGAGATACATTAATGTCGAAAAAATACATAATTTACCGGCCGAATAAGTTGAACGAAGGGAGAACAGTTCCACAAGCTTCCTAAAGTCTTCAGAAACTCAGTTCCGTAAGTAGTTTCTCCTGTAAATTTGAAGAAATGTGTTTTCACTATACTGTTACCGAAAAAATAATTTGTATCCCAGAGGAGGTTCACAATTTATTTTCTTGAAATGCAATTACGACACATGTACAGTCACAGACACTGCCAGCTTGTAACGATTCCATTGAAAGGCAATGTATTTATTACAAGCCGGCAGTGTCCGTGACTGTACATAACCAAAATATACCATCAAACCAAACTTAATGAACCTAACAGAAACACACAATTTCTAAAATGGAAATAATCAAACAATAAGTACCATCTGTGAAACATAAAATGTAACCATGACAGATCATTTCCAGAACTGGCACATAAAATTACTAAACTAATAAATCAAGGCATTCTAAAATTAAAACATCTTTATTATGTATAATTAGTAATAACATGAAAGAAACTATTTTTATGAGTCACAATACTTTCAATTTGTGTTTTAATTTCAATTTCATTAATTTAGACCTCAGTTTTAAAATTCAGAGTGACTATTTTCACCAAGTGGTTAAGCTAGGTTTTGAGCTATTTTACCAGATTTTAAACTGCGTGTACATGATCTACAACCTGGCCTGCTTCACGGATGTATGTATTCTTTAGTTGATGTGTATGAAGCTTATGTGGACTGGTGCTTGTAATGTCATATGACAAGTATGAAAGGGTTAGGTAGGTCAATTTTAGGGCTATTAGGAAGTATTTATCGAAGCCATTTTAATGCTAACACCTGACCATGTAATATCTGGTCTTCAGCACTTTCTGCTATTCTCTCTACCTGCTGAGAATTTTAAATAACTTCTTAGCACTAAATTCAGCAACACTGCTAATAAATGTAATAAGAAAAGATACAATGGTATGGTGTCATTTAGGTAATTACTTTTGCTGGTGAAAATAGCCCTACCTGCTATTTTAACCACCTTGCAAAAATAGCCTATATGCTATAGAGCGACCAGAAGAAAAATAACTTTCGGCAAAAAGTCTCTGTGCATCTTCCCCTTCTTCCTTTTAACTCTGGCTACAATTAAGCATGCTCTACTCTGCCCCTCCCCTCCATGTGGGAGTAGGGTGTACAGGAATCGCTGGTTTGCGCAGGCTTTTTTTTTTTTGCTTGTTACACTATATTCTCACCACCTGGTGAAAACAGTCATAGCCTTTGAAATTAGTTTGTGTTATGTGGAACCTGTAAGTAAATCAAAGCTCTTTTGTTTTCTTTTTTCAGAAATGATGTGAATTCATTGGACGTTGTTTCCTCAACTGATGTCAAATGAATATGGTCACAGAAGAAAGTGGAAGCAGGTGAAATATATGCCCCAGCTTCTGTAGATAATTTTTGCTGCATTAAGAAACCAAAGTATGAATCAGATGAACTGCAGAAAAATGGAGAAACCCTGCAAAACTTGCAGAGCTCCTTTGCAAATGCATGCCCAGGTTCTGCATTTTCCAGGTTTTTTGAGATGTCTAAGAGAACAGGTCAGGAGGGAAACTCCAGTGATGTCAGCATCCCAGTGAACCTTTGTCAGGATGGTGGACTGATGCAGGAACTGACAAAAGTTTTTGTTAAGGATCTGCCAGAGTGTTGCCGCAATACATACAGCACTCTGATACTGTTGGATTCTGGGAATGATTTGTTTTCAGTTCCGCAAAATAGTGCACGCTGGCACAAAGAAAGGCAGTACCGTGTAACAGGCAGTAGGTGTTACGGATTATACACCGGGTACGTGAATGGGAAAGTAGATTGGGAGAGTAAAGCAAGAAAGTATTTCTGGCCAAAACAATTTGAAAATAAGTATATAAAACATGGGCTGGCAGCGGAAATTCATGCTAAGGTACTCTACGAAAAACATTCTACTTTCCCAGTAATTACCAAATGTGGTTTGGTGGTGAGTACTGAAAATCCATGGCTGGCCTTTTCTCCGGATTGTGTGGTGATGAAGGATGGTAAACCAGTGAAACTAGTTGAAATAAAGTGTCCATTCAGTGGAGTGAACCAGTGTATTGAAAATGTATTGTCCCAGTGTAAGTTCTTGAAGAAAGATGGTGTTAAGTATAATCTTAAGAAAAAACATCAATACTGTGCCCAAATAACACTAGGAATGATTATGTTAAATGTCACCGAATGTGATTTTGTTATTTATAGTCCTCATGATAACTCCATGTTCTTAGAAACGATAACTTTGGACATGGAATTTGGATGGGATTTGCTATGCACTTTGAAAAAGTGCTTCTTTGAGAAAATGATCCACGTTCTTTGCGGATCATGTCTCGCATGAGGATCATGAATGTAAATATTTTATGTATCAGTAGGATAAAAATGTAAAGTGTGTGTGCTTCTGTGTGTAGAAGGATGTACCCATCATTTCTGTAAATAAGCTTAAAAATCAGTGTGCACAAAGAATTTGTATAATCACATGTAATGGCTTTTTATATGTAATATAATGTAATACCTTTGGCAAGGCAGCCTTTTGTAATAGACGTATGGCAGCCGTTCAATTAGTAGTAGCATTTAGTCATGGCTGGTATCAAACCTGAGGTGCAGATGCTGCAGCACTGTTCTCAAGGACGAGTGTGTAAATATTAGTTCAGTCTTCTTTTTCAGTGTTCTTTTTTCCAATCATAATTAAATGCTTTGCTCCCAGCACAGCTTCGCCTTCATTATAGTTCTTCAATTTCACATCACATTTGCAATATTTAAAAATATCACATAAGTGCATTGCTTGATCTGTAGCAGAAATTCTGTAAGTGGTTTGTTTGGAGTAGAGGGTATTAAGTAAATCATTTTGAATATTTTCAGTTTGAATTTTATCAGATGTATCTCAAACATTGTGTAAATATATATATGTGAAGTATTTTATTCCTCTGATGATTTATATATATATTTTCTTTCATAACTTCCCACATATTTATTTGTAAAATATAAAATTTTGAAAAAATACCTGCATCGAATGTGGCAATAAGATGGTTTGGAACTCAAGAGGCTGGGAAAAAGCACGTATGTCACACACTATGCTTTTGTGTTGCTTTTATTTAAGTCTCGCTAAATAAAATATAATTTTATATTGGCCATGGGTAAAGATTCTAAACAGTGATGATCCAACATGTGTGCCATGCCTCTGTTTGTTATTAATATAATAAGCATATAATAACTACCTCCTGTATAGTTGCATTACATAAGTGCTTTTTCCCCCAAACAGCCTAGCTATGTTAGGACCACTTCTGACACCACATTGTGTGGCTCTTCCTCTTGGATTCAGGAAACAACCAGTTTTAAAGGATCAAGGTGGTGAAGTAAAATATATATGTCCATTTTCCCATTCTCAAGACCACAGAGGTGACGTCGAGTGTCCTAGGTTGAGAATATTTCAAAGCTAGGGGATTTGCCCCTGCTTTGCTTGCATGTATCCTGTTGGGACTGATTATAGGCCGGCATTCAGTTGCTTGGGGATGATTTTGTTTGTGCGCCATCAGTACTCTAAAGGTCACATGAAACGTTCACTGAAATTCAAATGTGAGTTCTGGTGACATAGTTGATGTGAGCGGATATAGTTATAGTGCTGAGGATGAGAACGCAAGAGGCAAATAATTTACCGTAGCGTAGTGTTTGAAAGTATGTTGTAATGTAAAAAAAACAAAAATTAAACAAGTCATATCAGGGTATGGGGACTTCTTGGATAGTTTTCCCTGGACATGACCTACATTTTAGTCTTGCATCCGAGAAGGAATTTATAAAATATAAATGCCCCACATTTTGAGTGTCACATAGTATTAATTAGGAGAAAAACTTGTTTCAGTTTAACAAAAAGACATAAGGCAAATTACACATCTACGGACCGAACTCCCAAACTCAATAGTGAAATTTATTATGATTGTCATTGCCGTAAATGTTTCTTCTGGAACAAAAATGGAAGCAAATAATGAACAAAGTTTTTGGGCCACATTCAAAGTGTTTACTATTCTCATTCAATATTTTGATTGTGAAGCAGGGGTTACAGAAAACTACCCTAGGTGAAACTTCTGTAACAACTTTCAGTTACGTTAATTGATTAATATTTGTATTCCTTTTCAAAGTTCAAATTTTAAATTACTTGCTAAGATGTTATGGAAATGTGTATTATTTATTGTGAATGTTTAGTGTCCATTTTGGAACATTGTCCTACTTTTTCCTGATAGCGATCTGGTAACCCTATTGAACAATGAATATGCACACAAAAACTTGGCAAGAGGGAGAGCTTAACATTCATCCGATGAAGTACATCATGAGACACGTACATCTACCCAGGATTCGAACCCAGCTAAGCTAACAAGCAGACTACGGGGGATGCACTTTTTTTTATTGGCATTACACAATGGTACTCAACTGGCAAGAATAAAACTTACAGCATTTTAACAAAAGATAGGTGTGTGTGCACGCATTTGGATGCATGATTATTTGTGAAAATAAAATTTTGACGTACTTCAACAGTACTGGAACCTTTCTTCTCAGAAAAAGAGCACAAATATAACTTTTTTTAAAAAAAATATTGTAAGTAAGGGATCCTGGGTTTGATATCCGGTGAAGGCACATAGTGGTTCAGATCCCACCTTAAACTGTAGGTCCAGTCCCGATTAGCCTTACTGTGCATAACATAGACTTAAAAAAACTCAATCATATTTTAGCATGGTTTTCTATTGATCATAATAGGGAAAGTATTTTAAGGTGCAAAATTGTGTTTTGGAAAAAAGGTTTTGATTTTTTTTCTTTTCAAAAAGGTGCTGATAGAAATGCATTCATTCAGGTCTAAACCAGTTGCATTAACATTCAACATGATACACCTTCTGTACATGTACATAATGCAGACTGCAGAGAACTGTTTTGAGATGGTTTTGTTAAAGCTTGTTTTCTCTTGCAGGTTTTGCTACATTAATCAGGAAACTACTGAGGCTGTAATGAGTATATTATAAAATTCTATAGCTCTCATTCTGCTCTACAAAATGGGACTATAAGATTTTTGTAGTTGCTCAAGAATAGTGAAAATCTTTGATTTTTCTGTCAATTTTTTTAACAAAAGACAAAAAGAAAGGAAAACTTTGCTGAAGCATGAAAGAGGGATAAAAATGGGATGAACGTGCTAATTTCACGAAAAGGTTAGGTTAGTCTATATTTTTGAAAAGGTGATGCACCTTAAAATCAGTCCCCCTAATCATATTTTCTCGTCAAATTTTAAGTCTGCCATATTTAATCTTCTTGGTTGGTTTTATCCACATTGTATACAGTAGAAGTCCTCCAAACTATCCTGGGTGCTATGATGAAAATGGCAGTCCGCATGGTCAAAACATAGGCGACCCAAAATTTGGTACACTCCTGGTCAGATGAAGTACTACATGCTTCAACTGTCCAACCATATAATCTGTGCTACTTTATGTGAACAGGAGTGTACCAAATATGTTTTAAAAAACTTTGAAAAAATTTATCTCTAAAAATGCAGAGATGTGAAAGTGACCCCAGAATTTGGAGCTACATGAAAAAACATTTTTCAACCTTCTTGGAATAAATGCAATACAAAATAATTCATTGGGCATTTTCTAGAGAGATATGAATTTCAGCTAAACCTCTCTTAATTTGCTGTAGTTATCGTGGTCTTACTTACCCCCACCTTTCCTAAACCACACACTATATTAACAGTTTTTGGTAAAAATGTGATATTCCCCGGACACCTATAACTTCTTAGTTTTGTCAATTTTTGACATTTGTACTTGCCTATCTGCTTCGCGGAACATTCTTTAAGGTGTATTCATGTTTTTCGTCCCGGAATTGGTGGGAAATTTACAGAAACAAATTATTTTCGTTTGAAATTTTTGAGTCCTAATTTCCCACCGATTCCGGGCTCCACCCTTGGGGTAATTGACCTAACGCGGCCCGCCTCCACTCCGGCTTTCTCTATAGACTCCCTGTTAAAGCATGTTAGAAATTGGTTGGACTCACCTGCCCCCAAATGAGTCCCAAACTTTTAAATTTGAAGAAATCCGTTACATCACACAAAACACCTTCCAGATGTTAGACAATGCTACAGGAACTTATTACCGTAAGTAGTTTCTTCTGTAAAAATGAAGAAATCTGTCCGGGGAATATCAGATTAGTACCCAGTGCTTATTAAAAACTTAAAGCTTAAGTGATGTTCTCACACTGCTGAGACTTGTTTTTCTTAATATATGAAAATATAACCTAGTCATATGTGAACAAAATTTAAATCTATTTCAAGACATGTTAAAATGGGTATGCGTCACCTTCAAACATTATGACCATTTTTTTCTCAAATACAATTAGAGACCACCTCAAGTTACCTTGCAACAGTAAAAATTGCACTCATAAGCTTTTGTTTATCATAAATTTGTAATTTTACCACTGCTCCTTTCCTAAATTATGAAATACATTTTTTAATAAAAGTGTAATGCAAAATTGCAGATTATGAAGTCTATAATGACTTGAGTTTATTTAGTTCCTCATACTCAGAAATTGTATTCAACACAATTTTGGGGGAAAAATATAGAGCATGGTGTGGGGAAAATTGTTTTTCAGCTAACATCTTGAAATACATTGTCCAATTTCGAGCACATGTAATACCATTGCAGGTTTATATAGGCAAGCAACTCGTTACATTCGATCAATACACTGCCTTGTAATCAAGGAGTCCCGGGTTCGATACCCGGTGGAGGCACAAGTGGTTCGGATCCCACTTTAAACTGTAGGTCCAGTCCCGATTAGCCTTACTGTGCATAAAGTGGACTTAAAACAACAAATCAATCAATCAATCAATCGATCAATACACTGAAGCTTCCGTGGGAACAGAATGCAGGTAGGGTGGCACCATCATAATACATCAGTTTGGAAATAAAGCAGCACATGAGAAACATTTGCACATATACTATATTTTGAGAAAAATATTTAGGGGTTCCAATTTAAATATACCACAATTAACTTTATTCTACTTTCACAACATTTCAATAAAATGGATACCCAGTTGTCCCTTGTCATGTTTTATGCATATAACAACTTATTATATTAACTGATCGTCAGTAGTGAAGATATAATGCAAGCACAGCTTACACTATATTAAAATATCTTAATGCACTTAATGTTAATTGCCTTATTTAATTTCAATCGCACTCAATTTCACAAAATTTTACGGCCACAAAATCACTCTGCAAGCCGTTGGCAAGCACCAGATACCCTGCTTGCAGATGCCAACACAAGAAAGAAAGAAAAAAAATCTTGTAAATGTTAATATGGCAAATGGTGAATGCTGGAGAAGGTACAGTCCCCAACCTGTCAAGATTCTGTTTTTATGCAGCTTTTCGGTTTCTGCTGAGCACAACCAAAAGAAGACACGCTACTAGCATATGAGTGTTAACACGATCTCGAAGATGAACATTTATTTAATTAAAAACACAGAATTATTTAAATAAATTATTATAACTATTCCAAATTCCATGTAGACAAACATCAAAGCATTACTTTAAGTTTACCGGTTTGTAAAACGTGTCAATAATGTTGATGTTAAGGGGTTAAGCGCTGGGAGTTTCCAGAATTCCAGAACAGCTGGTTGTTGTCCACCTCACTCATCTTCAATTGCAATGCCAGTCAGGTACGTAGCCAGGGAGAGGGCTGTAGCCCCCACCAAATATCTAATTTTAATAGTGTATAAAGGTACTTAGTTTTACTTCTGTAAATGGTGGCTACTGATAAGGGATGAGCCCCTCCCAAAAAAAAATTCTGGCTATGGTCCTGACACCAGTCTTGACAACTACCAAATAATATACACGACATTTATCGTGAGTTTCCATGTAAACAAATTTAATAAACTGATGTTTTTTTGGATAAAAATTGGAAATGAAGAATGAAGGTACACCCTTGTTTTTCTGTCTGGTTTCCAACTACCTCTGCCTTTCCGGATCCATCCAGGTCCACAAGGCAGTGGGGGCAAACACTTGGTAAGAATTTACAATACCAGACCCCTCCCCGATTTTTGTAATTTTTTGCATGCTCACTAATTGAAGCTTCCTAATCACAAATTTGAAGTTAAAATTTGGGGGTCACGTGTAGAAATTGCAAAATAAGCGAAATTGTGTGTTCCGTGATCGGAACAGAAACACTGGATTTATCCATGATAACAATGTTTATTGCAATATTTTAAATTCTAGAACAAAATTAATATATTCCTGATGTTACGACCACCTCAAATTTTAACTATTGGCCCACAAACTAGTCACGGATAAGCCCCACGAACTATTCTCGGTAAGGTTAGGTTAGGCAAACATACATAAAATTTGGGGTCATAGAACCATGCACAGGCAGCCCCACGAACCATTCACGTTAAGGTTAGGTTAAGTTCGGCAAGCATAGTTAAAATTTGGGGTCATAGTAATATCAGGCAACTGTTTTGTTTTTCAGAATCTTTCATCGGAAAGTATGGGTAGACTTAAGTTCACAATAGCACAGGCAACTATGAATGCTTCTCTGATGACATTCACTAATGACCAATCCAATTTAGTTGACAACATCTTAAATATTTTTATCCTTTGATTTGCCCTCTCAACATATACTCTTGCTCGTGCAATATTCCTGCTTAGGATGGCCTCCTCTTTTGTTAATTGTTTTTTATTTCTAAGAAAAGGTGGCCTCACAATTGAAATGCCATGTGCAGAACACACATTTTCAATTAAAAATCCCTTGTCCACCATCACTTCATCCTGATGTCCTTCCAACTTTTCAATCAGTTTTGAATCTTCAAATATAAACTTGTCGGATACTCTACCCCCATATGGCTTACTTACAAATGTAATTAATCCATCTGGCGACACACCAGTCATGAACTTGATAGTAAAATTAGATTTATACTGAGAGTATAATTTAATTCTACACTGGAGACACTTTGGTTTCTGCACCACAAGTTCTGTACAGTCAAGCACAATCCTCACTTTTGCAAACTGGCTGAAGCACAATGGCCTTAACCGGCCAATTATGTCTGCTGAAGGCCATGGTATTGCTGCTTCAAGGCACTCGGAAAGAAGCAATAATGTATCTACAAATATTCTTTTTACACTTGCACTGGTCACAACACCAAACAAAACACTTAATACAGAAAATGTACAGTTTTGTTTCAGTTTCATCATAGTTAAAATTACTCTTTCTTTTACACTCAATTTATGTACTCTCTTATCTTTGCAAATTGCATCCACCATAGATACTAGCTGATGTAACAACACAAACGTTGGAATCCCTGTCATGGTGTTTAGTTTTTTGTCATTGTTGATTAAAGTGACAAATGGCTGTATAATCTCACCACTCTTAACTTGAACACTTTTATCTTCTTTCAGAACTGTCACGGGGTTAAGTAGATCATCGTTTCCGATTGTGGATGTTCATTTGCAGGCTCACATTGCATTAATAACATCAAACCATCTGCTGCCTCTCTGTCAGCTTCGGATACTTCTGCTTCCTGTGCTTGTGAATGTGTACAGTTTTGTTTGCTGTCCATGTCAAGTCTCCTCACAGCTTTACTTCGTCCTTGCCTTTTACTAATCATTCCATGACCTGGTGATTTTGGAAGATTCTGGCTTGGAACAGCATTTTTTTTAAGCCCGCATCTACTAGCTGGGATATCTGAAAGATAAAATTATTGTTAAAAGTTACAAAATAATATATATTTCATACTCATATTTCGAGCAATATCCAATGATAAGAAGTGCTGCATTCTATTATGAAATATATTTTTTTAAAAGGGCTGTAATGAATGTACATTAAATATTTTTTTAAATTTTGTTGTTTTAGTGGCTTTTCTATGTGTTGGTTAGTTACGATAAACACACAATTATGCCTTGACTTTCATTCGAGTCTGGGTTCACCACTCCTCCAAACAGGTAGGTTGGTTTATTAATAATACAGTATACTTCCATGACAAGATTATCTACACTGAAAAATAACATCATACTAAATGAAAAACAAACATTAATATGGCTCTTTTTCATTCCGACTACATTTAAGACATTAATTCATTCTCAAACTATTTACATCTTTGAACTTCAACGACTTGCGTTTGTTCTAATACAATATTCATGTGAATGCATTTGGCGAGACACTTTATGACATTTCGATGCAAAAACCAAAAGAAGTTTTATTTATGAAGTACAATTTAAAACTTTACTTACCAGGTAATATATAATCTTCTTTCGAAAAATGAAGTGAGCAGACTCGTGCATTCTTTGCAACTTTCTTGCCACATTTCAGTTTTATCTCCCATGCCAATCTTCGATCAATAAATTCGGTTTTCCCCGATTTATTTAAAAATTCTACTTTGTTGATTCCTCGGGGTGGAAAATAGTGAAAACTTCTCACACGTTCTGTTCCATAAAAGGATTTACAGCCAAAAACTGAACAGTACACGTTACTCTTTCGTACCCTTTCCATATTTTCGGCTACTTCAACACACAACAGTATCCTACTTAGAGCAGTTCCGGAAAATCCCACCAGATGTCACATCGGATAATTTTAATCGCGAATTGTAGCATCTCATTTCTCATGAACTTTTGAACTGGAAAGGGAGAGAGTGAGTATTTGTGTGTGTGTGTGTGTAGAGTGAGTGTTTTCGTGTGTGTCAGGGAGAGAGAATGTAAATGATTTGAGTCCAGTTTTCATTGATTAATATTCATATTTGTGCAATTCTGACAGTTTGACCTTCTTTATCTAGTAAAGCTCTTGGCTGAAAGTTACTATTGTCATGATTTGATGGATTTACTTTATTTTACTTCGCGTTTTGTGCCTCTTGGCTAATTTGCGAAGATAGGGATAAAATGATGAAATTGATGAATGGACATTTACAAACAACCAAGCCCGAGCAGGATTCTGATAACTAAAGTACAGTACATTGACAATATGATCATAATTATCGGAAAGGTTGGTAAAGATAAGGTGTTATCATCTTATTATTTTATAGATCTTAGTCTTGTTGGCATTTACTATAGAATTACAATATGCAACAAAAAATTCACTCATCCTGTGTACTTATAAATGTAAGCAAAAAAACAGCATTTTCTATGAAGATTAAGTTGTTTATGAACTTTTTCTGTTGTGGAGATCTGTTATGGTGAAATAATGTATCTCTGTTACCTTAGCCTGAAGGCTAGATGCATGTGATTGTACCACCCAATACATTTGATGCCGATTGCAATTTTACCTTTTTATTATTCAAATTTTCACGTGTTTTTGTGCGTGTAGAATGAAATTTTCTAAAAAAAAGAATTGTGAAAGTGAATATTCATAATAATTAATGAATTATATATTTAATTTAAAAAAACATGGTTCATAGACAAATATCGTGATTATAAATATGTCTGGAAAAATTTCATTTTTGGATTGTGAAATCTGGAAATGTCAGAATTTCGTAATCAAAGAATTGTAGCAATCCTCGTATTGCACAGTTATAATTTGAACATTTAGGCTGAAAGAGAATAAATGAAAAGAAGAAAATTGACAAATCTCAAGAACAAATCTTGAATTCTTCATACTAAACGCACAACATATTCCACGTTTTATTTTCCAATTTGTGGAAAAGAATAATATTATTTTTGGCCCAAGTTCCAATTGTTTGATTTCGATTTCATCATGGTACGCAGGCATTTTTTACCTGGCTCATTTTCTGTTTTGTTTGTTAATACATGCTTCATGTATTCCATGTTCCAGAATCTTTTCCAGAATGCTTCAGAATGTTTTTTTCACTTCCATATGCTTCGACATGTGTTTTCTCTTGCAACCAAGCATTTGTTTACTTTGTTATGTACTGCTGCTGTCATCTAGCTGAGATGTGTGTGGTGCGAAGGAGTTTTGTAGTTAGGTTAGGCAAGTCAGGTTCACGGCTCTTAGTATTTATATAACGTCTCTAAACAATTTTGTGATTAGGTTAGGAGGCCAAGTTTGGGATTCTTAGCATTACATAATTTCCCCAACTGCTTTCAACCTCTCTCTCATCATGTTTGTGCTGATGTCAAGCATGACACACTTTCGAGCCTTGTGTTGGCAATAATCTGATGTATGTCTTGTAGATGGGAAATGGGTCTATTTACATAAGGTACCTTTTACATCTTATTTTAGTCATTAATTGGTATTTGCAGAACTGAACACAATGATAAATACTTTCAGGAAACTTCAAATTTACTTTCACAATCATTTCCACTATTCCGTGGTACTTTCTTTTTCTTCTATGAACAAAAAATGCCTTGATAATGGGAAGTATGGATGGTTGCTTGCATAAAGTACTTTTTGCATCTTTTTCTTTTCTGATAAATTGCATTTTTAGGAACTCCAAACAGTGTTAATAACTTTCACCAAGGTTACGATTTAGTGTAACAATCACATCTACAATTCTGCATTACTTGGTCATTCTCCCATGAAACTGGAAAAAAATCAGTAAACGTTCTAAACCATTACTTTTTGTTTAGTGTTGTAGTGAGGGAGTGTGTGTGTGTGTGTGTGTGTGTGGTAGAGTGAGTGAGTCAGAATAACATGAGTTTTGATTGATCATAATTTTAGCACCAATTCTGTGTACTTTGTGAATTACTGTAAAAAAATATTTTTCTGTTGTAAACATCCTAAACAGTTACTTTTCTTTAGTAGTGCAGAGAGAGAGTGAGAGTGGGTGTGTGAGTGAGAATAAAATAAGTTTTGGTTGATCATAATTTTAGCACCCATTCTGTGTACTTTGTCGATTACTGTAAAAAATATTTTTGTGTTGGGAATTTAAGCATACTAAAATATTTTGTTTTACATATTTTTTTTAAAAAATCTTAACCTGCATTATCTGTTTTTATTTTATAATTTATAAAAGTATGTATAAGAAATAATTACCTTATATTGTAATTTTAATTGTCTGATGCTGGGATAAAATTTTAAATTGTCTTTTACATCTCATATTTGGAAATATCACTTAAGCAATGAATTCAATTGATCAATTTCTACTTAGTTGCGTTTTTGAGATACACTTCACTTAATTTATATTTAGTACTTGTGGCAATCTGCAAGCAAGCTCTGTATGTAACCACCACATGACATTGGGTTGAGCTTTTGCTTAAGAAATTTATCAGTATTCATAGCATGGGTGTTTTACTATAATTTTTTTCTGACAACTTGTGACGTGGTCGCGTCCTTTGAGTATAGTGGTATAAATTTTGGAAACTAAACAAAAATATGAAATAGGTTTTGTTATACCAGTAAGTCCACGACCACTTCACATCAGCACTGGCCAAAAAATAGAGCCACAAAAAGGTTGGTTGTCAAAAAACTAGATCTGTACGAATATTCAAATACCCACAACCCTTTCCTCTTTTTTTTTGCTCTATTCCACCATTTATTGCCACTGTGGTAAAATCACCATTCATTCCAAAAACGATGACCACAGATATAATTGGCCCCCTTGCGCTGACTCCGAAATTAACGTGGATCACGAGCACCAATCCCCACCCTACCATATACTTCCCAGATTATCTAATCGTTGAGATTTAATATTGGTTTCCGTGGTCGTCTAGCCACGAAAACGGAAACGCTCTCAACATATATATATCAAAGCAAGGTGGAAAGCTAGTGAACGTAAAAATAAGAATCATTGGATACGTCAAAATTCATTTTTAGTGTCCATTTATTGTAACAAATTGTCACCCGGACAATTAGAAACATCTCCTCAACAATTTAACAAAAAATCTCTCCCTATATATATATATATATATATATATATAATTGTCTGTACAATATAATAAAACCCACGTGGAGAAATAAATAATTCCCTTTTATCCTACATGTCGTTAAAAATTATAACAATGAACACCCATTAAATAAATACAAAATCATGTTTATGGTTTAGGTGATCGGAATCCTATATCGACGAAATTCTCAACAATCAAGATGTCAAATTTTTAATTGTACTACGTTTGGCATGGAATAAAATGCACTAAGTTCCAAAACACTAAATGGATAATTAAAAAAAAACTATTCCTGAAAATCATTACTGAACAAAAAAAAATGACCGGTCAATTAACTTTAACATAAACCAAAATAAATTAGATTATTATACCCCGTTATTCCATGTCCAGACATCAGTCCAATGCCACAGTCAAATTCGTATGTCGATGCGGATCCGATCACCCTCGCCCGTGACCAAGGGAGGAGAAGGAAGCTCCTTACTATACCAATGCCTCAGCTGCAACGACTGTTCTTTCGGGAGAAAACCTCGCCTGTAGCCGAAGCTTTCCCCCTTGAGTTACAAAGTTCTCCGCTAGGGGAAACAGCGTTTCCGGATTTACCGTGCTGGAAGTCTAGAGCCGAGCGTCAGGAACACAATGACGCAAAACTCCTAGTTAGAGTAACGAGGAGAATGTGGTGGAGCTTTTAAAATTATACTAGTTATAAGCAAACACCACAAACTATTCGGAACATGGGAACGAAACTGTTTGTCAGTCAAAATTATTTCCAAGACATGTCCTAGGTTTTAACCTTATGTCCAGCATCTGGGAGGAGTTTGGAAAAAGTAAACAAATGTTCTATATTTTGAACGTTACATAATTTGAATTTAGAAAGTATGTGTTTCAGTTAAAGAAATAGAAATTGTGCAGGTTACAAGTCTAAGGCCTGCACACCAAACTTGATAGTGAAATTTATGTTGTGCTACAATAAGACAAAAGCTATAATCATTCTGTTAATGACTGATTTGTATTTTTTGTGTGTGTGGTTTGGGGTGTAATACTGATGGAAGTCATCATACAAGGTGTTTCTCATAATAGTGCTTTGCAGGAAATTGCTAATTTTGATTAATAGAACCATGGTACACACATGATGGTCTTCCCTCCGCCGCATCCTTCTGCAACATGCATTCAATGCTCCCTTCAAGCAGAAACTATTTTGTTTCTATGCAAATGGCAAGAGGTCTCCCGCAGATGTAAAGATGTTTCAATCGTGGGTGTATTCTCAGTTCAAAAGCAAAGAATAGCATTATGTATAGTGCAGGGGTCGCCAAACCATCTATCATGAGCTATCTATGGCTCGTGAGGAGTTAGGTACAATAAGCCATAGATAAGCACATCTGCTACCACACTGACACAACACTGCTCCCGCCAGCAGACCCATAGTTCAAGCATGATACGCCAGGTGGCAGCACCGAATCGAAAATGGTCAGATATAAAGCGAACAACCTCTGTATATTGTCTTCATTCAGAATGGAAGGAGGATTGTTTCTTTACAGAGATTAAGAGTAGTTTTGTTATTTTATTATTAGTGCTCAAAGTGGAAATTTCTATTTTGGTGAATACTTTGTCGACTTTGGGATTGATGGGAAGTGCGTGTATGGGTCAACATGGAGAGAATGAAGGAAGTGCAGGGATGCCTACACAAATAACCCTAACTGGCAAGTTTCACGTAACTTTTACTTTACTTAGTTAACGTCGTCCTCCCAGCACAAG
Organism: Lepisma saccharinum; assembly: GCF_977018435.1. Classification (NCBI taxonomy): domain Eukaryota; kingdom Metazoa; phylum Arthropoda; class Insecta; order Zygentoma; family Lepismatidae; genus Lepisma; species Lepisma saccharinum. The sequence continues at coordinate 13,169,544 of NC_139240.1, forward strand.
CTCTGTATATTGTGCACTTTGTTCACAAATTGAGGAGACTTCTCCCGCACAATGAGAAAATAAAATGGTAGGCTTCTGAAAAATCAGTTACTTCGACTCCTTCACACCGAGGTGCACCAGTTGAATGTTTTGGTTCAGGTTGTACTGCAAATGAAGGTGCTGTTCAGCTTGACTTGCTTGTGTGATGTTTCTCTTTTTTTCTAACATGAGGGTGATTAAAAGATGTTCAGAAACACATTGAAGTTGCACCTCTGGACACCTGCATTCCCAGTGACAACCTGTTCACCCAATGTAAAAAAAGTTGTGAATGAACGTGTCATCCTTCTCATTGAAATGGTAAAAAGTGAGGTGGTAATAATTAGGCAGCAATTTTTTTTTGAAGTATGTACTTTGCTAAAACTTTATGAAATGACTGTCCATGTAATTTGAATGGACATTAATATTAATAATTTAATTTCACAACTCTTTTATAAATCAAGAAATAATCATAAAGAAAATCCATCTTCCCTTGGTACCTTGCTATGCATTTTCAAATCTGGGATATAGATTGATGGCACTGGGAGTTTTAAGACCACTAATATAATGTAATCACAGATTTCAAACGTTAAGATGAAGAGAAAAATTGGACAAATGCCACTTCATAGCAGAAACCCAAAACCTGAATGAGTAATATCTTTCCAGCTACGTTTCGAAATTCAAATTCCAGCCTCATTTTCAAATTCAAATGAAGCAGTATGGTGATCTTGAGTTGCTGTTTCAAGTCCACTTTATGCACAGTAAGGCTAATTGGGACTCGACCTACAGTTTAAAGTGGAATCCGAACCACTTGTCCCTCCACAGAGTATCAAACCTGGGGCCCCTTGATTACAAGGCAATGATGGCAGTCCCTTGAACACTAATTACAAGTTTTGGAATTTTGTGTTTAAGAAATCATTCAAAAATCATTATTTTTTTTAAAACTGAAGATGTGTCATTTTTACATTATACTGGTAATGTGTGTTATTTATTGCAAATAGTTTGTGTCCTACATTTTGGAACAACATGACCTAGTTTTCCCTGATAGTTATCACGTAACACTAGGCATTATGAAAATAACTAAAGTACATTGCGTTTCACAGTGGTTGTACCAAATTAAAGTTTCTAAATATGTGACCAATTCATTCTTAGTAATGAGCTGGCACAGGATTTTTACACAGCTATATATAGATGTGTAGATTATGTACACAAATTGGTGACAAGTTTGACCTTAACAAACATCATAGAAATAATTATCCTGTACATTTCAATTGTTGCAGAAGTTTAAGAAATGCCTTGCATTATTCTTTACAATTATAAAAACACCAGTGGATGCACATGGTGGTTCGCATCTCACTTTAAACTAAGTCCAGTCCCGATTGTACATAAAGTGGACTTGAAACAAAAAATAAATCAATTACAAACACATTTCAACTGTCGCAAAAACAACATTGCCCAATTCTCATGGTTATTTTTAGTTTACCCTTCCCAACAATGAATGCTTGGAAGAGAAAGAACAAAATTTTGTGTTGTTAATTGAATTCTCTGCAGTCTGATATGAACAAACATGATTAAAAAAAACACTTTTCCTTCAAACAATTAAGGTTGGTTGCTAAATATTTGGTTGGGATGGGAATCGTTGATTCTACAAAACATTTTCCTACCAAGTGATTGTATTTGCATTTTTGGAATAAAAGGTGTTAATTTCAGACACACACAATGCAGAAAACATTGAGAATAAGAAACTTTTAAACATGGTCAATTGAAATTTCCTGATTGTTTTGGGACCTAAAAAGACTGTAAATAACTTCTGAAAGCCAGGTTCGATACAATTGTTCCCAATCCAGACTTTTTGAGACTCTCACACCTGTACAAAACAGCACACTAAGTTAGTTAGTTTACACTACCAATATAGGCTATGTACACAATAAGTAAATATAATCTCTGTGTAGACAGAGTTTAGTCTACAACACATCACTGGAGATAGTATATACAATATTAACATTACCTGGCGTATATTAGAATCGGTGTCAGAAACCCCATTCAACGAGACCTTAGGTTTTATTGTCACGGGGTGTATATATCAGCCTGACCCCTTGCTATCCATATTCCCATCTGTGGTCAAGGCAAACTTAATTGAAATTTCCATTGACAAGAATTTTTTTTTTAATTTCGGTGAAAAGGAGGAACAACCAATGTGTGAAAACTAGTTTGACATCATGATATGAAATTATGCATTTGTTGTCAGAGGCATCACCCTTACATTGACTAAACAAATAAATGGGAAAACAACACATTGTGTAGTTCAAGGAACCACAGAGGCTTCTCCAGGGCTGAATACATTGTATGCAGGTGCTCAGAAAATCTCATGCAACTCCCAGTGTGAGAATCCATAGATAGAATGCACTGCCAGCTTCATATGCATTATTTCTTACATACCAAAGCCTCATGTTATACCTGGTCCTTTTTTTCAACAATGTTTTTTCATGTTGGGACATGTCATACAATCTGAGCTAGTTAACCATACTCTACTTCGCCACGATTTCTGATTTTGTTAACATCAGTGGTATGTGAACAAGAGAAACCCCAAACAAAAGATTACATTTGATTAGAAAATACTACAGTCTAATAATGAAGTAATGAGTGATTTTGATTGATTGATTGAATTTAAAATTTTGGGAGCGTCAGCACTTAGGCTATTTTGATCCCGTCACATTATACGGGGACCAGCCCCTTACCATTACAAATAACAACTCTAACGTTGCATAACTAAAAATTTAAAACGTTCTGACTTCTGTTAAGAGCTGAGGCTGTAAATGGGCACTCAGCACACACAAGGACAATACAAACAAAATTATACTGGCCATGGGGCCAGTCGCCAGAGCCTCGTTAGTCTTCAGTCCAGGGTGCACTAACGTGGAAGTGAGGTTGACATTTGGGTGTACTGTGTGGAAGGTCACCCCTTACACCCCGAAGTAATGAGCGAAAAGACCACACACAACAGAGGTGAAGTCTCGAGGTGCAAGTGTTTCACCTATGGCACAAACCGTTACATTGAGAGATCAAGTAGCCATGGTTGAGGCTGGTTCCTGTTAGCACACAGAATTCAAGTGGGCAAGCGGGAGATTGAACATTGTTTACAATGGTGCATTTTGCAGTATTCGGTTGCTTGCAGGAACTTCCATTTATCCTCAAATTTTCTGAGGAAGAACAGGTGTGCTTTACGACATGGAAAACGATAATTGTTGATCCGAAGATTGGCGAAAATAAATTGTGCCAACATTAATGAACAAAGCAAGCATTGCAGTGTATGGAGTGAATATTTCCTCTCACCTTTCTCTGCTACTTTTAGTACAAATAGATCGAATTTGTGTGTTCAATCATGCTTGCAAGTTGTTTTTTTTTGTAGAAAGGTGCTGATACTTCCGATCACTTTGATGATAAAAAATAACATTCAAAGTTAAATTCATCTTGTTAATTGCACGTTTATATTTGATTATTTATATTTTGTTCATTAACACAAACTGTTATTACATGTTATCCGATCCATGGAAAAGTTTGCGGTAGTACACTTTGCGTACTGTCAAAAAAAAAAAAACACTGGTTGGTTAAAACATATTAATGATATATCAAAGTATCCCAAATTGATTGACTGATTTGGTTTATTTTACTTCACTTTTCTGCTACTTTTGGCTAATCGTGAAGACATGGCAGAGTACGATATGATGAAATTGATTAAGGGACAACCACAAAGAACACTCATGCTCAGGCCAATTCAAACCCCTGGCATCCTAGCATGCTGTGGGGGTTAAGTAAACAAACACATGTGAACTAGAGTTGGCAAAAGCTTTAGGTCCTTTTTAATTCCGTTATCGTTCAGTTCATATGGCTATACACCGCAAAACTTCGCTTTTTTATCCATATCTTTTTCTGTCAATCGTGCAAAGAGCTTGAACACAGATGACACAAACAGTGTCGTTTTTTATACAATGTTACCAACATTTTACACTACTAACAACAAAATACACAGGTGGTGCAGGTGTAAGGAATGCTCGTGGTGGCTATTCTTTGCAGATAACAAAGAACTTGACCACAAACATGGTGGTGGTATGAATCCTGATGCAACATGAAACCCACCTATTGGTTCAACCATAAAGTTATACAAACTGTACAATCATAATTTCAACTCCTTTGCACTTGATTAGTTGTCAAGTATTTATACATATCCACCAATAAAACACAATATGAAAGTTCAGAACATATTTAATATACTTATTATTTGAACCTGTATACATGTATATCTTTCTTTTTCCCTTAGTTTTAACTAGTTGCTGGTCTGTGCTGCTCCAACTTTGCCTGCAAAATTTTCATCTTTAGGTAATGTTCTCTTCGAAAAGCTTTCTGCCTCTCGATTTCAAATTTCCTTTGCAGTCTTATTAATTGGAGCTTCTCTGTTTCCACCCTTTCCAGATAGTTGGAAGCCTGCTCGTACATATTAGTCTTTCCAGTGTTTTTCATTTTCCTACACTTCTTCTGCCGCTTTTGATCCGGGGGTGTAAGGGGTGATCTTCCACATAGTACGCCCAAATGTCAACCTCACTTCCACGTAGTGCACCCTGGACTAGAGACTAACGAGGCTCTGGCGACTGGCACTATGGCCAGTATAATTTTGTGTGTGTTGTCCTGTTTTTTGTCCTTGTGTGTGTTGAGTGCCCATTTACAGCCTCAGCTTTTAACAGAAGTCAGAACATTTTAAGATTTTTAGTTATGCAACGTTAGAGTTGTTATTTGTAATGATAAGGGGCTGGTCCCCGTATAATGTGACGGGAGCAAAATAGCCTAAGTGCTGACGCTCCCACAATTTTAAAATCAAATTCAAATTCTTCTGCCGCTTACTCATCTTTGGAGTTTGGTTCTCCTGAAAATAAATATAAATTAATGACTATAAATGATGCACTAATTTCCAGATATGAATCCACTAATACTACCAGCGTTCAAAGGTGCAGAGGTATATGGCAATGGGCACGTTCCGAAAGTCGCACAAGTCTCTCTTTGTGCGAATAACTTGTATATTATTTGTGTAGAGGTAAACATGATTTAGGTTTGACAGTTCTATTTTAAAAGCACCCTTCATTGCAGCCGTCTATTTTTTTTTTGTTTTATAAGTTCATTGTTATTAGCAATAACATCAGCACATTTATTTCTGCCAATAAAGCAGCCTTTCTATTGTCCGCTATTCATAAATATTCCACACCAGACAAAGTCATAATCATAACTAGTTTCACCATGTTCTTGAGGCCAGTTACTTTAATTTGATATGTGCATCACATTATGACTTTCAGAATGCACCCAATGTTAGGTGCTATACACAAAAACAAAAAAGACAAAAAAAAACAACTTGGGAGTTCTTATAATTTTCTCTTAAGTGAAATTTGTTATAGCAATATATTTTAAAGATAATGGTTTTGATTTGATTTGATTTTAAAATTTTGGGTGCGTCAGCACCCGTCACATTATACGGGGTCCAGCCCCTTATCTTTACAAAGAACAACTCTAACGTTGCATAAGTAAAATCTTAAAAACTTAAAATGTTCTGACTTTCGTTAAAAGCTGAGGCTGTAAAGGGGCACTCAGCACACACAAGGACAAAAAAGAGGACAACACACACAAAATTATACTGGCCAGGGTGCCAGTCGCCAGAGCCTCGTTCGTCTGCAAAACGCAGTCCAGGGTGTACTAACGTGGAAGTGAGGTTGACAGTTGAGTGTACTACGTGGAAAATCACCCCTTACACCCCTAATGGATTTGAGCAGGCAGGGTTGGAAGTCATCATGAATCAAACAAAATTATTACGAATACATGCAATTACAGTTAAATACTTTGCTGGTTAACTGAAGAAATCTTAATCTGCCATGAGATATTTCTGAGCAGGACATTTACATAACATTGATCTCGGCATGTTGCTGATAAAAACATGTACAATAGAAAGTAAATATATACTTGTTACTTGCGAGTGTAAAAGAGGCGTCACAATATGCCCTCCCAAAGAAAATACACCTTTCATTTTAAAAATTGGTAAAATTTTTATTTGGTTAAGACAGATTTCTTCAAATTTACAGGAGAAACAAACTACTTACAGAATCTTCTTCGTGTACGTGTTTGAAGTTCGGGGAAGTGTCTTTTGCCATCGTTGCATGTATTTACTCGTTAATTTGATTTGATTTGATGTTAAAATTGTGGGTGCGTCAGCACTTAGGCTATTTTGCACCCGTCACATTATACGGGGTCCAGCCCCTTATCTTTACAAAGAACAACTCGAACGTTGCATAAGTAAAATCTTAAAAGCTTAAAATGTTCTGACTTTCGTTAAAAGCTGAGGCTGTAAAGGGGCACTCAGCACACATAAGGACAAAAGAACAGGACAATACAAACAAAATTATACTGGCCATGGGGCCAGTCGCCAGAGCCTCGTTAGCCTTTAGTCCAGGGTGTACTAACGTGGAAGTGAGGTTGACATTTGGGTGTACTACGTGGAAGGTCACCCCTTACACCCCTATTTACTCGTTAAATGTTACTGCAAAAAGTGGGATGCTAATGGAACCTAACCAAACCTCATAGGCATACCTCGTCTCCGTGAATGGTTTGAGGGGTTAGCGCCAATGGTTTGTGGGGCTCGCGCCAAAAAAACACGCACACGATGTTCAGGAATGCATAACACGTAAGTGCAATTGTTAAATAATTGAAAATGAACGAATTCGAGGTGTCTTAACCAAATCAAAATTTTACCTAAAAATTAGCATGAAAGCAAAGAGTGATTATGTATTTTCTTCAACTAATTATTTCAGATTATTGATTCGGAAAGTTCACGTTATAAACTGAACACATGTTATGCAAGGAAATAACAACACTACAACAACAAAAAAGTTATTTTCCAAAGCCATTTTGCATCATGAAGAAAAATGTAAGATGGAAAATAGAAGACGGCATTGATTCCTTACCAGATTCACTATTACGAGTTGAGTTGGGTTAATTTTAACAAATGTAACATTGGTAACAGTTTCATACATCGGAGACACATTTCTTAATTTTTACTAAGAAAAGTATTTACGAAAACTCGTTTCTGCAGAGTACCAAATGCTGCGGGAACTGAAAACTTTACCGTAGAATGCTGCAGAACATGAAATAATCACTTTTGATGTAATGAACTTGCCTTTTGTGTAAAGCGACATTATGCCATTGTTTCCATTATGTACCTGCAGATGGCACGACCATCGAAAGTCATGCCGTCTCGCCAGTGGAAAAGGATTTCTAAACATGCCCTTTTTTTTTTTTACAGAAAATGGCATGTCTTGGATGTGACGTGAAGTTATTATCAGGTGTAGAAGATCCCTTGGATTTTACAATCCAACCCGGCATAGTGAAGGAAGAAGTTGATTGTGCAAAATGTGGCAGTGCACTTAAGCTCTAACCTAACCTATTAATCTATCAATTTTTACCATGTTCACCTAACCTAACCTGCGTAACTGTGCATGATCCTGGACTTAAAAGCATAATTTTAAAAACCCAATAATTCGTTGAATATAGCCATTTTCTTGCATAATAGAGTTTGAAACACTGATATTATAAAACAAAGAAGGTATATCGCACCATGACGCGTTCCGTAGCATCTAGAAAATGGCTTTTTTTAGTATAAAAGGTGCTTGTTTTCGTATAAAAAGCATAATGGCACCTGGAACTATATTCCGCAATATACAATTGGTAAGTACGAACCATGCGAAACACAAAATATCAGATTTTAATGTCTCTGATCCATGGAACTGGCAATGTAACATTTTTCATAAAATAAATAAGAGCACTATTCTTATATTGGTTTCCAAGAATTGAATCATGCATAAATAGCAGAGTAAGTCACTTTTAGAAAATTCATAAATTAGCATATACATACCAAAGTACTGGTTTGCTTGTTTCCATTGTTTCCTCACCAGCAGTTATAATTTCAATTATTGGAACCAGCCACTGGTGCATTGATGCAGTCCTCTAGTGTTAGCACACAGGTTGTGTACTCCTCTGGAGTCTTCTTCCCTGCATTCATTATGTTGCCTGCAAAATACAAATGTGGTAAATGATACAGCAGTGGCAAATTCAGTGCTTACAATATCTTCCTACTTGGTCGAGATTGCTTCAGATCCCACTTTAAACTGTATGTCATGATTAGCCTATCTGGTGCCTAACAGTTTCCAAGCTGGGCATGGATGTTATTTGCAAGTGTCCCTTCATCAATTTCATCTAATCATCACTCATCCTCAACATTGTGATTCACCAAAAGTGGCAGAAAATTGTACGCTAAATCTCAATCAAAACTCTCTATGATGGCGAGCACATTTCCTGCGTTTGTTTTCTAACTTTTTTCATAGGAATTCGCCTATTATGCATTGCGAAACGTTCTTTAACATGGGAATCACGTTTAATCACGAAAAAATCGATTTTGTAGCACCACAAACCATTCGTGTTAGCCCCACAAACCATTGCCGATAGCCCACATGCCATTCATGCATAGCCCCACAAACCATCTACGGGTAGTCCCACAAACCATTCACGATAGCCCTGAGGTATGCCTACGAGGCCTTTTATGTTATGTTAGGTTCTATTAGCATAAATACAAAACAAATTTACCGATTTTAGTGTTAATCAAAATACACTCTACAGAAATAACATCAACGAACATCTGGGGTGTAAGGGGTGACCTTCCACGTAGTACACCCAAATGTCAACCTCACTTCCACGTCAGTACACCCTGGACTGAAGACTAACGAGGCTCTGGCGACTGGCCCCATGGCCAGTATAATTTTGTTTGTGTTGTCCTGTGTTTTGTCCTTATTTGTGCTGAGTGTTCTTTGCAGCATCGGCTTTTAACGAAAGTCAGAACATTTTAAAATTTTATGATTTTAATTTAGCAACGTTAGAGTTGTTATGTGAAATGGTAAGGGGCTGGACCCCGTATAGTGTGACGGGTGCAAAATAGCCTTAGCGCTGACGCACCCAAAATTTTAAAATCAAAATAAAATCAAAATCAAATCAACGAACATCTCGAAAAAAAAAGTACGTTGTCTCGGGTAGAACCATTTATTAGTAAACACAAAAAAATAGTGCTCGCCGTCATCGAGAATTTTACCAGATCTCAAATGTGGCATAATTCTAATTAAATGACTTATTATTTGTACATCCTAGAGTTAAAGCAGCTGAAAAAACAGAGTCGCAGTTTCGTATATCGGAGACACTTTTTCACCATTGGAGTTAGCCCCACAAACCATCCACGAGTAGCCCCACGCACCATTCACGGATACGAGGTATGCCTACGAGGTTAGGTTAGGCCTGTCAGGTTAGGTTCCATTAGCATAAATACAAAACAAATTTATCCACAACACACCGAAGAAAAGTGTCTCCGATATACGGAACTGTTACCAAAAATAGTAGCCCTAACCTACAGTGCTATACATAAAACCAGGGGAAAATTTAGGCCTACACTCCTATTTCATTCATTTTTCTTACATCCTACCTTCTTTAGGAATAGAATTTCGTGGATGCTGGTGCACATGTTTTGGCTTTTGGTGTAGGTAATTCTTGTGCTTCACATGCCATCAAAGATGCACCAACATTTATACAGCCCACTTTACACATATCTGAATGTGGACTAGCTATGTACTTTACGTTTTTTCTTTCCACATTATGCTGAGATGAGCTAATCGAGACTGGACCTACAGTTTAAAGTGGGATCTGATCCACCGTACAATATATTGTTCTATTTTTAAAAAATGGATTTTGTGTTACACGGACTTTTTTTGTTTTTTTTTTAAAAAAATGTTATTACTATTGCGTTATGTGCAGGACAACTTTCTTACTCTGTAGAGAAGAAACTACTTACTCTAACACATTTCTGTTGACTTTGCGATGTCCATTGAACTTTATTCTTTCCATTAAAACACACAATGAGCCGGGGTGTAAGGGGTGACCTTTAACGTAGGCGCCCAAAAGTCAACCTCACTTCCACGTAGTGCACCCTGGACTAATGACTAACGAGGCTCTGGCGACTGGCACTATGGCCAGTATAATTTTTTGTGTGTTGTTCTGTTTGTTGTCCTTGTGTGTGCTGAGTGCCCGTTTACGGCCTCAGCTTTTAACAGAAGTCAGAACATTTTAACATTTTTAGTTACGCAACGCTAGAGTTGTTATTTGTAATGATAAGGGGCTGGCCCCTGTATAATGTGACGGGAGCAAAATAGCCTAAGTGCTGACGCTCCCAAAATTTTAAATTCAAAATCAAAATCAAAAACACAATGAGCCCCACAAACCACACACCATATTGGCGCTCGCCCCACACACCATTGGCGCTAGCCCCACAAACCATTCACGATAGCCCCGGGGTATGCCTACGAGGTTAGGTTAGGCCTGTTAGGTTAGGTTCCATTAGCATAAATACGGAACAAATTTACCTACAAAACATAACATTTCTCCGTTAAAATTAGTTATTTCGCTTCCGAAACTCTTCCTTTGGAAAGAGGACACTTCTATCTACATAACACAGTCTACGGAAATGTATTAAGGTAAGTAGTTTCTTCTGTAAAAATGAAGAAAGTTGTCCTGCACATAACGCAATTTTACCAAAATGGATTATATTCCTCAAAATTTACATGTGTACTGCATTTTATAGATTTATTACATTTTCTGGGGATGTAGGTAACTAAAATAGATTGTGTAACAACAACTACAATAACATATATGGAAAATTGGAGCAGCCCACAATAAAGGTGATTGCATTTCCCACCAAAAATGCATTATGCCTGATAGTCTAAAAATATAAATTAATAATAATAATAGCACAAATGCTTACCTTCTACATAATTCGAATCAAACGGATTGTCCAAACGTTCGAACCTTTGGGGTAAAATACTGGTAATTTTCTCAGACACCTTGTCTACGACAGTATCCTGTGGACCTCCACCTGTCGCATACAAGGACCTCCGGTCTTGCGCTAGTTGTTTTCTAGCTCTCTTTTTTATATTCTTCACCGCATTCTTTAAATTTATGCACGTTCTTTTTTGTGTATTTGGCAACGCATTGAATTCGGACGTGAAGTTTTGCCAGGCTACTTCCTTTTCTACATTGCTCACGGCATCGGTCTTCTTATTTTCAATTTTCAATTTGAATTTCTCCACCAAGTACAGAAGGTACTCAGTCTCCTGTGGAGTAAAATTTGGTGCTCGCTTTTTCCATTCTCACATTCCATCACGTGTACAATTCACACAACAGGCCCACAAAAAGAGAAAAAAAAACTTTCGACAAACAATGTTCTTTCTCCTACCCTACACAATAGCGCGCTCTCTGACGATTCTGCTGTTGCGGAGGAGAGCTGTCTTTTGTTACTTTGTGACGTTTTGACTCTTAACCAATCACTTACTTCCATTCTTAAGAAGTTTAGATGCTTGGCTTTAGCTTTTCTCCTAGGGTTAATCCAGAGTCTCTTGACTCTCGATGTTCATCACACATTTCATGTTGGTGCAATAAAAGATGATCGTTACTCGAGGATTACTCTGACCCACGGATGTCACCACCCTAGTATTTTCACATATAATTTAGATTTGGGATTCTGTCATTAGCCCTCTACAATTATATATACTAATGGCTGACAATTTGACTACCTTGATTATTGAACTATTCGCCCAATTCAGAGGCCTTTGTGGGAAGTACAAAAATTAAAAAGGTAAATTTAACAATTTATTGATGAAATAACTATTAGAAATTGGTCATATGTAACAGCAGTAACGTCAACAATAGAAATCTTCCAATAACAAATTTAGTATAATATATACATATCCGATTTACATTATTTTAAATTACAAATCCAACCAACCCATTTCATACAAGGTCAAATAGATGTACCGGACTTAGATTGTGTTCAATATTCGATATTATTGTTCCGTATATAATATATTAGTCAGCAATTTTTGGATGGAGAAATCGTAAATCTAATTAGATACCAAATGAACAAGACTAGTAAGTATCGGCCAATCTGAAATGATCATCTGCGCAATGGTAGTATTAAACATGGAATAACTAAATAGTGCACAAATAAAACTAATTAACTAAATGAAGTATTATAATTCTTAAATTAAACTTAAATATATATTAATTATACCACCATTACACAGATGACAATCTCAGCCAACCGATTCCACCAGTCCAAGGTAGAGCTACGACAGGTAACCCCAACCGCTGCCAGAGTAAGATAGAGAGAGAGAGAGAGAGAGAGAGAGAGAGAGAGAGAGAACTCCGCAAGCCACGCGAGAGCCCTCCCTTTCCATAGTCACATGATTGGTGACGTATTACTTCTTCGAACAAGGGAAACAAATGAATATCGAACTGCACACAATCTAATTTATGTTCCTTTGCGAGCGAGGAATAGCGTTACAAAATTCCCTCTCCCCCTTTAAATATACATAAGAAGCATTTCATCGCCCGCAAAGAAACATATGGTACTTACAAACACCATACATTCAAATCCACAAATCATTTGTGTCCTGGTACTTTCAGTCCTCAGGTTCATTTATTAATTAATAGTTGACATTTGATCGATCATTTTCATTCCAAACGAAACCTGTAATATACAAAAATACCAAGAAACAATACCTTCATACGTACGTACATAACATTTAAAATTCCAACTTCAACAACATTAGAATATATTTTTTTGATACACGTAACAAAAACAACACAGGGTACCCATTGTAACAGACATGAAAACAAACAAAAAATAAATCAAATTGATTTTTCTAGGTCTCTTACTCTGGTAATGAATTGCTATTGCTATTATTACTGGATGGAAGAGTAACAGGCATTTCGTAAAAGTTCTTTATCTTCGAGACATGCACTCTCTTAAACTTATTTTGATCTGAGCAATGTTTTACTAAGACGGACACATTAGTTAAAAATTTCATAATTTCATATGGCCCTGTATATTTATAAGATAATTTACGTGTTATATTCTCAACTTTTTTTTATATAACTTGGTTTTGCACCATTACTTTGTCACCTACAGCAAAATTTACAGGACTAAATTTCCTTTTATAAAGTTCCTCCCTCTTTTTCCAAGCTTTCTTTAAGTTTTGAAATGCCTGGTACAACCTCTCTTTTTGTTCATCGTCAGAAATAACTTCATTTTCATCTTTTAATTGCCATCTAATGCATAACATATCGCTTAAATCTCTACCAAGAAAAAGCTGGGCAGGTGTAAATTTTGTAACATAACTGATACATGAATTATGTGAATATTGTATTTCTTTTAATGCATTTACCCATTTGGTTTGATCTTTAGCAAACAATGCTCTCAAGCTATACTTTAAGTGAGATATATATTTTTCAGCCATATTTGCCTGACTATTGTAAGGACTTATCGTTGTATGTTTAATGCCCAAATTAAACAAGAATGATTCAAAGAATTGCGAAACAAAATATGAGGCATTATCAGAAGTGATCTCACTCGGAAATCCATACGTTAAGAATATATTATATAATTTCTGTACAATGACCTTTGATGACAACATCTTTAATGGTTCGTAGATAACAAATTTTGAAAATGCACAGACTACAACTAATATAAATTTAAATCCTTTTGATGGCACCAGTGGACCGACACAATCAATATGATATTTTTGCCATGGAGCAGAAATAATTTCAGATGACAATGTATTTACCACTGCAACATTTCTACTTCTACTTTGTTGACAAACATCACAGGCTTGTACCATATCTTTAACATCTTTAGCCATCCTTACCCAAGTTAGATGTTTTTGTATTTTCTTTAGTGTCTTCAACCAACCCATGTGAGCACCTTGTATAACATTACTATGAAAATAAGTAATTACAGATCTACGCAAGTGTTCAGGAACAACAATTCTATATGGCATAGTCCTCACTTCCACGTTAGTGCACCCTGGACTTAAGACTAACGAGGCTCTGGCGACTGGCCCCATGGCCAGTATAATTTTGTTTGTGTTGTCCTGTTCTTTTGTCCTTATGTGTGCTGAGTGCCCCTTTACAGCCTCAGCTTTTAACAGAAGTCAGAATATTTTAAGCTTTTTAATTATGCAACGTTAGAGTTGTTATTTGTAATGATAAGGGGCTGGCCCCCGTATAATGTGACGGGAGCAAAATAGCCTCAGTGCTGAAGCTCCCACAATTTTAAAATCAAATTCAAATATATGGCATAGTATTTGATTTAGTTCTATAGAACAAGACATTCTTTACTAATTTGTAATGCTGTACTATTTCATTCGCTCTCAATTTATCAATGATTTCTTTTAGCTTTTTATCTTTTAGTTGTTCATCAGATATGGATACTGACAATAAGGGATGAGCCCACATGCTCAAGTTAATACCATCTAATTCACTTACATCTAGTTCTTCAGTATTAAACTCCTTACCATCAAACATTCTAGATAAAGTATCTGCTAACTTATTACTTGTGGTAGGTATATGCTCTATCTGAAACTTATACATGGATAGCTTTTCTAAATATCTAGCATATTTTGGGTATTTGGATGCTCTTTTTATCATCCATGCAACACTCATGTTGTCTATTTGCAATAGAAATGATTGGCATCTCAAATAAGGATCAAATCTATCTAAACCTAACATTAAAGACTCCAATTCTACCTGATATATGGTTTTATTTTTATCAGCTTCTTTCATTCGCTTAGAATAGAAGAAGACAGGTCTTAAATTCCTATCCTCATCTTCTTGCAATAAAATAGAACCATAGCCTGATAAAGACCCATCTGCCTGAACTATAAATGGCTTGTCCATATCTGGTAATTTCAATATTACATTTTCTTCAAATGCTAACTTAATTGTATCGAGCGCATTTTGCTGTAAAGAACCCCAATAAAATTTTTGTTTCACAGATTTTACATCATTTAATAGTGAAATTATTTTCTGAAAGTCAGGAATAAATCTTGAAAAATAATTTATAAACCCTAACAATTTATTTAATCCTCTCAAGGATTTGGGAGCTGGCAAATTTCTAATTGCTTCGATCCGCGAAGGATCCATGCATAGATTTCCATTACTCACTTCAAACCCTAAGAATTTTATTTTTGTCTGGCCCAATTGCATTTTTTGAGGTGATATTGTTATTCCATAATTTCTGAATCTTTCAAACACTATCTTCAGATGATTTATATGAGATTCTTCATCATCTGATACAATTAAAATATCATCACAATAGTAAGAAAGAAATGTGCCCCTTAAATCTCCTAAGACCATGTCCATAGCTCTTGCTAGACATGCACTTCCTACACGTAAACCAAATGGCAGGAATTTATACCTAAAATGGCCTGTTTTTGTTACAAAACTAGTTACGTCTCGAGATTCTTCTGCAAGTAAGATATGGTGATAACTAGATTTAATATCAACAACAGAATAAATTTTTCCCTTGCTCAAAAAACTTAAGGTGTCTTCTAAGTTATTTGGAGGAAAACCATCCCATAAAATATGATCATTTACCTTATTATAATCAATGACCATTCTTTTAGATCCATTTTTTCCATACACAATAAATGCTGGAGAAGCATATGCTCCATTAGTAGGTTCAATAACACCTTGCTTTAACAAATTATCAATAATTTCTTCCATTTCCTTTTCTTTCTTTGGACCCAAATTATATGGCATCATTCTCACTGGAATATTATCTGTTAATTGAATACGGTATTCGAAACCTTTAATGTGTCCAATAGAATCACTAATAACGTCAGAAAATTGATTTTTAAGCTCACCTAATTTTTCTTCAAAATCCTGCGAAAGCTCGTTCATAACTCCACAAAATCCATCCGGAACTGAAGTACTGGAAGTTGACGTAAAGGGTTTCCTGAATTGGTTTCCTGGAACTTGTCCACTTCTTGTTTGCTGTGGAGCACGCTGTTGACCACGTCTTGCCTGACTGAATTGAGAAGCATTCCTTAAAAATCCACTTGTTCTTGGCTGCTGCTGGTTGTATCTTCGTCGTTGTAGATTACCATTGTTAACAGAGGGTAAAGACACAGGTGCATTAATAAAGTTCTCCTGGAAAGATACATTTTGAATATTAAAACTTGAACAGTTCCATTTAATTGGCAAAACCACTCCGCCGTTGTTGAAACTAACTTCTTGTTTCGGCATATTTATGGCCATTTTCGATTGTATTTGAAATTTCACACCCAATATACAGTCAACAGGCAAATTGTCACTTACATAAAAAGTTTGTGGCCACGATAAATAATCGCACTTCACATTTAATGTTACTTTTTGGTGGAAATATATGTATGTTCCGTTCCCCACTTTTAATTTATCATTGCACTCATTGATCTTCAATTGTCTCTTAAGATTTAGTTTATGAATCACATCTCTCCTGATAATTGAATCTGTACAGCCAGTGTCTATGCAAGCATTTAATGTTTGATTTTCTAGAACAATAGGGACAAACACTGCAACCACGGTATCACTTTCTTTCGAAGAATTTGCAAATGCTGGCATGAAGGTTTTATTCTGTCTATAGGGGCAACTTTTCATTACATGTCCTGCCTTATAACATTGTCTGCAAATAATTGGTTTACTTTCCCCTGTGTTACGTAATTTGTCACTTGAAGTAACTGATCTGAAATCTTTAACGATTCTCTGATGTTTCTGCAATAATTGTAATCTATCTTTTAGATCACACACACACGAAGGGACACCATTCAAAATGAAATGTTCAGAATAGTTAGGGAGCATTCTTTCAATTAAGCACTGAATAAGCTCTTCTTCAGGCCACCCCAAATCTACTAAAACTGCAGCCCTCCATCGATTTTCAAAAAATTCTACTACATCTTCATTTTTGTCTTGGATACGAAATATGAACTTATTAACAATGAGTTCTTTTCCTAACGTTGTTACAAATTTATCCATTACTTTTTGAACAATTGCAGACCAAGATAGATCACTACCTTTAAGTTTCCATATTACGTCACTTATTTTACATGGCAACTTATGTAAAGCAGAGAGAAATATTTCTCTTGCTGGAAAAATATCCTTTTCAATTATGCTGTTTATATGCCATATAAAATCAAACAGATTAAGAGGATTTTCATCCATTACTGAGGGGACATTGTTAATCAAACTTAACAGAGTTTGACTAGCGACATTACTTGTTATTTTCTTAATACAACTACCAGCAAAAATTGGAGAATTATGCCCTCCATTATGTATCTCATCATCACTAGAATCAGAAAAGTCAATTAAATTCTTAGAAGGACGTTTATTTACCCACTTATGCCTACAAGGTATTCGATCATACGATCTTTTAACCTCAACTTTCACTTCCGGCCGAGACACACCTGGCCGTGACGAACTCATCGCCACCTGTTCCTGACCTTCACAATACATCGTGGAAGAAATCGGCTGTATTCCTAATGCACTAGGCGGATCTAAATAACCAGTTTGATCTAATGTTTGCAATAGAGAATTTGATTCATTGAAGTTCATCCTTTTTCCCTAAAATTTACTTTGCAAAATGTTACGTACTTCCCACATTGAACAAAACCATGCTCTTCTCTGTCACCACCCTAGTATTTTCACATATAATTTAGATTTGGGATTCTGTCATTAGCCCTCTACAATTATATATACTAATGGCTGACAATTTGACTACCTTGATTATTGAACTATTCGCCCAATTCAGAGGCCTTTGTGGGAAGTACAAAAATTAAAAAGGTAAATTTAACAGTCAACCTCACTTCCACGTTAGTGCACCCTGGACTTAAGACTAACGAGGCTCTGGCGACTGGCCCCATGGCCAGTATAATTTTGTTTGTATTGTCCTGTTCTTTTGTCCTTATGTGTGCTGAGTGCCCCTTTACAGCCTCAGCTTTTAACAGAAGTCAGAACATTTTAAATTTTTTAGTTATGCAACGTTAGAGTTGCTATTTGTAGAGGTAAGGGGCTGGCCCCCGTATACTGTGACGGGAGCAAAATAGCCTAAGTGCTGACGCTCCCAAAATTTTAAATTCAAATTCTGGTCAAATTCTGGTAAATTTAACAATTTATTGATGAAATAACTATTAGAAATTGGTCATATATAACAGCAGTAACGTCAACAATAGAAATCTTCCAATAACAAATTTAGTATAATATATACATATCCGATTTACATTATTTTAAATTACAAATCCAAC
The DNA here is from genome assembly GCF_977018435.1 of Lepisma saccharinum. Taxonomy (NCBI): domain Eukaryota; kingdom Metazoa; phylum Arthropoda; class Insecta; order Zygentoma; family Lepismatidae; genus Lepisma; species Lepisma saccharinum. Next base: position 13,187,798 of record NC_139240.1, read on the forward strand.
CAACCCATTTCATACAAGGTCAAATAGATGTACCGGACTTAGATTGTGTTCAATATTCGATATTATTGTTCCGTATATAATATATTAGTCAGCAATTTTTGGATGGAGAAATCGTAAATCTAATTAGATACCAAATGAACAAGACTAGTAAGTATCGGCCAATCTGAAATGATCATCTGCGCAATGGTAGTATTAAACATGGAAAGTAGTGGTAAATACAATAGGGACAGTGCCGGAAAGTATGAACCCCCCTCAAGCAGTTTTGCTACACTTAAAACTTGCTCAACATGAGCATATGAGCTTTTTGCTCAAGTGTGGAACTCTTGCCTAATCCAAGATTTTTGTAAAAATGCCCTCGGGAATTTCTCGGAAAGTATGACCCCTCTTAGATTGAAGTGCATATACTTACAAAAGGCACTTCTGAGAGATTGTTGTCCATAAACTTGTCAAAAATATGTTTTTCTTCATATTGTATGATATCTTAAGTATAGTAACTGTTATAGTGCCCTAGCATGTATAGATTTCAAAATTTTGTTAATATTGCATTTTTCAGAAAATTCTATTTATAAAAATTAGGCATTTACAGCTTAAATATTGCATATATCAGAAAAATTATAGGGACATAAAATGTAGAGAATCTCGAGTAGAATGTGTATACAAAATTTCAAGTCTCCAGTACTGATAGTTTTTGAAAAATCTCAAATTTAAACAAATTATCGATTTTTTCAAAAAACTTCTAAATCTCATCCAGAATTGAAATAAACAACTCCCATGCTCCTATCTTGAAAAATAGGTGAGTTATTCACGATCTAGAGAACTGTAAGATATTTTGAAAAATTTATAGAGACCAAAAAGTTGCGTCTTGCCGTGCTGAGTCCAAAGCAACAAACCCCATGTCTCTAGGATTCATGGTTCTCAAGATATAAGAGAAACAAAATTATCCCAAAATTTCAGTATGTTGTTCAGGGGACCCGCGGTAGGTTCGTGCTAGGAAATCAATATATTGATTCTCAACTCCCACCTTGTTGGGGGAAAACAAATAGTTTTATTACCTTCAATAACTCTTATTAGTTCTTCAGATTTTTGCGGCGCGGTGCTGCCAGCACCGAGGTGGGATTAATATTTGAGCAAGTTCCTCAGATTCCCGCAGAGCATGGCGCGGCGCTGTAGGATGGGGCAGCACCAAGGGGTATGGGATCAATTCTTGAACGATGTGTGCGCATGGCAGCCCCGAGGTACAAGATCAATACTTGGAGCAGCGATCCTTTACAAAATTGAGTAGTTCCAGACAATTCCACCGCCCCGCTGGGGGGGCATGGCGCTGCGGTATGGATTGCGTGTACGCTCAGCAGAAAAACGGGATGTACGCCCAGAAGAAAAATACTTCAGCAAAAAATATTAGAGAAGAGCTCATGTTTCTGAATGCACCCCAACCCACCCTCACACACCCCCACCTACCCCCAACACACCCCCACCCACCCATACCCACCCATACCCACCCCCAACCCACCCACCCACCCACATCCATACATATTTACTTCCCGGCACACTTCTATTGCATCATGTTGTACAATATTAATTGATTAAATGGTTATGACATAATGTGATTATGTGGTGTTTTCTGATTGGTTGCTTATGACATAATGTGTTTGTGTTACCTTTAAATAAGCAGTGTTTCTATTGGCTCTGTAAATCTATATAAGCCAGGGCACAGTGCAGATTCTTCACCATTGCTGGATCGGCAGTGGAACCCACAAGTGGGGGGCAGAACCTGAACAGGCTCCACCAAAGTATAGGAGACTTGAAGCATATAATTTGGCGGAATAACCCAAGTAAGGTCATAGAGACAATATACACTGATACAATTAAAGCCAATTTTTGGCAGGGGGGCCAAAGTGGTTCCTAAATACAAAATAATTAATATCTCAAGAACTAATTGACATAGAGCTATGCAGTTTTTTTTGTCTGCACTGGAATAACCCAAGTAAGGTCATAGAGACAACACTGATACAATAAAAGCCAATTTTTGGCAGGGGGGCCAAAGTGGTTCCTAAATACAATATCTCAAGAACTAATTGACATAGAGCTATGCAGTTTTTTTGTCTGTACTGAACCCAACTGATTAAGCATAGAATTTTGATTTGATTCCCAAGAAATTTTATATAAATACCAAAGCCAAAAATATTAAGTGTATACACACATACACACACACAAAGCACAGTGTTGAACCCAACTGATATTTTTTATTCAGTATAAAGTTTTGAATTGAAACCCAGGAAATTGTATATAATAAACAACAACAAAAATGCCGAATCAAAAATATTGTAATCAATGCAATAAGAATATATCCAGCCCTAATTGGGCCAAGCACCAAAACATTTGTAACCCAGACAAATACAGAACCCCCACAAAAATTTGCCCCAAATGCAATAGAAAATACAGCATGCAATACTTCACATATACACATAAAGATACTTGCTCTGCACAATCATCAACACAACCATCCACATCTGGTCTGAAAAGAAAGCATGAAGCACCTCTTAATGCCAGAGCAGCAAAGCAGCCACGCTATGAACCTATCCGTAGCAGTTTTAACGGCCAATTAAGAGATCACCGGTTTGAATCAGAGCCAAGATGTGGAATTAAGAATTTTTTGAACAGTATAAATTCTAATCTCCAGGCAATTCTTAATGCACAAAATGGCTCTTATAAGCTGACCCTTAAATTGTATACTCAATATAAGAAACCAAATGGCACAAAATTTACACAGCCCCACATAACAGAAACTGTACCGGTATATTCAAACGCAAATTCGGACAGAATAATAAGCAATTTGATAAATCAATTGAATATCAAACACTCTGAATTTGCGGCAAAAGAGTCAGGATGGAGCCTATGCGGCTCTCCGCACAAGTTATATGTTAATATTTCTGAATTCAGCCCATTAAAAGGTTCTACATATTTGCCATTACCTGCTAATATCAAAAACAAAAGAGCCGTGGTCAATATAAAAAATAATGACCAGAAATGCTTTTTGTGGTGTATTTTAGCTGCTCTGTATCCAGTTTCAAGAAATCCTGAGAGAATAACTTATTACAAACAGCATGAACATGATTTTGACGATGCAATGGAGGGTTTAGAATATCCAATGTCTGTTCAGAATATTGATAAATTTGAAAAAAGAGCCAAGCACATCAATGGCAAACAATTATCTATTAATGTATTTATTTGTTCCACTGGCAATTGCCCGATAGCACCTCTCAGAATCAGTATACTTGATGATGAATCTGCTATTCCGATTGATTTGCTCTTAATTGAAGGGGATGGCACATATCATTACACTCTGATACATAATCTTCAAGCTTTAGTGAGAACACAACTAGACAAATCCAATACAATATTCAAGTTGTGCAGAAGATGTTTAACTGTATTTGATGGTCAAAAAATAGTGAAGGGGGTTCGGGAAGTGAATGCAGAAATTGCAAAAAACAAGTTAATTGAGCATCTGAAATACTGTGGCAATCATAAACCTGTTCATATGGTGATGCCCAATCCAAGTGAAAATTGCAAATTCAAAAAGTTTGAAGCCTTGTTGGAACACCCCGCATATATTGTCTGTGATTTTGAATCAAACCTCAAACCTCTTGCATTTTGTAGCCCAGATCCTGAAGAATCTGCAATTACACCATATCAGGTACATGAACCTTCTAGCTTTTGTTCTGTGGTTATACGGGATGGTGTAGCTAGTGAGCCATACTTATACGTGGGACCAAATGCCATCAAAATATTTGCACATAGAATGGAAAATGAGTGCCGAACATAGCATCTAACAACTTATTAGAATCAAAGCCTATGTTGCCTTTAACAGAGAAACAGATTGAAGATTTCAATAATGCAAAAAAATGCCCGGTATGTGATTCTGAATTTTCAGATACAAAAATCAAGGTTCATCACCATTCTCATACAGATGGTAAATTCTTAATGGCCCTGTGTAAAAGCTGCAATATTAAGATCAAGAGACCAAGATTTATCCCCATATTTTGCCATGGAGCATCCAATTATGATTATCATCATTTAATCAGGTACGAGGGGTTTGAGAAGCAGAATTTAAATATTTTAGCTGAAAATGATGAGAAATATATATCTATTAGCAAGATAATTAAAGTTAATGGTGTTCCTATTCACATAAGATTTCTTGATTCTTACAGATTTTTACCTGCTAGCCTGGCTACACTGACCACTCAATTATCTGATGATCAATTCAAAATCACACGTGCCTCGTTTCCAAATCTGGACCTGAAATTAATTAGGCGGAAGGGTGTATATCCATATGACTATGTTACAGATTTTTCTAAATTTGATGAGTGTTCCCTGCCACCACAAGAAGAGTTTTACAGCAGAATCAGAGGATCTGGAATCACTGATGAAGATTATCACCATGCCCAATTGATGTGGAACAATTTAAAATGCCAGACATTTGGTGATTATCACATGGCATATTTGAAACTTGATGTGACCCTCTCAGCTGATATATTGCAGGCATTCAGAAAATCTTCCATGCAAAATTATGAACTGGACCCAGTGTATTTTTACAGTGCCCCGGGCCTAGCATGGGCCGCAACGTTTTTGAACACTAAAATGCAATTGGATCTGATCCACGATCAAGATAAATATCTATTTATGGAGAAATGTATAAGAGGGGGGATGGTGCAATGTTCTCAGAGATATGCCAGAGCAAATAACAAATATATGCCTGATTATGATCCAGCACGGCCATCAAATTTTATACTGTATGTAGATGCAAACAGCCTCTATGGTTATGCCATGATGCAAAAACTGCCATATGCAGGGCTTGAATGGGTTGAAAATTTCAATATTGAAGATCTTAAGGACTTTGATGACAGTGACTATGGTCTATTCTTAGAGGCAGATCTGACAATTCCTGATGATTTGCACAATAAATTTTCTGATCTGCCCCCAATTCCTGAGGTTAAGTGTTCACCTGGCTCTAAACAGAAGAAGCTCATGATGACTCTGGAGCCAAAACAAGGCTATGTCATATATTACAAAAACCTCCAGTTCCTGATGAAACATGGTGTTCAAGTGACCAAAGTTGGAAAAGTCTTAAGGTTCAGGCACTCAAGATGGTTGAAACCATACATTGATACAAACACAAAGCTTCGAACATCTGCAAAGAGCCAATTTGATAAGGGCTTGTTTAAATTGATGGTGAATTCAGTGTATGGCAAAACTATTGAAAATGTCAGAAAACATACCGATGTTAAAATAATTACTGACCCCAGCCTGAGCAAAAAATTGGTTGCAAAGCCTAATTTCAATTATAGAAGAATTTATGATGAGCACATGGCACTTTTCAACATGAAGAAAACAAAGATCAAGTTTGATAAACCTATTTATGTAGGGGCTGTGATATTGGAATTGGCCAAATTACATATGTTAAAGCTCTATTATGATGTGCTGAAACCTTTTTATGGTGATAATATAAAATTGATGTACATGGACACGGATAGTTTTATTCTTGACATTAAAACAGAAGATGTTTATCAAGATATGTCACAGCCTGAATTGTTTCAATACTTTGATACCAGTGAACATACAATAATTAAACACCACAACAAAAAAGTGCCTGGCAAGTTAAAAGATGAGACACTTGGTGATGTTATTGTGAAATTTGCTGGGTTAAGTGCCAAGGTGTACAGTTTTAAAACATGTAGTGCTGTTGTCAAAAAGGCCAAGGGCATTGGCAAAGTGACTGTTGAAAAAGACCTCCAATTTGAAGATTATGAAAATTGCCTCAAATCAAGTGGCACAATTAGAACATCAGAAAATAGAATTCAGAGTGTGGATCACTTATTGACTTCAAATATTGTAAGAAAAGTAGCTCTGGACCCACATGATGATAAGAGATACATTTTATCATGTGGCATACATACTTTACCATGGGGGCATTGTGATTTGAAAAATGGGGATCAATGCCCAATTACAGAGCATGATTTGAAATAAATAAACATGCCTATGAACTTATTTGGGTTCAAAAAACAGGCTATTATGGAGCTGCCAACACCACAACCCTCTTCTGATATGCTGTCTAAACTGAGTGGCTTGTTAATTATTCATCTGAACAGCATATTTACAGATAATGATGATGAAACAGGCAAAATATTGTACATATTTAACAATAATTTAAATCATTACCAATTACCTGTAGGTGGTCAATTGCAATTTATTACAACCCCTGAGGGTGATGTCAAGATTTCAATAGGGAGAAATATTTATAGAATTAAGCACTCAAACATGATTTCTGGCACTGTATATACTGTTTCTGCTGGTGACTGCTTATATATTGAGGTCCCGGGATCATATGACAAGCTTATACCTTTTTTTTATAGAATTAAGAATCAGATATTCAATAATAAATAACCACTAAAACAAAATGCCTAATGATATATTTGGCCATACAAGGCATGAAGATCACAGTGATGAGATTCTGATGCTTGATGTCAGAGTCAAGAAATTAAGAAGTGATTTACAAGCTTTACAAACCACACTCAATGCCAGTCTTCAATTAGAAATTACAAATTTACAATCACAATGCATGGACCCTCTTCTTAAAATTGATTCCGAACTCAAATTGCTGCTTCAGAAATATACTGATCTGGCAACATTAGATAATTTTCAAAGTTTAGAAGAAGCTGTAGCAGCTCTTCAAGCCAAATTTAAGACCCAGGCTACCAACTCCGAGCAATTGAAACAGCAATTGGAGGAGCAAATAAATAATGTCCAGACACAGCTCCAAACAATTGTCAAAAGCATAAAATCACAAGAAGATTTTGATCTAGTGATTTCCACTCTAAAAGAACAGATTCAGTCACTCCAGATACCTAATCTGGATCCTCTGCACAATGCCATAGCCGAGGTTAAAAATAAAATTGAGACACTTGAAAATTTTATGAACAACTTGCCATCTTCTGATGCTTTGAGTGCAATAACTCGGAGTGTTGCAAATATTAAGCTGCAACTTGAAACATATGAAGATTTTGGAAAAATTCAAAGTTCCATAACCCATCTTGAAGGTACAATAGCAGCAGTGCAAAATGATTTGGCAAATGTACTAGAATCCCGATTGCCTGGAATTGTAGATACCCTTGTCAGTGTCCAGCAACAAATCACAAAGCTTGAAAACCTCAACACTGAATCTGAGCTATCTCATTTTCATCACTTGAAAGATGATATCCAAACAAAACTTGAAATTTTACAACAATCCACACCCTCTCAGGCAGATATAGCCCTGCTCCAAAATGCTATGCAAAATGTGGCTGATGCTACTGAATTAAATAATGTGAAATTGGCACTTCAATCTTTGCAGAATACTGTTTCAAATCTTCCCACATCACAGGAACTTAAAAATATTAAGAGGGCTGTGAATCGCATATTGAAATCAGAAGATATCAAGAATATCCAGGCAGAGATCAAACAACTCACTCAGACAGTGGCCACTCTACCAACCAATCAACATATTAATGAACTGCATGCCCTGTTTGAGGATATCAGAAGACAGGTCCATGATCTTACTGCTCAAAATTCAAAATTGGCAGTTGTTGAAAATTTGCAACAAATTGTAGCTAATATCAAGCAACAGCTAGGGACCATGGAATCCAATCAAGCAAATGCTTTGTCTGTTTTTGCCACCCAGCTCCAAGAAATTGTGCAGCAATACAAGAAACTTGTTGTGGACATAAAGATCAAGCCAGGCCATGATGATGTTGTTAGGACCATCAATGAGCACCTTGAATCTGTAACAAGCAGATTGCTTACAGCAGAAAAGGAAATAACAGGCATAATCGAGAATCCAAAACATACAGTAATTCTTGAATTGTACAGCATTCCCAACAAAGAATATGATTCACCATTTACACCAGGTGGCAAAATATATATGCTGTCCCCTGCACAATTTTATTACCAGTTTTTTGTTGGGGGCACACTTAGACCAATCAAGATCAAATATTGGCTTCAACCACAGGCACACCACTACCCTACCTTATCAATAACAAATGCTGACAACAAAGTAAAAATCACCAGTGTAGAGTTAGAGGATTTTACAGATCCCAATACATTAGAAACAGCCTATACTGAAGATGATGGCACTTTGGAATTTAAAATACAAATAGGGGACAAATTATATTTAGAAAATCCTGCAGTATCAGCTGCTGAACACCCTATAGTTGCAATATTCTTGTTTTCATATATGTCTAGACAAATTATTGTTGATGAATTACACAGACAAGCCAGACATAATTATAAGAGACTCCCAGTAGTCACAAAGGGCATAGATGATTTATGGCAGAGCGACTTGATTGAGTTGTCAAGTGGGCAGTTGAAAAACTTAGACAAAATCAACAAGGGCTACAAGTATCTACTCACTGTAATAGATACATTTTCAAAATTTGCCTGGGCTGTGCCACTCAAATCCAAGACTGGGGTGTAAGGGGTGACCTTCCACGTAGTACACCCAAATGTCAACCTCACTTCCACGTTAGTGCACCCTGGACTGAAGACTAACGAGGCTCTGGCGACTGGCCCCATGGTCAGTATAATTTTGTTTGTATGTCCTGTTCTTTTGTCCTTATTTGTGCTGAGTGCCCCTTTACAGCCTCAGCTTTTAAAGAAAGTCAGAACATTTTAATATTTTAGTTATGAAACGATAGAGTTGTAATTTGTAATGATAAGGGGCTGGACCCCGTATAATGTGACGGGTGCAAAATAGCCTTAGTGCTGGCGCACCCACAATTTTAAATTCAAATCAAATCAAATCAAATCCAAGACTGGAAAATGTGTTACAGAAGCCTTCAGGACAATCATCAATCAGAGTGGAAGATCACCGCGCAATTTGCAAACAGATAATGGCAAAGAATTTTATAATTCTGTGTTCCAACAATTTATTAAAAGCCAGGCAATAAAACATTACTCGAGTTACAGTGACCTCAAAGCCTCAATTGTAGAGAGATTCAACAGAACCCTAAAAAATCTTATGTATAAACAATTTACACTTCAAGGTAATTATAAATGGATTAATATTCTTCCAGAACTTCTACATAAATATAACAACTCTGTCCATTCCACAATCAACATGAAACCCTCTGAAGTAACTTCATCTGATGAGCAAAAATTGATCAGGACTGTTTATTATCCTAGATACCAGCCAACAACAAGAAAGGCCAAATACAGGGTGGGCGATCAAGTAAGAATCAGCAAATTTAAGCACTTATTCAAAAGAGGCTTTACGAGAAACTGGAGCACTGAATTATTTACAGTAGTTCAAATTAAACCCGGGACCCTTAACACATATATAATAAAAGATCACCGAGGAGAAATTCTCAAAGGCCGGTTCTATGAAGAAGAACTCTGCAAAACTAAACAGCCTGACACATATCTCATAGAAAAAATCATCCGCAGAAAAGGCAACAAGTTATTTGTCAAATGGCTGGGTCATCCGGAAAACAGCTGGATCGATGCAGACAAAGTGATAATATGAACACCTGGGATGTTATAAAAAGGCTGCCAGAACCTGAACAGCATAATAAGAGAAATGGCAAATTGCTGCCTGATAATATTAGGTGTCTTATTGTTGGGCCATCTGCTTGTGGTAAAACTACACTAATGGTTGATAATTTTTTATTGGCACCCAACTGGTTAGACTGGAAAAACAGGCACTTGTATGTCTTCTCTAAGAGCTTGGAACAATTAAAATATCAGCAGCTGATGAAGCTATATGATGGATTGGATATTGCCACTTTTGAACCAGATGTTAAGCCACTCCATGAATGTCTCGATAATTCTGTTGTTGTGTTTGATGACATTATACTGGATAATCAAAACAAGGTTAGAAATTTCTTTACACAGGGCCGACACAAAAACATTGATTGCTTCTACCTGGCACAGACTTTTTCAAAAATACCGAAGCAACTGATCCGAGACAACAGCAATTTTATATGTGTGTTTCATCAAGATCATACCAACCTCAAACACATACATGATGAATATGTAGGTGGGGACTTGAGCTACAATGATTTTTCCAAGTTTTGCAGTAGGTGCTGGAACCAGGACAGTTATGGGTTTGTCACAATTGATATGACAAGAACACCCAATAGTGGCAAATACAGAAATAAAATCAACGATTTTCTAGACGTAGAGACGTATATAAACAACCATGAAAAGGCCAATTATTGATGATCTTAAGTTAAGAGATTATCTTGTAAAAAGATTTAAGGGATGGAAATCAGAGAACCGTGGAATTTATGAAAAACACAAACAAACAGAACAGCCTGTCATTGATGCTATTAATAATTTAGGTAAGAATATCAAAACTGTTACAGAGCAAAATCAAAATTTCATCACAGAGCTTGTACCTGTAGCTGCTAGGAACATATTAGATTATCCATTCACCCCACTTTCCAGTATTCATACACCTAGTCCTGTTGCTCCTAGAAGAATTGAAGCTACTCAGGATCCTATTGAATTGGGTCTTCTTGCTCAAAAATATTTAACCACACCAAAAGACAATAAAGATGAGGTGTTGGCTTATATGCTGACACAGAGCTTGATGGGAGCATCATACATAGAATTGGCAATTTCAGAGTAACTTTTATGGGGGATGATCTGATTGTTTATTCAGAATCTCGTCTCGGAGAAAAAGGTGCTTTTGTTAAGTACCCCGGAACACCTGGATTGTGGGAACTGATGACTAGGAAAAGGCCTGGCAGCTATACAGATCAAGATTATGAACATTACAAAGAAATATTAATAAAATCAGATGCTCTATACCAGAACAATGATCCCACACAAAAAAGAGTCAAGTCTAGCAGTGGGGCAAAATACAATAATTTAATCAAGCCCATATGGTCACAGATCAAGACTGGCAGTGGAATCAAACAATACAACACCCTGCCTAAAGAATTTGTGTGGGTTGATGATGTCAGGAAACTTGTAGATAGGTTATTGGTGATAGCTGGGGAGGAAAATGCTGGGAACCACAATTTTTACAATGAAAAGGTTGGAATTATGGACATGATAAGCACAAAATTGTCTAATTTTATAGTGAATGACACTAAGGGGATTGGATATCTTATAAAAATTATTAATACTCTACCACCTAAATTTTGGAATATTTCTGAGGGTCGGGGCCTGGTTAATGACATTATAAACAAGCTGCCATTTGAACTACACATTCCAGGCTATCAGTATTGTGGTCCAGGCACAAAATTGGACCATAGATTAAACAGAGGTGACCCTGGTGTTAATCCTCTAGATGCTGCTTGTAGAGACCATGACATAGCATACAACACACATTCTGATCTTGACAAAAGACATGTTGCAGACAAGAAATTAGAAGAGGCTGCATTTGGTAGATTTGTAAGCAAAGATGCTTCTTTGAGTGAGAGAATAGCAGCATTGGGAACCACCATAGCTATGAGCACCAAACAAAAACTGGGGTGGGGGTTGTGAATATGTATATAATAAACCTACAATGAAGGCCAAGGGTGTTATGTATCAAATACCTTATGCAGGTCTCAAATCTCTTAAAACTATTGACAGTCTTTTAACCAAAAAGCAGCGCAAGAAAAAAAGCTCTTGTCTTGCAAAGGGGCATGGTATGAAATTGTTGCTTAGTACCCCCCAATTAAAAAAATTACAGCAATCCAGGAAAAAATCACATGTGGGGGGTTTCATATTTACCATCCCGGCCATCTTAGCTGCTCTCGGGGCTGTTGGGAGCTTGGCTGGGGGTTCAGCCGCCATAGCAAAAACAGTAATAGATGCCAAGAAGAATAAGGCAGAATTAGATGAGCAGAGGCGCCATAACCTGGCCATGGAGAAAAAAGGCAAAGGTGTTAAGAGAGCCATGAATAAGTTTAAAAAAAACAAGAGCGGCTTACAAACCAAGATATTGAAGCTTTAATCAAGCCACTGGGCATCAAAAATTTTAGAGGTGTGTACATGTCTGATTCTTTACCGGAACAACCACTCAACAAAGAGTGTGGCATTGTTAATTTGGATGAGTACAAAAATCAGGGCACTCACTCGATTTGTTATCTTAAATATTTAAAAGATGAGGCATTTGTGTTTGATTCATTTGGAGGTGTTCCACCTGAAAATTTAATAAAATATCTAAATTCACCTAATCTTTATTACAATAATGCCCGTATTCAAAACTTCAAAGATGTTAATTGCGGACATCTGTGTTTATCTGTTCTCAGATATATGTCTCAAATAAATAAACCATCAATTGAAAATTTTCAAAAGGCCTTGTGGTATCTAAAACATCATGGGGGTATTCCATCTCACCAGCCAAAATTCAATATTGAAACTCAAATTGCATGATGACATAGTGTATCCCAAAACAATAGCTCTCAGAGCATTTTACGGCACGTACTTGATACCTAATATTACTCACCACAACAACACAATTGCAGTAGGGGATCAAAAAATTGTCATCACTCCAGGGCAGTATAATCTGTCCACTCTAAATGCTCAATTACCCAGAGGTGTAGTATTAACTCAAAATTCTGTCACTCACAGAGTAGAGATTGTATCTGCCACAGAAACAGTGGATCTGGGTACTATAGGAGAGCTGTTAGGATTTGAGAACAACACAAAACTTGAACCAGCCATTAAACACACTGCTATGAATATACCTAAATTCTTAGCCATAGAGACTCTGAATATTCACTGTAATGTGGCCGAGGGTATGATCACCAAATCAAATGGCATAGGCACTCACAAACAAACTGGCATCATTGCAACATTCAAACCTAATTCCGAATTTATGGAGCCAATCATCTACAATCCATCCCCAACATTATATTTTCCTGTGTGCCATAATAGAATAGATAACATTGAATTGATGGTCACTAATGAAAAAGAAGAATTAGTTGATTTTGCTGGAGCCACAACAACTGCAATCATAGAGATTAACATTTAAATAAAAATACATACAATGGAAAATATTGAGAGTTATGAGCTACAATCATTCCCCCCAAACAGGAGGACATTTGCAAATTTAAATCAACCCAACACAGAGATCGAGGTTGATCTTGATGTAGGGGACGGCTTTATACACCCCCACAGAGCAGATCTATACATCAAATTTGATGTTGTAAAGCTCGATGGAACAGATTATCCGGCAAATTCAAATATAAGACTTGTAGATAATTTTGTGCCGCATCTTTTCTCTGAAATTGAGATCAGAAAGCATGGCGTTGTTATAAACAGAGTGGATTATCCCGGCATTACCTCCACAGCTTTGGCCACACTAAAATTATCCAAAACCGAGGCTTCTTACTACAGAATCGGTGGATTTGAAGCTGGTGATAAAATATTATCCAAGAGCCACACAGTGCTGTTCCCTATGCGCCTGTTGCCAGGATTCTTCTCGGATTACAAAGATATCATGTGGAAGGGTGGGTTAAGAATCACATTTAGAAGAGCTGCCAATGATAATAATGCTTTGATGAGGTACAGTGCAATAAACCCTACAGGGGAAGCTCTGCCTAATACCCTACCTGATGAAGGCAAGTGCATTATTCAGACTATGGAGTTAAGAATCCCTGTTGTTGAATATGAGGCCAGTTATGCTCTTAAATACAAAGCTGATATAATAAAAAATCCACACATTCCTCTGCAATTTTATACATATCAATGTGTACAGAAGCCCGCATCTGGTACCTATTATGAGTTTGATGCTACAAATTCATTCTCCAGCATACAATATGACATGCCTGATTTTGTGGTGGTATTGTTTCAGACTGGAAGACACAATAATCAGGAAAAAAATTCAAGTAAATTTGATAGCTGCAACATCAAGAACATATATCTTAAAAATGGCAGAAATGAGGTATTTCCTAGAGAAAATTATAATTTAGACATGTCCAAGGGTGATTTTCTCAAATTATATGAGGCTTTTTCGGCTTTCAAAAGGGTCACTACAGGCAATACGGATATGTATTACACTCCAGATGAATTCAAAACACAGAGACCCATGTTTGTAATCAACACTTCAAAAAGAAAACAGGTTGTGGTGAATGACAGGACAAACATTAAAATTATCTGTGAATTCCATGAAGCATTACCCGATGACACCATATGTAGTGTTATTCTCATAGGCGAAAAATCATATGTTTATGATGTAAGAAATGAGAGAGTCACGGAGCAATTCTAGAAGAATTACATTGTTTTAATATTAGATAAACAATTTAAACCTGGTATCCAATTGAACTTAAACCAGAAGTAAATATGTATGTGTGTGGGTAGGTGTGTAGCCTAGTTTTAAGTGTGGCCCCAAGAGGGGCATATTTTTGACAAGTTTATGGACAACAATCTCTCAGAAGTGCCTTTTGTAAGTATATGCACTTCAATCTAAGAGGGGTCATACTTTCCGAGAAATTCCCGAGGGCATTTTTACAAAAATCTTGGATTAGGCAAGAGTTCCACACTTGAGCAAAAAGCTCATATGCTCATGTTGAGCAAGTTTTAAGTGTAGCAAAACTGCTTGAGGGGGTTCATACTTTCCGGCACTATCCCTATTGTATTTACCACTACTATGGAATAACTAAATAGTGCACAAATAAAACTAATTAACTAAATGAAGTATTATAATTCTTAAATTAAACTTAAATATATATTAATTATACCACCATTACACAGATGACAATCTCAGCCAACCGATTCCACCAGTCCAAGGTAGAGCTACGACAGGTAACCCCAACCGCTGCCAGAGTAAGATAGAGAGAGAGAGAGAGAGAGAGAGAGAGAACTCCGCAAGCCACGCGAGAGCCCTCCCTTTCCATAGTCACATGATTGGTGACGTATTACTTCTTCGAACAAGGGAAACAAATGAATATCGAACTGCACACAATCTAATTTATGTTCCTTTGCGAGCGAGGAATAGCGTTACACGGATCACTTTACTCGCGAGTTAATGCAGTGTTGGGCATAAGAAACAAACTCGAAACTATCGAAACGGGAAATACAATAAACGATTCCGACCACACATGGTCACTAATTGCTAGGAATTCCAGGAAACCAACTAAGTGGATTAACGTGCTAACTTTTGAAAGTAAGAATAGATTCAGCATTTTACAAGAACTATCAATAGAAGATTTGAATGCAGTGTATAATATACGTGATCTTGATAAAAATGCCGAGGCCAAAACCCAGTGAAAAGAAACACGCCAGTAGAAAGACAGCATTTTGTTCCTACGCGTCAGCAAAAATTTGATGCGCCTGGTGTTATGTTACATCCGGTTGTAGCGGGCCACGAGTGATTTTATTGTTGAGTCAGCAGAACGTGTCTGATCACCTTGAAGACATCGGAAGCGGTGGGGGGAGGGGGGTCAATGGGTTTGTCACGTTGTTTCTTGATGTATGCTAACCTAACACGTGCGTATGTTTGTGTGTGTGTGGAGGAAATGCGCGCGCAACCATTGCGTATGATTCAAAGACATGAAGAAATGATTTAAAGATGGCGCCGAAGGTGCTTTACCCCCGAAAGTTTAGCGGCTAAGGTTATTGCTCTGTAAAACAAGAGGCGTCGAGGGTTCGATTCCTGGTAGAGTCAATATTGATTGGTTGATAGATTGAGTTAGTTTTTTTAAGTCCGTTTTATGCACGGCAAAACTAATCAGGATTGGAGCTACAGTTGAAAAGTGGTGATTCGGACCACTATGTGCCTCCACCGAGTATCGAACCTGGGACCCGTTGATTACAAGGCGACGATGTCAATATTGAATGGTCTCGATTAGCCTGTGTGTAAATAAAGGCAACAAAATGGTTGAGTTCGAAAATCGAGTTGGGTTAGTGGTTAATGTTGTCACCTGGCAATGAAGAGGTCGCGGGTTCGATTCTCTAGGTAGTTAAATTAGGCCAATTGTTTTGTCCCGCCATTATAGGTCCCGATTAGTCCATCTGTGCATAAATAGTATTTGAATAAAATCAAAATGGCGGCCGCGTTTTGTGTTTAGCGGCGGCGGCGACCGGGGCGCGGCGCGGGGCGGGGCGGCGCGGCGCGGGGGGTGTTTTTTATTCCGCGAGATGTTTTAACCAAGTGGTTGAGGGTTCGATTCCCAATGTTGGTGAAAATTGGATATTCAATTGTATTTGTTTAAAAGTTCCGATTAGCTTTTTGTGCATAAAGAGAAAATGAACTAATTGGAAATAGGATGTTTATGCTGTAATGAAAAGGTCCCCGGGTTCGATTCACAATGTCAAATTGGCTGATAATGATGTTGTTTAAAAAAAAAAGAAGTGTGTTGAGTCCCCATTAGTATTTATGCAGGAACAGATATTAAAAATCAAAACAAAATGGCTGTGACTGGTGTTTAGTATTCGAAAGGTTCCAGGTTCGAGTTCCTAGTTTTAAATTTTTTTTTTTTTTTTTAGTTTACAGAATTAATCCCCATTTATTGCGTTTTGGCGAACACGTTCTCCCCCTTTGTGGCATTTGGACACGTTGGAGATATACATAGAAATTGTTGTCAAAGTGGCTAATAATGATTTTCTGTTTGAATAAAAAAGAAGTGTGTTATCAGTCCCGATTAGCACGAACAGATATTCAAAAAGCAAAACAAAATAGCTGATATTATTGTTTAGTATTCAAAAGGTTTTGGGTTCCAATGCTGGCAAATTTGCAGAAAAACATTGATTTGTTTAAAAAGTGAGTTACTATTCCCGATTATTTTTGATACACAAATAGAAAATGGGGTGATTTTGGAGTTTTGCAACCAAGGGGCTAATGTTGGCGTTTTTTTAACGCAGTCCCGATTAACCGTAATGCATAAAGCTGTTTCAACGAATATCGAACCTGGAACCTTTTGATTACAATGCAAAGACTTTACCACTAATGTATGCTATGTTTTAAAACCAAAAATAAATAATAGTATCGAATTTTTTAAAAAATGCGTTACCAGTCTCGATTAGCCATTATGCACAAACAGATGTGTTTTGAAACCAAAGGGGAGGTCGAGGGTTCGATTACAACTGGGTATGTGTGTTGAGGAAACTAAAGGTAAACAGGCATGGAAAGTTTTTATTCGACATCTCAAAATAAGTTTTTGGGCTTGGTACAGGTAGCTTTTTGTAGAAAGCCCCACAACGACATCAACGTGGCTACCATCTGTGGGGGCCTCTTTTTTTTTAAGTTGGAGAGGGTCACAAAGCCGTTTGTACCATACAACGTTGCACCGAAGAACCAACTTGTCAACTAGTCACTCACTCCATCATTAAAGTGCACAACATAATATCAGATTTGCACTGATAATAAGCAAAAAATTATAGCGGCTGCATAATTATATTTCAATGACAGCAAATGGTTTCAAATGAATGGTTTTCACTTTTATTTTTTACTAAGTAACAGATTTTGTAATGAAAAGCTTTAACATTTGCATATAATATGAGATTTGTTTTGGTATCCAGTTTGTATGTTGACCAAATCACAGATATACTATTACTAAGGATAGCATTAACTTAATCTAATAAAAATATATTCCACTGCATTACAAAATTAAATCATTCTGTTTTCTGTTGTTTGAATCCATATGGTAAAGTCTCGAAACTTGATGCACATCTTTTTCTCTTGGTATATACCACCTGAAAAACCCTTATTTCCGGCTTACTAACAACGGAATGTGTTTTTGTGCGTACGATTTTGTTCGAGTTGAGTAAAGTTAAAGAGGAGGTGTTGTTGAGAATAGCATTGGTGAGTGATTCGAAATTGATTGTGCTGCTGTTTTTATGGTTTAGACATATGCCTTTCACCTTGCAAACAGTAGTAACATTAGTATTGTCTGGATTTACTACCTCAAATGCATAACTTTTCGGCCCACTGGATGAAAATGCTCTGATATAAGCATTTTTCCCATAGAGTTCTAGTTCATTTGTCAACTCCCCTAGGTAGTCTCCAACAGGCAGATCAACATCACCTGGCCTTTGAATATAAATAACACTATCGGTATCATAGTACAATACATTTTCACCTAATGTATCCAAATATTCATAAAGCTCTAATCGTGCATGTGTTGTAGTGTATGCTGCAATAACTACATTTACAGTCGATAATGGACGTGCAGATTCTTCGAGATATTGCCAGTGAACAATCAACATATCTTCATTTATAGGTATAACTTGATGGACTTCAACATTGGGACTTTCTAGTTTATCGAAAAAATCCTTAGGATTGTTGATAATACTAACTTGACCAGGGTTTTCTCTCTGTCCAAATTTACCCCAAAATGAATTCAGCATAAGTTTTGCTAAGCTTCGTAATCCAGGATTAGCACATATTCTGTTTTCATCCAACAACACACCCTCCTTTTCAAAATAGTCAGCTATGTATTTTTTTTTGGATTCTTCATCAATACACCACAATGGCCAGCCGCTTGCTTCAACTTTTGCTTTGAGAAATGTATTGATGTACTCTGCAAAAACACCACCTGATTTTTTTGCAGGATCATATTGTTCAACATTATATTCCCATACCTCATGTAATTCTAAAATTTTGTATTTCTTTTGAACTGCCTTCTGAACTTCATCCACAACCCAGGTTCCAGTTATAGCTCTTGGGGTGTAAGGGGTGCTGCTTCCACGTAGTGCACCCAAAAGTCAACCTCACTTCCACGTAGTGCACCCTGGACAAGAGACTAACGAGGCTCTGGCGACTGGCGCTATTGCCAGTATAATTTTGTGTGTGTTGTCCTGTTTTATGTCCTTGTGTGTGCTGAGTGCGCGTTTACAGCCTCAGCTTTTAACAAGTCAGAACATTTTAAGGTTTTAAAGTTTTTAGTTATGCAACGTTTGAGTTGTAATTTTTAAT
This sequence comes from Lepisma saccharinum, assembly GCF_977018435.1. Lineage (NCBI taxonomy): Eukaryota > Metazoa > Arthropoda > Insecta > Zygentoma > Lepismatidae > Lepisma > Lepisma saccharinum. Next base: position 13,206,681 of record NC_139240.1, read on the forward strand.
GGTAAGGGGCTGGACCCCGTATAATGTGACGGGAGCAAATTAGCCTAAGTGCTGACGCTCCCAAAATTTTAAATTCAAATCAAATCAAAAGTTATAGCTCTTTCCCCAGCAGTATGGTTACATTCCGCCTGGTTTATTTCATCAGCACAAGTTCTACATAGAGGGAAAGTTAATTTTGAATTGGTTCGATATGGTAACACAGGATGGTACAGATCTCTCGGTGGAAGTATTGTTGCTTTGACAAGTCCTTCAAAAGAATAAATATCGGGGCATTCTTCCCCCACATAAATTTTCACCGGATGGCCAACTGGAAACTTTTTAACTTTGCAACAATAAGGGTACAGGCTACATACATCCTTATATTGAATTGTTTCATTTTCTTTCACAGTGTAATGTAGTTTGGTAGCATTAGTTCTACCACCATAAAACGCCTCCCGGGGAATTATGGGGGCTTTAATTGATAACGGATGTTTTTCAACATAATGTTTCATGATTTTGTTATTTCTCAACTGCTGGTGAAATTCGCACCCCCACATCTCATGGACAATGTAGTTAAGTGCTTTTAATCTGGTAATTTTATTTTCTGTTCTTTCGTACCGAAAAGACAAAGTATCATATGGGTCATCATGAAGAGGTTCTGTACGTGAAGTAGGGAAACATTTGACACAACCATGTGTTCTGCATCCTTGATATTCGAATACATGCTCTTGCCCCTTTTGATCTTTAAAATATCCATCTACTTTCAAATTTCCTCCAACTTTTACTTCTGGTCCTCTGGCTGCATGTTGGATTTCGATTTTATGTTTTTTTTCCTCCCATACCAACCATTGAATAGCCTCTATAGACTGAATATCACACCATCTGTATCCGTTTTTAGGAATAATTCCTATATGTTCTGCTTTCAAAAATATTTTACGGAATACTTTATTACAAGCTGAAGCGATGGTGATGGCTTCCAATAATGGGTTCACTGTTGTTTCTTTTTCAAAAGTGGTCATGAATTTCAAACAGACAGCACGTAGTACATTAACATCTTCTACACAGTATTTTCTCAACTCCTTCTGCATATCGAAAACTACCCCTGTTTTCTGTTGCTCACTATGCCATTCCAAAAAACTGGTTCTCTGATTCTCCATCATAGAATCAACAGCGTAAAATTCAGTACCAGGGATACATCCGACATATTCTTTATTTTTCAAAGTATTGAAAAAATGAGGAAAATACCCTTTGGACATTGGGAGATCAAATGCTTTCGGTAATTTGTTGAGCGCCATTGGAATAAAGTTGAGAGAATCTATGAAATGGATATTGTGCATCTTCAAAGATAATATTTTGGCTCCATTCATGATCACAGACGGTGTCCATTTCATTTTTTCGATCATAGTTTGCAGTACAAAGTGCGAATCATACCCTCTACTATTGTGTGCAATACACACAATATTGTTAATTTTGGTGCGGTGAGCTGAAACAAATTGCAGAAAATTGTAAACAGGTTCTGTACTATCAAAAATGTGCTGTCTTTTTCCGCATACACTGCACCATTGAGACATATCTTTGTTCTCAATGCAATTATAGCATACATTTTGGCACACCAAAAGATTTGGAATATGCAGAAATTTGTTTTCAGTGCCTTCTAGTTTTGTGTCCTGCCTCGATTCAATATCGTAGAAAACAAGCATTGCTTTTTTTGATATAAGAGAAGATATTTGTTTGCCATAAATTTTTTGGATGTGACATAGATGTTCAGATGGTACCATATTTTTACATCGAATTTTTGCTGACGCGTAGGAATGGCTTACAAATTATTCATTCCTACGCGTCAGCAAAAATTCGATGCGACTGGTGTTATGTTACATTCTGTCGTAGCGGTTTTAATGTTGAGTCAGCAGAACATTCTACCCCCCTCTACCTCTACTGCTATTAACAGCAATCAATCCAGACCCTCTGTCTCTATTTCTAGTGAGACCAACCAACATGTTGAAATGTTTCCTAACAAGTATAACAACCAGGATACAGGGATATTTGGGTGTATTGGAACAACCGATGAAAAATGTGGAGATATTTTCCATTTAGAATCTGTTTTAGACACTAGAGAATTGGAGCAATGTACAAATCATATTTCGCCAGCGTTATACCAAATGGTTCTTCGGGATTGTATTCAGGAAGCGGAAGTGTGCAAACAGGTAGGCGGTGGCGATGATGCAGTGTTACATCATGTTGAAGTTATAGAAGAGACAAAAAGGCGTTACCAAAGATTCAATATGGAAGGACGAATGGTGCGTGCTCGGTTGCGGGAGGCACCACACAATGAGAATCCGGTGATATGGGTTCAGGAGGGATTGCAAGAACTGGTCCAATATGTTCTACGTGATGTGGCCGAGCATGACCAAGTTGGTATTACTATCAGAAATGAAGATCACCCTGATCGCCCTTTTTGGTTATCTTTTCGGGAAGCACAGGCGGTAAATATGGAGATATTGTGGGCAGCATTGGAAAAAGTATTGCAGAGCAATACAACATTTCTTTCTGACAACAATTTCTATGTATATCTCTATCATGTCCAAATGCCACGAGGGGGAGGACGTGTTCGCCAAAATGCAATGAATGGGGAACAATTCTGTAAACTAAAAAAAGGAATTATAACTATTAAAAATTCCGATAGCAGGTGTTTGGCTTATGCGTTGGTTGTGGCAAGAGGTATTAATGTTTACAAAAATGAACCTAAAAAACGTTATCAGTATGTTAGACAACATAAATGTGTTATGGAAGAAGAAGTGGATAAACTGTGCAGAGAAGCTGGGGAAAATTTGAATGGTGGTGGAGGAACTACCGAAATTCAAAAATTTCAGGACTATTTATCTGATTTCAAGATTACCGTATATAATGGATTTTCCGGGAGTGATGTGATATATGAAGGTTCTTTATTACCTAGGCGCGAAAATTTAAATTTGGTGTATATAAACAACCATTTTAATGTTATAACATCTCTTACAGCTGCATTCTCCGCTAATTTCTATTGTGAAACTTGCCATAAAAAATATGATCATGTTTCTAGACATCTAGGATCCTGTACAGCTGTTTGTTCACAATGCCAACAAAAGCCCAAATGTACTGTTTCAGAAACCAAAATAAAGTGCACTGATTGTAACAGATTTTTCTATGGTCAAAAATGTTACAATAATCATAAAACATGTTACAATAGAAAAAACTCTCTTTGTCAGACAGTAAAATGTTGTGAAAAATGCCTGAAAGCGTATGCTATCCGTACAAACAGAAATCCTCATATATGTGGAGAGAAATTCTGTCAGCTGTAAAAATATGGTACCATCTGAACATCTATGTCACATCCAAAAAATTTATGGCAAACAAATATCTTCTCTTATATCAAAAAAAGCAATGCTTGTTTTCTACGATATTGAATCGAGGCAGGACACAAAACTAGAAGGCACTGAAAACAAATTTCTGCATATTCCAAATCTTTTGGTGTGCCAAAATGTATGCTATAATTGCATTGAGAACAAAGATATGTCTCAATGGTGCAGTGTATGCGGAAAAAGACAGCACATTTTTGATAGTACAGAACCTGTTTACAATTTTCTGCAATTTGTTTCAGCTCACCGCACCAAAATTAACAATATTGTGTGTATTGCACACAATAGTAGAGGGTATGATTCGCACTTTGTACTGCAAACTATGATCGAAAAAATGAAATGGACACCGTCTGTGATCATGAATGGAGCCAAAATATTATCTTTGAAGATGCACAATATCCATTTCATAGATTCTCTCAACTTTATTCCAATGGCGCTCAACAAATTACCGAAAGCATTTGATCTCCCAATGTCCAAAGGGTATTTTCCTCATTTTTTCAATACTTTGAAAAATAAAGAATATGTCGGATGTATCCCTGGTACTGAATTTTACGCTGTTGATTCTATGATGGAGAATCAGAGAACCAGTTTTTTGGAATGGCATAGTGAGCAACAGAAAACAGGGGTAGTTTTCGATATGCAGAAGGAGTTGAGAAAATACTGTGTAGAAGATGTTAATGTACTACGTGCTGTCTGTTTGAAATTCATGACCACTTTTGAAAAAGAAACAACAGTGAACCCATTATTGGAAGCCATCACCATCGCTTCAGCTTGTAATAAAGTATTCCGTAAAATATTTTTGAAAGCAGAACATATAGGAATTATTCCTAAAAACGGATACAGATGGTGTGATATTCAGTCTATAGAGGCTATTCAATGGTTGGTATGGGAGGAAAAAAAACATAAAATCGAAATCCAACATGCAGCCAGAGGACCAGAAGTAAAAGTTGGAGGAAATTTGAAAGTAGATGGATATTTTAAAGATCAAAAGGGGCAAGAGCATGTATTCGAATATCAAGGATGCAGAACACATGGTTGTGTCAAATGTTTCCCTACTTCACGTACAGAACCTCTTCATGATGACCCATATGATACTTTGTCTTTTCGGTACGAAAGAACAGAAAATAAAATTACCAGATTAAAAGCACTTAACTACATTGTCCATGAGATGTGGGGGTGCGAATTTCACCAGCAGTTGAGAAATAACAAAATCATGAAACATTATGTTGAAAAACATCCGTTATCAATTAAAGCCCCCATAATTCCCCGGGAGGCGTTTTATGGTGGTAGAACTAATGCTACCAAACTACATTACACTGTGAAAGAAAATGAAACAATTCAATATAAGGATGTATGTAGCCTGTACCCTTATTGTTGCAAAGTTAAAAAGTTTCCAGTTGGCCATCCGGTGAAAATTTATGTGGGGGAAGAATGCCCCGATATTTATTCTTTTGAAGGACTTGTCAAAGCAACAATACTTCCACCGAGAGATCTGTACCATCCTGTGTTACCATATCGAACCAATTCAAAATTAACTTTCCCTCTATGTAGAACTTGTGCTGATGAAATAAACCAGGCGGAATGTAACCATACTGCTGGGGAAAGAGCTATAACTGGAACCTGGGTTGTGGATGAAGTTCAGAAGGCAGTTCAAAAGAAATACAAAATTTTAGAATTACATGAGGTATGGGAATATAATGTTGAACAATATGATCCTGCAAAAAAATCAGGTGGTGTTTTTGCAGAGTACATCAATACATTTCTCAAAGCAAAAGTTGAAGCAAGCGGCTGGCCATTGTGGTGTATTGATGAAGAATCCAAAAAAAAATACATAGCTGACTATTTTGAAAAGGAGGGTGTGTTGTTGGATGAAAACAGAATATGTGCTAATCCTGGATTACGAAGCTTAGCAAAACTTATGCTGAATTCATTTTGGGGTAAATTTGGACAGAGAGAAAACCCTGGTCAAGTTAGTATTATCAACAATCCTAAGGATTTTTTCGATAAACTAGAAAGTCCCAATGTTGAAGTACATCAAGTTATACCTATAAATGAAGATATGTTGATTGTTCACTGGCAATATCTCGAAGAATCTGCACGTCCATTATCGACTGTAAATGTAGTTATTGCAGCATACACTACAACACATGCACGATTAGAGCTTTATGAATATTTGGATACATTAGGTGAAAATGTATTGTACTATGATACCGATAGTGTTATTTATATTCAAAGGCCAGGTGATGTTGATCTACCTGTTGGAGACTACCTAGGGGAGTTGACAAATGAACTAGAACTCTATGGGAAAAATGCTTATATCAGAGCATTTTCATCCAGTGGGCCGAAAAGTTATGCATTTGAGGTAGTAAATCCAGACAATACTAATGTTACTACTGTTTGCAAGGTGAAAGGCATATGTCTAAACCATAAAAACAGCAGCACAATCAATTTCGAATCACTCACCAATGCTATTCTCAACAACACCTCCTCTTTAATTTGAATTTGAATTTAAAATTTTGGGAGCGTCAGCACTTAGGCTATTTTGCTCCCGTCACAATATACGGGGACCAGCCCCTTATCGTTACAAATAGCAACTCTATCGTTGCAGAACTAAAATCATAAAATATTAAAATGTTCTGACTTTCGTTAAAAGCTGAGGCTGTACAGGGGCACTCAGCACACATAAGGACAAAACAACAGGACAACACAAACAAAATTATACTGGCCATGGGGCCAGTCGCCAGAGCCTCGTTAGTCTTCAGTCCAGGGTGTACTAACGTGGAAGTGAGGTTGACATTTGGGTGTACTACGTGGAAGATCACCCCTTACACCCCCACCTCCTCTTTAACTTTACTCAACTCGAACAAAATCGTACGCACAAAAACACATTCCGTTGTTAGTAAGCCGGAAATAAGGGTTTTTCAGGTGGTATATACCAAGAGAAAAAGATGTGCATCAAGTTTCGAGACTTTACCATATGGATTCAAACAACAGAAAACAGAATGATTTAATTTTGTAATGCAGTGGAATATATTTTTATTAGATTAAGTTAATGCTATCCTTAGTAATAGTATATCTGTGATTTGGTCAACATACAAACTGGATACCAAAACAAATCTCATATTATATGCAAATGTTAAAGCTTTTCATTACAAAATCTGTTACTTAGTAAAAAATAAAAGTGAAAACCATTCATTTGAAACCATTTGCTGTCATTGAAATATAATTATGCAGCCGCTATAATTTTTTGCTTATTATCAGTGCAAATCTGATATTATGTTGTGCACTTTAATGATGGAGTGAGTGACTAGTTGACAAGTTGGTTCTTCGGTGCAACGTTGTATGGTACAAACGGCTTTGTGCCCCTCTCCAACTTAAAAAAAAAGAGGCCCCCACAGATGGTAGCCACGTTGATGTCGTTGTGGGGCTTTCTACAAAAAGCTACCTGTACCAAGCCCAAAAACTTATTTTGAGATGTCGAATAAAAACTTTCCATGCCTGTTTACCTTTAGTTTCCTCAACACACATACCCAGTTGTAATCGAACCCTCGACCTCCCCTTTGGTTTCAAAACACATCTGTTTGTGCATAATGGCTAATCGAGACTGGTAACGCATTTTTTAAAAAATTCGATACTATTATTTATTTTTGGTTTTAAAACATAGCATACATTAGTGGTAAAGTCTTTGCATTGTAATCAAAAGGTTCCAGGTTCGATATTCGTTGAAACAGCTTTATGCATTACGGTTAATCGGGACTGCGTTAAAAAAACGCCAACATTAGCCCCTTGGTTGCAAAACTCCAAAATCACCCCATTTTCTATTTGTGTATCAAAAATAATCGGGAATAGTAACTCACTTTTTAAACAAATCAATGTTTTTCTGCAAATTTGCCAGCATTGGAACCCAAAACCTTTTGAATACTAAACAATAATATCAGCTATTTTGTTTTGCTTTTTGAATATCTGTTCGTGCTAATCGGGACTGATAACACACTTCTTTTTTATTCAAACAGAAAATCATTATTAGCCACTTTGACAACAATTTCTATGTATATCTCCAACGTGTCCAAATGCCACAAAGGGGGAGAACGTGTTCGCCAAAACGCAATAAATGGGGATTAATTCTGTAAACTAAAAAAAAAAAAAAATAATTTAAAACTAGGAACTCGAACCTGGAACCTTTCGAATACTAAACACCAGTCACAGCCATTTTGTTTTGATTTTTAATATCTGTTCCTGCATAAATACTAATGGGGACTCAACACACTTCTTTTTTTTTTAAACAACATCATTATCAGCCAATTTGACATTGTGAATCGAACCCGGGGACCTTTTCATTACAGCATAAACATCCTATTTCCAATTAGTTCATTTTCTCTTTATGCACAAAAAGCTAATCGGAACTTTTAAACAAATACAATTGAATATCCAATTTTCACCAACATTGGGAATCGAACCCTCAACCACTTGGTTAAAACATCTCGCGGAATAAAAAACACCCCCCGCGCCGCGCCGCCCCGCCCCGCGCCGCGCCGCCCCGCGCCGCGCCCCGGTCGCCGCCGCCGCTAAACACAAAACGCGGCCGCCATTTTGATTTTATTCAAATACTATTTATGCACAGATGGACTAATCGGGACCTATAATGGCGGGACAAAACAATTGGCCTAATTTAACTACCTAGAGAATCGAACCCGCGACCTCTTCATTGCCAGGTGACAACATTAACCACTAACCCAACTCGATTTTCGAACTCAACCATTTTGTTGCCTTTATTTACACACAGGCTAATCGAGACCATTCAATATTGACATCGTCGCCTTGTAATCAACGGGTCCCAGGTTCGATACTCGGTGGAGGCACATAGTGGTCCGAATCACCACTTTTCAACTGTAGCTCCAATCCTGATTAGTTTTGCCGTGCATAAAACGGACTTAAAAAAACTAACTCAATCTATCAACCAATCAATATTGACTCTACCAGGAATCGAACCCTCGACGCCTCTTGTTTTACAGAGCAATAACCTTAGCCGCTAAACTTTCGGGGGTAAAGCACCTTCGGCGCCATCTTTAAATCATTTCTTCATGTCTTTGAATCATACGCAATGGTTGCGCGCGCATTTCCTCCACACACACACAAACATACGCACGTGTTAGGTTAGCATACATCAAGAAACAACGTGACAAACCCATTGACCCCCTCCCCCCACCGCTTCCGATGTCTTCAAGGTGATCAGACACGTTCTGCTGACTCAACAATAAAATCACTCGTGGCCCGCTACAACCGGATGTAACATAACACCAGGCGCATCAAATTTTTGCTGACGCGTAGGAACAAAATGCTGTCATTCTACTACTCACGCCTATACTCTGTGAACATCAAGTACATATATTTTCAGATAGTCACGGCAGAGGACTGGCAGGAAACATAAAAATTCAGTTAGGTAAAGTCCCCGTCAGTAGTAGGGTAGTTAGGGGAAAATCGGATCGGCTGGAACTCAGTTTTGCACATAAGAAATGAATTTTTTGCGTCATTGCGGTGTGCAGTAGTATACACCCCCGTATATCAGGTTTTTCTCATTTGATTTGATTTGAATTTAAAATTTTTGGGTGCTTCAGCATAAAGGCTATTTTGCACCCGTCACATTATACGGGATCGAGCCCCTTATCGTTACATATAACAACTCTAAACGTTGCAGAACTAAAATAAAATATTAAAATCTTCTGACTTTCGTTAAAAGCTGAGGCTGTAAGGGCCACTCAGCACACATAAAGACAAAAGAACAGGACAATACAAACAAAATTATACTGGCCGTGGGGCCAGTCGCCAGAGCCTCGTTAGTCTGCAGTCCAGGGTGTACTACGTGGAAGTGAGGTTGAATATTGGGTGCACTACGCGGAAGTGAGGTTGACTATTGGGTGCACTACGTGGAAGGAGCACCCCTTACACCCCAGGTTTTTGTCATGTGTGTTGCTTAAATACAGGCGGCAAAGGGGCAATTATGTGAATTCTTGGAATTGTGTGGGATGTGGTTGACGGTTGTTGTTCTTGGAATTGTGATAGGCGTTTCCGGTGTGAGGATGTTAATGAGTTGAAATTCTGGGAATTGGTTGTGATAAAAGTATGGTTTCTGGGGATTGCGGAAAACGTTGTTCTTTTTTCCTTTCTGTTTTTATAAGTATAGTAGTTCCTGGAAACGTTGAGAGTTTGTCGGTCGTTAATTGTAAAGAAGATGACGGTTGAAGAAGGTAAGGGAAATGTTATGAAATTCTCGGAACCACGGAGTGGTATGTTTGAAATGGGTAGAGGTTAAATTCTCTGAAATGGAACATGTCCGAACACGTTTTGCACATAGCCTTTCAGGAATAGTGACAGTTTGAAATATGTTTAACGGAAAACGTGATGTAGAAAGAAGGATGTATAAATATAAGGAATATAAGATAATAGGAACTTGTGAGAATGGATATGTGCGGTTCAAAACTGTCTGATAATGGCGTGAATTTCTACGAGAGCAGCTACGAGGAGTTCTGGACAACGATCGAATGGCCCTGCATCGGCTGCTGAGTTATTTCCCGTTTATGTACGTATGTAGCGATACGTGAATCTCCCTGGTGTAGATGTTACCTGTTCAACGAATTAGGGAAAGGAGTTCATTATCACTGCGAGACGTTGAAGGAGATAGAAGAGAGAAAAAGAAGAGCGGACGAGAGAACAGGATTTCCAAGTCACGGGTGTATGTGCGAACTACGTCACAGGAAGGAGGACAAGATCAGCGAAGCTTTGAAGGAGAGAGTGAAAGAGTGGCTTTCCTTCTTGGCGAACAGAAATTCCTTGTGTTCTGGGTGTGATCGTCCTTTGTCACGTAAATTAGTTTTTGGTGTTCGCAGAACACTTTTCCCCGACGATCCTGAGGATATTCTGGCTGCCCCTTTACCGCCGATACCAGTGACGCCATCACCTAGAGTATCGGATTATCTTTCCTTTTGTGACATATGAGAGTGTTTATTTACCATGATTGCTAGACTCGCACCGAGCCGTATGGTATCAATTACGTATCAGTGAATTCGAGATACCGAACGTACAGAAAGTGGCCTATAGGATTATGTCAGACTCCGGAAAAATTAGTCAATGCAGGATTTTACTATTCAGGCTTTAGCGACAGGGTATTGTGTTTCATTGTTCGTACGGACTTTGCGATTGGACATCCAAAGATTGTCCGATTATAGGAAATTACCTTTTGATACCCCATTATCCTTTTCTAGTGTGGGGTGTAAGGGGTACCTTCCACGTAGGCACCCAAAAGTCAACCTCACTTACACATAGTGCACCCTGGACAAAAAACTAACGAGGCTCTGGCGACTGGCACTATAATTTTGTGTGTGTTGTCCTGTTTTTTGTCCTTATGTGTGCTGGGTGCCCGTTTGCAGCCTCACCTTTTAACAGCAGTCAGAACATTTTTAAGATTTTTAATTATGCAACGTTAGAGTTGTTTTTTGTAATGATAAGGGGCTGGCCCCCGTATAAAGTGACGGGAGCAAAATAGCCTAAGTGCTGACGCACCCACAATTTTTAAAAAAATAAATAAATAAATTTTATACAGTGTGTTGCGGCATTACATCGTCACTTCAAGAGTTGCAAGTATTGCGACAGTATGGAAACCACCGTTTGTGAGAAGGCTTTTAGTTTGTTTCTTACTTTTTTAATGTGTTGTGTTTCTCTTGAGTAGGTCCTTTTACAAACTTGCATTTTTAATATTTCCCAAGGGGCTTTTTACACTCCTTATTTTAATCCAAGTCAGAATTTTAGGGGGGTGTAAGGTGTGGGGTACCTTCCACGTAGGCAACCAAAAGTCAACCTCACTTCCACGTAGTGCACAGTGGACTAAAGACTAACGAAGCTCTGGCGACTGGCACTATGGCCAGTATAATTTTGTGTGTGTTGTCCTGTTTTTTGTCCTTGTGTGTGATGAGTTCCCATTTACAGCCTCAGCTTTTAACAGAAGTCAGAAGATTTTAAGATTTTTAGTTATGAAACGTTAGAGTTGTTCTTTGTAATGATAAGGGGCTGGCCCCGTATAATGTGACGGGAGCAAAATAACCTAAGAGCTGACGCTCCCAAAATTTTAACTTCAAATTCAAATTCAGAATTTTACGTAAGTGGATATTTCCCCAAATATATTGAAGGGTGCAAGATGGCCTTAAGTACCGAAGCACCCAATCATTTTAATTCATTCATTCATTCTTTGACATCTGCAGGCGTCATTCCTATGGAACAGTGGATTGCTGTATTTTAACATTCGAGAAGTTTGCAGTAAAATATCTACGTAACGTCTTGTTTGTTTTGAGGTGAAATATTTCCACATTCGTTCTTTTAATGTTCTGTTGAAACGTTCCACCACACTTGCTTTCACAGGATAATTTGAAGAAGTCGAAATTTTTACATGTTCATTCTTTAACCCGACAGAACTCGAGCGGCGACATGTTACACGAGGACTCGCGTTCGGTCAAAAAGACCGCGCTCGATTATATATCTTCCAATTTCTTCTAAAGTTCGTACAATTTAAGACGTGCGTAGCATGTTGTGAATGCACCAATGGGGACACTTACTTTATCGTTTCTGGGGACAGCCTCTTCCAACATGTTTCCAAATTACCAATACAGTGTCCTGGGTGATAAATATAACTTCACCGATAATAATGTTCGGGTCGGTTACTTTATCAGGAAAATCTTTTGATTCGGTGATGGTGTCTTGTGAAAGATTACCCCGTTGACAGAACTTGCCCCACAAAGAATTCAGACATAGTGTTGCAAGAAGGATGCGTTTAGCAGGGTTCACCTCAGGGTTGTTTTCTTCCAACACTTGGTTCTTATTTTATTTTTAAAAACGTATTCACATAACCCATAAACAATCCTTTCGATTTGGTGATAGGGTCGTACACAGTTGTTTCATACTTCCACACTTCTGATACCGATAGTACAATGTAGCCTAAAGTGCAGGCTTTACACAACTCTGCTATCACCCACGTCCCAGTAAGTGCACGTTGTTCTATAGAATGTTGGCAGGTATCTTCACACTTTAGTTGTAATCCACATTATTTGCACAAAACAAACGTTAGTCTGCTGTTCATTTTTGTTGGTAAAACAGGATGGAGAAGTGTTTGAGGTGGAAAAATAGTACATTTGATTAACCCTTCCATAGTTAATATTTCCGATACAGGAGGGATGGAATCTTCAAGGAAAATGGTAGAATGTCCTATTGGATAAACACAGTATTTGTTGACGTAGGAGCAGGGTTGTGCCGTAGACTATAAGTTTACGTCTACATGCGTTGTCTACGCGTAATCTACACGAAGATTACATCAGCTATAGTTTACATAGTCTACTGTAGACAATAGATTTTATGTAAACAACAGGAAAGAATGATTTTAGTGCTATTAAACGAGAGAAAGTATTATTTTCTCCTTCAAACAAGTCGATAATCTGTGCATATAACCAACATATGACGTAGTCTGTGCTTATGACTATCCGAGGATTATTCAAGAAAAGATAGAAAAGGGGACTACCGAAAAAAAAATACGAAGTTAGGTGAACACTAATATAACTTTTTTCAACGAACGGAAGTCTAAAAAATATATTTTTTCACCGTGTTACTGGTTAGGAATATGCAGAAATTCAACCATTGATGCATAGCCCCACGAACCATTCATACATAGCCCCACGAACCATTTCCGGTAAGGTTAGGTAAGGTAAGGTTACAATAGTTAAAAAATGGTTTCAAAAAAATATGCGTAGCCCCACACACCATTCTCGCATAGCCCCACGAACCATTGACACATAGACCCACAAACCATTTGCGGGAACGTACGTTCTTCAGTTACAAAAACACTTTTAAAAAAATTGATCAAAAAAACGTTAAAAAATGATCCACGAAGCAGATAGGTAAGTAGAAATGTCAAAAATTGACGAAACTCAGAAGTTATAGGTGTCCGAAGGATAGTAAACATTTACCTTTTACCCACTATGTTATTACATTTGTAACAACATAAATATTGTCACAAATGTTGCAAGCTGCTCTCATAAGAGTACCAAAGGAAATATTTTTCACCATGCTAACTTAATTTTATTTATTTGTAGTTTATGCTTTTGGAGATAGGGTAACAGTACCTTCGAGGAACAACATATTTCTTCAATTTTACAGTAAAAATTACTTACGTGAACAAGCTTCTGTATCATTTGTGATGTTTGTTGGTGTTATTCCTATTGAGTGTACTGCGGAAAAGTGTCATAAACACAAAAAAAGGCATATTTTTTTTGTTTTTTATGCTAATGGAACCTAACCTAACATCGTAGGCATACTTCGTGCCCATGATTGGTTTGTGGGACTACAAAATTGAAATTTTTTTCATGATTAAACGTAAATGTAAATGCCATGTCAAACAACCTTTTGCAATGCAGAATAGGCAAGTTCAGACATAAAAAGTGATGAAATAACCGAGTAAAAAATGTGTTGGCCCTCGAGGGTACCGGTAATGAAGATAGAATTCTACGACATGGCTATTTGCATCAAATTTGTTTTCTGACCAGTGTAATACAGTTTTTAAATGCTGTGTTTGTCTGATAAGAAGCCAGCTTTTTTAAAGGAGCAGGTAATGGAAATTTTGCCCTCTTTTACCTTCCATTGCACCTCATCCATTTCTCTAGCAGTTTCAGTTGCGAGTTTAGAAGTTCGTATAATATCATATTTGAAACTGGCTAAATAATTTTACAGGGTGTAACAGCCAAGAACCTACAAATTTGTTTTGCCCTAGATACGTGTGTGTATGTAGACCTACCCAATGGCATGGTGTCTTTTAACCTATGTATCTACAGTGTTCGATCTCTGGTGCAGATGTAGTGGTTTACAATCTATTTCAGATAAATAAAGTGGGCTGTAAACATTGTGGAATCGCCTGTTGTCAGTCCTACTGCAATGAAATTTGTTGTTAGCACCAGGGGCAATTCCTCCATGTAGGAGGAGTGAGGAACTTCCTACAGTGAATTTATAGTTATTTTCAGTTCTCTGCTTTTTTAAAGTTTAATGACGATCATAAAATTATGAGTGCAATATAAGTTCGCTACTTATCTGTCAGGAGTCAATCTGCTATCACTGGCTTGCTCCAGATCTGCTGTCCTGCCTGCCACAGAGTCAAACCTTTTTTGTAACTGCTGCTTGTATGAATTGTGTGCCAAAAGTTGTATTATAAATTTAGAACAGTGAGGCACTTTACGTGGGCAGCCAATTTTCTGTAAAGTTGTCTTGCATAGATTCCTGCTGGATTTTCATGTGAGGCTTGAAGTTTTATATGCTTGGGACTAGACATATATCAAGAGCTGTTGGAAACAATGAGGTAGGAGAGATGATGAAAGACAGTTTAATGTTGAAAATCCTAAACTGAATATTTAGGTCTTTAGGAGCATGAAGCCTTTTCACTTTGCATCATGTGACATGGTAGCAGCAGGAATCCACATCAAAGACGAGAGTAAACAAGTGGCTGCTCACAAAGAGAAGCTTAAGGAGAGAGAGTAGTTAAGACATAGGTGAGTTACTATATTTTTCACAAACGTTCACTATTCTCAACAAGTAAACAAGTGGATGGTAGCAGAGGCCAATAAAATTAAAAGAACCTCTGCAAGTAAGTTTCGTGGAAAAAGAAAGTAACTCACTCACATCTAAGTATTATCAAACACATATTTCATTTCTGTAACATAAACACACAGTAAATAATCAACCAAGCCGATGAAGAACGTATTTATTAACTCATGTTAAAAAATCATTGGTACCATGGTTAGTTTTTAATTAATTAATCAGAACTTTGACCTAGATTTTTATTGTCTGGGCCACTTTTGGCTGACTGAGCAACTAAGCAGGGAATAGCTTCCGAATGCAAAATTTTGTTTGGATTATTCTGCACATGTATTTTCAAAGTGATTTTATTTTTGATACATATCTTGAAAGATCAATCAAAATGCTTTACCAACTGCTTTTTGCATATTTTTTACAGAACAACATTTCCTTCCATGCCCCTATATGCTATTACGCTATTACAAGGTTAGACAAGTTATATTTAGTGCTCTTTTGATTATAATTCAAAATTTGCAGTTTTCGTAAAATCTATCTAACATTCTAACCGAACTAGACGACGATTCTACAGACTTATAAATTTACCAAGTTCCTAGAATCCATGCTATTCGGTTTTGACATAGCAAATGTACACATTTCAAAAAATACATTTTTAGATTTAACAAGTTAGACCAGAAATCAGAGAATTGGGTTCATACATGTTTTCTTGCAGTGTTACTTTTTTTTTACACCTCTTTTGTTTGGTATTTTAGCATCCCCACACTTCTTTTCCTCTACTGCATGCACCTTTTGTGGTGAAAGAAATAAACATGTTTGTAATTAAATACTGATTTATTGACATAAGAAAATAACATTTGTTTTGAAAAACAACTCCAGCATCATTAATACTACAAAATAACATTTTAGACAATCCTCATTTTTCAAATAATTGACAAATGATTACATAGAGGCTAAGTTGCAATTCTGTTGAACTATTAAAATTGTCATGTCTACTTATAATCCTTATCTCAAAAATACAAAACTTTTACAATGCATGTTCTAGTTGGAAATAGTTAAAAAACAAACACATAATGTTGCTGTTGCTATTTCAGCTTTTTTTTTATCATGCTGAATGAGGCTATTTGCCTGGAGAGAGCTTAGTGTAATTAAAGGCTGAAATATTGCCAACAAAATAGGAACTTTTGCGTGTTTTCAAAATAATTCCCACAAAATAGGGCGTAACAATAATTTCAAAGAGAGCAAAAAACTAGAATGAAGTTCCACACATCTGCGTTGCTATTTTTTGTGATAGATCAAATTAATTTCAAAGGCCACTGGCTTCATTAACAATGAGTAGTATGCTTGATTTTGAAACTCAAAGAATTTGGCGGTGCTTTATTCTATTTAGAGGAACCTATTCCATGATCGCTATTCTATCCTTTTTTTGACGTATTTTAAATTGTTCAGGTTGTATACCACCGTAATTTGAGGGTTTAAATATATACTTTCTTTTTTCTAAATGTTACGGGATCCAAGACTGAGATGGTAACACATCACTACTTTGTTTAGTCCTGGTTGTCATCCTATCCCTTTGTACTACTTGACACTAAACTTTGTTAATGAAGGTAGTTGACCCTTGAAATTAATCGGACCCATCCAAAACCAGCAACACACATATACGAAAACTACTTGCACAGTCATAAATAAAAAATAATGGTCTCTTTCCTTATGATCACACACAAAAATACCTAGTACTCATCTGACTTGTTTGAATCGATTATCTTGTATGTGTAATACACATGCAGTAGCTTTTTCGAACGCTCGAAATCAAGACAGTTTCTTGTTGAAGAATGCACATACGACCAATTTGAAAAAATCCTCTCAATTTGAGCTGAGGATGCTGGAATCTTCACAAGTTTCAGCGCAAAAGAGGCCAAGTTATTGTGGTGTATCTTGGCCATGTTCCAGAACACAATTGCATCCTCTATGTTTTTCTCAAACAAAGTTTGGAATATCCCCCTTTTTTGTCGAAATGAATGGAGTCCATTTATGCCTTCAGTATCAAGGCTTTCCAGCAAAAATGTCTGAACCATTTCTAAGGTTTTATGTGGTAAGCTCTTTGCCTCATCAGCATATCGAGGATGAAGGCAGTATGCTGCTAGCGAATAAATGGTGAGTGCCATGTCCTTCCTGTGCTGCACTCTGTCTTCACAGTGAACAGAATGTTGTGGTAGCTGGAGTTTACACCACAAATGTGCTGAATCGGCGATGGATGAATCTGTTCTCTGTGAAACATTTATAAGTTCACAAATGGGATCCAAAAGTTTAATGTTGTCTCTAACTTCCTCAATAAAATCATCATCAAAAACCAGTTGCTTTGCTTCTGCCTTGACCCTTTTACATCTTTTATCATTCACAATTAACACCTTCATAAAATGGATGTTATTTACCAAGCACACATAGGAGTCACGATACGAACACCATCTTGTGTCACATGGCAGCTTGATTCTACATCCCCCATTCTGGACCAGAGCATATTCAAGATCAGGCTGCTTGAACTCTTTTAGTATCAGCTGGACCTTTTTGGTTATGCTTTCACTTATAATATCCTTGGCTAATAAATTTCCTATGTGACTATTGCAATTACTGTGCCAAATAGGAACTGTTCTTCCCATCTTCAGCATAGTTGAAGCATTGTCAGAAACAACAGCATAAACTGTTGTATTATACAAAACCTTTGCTTCTGCTATGGACTGGGTGACAATTTCGGCTAGCTTGTCTCCTGTTTCTGCCTCTCCTGTAAGATCCCAGGCATTGAGGAATGCCTGGGATCCTTTAGCATTTTGCAACATTGTCACAACCGTTTTACTGTTGCTGGAAGTATTTCTCCAACCATCTATAAGCAGAACAGATTCTTCATCCACAAGAGTTCTGCTCATGTTAACACATTTTTCATTTTCCTTATCAAGCAAAGTTGTAGACAAAGCTTTCCGTTTAGGTAGATGTGATATATACCCAGGCCGTAAAACTTTTACCACGTCCCTAAAATGGTCCGAATCTATAGTGCTAAATGGTATATTACATCCGAAGAAAAATGCAGCTACCGAGTCTATTTCCTGTATTTCATCACTGTTGACTCTGTCGATATACCTGTGTAGAGAATCCTGATGTCTTCTTCGTTTTGGTGTTCGTGCAGGAGTATCCTTGTTACTTACAGGAGTGACGGAACTTGAAGATGGTGTGATGGTTTGGTAAAATACATCAAAATACCTGTTTGAAGCATCAGAATCAGACTGAAGAGATGGCACATCTGCAGTTGCTTCATTTTGTTCTCACAATCCTGCCTGAATTATCATCCTAGAAAACACAATTGAAATATTACAGATAACTCTTTAATAAAACCTTGATATGATTTTTGTAATTATGGTCAGGGTATTTTCCTCTGTTAACTCTTTGGTATCTAGGCATTTACATGCTGCTACTACACTGGCATGACATTTAAACTCAACAAGCCAGAAAATGCATGGATATGCATATTTACTTGATAATTGCAAGAACAACTGAAAATGTATAATCACTGGAGGAATATCATGATCAAGTTATTTTAAATATTCCCTAGTGTAGAAATGCCCTCCCCTCTCCACTCAAAACTGTGCAGTAACAGAACATGTGATTGCAAAATATTGACTGTGTGTCCGGGAATACACCTGCTTGACCTTGAGGCTATGCTCTCGTCAGCTGGTAGAGAGACTGGGGAAGAATGACCCAAGTTTTTCCTGTTTGCTTGAATCTACTACAAGCAAGAAACAAAGACAGAAATGTTTGGATTTCTCTTACCCTGATGGTAACCTGTCAGCAGGCTAACAATGAAAGAAGACCAAATTCCTTCACTCCACTTGCTGACACAACATTTGTCTCAAGGTCAAGCAGAGGATTTCCCTCAGACGAGGTCATGAGATAACAATTGCACATTGAGTCTATACAGTAAGGACACCGAATAATGAACTAGTTTATTTTATGTGTCACTTTCTGCCATTTTTGGTTAATTTGCTATGATGGAGATGAATGGTGACGAAGGGACAATCACACATACATTGTGACAACCAGTGGTGACGATTGGGTTCTAAAACTGGGGGCAAGGTGCCCAAACTGGGAAGGGGGGCAAGGACAGTTTACTTTCCTTTGGTAGATAAGATTTAGCATAGTGCAAGGGCAAAAGTGGCAAACCTCACCCCCGCTCTCGTTGCTGCCACTGGTAACACTAGACACAGACGATTATACAGACTCTAAGATCAAATAAGTGAAAAACATGAGTACAATAGAACAATTTTACTAGGCATTTTCAATGTTTTTAATATCTTAGTTCAAAGACACAAACTAAGCAAATAACAAAAAATTCAGCAAGAAGCATTTGAAAGGTAAATTTCCATACCAGCATCAGCAATAATAATAATGAAGGTACTAGTTCTGAATGTGTAATTATTATTGCATAAATTTAAACTTCGGAGAACGTGAGTAGTACACATAAAATTTTAAAAAGTATTATATTCTGTGGAAATTATGATGTGAAAAGTACCTAACACAAGTCTGAACCTGACCTGCCTAGCCAAACACTTAAAGACTACAGGAAAAAAAACAATAAACAATCACCTTGCTAAAAAGATACATGTTAGGAGAGAGAGAAATCTGATCATGTAAAAATCATGCATATTATTATAATTTAAGAATTACATACACAGAACTAGGCCCATAATGAAGTTCACGAGCACAAAACCATTGTCTTAACCTTCATTAAAACTGAAGTCAGCATTAAATTTGATGTTTGTGCCAGTAAGTTGTAATCAGCGATATTATCTCAAATAAAAAATCTTAATTTGCATTGCTAGCTATATGAACAGTACTTGGTGTTTCACAGAGAACAATTTGATTTAAAAATAATTTCAAAATGAATTGAAAATTGAGTTCCACATCTTGCATAAGGTAAAATTAAAAATATGACGAAAACTTGGAAAGAAAACTTCTACATTCAAATTTACCACAGGACACAATTAAACTTTCATTTCTATTGAACTACTGCCTTGCACAGTGTGAAAAAATCTACAAATTATACCATGTGACTAATTCTTCCTAATTATGTAATACACATGTCTGTGTATCTCGTGTGTCCATAACTGAAACAATTTCTCACTTTCCATCATTGCAAGCAAAACATCAGATATGAAAAATAATGTTAATCAAAGTTAGTCATGATTTTGCTAGCTTAAGTATAAACGAAGATAATTAGGTAAAACTTAACATGAGCCTGAACGAATTTCTTCATTTTTACAGGAGAATTTACTTATGTGAACCAGTTTCTGTAGCATTTGTAAGGTTTGTTGTTGTTATTCCTATATAGTAGAATTAGGAAAACCGTGGAAATATTTGTTTTCGAAGGTAAAATAAACGACCTACAATTGGCATATCTTTCCTCCTGAACCGAATGATTAGTACGTGCAATGACGTAGTGTTTCTAATGGTGCACTTTTTCCCCAGAAAGATGAGGTATGTGTTTTTTTTGCGTAAACATTAATTTGTTAATGAGAATTTTTATTGTATTTATGCTAATGGAACCAAACCTAACAGACCTAACCTCGTAGGCATACCTCAACAGAGGGGCTACCTAGTGTGTTAATTTTTTTTTGCGTAAATATTACTTTGTTAATGAGAATTTTTTTTAGATATAATTTAACAATACAAGCAGAAGTTGTTATTTTTCACTTCATATGTTTGGAAACACTGCTTATCCACTAACGATTCACTACGCCAGTCAAGATCGACTCACTATGTCAGTCAAGGTCGAATCACTACACCAGTTAAGATGTCCGTGTTATATTGTGTGTTACGCGAGCGAACAAAGGATGAACAATAATTACTGTTAATGTTACAAATATGAATTATTTTCATAATTAAACATAAATCCCACGTTACAAGATTCTTTGCAATGCAGAATAGGTAAGCACGAATGTTAAAAGTGTCAAAATAAACAAGTGAGAGGTATTCGGGCTCGTGTTAATAAGTAATGAGAATTATATTAAAAAAGCATCTGTTACGTACATGGTAACCAATTTGATTCTCCACGACGTAATCTTCTATTACTTCCACAAATTGGCCTGATGTTCCTGCATTTTCAGCATTATCTGTGCAAAATGGACTGGGTGATCTGGAACTGCTTTCAGACTCTCTTGTTATTTCACATGTGTTCCTAAAATGGAATGAATTGTACATACAATGGCTGTATATTAAATGAAAATAAATAAATATTACTTACACTTCCTAATACTTCACCATGTAAAAGTGTGAAACAGAGTGAATATATGGGAAAAATCTCATTCCTTTACAAAAATATGCACAACAATGGTAAAATTTTCGCCTAGGGGAGACACATGGAAAACGTTAATTTCCGGTATTATAACATTTGTACTTACATATTATACATTTCTGAAGATTGTTTGCGTGTCTTCTTAGTGTTTTCACTTATATAATGTCAATTTTTCACAAAATCTTTGTTGCTGTAGACCATTGGCGTTAGCCCCACAAACCATTCCCAAGTAGCCCCATGCACCATTGGCACTCCACAAACCATCCACAGGTAGCCCCATGCACCATTGGCACCCCACAAACCACCCACGGGTATCCCCATGCACCATTCACGGGTACGAGGTATGCCTAGAAGGTTAGGTTAGGTTTCAATAGCATAAATACAAGACAAATTGACCGATTTTTGTGTTAAGCACAATACACTCTGCGGTAACAACATCAAGAAACTTCGACCGAACTTCAAAAAGCCTACAGAAACACGTTTCAGTAAGTAATTTCTCCTGTAAATTTTAAAAAAGTCTCTCCCCCAGGCAAAAATTTTACCGAATTTCATGTATGTTACATTTGTACTTACTTATTATGCATTGCTAAACGTCGTCTGCGTGTTTCTTGCTGTTTTCACTTCAATTTCTGACAGTATTCTTCAATGCGTTTTTGGGTACTACTTTACTATACCGGACACACCTATCAATGATTTATTTCACAATTTTTACATTGCTAACGTACTGTTCTGCATTGCGGAACATTTCTTTAGGTGAAATAATGAATTTCTAATGAAAATAATGTCTTATTTCTTACATTAACGAGTACTTACTGTTGTTCCTTATGTCCCACAAACCATCCACGGGTAGCCCCAAAAACCATTGACGTTAGCCCAAAAATTCACGATAGCCCCACGAACCATCACGGGGACGAGGTATGCCTACTAGGTTAGGTTCCATTAGCACTCCTTTCGTTCAATTTAGCATATACGGACAATACAAGAGCGTATTGTGCTCTCGTGCAGAAAGCAATTGGCGGCAGCAGCAATAGCGTGTCGGAAATAGATTTTCGTAGAAAACCACATGCATTCCCATTAAAATGGATCAAAACTACATTCCCGAACATCAACAACGCTACAGAAAATGATTTGCGTAAGTACTTTCTCCTGTAAATTTGAAGAAATCCGTCTCCGGTATAGTAAAGTGTTACCCGTTTTTGCTTACGTTACGCGGAACATGGCAGCAAAACTTTGACGACTGTTGTCTGTGATGGACCACAAACCATTGGTGCCTGCCCCACAGATCATTGGCGTTAGCCCCACAAACCATGCATGGGTAGCCCGACGCACCATTTATGGGAACAAAGTATGCCTATGAGGTTAGGTTAGGCCTGTTAGGTTAGGTTCCATTAGCATAAATACAAAACAAATTTGCCGATTTTCGTGTTAATCAGCAAGAAAACACGCAGACGATGTTCAGCAATGCACAATAAGTAAGTACAAATGTAACATACATGAAATTCGACGATTCCCAGGCGTCTCCTATATAGCAAAATTTTACCAACATGCCAAAATACTTTCCCGTGAATATAAAACACAACAAAAAGAAATATTTGCGAACATGTCAGAAATGGTTTTCTTGTTCTCTTGTACAGCGAAGTGTTGATATTTAAAACAAGATCAGAATTAGACAGCGACACCTATATGACGGAAATTGCACATCCACCCAAATTTGTATTTGTGGCTGAAGAAAATGTGGCGTACCTCACAGACGTCTCAAGTTTCATATTTCTCACGGACTGATAAATAGGGGAGCAACTGCTATGTGCGTGTGTATTAATTAACAATTAAAAAAACAACCATGGATATCTCGATAAGTTTGCTTACCTGTGACTGCAGCCTAGACGCTACTGTGTTGCTTAGTTTTTTTCTGCATATATTACAATACGCAAAATACTTTGTACCCTCCTTCAATAACTCGAAATCGAGCTCCTTGAAACATTTATTTTTTGTTCGTGGCATACTTTCGCCTGTTAGCTGCTGATGCGATTGCTACTGTTGTCTTGCACAAAGAACGCCGAGCGCCATGTTGTCTACATTTCTTACGTCATCAACGTAGATTACATTGTTTACATAGTCTACATTGTCTACACGTAGAATGTAGACAATCGTTGTTTACGCGTAGACGCACATCACTGCGTAGGAGTAAAGACTGGTAAAATCATAGTATTTCAACTTTTGAAATGTTGAAATTTGATTTTAAAATTTTGAGTGCGTGAGCACTAAGGCTATTTTGCACCCGTCACACTATACGGGGTCCAGCCCCTTATCGTTACAAATAACAACTTGATTTGATTTGATTTTAAAATTTTGGGTGCGTCAGCACTTAAGCTATTTTGCACCCGTCACATTATACGGGGTCCAGCCCCTTATCTTTACAAAGAACAACTCTAGCGTTGCATAAGTAAAAGCTTAAAATGTTCTGGCTGAGTGTTCGTTGCAGCCTCGGCTTTTAACGTTTTAATATTTTAATATTTTATGATTTTAATTAAGCAACGTTAGAGTTGTTATGTGAAACGGTAAGGGGCTGGAAATGTGTTCCGTTGTCGCCTTCTTGACACTTGGCAGACCGAGTGGGATGTGGAAACGGGGAACAAGCTTCACTCTGTTAAGCCCACGATAGGTGCTTGGCGTTCCTCGTCTCGTCCCTCTCGGCGAGAAGACGTTATTCTTACCCGCTTGCGTATAGGACACAGCCGTCTCACGCATGGTCACCTAGTGCAAGGGCTGGACCCTCCGTTGTGTCGTGCTTGTAATGTTATTTTAAGCATCAGACACATTCTCGTTGAATGTGTCGATCTTGCTTACCTCCGGCAGACTTTTAACCTTTCCGGCTGTTTGTCATCCCTCTTGGGTGATGACAGCAGTATTTTATCACGTGTTTTTAGTTTTTTGCGAAGAGCTGGACTCTTCCACCGTCTGTAAGGAGGTTTTTAGTTTGTTCTGACTTTTTAATGTGTCGTGTTTGTCTCGTGCAGGTCTCTTTACAACCTTGCCCTTTTAGTTTTTCCCAAGGGGCTATCTACACCCCTTTTTTAAATCTGTCAGAATTTTAGATAAGGGGACATTTCCCCGTATACACAGAAGGGTGCGAAATGGCCTTAAGTGCTGACGCACCCATAAGTTTTAACTCAATCAATCAATCAATCGTACCCCCGTGCATTATGCGCACAAACAGTGGTGGTACTGAATTTATGTTGCAGTTCCAGGTATGATAAAAATGTGTCAACAGGATCATCCCAAAAAATGTATTGTGTTCCACAAACTCGACAGGACGGTGTACCATGACTGACAAATCTGCAAAACCTAACAGCTAATTCTGCTGACAAAGCTGTAGACGTTATGCTACGTACAGGAAGGGACCCGAAGGTGGGATCCTTCGCCTCCACTCACCACTCGCTCTTTATTCACCCTCTCACTCAGTGTCTTCTTTCTTCTTTGCTTAGATCTTCTATCTTCAAAAACTGAGTGCGGTTTTGACGTTCGTTTCCTGGTAAGAAGGGATATTACTTTAGGAGTGGTTTAGAAGGATTCCACTGTTGTCTCCTCTCGAAATGTGATTGAGAATAGAATAAGACGAGAATAAATGAAACTTGAGTCGTGGTACCTTTATGAAAACCAAGACGTATGAACTTTTGTGTTTGTTCTTTATAAGTTTGATTTGATTTGATTTTAAAATGTTTGGGTGCGTCAGCACTAAGGCTATTTTGCACCCGTCACACTTTACGGGGTCCAGCCCCTTACCGTTACACGTAACAACTCTAACGTTGCTTAATTAAACTCATAAAAGAATAAAATGTTCTGACTGTTATTAAAAGCCGAGGCTGCAAAGAACACTCAGCACGAATAAGGACAAAACACAGGACAACACAAACAAAATTATACTGGCCATGGGGCCAGTCGCCAGAGCCTCGTTAGTCTTTAGTCCAGGGTGCACTACGTGGAAGTGAGGTTGACTTTTGGGCGCCTACGTGGAAGGTACCCCTTACACCCAGTATATATACAATACAATTAGATGATAGACAAACATAAGCAAAAAGATATTTATTATACATTAATGTAGGAATATAATAATAAGTTATATGGGTACTCGGATGATGAACTATCCAGTATAATTAGGTTTAAATTTGAATTTAAAATTTTGGGTGCGTCAGCACTAAGGTTATTTTGCACCGGTCACATTATACGGGGTCCAGCCCCTTATTGTTACACATAAAAAATCTAACGTTGCATAAATAAAATAATAAAATATTAAAGTCTTCCGACTTTCTTAAAAAGCTGAGGCTGTAAAGGAGCACTCAGCGCGAAAAAGGACAAAACCCAGGACAACACAAAATTATACTAACCATGGGGCCAGTCGCCAGAGCCTCGTTAGTCTGTGGTCCAGGGTGTACTACGTGGAAGTCAGGTTGACTATTGTCACGTGTCAGTTCCGACGACACAATGAAAAATGCAAGAAAGAAATGTTTCCCAAAAGCGACGATAGATGACAGCACGGTTTATAAAGAAGAGCAGAGTTCATTGTAGAAACTAGGAGCGGAGAAGAGCGATTATATATATTATAGTAAATGCAAAATATATAAAGGAAGAGTGTAAAAATTATAGTAGTGAATAAAATGTTGTATATAGCCAATTAAGATAATTAAGAACATGCTCGTATATGAAACAATTATGAAAGAGGAGATTACGTATGCAAAAATTGCAAGGAAGGAAGGATAAAAGAAGAAGAGAAAATGAAGGAAAAGCAAAAGACGACGGAAGAGGTGAACATGATAGAAATGCGGGGTGTAAGGGGTGCTCCTTCCACGTAGTGCACCCAATAGTCAACCTCACTTCCACGGAGTACACCCTGGACTGCAGACTAACGAGGCTCTGGCGACTGGCCCCATGGCCAGTATAATTTTTTGTTTGTGTTGTAATGTGTTTTGTCCTTATTTGTGCTGAGTGCTCCTATACAGCCTCAGCTTTTAACGAAAGTCAGAAGATTTTAATATTTTATGATTTTAGTTCTGCAACGTTAGAGTTGTTATGTGTGACGATAAGGGGCTGGACCCCGTATAATGGGACGGGTGCAAAATAGCCTTAGTGCTGATGCACCTAAAATTTTAAATTCAAATTCAAATTGTTAGAATCTTTTCACCCCATATGAATTGTACCTTTCGTTGCCTCAGGTAATTCTCGATGATCCTGTAAAGAGGTCCTGATAGCTGCAGATTTTGAAGTTGTAGTAAGAGATACGGCCACCAGAGGTTATCAAAAGCCCCTGTGATGTCGATTGTTATGGCTAGTACATACTTCTGTGAATTTTCTAGGACCGTTTCTTGAACTCTATTTGTGGCATCCTCTGTACATCTCTCTTAAGAAATTCCAAAGGCAGTATGGATTTTCTAATTAGGATTAAATGCTCGGTTAGGCGTTTAACCAATAGCCGTTCCAGAAGTTTGCCTAAGTTGTCAACAGGCATATCGGTCTATAAGATTTAGGTTTCTCTGGATATCTCTTACTATCTTTTAGAAACATCACCAGGGTTGCGAGTTTCCATTCTTCGGGGAAGACCCCTTCCAGTATGCATTGGTTATATGTCAGTTGTAATTCAGGGAGTAATTCATTTTTTAATATCTTTAAAATTTCATTTGTGATTCCGTTGGGGCCGGGAACCCTGTCGTTTCTTGTTTTGTCAATTATCACGGCAATCTCTTCTTGAGCAAAGGGGACCAGTGCTATCTGGTTGTTGTATTGGTTATCGACTCTTTGCCTTATATTTGTCTGTTGTTGTGTATCCTTTTGTGGATCATCAGTAGGAAGTAGACTATTTATGAGATACTGGACAGCCTTATCCCAAGTCTTTGTGCAATCCCCATTTTCCAACTTAAGGGGTATTGGAGTGAATTTCATTCCACTCGTATGGGCTACCTTTTTATATGGCATTCCCCAGAGATTTTTCTTGATTTCTCTCTGTACGAGCATTGGCCAAGTCTTGATCTTATATTGCTCGATTAATGATCCATATATCCACTTGGAATTCTTATACTTTTCAAGATAGTATACTCTATCTCTTTCGGTTTTGGACTTTTGATAAGATTTCGTAGTTTCCTAGTGGTGCTCCTGCGTTTTAAGATGTAGTACGGCCAAATCCGTTTAGAGCTTGGTTTGCTAGTTGTTGCTATCATTCCAATTGCGGTAGTTATTATCTGAGATAGTTGAGCTATATTCTCGAGCGCCGGTGTATCCGGACTTAGCGGATTGAGTTAATCTAATCTGGTTTGCAACAAAGGTCCTTAAAAGTTCTTTGTCCGTAACATTTCCACTTCATCTGACATCAGGTGAAAATTATCCTTACCTCAACCCTGAGGATAAGAGGAAGAATGAGAAGGATAAGAGACAGGTTAAGCAAGCTGGAAAACTCGCATCGAGAAGTAAGAAGAACGAAGCGTGGAGGTGTGGATTGTGCAGTCTTTCGTACTACGACAAAAAAAAGTCACCGGGCTGGTGATTGGATACAATGCCAGGCTTGCAAAGGGTTGTTCCATGAACGCTGTGTAAACGCATTTAGTAAAAAGCCGTTTATTTGTGGTATTTGTTTATCAAAATCTGTGTGATTCGATTTATACCATAGCCGATCCGATTTACCTGCAGGGGTGAGGTAAGTAAATCGGATCAGTGCACCATGTGCATTAAAGTTATAATATCTCAGCAAATAAGAAGAAATGAAAGTAATTTATACATTTGTCTAGTAGCTGAAGGTTTGCTTGTTTTTATGCATATAATTTCAATTGTAATAAAGGCACTGATATTCAATAAATAGAGTTTTTTTTTAAAAAAAAAAGTGATCCGATTTCCCCTTACCTCCCCTATTTTCAAACACGGTGCAAGCATATAAGATTATATTATTTTATTTAAGTCTCTCTGAACGCTTCACGTTGACCAGGGCATTCACTTGTTTTTCTCAGTTGTCTCAACCTCTGAGGCATGTTTACAATGCATTGTGTTGTGCCATGCAAACGTCCTGAGCATTCAGGAAACAGGTAATACTTCTGGTTATAGAGTCAGCGGTTTGCATAGCGGCAATTAATAACACGATTCGGCATAGAGGAAGAGCTCGATGGCCTAGTAATATAGAGGTGAGACAAGCTGAGGGGGGACTGACTTTTGAGATTGAGTTGAGAGAGAAGAGGTGGTCAGCAAGGCAGTAGGTCAGAAGTGGAACGACGCTTTGGTCGACGAATTGGAGAAGCTTACAGAGGACTTCGCTTACTTGATTCAGCTTAATACTTCAGATAGACAGGTAATTATCCTAACACCCAGCCATGATTCAGGTTCAACGGTTCACAAAACCCAACGAGTGACCATTGTCTTTTCTGTAGTTTAGTTCCTTAGTGTGATTTTGTACCTTTCGCATTGCCAAGCGTTAACTCGTCATGCCAATGACGAGTGGTCTCATCAGAGGATGAATGATGAGTAATTTACATCACCCATTGATTAATTGGTTAACAGTTTAGGTACTCAAAAGATCCCACGAACTTTAAGGTTCGTTACGTGGTGGATTTGCTGGGGCTTCTCATGCATTTTTTCGGAAATGCGATGAGAAAATAGCTCGTTACGTAGTGGAATTGCAGTTAATTGTTAACCAGTTAAAATTCAACCCCACCCCAAATTTCGACACGTGGTCGAGGTGCTGGGATTTTCATTTATTTCACCATGAACTAAATGAAAATTGAAAGATTAGTTTTTATAACCAGTTTAATTCAACCCCACCCCCAATTTCGTTACGTGGTGGAGATACGTGGGCCTTTTCATTTCTTACAGGAATGAAAAGAGTTTGTTAATCAGTTTTAAATTAACCCCACCCCAAAGCTCGTTACGTTGAGGAGATTTGGGCTTCCCATCCGTTTCCTCGGAAATGCGATGAGAAAATAGAATGCTATTTTGTAGAGGTTTCAACAATCAGTTTTAAATTCAAACCCACCCGAAAACTTTGCTCACTTGTTTAGTTTTTTTTTTTTGGTATGTCCTTGCCACAATTGATTTTGAAAATTCATAGGGTTTAAAGGTTTCTAACATTAAGCGGGGGAAGAATTTATATGCCATGATAGATGTTTAGTCTAACATGAGGATGAATGCGATGAAATTTATCGACCTCGAGTTCTGGTCGGTAATCAGCGAAATGTAAGGATGCGGAGGAAACTGCGCCCTAGCTCCGTCGCGGTTACCCGCGTCGGGCTGGCGCTTTGGTATCAGGAGCGTCCGGCATTCCGCGTGGCGGAAGGTTCGATGTCGGGTTTCAGGCAGCCACATTTTGCCAAAAATGCGGTCGGCCAGGGACGTTCAGAGAGACTTAAATAAAATAAACACATAATCTTAGGGATTGATACGATATAGGGAGAAAATGCCACTTGTTAAAGAACATAACCATCATCCTGCATTGACTGTACACCTAACTATAAAGAAATCTACTGATGTAATAAAAAATGAAGCTTATTACTCTTACAATTTTAAAAAAGCCTATTTCATGCAGATGTATCATTTGCTTGGAGTGGTAGATCGGCCTGTATTAGATAATATGACTGATGTAAATCAGGCGGTTAATTTTTTTGTAATAAGAGTTCATGAAGTATTTCTTGCCACAGTCCCAAAAAGAAGACTAAAGACAACAAATAAATACCCATGTTGGTTTAATAATGATAACATTAAATTGGTCAAGTTAAAAGAGTAAAATATAAAATTTAGAATATAATATAAGACATTGTTTCGACGAACTAGAAAGCAGGTAAAAACAATGATAAGTAGTGCCCATTACAAGTACATAAAGGAATTTATGTAGGAATTGGAAAGCAATTTGAAATCAAATACTAAAGAGTTTTGGAGTTTTATTAGAAATAAAGTAATAATGGTGCTTGTAACAGCACAATGAATTTTGAAGAAAATTCTTTCAAATCTGGAAAAGGGGTGTAAGAGGTGACCTTCCACGTAGGCACCCAAAAGTCAACCTCACTTCCACGTAGTACACCCTGGACTGCATCTTGCAGACGAACGAGGCTCTGGCGACTGGCACTATGACCAGCATAAGTTTGTGGGTGTTGTCCTGTTTTTTGTCCTTGTGTGTGTTGAGTGCCTGTTTGCAGCCTCAGTCTTTAAGGGAAGTCAGAATATTTTAGGATTTTATTTATGCAACGTTAGAGTTATTTGTAACGATAAGGGGCTGGACCCCGTATAGTGTGACGGGTGCAAAGTGGTCTAAGTGCTGACGCACCCAAAAATTTAAAATCAAATCCAATCTGCAAAAGATATTTCTGATCGTTTTGCTAAATATTTTAGGTCTGTATATCGTAACGCAACTCCCATGCTGCGTTTGGGATCGAACCAAGAACCTCTAGATTGAATTGGGTGATGTAATCATTTCTCATTCATCTCTCAGATGGTTATCACTCGCTTGGCCTAAATGTGATAAATGCAAGAGGTTACCTTTTAAAGGAATGGCGATAGAAATTAGCTTTGATTAGATATGGGTTTTATACTCTCCATGACTGAACCGATATGGATTGGTTAAGGAAAGGACATTACTTGCCTTACAAATATGTGGAGATTATTCCTAGCTTGTCGTCAACTATCGCTTGTCTGACCTCCCTGTCAGACATCGAATCTATCACACACCATCGTTCAATAATCGTTCTCCACTTTGCTCCCTTCTCACAATCCGCAGACCTTACTGTCTCTCCTATTCTCGCCAACTGATCACACCTCCTGACAATCCCAACACTCACCTCACGTTTGCCTAATTGCTTATTCTGCATTCCTTTCTCTGCTTCCTGCTATCCTAAGACTTTATACTTCTTACCCAATACCAATACCAAGGTATTTATACGAAATATTACGTCGTTTTGTAATAAATTATTATTATTATCATTGTTGTTATTATTATTATAAAACATGAATAGACTTATGCATTTATTAAAAACTTATTAACTTTAATTCACTGTAGAAAATACACATTTCTAATACGAATTTTAAAGTAAATAACTCTACTCATACCTTCAATGTGATACTTGAGCCTGCTTAGCTGCACACAGACGACTGATTCGTGGCGGAATCGTTGACAAGGCAAACCTCATTTCTTCATCGATGGATTAGAGTCTCTCTCTCTCTTTGTTGTTTTAATTGCATTCAACGTCGAGAAGCCCAGTTCACACAAATAAGTAGTTGAAAATGGTAATAACACATTAACTGCCATCTCGGAGATAGCCGGGTATTCACTGCTTATTCACAACCAAAATGTATCCGAAGGCACTTCGAAAAAAATTTATTTCAATGTTGTCTGCTTTCAAATCTGCCAGTTCCTCTTGTAAGCGTAAATTTTTCGGAAGATATTTCGAATCCATACTGAATGGATCACGAACCCAGTCAAAATCTTCAACGCTCTCTCCAAAACATTTTTTAAAAGTCTGCTGCAAGAGTACTAAATGTTCTTTAATTAAGTCCATCAACACCTTGATATCGTCAGCAAGGGGCCATACAGTTTGGAACATCTCACACGATCCATTTTCAATTGTCTGTATCCACAAGTTCAACTTATTAATAAATCCTTGAATCTTATCCATAATAGTCAGAATATAGTCTGTGGCGATGGACGAGTGAAGTGGCTTTGGTGCTCCGACATTTTGTGTATTTGAATTTGAATTTGAATTTAAAATTTTGGGAGCGTCAGCACTTAGGCTATTTTGCTCCCGTCACATTATACGGGGGCCAGCCCCTTATTAATACAAAGAACAACTCTAACGTTGCGTAACTAAAAATCTTAAGATATTCTGACTTTCGTTAAAAGCTGAGGCTGTAAAGGGGCACTCAGCACACATAAGGACAAAAGAACAGGACAATACAAACAAAATTATACTGGCCATGGGGCCAGTCGCCAGAGCCTCGTTAGTCTTCAGTCCAGGGTAGTAGTGTAAGTGTATCGTTTCAAAATAGTACTTGGTACGAGTGCATTTGTAGCCTCTGTTTTTACCAATCGAATATCAGTTTTTGACATATTTTGACAATTTTTTGTCGATGTTTTTGCGTTTAGCGATGTTTTAGTAAAATTTCCCTTTTTTCCCCACTCACACTTGTAGTTATATCACGTAAGATCGTGATATACCTTAACCTATCCTTTTTTATTACGTGCTAAACTACACGAGAGCCTCTACATGCTTTGACCTACTTTAGAGTAGTGCAGGTGCCCCGGTTGAGAAACCTTAAGTGGGGATCAAAAAAACCTCAAAAACTCACTTTCTCTCCACGTTCTGCGACTCATTTATTGCGCTGACGATGTTTCGCAGCGAAGAAAACCACCAAAACATCAAAAACTCACTTCAATTCACTGAAGTGAGCCACAGTGTTGCAAACCTACGAAAATTTCATCAAAACCTCAAAAAACTCACTTTCTCTCTACGTTCCGCGCCTGACGATGTTTTACAGCGCAGAAAAAAAAGCAGGTACGAGTAAATGCACTTTCTCATCCTTCAAGGATGAATGTACCTTATCATAATTTTTTTTTTCCAAGTCCCGGCCAATGTTTATATATCGTGACCTTCGTAAACCTCTCTCTGTCGCACACACACATATGCGCGCGTGCCTGTATTGCGATGCAAGCAAACAAAAATAATAATTGTTTTTTTGTTTTTTTTAGTACACCCAAATTGGAGAGAGAGTTCACCAACCGAAAGTGAGGCTCGGTGAGGCTCGCCTTAATGGTTTTTTCTTGTTAGGCATAAGCCTCATTTTCTCGCAGTGTTGCCAACACCTCACTCGATCACGATCTTACGTGATATAACTTAACCTATCTTACGATTTTTTTACGATCTTCAGTGACCTATCATTTATTCTTTTTTATTTGCACACCGAACTGTAGTAGACCCAAATGGAGAGAGAGAGTTCACCAACCGAAAGTGGGGCTCGACTTAATGGTTTGCTCTTGTAAGACACAAGCCTTATTTTCTCGCAGTGTTGCCAACATCTTACTCGATCACGATCTTACGTGATATAACTTAACCTATCTTACGATTTTTTTTTACGATCTTCAGTGACCTATCATTTTTTTTTATTTGCACACCGAACGAACTTACATTATATTTTATATAACTTTGTTGATTTTTTTTTTAGTATGTGGCAATTTTTTTTATGAATTTTAAAACTGTTCCGTCACCCTCTCGTTCTTCACGTCGTACGCGAAGGACTTCTCTGCAATCAGGATGACGCTGCGTAGAGTTTCGGCAGGCAGCGCGTCGTGGAACTCGCAGACGACCTTGATGTTGGTTCGATCGTTGACCACCACCTGCTTCCTCTTCGTCGTGTTGATGACGGTCATGGGTCTGTGGGTTTTGAATTCGCTGAGCGTGTAGTACATGTTCACGTTTCCCTCGGTCACGCGCTTGTAAGCAGAAAACGCTTCGTAAAGTTTTAGGTAATCGTCTT
Organism: Lepisma saccharinum; assembly: GCF_977018435.1. Taxonomy (NCBI): domain Eukaryota; kingdom Metazoa; phylum Arthropoda; class Insecta; order Zygentoma; family Lepismatidae; genus Lepisma; species Lepisma saccharinum. Next base: position 13,240,494 of record NC_139240.1, read on the forward strand.
TGGTCATGTCGAGGTTGTAATTCTCGCGCGGGAAGACTTCGTTCCTACCATTCTTCAGATAAACGTTCTTGATCTTGCAGTCGTCGAACTTGCTGGAATCTTTCACCTGAATCTTGTACCTGCGGACTTTTCAATATCTCGGCTTTGTACTTGAGGGCGTAGTTCGTCTCGTATTCCACGATCGGCATTCTCAATTCCATGCTCCGGATGACGCACTTGGCTGCTTCGGGTAAAGTGTTGGCTATCGGCGTGGTGCCGTCCGGACCCAAAGTAGCGTATCGCATCAGTGCGTCGTTGTCGTTGGCCTCTCTTCGAAAGGTGACGCGCAATCCTCCCTTCCACATGATCTCCTTGTAGTCGGAGAAGAATCCCGGCAGCAGACGCATGGGAAAGAGCACCGTGTGACTTGTCGTCGATATTTTGGTTCCCGCTTCGAATCCTCCCGCCTGATAGTACGCCGCGTCCGTTTTGGATAATTTCAATGTTCCCACTGCCGTCGACGTGATGCCTGGATAATAGATTCTGTCGATGACGGTGTTGTGTTTCCTCACCTCCACCTGCGAGAACAGGTGAGGCACGAAGTTGTCCACGAGTATCAAGTTTGCTGCTGCTGGGGGAAACGCGTCTCCGCTTTCCTTCTTCACCACGTCGAATTGAAGGTAGAGGTCCGCTCTGTGAGGATGAACGAACCCGTCGCCTACGTCCACGTCGTATTCGATCTCCCTGTTCGCTTCGTTCAAATTGGCGAACGTGCGACGGTTGGGAGGAAAAGATTGCAACTCGTAACTTTCGATTTGTTCCATGATGTGTATGGTTATTTATTATATGTTGATCTCCACGATGGCAGTGGTCGTTGCACCTGCGAAATCCACCACCTCTCCTTTCTCGTTCGTCACCACCAACTCTATGTCGTCTATGCGGTTGCGACATACTGGAAAATAGATCGGCGAAGAGGGCGTGTAGATGATCGGTTCCATGAACTCTGAACTTGGTTTGAACGTGGCTATGATTCCCGTCTGCTTGTGACTTCCCAGCAACCCCCCGTCCGAGGATTTCGTGATCATGCCTTCCGCCACGTTGCAGTGTACGTTCAGAGTCTCTATGGCTAGAAATTTAGGAATGTTGGTTGCTACGTGCTTGATGCCAGCTTCGAGTTTTGTGTCGTTCTCGAAACCTAAAAGTTCTCCCATGGTGCCCAGGTCTACGGTCTCCGTCGCCGACACGATTTCCACTCTGTGCGTGACCGAATTTTGAGAAAGGTACGTGCCTTTGGGTAATTGAGCTTGCAAAGTAGAAAGATTGTATTGGCCTGGCGTGACGACATGTTCGCTTCCGACGCTAATTTTGTTGTTGTGCTGCGTGACGTTAGGTATGAGGTACATGCTGTAGAATGCACGCAGAGCTACGGATTTAGGATAGACGATGTCGTCGTGCAGCGTGAGTTTCAAGATCGAAGATTCGCTCGTGAGATGGAACACGCCCATCGTGTTTAAGGTTCCACAATGCTTTCTGGAAATCTTCCACCTGTGGCTTATTTATTTTAGAGAGAAACGCGAGCACGGAGAGGCAGAGATGACCGCAGTTCACGTTTCCGAAATTTTGAATGCGTTCGTCGTTGTAGTATATAGGATTGTTCGTTTTCAGATAATGAACTAAATTTGTAGGTGGAACACCTCCGAAAGAATCGAAAACGAATGCTTTGTTATTGTCGTTTTTGTGGTAACATATCCAATGCGTGCCTGGATTTTCTTGACCGTCCAAGTTGACTACGCCGCATTCTCTATTTTTAACGGTTGAAGGTAACGAGTCGGACATAAAAACTCCTCTGAAGTGTTTGATTCGTAATGGTTCGATCAGAGATTCAATGTCTCGGTTGGTGAGTGCTGCTGTTTCTTTTTTTAAAACTTTTTCATCACGCCCTTCCCCCCTTTCTTCTCCATGGCCAGGTTGTGACGTTTCTGTTCTTCCAATTCCGCCTTGTTCTTCTTCGAGTCGATGACGGTTTTCGCGATGGCGGCGCTTCCGCCGGCCAAACTTCCAACGGCCCCCAATGCTGCCAGGATGGCCGGGATGCTGAATATGAAACCTCCGATCTTTTGCTGTTTCCGCGAACGCTGCAAGCGTCTCAATTGAGGTGTGCTGAGAAGTAATTTCATTCCGTGTCCTTTCGACAAGCAAGAACGTTTCTTCTCGCGTTGTTTCTTGGTGAGTAACCCATCGAGGGCACCTAGATTTTTTAGATTCGAATATGGTATCTGGTACACGACACCCTTGGGCTTCATTTTTTTGATGCTATATGTTATCTGAGAAAGAGAACAACTTTTTTTTTCCGTTAGGTTTACGATGTGTGTTATTTATATATCGTCTCACTCAAAACAAACTGTGGCGATGTGTTATTTATATATATGTATTCTGGGAAAGAAAAAAAATTTTTGCTTCGCCTAATGCTATCATGTGTTTTACAAGATCGTCAGTTTCAATGTTCGACGCGTACCAGTCTACGGTAAATCTTCTTCTCCCCTGCCTCCACTCGTACAGCTCGTCTAACCTATCGTCAATTTTTTTGTTTGCGGCTCGAAAGAGAGTCTCTGGGGATCGGAACATTTTTTTCATTCCGCTTATTTCTCGGAGGTGATCCATGAAAATCATTTTGCACGGTGAACGAAATTCTGGCGTTACTTTACACAAGTCTATGAGTTTAGTTACATCCCCGTCGAACGTGAACGTAAATATTTTGTGCAACACTTCGGGAGGAAGTTGAGTTATACAAGTTGACATGTTTTTCATGGTATGCTATTTATATATATATATTTTCCGGGGGTTGGGGTGTCCGTGATTAAACAATTTCTATTACGTGCTTCGTTTTCTTACCAAGAAGTTCCTTTGTCCCCTTGTGCACGATTCGAGTTTTGTTCTCGATTAAAATAGCTAGCTTCTCGTCGGATAACATGATAGCGTATCGATCTGGTAAAAATAGACTGTATTGTCCGTTGAGCAACAGACGCACCTTGGGACCATACTGCGTAGAAACGATTGAACCGGAAGTTATCGTGAAAGGTTTGTCGACTTCCAATTCCTGAATTTTTACATACTCGACTGACAAATTTAGCATTTGTTTTAATGCTTGGAGATCACTCATTTTTTCAGTCGTCATATCGAAGAGAAATTTCAGGGTGTTAGAGAATTTTAATTTTTCACAATGTGTGTTATTTATATATACCGAAGATTTTTTTTTTGAGATCTCGTAGAATTTTTTTTCACGATCTGTGTTATTTATATATCAAGTTTTCATTTTACTTGTACATTTTTTTTGACAACTTTTTTCTTTCTGACGGTTATAATTTTTCCACGTCAACTTTTTTGACGAGACAAATTTTTTTTTGACGATAAAAAATTTTTACGATAAGGCAACTTTTTTTTCTGACGGTAATAACTTTTCCACGTCAACTTTTTTGACGAGACAAATTTTTTTAACGATAAAAAATTTTTACGATAAGGCAACTTTTTTCTGACGGTAATAATTTTTCCAAGTCAACTTTTTTTGACGAGACATTTTTTTTGACGATAAAAAATTTTTACGATAAGGCAACTTTTTTCTGACGGTAATAATTTTTCCACGTCAACTTTTTTGACGAGACATTTTTTTTGACGATAAAAAATTTTTACGATAAGGCAACTTTTTTTCTGACGGTAATAATTTTTCCATGTCAACTTTTTTGACGAGACTTTTTTTTGACGATAACAAATTTTTACGATAAGGCAACTTTTTTTTCTGACGATGTCCACGTCAACTTTTTTTTTGACGAGACAATTTTTTTTTTGATAAAAATTTTTTCCATGGCAATTTTTTTTTTGGACATGTACATTTTTTTGACGTATATTTTTTGTCATATTTTTTTTGACGTGTATATTATTATTTTTTTTTTCAGTGTGTGTAAGAGGAAGAAAGCTTGTGCTTCGGAAAACGAGATGATGTGCGTTACAATATCTGCCGCCTTCTGTTCAGACTTGCACCAATCGTCCGTGTCCATCCTTTCGTTTAATTTTTTGGCTGCGGCCGAAAGAAGAGTGTTGAGATCACCGCACCTCAGGCCGCTGATCTCCCGAAGATGGTCCTTGAGAACCATTTCACAAGGGATGCGAAATTCAGGCGTCGTTCTTGCTATGATTACAAGTTTATGTACATCCTCACAAGTTGCATGTTTGAATATTTTAGATAGTAGCTCGGGTGGTAAGTCGGTTATACGAGACATGTTGTTTTTATTATTTTTTTTACTCTATGTTATTTATATACCCCACCCCAATTTTTGTTTCGTGTTCATGGCGATGGTGGTACCCAGTGCGGCGACCCGTTCACCCAACGATGCGTCTCTGCTCACGAACCTTTCGAAAGCTGCATGTTCCAATTTCTTGTCTGCTTCGTGACGTGAGTCCAGATCCGTCTGCGTGGTGTTGTAGGCGATGTCGTGATCTTTGCATGCGACGTCCAACGGATTCACACCCTTGTCTCCTCTCTCCAATCTTTTCTCGAGTTTGGTACCCGGTCCGCAGTACTGGTAGCCAGGTAGATGCATCTCGAAAGGTAACTTGTTGATGATGTCGTTTACGAGTCCCTTTCCTTCGGCCACGTTCCAGAATCTCGGAGGCAGCGTGTTGATGATTTTGATCAGGTAACCTATGCCCTTGTCGTCGTTCACGATGAAGTTGGAAAGTTTGGTGCTGATCATGTCCACGATGCCAACCTTCTCGTTGTAGAAATTACGATTGCCTGCATTCTCTTCGCCGGCTATCACCAACAATCGGTCCACGAGCTTCCTAACGTCGTCCACCCAAACGAATTCTTTGGGTAACGTGTTGTAGCGTTTGACGCCGCTGCCTGTTTTGACCTGGTTCCAAATCGGTTTGATGAGATTCCTGTACTTCTCGCCGCTGCTCGATTTCACTCTATTCTGCGAGGCGTCGTTGTTCTGGTACAAGGCATCCGTCATGATTAAAATTTCCTTGTAACTCTGGTAATCATCGTCGGTGTAATCTTTCGGCTGCTTTTTGGCGACGAGTTCCCACAGTCCCACCGTACCCGGATACCTGGTCCAACTATCCTTGTCGCCTAAATTAACTTTAATGTCGTTGCCTTCGAAGGTCACCTTCGATTTCCCAATCTTCCAAACCACACCGCCGCCTTCGTTGGTTTCCATGCTGGGATACAATCCGAACACTTCATCCTTGTCGAACTTCCCCGTGCTCAGGTAGTCTCGTGCCAAAGGTCCCAACTCGATTTTATCCGAAGACGTGCTGCCTATGGCTCGACGTCGTGCCGGTACGTCCTTCAGTTCGAACGGCGTCGAAGGAATGCTCGAAATGGGCGTGGGTACAGCGTAACTTTTAGCTGCAAGTGGTACGAGTTCGTTGATCAAATTTTTATTTTGTTCCGTGACACTTTTAATTTCTTTACCTAGACCGCTGATGGCGTCGATCACGGGTTGATCTTGACGTTTCTTCTCTTCGTAGGATCCGCGATTCTCGGATTTCCAACCTTTGAAGCGTTTCGCGAGGTAATCGCGAAGCTTGAGATTTTCGTCTTCGATTTTTCGTTTCGTCATAACGTTATTTATACACGTCGTTTCTCACAACGTTGCAACGTTTAGAAAGTTGTTGATTTTGTTTCTGTATTTTCCGTCGTTGGGTTTCCTCGTCATGTCGATCGTCGCGAATCCGAAATCGTCACTGTTCCAGCAAGTAGAGCAGCGTTCCGAAAATTGCTTGTAGTTCATGTCTCCGCCTACGTAGTCATCGTACGCGTGCTTGAGGTTGGTGTGATCTTGACGAAACAAACATATGAAATTAGCGTTGTCGCGTAGTAACTGTTTTGGAATTTTGGAAAACGTTTGAGCTAGGTAGAAGCAATCCATTCCTTTGTGACGACCTTGCGTGAACAAGTTGCGAATTTCATTTTGATTTTCCAGGATGACGTCGTCGAACACAACGACTGAATTTTCACGACAATCGTCGAGTGGTTTTATTTCCGAAGCGAACTTTGCAATGTCCAGACCATCGTACAGTTTCATCAGTTGCTGGTATTTGGATTGCTCCAAACTTTTCGAGAACACGTACAGGTGCCTGTTCTTCCAATCTAACCAATTGGGTGCGAGGAGAAAATTGTCCACGAGCAGTGTCGTTTTCCCACACCCCGAAGGACCTACGATCAGACAGCGGATGCTGTCGGGGAGCAACTCGCCATTCTTTTTTTTTCTCGTTTGACTTTCCGAATCCGGTAGACGCTTCACCACGTTCCACGTACTCACAAGATCACCTCGTTCGCGTCGATCCAACTCTTTTCCGGAAGTCCCAGCCATTTGACAAACAGTTTGTCACCTTTCCTACGCAATACTTTCTCGATGAGGTACGTGTCGGGGTGTTTCGTTTTAGAGAGTTCCTCTTCGTAAAATCTTCCTTTCAAAATCTCGCCGCTACTATCTTTTATTATATACGTGTGTCGGTTTCCGGGTAAAACTCGAATCACCGTAAAAAGTTCCGTGCTCCAATTTTTTGTGAATCCCTTCTCGAAGGTGCGTTTGAATTTGCTGATCCTCACCTGGTCTCCAATTTTGTATTTAGCTTTTTTTGTCGTGGGTGTGTACTTTGGACAGTAAACGCTAGAAATTAAACGCTGCTCGTCAGATTTCGTAACGTCAGCTGGCTTCATGCCTATCGTTCTGTGTACCGTATCATTATAGGTATCGACGAGTTCCGGCAGGATGTCGACCCATTTGTAATTTCCCCTAAGCGTGAATCGTTCCCACATGTGTGTTTTCAAGGTTCGATTAAATCTTTCCACGATGCTGGCTTTGACGTCACTGAAGGTCGAATAATGTCGAATGTCATGTTTTTGAATAAACTTTTGGAATACGGCGTTGTAAAATTCCTTCCCCTTGTCCGTGTGCAGAAATCGATGTCGTCTGCCGCCGCTTTCGCGAAAAATTGTCTTGAATGCTTCCGTGACGCATGTTCCTGTTTTCGCCTTCAAAGGTAGAGCCCATGCGAATTTCGAAAACGTGTCTATGACGGTGAGGAGGTACTTGTTGCCCTTGTTCGATTTATGTACATTTTTTAACTTGCCGCTACTCATTTCGACGAGGTCGCTTTCCCAGAGGTCGTCGATGCCCTTGGTTACCACCGCCAAACGTTCGTAGTTGCGGCGTGCAGGTTTATGCAATTCTTGGACAATGGCTTGCCTAGACATTTTTTTTAGAGATTACGTTTGAAGAGAAGCACCAGCGTGATGGGATTCAAAGAGGGTGGCACCTCGCTCGTGTTTTGAACGATCAGCTTATCGCCGGCACTCACGTCGAAAACGGTAAGGTCTTCGTCTTCGTGTATTTCATATATGTTGCGCGTTTCGTTCCAACGTGCCAGAGGAATGTTTCCTGCTTTCTGGACACCACGATTCGATATTAAGGTCATGGTGGGAACGCTCGGTTTTCTGCCGTGAGACCAGTACGAAAATTCGTTTATCTGAATCGTGCCATCGAGGAGAAACTTGTAGTACGGATGATAAGGATGCAACATGTACAGTTTGTTACCTTCGACGAACGTGGAGATTCTCTGTTGATTGGGTACGCTGTTGATTTCGATGGCTTGCAAGGTGAACAATTTGGCGAATTTAGTGTCGACGCCGAGCAGATTACTGTGAACGTGTCCGAGTTTATTTTCGATGGGCAGCAAATGCTCGACTATGGTGTCCGTTACGGCAGAAAACGACGGTTTGATTTTCACTTCCACGTTCAACTGCTTGTAGTTTTCGTTGAGTTCTTGCAACTTGGCACCGAAAGAGGCCAGCGTCGATTCCTGCGTGGATTCCAGCACTCCAACTTGATCTCTGATGTTGACGACAATGTTCTGAAGGTTCTCGACTTGATTCAATTTCGAGCTCTTCTCGGTAAGATCGTTCACGATGCTTCGCATCTCTGTAAACTGCGTGTGAAGATCGGCGACGCTCTGCGAAGTGGGAAACGTCGACACCAGCGAATTGATTTCGTCTCGAATCTGTTCCACGTTCGCCGTTTCCGTTTCCAATCGTTTCAGCATTCGAGATATGTTCCTTTTCAAAGCGTGTAATTCTTTGGAGGTGGGGAGATTGGCCACCCTACTCTCGAGATCGCTCAACGAACTTTTGATGTCGCTCGAATCGGATAGTGCCGTCACCGCAGTTTTCAATTTTTCCAAATCTTCGCTCGAAGGTACGCTCGTCCGTAACGATTCCAAGTCACCCTGTATGTTGTCCAGTACGTGATGAAAATGAGCAAGGTTCGTTTCGACGTTCAAATTTTCCAAATATTCGATCTTCTGCTGAACCGTGCTTAACGTGTCTTGAATGCTCGTCAACGCTCTTGCTTCAGCGTGAATATTTTTAATTTCTTCGTTGATCAACTCCAGAGACGCCTGAAGCGTAGCGATGGTGGTTTGAATGTGTTCGAAATCTTGATACGCCTCCAATTGAATTTTTATGTTCGCGACGCATTTACCGATGACCTGCAGTTCGTCCGACGATGGTAGGTTCGTCATGGTATCTTCCAAAGTCTGCAACTTGGATTTAATTTCTTCCAACGTGCCGGTGAAATCTTCTTGTAATTTGGAAACTACGACATGCAAGCGTTCTACATCGATATCATTCACGACGGTTTGAAGTTCAGAGAAATTCTTTTCGATTGCGGAAGTTCGTTCTTCGATTTCGAGTTTCAATTTTTCCAAATCTTCATTTTTCGATTGAAATTGCTGTACCTTGGCCAAATCATTTTGAAGAGAATCCACGCTCAACTGTATATTTTGAACGTTGTCGTAAGAAGGTACGTCGACATAATTTTTTATGAGCGTCTTCAGTTCGGAATCGATTTTCAGAATGGGGTCGAGACATTGCGTTTGGAGCGTAGCGATTTCCGACTCTAAACTTTTGTTTAAGGTCTCCTGCAAAGCGATCAAATCGCTCCTCAACTTTTTAACTCGAACGTCCAACATGAGAATCTCTTCTGCATGGTCTACACGCTTGGTGTTGCCGAAAATGTCGTTAGGCATTTTTGGTTAACGGTTATTTATAATAGGATAGACGATTCGTAATTCTACGAAGAGAGGAACGAGTTTGTCGTAATCTCCGAGGAGTTCCACGTATAGACAATCTCCTGCTGAAACATCGTACGCCATGTAAGAAAGTACCTTGTCGTGCTTCATTCGAAAAATGTTCTTGCCGCTAGAAATTTTGATTTTTCGCCCTTCGTTCTCCGGATTCACGGTGATCCGAAGTTTCCCGTCGATCGGAATTTCGTAGAAATGTAAATTGTTGTTGAAGACGTAAAACATCTTGCCCACGTCCTCATCCAATTTAGTCCAAATGCTGTTGAGGTGAATGATCAACAGACCGTTGAGTTTAGTTAACACGGAAGGTAGAAATTCATGATCTGTCGTCGTGCGGTGTACAGTTTCCATGTTGGTTTGCTTTCGGAAACCAAAAAGATTCATTGTCCTTGCTAGTTACTTATTGTGTATGTGAGACAGTTAAAGTTTTTTTTTTTTCATTTGCATTGCCTACAATTTTTACTAATTTCTAAACGATACTGCCCCCAAGGCAACGTGTGGATTCCACAAGACAAAATACATCTTTTATCGTCATGTGGATCTAATGCTACTTTCCTAACTTTGTTTGTTGTAATCACGTGGTCTACACTTTGGATTCTTTGTTCTATACTTAGTATCGTCGATTGTGAGTAAAGGCAATCGATGTAATCGTGGAAGGTGAGTTTGTTCTCCACCGTATTCTTGCCCACACCTTTTGCTTTCTTCGTGACGCTACTCTCTGTTCTCATGGCATACATTTTCGAACGCAAACCCGCGAACTCGACAATAATATCACCGTTACATTCATCTTTCAGTTTACCTAGGACTTTTTTGTTGAGGGAAGGAATCCCAAATCTGTTGGTTTGAGGATATGCAGAAGTATCGAAATACTCGAGCATGGAAGGATTTTTTATGTCTTCGTATAGGTTAGGTGTTTGTATGCTGTAAATGAAGCTGTCGGTGTCCGTGTACAAAAGTGATATTTTATCATTGTAGAAGGGATTCATCACGTCGTAATGAAATTCGAACATGTAAAGTTTCGACAAGTCGAGAACCGTTGCGCCAACGTAAATTGATTTTCTGAATTTCATCAATTTTATATCAAAGTTGAAAAGTGCTAAATTCTCATTATAAATTTTTCTCGACTTGAATCTAGGATCGGCCACCCACTTCATGCATTTATTTTTATCCGAAACCAATTTCACGTCTACGTGATTCCGCACGTTTTCCATCGTCTTGCCATACACCGCGTTATTCATCAATTTAAAAAAATCTTTGTCTAAATCGGAAGTGGCAACCGTCCTATGTTGCGTGTTTGTTTGAATGTACGGTTTGAGCCACTCGGAATGTTTAAACCTGAGGACTCTTCTAACATTCGCTACCTTAGCACCCTTCCCGATCAAGAATCGGAGATTCGAGTAATGAACAACGCATCTCTTTTTCCCCTCTAGAGTCAATAAAAGCTTGCATTGATTAGAATGAGGCGAAGATTTGAACTCGGATGCCGGTGGTAAATCGCTGAACAGATCGTGTAAATGGTCGGGGAATTCGATATCCACCTCTGCGAAGAAGCCATACTCACTATCATCGAAATTTTCTATGTCTATTGATGCCCATTCGAATCCCCCGTAAGGAAGTTTCTGTACCATGGCATGTCCGTAGAGATTATTAACGTCGGCGTTGAAAATGTAATTCGATGCTCGATTTGAATCATAATCTTCTTTCATGTGCACGTTGTTGGCTTTTGCATATCTCTGCACACATTGTACCATCCCGCCCCGAATCCCCCTCTCGATGAAAAGTAACATGTCCACGTCCGATATCAGTTCCAGCTTGACCTTTGTCTGGAATAACATTGCCGACCACGCTAATCCCGGTAGGCTGTAGAAATACGCTGGATCTAATTTGTAAATATTCGTTGCCGTTTTCCTGAACGCTTGAAAAACATCCGCGAGTATCGTCACGTCTAATTTTAAGTAGGCATCGTGGTAGTCTCCGAGTGTCCTACATCCTAATTTCTCCCACATGAGTTGCGCGTGTTTTGGTATTCTTCGTCCGTGATTCCTTTCTCTCTTAGTCTGCTGTAAAATTCTCTTGGAAGTGGGAGAGCGTCGTCGTTAAATTTAGAACCATCACTAACATATTCGTAAGGATAAATCCCTTTACGTCTAACGAGTTCTATGTCTACGTTGGGAAAACTAGCTTTTGTAATTTTGAATTGTTCGTCTAAAAGTTTGCTGGCAAGAGCGTCCAGGCTGGCAGAGAGAAATCTGTACGAATCCAGGAAGCGCATCTCGATGGTATTTTTAGTCTCAGGAATCATAACTTTCTTACTTATAGAGATGTATCGTTCTTCGTTTTGAGCAAGAATATCTATTTTTTGAGCGTCGTATCCAAGTTTCCTAATTAAGGGATGAAAGTCGTAATTAGAACCATTGTGAAAGAATATGGGTACGAATTTTGGTTTTTGGATTTTGAGGTTGCATGCATTACAGATTCCGCTTATGAAGCGACCGTCCGTATGCGAATGGTGAAACACTTTACGATTGTCGTCCGTGAAGTGGTTATCGCACACAGGACACTTGACGGTGTCATAGAAATTTTGAAGTTCGATAGCAGATAACGGAAGCATCGGTTTCGATGTTTGCAGCATGCATCCAATTTTCCCAACCTCCTCGATCATCTTTTCGAAGAAGCGTTCGATTGCATCGGGTCCTCGGTATACGTACGGTTCATCTATTATATCCTGTCGCACGACAACGTAACCGAAACTGTTTGGTTCGTGAAGCTGGTAAGGTGTGGTGGAAGAAACTTCGGGATCCGGATCGCAGTATGAGAGTGGTTTGAGGAACGCCTCGAAATCAGCAACGATGATGGCCGGATGTTCCAACAATGCCTTGTGCATTTTGAATTCTTCCACTTCGTTCTTTTCGGGCATCAACATTCGAACCGGTCTGTTGTTGCCGCAATAAATTTTATGTTGAACAAGTTTCTCGATAGCAATCTGACGTCCGGTGTATTTTCGATAATCGGATTGTTGTCGATCGTTGAACGTGGTTAGACATCTCGGGCAGACTTCGATGCAATGTTCATACTTGGTACTTTGACTTCTGACCAAGCGTGATAGTGAACGAATTAGTGTGTAGTGATGAACACTGTCGTTTGAAATAAGAAGAAGATTAATCACACGAGCATCGTCATCGTCGACATCGCTTATCCTGACGGGATGCACGACATGTTTATCCAACGTATAGGAATACACGTTGATGATTAAGCGTTTTCCTTCTGCATCTCGTGCTCGTGTTTCGAATTTTGATATATCAGAAATGGTCACCGGGTATTCGATGCCAGCCATTACACTTTCAAACTCGGACTCGTATTGTTTGTAATGTCCAACCCACTGTGGATTATTTTTGCAATAAACAGGATGCAGTGCAGCCAATATACACCAAAGGAAACACTTGTTATCGCTGTTCTGTATATTTAACACAGCCCTCTTGTGTTGAATGTTCGGTGGAAGAGGAACGTAGCTGGAAGCGCGAAGAGGCGAGAATTGGTTCACGTAAACAGTTAACGTGTGAGGACTTCCACATAGAGACCATCCCGACCCTTTAGCCTCGAAATCGTCATGTTTCTTAACCAGTTCATTTGAAAGATCGGAATAAAATTCGTCCAAATTATCGACGTCTGCCAAATGAAGAGCCTGGTTTTTTGTTCGATGATAAAAAATACTTGTTGTACCATCGACTTTTTCGTATTCGAAAAATAGATCAACGTATACTTTTATGGAATTATTTTCCAATTTATTTTTTAGAATATTTATCACGGATGTTTTCGTTTCACGCAAGAAACTAAGAATGTCGCAGCCTGGTTCCGAAGTAAAAGAGAAATCCTGAATATGACGGTTGAATGCAGATCTAATTGGTTTGCGTTCATTAGATAATTTAACTTGCTTGGAAGTGGAAGCTTCGGTTCCTGGATCATCGATTTTTCTTTTCAATGTTCCTTGTTCGGTCGATGGTTTGCAAATTTTCAGGTGTTTACTTAAATTTCTAATGCTGATCATCTTTCCGCATCGAGCACAAGACTTCGAACGATTAACTCTCGAACCTGTTTCGCTACATCTTGCCCTGTGCTTGCTAATATTAGTTTTAGATATTAATTTTTTGCAAGTAACACATTCGATCAAACTGGTGGATTCCATTATGCTTTCTCAGATCACACAAACCAAAAAAATGATTTCCAGGTATGTTATTTTATATGGAATTTCTCGGGGTGATTACAAAACTCAAAAAAAATTCAATCTATACTGTGAATACAATTTTCAAGTATGTTATTTTATATAGAATTTCTTGGGGTGATTACAAAACTAAAAAAAATCAAAAAAAAATCAATCTATACTGTGAATAGAATTTCAGGTATGTTATTTTATATAGAATTTCTTGGGGGAACAGATCGTCACGAGCATCGTGTGGCCCACGGCGAAGGCTTACTTGGAGTTCGTGGAAAGGCACGCGACTCAATTCGATCTGGGGAGGAAGCTCGATCTCTCAGCCCCCACAGCTGGGGGTGTAAGGGGTGACCTTCCACGTAGGCGCCCAAAAGTCAACCTCACTTCCACGTAGTGCACCCTGGACTAATGACTAACGAGGCTCTGGCGACTGGCACTATGGCCAGTATAATTTTGTGTGTGTTGTCCTGTTTGTTGTCCTTGTGTGTGCTGAGTGCCCGTTTACGGCCTCAGCTTTTAACAGAAGTCAGAACATTTTAACATTTTTAGTTATGCAACGCTAGAGTTGTTATTTGTAATGATAAGGGGCTGGCCCTCGTATAATGTGACGGGAGCAAAATAGCCTAAGTGCTGACGCTCCCAAAATTTTAAATTCAAAATCAAAATCAAATCAAATCAGCCCCCACAGCTGGCTAGTTTCAAAAGCGACTGCATCAACGCTCTGGCTTGGCGTCACTTTTTCGAGAAGGTTTTCGGAAAGGATCCGGCCAAGTACCTGCGAACGATTTTTTCCGAACACCGTCTGCGACGGCCACGTTCTCAACGAATTCACGTGGACGACCCAGCATCGTTTCCACACGCATTATTTTCTCGGCTGGGGTCTGATCTATCGATTCTGCTGCATCATCCCGACGTTCTTCATCATACACTGCAACATCAATTACCTGGTGTTGCATTATACTGTTTTGGAAAACAAGTTGAACGTCCTGAAAGATTTGTACCAGGACGTGACCGAAACTGACGCGTTCAAAACTCAATTTCTGCTCCTCCTGAGGACGGAAAAGATAATATCGACCCAGTACAAAACCTTCGAACGGACGATCCTGCCCGATAATTTTCGTTTCCACCAGATCGTGGAGGGTGGCAGCGAGCAGCAGCAGCACCACCACCAAGTGTGGTCGTGGGCCGCGTACATCGATTCTCTCAACCTGGACGCGAGCAAAGAACGCTACTTCCCCAAAAAGGATTCCGCGTTCGTTCGGGAGCGTACCGACTGCGACCAGAAATTTCCGCTGATTGGAAGCTCCATCATGACAATGCGCCATGTCACACGTGCTTCGTGGTTAGAGAGTTCCTGACGGAATCTGGCATCACGATTCCTCAGCCTCTCTACAGCCCCAATCTTGCCCCTGCAGATTTTTTCCTCTTTCCCAGAGTGAAAACAGCCCTCAAAGGACACCACCACGGAACCCTGGATGCTGTCAAAGCGGCTTGCACGCGTGCTCTGAAGGCTGTTTTAGTTGCTGGCTTACAGGGAGCGTACGACGCGTGGAAAACTCGCCTGCAGAAGTGTGTTGACGCTCAAGGGGCATACTTTGAAGACTACTAAAGATTTGTAGCGATATCTGTAATAAATTTTGTTTTCTGGATTTATTCTCATTACTTAAAATACAGACCCTGTATTCAAGGGTCATTTTTTGTAGTGGGGAACTTTTATATTTATACATTTCTGTCCTTGGGATTTTGTATGAGAGTAAACGCCTATTACGTAAGTGACCCTGTCTCATATTAAAATATATTCTCTTTAGTATAGAACTACTATCAATATGTCCATTTATTAATTTATACAGAAACATTTGTTGAGAAATTTCACGTCTATTTGACAGGCTTACACAATCAAATTCATTTAACAAAATATTGTATGGTATTTTCAGGATTATTGGCGATATTCGATACTACTTATAATATAAAAATCTGAGAAATTTCTTCTGTATACGTTCAATCATATTTTTCTGGGAGTCACAGGTTGGCGCCCATACGGAACAAGCATATTCTAATTTGCTTCTAACTAAACATTTGTATAGCATACACAAAGAGCATATATCATTTAAACTTTTAGCATTTCATATTACAAATCCAAGATTCCTTTAGGCATTCTGGGTAATGCAAGAAATATGCTCAGTAAAAGTCATATTATGGGTAATAATTACTCCTCGGTCTTGAATGGAATTCACTCTTTTTACAAATTCACCGTTAATAACATACTTATCATTTCGCACATTATTTCGTGCTCTGATATTAAACCTGATATAATTTTCTACACTCCACCTACGAACCATGTTTATATCAGTCTGTAATTTCCTAGTATCCGTAATATCCCTAATTTCTCTATATATTTTAACATCATCTGCGTACATTAAACACTTTCAAAATTTGATTGTACCTTATAAATCATTAAAAGGATTCGTGAGTAAATTACGCGAAGTAAATCCTAACTTACGAACCGACCCTTGTCTCATTCACCGCGAAGCCATTGTTGCTAAGTCTTTGCCATCTCCTCTGAAAATTGTGATGCACGAAGTTGTAAAAGTCGTGAACTTCATCAAATCGAGGCCCCTAAATATGCGGCTTTTTAACGTTTTGTGTCAAGAAATGGGATCAGAGCACACTCACCACACTTCTGCTACATACAGAAGTACGACGGTTATCTCGAGGTAAAGCGTTAACCCGAATGTTTGAACTTAAAGAGGAGGTACTTTCATTTTTTACTATTGAGGGGCATGCGTATGCGGATTTATTTGCAGATGATGAATGGGTATCTAAGTTAGCATATCTTTCCGATATTTTCGTACACTTGAATAAACTAAACAGAAAAATGCAAGGTAGAAACGAAAATATATATTTTTTTAAATTTATTTATTTACTGCCTTCAACAGAGGTAAACCTCCAATTACAGACGGCAGGAAAAAAATTACAAAGAAAACAATACAATTAGCAAATATATAAACATACATCCACCGATAATACAATTAATCAATAACATAATCAATAATTAAATTAAACAATCTGACGCTTTCTCTTGTCTTTCACCATACAAGAACAAAGACTTGTGCAATAATTACATACATAAAATACCTATAGATATATAATTGTAGAATACAATGAAAAATAACGAGAGAATAGTGATACCGGAATGATTACAGTGTATTTTGTCATAATTCTGTTTCAATCATTTTTTTTATATATTGTGAATGGCAATGATAAATCTAAGGCCTGGTTATTCATTGAAAGCGTATTATACAAATCACACATTCTACTTAATGGGCTGCTTTTATATTTCTCAGTTTTGGGAATTTTCGGAATCAGTAAGTTTCGCCCACGTAAATTACTTTTTCTGGTATTGAATTGTAGTTGACTGAGGAAATAACTATTGTCTAACATACCGTTTGCAGTTTTATGTAAGTATAAGTGATACAGAATATTCCGCCTATTACAAAGGCTTTTAAAATTAAATTCATGCAGCAAATTTTGATATGGCACATCATATTGTACTGGCTTTTTATATTTAATATAATATAAATACCTCAAAAATTTCTTCTGTGTTCTCTCCACGGTATTTTCATGTGATTTGTAGATTGGTGACCAGATAATAGATGTATGTATATATATACACACACACACACAGAAGGTCGATCCGCGTATATGTGTCCGATTTTTAACCGTCACCCCTGTGCACAGAATCGACCAATCCAAGCGGTTAAAAGCATGGGAGGACGGTTAGAGCCTGTAGTATCGTGGCACTTTCACAAGTGTTTGTTGTGTGCATCATGGCTCCACAGGCGAACTGTTTTTGGGAGGGGTACGTAGTTGCACTTTTCCACGCCAAGTATTTGGTGTCAACAATTCAATAACAGTGCAAAGAACATGGATGTGCCTTGGGTTCGATGACCTTCAAGAACATAATCAAGCGGCATACAAACCACGAGGTTCCAGCTATTCAGTCGCTCACCAGGGGGACGAGGAAGAGAGCTTGCACTGCAGTGATGCCACTTGTGTCTCGGAAGCTGCATCGAATGGCAGTAAAGGAAACCTCCCGACGCAACGTGTGATGGTCACACGACTCCACGTGGCCCAGTCAACTGTGAACCACACCCTGCGTGAGAAATTAAACCTCCGGAAGGATTTAAAAGCCTTGAACATTACCTCAGTGAGGCCTATCGGTGTAAGGTCTCAAAACATACATCTCGTTCTACTAAGAACCTTCTGCCACATATGGCGACAGACATCGGCATTCGGGGTATTCCATTTCACGATATACTGGTGAAGTGACCGGGTGCGAGTCCCATGAATTTCTGTGGGTTTGGTCTACTGAAACTGGCACTTTTCTCTCATCGTGTCACCACTCTCCGGGGCCTGTTGGAAAGCCTGTCAGGAGTAATGGCAGAAGATTTCACTTCCTGTACTTCATCGTAAGCTCCTACAATGGAAGTTATGGTGCAGGGCTATTGCCAAGACACACGGTGATCACATTGAGGCCAACCGATGGTGATCCCGTGGATTTTCATAAGGTTAGTGCTAGTCCAAAATCGGACACATATACGCGGATCGACCTTCTGTATATATATTATCTGTCTATGTTTGTGAATATGTGTGTGTCTAAAGGAGGAAGGCGGGAGAGTGTGTATGTGCGTACGTACAAGTTGTAAATGAAAATGAAATATTTTGATATTACCTTCTGAATTGAATTGAATTGAATTTAAAATTTTGGGAGCGTCAGCAGTTAGGCTATTTTGCTCCCGTCACATTATACGGGGGCCAGCCCCTTATCATTACAAATAACAATTCTAACGTTGCCTAACTAAAAATGTTAAAATGTTCTGACTTCTGTTAAAAGCTGAGGCTAGAAACGGGCACTCAGCACACACAAGGACAAAAAACAGAACAACACACACAAAATTATACTGGTCATAGTGCCAGTCGCCAGAGCCTCGTTAGTCGTTAGTCCAGGGTGCACTACGTGGAAGTGAGGTTGAATTTTGGGCGCCTACGTGGAAGGTACCCCTTACACCCCGATATTACCTTCTGAAATTGGAGACTGTCTCTGTTGAAGTGAAATAAATAAATAAATACCAATATTGATCTGATAGGCAGATTCGTCTTCCAGCTTTTAAATATTGTTGTCTATTTTTTAAAAACACTCCTATTTCGAAATAATTTTTAGAACCTATTGCAGGTGTGGTATATGGAGGTAAATCGCCTGTAAATACATGCTGTTTTAGCCAGTTGTTAAACTCTACCCCCTACAAGTTTCTGATTATTAGTTTCAATTTGTAAAACTTTTTTTTTATAACGCAACCCCCTCCATTTAAGACTGCCTTGACAGGACGAGGGGGCTTAGTACGGAGGCCATTTTCATCTCATCATTTCACTCATTCTTCACATCCAAATCTCACATTTTCACAATTCCATCACGTCATTTATCTCCATATCTTTGACCTCCCTACAACTAAGGGTCCTGCTAGAGGAGACAACCTCGATATAAAAAAAACCTATCCCAAGGTGTGAGTTGCACGTGCCGATGGGACAGTGTTGGTTGCAGGGGTAGGTGCAGTCGCGAACGTGGCCTCGGGGATTTCGGTTTGGTCCTCGAGTAGACTTCATTTTTGGGGGTAGGCCTTCCTCTGCATAGAGGGCATGTCGATGCGACAATTTATAGACCCTCCACAATAAATATTATTTGTATATGGGTACAAAAAACAACTCAAACGGGAGAAAACCCCAAAACGAGCGCGGCCTTCGAGCCCGCTTCATTTGGTGAAAAAGACAAGTAACGTGCCACGTTATCTTGTAATTAGCATAGTTCAGAATGCCGATAGTAACGATGATTCTGCCACAACAAAGAAACAAGGAGCTGGTACATTGAACGACTTGTCACCGTTCCTTATCAAGGAACACCTAGACTACGCCGCTGGTTCAGATGTATCAGAAATTAAAGTTGAGAAACGGGAGTTTACTTATCCAGACCAGCACAAATCACCAGACAAACAACCTCTTACAGCTCAAATCTTTAGGCAAATTCCCTGTTAATGTTGAACCCTATCGTCAACTTAACAGTAGTAAAGGTGTGATTCGCCACTGGGATCTGCTAAATGCTGAGGAGGAAGAGATTCTTGAAGCACTCTCAGACTAACATGTCACCGCAGTGCAGCGAATAAAGACGCGAAAGTCCGGAGAACTTGTCTCAACTGCTTCAATTACACTGACATCTCAATCGACCACTCTCCCAGATAGGGTACGGCCTGGATATTTGAGACTGAAAGTCCGGTCGTACATCCCTAACCCGATGAGATGTTTCAAATGCCAGCACTTTGGCCACACTCAACCTTCCTGCAAGGCCACTACCGCCCTTTGTGGTAAGTGTAGTCAGCCTGATCCTGGGACCGAACCTTGTTCTTCTGGTCCCAAATGCATTAATTGCCAAGGCGAGCACCCAGTCTGACATCGTGACTGCCCCTCTTTACAACAAGAACTGAAAATCAGAGTTGGTAACCACAGAGAAAATCTCTGCTTGTGAAGCGAAACAACGTCTTCGTGAAAGTGTACGCACTACTTTACCTGCGCCATTCGCTACAGCTGCTGCAGCTGCTCTTACCCGTCGCAGTGTAGGTTTACAAACCAGCGACGTGTCCACTCAAACAACAACGCTTTTCGGAGTAGCTCGCCCTGCTTCGAGGAAACCAGCAACCACTCCTCGCTCCACAGAGAAAAAGTTCAAGCAGGTACAAACTAAAGAATACTTTCTCAAGTCCAGTAGCTCTCCAGTCATGGCGGCATCGACCATCCTGAGACTTAAAACGCAGCTGAAAGCTGCCCGGCGGGCGCTCAAAGCACTCGCCACCACTCCCCCTTCCCCATCCCCTTCGCCAACTGTGTCCTTACCCGAGGACATGATACAGGACAAAGCCGCGGATGAAGAATTTATCAAGGTGACAGGGGTTAGAAATAGAGTACGCCTTAAAAGGTAACTATCATACCTACAGCTATGGCTTATTGTCTCCAATCGAACCGTAACGGTTTCCGTGCGCATCTCGAGGAACTGCAAATTTTAATATCCGAATTTGACCCTGCCATCATATGTCTCCAAGAGACACATTTTCGTCCAAATGAATCAGCGATTCTCAACGGATACACGCAACGACAACCTTGCTGAGGATCGTCGTGCTCACGGTGGTGTTGCAATCGGTGTTCGAGGTAACATCCACTCAACGCCAATCTTTCTCACCACCCCCCTCCAGACCTCCTTCCTCTATTCGAACTTCCGTCTCCTGTAGTTCTTTTGGGCGATTTTAATTCTTACCATCTTACCCGGGGTCAAATTGTAGATCAATTCCGTGTGGCGTCAGGTTTAACGTTGCTGAATAATGGGACTCCCACATATTTCAGTCCTTCCTCAGGCACACACTCTGCGTTGAACTTGTCCTTCTGCAGTCCCCGCCTTGCTCCTACCACATCTTGCAGCCTTCATCCTGATCTCTCTCTGGGGTGTAAGGGGTGATTTTCCACGTAGTACACCCAACTCTCAACCTCACTTCCACGTTAGTACACCCTGGACTGCGTTTTGCAGACGAACGAGGCTCTGGCGACTGGCACTCTGGCCAGTATAATTTTGTGTGTGTTGTCCTGTTGTCCTTATGTGTGCTGAGTGCCCGTTTAGAGCCTCAGCTTTTAACAGAAGTCAGAACATTTTAAGATTTTTAATTTTGCAACGTTAGAGTTGTTCTTTGTAATGATAAGGGGCTGGCCCCCGTATAATGTGACGGGAGCAAAATAGGCTAAGTGTTGACGCTCCCACAATTTTAAAATCAAATTCAAATTCATCCTGATCTCTGTGGGAGTGATCACTTCTCACTCTTTCTTACTTTCGAACATCTTCAGGACTCACGTGAACAACACCCTCACTGCCATCTCAGTCGGGCTGACTGGGGTGCCTTCGAGCGTGCAGAGGACCTTGAAGTTGATCTTACGTCGACTTTGCCAGTAATCGACGCTTTAGATATCTTTGTGTCACGAGTGCATGATGTTGCACGCACCTCCATTCCACATCCCAGTAGACCTGCGACGCGACGCCCAGTCTTCTGGTGGACTGCGGAGATCAGTGCAGCCATGAAGGACCGCAATCATACCATAGATCGATTCAATAGGAACCACACTGCCGCAAACCTCGAGCAGTTCCGCATTAAACGTGCCCGTCGGCTCATTCAAGCCAGTAAGAAGGCGTGCTGGGTCCAGTACGTGTCTTCTCAGACGAAGCAGGCTTCGTCGAAAGCCGTTTGGGCCAGAGTACGTCGCATCCCGGGGGGGGGGGGTGCATCTACTCCTCTGAGCGCTCTGGAGCACGATGGGACGTTGTACACCGATTCCGGAGACATAGCTAATATCTCTCATGTGTCTAGCTCGGAAAGTTATGAACCACGTTTCCGCTGTGAGAAGGACCGTCAGGAACGACGCCCTCTAGTTTTTCGAAGTCATAACATTGAACCATACAACTCTCTATTCACTGAACGGGAGTTCGATCAGGCACTTCGAGATTCTAAGAATACAGCTCCTGGAGTGGACAAGATCCACTATGAGATGCTTCGTCATCTGCCCATTGGAGCAAGAAATTTCCTTTTGGCGGTATTCAACAGGCTTTGGTTGGAGGACTCTTTCCCCACTTCCTGGAAAGAAGCTATTATTGTTCCCATCCTGAAACCAGGTAAACAAAGCAAAACAGCCTCGAGTTACAGGCCTATTGCCTTAACTAAATGTGTATGCAAGTTGACGGAACGCATGATCAAGAAGCGTCTCGCCTGGTTTTTGGGGGAAAACTCTTTGATAAGTAATTTTCAATATGATTTTCGCTCCAACCGCTCCACACTGGACAATGTGGTTCAGCTGGAACCACATATTCAGAACGCATTCTTCAACAACGAACATTTAGTTGCAGTTTTCTTTGACCTCCAAAAGGCATATGACACAACGTGGCACTTTGGTATCATACAGCCGCTCCATTCTTGAGGCGTCCTTGGCCATATGGCGTACTTTATTCAAAACTTTTTATCAGATCGTTCTTTCCGCGTACGTGTTTGGAACTCCTTTTCGGATCTTCATGAACAAGAATTTGAATTTGAATTTGAATTCCCCCTCCATGTAGGACTGCCTTGACGGGGCGAGGGGGCTTAGTAGGGAGGTCAATTTCATCATCATTTCACCCATTCTTCATATCCATATCTCACGTTTTTCACCATTCCATCATGTCATTCATCTCCATATCTTTGACCTCCCTCTAAGAAACCAAGGGAGGGAGGTCATTTTCATCTCATCATTTCACTCATTCTTCACATCCATATCTCACGTTTTCACCATTCCATCACGTCATTCATCTCCATATCTTTGACCTCCCTAAAACTAAGGGTCCTGCTAGAGGAGACAACCTCGATAAAAAACCCCTATCCCAAGGTGTGAGTTGCACGTGCCGATGGGACAGTGTTGGCTGCAGGGGTAGGTGCAGTCGCGAACGTGGCCTCGGGGATTTCGGTTTGGTCCTCGAGTAGCCTCCATTTTTCGGGGTAGGCCTTCCTCGGCATAGAGGGGATGTCGAGGCGACAATTTATGGACCCTCCACCATAAAATAATTTTGTATATGGGTACAAAAAACAACTCAAACGGGGGGAAACCCCCAAAACGAGCGCGGCCTTCGAGCCCGCTCCAATTAGTGGAAAAGACAAGTAACGTGCCACGTTACCTTGTTATCAGTATTGTTGAGAAGACCGATAGTAACGATGTTTCTGCAACAACAAAGAAACACGGAGCTGCTACATTGAAGGACTTGTCACCATTCCTTATTAAGAAACAGCTAGACTACGCCGCTGGTTCCGATGTTCCAGAAACAAAGAAGCTGAGAAACGGGAGTCTACTTATCCAGACCAGCACAGATCGCCAGACCAACAACATTTTAATGTTACGATCTTTGGGCCACTTCACTGTTAATGCTGAACCCCATCGTCAACTTAACAGTAGTAAAGGTGTGATTCGCCACTGGGATCTGCTAAATGCTGAGGAGGAAGAGATCCTTGAAGCACTCTCAGACCAATATGTCACCGCAGTGCAGCGAATCAAGACGCGAAAATCCGGAGAACTTGTGCCAACTGCTTCGATTATACTAACATTCCAAAGGACCACTCTCCCAGATATTGTACGGGCTGGATATTTGAGACTAAAAGTCCGACCATACATCCCTAACCCGATGCGATGTTTCAAATGCCAGCACTTTGGGCACACTCAGCCTTCCTGCAAGGCCACTACCGCCCTTTGTGGTAAGTGTAGTCTGCCTGATCATGGGCCCGAACCATGTTCTTCTGGTCCCAAATGCATTAATTGCCAAGGCGAACACCCAGTCTGGCATCGTGACTGCCCCTCTTTCCAACAAGAGAAGAAAATCAGAGAGTTGGTCGTCACAGAGAAAATCTCTGCTGGCGAAGCAAAACAACGTCTCCGCGAAAGTATACGCACCACTTTACCTGTGCCATTTGCTACAGTTGCTGCAGCTGCTCTTACCCGTCGCAGTGTAGGGGTACAAACCAGCGACGTGTCAACTCAAACACCAACGATTCCCGTAGTAGCCCGCCCTGCTTCGAGGAAACCAGCAACCACTCCTCGCTCCACAGAGAGGAAGTTCAAGCAGGTGCATACAAGGGAATATTTTCTGAAGTCTACTAGCTCTCCAGTCAGGGTGGCAGCCACCACCCTGAAACTTAAGGCGCAGCTGAAGGCTGCCCGGCGGGCGCTCAAAGCACCCGCCCCCACCCCTTCTTCATCCCCTTCGCCCTCTGTGTCCTTACCAGAGGACATGATACAGGACGAAGCCGCGGATGAAGAATTTATCAAGGTGACAGGGCCTAGAAATAAAGTACGCCTTAAGAGGTAACAACCATACCTCCAGCTTTGGCTTATTGTCTCCAATGGAACCTTAACGGTTTCCGTACACATCTCGAGGAACTGCAAATTCTAATATCTGAATTTGACCCTGCCATCATATGTCTCCAAGAGACACATTTTCGTCCAAATGAATCAGTGATTCTAAACGGATACACGCTTTACCGCACCGACAAGCTTCCTGAGGGTCGTCGTGTACACGGTGGTGTTGCAATAGGTGTTCGAGATAACATCCACTCAACACCAATCTTTCTCACAACCCCCCTCCAAGCTGTCGCCGTGCGGGTACATCTACCACAGCCAATATCCGTTTGCAGTGTCTACATCACAAGGGACGAGCGATTCTCTCTTGAGGACCTGCTTTCTATATTCGAGCAACTTCCTTCTCCTGTAGTTCTTTTGGGCGATTTTAATTCCTACCATCGTTTGTGATGCTCCGTTCGTACAGAACCCCGGGGTCAAATTATAGATCAATTCCGTGAGGCATCAGGTTTAACGTTGCTGAATGATGGGACTCCCACATATTTCAGTCCTTCCTCAGGCACACACTCTGCGTTGGACTTGTCCTTCTGCAGTCCCAGCCTTGCTCCTACCACATCTTGGAGCGTTCATCCTGATCTCTGTGGGAGTGATCACTTCCCACTGTTTCTAACTTTCGAACATCTTCAGCACTCACGTGAACAAAACCCTCACTGGCATCTCAGTCGGGCCGACTGGGGTGCCTTCGAGCGTGCAGTGGACATTGAAGTCGATCTAGCGTCGACTTTGCCAGCCATCGACGCCTTAGATATATTTGTGTCAAGAGTGCATGATGCTGCACGCACCTCCATTCCACATCCCAGTGGACCTGCGAGGCGACGCCCAGTCCCCTGGTGGACTGCGGAGATCAGTGCAGCCATCAAGGACCGCAATCATGACCTAGATCGATTCAATAGGAACCACACTGCCGCAAACCTCGAGCAGTTCCGCATTAAGCGTGCCCGTCGGCTTATTCGAGCCAGTAAGAAGGCGTGCTGGGTCCAATACGTGTCTTCTCTGACGAAGCAGGCTTCGTCGAAAGCCGTTTGGACCAAAGTACGTCGCATCCAGGGGGGTGCATCTACTCCTCTGAGCGCTCTGGAGCACGATGGGACGTTGTACACTGATGCCGGAGACATAGCTAATATCTTGGCCACGCAGTTTTCTGATGCGTCTAGCTCTGAAAATTATGAACCATGTTTCCGCCGTGAGAAGGACCGTCAGGAACGACGCCCTTTAATTTTTCGTAGTCATAACACCGAGCCATACAACTCTCCATTCACTGAACGGGAGTTCGATCAGGCGCTTCGAGATTCTAAGAATACAGCTCCTGGAGTGGACAAGATCCACTATGAGATGCTTCGTCATTTGCCCATTGGAGCCAAATATTTCCTTTTGGCGGTATTCAACAGGCTTTGGTTGGAGGACCCTTTCCCCACTTCCTGGAAAGAAGCTATTATTGTTCCCATCCTGAAACCAGGTAAACAACGCACCGGCCTCGAGTTATAGGCCTAATGCCTTAACTAGCTGTGTGTGCAAGTTGATGGAACGCATGATCAACAAGCGTCTCACCTGGTTTTTGGAGGAAAACTCATTGATAAGTAATTTTCAATGTGGTTTTCGCTCCAACCGTTCCACACTGGACCATCTGGTTCAGCTGGAAACACATATTCAGGATGCATTCCTCAACAAGGAACATTTAGTTGCAGTTTTCTTTGATCTCCAAAAAGCATATGACACAACGTGGCGCTTTGGCATCCTAAAGCAGCTCCATTCTTGGGGCGTGCGTGGCCATATGGCGTACATTATTGAAAATTTTTTATCAGATCGCTTTTTCCGCGTACGTGTTGGGAACTCCTTTTCGGATCTTCACGAACAAGAGAACGGTGTCCCGCAGGGCAGCGTACTTAGTGTGACTCTGTTTGCCATAGCAGTAAACAGTGTTATGGCAAACATTCTTTCCCCAGTACATGACCTCCTCTATGTCGACGACCTCACGATCTTTTGTCGCTCACGGAATCTCGCGTCAGCTTCTCGTCAACTCCAACTGACGATAAACCTTTTGGTTGAGTGGTCCTCCCAAACAGGTTTCACCTTTTCATCCGAGAAATCCGTGTGTGTTCACTTTTGTCGTCAGCGAACATGTAATTTAGATCCTGACCTGTACATGGGGAAGTCTCCCCTGTGCTTCGTGAATGAGGTCCGCTTCCTGGGCCTCATTTTCGATAAGAAATTAACATGGCTACCTCACCTTCGCCAGTTAAAGTTCTCTTGTCTTCGAGTTCTCAACCTTTTACGCGTTTTATCTCATACTTCTTGGAGTGCTGATAGGACGGTATTGCTTCGCCTATACCGTGCACTCATCAGGTCGAAGCTAGATTATGGATGTGTTGTGTATTCTTCTGCTCGCCCATCTAGGCTTCGCATCCTAGACACTGTCCGCAATGCTGGTATACGTGTGTGCACTGGTGCCTTTCGGACCAGTCCAGTTGCCAGTTTGTATGTAGAGACATCTGAGCCGTCGCTGTCTCTGCGAAGACAGCGGCTGGTAGTTAACTACTTCCTCCATCTTCGCTCGATGCCTTCACATCCTTCATTCCACACCATCTGAGACGAGGGTAGGCTGGCAAGATATCGGCTTCACCCTAGTGTCACTAGACCATTTGGTGTTCGTGCAGACGAGATCCTGTCAGCACTTGGTGTTGACAGTGATCTTCCTGGCGTCTCTCCACTCATTTCGCCTCTCCCTACCTGGGAGTTTCCTGCACCTTGTATCGATTTTTCTCTGACTGCCTTTCCAAAGTCAGAGACACCAATGGTTGTATACCAGCAACGGTTTTTAGAACTTCGTGCGAAGCACCCCAATTTTAATGTGTTTTACACGGATGGGTCCAAGACATTCGAATCAGTTGGTTGCGCCTTCGTCCTAGACTCTCGAAGTTCCAGTTACTTGCTACATCCTGCCTGTTCCATCTATACGGCAGAGTTGTACGCCATTCTAAAGGCACTGGACTTTGCAGACGTGAATGGGCTGAAGAAAGTCCTTGTGTGCAGTGATTCGACCAGCGTGTTGCAGACCCTGAATTCGCCGTATTCCCAGCATCCGGTAGCGCAACGCATATTCAGACGGATTGTGTCCCTATCTGCCCGTGCCGATGTACACTTCTGTTGGGTCCCTAGCCACGTAGTCATTCAGGGGAACGAAGCAGCTGATGCTGCCGCCAAGTCTGCTGATGTGGACGGCGATGTTCTCGTCCACCTTTTGCCAGCTAGCGACCTGCAGAACATGTTCCGCTGTCGCCTTCTTGAAACTTGGCAGGCCGAGTGGGATCCGGAAACGGGGAACAAGCTTCACGCTATCAAGCCCACCACAGGTGCTTGGCGTTCCTCGTCCCGTCCCTCTCGGCGAGAAGAAGTCACTCTAACTCGCATGCGTCTAGGACAGAGCCGTCTTACGCATAGTCACTTGCTGCAAGGGCTGGACCCTCCGTTATGTCGTGTTTGTAATGTTTTATTAAGCATTCGACACATTCTCGTTGAATGTGTCGATCTTCTTACCTCCGGCAGACTTTTAACATTTCCGGCTGTTTGTCATCCCTCTTGGGTGATGACAGCAGCATTTTATCAAATGTTTTTAGTTTTTTTACGAAGAGCTGGACTCTTCCACCGTCTGTAAGGAGGTTTTTAGTTTGGTTGTTCTGACATTTTAATGTGTTTCGTTTGTCTCGTGCAGGTCTTTTTACAACCTTGCACTTTTAATGTTTTCCCAAGGGGCTATTTACACCCCTTTTTATGATTTTAGTCAGAATTTTAGATAAGGGGCTACTTCCCCGTATACATTGAAGGGTGCAAAATGGCCTTTAGTGCCGACGCACCCAAACAATTTTTAAATCAATCAATCAATCAAGAATTTGAATTTAGAATTGTGGGTGCGTCAGCACTTAGGCTATTTTGCACCCGTCACATTATACGGAGTCCAGCCCCTTATCGTTACAAATAACAACTCTATCGTTGCAGAACTAAAATCATAAAACATTAAAATGTTCTGACTTTCGTTAAAAGCTGAGGCTGTAAAGGGGCACTCAGCACACATAAGGATAAAAGAAAAGGACAATACAAACAAAATTATACTGGCCATGGGGCCAGTCGCCAGAGCCTCGTTAGTCTTCAGTCCAGGGTGTACTACGTGGAAGTGAGGTTGACATTTGGGTGTACTACGTGGAAGGTCACACCTTACACCCCTCAAGAACAAGAGAACGGTGTCGGAGCTCGATTATGGATGTGCCCTTGTACATAGTCTTCGCATCCTAGACACCGTCCACCATGCTGGTATACGTGTGTGCTCTGGTGCCTTCCGTTTGTACGTAGAGGCATGTGAGCCGTCGCTCTCTGTGCGAAGACAGCGGCTGGTAGTGAACCACTTCCTCTATCTTCGCTCGCTGCCTTCACATCCTTCATTTGTCACCATCTCAGACTAGAGTAGGCAGGCAAGATATCAGCTCCACCCTATCTTCCTGGCGCCTCTCCACTCATTCCGCCTCTCCCGAGCTGGGAGTTTCCTGGACCTTTTATAGATTCTTCTCTGAGGGCCCTTCCAAAGGCAGAAACACCAATGGTTGTATACCAGCAACGGTTTTTAGAACTTCGTGTGAAGCACCCCAATTCTGACGTGTTATACATGGATGGGTCCAAGACAGTCGAATCAGTTCGTTGCGCCTTCGTCCTAGACTCTCAAAGTTCCAGTTGCTCGCTTCATCCTGCATGTTCCTTCTATACGGCAGAGTTATACGCAATTCTAAAGGCACTGGACTTTGCAGACGTCAATGGTCTGAAGAAAGTCCTTGTGTGCTGTGATTCGACCAGCGTGTTGCAGACTCTGGATTCGCCGTACTTCTGGCATCCGATAGCGTAACACATATTCAGACGGCTTGTGTCCATATCTGCCAGCGCGGATGTACACTTCTGTTGGGTCCCTAGCCACGTGGGCGTCCAGGGGAACGAAGCAGCTGATGCTGCCGCTAAGTCTGCTGATGAAGATGGCGACGTTCTCGTCCACCTTTTGCCAGTTAGCGACCTGCAGAATGTGTTCCGTTGTTGCGTTCTTGACACTTGGCAGGCCGGGTGGGATGCGGAAACGGGGAACAAGCTTCACGCTGTTAAGCCCAACATAGGTGCTTGGCGTTCCTCCTCCCGTCCCTCGCGGCGAGAATATTTTTTTCTTACCCACATGCGTCTGGGACACACTCGTCTAACGCATGGTCATTTGCTGCAATGGCTGGACCCTCCGTTGTGTCGTGTATATATTGCTATTGCCAATATAGCCATAATATCGAACAGTTTCTGGAAAAAATGGGCGACGCGTCCAACGTCTATAGCAACAAAAGTCTCCTAATAACAATGGATGCGAATTCCTCCTCCCGGTGGTGGCACGGGCGTGATACGAATCCCAACGGTGAGCTGGTGGAGGAATTCGTGGCAGGAAATAATCTGTTTGTGGAGAATCTACCAGACAATCCTCCAACTTATAGAGGCAGGGCGGGGGCATCCAGTAACATCGACGTAACTTTGTCCAACAACAGATTACTGGGAAAATTAAAAGAATGGAAAGTGAATGACATGAAAACTACTAGCGATCACAATGTGATTACTTTTAAAATATCCAAAAATTCAACGGAAGAAGAAAGATCACCAAAAATAAGGTATGACTGGGGAAGAACAAATCAACAACTTTTAATTGAATCAATACACCTCCCCAACAGGCGGACTCCACGAAAACGATAAACGAATGGGCAAGAGTGGTGACAGAAACGATACAAAACGCAATAGAAATTGCAACCCCTAAAAAACAGATTAAACATAACAACAAGCCGTGGAACAAAAAGCTAACTAAGCTCAGAGCATTCATGAGAAAAACACGGAAAATTTATCAAAAAACAAACATTAATGAAATGAGAATTAAAAACTTGGAATTATACAGGGCGGCCAAAAAAAGATATGAAAATGAACTAAGATCCTACAAATGTGAACACTGGAAAAATTTCGTTACAAACAAATTAACAATTGATAAATGGGGACTGCCGTATAAAATCGCATCTGGGAAAATTAAATTAGGAAAAGCTCTCTGAACACTAGAGAAGGAAGATGGAACACACACAATGGATTTGCGAGAGACGGCAGAACAATTACTGCATGGACTCCTGCCGGACGATGCAATGGAGAAAGGACGACTACCACACAAATACAAGATTGAAACTCCAGGAGACTTACAACAATGATCCAATTCTGCCTTTCGCGGAGGAAGAAGTAGCTTTCCAGATAATGACGTTGAAAAGAAAAAAATCGCCGGGTCCGGATAATATTCCAGCAGAAATAATCCAGATGGCGGCGCAGAAGCTCATTCCAAACCTATCGTCCTTTTTTAACAGATGCTTGGAAGTTCAAAAATTTCCCACGCCCTGGAAGGAGGCTAACGTTATTATAATACAAAAGGATGCTGATCGCGACGAAACGCAGTCGGGATCGTACCGCCCAATCTGTCTCATAAATGTTCTGGGAAAGGTTTTTGAAAAAAATGATAACAAAAAGATTATTAGAATTCCTTGCTTTCAATCATCACTTACGGGGCATCGGCGTGGGCCTCGTCGTCATTGCATAAAATAACGTACGTTCGTAAGCTAAGATCATCTTACAGGAAAGTAATTCTCAGAGTTACCGGGGCTTTTAAAACTACTTCGTCGGAAGCGCTGTTTGTCATGATGGAAACTTTGCCAATTGATTATCAAATTAAGCTGAGGGCAATGACGTATCACTTCAAACGTGGGAACGAGAGGGAGATAACCGAACAAATGGGAGAATTCCTCCCCACCGTCCAGGAGATCAAGGCGAAGATTCATCGAGACTGGCAGCGAGAATGGGACGAGTGCGAGAAGGGTAGAAGACTGTATAACTTCCTCCCCTGCACGTAGGAGAAAGTTTTTAACAGGGACGTCACGACATCCATAGGACTGATACATCTTCTAACAGGGCACGGACCATACGGAAGTTACCTCACAAAAATAGGTAAAAGGGAAACCGACGTATGCCGAGACTGCCGGATGGAAAGAGACACGCCAGAACATAACTATACTATGAATGGAATAGTTTTAAATAGAGTTAAACTTATAAAGGGATTTGGGACTTTTACTCGACTCAAGGCTTACTTACAGAGAGCACGTACAAACATTAGTATCGGATGCATTTAGAATTTTAGGCTTTATATTTAGAACTACCAGAGAAATTAATAATATTCAAGCTATTGCTTCAATATACAATTCGATATTAAGAAGTAAGTTAGAGTATGTTAGTGTCATCTGGGATCCTTAGTAGACCTAGTGGCCAGGTACTGGGCCATCATTTGGAGCTCGAACCATCATTTGGAGCTCGATCGCCTTAATGGATTTCTCTCGTAAGGCATGTGTTGCCAACTTCTTACCCGAAAAAATCACCAAGATTATGACGCTTGTTGTAGCCTTTTATGATGTACATTTTGAGGGCAGAGTTGACAACACTGTGGGTTTACTGTAGCCTTTTATGAGGGGGGTTTATTGCCCTCTGTTTACATCTGGCAACACTACCGTAGATTTTTTGACAGTGTTGTTAACCTACTGGGTTTTTTTCACTGTAAATTTTCATCAAAGGACCTGAGGGGTCCATGTATTTTTTTATGTCTGGCAATACTGTTGGGGGGCCTAGTGTTGGCGACACTGTGGGTTTTTACTGTAGCCTTTTATGAGGGGGGTCTATTGCCCTCTGTTTACATCTGGCAATTTTATTGGATGTTCCTTTTTTTAGGCTCGTTGGTGTTACCTACCCATCCGAAGAAAATTCCACTATATGATCTTTCACAGGTTAAGCTAACCTACAAATAGGAATTGGCAGCACTGACTTATAAACCCACTGGGTTCTCTTGACATGTTTTTTTCATGATGTGTTGCTAGGCTATTGAGCATCTTGGCGTATACAATGTATATATTTTGAGAGGGAGGTTATAGCTTTTTATACTGTACGAATACTGGAAGCTTGACAGTGACAACCAACAGAGTAGGTAAACCTACATCCAGGAACTGGCAACACTAGTTTCTGACAGTGAATTTGAAATAAAATATTAAACAAAATACATGAGTAAGCACTGTGATTACAAATAGTACCAGTGTTATGCCCCCAACTCCAACTGGGCAACTGGGGGAAATAATTGTACAACAATTTGTACCTAATTGTACAACAACTTGTACCTAATTGTACAACATATACACAGACATAAAAGAGAGAGCCTTCCTGTAACTTACCTCATGTACAATTTATATGTTTTTACAACTGTGAAAAGAAAGCATATGTGTTCTGTATGCACACATTTATTCTTATTTTTCGAAGTTGAATGAAAACACGTGTTTTTACGCTCTCGTAATACTGACCTTGCTCTACTGATTTTAAATTGCTTCCATCCGCTTTTTTTTCTGTGTTATTTCCGCATGCACGCAACATTCGCTTTCAATAGACAGAAGGAGTTTTAGTATAGCAGGCTCCGAGTTTTACAATTTATTAAATTAAACAATAATTTATGTAAGAATATACTTGTACTTACCGAACACAAAATAATAAAAAGCACATGTGAATATTTGCGTGTGTTCATGTTATATGACGGCTGAGTAAAAAATAATGTTGACGCCCCGAAAGATAAAAGTTCCTGGTTCGACATCAGATGCATGCAAATTTTATGTTTTGCTCTCCAAAATCTTGATTTTTATGTTTGTGCTATTTGTCATACAGCAGAGGAGAAGAGGGGAGAGGGGAGGGGAGGGGGTACTATCAGCGCCATCTATTAGCAAACAATAGAAATAAAAAGTAGGGTCAAACTTTTTCAACACCCAAAAATTTTAAACGTCCTCGCTTAGTAATACGATCAGCAAAAGACGTTTAAAAGAGTACTCTTAGTCGACAAAGCTAATTGCTAGGGCCCATATATTGCTAAAATGTTCTTTGATTTGCATATTTCTCATACCGCCATATGTTGTTCTAGTTGACTTCTTCCAAAAAAATGCTAATTAGCGAGAGTTAATTAAGCAAGGCAAGTAAAAGAAGCAAATAGGACAATATGTGCCGGCGTGAAATATGTAAAAATTCGACTCGATTCGAATTAAAGTTGGGGGATATTTTGCATTTTTTTCCTATAATGTACAAAATATTTACCGTACATAATCTTTTCCATTTACAACAGTATAAAATAAGAGGAATGTGTGACAATATCCATATTAATTAGGAAGGTATGTCGTATGCTAGGTTAGCTAATTGTGTCTTCTACAGCTTCACTGTTTAGAGGAAAGATGGAAAAAGAGAGCTCTACGGAAACTAACGCTCTTAACAATATTGAACGCCCCGTGAAAATTATATATAAATAAGGCATAAGCGTATTATCTGCTTTCATGTCAGATTTTCCCAACCTGTGAGCTGTAGTGTTTAGGCGACAACCGACCTGTTCAAATATAATACTGTTGACAATATTGTACGCCCCGTGAAAATTATATATAAATAAGGCATAAGCGTATTATCTACTTTCACGTCAGATTTTCCCAACCTGTGAGCTGTAGTGTTTAGGCGACAAGCGACCTGCTCAAATATAATACCGTTGACAATATTGTACGCCCGTGAAAATTATATATAAATAAGGCATAAGCGTATTATCTGCTTTCACGTCAGATTTTCCCAACCTGTGAGCTGTAGTGTTTAGGTGACAAACGACCTGCTCAAATATAATACCGTTGACAATATTGAACGCCCCGTGAAAATTATATATAAATAAGGCATAAGCATATTATCTGCTTTCACGTCAGATTTTCCCAACCTGTGAGCTGTAGTGTTTAGGTGACAAACGACCTGCTCAAATATAATACTGTTGACAATATTGAACGCCCCGTGAAAATTATATATAAATAAGGCATAAGCGTATTATCTGCTTTCACGTCAGATTTTCCCAACCTGTGAGCTGTAGTGTTTAGGTGACAAACGACCTGCTCAAATATAATACTGTTGACAATATTGAACGCCCCGTGAAAATTATATATAAATAAGGCATAAGCGTATTATCTGCTTTCACGTCAGATTTTCCCGACCTGTGAGCTGTAGTGTTTAGGCGACAACCGACCTGCTCAAATATAATACTGTTGACAATATTGTACGCCCCGTGAAAATTACATATAAATAAGGCATAAGCGTATTATCTGCTTTCACGTCAGATTTTCCCAACCTGTGAGCTGTAGTGTTTAGGCGACAAGCGACCTGCTCAAATATAATACCGTTGACAATATTGTACGCCCGTGAAAATTATATATAAATAAGGCATAAGCGTATTATCTGCTTTCACGTCAGATTTTCCCAACCTGTGAGCTGTAGTGTTTAGGCGACAAGCGACCTGCTCAAATATAATACCGTTGACAATATTGTACGCCCGTGAAAATTATATATAAATAAGGCATATGCGTATTATCTGCTTTCACGTCAGATTTTCCCAACCTGTGAGCTGTAGTGTTTAGGCGACAAGCGACCTGCTCAAATATAATACCGTTGACAATATTGTACGCCCGTGAAAATTATATATAAATAAGGCATAAGCGTATTATCTGCTTTCACGTCAGATTTTCCCAACCTGTGAGCTGTAGTGTTTAGGTGACAAACGACCTGCTCAAATATAATGCTGTTGACAATATTGAACGCCCCGTGAAAATTATATATAAATAAGGCATAAGCGTATTATCTACTTTCATGTCAGATTTTCCCAACCTGTGAGCTGTAGTGTTTAGGTGACAAGCGACCTGCTCAAATATAATACTGTTGACAATATTGTACGCCCCGTGAAAATTATATATAAATAAGGCATAATCGTATTATCTACTTTCATGTCAGATTTTCCCAACCTGTGAGCTGTAGTGTTTAGGTGACAAGCGACCTGCTCAAATATAATACTGTTGACAATATTGAACGCCCCGTGAAAATTATATATAAATAAGGCATAAGCGTATTATCTACTTTCATGTCAGATTTTCCCAACCTGTGAGCTGTAGTGTTTAGGCGACAACCGACCTGCTCAAATATAATACTGTTGACAATATTGTACGCCCCGTGAAAATTATATATAAATAAGGCATAAGCGTATTATCTGCTTTCACGTCAGATTTTCCCAACCTGTGAGCTGTAGTGTTTAGGTGACAAGCGACCTGCTGAAATATAATACTGTTGACAATATTGTACGTATATTGTATTGTATAGGAGACTAGAAGCATATAATTTGGCGAAAAAAAAACCCAAATAAGGTCATAGAAAATAGTTAAAAAAAAAGTGAGCAATTATATTTTGCATTGCACAGCATTAGGTATTAAATAACATACCCCCAAAAAATCTCTGCATTATGCGTTCTGTAAAAAATTGCCCTACGTGCCAAATTGGTGTGTCAAGTCAACATTTTCAAAGGCACTGTCGTACTTGTGTGCCGGGAAAGCGAATATGTGCAACCAAACTGTGCTCTAAGTGTGGAAAAAATATTTCTATTGACAACTTCAAGCGACACCAGCCTACTTGCAAGAGCACTGGAACATCTCTACCGCAACCTTCCAAGCGAAAGGTAGAAGTAACCTCCCTCGATGCATCGCCACCTGCCAAACGCGTCAAGCTGGCGAAGAAAGCAGACCGATTTGCGTTTGAGCATTTATTAGAAGACTTTAACATAACATCAGACAGCTCATGCGATGTGCGTAGTTTTCTGGAGAGCGAGCGAGCTAAGATAATATCCATCCTCAACGATGCATTGGCTACATACTCCACTAAATTCTATGCTGTGCTATGCTGCAAGTATAAGAAACCGTCTGATGAAATATATAAATTCTTCCATGCCACAAAAGCAAAAACACTGCATCAGGCAGATATCACTGACCTCGACAGCATCTACAACAAGTTTGTCGAGGAGTTTGTGGCAAAGCACGAGGAGCATCAGGCTAAAGGCTCGGGCGGTTCGCTGTGTGGCGACCCCCACGAACTTTGTCTGACACTTAGCAAGTTCCTACCACTGGCAGGGTCTAGCTATATTGCCCTGCCACCCGAGGTTGAAGCAAGGAAAGCTGTTCTCAATATTCAGAACAAAGACACCAAATGCTTCCTCTGGTCGGTGCTGGCAGCATTGCACCCTATACCTAGGGAAAACCACTCGTACCGTGTTGCACACTACAAGCAGTATGAGTCGGAACTGGAGGATGCAATGGCCGGGATTGCCTACCCTGTAGAAGTCTCGCATATTCGCAAGTTTGAGGTTCGTGCTCGTGACTTGTTGGGCCTACAATTAGCCATCAATGTTTACGGTCTCACCGAGAACAAAAAATGAGGTCCACCCCATCCGGGTGAGCAACGTGAGCAACAACAACGAGGTACGAGAAATCAACCTCCTGCTCATCAAGGACGAGACCCATCACCATTACACCCTTATCCGTTCCCTCTCTCGGCTTGTTTCGAGCCAACGGAGCAAAGACAAAACCCACGTCGAGGTGTGTCGCAGGTGCTTGGCTACATTTAATAATCGAGAACAGCAGGATTCCCGGCGCATCAGAGGTCCCAACATTGCTGCTGAGAAGCTAGCTCGCCACATGTTCTACTGTGGTACCAACAAGCCTGCACGAATTATCTTGCCCGAACCTGGTGCAGTAGAGTGCTTTCGCATGCACAGTGCTATGGTGAAGCATCCTGCCTATATTGTAGCAGACTTCGAGGCCTTTCTTCAACCTCTGTCTAACTGCGAGCCCAACCCCGAAACATCCTCTACCATTCCTTTCCAAATCCACGAGGCCTCGAGTTACTCCTATGTTGTGGTGTGGCGAGACCAACATATTGCCTCCGAGCCCTATGTGTATCGCGGTCCCGACCCGGCCAAACACTTCCTGGAGAGAATGCAACAGGAAGCCATCAAGATAGGGAAGGTGCTGTTGGCCCCCAAGCCCATGCTGCCTCTGTCTCCCAAAAACAAGCATCAGCACGAAATGGCTCTAAATTGTCCTGTTTGCAAGTCGGTCTTCACTGACGATAACAAAAAGGTCCACCACCATGACCATTATGGGACCGGAAGCTACATTGGCCCGTGGTGCAACAGATGTAACTTGAGAGCCAGGGACCCGCGCTTCATACCGGTCTTTTTTCACAATGGCTCGGGATATGATTTCCATCACTTGGTCACACATCTAGGGTACGACAGTGCGAGAATCAATGTCCTGGCACAGAACGAGGAGCGTTATATTAGCATCAGCAAGTGGGTGCCGATCCCCAACTCAAGCAGCAGCATCGAGCTTCGGTTCCTCGACTCTCTGAGGTTCCTCCAGGCAAGCCTCGATGCTCTTGCTGGGAAGCTCAGAGACGACCAACTAGCCATTACCACATCAAGTTTCCCGAACTTAGATGTCGCACTCATCAGACGTAAAGGGGTCTACCCCTACGAATACGTCACAGACCCTTCCAAGTTCGAAGAAGAGTTGCTGCCTCCCCAGGATAAGTTCTACAGCCAGCTGAGAGGTTCTGGTATTACCGACGAGGAGTACAAGCATGCTCAGTCTATGTGGGTCGAGTTGGGTTGCCGAACTTTCGGTGATTACCACGATGCATACCTGAAGCTTGATGTGACGCTTCTTGCCGATGTGTTCCAGGCGTTTCGGGCGACTGCGATAAACATTTACAACCTGGACCCTGTATATTTTTACAGCCTTCCTGGACTGGCGTGGTCGGCCATGCTCCTGCTGACTAAAGTTAAACTTTCACTTATCTCCGATAATGATATCATGCTTTTCATCGAGAGAGCTATCCGGGGCGGCATGGTCCAAGTGTCGCAACGCTTCGCACACGCCAACAATCACCACATGGCCACTGGTTACGACCCCTCCCAACCATCAAGCTACATCATGTACACTGACGTGAATAATCTTTACGGGCACTCCATGATGCAGCCACTCCCAACAGGACAGTTTGAGTGGGCTGACCCCTCCAACTTCGACATCGAAAAAGAGTGCGACGAGTTTGGGTTTTTTGCCGAGGTGGACCTCGACTTCCCCGAGAAGCTGCAGGATACATTCTGTGACCTTTCGCCTGCTCCGGAATTGAAGTGCCCACCTGGCTCGGATCAACCGAAGCTCGTCATGGACTTGGAGCCCAAAAAGCGTTATGTGCTACACTACCGGAACCTCCAGTGGTTAATGCAGCAAGGGGTCTCGGTCAAAGCAGTTTACGGCGTGCTCTTGTTCAGGCAGTCTCCATGGTTGAAGCCGTACATCGAACTGAACACCAACCATCGCACTGATGCCACTTCGGAACTTGATCGCGATTTTTTCAAATTAATGAACAATGCGGTATTTGGGAAGACCATGGAGAATGTGCGAAATCGCGTTGATGTGAGGTTGGTGACGAAGAAAACACAGTGTCGTCGACTTGTTGCAAGCCCGCTGTTCGGGTCTCGAACAATTTACAACGAACAGATGTCTCTGATTCACATGAACCGGGGCAAGGTGCTACTCAACAAGCCCATCTATGTGGGAGCTGCAGTTTTGTATCTGAGCAAGTTGTGCATGTTCGAGACATATTACGGCATACTACGTGCACACTACAACCACAATATCTCGCTCCTCTACACAGACACAGACAGCTTGGTGTACCATGTTCGCACGGCCGATGCATATGGTGATATAGCCAAAGTTCCAGCTCTTGTCAAGCTCTTCGACACATCGGGCTATCCCCAGCTAAACCGGTATGGAATTCTGCCCCGGAACAAAAAAATACCCGGCAAACTCAAGGACGAGAAAGACGGGGATGTGATTGTGGAGTTTGCTGGACTTCGTGCCAAAGCCTATGCGATCCGGGCTGAGGGTTCTGTAACAAAAAAGGCAAAGGGTGTAAGCAGGCAAGTGGTTCGGGAGCACCTCAAGTTTGAGGATTACCTCGAGTGCCTCAGAACAAAATCGCCCATTCTACAAAAAGAGCATCGTATCCAAAGCGTCGATCATGTGCTTACAACTAATATTGTCAGGAAAGTTGCTCTGGATGCACACGACGACAAGAGGTGTATTCTTGAATGTGGGGTCCACACACTTCCGTGGGGCCACTATCGCCTCCAAACTAGTAAGGCCTGCCCAGAGTGCAACAAAACGTAATAGGCAATGCGAAAAAAAAAAACAATTTTAATTTACTTCCACTTCCTCGATTACATCCATGCATGGCACAGCAAAATTAAACTTCTGGAAACTGCTAATTGCAATTTGTACTTATATATATAAAATTCCACATTTCTTATTGTGTGCTATTTTTTTTTTATTTATTTAAAACTGTTCAGTCACTCTTTCATTCTTGACGTCATACACAAATGTTTTCTCTGCAATAAGAATGACACTGCACAGAGTATCTGCAGGCAAGGCATCGTGGAACTCGCATACAATCTTGATGTTGGTACGATCGTTGACCACCACTTGCTTCCTCTTAGATGTGTTGATGACGGTCATGGGTCTCCGTGCTTTGAATTCGCTGGGCGCGTAGTACACGTCCACGCTTCCCTCGGTCACGCGTTTGTAAGCCGTGTAAGCTTCGTAAAGTTTGAGGTAATCGTTTTTGGTCATGTCGAGGTTGTAATTCTCGCGCGGGAACACTTCGTTCCTACCGTTCTTCAGATAAACGTTCTTGATCTGCAGTCGTCGAACTTGCTGGAATCTTTTTCCTGATCGTTATCGCGTCCGGTCTGAAAGAGCACTACGACGAAATCTGGCATGTCGAACTGTATGTTGTTGAACTGCGTCGTCACGTCGAATTCCATGTGACTTCCCGACGCCATCTTCTGCACGCACTGGTAACCGTGAAAGTGAATCGGCACCTGCGGACTTTTCAAGATCTCCGCTTTGTACTTGAGGGCGTAGTTCGTTTCGTATTCCACCACCGGCATTCTCAATTCCATGCTCCGGATGACGCACTTGGCCGCTTCGGGTAAAGTGTTGGCTATCGGCGTGGTGCCGTCCGGACCCAAAGTAGCGTATCGCATCAGTGCGTCGTTGTCGTTGGCCGCTCTTCGAAACGTAACCCTCAGTCCTCCCTTCCACATGATCTCCTTGTAGTCCGAGAAGAAACCAGGCAGCAGACGCATGGGAAAGAGCACCGTGTGACTTTTCGTCGATATTTTGGTCCCGGCTTCGAATCCCCCGGCCTGGTAGTACGCTGCGTCCGTTTTGGATAATTTCAACGTTCCCACTGCCGTCGACGTGATGCCTGGATAATCTATTCTGTTGATGACGGTGTTGTGTTTCCTCACCTCCACCTGCGAGAACAGGTGAGGCACGAAGTTGTCCACGAGTATCAAGTTTGCTGCTGCGGGAAACGCGTCTCCGCTTTCCTTCTTCACCACGTCGAATTGAAGATAGAGGTCCGCTCTGTGAGGATGAATAAACCCGTCGCCTACGTCCACGTCGTATTCGATCTCCCTGTTCGCTTCGTTCAGATTGGCGAACGTGCGACGGTTGGGAGGGAAAGATTGCAATTCGTAACTTTCGATTTGCTCCATTTTACATGTATGGTTATTTATTATACGTTGATCTCCACGATGGCCGTCGTAGTGGCACCTGCGAAATCCACCACGTCTCCTTTCTCGTTCGTCACCACCAACTCTATGTCGTCTATGCGGTTGCGACATACTGGAAAATAGATCGGCGAAGAGGGCGTGTAGATGATCGGTTCCATGAACTCGGAACTTGGTTTGAAAGTGGCTATGATTCCCGTCTGCTTGTGACTTCCTAACAATCCGTCCGAAGATTTCGTGATCATACCTTCGGCCACGTTACAGTTTACGTTCAGAGTCTCTATGGCCAAGAATTTAGGAATGTTGGTTGCTACGTGCTTGATGCCAGCTTCGAGTTTGGTGTCGTTCTCGAAACCTAAAAGTTCTCCCATGGTGCCCAGGTCCACGGTCTCCGTCGCGGATAGGATTTCCACTCTGTGCGTGACCGAATTTTGAGAAAGGTATGTGCCTTTGGGTAATTGAGCTTGCAAAGTGGAAAGATTGTATTGTCCTGGCGTGACGACGATGTGTTCGCTTCCGACGCTAATTTTGTTGTTGTGCTGCGTAACATTAGGTATGAGGTACATGCTGTAGAATGCACGCAGAGCCACGGATTTAGGATAGACGATGTCGTCGTGCAGCGTGAGTTTCAAGATTGAAGATTCGCTCGTGAGATGGAACACGCCCATCCTAGTGATGCTGTTTGAGGTTCCACAATGCTTTCTGGAAATCCTCGATCGTAGGGTTATTTATTTTAGAGAGAAACGCGAGCACGGAGAGGCAGAGATGACCGCAGTTCACGTCTCCGAAATTTTGAATGCGTTCGTCGTTGTAGTATATAGAGGTTTTGTTCGTTTTCAGATAATGAATTAAATTTGTAGGTGGAACACCTCCGAAAGAATCGAAAACGAATGCTTTATCATTGTCGTTTTTGTGGTAACATATCCAATGCGTGCCTGGATTTTCTTGACCGTCCAAGTTGACTACTCCGCATTCTCTTCTTTTAACGCTTGAAGGTAACGAGTCGGACATGAAAACTCCTCTGAAGTGTTTGATTTGTAACGGTTCGATCAGAGATTCAATGTCTCGGTTGGTGAGTGCTTCTGTTTCTTTTTTTTTAAACTTTCTCATCACGCCCTTCCCTTTCTTCTCCATGGCCAGGTTGTGACGTTTCTGTTCTTCCAACTCGGCCTTGTTCTTCTTCGAGTCGATGACGGTTTTCGCGATGGCGGCACTTCCACCGGCCAAACTTCCCACGGCCCCCAATGCTGCCAGGATGGCCGGGATGCTGAATATGAAACCTCCGATCTTTTGCTGTTTCCGCGAACGCTGCAATCTTTTCAATTGAGGTGTGCTGAGAAGTAATTTCATTCCGTGTCCTTTCGACAAGCAAGAACGTTTCTTCTCGCGTTGTTTCTTGGTGAGTAACCCATCGAGGGTACCTAGATTTTTAAGATTGGAGTATGGTATCTGGTACACGACACCCTTGGGCTTCATGTTGATGCTCTATGTGTTATTTTCACGGTATGTTATTTATATATATATTCTGAGATTTTTTCTTGTGTAGTTTTTTTTTTACGGTATGTTATTTATATATTTTCAAGGCCTCGCAGTCGTTACACAAATTCTATTACGTGCTTCGTTTTCTTGCCAAGAAGTTCCTTTGTCCCCTTGTACACGATTCGAGTTTTGTTCTCGATTAAAATAGATAGCTTCTCGTCGGATAACATGTTAGCGTATCGATCTGGTAAAAATAGACTGTATTGTGCGTTGAGCAACAGGCGTACCTTGGGACCATACTGGGTAGAAACGATTGAACCGGAAGTTATCGTGTAAGGTTTGTCGACTTCCAATTCCTGAATTTTTACATACTCGACTGACAAATTTAGCATTTGTTTTAATGCTTGGAGATCGCTCATTTTTTCAGTTGTCAGAGTGTTAGAGAGAAATTTAATTGCTTTTTTTTTTCACGATGTGTGTTATTTATATATACCGAAGATTATTTTTTTTACGATGTGTGTTATTTATATATCAAGTTTTTTTTTTTACGGTATGTTATTTATATACCCCACCCCAATTTTTGTTTCGTGTTCATGGCGATGGTGGTACCCAGTGCGGCGACCCGTTCACCCAGCGATGCGTCTCTGCTCACGAACCTTTCGAAAGCTGCATGTTCCAATTTTTTGTCTGCTTCGTGACGTGCGTCCAGATCCGTCTGCGTGGTGTTGTAGGCGATGTCGTGATCTTTGCATGCCGCGTCCAACGGATTCACACCCTTGTCTCCTCTCTCCAATCTTTTCTCGAGTTTGGTACCCGGTCCGCAGTACTGGTAGCCAGGTAGATGCATCTCGAAAGGTAACTTGTTGATGATGTCGTTCACGAGTCCCTTTCCTTCGGCCACGTTCCAGAATTTCGGAGGCAGCGTGTTGATGATTTTGATCAGGTAACCTATGCCCTTGTCGTCGTTCACGATGAAGTTGGAAAGTTTCGTGCTGATCATGTCCACGATGCCAACCTTCTCGTTGTAGAAATTACGATTGCCTGCATTCTCTTCGCCGGCTATCACCAACAATCGGTCCACGAGTTTCCTAACGTCGTCCACC
Source organism: Lepisma saccharinum (assembly GCF_977018435.1). Lineage (NCBI taxonomy): Eukaryota > Metazoa > Arthropoda > Insecta > Zygentoma > Lepismatidae > Lepisma > Lepisma saccharinum. The sequence goes on from NC_139240.1 coordinate 13,284,013, forward strand.
CAAACGAATTCTTTGGGTAACATGTTGTAGCGTTTGACGCCGCTGCCTGTTTTGACCTGGTTCCAAATCGGTTTGATGAGATTCCTGTACTTCTCGCCGCTGCTCGATTTCACCCTATTCTGCGAGGCGTCGTTGTTCTGGTACAAGGCATCCGTCATGATCAGAATTTCCTTGTAACTTTGGTAATCTTCGTCGGTGTAATCTTTCGGCTGTTTTTTGGCGACGAGTTCCCACAGTCCCACCGTACCCGGATACCTGTTCCAACTATCCTTGTCGCCTAAATTGACTTTAATGTCGTTGCCTTCGAAGGTCACCTTCGATTTCCCAATCTTCCACACCACACCGCCGCCTTCGCTGGTTTCCATGCTGGGATACAATCCGAACACTTCATCCTTGTCGAATTTCCCCGTACTCAGGTAGTCTCGTGCCAAAGGTCCCAACTCGATTTTATCCGAAGACGTGCTGCCTATGGCACGACGTCGTGCCGGTGCATCCTTCAGTTCGAACGGCGTCGAAGGAATGCTCGAAATGGGTGTGGGTACGGCGTAACTTTTAGCTGCGAGCGGTACGAGTTCATTGATCAAATTTTTATTTTGTTCCGTGACACTTTTAATTTCTTTACCTAGACTGCTGATGGCATCGATCACAGGTTGATCCTGACGTTTCTTCTCTTCGTAGAATCCGCGATTCTCGGATTTCCAACCTTTGAAGCGTTTCGCGAGGTAATCGCGAAGCTTGAGATTTTCGTCTTCGATTTTTCGTTTCGTCATGACGTTATTTATACACGTCGTTTCTCACAACGTTGCAACGTTTAGAAAGTCGTTGATTTTGTTTCTGTATTTTCCGTCGTTGGGTTTCCTCGTCATGTCGATCGTCGCGAATCCGAAATCGTCACCGTTCCAGCAAGTAGAGCAGCAGCGTTCCGAAAATTGATTGTAGTTCATGTCTCCGCCTACGTAGTCATCGTACGCGTGCTTGAGGTTGGTGTGATCTTGACGAAACAAACATATGAAATTAGCGTTGTCGCGTACTAACTGTTTTGGAATTTTGGAAAACGTTTGAGCTAGGTAAAAACAATCCATTCCTTTGTGACGACCTTGCGTGAAAAAGTTGCGAATTTCATTTTGATTTTCCAGGATGGCGTCGTCGAACACGACGACTGAATTTTCACGACAATCGTCGAGTGGTTTTATTTCCGAGGCGAACGTTGCAATGTCCAGACCATCGTACAGTTTCATCAGTTGCTGGTATTTGGATTGCTCCAAACTTTTCGAGAACACGTACAGGTGCCTGTTCTTCCAATCTAACCAATTCGGTGCGAGGAGAAAATTGTCCACGAGCAGTGTCGTTTTCCCACACCCCGAAGGACCTACGATCAGACAGCGGATGCTGTCGGGAAGCAACTCGCCGTTCTTTTTCTTCGTTTGACTTTCCGGATCCGGTAGACGCTTCACCACGTTCCACGTACTCACAAGATCACTTCGTCCGCGTCGATCCAACTCTTTTCCGGAAGTCCCAGCCATTTGACCAAAAGTTTGTCACCTTTCCTACGCAATACTTTCTCGATGAGGTACGTGTCAGGGTGTTTCGTTTTAGAGAGTTCCTCTTCGTAAAATCTTCCTTTCAAAATCTCGCCGCTACTATCTTTTATTATATACGTGTGTCGGTTTCCAGGTAAAACTCGAACCACCGTAAAGAGTTCCGTGCTCCAATTTTTTGTGAATCCCTTCTCGAAGGTGCGTTTGAATTTGCTGATCCTCACCCGGTCTCCAATTTTGTATTTAGCTTTTTTTGTCGTGGGCGTGTACTTTGGGCAGTAAACGGTAGAAATTAAACGCTGCTCGTCGGACTTGGTAACGTCGGCTGGCTTCATACCTATCGTTCTGTGTACCGTATCATTATAGGTGTCGACGAGTTCCGGTAGGATGTCGACCCATTTGTAATTTCCCCGAAGCGTGAATCGTTTCCACATGTGTGTTTTCAAGGTTCGATTGAATCTTTCCACGATGCTGGCTTTGATGTGACTGAAGGTCGAATAATGTCGAATCTTGTGTTTTTGAATAAACTTTTGGAATACGGCGTTGTAAAATTCCTTACCGTTGTCCGTTTGCAGAAACCGTGGTCGTCTGCCGCCGCTTTCGCGAAAAATTAATTTGAATGCTTCCGTGACGCACGTTCCCGTTTTCGCCTTCAAAGGTAGAGCCCATGCGAATTTCGAAAACGTGTCTATGACGGTGAGGAGGTACTTGTTGCCCTTGTTCAATTTATGTACGTTTTTCAAATTGCCGCTGCTCATCTCCACGAGGTCGGTTTGCCAGAGGTCGTCGATGCCCTTGGTTACCACAGCCAAACGTTCGTAGTTACGGCGTGCAGGTTTATGCAATTCTTCGACGATGGCTTGCCTAGACATTTTTTTTTAGAGATTACGTTTCAAGAGAAGCACAAGCGTGATGGGATTCAAAGAGGGTGGCACTTCGCTCGTGTTTTGAATGATCAGCTTATCGCCGGCACTCACGTCGAAAACGGTGAGATCTTCGTCTTCGTGTATTTCATATATGTTGCGCGTTTCGTTCCAACGTGCCAGAGGAATGTTTCCTGCTTTCTGGACACCACGATTCGATATCAAAGTCATGGTGGGAACGCTAGCTTTTCTGCCGTGAGACCAGTACGAAAATTCGTTTATCTGAATCGTGCCATCGAGGAGAAACTTGTAGTACGGATGATAAGGATGCAACATGTACAGTTTGTTACCTTCGACGAACGTGGAGATTCTTTGTTGATTGGGTACGCTGTTGATTTCGATGGCTTGCAGAGAATGCAGTTTAGCGAATTTAGTGTCGACGCCGAGCAGATTACTGTGAACTTGTCCGAGTTTATTTTCGATGGGCAGCAAATGCTCGATTATGGCATCCGTTACGGCAGAAAACGACGGTTTGATTTTCACTTCCACGTTCAACTGCTTGTAGTTTTCGTTGAGTTCTTGCAACTTGGCACCGAAAGAGGCCAGCGTCGATTCCTGCGTGGATTCCAGCACTCCGACTTGATCTCTGATGTTGACGACAATGTTCTGAAGGTTCTCGACTTGATTCAATTTCGAGCTCTTCTCGGTAAGATCGTTCACGATGCTTCGCATCTCTGTAAACTGCGTGTGAAGGTCGGCGACGCTCTGCGAAGTGGGCAGCGTCGACACCAGCGAACTAATTTCGTCCCGAATCTCTTCCACGTTCGCCGTTTCCGTTTCTAGTCGTTTCAGCATTCGAGATATGTTTCTTTTCAAAACGTGCAATTCTTTGGAGGTGGGGAGATTGGCCACCCTACTCTCGAGATCGCTCAATGAACTTTTGATGTCGCTCGATTCGGATAGTGCCGTCACCGCCGTTTTCAATTTTTCCAAATCTTCGCTCGAAGGCACGCTTGTCCGTAACGATTCCAAGTCACCCTGTATGTTGTCCAGTACGTGATGAAAATGAGCGAGATTCGTTTCGACGTTCAAATTTTCTAAATATTCGATTTTATGCTGAACCGTGCTCAACGTGTCTTGAATGCTCGTCAACGCTCTCGCTTCAGCGTGAATATTTTTAATTTCTTCGTTGATCAATTCCAAGGACGCCTGAAGCGTAGCGATGGTGGTTTGAATGTGTTCGAAATCTTGATAGGCCTCCAATTGAATTTTTATGTTCGCGACGCTTTTACCGATGACCTGCAGTTCGTCCGACGATGGTAGGTTCGTCATTGTATCTTCCAAAGTCTGCAACTTGGATTTAATTTCTTCCAACGTGCTGGTGAATTCTTCTTGTAATTTGGAAACAACAACATGTAAGCGTTCTGCGTCTATATCGTTCACGACGGTTTGAAGTTCAGAGAAATTCTTTTCTATTGCGGAAGTTCGTTCTTCGATTTCGAGTTTCAATTTTTCCAAATCTTCATTTTTCGATTGAAATTGCTGTAATTTGGCCAAATCATTTTTAAGCGAATCCACGCTCAACTGTATATTTTGAACGCTGTCGTAAGAAGGTACGTCGACATAATTTTTTATCAGCGTCTTCAGTTCGGAATCGATTTTCAGAATGGGGTCGAGACATTGCGTTTGGAGCGTAGCGATTTCCGACTCTAAACTTTTGTTTAAGGTCTCCTGCAAAGCAATCAAATCGGTCCTCAACTTCTTAACTCGAATGTCCAACATGAGAATCTCTTCTGCGTGGTCTACACGCTTGGTGTTGCCGAAAATGTCGTTAGGCATTTTTGGTTAACGGTTATTTATAATAGGATAGACGATTCGTAATTCTACAAAAAGAGGAATAAGTTTGTCGTAATCTCCGAGGAGTTCCATGTAAAGATAATCTCCTGCAGAAACATCGTACGTAATGTTAGAAAGCATCTTGTCGTGCTTGATTCGAAAAATATTCTTGCCGGTAGAAATTTTGATTTCGCCTGCGTTTTCCGGATTCACGGTGATTTGAAGTTTCCCGTCGATCGGAATTTCGTAGAAATGTAAATTGTTATTAAACACATAAAACATCTTGCCCACATCGTCATTCAGTTTCGTCCAAATGCTGTTGAGATGAACAATCAGTAAACCATTGAGTTTAGATAATACGGAAGGTAAGAGGTTATTGGAATTTGGTGGTGCAGTCTCCATGTTGATCTGTTTGCGGAAGCCAAAAAGATTCATTGTCCTTGTTAGTTATTTAAGAATACGGTCAAAGTTTTTTTTTGTAATGACACGCAAAGTTTTTTTTTTGTTTGCTTGCGTCACAATACAGGCACGCGCGCGCACGTGTGTGTGTGCGACACATTGTTCCCGAAAGAGGTTTACAAAGGTCACGATATATAAACATTTGGTCCCACAGTTGGAAAATTACGATAAGATGCATTCAAAAGTTTCAAAATATCATATAGTAGAATTTTTTGTAGAGTGGGTAGGCAACACCGACGAGCCTCAAATAATAATTCAAGACTCGTCGGTGCTGCCAATTCCTATTTGTAGGTTAGCTTAACCTGTGAAAGATCATATAGTGGAATTTTCTTCGGATGGGTAGGTAACACCAACGAGCCTAAAAAAAGGAACATCCAATAAAATTGCCAGATGTAAACAGAGGGCAATAGACCCCCCTCATAAAAGGCTACAGTAAAAACCCACAGTGTCGCCAACACTAGGCCCCCCAACAGTATTGCCAGACATAAAAAAATACATGGACCCCTCAGGTCCTTTGATGAAAATTTACAGTGAAAAAAACCCAGTAGGTTAACAACACTGTCAAAAAATCTACGGTAGTGTTGCCAGATATAAACAGAGGGCAATAAACCCCCCTCATAAAAGGCTACAGTAAACCCACAGTGTTGTCAACTCTGCCCTCAAAATGTACATCATAAAAGGCTACAACAAGCGTCATAATCTTGGTGATTTTTTCGGGTAAGAAGTTGGCAACACATGCCTTACGAGAGAAATCCATTAAGGCGATCGAGCTCCAAATGATGGTTCGAGCTCCAAATGATGGCCCAGTACCCGGCCACTAGGTCTACTATCCTTATTTTCAATGCTACCGTGATTTAATTGAAAATGTTCAGAATAAGTTCGTAAGATATTTATATTACAAAAAATTTAAAAGATCTTCATATTTAGAAAGAATATCCTATAATACTATTTTATCTGAATTTGGGTTCTCTTCATTACAATCAAGAAGAGAACTAGCCAAACATATTTTACTTTATAAATTTATAAATAACTTAATTGATGCTCAAGATTGTCTTCAGTTGATAGGATTCACAATTAAACCTAGAACGTTGCGTTCTTATTTGCCATTTTCTTTGGTTAATTCTAAAAATATTGTACATCAGAATTCAGTAATGGTTCAAATATGTAAAGCTCATAATGTACTAATACAAAATAATGTTAATATTGATTTTGCTATGTCCTACGAGAGATATTTATCTGTTATTAAACAATTTATTCATAATTAGTATTTTGTCTAAAAAATTGTAATTTTATATTTTTAGTTATTTTATCAATGCTAAATATAATTTTATAATACAATATAATATAACACAAACTGAAAATAGGCATTAATATCATTTAATTATTTGTGTATATGCAATTGGTTTATGTGTTTGTATATGTTAATATTTGTGTTTATGTATATGTTAATATTATGTTTATGTATATGGATATTATGTACCATAGTTTATTTACTTGTAAGCCCCCGTTGTAAGTGGAGCAATAGCTCTGTTATGGGGAGTATGTATAAATAAATAAATAAATAAGAGTTTTTTCCTGCCCCGCCTCCGATGAACAGATAATATCGGCCAGAAGAGACCTGCCAAATAACAACATCTTCGAACTGATAAGGAGCGAACATGTAAAGAAGTTATGCGACCTCGCAGACTTAGTGTCCAATATCGAGTTGCGGAGGTACCTGACGGAACCGGAAACCCGGTGCCCACCAGCCCCCCCTCAATAGGAGCCCCGCAGAAGCAGCAGGATACGAAACCAAGTCCCCACACCCCCTCCCCGGAGACCGTCACAATCGCGTCGGGAGCAGATACCAGAGGAAGAAGAGGAGTCGGCACCGGAAGATTCAACCCGAAGGAGAAAATTCAGTGTCCACTGGGAGAAGAGGAGCCGCCGCCAGGAGAGGGTTACGCCCGTCCAATCAGCCTGGGGAGAGGCATGAAGGTTGCCCGGAGAGAAGTCGTCGAAGATGAAAATGACCTAAAAACCATCTCTAGGGATAAAATAATACAATAGCATAATAACGAAAAAAAACAACTTTAAAAGTAATATCAGAACCCCACATTTAATTGTGACTAAATTTTCTTTAATAATACATCCAATATGAGGGACCATAAACTCTTAGAAATTTAACTTGAAAATTGCTAGACCTGGAATCTGCTGGAATCCAGTAGGCACCAAAGAGACTTAATATAAAAGGAAATTTCGAAAACACAAACAAATTAAATTTAAATTAATTTCTTAACAATGTAAGTGTAGTAAAAACCATGAACATACATTTATATACTTATTATTAATTAATATAATCTAATATAAAAGTTTGTTTATCTTTTCCCTTTTTTTAATTTTTATTATTATTATTATTATCAAGTCTACATATAATTATTTGCGTATTTTATGTCATATTTATTTATCTATTACATATCTAACAATTACAATTTCCGCATAATTAGCATGCTATCAAAACTTAGTACCCTGTATTACTGATTCACGTTAAATTTTGCGGCTGTGATTTCATTCTGAGATCTCATAGCAGCCCAGTCTGCACGGACATTGAACCTCGCACGGCCACTGTCGCTCGCGTGGAATGCGGAGTCAGCTTCGTGTCGCATAACCAAGTTGACAGGGAGTGCTGACGCCGGTATCTTATCGGGCGTGTGTCCTCAACACATAAATGCAACAACGGCGAGATAAATAAGAAACTACATAACCTCTTACAGTAAGTGTATATTAGGAATCGACATCCACTAAATTAATTAACTAGCCCAGTATTTCAGTGCATTTAACTTTATCCAAATAGCAAATTCTCCCCACACACTACAATAAAGCCTGATCTGGAAACCAGACAGGGAACTTGCGTCCGTGCAGACTAATCCAAGCAATCATTCACCCCAATCTAAACTCTCACCCCATCATACTCTCCCCTCAAGCTTGAAACAGTTCTGGATACCAGAATGGTTGTCCCTCCTGTAGATAGCATTTCCTATCGTACTATCTGTACGATAACTAAAACAAACCAATAAACTAACATAAATTAATCCATAACTACTATTAACAAGTTTAATTAATTACGAATCATACAAATGCACAGTAAATTTACAAGAAATCTTTAAGACTTGTTCCGGTCACCAGAACGGTCTATTAAAATAATACAAACTAAAAATTAATAAATGTAGCTATGTATAGAGTCTCCATGTATTTTCTTTTTCTTTTTTTTTTTGTACTTTTATTTTATGTATGAAAATAAAGACGAGAAGAAGTAGGATAAAAAGGCGGGGGAACAGTTTAAATTCAGGAAACTGACGTCCTGGTTTATTTAAAGGTACCAGGACATTAAGAGCATACCCTCGAAAGTACGCGGGCGGAGGCGGGCTACTTCGGGAGGTTCCCCCTTTAGATAATGTATATGTGTTTCAAAAAGTATTATATTATAATGAGATGTAGTGAAAATGTAGTGATCCAATGAAATGTATGATAAAGTTATGAATGTATACATTCTAAAGGTCAATAAATAAATAGTTGTGTCGTGTATGTAATGTTGTTTTAAGCATTCGACACATTCTCGTTGAATGTGTCGATCTTGCTTACTTCCAGCAGACTTTGAACCTTTCCGGCTGTTTGTCATCCCTTTTGGGTGATGACTGCAGATTTTATTAAATGTTTCCGTTTTTTGCGAAGAGCTGTACCCTTCTACCGTCTGTAAGGAGGTTTTTAGTTTGTTTGTTTTGACTTTTTAATGTGTTGTGTTTGCGTCGTGCAGGTCTTTTTACAACCTTGCACTTTTAGTTGTTTCTTTTCCCAAGGGGCTAGTTACACCCCTTTTTAAGTTTTCAGTCAGAATTTTAGATAAGGGAATATTTCCACGTTTACATAGAAGGGTGCGGAATGGCCTTAAGTGCCGACGCACCCCGATATTTTAAATCAATCAATTTTTTTAACGTAAACACGAAGGTCTTTTGGTATCTTTATATCTCTGCATAATATTCCGTTTCGGATGGTATGATAATTTTTTCGTTTGAAACAGGGAACTTATGTGTGTGACTGTGTCAACCAATTAACACACTAGACCGCCTATCCGTATGGCCGATATGAGTTATATATGTGTATACTTTAAAACTCGCTGGCGTGTAGAAAAAGCATGAAAATGACACATTTACTTGTATTTTAGTTTTCCCCTTAATTGTCGTCCACATACGAATTAGACAATAGTGAGTTTCTCAATTTCAAATCTTCGCCCCCTGCCAACAAATCTATTATTTTTGAGAGATTAGAATTATACTAACACAGAATATTTACCTAGTATTCTGATATATGCCCACCTGAAAATATTTCTTTATTTGAGAGATTTATTTTCGGTCCGCGAGAAATTATTCAAACTGGTAAAACAATTCGAAAATATACTCTTGGACAAAAAAAACCGGACACCTTAATATTTGACATCTGAATTGCAATTACGCTCTCAGTTAAGAATTGAACAATTGAACATTCATTAATGAATATTTTCCATAGTTTTTCCGTTATTATTTATGTATTTATTTACTCGTATTTACTTATTTGGAACACCTAGTAGGCTCAAAATTTATTTCAAGATATTTTGTTTTAATTTATTGATTTTCGGGGTTTAAGGGGTGCTCCTTCCACGTACTACACCCAACAGTCAACCTCACTTCCACGTAGTACACCCTGGACTGCAGACTAACGAGGCTCTGGCGACTGGCCCCATAGCCAGTATAATTTTGTTTGTATTGTCCTGTGCTTTGTGCTGAGTGCTCCTTTACAGCCTCTGCTTTTAACGAAAGTCAGAAGATTTTAATATTTTATGATTTTAGTTCTGCAACGTTATAGTTATGTGTAACGATAAGGGGCTGAACCCCGTATAATGTGACGGGTGCAAAATAGCCTTAGTGCTGACGCATTTAAATTCAAATTCAAATTTATTGATTTTCAATTCCTGTTGATGTTATTTTGTTTAATGTCGAGAGAGGCTTGAATTTTGGTTCAAAGTAACATATATTATTGACATTGTCATTGCTGGTGTTTCTCTTGCAAGTGTATTGTAAGTTTGCTAGCTTGAAAATGAGACGTGAAGAGGTAGTAAAAGCAGTTGCTCTTCGCGATGATGGTCGTAGTGTGCGCTACAATTTTAGGGTGCTAAATATAGCACGAAGTACTATCCATGAAGCTCTCAGACGGTATGATGCAATGGGTTCTGGTCGGAAACGATGCACAACAGCACGGGAAGATCGTTTCATGCGTATCACAGTCTTAAGTGACCGTCGTACGACTTCAAATATTGTGGCACGGCGTTTGAGAAATGTTCGAGCTGTGGTTTCTTCACGAACAGTTCGTAGAAGACTGAATGAAAGTGGTGTATCATCTCGGAGGCCAGCTGCAGGCCCCAGGTTGTTAGCACGTCACCGGAAACAAAGACTGGAAATTGATACAAAACACTTATTAGGAATGTGGAGCAGTGGGAAAAGGTTTTATTCTCGGATGAGTCAAAATTCAACCTACGTTCATCAGACGGGCGTGAACATGTGTACTGAAGACCTAATGAGCGTTATGCACAATGTAGTTTCGTTGAAATAACACCCTTTGGAGGCGGTGGTGTCATGGTCTGGGGAGGTATTTCTTTACAAGGACGTACAGCGTTGGTTCTTGTAGAAAATGGGGCAATAACAGCTCGCAGGTATATTACAGAATGTTTGGCAGATCATGTAGTACCATATGCACCATTCATAGGCCCAGATTTTGTTTTTATGCATGACAATGCGCGTCCTCACATTGAGAATATTGTCACGGAGTACCTGGACAAAGTTGGGATTACGCGATTAGAATGGCTACCACAAAGTCCGGACCTAAATCCGATAGAGCACATCTGGGATCAATATTGCTAAGATTTGTTTCTATTTTTTTTGGTAGATTTCTGTAACTTTCGTTTGTTTTAATTTGGCTTATTAACAATAAATTTTAATTTGCTTTCTGGTGAATATATTTAGGTTTTCTTATTACCAATAATTTCTGCAACATTTAGTTACCCTTCGAATCAGAATTTATGAGTTATCACAAAAAATGCAAGTGTCCGGTTTCTTTTGTGCAGCAGTGTATAAATTCACTCTTGGGTGCACTACGTGGAAGGTTTGATTTGATTTAAATTTAAAATTTTGGGTGCGTCAGCACTAAGGCTATTTTACACACGTCACATTATACGGGGTCCAGCCCCTTATCGTTACACATAACAACTCTAACGTTGCAGAACTAAAATCATAAAATATTAAAATCTTCTGACTTTCGTTAAAAGCTGAGGCTCTAAAGGAGCACTCAGCACAAATAAGGACAAAACACAGGACAACACAAACAAAATTATACTGGCCATGGGGCCAGTCGTCAGAGCCTCGTTAGTCTGCAGTCCAGGGTGTACTACGTGGAAGCAGCGCCCCTTACACCCCATGAATTTTTATTAATTTTGTTTATGCAATATTATAATATTTCTCATTCTGCCATTGTAAACGAATTTGATTTATGAATTCTTATTGTAAAAGGATCGTTGTAAATCATGATAATTATAAGCAAATTTTGGCTAAAGAATGTTCAACGGGCGTTTTTTAAAAATAAATAGTTATGCAAAGTTTCATAATCGAGTTTCCCATATTTTCACTCCAGCAAGCCCTGAGTATATAAGAGTTCCCATACTCCCGGCATATGTGAGTAGCAATAATGGGTAATGCAACAGCGGCGGCTTTTGCACCACTGTTCGTCCGTACGCCTCTACCCTAAACGTGAAACGTTGCAGTTAATTTGGCGCCATAACGCGGGGCACGATTTGCAAAGCGTAGGGCTCGCTTTGCAAAACATGGAACTGTTGCATGTATTTGGCTTAAAGAAACTGTGGCCAGTTTTAAAGTTTATTTGGTTTGCAACGTGAGAACTTGATTTGAATTTAAAATTTTGGGAGCGTCAGCACTTAGGCTATTTTGCTTCCATCACATTATACGGGGGCCAGCCCCTTATCGTTACAAATAACAACTCTAACGTTGCATAACTAAAAAATTTAAAATGTTCTGACTTCTGTTAAAAGCTGAGGCTGTAAATGGGCACTCAGCACACACAAGGACAGAAAACAGGACAACACACACAAAATTATACTGGCCATAGGGCCAGTCGCCAGAGCCTCGTTAGTCTTCAGTCCAGGGTGTACTAACGTGGAAGTGAGGTTGACATTTGGGTGTACTACGTGGAAGGTCACCCCTTACACCCTGCAACGTGAGAACTCGATGCACAGTAAGGCTTGTAAAAACGTACAACTTGCGAAGTTTACATGGCGAGAAATAGAAAGGAAATATTTTCAGGATTTAAAGATGTATAAAACTATAAACCTTGTTTATAAAGAATGTTTTATGAGCAGTGTGCAAAAATGTGATATTATCTGTCAGGAAGTTTTCAGTGAATATTTTATCTTTTTGTTAGTGATAATGCTGGCGTTGCTTATCTTATTTAACCGATTTTTGCCCTTATCAGTTGTATTATCTACTTCATGCATGTAAGAATAAGAAGCACAACGTTGGTACAAAGAACTCAGTACTTGTCAGGGTCTCGACGCGTGTGGTCGTATGAGGGAAGAAGTCTACCGTTCGAATCCCAGCTGATGTACAGTTACAAAAAAAAAAAAAAGACTTGGCCTTCCATCTAAAAAATGGGCTGCATTGATGAGGCCGGTCCCGATGGGAAATTAAGGAAGGATACGGGAAGTTCCGCCTCCTCCTAGCAATCCAGAACAGCGTGATTCCAAGATGGGGGAAAGATCAAGGAAATTGATGAGCCAATGGAAGAACTTGGTGGATCGATTAAAAGGAAACTCTAAAAAGACAAAAGAAGGTGACGTGCCAGCATATTTCCCAACCCACCCAGAGCTGGACTACAGTTGGATGGATGATTCGCCCTCTGGAACGTCTGGTGTTTGATAGAGACAGCCTGAAGGTTCTACTAGAGTAACTGGCAACTTACGAGTACAAAATAAACCAATCCTTCTTCTACGTGATCCCATAGAAGAGGAGATAATCAACTTATGTCGCGAGTAATCTATCAACCTTCCCTTCCTGGAAGATCGATGTGAGATGTGCCATTTAACTGAAGTCTATAGCAACCCTGTTCTTCACCCCTTGGAAGCCCAGCTTGGAGATAGTGATCCTGACGTACCCATCAGTAACTCTACACTTCGGAAGGCGAGCTCTCGGCCAACTATTAAACCATTTGGAGTAGCTTCTATAGTAGTGCAACGCACGGCTTCATTCGGAATCGAAGCACAGACTAAATTGAGAAAATTTACCATTTCACAAAAAGATGAAGAAGAGAACGTGCTGTTTGAGCGACTGCGCACATTGGCAGACCAAAACAAGAAACTACAGCAGGAACTGACTGTCTTGAAAGAGAACCTCCGTGCCTGTGAGCCGACAGGAAGCTTGAAGAAATGTGAAACTTCAGCCAGAAAGAAAGAAGGGCTAAGTTAGAAGAAACACTGATATAACTGTTCAGAAGTGAAGACGCCAAATTTTGGGATGTGGGAAAGAACAGAGTGAGAATGCCAAGATATTTTCAATTAATGAAATTCCTCCGAAAGAAGAAGTTAGTTGGGGTGTAAGGGGTGACTTTCCACGTAGTACACCCAAATGTCAACCTCACTTCCACGTTAGTGCACCCTGGACTTAAGACTAACGAGGCTCTGGCGACTGGCCCGATGGCCAGTATAATTTTGTTTGTGTTGTCCTGTTCTTTTGTCCTTATGTGTGCTGAGTGCCCCTTTACAGCCTCAGCTTTTAACAGAAGTCAGAATATTTTAAGATTTTTAATTATGCAACGTTAGAGTTGTTATTTGTAATGATAAGGGGCTGGCCCCCGTATAATGTGATGGGAGCAAAATAGCCTCAGTGCTGACGCTCCCACAATTTTAAAATCAAATTCAAATTCAAAGAAGTTACTTTGTTGAGAAATAAAATTGGATGTAAAAAAACTATAGCAGTGCTTTGTTTTTTACTGGACTTCCCTATTATTGTTATAATCATATACTGAAATAAATTTTCTTAACATTTAGTAAGTCTGAGTTTAAAAAGGAAAAGTTGAAATTGTAATAGAAATTTGCAAGAAGTATGGTAAGTGTAGTCTGCCTGATCATGGGACCGAACCTTGTTCTTCTGGTCCCAAATGCATTAATTGCCAAAGCGAGCACCCAGTCTGGCATCGTGACTGCCCCTCTTTCCAACAAGAGAAGAAAATCAGAGAGTTGGTCGTCACAGAGAAAATCTCTGCTGGCGAAGCCAAACAACGTCTCCGCGAAAGTATACGCACCACTTTAGCTGTGCCATTCGCTACAGTTGCTGCAGCTGCTCTTACCCGTCGCAGTGTAGGGGTACAAACCAGCGACGTGTCAACTCAAACACCAACGATTCCCGTAGTAGCCCGCCCTGCTTCCGAGGAAACCAGCAACCACTCCTCGCTCCACAGAGAGGAAGATCAAGCAGGTGCATTCAAAGGAATATTTTCTTAAGTCTACTAGCTCTCCAGTCAGGGTGGCAGCCACCACCCTGAAACTTAAGGCGCAGCTGAAAGCTGCCCGGCGGGCGTTAAAAGCACCCACTCCCCTTCTTCATCCCCTTCGCCCTCTGTGTCCTTACCCGAGGACATGATACAGGACGAAGCCGCGGATGAAGAATTCATCAAGGTGACAGGGCCTAGAAATAGGGTACGCCTCAAAAGGTAACTATAATACTTCCAGCCATGGCTTACTGTCTCCAATGGAACCTTAACGGTTTCCGTACTCATCTTGAGGAACTGCAAATCTTAATATCTGAATTTGACCCTGCCATCGTATGTCTCCAAGAGACACATTTTCGTCCAAATGAATCAGTGATTCTAAACGGATACACGCTTTACCGCACCGACAAGCTTCCTGAGGGTCATCGTGCACACGGTGGTGTTGCAATCGATGTTCGAGATACCTTCCACTCAACACCAATCTTTCTCACCACCCCCCTCCAAGCTGTCGCCGTGCGGGTCCATTTACCACAGCCAATATCTGTGCTGTGTCTACATCACAAGGGAGGAGCGATTCTCTCTTGAGGACCTCCTTTGCATATTCGAACAACTTCCGTCTCCTGTAGTTCTTTTGGGCGATTTTAATTCCTACCATCGTTTGTGGGGCTCCGCTCGTGCAGAGCCCCGGGGTCAAATTGTAGATCAATTCCGTGAGGCATCAGGTTTAACGTTGCTGAATGATGGGACTCCCACATATTTCAGTCCTTCCTCAGGCACACACTCTGCGTTGGACTTTATGACAATATTTGTCATGGCTGTGACATTTGTAAAGTGAATTAAGGCCGATTGTGCCAAAACTGCCCATAGATGGCATTTGAGTGCTGAATTTACCTTGAACCGAACATTAGTACAAAGATTTGACAATAGATGGCCTCAAGATACTTTATGTGAAAATTAACACGAATGTTTGTATAAATGTTATAAATAAGATTGTATTGTGTATACGACAAAAAATAATATTTAAATTAGATTATGAACATTTAAAATATATCGCAATAGTAATGTACGTTGTGGTATTGCAACAAAAGAGAAACTTTCGTCAACGCCGGAAGAATGCGCAATAAAAGTGAACTGGCTCGAGGAACGGGTCATCGCACCCGTTACCTGTGCATAAGCGGTGGAATGGAAAGAGCAGGAATCGGAATCGAGGGAACTATTCAGGGACTCGGTCCGGAAGAGGAAAGAATCTTGGTGGATGTAAAAAGGAATTGGAGGAAGCATCAATGGAAATCGAACATAATGGGAAGTGTTAAGTGAATCCATATTTCTTAACCTTCATGCGGGCGCGCCTTTTTTAAAACACTAGTGGGCGCGGGGCGGTAATCTACCGCCACCTCGTTTTCACGTATTTTACCGGTTATATCTCACCATAAACCTTTGTAATCGGGGATATTTTTAATAGAATCGTGAACACACATATTTAACCATGAAAACATTTATTAAGGGGTGTAAGGGGTGACCTTCCACGTAGTACACCCAAATGTCAACCTCACTTCCACGTTAGTGCACCCTGGACTGAAGACTAACGAGGCTCTGGCGACTGACCCCATGGCCAGTATAATTTTGTGTGTGTTGTCCTGTTTTTTGTCCTTGTGTGTGCTGAGTGCCTCTTTACAGCCTCAGCTTTTAACGGAAGTCAGAACATTTTAAGCTTTTAACATTTTACTTTTGCAACGTTAGAGTTGTTCTTCGTAAAGATAAGGGGCTGGACCCCGTATAATGTGACGGGTGCAAAATAGCCTTAGTGCTGACGCACCCAAAATTTTAAATTCAATTCAATTCAATTCAACATTTATTAAAACTTGATCAATATATAAAATAAAGTGCAATATTCATTGAGGTTTTTAAACTCTCTCACACCACACAATTTATTTTATCTTACAGCAGGAACTAAAAATATCACTCAGTCTTTTAAGTATTTAGGTAACAAAAGTATTCAACATTGAAAGAAAGTAGTTATTCGTCTCACTAATTTAATCAAGTAACAATGTTGTACTAGGTATATCAAAATAGAAAGGCATTCCTTACACAATCAATAATAGATGCATATCTCCCATGAATTATAAAAAAGGAACAAAAAACAGTCACATGAAAGTAGCGTTATTATAATTTTGTACTAAGTACATCAAAATAAGTAAAATATTGCACTATTCATCATCTGATTTGGATGAATCATTACTGAGGCAATTAACACATGTTTGTACTGAATGTGATTTACATACACTTTTGTTACAATTACTACAACGTAATTTAGTTATGTTGTTCTTTTTTGAACCGCAAATGTAACAGAAACTTCGTCTGTTTGGATTCACAACCTCATTGCTGGTAGTTCCTTGTTCTCGATACTGGGTTAGAAAAATTTCCAGATCTTTTGGAAGTGTATTCACATTTGCTCGTTGCCTCAGGTTTTCTTCCATCAGTTCCAGCGCCAACTCAAAAATATACTGCCGCCGTCTAAAGGATTTCAATGGATTATTCATTTCATATATCCTCATGGAATTTATCCCAGCAATATCGAGGTCTCTGAAGAAAATTACCATTGGCCACCTTTGTGTTCTTTTGGATGTCGTAATCCGCGAACACATCAGATCAACGGTGTCGACCCCTCCTTTTGTGGCGTTATAATCCATTATCTGCACTGGCTTGCCTGTTTCCTCATCTACTTCGTGTCCATCGTGCAATGTTGACAAAACCAAAACTAACTTCTTTTTGGTAGCATACGAGATCAAAGTTGCGACGTCGTTACACCCAAATAAATGATGGCCAGGGACGAGGTTGGGATTTTGTTTCACAAATTCGGGCGGAAGTTCAGCTTTGTTTCTTCTCAAAGTCCCAAGGAAAGTCAAGCCGACCGATAACAGATGTTCAGCCAAGGGGTAACTACTAAACCAGTTATCTGCTGTAACGTTACGACTACTTTTTTGCAATGGATCACACAAATTGGTCACTATATCAAATGGCTTGTTGGAGGTTGAGCTGTAGGGGCCAGGTCTCTGGGTTCCACAATAAATCATCATATTATAAGTATAATATGTCTGAGAATCACATACACAATATATTTTCAATCCATACTTTGAGGGCTTATTCGGCATGTACTGTATAAAACTACATCGACCACGAAAAGCCACCAGCATTTCGTCGATGGTTGCACTTTCTCCAACATTGTAGGCTCTTTGACAATTTGCTACAAAGGCTGTCTGAAAGTCACGTATAGGAGCTAATTTATCGGTAGCAGATCGCACTTGACGAGAATGTATGTCGTCAAAACGAAGAGATCTTAGCAACATTCGAAACCTGCGTTCACTAAAATTAGCCCGCAAAATAATCAAACCAGTCCCATTTTTTGTGAAAAACTCGGAAATATCTGCGCGGTTTCCACGTTTGACTGCCATCAAGAACAGAGCTCCAAAAACTGCTTTTATTTCTGCTCTTAAGGTGGGCCTGTAATCGCTGTCCCGAAAGCTGGTGCTAGACAGATTTTGCCTTTCAGTCTTTCGTTGAGCAATGTGTATATTAGTGTATTTGACAATGTCATCGATCATTTGTGGAGAAACTAGTGTCAGAAAATATTCGAGCCTTGTTTGACATTTTCTAGCTTCCCCTTTGGGACCCGGAAGAATTTTTGTAATGTTTGCAGACTTAGTTTTAGTGGTTTGTGTGAGAGGTTTGTTTGCCCAAATCGTATCACCATTCCTTCCGATGTAAAATCTCAAACCTGGACTTTTGTCGTCTTCCATTGCCTCTTCTAACTCTTCCTCGGTGTCACTGTTGGTTGTGGGTACCATACTTAAACTAATTGGGGTTCGTAATCAACATCATCAGGGAAGTCCACTTCGTCCTCCTGAACTCCATTAGCTTGATCTTCCTCGTCCAGTTCGAGGAGGATTCTTCGAACATCTTCAGGGTTTGTGAAGCGTGCCCTGAAAAAGTGGAAAAAATAAACACACTTTTTCTAATATGGGAAAAAAACATAATTTTACCTACCGTAAGTATATTTGGTATGAAAGGTACTACCTACAATAATTATTGGGTAGTATAGTACACCCTGGACTGTAGACTAACGAGGCTCTGGCGACTGGCCCCATGGCCAGTATAATTTTCTTTGTGTTGTCCTGTGTTTTGTCCGCATTTGTGCTGAGTGTTCTTTGCAGCCTCGGCTTTTAACGAAAGTCAGAACATTTTAATATTTGATGATTTTAATTAAGCAACGTTAGAGTTGTTATGTGAAACGGTAAGGGGCTGGACCCCGTATAGTGTGACGGGTGCAAAATAGCCTTAGTGCTGACGCACCCAAAATTTTAAAATCAAAAATCAAAATCAAAAATTATTGGGTAGGTAGGTCCTAACTATTATACTGTCATTATTTGGTTATAATGAATAATTGGTAATGCTTGGGAGAGAGTCATATAATAAATGAATAATAAAGAAGATGAAAATTATGAGAGAAAAACATGAAATTGACGATAGAACGAATGTAATTTTGGTAAAAAAAAACTCTTGGTGATAGCACATAATAATTGTGATCCTGTTGGGCCCTAGTATGGTGCAAAGCACTGTAAAACTATAGTTTATTATTGCTTATACTCGTACATGCAATAAAACAAGAAAAAAAGCGAAATTGAATACTCACATTTTTTTCGAAAGGTCGGAGAAATTGTCCCAGTACCGGGCGCACGGCGGTAGATTACCGACTACCTCACCCTTCCACCTTTTGATGATGACTGGCACGCGCGATATGCCGATCCGACAAGTGACTTCAGTGCCATCAGTTTCCTTAAGCGACACAGAATATGCAACTGGAATCGATGGGAACACATTACAGTTATTTAACAGAACACCCTTCAGACTAGTCTGTGATGCATCAATGAAAAGTCTCCATTCACTTACATTGTAAGAAATACCATACAATTCTATGACTTTCCTTATGTTGTTACAATAAACAAGGTTTTCGTCTTCAGTAAAGTATGGGAGTAGCTCTGTCTCTCGATGCCTGTACCATGAGAAATGTGTTCCTGGAGACAACAGGTTTTTCTTACTCAGTCGGGAACCAAGAAGTTGGGCACTCTCCTTTGGTAAATTTAGGTCTCTTACGAGATCATTCAGTTCATGTTGTGTGAAAGGTTGCGGAGTGCCTGTACTTGTACCAGGACAGAAATCATCACTGTCATCATAGTGTGCACGTTCAACTTCAGTGTCACTTGAAGTGCTGCAATTATCACTACTCGTACGTGGTACAGGTACAGGTGCATCTGGCCCATGAGGCACGGGCCTAATGGCCGATTGTATGTTGTTGGGATAGCTCACATTGCTCTTGTTCTTAGCACTGAAACCGCTAACATCTATAGCACAGAAATAGCAGTCATCAATGTGATTGTTTGGTTCCCACCATACCATTGGTATTCCAAATGGCAATGCTTTCCTCTTGCCACACTTCCACAATCGCAAAGCTTCCACACATGTTTTGCAAACTTCATGCGGGGCCCAGTTTTTGTCCTGATCATCTACTAACACCAAAATATTCGTGGTAAGCAGACCTCACAAATGTGGTGATACGTTGTCTTTGCCTCTTCACTACATAGCTTCCACAAATGTAACAGAATACATAGGGCGAGTTCAAACACTTCCTGGACGACGACGACATTGTCTCTCGACACAACATAGCACAAACTATCGACAATGACAAACTTTATCAAATATTTTGCATTCCCTACTGCTATTTACATATATAATATCTACAATACACTTAACTAAGGTTTCCGGATCACGTAACCTTATACACGGTAAATAAATTAAAAACTGTACTATTGGCATTAGTTGGTATCGAATAACAAAACTTAGAAACAAATTTATTGAATCATTCATTGTTACTAGGCATCTTCAGCAATTTTGTTAATCATGTAATGTAATAAGAGGTGCACTGCCATCTATCGGGAATATTATTAACTTGTAATTTCTGGGCAGGAATTACGATTTATACAACAATGAAGATTTCTAAATAACTCAGGGTGATGCAACAAAAACAAGGTCACTTCTGAAATCAGCATCAAATGTAGTTTCAGAAACCACAATTAGTTTCCAAACATCAGAACCCATGTCGACCAGTGTTATTGAAAATGGGCTCCAAAGTTGTGTTGAGTTTTGTGTTAGTAGATGATTGTTCTTGTGAGTTTTTATGTTTTAAGTCAGTGGGTAATGAACTGGAACATTGTTGAATAGGTGGAAACTCTTTTAGATTAATTGCGTGCTTCATAATTTCCTCTATGCTAGGTTGTGGAATGCAAGTCCCTTCTATAATTTGTTGAGCTTCACGGTATGATAAATTATTTAGAGCCATACGTTCCTGAATCAGATGCTCTTTGTTCCACACTGGGCAATTTTTATCAAGGGCTGAAAGAGACCCCTGGCAATTGGAACCCTTGGTAGGGAGGTTACATGAATCTCAGTGTTTAATTGCTCCACAGGTAGCTCATTTAGACTGTGAACGACATTGATTGGCCGTGTGAGTGAATCTGAAACAGTTTCTACATTGAATGACTGTTTTCTGTCGGGTTGTTGCTCCATATATGCTGCTATTTATGGCTACTTTTTCCTGGAGATGTCTACCTTGGAATGTCAAACACGCTAGTTTAGTATCGCGTAGCTGAAACGAACCATATCTTTTTCTTCATTCGTTTAGCACTAATGATTGGAATATATGATTGACTGCCATCCACTACGTCTTCCTCACCGACGTTGAATTCTATACCATATATTAATCCTTCTCTTTGAACTAAGGATTGAGGTATGCGAGCCTTAATGGAAAGATGAAATTGAAATTCTTCATTTTTAACAAACTTATTCGCCTCCAGAGCAGTGTTGAAATATACTGTTACCCTGTTACATCCACCTTGGTCTATGCATTTGACTGGAATTTCTTTTCCAAATCTGTTAACTAGGCTCCTGCCCGCACATTTACCTATGTTTCGTCCTGTACCCTCTATCAGAACTATGAAAGGGCCATTACTGTTATGATCGTAGAAGTTCTGAGCCAAGATTCGTACGTTCGAAGATTTAAGAGAATTATCCATGCCTTGGCCTGAAATAACTTCTTGACCTTCTTGATGGGTTATTATCTGAGAATTATCTACTTCAATGTAGAATGCGGGTGAAATAATAGGATTCATGTCATTAACACCAGTGTTTTCAGAATGAAAAGACGAAGCTGCATGAAGATCATTTAAGTCGTCCATTCTGATTATCAATGACCTTTACGGTCTATTATGTTTACTATTTAACACTTGTATGGATTAAAAGTCACCTGTATCATTTAAAAATGTTATTCTTGTATATTTGTACACTTGATCTTTAATGCTTAATACACAGCACAATCACTTGAAATTAAAGTCACATAGGAACAGCACCTATGAAACAGAAAGCAAATTTTCCTCACCAATTGGCACCCAATTGTCAACCTCACTTCCACATAGTACAACCTGGACGGCATTGTGCAGACTAAGGAGGCTCTGGCATCTGGACCTACTGCCAGTATAATCCTCTGTAGGACTGTGTGTGGGTGTTGTCGTGTGTTGTGTCCTTATGTGTGCTGAGTGCCCCTTTACAGCCTCAGCTTTTCACCCAAGTAAGAATATTTTAGTCCTCCGACATTGCAGTTATACTTTTAGTTACGGAAAGGGCCTGGATCCCGTATAATCAAATTTCCCCCTGGAAATCTCAGGGAATTTGAAAGAAAAGTAAAATTCTCGGGGAAAATCATCTAATTGGGCAATGAGTCCCAGTGAAGTACAGTGTGTTTCAAAAGTCACGCAACCCGAACTTTGAAAATTTATATTATGAAAACTGTAAGAGGTATTTAGACCGAGTTTTCTGCATTATAAAGCTACATTCATTGAGATATTTTTCTATGCTTAACATTATCACTTTACTCCATACAGAACATCAGATAAATTAATAACTGGCAGATGGCAGCGTTAAGATTTTTCCAGAAATGCACTTTTGAGTGACAACAAGATATAAGAAATTATCAAAGGCCATAATTAGACGTCTGATGGCTGATGTCATATCAATCTGTTATTTGCGACCAATATTGGTCATGTGCAGCATTTGATGGATTTATAACTGGCGATTTTATGGGTTGAGTGAAAAAGTGCCATTTTGGGGACATATCTCCGTAGATGGCAACAGTAGAAGATTGAAATTTTGACAACAGACACATGCAACATGTGCTTACCTAGTGGCTCTACATTTGCATGAAATTACAATTTTACACTGAAATTTGACTTTTAAGTGTAAATTTCTACACACCTGGCAACCCTGTCATTCAAACACAGTTGACGGAGCTTGTTATGATATGGTAAGGGTGATTCATAAATGCAGATTAGGGTGTATCGAAAAAAAACCTTTTTCTAAATGTTAAGGTGGGCGGAAAAGTTATTCCACATTTGTGACCAAAAAAACGTCAATCAGCTAGTCCATTTCATCTCTAATAATAATAATAATAAGGTGGAGATGTTATGGCTATGAGGGGAAATTCGACACCAGGGGTCCCAGGTTCGAATTCCGGCCAGGGCATGGATGTTTGTGAGTGTCCATTCATCAGTTTCATCATGTCATCACTCATCCCCATCTTCGCAAATTAGCCAAAACTGGCACCTAGGGCTTCAATATCAGCCTTGCGTTTCTTCTTCTATCAGTTCCTCGCGTGCTTTTTCACGTTCCGATCCTCACAGGTTTTCAGGATATCACCTAAATGATTCATTTTACCTCATAAACGTCGAACTCAACGTGGTTTGCAATCAAAAGCACATCTTTTACTGTCATTTTGAATTTCATGCAGTATGCATATACAGTTAATAAGAGTACGTACATTTGCTTTGGAGTTCTAAAGTTTTAACTGATGTGTATGAAAATGAATAAAATAGCTCATCTCCCTAGACCTCATAAGATTTGTCCAGTGATCGCTCTTGAGACACATGCCTTCGAATATGCTACAGCACTCCCCATGTGCCAAACGAAAGGTGCCAAAAATTTCACAATACTTAGTGCCAACTTGCCACACACTCTGACTTGAGCTTTCAAGAGATGCTTTATCCATCACGTACAATACGAGCACTATTGAAATTATGTGGCTCCAGATGGAAATCATTATTTTTTATCCATTGCTATTTTTTTTGTTTTTGTTTTTATCTCTAATGAAATTTAAATGACCAAAGTGATTGTTGCTGGAGCTCTGATTTTTGCAAACTAAAGGTTCAATTTCTCCACTGTGGCAGGCTCAATTCTCAGAGTCTATATTCATGACTATGGAAGTACCTTGTAGAAAATATATATATTTAAAACAGAAGAACAACCATATGAGTTAGAAATACTTCCATCTTCTACCTTGTCAAGCAGAAAATTTGCCAACCTTGAATGTCGTTAGTCACACCCTGATCTGGGGTGTAAGGGGTAATTTTCCATGTAGTACACCCAACTGTTAACCTCACTTTCACATAGTACACCCTGGACTGCATTTTACAGACAAATGAGGCCCTGGCAACTGGCCCTATGGCCAGTATAATTCTGTGTGTTTTCCTGTTTTTTGTCCTTACGTGTGCTGAGTGCTCGTTTACAGCCTCAGCTTTTATTGGAAGTCAGAATATTTTAAGATTTTACTTATGCAACATCAGACTTGTTATTTGTAACGGTAAGGGGCTGGACATCGTATAATGTGATGGGTGCAAAATAGCTTAAGTGCTGATGCACCCAAAATTTTAAAATGAAATTCAAATTTACACCTTGAACTACTTTTTGCAGAGCAATGAGGCTGTGGGTGTGTAAGGGGACATCCTTCCAGGTAGTAAACCCAATTGTCAACCTCACTTTTACTTTGTAGTATACCCTGAACTGCATTTTGCAGAGTAACGAGGCTCTGGCGACTGGGCCAGTCTAATTCTGTGTGTTGTCCTTTTTTGTCTTGGGTGCCCCTTTACAGCCTCAGTTTTTAACCCTCGCATTACCAAGCGGGGTATTCTGACTACCCCAGGTTGATTATTCCCTATAATAATTTTATCTGAAGAGCTACATACGTGTGGTTTCATGACTTTGTCCTAAAATGATTGAAATTGTATTTACACTCGTGACTGACCCAATTTTTTTTGTTTTTATAGTTATTATTGACGCGATATATTGTTGTGAGACTACCCCGCTTGATATGAAATGTCTTATCTTTTTATTTGTCAAAAATGAAGGTTTTACGAAATATGTCTCTCATTCATCTTCATTATTTCATTTTTCCATTGTTGACTTTTACCATACATCCAGTGTTTAGCTCAAATAACATATATTGTTCTCTATGATTTCAGGTTACTATTATTGAGTTGAATTAGAGATTGCATACATGGCAAGGCTGCACTAGTGTCACCATACGGTGTTTATGTTCAGTTTAAATACTTTTAATAATTTGAAAACTGTATTTCAATACCAAATAAAGCTATTCATTGAAAATAACAGAATCTAAAAACAAATATTACACTAAATCACAAAATTGTATTGGGGTAGTGAAAATACCCCGCTTGGTAAAATAAAGGTGTCGAAAAGCTTGCTTGGCAACGGGAGGGTTAACCTAAGACAGAATATTTTAAGATTTTAGTTATGCGACATTACAGTTATGTTATTTGTTATGGTAAGGGGCTGGGCCCCGTATAACATGACAGGTGCAAAATTGCCTAAGTTCTGACGCACTCAAACTTTTAAATTCAAATACAATATTTTTCCAAAAGTGCTGTTGCAATTGTTCAATATATTGCTATCTAGAAAGACTTTTGTGGCAAATTAGTTACATCAGCCTCACATAGAGACATAATAGGTGAACCAGTAAGAAAATGACGAGATGTTATAAAAAAGGTATCATTGGGATTATCTTATATTGAAACGAGCGGTCGGGAATTGAGGCAAGCTTCAATCTGTATTAACAAAGTTGCAAGCTCTTCTTGAGTTAGAATTGGATTTACCACTATTCTTTTGAAATGATGTTTCACAGACTCTACAGCAACTTCATGAAATCTTGTAAATTGCAATGCATTGGTTGAAATGAAGTGCCAGTTCATTCCATCTTGTGTTGTAAATTCTTTGATCTGTTCTGCCTTGAGGAGTTGATTGTTTTTAACCCTTCTTCAGTTGATTGTTTTTAACCCTTCTTCACCTTACTCTTGATAATGAGAAATCCAATATCTCATGCAGCCCTTACTCTTCCCAGTGAATTTGCAACGTCAGCTGTGGAATGGCCACGTACCCCGGGCTATCTCGGATATGTGTGCCATGATAAGTAGCAATATCCCAAGCTGCAATTATTTCTTTTCTCTATTGCTCTCCAACCACTAGGAATTAGTCAAGCCCACTATGCTTCCAAACATCATTGATTAACACTACGCTTTTACCTGTGCCAGCAGCTTGAATGAGTAGGTGAACAGGTCAGATGGAATGCTTATGAATATTCCCAAGGGTGTAAGGGGTGGCCCTTCCAGAAGATGCCTAAATATCAACTTCCCTTGAACATAATGCACTTTGCAAAGTAACAAGGAAAGTAACGAGGCTGTTGCAGAGGCCATGTGAGCTTGAGGCCAGAGGCAGACCTTGAGCTTGGAGGCTGAGGCCGAGTTTCAGCTTGAAGGCTGAGGCTGGAGACAGAGATGAAATTTGGAGGCTGAGGCCATGTGAGGCTGGAGGTAGTGCCTCACAAGCAAATCAAATGAACAGCTCTTGCTACACGATAGCAGAATCCGATCTGCATCTCGCTTCCAGGAATTTTTAAGAAGTTCGGACTCTGTGAAACTATGTTTGTCCTTCAGAAAGGAAGCCCACCTTCTACCAGTTGTTGATATGAGCCATGTCAGAGGTGATTTTTGGCCTCGAGGGTAGGTTGCATTCCTTTATTTGGCATCTCACTTGGCTCTCTGTGGTGTAGCTTGCAGTCTGTTCAGTTTTCTTTGTTTGTCATGTTATTTAGAGTGTATTCTGGAAAGAAAGTCCGTAACTTCTGGACTATCCAGAAATTGTAGTGGTTGTCGCGTGACTCCTGGAAAGGAAAGTATGCTCCTGTTCACCACCTCTTTTAGGAAACGCGAACACAACAGACTGACTATAACTGAGGTGCTTATGTTCTGAAGAAAGTGAAAATATAGAAACGTTCCATACCTCGTAAAATTCTATGTTAAATCTAACATGATTATTAATATTGTGTAATCATTAGTCCCTTCTCTTAACACACACAGGATTTCCCATGAACCGTAGAAGAAATTGGCCAACTTCTTGTCAGTTCAGACCAGATGTCAAGCCTCCGGAGGCTGGGCCTGATGGGGCCTGGCCTTAGCCTCCAGAGGCTGGATGGCCGAGTTGGGAGGTCGGAGGCTGAGGCCGGAGTCCAACCTTGAGCTTGAAGGCCGAGGCCCAGTGAGGGTTGGAGGCTGGCTGTGTGAGGCCGGAGGCCGACCTTCAACTCTGATGCCGGGCCTCGCGAGGCCGAAGTCAAATGGCCATCTCTGTGCTCTGGAGTCTGGAAACATGTTCAGTATAATCCTCTATGGAACTTTGTTGTGAGGTCGCAATTGTCAACCTCACTTCCACATAGTACACCCTGGAGTGCATTTTGTACAATTAAAAGACTCTGCCGTCTTTGATTTGTCCTTACGTGTGCTGAGTGCCCCTTTACAGCCTCAGCTTTTAACCGAAGTGGAGAATGTTTTAATATTTTAGTTAACGACATTACAGTTAATTTAGGTAAGGAAATGAGCTGGATACTATATAACGTGACGGGGCAAAATAACCTCTAAGTGCTGACGCACCCAA
Source organism: Lepisma saccharinum (assembly GCF_977018435.1). Classification (NCBI taxonomy): domain Eukaryota; kingdom Metazoa; phylum Arthropoda; class Insecta; order Zygentoma; family Lepismatidae; genus Lepisma; species Lepisma saccharinum. The sequence continues at coordinate 13,311,152 of NC_139240.1, forward strand.
AAATTTAAGTTCAAATTTGTTGTGTGTTGTCCATGTATTCAGTTCATGATTGTCCCTTCGTCTTTCATGTTATCGTCATTCATCCTTATCTTTGTGATTAACCAAAATTGGCAGAAGAGTTCTGTAAAATAAACTAAATCAACATGATTCACCATGTGTTGAACATTAATGACAGGGGCCCGGATTTTGATGACAGTTATCTTTCTTTCCTTATGTAGTATGCATTGCTCTTAAGCTTTACAATTCTGAATATGAACCTCTGATTATAACAATGAATTTTCTTGTGCACTTTTTAGTCATTTTTTGTTTTATGTCATTTTTAGGTAATTTTTTGTATTTCACTTATTTTTCTGGTCTTTTTTGGTGTGATTGCAAGAAAAAAGTAATGTAATTGCATTACATTTCACTCACTCATTTTTAGCCAAGAACTAATATTTATTGCCTGGCCTGATGGCCAGTATAATTCTGTCATGTTTTTTGTCCTTATGTGTGCTGAGTGTTTTATTTTTGTTATGATGAGGGGCTGGGTCCCGTATAGTGTGATGGGTGCAAAATAGCCTAAGTGGTGAGGCACCCGAAATTAAAATTCAAATAATAAGGATCTGGACCCTGTATAATGTGAAGGGTGCAAAATTGCCTAAGTGCTGATGCATCCAAAATTATAATTTTAATCAAACTTGGTAAATATATTATGTAATTTATTTCTTTCAACAGCATCATATTCTTTTTGTAAAATCAATGAATACCTGATGGACATTTTGATTACATTCTTACTTTTATACTTTTACTGATGTAAAATATTTAATCTAAAGTTGATGTGTTACGTTTAAATGCACATTGTAATTACCTGTAATTTCATTAACCTATGAGTTAGTCTTGTTAAAATAATGTTAGATAATATTTTATGTGATATTTGAAGAAGATAAATTCCATCATAATTATTGCAGTTCGTTTTACACCTTCTTTAAACACAGGAACAGTGAAAGAGTCTTTCCACTGTTGAGAAATTTTCTTTTTTACCATGTTAAACAAATTAATTTATGAATCTGACAGAATGCCAAATTCCTGCCATATTTAATTAACACAGTTGGTATTAAATAAATGCCAGGTGCTTTGTTGTTATTTTGCCTTTATATCATCTTCAACATCAGGCAAGTTATGGGGTGTAACGGGGTGACTTCCTCATAGTACACCAAATTGTCAATGGGGTGTAAGCGGTGCTCCTTCCACGTAGTGCACCCAATAGTCAACCTCACTTCCACAGAGTACACCCTGGACTGCAAATTAACGAGGCTCTGGCGACTGGCCCCATGGCCAGTATAATTTTGTTTGTGTTGTCCTGTTTTGTCCTCATTTGTGCTGAGTGCTCCTTTACAGCCTCAGCTTTTAACGAAAGTCAGAAGATTTTTAATATTTTATGATTTTAGTTATGCAACATAAGAGTTGTTATGTGTAACGATAAGGGGCTGCACCCCGTATAATGTGACAGGTGCAAAATAGCCTTAGTGCTGACGCACCCAAAATTGTAAAATCAAAATCAAAAACCAAATTGTCAATGTCACTTCCACTTGGTACACCTTGGACTGCTTTTCCAGACTAACGGAGCTCTGGCGACTGTTCTCAGCTTTTAACGAAAGTCAGAAAATTTTAACATTTTAGTAGCACGACATTATAATTATGTTATTTTATTTATGGTAAGGGGCTAGACCCTGCATAATGTGATGGGTGCAAAATGGGCTAAGTGCTGATGCACCCAAAATTTTAAATTTAAACTCAAATTCAAGCAAGTTAGGTTCTGGAACTACAGGTTCTTCTGTGTGTACTTCATTTACTTCTGATTTATCTCCTACATTGAACATAGGTGTGTGAGGGATGACCTGGCAATGTCACCTCCACATAGTACACCCTTGTAATTGGTTTTTGCAGCCCAATGAGGCTCTGGTGTCTGGACCTACAGTCAGTATAATCCTCTGGGGTGTAAGGGGTGCTGCTTCCACGTAGTGCACCCAAAAGTCAACCTCACTTCCACGTAGTGCACCCTGGACAAGAGACTAACGAGGCTCTGGCGACTGGCGCTATGGCCAGTATAATTTTGTGTGTGTTGTCCTGTTTTATGTCCTTGTGTGTGCTGAGTGCGCGTTTACAGCCTCAGCTTTTAACAAGTCAGAACATTTTAAGGTTTTAAAGTTTTTAGTTATGCAACGTTTGAGTTGTAATTTGTAATGGTAAGGGGCTGGACCCCGTATAATGTGACGGGAGCAAAATAGCCTAAGTGCTGACGCTCCCAAAATTTTAAATTCAAATTCAAAATTCAAAGTATAATCCTCTGTATATATGCTGTGTCGCATACAGCACACAAATATCCAGTAGACATCATTCGGTTATCCATATGTTTGGCCAGACAACATCGAGGAAGGATGTCTCATGGATCAATTTTTGGATATATGAATTTTTTTAGACATCATGTGGATGTTTGCTGGACATTTTCTAGACATCGTGTGTATGTTTTCTGGATGTTGTGTGGGGGGTGTAAGGGGTGATCTTCCACGTAGTACACTCAATTGCCAACCTCACTTCCATGAAGTACACCCTGGACTGCATTCTGCAGACAAACGAGGCTCTGGCATCTTGAGCTACGGCCAGTATAATCTTCGTAGGACTCTGTGTATGTTGTCCTGTGTTTTATCCTTATGTGTGCTGAGTGCCTCTTTACAGCCTCAGCTTTTAACCGAAGTCAGAATATTTTAATATTTTATGATTTTAGTTGTTCAACGTTAGAGTTGTTATGTGTAACGATAAGGGGCTGGACCACATATAATATGACAGGTGCAAAATAGCCTAAGTGCTCACGCACCGAAAATTTAAAATTCAAATTTGAACATTGTGTGGACTTTTTCTAGACAACCCATGGATATGTTTCGGACATTTTGCAGACACCCCATGGGTGTGTTCGCAATATTTTCTACACATCGAATGGATACAAGAAAAGATGGTTTTAGGCATGCACGTATAAGAGAGGCATTTTGTATTAATTTGCAATTTTTTTTGTCCAGACATATTTTTATAGTCATGGATATGTGAAGGATGTTTTACAGATGGACAAAATTGTAACTCTTTCAGGACATTTGTGGGAATACATAGTGAAACTCCCTTCCTGTTTCTTCTGTAATATTGCGATATAAAGAGACTACTAATTTCCTTACCAGTAAAGGAACATGCTTGAACCATTTTAGTGTACAGGGAGTATTTGTGATCTGTATTCCAATACATGTTAGTTTCTTTAAAAAAAATCAACTTTCTCATCTATTGTCAAACAGATTGATAAATCATATTTAAGTATGAAATTATAAACAACTAAAAGAAAGTAAGATGAAAAATCCCTGTGTTGTGTATTTTACACAAGAATGGATTTTTCTCTCTTATCCATTCTGAGCCATGTAAGCATCTTAAACCCACCTGTCCATTTCTGCCCAACACCTAGAAGCCATCTAACAAATTTCCACTTCAACACTGAACATAAAGTATGTGCAAATAGCCCAAATGGCAAGGGGCATAAGCATGATTTTCTCTCTCAATTTAACGTCATTCATTCGCATTGCTTTCCATTTAGTAGTATTTGATTGATTAAAATTGTTGGGTGTGTCTGCACATATGGACATTTTGCACCCTTCAATGTATATGGAAAAATATCCCCTTCTTTAAAATGTTAAAGCAAGGGTTTAAAAAGGCCCTTCAGAAAAGTTAAAAGTACAAGGTTGTAAAGGGAATTCCACAACACAAAAAAGTGAGACTACTAAAAGCTTCCTCACAGAGTATGGAGGAAACCAGCTCTTTCCAAAAAACTAAAAATATTTGATGAAACACTGTCATCATTATCCAAAAGGGAGGACAAACAGTTTGGAAGAGTAAAAGTTGTCATAGGAAAGCAAAATCAGCACATTCAACAAGAATATGCCAAACACTTGACATGACACATTGAAGAGTCCAACCCCTGCAGCAAGTGACCGTGCGTTAGACAACTGTGTCCAATAGAAGTGTGAACAACTTGTACTCAAGAGGAACACAACGAGAAACTTCAAGTATCTATGGTGGGATTAAAAGCGTGAAGCTTGTGCCCTGTCACCACATCCCTCTCTTCCTGCTGAGTGTCGGGGTGTAAGGGGTGCTCTTTCCACATAGTGCACCCAATAGTCAACCTCACTTCCCTGGACTGCAGACTAACGAGGCTCTGGCGACTGGCCCCATGGCCAGTATAATTTTGTTTGTGTTGTCCTGTGTTTTGTCCTTATTTGTACTGAGTCCTCCTTTACAGCCTCAGCTTTTAACGAAAGTCAGAAGATTTTAATATTTTATGATTTTAGTTGTTCAACGTTAGAGTTGTTATGTGTAACGATAAGGGGCTGGACCACATATAATATGACAGGTGCAAAATAGCCTTAGTTCTGACGCACCCAAAAATTTTAAATTCAAATCAAATCAAATCAAATCCTGCCAAGTGTCAAGAAGCCTACAACAAAACACATTCTGCAAGTCCCTAGCCAGCAGTCCAATCATTTCTTGAATCAGGGATTTCTGGCCCCTCGTCCAATTTACTTCATACTTTTCATGGAATGTTTTCAACATGCAAGTATTTAAACTGAAATTTTCATAATAAATGCAAATAAATATAAGCGTTTTGAATGGATATTTTAAATTTTCTAGACATTGTGTGTATGTTTTCTGGATGTTGTGTGGAAGGTATAAGGGATGATCCTTCCACGTAGCACACCCGATTGTCAACCTTACTTCCACATAGTACACCGTGGACTGCATTTTGCAGACTAACGAGGCTCTGGCGTCTGGACTTACAGTCAGTATAATCTTCGTAGGACTGTTTGTGTTGTCCTTATGTGTGCCGAGTGTCCCTTTACAGCCTCAGCTTTTAACCGAAGTCAGAATGTTTTAATATTTTAGTTAAATGTCATTACAGTTATTTTAGTTCTAATAAGGTTCTGGACTCCATATAACGCGATTGGCTTTAAGTGCTGATTCACCCAAAAATGTAAAACCAAATGTCACACACTTTCATATTATTGTTTATGGGTTTTCATTTGGTTCAATAAAACATATTTTAATGTCTAAAACATTTATTCAAATCTAATGTAAATTGACATCTCTTTACACTACACATGGAACTCACACAGTTCTCCATATTCTGTTGTTTCTCCATTGTCTATGATGGCTTCAGTTCTAGAGGAAGACCTGAAAATAAACTTCAATAAGCAAGAATTTCATGCAGTAGTGTAACGATCTTGGTTGTAGTTCATCACTATCAGAGCGTCTGAAAGTACTCAAGGTACATATATAAAAAAGAAAATGTGACAATGCATTCAAATGAGAATCCCTTCATAAATATCAACTAATCATCACTCATCCTCATCATCATGACTAGACAAAAGTGGCAGGAAAGCAACACTAAATAACAAAGGTACAGGACAAAATCGCATGAGTAGACCAAACCTTGAAATCGAACCACCATTGAATAGAGAGTTCTCTCTTTTTCCTTCCCTGATGAGGTCAAAAGTGAAAGTTTGTCTACTTTTTGAAAATTTGAATTTGAAATTTTGGGTTTTACAAACTTTTAAATTCAAATTCAATCAATCAATAATTATACATTAGGGGAGAGCGGGGGAACTGCATGCACATAACTTTGAACTGTTACAGTGAATTTATTTATTAACTTACAAAGTTCATTTTTGTTAGTGAAGATGCTACACACATTTAGGATTATATTGTTGGGCACAGATTTTTGCAATAAGTAAAATTTAGAGAGTTATAAAGGAAAAATGAAAGTGATGCAAAGCGTCCCATTGCCCACCCATGCGGGCAATAGTATGCAAAATAAATCACATGTTGACAATGGTGTACAATACCATGTCTATTTTTTTTTTTAACAAAAATCACATTTATAATTGACTGTACTGTCTGCATCACTGCAATCTGCATGTACCCACCCAGAGCAGAGCCACATCGGTACCACAACTCTCTATCCCGACCAAATTCCCCGCAAAATAAACGCACATTCTGAGTATCATTGAAGTCAGGAAAGGAATTACAGTCAACTGAACTGTCATTTCGACACAGCTCTGCATCTGAAATACTATCCTTATCTGATGGACTGGAGTCTGTGATGGAAGCAGACAGCTTCAGTGTTGATGCTCTCTTCAGTCTTCCTGGCACATCTTTATCCTGAAATCTGCTTTTAAACTTTCATTTGGTTATGTTCCCTTTTCTCTTCAAACTCTTCTTTCTTTTTTCTGCTTCCTGCAACAGATTCTTTCTTCGGGTGGATGTCAAAACTTCAGAATGTTGTTTCCGATTTAACCGTTTTTATTCATTGAGGCCTGAAGTGGAAGGTATGGGTGAAATGGATGACACTGGAACTGGCCTTTGTGAAGGTGATGTTTCTTAATTTTCTTCTGTGCGAGGAGCAAGCACTTGTTCAGGAGCAAAGTCATTTTCATCGAGTATGCTTGGATTCAACGAAAAAATTCCAGTTTTAGCAAAACCAGACACAGCCTTGCCAACAGAGGCTACTAACAAAAATGCACTGTTGAATAAGGATGGGATATGTTGAACACTGATTTTCTGGTACAGGTGATTTGTCATCCAGAAACCACATTCCCTATTGTAAGCTGCTTTCAAGGGTCCAAAGAATGAAATATCCAGCGGCTGTAATCTGTGGAGGTGGAATGGATACAACTGTTACTCCATTGTCCCTACAGAAGTTGACAATTGTTATGTGGCTGCTGTGATAATCCATGATGAGCAGTGAGGGGTTCTCCGGAGAAGACTGTATTGGAAACGAAGTGACAAAGCCACATCAAAAATAGATCTTCGTTCATCCAACCTGATTTAGAACATGCATAGACACTTCCTAGCGGCCCTCCCTGACTGCAGACATCGCAAACGACGAAAAATGAACATGGGCGGCAAAAATATCCTGCTTGCACTCATGGCACAACAAACAGTCACTTGTTGTCACCTCTCGTAGCTTGTTGCAATTCCAACTTGCTTCTGACCTCTTCTGCCTACTATTAAGGAAGGTTTCTGCACCGTCGAAAACCCACTCTCATCAACATTGAAGATGCGATGGTTCAGAAACTTCTTACTATCTAACACAAGTTTTGTCATAAAAATGTGTAACTTCTTCTTTGTTGAAAGCTTTGTTACATTTGACAGATGTAGGTTCTGGCTTCCTAAGAGCCAGTTCTCCATGTCTCCTCATGAAGCCTTGAACCCAGTACTTCCCTGCTAACTTTGTTTCAGCATTAAAAACGTGCTTCACATTGTTCTTGTCTGCGAATTTATAGACAATCCTCCGCAGTTCAATTAAGGAAGTACCATAAAACATCTGAGATAGAAGTTAGATGTTCTCACGCAGTTTAGTTTCTTATTCCTTGGTGAATACAGGCTTTCTTCCCATTTTAGGTCTGTTTTCAGACGCTTCCTCAGGGTTGTGTTGTGAATTCCGAATTGTCGCCCCACCTTACGTATCTTCCCTCCATTCCGTATGGCAGTCAAAGCATCTCGAAGCTGCTCTTGGCTCCAAGAACCTTTCGAAGTGGTCCTCAATCGTGAACGTGGCATCTGAAAATAAACAAGAGGAAAACAACAATACAAAACTAACATATCTCTCTATCTCTCTCAGCAACAGATTGCATAACAAACGTTCATTATTCTTACATATATAGTACAGGGTGTATCAAAAAGAATCATCCGATTTAAAAATGCTATATTTAGGAAACCAATGGACATAGAACCTTGCAGTAAGTTGTAGAATACATGCTGGAATATAAAGTTTTGCTTGCAATAAGGTTTACTTTGTTGCAGGTAGGTGCCACTGGTGCAGCTCTCTCTTTAGTCCGCGTCAGGATGGCAACCCAGCAACCAGCAGCATTCTGCGTGCAATGTCGAATACTGTGAGCAGTAGGTGGTGCAGCACCATATTTACGACGAAACTCACGCTGCACAACTGTAACGGACCATATTTGTTGAAGTGGAGAACGCAGAAAGCTTTCGGTTGTTGGGATGTCATCTTGAAGCGGACTAAAGAGTGAGCAGCACCAGGCGCCCCTTCCGAAAGTCGCACGAGTTGAACGCGTTGAACGAGTTATGGTAAATGGCTGTCCCATAAGTGCTCGCGTGCATTTTGTTATGCTGTCCCAAAAGTCGCTTTCCGTGCTTCTCGTGCAAGAACGAGATTCACCAAAAGCACGGGCCAGAAGACTGGTTTGTTCGGTGAGAATCGTCTGCTGCATGCAGGCAACGCGCGTGCATGATGGCTTTAAACTGCACTAGTTCGGAAAATGTATTATAATTTTAACAGAGAGCTATATGAAGCAACATGCACTTTCGTCTAGAGCGTTCCATAAGTCTGTAAAATAACTCGTTTCACCAGGTTGACGAGCCAAGTTACTCTCGTTAAATTCGTTTCGTTAAGACTTTCGGAACGTACCTACCTGCAACAACGTAAAACGTATTGTAAGTGAAACTTCATATTCCAACATGTATTTTACAACTTACTGCAAGGTTCTATGTCCATTGGTTTCCTAAATATAGAACTTTTAAATCGGATGATTCTTTTTGATACACGGTGTATTTGTGTACAATAATATGTAACATATGCATAAACACAGTCAAAATATTCCTCACGACACACTTCGCTACCATTAAGATGACCAGGACAAACAATTTGTAATTTTCAGTTTCTAATCTTCACGAAAAAATTATTCATATTACTTTTCGTTATGTTTGGAATTTATTATATATGTTAATGTAAACCTGCCTTTCTCAAGGAAAGAGGGAAATATGCTTAGCACAGTTTTAAAACATGCTAGTTCTGTGGGGTAATGGTACGCACTGCGTACGATTATCGCACCTGCACGTCACTATAATTTTACCTAACTCATGTGAACACAAACAGGAACAACTGAGGGAAACCACGTTGCAATTCAAACTAAAAGTACCAACCTAGTGGGTAGAGTGAGAATTCTTATTATAGCCATACTGAATTTCAACTTACCTGCAGTTATCTCCCGACAAAATCTTATAAGAAAAATGACAAAAACAAAATCTTATAAGAAAAATGACAAAAACAAAAAAAGTTTCACTAACATGAAACACTTCCTCAGACATCGACCAAACTCCTTGTGCAAGTTCAGACAAGCTTCTGCTACCTAACGATGCTGGGTAGGGTCCATTATGAACAAGGGGTGGCTCTCAACATGCATGCGTGCCATTGCCTGCTGCATGCTATTACCCCTCTCTCCCCTATACGGTTTGAGTATTAATAGTAATGAATGTGGTGACTGTTACAATGAACATGGAATGAACAATGGCCACTGCAAATACTATGACAATTTATGTGCTCACATAGCATTTCCACAGATTTTGCCAAATCGCTGACTTTTCCAGTTATTACAAAATATATATCCAGAACACCTTGCAATGTTTAACATATTGTAACTGTTTATTGTATAATTTTAGAGATGAAATGTGAAATTCTTAAAGACCCCACTTCCTCAAGTATTTCCTTATACTGATTACAAATTATGAAAAATATGTATTCACTGTATATGCAACAAAGATAAGTTACATGACTTCCACTCAAATGCAGAATTTTCCCAAAATTTCTAGCTTAGCAGGAAGCTTGTTACATGTGTTATAAACATTGCAAGAATGAGAACTATTGCAGAACCAGAAATAAATGCCTATTTCTTTTGCAACTTACAGGGCATGGCACCCGACTGACCAGTATAATTTTGTGTCATCCTTTGTTTTGTCCTTATTTGTGCTGAGCACCCTTTTTAGCCTCAGCTTTTAACCAAGGTAAGGAAATTTTAGTTTTCAGACAGGCTTTTATTTTTGTTATGATAAGGAGCTGGACCCTGTATAGTGTGATGGGTGCAAAATAGCCTCAGTGCTGGTGCACCCAAAAAATTTGATTCAAATTCAAAACATTCATTTAACTCACAAATTTTTGGGCATCATATATTACTTCCAAATTCCACAACACCATGTAGTCTTTCAAATGCACCATCCACTCTATAATGCAACATCTGAGTAGTACATATGGAAGCTTCACAGCCACTGTTGACAAAGACACATCTTGATTTTCATGTGATTTTCATCTATACAACATCGTGCTCTGGCAGGCCCGAGCCAGTTCTTGATGACAATATCCACTATGTTCTCTGAAGTATTTCCAACTCCTGAAAAACATAAATGTAGTAAATGAACATAATTAATCCCTATCTGGGGTGTAAGGGGTGATCTTAAATATCAACCTCATTTCCACGTAGTATACACTGGACTGCATTTTGCAGACTAACGAGGCTCTGCCATCTTGACCTATGGCCACCATAATCCTCTGTAGGGCTGTGTGTGCGTTGTCCTGCATTTTGTCTTTATATGGGCTGAGTGCCCCTTTACAGCCTCAGCTTTTAACGAAAGTTAGAAGATTTTAATATTTTATGATTTTACTTACGTAACGTAACACAACGCAAAGGCTACAACACAAAACACTGAGAAACCCTTTGAAAACTGGTCAAGCACATCCTCAGGATTTATCTTTATGTTGCGATGAGCAGACTTCAATGCAAGACTGTTGAGTCGATTTTCACTGATGGAATTTCAAATATAAATCTTCAGTCGTCTGAGTGACAAAAATGCTCTTTCTGCTGAAGAAGTTGAAACTGGGAATTTAGCCAGTATCTGTAGAAGTTTACTGATGTTGGGAAATGATGAAAAATTGCACTGCACAAATCCTTTTATGGCAGACTTGGGTGGAGCAGTGTGCTTCTCACATTTTGTTTTCAACAATGCAAATTCAGCTTGGGCAATGCTGGGCTCAGGCAGACAATTTGTATAAAACTCTACCCATTCCTTCAGGTCTTCACTATTGACTGTAACACATTTATTTAGAACAACATTTTGCAAAGAAGAGATCAGTGTCCTGTGGCATTTGAATCCGCCACTAAGCTGTGTTATAATATGGTTAGGAATGGAAGAAAATATTCAACTTATAATATTCCTCACAGGTCACTGAGTGGATGTTCGATGAACTTGTCCTTTAACGATCCTTGGAAAATCCACATGGCCACCATTTTCAGTAACCATGCTAGTGGGAAAGGTGAAAATCTTGAATTATTCTTCTATATTATTGTGCATGGCATTTAAAGTATTGATAACATGATCCACATGGTTGTAAACTTCTTTTAAGTGTGCATTTACAGCCTGCAGCTGTCTCCATTGAGTCAGGATATAAGGAAATATGTTTTCCAAAGTCAGGAGGGGAACAGCAAATTTAGTATCTATGTTTGTAGATGATTCTAGCAACTCCAGTGCATACACAACAGCTGTGTACAACTCTTTAAATCGGATAACATTCTCATGGACCCATCTTGTTTCACAAAGACCTAACCGAGTTCCATGTTGTGTTTTGTAGCACTAGGGGTGTAAGGGGTGACCTTCCACGTAGTACACCCAAATGTCAACCTCACTTCCACGTCAGTACACCCTGGACTGAAGACTAACGAGGCTCTGGCGACTGGCCCAACTGCCAGTATAATTTTGATGTATTGTCCTGTTCTTTTGTCCTTATGTGTGCTCAGCTTTTAACAAGTCAGAACATTTTAAGATTTTTAATGCAACGTTAGAGTTGTTATATGTAATGGTAAGGGGCTGGCCCCCGTATGATGTGAAGGGAGCAAAATAGCCTAAGTGCTGACGCTCCCAAAATTTTAAATTCAAATTCAAATTTTGTAGCACTACTTGGTGTAGTTAGAGCTGCCCAAGTTTTGGGGATGGCCCTGGCTTCCAGAAATATTACAATAAGTAAGAAACACCACCACAAACGAACTCAATTCCTAATGAATCCTCGGTGTCAGTAAGACTAGAATTTGACTAGAATTTGAATTTAAAATTTTGGGAGCGTCAGCACTTAGGCTATTTTGCTCCCGTCACAGTATACGGGGGCCAGCCCCTTACCTCTACAAATAACAACTCTAACGTTGCATAACTAAAAAATTTAAAATTTAAAATGTTCTGACTTGTGTTAAAAGCTGAGGCTGTAAAGGGGCACTCAGTACACATAAGGACAAAAGAACAGGACAATACAAACAAAATTATACTGGTCATGGGGCCAGTCGCCAGAGCCTCGTTAGTCCTAAGTCCAGGGTGCACTAACGTGGAAGTGAGGTTGACATTTGGGTGTACTACGTGGAAGATCACCCCTTACACCCCTCGGTGTCAGTAAGATCGGACCTCATATGGATGACTAAAGGTGCAGACATTTTCAAATTTTTCTTCCACAAACTTCATAACGTAGTCCAATATAAATGTCAGATTACATCTCGGCACCCAGTTCTTTACAAGAGTCCAGATTTTTTTTCTGCGGGATTTAATTCAGGATGATATAGTGGGAGCCTTACCACGGAATGGCGATGTTCATTTAACAAGGGGTCCACTTTATAGGTTACATGTTTTGCTTTATGTAGTTTAATTATGTCATATAACTCAGGCTTCGTCATATCATGCGAAAAGGAAATACCTCTTTCTTGAAGCCAACTCTGAATGTTTTTCTTCAAGAAGCCATGAGTAGGGGGATGATTATTTGTGCATTATGATAAGAGGCATTGTCAAGAATAATCACAGAACAAATGTCTCATCTGTGTATATTATTGGTCAGTCTTGTCCTCTGTACTGCATTATTTGTCTCAAAAATCTTGTTCTTTTAAGGCAAATATCTTGCATTTCTGTTAAAATAGTTCTATTATTTTGCATCTTCCTCCGCCCCTCCATGTAGGACTGCCTTGACGGGGCTTAGTAGGGAGGCCAACTTCATCACATCATTTCACCCATTCTTCGCATCCATATCTCACGTTTATCACCATTCCATCACGTCATTCATCTCCATATCTTTGACCTCCCTATTAAGTAAGGTAGGGAGGTCATTTTCATATCATCATTTCATTCATTCTTCACATCCATATCTCACGCTTTCACCATTCCATCACGTCATTCATCTCCATATCTTTGACCTCCCTATAACTAAGGGTCCTGCTAGAGGAGACAACCTCGATAAAAAAACCCTATCCCAAGGTGTGAGTTGCACGTGCCGATGGGACAGTGTTGGCTGCAGGGTTAGGTGCAGTCGCGAACGTGGCCTCGGGGATTTCGGTTTGGTCCTCGAGTAGCCTCCATTTTTGGGGGTAGGCCTTCCTCGGCATAGAGGGCATGTCAAGGCGACAATTTATGGACCCTCCACAATAAATATTTTTTGTATATGGGTACAAAAAACAACTCAACCGGGGGAAACCCCCAAAACGAGCGCGGCCTTCCAGCCCGCTTCAAATAGTGGAAAAGACAAGTAACGTGCCACGTTATCTTGTGAGTAGTATTGTGCAGAAGACCGAGAGTACCGATGCATCTGCAACAACAAAGAAACATGGAGCTGCTACATTAAAGGACTTGTCACCATTTCTGATCAAGAAACAGCTAGACTACGTCGCTGGTTCAGACGTACCAGAAATAAAAAAGCTGAGAAACGGGAGTCTACTGATCCAGACCAGCACAGATCGCCAGACAAACCACCTTTTAAAGCTAAGATCTTTGGGCGACTTCCCTGTTAATGTTGAACCTCGCCGTCAACTTAACAGTAGTAGAGGTGTGATTCGCCACTGGGATCTGTTAAATGCTGAGGAGGAAGAGATTCTTGAAGCACTCTCAGACCAACATGTGACTGCAGTGCAGCGAATAAAGACGCGTAAGTCCGGAGAACTAGTACCAACTGCTTCACTTATACTGACGTTTCAATCGACCACTCTCCCAGACAGGGTACGGGCTGGATGTTTGAGACTCAAAGTCTGTCCATACATCCCTAACCCGATGCGTTGTTTCAAATTCCAGCACTTTGGGCACACTCAGCCTTCCTGCAAGGCCACTACCGCCCTTTGTGGTAAGTGTAGTCTGCCTGAGCATGGGACCGAACCTTCTGTTCCCAAATGCATTAACTGCCAAGGCGAGCACCCAGTCTGGCATCGTGACTGCCCCTCTTTCCAACAAGAGAAGAAAATCAGAGAGTTGGTCGTCACAGAGAAAATCTCTGCTGGTGAAGCGAAACAACGTCTCCGTGAAAGCATACGCACCACTCTACCTGTTCCATTCGCTACAGTTGCTGCAGCTGCTCTTACCCGTCGCAGTGTAGGGGTACAAACCAGCGACGTGTCCACCCAAACGACAACGCTTTCCGTAGTAGCTCGCCCTGCTTCGAGGAATCCAGCAACCACTCCTCGCTCCACAGAGAAAAAGTTCAAGCAGGTACACATTAAAGAATACTTTCTGAAGTCCAGTAGCTCTCCAGTCAGGGCGGCAGCGACCACCCTGAGACTTAAGGCGCAGCTGAAAGCTGCCAGGCGGGCGCTCAAAGCACCCGCCCCCACTGCCCCTTCTTCATCCCCTTCGCCCTCTGTGTCCTTACCCGAGGACATGATACAGGACGAAGCCGCGGATGAAGAATTTATCAAGGTGACAGGGCTTAGAAATAGAGTACGCCTCAAAAGGTAACTATAATACCTCCAGCTATGGCTTATTGTCTCCAATGGAACCTTAACGGTTTCCGTACACATCTCGAGGAACTGCAAATCTTAATATCTGAATTTGACCCTGCCATTATATGTCTCCAAGAGACACATTTTCGTCCAAATGAATCAGTGATTCTAAACGGATACACTCTTTACCGCACCGACAAGCTTCCCGAGGGTCGTCGTGCACACGGTGGTGTTGCAATCGGTGTTCGAGATACCATCCACTCAACACCAATCTTTCTCACCACCCCCCTCCAATCAGTCGCCGTGCGGGTCCATCTACCACAGCCAATATCTGTGTGCTGTGTCTACATCACAAGGGAGGAGCGATTCTCTCTTGAGGACCTCCATTGTATATTCGAACAACTTCCGTCTCCTGTAGTTCTTTTGGGCGATTTTAATTCCTACCATCGTTTGTGGGGCTCCGTTCGTACAGAGCCCCGGGGTCAAATTGTAGATCAATTCCGTGAGGCGTCAGGTTTAACGTTGCTGAATGATGGGACTCCCACATATTTCAGTCCTTCCTCAGGCACACACTCTGCGTTGGACTTGTCCTTCTGCAGTCCCAGCCTTGCTCCTACCACATCTTGGAGCGTTCACCCTGATCTATGGGGGAGTGATCACTTCCCACTGCTTCTAACTTTCGAACATCTTCAGCACTCACGTGAACAACACCCTCACTGGCATGTCAGTCGGGCCGACTGGGGTGCCTTCGAGCGTGCAGTGGACCTTGAAGTCGATCTAGCGTCGACTTTGCCAGCCATCGACGCCTTAGATATATTTGTGTCAAGAGTGCATGATGCTGCACGCACCTCCATTCCACATCCCAGTGGACCTGCGAGGCGACGCCCAGTCCCCTGGTGGACTGCGGAGATCAGTGCAGCCATCAAGGACCGCAATCATGCCCTAGATCGATTCAATAGGAACCACACTGCCGCAAACCTCGAGCAGTTTTGCATTAAGCGTGCCCGTGCCCGTCGGATTATTCGAGCCAGTAAGAAGGCGTGCTGGGTCCAATACGTGTCTTCTCTCACGAAGCAGGCTTCGTCGAAAGCCGTTTGGATGGACCAAAGTACGTCGCATCCAGGGGGGTGCATCTACTCCTCTGAGCGCTCTGGAGCACGATGGGACGTTGTACACTGATTCCGGAGACATAGCTAATATCTTGGCCACGCAGTTTTCTGATGCGTCTAGCTCTGAAAATTATGAACCACGTTTCCGCCGTGAGAAGGACCGTCAGGAACGACGCCCTCTAACTTTTCGAAGTCATAACACCGAGCCATACAACTCTCCATTCACTGAACGGGAGTTCGATCAGGCGCTTCGAGATTCTAAGAATACAGCTCCTGGAGTGGACAAGATCCACTATGAGATGCTTCATCTGCCCATTGGAGCCAAACATTTCCTTTTGGCGGTATTCAACAGGCTTTGGTTGGAGGACTCTTTCCCCACTTCCTGGAAAGAAGCTATTATTGTTCCCATCCTGAAACCAGGTAAACAACGCACCGCAGCCTCGAGTTATAGACCTATTGCCTTAACTAGCTGTGTGTGCAAGTTGATGGAACGCATGATCAACAAGCGTCTCACCTGGTTCTTGGAGGAAAACTCATTGATAAGTAATTTTCAATGTGGTTTTCGCTCCAACCGTTCCACACTGGACCATCTGGTTCAGCTGGAAACACATATTCAGGATGCATTCCTCAACAAGGAACATTTAGTTGCAGTTTTCTTTGACCTCCAAAAGGCATATGACACAACGTGGCGCTTTGGCATCCTATAGCAGCTCCAATCTTGGGGCGTGCGTGGCCATATGGCGTACTTTATTGAATATTTTTTATCAGATCACTTTTTCCGCGTACGTGTTGGGAACTCCTTTTCGGATCTTCACGAACAAGAGAACGGTGTCCCGCAGGGCAGCGTACTTAGTGTGACTCTGTTTGCCATAGCAGTAAACAGTGTTATGGCAAACATTCTTTCCCCTGTACATGGCCTCCTCTATGTCGACGACCTCACGATCTTTTGTCGCTCACGGAATCTCGCGTCAGCTTCTCTTCAACTCCAACTGACGATAAACCGTTTGGTTGAGTGGTCCTCCCAAACAGGTTTCACCTTCTCATCCGAGAAATCCGTGTGTGTTCACTTTTGTCGTCAGCGTACATGTCATTTAGATCCTGACCTGTACATGGGGAAGTCTCCCCTGTGCTTCGTGAATGAGGTCCGCTTCCTGGGCCTCATTTTCGATAAGAAATTAACATGGCTACCTCACCTTCGCCAGTTAAAGTTCTCTTGTCTTCGAGTTCTCAACCTTTTACGCGTTTTATCTCATACTTCCTGGGGTGTTGATAGGACGGTATTGCTTCGTCTATACCGTGCACTCGTCAGGTCGAAGCTAGATTATGGATGTGTTGTGTATTCTTCTGCTCGCCCATCTAGACTTCGCATCCTAGACACCGTCCACCATGCTGGTATACGTTTGTGCTCTGGTGCGTTTCGTACGAGTCCAGTCGCTAGTTTGTACGTAGAGGCATCTGAGCCGTCGCTGTCTCTGCGAAGACAGCGGCTGGTAGTTAACTACTTCCTCCATCTTCGCTCGATGCCTTCACATCCTTCATTCCACACCATCTCAGACGAGGGTAGGCTGGCAAGGTATCGGCTCCACCCTAGTGTCACTAGACCATTTGGTGTTCGTGCAGACGAGATCCTGTCAGCACTTGGTGTTGACAGTGATCTTCCTGGCGTCTCTCCACTCATTTCGCCTCTCCCTACCTGGGAGATTCCTGCACCTTCTATCGATTTTTCTCTGACTACTCTTCCAAAGTCAGACACCAATGGTTGTATACCAGCAACGGTTTTTAGAACTTCGTGCGAAGCACCCCAATTTTAATGTGTTTTACACGGATGGGTCCAAGACATTCGAATCAGTTGGTTGCGCCTTCGTCCTAGACTCTCAAAGTTCCAGTTACTTGCTACATCCTGCCTGTTCCATCTATACGGCAGAGTTGTACGCCATTCTAAAGGCACTGGACTTTGCAGACGTCAATGGTCTGAAGAAAGTCCTTGTGTGCTGTGATTCGACCAGCGTGTTGAAGTCTCTGGATTCGCCGTATTTCTGGCATCCGTAGCGCAACGCATATTCAGACGGCTTGTGTCCTTATCTGCCAGCACAGATGTACACTCCTGTTGGGTCCCTAGCCACGTGGGCATCCAGGGGAACGAAGCAGCTGATCCTGCCGCCAAGTCTGCTGATGCAGATGGCGACGTTCTCGTCCACCTTTTGCGAGATAGGGACCTGCAGAATGTGTTCCGTTCTCGCCTTCTTGACACTTGGCAGACCGAGTGGGATGTGGAAACGGGGAACAAGCTTCACGCTGTTAAGCCCACCATAGGTGTTTGGCGTTCCTCGTCTCGTCCCTCTCGGCGAGAAGACGTTATTCTTACCCGCCTGCGTATAGGACACAGCCGTCTCACGCATGGTCACCTACTGCAAAGGCTGGACCCTCCGTTGTGTCGTACTTGTAATGTTATTTTAAGCATCCGACACATTCTCGTTGAATGTGTCGATCTTGCTTACCTCCGGCAGACTTTTAACCTTTCCGGCTGTTTGTCATCCCTCTTGGGTGATGACAGCAGTATTTTATCACATGTTTTTAGTTTTTTGCGAAGAGCTGGACTCTTCCACCGTCTGTAAGGAGGTTTTTAGTTTATTCTGACTTTTTAATGTGTTGTGTTTGTCTCGTGCAAGTCTTTTTACAACCTTGCACTTTTAGTTTTTCCCAAGGGGCTATCTACACCCCCTTTTTTAAAATTAAGTCAGAATTTTAGATAAGGGGACATTTCCCCGTATACATAGAAGGGTGCGAAATGGCCTTAAGTGCCGACGCACCCAGAAATTTTAACTCAATTCAATTCAATTCAATGCATCTTCCTCCACCTAAATCCCATGTTTTGCAGCAACCGTCGCAAGCAACTCTCTTTACTTCCCGCAAAATTTGTCTGCCTGTAATTTTGCATGCAACTTTTTCAATGTCAGGAATTCATTTTCACGCAGAGCATAGTCATATATACACATACGGATAAGGTTTTCATCGAAAGTGTACACCGATGATTTGGTCGCTGGTCTTGCTCGTTCTTTCCCGGGAGTATGGAATGATGTGGAGGGGCTTTCTGACATCTCAAGAGATTGTCTTTCGTTCACAGTAGCCTTGATTGTTCAGAAACTCCAGTAGCAGCTGCTGTTCTTTTGCCAAATATCTTCATTGCAATGCTAATACCTTGACTAACACCCTCCTTCATGAACTTGTGCAAATTGCTTAGAATCTCTCGAGCTTGGCTATGCAAGGTTTTCGTTTTCAATTTTGACCGTACTGGGAGGCATTATGGAATTTAACCTCTTGTGTCCCAAGCGTCTCGATCGAGATACCCAAATGTAACCCTCACGGTCCCAAGCATCTCGATCGAGATACCCTGTGTCAAGGTCGTAGTTTTTACTTTATAACTTTTCTATTTTTGGCTAGAATTTCGATTTTTTAAAATATTGTTCCTAACACATGTATTTAACACAAATGTTTTTTTTGCATTTTTTTTGTCTTCGTGAAAATGGAGGGGGAAAGGTGGGAAAAGGGACTTCTCTTTTGCATCTCTTTTCAAGGTCAATTTTTTGAAGAACAAAGGAATACCGGCTTTGTTGTTCTAAAGCAATGCTTTTGACTCCCTCCTGTTAACTGCATTCGAAGGAAGTTTTCCGTGAGGGCGCAAGGGGGGGAGGGGGAAGACTGGTTGTTGAATCTGTGTTGTGAGAATGGAGTTTCGAAGCGTGCTGAAGGAAACCTTTGTTTTTTTAGTACAGGTGTCCACAAGTTGCAACAGAGGTTACCCTGCATTGTCTAAAAATAGAATTTCAAGCAGATGCAAGAATTGGCGCCACTTTTTCACTGCGTTCTAGCTTTTCGTCCGTGAATGTTGTGCGTAGGTGTCGTTTTGTGTCCAAGTGCGAGGACATTTTTTGGGTGAAGTGAAAATTTTTTAAAATAATTTTTTGGGGTTTTCTCCCTTCCCCTTCCATATATACGCCAAATTTGCATAAATTTTGCATTTTGACATTTTTGGGGGGCGGGGGGAAACACCAATTTTTTTTAAGAAAAGTATTTTTTGAGGGGATTTCCCCACTTTCCCCGTTAATATGTACGCCAAATGTGCATAAACTATATATCGTCTGAATCTGTGATTCATTCTGCGTACAATGGTATATCTTTCATATCTCTAGGACATTTTTTTTCTGAGCTATAGTCATTTCAATGTAACTGCATGTTGAAGCTTGAATCAGTGGCGTGCCGACCATTCCTTTTGGGAGTACAACTCAAGTTACATTGTGATATGATATTAATGCAAATATTTTTGTTCCTTACATGTCAGCGATAATTTCTACGTGCATTTTGAACTTTTCATATCCTTTTTTCGGGGGGGGGGGGCAGGGGGAAACCCCATTTTAAAAAAAGTATTTTCAGGGGATTTCTCCCCTTTCCCCCTTCATATATACGCCGAATGTGCATACATTATATATCTTCTGAATCTGTGATTCATTCTGCGTACAACGGTATATCGTTCATATCTCCAGGGCAAATAGTCTCTGAGCTAAAGTCATTTCAAGGTACCGCTGCATTTTGAAGCTTGAATCAGTGGCGTGCCGACTATTCCTTTTGGGGGTACAAGTTACATTTGTCATATGATAATAATGCAAATATTTTTGTGTTCCTTACATGTCAGCGATCATTTCCATGTGCATGTTGACATTGTCATGTATTTTTTTCTTGATGGGAGGGTGGGGGAACCAAATTGTTTCCCGAAATTTTTGAATTTTGAGAGTTAGCCCCCCACCACCACATATACGCCGAATTTGCATAAATTTCATATAGTCTGAATCTCTGGTTCATTCCGCGTACAACGGTATATCATTCATCTCTCTAGGGCAATTAGTCTCCGATCTACACTCATTTAATTGAAACTCTGCATTTTGCTCAAAATCTGCTTGGGCACCAAGGGGGTTACATGTGAAAATGACCTTGGGTTCCAAAAGGTTAATGTTCACTAACCAAATACATACACTTCCACACACACCACATGCAATACACGTGTGAGATGCCCCCTCCATGTAGGACTGCCTCGACGGGGCGAGGGGGCTTAGTAGTGAGGCCATTTTCATCTCATCATTTCACTCATTCTTCACATCCATATCTCATGTTTCACCATTCCATCACGTCATTCATCTCCATATCTTTGACATCACTATAACTAAGGGTCCTGCTAGAGGAGACAACCTCGATAAAAAAAAAACTATCCCAAGGTGTGAGTTGCACGTACCGATGGGACAGTGTTGGCTGCAGGGGTAGGTGCAGTCGTGAACGTGGCCTCGGGGATTTCGGTTTGGTCCTCGAGTAGCCTCCATTTTTGGGGGTAGGCCTTCCTCGGCATAGAGGGCATGTCGAGGCGACACTTTATGGACCCTCCACAATAAATAATTTTTGTATATGGGTACGAAAAACAATTCAAACGGGGGGAAAATGAGCGCGGCCTTCGAGCCCACTTCAATTAGTGGAAAAGACAAGTAACGTGCAACGTTATCTTGTGATTAGTATTGTGCAGAAGACCGAGAGTACCGATTCATCTGCAACAACCATGAAACATGGAGCTGCTACACCGTTCCTTATCGAGAAACAGCTAGACTACGCCGCTGGTTCCGATGTTCCAGAAATAAAGAAGCTGAGAAACGGGAGTCTACTTATCCAGACCAGCGGAGATAGCAGACAAACAACCTTTTAAAGCTAAGATCTTTGGGCGACTTCCCTGTTAATGTTGAACCTCACCGTCAACTTAACAGTAGTAAAGGTGTAATTCGCTACTGGGATCTGCTAAATGCTGAGGAGGAAGAGATTCTTGAAGTACTCTCAGACCAACATGTGACCGCAGTGTAGCGAATCAAGACGCGAAAATCCGGAGAACTTCTACAAACTGCTTCAATTATACTAACATTTCAAACGACCACTCTCTCAGATAGGGTACGGGCTGGATATTTGAGACTCAAAGTCCGGCCGTACATCCCTAACCCAATGCGATGTTTCAAATGCCAGCACTTTGGGCACACTCAGCCTTCCTGTAAGGCCACTACCGCCCTTTGTGGTAAGTGTAGTCTGCCTGGTCATGGGACCGAACCTTGTTCTTCTGGTCCCAAATGCATTAATTGCCAAGGTGAGCACCCACTCTGGCATCGTGACTGCCCTCTTTTCAACAAGAGAAGAAAATCAGAGAGTTGGTCGTCACAGAGAAAATCTCTGCCGGTGAAGCAAAACAACGTCTCCGCGAAAGTATACGCACCACTTTACCTGTGCCATTCGCTACAGTTGCTGCAGCTGCTCTTACCCGTCGCAGTGTAGGGGTACAAACCAACGACGTGTCAACTCAAACAACAACGATTCCCGTAGTAGCTCGCCCTGCTTCGAGGAAACCAGCAACCAGTCCTCGCTCCACAGAGAAAAAGTTCAAGCAGGTGCATACCAAAGAATATTTTCTAAAGTCTACTAGCTCTCCAGTCAGGGTGGCATCGACCACCCTGAGACTTAAGAGCCCGTATCACCGCTGGTGACGATACCTAAAAAATAGGTTCTTGCGTCGACCTTCTGTGCTCGAACAGTCAAGTGTGTGGCATTTAAATTTTACTGAGTTAAAGATCAAATAAGAAATTTGTTATGTCGTTAAGCCTTTTTTTAAATACATTATTTATTACGTAGTTTTCCTTATCTCAATTTCGTAAAATTCACTTGCTCGCCAATTATATGTAATAACTTAAATCAAGATTTTAAACAACAAGAAAGCTTCTACTGTTCTTCTACAGCAAAGAAATGAAACTGATCTTACATAATTTTCTTTAGAATGTCTGTAGTTTTTCGACGTACAGAGCAATGTATGTAAATTTTAACTTTGACTTTTCGAAGCTGGTCGTGCTAGCCGTTTCCCCCTCTGTACCGCTCGCGCCCCTCATGAACCCCCCTCCTCTCCCTTTCCTTTTTTCTTTCACAATCGGCCAGTCTTCCTCAAGTGGCAAGAAAACCGCATGCTGAGAGCTAGGAAAAGAAAAAAGAAGGCAGGGAAAGGTTTTGGGGGGAGAATCAATGGTTTGGGCGATGCTTGTAAACAGTTCTTCACTACGCGATATCCTCATACTAAATCACGATGGGGTTGTAGTGCAATGACAACAGTGAAGGACGGTGGATTTCCCCAGTATATTGTTCACAAATGGGAAGGGCTGATTGCACAGACTGAAGTATACCTTTACAAAAGGTTTGCCCGCGAAAGAAAAATTGTGCCAAATTATAACTTTTTTTTTGTTGTGAGAACACGAAAGTCCATTACCAATGAATTTTTTTTTAGGGTGAAGGTGACTTTACCCAAAGTTTTTAGGTAAATATTGTGTAAATTCTATCTGGTGGTGGATTATCATCCAGTCATGCAAATGAATGACTTTTTAGCTGTCGATCATAAATAAGTTCAATGAACGTTCATTGTAAGTTTGAGATATTCCTGAGGGTCAATGGTAAAAAATACTTGATGACCTGTTATGGAAATAGTGCTATTTTTAAAAATTTTGAACGTCCGTTCAATTTAATTTCGAATTTGACTCTCTTCATGATTTGTAAGTAGGGGGATAAAATATATTTACTAAACGTGGTTTAGTACCGCAAATTCAAAAGAACTACACATGATTTATTCATGTGCAATATATGGGCAATTTATTCTGCAGACACATACAGATAATACAACTAAAGAATAAAATATGTGGATGTGTTAATAAGAAATTTGCTAGTGGGAGAGTCCAATTACATAGGAAGTAATACACTACCCTTTCCTTACGTAGTTACTTGGAACTTTTGTAGGTCTGAAAATAGTATTTACTTTTATTTCTATAAAAGCATAATGTTGTTTAAGAACGGTTATTAGATTCCTCTGCACTAAATTTCTAAGTGAGGCTATTAAGGTGCAACTTCTCCCTTCCCCCCATTTACTCACCGTATGCAAACAGTGTGAATACGTTTTTGCTGAAATGGGAAAATGAACCACAGCAAGAAACTAATAAAATACGTCTGTTTTTATGAACAGCTGCAGAATTATCTACAAACTTGTTGAAATTCACAGTTTTGCTAGCTTGTACTCATTGGACGAAATACATACAGCCAGGGACGGAGCTACAAGGAGGTTAGGGGGGATGAAACCCCAACAACATATCTAAGCTCCCTGTAGCCCCCAGATTTTTATAGTACGGTAGACGCCTTTCGATCGAAAATTAAAGAAGTAGAAGCTATCTTACGTAATATTTTCCATTATAAAACTTCCCTTAGGGCAAGGCCATTGCAATGTTCAAGTACATTTCCTGCTTTTATAAGATCGCAAGATTATTACAACGTGTTGTACGTAAAATCGTGGTTGGAGGTGGCAGCTGCAGATCTGCATGGATCAACAACGGACATTGATTATTTAATACGTACTAAGTAATTGTTAAATCACAAGTCTCCAAAATTGCCAAAAAAGATGTACAGATACTCTGCTGCCTATCTGGTAGGTGGATGTGTTCAGTGGCTGTGGGATTGCTGTTTGGTTGTTGGAGGGTCAAACGATGATAATACGATGCCTACGAAGCTAAATGATAACAATTATTATCCTATGTAAATCATGTCACTATTTTTGGAACGAGTGTTAAAAATTAATTTTTATAAGTTGGAGGATGTTACCAATTGTATTGTGAAGGTAACACTGAGAGAACAAACATATTTTCAGTGCAAATTCACCTACACTAGGAGACAAAAGCATTGACTATCAATATCATTGACATTAATCAATGGATACAGTTGCAGCTCTCGCACTGGGCAGATGTGGTTAGTAGTGAAAATAACTACCAATAGTTTTATGTATGTTTCACATCTGATTCTTCTCCATGGAATAGAAATTGGCCACTCGGCATAAATTATTTTCCAACGTCATAAATAATAATTTATTAACATGTAGACCTAGGCTTACAAGGAATAAAACTGCCCAAGCTTGCTGATTTTTGCACTAAATTGCAATGTTTAGTTGCACAAAGGCTAATCGGGACAAAACCTACAGCCTATAGTGGAATCCGGGCCACTTAATTAAATGTGCCTAACCGTGGATCGAACTCGTGACCCGTCCATTACAAAGCATCATTATTACCGCTAACCGAGGCGGGAAGGTTCACTCATAATCTTTCTAATTATTAACATTTAAGAGTTAGTTAGTTTCTTTAGTCTTTTAATTCCTTAAAAATTTTTGCCTCTCGGATGTTTTCAATAACAAAAATAGATGTAACGATGAAAGGATTGAGAAAACATCGCTGACAATTATGTTCATTGCAAATACTCGAATGATAAACTACAATCAAAAAAGCTGCCCCCCGTGGCGGAGTGATTAGCACATCGCGCTTCGACGCCAGAGGTCCTGGGTTCGAATCCCAGCTTGGGTATGGGTGTCCATTCATCAATTTCATCATATCATCACTCATCCCCCATATTCGCAATTAGCCAAAAGTGACGGAAAAGCCATGTAAAGTAAACTAAATCAATCAATCACTACAAACAGAAAATAAACTTGACGGTTCTTGAGATGTTGAACGTCCTCCAACTTTCAAAAAATCATTTTTCACACCTATTCCGGAAATTGGAAACACCATTTGTAGACGATAATAATTTTACACATTTAACTCTATGTATAACCTATAGAACCAAATAACAATCTCACAGCTACTGAATAAATCCACTTACCAGGTAGGCAGCAGAATATCATGTCAATTTCGTGACAAGTTTGGCGACTCATGATTTAACAATTTCTTAGTATCAAATGATCAGTGGCCATTGTTGATCCAGGCAGATAAGATGTTGCCCTGCCCTTCCACGATTTTAGAACACATGGTAATAAGGTAACATCTTCCTGAAGTAGGAAATGTACTTGAGCATTGTAATGACCTTTTATGAAAGTTTTAGTTTTATAATGAAAAAAAAAATATCTTGTTTCGGTCGAAATGCTTCTACTGTACAATACAAATCTGAGGGCTAAGAACTATTTTGACGGACGGACTCCAACCCTCACTACCCCCTTTAGCGCCATTCCCGAAGTTCAAAAGTCCTCTTAGAATTTATTAAAGGAATATGAATATGAACCTTCCAAATAACTGCATCACACACACACACACACACCCACACCCACACCCACACAAACAGGTCTTCACTACTTATATGTATAATTAAAAAAAAGAAAGAGCATATCTGAAAAAACATCGGCACACATTTATTTCTTTTTCATTTACAACTTGTGCTTTGGAAATAAAAATTAACCTCGTACAGTCTTCATCATTTCAGCCAGTGTATCTACACAAAGGTCATCTTATATTACGGTCACACGGACATATCGTGCTGTAAGTAATATTGTCCACGAAAATTTACACATCCAAAAAAGTTTAATTTCTTTGTTGCAATGTTTCCTCCTAGACAAACTAAAGTACAACACTCGAGATTATTCCCTTATTAATTAAATAATTATTTTTTATAATTATAATTTACAATTAACTCTCAAGGATAAAGTTAGCACTTTTGTGTATTTATTACGCTACTGCGTCTTCTATTCCCCAAACAGAATTCTTGCATTACGTTGAGAAATATTCTCAATTCTTTATCAGACACTGGAACACATACACAAACTTACAGTACAACTAAAATTTATGAAAGCAATGGCATTTATTAATAACTGCTAACTACAATCCCTGGTATTGTGCAGCAAATTATACATACATAATTCATTATTCACATCAACAACATTTGCTAACATTAGGGTGGATTTGCTATCTTTGCCTATAAACATTATTGAATTTTAAATGAATGTACAAGTGAGTTTATAGTTTACATATTACTACATTTCCTTTCTTGTTATGAGCTTCACCACATTAGTAGAGTCTAATAAAGAGTATTAAAGGATTACGAGGTTAATGTAATTTCACGGAAAGTGATTCTGATATCTACAAAATCCTTATGTACTTCATTCTATAAGTTATTTCTGTAAAGTGATTTGAAGCAGTGATTTCTTCCCAAAAAATCATCTGATTGAAATCTGGATTTAAATCAATCCACCTTGGCTGATACCAAAAGTATAGTATTACAGTAATTTATGGATAATTTTGAAAGTGATGTATACGAATGATAATTTGGTTAACAAATTTTACACACCTACTAAAATTTCTTATGGTTGTTTTCAAATTTTGTTTTTAATGATTGTGCCTAATTAGTATTTTTCAG
This sequence comes from Lepisma saccharinum, assembly GCF_977018435.1. Lineage (NCBI taxonomy): Eukaryota > Metazoa > Arthropoda > Insecta > Zygentoma > Lepismatidae > Lepisma > Lepisma saccharinum. Next base: position 13,338,126 of record NC_139240.1, read on the forward strand.
GAAATTTTTAACTATTTCAAGTTTTTTTTAATGTACCTGAGGATTTTTTAGCCTAATTAAAGATTTTTAGAACCTACTTGAACATTTTTGGATTGTAGAACCTATTTTAGAAACCTAAAAGCACACGTCTTTAGAACCTAAAAGTCAGAGTTCACTTATTTCAGTGGCAGCTTCCGGCGGGTTTGTTTCTTGGCATTTGTAAAGTTCTCATTTTGATTTTTTTCCTGGTGTCTCTTATGGGTGAATTTTTCCATTTCGTCAACTATATACTGTGGGTTTCTGATGGGCATTGACCTTCTCCGTCTAGGATCAACTAGTTCAGGAAGTAGGCAGTCCATATAGAAGTTAGTTAATGGTGTCTCCATCTTCTGTGACCAGAAGTCATCATCCCGGTGAATAATTTCAATCCGTAATCTCTGCGGTGTCCACAAACCAAACATGCAATATTGCCTTCTGGTCACATGCAATTGGCCTTGTACTTGATAATAGAAATGGTGATTCTTATTCACGTCACCGATTGAACGTTTGTCTTTGCTCACGTTCCAGAATGAACATTTCCTTTGTAGAATCAGGTCTTCGGGCGATATCAACGCACCTGATGATGGACACTTTACCTCGACCAAACCATCTTTGCCTATTACTCTATCAGGAGTTGCTCCTAGGAATGCTTTGAGGGGATCCACGAAGAGTCCACACTCTTCAACCTTCACACCCATTTTTTCTTCCAGGCATTGGATGGCAGTCTTCTCATGACTTCTACCCCATATCATGGCGTCGGTATCAAAATCCATATAGAGGAGAGATGCCACTAATTTCTCACATGAGGTGTAAGGCTTACGCCTACACACAGCACCAAAATTGGAGGCTGTCAACAGCTTCCTACGAATTTCCTTCCAATGTCGGCTATTTCTTTGTAGCAGAGTTCGGCTTTCCAGATCTTGTCTTTCCTCATTTGTAGAAGGCAAAGACGCCAATAGTTCTTTTTTCGCAATATCGTATTCCAAAGGTGTCATGTCTGGTGATGGTACATTTGGTCCATAACTAATTTCCATGGGTGTCACATTCTTCACACTTCGGATGGAGCGTTTCTTTATCAAAGTTTTCTCCCTCATTGCACGTTGACGACGTCTGCTCTCCACAATTTTTGTATACTGGCCTGGACTCGTCTGGTTCATAGCCTTGTTGAGCTTGTAGAAAGGTTTCTTACTGTTGAATGAAACAACGGCGGCATAGCTCCTAGCTCTGTAGCTCCTCTTTAACGCAAAATTTACTCTTTTCCCCCCTACAAATTTACAATGACATTGTTGAACTGTTCAACGGCGTTGCTATCAAGATCTTTCAAAAGACTCCGGGCGTTTCTCTGAATTGTATGTATGTGTATTTCGTTCATCAGAGGGAGGATACCTGCAGTTTCTAACTCTGGAACCAAATTTTTCTCTCCTTCTTTCGAACCTTTACAAAAATAGGATGCACAGGTTCCATGATCGCCATAAATATGCCTCGGCACGTTAGATACATCCTTACGAAAATTTGAAATTTTTTCATGTTCGTTTACTGTGCTCTGCTTTGCCCAGTGGCGAGCAGCTGAAACGACAGCAACACGCATCCTCTTGATACTTGATCCTAAAATCTTACGTAAATTTACGTTTCGCAGTTTGCTGTTGGTGGCAATGTCTTTCAATTTGTTGCCGTAGTTTCGCATGATATGATTCCGGCATTCTATTTTATCGATACTCAAATCGACATAAGGCCTGGCTTGTACTAGTTTGGTGTAAACACTACAGTCTCCGTCTGCAATGAGCGTCCCATATTTTACACCATACATATCCAGACTTGACTTAAATCCTTCCGCAATGATATCTGCCTCCATGCTGCATGCACTCCCGGACCAGTTTTTGTAGCATATATGCTCACCTGCTTCCTTACCTTGTCTCTCCGCACGCGCACAAATAGTGCAATACCTATTTCGCACACCTATGAAAAGAACTTTTCTTGTATGGAATCCAACGATTGCAGCCACTCCAGAGAGAGAACTGTAATTGCTATTCTTATAAGAGCGCTTTGCATAAGCGCCATCTGCAATTACAGTCAAAATGGGAATCCCATTTTTATCAACTTCTCCTCTGGCAACTGCAATAGCAGCCTCTTCCGCAGCGGAAGTCTCCATTTCTTGCAGCGCCGTCTTTTCCCAGCCGTCACACACGATGTCGTGGTATTTGGCGTATGTATTTACAGACATTACAGGCATGTCCATAGCCGCAGTTAATTCTTCCAATTGCCTATACCCTGCACCAGCACACATTACTCCGGACACGACTGCCGTATTGATGTCCATGCCTGTTGTACGCTCAGGATCATCCGTACTGATGTGATGCTTTGATTTACACATGTTGCACGTAAGAGTGAACATAGAATTTTGCCCCTTTCGAACTTCTCCCGTGATATCCATATTTTTTAAGGTGCAACCGAAAGGTCCATGATCACTTATTTCTTTTAGTTGAGTGAAGAAATGAGAAATATCAATCACTCGTCGCCCGGTGACCACATATGATGCATCAGAATTACTTCCCTTTCCGACAACATTTGATGAGGGATATTGAAATCTTGATGGCATTTCTTCATTCTGCACTGAATATGATGAATCGGGATCTGGATTTGAGACTTTTTCGGGCGTAGAAGTTGCAGGTGGTGTAAATCGATCCAGGTTTTCATTACTTCCGCCACTTCCATCATTATTTGTTACACGCCTGTAACGAAAAAGGTTCGATTTCATATTACATTTACCATGTTCATAAATTTAGGGTAAATAGATATCTATTTCAATATTGATGCAACGGAATTTATAATTATTCTACCTACACACTCCAGTGGGGCAGGAAAGTACTCGTATTTACTATTTTTATTTTTGGGTTACAAAGTCTAACCCTCTCCCAACACAAGTTTTCCTATCTTTTAATGGTAACCTTGCAAAACCCTATATTTTGCAATTAAAATCATTGTTCACAAATAATTGTTATTTTTTTAGAATTTTGTATTTATTTGGAATACGTATAGATTTTTAATAATCGTAAAAAACAGATACGAATTCCGGAACAGATGAAGCCATAGTCGGATCCAGAATTTTTGTCTAGGGATGGCACAGCATGTGCTGCAATCATGTGTATGGGGCGGTGTCTGTGTAAGTGTGTGTGGAATGGAGAGAGAGAGAGAGAGAGAGAGAGAGAGAGAGGGAGAGAGAGAGAGAGAGAGTGAGAGATAGTGAGAGTGTGTGTGTGCTCAGCTCAGCAGGGAAAGTGTTACAGGATGTCTTGTGTACATTGTGAATTTAGATAGAGAGATATATTGTCTGCCAAAAGTACTATAGGGACAATTTATTTTCTTTTTTGACGAAAATTCTAGGAGCTCTTTTGGTTTACAGTAGATTGACCTATTTATTAATCCCTAGCCATTCTGTGACCATTTTACACCCTTCTATGTATACAGGGAAATAACCCCTTATCTAAAATTCTGACTGAAAACTAAAAAAGGGGGTAAATAGCCCCTTGGGAAAAACTAAAAGTGCAAGGTTGTAAAAAGACCTGCACGAGACAAACACGGCATATTAAAAAATCAGAACAAACAAACTAAAAACTTCCTTACAGACGGTGGAAGAGTTCAGCTCTTCGCAGAAAACGAAAAACATTTGATAAAATACTGCTGTCATCACCCAACAGGGATGACAAACAGCTGGAAAGGTTAAAAGTCAGCCGGAGGTAAGCAAGATCAACACATTCAACGAGAATAATGTGTCGAATGCTTAAAATAACATTACAAACATGACCCCCCTCCATGTAGGACTGCCTTGACGGGGCGAGGGGGCTTAGTAGGGAGGTCAATTTCATCTCATCATTTCACCCATTCTTCATATCCACATCTCACGTTTTTCACCATTCCATCACGTCATTCATCTCCATATCTTTGACCTCCCTCTAAGAAACTTATGTAGGGAGGTCATTTTCATCTCATCATTTCACTCATTCTTCACATCCATATCTCACGTTTTCACCATTCCATCACGTCATTCATCTCCATATCTTTGACCTCCCTATAACTAAGGGTCCTGCTAGATTTGATTGATTTGTTGTTTTAAGTCCACTTTATGCACAGTAAGGCTAATTGGGACTGGACCTACAGTTTAAAGTGGCATCCGAACCACTATGTGCCTCCAGCGGGTATCGAACCCGGGACCCCTTGATTACAAGGCGACGACGCTACCACTGCGCCATCGGGGAGACCTGGGGGGTCCTGCTAGAGGAGACAACCTCGATAAAAAACCCCTATCCCAAGGTGTGAGTTGCACGTGCCGATGGGACAGTGTTGGCTGCAGGGGTAGGTGCAGTCGCGAACGTGGCCTCGGGGATTTCGGTTTGGTCCTCGAGTAGTTTTCATTTTTGGGGGTAGGCCTTCCTCGGCATAGAGGGCATGTCGAGGCGACAATTTATGGACCCTCCACAATAAATCTTTTTGTATATGGGTACAAAAAACAACTCAAACGGGGGGAAACCCCCAAAACGAGCGCGGCCTTCGAGCCCGCTTCAGTTAGTGGAAAAGACAAGTAACGTGCCACGTTACCTTGTTGTCAGTATTGTTGAGAAGACCGATAGTAACGATGTTTCTGCAACAAAGAAACACGGAGCTGCTACATTGAAGGACTTGTCACCATTCCTTATCAAGAAACAGCTAGACTACGCCGCTGGTTCCGATGTTCCAGAAATAAAGAAGCTGAGAAACGGGAGTCTACTTATCCAGACCAGCACAGATCGCCAGACCAACAACTTTTAAAGATTGATTGATTGATTGAGTTAAAATTTATGGGTGCGTCGGCACTTAAGGCCATTTCGCACCCTTCTGTATATACGGGGAAATGTCCCCTTATCTAAAATTCTGACTGAGATTTAAAAAAGGGGGTGTAGATAGCCCCTTGGGAAAGAACTAAAAGTGCAAGGTTGTAAAGAGACCTGCACGAGACAAACACGACACATTAAAAAGTCAGAACAAACTAAAAACCTCCTTACAGACGGTGGAAGAGTCCAGCTCTTCGCAAAAAACTAAAAACACGTGATAAAATACTGCTGTCATCACCCAAGAGGGATGACAAACAGCCGGAAAGGTTAAAAGTCTGCCGGAGGTAAGCAAGATCGACACATTCAACGAGAATGTGTCGAATGCTTAATAAAACATTACAAGCACGACACAACGGTGGGTCCAGCCCTTGAAGTAGGTGACCATGCGTGAGACGGCTGTGTCCTATACGCAGGCGGGTAAGAATAACTTCTTCTCGCCGAGAGGGACGAGACGAGGAACGCCAAGCACCTATGGTGGGCCAAACAGCGTGAAGCTTGTTCCCCGTTTCCGTATCCCACTCGGCCTGCCAAGTGTCAAGAAGGCGACAACGGAACACGTTCTGCAGGTCGCTAGCTGGCAAAAGGTGGACGAGAACGTCGCCATCTGCATGAGCAAACTTGGCGGCAGCATCAGCTGCTTCGTTCCCCTGGATGCCCACGTGGCTAGGGACCCAACAGAAGTGTACATCCGCACTGGCAGATAAGGACACAAGCCGTCTGAATATGCGTTGCGCTACAGGATGCCGGGAATACGGCGAATCCAGAGACTGCAACACGCTGGTCGAATCGCAGCACACAAGGACTTTCTTCAGCCCATTGACGTCTGCAAAGTCCAGTGCCTTTAGAATGGCGTACAACTCTGCCGTAAAGATGGAACAGGCAGGATGTAGCGAGAAACTGAAACTTTGAGAGTCTAGGACGAAAGCGCAACCAACTGATTCGACTGTCTTGGACCCATCCGTGTAAAACACATTAAAATTGGGGTGCTTCGCACGAAGCTCTAAAAACCGTTGCTGGTATACAACCATTGGTGTTCCTGCCTTTGGAAGGGCAGTCAGGGAAAAATCGATAGAAGGTGCAGGAAACTCCCAGGTAGGAAGAGGCGGAATGAGTGGAGAGACGCCAGGAAGATCACTGTGAACACCAAGTGCTGACAGGATCTCGTCTGCACGAACACCAAATGGTCTAGTGACACTAGGGTGGAGCCGATACCTTGCCAGCCTACCCTCGTCTGAGATGGTGTGGAATGAAGGATGTTTGACTAGAATTTGAATTTAAAATTTTGGGAGCGTCAGCACTTAGGCTATTGTGCTCCCGTCACAGTATACGGGGGCCAGCCCCTTACCTCTACAAAGAACAACTCTATCGTTGCATAACTAAAAAATTTAAAATGTTCTGACTTCTGTTAAAAGCTGAGGCTGTAAAGGGGCACTCAGCACACATAAGGACAAAAGAACAGGACAATACAAACACAATTATACTGGCCATGGGGCCAGTCGCCAGAGCCTCGTTAGTCTTGAGTCCAGGGTGCACTAACGTGGAAGTGAGGTTGACATTTGGGTGTACTACGTGGAAGATCACCCCTTACACCCCGGAATGAAGGATGTGAAGGCATCGAGCGAAGATGGAGGAAGTAGTTAACTACCAGCCGCTGTCTTCGCAGAGACAGCGACGGCTCAGATGCCTCTACATACAAACTGGCGACTGGACTGGTCCGAAAGGCACCAGTGCACACACGTATACCAGCATGGTGGACGGTGTCTAGGATGCGAAGTCTAGATGGGCGGGCAGAAGAATACACAACACATCCATAATCTAGCTTCGACCTGATGAGTGCACGGTATAGGCGAAGCAATACCGTCCTATCAGCACCCCAAGAAGTATGAGATAAAACGCGTAGAAGGTTGAGAACTCGAAGACAAGAGAATTTTAACTGGCGAAGGTGAGGGAGCCATGTTAATTTCTTATCGAAAATGAGGCCCAGGAAGCGGACCTCATTCACGAAGCACAGGGGAGATTTCCCCATGTACAGGTCAGGATCGAAATGACATGTACGCTGACGACAAAAGTGAACACACACGGATTTCTCGGATGAGAAGGTGAAACCTGTTTGGGAGGACCACTCAACCAAACGGTTTATCGTCAGTTGGAGTTGACGAGAAGCTGACGCGAGATTCCGTGAGCGACAAAAGATCGTGAGGTCGTCTACATACAGAAGACCATGTACAGGGGCAACAATGCTCGCCATAACACTGTTCACTGCTATGGCAAACAGAGTCACACTTAATACGCTGCCCTGTGGGACACCGTTCTCTTGTTCTTGAAGATCCGAAAAGGAGTTCCCAACACGTACCCGGAAAAAACGATCAGATAAAAAGTTGTTAATAAAGTACGCCATATGGCCACGGACGCCCCAAGAATGGAGCTGCTTTAGGATGCCAAAACGCCACGTTGTGTCATATGCTTTTTGGAGGTCAAAGAAAACTGCAACTAAATGTTCCTTGTTGAGGAATGCATCCTGAATGTGTGTTTCCAGCTGAACCAGATGGTCCAGTGTGGAACGGTTGGAGCGAAAACCACATTGAAAATTACTTATCAAGCAGTTTTCCTCCAAAAACCAGGTGAGACGCTTGTTGATCATGCGTTCCATCAACTTGCACACACAGCTAGTTAAGGCAATAGGCCTGTAACTCGAGGCTGCGGTGCGTTGTTTACCTGGTTTCAGGATGGGAACAATAATAGCTTCTTTCCAGGAAGTGGGGAAAGAGTCCTCCAACCAAAGCCTGTTGAATACCGCCAAAAGGAAATGTTTGGCTCCAATGGGCAGATGACGAAGCATCTCATAGTGGATCTTGTCCACTCCAGGAGCTGTGTTCTTAGAATCTCGAAGTGCCTGATCGAACTCCCGTTCAGTGAATGGAGAGTTGTATGGCTCGGTGTTATGACTTCGAAAAACGAGAGGGCGTCGTTCCTGACGTTCCTTCTCACGGCGGAAACGTGGTTCATAGTTTTCAGAACAAGACGCATCAGAAAACTGCGTGGCCAAGATATTAGCTATGTCTCCGGAATCTGTGTACAACGTCCCATCGTGCTCCAGAGCGCTCAGAGGAGTAGATGCACCCCCCTGGATGCGACGTACTTTGGTCCAAACGGCTTTCGACGAAGCCTGCTTCGTCAGAGAAGACACACTTCAAGAGACCTTCTCTATTCCAGTGGCCATTTTCGCATAAGTCCATTTCCTACTGTCTTGCCCTTCAGAGGACAAGCTATTGCACTTGGTGTCGACAGAAATTTTCCTGGCGGCTCTCCACTCATTCCGCCTCTCCCTACCTGGGAGTTTCCTGCACCTTCCATCGATTTTTCTCTGACTGCCCTTCCAAAAGCAGAAACACCAATGGTTGTATACCAACAACTGTTTTCAGAACTTCGTGCGAAGCACCCCAATTTTAATGTGTTTTACACGGATGGGTCCAAGACAGTCTAATCAGTTGGTTGCGCCTTCGTCCTAGACTCTCAAAGTTCCAGTTACTCGCTACATCCTGCCTGTTCCATCTATACGGCAGAGTTGTACGCCATTCTAAATGCACTGGACTTTGCAGACGTCAATAGTCTGAAGAAAGTCCTTGTGTGCAGTGATTCGACCAGCGTGTTGCGGACTCTGGATTCGCCGTATTCCCGGCATCCAGTAGCGCAACGCATATATTCAGATGGCTTGTGTCCTTATCTGCCAGTGTAGATGTACACTTCTGTTGGGTCCCTAGCCACATGGGCATCCAGGGGAATGAAGCAGCAGATGCTGCCGCCAAGTCTGCTGATGCAGATGGCGACATTCTCGTCCACCTTTTGCCAGCTAGCGACCTGCAGAATGTGTTCCGTTGTTGCCTTCTTGACACATGGCAGGCCGAGTGGGAAACGGAAACGGGGAACAAGCTTCACACTCTTAAGCCCACCATAAGTGCTTGGCGTTCATCGTCCCGCCCCTCTCGGCGAGAAGACGTTATTCTTACCCGCATGCGTATAGGACACAGCCGTCTCACGCATGGTCACCTACTGCAAGGGCTGGACCCTCCGTTGTGTCATGTTTGTAATTGAATTGAGTTAAAATTTCTGGGTGCGTCGGCACTTAAAGCCATTTCGCACCCTTCTATGTATACGGGGAAATGTCCCCTTATCTAAAATTCTGACTTAATTTTAAAAAAGGGGTGTAGATAGCCCCTTGGGAAAAACTAAAAGTGCAAGGTTGTAAAAAGACTTGCAAGAGACAAACACAACACATTAAAAAGTCAGAATAAACTAAAAACCTCCTTACAGACGGTGGAAGAGTCCAGATCTTCACAAAAAACTAAAAACATGTGATAAAATACTGCTGTCATCACCCAAGAGGGATGACAAACAGCCGGAAAGGTTAAAAGTCTGCCGGAGGTAAGCAAGATCGACACATTCAACAAGAATGAATCGGATGCTTAAAATAACATTACAGGTACGACACAACGGAGGGTCCAGTCCTTGCAGTAAGTGACCATGCGTGAGACGGCTGTGTCCTATACGCAGGCGGGTAAGAATAACGTTTTCTCGCCGAGAGGGACGAGACGAGGAACGCCAAACACCTATGGTGGGCTTAACAGCGTGAAGCTTGTTCCCCGTTTCCACATCCCACTCGGTCTGCCAAGTGTCAAGAAGGCGAGAACGGAACACATTCTGCAGGTCCCTAGCTGGCAAAAGGTGGACGAGAACGTCGCCATCTGCATCAGCAGACTTGGCGGCAGCATCAGCTGCTTCGTTCCCCTGGATGCCCACGTGGCTAGGGATCCAACAGAAGTGTACATCTGTGCTGGCAGTTAAGGACACAAGCCGTCTGAATATGCGTTGCGCTACTGGATGCCGGGAATACGGCGAATCCAGAGACTGCAACACGCTGGTCGAATGCAGCACACAAGGACTTTCTTCAGACCATTGACGTCTGCAAAGTCCAGTGCCTTTAGAATGGCGTACAACTCTGCCGGATAGATGGAACAGGCAGGATGTAGCAAGTAACTGGAACTTTGAGAGTCTAGGACGAAGTCGCAACCAACTGATTCGAATGTCTTGGACCCATCCGTGTAAAACACATTAAAATTGGGGTGCTTCGCACGAAGTTCTAAAAACCGTTGCTGGTATACAACCATTGGTGTCTCTGACTTTGGAAGAGCAGTCAGAGAAAAATCGATAGAAGGTGCAGGAAACTCCCAGGTAGGGAGAGGCGAAATGAGTGGAGAGACGCCAGGAACATCACTGTCAACACCAAGTGCTGACAGGATCTCGTCTGCACGAACACCAAATGGTCTAGTGACACTAGGGTGGAGCCGATACCTTGCCAGCCTACCCTCGTCTGAGATGGTGTGGAATGAAGGATGTGAAGGTATCGAGCGAAGATGGAGGAAGACAGCGACGGCTCAGATGCCTCTACATACAAACTGGCGACTGGACTGGTCCGAAAGGCACCAGTGCACACACGTACACCAGCATGGTGGACAGTGTCTAGGATGCGAAGTCTAGATGGGCGAGCAGAAGAATACACAACACATCCATAATCTAGCTTCGACCTGATGAGTGCACGGTATAGGCGAAGCAATACCGTCCTATCAGCACCCCAAGAAGTATGAGATAAAACGCGTAAATGTTGAGAACTCGAAGACAAGAGAACTTTAACTGGCGAAGGTGAGGTAGCCATGTTAATTTCTTATCGAAAGTGAGGCCCAGGAAGCGGACCTCATTTACGAAGCACAGGGGAGACTTCCCCATGTACAGGTCAGGATGTAAATGACATGTACGCTGACGACAAAAGTGAACACACACGGATTTCTCGGATGAGAAGGTGAAACCTGTTTGGGAGGACCACTCAACCAAACGGTTTATCGTCAGTTGGAGTTGACGAGAAGCTGACGCGAGATTCCGTGAGCGACAAAAGATCGTGAGGTCGTCGACATAGAGGAGGCCATGTACAGGGGAAAGAATGTTTGCCATAACACTGTTTACTGCTATGGCAACCAGGGTCACACTAAGTACGCTGCCCTGCGGGACACCGTTCTCTTGTTCGTGAAGATCCGAAGAGGAGTTCCCAACACGTACGCGGAAAAAGCGAACTGATAAAAAATTTTCAATAAAGTACGCCATATGGCCACGCACGCCCCAAGAATGGAGCTGCTATAGGATGCCAAAGCGCCACGTTGTGTCATATTCCTTTTGGAGGTCAAAGAAAACTGCAACTAAATGTTCCTTGTTGAGGAATGCATCCTGAATATGTGTTTCCAGCTGAACCAGATGGTCTAGTGTGGAACGGTTGGAGCGAAAACCACATTGAAAATTACTTATCAATGAGTTTTCCTCCAAAAACCAGGTGAGACGCTTGTTGATCTTGCGTTCCATCAACTTGCACACACAGCTAGTTAAGGCAATCGGCCTATAACTCGAGGCTGCGGTGCGTTGTTTACCTGGTTTCAGGATGGGAACAATAATAGCTTCTTTCCAGGAAGTGGGGAAAGAGTCCTCCAACCAAAGCCTGTTGAATACCGCCAAAAGGAAATGTTTGGCTCCAATGGGCAGATGACGAAGCATCTCATAGTGGATCTTGTCCACTCCAGGAGCTGTGTTCTTAGAATCTCGAAGCGCCTGATCGAACTCCCGTTCAGTGAATGGAGAGTTGTATGGCTCGGTGTTATGACTTCGAAAAATTAGAGGGCGTCGTTCCTGACGGTCCTTCTCACGGCGGAAACGTGGTTCATAATTTTCAGAGCTAGACGCATCAGAAAACTGCGTGGCCAAGATATTAGCTATGTCTCCGGAATCTGTGTACAACGTCCCATCGAGCTCCAGAGCCCTCAGAGGAGTAGATGCACCCCCCTGGATGCGACGTACTTTGGTCCAAACGGCTTTCGACGAAGCCTGCTTCGTCAGAGAAGACACGTATTGGACCCAGCACGCCTTCTTACTGGCTCGAATAAGCCGACGGGCACGGGCACGTTTAATGCGGAACTGCTCGAGGTTTGCGGCAGTGTGGTTCCTATTGAATCGATCTAGGGCATGATTGCGGTCCTTGATGGCTGCACTGATCTCCGCCGTCGCCTCGCAGGTCCACTGGGATGTGGAATGGAGGTGCGTGCAGCATCATGCACTCTTGACACAAATATATCTAAGGCGTCGATGGCTGGGAAAGTCAACGCTAGATCGACTTCAATGTCCACTGCACGCTCGAAGGCACCCCAGTCGGCCCGACTGAGATGCCAGTGAGGGTGTTGTTCACGTGAGTGCTGAAGATGTTCGAAAGTTAGAGGCAGTTGGAAGTGATCACTCCCACAGAGATCCGGGTGAACGCTCCAAGATGTGGTAGGAGCAAGGCTGGGACTGCAGGACAAGTCCAACTCAGAGTGTGTGCCTGAGGAAGGACTGAAATATGTGGGAGTCCCATCATTCAGCAACGTTAAACCTGACGCCTCACGGAATTGATCTAGAATTTGACCCCGGGGCTCTGTACGAACCGAGCCCCACAAACGATGGTAGGAATTAAAATCGCCCAAAAGAACTACAGGAGACGGAGGTTGCTCGAATATAGAAAGGAGGTCCTCAAGAGAGAATCGCTCCTCCCTTGTGATGTAGACACTGCAAACGGATATTGGCTGTGGTAGATGGACCCGCACGGCGACAGCTTGGAGGGGGGTGGTGAGAAAGATTGGTGTTGAGTGGACGTTATCTCGAACACCCATTGCAACACCACCGTGTGCACGACGACCCTCAGGAAGCTTGTCGGTGCGGTAAAGCGTGTATCCGTTTAGAATCACTGATTCATTTGGACGAAAATGTGTCTCTTGGAGACATATGATGGCAGGGTCAAATTCAGATATTAGAATTTGCAGTTCCTCGAGATGTGTACGGAAACCGTTAAGGTTCCATTGGAGACAATAAGCCATAGCTGGAGGTATGGTTGTTACCTTTTAAGGCGTACTTTATTTCTAGGCCCTGTCACCTTGATAAATTCTTCATCCGCGGCTTCGTCCTGTATCATGTCCTCGGGTAAGGACTCGGAGGGCGAAGGGGATGAAGAAGGGGGAGTGGGGGCGGGTGCTTTGAGCGCCCGCCGGGCAGCCTTCAGCTGCGCCTTAAGTTTCAGGGTGGTGGCTGCCACCTTGACTGGAGAGCTAGTAGACTTCAGAAAATATTCCCTTGTATGCACCTGCTTGAACTTCCTCTCTGTGGAGCGAGGAGTGGTTGCTGGTTTCCTCGAAGCAGGGCGGGCTAATACGGGAATCGTTGGTGTTTGAGTTGACACGTCGCTGGTTTGTACACCCACCCTGCGGCGGGTAAGAGAAGCTGCAGCAACTGTAGCGAATGGCACAGGTAAAGTGGTGCGTATACACTCCCGGAGACGTTGTTTAGCTTCGCCAGCAGATTTTCTCTGTGACGACCAACTCTCTGATTTTCTTCTCTTGTTGGAAAGAGGGCAGTCATGATGCCAGACTGGGTGCTCGCCTTGGCAATTAATGCATTTGGGACCTGAAGAACAAGGTTCGGTCCCATGATCAGGCAGACTACACTTACCACAAAGGGCGGTAGTGGCCTTGCAGGAAGGCTGAGTGTGCCCAAAGTGCCCATTTGAAACATCGCATCGGGTTAGGGATGTATGGTCGGACTTTTAGTCTCAAATATCCAGCCCGTACAATATCTGGGAGAGTGGTCGTTTGGAACGTTAATATAATAGAAGCAGTTTGCACAAGTTCTCCGGATTTTCGCGTCTTTATTCGCTGCACTGGGGTGACATGTTGGTCTGAGAGTGCTTCACGGATCTCTTCCTCCTCAGCATTTAGCAGATCCCAGTGGCGAATCACACCTTTACTACTGTTAAGTTGACGATGGGGTTCAACATTAACAGTGAAATGGCCCAAAGATCGTAACTTTAAAAGTTGTCCCCCTCCATGTAGGACTGCCTTGACGGGGCGAGGGGGCTTAGTAGGGAGGTCAATTTCATCTCATCATTTCACCCATTCTTCATATCCATATCTCACGTTTTTTCACCATTCCATCACGTCATTCATCTCCATATCTTTGACCTCCCTCTAAGAAACTTATGTAGGGAGGTCATTTTCATCTCATCATTTCACTCATTCTTCACATCCATATCTCACGTTTTCACCATTCCATCACGTCATTCATCTCCATATCTTTGACCTCCCTATAACTAAGGGTCCTGCTAGAGGAGACAACCTCGATAAAAAACCCCTATCCCAAGGTGTGAGTTGCACGTGCCGATGGGACAGTGTTGGCTGCAGGGGTAGATGCAGTCGCGAACGTGGCCTCGGGGATTTCGGTTTGGTCCTCGAGTAGCCTCCATTTTTGGGGGTAGGCCTTCCTCGGCATAGAGGGCATGTCGAGGCGACAATTTATGGACCCTCCACCATAAAATAATTTTGTATATGGGTACAAAAAACAACTCAAACGGGGGGAAACCCCCAAAACGAGCGCGGCCTTCGAGCCCGCTCCAAGTAGTGGAAAAGACAAGTAACGTGCCACGTTACCTTGTTGTCAGTATTGTTGAGAAGACCGATAGTAACGATGTTTCTGCAACAACAAAGAAACACGGAGCTGCTACATTGAAGGACTTGTCACCATTCCTTATCAAAAAACAGCTAGACTACGCCGCTGGTTCCGATGTTCCAGAAATAAAGAAGCTGAGAAACGGGAGTCTACTTATCCAGACCAGCACAGATCGCCAGACCAACAACCTGTTAAAGTTACGATCTTTGGGCCATTTCACTGTTACTGTTGAACCCCATCGTCAACTTAACAGTAGTAAAGGTGTGATTCGCCACTGGGATCTGCTAAATGCTGAGGAGGAAGAGATCCTTGAAGCACTCTCAGACCAACATGTCACCGCAGTGCAGCGAATAAAGACGCGAAAATCCGGAGAACTTGTGCCAACTGCTTCTATTATATTAACGTTCCAAACGACCACTCTCCCAGATATTGTACGTGCTGGATATTTGAGACTAAAAGTCCGACCATACATCCCTAACCCGATGCGATGTTTCAAATGCCAGCACTTTGGGCACACTCAGCCTTCCTGCAAGGCCACTACCGCCCTTTGTGGTAAGTGTAGTCTGCCTGATCATGGGACCGAACCCTGTTCTTCAGGTCCCAAATGCATTAATTGCCAAGGCGAGCACCCAGTCTGGCATCGTGACTGCCCCTCTTTCCAACAAGAGAAGAAAATCAGAGAGTTGGTCGTCACAGAGAAAATCTCTGCTGGCGAAGCAAAACAACGTCTCCGGGAAAGTATACGCACCACTTTACCTGTGCCATTCGCTACAGTTGCTGCAGCTGCTCTTACCCGCCGCAGTGTGGGTGTACAAACCAGCGACGTGTCAACTCAAACACCAACGATTCCCGTAGTAGCCCGCCCTGCTTCGAGGAAACCAGCAACCACTCCTCGCACCACAGAGAGGAAGTTCAAGCAGGTGCATAGCAAGGATTACTTTCTCAAGTCCAGTAGCTCTCCAGTGAGGGTGGCGGCCACCACCCTGAAACTTAAGGCGCAGCTGAAAGCTGCCCGGCGGGCGCTCAAAGCACCCGCCCCCACTCCCCCTTCTTCATCCCCTTCGCCCTCTGTGTCCTTACCCGAGGACATGATACAGGACGAAGTCGCGGATGAAGAATTTATCAAGGTGACAGGGCCTAGAAACAGAGTACGCCTCAAAAGGTAACTATAATACCTCCCGCTATGGCTTATTGTCTCCAATGGAACCTTAACGGTTTCCGTATGCATCTCGAGGAACTGCAAATCTTAATATCTGAATTTGACCCTGCCATCATATGTCTCCAAGAGACACATTTTCGCCCAAACGAATCAGTGATTCTCAACGGATACACGCTTTACCGCACCGACAAGCTTCCTGAGGGTCGTCGTGCACACGGTGGTGTTGCAATCGGTGTTCGAGATAACATCCACTCAACGCCAATCTTTCTCACCACCCCCCTCCAAGCTGTCGCCGTGCAGGTCCATTTACCACAGCCAATATCTGTGTGCTGTGTCTACATCACAAGGGAGGAGCGATTCTCTCTTGAGGACCTCCTTGCTATATTCGAACAACTTCCGTCTCCTGTAGTTCTTTTGGGCGATTTTAATTCCTACCATCGTTTGTGGGGCTCCGTTCGTACAGAACCCCGGGGTCAAATTGTAGATCAATTCCGTGAGGCATCAGATTTAACGTTGCTGAATGATGGGACTCCCACATATTTCAGCCCTTCCTCTGGCACATATTCTGCGTTGGACTTGTCCTTCTGCAGTCCCAGCCTTGCTCCTACCACATCTTGGAGCGTTCATCCTGATCTCTGTGGGAGTGATCACTTCCCTCTCATTCTTACCTTCGAACATCTTCAGCAATCACGTGAACAACACCCTCACTGGAATCTCAGTCGGGCCGACTGGGAAGCCTTCGAGCGTGCAGTGGACCTTGAAGTCGATCTTGCGTCGACTTTACCACCAATCGACGCCTTAGATGTCTTTGTGTCAGGGGTGCATGATGCTGCACGCACCTCCATTCCACATCCCAGTGGACCTGCGAGGCGACGCCCAGTCCCCTGGTGGACTGCGGAGATCGGTGCAGCCATCAAGGACCGCAATCATGCTCTCGATCGATTTAATAGTAAAAACACTGCCGCAAACCTCGAGCAGTTCCGCATTAAACGTGCCCGTGCCCGTCAGCTCATTCGAGCCAGTAAGAAGGCGTGCTGGGTCCAATGCGGAGGGTAGTATTCTGGTACCTATTTGGTTCTTTTTGTTGTTATGTGGTATTTGATACACATGGGTGTGTTGTCTCTCTGTTGTGGGTCCTTTTGTTGCTTTGTCTCTGGGCGATTAGATTGGTTGTGTTGTCGTTATGTTCTTTCGTATGGATTCCATTCGTTTCGATTCTTGAATACCCACTTTTGTGTTCGGTTGACTTTCCCCTTTCATGGTTTTGACACGCCAACAGGCATCCGGTGACACCAAACCCCTTCTTAGTTCCCGTATAACGTGCCCTCTCCCTGGGTGTTCCGCAGAAGCATTACGAGCACCTCTCCCTGAGGATCGCGATACCGCAGGTACAATGCCAGACCATACACAAAGCGGTAGTGGTGAAGCTGCCACTACAACACCCAGTTATGCACGAGTTCCTTCTATCCAACCAGACAATTTTAACGCAGATCCAGGTGAAAGTATTTCCGAATTCTTCAAAACACTTACAATAGAGTAGCTAACATTTTGGGATGGACCGAAGCACAGAAAGTAATGTTTTTACCGGCATATCTAAAGAAAAGTGCTCTTGCATACTGGGATTTAAACCGGACTATGCTTGAAAACTTAGCGGGATTTGCGCAGATTGAGGAAACTCTTACCAAAGCATTTCAGCCGCTATTACCTGTAGGTCAGGCATATCTTGAATTAGCAGCACGGAAAAAGCAACATACCGAGTCTATTGAAAATTACTTTTACGACATTCTTAAGTTATGTCAGAAAGCAGATCCCAACATGACAGACGAAGGTAAAATAAACTTCATGTGTAACGGGTTAGAAGCTAAGGACACAGAAAAACTCATAACTATGAAATCCAAAACGTTGGATGACTTGCTTGCTAATTTACGACTGTTAGAACGTGCAAAACGACAGGCCGAAATTGCATCAAAAACTTACGCCCAAGTTGTGCGTGGGCACACAGAGAAACAGGGAGATGTAACAGGCCGAAATGGACAGCAAACACGTTACGTTCACACTATGGATCAGTCTAGTTCCAGTAATGGTTCACAAAATGGTTCTACCCCCAGTGCAAGTTCTTTCCGTGGAAACACAAATAATAGAGGACGTTGATCTTACAGGGGTCGCCCAAACAGTAACAGGGACAATGAAAAACTTTGCTACACTTGTGGTTCGCGATACCATTTTGCTAGAGCATGCCCTAAACGAGGATCTTATTCTACGGGACGCGGAAGAGGGACTTTTTCTATAAGAGGACAAAATTTCCGAGGCCGCTACGACCGAAATTTTGAGAGAAATCAGAGAGAAACTCCTCAGCGCGAGTCTAGAACTCCATCTCCATACCAAGGAAACCCAAACGTGTAAGGGGAGAGCGTCTCAGGGGTCGCTTACGCCCAAGTAGAATAAAACCCCTGCATAATCAGCCTCATTGTGCATTCAATTGTTCTTCCTTCTCACAGCAAAAGAAATACCAAAATTATCGTCCAACGATTAGCATAAACATTTTTCGGAAGAAAATTCCTGCCTTAATTGACACAGGCATCACTTGTAGTCTTTTATTCATTGTTATGCTTCACCCAAATTTTTCTATTACAGCAAGGAAAACAGGATCTGTTACGTTATCCACTCTTTCAGGAGTAGCTAGCAAAAATACTCCTGTATGTGATTTTTATTTTTGGATCGGTCCTCATAGATTCACCATGCCCTTGGCAATTTGTGCCAATGCTTCATTGCGAAGCAGGATTATATTAGGAGCAGATTTCTTTAATCGCTTCGTGACACACTTGACACCCTCAGGCTTAAATTTAATTAGACGTAAACATTCATTTGTTCCGTATGTCACTGACGCGACTGTTCATACATGTTCGGACGAGATTAGGAATAGATATGAGAAGAAAAAACATAATAAATACTCAATGATGCAAGAAACGCCAAATGACGACAATAGAAATAAGGTTCAGTCAGAGAATCGAACTCTGTGCCTCAGTTTGAGAAAAGGCGATAAGGCAAACAGTTTCAATAAAGTTTCGGAAGGGAATACGGATCTGAATCATTAACTTCACGGGTCGGAGCACAGACTAAAAGAAACCATCATTATTCCACACATTTTACAAAAGCCTCGTAAATTTGTTCATTTTAATAAGACTAGCAACGAGGGGACTTTGCATCAATCTTCTTCGACAAAACATGTTGGGGAAAAACAGGAAACAGCTCGAGGCGAACAGCGAACATATTGCATCGCCCTGATACCAGTGACGCAACTGATAAACTGCTCCCCGAGCAACTTCCGTCTTCACGCGGCGAGGAAGGGGAAGAAAGATCTCCAGAAAAACGTAAAGTAAAGACCATCTCTTTGCATACGGTAATTTTAGAACCCCGCCAGTATGCAGAATTAGCAATTTCTTGTTCCAAATTTGTTCCACCAAACAGAGATTTCATTCTAGAAGCTCATGATGGTCTATATGACCAAAATCGTTGTCTTATGCCGAGACTCCTGATAAATACTACTACTACACTTTGTTCCAGTCATAAATATGAATCACTTCGCGGTAGTCCTTCCCGCAAATTACGTCCTTGGACTTTTACATGAACCTGTCGATATTTCTTCCAATGCCGTAAATTCAAGTTTACAGGAAATAGATGCTATAAATATCGAACAGTTTAAAAGTACCTTGCAGAAAAGTGAGAAAGAGTTCGATATCAAAACAGACGTGGATATTTCACCTGAATTGTCACCTTTACAACGGCAACAAAATAGAACTTTTGCAAAAGTATAGATCTTGTTTTGCAGCAACACCGGAAGAACTGGGAATTACAAATGTTTACGAAGTAAAGATTCCACTGAAGGATGACATACCGGTACGAAGAACCCCTTACAGAGTGTCCCCCAATCAACGGGAATTTATAAAACAAGAAATCCATAGAATGCTTGATCTTGGGATTATACGGGAAAGTGAGTCCGCTTACGGTGCCCCTATCCTGTTGGTAGGTAAGCGAGACAATTTTGTACGCATGTGTATTGACTATCGACAATTAAATGAGGAAATGATTGTCCAGGTTTGGAATCTCCCTACAATTCAAGATATTATTCATTATCTTAGTGGAGTCCAGTATATTTCTCATTTAGACCTTTTCAGTGCGTATTGGCAACTTTCAATTGCTGAAGAAGACAGACACAAAACCGCGTTCGTATCCAGTGAAGGTACGTTTGAGTTTTGTAGGTTACCTTTCGGTCTTGCAAACGCCCCTGCTGCATTTCAACGATGCGTAGATAAAGTATTTGCAGGACTCAAATGGAACAGTCTATGCGTTTTTCTGGATGATATAGTTCTTTTCAGCCCCGACTGGCCTCAACATTTAGAAAGGTTAGAGAAAACTTTTCTCGCCCTACAGAAATCGAACCTCAAGGCGAAACCTTCAAAATGCCGTATAGGATATACAGAGGCTGAAATCCTTGGCCATATTATTGGTAGAAATGGAGTGGGAGTAAACCCTAAAAAGGTTTCTTCCACCTCCAACTACGTTAAAAGGGATACGTAGCTTCCTTGGATGTTGCGGATTTTTCAGGCGATTCGTTCCCTCTTTCAGTTTGATAGCCAAACCCCTAACTGACCTGACTAAAAAAGGAGCCCCATTCCGCATGGGTGAAACCCAGTTGGCCGCTTTTAATAAGTTAAAACAGTGCCTATCATCCGCCCCTGTGTTAAGTCATTTTGACACCAAACTTCCCATAGAATTGATTGCACTGTGACGCTAGTAAAATAGGCTTCGGATCAGTCCTTTATCATCGCATACCTGACCCTAATAACAGTAAGAAGACTATGGTAGAACCAATTTCGTATTGCTCACGATTATTCACAGGTGCTCAAGTAAATTATAGTATTTACGAAAAGGAAGTGTATTGTCTAGTTTTCTGTTTTGCATTTTCGTCAGTATTTGACTGACACATTTTTCATCGCCGTGGTCGATAATTCAGGTGCGTGTTGGCTCCAGCGTAGCCGAGATTTGTCAGGGCGCTTATCGCGCTGGGCTCTACGACTTTCGGAATTTAGTTTTCAAATAAAACACAAGCCAGGACGTTTACACTGCGTCCCAGATTGCCTCAGCCGGTCGCCAGTGACCAAGCTCTCTGATGAAGAAAGAGATTACGTTGATCACGGAGACATGGTAGAATTGCTGGATGATGATGATGAACAACTCAATATTCCCACTTTTGTTCCATCGAACTCAGAACCCAATGTGCGACAAGCAGAAATCAGGAAAAGACAATTAGCAGACCCCGAAATACGTACAATTATTTCACTCAAAGAGCGCGATCCAAACCACCTTAGCGTCTGATACTACATTAGATCAAGGAGTCCTATATAGGTTAAATAAGAATCGGAAATTGCTAGTTTGAATTTTGAATTTGAATTTAAAATTTTGGGAGCGTCAGCACTTAGGCTATTTTGCTCCCGTCACATTATACGGGGGCCAGCCCCTTATCATTACAAAGAACAACTCTAACGTTGCATAACTAAAAATCTTAAAATGTTCTGACTTCTGTTAAAAGCTGAGGCTGTAAACGGGCACTCAGCACACACAAGGACAATAAACAGGACAACACACACAAAATTATACTGGTCATAATGCCAGTCGCCAGAGCCTCGTTAGTCTTTAGTCCAGGGTGCACTACGTGGAAGTGAGGTTGACTTTTGGGCGCCTTAGAAGAAGACCGCCCCTTACACCCCGAAATGGCTAGTTATTCCCACCAATATGATAGCAGTTGTTTTGTCAGATATACATGACAGTCCATACACTGGAGGTCATACAGGACAGAGCAAAAGTCTTCAAAAGGTATTTGAGCGTTATTACTGGAAAACTGCTCATAAGGATGTACTTCATTACGTCCGATCTTGCCCAATTTGCCAAGAAAAGAACACGCCCACAGGGAAACGACAAGGATTTTTACACCCTCTCTCCCTGGGCAGCGTAGGTGAGCGATGGTCTTCTGATATCTTTGGCCCGATAACTTCTTCTTGTGGGTACAAGTATATCATATTTGGTATTGATCTGTTATCTTCATGGGTCGTGGCCCAACCACTGAAAAGCATTTCTGCTAAACAAGTCGCGAAATTCTTTGTTCACAAAATCTTTACAGTTTTCGGCCCCATTCGGTCTATACTAACAGATCGAGGATCTGTATATCAAGCGGCCCTGGTCGAAAATGTGCTGGCAGAACTAAAAATTAAACATTTGAATACAAGTGGTTACTACCCTCAAACTAACGGGAAGGTAGAAAATTTAAATCATACTATGGCCACAATGATAAGTAAGTATATCTCCAAAAACCAAAAAGATTGGGTCTCATACCTCGATCTTTGTGTGTATGCTTATAATTGCAGTCCATTAGAAGGAATAGGTTTTTCACCCTATGAAATTATGTTCGGGCGCAAGCCCCAATTTCCTCTAGAAGTTGGTTTAAATGCAAACCCCACAGACCCATTTTCCGATAGCTTTCGGAAACACTTACTTTCAGTGCAGGAAATAACTAAAGAAAGGCAGGATAAACGCCATCAACAAGGGAAACGACGTTTCGACGCTAATAGACAAGAACCAGCTTATGCAATCGACGATCTGGTCATGGTACACATGCCAGCAAAGAAAAAAGGTCTTTCAGATAAGATAAGACGAAAATATGACGGTCCGTACAGCATAATTCATATTAGAGGTAGAAATGTATACGACGTAGAGAAAGTCAAAGGTAAAAAGGTCTTACGAGTTAATCTAGCTCGAATGAAGAAATTTTGGTCACGAGATATAGCTTAAGGGACATAAAAGGGTTAAAAAGGTAACTCGATGTGTAAATACGCATCAGATTCTCAAAGCTTACGTGGTAGATGTCATCACTTTCAAATTTCAAGCCCCTATCATGAAATCTATAAATCTTGAAAATTGTTTATTTTTCGCTGAATATGAGAACAGGAAGAACGCTAAGCTAGCTAAAATTCCAACCCGAAACCCTTCGTTCAATCTTGAACTCATAACAGAGCCAGCCTAATTTTCCTCCTCCCTTTGATAATGCTCGGAAGACTGCAGCGACCGAGCTAATCTTATCTACTTCCGGCAGGAACCGTGAAGACTTCGTCAATTTCAACGCTATAAAACACCCAAGCGAAAATACATGCAATTGTTTTATTTATCCTCCTCGTTTTTGCAAATGAATACATTACGTTTTTTTTTATTTTCAGGAATTACATTTTTGAATATACTATAACACACGGCATTAGAACACCGAAGGTATGAATGTGATTTTTCCTTCCATTGCCTGATCAACTATTAGCAGCAGGACTTTTATTTACCTCGCTAAACTCGGCTTATTTTATTTTCTCAGTTGAATATCCTCCTCGTGGGATAATATCCATTTTGGCGCCTTGCTACACGATACAAGTACATAGCCTTGCATCCTACATATCAATTTTTATTAAACACGACTGACCTACGTTTTTTTACGACAGATGACGAAATATCGCTTTCTTTAGCCATTTTTATTATTTATTATAAGGAAACTCCAATCTTGCTGTATGATACTAGCTTCGAGATTATAATCGATTATTTCTTATACTCTAATTGTGTGTTAGTAAATTAGATGTAATGTATTTTGGCTTACTTTGACTGTCCTTATGTCTCACGGTAAAATTATTGTAGACGATGTTGCATTGCTAATTACTTCCGATGGACCCCAATTTCAGTCGGTTGTTGAGGAATTAGCGACCCAATTAAATGTGCCAGTTTCTAAAGTGCTCGAAACCCATAAAATTAAGAAAATCAACCAGTATTTGTTGCTTATGTACAAGACACAAACAGCGACGAAATTTTTTTACGATTGCACAGAAATTGTTCGCAACTTTGTGCGCATGCACATTAAAGCAGGCATTTACAGACAATTTCCTATTCATGCCGACTCTAAAACAAATGACGAAGTAATACAGTTGCTGAAAGACCTGGATGAATTTTTGCAGAGGGGTACTTCTTAAGTGATGTCTCCATTTCTGACAATACCTACTACCATTTTTTGTATAGGCTTATACATTCCATAATGTTATTTTCATTACCAAGCACACCTCTATTTCCAGCATAGTGTTTATTTTGTATATCGCGATTGATTTGATAAGTAACGCCTCTGTAGCGTTAGATTCTGTATTCAATAAGTAATCCTTTTAAGTGTCAGAATTTGAAATTATATTCCCCCTTGTTCAGGTAATGGCCATTAACGTAGATACTTGGATAACCAGGTTGGGATATGATGTTTTTACCTTGCCAGAGGTAGGCAATATTGCCTCTTATGTATGTGAGAACGCACTTCAAAGTGAACTTTTGTTGTTCATTAAATACGTCCAAGCCTGCGACGCTACCTTGCCAGAAAAAGAGGACTTTTTGTTTTCATCGTTTTTAAAGTTACGTGATTTTGTAGCTACATGTTATGAGAAATACTCATAGTAGACCTAAATAGAGAATTGACAAACACCAATTGGAGCTCGGTGGAGCTCGCCTTAATGGTTTGCTCTTGTAAGGCATGAGCTCCATTTTCTCGCAGTGTTGCCAACTCCTACCTACACCCTTTTTTTTTTACTTGGCAAGGGCTAGAGAGAGAGAGAGACCTATAGCTGGCAACAGTGGTGAGCGAATGCACCTTATCGTAATTTTCCAACTCCGGCAATGTTCGTAGATCGTGACCTTTGTAAACCTACCTCTCTCGGGGGAACGACGTGCCACACACACACACACACACACACACACACACACACGCACGCGCGCGCATATGTATTGTAACACAAACAAACAAACAAAATAATAATTGTTGTTTTTAGGATGCCTGGCCCCTATAACCTCGCCAGGGTGCGTGGTGCCCAACCAAAAATGTAAAAGTTTTCTAATGGCTGCGGTTATAGATTACCGCACCTCTGTAGAGTTTCACGTGTTTTTTTTTTTTCCCCAAACTTCCATGAAACCCTACAGAGGACCTCCGTAATGCATGCAACGTGTACTAACGACTCTAGTGTTATTTGATGTTGTGATATTTTTGGATATAGAGTTTTATTGTGAGATAGATAAAAATAATTATGTTTATTATAATATTTTCTTGATGAAGATGGAGAATGTATGTGTGTGTTACAAATAAAGTTGCATGCTTTTTTTTCTAGTGTGTGTGTATGTGTTTTTGATGTTTCGACAGCATCTGAAACGATAAAAAAGAAATTTTATTGTTAATTTTTACGTGTAAAAACAACAACAATTTTTTTTTGTGCAAATTCTGATTGTCTCGTGCTATAGTGCAAAAACTGATAACTAATGAAATTGACATTTGTAACTGATCTGAACTAGTGAAATTTGTATTGTGCCATTGTAACTGATTGTACTAGTGCAGAAAATTTCTTATTGTGCAAGAAAATAGATGTTAAAAACTTGTTAAAACTGCTCTGTGACCCTCTCGTTCTTCACGTCGTAGGCGAAGGACTTCTCTGCAATCAGGATGACACTGCATAGGGTATCCTCGGGCAAGGCATCGTGGAACTCGCAGACGACCTTGATGTTGGTTCGATCGTTGAATTTGAATTTGAATTTGAAATTAAAATTTTGGGAGCGTCAGCACTTAGGCTATTTTGCTCCCTTCACATTATACGGGGACCAGCCCCTTATCATTACAAATAACAACTCTAACGTTGTGTAACTAAAAATATTAAAATGTTCTGACTTCTGTTAAAAGCTGAGGCTGTAAAGGGGCACTCAGCACACATAAGGACAAAATAACAGGACAATACAAACAAAATTATACTGGCCATTGGGCCAGTCGCCAGAGCCTCGTTAGTCTTCAGTCCAGGGTGTACTGACGTGGAAGTGAGGTTGACATTTGGGTGTACTACGTGGAAGGTCACCCCTTACACCCCGGTTCGATCGTTGACCACAACCTTCTTTCTCTTAGATGTGTTGATGACGGTCATGGGTCTCCGTGCTTTGAACTCGCTGGGCGTGTAGTACATGTCCACGCTTCCCTCGGTCACGCGTTTGTAAGCCGAGAACGCTTCGTAAAGTTTGAGGTAATCGTTTTTGGTCACGTCGAGGTTGTAATTCTCGCGCGGGAACACTTCGTTGCGTCCGTTCTTCAGATAAACGTTCTTGATCTTGCAGTCGTCGAACTTGCTGGAATCTTTTTCCTGATTCTTGTCCCTCCCGGTCTGAAAAAGCACTACGACGAAATCTGGCATGTCGAACTGTATGTTGTTGAACTGCGTCGTCACGTCGAATTCCATGTGACTTCCCGACGCCATCTTCTGCACGCACTGGTAACCGTGAAAGTGAATTGGCACCTGCGGACTTTTCAAGATCTCCGCTTTGTACTTGAGGGCGTAGTTCGTTTCGTATTCCACCACCGGCATTCTCAATTCCATGCTTTGGATGACGCACTTGGCTGCTTCGGGTAGAGTGTTGGCTATCGGCGTGGTGCCGTCCGGACCCAAAGTAGCGTATCGCATCAGTGCGTCGTTGTCGTTGGCCGCTCTTCGAAACGTAACCCTCAGTCCTCCCTTCCACATGATCTCCTTGTAATCGGAGAAGAAACCAGGCAGCAGACGCATGCGAAAGAGCACCGTGTGACTTTTCGTCGATATTTTGGTCCCGGCTTCGAATCCCCCGGCCTGGTAGTACGCTGCGTCCGTTTTGGATAATTTCAACGTTCCCACTGCCGTCGACGTGATGCCTGGATAATCTATTCTGTCGATGACGGTGTTGTGTTTCCTCACCTCCACCTGCGAGAACAGGTGAGGCACGAAGTTGTCCACGAGTATCAAGTTTGCTGCTGCAGGAAACGCGTCTCCGCTTTCCTTCTTCACCACGTCGAATTGAAGGTAGAGGTCCGCTCTGTGAGGATGAACGAACCCATCGTCTACGTCCACGTCGTATTCGATCTCCCTGTTCGCCTCGTTGAGATTGGCGAACGTGCGACGGTTGGGAGGGAAAGATTGCAATTCGTAACTTTCGATTTGCTCCATTTTACATGTATGGTTATTTATTATACGTTGATCTCCACGATGGCCGTCGTAGTGGCACCTGCGAAATCCACCACGTCTCCTTTCTCGTTCGTCACCACCAACTCTATGTCGTCTATGCGGTTGCGACATACTGGAAAATAGATCGGCGAAGAGGGCGTGTAGATGATCGGTTCCATGAACTCGGAACTTGGTTTGAAAGTGGCTATGATTCCCGTCTGCTTGTGACTTCCTAACAATCCGTCCGAAGATTTCGTGATCATACCTTCCGCCACGTTGCAGTGTACGTTCAGAGTCTCTATGGCCAAGAATTTAGGAATATTTGTTGCCGTGTGCTTGATGCCAGCTTCGAGTTTGGTGTCGTTCTCGAAACCTAAAAGTTCTCCCATGGTGCCCAGGTCCACGGTCTCCGTAGCGGATAGGATTTCCACTCTGTGCGTGACCGAATTTTGAGAAAAGTACGTGCCTTTGGGTAATTGAGCTTGCAAAGTGGAAAGATTGTATTGGCCTGGCGTGACGACGATGTGTTCGCTTCCGACGCTAATTTTGTTGTTGTGCTGCGTGACGTTAGGTATGAGGTACATGCTGTAGAATGCACGCAGAGCCACGGATTTAGGATAGACGATGTCGTCGTGCAGCGTGAGTTTCAAGATTGAAGATTCGCTCGTGAGATGGAACACGCCCATCCTAGTGATGCTGTTTGAGGTTCCACAGTGCTTTCTGGAAATCCTCGATCGTAGGGTTATTTATTTTAGAGAGAAACGCGAGCACGGAGAGGCAGAGATGGCCGCAGTTCACGTCTCCGAAATTTTGAATGCGTTCGTCGTTGTAGTATATGGAGGTTTTGTTCGTTTTCAGATAATGAATTAAATTTGTAGGTGGAACGCCTCCGAAAGAATCGAAAACGAATGCTTTATCATTATCGTTTTTGTGGTAACATATCCAATGCGTGCCTGGATTTTCTTGACCGTCCAAGTTGACTACTCCGCATTCTCTTCTTTTGACGGTTGAAGGTAACGAGTCGGACATGAAAACTCCTCTGAAGTGCTTGATTTGTAACGGTTCGATCAGAGATTCAATGTCTCGGTTGGTGAGTGCTTCTGTTTCTTTTTTTAAACTTTCTCATCACACCCATGCCCCTTTTCTCCATGGCCAGGTTGTGACGTTTCTGTTCTTCCAACTCGGCCTTGTTCTTCTTCGAGTCGATGACGGTTTTCGCGATGGCGGCACTTCCGCCGGCTAAACTTCCAACGGCCCCCAATGCTGCCAGGATGGCCGGGATGCTGAATATGAAACCTCCGACCTTTTGCTGTTTCCGCGAACGCTGCAATCTTTTCAATTGAGGTGTGCTGAGCAGCAATTTCATTCCGTGTCCTTTCGACAAGCAAGAACGTTTCTTCTCGCGTTGTTTCTTGGTGAGTAACCCATCGAGGGCACCTAGATTTTTAAGATTGGAGTATGGTATCTGGTACACGACACCCTTGGGCTTCATGTTGATGCTCTATGTGTTATTTTCACGGTATGTTATTTATATATATATTCTGAGATTTTTTCTTGTGTAGTTTTTTTACGGTATGTTATTTATATATTTTCAAGGCCTCGCAGTCGTTACACAAATTCTATTACGTGCTTCGTTTTCTTGCCAAGAAGTTCCTTTGTCCCCTTGTACACGATTCGAGTTTTGTTCTCGATTAAAATAGATAGCTTCTCATCGGATAACATGTTAGCGTATCGATCTGGTAAAAATAGACTGTATTGTGCGTTGAGCAACAGGCGTACCTTGGGACCATACTGGGTAGAAACGATTGAACCGGAAGTTATCGTGTAAGGTTTGTCGACTTCCAATTCCTGAATTTTTACATACTCGACTGACAAATTTAGCATTTGTTTTAATGCTTGGAGATCACTTATTTTTTCGGTCGTCATATCAAAAAAAATTTCAAAGTGTTAGAGAGAAATTTAATTGTTTTTTCACGATGTGTGTTATTTATATATACCGAAGATTATTTTTTTTTCACGATGTGTGTTATTTATATATCAAGTTTTTTTTTTTTTTTGCGATTTGTATCGTATATATATTATTATTTTTTTTAACAGAGGAAGAAAGTCCGTGCTTCGGAGAACGCGATGATGTGCGTAATGATATTTTTCTTCTCCTGCTCAGACTTGTACCAATCTACTGTGTACCGTCTTCTTCCCTGCATCGCCTCGTGCAATTCATCTAACCTATCGTTTAATTTCTCCCCTGCAGCCGAAAGCAGAATGTTGAGATCACCACACCTCAGGCCGCTGATCTCCCGAAGATGGTCCTTGAGAACTATTTCACAAGGGATGCGAAATTCCGGCGTTGTTCTTGCTATGATTACAAGTTTATTAACATCTCCGTTTACTACTTTTTTGAATATTTTAGATAGTAGCTCGGGTGGCAAATCAGTTATGCAAGCCATGTTGTTTTTTTTTTTTACGGTATGTTATTTATATACCCCACCCCAATTTTTGTTTCGTGTTCATGGCGATGGTGGTACCCAGTGCGGCGACCCGTTCACCCAACGATGCGTCTCTGCTCACGAACCTTTCGAAAGCTGCGTGCTCTAACTTTCTGTCTGCTTCGTGACGTGCGTCCAGATCCGTCTGCGTGGTGTTGTAGGCGATGTCGTGATCTTTGCATGCCGCGTCCAACGGATTCACACCCTTGTCTCCTCTCTCCAATCTTTTCTCGAGTTTGGTACCCGGTCCGCAGTACTGGTAGCCAGGTAGATGCATCTCGAAAGGTAACTTGTTGATGATGTCGTTCACGAGTCCCTTTCCTTCGGCCACGTTCCAAAATTTCGGAGGCAGCGTGTTGATGATTTTGATCAGGTAACCTATGCCCTTGTCGTCGTTCACGATGAAGTTGGAAAGTTTCGTGCTGATCATGTCCACGATGCCAACCTTCTCGTTGTAGAAATTACGGTTGCCTGCATTCTCTTCGCCGGCTATCACCAACAATCGGTCCACGAGTTTCCTAACGTCGTCCACCCAAACGAATTATTTGGGTAACGTGTTGTAGCGTTTGACGCCGCTGCCCGTTTTGACCTGGTTCCAAATCGGTTTGATGAGATTCCTGTACTTCTCGCCGCTGCTCGATTTCACCCTATTCTGCGAGGCGTCGTTGTTCTGGTACAAGGCATCCGTCATGATCAGAATTTCCTTGTAACTCTGGTAATCTTCGTCGGTGTAATCTTTCGGCTGCTTTTTGGCAACGAGTTCCCACAGTCCCACCGTACCCGGATACCTGTTCCAACTGTCCTTGTCGCCTAAATTGACTTTAATGTCGTTGCCTTCGAAGGTCACCTTCGATTTCCCAATCTTCCACACCACACCGCCGCCTTCGCTGGTTTCCATGCTGGGATACAATCCGAACACTTCATCCTTGTCGAATTTCCCCGTGCTCAGGTAGTCTCGTGCCAAAGGACCCAACTTGATTTTATCCGAAGACGACGTGCTACCAATGGCTCGACGTCGTGCCGGTGCATCCTTCAGTTCGAACGGCGTCGAAGGAATGCTCGAAATGGGTGTGGGTACGGCGTAACTTTTAGCTGCGAGCGGTACGAGTTCATTAATCAAATTTTTATTTTGTTCCGTGACACTTTTAATTTCTTTACCTAGACTGCTGATGGCATCGATCACAGGTTGATCCTGACGTTTCTTCTCTTCGTAGAATCCGCGATTCTCGGATTTCCAACCTTTGAAGCGCTTCGCGAGGTAATCGCGAAGCTTGAGATTTTCGTCCTCGATTTTTCGTTTCGTCATGACGTTATTTATATACGTCGTTTCTCACAACGTTGCAACGTTTAGAAAATCGTTGATTTTGTTTCTGTATTTTCCATCGTTGGGTTTTCTCGTCATGTCGATCGTCACAAATCCGAAATCGTCACCGTTCCAGCAAGTAGAGCAGCCTTCCGAAAATTGATTGTAGTTCATGTCTCCGCCTACGTAGTCATCGTACGCATGCTTGAGGTTGGTGTGATCTTGACGAAACAAACATATGAAATTGGCGTTGTCGCGCACTAACTGTTTTGGAATTTTGGAAAACGTTTGAGCTAGGTAAAAACAATCCATTCCTTTGTGACGACCTTGCGTGAAAAAGTTGCGAATTTCATTTTGATTTTCCAGGATGGCGTCGTCGAACACAACAACTGAATTTTCACGACAATCGTCGAGTGGTTTTATTTCCGAGGCGAATGTTGCAATGTCCAGACCATCGTACAGTTTCATCAGTTGCTGGTATTTGGATTGCTCCAAACTTTTCGAGAACACGTACAGGTGCCTGTTCTTCCAATTTAACCAATTCGGTGCGAGGAGAAAATTGTCCACAAACAGTGTTGTTTTCCCACACCCCGAAGGACCTACGATCAGACAGCGGATGCTGTCGGGAAGCAACTCGCCGTTCTTTTTCTTCGTTTGACTTTCCGGATCCGGTAGACGCTTCACCACGTTCCACGTACTTACAAGATCACTTCGTCCGCGTCGATCCAACTCTTTTCTGGAAGTCCCAGCCATTTGACAAACAGTTTATCACCTTTCCTACGTAATACTTTCTCGATGAGGTACGTGTCGGGGTGTTTCGTTTTAGAGAGTTCCTCTTCGTAAAATCTTCCTTTCAAAATCTCGCCGCTACTATCTTTTATTATATACGTGTGTCGGTTTCCAGGTAAAACTCGAACCACGGTAAAAAGTTCCGTGCTCCAATTTTTTGTGAACCCCTTCTCGAAGGTGCGTTTGAATTTGCTGATCCTCACCTGGTCTCCAATTTTGTATTTAGCTTTTTTTTGTCGTGGGTGTGTACTTTGGACAGTAAACTGTAGAAATTAAACGCTGCTCGTCGGACTTGGTAACGTCAGCTGGCTTCATGCCTATCGTTCTGTGTACCGTTTCATTATAGGTGTCGACGAGTTCCGGCAGGATGTCGACCCATTTGTAATTTCCCCGAAGCGTGAATCGTTTCCACATGTGTGTTTTCAAGGTTCGATTGAATCTTTCCACGACGCTGGCTTTGACGTGACTGAAAGTCGAATAATGTCGAATCTTGTGTTTTTGAATAAACTTTTGGAATACGGCGTTGTAAAATTCTTTACCCTTGTCTGTTTGCAGAAACCGTGGTCGTCTGCCGCCGCTTTCGCGAAAAATTGTCTTGAATGCTTCCGTGACGCACGTTCCCGTTTTCGCCTTCAAAGGTAGAGCCCATGCGAATTTCGAAAACGTGTCTATGACGGTGAGAAGGTACTTGTTGCCCTTGTTCCATTTATGTATGTTTTTCAAATTGCCGCTGCTCATCTCCACGAGGTCGCTTTGCCAGAGGTCGTCGATGCCCTTGGTTACCACAGCCAAAAGTTCGTAGTTACGGCGTGCAGGTTTATGCAATTCTTCGACGATGGCTTGCCTAGACATTTTTTTTTGTTTAGAGATTACGTTTCAAGAGAAGCACAAGCGTGATGGGATTCAAAGAGGGCGGCACTTCGCTCGTGTTTTGAATGATCAGCTTATCGCCGGCACTCACGTCGAAAACGGTGAGATCTTCGTCTTCGTGTATTTCATATATGTTGCGCGTTTCGTTCCAACGTGCCAGAGGAATGTTTCCTGCTTTCTGGACACCACGATTCGATATCAAAGTCATGGTGGGAACGCTAGCTTTTCTACCGTGAGACCAGTACGAAAATTCGTTTATCTGAATCGTGCCATCGAGGAGAAACTTGTAGTACGGATGATAAGGATGCAACATGTACAGTTTGTTACCTTCGACGAACGTGGAGATTCTCTGTTGATTGGGTACGCTGTTGATTTCGATGGCTTGCAGAAAATGCAGTTTAGCGAATTTAGTGTCGACGCCGAGCAGATTACTGTGAACTTGTCCGAGTTTATTTTCGATGGGCAGCAAATGCTCGACTATGGTATCCGTTACGGTAGAAAACGACGGTTTGATTTTCACTTCCACGTTCAACTGCTTGTAGTTTTCGTTGAGTTCTTGCAACTTGGCACCGAAAGAGGCCAGCGTCGATTCCTGCGTGGATTCCAGCACTCCAACTTGATCTCTGATGTTGACGACGATGTTCTGAAGGTTCTCGACTTGATTCAATTTCGAGCTCTTCTCGGTAAGATCGTTCACGATGCTTCGCATCTCTGTAAACTGCGTGTGAAGGTCGGCTACGCTCTGGGAAGTGGGCAGCGTCGACACCAGCGAAGCAAGTTCGTCTCGAATCTGTTCCACGTTCGCCGTTTCCGTTTCCAGTCGTTTCAGCATTCGAGATATGTTTCTTTTCAAAGCGTGCAATTCTTTGGAGGTGGGGAGATTGGCCACTTTACTCTCGAGATCGCTCAACGAACTTTTGATGTCGCTCGAATCTGATAGTGCCGTCACCGCCGTTTTCAATTTTTCCAAATCTTCGCTCGAAGGCACGCTCGTTCGTAACGATTCCAAGTCACCCTGTATGTTGTCCAGTACGTGATGAAAATGAGCGAGATTCGTTTCGACGTTTAAATTTTCTAAATATTCGATCTTCTGCTGAACCGTGCTCAACGTGTCTTGAATGCTCGTCAACGCTCTCGCTTCAGCGTGAATATTTTTAATTTCTTCGTTGATCAATTCCAAGGACGCCTGAAGCGTAGCGATGGTGGTTTGAATGTGTTCGAAATCTTGATAGGCCTCCAATTGAATTTTTATGTTCGCGACGCTTTTACCGATGACCTGCAGTTCGTCCGACGATGGTAGGTTCGTCATTGTATCTTCCAAAGTCTGCAACTTGGATTTAATTTCTTCCAACGTGCCGGTGAATTCTTCTTGTAATTTGGAAACGACGACATGCAAGCGTTCTGCGTCTATATCGCTCACGACGGTTTGAAGTTCGGAGAAATTCTTTTCTATTGCGGAAGTTCGTTCTTCGATTTCGAGTTTCAGTTTTTCCAAATCTTCATTTTTCGATTGAAATTGCTGTAATTTGGCCAAATCATTTTGAAGCGAATCCACGCTCAACTGTATATTTTGAACGCTGTCGTAAGAAGGTACGTCGACATAATTTTTTATCAGCGTCTTCAGTTCGGAATCGATTTTCAGAATGGGGTCGAGACATTGCGTTTGGAGCGTAGCGATTTCCGACTCTAAACTTTTGTTTAAGGATTCCTGCAAAGCGATCAAATCGGTCCTCAACTTCGTAACTCGAATGTCCAACATGAGAATCTCTTCTGCGTGGTCTACACGCTTGGTGTTGCCGAAAATGTCGTTAGGCATTTTTGGTTAACGGTTATTTATAATAGGATAGACGATTCGTAATTCTACGAAGAGAGGAATAAGTTTGTCGTAATCTCCGAGGAGTTCCATGTAAAAATAATCTCCTGCAGACACATCGTACGTAATGTTAGAAAGCATCTTGTCGTGCTTGATTCGAAAAATGTTCTTGCCGGTAGAAATTTTGATTTCGCCTGCGTTCTCCGGATTCACGGTGATTTGAAGTTTCCCGTCGATCGGAATTTCGTAAAAATGTAAATTGTTGTTGAAAATGTAAAAAGTTTTGCCGACGTCTTCATCCAATTTCGTCCAAATGCTGTTGAGGTGAATGATCAACAGACCGTTGAGTTTAGGTAACACAGAAGGTAAGACTTCATGATCTGGTATGGACGGTGCAGTTTCCATGATGATCTGTTTTTTGAAACCGAACAAGTTCATAGGCATGCTGGTTATTTAAGGATACGGTCAAAGTTTTATTTTGTAATGACAGTCAAAGTGTTTTTTTTTTTACTGAGTAACAAAATGATTTTTTTTTTGTTTTGTTTTGTTTTTATGAATTTTCTGTTGAAGATGGGCATATGTTGCAGGTTTTGCTTTCTGCTAAGCGATAGTGCCCCCACGGCAGTGTGTGAATTCCGCACTTCAGGATGCACCTCTTATCATCGTGCGCATCCAAAGCAATCTTCCTGACAATGTTGGTTGTCAATTTATGGTTGACGCTCTGGATTCGATACTCTTTTCGTAGAACAGGTGAGCGAGTTTTCAGGCATTCAACATAATCCTCGAATGCGAGATGCTTTTGTACAACCTGCCTACCTACACCCTTGGCCTTCTTGGTGACAGACCCCCCGGCCCGAATTGCATAGGCTTTGGCCCGAAGTCCAGCAAACTCAAGAATAACATCCCCGTCCTTCTCGTCCTTGAGTTTACCGGGCACTTTTTTGTTTCGGGGCAGGATGCCGTACTGGTTCGGCTGGGGATAGCCTGATGTGTCGAAAAGCTCGATGAAAGGTGGAATCGACGCTATATCCTTATATGCATCAACTGTGCGAACATGGTAGACCAAGCTGTCCGTATCTGTATATAAAAGAGAAATGCCACGATCATAATGTTTGCACATTGTACCATAATGTGTCTCAAACATATGCAACTTGCTCAAGTCCAGAATAGTAGCACCAACATAAATTGGCTTTGTCAGGCGCACCACCGGTTTATCCATGTGGACCAGAGCCAACTGCTTATTATAAATAGTCCTTGATTTAAAGAACGGGCTTGCAACCAGCTTACGACATCGCTTCGCATTGGTAACCAGCCTAACGTCCACGCGATTTCTCACGTTCTCCATCGTTTTACCGAACACAGCATTATTCATCAGCTTGAAGAAGTTTTTGTCAAGCTCCGAGGTTGCAGCGATGCGGTGTTCGGTATTGGCTTTGATGTAGGGTACTAACCAGTTACTGTGCTCGAACCTGAGGATGCGATGAATTTTACCAATTGTAACACCTTGCCTCATCAACCAAGCAAGATTCAGGTAATGTAGCACATACCTCTCTTTGGGCTCAACATCCATGATAAGCTTGGGTTGATTCGAGTTAGGTAAACGCTTAAATTCTGGAGCAGGTGGTAACTCGCTGAATACATCATGGAGGTTCTCAGAGAATTTGATGTCCACCTCGGCAAAATATCCGTATGTACAATCTTCGAAATTTTTCATGTCGAAATCCGAAGGATTAACCCACTCGAATCCCTTGTACGGAAGTTTCTGCATCATGGAAAATCCATACAGGTTGTTTACATCTGTGTGGAGGATGTAGCTTGTTGTTTTAGAGGGATCGTAACCGGTGGCCATGTATTGATTGTTAGCACGTGCATAGCGTTGCGTCACCTGGACCATACCGCCCGACCCTGTGGCCGAGTGGTTAGCACATCGCGCTGCGACGCCAAGGGTCCCGGGTTCGAATCCCGGTCGGGCTTGGTTGTTTGTGAATGTCCATTCATCAATTTCATCCTTTCATCACTCCTCCCCATCTTCGCAAATTAGCCAAGAGGCACAAAACGCGAAGTAAAATGAACTAAATCAATCAATCAATCAATCAAAACCTGGACCATACCGCCTCGGATGCCTCGTTCCAAAAAAAGTAACTTTTCCACATCATTAAGAAGCTGGAGTTTAATCCTGGTCGTGAGCAGCATGGCCGACCATGCCAGTCCGGGGAGGCTGTAGAAGTAGGCAGGGTCTAGGTGGTAGATGTTTATTGCTGTCGCGCGAAACGCCTGCAAAACGTCCGCGAGGAGCGTCACGTCAAGCTTTAAATATGCGTCGTGATAATCCCCAAAATTTCGACAACCTAACTCTTTCCACATGGACTGGGCGTGCTGGTATTCCTCATCTGTTATGTTAGAGCCTCTCAGCCGACTGTAGAATTTATCCTGTGGAGGGAGCGATGTTTCCTTGAACTTGTCGGGGTCCGTTACGTACTCGTAGGGGTAGACCCCCTTACGTCTGATGAGCCCAACATCCAAGTTTGGAAAACTAGCTGCAGTGATAGTCAGCTGCTCGTCCCTAAGCTTGCCTGCAAGAGCATCAAGGCTTGCATGGAGGAAACGCAGCGAGTCAAGAAACCGAAGCTCGATAGTTGCTTCCAATTCGGGGATAGACACCCACTTACTCACGCTAATGTAGCGCTCCTCGTTCTGTGCTAAGACCCTGATACGACTATCATCGTAGCCGAGATGGGGTACCAAGTGATGAAAATCGTATCCCGAGCCGTTGTGAAAGAAGATGGGAATAAAGCGCGGGTCCCTAGCTTTTAAGTTGCACGTGTTGCACCACGGACCGATGTAGCTACCAGTACCATAATGGTCGTGGTGGTGCACTTTACTGTTATCGTCGGTGAAGACCAAGTTGCAAACAGGGCAGTTGGTTGCCTCCTCGTGCCTACGCTTATTCTTAGGAGAAAGTCGTCGCATGCGCTTGGGGGACAGCAACACTTTTCCTATTTTTTGGGCCTCCTCTACCATCCTCTGCAAGAAGTGCTTGACCGGGTCGGGACCGCGATAGACATACGGCTCGGGGGCAACACGTCGGTCTCGCCACACCACAACGTAGGCGTAACTCGAGGCCTCGTGGAGTTGGTAAGGGGTGGTGGAAGAAACTTCGGGATCGGGATAGCAGGTGGAGAGGGGTTCGAGGAAGGCTTCGAAGTCTGCTACAATGATGGCAGGATGCTTTGCCATGGCGCTATGCATGCTAAATTTTTCTGTCGCATCAGGATTGGGTAGAATAGTTCGTGCAGGTTTGTTGGTACTGCAGTATAGCATGTGGCGAGCGAGCTTCTCGGCAGCGATGTTTTCTCCTTGTAAGCTCTGGTGTTTTTGTTGTTGGTTGTCAAAAGTGATCAGACACCTTCGACAAACTTCTATGCTACCATGATGCTTGCTTTTTTGACTCGACACCAACCGGGAGAGCGAGCGAATAAGGGCGTAGTGGTGTTGTGTCTCATTCTTCATGAGCAGGAGGTTGACTTCTCGTGCCTCGTTGTTGTTGCTCACGTTGCTCACCCGGATGGGGTAGACCTCATTTTTGTTCTCGGTGAGACCGTAAATGTTTATGGCTAATTGTAAGTTGCGAGCACGTGCCTCAAACTTGCCAACATCCGAAAGCGCCACGGGGCAATCTATTCCCACCATTGCATCCTCCAACTCCGACTCGTACTGCATGTAGTGGGTAACGCGACGCGGTTGTTTTTTCCAGTCGACGGGGTGCAACGCTGCCAGCACCGACCAGACGAAGCACTTGTTATCCCTGTTCTGAATATTCAGAACAGCCTTCTTTGCTGCAACATCTGGTGGTAGAGCGACGTAACTAGACCCGGACATTGGTGCAAACTGACTAAAAGTAACACACAATTTATGGGGTTCTCCGCACAGCGAACCGCCCGAGCCTGTGGCCTCGTGCTCCTCCTGTTTAACAAGCAGCTCTTCGGTAAACTTGTCGTAAATTTCCCCAATGCTGTCACCATCCGCCAGATGCAGCGTTTTTGCTTTCGTTGCATGAAAGAAAGTGTATCTTTCATCGGTCGGCTTCTTGTATGTGCAACATAGCGTACCGTAGAATTTAGTGGAGGAGTGCGTAGCCAGTGCATTACTAAGAATAGAAACTATCTCTGCTCGCTTCTCCTCTAAAAAGCTACGAACATCGCAAGAGCCGTCCGACAATCGGACATAATCTTCTAACATTCCTCCGAAAGCAGACCGGTCTGCTTTCATCGCAGGCTTGACGCGTTTGGCGGGTGGTGGCGAGTCGGCTACCGCTTTCCTCTTGGTCGAGCTGGTCGACGGTTGTGGAACAGGTGCTCCGACGACGACTTTGCATGTTGTGATATGCCTTTTCAGATGACCAATAGTAATATGTTTGTCGCACCTGGGACATGGTTCGGTGGCAGCCAAATGCTTGCCTGGCACGCAGGTGCGACAATGTCTTGCAAAATGTTGGCTTGACATGGTTCTCTTGCACACAGGGCAACTTTTCATGGAGCGCATTTTTTTCCTTTTTTTCGGGGTATGTTTATTTATATGTGATCTGTTGGTGGTAGAGTGTTTACAAGACAAAAATGCCTTATGAGGAAAATTTTGTAAGCTAATTCTAATTAGTGTTAGTTTGAGGGATTGTTTATATATGGGTGGTGTTGTCTTCCTCAAATATGTGCTTTAATCAGCCCTATAAAAAAAATAAAAAAAATATATAAGAAAAATATGATTGTAGATAGAAAAAACACAATAAATATTGTATGCATGTGTAATTCTATTTAGCTTATTTTTGCTAGACACGAAACTTCTTCAGATTTTATTGCCTACTAGTATATTTTTCTACCAATCTAGTAGAGGTGTGAAACTATGAAAATGTTCTTGTTTAAGCACTAATCATTATGTTTCCAATAGGACTCCTATGGGGCGTAAAACCTTGTAACTTTGCTCTATGTATATACTAGTGCTTTTCCAACATATTCACAAAACCTTAGAACCTTCACAGACAAAAAAATAAAATTTCCCCCTGTGTACATGTATAATTCGAATCCCACTGTAGGTCCAGTTTCGATTAGCCTTACTGTGCATAAAACAACAAATCCAGCCCAGAGTATCAACACATTCAAAAAGATAAAATTTCTCCTGTACACTTGTATAATTTTAATCTCCAAGTTCGATACCCGGCGGAGGTGGTTCGGATCCCACTGTAGGTCCAGTTTCGATTAGCCTTACTGTGCATAAAACAACAAATCCAGCCCAGAGTATCAACACATTCAAAAAAATAAAGTTTCTCCTGTACACTTGTATAATTTTAATCTCCAAGTTCGATACCCGGCGGAGGTGGTTCGGATCCCACTGTAGGTCCAGTTTCGATTAGCCTTACTGTGCATAAAACAACAAATCCAGCCCAGAGTATCAACACATTCAAAAAGATAAAATTTCTCCTGTACACTTGTATAATTTTAATCTCCAAGTTCGATACCCGGCGGAGGTGGTTCGGATCCCACTGTAGGTCCAGTTTCGATTAGCCTTACTGTGCATAAAACAACAAATCCAGCCCAGAGTATCAACACATTCAAAAAGATAAAATTTCTCCTGTACACTTGTATAATTTTAATCTCCAAGTTCGATACCCGGCGGAGGTGGTTCGGATCCCACTGTAGTTCCAGTTTCGATTAGCCTTACTGTGCATAAAACAACAAATCCAGCCCAGAGTATCAACACATTCAAAAAGATAAAATTTCTCCTGTACACTTGTATAATTTTAATCTCCAAGTTCGATACCCGGCGGAGGTGGTTCGGATCCCACTGTAGGTCCAGTTTCGATTAGCCTTACTGTGCATAAAACAACAAATCCAGCCCAGAGTATCAACACATTCAAAAAGATAAAGTTTCTCCTGTACACTTGTATAATTTTAATCTCCAAGTTCGATACCCGGCGGAGGTGGTTCGGATCCCACTGTAGGTCCAGTTTCGATTAGCCTTACTGTGCATAAAGTAGACTTAAAACAACAAATCCAATCCAGAGTACACGCGTCAATACCATCCACCATGAGTAAACTAACATGATCATAATTATCGTCCCTCCCCTCCCTCCGATTGTTACCTCGCTTTTATGTTATTCGCGATGAAGAATAGTTTTTTCAAGCGCACGTTATGTATGCTCATATTTTTGTTTTGTTTATCGTAAATTTCGATGTTTAATCAAAACAACACTTCCTGTTCACTAACGCCACTCGAAATTATTATTATTAACACACACACACATGCAAGAGAAATAACAAGAAACAAAACTTACCTACAAAAGGCTGCTAGCAATTTAACACTCACAAATGGTAGTATAATCGCGTACAGTCGCAAAAACTTCACTGTTCTGTCCAGAAGCTTTCACACTACTGTGTTGGATTTGACCTACATCCACACCACAGAAACGAAAGTCATCTGGCCTCTCCCCTTTCAGCGTGAACTTTGGGAGTGGCGCGAATTCCACGCCGGAACGGACGTCCCGCCTGGCACGGAAGTTGATGTTTATCGCGGCGTCACGAATCCCACACCGGCTGCATGGAAGTAGATATTCACGTGTATTTTTCACAGGACACGCTAAACGCTACGTGTATCTGCAAGATTATGGCCTTGCATAAAAAAATCAAAGAATTTAAAAACGATAAAACTTTACCGCCGGGCAAACTGCTCGAAATAGACGCCAAACAGAACACGGCTAAATTAATGATGAATAGCATGTACGGGTAAATGTACGAATTGAAGGACATCCCCGAAGAGATTCGCCCCCACGTCAATCAATTTTACGTTCGAAGGCCGTTAGAGAACCTTTTAATTTTTTGGTTGGGCACCACGCACCCTGGCGAGGTTATAGGGGCCAGGAATCCTAAAAAAAAAAACAACAATTATTATTTTGTTTGTTTGTTTGTGTTACAATACATATGCGCGCGCGTGCGTGCGTGTGTGTGTGTGTGTGTGTGTGTGTGTGTGGCACGTCGTTCCCCCGAGAGAGGTAGGTTTACAAAGGTCACGATCTACGAACATTGCCGGAGTTGGAAAATTACGATAAGGTGCATTCGCTCACCACTGTTGCCAGCTATAGGTCTCTCTCTCTCTAGCCCTTGCCAAGTAAAAAAAAAAAAGGGTGTAGGTAGGAGTTGGCAACACTGCGAGAAAATGGAGCTCATGCCTTACAAGAGGAAACCATTAAGGCGAGCTCCACCGAGCTCCAATTGGTGTTTGTCAATTCTCTATTTAGGTCTACTACTCATTGAACTGGAAGTTTGATTGCGATTTTCGTATCGCTGATAAGACCTTGGACTTTTTAGCTTATTAACCAAGTCAACTCCACAATGGATGTAGAGATGGATGAAGCAGATGAAGTAAGTATTTCCAGTCTCTCTACAATTCCATTTCTTCATTCTCCAGTAGGGAATGATTTACTTGATATTGATGTGCCTTTGGATGAGAGTATCCCATTCACATCTCCTTCCGAGTTTGATTTTGACTTACCAGATATTTTTCCATCACCGCAACCAGTACGAATGACAGATGCGGTGGATATCCAACTTTTATTTGTTCCACCCACCTACGATGGTGAAGTAGAGGCCCTCCTCTACAATTTCCTGGTCTTTGATTTTCCCATGATGTTTGTTGCACCCCGCATCCCCTACATTCACGCCGGATTTAACGTGTTAGATGTAGTCTTGCCTCGAGGAACCCCCTCCTACTTTTTTGTCATTTCTGACCTCATCATGTTTTTGAGACTTGCATTAGCACGCCTTCCCTCTCTCTCCTGGCGAGAGGACTGGCTTCGAGACTTTACACAGTCTTTCGGAGGAGGTATTCGCCGAATCATTAAGAATGCAGGTGACCTTTGGACCCTACACACACACTTCGATTTGAAGGATGGTATATTCCATTATTGGCCCTTATATCTGGAGGCCCGTCTAGGTCTATATGAAGAATAAACTTTTCATATGCCTCCATTCCAATGTAAATTCTTTAGGTTAAGTTTATTATTCTATTTACATGTGTTACTGTTTATTTGAATTCTTTTGTTATTTTATCCATATAGTTTGTTAACCACTTTTTTTTAAAGATTTGTTTCTTCTTTGCTTCGAGACGAAGCAATACCTGTTAAGGGGAGTGATTCTTAGTGAGAATTGTGCCACTCATACGTTTTTTAGTTCCAGAAATGTCCATGATGTCACTCCTTCTGTTACTTTTCATTTTGGACTGGACGTGGTCTAGCCCGACCATAAAATTGATGCCTGGAGCATACTGGAAACAGCTTCCGCAGGTGACACTATACGAGGGGAGTGTCCCTCTGACATACACCTAAGATCTCACACCACCTATTGTAATCAACCCAGCAATACTGGATCTTACCAAGGGGGTGCAGATCAATCAGGTAGACGCATATCATGATATGCAGGTATTCAATACACTGGATAAATTGGTAAGTGATTATCAATCTTTAATGTTAACGCGTCTAAATACCACAGGAATAGTATTCAACACTCCTACAGATGACTTTGAAAGAGTTAAGAGAGGCTTAGGTCTAAATTTCATTGGAAACTTTGCAAGTTGGTGTTGTGGAATTGTCAGTGAACAACAATTCCAACAACTCTTAGTAAACGATCGAACACTTAATGCAGAACTTCATAAAATCACATCAAGCTTAAAAGGAGAACACCAGCAACTACATGTCATAAGAACTCAGATTCGTGAGTCCATTAGTCAGACAAACGATACACTAGTAACCATGGAGAAACAAATAAATCTCCTACGAACTAGAATTATGGATGTATCTTCAGAATTAATTAGGGATGAAAATGCTACCACATATAAATTCTATCGTCTTGCCTTACAGTCAGTTATTTTACACCAAATAATTCTAAGTAACTCCAGAAATTCAGAATTAAGAGAAATAAGAACCTCATGTTTTGCTAATAAAATTCCCTTAATTTTAATCACACCTCAAGTTTTGAGAAGAGATTTAAAACGTTTACAATTTTCCTTAGGGAAAAAGGGTTATCAATTAGCAGTTCCAATTTCTCAATTAATGAAGTATTACACCATGCCCTTGGCCCACTGTTTATTCACAACAACGCAAGTGGCAATTAATCTGAAAATCCCCATTACAAGAATTGGTGAAAATGTAATATTAGAAGAATTCCTAGCTGTCCCTTTTCGATGGGAAAATAATACTTGCATTATAATACACCCACCTCTGTTTTCAGCAACAAGTTCTCAATCTATTCGACTTTTATCAGGAACCTTTTTATCCACATGTGATCCACACAATTCACCAATGTGTTATATCCCATGTTATGGTCACGATGCAACATTAGGAAACTCTTGTGCACAAAAAATACGACAAGGTGCCACGATAAAAGAACTAGCAGGACACTGCATGTTTCAGTGCTATGACGGAAATAATGTTATCATTACTGAAATAGCTCCAGACCATTATGTCATAACGAATTCGCCTTTAGTGATAACAGGCGAGTGTCATAACGAGACGTTTAATCTCCACACATATGCTAACGAACCAGGAGCATTAGAAATAACATAGTGAGAGA
Source organism: Lepisma saccharinum (assembly GCF_977018435.1). Lineage (NCBI taxonomy): Eukaryota > Metazoa > Arthropoda > Insecta > Zygentoma > Lepismatidae > Lepisma > Lepisma saccharinum. Next base: position 13,381,670 of record NC_139240.1, read on the forward strand.
GCAGTGGCAAGGCAATAACTCAAGAAACATTCATTCCCCGAACTTTTCCTTGTTCAAGTAAAACAAGCATTGATATTAAATTCTATCACATATTACCTGCCTCATGGGAAAAAATTCCAACCATGAAGATGGATGTATTATTTGCCGGGACAAAAGCTGCTGAATTTAAACACTTTAACGATTGTTTAGATACAGCGTGGCCAGAAAAGATTCCTTTCTTAAAGATTACAACTCAAACTGAACACATGACTAATGACATAAGTAATTTAGAAAACTTAGAAGACTTGCCAAAACTTCCTTATCCTGGAAACAATCATGTTAGAACTTCACTTATAATAATATGGAACATAGGTCTCACTATTTTGATCACATCGACTATATATAAATTTCGACTGTTAACCACTCAAATGGTTGCTCTTATACCGCGTTTGGTAGAACCTGTCCCGCTTCCCGCGCTAGGGAGCGCTCAACAGTTTCCGTGCTGGGGAAAGTCAAAGCCAGGCAGCCAATTAAAATACGGAACGTCGCAACAGCGTCTACGTAAACGCCTCTCTTCTGGATTTCATTCGCTCCTCGCTGCCCAGCAGACGATTTTTTCCTCGTTTCTCATTGACACCGAAACTGTTGAGCGCTCCCTAGCGCGGGAAGCGGGACAGGTTCTACCAAACGCGGTATAATCAAATTAACAATGTTGAAGCCTTACGTTTTGGACTAGATACATTAGATGATATTCTTATCTATATAATAGTCTCACTAATTCTTATTTTGTTTGGGATAATCCTGTATTGGGTAGGGAAACAGTACAAGAAATGTTGCTGCAATGCAACTCCAATGTTTAATCGAATCAATCACTCTCATCCTAATCCTATCTTTTTCATGAACGACGAAGCTCCTAGACTCCATATTCCAACTAGGAATAGGCCAATACCTAAACCTGCTCCACGTACACACAATCCTGGACGCGTTCCAGCACATTTAACCATGACAGCATGACTGACCGTACATTTACTCCTTATGATGTCTCTCGCCACCACTATTAATGGACTAACCATCAAAACTTTTATAACTTCTAGCCTATATAAAAATCAAGTGGACTCTCCCATTCTATATGAAACTTCAGTTCCCTTGATATATCGATTGCAGTATACTCCCATCACTTCAATCTATCTAGATTGAGAAAAATGACCCGCTTCACTAGGGAATACTTCCATTTTAACCGACCCAGCAGTACAAGGATGGAGTTATTTTAGATCCACTAAAACACATATAAGGACTTTATTCTTAAAAGACACAGACATTAATGAAATTTACGACCGCATACAATACTTTCCGGCCCAAAATTGGGTTACTATTAAGGATTTACCCCTGAACGACGTGCCCGAGTTATTTCATGTTCTTACCTCCTCTTGCCAAAGTAAAATTCCACATCCTGCATTAATTTCGTTCCAATTATTGCAAGATCACCTAAAGACTGTAGTCCGAAGAACAAGTAACTGTAACTATACTCTAGCTATTGCTATGAGTAAATTAGGAAAATATTATAATATCCCCATAGTAGAGTGTACTATTAGTTCCACAACTGCTTTAGTAGCTGTTAAAGTACCACTTGTGCACAAGTCTGCAAATTATATTGCATATAACTTTAGACCGTTACCTTTTCAATACTACGAAAGGACTTGCGTTACACCTCTGTCCACTTCTAACGTTGTATATGACACCAAATGTGAAACATTATACAAACCTCTTTGTGATTTTTCTCAAGACACCCTCTGTTTTATAACTCCCTTTAGAGATATGTACACTCCCGAAAATCGATGCATACTTTCAAATATTCAAAACGACGTACCTAATCAAGTAAAATACTGTCCCTTGAAATGCATTGAAAATCCATGGATTATATCTCCAATTCTGTTTAATGTTTCCACTTACCTTTCACTAATCCCTTCTAATGTTGAATTGAATTGAATTGAATTGAGTTAAAATTTCTGGGTGCGTCGGCACTTAAGGCCATTTCGCACCCTTCTATGTATACGGGGAAATGTCCCCTTATCTAAAATTCTGACTTAATTTTAAAAAAGGGGGTGTAGATAGCCCCTTGGGAAAAACTAAAAGTGCAAGGTTGTAAAAAGACTTGCACGAGACAAACACAACACATTAAAAAGTCAGAATAAACTAAAAACCTCCTTACAGACGGTGGAAGAGTCCAGCTCTTCGCAAAAAACTAAAAACACGTGATAAAATACTGCTGTCATCACCCAAGAGGGATGACAAACAGCCGAAAAGGTTAAAAGTCTGCCGAGAGGGACGAGACGAGGAACGCCAAACACCTATGGTGGGCTTAACAGCGTGAAGCTTGTTCCCCGTTTCCACATCCCACTCGGTCTGCCAAGTGTCAAGAAGGCGAGAACGGAACACATTCTGCAGGTCGCTAGCTGGCAAAAGGTGGACGAGAACGTCGCCATCTGCATCAGCAGACTTGGCGGCAGCATAAGCTGCTTCGTTCCCCTGGATGCCCACGTGGCTAGGGACCCAACAGAAGTGTACATCTGTGCTGGCAGATAAGGACACAAGCCGTCTGAATATGCGTTGCGCTATTGGATGCCGGGAATACGGCGAATCCAGAGACTGCAACACGCTGGTCGAATCACAGCACACAAGGACTTTCTTCAGACCATTGACGTCTGCAAAGTCCAGTGCCTTGAGAATGGCGTACAACTCTGCCGTATAGATGGAACAGGCAGGATGTAGCAAGTAACTGGAACTTTGAGAGTCTAGGACGAAGGCGCAACCAACTGATTCGAATGTCTTGGACCCATCCGTGTAAAACACATTAAAATTGGGGTACTTCGCACGAAGTTCTAAAAACCGTTGCTGGTATACAACCATTGGTGTCTCTGACTTTGGAAGAGTAGTCACAGAAAAATCGATAGAAGGTGCAGGAAACTCCCAGGTAGGGAGAGGCGAAATGAGTGGAGAGACGCCAGGAAGATCACTGTCAACACCAAGTGCTGACAGGATCTCGTCTGCACGAACACCAAATGGTCTAGTGACACTAGGGTGGAGCCGATACCTTGCCAGCCTACCCTCGTCTGAGATGGTGTGGAATGAAGGATGTGAAGGCATCGAGCGAAGATGGAGGAAGTAGTTAACTACCAGCCGCTGTCTTCGCAGAGACAGCGACGGCTCAGATGCCTCTACGTACAAACTGGCGACTGGACTGGTCCGAAAGGCACCAGTGCACACACGTATACCAGCATGGTGGACAGTGTCTAGGATGCGAAGTCTAGATGGGCGAGCAGAAGAATACACAACACATCCATAATCTAGCTTCGACCTGACGAGTGCACGGTATAGACGAAACAATACCGTCCTATCAGCACCCCAAGAAGTATGAGATAAAACGCGTAAAAGGTTGAGAACTCGATGACAAGAGAACTTTAACTGGCGAAGGTGAGGTAGTCATGTTAATTTCTTATCGAAAATGAGGCCCAGGAAGCGGACCTCATTCACGAAGCACAGGGGAGATTTCCCCATGTACAGGTCAGGATCTAAATGACATGTACGCTGACGACAAAAGTGAACACACACGGATTTCTCGGATGAGAAGGTGAAACCTGTTTGGGAGGACCACTCAACAAAACGGTCTATCGTCAGTTGGAGTTGACGAGAAGCTGACGCGAGATTCCGTGAGCGACAAAACATCGTGAGGTCGTCGACATAGAGGAGGCCATGTACAGGGGAAAGAATGTTTGCCATAACACTGTTTACTGCTATGGCAAACAGAGTCACACTAAGTACGCTGCCCTGCGGGACACCGTTCTCTTGTTCGTGAAGATCCGAAAAGGAGTTCCCAACACGTACGCGGAAAAAGCGATCTGATAAAAAAATTTCAATAAAGTACGCCATATGGCCACGCACGCCCCAAGATTGGAGCTGCTTTAGGATGCCAAAGCGCCACATTGTGTCATATGCCTTTTGGAGGTCAAAGAAAACTGCAACTAAATGTTCCTTGTTGAGGAATGCATCCTGAATATGTGTTTCCAGCTGATCCAGATGGTCCAGTGTGGAACGGTTGGAGCGAAAACCACATTGAAAATTACTTATCAATGAGTTTTCCTCCAAAAACCAGGTGAGACGCTTGTTGATCATGCGTTCCATCAACTTGCACACACAGCTAGTTAAGGCAATAGGCCTATAACTCGAGGCTGCGGTGCGTTGTTTACCTGGTTTCAGGATGGGAACAATAATAGCTTCTTTCCAGGAAGTGGGGAAAGAGTCCTCCAACCAAAGCCTGTTGAATACCGCCAAAAGGAAATGTTTGGCTCCAATGGGCAGATGACGAAGCATCTCATAGTGGATCTTGTCCACTCCAGGAGCTGTATTCTTAGAATCTCGAAGCGCCTGATCGAACTCCCGTTCAGTGAATGGAGAGTTGTATGGCTCGGTGTTATGACTTCGAAAAATTAGAGGGCGTCGTTCCTGACGGTTCTTCTCACGGCGGAAACGTGGTTCATAATTTTCAGAGCTAGACGCATCAGAAAACTGCGTGGCCAAGATATTAGCTATGTCTCCGGAATCAGTGTACAACGTCCCATCGTGCTCCAGAGCGCTCAGAGGAGTAGATGCACCCCCCTGGATGCGACGTACCTTGGTCCAAACGGCTTTCGACGAAGCCTGCTTCGTCAGAGAAGACACGTATTGGACCCAGCACGCCTTCTTACTGGCTCGAATAAGACGACGGGCACGCTTAATGCGGAACTGCTCGAGGTTTGCGGCAGTGTGGTTCCTGTTGAATCGATCTAGGGCATGATTGCGGTCCTTGATGGCTGCACCGATCTCCGCAGTCCACCAGGGGACTGGGAGTCGCCTCGCAGGTCCACTGGGATGTGGAATGGAGGTGCGTGCAGCATCATGCACTCTTGACACAAATATATCTAAGGCGTCGATGGCTGGCAAAGTCGACGCTAGATCGACTTCAAGGTCCACTGCACGCTCGAAGGCACCCCAGTCGGCCCGACTGAGATGCCAGTGAGGGTGTTGTCCACGTGAGTGCTGAAGTTGTTCGAAAGTTAGAAGCAGTGGGAAATGATCACTCCCACAGAGATCAGGGTGAACGCTCCAAGATGTGGTAGGAGCAAGGCTGGGACTGCAGAAGGACAAGTCCAACGCAGAGTGTGTGCCTGAGGAAGGACTGAAATATGTGGGAGTCCCATCATTCAGCAACGTTAAAGCTGATGCCTCACGGAATTGATCTACAATTTGACCCCGGGGCTCTGTACGAACGGAGCCCCACAAACGATGGTAGGAATTAAAATCGCACAAAAGAACTACAGAAGACGGAAGTTGTTCGAATATACAATGGAGGTCCTCAAGAGAGAATCGCTCCTCCCTTGTGATGTAGACACAGCACACAGATATTGGCTGTGGTAGATGGACCCGCACGGCGACTGCTTGGAGGGGGGTGGTGAGAAAGATTGGTGTTGAGTGGATGGTATCTCGAACACCGATTGCAACACCACCGTGTGCACGACGACCCTCGGGTAGCTTGTCGGTGCGGTAAAGCGTGTATCCGTTTAGAATCACTGATTCATTTGGACGAAAATGTGTCTCTTGGAGACATATAATGGCAGGGTCAAATTCAGATATTAAGATTTGCAGTTCCTCGAGATGTGTACGGAAACCGTTAAGGTTCCATTGGAGACAATAAGCCATAGCTGGAGGTATTATAGTTACCTTTTGAGGCGTACTCTATTTCTAGGCCCTGTCACCTTGATAAATTCTTCATCCGCGGCTTCGTCCTGTATCATGTCCTCGGGTAAGGACACAGAGGGCGAAGGGGATGAAGAAGGGGCAGTGGGGCGGGTGCTTTGAGCGCCCGCCTGGCAGCTTTCAGCTGCGCCTTAAGTCTCAGGGTGGTCGCTGCCGCCCTGACTGGAGAGCTACTGGACTTCAGAAAGTATTCTTTCGTATGTACCTGCTTGAACTTTTTCTCCGTGGAGCGAGGAGTGGTTGCTGGTTTCCTCGAAGCAGGGCGAGCTACTACGGAAAGCGTTGTCGTTTGGGTGGACACGTCGCTGGTTTGTACCCCTACACTGCGACAGGTAAGAGCAGCTGCAGCAACTGTAGTGAATGGCACAGGTAGAGTGGTGCGTATGCTTTCACGGAGACGTTGTTTCGCTTCACCAGCAGAGATTTTCTCTGTAACGACCAACTCTCTGATTTTCTTCTCTTGTTGGAAAGAGGGGCAGTCACGATGCCAGACTGGGTGCTCGCCTTGGCAGTTAATGCATTTGGGACCAAAAGAACAAGGTTCGGTCCCATGCTCAGGCAGACTACACTTACCACAAAGGGCGGTAGTGGCCTTGCAGGAAGGCTGAGTGTGCCCAAAGTGCTGGCATTTGAAACAACGCATCGGGTTAGGGATGTATGGACGGACTTTGAGTCTCAAATATCCAGCCCGTACCCTGTCTGGGAGAGTGGTCGATTGAAACGTCAGTATAAGTGAAGCAGTTGGTACTAGTTCTCCGGACTTACGCGTCTTTATTCGCTGCACTGCAGTCACATGTTGGTCTGAGAGTGCTTCAAGAATCTCTTCCTCCTCAGCATTTAACAGATCCCAGTGGCGAATCACACCTCTACTACTGTTAAGTTGACGGTGAGGTTCAACATTAACAGGGAAGCCGCCCAAAGATCTTAGCTTTAAAAGGTGGTTTGTCTGGCGATCTGTGCTGGTCTGGATCAGTAGACTCCCGTTTCTCAGCTTTTTTATTTCTGGTACGTCTGAACCAGCGGCGTAGTCTAGCTGTTTCTTGATCAGAAATGGTGACAAGTCCTTTAATGTAGCAGCTCCATGTTTCTTTGTTGTTGCAGATGCATCGGTACTCTCGGTCTTCTGCACAATACTAATCACAAGATAACGTGGCACGTTACTTGTCTTTTCCACTATTTGAAGCGGGCTGGAAGGCCGCACTCGTTTTGGGGGTTTCCCCCCGGTTGAGTTGTTTTTTGTACCCATATACAAAAAGATTTATTGTGGAGGGTCCATAAATTGTCGCCTCGACATGCTCTCTATGCCGAGGAAGGCCTACCCCCAAAAATGGAGGCTACTCGAGGACCAAACCGAAATCCCCGAGGCCACGTTCGCGACTGCACCTACCCCTGCAGCCAACACTGTCCCATCGGCACGTGCAACTCACACCTTGGGATAGGTTTTTTTTATCGAGGTTGTCTCCTCTAGCAGGACTCTTAGTTATAGGGAGGTCAAACATATGGAGATGAATGACGTGATGGAATGGTGAAAGCGTGAGATATGGATGTGAAGAATGAGTGAAATGATGAGATGAAAATGACCTCCCTACCTTACTTAATAGGGAGGTCAAAGATATGGAGATGAATGACGTGATGGAATGGTGAAAAACGTGAAGTATGGATGTGAAGAATGGGTGAAATGATGTGATGAAGTTGGCCTCCCTACTAAGCCCCCTCGCCCCGTCAAGGCAGTCCTACATGGAGGGGGCCTTCTAATGTTGAAATTAATGTAAAATGTGAAAGTATTCTTTTCAGTTTTCAACGAGAATCTACTTTTGGAACACTGGTGATCCAATTAGGATGTCAGTGCAATCTTTGCATCTTTAATGCATGTTATCAAGCTCAATTTCCATGTATACTTCCAAACCCGACGAAAGCCCAAATTTCGAGGATATTACCTATTAATTGGGTAGATTACTCCCAGACTAATAAAACAAGCTATGAATGTACCCTACATATACAAGATACCCCTATCTGTAGAATCTCGACTACCATAGAACTTCCAGAATGTAACAGATCAGATTCTAAATTGCTTATATATATTTGGCTCTCCTTAATAACTTGTGTCTTGTTCTGTCTTATTTTCTGGATTATATATCGAATAAATGTCAGAAAACGTAGAAATGTTAATGTTCCAGTTGCCATGAGAGCAACCGCTATAAGGCCACCCTCATATGAGGCCCCGAAAGGCCCACCTATATACGAATGTATTTTGGAAGGCTAAGAAAAATCAACTTCTTTATAGATGCTTCTCAGTTACAGATTCCATTTCCATTCCATTGTTTGAGTGGATGATGCTGCCATATTCCAGAGTCGGATAACCAATGACCCGGCCCGAGAGAACTTACTCTACCCAGTAACATCGACGTCAGTACTACTCCCGGTGAATTGAGATTCGCCCCAAAATATTCCCAGTTGTATCCAGACAACTTCAGATTGACCCAGGCATACTTCAATCCCCAGTGACAACCTGTTGTGTGACCCCAACATATTTCAATTCCTCTGAATGCAGTCTCCAGTTGGAACTTTCCATGCAGTGACATTCAGAATTCAATTTATTGACATATAAGGAAAACGGACTTCTTCAGGAAATAAGCAATGAGTAAAATTGTAATCAACGAAATACATAATGTATAAACATTTCTTAACTCCTATATGAAATGAAGAAAGAGTACACACACTTAGATGTGAAACTTACGACTATCATGTAGACAAAATCAATAATTGTAACAAAAGAAGAAACATATATAATGTTCAATATGTAAGAAGTGTACTGTAAAATTACACAGACGTTGAATGTGTAATTCATAACTATCTAGGTTAAGTAACTAGGATCTTAAGTTCCTCATAGATTGAATAATGTAATTGATGAGTATTTTGATATTTAGTTAGGATCAATGAGAACCTACATTTTAATTATAGTTAAACAGTTAGGACTTCAGGAAAATAGTTAGGATTATGTAGTGCATAAATTTAAATGATATGCCCTCTATATGATTCACTAGTATCAATATTCATTTATTATTTCTGGTATATTATTATTACATTATCAGTTTGTCTTGTTTCATTATTATTTCACTTTTATAATTTTCAATTTTTAATTTCTTTATATTATTATTATTATTTTTTTTAAATCTTTTGCCATATACGAGGGCAGTTGAATTTTAGGAACTAACTGACATTAGATGGAGACCATCTAAGATAACATGGGGAGTTATGTAACGGGCAAAATTCTTTATTGTATTGGCAATAGTGACACTAGTCTCAAACAATTAGTTGCATTAAGTAAAATCCTTATTGTGCAGGCTTCTGCCAAACAAGCCACAGAGATAGCGAGTCCGATATTTCCTCTAGGAAAAGTCAAAGGAAAGATACCATATTTCCCTTATTCTGGTAAACAACCCAGTTAAATAACAGGATGTGGCCTAGCAAACGCAAGAGATAATCTGTCATTAGAGGAGACGAGGTCAGATAGCAATCGCTAGTGTCCTCAACCAAGGTCTCCACATGCACATCTGGTCCCCCCAACCCCTCCACGTGCATGAGATAGTGATCGCCCTGATAGCTTGTCCTCTGAAGGGCAAGACAGTAGGAAATGGACTTATGCGAAAATGGCCACTGGAATAGAGAAGGTCTCTTGAAGGTTAGGGCAAGTATCGAGACACGCTGACTGAAATGGTATAAAAAAACACCCTTTTAGGAAAACAGCATCCTGTACCAGGGGAATTGCTGCCTGACGCTGATGGTGTCGCTTCTGCCAATCTTAGGTAAAAAGGACTTTGCTATATTCTTCTATAGTATGGCGCCTTAGATTTTCTCCATTCAGTTACTACACCTACATGGCCAAGAAGAAATATGCCATCTCTGAAAAAGAAGGAAACTGAAGCCATGAGGGCCAGAACGGAACTGGGTTCCTTATCAAAGGAAAGGAAATTACTATGTCTTGAAGAAAGACGAATTCTCCTGGAAAAAGAAAAGCGAAACATTGAACTATACAAGTTGGAGAGTGAAGTCCTGGAAATGAAAAAAAAAAACTGGCAAAAGCCGCAAAAATTAAATACTATGAAGAGAAACTTGCTTCCATTAGGAAGTGAGATGACTTGCAGTTGTTAGCTATGTATAATTTTAGCATGTGCTGCACTTGTTTTTATGGTATTACTTTGTAGAAAATATATACTTTCTAAAATTTACGTTTGTAATATATCAAGTGCCCCTTTCCATTTCCTGTTGTAATTTTGTGCAAAATTACAATTTAGGATATCATGATATATGTTAAGTGATTTATATATGCTGGACAATATTTTTGAAGTAAAATTTCCCATAAAGCTGGCCTGTACTTTGTTCCCGGAGAATTGATCAGAGATTTGTTGATTTAGAAAATCCTTTCAGTTTTCATACCATGCTAAGATCTTCATTCCAAATTTATCACTAGCACAGGAGCATGATAAAACAGCCCTTACTTTCCCAACATAAATATTCATCAAAAATATTGATCCAGTATACTTATACTTTTAAGGGGGACTTCAGACTGAAGCGACATGTGTGTCATCTCACTGCAGCATGAAATCTTCCTCTCACTTAACTTCAGTGTTGTAATGTGATAGCATTGCAAGCGAAAAGTGAAATATCAAAAATTTTAAGACCAAATCACATAAATTGCACATTGCAGTCCCGTTTCATGTTCTTGGACAATCATATTTGTATTGCCTTTCCTGGAGGTGATGTCTAAGTGTATCAGAAAGATTTCCATGGGCAGCAGAAAGTAAAAAGTCTTAAAAACACCATATTTGGAAGACAAAAAGGAGGGGAAAAAATACCACTTGACAGTTATAAAACGTGATTTGTAAAGGCTACTGCAAAAATATGAGTTGTAGCAGAGTGGTTGGTTTTGATGATTTATGATCTCAAAGATGCACGTTTGGGTCCCCTGGAAGGATTTTTTTTCCACTTACCAATACGAGCTTCAAGGTATGCGTTTCAACCTACGCTGTGAGAATATTTTTTTCCATTTCATTTTTGTATAAAAATTCTTGAATAGCTAATGCAAAAGTTATACATGTGATTTTTTTAAACCAATGATTTCATATAAATTTGTTAAACATCTTAAATTTTGTATAATATAGAATTACTACTTGCTAGAATGTCATCTTATATCTGCTTATATCTGCTTTCACACTTAAGTGACACAAGACACTTGGAAATGAACCTTCAGAAATAAGTGGAAACTTTTGTTATAAAGTGACACAACAAGCTTTACATGCTGTTTCTCAACATTATGTATTGTGTTGTCTCAATCTGGTGGTCATACACATGCAGTGAATTATTTTTAACAGTCTGTGCCTGTGCCCCTTTCATGTGAAACGCTCGTGTCACCTGTCTTCAGTTGGAGAGCTGCCTTACACAGTCTGCTGTTAGATCAGCTGAAAGTTGATTGATTTAAAAATTGTTTGGGTGCGTCGGCACTAAAGGCCATTTTGCACCCTTCAATGTATACGGGGAAGTAGCCCCTTATCTAAAATTCTGACTAAAATCATAAAAAGGGGTGTAAATAGCTCCTTGGGAAAACATTAAAAGTGCAAGGTTGTAAAAAGACCTGCACGAGACAAACACAACACATTAAAAAGTCAGAACAACCAAACTAAAAACCTCCTTACAGACGGTGGAAGAGTCCAGCTCTTCGTAAAAAACTAAAAACGTTTGATAAAATTCTGCTGTCATCACCCAAGAGGGATGACAAACAGCCGGAAATGTTAAAAGTCTGCCGGAGGTAAGCAAGATCGACACATTCAACGAGAATGTGTCGAATGCTTAAAATAACATTACAGACACGACATAACGGAGGGTCCAGCCCTTGTAGCAAGTGACTATGCGTAAGACGGCTGTGTCCTAGACGCATGCGGGTAAGAATAACGTCTTCTCGCCGAGAGGGACGAGACGAGGAACGCCAAACACCTATGGTGGGCTTAACAGCGTGAAGCTTGTTCCCCGTTTCCACATCCCACTCGGTCTGCCAAGTGTCAAGAAGGCGAGAACGGAACACATTCTGCAGGTCGCTAGCTGGCAAAAGGTGGACGAGAACGTCGCCATCTGCATCAGCAGACTTGGCGGCAGCATCAGCTGCTTCGTTCCCCTGGATGCCCAAGTGGCTAGGGACCCAACAGAAGTGTACATACGTGCTGGCAGATAAGGACACAAGCCGTCTGAATATGCGTTGCGCTACTGGATGCCAGGAATACGGCGAATCCAGAGACTGCAACACGCTGGTCGAATCACAGCACACAAGGACCTTCTTCAGACCGTTGACATCTGCAAAATCCAGTGCCTTTAGAATGGCGTACAACTCTGCCGTATAGATGGAACAGGCAGGATGTAGTGAGTAACTGGAACTTTGAGAGTCTAGGACGAAGGCGCAACCAACTGATTCGACTGTCTTGGACCCATCCGTGTAAAACACATTAAAATTGGGGTGCTTCGCACGAAGTTCTAAAAACCGTTGCTGGTATACAACCATTGGTGTCTCTGACTTTGGAAGGGCAGTCAGAGATAAATCGATAGAAGGTGCAGGAAACTCCCAGATAGGGAGAGGCGGGATGAGTGGATAGACGCCAGGAAGATCACTGTCAACACCAAGTGCTGACCGGATCTCGTCTGCACGAACACCAAATGGTCTTGTGGCACTAGGGCGGAGCCGATACCTTGCCAGCCTATTCACGTCTGAGATGGTGTGAAATGAGGGATGTGAAGGCATCGAGAGAAGATGGAGGAAGTAGTTCAATACCAGCCGCTGTCTTCGCAGAGACAGCGACGGCTCAGATGCCTCTACGTACAAACTGGCAATAGGGCTGATCCGAAAAGCACCAGAGCACACACGTATACCAGCATGGTGGACGGTGTCTAGCATGCGAAGTCTAGATGGGCGGGCAGAAGAATACACAACACATCCATAATCAAGCTTCGACCTGATGAGTGCACGATACAATCGAAGCAGTACCGTCCTATCAGCACCCCAGGAAGTATGGGATAAAACACGTAAAAGGTTGAGAACTCGAAGACAAGAGAACTTTAACTGGCGAGGGTGAGGTAGCCATGTTAATTTCTTATCGAAAATGAGGCCCAGGAAGCGGACCTCATTCACGAAGCACAGGGGAGATTTCCCCATGTACAGGTCAGGATCGAAATGACATGTACGTTGACGACAAAAGTGAACACACACGGATTTCTCAGATGAGAAGGTGAAACCTGTTTGGGAGGACCACTCAACCAAACGGTTTATCGTCAGTTGGAGTTGACGAGAAGCTGACGCGAGATTCCGTGACCGACAAAAGATCGTGAGGTCGTCTACATACAGAAGATCATGTACAGGGGCAACAATGCTCGCCATAACACTGTTCACTGCTATGGCAAACAGAGTCACACTTAATACGCTGCCCTGCGGGACACCGTTCTCTTCTTCGTGAAGATCCGAAAAGGAGTTCCCAACACGTACGCGGAAAAACGATCAGATAAAAAGTTTTTAATAAAGTACGCCATATGGCCACGCACGCCCCAAGAATGGCAAACGGCACGTTGTGTCATGCTTTTTGGAGGTCAAAGAAAACTGCAACTAAATGTTCCTTGTTGAGGAATGCATCCTGAATGTGTGTTTCCAGCTGAACCAGATGGTCCAGTGTGGAACGGTTGGAGCGAAAACCACATTGAAAATTACTTATCAAGCAGTTTTCCTCCAAAAACCAGGTGAGACGCTTGTTGATCATGCGTTCCATCAACTTGCACACACAGCTAGTTAAGGCAATAGGCCTGTAACTCGAGGCTGCGGTGCGTTGTTTGCCTGGTTTCAGGATGGGAACAATAATAGCTTCTTTCCAGGAAGTGGGGAAAGAGTCCTCCAACCAAAGCCTGTTGAATACCGCCAAAAGGAAATTTCTTGCTCCAATGGACAGATGACGAAGCATCTCATAGTGGATCTTGTCCACTGCAGAAGCTGTGTTCTTAGAATCTCGAAGTGCCTGATCGAACTCCCGTTCAGTGAATGGAGAGTTGTATGGCTCGGTGTTATGACTTCGAAAAACGAGAGGCCGTCGTTCCTGACGGTCCTTCTCACGGCGGAAACGTGGTTCATAATTTTCAGAGCTAGACGCACCAAAAAACTGCGTTGCCAAGATATTAGCTACGTCTCCGGAATCTGTGTACAACGTCCCATCGTGCTGCAGAGCGCTCAGAGGAGTAGATGCACCCCCCTGGATGCGACGTACTTTGGTCCAAACGGCTTTCGACGAAGCTTGCTTCGTCAGAGAAGACACGTATTGGACCCAGCACGCCTTCTTACTGGCTCGAATGAGCTGACGGGCACGGGCACGTTTAATGCGGAACTGCTCGAGGTTTGCGGCAGTGTGGTTCCTATTAAATCGATTGACAGCGTGATTGCGGTCCTTGATGGCTGCACTGATCTCCGCAGTCCACCAGGGGACTGGGCGTCGCCTCGCAGGTCCACTGGGATGTGGAATGGAGGTGCGTGCAACATCATGCACTCCTGACACAAAGACATCTAAGGCGTCGATTGGTGGTCAAGTCCACTCAAGATCGACTTCAAGGTCCACTGCACGCTCGAAGGCTTCCCAGTCGGCCCGACTGAGATTCCAGTGAGGGTGTTCACGTGATTGCTGAAGATGTTCGAAGGTAAGAATGAGAGGGAAGTGATCACTCCCACAGAGATCAGGATGAACGCTCCAGGATGTGGTAGGAGCAAGGCTTGGACTGCAAAAGGACAAGTCCAACGCAGAATATGTGCCAGAGGAAGGACTGAAATGTGTGGGAGTCCCATCATTCAGCAACGTTAAATCTGATGCCTCACGGAATTGATCTACAATTTGACCCCAGGGCTCTGTACGAACGGAGCCCCACAAACGATGGTAGGAATTAAAATCGCCCAAAAGAACTACAGGAGACGGATGTAGTTCGAATATAGAAAGGACCCTTAGTTATAGGGAGGTCAAAGATATGGAGATGAATGACGTGATGGAATGGTAAAAGCGTGAGATATGGATGTGAAGAATGAGTGAAATGATGAGATGAAAATGACCTCCCTACCTTACTTAATAGGGAGGTCAAAGATATGGAGATGAATGACGTGATGGAATGGTGAAAAACGTGAGATATGGATTCGAAGAATGGGTGAAATGATGAGATGAAATTGGCCTCCCTACTAAGCCCCCTCGCCCCGTCAAGGCAATCAGCTGAAAGTGTAGACTATTCTCAATATAGTAGACTAGAGATTGTTTCAAAATGCAATTTTAACAGTTGGGCTGAAAAGTTCGTAGGCTGACTCATAGATGGCGTTACTAGAATTAAATCCATGTGATTTTTACTTAGTACTAATCTTCAAAAGATACGTGTATAAATTTCACAGCTGCCGGATAATTAGTTCGTGAGATATAGCATTGTGAGTGAAGCAGCTTTTGTTATTGTGAAAAAATGGATAAAAAAGAATTTCGTGTGTTAATAAAGCATTGCTTTTTGGCGAAAAAAAATACTGTTGAAGCCAAGGCTTGGCTTGATAAACATTATTCGGACTCTGCACCAGGAAAATCAACCGTTGAGAAGTGGTTTGCTAAATTTAAACGAGGCGAAATGAGCATCGAAGACGATGCACGCAGTGGACGCCCCAAAGAGGCTGTTACCGACGAAAACATCAAAAAAGTCCACAAAATAATTTTAAATGATCGTAAAGTGAAGTTGATCGAGATAGCTGAGACTTTAAAAATATCAAAGGAACGTGTTGGACATATTGTGCATGAATATTTGAACATGCGAAAGCTGTGTGCAAAATGGGTGCCGCGCGTGCTCACAATCGATCAAAAGCAACAACGTTTTGATGATTCGGAGCAATGTTTAGCGATATTCAACCGTAATAAACACGAATTTTTCCGTCGATATATTACAATGAATGAAACATGGCTCCATAACTACACTCCAGAGTCCAATCGACAGTGAACCGAGTGTACTGCACGTGATGAACCGAATCCAAAGCGTGGAAAGACGCAACAGTCGGCTGGCAAGGTTATGGCATCAGTATTCTGGGATGCGCATGGTATTATATCCATCGATTACCTCAAAAAGGGCCAGACCATCAACAGCGATTATTACATAGCGTTGTTGGAGCGTTTAAAGGATGAAATCACGAAAAAACGGCCCCATTTGAAGAAGAAAAAAGTGCTGTTTCATCAAGACAATGCACCGTGTCACAAATCAATGAAAACGATGGCAAAATTATATGAATTAGACTACGAATTGCTTCCCCATCCACCATATTCTCCAGATCTGGCCCCCAGTGACTTTTTCCTGTTTGCAGACCTTAAAAGAATGCTCGCTGGAAAGAAATTTAGCACTGATGAAGAGGTAATCGCCGAAACTGAGGCCTATTTTGAGGCTAAAGAGAAATCGTACTATAAAAATGGCATCGAAAAATTGTATGACCGCTATAATCGTTGTATCGCCCTCGAAGGCAACTATATTGAATAATAAAATCGAATTTTGTCAAAAAAATATTTTTTACTATGTTAGCCTACGAACTTTTCAGCCCAACTGTTATATGTATTTCTTTTAATCCCGAAATGAGCCCAGGTTTTATACCAACATCTTGATCCTTTATTCACCATAAATATGTGGCCATAGTAATAAGAAATACAACACTATGTTATTCATGTACAAAACTACACATTTTGAAACAAGTTCTGTTAACATCTTGCCCAGATTGTATTAATTGATATTGAGACATTTTATTCTCTATTTTTACGAGTTTTTTTTTCGCAGCATTCTCATGTAGTGTAAATTTACTGAAAATTGTGCTTTGTTGAGTTTACAATTCTAACTTTGCCATCTGCACATAGGTGTGGGTTTTCACCATTCCATCACGTCATTCATCTCCATATCTTTGACCTCCCTCTAAGAAACTAAGGTAGGGAGGTCATTTTCATCTCATCATTTCACTCATTCTTCACATCCATATCTCACGTTTTCACCATTTCATCACGTCATTCATCTCCATATCTTTGACCTCCCTATAACTAAGGGTCCTGCTAGAGGAGACAACCTCGATAAAAAACCCCTATCCCAAGGTGTGAGTTGCACGTGCCGATGGGACAGTGTTGGCTGCAGGGGTAGGTGCAGTCGCGAACGTGGCCTCGGGGATTTCGGTTTGGTCCTCGAGTAGCCTCCATTTTTGGGGGTAGGCCTTCCTCGGCATAGAGGGCATGTCGAGGCGACAATTTATGGACCCTCCACCATAAAATAATTTTGTATATGGGTACAAAAAACAACTCAAACGGGGGGAAACCCCCAAAAAGAGCGCGGCCTTCGAGCCCGCTCCAATTTGTGGAAAAGACAAGTAACGTGCCACGTTACCTTGTTATCAGTATTGTTGAGAAGACCGATAGTAACGATGTTTCTACAACACCAAAGAAACACGGAGCTGCTACATTGAAGGACTTGTCACCATTCCTTATCAAGAAACAGCTAGACTACGCCGCTGGTTCCGATGTTCCAGAAATAAAGAAGCTGAGAAACGGGAGTCTACTGATCCAGACCAGCACAGATCGCCAGACCAACAACCTTTTAAAGTTACGATCTTTGGGCCATTTCACTGTTAATGTTGAACCCCATCGTCAACTTAACAGTAGTAAAGGTGTAATTCGCCACTGGGATCTGCTAAATGCTGAGGAGGAAGAGATTCTTGAAGCACTCTCAGACCAACATGTCACCGCAGTGCAGCGAATCAAGACGCGAAAATCCGGAGAACTTGTGCCAACTGCTTCTATTATATTAACGTTCCAAACGACCACTCTCCCAGATATTGTACGGGCTGGATATTTGAGACTAAAAGTCCGACCTTACATCCCTAACCCGATGCGATGTTTCAAATGCCAGCACTTTGGGCACACTCAGCCTTCCTGCAAGGCCACTACCGCCCTTTGTGGTAAGTGTAGTCTGCCTGATCATGGGACCGAACCTTGTTCTTCTGGTCCCAAATGCATTAATTGCCAAGGCGAGCACCCAGTCTGGCATCGTGACTGCCCCTCCTTCCAACAAGAGAAGAAAATCAGAGAGTTGGTCGTCACAGAGAAAATCTCTGCTGGCGAAGCAAAACAACGTCTCCGGGAAAGTATACGCACCACTTTACCTGTGCCATTCGCTACAGTTGCTGCAGCTGCTCTTACCCGCCGCAGTGTGGGTGTACAAACCAGCGACGTGTCAACTCAAACACCAACGATTCCCGTAGTAGCCCGCCCTGCTTCGAGGAAACCAGCAACCACTCCTCGCTCCACAGAGAGGAAGTTCAAGCAGGTGCATACAAGGGAATATTTTCTGAAGTCTACTAGCTCTCCAGTCAGGGTGGCAGCCACCACCCTGAAACTTAAGGCGCAGCTGAAGGCTGCCCGGCGGGCGCTCAAAGCACCCGCCCCCACTCCCCCTTCTTCATCCCCTTCCCCCTCTGTGTCCTTACCCGAGGACATGATACAGGACGAAGCCGCGGATGAAGAATTTATCAAGGTGACAGGGCCTAGAAATAAAGTACGCCTTAAAAGGTAACACCCATACCTCCAGCTATGGCTTATTGTCTCCAATGGAACCTTAACGGTTTCCGTACACATCTCGAGGAACTGCAAATTCTAATATCTGAATTTGACCCTGCCATCATATGTCTCCAAGAGACACATTTTCGTCCAAATGAATCAGTGATTCTAAACGGATACACGCTTTACCGCACCGACAAGCTTCCTGAGGGTCGTCGTGCACACGGTGGTGTTGCAATCGGTGTTCGAGATACCATCCACTCAACACCAATCTTTCTCACCACCCCCCTCCAAGCTGTCGCCGTGCGGGTCCAGCTACCACAGCCAATATCTGTGTGCTGTATCTACATCACAAGGGAGGAGCGATTCTCTCTTGAGGACCTCCTTTCTATATTCGAGCAACTTCCGTCTCCTGTAGTTCTTTTGGGCGATTTTAATTCCTACCATAGTTTGTGGGGCTCCGTTCGTACAGAGCCCCGGGGTCAAATTATAGATCAATTCCGTGAGGCATCAGGTTTAACGTTGCTGAATGATGGGACTCCCACATATTTCAGTCCTTCCTCAGGCACACACTCTGCGTTGGACTTGTCCTTCTGCAGTCCCAGCCTTGCTCCTACCACATCTTGGAGCGTTCACCCTGATCTCTGTGGGAGTGATCACTTCCCACTGCTTCTAACTTTCGAACATCTTCAGCACTCACGTGAACAACACCCTCACTGGCATCTCAGTCGGGCCGACTGGGGTGCCTTCGAGCGTGCAGTGGACATTGAAGTCGATCTAGCGTCGACTTTGCCAGCCATCGACGCCTTAGATATATTTGTGTCAAGAGTGCATGATGCTGCACGCACCTCCATTCCACATCCCAGTGGACCTGCGAGGCGACGCCCAGTCCCCTGGTGGACTGCGGAGATCAGTGCAGCCATCAAGGACCGCAATCATGCCCTAGATCGATTCAATAGGAACCACACTGCCGAAAACCTCGAGCAGTTCCGCATTAAGCGTGCCCGTGCCCGTCGGCTTATTCGAGCCAGTAAGAAGGCGTGCTGGGTCCAATACGTGTCTTCTCTGACGAAGCAGGCTTCGTCGAAAGCCGTTTGGACCAAAGTACGTCGCATCCAGGGGGGTGCATCTACTCCTCTGAGCGCTCTAGAGCACGATGGGACGTTGTACACTGATTCCGGAGACATAGCTAATATCTTGGCCACGCAGTTTTCTGATGCGTCTAGCTCTGAAAATTATGAACCACGTTTCCGCCGTGAGAAGGACCGTCAGGAACGACGCCCTCTAATTTTTCGAAGTCATAACACCGAGCCATACAACTCTCCATTCACTGAACGGGAGTTCGATCAGGCGCTTCGAGATTCTAAGAATACAGCTCCTGGAGTGGACAAGATCCACTATGAGATGCTTCGTCATCTGCCCATTGGAGCCAAACATTTCCTTTTGGAGGTATTCAACAGGCTTTGGTTGGAGGACTCTTTCCCCACTTCCTGGAAAGAAGCTATTATTGTTCCCATCCTGAAACCAGGTAAACAACGCACCGCAGCCTCGAGTTACAGGCCTATTGCCTTAACTAGCTGTGTGTGCAAGTTGATGGAACGCATGATCAACAAGCGTCTCACCTGGTTTTTGGAGGAAAACTGCTTGATAAGTAATTTTCAATGTGGTTTTCGCTCCAACCGTTCCACACTGGACCATCTGGTTCAGCTGGAAACACAGATTCAGGATGCATTCCTCAACAAGGAACATTTAGTTGCAGTTTTCTTTGACCTCCAAAAGGCATATGACACAACGTGGCGCTTTGGCATCATAAAACAGCTCCATTCTTGGGGCGTGCGTGGCCATATGGCGTACTTTATTGAAAATTTTTTATCAGATCGCTTTTTCCGCGTACGTGTTGGGAACTCCTTTTCGGATCTTCACGAACAAGAGAACGGTGTCCCGCAGGGCAGCGTACTTAGTGTGACTCTGTTTGCCATAGCAGTAAACAGTGTTATGGCAAACATTCTTTCCCCTGTACATGGCCTCCTCTATGTCGACGACCTCACGATCTTTTGTCGCTCACGGAATCTCGCGTCAGCTTCTCGTCAACTCCAACTGACGATAAACCGTTTGGTTGAGTGGTCCTCCCAAACAGGTTTCACCTTCTCATCCGAGAAATCCGTGTGTGTTCACTTTTGTCGTCAGCGTACATGTCATTTAGATCCTGACCTGTACATGGGGAAGTCTCCCCTGTGCTTCGTGAATGAGGTCCGCTTCCTGGGCCTCATTTTCGATAAGAAATTAACATGGCTACCTCACCTTCGCCAGTTAAAGTTCTCTTGTCTTCGAGTTCTCAACCTTTTACGCGTTTTATCTCATACTTCTTGGGGTGCTGATAGGACGGTATTGCTTCGCCTATACCGTGCACTCATCAGGTCGAAGCTAGATTATGGATGTGTTGTGTATTCTTCTGCTCGCCCATCTAGACTTCGCATCCTAGACACTGTCCACCATGCTGGTATACGTGTGTGCACTGGTGCCTTTCGGACCAGTCCAGTCGCAAGTTTGTATGTAGAGGCATCTGAGCCGTCGCTGTCTCTGCGAAGACAGCGGCTGGTAGTTAACTACTTCCTCCATCTTCGCTCGATGCCTTCACATCCTTCATTCCACACCATCTCAGACGAGGGTAGGCTGGCAAGGTATCGGCTCCACCCTAGTGTCACTAGACCATTTGGTGTTCGTGCAGACGAGATCCTGTCAGCACTTGGTGTTGACAGTGATCTTCCTGGCGTCTCTCCACTCATTTCGCCTCTCCCTACCTGGGAGTTTCCTGCACCTTCTATCGATTTTTCTCTGACTGCTCTTCCAAAGTCAGAGACACCAATGGTTGTATACCAGCAACGGTTTTTAGAACTTCGTGCGAAGCACCCCAATTTTAATGTGTTTTACACGGATGGGTCCAAGACATTGGAATCAGTTGGTTGCGCCTTCGTCCTAGACTCTCAAAGTTCCAATTACTTGCTACATCCTGCCTGTTCCATCTATACGGCAGAGTTGTACGCCATTCTCAAGGCACTGGACTTTGCAGACGTCAATGGTCTGAAGAAAGTCCTTGTGTGCTGTGATTCGACCAGCGTGTTGCAGTCTCTGGATTCGCCGTATTCCCGGCATCCAGTAGCGCAACGCATATTCAGACGGCTTGTGTCCTTATCTGCCAGCACAGATGTACACTTCTGTTGGGTCCCTAGCCACGTGGGCATCCAGGGGAACGAAGCAGCTGATGCTGCCGCCAAGTCTGCTGATGCAGATGGCGACGTTCTCGTCCACCTTTTGCCTGCTAGCGACCTGCAGAATGTGTTCCGTTCTCGCCTTCTTGACACTTGGCAGACCGAGTGGGATGTGGAAACGGGGAACAAGCTTCACTCTGTTAAGCCCACCATAGGTGTTTGGCGTTCCTCGTCTCGTCCCTCTCGGCGAGAAGACGTTATTCTTACCCGCCTGCGTATAGGACACAGCCGTCTCACGCATGGTCACCTACTGCAAGGGCTGGACCCTCCGTTGTGTCGTACTTGTAATGTTTTATTAAGCATTCGACACATTCTCGTTGAATGTGTCGATCTTGCTTACCTCCGGCAGACTTTTAACCTTTCCGGCTGTTTGTCATCCCTCTTGGGTGATGACAGCAGTATTTTATCACGTGTTTTTAGTTTTTTGCGAAGAGCTGGACTCTTCCACCGTCTGTAAGGAGGTTTTTAGTTTATTCTGACTTTTTAATGTGTCGTGTTTGTCTCGTGCTGGTCTCTTTACAACCTTGCACTTTTAGTTTTTTTCCCAAGGGGCTATCTACACCCCTTTTTTAAATCTGTCAGAATTTTAGATAAGGGGACATTTCCCCGTATATACTGAAGGGTGCGAAATGGCCTTAAGTGCCGACGCACCCATAAATTTTAACTCAATCAATCAATCAATAGGTGTGGGTTTAAGCTTAGTTTTGCTCGGAGCGGCTGTTTTCCTCAAAGTGGGAATGCTAGCGTATTTTGGTCACTGGCGTGAGTTGTGAGGTTGGTTGGTGTCAAGTGTTGCGAGGAGTTATAGAAAAAGAAAATGCATACTGAAGTGGCTAATAATGGAAGACGATGGTATTATTGAAACTTTAATAAAACCAAGACAAGTGATACATCCCGTATTTAGTTACAGAACTGTTGAAGGATACTTTAAAAACTTGATCGTGAACCATTTACGCAAGGACGAAAATAAGTTCGTAGATTTTTTTAGACTCTATGGCCCAGTTTGATTTCTTATTAAGTTTAATAGCAGAGGACATGAAAAAGGTGTCTTACAATAGAAATCTTTATCCCATATCATCAGAAGAGAAACTAGGAATAACCTTGAGGTAAGTAATTTTAAATAACACTATCAGCTACCTGTAGTGTGAGACAGGCTATCAAAGAAAAATAAAAAAATCTAATTCAGATACCGCTACTCTACTTTCCCCTTTCCACTACACTACAACCACAAAATATTTATTTAGGCAGGTAATCATACGTGTTTCCCAATTATATCTAGGATTGTGTTTGCAAAACCTGGAATGTGGAATTACCACAATCACAGTGATGAAATTAGTTTCGACCTTATGTTTTATTACACACAAACAAAATAAAGATACTAAGAAACTACAACGTTAACAGGAACATTCTAAGGTAGTAATTATAATAACAGTAGTAATTGTAATAAAAGTAATTTTACAATTTTAGACAATGCACTTCACAATGAAAGAGTTTTTAACATGGGAGCTGATGGTTATCTTCACATTGTTGGTGGTATATGTTTCCATTTGGTATTGCAAAATACAAACTCTGGTTTTCCATGGGATCTACTGTCACTGGTGCAAAATCCTGAGAGTGCGGGCCAACTGAAGAGCCAGACGGTGCAGGCGACGGAATGCAACTGAAGTTGGTTGGGGTACACGTAGAAGAGCTTGGGCAAGTTGACCAAATGTCCATTTTAATTTTTGAGATTAGGGTTAACGTTTCCAATTTGGCCAACTGTTTGAGATGTAAGGGAAACGATTTGACTGTTTTTACAATGCTTTTAAAAAAGAGATCTATTGCATCAGGTTCGTCTTCGGGCTATAGCAGATTTTTCATTATTTCCTCTCTCCCCTTCGACTGTTTTTCTAGTTCGGAGCAGATTTTCTCCCTGTAATTTAACTTTTTGGGTTTTCCCGGTAAAGGCTTACTTATTAAACTATTTCCCTCTGGTACTGAGGTGTTGCTGTAAGATGGGTATTGTGATGGAGTTGTGACGGTAGGCGAACTTGTTTCCGACTGTGTATTGCCTATCGTCACGTGTCAGCTGCATGTTCATTGTGAGTCACAGCTTCGTCGACAATGTTACAGAAGCCCCTAAAACATAAAAAGGGATTGGTTATAACTAGGGGTCGGATTTCTATGACGTAGGAAATATGCATGCATTTATGACCTAAAGAACATGGAAAACATGACTAATACAATCCATTTTGTTGCCAAATTCCTGAAATAATGTCAAGGCAAAAAATATATCATATACATCCGCCCCTAGTTATAACCTATGCAACTGTCTTTAATTTACATTTAATTTTTGTTGTTATCGTAACAATTAGTGATGATATAATATTTGTATTTTTGAAATGTTTTTATAAAAATATGGTTTCTTTAAAAATAAGAAATTATTTGAATGAACTCCAATTTATAAGGTTAATTGATTGTAACATTTTATATCTGTCGCTTGCCTTCGAGTATCCTGAGCTGTTTGATGGAATGATAGCCTCTCTTGTAATGCCCAATTCTTAGTCTTTTTCAAAGGTGGGGCCTCAGATCCGGTTCGATTGTTGTCTTTCAATCTTCTGTCATAGGTATCCTTGATGTTTTTACAGCGCTTTTTACAATCTGCAACTGTTAATTTTACATGTTTTTTTTTGTGTTTTTTTTTTGCTTTCGTGACGTATGTAAACATATAGTCAACAATTCTACTGAGCATTATATAGTGTAAAAAAAAGGTCTAAAATGTTCAACTCTAATTTCGTGTAGTGTGTATGAAATTTTGATTTGATTTTGAATTTAAAATTTTGGGAGCGTCAGCACTTAGGCTATTTTGCTCCCGTCACATTATACGGGGGCCAGCCCCTTACCATTACAAATAACAACTCGAACGTTGCATAACTGTTAAAAGCTGAGGCTGTAAAGGGACACTCAGCACACATAAGGACAATAGAACAGGACAATACAAACAAAATTATATTGGCCATGAGGCCAGTCGCCAGAGCCTCGTTAGTCTTCAGTCCAGGGTGCACTAACGTGGAAGTGAGGTTGACATTTGGGTCTACTACCTGGAAGGTCACCCCTTACACCCCAATGTATGAAATTAAATCTTAGGGTTTCTGTTTGTGTTTTGTTCTCAGATTCCTCGCAACTGGTGAGACTTACCACTCGCTGCAATTCCAGTTCTGAATATCAGTGTGTGAAATCAGTAATATAGTAAAGATGACCTTAGCTGCATTGAAAAATAAACTTGTAACACAGTTGTTACCGTCTCTATCTCACGAGGATTTGGAAGGAAAGGCAGGAGAATACAACAAGAGATGGAATTTCCCTAATTGTGTAGGAACCATAGATGGGAAACATCTCTGAATCAAGTGCCAACCAAAATCTGCTTCTCTGTACCACAACTACTAAGGATTCAATTCGATAGTTCTCCTTGCTATAGTTGATGCAAATTATAAATTCATGTACATTGACGTTGGATCGTACGGTAAGGAAGGTGATTTGAATTTGAATTTGAATTTAAAATTTTGGGAGCGTCAGCACTTGCTATTTTGCTCCCGTCACATTATACGGGGGCCAGCCCCTTATCATTACAAATAACAACTCTAGCGTTGCATAACTAAAAATGTTAAAATGTTCTGACTTCTGTTAAAAGCTGAGGCCGTAAACGGGCACTCAGCACACACAAGGACAACAAACAGGACAACACACACAAAATGATACTGGCCGTAGTGCCAGTCGCCAGAGCCTCGTTAGTCTTTAGTCCAGGGTGCACTACGTGGAAGTGAGATTGACTCTTGGGCCACCCCGGTAAGGAAGGTGATAGTGGTGCTTTTGAGAAATCTGTGATGGGCCAAAAGTTTTACAATGGTACTCTGCTGCCAGCTCCCGAATTCTGAACTATTGCTACCACATATACTCGTTGGAGATTACGCTTTCCGGTTACATCCAAACATGATGAAACCATACTTGAGAGAGGAAGCTATTGGCAACAACACAAAATCTGTCTTCAACTATAGATTGTGTCATGCTCGACGAACTTCAGAGAACGCATTCGCCATATTTGCGCAAGTTTTTAGAATATACTACACCCCATCAACGTGCTTCCTGAAACTGTTGACGATATAATCACTGTGGGGTGTAAGGGGTGCTGCTTCCAGGTAGTGCATTCAATAGTCAACCTCACTTCCACATAGTACACCCTGGACTGCAGACTAACGAGGCTCTGGCGACTGGCCCCATGGCCAGTATAATTTTGTTTGTGTTGTCCTGTGTTTTGTCCTTATTTGTGCTGAGTGCTCCTTTACAGCTTCAGGTTTTAACGAAAGTCAGAATATTTTATGCATTTTGTTATGCAACGTTCGAGTTATGTGTAACGATAAGGGGCTGGACCCCGTATAATGTGACGGGTGCAAAATAGCCTTAGTGCTGATGCACCCAAAATTTTAAATTCAAAATTCAAAGATATAGTCACTGTGACATGCTGCTTGCATAACATGTTAAGGAAAGGTTACCTTTCGCAAAAGGGACACATACAATCTCGACCCTTCACAGGAGTTGCCGAGTGAGAATTTGATGCCTTTAAGAAGGTGGCTTTGCTAACGCTGACGGATTTACAGTAAGAAATTCATTCGCTTCATACTTCAAGAACGAGGGAAGTGTCAGTTGGCAAAATAAAATAGTTAACAGAACAGATATTACATAACATCAACAACAGTAAACCACATTAAGTATTATTATCAAAATTATGAAAATGTGTCAAGAAATCAAGAGGTAGTGTTTTGTACAACACGTTTTTTGTGAACTGAATTCCTACACTATTCAGTTTGGAACACTAATGAACGGTATTTCTTATGTTTAATGTATTTAGAATTAGTATAGTATTTTAATTATTATAGTATATAATTATAAAGCATAATTGTTAATAACAATAATAATGTATTTATAAACTTACCGGTTCTCCCCACTTCATTTGCAATTGTTATCCATATCATGATTTCTGGCACTGTATATACTGTTTCTGCTGGTGACTGCTTATATATTGAGGTCCCTGGATCCTATGACAAGCTTATACCTTTTTTTATAGAATTAAGAATTAGATATTCAATAACAAATAACCACTAAAACAAAATGCCTAATGATATATTTGGCCATACAAGACATGAAGATCACAGTGATGAGATTCTTATGCTTGATGTCAGAGTCAAAAAATTAAGAAGTGATTTACAAGCTTTACAAACCACACTCAATGCCAGTCTTCAACTAGAAATTACAAATTTACAATCACAATGCATGGACCCTCTTCTTAAAATTGACTCAGAACTCAAAGTGCTGCTTCAGAAATATACTGACTTGGCCACATTAGATAATTTTCAAAGTTTAGAAGAGGCTGTAGCAGATCTTCAAGCCAAATTTAAGACCCAGGCCACCAACTCTGAGCAATTGAAACAACAATTGGAAGAGCAGATAAATAATGTCCAGGCACAGCTCCAAACAATTGTCAAAAGCATAAAATCACAAGAAGATTTTGATCTAGTGATTTCCACTCTAAAGGAACAGATTCAATCACTACAGATACCTAATCTGGGCCCTCTAAACAATGCCATAGCCGAGGTTAAAGAAAAAATTGAGACACTTGAAAATTTTATGAACAACTTGCCATCTTCTGATGCTTTGAGTGCAATAACTCGGAGTGTTGCCAACATTAAGCTGCAACTTGAAACATATGAAGATTTTGGAAAAATTCAAAGTACCTTAACCCATCTTGAGGGTACAATAGCAGCAGTGCAAAGTGATTTGACAAATGTACAAGAATCTCTAGAATCCCGCTTGCCTGGTATTGTAGACACCCTTGTCAGTGTCCAGCAACAGAGCACAAAACTTGAAAACCTCAACACTGAATCTGAGCTATCTCATTTTCATCACTTGATCGATGATATCCAAACAAAGCTTGAAATTTTACAACAATCCACACCTACTCAGGCAGACATAACCCTGCTTCAAGATGCTATGCGTGGTGTGGTTGATGCTTCTGAATTAAATGATGTGAAATTGGCACTTGAATCTTTGCAGAATACTGTATCAAATCTGCCTACATCACAGGAACTTAAAAATATTAAGAGAGCTGTGAATCGCATATTGAAATCAGAAGATATCAAGAATATCCAGACAGAGGTCAAACACCTTACTCAGACAGTGGCCACTCTACCAACCAATCAACATATTAATGAATTGCATGCCTTGTTTGAGGATATCAGGAGACAGGTCCATGATCTTACAGCTCAAAATTCAAAATTGGCAGTTGTTGAAAATTTACAGCAAATTGTAGCTAATATCAAGCAACAGCTAGGGACCATGGAACCCAATCAAGCAAATGCCACCCAGCTACAAGAAATTGTGCAACAATACAAAAAACTTGTTGTGGACATAAAAATCAAGCCAGGCCATGATGATGTTGTTAGGACTATCAATGAGCACCTTGAATCTGTAACAAGTAGATTGCTTACAGCAGAAAAAGAAATAACTGGCATAATCGAGAATCCTAAACATACAGTAATTCTTGAATTGTATAGTATCCCCAACAAATAATATGATTCACCATTTACACCAGGTGGCAAAATATATATGCTGTCCCCTGCACAATTTTATTACCAGTTTCTTGTTGGGGGCACACTTAGACCAATCAAGACCAAATATTGGCTACAACCAGAGGCACACCACTACCCTACCTTATCAATAACAAATGCTGACAACAAACCAAAAATCACCAGTGTAGAGTTAGAGGATTTTACAGATCCCAATACATTAATATACAAATAGGAGACAAACTGTATTTAGAAAATACTGTAGAATCAGCTGCTGAACACCCTATAGTTGCAATATTCTTGTTTACATATTATGTCTAGACAAATTATTGTTGATGAATTGCACAGACAAGCCAGACATAATTATAAGAGACTGCCAGTGGTTACAAAAGGCATAGATGATTTATGGCAGTGTGACTTGGTGGAAATGGCAAGTGGACAGCTGAAAAACTTAGACAAGATCAACAAGGGCTACAAGTATCTACTTACTGTCATAGATACATTTTCAAAATTTGCCTGGCCTGTGCCACTCAAATCCAAGACTGGAAAATGTGTTACAGAAGCCTTCAGGACAATCATCAATCAGAGTGGAAGATCACCGCGCTATTTGCAAACAGATAATGGCAAAGAATTCTATAATTCTGTGTTCCAACAATTTATTAAAAGCCAGGCAATACAACATTACTCGAGTTACAGTGATCTCAAGGCCTCAATTGTAGAAAGATTCAACAAAACCCTAAAAAATCATATGTATAAACAATTCACACTTCAAGGTAATTATAAATGGCTTAATATTCTTCCAGAACTTCTACATAAATATAACAACTCTGTCCATTCCACAATCAACATGAAACCCTCTGAGGTAACTTCATCTGATGAGCAAAAATTGATCAGAACTGTTTATTATCCTAGATACCAGCCAACAACAAGAAAAGCCAAATACAAGGTGGGTGATCAAGTAAGAATCAGCAAATATAAGCACTTATTCAAAAGAGGCTTTACAAGAAACTGGAGCACTGAATTATTTACAGTGGTTCAAGTTAAACCTGGGACCCTTAACACATATATAATAAAAGATCACCGAGGATAAATTCTCAAAGGCAGATTCTATGAAGAAGAACTCAGCAAAACTAAGCAGCATGACACATATCTCATAGAAAAAATCATCCGCAGAAAAGGCAACAGGATACTTGTCAAATGGCTAGGACTCCCAGAACACAGCTGGATCCATGCAGACAAAGTGATACTATGAGCACCTGGGATGTTATAAAGAGGCTGCCAGAGCCTGAACAGCAGAATAAGAGAAATGGAATGCTGCTGCCTGATGATATTAGATTAAAATATCAGCAGCTGATGAAGCTATATGATGGATTGGATATAGCCAACAACTCTGTTGTTGTGTTTGATGACATTATACTGGATAATCAAAACAAGGTTAGAAATTTCTTTACACAGGGCCGACACAAAAACATTGATTGCTTCTACCTGGCACAGACTTTTTCTAAAATTCCAAAGCAGCTGATCCGAGACAACAGCAATTTTATATGTGTGTTTCATCAAGATCATACCAACCTCAAACACATACATGATGAATATGTAGGTGGGGACTTGAGCTACAATGATTTTTCCAAGTTTTGCAGTAGGTGCTGGAATCAAGACAGTTATGGGTTTGTCACAATTGATATGACAAGGAAACCCAATAGTGGGAAATACAGAAATAAAATCAACAATTTTCTAGACATTGAAACATATATAAATAACCATGAAAAGGCCAATCATTGATGATCTTAAATTAAGAGATTGTCTTGTAAAAAGATTTAAGGGATGGAAATCAGAGAACCGAGGAATCTATGAACAACACAAGCAAACAGAACAGCCTATTATTGATGCTATTAGTGAATTAGGTAAAAATATCAAAACTGTTACAGAGCAAAATCAAAATTTGATCACAGAGCTTGTACCTGTAGCTGCAAGGAACATATTAGATTATCCAATCACCCCACTTTCCAGTATTTATACACCTAGTCCTGTTGCTCCTCGAAGAATTGAAGCTACTCAGGATCCTATTGAATTGGGTCTTCTTGCTCAAAAATATTTAACCACACCTAAAGACAATAAAGATGAGGTGTTTGGCTTATATGCTGACACAGAGCTTGATGGCAGCATCATACATAGAATTGGCAATTTCAGAGTAACATTTATGGGAGATGATCTGATTGTTTATTCAGAATCTCGTCTCGGAGAAAAAGGTGCTTTTGTTAAGTACCCTAGCACACCTGGATTGTGGGAACTGATGACTAGGAAAAGGCCTGGCAGCTATACAGATCAAGATTATGAGCATTACAAAGAAATATTAATAAAATCAGATGCTCTATACCAGAACAATGATCCCACACAAAAAAGAGTCAAGTCTAGCAGTGGAGCAAAATACAACAACTTAATCAAGCCCATATGGTCACAGATCAAGACTGGTAGTGGAATCAAACATTACAACACCCTGCCCAAAGAATTTGTGTGGGTTGATGATGTCAGGAAACTTGTAGATAGGTTGCTGGTGATAGCTGGGGAGGAAAATGCTGGCAACCACAATTTTTACAATGAAAAGGTTGGAATTATGGACATGATAAGCACCAAATTGTCTAATTTTATAGTGAATGACACTAAGGGGATTGGATATCTTATAAAAATTATTAATACTCTACCACCTAAATTTTGGAATATCTCTGAGGGTCGGGGGTTGGTTAATGACATTATAAACAAGCTGCCATTTGAACTACACATTCCAGGCTATCAGTATTGTGGTCCAGGCACAAAATTGGACCATAGATTAAACAGAGGGGACCCTGGTGTTAATCCCCTAGATGCTGCTTGTAGAGACCATGACATAGCATACAACACACATTCTGATCTTGACAAGAGACATGTTGCAGACAAGAAATTAGAAGAGGCTGCATTTGGTAGATTTGTTAGCAAAGATGCTTCTTTAAGTGAGAGAATAGCAGCATTGGGGACCACCATAGCTATGAACACCAAACAAAAACTGGGGTGGGGGTTATGAATATGTATATAAAAAACCTAGGATGAAGGCCAAGGGTGTTATGTATCAGATACCTTATGCAGGTCTTAAATCTCTTAAAACTATTGATAGCCCTTTAACTAAAAAGCAGCGCAAGAAAAAAAATTCTTGTCTTGCAAAGGGCCATGGTATGAAATTATTACTTAGTACCCCTCAAATAAAAAAAATTACAGCAATCTAGAAAAAAATCACATGTGGGTGGATTTATATTTACTATCCCGACCATCTTAGCAGCTTTGGGGGCTGTTGGCAGCTTGGCTGGGGGATCAGCTGCTATAGCAAAAACAGTAATAGATGCCAAGAAGAATAAGGCAGAATTAGATGAATTGAAGCGCCATAATCTGGCCATAGATAAACAAGGCAAAGGTGTTAAGAGAGCCATGAATAAGTTTTAAAAAAACAAGAGCCGCTTACAAACCAAGATATTGAAGCTTTAATCAAGCCACTGGGCATCAAAAATTTTAGAGGTGTGTACATGTCTGATTCTTTACCAGAACAACCACTCAACAAAGAGTGTGGCATAGTTAATTTGGATAAGTACAAAAATCAGGGCACTCACTGGATCTGTTATCTTAAATATTTAAAAGATGAGGCATTTGTGTTTGATTCATTTGGAGGTTTTCCACCTGAAAATTTAGTAAAATATCTAAAATCAGCTAATCTTTATTACAATAATGCCCGCGTTCAAAATTTCAAAGATGTTAATTGTGGACATCTGTGTTTATCTGTTCTTAGATATATGTCTCAAATAAATAAACCATCAATTGAAGATTTTCAAAAGGCCTTGTGGTATTTAAAACATCATGGGGGTATTCTATCTCACCAGCCAAAATTCAATATTGAAACTCAGATTACATGATGATATAGTGTATCCCAAAACAATAGCTCTCAGGGCATTTTATGGCATGTACTTGATGCCTAACATTACACACCATAACAACAAGATTGCAGTTGGGGATCAAAAAATTGTCATCACTCCAGGGCAGTATAATCTGTCCACTCTAAATGCTCAGTTACCCAGAGGTATAGTGTTAACTCAAAATTCTGTCACTCACAGAGTAGAGATTGTGTCTGCTACAGAGACAGTAGATCTGGGTACTATAGGAGAACTGTTAGGCTTTGAGAACAACACAAAACTTGAACCAGCCATCAAACACACTGCTATTAATATACCTAAATTCTTAGCCATAGAGACTCTAAATATTCACTGTAATGTGGCCGAGGGTATGATCACCAAATCAAATGGCATTGGCACTCACAAACAAACTGGCATCATTGCAACATTCAAACCTAACTCTGAATTCATGGAGCCGATCATCTACACTCCATCGCCAACATTATATTTTCCTGTGTGCCATAACAGAATAGATTACATTGAGTTGATGGTCACTAATGAAAAAGAAGAATTAGTTGATTTTGCTGGAGCCACAACAACTGCAATCATAGAGATTAATATTTAAATAAAAATGCATACAAAAAAATGGAAAATATTGAGTTATGAGCTACAATCATTCCCCCCAAACAGGAGGACCTTTGCAAATTTAAATCAACCCAACACAGAGATTGAGGTTGATCTTGATGTAGGAGATGGCTTTATACACCCCCACAGAGCAGATCTATACATCAAATTTGATGTTGTAAAGCTCGATGGTACAGATTTCCGGCAAATTCAAATATAAGATTGGTAGACAATTTTGTGCCACATCTGTTCTCTGAAATTGAAATCAGAAAACATGGTGTTGTTATAAACAGAGTAGATTACCCCGGCATTACCTCTACAGCTTTGGCCACACTAAAATTATCCAAAACCGAGGATTCTTACTACAAAATAGGTGGATTTGAGGCTGGTGATAAGATATTATCTAAGAACCACACAGTATTTTATCCAATGCGCCTGTTGCCAGGATTCTTCTCAGATTACAAAGATATTATGTGGAAGGGTGGTTTAAGAATTACATTTAGAAGAGCTGCAAATGATAATAATGCTTTGATGAGGTACAGTACATTAAACTCTACAGGGGAAGCTCTGCCTAATACCCTACCTGATGAAGGGAAGTGCATTATTCAGACTATGGAGCTAAGAATCCCAGTTGTTGAATATGAAGCCAGTTATGCTCTTAAATACAAAGCTGATATCCTAAAAAAATCCACAGATTCCTTTACAATTATAAACATATCAATGTGTGCAGAAGCCTGCCACTGGTACCTATTATGAGTTTGATGCTACAAATTCATTCTCCAGTATACAATATGACATGCCAGATTTTGTGGTGGTACTGTTTCAGACTGGAAGACACAATAATCCGGAAAAAAATTCAAGTAAATTTGATAACTGCAACATCAAGATGATTTTCTTAAATTATATGAAGCATTTATACCATACAAAAGGGTCACTACTGGCAATACTGACATGTATTACACACCAGATGAATTCAAAGCACAGAGACCCATGTTTGTCATCAACACCTCAAAAAGGAAACAAGTTGTGGTTAATGACAGGACAAACATTAAAATTATCTGTGAATTCCACGATACACTCCCTGATGACACCATATGTAGTGTTATTCTCATAGGTGAAAAATCATATGTTTATGATGTAAGAAATGAGAGAGTCACAGAGCAATTCTAGAAAGCCTATGCATATTACATTGTTTTAATATTAGATAAACAAATTGAACCTGGTATCCAATTGAACTTATACCGGAAGTGGACCGGAAGTAAATATGGGTGGGTGTGGGTGGCTTTTTGGCTTAGTTTTAGGTGTAGCCAAAAAAATATCAAGAGGGGCATATTTTTGACAAGCTTATGGACAACAATCTGACAGATGTGGCTTTTGTAAGTGTAGACAAATCAATCTGAGGGGGCTCATCATTTTACGGGAAATTCCCGAGGGCATTTTTACAAAAATCTTGGATTAGACAGGGTACCACACTTGAGCAATAATTGATTGATTGAATTAAAATTTGTGGGTGCGTCGGCACTTAAGGCCATTTCGCACCCTTCTATGTATACGGGGAAATGTCCCCTTATCTAAAATTCTGACTTAAAATTTAAAAAAAAAGGGGTGTAGATAGCCCCTTGGAAAAAAACTAAAAGTGCAAGGTTGTAAAGAGACCTGCACGAGACAAACACGACACATTAAAAAGTCAGAAAAAACAAACTAAAAACCTCCCTACAGACGGTGGAAGAGTCCAGCTCTTCGCAAAAACCTAAAAACATGGGATATAATACTGCTGTCATCACCCAAGAGGGATGACAAACAGTCGGAAAGGTTAAAAGTCTGCCGGAGGTAAGCAAGATCGACACATTCAACGAGAATGTGTCGGATGCTTAATATAACATTACAAGTACGACACAACGGAGGGTCCAGCCCTTGCAGTAGGTGACCATGCGTGAGACGGCTGTGTCCTATACACATGCGGGTAAGAATTACTTCTTCGCGCCGAGAGGGACGAGACGAGGAACGCCAAGCACCTATGGTGGGCTTAACAGAGTGAAGCTTGTTCCCCGTTTCCACATCCCACTCGGTCTGCCAAGTGTCAAGAAGGCGACAACGGAACACATTCTGCAGGTCGCTAGCTTGCAAAAGGTGAACGAGAACGTCGCCATCTGCATCAGCAGACTTGGCGGCAGCATCAGCTGCTTCGTTACCCTGGATGCCCACGTGGCTAGGGACCCAACAGAAGAGTACATACGTGCTGGCAGATAAGGACACAAGCCGTCTGAATATGCGTTGCGCTACCGGATGCCGGGAATACGGCGAATCCAGAGACTGCAATACGCTGGTCGAATCGCAGCACACAAGGACTTTCTTCAGCCCATTCACGTCTGCAAAGTCCAGTTCCTTTAGAATGGCGTACAACTCTGCCGTAAAGATGGAACAGGCAGGATGTAGCGAGAAACTGGAACTTTGAGAGTCTAGGACGAAGGCGCAACCAACTGATTCGACTGTCTTGGACCCATCCGTGTAAAACACATTAAAATTGGGGTGCTTCGCACGAAGTTCTAAAAACCGTTGCTGGTATACAACCATTGGTGTTTCTGCCTTTGGAAGGGCAGTCAGGCAAAAATCGATAGAAGGTGCAGGAAACTCCCAGGTAGGGAGAGGCGCAATGAGTGGAGAGACGCCAGGAAGATCACTGTCAACACAAAGTGCTGACAGGATCTCGTCTGCACGAACACCAAATGGTCTAGTGGCACTAGGTTGGAGCCGATACCTTGCCAGCCTACTCTCGTCGGAGATGGTGTCAAATGAAGGATGTGAAGGCAACGAGCGAAGATGGAGGAAGTAGCTCACTACCAGCCGCTGTCTTCGCAGAGACAGCGACGGCTCAGATGCCTCTACGTACAAACTGGCGACTGGACTCGTATGAAACGCACCAGAGGACAAACGTATACCAGCATGGTGGACGGTGTCTAGGATGCGAAGTCTAGATGGGCGGGCAGAAGAATACACAACACATCCATAATAAAGCTTCGCCCTGATGAGTGCACGGTACAGACGAAGCAGTACCGTCTAATCAGCACCCCAAGAACTATGAGATAAAACGCGTAAAAGGTTGAGAACTCGAAGACAAGAGAACTTTAACTGGCGAAGGTGAGGTAGCCATGTTAATTTCTTATCGAAAATGAGGCCCAGGAAGCGGACCTCATTCACGAAGCACAGGGGAGATTTCCCCATGTACAGGTCACGATTGAAATGACATGTACGCTGACGACAAAAGGGAACACAGACGGATTTCTCGGATGAGAAGGTGAAACTTGTTTGAGAGGACCACTCAACCAAACGGTTTATCGTCAGTTGGAGTTGACGAGAAGCTGACGCGAGATTCCGTGAGCGACAAAAGATCGTGAGGTCATCCACAAACAGAAGACCATGTACAGGGGCAACAATGCTTGCCATAACACTGTTCACTGCAATGGCAAACAGAGTCACACTAAGTACGCTGCCCTGCGGGATACCGTTCTCTTGTTCGTGAAGATCCGGAAAGGAGTTCCCAACACGTACGCGGAAAAAACGATCTGACAAAAAGTTTTGAATAAAGTACGCCATATGGCCATGGACGCCCCAAGAGTCGAGCTGCTTTATGATGCCAAACGACCACGTTGTGTCATATGCTTTTGGGAGGTCAAAGAAAACTGCAACTAAAAGCTCCTTGTTGAGGAATGCATCCTGAATATGTGTGTCCAGCTGAACCAGATGGTCCAGTGTGGAACGGTTGGAAAATTATTTATCAGTGAGTTTTCCTCCAAAAACCAGGTGAGACGCTTGTTAATCATGCGTTCCATCAACTTGGCATTAAGGCAATAGGCATATAACTTGAGGCTGTGGTGCGTTGCTTACCTGGTTTCAGGATGGGAACAATAATAGCTTCTTTCCAGGAAGTGGGGAAAGAGTCCTCCAACCAAAGCCCGTTGAATACCGCCAAAAGAAAATTTCTTGCTCCAGGAGCTGTATTCTTAGAATCTCGAAGCGCCTGATCAAACTCCCGTTCGGTGAATGGAGAGTTGTATGGCTCGGTGTTTTGACTTCGAAAAACTAGAGGGCGTCATTCCTGACGAATGAGCCGGCGGGCACGGGCACGCTTAATGAGGAAATGCTCGAAGTTTGCGGCATAGTGGTTCCTACTGAATTGATCTAGGGCATGATGGCTGCACTGATCTCCGCAGTCCACCAGGAGACTGGGCGTCGCCTCGCAGGTCCTGTGGGATGTGGAATGGAGGTGCGTGCAGCATCGCACTCGTGACACAAATATAACTAAGGCGTCGATGGCTGGCGAAGTCGATGCTAGATCGACTTCAAGGTCCACTGCACGCTCGAAGGCACCCCAGTCGGCCGGACTGAAATTCCAGTGTTGTTCACGTGAGTGCTGAAGATGTTCGAAAGTTAGAAAGAGTGGGAAGTGATCGCTCCCACAGAGATCAGGGTGAAGGGTCCAATATGTGGTAGGAGCAAGGTTGGGACTGCAGAAGGACAAGTCCAAAGCAGAGTGTGTGCCTGAGGAAGGACTGAAATATGTGGGAGTCCCATCATTCAGCAACGTTAAGGCTGATGCCTCACGGAATTGATCTAACAGAGCCCCACAAACGATGGTAGGAATTAAAATCGCCCAAAAGAACTATGTAGACACAGCACACAGATATTGGGTGTGGTAGATGAACCCACACGGCGACAGCTTGGGGGGGGGGTGGTGAGAAGGATTGGTGATGAGTGGATGTTATCTCGAACACCGATTTCAACACCACTGATTCATTTGGACGAAAATGTGTCTCCTGGAGATGAGTACGGAAACCGTTAAGGTTCCATTGGAGACAATAAGCCATAGCTGGAGGTATTATAGTTACCTTCGTCCTGTATCATGTCCTCGGGTATGGACACAGAGGGCGAAGGGGATGAAGGAGGAGTGGGGGCGGGTGCTTTTAGCGCTCGCCGGGCAGCTTTCAGCTGCGCTTTAAGTTTCAGGGTGGTCGATGCCACCCTCACTGGAGAGCTGCTGGATTTCAGGAAGTATTCTTTGCTGTGTACTTGCTTGAACTTCTTCTCTGTGGAGCGAGGAGTGGTTGCTGGTTTCCTCGAAGCAGGTCGAGCTACTACGGGAAGCGTTGTTGTTTCCGTGGACACGTCGCAAGTTTGTACCCCTATACTGCGACAGGTAAGAGCAACTGTAGCGAATGGCACAGGTAAAGAGGTGCGTATACTGTCACGGAGACTTTGTTTTGTTTCACCAGCAGAGATTTTCTCTGTGACGACCAACCCTCTGATTTTCTTCTCTTGTTGGAAAGAGGGGCAGTCACGATGCCAGACTGGGTGCTCGCCTTGGCAGTTAAAGCATTTGGGACCTGAAGAACAAGGTTCGGTCCCATGATCAGGCTTACTACACTTACCACAAAGGGCGGTAGTGGCCTTGCAGGAAGGCTGAGTGTGCCCAAAGTGCTGGCATTTGATTTGATTTGATTTGATTTTAAAATTTTTGGGTGCGTCAGCACTAAGGCTATTTTGCACCCGTCACACTATACGGGGTCCAGCCCCATACCGTTACACGTAGACTCCCGTTTCGCAGCTTTTTTATTTCTGGTACATCTGAACCAGTGGCGTAGTCTAACTGCTTCTTGATCAGAAATGGTGACAAGTCCTTTAATGTAGCAGCTGTATGTTTCTTGGTTGTTGCAGATTCATCGTTACTATCGGTCCTCTGCACTATACTAATCACAAGATAACGTGGCACGTTACTTGTCTTTTCCACTAACTGAAGCGGGCTCGAAGGCCGCGCTCGTTTTGGGGGTTTCCCCCGTTTGAGTTGTTTTTTGTACCCATATACAAAAGAATGTTATACAGGAGGGTCCATAAATTGTCGCCTCGACATGCCCTCTATGCCGAGGAAGGCCTACCCCCAAAAATGGAGGCTATTCGAGGACCAAACCGAAATCCCCGAGGCCACGTTCGCGACTGCACCTACCCCTGCAGCCAACACTGTCCCATCGGCACGTGCAACTCACACCTTGGGATAGGGTTTTTTTATCGAGGTTGTCTCCTCTAGCAGGACCCTTAGTTATAGGGAGGTCAAAGATATGGATGAATGACGTGATGGAATGGTGAAAACGTGAGATATGGATGTGAAGAATGAGTGAAATCATGAGATGGAAATGACCTCCCTACCTTAGTTTCTTAGAGGGAGGTCAAAGATATGGAGATGAATGACGTGATGGAATGGTGAAAACGTGAGATATGGATGTGAAGATTGGGTGAAATGATTAGATGAAATTGGCCTCCCTACTAAGCCCCCTCGCCCCGTCAAGGCAGTCCTACATGGAGGGGGTCCCCCCGTTTGAGTTGTTTTTGTACCCATATACAAAATAATTTGAATTTAAAATTTTGGGAGCGTCAGCACTTAGGCTATTTTGCTCCCGTCACATTATATGAGGGCCAGCCCCTTACCATTACAAATAACAACTCTAACGTTGTATCACTAAAATCTTAAAATGTACTGACTTGTTAAAAGCTGAGACTGTAAACGGGCACTCAGCACACACAAGGACAAAAAACAGGACAACACACACAAAATTATACTGGTCATAATGCCAGTCGCCAGAGCCTCGTTAGTCTTTAATCCAGGGTGCACTACGTGGAAGTGAGGTTGACTTTTGGGCGCCTTAGAAGAAGGCCGCCCCTTACTCCCCCATATACAAAATAATTTTATTTAGGAGGGTCCGTAAATTG
The DNA here is from genome assembly GCF_977018435.1 of Lepisma saccharinum. Classification (NCBI taxonomy): domain Eukaryota; kingdom Metazoa; phylum Arthropoda; class Insecta; order Zygentoma; family Lepismatidae; genus Lepisma; species Lepisma saccharinum. The sequence continues at coordinate 13,421,209 of NC_139240.1, forward strand.
TCGCCTCGACATGCCCTCTATGCCGAGGAAGGCCTACCCCCAAAAATGGAGGCTACTCGTGGACCAATCCGAAATCCCCGAGGCCGCGTTCGCGACTGCACCTACCCTTGCAGCTAACACTGTCCCATCGGCATGTGCAGCTCACACCTTGGGATAGGTTTTTTTTTATCGAGGTTGTCTCCTCTAGCAGGACCCTTAGTTATAGGGATGTCAAAGATATGGAGATGAATGACGTGATGGAATGGTGAAAACATGAGATATGGATGTGAAGAATGGGTGAAATAATGAGATAAAAATGGCCTCCCTACTAAGCCCCCTCGCCCCGTCAAGGCAGTCCTACATGGAGGGGGCATGGACACTTCTGGGCTGTAACGATTCCATTGAAAGTTAATGAAATTGTTATAACCCAGGAGTGTCTGTGACTGTTCTATAAATGCGAAGTATCACTCCTACATGTTTCAAACTGTTTCTTCTTCCTGCATTATTTCCAGAATTAGCAACAACTACAGATAGTACAACTCAGTTGTAGTTTATCTCACAATAAAAAGGATGCATTATCATGTCTGGTGCAAGTCGTTAACCAGGTTAACTTTTTGTTATGGTAATATGAAATGTATATGTACCATGTATTCAGTAGTATTTTCAGAGTGGAGACAGACCTGGAAAAGTCAGGGAATTTTGTCTTGATTGACAAATGTTTCTTTGTTGAACTGTACATGCAATGAACCTGCCAGACATTTGATTTTGAAGTTGTAATAAGCGTTGCACTTAAACGGGAAATCATCTTGCCAGACTTTGGCGTAAACTTTTAGGTCTATTACGCATCGGACACAATCACGGTGCCTAAAACAAATCATGGAAGGTCAGGAGGTAGGGGAGGATAATTTTCCAGTGAGGCAGACACAATTGATGAACCTCTAAATGGCACATTTAAAATGTATTGACATATTGTTTTTCTTGTCTATGGGAGCTATAAAGGGTCTGACCTGTCGACCAGAAGGATGCACCCACTCGGGCACCATTGGGAGAGATGTCCAACACCGTACTACAGTCCCAACCTGAATTTTTTGTTGTATGCCGTGGAACGACATTTGATCCACTGAATATTTAGACTTCATTGATGCATGTGATTTTTGTCAGATATATCTAACTAATGAAAAGATTCTCTTGGGCTATTGACCAGGTGAGTTGTGGAAAAGGTTCCAAGCTTTCAAAAGCTTAGAATCTTTTTCGCAACTCACCTGGTTAATAGCCCGAGCGAATCATTTCATTTTCGTCACCAGGAAAGCTCCAAGACTTTAAGTGAGACTTACTTAAATCTGACTGTAAACTTGCGACAAAATATCACTACGGCATAAAAATGCATGCATGGCACTCTTATGCATCCAATTAGCTATAAATTAAAACACAAACTTTGGTAATAATTGACATTTTATTGTCTTAATTACAGTGACCCACTTGAATTTGGATTTAAAATTTTGGGTGTGTCAGCACTTAGGCAATTTTGAACCCTTCACATTATACGGGGGCCAGCCCCTTATCATTACTAAAAATCTTCTGACTTCTGTTATAAGCTGAGGCTGTAAACAGGCACTCAGAGCACACAAGGACAAAAAACAGGACAACACAAAAAATTATACTGGTCATAGTGCCAGTCGCCAGAGCCATGTTAGTCTTCAGTCCAGGGTGCACTATGTGGAAGTGAGGTTGACTTTCGGGCGCCTACGTGTGTAGAGTTGTTATGTGTAACGATAAGGGGCTGGACCCCGTATAATGTGACGGGTGCAAAATAGCCTTAGTGCTGATGCACCCAACATTTTAAATTCAAATTCCAATTAAAAAATAAACCTAGTCAAATATTTTTTGTATGTATTGCTCTATATTTTATGAAGCGCATTGTTTTTGAGTCACTAGAAGTGCAACCAAAAAGAAAAATTGTTCCCTTTCAAAGGTTCATTCACCTTTTCCAACTTACCTTTGGTTTTGAAAAAAAATAGTTGTGCATTTGTTAAGTGAACCTGTACTCAAGTTTCCATGAACAGCAAATATGTCACAAAGATCCATACGCAGATAAGACTCTCAGTTAAGTATCATGAAAATCAAGGGTAACGTGAAATTATCTCCATAAGAGTTCCTTCGAAGTCTACCAGCGGTCTCTTGTAACAATAATGCTAATGAGGTTCCGGCAGCCAACGATGCACCTGGTGTATTGTGGACATCTCTCTTTCTCTTTAGAGACCTCCCGCAGTCAAAACAGTCATCGCCCACGTGAGTGGTGGACATGTCTCGAACATAGTACATAGCATATTCTTGGAAATTCAAATACCTGGGCTAATCCCCTTTTTCCTTTCCAACTTTAGACTTTTGTCAGCACAGGGAATGTGACAAGGGAATATTTTTCTTTGAACGACAGTTGATGGCACTTACTTTCTGGAAAGTGTAGTGATGGGTGGGTTTGGATTTCCTCCCACGCCAAGCGATAAAACTATGTCATTTGCCGATAGTATATTATATCAAAAGCAAAGTCACGTCGGAATATCACTGTACTGAAGTCTATCGCCTGATATAGAAGCAATAATAAGTTTTCATTCTCTCCTTAAATTTTTTTTATTAATTTTAATAAAGGACAAAAAAAAGAGACAAAATTGGTTTTACATTACAGCTTTACTGGTAGTTTTAGATGCCGTGTCTGGGGCTGGTAAATAGCCAATTATTCCTATGTTCACGTTAGTTAGTTTGGGAAGAGTAATCCCTTAGTTTTAGAAGACGTTGAAGACATGATCTCATTTTTCAACATTGGGGGAGAGTGGGACGATGATGACGACAACACGATTTCATCGCTCTTAGCGGCACTTAATATTTCTCACATATTTGAAACATCTGATCGATTAACACTTATTTTTTAAAAAGAAAAAAACGCTGTCAAGTTGAGATGCATTGTTGGAAGAGAGCATTGTTTGGTGGGTTAATTATTCATCGCCCCTCGTCAGAAATGCATACGTATAAAATGTAATAATATAACAATTCCACACACACCCATATATATTATATATATATATATATATATATATATATATAATTATCTTATTTTAAATTAAAATTATACAAGTAGCGGTATCGGTTCAGAGTGGTATCGGCTCAGCCCTACTAATAAGGCAATTACATTTTGATAACATGAGATAATGGACAGTTTCCAGTTTTTATGTCAAGAAATAGTCACAAGTAAAACATCATAACTTGAAAACTGCAACATGTACTTTCTGTGGGATATGGATTTTTGAATCCTCCTGGATACCTCAAGATGGAAAGGAAAGCAGCTAATCATCAAATAGGTTCCACTGATTAATTTATTTTACTTCACTTTTCTGCCTCTTTTGGCTAGCAGTAAATATGACAAAATGAAATTGATGAAAGGGCAATCACAAGCACAAATGGACAGCACACAAACATGAGCCCTATCGAGGATTACACTGGATGCTAGTTCAGATACCAGAGACTTGTTAGTCTGCAAAATGCAGTGCAGGGTACACAATATGGAAAAGAGGATGACATTGATAAAAGACTAAAATCACTGTCAAAGTTGAAGTCAACCTCACTGCACTTTGAATGTCAGCAAGACAATCTCAATACTGTTTACCAATTTTAACCTTTTTAATTATCAAGTAACATTTACTTTACATATATCATCTATGGTCACAAAATACTTGTCTGTGATTTACTCTAAAAGCTATGTATAAATTATACATCACAATTTAATACACAATCACTGAAAATGCTATATCACAACAAACTCATATTATGCACTGCCATGCTACACTTCACGTCACTTGTTTTTTGCTGTCAAAATGAATATATAGACTATTTACATTAATCCACCTTCAGATTATTCATTCAATGCAAAACATACATGCAGAAATGTTAAAGAAAAATCACAATTACACAATAAATCATAATTTAAAACGAACACTGAAAACTTTATAGGCGCAAGGTCTTTTTGTTTTATTGTGATTTTATCATGCTACGAATGCAATTTTAACATGGTTCTATTTTGATTTACTTCTGTTAAAGCATACTGTGGAGTCTTACCAATTACTTAAGATTTATTCACCTGGTTAGGTTAGGCAGGCCAGGTTTAGTTCTCTTAGCATTAAAACAAAGCCACCAAATGCACTCTACTAAGGTTCCAAATTACTTCTACATTCATTCCCACTAGTCTACGATACTTTACAGTCACTTGTCAATGGAAAATAAATTGTCCATGGGAAGCATGCATACTTGCATGAGGTAATTTTCAAGTAGTTGTTTTCAGCATCAATAACTTTTTTTAGTGCTCATCACTTTAAGGAAGGTTCAAATGTCGTGTGACAATGATCACCAAGATTCTCCGATAATTAGTGTTCCTGCTACGAGAATATTTAAAAAAAATCATAAAACAATCGGAACTGTTACCACTTTATATCACAAGAAACTCATATTATGCACTGCTGTGCTACACTTCACGTCACTTGTTTCTTGATGTCTAAATGAATATATAGACTATTTACATAAAACCATCAATGCAAAACGTACATGTAGAAATGTTAAAGAAAAAAATCACAATTACACAATAATTCACAATTTAAAATGCTATATCACAACAAACTCATATTATGCACTGCTATGCTACACTTCACGTCACTTGTTTCTTGCTGTCAAAATTAATATATAGACTATTTACATAAAACCATCTTCAGATTATTCAGTCAATGCTAAACATACATGTAGAAATGTTAAAGAAAAAATACAATTACACAATAATTCACAACTTATTATTATTATTTATTATTAATAAAGTAGGGTTACAATTAAGCTTACATTTTTTTTACATTGATTCCGAACTACAAAAACAGCTTTTTGCCCTACATGAATTGATATACAGTTATGCTATATCACAACAAACTCATATTATGCACTCCTACGCTACACTTCACGTGACTTGTTTTTTGCTGTCAAGTAGGTGAAACCCAACGTTCTGGAGCGGTCTTTTGACCTACTTTTCGCCTTACGACATTTTACTATAAGGCTGTCTCCCCTTACGATATTTTTCTGTAAGGCTAGACCGGTCCTTTGACCTACTTTTCGCCTTACGACATTTTACTATAAGGCTGTCTCCCCTTACGATATTTTTCTGTAAGCTCAGTTCTAGAGCGGTTCTTTGACCTACTTTTTGAGTAGGTGGAACCGCCGATCCTAGAACTACCTTTTGACCTACTTTTTGCGCGCAGTGTTGCCAACTCCTCACTCGAAAAAATCACCAATGTTTTTGTTTTTGGGTATAACCTAACCTAAAGCAAGGAGGTGGCAACCTTGCTTGAGGTATTTTCTCGCAGTGTTGCCAACTCCTCATTCGAAAAAAATCACCAAGGTTTTTTTTCTTGGTCTAACGTAACCTAAAGCAAGGAGGTGGCAATTTTGCTTGAGGCTTGCCTTACAGTGCATAAAGCAAGGTTGCCAACCCACTGGTACTTTTGCCATAGCCTTTTACAAGAAAAAAAAAAGAGAAAGGGAAGAGTTAAACAACCGACAGCTTACCCACAGCCTTTTTTGCTCTAACCTAACCTAAAGCAAGGAGCTGGCAACTTTGCTTGTGCAATCAACCCGGTCGACCGCCCTCAAGTGGAGATAAGCGTTGCCAACTCCTCACTCGAAAAAAAAAATCACCAAGGTTTTTTTGGTCTAACCTAACCTAAAGCAAGGAGGTGGCAATTTTGCTTGTGCAATCAACCCGGTTGACCGCCCTCAAGTAAAGATCAGCGTTGCCAACCTACATATACTAAACAAGGAGAGCCGGCACTGCCGTAAAAGAGAGAGAGAGATGGGTGGATGGTAATATAGTATGTGTGTGCGTGTGTGCGTATAATATGTAGCATTATTAACTAGAGTGTGTTGGCAATTTACTTGCAACTAAAAAAATAGAGATGCCAACGTTGGTGTAAGATGAAGAGAGAGAGAGAGAGAGAGAGATTTATGGCTGGCAACAGTAACGAGCGAATGCGCCATATCGTAATTTTCCAACTCCGTATATCGTGATTTTTGTAAACCTCTCTCTCGGGGGAAACACGATGTGTTATACACACGCGCGCGCGCGCCTGTATTGTGACGCAAACAAACAAACAAAATAATAAATGTTGTCTTTTAGGATACCTGGCCCCCTATAACCTCGCGAGGGTGCGTGGTGCCCAACGCAGTTCTAATGGCCGCGGCTAACAAAGCCATGCCTTTGTAGAGTTTCATGGGTTCTTTTTTAACCCCCCCCCCCCAAAAACTCCCTACAGAGGACCTCCGTGTGTAATGTGTGTGTTTTATGATTGAAGAGAAGAAAAATATTTTGGTTAAGAATAGAAAGTGTAAGAAGTAAAAAAGTTTCCGTAGGGTGCTGCATCTGAAAGAAAAAAAAATATCCTCAAAATAGTGTACATAATATGATAGAAAAATATAAAAAAATGTAAATGCAAAAATTAGTGTGAATGATTGTTTTTTTTAAAAAAAAACGATAGAAAAATATAAAAAAAAGTGTGAATGATTATTTTTTTAAAAAAAAATGATAGAAAAATATAAAAAAAAAGTGTGAATACAAAAATTAGTCTGAATGATTTTTTTTTAAAAAAAGTGGTGCAAGAAATAATACGTACTTTTTTGATGCAGAAGTCTAATGGTGCGAGCAGGTTTCTTCCTCGTCATGACATCCCCATTCTCGGGTGTGGATGTTGCAGTCGAGTAGCCTCAATTTGGTGTCGTGGGGATCAAGCGCCACTTTGTTGATCGTGGATGTATGCAACTGGTCGATGGTGCTCGTGATCCGATGTTCGGTCATGCGTTTGATTTTTTTGTCGAACAAGCACGACTTGTAATCTTCTACGGTCAGTTTGTTTGTGCTCGAACGCCCCACCCCTTTTGCTTTTTTTATTTCGGTCTCGTCCTGGATTTTCACGGCATACATTTTCGCTCGAAGACCCGCAAACTCTGTGATGATGCGGCCGTTGACTTCATCCTTCATCTTCCCGATCGTCATTTTCTGGCTGTCGTCGAAGAGCGCGTGATCTTTTGGATAGTTCGAGAAGTCGAAATGGTGGCTTATGCTTTTTAGATCTTCGTATAGATCATTGGTGTGGATGTTGTACACGAAGTTGTCCGTGTCGGTGTACGCCACCTCGATTGCCTCTCCATAGCGCGGTTTCATGATGTCGTAGTGAAACTTGTACATGGCCAGCTTTGACAACTCGAGGATTGCGACTCCCACGGCGATTGGTTTGTCGAATGTTATGTGGCGGAGAGCACGTTCGATCAATACCAACGTGTCGCTCAGTATCGTGAAGTTCTTGTACGTGGGCTGAGCGACGAGCTTGTTTATTTTCTTCGGGTCGGAGACCAAGTTGATATTTCTTCTTTTCCTCGCATCTTCCATGCTCTTGCCGTAGATGCTGTTATTCATCAACTTGTATAGGTCTTTGTCTGCGGAAGAAGAAGCTGATGCTCGACGTTGAGTGTTGCCGTCGATATAGGGTGCTAGCCACCTGGTCTGTCTAAACTTCAATCCCGAGTGCACGCGCTTCAAAACCAATCCATGCTGGAGGTAGAATTGTAGGAGGCGATAATGCACCACGTAATTCTCTTTGCTCTTGAAGGTGAGCATCAGCTTCTTCTCCGGAGTCGATTCCATCACAGGTGCCATCGCAAATCCATGGTGTTCTCGATGAAGCGATGCAGGATATTCCAAATCTACTTTCAGGAAACATCCATTTTTATGATCTTCACTCCATTCCAAACAATCTTGAAGTTCCTGCTCGCTCATCCACTCGTATTCTCCGATAGGCAGAGTCTCGGACATGGCATAACCATACAGATTGTTCATGTCCCAGTATGCCAAGAAGTTTGTCGGTTTCCCTGCATCGAAATCGGCAACATATGGATTGTTGGCCTTGACGTATCGAAGGGGACACTGGACGATTCCACCACGTTTTGCCTCTTCGACAAACAAAAGTTGATTGACGTTTTTGATGAGTTCTATCTTCACCTTCGTGGATTTTAACATCGCCTGCCAAGAATAACCCGGTGTGGTGTAGCTGAAAGCGGGGTCCAAACCATATGCTGCCATTCCTCTCGAGCGATGGAGATGAAAACGGTCGCTCAATAGCGTAACATCCAGCTTCAGATACAGATCGTGATAGTCACCCATGGTTTGACAAGAGAATGTAGACCACACGAGGTGAGCATGATGGTAGTCCTCTTCGCTGCAACAGGTGTCGCTAAGACGACTGTAGAATGCTTCTCTTGGTGGTAATGATGTTTCTGAGAATTTGGAAGCATCCGTCATGTATTCGTACGGGTAAACACCCTTGCGTCTCAACAGTGCTAAATGTTGGTCGCCGAAACATTTCCTGGTGGCGATCAAATCATCGTCGGTGAGTTGAGACGCGAGTGTCGCCAAACTCGAAGACAGAAAGTTGTAGGAGTCCAAGAAGCGAATTTCTACGCGATTGCCATTTCCAACGTCCACCTTCTTGCTGAATGAAATGAATTTCTCGTTGGTGCGAGCTATGACGCTAATGGGTTGAGCGTCGCATCCCATCTCCTTTATGAAGATTTTGGCGTCGTAGCCCTCCAAATTGTGAATGAATACTGGAATAAAATTCGGTTTTTTGATTTGTAGATTACAGTTGTTACACAGGGGGGCCACATATTTTCCCGTGTGATGATTGTGGTGGCGAACTTTGACATTTTCGAGGGTGAAGTTACTTTCGCACACATCACACTGAGAGGCAAGGTCGTATGCTTTCTTCTCTTCCTGGGTAAGAGGCTCCATTGCTTTGTCTTCTCTTAGTGGAGGAGCGAATTGTATGGCCATCTGCTTCAAGGTTTGAAGGAATATTTGTGGAGCATCATTGCCACGATGTAAAATAACATCGCCTGTGTTGTTGACCATCAATCCAAAAGCGCAGGCTTCGTGATGTAGAATTTCGGTGGTGCTCGATACGCTGGGATTCGGTTCGCATGTGGCGAGTGGAAGTTGGAAACTTTCAAAGTCGGCGCATATCACCACGGGATGCCAGAGTAATGCGGTGTAGTTGGAAAATGTCATGTCTCGAGAAGGCATTTTGATAGTCGTAGCCGAATGTTTACTACACATTTCATGATGATCTCGGAGTTCTTCATCAGCATTCTTTTTTCCTTGACCGTAGAATATACTCAGGCATCTGTCGCATACTCCAATTTTATGGTGATCTGTGGTAATTTGACTTCTTGTTAATTTTGGAAGATTCTGAATTAGACAGTAATGATAATTATCATCATCTTCGATCAGGAGTAATCTGATGACACGATTACTTTTAATGTTGCTGTGTCTGAGAACGTAGATGGTGTTGTTTTTGTCTAATCCGAAGATGTGTACTGCTATATTTTCGTTTTTATCTGTCTTGTACTGTGCCTCAAATTTACTAATGTCTCGTAGATTTACGGGTAATTAATGCCAGCCATAGGTTTTTCAAATTCTGAGAGATATTCCGGCTTGTTGTAGTGGTATAAACGATGTTTGTCATCATTGGCTGGGTGATGATCGGCAATGATGCACCACAAAAAGCATCTGTTATCCTCATTTTGAATGTTGATGATGGCTTTCTTACTGGCTATTTCCGGGGGCAAATTGATGTAGCTGGATGCTCCCATCGGGTTGTATCGTGCCACCTTCAAAGTTAAAGTGTGAGACGAACCGCAAAGTGTCCAACCCGATCCACGTTTTTGGAAAGTCTCGTGCTTGTTCAACAAAGCGTCAATCATCTGGTTGCAAATGGCATCCACCTCATCGACGTCGGCGGCGTGGAGGCTCTTTACACCAGTGTAATGATGGAAAGTTTCTCGCTCTTTTTTTACGTTTTCGTAAATGGCGGAAACGATGAGGTGGATTTTCAACGAGCATTGCAACAAAGCTTCGGTGATAGACGAAATTAACTTGCTTTTGACCGAGCGAAAAAAGTTGTTTAGATCAGATGTTTCTTCAGATCGGAAAGTCTCCTCGGTTAAAATATTTCGAATACTTTCGCCGGCACTCTTCTGCTTCTTTCGTGGCGCTTGATCGTCAACATCGAGCTCTCTCTTACTTGATCCTTTGCCATGCACATCCTTCCGATGTCTTCTCAAGTTAGAAATGGATATATATTTCCCACATTGGTCGCATGCACGTTTTGCTTCCTTCTTCTCCATTCTTTTGCTAAGAAAAAAAGATGGTTACTAAATTGCACACATTTTTTTTTGTGGTGTTATTTATATTAGATACGTTCTCAATTTTTTCTTAAATAACCAACATGAATCTCTTTGGTTTCCGAAAGCAAACAATGGAGACTGTACACCGCACGACGACAGATCATGAATTTCTACCTTCCGTATTAACTAAACTCAACGGTCTGTTGATCATTCACCTCAACAGCATTTGGACGAAATTGGATGAGGACGTGGGCAAGATGTTTTATGTTTTTAATAACAATTTACATTTCTACGAAATTCCGATCGACGGGAAACTTCAAATCACCGTGAATCCGGAAAACGCAGGCGAAATCAAAATTTCTACCGGCAAGAACATTTTTCGAATCAAGCACGACAAGATGCTTTCTAACATTACGTACGATGTGTCTGCAGGAGATTATCTTTACGTGGAACTCCTCGGAGATTACGATAAACTTATTCCTCTCTTCGTAGAATTACGAATCGTCTATCCTATTATAAATAACCGTTAACCAAAAATGCCTAACGACATTTTCGGCAACACCAAGCGTGTAGACCACGCAGAAGAGATTCTCATGTTGGACATTCGAGTTAAGAAGTTGAGGACCGATTTGATTGCTTTGCAGGAAACCTTAAACAAAAGTTTAGAGTCGGAAATCGCTACGCTCCAAACGCAATGTCTCGACCCCATTCTGAAAATCGATTCCGAACTGAAAACGCTGATAAAAAATTATGTCGACGTACCTTCTTACGACAACGTTCAAAATATACAGTTGAGCGTGGATTCGCTTCAAAATGATTTGGCCAAATTACAGCAATTTCAAGCGAAAAATGAACATTTGGAAAAATTGAAACTCGAAATCGAAGAACGAACTTCCGCAATAGAAAAGAATTTCTCTGAACTTCAAACCGTCGTGAACGATATTGATGTAGAACGCTTGCACGTCGTCGTTTCCAAATTACAAGAAGAATTCACCAGCACGTTGGAAGAAATTAAATCCAAGTTGCAGACTTTGGAAGATACAATGACGAACCTACCATCGTCGGACGAACTGCAGGTCATCGGTAAAAGCGTCGCGAACATAAAAATTCAATTGGAGGCCTATCAAGATTTCGAACACATTCAAACCACCATCGCCACGCTTCAGGCGTCCTTGGAATTGATCAACGAAGAAATTAAAAATATTCACGCTGAAGCGAGAGCGTTGACGAGCATTCAAGACACGTTGAGCACGGTTCAGCAGAAGATCGAATATTTAGAAAATTTAAACGTCGAAACGAATCTCGCTCATTTTCATCACGTACTGGACAACATACAGGGTGACTTGGAATCGTTACGAACGAGCGTGCCTTCGAGCGAAGATTTGGAAAAATTGAAAACGGCGGTGACGGCACTATCCGAATCGAGCGACATCAAAAGTTCGTTGAGCGGTCTCGAGAGTAAAGTGGGCAATCTCCCTACCTCCAAAGAATTACACGCTTTGAAAAGGAACATATCACGCATGCTGAAACGACTGGAAACGGAAACGGCGAACGTGGAACAGATTCGAGACGAACTTGCCTCGCTGGTGTCGACGCTGCCCACTTCGCAGAGCGTCGCCGATCTTCACACGCAGTTTACAGAGATGCGAAGCATCGTGAACGATCTTACCGAGAAGAGCTCGAAATTGAATCAAGTCGAGAACCTTCAGAACATTGTCGTCAACATCAGAGATCAAGTTGGAGTGCTGGAATCCACACAGGAATCGACGCTGGCCTCTTTCGGTGCCAAGTTGCAAGAACTCAACGAAAACTACAAGCAGTTGAACGTGGAAGTGAAAATCAAACCGTCGTTTTCTGGCGTAACGGATACCATAATCGAGCATTTGCTGCCCATCGAAAATAAACTCGGACAAGTTCACAGTAATCTGCTCGGCGTCGACACTAAATTCGCTAAACTGCATTCTCTGCAAGCCATCGAAATCAACAGCGTACCCAATCAACAGAGAATCTCCACCTTCGTCGAAGGTAACAAACTGTACATGCTACATCCTTATCATCCGTACTACAAGTTTCTCCTCGATGGCACGATTCAGATAAACGAATTTTCGTACTGGTCTCACGGCAGAAAAGCTAGCGTTCCCACCATGACTTTGATATCGAATCGTGGTGTCCAGAAAGCAGGAAATATTCCTCTGGCGCGTTGGAACGAAACGCGCAACATATATGAAATACACGAAGACGAAGATCTCACCGTTTTCGACGTGAGTGCCGGCGATAAGCTGATCGTTCAAAACACGAGCGAGGTGCCACCCTCTTTGAATCCCATCACGCTGGTGCTTCTCTTGAAACGTAATCTCTAAGAAAAAATGTCAAGGCAAGCCATCGTCGAAGAATTGCATAAACCTGCACGCCGTAACTACGAACGTTTGGCCGTGGTAACCAAGGGCATCGACGACCTCTGGCAAAGTGACCTCGTGGAGATGAGCAGCGGCAATTTGAAAAATGTACATAAATTGAACAAGGGCAACAAGTACCTCCTCACCGTCATAGACACGTTTTCGAAATTCGCATGGGCTCTACCTTTGAAGGCGAAAACGGGAACATGCGTCACGGAAGCATTCAAGACAATTTTTCGCGAAAGCGGCGGCAGACGACCACGGTTTCTGCAAACGGACAACGGTAAAGAATTTTACAACGCCGTATTCCAAAAGTTTATTCAAAAACACAAGATTCGACATTATTCGAGCTTCAGTCACATCAAAGCCAGCATCGTGGAAAGATTCAATCGAACCTTGAAAACACACATGTGGAAGCGATTCACGCTTCGGGGAAATTACAAATGGGTCGACATTCTGCCGGAACTCGTCGACACCTATAATGATACGGTACACAGAACGATAGGCATGAAGCCAGCTGACGTTACCAAGTCCGACGAGCAGCGTTTAATTTCTACAGTTTACTGTCCAAAGTACACACCCACGACAAAAAAGGCTAAATACAAAATTGGAGACCAGGTGAGGATCAGCAAATTCAAACGCACCTTCGAGAAGGGATTCACAAAAAATTGGAGCACGGAACTCTTTACGGTGGTTCGAGTTCTACCCGGAAACCGACACACGTATATAATAAAAGATAGTAGCGACGAGATTTTGAAAGGAAGATTTTACGAAGAGGAACTCTCTAAAACAAAACACCCCGACACGTACCTCATCGAGAAAGTATTGCGTAGGAAAGGTGACAAACTGTTTGTCAAATGGCTGGGACTTCCGGAAAAAAGTTGGATCGACGCGAACGAAGTGATCTTGTGAGTACGTGGAACGTGGTGAAGCGTCTACCGGATCCGGAAAGTCAAACGAAGAAAAAGAACGGTAAGTTGCTTCCCGACAGCATCCGCTGTCTGATCGTAGGTCCATCGGGGTGTGGGAAAACAACACTGCTCGTGGACAATTTTCTCCTCGCACCGAATTGGTTAGATTGGAAGAACAGGCACCTGTACGTGTTCTCGAAAAGTTTGGAGCAATCCAAATACCAGCAACTGATGAAACTGTACGATGGTCTGGACATTGCAACGTTCGCCTCGGAAATAAAACCACTCGACAATTGTCGCGAAAATTCAGTTGTTGTGTTCGACGACGCCATCCTGGAAAATCAAAATGAAATTCGCAACTTTTTCACGCAAGGTCGTCACAAAGGAATGGATTGCTTTTACCTAGCTCAAACGTTTTCCAAAATTCCAAAACAGTTAGTACGCGACAACGCTAATTTCATATGTTTGTTTCGTCAAGATCACACCAACCTCAAGCACGCGTACGATGACTACGTAGGCGGAGACATGAACTACAATCAATTTTCGGAACGCTGCTGCTCTACTTGCTGGAACGGTGACGATTTCGGATTCGCGACGATCGACATGACGAGGAAACCCAACGATGGAAAATACAGAAACAAAATCAACGACTTTCTAAACGTTGCAACGTTGTGAGAAACGACGTATATAAATAACGTCATGACGAAACGAAAAATCGAAGACGAAAATCTCAAGCATCGCGATTACCTCGCGAAACGCTTCAAAGGTTGGAAATCCGAGAATCGCGGATTCTACGAAGAGAAGAAACGTCAGGATCAACCCGTGATCGATGCCATCAGCGGTCTAGGTAAAGAAATTAAAAGTGTCACGGAACAAAATAAAAATTTGATTAATGAACTCGTACCGCTCGCAGCTAAAAGTTACACCGTACCCACGCCCATTTCGAGCATTCCTTCGACGCCGTTCGAACTGAAGGATGCACCTGCACGACGTCGAGCCATAGGCAGCACGTCGTCGTCTTCGGATAAGATCGAGTTGGGACCTTTGGCACGAGACTACCTGAGCACGGGGAAATTCGACAAGGATGAAGTGTTCGGATTGTATCCCAGCATGGAAACCAGCGAAGGCGGCGGTGTGGTGTGGAAGATTGGGAAATCGAAGGTGACCTTCGAAGGCAACGACATTAAAGTCAATTTAGGCGACAAGGATAGTTGGAATAGGTATCCCGGTACGGTGGGACTGTGGGAACTCGTTGCCAAAAAGCAGCCGAAAGATTACACCGACGAAGATTACCAGAGTTACAAGGAAATTCTGATCATGACGGATGCCTTGTACCAGAACAACGACGCCTCGCAGAATAGGGTGAAATCGAGCAGCGGCGAGAAGTACAGGAATCTCATCAAACCGATTTGGAACCAGGTCAAAACAGGCAGCGGCGTCAAACGCTACAACACGTTACCCAAAGAATTCGTTTGGGTGGACGACGTGAGGAAGCTCGTGGACCGATTGTTGGTGATAGCCGGCGAAGAGAATGCAGGCAACCGCAATTTCTACAACGAGAAGGTTGGCATCGTGGACATGATCAGCACGAAACTTTCCAACTTCATCGTGAACGACGACAAGGGCATAGGTTACCTGATCAAAATCATCAACACGCTGCCTCCGAAATTCTGGAACGTTGCCGAAGGAAAGGGACTCGTAAACGACATCATCAACAAGTTACCTTTCGAGATGCATTTACCTGGCTACCAGTACTGCGGACCGGGTACCAAACTCGAGAAAAGATTGGAGAGAGGAGACAAGGGTGTGAATCCGTTGGACGCCGCATGCAAAGATCACGACATCGCCTACAACACCACGCAGACGGATCTGGATGCACGTCACGAAGCAGACAGAAAGTTAGAGCACGCAGCTTTCGAAAGATTCGTGAGTAGAGACGCATCGTTGGGTGAACGGGTCGCCGCACTAGGCACCACCATCGCCATGAACACGAAACAAAAATTGGGGTGGGGTATATAAATAACATACAGTAAAAAAAACAACATGGATTGCATAACTAATTTGCCACCCGAGCTACTATCTAAAATATTCAAAAAGGTAGTTAACGGAGATGTTAATAAACTTGTAAACATAGCAAGAACAATGCCGGAATTTCGCATCCCTTGTGAAATGGTTCTCAAGGACCTTCTTCGGGAGATCAGCGGCCTGAGGTGCGGTGATCTCAACATTCTGCTTTCGGCTGCAGGGGAAAAATTAAACGATAGGTCGGACGAACTGTACGAGGCAAGGCAGGGAAGAAGACAGTATACTGATGATTGGTACAAGTCTATGCAGGAGAAGGAAGATATCACTACGCACATTATCGCGTTTTCCGAAGCACGAACTTTCTTCCTCTGTTAAAAAATAATAATATATAAATTGCAAAAAAAAAACTTGATATATAAATAACACACATCGTGAAAAAAATAATCTTCGGTATATATAAATAACACACATCGTGAAAAACAATTAAATTTCTCTCTAACACTTTGAAATTTTTTTGATATGACGACCGAAAAAATAAGTGATCTCCAAGCATTAAAACAAATGCTAAATTTGTCAGTCGAGTATGTAAAAATTCAGGAATTGGAAGTCGACAAACCTTACACGATAACTTCCGGTTCAATTGTTTCTACCCAGTATGGTCCCAAGGTACGCCTGTTGCTTAACGCACAATACAGTCTATTTTTACCAGATCGATACGCTAACATGTTATCCGACGAGAAGCTATCTATTTTAATCGAGAACAAAACTCGAATCGTGTACAAGGGGACAAAGGAACTTCTTGGCAAGAAAACGAAGCACGTAATAGAATTTGTGTAACGACAGCGAGGCCTTGAAAATATATAAATAACATACCGTAAAAAACTACACAAGAAAAAATCTCAGAATATATATATAAATAACATACCGTGAAAATAACACATAGAGCATCAACATGAAGCCCAAGGGTGTCGTGTACCAGATACCATACTCCAATCTAAAAAATCTAGGTGCCCTCGATGGGTTACTCACCAAGAAACAACGCGAGAAGAAACGTTCTTGCTTGTCGAAAGGACATGGAATGAAATTGCTGCTCAGCACACCTCAATTGAGACGCTTGCAGCGTTCGCGGAAACAGCAAAAGATCGGAGGTTTCATATTCAGCATCCCGGCCATCCTAGCAGCATTGGGGGCCGTTGGAAGTTTGGCTGGCGGAAGTGCCGCCATCGCGAAAACCGTCATCGACTCAAAGAAGAACAAAGCAGAATTGGAAGAACAGAAACGTCACAACCTGGCCATGGAGAAGAAAGGGGGGAAGGGCGTGATGAAGAAGTTTAAAAAAAAGAAACAGAAGCACTCACCAACCGAGACATTGAATCTCTGATCGAACCGTTACAAATCAAACACTTCAGAGGAGTTTTCATGTCCGACTCGTTACCTTCAAGCGTTAAAAAAAGAGAATGCGGAGTAGTCAACTTGGACGGTCAAGAAAATCCAGGCACGCATTGGATATGTTACCACAAAAATGATGATAAAGCATTCGTTTTCGATTCTTTCGGAGGTGTCCCACCTACAAATTTAATTCATTATCTGAAAACGAACAAAACCTCCATATACTACAACGACGAACGCATTCAAGATTTCGGAGACGTGAACTGCGGTCATCTCTGCCTCTCCGTGCTCGCGTTTCTCTCTAAAATAAATAACCCTACGATCGAAGATTTTCAGAAAGCATTGTGGAACCTCAAACAGCATCACTAGGATGGGCGTGTTCCATCTCACGAGCGAATCTTCAATCTTGAAACTCACGCTGCACGACGACATCGTCTATCCTAAATCCGTGGCTCTGCGTGCATTCTACAGCATGTACCTCATACCCAATGTTACGCAGCACAACAACAAAATTAGCGTCGGAAGCGAACACATCGTCGTCACGCCAGGACAATACAATCTTTCCACTTTGCAAGCTCAATTACCCAAAGGCACATACCTTTCTCAAAATTCGGTCACGCACAGAGTGGAAATCCTATCCGAGACGGAGACCGTGGACCTGGGCACCATGGGAGAACTTTTAGGTTTCGAGAACAACACCAAACTCGAAGCTGGCATCAAGCACGTAGCAACCAACATTCCTAAATTCTTGGCCATAGAGACTCTGAACGTACACTGCAACGTGGCCGAAGGTATGATCACGAAATCTTCGGACGGATTGTTAGGAAGTCACAAGCAGACGGGAATCATAGCCACTTTCAAACCAAGTTCCGAGTTCATGGAACCGATCATCTACACGCCCTCTTCGCCGATCTATTTTCCAGTATGTCGCAACCGCATAGACGACATAGAGTTGGTGGTGACGAACGAGAAAGGAGACGTGGTGGATTTCGCAGGTGCAACGACCACTGCCATCGTGGAGATCAACGTATAATAAATAACATACATGTAAAATGGAGCAAATCGAAAGTTACGAATTGCAATCTTTCCCTCCCAACCGTCGCACGTTCGCCAATCTGAACGAGGCAAACAGGGAGATCGAATACGACGTGGACGTAGGCGACGGGTTCATTCATCCTCACAGAGCGGACCTCTACCTTCAATTCGACGTGGTGAAGAAAGAAAGCGGAGACGCGTTTCCTGCAGCAGCAAACTTGATACTCGTGGACAACTTCGTGCCTCACCTGTTCTCGCAGGTGGAGGTGAGGAAACACAACACCGTCATCGACAGAATAGATTATCCAGGCATCACGTCGACGGCAGTGGGAACGTTGAAATTATCCAAAACGGACGCAGCGTACTACCAGGCAGGAGGATTCGAAGCCGGGACCAAAATATCGACGACAAGTCACACGGTGCTCTTTCCCATGCGTCTGCTGCCGGGGTTCTTCTCGGACTACAAGGAGATCATGTGGAAGGGAGGACTGCGCGTTACGTTTCGAAGAGCGGCCAACGACAACGACGCACTGATGCGATACGCTACTTTAGGTCCGGACGGCACCACGCCGATAGCCAACACTCTACCCGAAGCAGCAAAGTGCGTCATCCGGAGCATGGAATTGAGAATGCCGGTGGTGGAATACGAAACGAACTACGCCCTCAAGTACAAAGCGGAGATCTTGAAAAGTCCGCAGGTGCCGATTCACTTTCACGGTTACCAGTGCGTACAGAAGGTGGCATCGGGAAGTCACATGGAATTCGACGTGACGACGCAGTTCAACAACATACAGTTCGACATGCCAGATTTCGTCGTAGTGCTTTTTCAGACCGGGCGCAATAACAATCAGGAAAAAGATTCCAGCAAGTTCGACGACTGCAAGATCAAGAACGTTTATCTGAAGAATGGACGCAACGAAGTGTTCCCGCGCGAGAATTACAACCTCGACGTGACCAAAAACGATTACCTCAAACTTTACGAAGCGTTCTCGGCTTACAAACGCGTGACCGAGGGAAGCGTGGACATGTACTACACCCCCAGCGAGTTCAAAGCACGGAGACCCATGACCGTCATCAACACATCTAAGAGAAAAAAGGTTGTGGTCAACGATCGAACCAACATCAAGATCGTCTGCGAGTTCCACGATGCCTTGCCCGAGGATACCCTATGCAGCGTCATCCTGATTGCAGAGAAGTCCTTCGCCTACGACGTGAAGAACGAGAGGGTCACAGAGCAGTTTTAAAAAATATCGCCAACAAGCAAGAATAGCTTT
This sequence comes from Lepisma saccharinum, assembly GCF_977018435.1. Classification (NCBI taxonomy): domain Eukaryota; kingdom Metazoa; phylum Arthropoda; class Insecta; order Zygentoma; family Lepismatidae; genus Lepisma; species Lepisma saccharinum. The sequence continues at coordinate 13,440,475 of NC_139240.1, forward strand.
TCTACATTCCCCAATTACAAAATTTTTAATCTAAAAACACATCCAAAGCACTCCAATAGGATGCAGAATGTTTTTTAGGATCAAATCGAATTTCTTAAACAAATTGAGGGGGTGGGAGGAAAAAAAAAGAACCCATGAAACTCTACAAAGGCATGGCTTTGTTAGCCGCGGCCATTAGAACTGCGTTGGGCACCACGCACCCTCGCGAGGTTATAGGGGGCCAGGTATCCTAAAAGACAACATTTATTATTTTGTTTGTTTGTTTGCGTCACAATACAGGCGCGCGCGCGCGTGTGTATAACACATCGTGTTTCCCCCGAGAGAGAGGTTTACAAAAATCACGATATACGGAGTTGGAAAATTACGATATGGCGCATTCGCTCGTTACTGTTGCCAGCCATAAATCTCTCTCTCTCTCTCTCTTCATCTTACACCAACGTTGGCATCTCTATTTTTTTAGTTGCAAGTAAATTGCCAACACACTCTAGTTAATAATGCTACATATTATACGCACACACGCACACACATACTATATTACCATCCACCCATCTCTCTCTCTCTTTTACGGCAGTGCCGGCTCTCCTTGTTTAGTATATGTAGGTTGGCAACGCTGATCTTTACTTGAGGGCGGTCAACCGGGTTGATTGCACAAGCAAAATTGCCACCTCCTTGCTTTAGGTTAGGTTAGACCAAAAAAACCTTGGTGATTTTTTTTTTCGAGTGAGGAGTTGGCAACGCTTATCTCCACTTGAGGGCGGTCGACCGGGTTGATTGCACAAGCAAAGTTGCCAGCTCCTTGCTTTAGGTTAGGTTAGAGCAAAAAAGGCTGTGGGTAAGCTGTCGGTTGTTTAACTCTTCCCTTTCTCTTTTTTTTTCTTGTAAAAGGCTATGGCAAAAGTACCAGTGGGTTGGCAACCTTGCTTTATGCACTGTAAGGCAAGCCTCAAGCAAAATTGCCACCTCCTTGCTTTAGGTTACGTTAGACCAAGAAAAAAAACCTTGGTGATTTTTTTCGAGTGAGGAGTTGGCAACACTGCGAGAAAATACCTCAAGCAAGGTTGCCACCTCCTTGCTTTAGGTTAGGTTATACCCAAAAACAAAAACATTGGTGATTTTTTCGAGTGAGGAGTTGGCAACACTGCGCGCAAAAAGTAGGTCAAAAGGTAGTTCTAGGATCGGCGGTTCCACCTACTCAAAAAGTAGGTCAAAGAACCGCTCTAGAACTGAGCTTACAGAAAAATATCGTAAGGGGAGACAGCCTTATAGTAAAATGTCGTAAGGCGAAAAGTAGGTCAAAGGACCGGTCTAGCCTTACAGAAAAATATCGTAAGGGGAGACAGCCTTATAGTAAAATGTCGTAAGGCGAAAAGTAGGTCAAAAGACCGCTCCAGAACGTTGGGTTTCACCTACTCTGTCAAAATGAATATATAGACTATTTACATAAAAACCATTAATGCAAAATATACATGTAGAAATGTTAAAGAAAAAAATCACAATTTAAAAAACAAAACACTGAAAACTTTGTATCACAACACTGATAGCATGCACTTCTCATGGTCAGGTATATCCAGAAGAAATCCCATGGTGTTAGGTCATCTGTGAGTTCCTGAAAGAAACAAATATGGTCATCATGAACTTAGCATGAACATTGGCATAAATCAGGTTTTCAAGGTGTGCACTGTGCCAATATTTTCAACGAAATGGCACTTACTTGTTAGTCTACACATGGTTCTAGAATCGGACCATCGCATCAATCCAAATATGTGTGCTTATTTAGTATTTTTTTACATGTAAAATGTTTCTGAAATGTAAATACGTGTTTATTTCTTAACTTCAGGCAAGAAACCTAACCACGCTCACTGAGCATTGCAAGTGTTAGATAGATCTACATTCTGCCTTGGACACTGCAGAAAAGTTTTTAAACAGTGTGCCGTGAAAGGTAAAAGTTTGAGAACCCGTGGCTTAAATCACTTTACACACACCTATCGATTCTATTTTGTTTGCCAAGAAGTGGCGTTCTGAGTGAGGCTACACCTGCGGTCACTAAGCAGATACTTGTAAGTTGAAAAAGAATGTTCAACGTCAACAGACACAAGTGGTGCGTATTTTGTTTTCAACCAGTAATCCACATCTTTGTTGCGACTTCTTGAACATCAGGGTTTTTGGCTAAACTTTGTTTTAACTTCTCTTTCCCGACCCCTTGCAGCTCTCGTTGCACATCCATCAAAACAGCCCACTGTGCTTCCTTTTCAGGACACTGCTGCTCCAGTTTTGTGATTGCAGTAGTAAGGAAAGAGAAGCCATGTACAATATAGAGTTCATCTTGCAATTCCTATTTAAGTTCAAGTTTTTTTGGCTTTTTCTGCAGCTGAGAAATCGCTAGGCAAAGCATCTAAAAATTTCGATATTGTATGGAAATGATTCCAAATAAACACTGCAGCTTTTAACCATGTACCCCATCTAGTGAGGATGGGAGAGGGTGATAGTGGAAGTTTCGTAATTCTATGTACTTCTGTATTCTAGAAGGAGCCTTTTTCAGTATTTTCTTAATGCTAGAAACAAATTCGTTCACATAGGTATATTCATCTTTAAGAGCTTCACAAACTCGATGCAAAGCATGAAAAATGCAGGTCACATGTCTTAAGTTAGGATACATATTCTTCAGATTAGAAAATGCAGCTAACATGTAAGATGCTTGGTCTGTAAGAACTAACCACACACTATCATATTTTACACCCTCCGGCCACAATACAAAACATGCATCATTGAAACTTTGCATTACACTTGCATTTACTGTTTTGCCAAGAAAATAAGTTTTTAAAAGCATGGGTAGTGACCATTATTGGTCTCACTGGTAAATCATAAGCAACAAAATCTAAAAGTTCTAAAATTTGATACAGGAAAGTTTACTGATGAAAGAATTAAGAAAGATTACCAAATTAAACTGTCAAATAGATTTGATGTTCTGCTGGATTTAAATGATGATGAAAATATAAATGAGACAGACGTAAATAAGAATTGGGAGCACATACGTAATGCAATAGATTTGATTTGATTTTGAATTTAAAATTTGGGAGCGTCAGCACTTAGGCTATTTTGCTCCCGTTACATTATACGGGGGCCAGCCCCTTATCATTACAAATAACAACTCTAACGTTGCATAATTAAAAATCTTAAAATGTTCTGACTTCTGTTAAAAGCTGAGGCTGTAAAGGGGCACTCAGCACACATAAGGACAACAGGACAATACAAACAAAATTATACTGGCCATGGGGCCAGTCGCCAGAGCCTCGTTAGTCTTCAGTCCAGGGCGTACTATGTGGAAGTGAGGTTGACATTTGGGTGTACTACGTGGAAGGTCACCCCTTACACCCCCGCAGAGGAAGAACCACTCTCGACGAGGCGAATAGTTCATCAGTGCATACATTAGTCCTGAGTGGGAGGACACTTTGGTGATAGTTACCTGCGGGATTCAAACAAATAAATCCTCTTCAGCGAAGAGCTTGAAAGTAAAAGTTTTGAAGAACGGTGCATTTACTGTCTTCCAGAAGGCGGTTGTCATCTTGGACGTCCTAAAGGCGGTCGGCATCCGCATCAAGAGTTTCTTCACTCTCAATGTCAAATATCCAAGAGACGCAGAACACTTGAGGCTTCTTCTACAAAAATCTGACAAGCACATTATGTCTGTAAATACTTTATTGACTGATCTCATTGGATTGTCATTTCTTGCGATGAATGCTCTTTTTTAATAAAAACTTACTTTCCTGTTTGCAATACTAGTAATATTGTGAAATATAGGGTAAAGGAGGGTAAGGGTACGCGGGCGGCTAAGAGTACTATTGGCTTTTCCAAAAGGTTGGTAGCACTGATCGAGATAATTCTTCCACCACGCCAGTCGCTGGGAAAGTCTAGTGCAGCAGCACCACATATATTCTTGCTCCCGCATTTTGTCTACGTATGATAGGTAAGTGAACATTTTTTTGCTTTTCGTTATAAAATTTCGCATGTTAAACGTAAGGAATATGACTATGTAAGTATGGGAAATTCACGAAGTGCATGTAATACGAAGAACATGCCTTATGAGGCAGACCTGTTTCTGTCTAAGCAGTGCACCCCTCTGGTGATTGAAATGAGAAGTGGTGTAGGTGGAGGGCAAGAGTTCGCATTTCCGTGCGTGCGTACTCTTGGGCAACAGTTTGTAATGAAAGATGTACGTAGGTTGTCTAAGGTGAGCATTGTACATACCTTGCAGGTAAACGAGTATGAAATGTTTAATCAGGGTGGCTACAGAGAAGCAGAAAGGAAATTCCCTGGCTTTTCCCGGTGTTCCAGGTCTGTCGCCATCCTGTTAATGTACATGTGCATATGAAATCGTTGTGAATTGAATTGAATTGAATTGAACTTAAAATTTTGGGAGCGTCAGCACTTAGGCTATTTTGCTCCCGTCACAGTATATGGGGGCCAGCCCCTTACCATTACAAATAACAATTCTAACGTTGCATAACTAAAAAATTTAAAATGTTCTGACTTCTGTTAAAAGCTGAGGCTGTAAAGGGGCACTCAGCACACATAAGGACAAAAGAACAGAACAACACAAACAAAATTATACTGGCCATGGGACCAGTCGCCAGAGCCTCGTTAGTCTTCAGTCCAGGGTGCACTAACGTGGAAGTGAGGTTGACATTTGGGTGTACTACGTGGAAGGTCACCCCCTTACGCCCCACATTTTGATTGATTGATTGATTGAATTTAAAATTTTGGGTGCGTCAGCACTAAGGCTATTTTGCACCCGTCACATTCTACGGGGTCCAGCCCCTTATCGTTACAAATAGCAACTCTATCGTTGCAGAACTAAAATCAGAAAATATTAAAATATTCTGACTTTCGTTAAAAGCTGAGGCTGTACAGGGGCACTCAGCACACATAAGGACAAAACAACAGGACAACACAAACAAAATTATACTGGCCATAGGGCCAGTCGCCAGAGCCTCGTTAGTCTTCAGTCCAGGGTGTACTAACGTGGAAGTGAGGTTGACATTTGGGTGTACTACGTGGAAGATCACCCCTTACACCCCCCACATTTTGAATTTGAATTTAAAATTTTGGGAGCGTCAGCACTTAGGCTATTTTGCTCCCTTCACATTATATGGGAGCCAGCCCCTTACCATTACAAATAACAACTCTAACGTTGCTTAACTAAAAATCTTAAAATGTTCCGACTCTTGTTAAAAGCTGAGGCTGCAAACGGGCACTCAGCACACATAAGGACAAAAAAAAGAACAGACACAAAATTATACTGGCATACTGCCAGTCGCCAGAGCCTCGTTAGTCTTTAGTCCAGGGTGCACTACGTGGAAGTGAGGTTGACTTTTGAGCGCCTCAGAAGAAGACCGCCCCTTACACCCCTACACCCCACATATAATTGTGAGTAAAATTAAATGTAAATTGTATGAAAGATGTCTACGTGTCATACCATGTACGGCTAAGAAAGGTTTTTATTGCAGAAAACAAAGATGGAAAAGTATAAAAAGAAGACAGAGAGGAAATTGCATTTCACGGAGGAAAATCTCCAGGAGGCAAAGAGAAGAGTAGCCCAAGGTGAAAGCAAGCGGCAAGTCGCGCGTACCATGGGAGTGAATGAGTGCACATTGAGGAAAAGATTGAAGCAGGTATCTAAGCCCTTTTTACGACATCAGTTCCTTCACATGCTCTTACTGCAGAGTCCGGTCAATTATATTTTTAATGAGGCTAAACATCACTTAAATAACAGCCAATAATAAGAATTTCAATTATAACAAAGTCAGTTATGAAATGTAACTTTCGTTGTGTGATAATGAAATGATCGTTTTATAATTAAATAGGCTACTTATTTATTTCCTAGAATGTTCACAACGAAATATGATTATTTTATGATGGAGTAAATTTTTCTCTCATTGAACCCGATTACCTCCTTCAAATTCCACTGAAAGCCTACTGATATTCAGAATTGAAAAATGTTTTAAGCATGCCCACATCGTCAACGCCACACACATTTTTTTCTGTAGCCTATTAGGTTGATGATGCAATAGCCTGAACACTTTTTGTGGCTCCTTGAATTGCAGAGTTACTTTGCAAGCCAACGTTATGCTTTAGAATCGAGTATTCATTTTACTACTTTCTTATTCCCAGAAGTGCAAATGAGATTATTATTTACCTAGCCCTAGTAGTTTTGAGTAATTCATGACTTAACCTTGTAGGGACAACATATCAGGCATAATGTCTCGAAAATGTAACACGCTAGCTCACTTCAAATAGCATGAGGTGTCTTCAAGACACGTTTCTTTCCATTTAAAATTCATTGGAGTGTGGTGGAGAGAGTACTTTAGCCCTATGTGCTAAGTGCATTTGTGCATGAGTTTTTCTTGTTTTGTCATTTCAGGGAACAGTTCCATCATCCCTTGGTCGATTTAAAACGGTCTTCAACACTACCCAGGAAAAGGAGTTAGCTGCCCATTGCACAGACCTCAACGCAAGATTCTATGGCTTAACGCGCAGGAAACTGATGCAAGTCGCTTACCAGTTTGCTGAAAGTCATCTGGTTCACACAAGATTTAATGAAGAAAAAAAGGTAGCAGGTAAAGACTGGGTAACCAATTTCTGCAAGAGACAAGGTTTATCTCTACGTACACCAGAACAGAGCAGTTTACGTCGGGCAATGGGATTCAACAAGACTGATGTGAACCATTTTTTTGGCAATTTGCGCAGGTGTTTTGAAGAACGGCCCCTGCCTCCTCCCAGAATCTTCAATATGGACGAAACAGGAATATCCACTGTGCCCCCCAAGTCGCCAAAAGTCGTCAGCCCAAAAGGACAACGAGCGGTCTGCAAAGTGTCCGCAGGGGAGCGTGGCCAATTGGTCACTATCGTTGGTTGCGTCAGTGCTACTGGTTTTCCTGTTCCGCCTGCCATGATATTTGCAAGGAAAAGACTGAACCTCTCCCTCTTTAACAATGCTCCTACGGGAACACTTTCAATGATTTCAGACAGTGGTTACATGACTGCAGATCTGTTCCCTGAGTGGCTCAAACATTTCACCTATCATGTGAAACCCACTGCTCAATATCCTGTGCTTCTGATAGTTGACAACCATTCATCTCACTGTTCACTACCTGCAGTTCTATATTGCCGAGAAAATTTTATCACTTTACTTTCTCTACCCCCTCATACAAGTCACAAGCTCCAGCCGTTGGACGTAGCAATCTTTGGCCCCCTTAAAACTGCCTATGCAGCAGAAGTGGAAAAGTGGATGGTGAATCACCCAGGAGAGATTGTTTCTCAATATGACATTGCTGGATTATTTTGAGCAGCTTACAGTAGGGTTATGACCGTGGAGAAAGCTGAACGAGCCTTTGCTTGTACGGGGATTTATCCCTTTAATCCGGACATTTTTACGGAAGAAGACTATGTTTCTGCTAATGTTCACACCGCACTTACGCCAATCGTAGGAGGTGGTGCGGATTTGATTCCAGGGAGGCTTGGCAGAACCCCAGATAACGAACCATCAACGTCAACGTCTACTAAACCTTGTCCTACTCCATCGGCGAATGCCAGTGTGTCTCAACCAGGGGAAGTGTCTGTCAACAATAGAAAACCCTGCACAGAAGACTCCTTCCGGATCTAGGAAAGGGGGGTCATCTGAAATTCTCTCGGGATCACCTTTCAAAAATAAGTTAGTGGATAGGCAGAGCACCAAGAAACAGCAACCACTTTAGAAACTAACAAAAAAGCCATTAAAGATTGTGCAACGTCAACAAGATAACACACAGGCTGCTGCATATGAAACCGAAACTATCTGCGCTGGGTGTGGAGAGTCCTTTGCTGACGACTGGGTTTAGTGTGGGGTGTGTAATGAGTGGTGGCATGAACAGTGTTCTGATTACATTGGACATGGACCATATGTGTGTGATAATTGCTAATGCGTACTCTTGAACGACCTGTTTAGTACTCTTAGTCGCCTATGTGTCCAAGAGTACGCATGTGCTATCCTTTCATAAAATCTTTTCTGTAGTTTTTCCTTTTACAGTTACTTTCTTTGATTTCTGAGCAATGATTACTGAAGGGTTAATAAACATTGTGACAAACTTTCATGTGTATCTGTGATTTACCTTACTATTTACACGGCCTCAAACGTTAGGTGCGTACTCTTGACCTCTTTTACCCTATTAACCTTAAATCTAGATGAAAGGGTATATTGTTGTGATATGTAACAATCATTATCCGTGTTTTTCATCACATATATTACACGGGGTGTAAGGCGTGCTCCTTAAATGTAGTGCACCCAATAGTCAACCTCACTTCCACATAGTACAACCTGGACTGCAGACTACCGAGGCTCTGGCGACTGGCCCAACGGCGTATAATTTTGTTTGTGTTGTCCTGTGTTTTGTCTTTATTTGTGCTGACTACTCCTTTACAGCCTCAGCTTTTAACGAAAGTCAGAATATTTTAATATTTTATGATTTTAGTTCTGCAACGTTAGAGTTGTTCTGTGTAACGATAAAAGCTGGACCCCGTGTAATGTGACGGGTGCAAAATAGCCTTAGTGCTGACACACCCATAATATTAAATTCAAATCAAATCAAATCAAAACATATATTACACTTAAAACACATATAAGCACATGGCGAATTCAAATGTCGTGACGATGGTTGTTTACGTGACTTCATTGACCTTTTTTCATCACTGCAAAATTAGCGTCCTTCCAGCATTTTAGAAATGTCTTCCGTATAAGACATTCATTGTAGAGTTTCGACAAGTAGGTTGTTATTTTTGGTTTAAGTGCATATATTGCTTGAACACGTGTTATCAGGACCCGGTGCTTTTGTCCTTTTAAGATTTATAATTTTCATTTGAACTTCCCCCGTGGAGAAAGGAAACACGGTCATGTTCATCTAAGGTACGTCCAATTTAGTTCTTATTTGTTTATTTGTATCATTGTCTCTTGTGGGGTCGTCATCCGACAGGAGCCCATGCAAGAGAAATGTGTAACTTTCTGTTGTGTTTTCTGTGGGAGTGCCCTCTTCCCGCTGTAGGGTCAGTATGGGTAGCTTCTTATTAATTTTTTTCCATTGTTAGTTTGTAAGGGAGCTCCCATTGTCTTTTTCGATATTTGTTTGCATGAAATTTTCCCACCTTTCTGCCTTAAATTCAACTAATTCTTGGGGTGGAAGGTGTGACCTTCAACGTAGTACACACGGGACTGCATTTTGCAGACGAACGAGGCTCTGGCAACTGGCCCTACGGCCAGTATAATTCTGTGTGTTGTCCTTATGTGTGCTGAGTGCCACTTAACAGCCTCAGCTTTTAACCGGTCAGAATATTTTAATATTTAGTTACGACACGACAAAACAGTTACGTTATTTTAGTTATGGTAAGGGGCTTGACTCCGTATAGGGGTGACCTTCCACGTAGTACACCCAAATGTCAACCTCACTTCCACGTTAGTACACCCTGGACTGAAGACTAACGAGGCTCTGGCGACTGGCCCCATGGTCAGTATGATTTTGTTTGTGATGTCCTTTGTTTTGTCCTTATTTGTGCTGAGTGCCAATTTACAGCCTCAGCTTTTAACAGAAGTCAGAACATTTTAAGTTTTTTAATTATGAAACGTTAGAGTTGTTTTTTGTAATGATAAGGGGCTGGTCCCCGTATCATGTGACGGGAGCAAAATAGCCTAAGTGCTGACGCTTTCACAATTTTAAAATCAAATTCAAAAATTGACCCCGTATAAATTGACGGGTGCAAAATAGCGTATGTGCTGACACACCCAAAATTTTAAATTCAAATTAACTAATTCTTCTTTATATTTCCATTATTTCCTTCTTTATATTTTTCTAAGTTGGCTTCACGATATTTGCTTATCCTCGTTTTCTGTGAAACTTTCCTGGCTTTTCTTGTAGTTTTGTTAGTTTCTTTGACCAGAGTTCTGGATTGCATGTGTGTATTATCTCTGGTGTTGTTTGTTTGATTGAAGACACCCAAAAGTGAACTTCCTTTCCACATAGTACGCCTTGGGACTACATTTTGGGGACTAGCAAGGCTCTGTGGTGTGGACTGACGCCCAGTATACTAACCCGTGGGGCCTGTGTAGTGCCGCACATATGTGTTTGACATTGTTCTCTCATCCATTTCATCCTATCATAATTCATCATCTTCCCGATTTGCCAAAAGTGGAACAAAGGCTAAGAAAAAGTAAATAAATTTATTTAATTAATCAGCTCATACGCTATTCTCACCTGCCGCACCAGAGGTCAAGTCGTTTACCACAAATACAAACAACATGTATCTCTGAGCACTATAATCTACTCACCCGTGTTAAAAGGTGCGCGTATAGAAGGGGACCAACACATGAAATATTTTTTTTTAAAAAGAAGGAGCTGTACAGGAAGACGCCATAGACATAACCTTCGGGTAAAAACTTTGTGCATGTTTTCAAAATTAAATTTCAGTTAATTCCAGGTGAGAAAAGCAACTGCATGGTCGCCGATGTACCTTAACATCATCATTGTTATCCTCACTGTAACCAAAGGCCGTAGTAATTGACAAACCAGTTCAAACAAAAACATAATATTCGTGTTTGCTGCTTAACCTGCCGAGAGCCAAATAAAAAGAGCAAACATAATAGAATCGTGATTGTGGTATGGGTTATTAAAAATAGACACCAAGGGATGCATAGCTGGTAAGTAGAATTATCTAAATGATATTATCTATAGTACGTATTTTACGTCGCTTTTCTGCTTCTTTTGGCCCCTTGTGATGAGGCCGAATGACTGCTCCATTGAAATTAAAATTTTACGTGCGCTGGCATTTAGGCTATTTGAACACATCACATTACACGGGGTACAGCCCTTTACGGTAACTGAAAGTCAACACTTGTCTCTGAGGACTAATATTATTTTACTTAAGTTAAAAAGGGGTGTAAGGGGTGACCTTCCACGTAGCACACCCAAATGTCAACTTCACTTCCACGTCAGTACACCTGGACTGAAGACTAACGAGGGTCTAGCAACTGGCCCTATGGCCAGTATAATTTTGTTTGTTGTCCTTATGTGTGCTGAGTGCCCCTTTACAGCCTCAGCTTTTAACAGAAGTCAGAACATTTTAAGATTTTTAGTTACGCAACGTTAGAGTTGTTATTTGTAATGATAAGGGGCTGGCCCCCGTATAATATGTAAAAAGTAAAAAAAAGTAAAGTGTTCCCCTGTGCATAGCACCACGCCATGAAGGCGTATAGGGGGTGTGGGGGTAACGCCCCACACTTTCTTGATCCGGTCGTGAGTGGGGGTGATGTGATCAGCATCAAGCCCCTAACCGCCTTTACCCCCCAGGGTTTCCCCCAGGTACCCATGTTATTCGACGCTGGGTGGTGGCCGCGGTGGCTCAGTCGGTAACGCGTCTGACTACCATGCTCAAGGTCCCGGGTTCGATCCCCGGCCGGTTCAAATTCGGGAACTTTTCTAACGGTGAAAGCGGCCCCGGCGCCCACCCAGCATCGAATAACATGGGTACCTGGGGGAAACCCTGGGGGGTAAAGGCGGTTAGGGGCGTGATTTGATTTGATTTGATTTTAAAATTTTGGGTGCGTCAGCACTTAGGCTATTTTGCACCCGTCACGTTATACGGGGTCCAGCCCCTTATCTTTACAAAGAACAACTCTAACGTTGCATAAGTAAAATCTTAAAAGCTTAAAATGTTCTGACTTTCGTTAAAAGCTGAGGCTGTAAAGGGGCACTCAGCACACACAAGGACAAAAAACAGGACAACACACACAAAATTATACTGGCCAGAGTGCCAGTCGCCAGAGCCTCGTTCGTCTGCAAAACGCAGTCCAGGGTGCACTAACGTGGAAGTGAGGTTGACAGTTGGGTGTACTACGTGGAAAATCACCCCTTACACCCCGGTTAGGGGCGTGATGCTGATCACATCACCCCCACTCACGACCGGATCAAGAAAGTGTGGGGCGTTACTCCCGACGGGAGCAAAATAGCCTAAGTGCTGACGCTCCCAAAATTTTAAATTCAAATTTAAAACTTAAGTTAAAAGGCGATTATGTAAAGAGGCACTCAGCATATGACAAAATACAATACAACGCAATCATTCAGAGGATTACACTTGCCGTAGGTGCAGACACCACAGGCTCGTTGGCCTGAAAATTGCAGTTACCTAGTGTACTACATGGAAGTGAGATTAACTTTTGGGTGAACTGCTCGAAGGTCACACGTGAAACTCTGGACGGCAAGTGTCGAGGCAGGGACAATGTCTAGAAATTGGAATTTATCAAGATCAAAGCCAATATTTTGCAGATAATTTCTTAGTTAACAGATTTCAATGACAAAGTTGAGGGAAATCCATACCACATGCATTTCTACTTTCACCAGTGGTGATTAATTGACTTCATTTGATTTCCCGTCGCTGCTGCTAATTGTGAATATGAGGATGAATGGTATAAGATTAAATAAATAGATGAAGGGAATATCAGACACAAATATGCACAGAACACACGTCCCATAAAGGATTATACTGGCCATATGTGAAGGCGCCAGAGCCTCGTCAGATATATATCGTAGCACATTATACAAGGATTTTCTGTGACCGTGTTACAGACTTGCATGAATGATGGAACGGAACAAAAGTAACAAAATGGCATAGCAAACCCTGGTTCGGAAATGCCCCAATGAAAAGTTACAAGCCAAAACCTTCGAAGGGCAGGCAACCACACACAACGCCGAGGGGAATCATAAAAGAAAGGGGAAAGAATACACCGCACATGCCGTGGAATGATTGATTGATTGAATGAATTAAAGTTATGGGTGCTTCGGCAGATCGGGCCATTTTGCACCCTTTAATAAATGAGAAGACCCCCTCATCTAAAACCCTTACCTCAAATGTAAAAAGATAAAAAAAAAAAAAGGAGTGTAGGGAGCCCCTCAACAAAGGTTAAGAAATGCAGGTTGTAAATCGACCTGCATTGGACAACACAACACATTAAAAAAAGGTGAGGAAGTTCTAAAAACCGTCGCTGGTATACAACCATTGGTGTTTCTGCCTTTGGAAGGGCAGTTAAAGAGAAATCGATAGAAGGTGCAGGAAACTTCCAGGTCGAGAGAGGCGGAATGAGTGGAGAGACGCCAGGAAGATCACTGTCAACACCAAGTGCTGACAGGATTTCGTCTGCACGAACACCAAATGGTCTAGTGACACTAGGGTTGAGCCGAAACATTGCCAGCCTCCTCTCGTTGAATTGATTGATTGATTGATTGAGTTAAAATTTATGGGTGCGTCGGCACTTAAGGCCATTTCGCACCCTTCTGTGTATACGGGGAAATGTCCCCTTATCTAAAATTCTGACTGAGATTTAAAAAAGGGGTGTAGATAGCCCCTTGGGAAAAACTAAAAGTGCAAGGTTGTAAAGAGACCTGCACGAGACAAACACGACACATTAAAAAGTCTGAACAAACTAAAAACCTCCTTACAGACGGTGGAAGAGTCCAGCTCCTCGCAAAAAACTAAAAACACGTGATAAAATACTGCTGTCATCACCCAAGAGGGATGACAAACAGCCGGAAAGGTTAAAAGTCTGCCGGAGGTAAGCAAGATCGACACATTCAACGAGAATGTGTCGGATGCTTAAAATAACATTACAAGTACGACACAACGGAGGGTCCAGCCCTTGCAGTAGGTGACCATGCGTGAGACGACTGTGTCCTATACGCATGCGGGTAAGAATTACTTCTTCGCGCCGAGAGGGACGAGACGAGGAACGCCAAACACCTATGGTGGGCTTAACAGAATGAAGCTTGTTCCCCGTTTCCACATCCCACTCGGTCTGCCAAGTGACAAGAAGGCGACAACGGAACACATTCTGCAGGTCGCTAGCTGGCAAAAGGTGGACGAGAACGTCGCCATCTGCATCAGCAGACTTGGCGGCAGCATCAGCTGCTTCGTTCCCCTGGATGCCCACGTGGCTAGGGACCCAACAGAAGTGTACATCAGTGCTGGCAGATAAGGACACAAGCCGTCTGAATATGCGTTGCGCTACTGGATGCCGGGAATACGGCGAATCCAGAGACTGCAACACGCTGGTCGAATCGCAGCACACAAGGACTTTCTTCAGCCCATTCACGTCTGCAAAGTCCAGTGCCTTTAGAATGGCGTACAACTCTGCCGTAAAGATGGAACAGGCAGGATGTAGCGAGAAACTGGAACTTTGAGAGTCTAGGACGAAGGCGCAACCAACTGATTCGACTCTCTTGGAACCATCCGTGTAAAACACATTAAAATTGGGGTGCTTCGCACGAAGTTCTAACAACCGTTGCTGGTATACAACCATTGGTGTTTCTGCCTTTGGAAGGGCAGTCAGGCAAAAATCGATAGAAGGTGCAGGAAACTCCCAGGTAGGGAGAGGCGGAATGAATGGAGAGATGCCAGGAAGATAACTGTCAACACCAAGTGCTGACAGGATCTCGTCTGCACGAACACCAAATGGTCTAGTGGCACTAGTTTGGAGCCGATACCTTGCCAGCCTACTCTCGTCGTAGATGGTGTCAAATGAAGGATGTGAAGGCATCGAGCGAAGATGGAGGAAGTAGTTCACTACCAGCCGCTGTCTTCGCAGAGACAGCGACGGCTCAGATGCCTCTACATACAAACTGGCGACTGGACTCGTACGAAACGCACCAGAGCACAAACGTATACCAGCATGGTGGACGGTGTCTAGGATGCGAAGTCTAGATGGGCGGGCAGAAGAATACACAGCACATCCATAATCAAGCTTCGACCTGATCAGTGCACGGTACAGGCGAAGCAGTACCGTCCTGTCAGCACCCCAGGAAGTGTGAGATAAAACACGTAGAAGGTTGAGAACTCTAAGACAAGAGAACTTTAACTGGCGAAGGTGAGGTAGCCATGTTAATTTCTTATCGAAAATGAGGCCCAGCAAGCGGACCTCATTCACGAAGCACAGGGGAGATTTCCCCATGTACAGGTCAGGATCGAAATGACATGTACGTTGACGACAAAAGTGAACACACACGGATTTCTCCGATGAGAAGGTGAAACCTGTTTGGGAGGACCACTCAACCAAACTGTTTATCGTCAGTTGGAGTTGACGAGAAGCTGACGCGCGATTCCGTGAGCGACAAAAGATCGTGAGCTCGTCTACATAGAGGAGGCCATGTACAGGGGAAAGAATGTTTGCCATAACACTGTTCACTGCTATGGCAAACAGAGTCACACTTAATACGCTGCCCTGCGGGACACCGTTCTCTTGTTCATGAAGATCCGAAAAGGAGTTCCCAACACGTACGAGGAAAAAACGATCAAATAAAAAGTTTTTAATAAAGTACGCCATATGGCCATGGACGCCCCAAGAATGGAGCTGCTTTAGTATGCCAAAACGCCACGTTGTGTCATATGCTTTTTGGAGGTCCAAGAAAACTGCAACTAAATGTTCCTTGTTGAGGAATGCATCCTGAATGTGTGTTTCCAGCTGAACCAGATGGTCCAGTGTGGAATGGTTGGAGAGAAAACCACATTGAAAATTACTTATCAAGCAGTTTTCCTCCAAAAACCAGGTGAGCCGCTTGTTGATCATGCGTTCCATCAACTTGCACACACAGCTAGTTCCTCTCGTTGGAGATGGTGTGAAATGAAGGATGTGAAGGCATCGAACGAAGATGGAGGAAGTAGTTCACTACCAGCCACTGTCTTCGCAGACAGCGACAGCTCAGATGCCTCTACATACAAACTGGCCACTGGATTGGTCCGAAAGGCACCAGAGCACACACGTACACCAGCATGGTGGACGGTGTCTAGGATGCGAAGTCTAGATGGGCGGGCAGAAGAATACACAACACATCCATAATCAAGCTCCGATCTGATGAGTGCATGGTACAGGCAAAGCAGTACCGTCCTATCAGCACCCCAGGAAGTATGAATTTGAATTTTGAATTTGAATTTAAAATTTTGGGAGCGTCAGCACTTAGGCTATTTTGCTCCCGTTACGTTATATGGGGGCCAGCCCCTTATCATTATAAATAACAACTCTAACGTTGCTTAACTAAAAATCTTAAAATGTTCTGACTTTTGTGAAAAGCTGAGGCTGTAAATGGGCACTCAGCACACACAAGGACAAAAAACAGGACAACACACACAAAATTATACTGGCCATAGTGCCAGTCGCCAGAGCCTCGTTAGTCTTTAGTCCAGGGTGCACTACGTGGAAGTGAGGTTGACTTTTGGGCGCCTTAGAAGAAGGCCGCCCCTTACACCCCCCCAGGAAGTATGAGATAAAACACGTAAAAGGTTGAGAACTCTAAGACAAGAGAACTTTAACTGGCGAAGGTGAAGTAGCCATGTTAATTTCTTATCGAAAATGAGGCACAGGAAGCGGACCTCATTCACGAAGCACAGGGGAGATTTCCCCATGTACAGGTCAGGATCGAAATGACATGTACGTTGACGACACAAGTGGACACAGACGGATTTCTCGGATGAGAAGGTGAAACCTGTTTGGGAGGACCACTCAACCAAACGGTTTATCGTCAGTTGGAGTTGACGAGAAGCTGACGCAAGATTCCGTGAGCGACAAAAGATCGTGAGGTCGTCTACATAGAGGAGGCCATGTACAGGGGAAAGAATGTTTGCCATAACACTGTTCACTGCTATGGCAAACAGAGTACCACTTAATACGCTGCCCTGCGGGACACCGTTCTCTTTGAATTTGAATTTAAAATTTTGGGAGCGTCAGCACTTAGGCTATTTTGCTCCCGTCACATTATACGGGGACCAGCCCCTTACCATTACAAATAACAACTCTAACGTTGCATATATAAAACTCTTAAAATGTTCTGACTTCTATTAAAAGCTGAGGCTGTGAACGGGCACTCAGCACACACAAGGACAACACACACAAAATTATACTGGCCATAGTGCCAGTCGCCAGAGCCTCGTTAGTCTTTAGACCAGGGTGCACTACGTGGAAGTGAGGTTGACTTTTGGGCGCCTACGTGGAAGGTACCCCTTACACCCTGACACCGTTCTCTTGTTCGTGAAGATCCGAAAAGTTGTTCCCAACACGTAAGCGGAAAAAGCTATCTGATAAAAAGTTTTGAATAAAGTACGCCATATGGCCACGCACGCCCCAAGAATGGAGCTGCTTTAGGATGCCAAAGCGCCACGTTGTGTCATATGCCTTTTGGAGGTCCAAGAAAACTGCAACTAAATGTATCTTGTTGAGGAATGAATCCTGAATGTGGATGGTCCAGTGTGGAACGGTTGGAGCGAAAACCACATTGAAAATTACTTATCAATGAGTTTTCCTCCAAAAACCAGGTGAGACGCTTATTGATCATGCGTTCCATCAACTTGCACACACAGCTAGTTAAGGCAATAGGCCTATAACTCGAGGCTGCGGTGCGTTGTTTGCCTGGCTTCAGGATGGGAACGATAATTGCTGCTTTCCAGGAGGAAGGGAAAGAGTCCTCCAACCAAAGACTGTTGAATACCGCCAAAAGGAAATTTCTTGCTCCAATGGGCAGATGACGAAGCATCTCATAGTGGATCTTGTCCACTCCAGGAGCTGTATTCTTAGAATCTTGAAGTGCCTGATCGAATTCCCGTTCAGTAAATGCAGAGTTGTATAGATCGGTGTTATGACTTCGAAAAACTAGACGGCGTTGTTCCTGACAGTTCTTCTCACGGCGGAAACGTGGTTCATAGTTTTCAGCGAGACGCATGAGAATACTGCATGGCCAAGATATTAGCTATGTCTTCGGAATTGGTGTACAACGTCCCTTTGTGCTCCTGAGCACCGAGAGGAGTAGATGCACACCCCTTGCTCCAAAAGTCAGAGAAGACACGTATTGGACCCAGCACGCCTTCTTACTGGCTCGAATCAACCGACGGGGACGGGCACGTTTAATGCGAAACTGCTCGAGGTTTGCGGCAGTGTGGTTCCTATTGAATCGATCTAGAGCATGATTGCGGTCCTTGATGACTGCACTGATCTCCGCAGTCCACCAGGGGACTGGGCATCGCCTCGCAGGTCCACTGGGATGTGGAATGTATGTGCGTGCACCATCATGCACTCTTAACACAAAGATATCTAAGGCGTCGATTGCTGGCAAAATCGACGCAAGATCGACTTCAAGGTACACTGCACGCTCGAATGCAGTCCAGTCGGCCCGACTGAGATGCCAGTAAGGGTGTTGCTCACGTGAGTGCTGATGATGTTCGAAAGTAAGAGTGGGGAGTGATCACTCCCACAGAGATCAGGGTGAACGCTCCAAGATGTGGTAGGAGCAAGGCTGGGAGTGCAGAAGGACAAATCCAACGCAGAGATTGCCTGAGGAAGGACTGAAATATGTGGAGTCCCATCAGTCAGCAACGTTAAACCTGACGCCTCACGGAATTGATCTACACTTTGATCCCGGGGCTCTGTACAAATGGAGCCCCAGAAACGATGGTAAGAATTAAAATCGCCCAAGAGAACTACAGGTGCCGGAAGTTGTTCGAATATAGAAAGGAGGTCCTCAAGAGAGAATCGCTCCTCCCTTGTGATGTAGACACAGCACACAGATATTTGCTGTGGTAGATGGACCCGCACGGCGACGGCGTTGAGTGGATGGCATCTCGAACACCGATTGCAACACCACCGTGTGCACTACGACCCTCGGGAAGCTTGTCGGTGCGGTAAAGCGTGTATCCGTTGAGAATCACAGATTCATTTGGACGAAAATGTTTCTCTTGGAGACATATGATGGCAGTGTCAAATTCGGATATTAAAGTTTGCAGTTCCTCGAGATGCGCACGGAACCCGTTAAGGTTCGATTGGAGACAGGAGGCTATGATGTAAGATTTAGCGTGGCCTTCTAAGGCGTACTCTATTCGTTATCTCTGTCACCTTCGTATATTCCTCATCCGCGGCATCGTCCTCTATAATGTCCTCGGGCAAGGACAGAGAGAGCGAAGCGGATGGGGAAGGGGGAGTGGTGACGAATGCTTTGACCGCCCGCTGGACAGCTTTGAACTGAGCCTTAAGTTTCAGGGTGGTGGCTGCCACCCTGACTGGAGAGCTAGTGGATTTCAGAAAATATTCTTTGGTATAAACCTGCCTGAATTTCTTCTTTGTGTAACGAGTAGTAGTTGCTGGTATCCTTGAAGCGGGGCAAGCTACTCTGGGAAGCATTGCTGTCTGGGTGGACACGTCGCTGGTTTGAACGCCAATACTGCGACGGACAAGAGCATTAGAAGCAGCTGTAGCGATGGCACATGTGGAACCAGAGGATCATGGCTCTGTCCCATGGTCGGGCTCACTGCATTTGCAACAAATTGCAGTAGTGGCCTTGCAAGAAGGCTGAGTGTGCCCAAAGTGCTGGGTTTTGAAACATTGCATCGGGTTCAGGATATACGGCCGAACATGGAGGTTGTAATAACCAACCCGTTCCCTCATCCGGAAGAGTGGTGAATGAGCGAAGCAGTCGGTACAAGTTCTCCGGATTTTTTGGTCTTGATTCGCTGCACTGCTGTCACATGTTGATCGGAGAGCTCTTCAAGGATTTCTTCTTCTGTAGCTTAAGAGATCCCAGTGACGTAAAACACCTCTACAACTGTTCAGTTGACGGTGAGATTCAACCTGAACAGGAAAGTCGCCGAAGCTCTTATGCTTGAGAAGAACGTTGCGAGTCTGGCGATCTGTGCTTGTTTTTATAAGAAGGTCTCCGTTGCGCAGTTTTTTGATGACTTGCTTTTTTATAAGGAACGGTGACAGGTCCATTTTAGCTCCATTCTTCTTTTTGATAGTAGACTCTTCGTTACTATCTGTCCTCTCCACAATGCTAATTACAAGATAGCGTGGCACTTAAATGACGTTACTTGTCTGTTGCAACAAACATGTCGGACTCAAAAGTCTCAGACGTTTTGGGGGTCTCCCCCGTTAAAAGGTGATTTAGTTCCTATAAACTGTAGGATTTTATTGTCTGTCGATTCAACTATGCTTATTAAAATATAACGTGGTACTGTCGTGACGTCACTTGTCATTTCCAATATATTACGCGGGCTCAAAGGCCGCGCTCGTTTTGAGGGTTTCTCCCGTTTGAATTGTTTTGAGAACGATAAATATAATGATTTTATAAGGAGGGTCCATAAATTGTCGCCTCGACATGCCCTCTATAGCGAGGAAGGTCTACCCCCAAAACTAAAGGCTATAAATGGACGAAGCCTAAATTCCTGCGGCCACGTTCCCGACTGTAACTACCCCTGCAGCCAACACTGTCCCATCGGCACGTGCAACTAACACCTTGGGAAAGTTTTTTTCTTCGAGGTTGTCTCCTCTAGCAGGACCCTTAGTTATAGGGAGGTCAACGGAATGGAGATGAATGATGAGATGGAATTGTGAAAATGTGAGATATGGACATGAAGAATGGACGAAATGATAAGATGATAATGGCCTCCCTACTAAGCCCCCTCGCTCCATCAAGGCAGTCCTACATGGCGGGGAGATTTGGAAGGCATTCAATTGCAAAACAATGGGTGATTATCACAATATCTATCCCTTTCACCAAGTCAATGTTAGAATGTGCTCAGAAATTTTTTGTAGAGTCGACTGATTTCAGTCACGAATCAGGCAGTTGACATCATCTTGTTTTTCGATATTGCCGCTGGTGTCGTTGTAAGACTAACAGAATTGGAGGCTTGATGACGTTATTCCTAAGGTGTGTGGCATGATCAGCTCATTGTTCCATGCACGTGAGTAAACTTTTATTTGTTATGAGTAGGATACTTTT
Source organism: Lepisma saccharinum (assembly GCF_977018435.1). Taxonomy (NCBI): domain Eukaryota; kingdom Metazoa; phylum Arthropoda; class Insecta; order Zygentoma; family Lepismatidae; genus Lepisma; species Lepisma saccharinum. Next base: position 13,461,297 of record NC_139240.1, read on the forward strand.
TTCAGGTAGAGGATGAGACTAGTTAATGTTCAATTTAATATGTCCTCAAATGATTTTGTGAAATTCGTGTCTTTCGGGGCAGCTGGAATTTTTAAAAAAACCTGTTGTTGTTATTTACCAACACTGTGAGTTGTGTGTTAAAATAATAAAGCAATGCATTCGTAAGCCAATATTATTACAAGATGTTTGGTATACGTAAATGTACTCAACCTAAGATATTTAGTATTTTTTCGGCTATTTTAAGTTATTTGAATTTGATCTTAAATTTTGGATGCGTCAGGCACTTAGGCAATTTTGCACCCGTCACATTATACGGGTTCCAGTCCCTTATCGTTACAAATAACAACTCGTAACGTTCCATAACAAAAATTTTAAAATATTCTGACTTCAGTTAAAAGCCGGGACTCTAAACTGTCACTCTGCACACATAAGGACAAAAAAACAGGACAATACACATAATTATACTGGCCTGGATATAGGGCCAGAGCCTCGTTTGCCTGCAAAATGTAGTCCAGAATGTATTACATGAAAGTGGTATTTTAAGTTATTTTTTACACAAATAGATGTAGTGGGGTATTCAAGGATTGGTGCTAGGGATTATACCTCAACTTTTGATTGAATATTTTCTTTAAATATCATAAAAAGGAACTAAAACGTAAGAACTATGAAACTCTTGGACAAGTCACTGTAAGCGTGTTTGCCTGTGTGCGTGCGTCCGCGCGCAAGCAGGCATGTGTGTGAGGGGATGGTGGCGGGTATGTGAGCGGGCGCGGGCGTGTGTGTGTGAAAGAGGGGTATGTGGCTTGTGTGCAAGGGGATCGTGGCGTTTGTGTGTGCTATTCATATGTTTCTAATTTTCATTAGCTGTTATTTTTTACCATTTATGACATATCAGTCATGTCAGTCGAAGATGAAGAGGAAGCTCAGAAAATGGCAAATTTGAATGCGTTGCTATATATAGTATTCGCTGTAGCTGCGTGCGTAACAACTATGTTTCAGTTCAAACTTTTCACTGTATATAGTGAGAACCTTACTTCAAACCTTCGCATCAAGGCTTTTCGCGCAATTCTTCAGCATAACATACGGTGGTTTGATGAAGATGGTTATACACCAGGATCTTTATGCTCTATGTTAACAAATGATGTTCCAAAAATTCAAAACATTAGCGGAAACAGATTTGGAAGTTCGTTAAGCATAATGTCTACTGTTGCTTTTTCCATTTTCTGTGGGACATTCTTCGGCTGGAAATTAACACTATTGATGCTTGGCTTTTCACCAGTGCTGAAACTGTCAACATACATTCAGACTTTTATGATATTGAATTGAATTGAGATAAAATTTCTGCGTGCGTCGGCACTTAAGGCCATTTCGCACCCTTCTATGTATACGGGAAAATATTCCTTATCTAAAATTCTGACTGAGAACTTAAAAAAGGGATGTAAAGAGCCCCTTGGGAAAAACTAAAAGTGCAAGGTTGTAAAAAGACCTGCACGAGACAAACACAACACATTAAAAAGTCAGAACGAACTAAAAACCTCCTTACAGACGGTGGAAGAGTCCAGCTCTTCGTAAAAAACTAAAAACACGTGATAAAATACTGCTGTCATCATCCAAGAGGGATTACAAACAGCCGGAAAGGTTAAAAGTCTGTCGAAGGTAGGCAAGATCGACACATTCAACGAGAATGTGTCGGATGCTTAAAATAACATTACAAGCACGACACAACGGAGGGTCCAGCCCTTGCAGTAGGTGACCATGCGTGAGACGGCTGTGTCCTATATGCATGCGGGTAAGAATAACTTCTTCTCGCCGAGAGGGACAAGACGAGAAACGCCAAGCACCTATGGTGGGCTTAACAGCGTGAAACTTGTTCCCCATTTCCACATCCCACTCGGCCTGCCAAGTGTCAAGAAGGCGGCAAAGGAACACATTCTGCAGGTCGCTAGCTGGCAAAAGGTGGACGAGAACGTTGCCATCTGCATCAGCAGACTTGGCGGCAGCATCAGCTGCTTCGTTCCCCTGGATGCCCACGTGGCTAGGGACCCAACAGAAGTGTACATCCGCACTGGCTGATAAGGACACAAGCTGTCTGAATATGCGTTGCGCTACTGGATGCCGGGAATACGGCGAATCCAGAGACTGCAACACGCTGGTCGAATTACAGCACACAAGGACTTTCTTCAGCCCATTGACGTCTGCAAAGTCCAGTGCCTTTAGAATGGCGTACAACTCTGCCGTAAAGATGGAACAGGCAGGATGTAGGGAGAAACTGGAAGTTTGAGTGTCTAGGACGAAGGCGCAACCAACTGATTCGACTGTGTTGGACCCATCCGTGTAAAACACATTAAAATTGGGGTGCTTCGCACGAAGTTGTACAAACCTTTGCTGGTATACAACTATTGGTGTTTCTGACTTTGGAAGGGCAGTCAGAGAAAAATCGATAGAAGGTGCAGGAAACTCCCAGGTAGGGAAAGGCGGAATGAGTGGAGAGACGCCAGGAATATCACTGTGAACACCAAGTGCTGACAGGATCTCGTCTGCACGAACACCCTAGTGGCACTAGGTTGGAGCCGATACCTTGCCAGCCTATTCTCGTCTGACATGGTGTGAAATGAGGGATGTGAAGGCATCGAGCGAAGATAGAGGAAGTAGTTCACTACCAGCCGGCCTTCGCAGACACAGCGGCGGCTCAGATGCCTCTACGTACAAACTGGTGATAGGGCTGGTACGAAAGGCACCAGAGCACACACGTATACCAGCATGGTGGACGGTGTCTAGCATGCGAAGTCTAAATGGGCGGGCAGAAGAATACACAACGCATCCTTAATCAAGCTTCGACCTGATGAGTGCAGTACCGTCCTATCAGCACCCCAAGAAGTATGAGATAAAACACGTAAAAGGTTGAGACCTCGAAGACAAGAGAACTTTAACTGGCGAAGGTGAGGTAGCCATGTTAATTTCTTATCGAAAGTGAGGCCCAGGAAGCGGACCTCATTCACGAAGCACAGGGGAGACTTCCCCATGTACAGGTCAGGATCTAAATGACATGTACGCTGACGACAAAAGTGAACATACACGGATTTCCCGGATGAGAAGGTGAAACCTGTTTGGGAGGACCACTCAACCAAACGGTTTATCATCAGTTGGAGTTGACGAGAAGCTGACGCGAGATTCCGTGAGCGACAAAAGATCGTGAGGTCGTCTACATAGAGGAGGCCATGTACAGGGGAAAGAATGTTTGCCATAACACTGTTCACTGCTATGGCAAACAGAGTCACACTTAAAACGCTGCCCTGTGGGACACCATTCTCTTGTTCGTGAAGATCCGAAAAGGAGTTCCAAACACGTACGCGGAAAAAACGATCTGATAAGAAGTTTTAAATAAAGTACGCCATATGGCCACGGACGCCCCAAGAATGGAGCTACTTTAGGATGCCAAAGCGCCACGTTGTGTCATATGGCTTTTGGAGGTCCAAGAAAACTGCAACTAAATGTTCCTTGTTGAGGAATGCATCCTGAATATGTGTTTCCAGATGAATTACATGGTCCACTGTGGAACGGTTGGAGCGAAAACCACATTGAAAATTACTTATCAAGCAGTTTTCCTCCAAAAACCAGGTGAGACGCTTATTGATCATGCGTTCCATCAACTTGCACACACAGCTAGTTAAGGCAATAGGCCTATAACTCGAGGCTGCGGTGCGTGGTTTACCTGGCTTCAGGATGGGAACGATAATTGCTGCTTTCCAGGAGGAAGGGAAAGAGTCCTCCAACCAAAGACTGTTGAAAACCGCCAAAAGGAAATTTTTGCTTTCAATGGGCAGATGACGAAGCATCTCATAGTGGATCTTGTCCACTCCAGGAGCTGTATTCTTAGAATCTCGAAGCGCCTGATCGAACTCCCGTTCAGTGAATGGAGAGTTGTATGGCTCGGTGTTGAGACTTCGAAAAACTAGAGGACGTCGTTCATGACCGTCCTTCTTACGGCGGAAACGTGATTCATAATTTTCCGAGCTAGACGCATCAGAAAACTGCATTTTTCTTCGATTTGATTTTGATTTTAAAGTTTTGGGTGCGTCAGCACTACGGCTATTTTGCACCCGTCACACTATACGGGGTCCAGCTCCTTATCTTTACACATAACAACTCTAACGTTGCTTAATTAAAATCATAAAATATTAAAATGTTCTGACTTTAGTTAAAAGCTGAGGCTGCAAAGAACGCTCAGCACACATAAGGACAAAAGAACGGGACAATACAAACAAAATTATACTGGCCATAGGGCAAGTCGCCAGAGCCTCGTTAGTCTTCGGTCCAGGGTGTACTAACGTGGAAGTGAGGTTGACATTTTGGTGTACTACGTGGAAATCACCCCTTACACCCCAACGAGGCACCAGAAAACTGCATGGCTAAGATATTAGCTATGTCTCTGGAATCTGTGTACAACGTCCCATCGTGCTCCAGAGAGCTCAGAGGAGTAGATGCACCCCCCTGGATGTGACGTACTTTGGTCCAAACGGCTTTCGACGAAGCCTGCTTCTTCAGAGAAGACACATATTGGACCCAGCATGCCTTCTTACTGGCTCGGATGAGCCGACGGGCACGGGCACGCTTAATGCGGAACTGCTCGAGGTTTGCGGCAGTGTGGTTTCTATTAAATCGATCTGGGGCATGATTGCGGTCCTTGATGGCTGCACTGATCTCCGCAGTCCACCAGGGGACTGGGCGTCGCCTCGCAGTTCCACTGGGATGTGGAATGGAGGTGCGTGCAGCATCATGCACTCTTGACATCAAGATATCTAAGGCGTCAATTGGTGGTAAAGTCGACGCAAGATCGACTTCAAGGTCCACTGCACACTCGAAGGCACCCCAGTCGGCCCGACTGAGATGCCAGTGAGGGTGTTGTTCACGTGAGTGCTGAAGATGTTCCAGAGTAAGAAAGAGTGGGAAGTGATCACTCCCACAGAGATCAGGATGAACGCTCCAAGATGTGGTAGGAGTAAGGCTGGGACTGCAGAAGGACAAGTCCAACGCAGAGTATGTGCCTGAAGAAGGACTGAAATATGTGGGAGTCCCATCATTCAGCAACGTTAAACCTGATGCCTCACGGAATTCATCTACAATTTCACCCCGGGGCTCTGTACGAACGGAGTCTCACAAACGATGGTAAGAATTAAAATCGCCCAAAAGAACTACAGGAGACGGAAGTTTGTTCGAATATAGAAAGGAGGTCCTCAAGAGAGAATCGCTCCTCCCTTGTGATGTAGACACAACACACAGATATTGGCTGCCGTAGATGGACCCGCACGGCGACAGCTTGGAGGGGGGTGGTGAGAAAGATTGGCGTTGAGTGGATGGTATCTCGAACACCGATTGCAACACCACCGTGTGCACGACGACCCTCAGGAAGCTTGTCGGTGCGGTAAAGCGTGTGTCCGTTGAGAATCACTGATTCATTTGGACGAATTTGAATTTGATATTAAAATTTTGGGTCCGTCAGCACTTAAGGCTATTTTGCACCCGTCACATTATACGGAGCCAGCCCCTTATCATTACAATTAACAACTCTAGCATTCCATAACTAAAATCATAAAATCTTAAAATGTTCTGACTTCTGTTAAAAGCTGAGGCTGGAAATGGGCACTCAGCACACACAAGGACAAGAAAACTGACAACACACACAAAATTATACTGGCCATAGTGCCAGTCGCCAGAGCCTCGTTAGTCTTCAGTCCAGGGTGTATTAACGTGGAAGTGAAGTTGACATTTGGGTGTACTACATGGAAGGTCACCCCTTACACCCCTGATTCATTTGGACGAAAATGTGTCTTTCGGAGACATATGATGGCAGGGTCAAATTCAGATATTAGAATTTGCAGTTCCTCGAGATGTGTACGGAAATCGTTAAGGTTCCATTGGAGACAATAAGCCATAGCTGGTGGTATTATAGTTACGTTTTGAGGCGTACTCTATTTCTAGGCCCTGTCACCTTGATAAATTCTTCATCCGCGGCTTCGTCCTGTATCATGTCCTCGGGTAAGGACACAGAGGGCAAAGGGGATGAAGAAGGGGGAGTGGGGGTGGGTGCTTTGAGCCTGACGGGCAGCTTTCAGCTGTGCCTCAAGTTTCAGGGCGGTGGCTGCCACCCTGACTGGAGAGCTACTGGACTTCACAAAGTATTCTTTACTGTGTACCTGCTTGAACTTTTTTTCTGTGGAGCGAGGAGTGGTCGCTGGTTTCCTCGAAGCAGGACGAGCAATTACGGGAAGTGTTGTTGTTTGCGTTGACACGTCGCTGGTTTGTACACCTGCACTGCGACAGGTAAGAGCAGCTGCAGCAACTGTAGCGAATGGCACAGGTAAACTGGTGCGTATGCTTTCACGGAGATGTTGTTTTGCTTCACCAGCAGATATTTTCTCTGTGATGACCAACTCTCTGATTTTCTTCTGGGTGCTCGCCTTGGCAGTTAATGCATTTGGGACCAGAAGAACAAGGTTCGGTCCCATGATCAGGCAGACTACACTTCCCACAAAGGGCGGTAGTGGCCTTGCAGGAAGGTTGAGTGTGCCCAAAGTGAAACATTTTGAAACATTTGAAACATCGCATAGGGTTAGGTATGTGCGGACGGACTTTGAGTCTCAAATATCCAGCCCGTACCCTATCTGGGAGAGTGGTTGTTTGAAATGTCAGTATAAGTGAAGCAGTTGGCACAAGTTCTCCGGACTTTCGCGTCTTGATTCGCTGCACAACGGTGACATGTTGGTCTGAGAGTGCTTCAAGAATCTCATCCTCCTCAGCATTTAGCAGATCCCAGTGGCGAATCACACCTTTACTACTGATAAGTTGACGATGAGGTTCAACGTTAACAGGGAAGTCGCCCGAAGATCTTAGCTTTAAAAGGTTGTTGGTCTGGCGATCTGTACTGGTCTGGATAAGTAGACTCCCGTTTCTCAGCTTTTTTATTTCTGGTACGTCTGAACCAGCGGCGTAGTCTAGCTGTTTCTTGATCAGAAATGGTGACAGGTCCTTTAATGTAGCAGCTGCATGTTTCTTGGTTGTTGCAGATTCATCGGTACTCTCGGTCTTCTGCACAATACTAATCACAAGATAACGTGGCACGTTACTTGTCTTTTCCCCTAATTGAAGCGGGCTCGAAGGCCGCGCTCGTTTTGGGGGTTTCCCCCCGTTTGTGTTGTTTTTTGTACCCATATACAAAATTTGTTAGTGTGGAGGGTCCATAAATTCTCGCCTCGACATGCCCTCTATGCCGAGGAAGGCCTACCCCCAAAAATGGAGGCTACTCGAGGACCAAACCGAAATCCCCGAGGTCACGTTCGCGACTGCACCTACCCCTGCAGCCAACACTGTCCCATCGGCACGTGCAACTCACACCTTGGGATAGGTTTTTTTTATCGAGGTTGTTTTGAATTTGAATTTGAATTTGAATTTTTGGGAGCGTCAGCACTTAGGCTATTTTGCTCCCGTCACATTATACGGGGTCCAGCCCCTTACCATTACAAATAACAAGTCTAACGTTGCATAACTAAAAATTTTAAAACCTTAAAACGTTCTGACTTCTGTTAAAACCTGAGACTGTAAATGCGCACTCAGCACACACAAGGACATAAAACAGGACAACACACACAAAATTATACTGGTCATAGTGCCAGTCGCCAGAGCCTCGTTAGTCTCTTGTCCAGGGTGCACTACGTGGAAGTGAGGTTGACGTTTGGGCGCCTACGTGGAAGGTACCCCTTACACCCCCTTTTATCGAGGTTGTCTCCTTTAGCAGGACCCTTAGTTATAGGGAGGTCAAAGATATGGAGATGAATGACGTGATGGAATGGTGAAAACGTGAGATATGGATGTGAAGAATGAGTGAAATGATGAGATGAAAATGACCTCCCTACATAAGTTTCTTAGAGGGAGGTCAAAGATATGGAGATGAATGACGTGATGGAATGGTGAAAACGTGAGATATGGATGCGAAGAATGGGTGAAATGACGTGATGAAAATGGCCTCCCTACTAAGCCCCCTCGCCCCGTCAAGGCAGTCCTACATGGAGGGGGAGACTTTTATGATAAAAGAAGAATCAAATATGAAAAGATAAAGCTTGGAGGAATCGACACAGGTTGGTAACTCATTGCCTGGGTTATAAATTATTTTAATAAACATACATGCTCCAACGGAAGATAAAGATGATAATACTAAAGATGATTTTTATACAGAGTTAGAACAGGTCTTTGATAAATGTTCTCAGTATGATATGAAAATTCTGTTAGGTGACTGTAATGCACAGATTGGCAAAGAAGAGACATTTAAACCCACGATTGGTAAAGAAAGTCTTCATGAATTAAGTAATGAAAATGGTATAAGATTGATTAATATTGCAACCTCAAAGAATTTAATTGTGAAAAGTACCACTTTTAAACTTAAAGATAAAAAAAGAAAAAAAAAGTAAAGTGCTCCCCTGTGCATAGCACCATGCCATGAAGGCGTACAGGGGCGTGGGGGTAACGTCCCACACTTTCGTGATCCGGTCGTGAGTGGGGGTGATGTGATCAGCACCACGACCCTGACCGCCTTTACCCCCCAGGGTTTCCCCCAGGTACCCATGTTATTCGACGCTGGGTGGGCGCCGGGGCCGCTTCCATCGTTAGAAAAGTTCCCGGATTTGAACCGGCCGGGGATCGAACCCGGGACCTTTAGCATGGTAGTCAGACGCGTTACCGACTGAGCTACCGCGGCAGCCTTTAAACATAAAGATATCCATAAATATACCTGGTCTTCTCCAGATGGTAAAAATCATAATCAGATAGATCATATTCTCATTGATAAGAGAAGGCATACTAGTATAATTGATGTTCGTACACATAGAGTGCTGACTGTGCCAGTGACCATTATTTAGTAATTGCTAAATTAAAAGACTCTCAGTGATAAATCATAGGCAACAAAATCTAAAAGTTCTAAAATTTGATACAGGAAAGTTTACTGATGAAAGAATTAAGAAAGATTACCAAATTAAACTGTCAAATAGATTTGATGTTTTGCAGGATTTAAATGATGATGAAAATATAAATGAAACAGACGTAAATAAGAATTGGGAGCACATACGTAACGCAATAGAATCAGCAGCTAAAGAAAGTATAGGATACCATAAACCGAGAAAAAGTAAGCCATGGTTTGATAATGAATGTCATAATCTAATAGAAATAAGAAATCAGGCTATACTTAGGTGGTTAAATAACTCTGATGATACAAATGTAAACAATTATAATAAAATAAAGCGAGAAGTAAAAAAGAGATTACTTGAAAAGCAAAATTAACGAAATTGAAACAAACAGCAAAAATAAAAATATCAGAGAGTAGTGTAATTGGATCGGTTCAAAGTAACACTTGGTATGAGGCCTATTATTTTATTAATTTAAGCACAATGGAAAACCTATTTTGATGATGTTTTTGTCGATTTTATACTATTGCAACTCTGTGATTTTTCACCTCGTACTTGGTACGAGTGGTACGAGGCCTATTATTTTTATTAATTTAACCACAATGGAAAACCTATTTTGATTATGTTTTTGTTGATTTTATACTATTTTAAATCTGTGTTTTTGCATCTCGTACTTCGTACGAATGTCATAATTTCTTACGAGTTAAAGTACACCTACACCCATCTACACCCACCCACACTCACCCATACCCACCTACACCTATTTACTTCCGGTCCATTTGACAGACACCTGTGAGTTTTTCCAGTTTTTTTGTTTTTTTTTAAGTTTACACCCACGCCCACGCACACAAATTTACTTCTGGTCTACTTGGCTGGATTATGACGTAATGCGATGCCATGTTCTTTTCTGATTGGCTCACTGTTTCTGATGTTTTCAAATCGGTCCGCGCTTAGGTTATTTAAATGCGAAAGCATTACAGGTCAGTCAGTATTGTGAGAGTGTTTGAAGGGTTCGGACGTGTTGTTGCAGTGCTGCTCATAATTTTTTGCATGTGCTAAGCACAGGGTGATATTTTTTTACTATATGTGCTTATTAATTTTTTATACTTAGTACAAATATATATTTTATATATAATAAAAAATAGCTAATATAAAATAAAACGTCATGAATATTTTTGGGTTTAAAAAGCAACAAAAATCAACCTGTAGAGAGAATTCCAGTCAACATGGATGTATTTAGAGAAATTTATCATCAATTGAAAGGGTTACTTCTTGTTCACTTGAATAGCGTATCCTACCCAAGGTATTGGGTAAGAACTATAAAGTCTTAGCATAGCAGGAAGCAGAGAAAGGAATGCAGAATAAGCAATTAGGCAAACGTTAGGGGAGTGACTCAGGAGGTGTGATCAGTTGGCGAGAATAAGAGACAGAGTAAGGTCTGCAGATTGTGAGAGAAAAAGCAAAGTGGAGAACGATTATTGGACGATGGTGTGTGATAGATTCGATGTCTGACAGGGAGGTCAGACAAGTGATAGTTGAGAGGACAAGTGTAGGAACATCTTCATATATTTGTAAGGCAAGTAATATCCTTTTCTTAACCAATCCATATCGGTTCAGTCATGGAGAGTATAAAACCCATATCTAATCTAAGTTAATTTCTATCGCCATTCCTTTAAAACGTAATCTCTTGCATTTATCACGTTTAGGCCAAGCGAGTGATAACCATCTGAGAGATGAATGAGAAATAACTACATCACCCAATTCAATCTAGAGGTTCTTGGTTCGATCCCAAACGCAGCATGGGAGTTGCGTTACGTGGTGGACGTGCTTTGGGCTTCTCATCCATTTTTTTGCAAGTGCGATGAGAAAACACTGCAGTACATGATATACTGCGATTTTCATCTATTTCATCCCGAAATATGATGAAAATAATAGAGCCTTCTAGCTTTTCAAATTACGTACGTGCGATATGGCGCCGGAATTTTCACTTGTTAGCGCTTCACGTTGTGTTAATAATCAATTATTACCAAATATCAAGAAAAGAAAGCAAAAGGTAGGCCTAGCAATATGCTACGCGGTAAGGCGCAAATAAATAAGAGTAGAGTTTCAACTAGGTTATTCGGCGATTGGATTGTGGAAAAATTAGAATTAACATTAGGATGTTGCATAAAGGTTGGTTAACTATTTCAAATAGGTGTTCGGTACTGTCGTCACTCTGTTACGCGATTGTTGAACCTAACTTATCAAATCAAATTTCCGGGAGAGTAAACAATTGAATTGCTAATAATGTCCTGTCAAAGCCACGGGGGGATGAGAAAAGAAAACAAACAACTTAGTGCTAATTTGAAGCTAATCAAGCATTTTTCCTGCGCATAGGCTAATCATAGAATCATGGCGCAATCTAGATTTATCCACTTCGACATTCTCGAAACTATCCAGTTTCAAGGTAACATTCACGAGGATGTATTAAAATTCATTGTTAAATTTGAAAGTTTAGCTATTCTTAATGAGTGGAATGACTTAAAGAAAAGGCAAATGCTACCGGCATTTTTGGGTGATTCAGCATTGAAATGGTTCAATACTTGGAGTCGAACTCAGGAAGCACAGGATATAGATTTTGTAACTTCAGAAACTAAAATTGTGGAAGAATTTACGGAACCGGGTGACACTTTTCAATTAGAAGAACAAATCAGATTACGCTTCCATCAGGAAAATGAACCCGTTTCAAAATATGTGAGATAAAAACAGTTATTGTTATTAAAATTAGATCCTGCCATGGAAACTAGTGAGCAAATTAAGCAAATAAGCGGGGGTTTACAACCTAACTTTATGAAAGAAGTTTATAACAGGGAATATGATTCAGTGAAATGTTACGAGACCTGAAACATGTTGAACAATTCAAATATCTTGTGCAAAAACGTAAAATTCTAGAAACAATGTGAGACAATGAAAGGTCTGTCGTGTTCTGAATCGAGTCGAGCCTACATGCCGAATCAGCAAGCTATCACGTTGCAGCGCACGGTCAATGGTCATGTTGACATAAGTTATTCTCAGGCTAATCGGGAGATCGAGGAAAGATTAAATGCACTACAACAAGACCTTGATCAATTACAGTCGAACACGGGACTCCAGTCTCATGAGTCAGATTTAGTTTCGCAATTTCAGAATCTTGAGGCTAAAGTCAATGCACTTGCAGAACATCGGAAAGAACATTCATTCACTGAGTCATCATTCTCATATACAGTTAGAGAAAATGAACATAGAGATAGAAAGAATAGGAGAACCTATTATAATAATAGTAACACTAGAGCCCACACACAGTGGCAGAATAGAAATACTTGGCATAAGAACCACAATAATAATCTCGACACACAGTCGCAACGTTCGCCTAGGGGGCGATGGCGCAATGGCAGTAACCCTCGATTTCAGCGTTCGCATTTTTCATCTTCATCTCCGCGAACATTTTTGGAGCAACAACAGGGGCGCCAAGATCCAAATAACCGTACTAATCAGATTTTTAATGCAAATTACTCTACTTTTCGTAATAACAGAAGCAATTTTAAACGAGTAAGACCTACATATGAAGGGGACCTAGGTGCAGGGCCTACGGGGAAAACTCTAACGGTCTCTACTTTTCCTTCTGAAGATTTGATTTACATCAATGTGAAAGTAGATGGGGAAATTCGACAGTTCATCCTGGATAGTGGAAGTCAAATTTCGGTAACGGGAGATAAGAACATACCAGTCAATGCCAAGCGATTTAATATAAATACTGCGATTAGAGGGGTCACTAATAGTCAACTGACGGTTAAGGAAATTGTGTTACTACCATGTCCTATATATAACCAAACATTTGTTCATCCATTTAGAATCCTTAAGGATTTTAATCAAATTACTATATTAGGAAATGATTTCTTGAAGGGACAAAAGGCTAAGTTAGATTTTGAGGAAAATAAGCTTACATTGCATAGATTCGGCACACCTCCTAGAAACCAAATTAAAAATGAGAATAAGAAAGCTTTTGACGTGTCAATCAAAGTTTCCCATTTGTTACATTATGTTTTGCAACCAGAATTTGTAGCTGCTAAAAAGATAAAAGTGAAACCCAAGACACATTTGTGCATTCCATTCAAATTGGCTAATTCATATGACAAAGATAGGACAGTCTTGGAACCGGACCTACAGCTTCAAGAGAAAACGGGATTGATGGTTGCCAGAGCAATTATTAATCCGGATTCGAATCTTATTTGGATCACAAATCCTTTAAATTATAATGTTACAATTAAGAAAGGCACTATTATCGGGAAAGCTGAAACTTGGGATAGGCCAATCATGAGTAACAATAATGATGAGAATAAGGATGAAATTGGTGAACAGGCACAGGTTTTCGCGACGGAAGAGTCAGGGAACGTCAGTGACGCACGGGCGGACCCTAGTCGGTTTGATGTGAATCCGAATTTAGAACACCAGCAAAAGGAGCAACTTTTGGCTGTTTTAATGAAATATCCACATGTTTTTGCGTGGTCAAAGGATGATATAGGTAAAGCCACGAATTATAAACATAGAATTCAACTAAAAGATGACACAGAATTTCACTTAAAATTCTACCCGATTCCAGTTCACCTTCGTGATGAAATTAAAGATCAGATTGAGACTTTATTAAAGCAAGGTGTTATTTCTCCTACAAAATCAACCTTTAACTCTCCAGTTATCCTTGTAAAGAAGGCAAAGGGGGGGTTATAGATTATGCCAGGATTATCGCAGATTGAATGTATCGTCTGTATTTGACGCTCTGGGTGTGAATAACATCAATGTTATACAATATGGGGAGCAAGAAATATTACTGTACGGCAGACTTGAAGAGCGGATTCTTTAATATGCCTCTCACCGAGGATAGTAAGAAATATACAGCATTTACAATACCAGGAATGTCACAGTATCAAATGAACGTCGTGCCACAGGGCCACCGTCAGTTCATCAAGTGCGATGACTCATTGCATTCACCTTGCGTGCTCAAATTTGGATCCCAATCACTTTGCCCATTATGTGGATGAAATTAACAGTAGTCATCCTTAAAACATAGTAACGAGCACCTCCTAGAGATGTAACACTCATGGGTTCATGCGCATCGGAATGAATTACTTCACCAATTTCTTTAGGTGGACTCAAACGGTTCTTAAATGGTAACCTATGATTTTTTTCCTAAAGCACACCCATCACAAAACTGTTCATCTCCATCAATGTTCATTTGTTACAAAACTTGTTTCACATGCAAGTAGTCAGAGTTAGTTGTTTCACCGGACGACCTTGTCCAAGTTTGTTTGATACCATAGCCTATTTGGGCTAAAATTAAGCTATATTTTCATATCTTCTGGTGGATTTAGTTAATTCATAGGTGTAGCAAATTGCCTAATCATGCTACGAATTCTAAGTCCTCGTACTAGAATGATTAATATTAGTAAACTATTTTGGTCAAAATTAAGCTATATTTTCATATCTACTGGTGGATTTAGCTAATTTCTAGGTGCAGCAAATTGCCAGAAGGAGTTGATATGTTCTGGCACAGCCTAGACCATATTAAAGCTATATTTTTTGGTGAATTTAGCTAATCTCTAGGTTTAGCAAATTGTCTAATCATGCTACGAATTATAAGTTCTCGTACTAGGATGATTAATACGACCTAAAGTCGGGACGCGCTAGCACCACCCGCTCTGGTAGCGACGCACTGTTGCCAGATAGACTTACTTCAGGATTTTCGCGAGTCCACAGAAACACATGTAGGATTAAACATATAACAACGGGACACTTCCATTGTTCTCAGTCCGACTCTGTTCATATTTGAAGGAACAACGTTAATAGGCGGAGAGATTTTGGCTAAGTGAAGTGCGTTTTTTTAAATATTCAGTCCGATTTCTGTATTGAATACTTTTGTGCGTGAGCGGGCGTTTGTGTGTGTGTTTGTAAGAGTTGTTTGGAGAAATTGTACTGCAATGTCGGAAAGAAGAAAGTAATTGGTAGCTTCCCAAACTATCTCACTTCACACACCCACACGTGCCTCCCCGATGGCACAGTGGTAGGGTAAGCGTAGTCGCCTTTTAATCAAGTAGTCCTGGGTTCGATAGCCTGTCGAGGCACATAGTGGTTCGGATACCACTTCCAACTGTAGGTCCATTCGAGATTAGCCGTAATGTGCGTAAAGTGCACTTTAAAACACCAACTCAATCAATCATTCACACACCATTGATTTGTTCTTGATAAATTCTTCTCCGTAATACAGTAACTCAGTTCTGTGAAATTCTTGTATTTTTCTGCACTGCTAGATTTAACTTTATTCTGACTAGCATCATTGTTTTGGTATAGAGCATTAGACAGTATTAAAATTTCTGAGTAACTCTGGTAATCTTCATCTCTATAATCTCTAGGATGTTTCTTGGTGATGAGTTCCCACAGTCCTACAGTGCCAGGATATCTAGACCAGCTATATTTGCTCCACCCAAATTGACTTTTACGTCATCCCCTTGAAACGTAAATCTAGATTTTCCAATTTTCCAAACTACTCCCTCATTAGGCTCCATGGTTGGATATAATCCAAACATTTCATCTTTGCCAAATTTCCCAGTACTCAGGTAATCTCTTGCCAAGGGACCTAATTCAACTTTTTCTGAATCTCCTATAGCCTACGTAGGTGGTTGTTGGGAGTACTAGAGGAGTATGAATACTGGATAGTGGTGTAGGAGGAAAATCGGCATAATTTCTAGCAGCAAGAGGCACTAGCTCATTCATGAGATTCTTATTTTGTTCTGTACCACCCTTAATTTCTCTACCAAGACCACTGATAGCATCAATAATTGATTGATCCTGACGCTTGTGTTGTTCATAGTATCCTCTATTTTCAGATTTCCAGCCTTTAAATCTTTTGGCCAGATAGTCACGTAATTTCAGATTGTCTTCAATTTTATGTTTTGTCATTTTTGTTTAGGGGATATTTATAATGTCACAACGTATCTTATAATGACTCAACATTTATAACATTGTTAATTTTGTTTCTATATTTTCCATTGTTTGGTTTTTTAGTAATATCAATTGTAGCAAATCCAAAATCATCTTTGTTCCAGCAGGGAGAGCAGAATTTTGAAAATTGACTGTAGTTTAAATCTCCTCCTACATAGTCATTATATACATGTTTAAGATTAGTGTGGTCCTGACGAAACAGACAAACTAGATATTTATCATCACGAAGTAACTGTTTGGGAATCTTAGAATAAGTCTGAGCCAGATAAAAACAGTCTATTCCCCTGTGACGACCCTGAGTAAAAAAATTACGTACCTTATTTTGATTTTTTAAAATTACATCATCAAAGACTACAAGTAAGTTTTCATAACAATTGTTAAGTGGCTTTATTTTTTATCCAAAAGTAGCTATGCCCAGTCAATCATACAGTTTTATCAGCTGCTGGATTTTGGGTTGCTCCAAACGTTTTGGGAAAATATACAAGTGTCTGTTCTTCCAGTCTAACCAATTGGGGGCAAGCAGAAAATTACACAGGGGAACTATTTTTTTTAATGTTCTGTTGCATGAGATTTTTCAACTATTTCTGAATACTTTTTCAATGCTGATTTCAAATCTGAAATTAGTTTTCTGCTACATGCTCTAGTTTTCATGCAGTTTGGAATTTATGAATTTTCGCCAAAATGGACACCCATTGTAATAAACAGTATGGGTAGCCGGAGAATAGGCTTACATCTGCCATAACAGTACACTAATGAGACCAATTTATATTTATTGTTGTTTATAATACCTGTTTTACTTTGTTTCAGATCTGATCATGGCTTCGTCAAGTAGGCATCCATGCGTAAATAAACCTGATGCATTCTGTTATGTATGTGCCTACTACACACTTCTTCGTCAAAGGCACAATATAACTTCATTTGTTCGGCGTGCCTATAAAGCCTATTTTGAAGTTCCCCTGGGTGACCAAGACAAGAAATGGGCTCCACATATGGTGTGCCATAATTGTGAGGAAATGCTTCGTGACTGGACAAAAGGAAA
Source organism: Lepisma saccharinum (assembly GCF_977018435.1). Lineage (NCBI taxonomy): Eukaryota > Metazoa > Arthropoda > Insecta > Zygentoma > Lepismatidae > Lepisma > Lepisma saccharinum. Next base: position 13,478,298 of record NC_139240.1, read on the forward strand.
ACGACGCAGTATGATTTGATTGGATTTGATTTGAATTTAAAAATTTGGGAGCGTCAGCACTTAGGCTATTTTGCTCCCGTCACATTATACGGGGGCCAGCCCCTTATCATTACAAATAACAACTCTAGCGTTGCATAACTAAAAAATTTAAAATGTTCTGACTTCTGTTAAAAGCTGAGGCTGTAAATGCGCACTCAGCACACACAAGGACAAAAGAACAGGACAATACAAACAAAATTATACTGGCCATCGAGCCAGTCGCCAGAGCCTCGTTAATCTTCAGTCCAGGCTGCACTACGTGGAAGTGAGGTTGACATTTGGGTGTACTATGTGGAAGGTCGCCCCTTACACCCCACGACGCGGTATGCCTTTTGGATTTCACATGGTGTGGCGAGAACCCAAAGACCACATAACTGACTGTTATTTTTGCCTGGTAAACACAAAGGGTGTCGGTAAGAAAAACAGGCATAAGATCTCCTTTCCCAATATTCCCTCAGCAATTCGACCTTCTCCGCACTCTTCAGAACTCCAAGTAACAATTTTTAATGGTTTTGACTCATCTGAAGATGAAGGCAGGCAGTCAATATGATCAGCAAGAGCATGAGGGTAGTGATAACGAGATACAAAATATGGTTGCAGACTGATACCAAACAGCCATCATCTCCTCAGCTGTTTAACCAATCGGAATTGAATGATTTATTGCTTGACTTAGGGCTTTCCAAGAAAGCGGCTGAGGTATTAGCATCCAGACTGCAAGAAAAAACCTCCTTAGCCGCTCTGTAAAAGTTTCTTATTTTCGAAAGCGGGACCAGATTTTTGTGCAATTTTTTTCAGAACACAAGCAGTTTGTTTATTGCAACGATATTCCATGTTTTCTCAAACAATTAGGTATAACTTCGTATTGTCCAACAGAATGGCGTTTATTTGTGGACAGCTCAAAAGCACAGTCTCAAGTGTGTTCTCGGGGTGTAAGGGGTGACCTTCCACATAGTACACCCAAATGTCAACCTCACTTCCACATTAGTACACCCTGGACTGAAGACTAACGAGGCTCTGGCGACTGGCCACATGGTCAGTATAATTTTGTTTGTATTGTCCTGTTTTTTGTCCTTATGTGTGCTGAGTGCCCCTTTACAGCCTCAGCTTTTAACGAAAGTCAGAACATTTTAATATTTTATGATTTTAGTTGCAACGATAGAGTTGTGATTTGTAACGATAAGGGGCTGGGTGCAAAATAGCCTTAGTGCTGACGCACCCACAATTTTAAATTCAAATTCAAATTCAAGTGTGTTCTCTTGCACAATTGCAATGTATATGTAGCAGTGCCAATTGGTCACTCAGTACATTTGCGAGAAGAACATAATGATATCAAAGTGATCGTTAACTTACTCAGAGATCATGAGCACAACTGGATCATTTCCATGGACTTGAAAATGGTGAACTTTCTCCTGGGTCAACAGAGAGGCTTCATGAAGTTTCCATGCTATCTCTGCATGTGGAACAGTCGAGCTCTGTCAAACTCTAGAAGCAGGCATGCCCAATATTGTGAATGATCCAATTGTCAGTAGAGAGAAAATTGTTCGTGAAGTCGTTAAATCCCGATGGTGATTGTTTTCAACACATAGTTTCTGATTTTCCTACTTTGTCCTTTGTTTTTGGAATGAATTTGAATTTAAAATTTTGGGAGCGTCAGCACTTAGGCTATTTTGCTCCCGTCACATTATACGGGGGCCAGCCCCTTATCATGACAAATAACAACTCTAACGTTGCGTAACTAAAAATCTTAAAATGTTCTGACTTCTGTTAAAAGCTGAGGCTGTAAAGGGGCACTCAGCACACATAAGGACAAAAGAACAGGACAATACAAACAAAATTATACTGGCCATGGCCAGAGCCTCGTTAGTCTTCAGTCCAGGGTGTACTAACGTGGAAGTGAGGTTGACATTTGGGTGTACTATGTGGAAGGTCACCCCCTTACATCCCCCTTCTCTTTTTCTTTCACTTCTTCTGACCGTTCCTGAATACAGGCGCTCCAACAGGCAAATCTATTCACATAACCCCTCTCTCTTTTTGTAAATAAAGTTTTTCTTTGTTTTCTATTTAATTATAGTGGCATCTTGGTTCAAGCCCCTTTGTACGCATTAGGAATTTATATGGGTATTCTTTTAACTCGGATGTAGACCTCTATCATTTTTAAGAGTGGAAATAATTATTAACTCAGAGCCTAGATTAAGATCAGAACCTAGGAAGGTGTGTTTGTTCTGAGATTACTGTCAGATATTGATTTTTTTATTTGAGAATAAACAAATGTACCATAAGATGAGAAGATGCAGGTAATGTTTATAGTCAGATGTTTCTGTAGTCCAATGAAAAAGTTGAATGTAAAGATCCCGTATATATTGTGGAAGTACCGATTTCTCTTTTAAAGAACCTTTCGAAAATTTTGCATATATGGTACTTTTTCTTGCCTTTGCAATAAAGTTAAGTCGAGCTCTGCTTTCATTGTTATCACCCAGTAAGCCCTGATATAAATGTTAAGTGTCTTCATGCCTATTGCTGAACCCAGCTAGCATTTATGGGTAAACTTTGTAACGTCACCCAGCTTGTTAAAATGTAAGTATTTGGCTCTGCGCAGCCGGTATTATTATATTGTTTTTTATTATTGGTTGTGATGTTGTTAAGGGCGATAAATAAATATATATTCCCATCTATTGCCCTTTTCGAGAGAGAAAACTTACTAAGATATGTTGCAACGTAGGGCGTTGCAAGCCTGATTCCCTGAGGAAACGTTCGCGACTGCAACTACCCTTTCAGCCGACACTGCCCCATCGGCACGTGAAACAAACACCTTGAGAGAGGCGTTTTTTTATCAATGTTGTGTCCTCCAGTACGACCCTTAGTTTATGGAGAATGTAAAAAAACTCCTTACTAAGGCCCTTGCCCCGTCAAGGCAGTTCCACAGAAGGTGGAGGCGGGTTGTAACGAGTTACTGCAACTTTGAAAGCCTAGGACGAAAGCGCAACCAACTGATTCAACTGACTTGGACCCATCCGTAAAAAAACACATTACATTCTTGGTAGTGTGTGTGTGTGAAGCTCTAAAATCTCTGTTTGCATTCGGAAACTAGTGTTTCTGCTTCTGGAAGGGCAGATAAAGACAATGAAAGGTGCAGGAAATTCTCAAGTTGGGAGAGGCAGTATAAGTGGAGAAACGCCTGGCAGATCACTATCAACACCAAGTGATGACAGGACCACGTCTGCACAAACACAGAGTGATCTCGTGGAACGAGGGATGTAGCCGGTATGAAGCCAGCCTTCTCTCATCAGAAACGGTATGGTAATACGGATGGATGCAAGGGCCTCGAGCGAAACAGAGGTAGTGGTTCAAAGTAAGTTGCTGCCTGTGTAGAGACAGTGACGGTTCCGTTGCCTCAACATAGAGACTCACGATTGAACTTCTGCGAAATGCAATGGAACATACACTAATACCAGCATCATAAACAGTGTCGAGAATTTGAAGTGCTAAGTACCTTCACTCTACCCTCAATGCGTGAACCACAATGCCAGAAAAAAGATTAACTGATTGATAAATTATTTACTTCGTTTATCTGTAACTTTTGGCTAATCACGAAGATCACAGGGTGACTGATGATGAGATGAGATGGATGAATGGACAATCACGAACAGAGTATTATATTGGCTACGAGTTCAGACGCCAGTGCCTCGCTAGTCTACAAAATGCAATCGAGAATATCCAACATGGAAGGGACATTGATTGATTTCACTTGACATTTCTGTCACATTTGGCTAATTAAGAAGATGGGGATTAATGCTTATAAGATTTAGTATATGAATGGATGATCAAAACACATATGGAGAGGATTATAATAAACATCCAGACGCCACAACCTCATTAGTCTGCAAGATGCGATCAGGGTGTACAGCAGCAGCAATGTTCGATTTCTGCCGGAAGCTTTGGCTGCTATATCGCGTGAGAGACAGTCGGCGGTCCTAGACTGGACAGGCATGCACAGAAACACGTAGTCGCTCGGGAACATTGCAGTGTGTCGTATCTGCCTTCTAACCACGAGATGTTAGGCGTGTGTGTAACATTGCAAATAATACTGTTTATTTATCATACAGAAAGTGTGTATCTGAGTAGTTCTAAGTTTCTGGGCAAACAAAATGCCACCCATTAACTCCAAACTTGGATCAAAAACGCTTCACAGTGTATCTTGCGAATTTGTAAATAACGTAGGCGTACATTCCCTTGCAAAATGTGAAGCGGCTTCTGGAGGTTTGTTAATACCATAGAAAAAGATACAAGAGAGAGTGACAGCAGCAACTGGGATGTCTGTGAGAACATTAAGAAACATAATTAAAGAAGTGAAACAATGTGAGGAATAAGGTACTTCTCTTCGAATGCCTGGGAGAGAGCTTCGTGTACCGAAACCAATCACCGATATTGATGACTTCCAGAAATGTGTCATACGACGGACAATTAACTATTTCTACATTGAGGACAAAACGGTGCCAACTGTCAAGAAACTTCTTTCAAAACTTTTTTTTTTGAATTTTTTTTTTTTGAATTTAAAATTTTGGGAGCGTCAGCACTTAGGCTATTTTGCTCCCGTCACATTATATGGGGGCCAGCCCCTTACCATTACAAATAACAACTCTAACGTTGTATAACTAAAAATCTTAAAATGTTCTGACTTCTGTTAAAAGCTGAGGCTGTAAACGGGCACTCAGCACACACACACAAGGACAAAAAACAGGACAACACACACAAAATTATACTGGCCATAGTGCCAGTCGCCAGAGCCTCGTTAGTCTTTAGTCCAGGGTGCACTACGTGGAAGTGAGGTTGACTTTTGGGCGCCTTAGAGAAGGCCGCCCCTTACACCCCTTTCTTTCAAAACTGCAAGACAACATACAGTCTAGAGGAGGTAGTACAAGTTTAAAAGTTATATTACGGGATATAAGTGGAGGAAAAACAGAAATAACAGAGCGATATTAATGGAAAGGCATCATATTAGATCAATGCGTGTGTCATATTTACGTGCAATAAAGAAATATAGGGGGAAGACAGACCAATCATATACGAGGACGAAACGTATATCCACAGCACGCACACAAGACCTACAAACTGGACTGATGACAACACTTCAGGATTGTTGGCTCCCATATCGAAAGGACAAAGACTGATTCACTGTCCAACACTGAATTTCTTTCTTTCACTGAATAGGTGATTCTGAAAGGGTTTTTTTTTTGGCTGAAGTCGAAAATGATAATCGTTTTCCCATATCAGGTTTCAATTTTTAAAAAAACGAAAAATGAATTGAAATTGTTAATTTTCTGGAACTTGTTTGGAATAATATTAAAAAATATTTTTTAAAAAACTTTCCTGATGATAATGTCGGTTATAATTTTTCATACACTTCAATATATTAAACACAAACGTTTATTAATATAAAATAAATTACCCCCCTTGCCCCCTCCCATGACAGACTAAAGGTTCAGAAACTTATGCGGGGAAAAAGGGAAACATGATCGTCGAAGGGAAATTTACCTACCCACACTTGGCAACACCGGACGACGCTGAAACAATTGAGCATCAGTATTACAGGTTTACTCTCTTGCTTGTTAGTATAGTGAGCTTCATTTTGCTGTTTAATTAATGTGATATAGCAGATAGACAACATTGACAGTTGAGTTGTTGCAACACATTAACGTGTGGATGTTTCATTGTGAAGTACCAAACATTTGCAAACGTTGTTTCGTGTTGTGAAAATACCATGTTACATTTCTGAAAATGCCTAGTAAGTGTAAGAACAATCGTGACAACTTCTGTTGTGTGTGTGTGTGTGTGTGGATGGATAACGCTAAAACCGAAGATGATCACGAAGACAATACCTGTTGTTAAAAAAGCGTATGAATTGTATTTTTCATCGGAAGTTGACATAGACAAACCCTGGGCACCGAAATTTTGGTGGAAATCGTGTGCAGTGGATCTAAGGGGATGGTTACGCAGTTCTTACAAATGTATGCCATTCGCTACACCAATGTTATGATTTGAATCACATGATCACTTACACGACTGCTACTTTTGTGTTTCAAATGTAAAGGGAGTAACGTCGAAAGATAGTAAATCAGTGCAATACCCAGATCTACAATCAGCTAGAAGACCCATCCCACATGGTGAAGGTTTTTATGTGCCAGTGCCGCCAGAAGTATATACAGTAGACAGCAGTGATGTTGATGAAAGTGAGTGTGGTATGAGTAGTGAGCATGAGGATCCTACAGGGAACGTGCCAGTGAACCATATTTGATTACTCACACTTGATTAGAGACTTGCACTTATCCAAACAAGCTGAGCTCCTGGCTTCAAGGATGGAATCTTCTTAAAAAAGAAACCAAAGTGACATTCTACCGTGATAAACAACATGACTTTCTTCAATTTTACAGCAGTAGTGATGATTGCATATAGGGTAACTTCGGTGAATAACGCCAGGCGGGAAATAACGCCATTTCAAAGTTTCAACTCTGAAAACATGGACGCATGTAAAGTTAAGGTGTGACTCACCGTTGTGCCATAAACAATGGTGCCTGGTAGCATTGCTGATAAGAACGGTTGCCATTGTCGAGCCTTCATTTAAGAGAAACACTTTGAACAGTGTAGACGTTTGAGTGGAGTTTCGAGGAAAAAGGGTCCACATTTTCATCGCGCCGACAAAGGTGAGTGTTTTTCTATTGTAGGATTAGATTTTAAATGTTAACAATGCTGTACGTACACAATACGTTTATTACGTAAGTGAATGATGTGTGTATGGTTTTCATGGCCGGTGTCGTAAGTTTAGAACAGTTGGTTAAACTACAGTCTGTTGTTTCGGGAAATAACGCCATCATCGTGTCGGGGTATAACGCCACTCAATTTAAACTCAAATTTGAGAAAATGTTGATTTTGAAAATAGGTTTATCCTTGCTCAGTTACTTTCGAGGCGTACAGATATTTATTCTCGGCTAATTTCCTCTTTCAGATGGCGAGGAAATGTAGAAATATACGGGCCAAATGGTCAGTGGATGACTTGAGGCAAGCTATGGCGGCCATCAAACAAGGGATAGAAGATAGCATGTGCTGCACGTTCCTCGCAGAACTTTGAGGGACTGGGTATCGCGAAAAGACAAAAAAAGACTTTTTTTTCTAATAACTTACTACAGTAATTATTTTTCCTAGTACAGTTTAGTAAAGATAATGTGAATGTTTTACTTGTAATTAGGATAATGTGAATGTTTTACTTGTAATTATGAACATGGCGTTATTACCCGACAGGTCTGGAAATAACGCCATTTTGCATTAACACAGAATTTAGAATTTTATTGCTTTGATTATAACAGTGCAATCAATATTTTATTATTACACAATAGAGGAAAGTTCATTCTCCTATACATGTAAGTTTCATGTTCCTAACAATAAAAATGTATGAGTTCTAGAACGAAATGACCAATTGGTGGCGTTAATCACCGAAGTTACCCTATTGCACAGATGTTGTAGGACTCATGCTGGCATTACAAATAGACTATAAAAGCGATGAGTGGCGGTTATTCTTGGACTCGTCAAAAGCAAGCATGAGGTGTGTCCTCCTCCACAACGGTCATACTTACCTTCCGTTCCAGTTGGATATTCAGTAAACCTGAAGGAAACTTATCAAAATTTTAAACTCCTGCTGCAGAAAGTGAGGTATGATGAGCGTAAGTGGAAGATATGTGGGGACTTGAAGGTGATTGGTTTGGTGTTAGGGTTACAGTTAGGCTACACAAGGTACTGTTGTTTTCTTTGCGAGTGGGACAGTAGAGCAAGGGAAATGCATTACAAACAAAGGGAATGGCCTACTCGTGCAAAGCTTACTCCCGGAAGAAAGAATGTGAAAGAGGAACCTCTTGTCGATCCAAACAAAATTTTTCTGCCTCCCTCCACATTACGTTGGGCCTTATGAAGGTATTTGTAAAAGGGTTGGAAAAGGAAGGACAAGGATTTAAATATATCCAGGAAAAGTTCCCAAATATCTCAGATGGTAAACTAAAAGAAGGTGTGTTCATTGGCCCCAGATACGTCAATTGATGAAAGATGACGTATTCCCTGAAAAACTGACAGAAGTGGAGAGGAAGACCTGGAAATCTGCCTCTGAAAACTTTTTAGGAAATAACACAAGTGCGAACTATGTGCAACTAGTGGAGGAGTTGTTGTCAAACCTGTACACTATGCGATGTAATATGTCGCTCAAAGTGCATTTTCTACATAGCTACCTGTCGTTCTTTCCCGAAAACCTAGGAGCTGTGTCTGATGATTTTTAATTGATTATAAAATTTTGGGTGCGTCAGCACAAAGGCAATTTTGCACCCATCACATTATATGGGATCCAGCCCCTTACCATAACTAAAATAGCATACTTGAAATGCCATGTTGTAACTAAAATCTTTAAAATTTTCTGACTGGTTAAAAGCCGAGGCTGCAAAGAGGAACAGGACAAATACAGGACAACACACAGAATTATACTGACCATAGTGTCAGTCGCCAAAGTCTCGTTAGTCTGCAGTCCAGGGTGTACTATGTGGAAGGAGCACCCCTGTGTCTGATGAGCATGGTGAGACATTTCACCAATCAATTCTAATTCTGGAGCAGCGATACAAAGGAAAATCTGGTGTGTCAATGCTCGCAGATTACTGTTGGAACTTGGCACGTGACACGCCACACGCCCCCACGTCACAGAAGAGGAAAGGTTCATAGGTGTTTATTTTATTTTGTGCTTCTTAATATGCATCAATCTATGTCTATGTCAATAGTCACTTTTGTTTGGTTCGCAATGTATAAATGCATTGATTTTGATTTGATTTTGAATTTTAAAATTCGGGTGCATCAGCACTAAGGCTATTTTGCACCCTTCATACTATACGGGGTCCAGCCCCTTACAATAACTAAAATAGCATACTTGTAATGCCATGTTGTAACTAAAATCTTTAAAATTTTCTGACTGGTTAAAAGCCGAGGCTGCAAAGAGGAACAGGACAAATACAGGACAACACACACAATTATACTGACCATAGGGTCAGTCGCCAAAGCCTCGTTAGTCTGCAGTCCAGGGTGTACTATGTGGAAGTAAAGTTAACAATTGGGTGTACTACGTGGAAGGTCACCCCTTACATCCCAAATGCATTGATTTCAGCTGCATCTTTGTACTTATACAGGTTGTCTCATACATGTGGATTTTTACTGGTTTTTATTTTTGTTGTCAGTCTATTGTTCATGCAAAACTGCACGCAATACTAAGGTATAGTTATTGGTTTATCCTTCTGATATCCAAATGTGCCATGAAGTTTGCATTGTACATAGAAATATTAATTTTTTCAAAGACATCAATTTTCAAAAAATTGGTGTTTTCTTCAAACATTCATTTCAACATTTCTAAAAAACCAGACCTGATACAGCATATCGGACTTCAGATTCGTAATTAGGTAAAAAAACTATAAGGAACACATACTTTCTTTCAGGAAAAAAAAGGTAAAAATTTGTAGGACAGTGGCTGGCTGTCGTGCTGCGTTTGTGCCTGGTGCATTTCTGATGTTTAAATCCAACAGAACGACAATTATCATGACATGAATGATTCAAATTTCAAAAAGTGGCTAACTGAAAAGTTAATTCCCCAAATCAGTTTTGGTTATTGATAACGCCCCATACCACAATGTGCAGTTAAACGAAGTTCCTACCAGTCCTAGCAATAAAAGTGCTATGCAAACCTGGCTAACAGCTAATAATGTGCCATTTCATGACAAAATGCTGAAGATTGAACTTTACAGTCTTATTGAAGCCCATAAGCCACTGCGTAAAGAATATGTAATAGATCATCGACTAGCCATACATAGACATACTGTTCTCAGATTATCGCCTTATTCACCAGAAATATCCAATAGAACTCATTTGGGACGATATTAAACAATGGGTAGCTGGTAACAATACAACATTACGCTGTAATGAATTTTTGTGAACAGAGGGTTAATGAGATTGGGATAGAAAAGTGGGAAAACGTTTGTCAACACGTGGATGCAATAGAAAAGCAATATATTGAACACAAGGGAATTATAGAGAATGTTATTGAGAACTCTGTTATCAACGTAGGAGATAGTGACACCGGTAACCATAGTGACAGTAGAATGAATAGCACTGGAACAGATAATGAAATGTCAGGTGTGGAATACCATTCAGATGCATAAAACACTTGATTGTAATGTGTTAACAATGAACATGTGTGTGTAAGTATGTTTGATTTGATTTGATGTTAAAATTCTGGGTGCGTCAGCACTTAGGCCACTTTGCACCCGTCACATTATACGGGGTCCAGACCCTTATCTTTACAAAGAACAACTCGAACGTTGCATAAGTAAAATCTTAAAATCTTCTGACTTCCGTTAAAAGCTGAGGCTGTAAATGGGCACTCAGCACACACAAGGACAAGGACAAAAAACAGGACAACACACTCAAAATTATACTGGCCATATTGCCAGTCGCCAGAGCTTCGTAAGTCTTTAACCCAGAGTGCACTATGTGGAAGTGAGGTTGACTTTTGCGTGCCTACGTGGAAGGTACCCCTTACACCCCGAGAAGCTTTGAGCATTCAGCATCATACAGCTACTGCTGTGATGCAGAATCTCCAGGACCAAGCAACCGCATTCTGGGAGACTATTTTTGCTGAACCCAGGAGAAAAGATGGAACAAGGAAGGTGTCAGATCAATGAGAGAGTCCCTAAAACTCCCTTTACCATAACTGTAATGTCAAGGGATTAAAATATTCTTACCTGGGTTAACAACTGAGGATGTAAAGAGGCACTGAGCACACACAAGGACAACACACACACACACAGCCATATAAGGATTATATTGTTCATGGGTCCAGACACCAGATACTCGTTACTCTGCAAAATGGAGTCTATGGCGTACTACATGGAAGGGTCACCCCTTACATCTCAAAATATAATAGTGAAAATAAATAATTGCAGCTTATCGTGGCCCACATAATGGAGTTGACCCAGAATAGAATTCGAATTAGATTTTAAAATTTTGGGTGCATCAGCACTTAGGCTATTTTGCACCCATAACATTATATGGGGTCCAACCTAGAAACTCCTGTAGGCTGTGTCATATATCTCACTGCAATTGTTCTGCCATTGTCATCAGGTGAGAAGGCATAGCTACAAAACATGGCCTTCATTTTCCAGATTGGTAACTTTGATGATGATATCTGATTTGATTTTTTTGATTTTAAAATTTTGGGTGCGTCAACACGAAGGCTAATTTGCACCCGTCACACTATACGGGGTCCAGCCCCTTATCTTTACACATAACAACTCTAACATTGTTTAATTAAAATCATAAAATATTAAAATGTTCTGACTTTCGTTAAAAGCTGACGCTGCAAAGAACACTCAGCACACATAAGGACAAAAGAACAGGACAATACAAACAAAATTATACTGGCCATAGTGCCAGTCGCCAGAGCCTCGTTAGTCTTAGTCCAGGGTGCACTACGTGGAAGTGAGGTTGACTTTTGGGCGCCTACTTGGAAGGTACCCCTTACACCCCAATGATGATGATATCTGGGCCACTGCAGATTTGAGTCTTGTTCAACATGGACGGCAACTGCAGCTGTCAAAAACATTGCAGATGCCATGGCCTATGAGGGTTTTGAGTCCATATATATTATGAGTAAATTTATTCGGAATGGTCAGAACACACAAAATCAGGCGGTTGCAACACAATACACCATTAATGTAAACCACACTAATGTGGTATTGAATGGCAACACTAACCCAGCAAGGGACATCCAACTCATGATTATGGTGTTTGCTACACGTGGCACCAACATCACCAAAATTGCCAGCAAGTCGCACCAGCAGTTTGATGCTTGGTTAAATGAAAAAGCCACTGAGTATGGCATAAGCACTGACAGAGCCAACCCTGGTCAGGTTTTTTCCAAGGAGACTATCACCTTGTCAAGGCTTGCTGCATGCGTTCCATACCTGGTGTGTGACCAGATGCACAATTCAATAGGAAGGACATGCCTTAATCCAGGGTATGACATTGTGAAGTGCACTCACACCTCCTTGTTTGCGGCTATGCTATGACGTGAAGAACAGCTGCCCATATCTTACCACTTCTATCTTTTAGATAGGGCTTTACATCGTCGTGGATAATACACCACGAGAGAACAGATTGAGAGTTATGTACAAGCAGCATATCGGCCAACCTTCATTCCCATACTGGGGAGGCTTAAGTGGTGGGGCCTTGTCAGAGAAGTTGCTGGAGAAGCTTTGAGTTTGAATTTAAAATTTTGGGAGCGTCAGCACTTAGGCTATTTTGCTCCCATCACATTATACAGGGGCCAGCCCCTTACCATTACAAATAACAACTCTAACATTGCATAACTAAAAATCTTAAAATCTTCTGACTTCTGTTAAAAGCTGAGGCTGTAAATGGGCACTCAGCACACACAAGGATAAAAAACAGGACAACACACTCAAAATTATACTGGCCATATTGCCAGTCGCCAGAGCTTCGTAAGTCTTTAACCCAGGGTGCACTATGTGGAAGTGAGGTTGACTTTTGGGCGCCTAAGTGGAAGGTACCCCTTACACCCCGAGAAGCTTTGAGCATTCAGCATCATACAGCTACTGCTGTGATGCAGAATCTCCAGGACCAAGCAACCGCATTCTGGGAGACTATTTTTGCTGAACCCAGGAGAAAAGATGGAGCAAGGAAGGTGTCAGATCAATGAGAGAGTCCTTAAACTCCCTTTACCATAACTGTAATGTCAAGGGATTAAAATACTCTTACCTGGGTTAACAACTGAGGATGTAAAGGGGCACTGAGCACACACACAGCCATATAAGGATTATATTGTTCATGGGTCCAGACACCGGATACTCGTTACTCTGCAAAATGGAGTCTATGGCGTACTAGATGGAAGGGTCACCCCTTACATCTCAAAATATAATAGTGAAAATAAATAATTGCAGCTTATCGTGGCCCACATAATGGAGTTGACCCAGAATAGAATTCAAATTAGATTTTAAAATTTTGGGTGCATCAGCACTTAGGCTATTTTGCACCCATAACATTACATGGGGTCCAACCTAGAAACTCCTGTAGGCTGTGTCATATATTTCACTGCAATTGTTCTGCCATTGTCATCAGGTGAGAAGGCATAGCTACAAAACATGGCCTTCATTTTCTAGACTGGTAACTTTGATGATGATATCTGGGCCACTGCAGATGTTCTATTTCAGTCTTGTTCAACATGGACGGCAACTGCAGCTGTCAAAAACATTGCAGATGCCATGGTTGATTTGATTTGATTTTAAAATTTTGGGTGCGTCAGCACTAAGGCTATTTTGCACCCGTCACACTATACGGGGTTCAGCTCCTTATCTTTACACATAACAACTCTAACGTTGCTTAATTAAAATTATAAAATATTAAAATGTTCTGACTTTCGTTAAAAGTTGAGGCTGCAAAGAACACTCAGCACACATAAGGACAAAAGAACAGGACAATACAAACAAAATTATACTGGCCATAGGGCCAGTCGCCAGAGCCTCGTTAGTCTTCAGTCCAAGGTGTACTAACGTGAAAGTGAGGTTGACATTTGGGTGCACTACGTGGAAGATCACCCCTTACACCCCGCAGATGCCATGGCCTATGAGGGTTTTGAGTCCATATATATTATGAGTAAATTTATTCGGAATGGTCAGAACACACAAAATCAGGCGGTTGCAACACAATACACCATTAATGTAAACCACACTAATGTGGTATTGAATGGCAACACTAACCCAGCAAGGGACATCCAACTCATGATCATGGTGTTTGCTACACGTGGCACCAACATCACCAAAATTGCCAGCAAGACGCACCAGCAGTTTGATGCTTGGTTAAATGAGAAAGCCACTCAGTACGGCATAAGCACTGACAGAGCAAACCCTGGTCAGGTTCTTTCCAAGGAGACTATCACCTTGTCAAGGTTTGCTGTATGCGCTCCCAAATGCAGTGGGAAGTAGTAAAGATATTGCGTGATATTGGTTTTTTTCATTATAAAGATGAGGGATTAAAATCTCGCCCGAAACATAGGCAGCAAAGAGGCAGAGGCAATTATTGCAGAGAGAATTATTTTCAGGCTGCATTATCCCTGGGAAGAAAATTGACTTTCTTCATGGTAATTAAAAGTCCCTAAAAGCTGCAGTAATCTATCACAGGAAAGAAGCAATTACTGACCAGCGAGCACAGGCATCATGTGTTACTTTCTCCATGCAATATTTGCCACCAGCCTCATAGGAATTGCGTCTATTATCTGGGTAGACAAGATGTTTTCATCCTGGAAGGTTGGAAGGATAACACTGTGGCATTCTCCTCAGCATGTTCTTTCCGTTGTCATTAGCGGCAGAATTACATTCGTTTCATTGGAATGGATGCCTGTTGTAGGTGTGGGAGAACTAGTGGATGAATTCCGAAGAATATGTCCAAGTGAGGAAAGCTGCATGTTAGCCCGTGTATAGGCAATATTCCCACCTCAGGAAATGCCTTACATCAAATATATCTCAGGACAACGGCAACATACACACATATAAGGTGACAAAGAAATGAACTGAAGAATATCCTGATATATCTGTTCAATCTCCAGACTTTGAATTTGAATTTAAAATTGTGGGTGCGTCAGCACTAAGGCTATTTTGCACCCGTCACATTATACGGGGTCCAGCCCCTTATCGTTACACATAACAACTCTAACGTTGCAGAACTAAAATCATAAAATATTAAAATCTTCTGACTTTCGTTAAAAGCTGAGGCTGTAAAGGAGCACTCAGTATGAATAAGGACAAAACACAGGACAACACAAACAAAATCATACTGGCCATGGGGCCAGTCGCCAGAGCCTCGTTAGTCTGCAGTTCAGGGTGTAGTATGTGGAAGTGAGGTTGACTATTGGGTGCACTACGTGGAAGGAGCACCCCTTACACCCCAAATCCCCAGACTTTAATCCAATGGAGCATATTTGGCCAATGATGCCAAACAGCTGGAAATCAAGAGATGATCGATTGTTAATTTATTGATTTAGTATGTTTTACTTTGCATTACTGCCAAGATGAGGATGAATGGTGATGAAATGAGATTAATCAAAAGAGAATCACAAGCAGATATGAACAGCACACAAAACAAGTACCGTAATGGCCATGGATCCAGATGCCAGAGCCTTCTTAGTCTGCAAAATGCAGTCCAGGGTGTATTAAATGGAAGTAAAAGAACGGTGTTTTAAACATGTTTTCTTAGACTTGTTTAAAACTTATTTTGGTATTTCATAGTCTGCCTGTATTTGTGTGTTTTACAACTCTGTCTTTCTGTTGAATGTGTGTAGTTTAGTTTACTCTTCAATAGCTGAAAACATATTACATATACAGTTAAATAAAAATATTGTAATTAGTGGCTGAATTTTTTCTTTTTAATTTGAATTATAAATTTTTGGGTGCGTCAGCACTGAGGCTATTCTGCACCCGTCACACTATACGGGGCCCAGCCCCTTATTATAACAAAAATAAAAGTGTGTCTGAAAACTAAAATTTCCTTACCTTGGTTAAAAGCTGAGGCTAAAAACGGCACTCAGCACAAATAAGGACAAAACACAAGACGACACAGAATTATACTGGCCATGGGGCCAGTCACCAGAGACTCGTTAGTCTGCAGTCCACGGTGTACTATGTGGAAATGAGGTTGACTATTGGGTGCACTACGTGGAAGGAGCACCCCTTACCCCTTCAACTTGTGACTGAAGGAAGGATCCGATATGGAATTACTTTGGAAGCATCCGATATGGATTTATTTTTTAAAGCTGTAAGTACAGGATCAAATGAATCATCAACAACTTGTTGAATTGAATACTTAAAGAAAGTGACGTAAAAGATCACGTCATTTGTTCATTTTTCTCATTGGAGGCAAGGTAAAGGTCCAAGAATTAATAATTAGTATCCGATCTAAACAACACCATAAAAGCCTGTCAACTAAGCAAAGCCTCTGAACAATCACGTGACATTGTGAGAAGAAAATTGAATTGATTTGTTTGAATTTAAAATTTTTGGGTGCGTCAGCACTAATGCTATTTTGCACCCGTCACATTATACGGGGTCCAGCCCCTTATCGTTACACATAACAACTCTAATGTTGCAGAACTAAAATCATAAAATATTAAAATCTTCTGACTTTCGTTAAAAGCTGAGGCTGTAAAGGAGAACTCAGCACTAGTAAGGACAAAAACAGGACAACACAAACAAAATTATATTGGCCATGGTGCCAGTCACCAGAGCCTCGTTAGTCTGCAGTCCAGGGTGTACTATGTGGAAGTGAGGTTCACTATTGGGTGCACTAAGAGGAAGCAGCACCCCTTACACCCCGGGAACATTTGAAGTTGATCAATGACCCCAACACAAACAAACTACTAAGTAGAGTGGAATCATTATAGAATATATGTAGAGAACTATCTTGCGCTAACCATGCAACCATTGTTGAAAACCGAGTAGTTACCATGGTCCGAAAGAAAATTGCAAGTTGGGTTACAGCTCATGAAAAATCCCGACACCAATTCGCAGAATACCAATGCTCTGCCCTTCAAGCAACAATGTACAGGGTGCAACAGCCACACTAAGACAAAGAGATCAATCCATTGGCAAAATTTTGGCATGCTTAGAGAGAAGGTTGGTGCAGATCAACTCAGATAACCAAAAGGGAAGGTCAGTGTCTCGCAAATTTCAAGTGTTGGCATCAAATGGGTCGGGTACAGATGTTCACTGCTCAGGGTCAATTCACCAGC
The DNA here is from genome assembly GCF_977018435.1 of Lepisma saccharinum. NCBI lineage: Eukaryota > Metazoa > Arthropoda > Insecta > Zygentoma > Lepismatidae > Lepisma > Lepisma saccharinum. The sequence goes on from NC_139240.1 coordinate 13,495,204, forward strand.
TCAGCCTCAGACCATTCTAGTAGATTTTCAACCCTCAGGCAGAAGGTTCACTCTCAAAATGGCTTTTTAAACTTCTTTCTGAAGGTTCGGACACTGATGTTCAATACCGGAGGGAAAACAAACACCAAAAGAGGAGCAAGAGCAGACCACGGATCCAATTTGCGGACCTGAAACAACTCCAATGGAGCAGGATGAAGCCAGAAGCGAAGCGTGACATTTTTACGTAGTCATCGCAAGGCTTGCCAAACGTCAGGGTCAATCTTTCAAACCGGGAAGGGGGAGGGGGCATTCCTACATTGATAATTATGATAACAGTGTTCGTACATGACCTGTAAAGTAGAGATGGCTAAATCTATTCTTAAAAATAAAATTAAAAGAGGAAAAATTGTTAAACTTCTCTCTCCGAAATTCGGATTGCTTCCAAAATCTGGATAGTAGAATTTTTGAATACATACTTATTTTGAGAAATCCTGATATGTTTGGCCATCCCTGGTGTGAATATAAGATATGTTAGGGAAAAGGTTCTGTTTAAGTATGTGTCTATTACCTCGAGAATAAAAATCTTGATCAACCTTGTCATTTGTAAGCACAAAACCAAGAACATTTTTTCCCCTAAAAATCGATGTTTGAACCGCAGGATCGAAAAAAATTAAAAGAAGAAATACTATGAAGAAAATAGAATGGATCCAGAACTGCTTTTTTTTCAGTTCTTTCTAGCACTAACCGTGGGGAAATTTATGCTTTTGCTTACTTATATTTTTTCTATGCACCATTACTTTCATCATGTATTCTGTGTAAGTTGTGTTGCGATGCTCTTCAATATGTTGTTTTTTATCTTAAAAAATAAAGAGCGTTGCATGCTTTACAGTGCTGTACATTCTGAGAAGTTTCATCTTGATGTCACAGAAACCCTGCCGTGTTTGTAAACAAGAAGATCTTTCATGACCAGACCTTCAAAAGCGGGGAAAAGTGGTCAAACGACCTTGGATTCGCAGACCTGCTGCGATGAGCTGGACCACCTCACACCATTGCACTTAACGGAAATGTAGCATGACTGTTGGGCACGGGGGGAGGGGGTGTAGAACTGGGATCTTGTGTATTTCTAGCTGTTTAATGGTGTTACTTGACTAATTTTGCTCAAATATGAGAATATTCTGATTTATTCTTCTTCCCTAAAATATTTAAAAAGCAATATTTTTATTATTTTGCTTTGTCATTGCCGCATCTCCCGATGAGCGGATGCCTCACCTCTGGATGAAGCCCACCAATGATAGATTTTGATTTTAAAATTTTGGGTGCGTCAGCACTAAGGTAATTTTGCACCCGTCACACTATACGGGGTCCAGCCCCTTACCGTTACACGTAACAACTCTAACGTTGCTTAATTAAAATCATAAAATATTAAAATGTTCTGACTTTCGTTAAAAGCCGAGGCTGCAAAGAACACTCAGCACAAATAAGGACAAAACACAGGACAACACAAACAAAATTATACTGGCCATGGGGCCAGTTGCCAGAGCCTCGTTAGTCTTCAGTCCAGGGTGTACTAACGTGGAAGTGGAAGCCCACCAATGGTTTGACAGAAATAGACATAAGTTTAGGACATATGCAATAGTTCAAGTCAAAGTTTCTCAAGTGTTTCCAGGTTGATAGCTGAAGGGGCTCCTCCTTAACTAAAGCTCTTAACAACAGATTAGCATTACTCAGCACAAGTTATGAATTTAAATTTGAATTTAAAATTTTGGGTGCATCAGCATTTAGGCTATTTTGCACCAGTCACATTATACGGAGTCCAGCCCCTTACCGTAACTAAAATAACATAATTGAAGTGTTGTGTTACTAAAATATTCTGACTTTCATTAAAAGCTGAAGCTGGAAAGGGGCACTCAGCACACACAAGGACAAAACAGACAACATACACAAAACTATATTGGCCATAGTTAGTGCCAGTTGCCAGAGCCTCGTTCCTCTGCGAAATGCAGTCTAGGGTGTACTATGTGGAAGTGAGGTTGACAATTGGGTGTACTCCATGGAAGGTCACCCTACTCAGCACAAGTATTTCTGGGACCAATTCAAAATGTGGGGTGTAAGGGGTGACCTTCCACATAGTACACCCAAATGTCAACCTCACTTCCACGTTAGTACACCCTGTTTTGCAGACTAACGAGGCTCTGGTGACTGGCGACTGGCCCCATGGCCAGTATAATTTTGTTTGTGTTGTTTTGCCTTTTGTCCTTGTGTGTGCTGAGTGCCCCTTTAGAGCCTCAGCTTTTAACAAAAGTCAGAATATTTTATGATTTTAGTTCTGCAACGTTAGAGTTCTTATTTGTAATGGTAAGGGGCTGGACGGAACCCATATAATGTGACGGGTGCAAAATAGCCTTTAGTGCTGATGCACCCAAAATTTTAAATTCGAATATCAAATCAATTCAAAATGTTTAGCCTTTCATTGCCAGAAATATCAGAGCAGCAAATATTTACTCACATTGTGCAACAGATGCCATGTAATCTGAGGGAACAACTGGTGTTGACCCCCTTCACCCCATTACAGAAAGTGGCTAGTTCCACACTAAGAAATGAGAACCTTCAAATGGCACAAATGCCTAACTGAGAAAGTGCCAGGCAAGCATGTCCCAATTACGAGAAGCCGAATGCCCATGTTAACCTGGCCTGTGGGATGTGGATCAAGTGAAAACAGACCACTCCAGTCAGGATGTCACTTGGGGTAAACAAAAGTACGTGCTAATGCTATTTGGAGCTTGGATTAGCAACAGTGAGCCACATGTTATGCGAGTATGAAGTGTTTCAAGTGTTTTTACGTGTTTATGTCCCACAATGGAAATACTGTAGAAAAGGTATATGTATGATATTGGCTTGGTGAAAAAATGTGTAAGTACCAAAGTTTTGTGTGCATGACTGTAAACATTTATAATTTGTATGAACCATTCATCCCCTTTTAACAGATGCACAATAATTAGTTTGATTTACTTTGCTTTTGTGCCACTTTTGACTAATTGCAATGATGGGGATGAATGATGATGTGATGAAATTGATGAATTGACACTCACAAACATCCATGCCCAATGAATATTCACGCATTACTGGTAAATACTCACTACATAAAAACAACAATGAAAATAGACTACTTCAAAACACAATTTGTAATTGGAAATAGGATGGTAATCAAAGGCACTTTTTTCACATGAGAAAATTCACCTTAGCACATGGAAATCACCAGATGGCACAGTAAATCGAATATACCACGTTCTAATCGACAGGAGACATTCATCAACAATTAAAGATGTGAGAACTCATAGGGGACCAAATTGCGATTCATACAATTTCCTTGCTGAAATTGTGCTGAGAGCTCGATTGAGCAGCAACCTACTCAACAAAACAGACAATAAAGTGGAACCACAAAAAACTAAGCACTAAAGAAATGAAAATGAACCAAACCCTAATGATAAAAAATTACAAAACACACAAAAGCAGGGCTCGACAAATTCCAGTCGCCACAGCGACTAAAAGTTTCAGCCTGGCGACTGTGATCTTTTGCTGTAATATGTACAAAATTTTGATGATTCTAAGTTCAAATTGCAGTACAGCGTCAGTTATAAAATTATTTTTTTTATCAATGTTGTGAACATTCCACAGAATCAGTAACAATTTCTTACTATTTGTCCCCCATTTCCTGCTTTCTCAAATGATTTAGCGATGTTTTAAATATCATGATGCTCAGCTTTTATACAGAAACTTTGAAAATGTATATCATGAAAACCACAAGAGAAATTTACACCGTGTTTTCTGCATTATAAAGCCTCATCCATTAAGATATTTTTCACTGCATAAAATTATCAGTTTATGCCATAGAAAAAACTAGATAAATTAATAATTGGCGCAAGGCAGCATTAATTTTTTTTCAGAAATGTACATTTGATTGAGAAAAATATCTAATAAATTATCGAAGGGTCATAATTAGATGTCTGATGACTGATGCCATGTCAATCTGCCATTTACGACCAATATTGGTCATGTGCAACATTTGATGGATTTTTGACTGACGATTTTATAGTTTGAGTGAAAAAGTGACATTTTTGGGACATATCTCTGTAGATGGCAACACAAGCAGGTGGAAATATTGTCAACACATGCACGCAACAAGTGCCTAAGTATTGGCCATACATTTACATGAAAAATCATAAATCGAGATTTTGTGCCAAAATTGAACTCTTCAGAAAATCCTAGAATGCCCCTGGTTATCCTCAATTCTCTTTGCTCTTCTTCACCGCTACTATGCCTGTTTTTTTTATTATTGATTCAGCATGGCGTATACATTGGAGCATCGCGTGCTTTGCTGAAGAGTATTTTTCTACTAATTCTTACAGTCATGTGCAAGAAGTTTTCAAAGATAAATACCCTGCTTCTGCTGTACCTCACAAAGCAACTGAGTTACGACAAGTCAAACACCAACAAATGATCTAACAAACTGTAAAAGTTGGTATTTATTGTTGAAAATCAATTCTCAGATGTTCTCAGCAAATAACATTTTTTTTTTCAAATAATGTAAAACCAGGAGTAAATATATCTTACAGTTTTCATGATATACATTTTCAAAGTTTGAGTTCCGTGACTTTTGAAACACACTGTAATATGCACAATTCCTAGTAGGTGGTTTCCTGGCACCTGATTTTCAGAGTTGGCGCCTAGCTTTGAAGAAAATTTTCCGAGCACTGCACAAAAGTAATACAACAGAAATGGAAAAAATCGAAAAGGAGCACTCCTTACACCCGATGAAAGAGATGAAGGAACAATCAAACACATATGGATAGGACACAAGTCTAACAGAGGATTATACTGGCCATGGGTCCAGACATCAGAGCCTCACTAGTCTACAAAATGCAGTCCAAGGTGTACTACATGGAAGTGAGGTTGACATTTGTGTCTTCAAAAAGAGTCACCCCTTACACTCCTTGGGGAAGGCATTGATATTTGTGGTTACAGCACAAAGTGGAAAATAAAATGCCCAACAGGATTAATTAATCAACAGCAGAGACTCCAGACTCTAGTACAGTCTGGGAAACCTGTTTTTTGATGTCTGGGCGATTTTAATTCTAACTGTAAAAATATTTTCTTGAGTAGGCCTCTCTCTCTCCAGGAAGGTATCAACTCAGGCACGATCTGGTACCAAACAATTAATTGGGTCAATTATCTTACCTTGAGTTTCTGCCATTTTGGCTAATTGCAAAGATGAGGATGAATGATTCGATAAGATGAAATAGATTAAGACAATCCCAAACACACAACACAAGTCCCACAGAAGAGTGCTTCTCAAACTGTTGTACACGATCAGCTCGGAAGTGAAATGTCGAGAATACCCACACAACATTTTTGCTGCAGGCGTGTAGAGCAGGATTCCTTGTTTCAGACTTCATAGCTTCAACACTTAAGAAGAAAATAAGGCTGATTTGTCACCGACACTCTTAGCTTTCTTTGCTTCATGTGTTTTGAAATAAAATACTCGTTCAGAATCTGTAATAAGTCTAAATTTGGAGTTGAATCTCTGCCTGAAAATTTCAAGTGCACAACCAGACATCAAGAAACTGTGTGAGGCTATGGAGGCACATCATTCTCACTAGAAACTCTGTGAGGATTTACAATAAAAACTCAAAAATTGTACTTGACAGTTCTACTTTTTTTTATTCCCTGACAACTCTGGAAAAATACACGAAAATTAAAGTTTTTATGTACATTCTTAGCATACATGTGTTTCACATTTTTATTATTGTAACTTATCATAAAGACTGTAAATGTAGGAACAGCCAATAAAATAAAAAAAACTTAGGATTATAATGTTTATTTGTATACCACCTTTCCACATACCATGCCATTTTGCTGTATTGCACATACACTCCTCCAACATATCAAAAATGCCCCACCAATCAGGCAGCCAAAAAATTCTCCAAAACCTACTATTCAGAGAAAACCTATGGTGGGGGTACATTATTGATTGATTGAGTTGGTGTATTAAATCCACTTTATGCACAGTAAGGCTAATCGGGACCAGACCTTTGGTTTAAAGTGCGATCCGAACCACTATTTGCCTCCACCTAGTATCGAACCCGGGACCCCTTGATTACAAGGCTACCACTGCAACGTTGGGAGACTCTATGGGGGTACATTACATCGTTAGTTACAACTAAAGGGTACAATGAGAAAAAGTTTGAGAACCACTGCCATAGAGGATTATACTGCAAAAGAGTAAGATCGGTGCCTTCAACCTGTAGCATCTCTACTGGCATAAGTGACGAAAACTGCCTTAGAAAGAGGGGTAGCAGAAGCAGATGCTACAAGAAACCATCTTGCAAACATACGTGTATGCTCATGTGTGTATTTATATGTATATGAGGGAATAATGGTGATCAATGTTCCAAATATGACTATGGAAAAGTCAACTCTTGCATCAAATATAAACTATGAGTTATCCTGGGAAAAAAATGATGTAGTGTTTTTAAACATGGAATGGAAGTTACTTCATAAATATTTAATAGTCAGTGGGTATAGTAATTGTCTGATTGCGCTTCTAGATCGTTAACACTTACACTTTTTTAACTTGCTTTGTGCAGCTGCATAGTGCATATTAATTATAATATGTTCATTACTGTGCCGTTTGTTAGATTAGTATGTGCAATTTAAGAAAGTACAGTGGAAATGATTTATTTCTGGTAGTTTCATGAAAATGATTGGCCAGTTCCCACAGTGGCAATCTGAGGTGGACCAGAACCAAAAAGGAAACAGTTTCATGTTTTCAAACAAAAGCAAAGCCTTGACTAATTTCTGAAATTAATGCAGTATCAAGATGAGCATATTCTACTCAAAACAGATATATATCTGTGCCAATATGAATGGAAATGGATCAAACAGTGGCAAGATATGCAGAATTTGAGATGACCAATTTTTTTGCCAGACAACAAATTTTGTGCTACATTTTATGCAAATTTGATATTTTAAGTAAATAGCTGTTTGGTTTGTTTGGGAAAGTTGAATGCCAACTCTACATGGAGACGCTATTAATTCATATATGTTTGGAGAACTTACTCCTCAAACTCCAAACCCTGGGAAAGAAGAAAAATGACCTGCAATACACAGATAATTTCTCTGATGTTAAATACGAGTCAAAAGTTGTGGATACAGAAAACAATGAATCACATAATGATTGGAAATGTTTAGTCCTGTAGTAATATTTGTGTTGAATTTAAAGCAATTATGCTCAAATTCTTATCTTCGCATGAGAAGTTGTGTGATGAAGTAAAATTTTTGCAAGCAGAAGCGATTCACCTTGAAAACGTTATTTTGAATTAAGCAAGACATTTAGCATTTTCTATGGTAGTAAACTCTACACTAGTGCAGTTAAAACCACAGCAGCAACAAGATCAACATATCAGAACAGTTCTGTCTGCCTAGTGGAACTAGTCAAGTCAATGCAGTGCATACAGTAATACGGATCATAGACACAGATTCCAGAAAAGTAAAGATGTCTCTAATAAGGATTTACTTGGAAAGAAGTCCCATATGAAATGTCAAAATGTTAAAATAACAAATAACAATATGGAAAAGTTTGAACATTCAGCTTCTCTAATAAGTTCACAGTTTATTTTATTTTTTACTCCGCTTCTCTTTTAAATTGGCTTTGCAACCTGTCTATTAGCTTTGTCAGGCATGTACTAAGCTTGCACGACAAGAACCTCCCGAACGCCAGACATCACAGCCTCTGTAGAAAAAAGCTGCCTTCCTAGCTGAAATTCCAGAGGAAAGACAAAGCATAAGAAAATTGCATGCGGATATCCTTGAAGAGCACCTACATGCTTCCTTTGCTCCCCATTGCCACACTTCAAAAATTTAAAAAAATGGCTCCGTTCCAACAACCTCTGGTGCATGTGTCCGGACAAAGGAAACCAATATGTCATAATCACTAAGGATGCTTACTCAGCGAAAATGAAAGACAAACTCAACTCAAAAGGGTATAGACCACTTGACTACTCCCCTGAACAAAATACACAAAGGAATCCAAACAGCTCTCCACTCATCACCCTCCCCCTCCCCCTTCAGTCATTCATAGAAGAAGAGAAGAAAAAGGTAAAAGTTCATGACCCTGCAATCTAAGGATTCGATTGATTTGGTGTTTTAAGTCCACTTTATGCACAGTAAGGCTAATCTGGACTGGACCTACAGTTTAAAGTGGACTCTGAACCACTATGTACCTCCACCGGGAATCGAACCCGGGACCCCTTGATTACAAGCTGATGCAATCTAAGGAATTCCTAAAACACACAAACCTGGAACAGCCCCTCTGTGTAATAGTGGTTGGCTTCTAACACAGGAAACCACCTTGCTAAGCAGCTACAGAAAAAAATAAGCCCTACCACCACAGTCCAAACAGTCAACAAGCAAAGTATATGGAGGAATACCCGTACACCCAATTGTCAACCTCTCTTCCACATAGTACACCCTGGACTGCATTTTGCACATAGATGAGGCTGCTCTGTCGTCTGGACCTACAGCCAGTATAATCCTCTGTAGGATACTGTGTGTGTGCATGTGTGTAGTCCTGTGTTTTATCCTTATGTGCGCTGAGTGCTCCATTATAGCCTCACCTTTTAACCAGTGATCAGAACGCTACATTTTAAACGTAGTTTTGCCACAACTACAGCTACTCTCCCAAAATGTAGATTCGCTACAGCTACATTTACCAAAAAGTAGTTCGGTATGCTACTCCTGTTCGCTACTTCGCTACTATTGCGCTACTTCTGCACAAACAACTTAAAACAACCACATGGATACTCAAAAGAAGCCCCTAGTATGATAGTTGTACTTACTGGAAATAGAGATTCTGTTATTTATTATCATGATAATTTTGATAGCAGTGTTACTTCAGTTATTTTTACTATTGTTTAAGAATAACGTATGTATGTAAGTGGCATATCAATTCAAGTTTGATGGAGTACTGCAATTAGGATGTTACCCTTGTAACAGATTGTTTACAAAAAAAAAAAAAGGAATCAAGACACCCCTTCTGAAAGAATCAACTATCCAAAAGACAAGGGGGAATAAGCGATCGTGCATTTTTCGCGCGGAGAAGTTACGGCAGTTGGCACAGAGATTTCGACTGAGAGGTGGCCGCACTAGTGTGCTCGGTCCGTTTAGTTTTAGCAGACCTTTGAGGACATTATTTTTGATCGTTAAGTTTCCGACGATAAAACGCCAAGTTCGCGAGTGATAAGCCAAAGTAAGTTGACAAAGACTGAAAGTGTGAACAGAACTTGTGTTTCCTGACTCATTATTGTAACAACTATGGAAACGGCTTAGCCAGTGCGATCCTAGATTGACATTCTTAATTGTATCCATGGGGGAAGAAACAGTCAGTTGCAGCGAAGCACACCAGGGCTGATCGTGAAGCTGAGATTGCAAACAGGGAATTTCTTCAACTTCAAGATATCGAAGAACAACCAGGAAAAGAAGACTGAACATTCAGTGAACAACAAAGATTTTTGGATAAGTGATAACTAGTGTCGTGTGTTAAACCCCCAAGCCTAGTTGTGTTAGAAAATCCCCTATTAAGTTTGATGAATATAGCGCTAACCCAAAATCTAAAAGTTGGCGAGGTGTCTGTAAGTAGGCATACATGTTAATCTGTTTAATATTGTTTACAAACAAATGAAACTAGATTTTTCCTTGTTTTCCTTTCGCCAAGAAAATTCAAAGTACTAGTGTTAACTTTTTGTATTGAGTATTCTCATGTTAATGAAAAACCGGTAGCGTATCAGGGAAATCCGTTATTTTTTTAGTGGAATTGTTTCTTAGTTTTATACCGTAATTAAAAGTAAGGAAAGATAACCTGTTAGTGTTTTCTTTCATACATTAAAATTACAATAACACCAGATATTAGTTTCTCTTGATCAAACTGTAATTAGAAGCAAAGCTAAGAATAATAAACTAAAATCCACATCTAAACGTTATACCCTCATTACAACTATACACAAATAAAATTTGATGGGATTATTTATGTTTATGTATCAACATATTTATTTTTAGAATAAATATTTCATTTTTTAATAGAATGATATAAAGGCAGTATTTTGATTTAAAAATACATCTCACTGATTCTTTCAAGGATGGTGTTTGTCGTGAACATGATGGATAACCAGATTTTCTGAATATCTAGATATTTAAGACTGATTCATCATTAACACAAAACATTTTTTCTGTAACTGACATTTCTACTAAAAGTTTATGTACAACAATTTCAAAAACTACACCAGAAATATGACCCTGCACCTTCTCGCATTTCTGTCCATTCAATTTGAGGTAAAAAATGAGACAACCAGTTGCGAGGCCAGTGGGGCACTCAAAACACGAACCACCATGTTGATAGGTCACTGTACATAAAAATGTTGATACATCACTGTACATAAAAATGTAATATTAATCAATGTTATGTTCTTAGCCCTTAAACGGAATGTTAGTTAACAAAATGGGGGGGGGGATGTTTAGTTGAACCTTGGAGATAGCTGGGGGATGCTTCTGTGGTACCGTATTAATGAGAAATAGGTGGAGCGATGCATTACGTAAGTTTTCTGCCGGGAAAGCTTCCCTGAAGACACAGTCAAAATTCCATACCCGGCAGGGGCACATAATGGTTCAGATTAGTCTCTTTTAGCTTATCTGTGCATAAAGTTTACTCAAAACTAAACCTAGGATAGACGCATAGTTGAGAGGATGGGATCCTCCTGCTCCTCCATTCTCCACACTGCTCATCATCATTCATCATTCTTCCTCATTCTCACAATTAACCAAAAGTGGCAGAAAGCGACTATAGATAAGAGAATTACTAAATAAACCATACATCCTCATTGTCATAATTAGTGAATGTTACAGAAAAGCAACATAAAGTAGGGAAAATATACATAAATTTGGAAACTGTATATTACCTAAAGAAAATTGTCATTTCTGCAGGAAAGTAAATAACTCATAAGTTTTTGTTTTTTTGATATTCGATATTATAAAATATATTGAGGAAACTGACATGTAAACCTGTGTTCTAAACGTATTGTAATTTTTAAATTTGTGAACAAATATTATGATGAAAATAATTGTAATTTCAGAAAGTGTATGTCAATCGTTCTTGTAACAATAATTTCTTGCTGGTGAGATTCTATACACTGGCAATGATCAATGCTGTTAATGTACTGAGCCATTGATTACTAGCACCAGTGGCAGTGATTGGGTTCTAAAACTGTGGGGGGGGGGGGGAGACAGTTTACTTTCCCTTGTACATAAGGTTTTTCATAGTAAAAAAGGTAAAGTGCTCCCCTGTGCTATGCACCATGCCATGCGTATCGGGGGTGTGGGGTTAGGGCCCCACACTTTCTTGATCACGACCGAAGATGGGGGTGATGTGATCAGCACCATGCAACTGGCTGCCTTTAAGCCCCAGAGTTTTCTCCAGGTACCCACTTTATACGACACTACGTGAGTGCCAGAGATGCTTGAACAGGTGGAAAAAATCCCAGTTCTCCCCCGCCGGGGATCAAACCCGGGTGTCTCGCATGGTAGTCAGACTGTTTTGCAAAGTGCAGGGGCAAAAGTTGCAAAAAGTGGGGGAGGGGGCAACTGACCCTCCTAATCGCCGCAACTAGCTGGCACTATTGCTTTGTCATTGTAGTGAAAAATGGATCGCTCATTTTTCCACTAAAAGTTGTATTTTACACAGTAATTAATGATATTTTGCTGACCCTTAAGAATGAATATGCACAGGTTCCACGAGGCTTTTTCTTCAGGGGTGCTGCAAACGAGGCATGTTTCTCTCAAAAATAGCGATGCAGCTAAAAAAAAATATATAGCTGTTAGTTGAAATATATTCATATATGACAGATAGTTCTCAAGATATTAGACCTATTCAGATACTAATGAAATAAATACACATATTTTTAATTTGCAATATCAGGATATTTATAATCTAGATTATCCGTATTTCCATGTAATAGACTTTGTCTTTAGGAACCTCCTGCAAAAGTAAGCGTTATTGTTGATTATTTTCTTTACGCTGTTGTCACATTCAAAACTTATCTGAAAATGCTGAGAAGAAATGTAGCTGTAGTGAAATTTTCGCTACAACTACAGGAATTTTGTAGCTTCTCTACAGCTACAGCTACATTTTGAATTTGAATTTAAAATTTTGGGTGCATCAGCACTTAGGCTATTTTGCACCCATCACATAATAATGAGTCCAGCCCTTATAATAACTAAAATAACATAATTGTTGTGTCATGTAACTATAATATTCTGACTTCTGTTAAAAGCTGAGGCTGTAAAGAGGCACTCAACACACATAAGAACACAACACACAGAATTATATTGGCCATGGAGCCAGTCGCCAGAGCCTCGTTAGTATGCAAAATGGAGTCCAGGGTGTACTACATGGAACTGAGGTTGACAATTGGGTGTACTACGTGGAAGGTCACCCCTTACACCCCAGTTACAGCTATAATTTCAAAATCTAGCACAGCCACACCTACAAATTTTATAGCTAGCTACAAGTAGTGTGCTACTTCAGACCACTGCTTTTAACCCAGGTAAGACTTTAGTTATATAAGGTATGCCCAAATGAAAAGGAGACCTTTGCTGTAGCGGCATTGTATCTAATCGAAGAAGGTAAATATGTTTGCCGAGAGATGGTGCGGTGTCTGTCCCAGTTTGCAGGTGTAGCGATCGTCTTTGCCTGCCGTTTCCTCAGTTGGCTAGAGTTGTTTTGCATGGACGTGTGCATTATGGATTCCTCCAGATCAGTGCAGAGAGCTGTAATCCAATTTGGAATGAAGGATCTCTACTCATCAACTGGCTGGAATGTAGTGAAACAGTCAACTCTGAACAATACTGCAACACGTTGTTGAGGCTTAAACATGCCATCAAAAACAAGTAAAGAGGTAAGCTCTCGAAGGGGATAGTGCTGCTCCAGAACAACACTAGGCCACATGTGGCCAATAGGACCCTTGACCTGCTGAGAACATTTCAATGGGAAGTCCTCGCACATCCTCCGTACAGCCCCATTATTTTCCCATGTGACTCCCATATCTTTGACCCCTTAAAACAATCACTGAAAGATCAACGATTCACCTGTGACAAGGCAGTACAGAACACCGTGGAAAACTGGATCCGTAAGCAACCCAGGAGTTTCTACACTGAAGCCATCCACTCCCTTCCTACGCACTGAGATCAGTGCATCAGTTTCAATGGCAATTATGTGTAGGTATCATGTTACACATTAACTGTACTTCACATATTATGTAATGCAAATATTCTGTAATATGATATCCTCTAGATATAACCGTAGTCTCCTTTTCATTTGGGCATACCTTATGTCATAGTAAGGGACTATGCTTCGTAAAAGGGTGCAAAACAACCCAAGTGCTGAAGCACCCAGAATTTTCTATTCAATCAATCAAGTAAGTAAAGGAGATGATTATCAGCAGATATGTGGGGGCAGACAAAATAAGTAAGACTAGCCTACATAGACATCCAGGAGATGTATCCATCCATATCAAGAATTCTCACCACACATGAAACAAAACGAGTCTTTGTTCATGTTCCTTCCACAAAATGTATGTAGTTGGTAGGTTGGTTGATTTGGTGTTTTAAGTCCACTTTATGCACAGTAAGGCTAATAAGGGACTGGACCTACAGTTTAAAGTGGGAGCCGAACCACTATGTGCCTCCACTGCGTATAGAATCCGGGACTCCTTGATTACAATCTGATGATGCTACCACTGTGCCATCAAGGAGGTCCCGTAGATAATTGAGAATATAGCTGAATCAATTCACACTTCTTTACCCTTCTTACATGATCCTCCCCAGTAGACAGGAGAGAGAGGGGGAGGGGGAACTTTGTGAAAACTTTCCTTTCCTCTTGTTTGCCAAATTGGGTATGGACAAAAAGTAAGAATAATTTGCGTACCCTGGTTATTCGATATTGGATTAAGAACGAATGAAAAAAAAGTCACAAATCTCACCTCATAGGAGCTCATTAATCCAAAATTGTTATCAACAGCCAAATAATGACCAGCATGAGAACCGTGATGTAAGAGATGGCCCAGGAAATCAGCAACGTTCAGTCAATGCATGAGCAATCAATAAGTGCCCTTTACACGTACATCAGTGAGGAAAACCAGAAACTAAGGGACTCAATGACGAGAGATGGTGAACGAGCAAGGGCTGAGATGCAGAAGATTTGTGAGGATAACCGCAACAAACTGGCTGAGAGATTCCAATCTGACCTCAACAGAATCGACGTCGGAATATCAGCATGTGACCAAAACCGACAACAAATGGAAGCTTCAATTGCAACGAATCGTCAAGACCTGACACAATTAAGATCAGAATTGGAATCCAGTCGGAGTACTATGCAGGAAACAATCAAGAGACTATTAGATTTGATTGAGGATGTTCACAAGGACTTAGATGTGTTTCACAATAACATTTGCCATGAAGCACGCGATTCCAAAAGAACAAGTCTCTACCCTTTGGTTAGCAAGCAGCAACAACAACGAGTCATGACATCCAGTGAATCAAACGTCGGCCAGTCGCCCTTCATTCAGATGCCTAACCGACTCACTGTACTGGCGCTGATGCCGCGACATCACACTCAGTGAAGGTTCACGCTCTGTTGAAGCCTAATTTCAACGGATCTAAAGGCCCACTGAACCTCTCAACTTATTTCCAAGAACTGGAAGACTAATTGATGCTAAGCAACGTTCCCCTTGAACTGCAAGTTTGCGTCGCCTGGAGCACCATGATGGGAAGAGCAAAGAAGGCATATGAGATGCGAGTAGATGACATACAGGACCTTTCTACTTCCAAGGTGGCCCTGGAAGAAGAGTACAGGGACGATAATACTATGTCTGCTCTGAAATTATCACTGTATACAAACAAATATGACAACACCTCAAGAATAAAGTTTGCTGAGCACACCGCAAGGCAAGTGAAAATCAACCGAGCACTGCGAACTCCATTGTCGGAAATGGAAACTCATCAAGGTTATCTCTAATAAGTTTAATCCAGGAATTCAGAGGACATTGATTGCACATAGCGCCTCCACGCTTCCCAAACTCATAAACATTTTAAAAGAACTGTCACATGTGAATTCCAACAGACCGAATGCATCCCGCAGGCAATACCCTCAGGAAAGAAGACAGCACATTGCTCACCAGAATGCAATGGCATCGGGCCAGCCTGGCTATACTAACAGAGAGAGAGAACCGAACGACCGACACCGGGACTCGCTTTGAGGATGCTGGAACAAACAAAACCCGAAGTTCCAGAGAAGCCAGCGAGACAGAACAGATTGGCAGCAGAATGAACAAGAAAGCGACCGGGACTTGAACCCACGCAATGCTAGTAATCACCCAGATTAAAACTACAGTAGATACACCTTGAGGTGACAGCTGATGGCAACACTGCCCCAGGATTGTACAGAAATGAAAAGAGTGCTCAAAACCAATCCCTAGCTTCCATTAACGTCAATGAAAACGGGACCACCCGCCAAGATGAAGGGATGCATTACCTCCCACAAATCGACGCATGCCTAGGAAAGGTCATCCACTGTCTCGTGGACACAGGTGCGAACGTTGCTGGAATCAACACAGATCTTTTCAACCAGCTTCAAAGAAATGACCCCTCTTTACCTTTGTTCAGAGTTACCAATGTCATCATGAGAGGAGCGACGACAACAAAAGTTGTGAGAATTAAAGAACAAGCTTTATTGACTCTTGAAATATATGGAGCAAAACTATGTTGTCCTGCTCTGATCGTACCTGGATTACGGCACGATATGATTATAGGGTGTGGCACGTGTCGGCTCAATGGATAACCAAAGCGTTAGCGTACCCTTCATTTCGAATGCACTCAGCAACATATGTCACATGTGGGTCGACTCAGTTGATGGAATGAATGAAATTACTGTAAGCCATGATGACGAAACATGCAATTACATGAGAAGTTTGAATGTGAATGTGGCGGGTAGAAAGATTCCGAAAGCCAACTTGAAAGGTGCCTACACAGAAGAGAATATTGCAAATCACGTGCGAGGCTGATTATTTATCGTCTCAACAGCAACAAGTGTCGCATCGACTGTTACTGGAACAAACAGCTTGTCAGTGAAGAACCAGGCACAGTTAATGGTCACACTAATGAATTTGAATTTAAAATTTTGGGTGCGTCAGCACTAAGGCTATTTTGCACCCGTCACACTATAGGGGTCCAGCCCCTTATTGTTACACATAACAACTCTAAAGTTTCAGAACTAAAATCATAAAATATTAAAATCTTCTGACTTTCGTTAAAAGCTGAGGCTGTAAAGGAGCACTCAGCACAAATAAAGACAAAACACAGGACAACACAAACAAAATTATACTGGTCATGTGGGCCAGTCGCCAGAGCCTCGTTAGTCTGTAGACCAGGGTGTACTACGTGGAAGTGAGGTTGACTATTGGGTGCACTATGTGGAAGGAGCACCCCTTACACCCCGGTCACACTAATGAGATCAGTGACATGCCCAAGGGGGGTTGGTGGGGGTTATAACCCCACCCCCACTTTGGCCCAATATTCCTCATAAACAGAACGTCAATGGTATAGCCTGACAAGTTAAGTCCCGATATGCGCAGATCGCTGCGTAGCACTTCCAATTATGTCATCCTCCCTACCTCTCTTCTACTCACTGGTCTGGCGTTGAGAGTAAAAAGTAAACTCAGCAAAATGAAGCTAAAACAAATATGACAAACAATTTTCACTGTTTAACGTGACGGTGCATGCAGGCTCCTATTATATCAGTGGTTCACTTAATTTAATCCGGTCTTTGAAAATGCGTGCGGTGCGCCGATCATAAACTGTAGTATTATGCACGTGCGTTAAGGTTTATAACGAAGAGTAACTACAGGGCGAATGACTTCATTTTCTGAATGCGACATCGAGCAGTGGCCAGTTTTTTTTTAACTAGTGGGGTGGTGGTTCGTTTGTTTATCCTACAACAATCACTATGAGAACGCAATCTGATAACACTCTTGCCTGTGTTCTTTTCTAAAGCATTGAAATGTTCATGCTCTTTACTCTTTTCTGCAAGGTTCTTACTTTGAACGAGATGGACTTATGGATGAGGGTGTAGATGAATTGAATTAGGCTTGGTGAAGCCGATTCAGACACGGACACAGATTCATCGTTAGGCACACTCAGATGAGTGGGAGAGTGAAAGTGAAGAAGGAGAACTGGAAAAAATTTAGAAGGTGAGCTCAGTTCTATCGTTTATATATTTTTCATTTTTCTATTGTTTTATTTCATACATTTCTTATGCTGGTAAGAAATATCCCTAATATAACTTAATTCATTTAAGGTTTAAAGGGAAAATATCAAAATGTATTTAGAATTTAGCATAATCAATAGGTACCGTAGGTGACGGGATACTAATTCATGCCTTTCACATTCAAATTTCATTGAAAATTCTCAGAGAATTCCCCTCCCTCCAGGTTGCAACACTGCGAACGAACGTCGCCGCAGACAATGGAGTGGGTAAATGTGATGTGAGGTGCGCAAACAATGGATTGGAGCATCTTGTTTTTAAACTTGTCAAGTTATAGGAAAATATGACAAAATGAGGGTGGACTACCAAGAAAAAGTAAAAGTAACCCTCCCCCTCTTTCCAAAATCCTGGGCATGCCACTGAATGAGATTAAAGTTGTTGGTGAATTTCCCATTAAGAAACATAAAAGATTCATCCAGACTGCCTGTGAAGAACAGATGACGAAGAAGAAAGTTATCCAGATGTCCAGAGAAATGGAGGATAACAAGGAAAGTCAGGCTAAAAGTCTGATTGCATGACATGAACAAAAGCACATAGAGAAAAGACTATTCTTTTTGTTTACTTTCCACGGGAGTGAGTAATTATTAAATTTCATGCTCCCTCCCCAAATGCATAGTGGCATTAGTGTAATGGTGTGGGCAGTCATTTCATGGCATTCACTGGGTCCTATTGTCACACTGAAAGGAAGGTAACTGCCAAGGTGTATGAAGGCATTTTAGGTGACCATGTCCATCCAATGGTGCAGGCATTTTTCCCAGCAGGGGACACCATATTTCAGGATGATAATGTCCCCATTCATACCACTGTCAAAGATTGCAAGGTTGGTGAGCATGATGATGCACTTACACATCTTCCCTGGCCTGCACAATCGCCTGATTATATAATAGAGCCATTGTGGTCAGTAATCTCAGCCAATCGGAGCAATTTTTTGTTGAGGAATGGTATAACATCCAACTGACTACCATCCAGGATTTGTATGCATCCATTCCAGGAGGATTGAGACTGTTCATTCAGCACGTCTCCAAGTCCTCTTCAGTTCCAGCGAAGCCAAGCAAAGGTTATTTGCCGTGCTCCCTCTTTGAAGCCCACAAAATAGGATGGCTATATTTGTTCACTTTCACTCTCAGAAACCCATTTCTCTTCCCAAGGTCTCGAAATATTCCATTCTACCTGCACCTACCTCCCCCTCCACGACAGCCAATAGAAACTGGACATGTATAAAACCATCTCAAAACTCAAACCGAACTGTGAATTTTGGCAGTTTAGTGAATTCAGTCTGTGTCAAGAAGTGGCAGCAAAAAGTCTCGTGGAGAAGTTGCGCTGAAAGTCTGTTTTAAAACATGGTACAGAAGAGTGCATGTTAGAACTACTGAACAGTCTGTGTTAAAGGTTGGTACTGGAAAATCTGTGTCTAGAAATAGTACAGAAAAGTCGGTGTCATGAAGAGTCTGCGTTAAGAAGTCAGTGTCCGTCAGTGCTCAGAGTATTGCACATAGCATTTGAGTCACGATGAACGGGATAGTTTTCATCAAGAGATAAACTACGAGGTTTATTTTTTAATTAGGGGCCGTTTTGAAATAAAACTAAAACATGCAAAGGAAGAAATTTAATTACCTCCGTGGCTGGTCATATGTACATTCAGCTACTTCTCAACGTAGTTTCCATAGTTGTTGAGACACTTGTCGTGGCGGTAGATGAGCTTTTGTAGACACTCATCAAAGAAATCTACCGCCAGGTCAGACAGCTAATCCGTCACAGTCTGTTTGGCTTCATCGGTGCTGTTGAATCACTTCCCAGTAAGGAAAGTCTTCAAGTGGAGGAATAGGTGATAATTGCTAGGGGCGAGATCCGGACTGTACGGAGTGTTCCATCCGCTGCCAGCCAAATTAGTCAATTAGCGACTCTGTGGCATCTGCAATGTGTGGCCGTGCGTTATCGTGCAGCAACATGATACCGGAAGACAGCATTCCTCGTCATTTATTCTGCATTGCTCAGCAAAGTTTCTTGAGAGTGTTGCAATACACCGCTGCATTAACTGTTTGTCCATTTGGCAGAAACTCAATCAGAAGCACCCGAACCTGTCCCAGAAGATGGTGAGCATGAGTTTCTTGGTGTAGGTCACTTGCTTGTACTTCACCTTTGTGGGGGATGATGTGTGGTGCCCTTCCTTGGATTGTTGTTTTATTTTGGGAGTGTAGAGTGGCACAAATGACTCGTCCCCAGTGACAATATCGCACAACAGTTCATCACCTTCACTTTGGTACCATGTCAAGAAAAAAGACAGTGCACTTGCCATTTGCTTACCCTTGTGTTCCACTGTGAGCATTTTTGGCACCCACCGAGCACACAGCTTTCTGAACTTCAAATTCTCCACTAAAATCGTGTACAGTACAGAACGTGAAGCTTGTGGAAACAAATCGGACAGCATTGTTACTGTCAAACGGCGGTTGGCTCGTATCGCGCTCTCAACATCATGCGCCAATGAGTCTGTTATGATTGAGAGGCATCCTGATAGTGGTTCGTCATGAACATTCGTGCTACCGGCCTTGAACAGACGTACCCACTTACGCACCTAGCCTTCAACAATGACATTCTCACCACACACCTCACGTAACTGGCGATAAATGTCTGCTGCTTTCACATTTTTTGCGGTCAAAAACACGATCACTGACCATATCCCACACTCGGCGGGATTTTTGATCACCTGCACCACTTCCATTGTCCACCACAACCACACAAAGCATTTCACAATGTGCAAATGGAGTCTGTTTACATGCAAGGCATGTCGGTAACTAACGCACATGTGCAAAACGACAAGCATGCAGTGTTGCCAACATGAGCACAAAATGGAACCTAATTAAAAAATAAACCTTGTACATCTTTTTACATATAAAAGTATATATGTAACTAGTCAGTGTCCAGAAAACAGGTGTGCTCCCGCGACCGGAGGGCAGTGCGATTGACGCCCCAGGAAGCAGCAGACTGTGAAACAGGGCCAGTGTGAGGGGATGATAGTCGGTTCAAGTTCTATATCGCAGTGACCGACACTACAGACATTTGGGGCATCCAGGTTCCTAACAGCCAACAATGGACTTCAGTGGATAGTACCAGTACATCGGAGTAAGTGACAGACTTCAAAATTAAGTGGTGGACTTAACACATTCACAAGAAGACACATGTCGTGAATCTTAATGTAGATTAATGTACATTATCACACTATTACAGGAGTTCAACAATCATAATCCCTATAATTTCACATACAACCCCTCCTTTTCCATCATTTCAACAGTGTTTTCTATTTGTTTGTGTGCACCATGCAGGTACAGCAGAGCATCGAACCCTGGAAGGCTTGGTCCCCAACCGCCTTATGTTCGGCTTCAACCAAGCGGCCCAGGGGGGAAAGAGCTAGCCTGCACAGCCCAATATGGGGTCTAGACTCTCAACGTAACTAAAATAATTGTAATGTCGTTAACTAAAACATTAAAACATCCTGACTTTGGTTAAAAGTTGAGGCTGTAAAGGGGCACTCAGCACAGGACAACACAGTCCTACCAAGATTATACTGGCTGTAGGTTGTTAAAGGTTTAAAAAAGCCAATTTGTATATAATGACAAAATTATCAAATTGTGCAATATTTTGAATTCATATTCATAACAGTTATTTTTGACTGACAAAATAAAAAAAAATATTTTAAATCATATGTGTTCTTTCAGACAAGAAAGATATGATACATTCAAATTTATAATTAAATTTATTGAAATTATGTACATTTGCATTCGGATCAAGGTTTATATACAAAGGTCAACTCTTTAAAATTGTTCAATGTATAATATGATGTCATACTTGATATATTGTATCAACATTCAAAAAATGTAATTGTAATCATTAGATAAGTATATTGTGATATACATACTAAAATAGCTGTAACAGAACAAATATGTACATTTACTACACAAACATTCAAGCTGTTAAGCACTTATGGACAAAAATATAAAACAAAAAAAATTGAAGATAACTCATACTAAAAAATCTGGCTTGAACTAGTTGCTCTAATACTAGTTGTCTGTGACTTTAGAACATCTGTGACATCTCTGATGATGGATGGAAGATAAGTAAAAATGTGGCTATTGGTGAAGGATTGATATTTGTATAAATCTGGATATTTTGAAAGATTATACTTTGCAAGTTAATCTTTAATAGTTTGTTTAAACTATAGAGAGACATTTTGTACACACCAGAATCTTGAAAATGCTTTTATAATGGCATAATCTTTAAAAAAGATTTGGAACTTGTGAAAAGTGCCAAGTTTAAAAATTGGAAGCAGGAAATTATTATCTGCTTGCATCTGCATTATCAAGCTAGTAGATGAATAATTCATTACCTCAAATGAATGTTTTGAGAAATAAGACAAAGTGAGAGAAATATCTTCTGCATTTTGGATGTGAATTAACCATATGTGGAGTTTTAATAATTGAAGAATGGAAGCCATCTTGTAAACCTGGTTGAAGAAATTGACATATTGAGTATACTCAGATGTAGAACTGATGCATGCCAAAATATTAAGAAAAAGACTTACTCTACCTCACAAGGAGAGAATAAAGAAATATTTTCTTCATATAAATGTTCTTGTAAACAAATGCATAATTTGATGCTCTTGTAACTTTTGTTATTTCTAGTTTTTTATCATATATAATAATTATAAAAATATTTATTTTATATTATATAAACACTATTCATCAGCATATGTAAGCTGGTATTCCTTTTCAACATATATCCTTAGCTTCCTACTGAGCTATATCATTGATTTGAATTTTTGACAGATATATACATAAAATGATGTGCCAATCAAGACTTCATATTTAACCGAGGACATTTATCAAGGTGAAGGATTAGTTGAGAGAGATTAGACTGAATTGTCTTCTCGATATTTAGTCTCACTTTCTTCTCTTTTCATCACGTTCCATCGTCATACTATCCGGAAGACAAAATCAGCAATTGTAAATGGGATCTATGCCGTAAACAACCTTTTTATGTATAAAATATTTCAATTGGATCCAGGAACCTTTTTTCAATGAAACAATATGCAATTTGGACAGAGTTTAAATTATGTGAGAAAAAAAGGTTCCGGTCCTGAAGCGGAACCCAATAGAACCCATTAGAAGTTATGGGTTCCTGGACCCTTAACAACCCTGGGTCCAGACGTCAGAGCCTGCAAATTCCAGTCCAGGGTGCACTATGTGGAGGTGAGGTTGACAGTTGGGTGTACTACGTGGAAGGATCACCCCTTACACCCAAATATAACTGTAGTGTCAGACTGAAATATCCTTACTAGGCTTAAAAGCTGGGACTCTAAAGGAGCACATGTACGGACGAAACACAGGACAACACACACACAGCCCTACAAGGATTATACTGGCTGTAGGTCCAGACAACAGAGCCTCGTTAGTTTCCAAAATGCAGTCCAGGCTTTCACATGCACAAAATGCATAGGACCATCTCTAGCAAATGTCTAAAATTAATGTGACCGTAAAGCTGGTTTGTTTCTACCATAATTTTCAGACAAGTGGGTTTCTCCTCAGTCAATGAGCTGGTTTTCATGGAACACTGTATACTGAAAGCATTACCTCGAGTGCAGCATGGCTTGCAATTTCAAAGATTTCCCACGCTCCTCCTTTACTTGGGGAGAATGCTCCGATTAAGCACATACACCATTCTTCCTTCTGGCTCGACAGGTTCTTTTTGAATATTCACGAACTCTTGTATTGTATCTGGATAATTTTGAAGAGCCTGAAAAGAAAACACAGATATTAGAAACGTTCCTATTCTCCAGTGTGAAGAAAAAAGTTTCTTCACAATGAGACTCAAAATAGCATATACTGTACACACCAATTAAATACATGCACTTTGTTTTTCATCAAGGCCCTACATTTTCCATCTAAGTAAAAAATTATACATAATTAAGTGAGCCCATGCTCTGGTGGTCCGGTCGGTAGGGTGTCCGAGTGTAACGCAAGAGATCTGGGTTAGATTCCCGGGGTGCGTGTTCTAAGGTGGGAATTTTACAAGCCCTATCCATGCATAAAGTGGCTCACCCAGCCTAAAGGGGTAAAGGCAGCTGGAGCATGGTGCTGATCATATCACCTCCAAAATGACCAATATCGAGAAAGTTTGGGATCCTACCCCTACATCCCCTAACTGTGTCTTGATGGCATGGGGAACTTTACCTCATTTTTTAAACCTTTAGTGAGCTTATAGTGTATTATCAGTGTGGTATTTAAGAAATTTCCAGCGGGTGGGATTCTACTGACTGAATGACTTCATGTCATATAACATATCCCCCCATGGATAAAATTTAGCAAGCAGAGGGAGGAACACAAGTACCCGGAGGGGGGAAAATCCCCTCCCCCTATCAAATATCACCCTGTGTATTATAAATGGGAATAACAATGCAGGGTAGGCGATCTCGGTTGGAACTTTCTCAGACCATGTCCCTGCATATGGCACCTCCAGGCTTTGCCCAGCCTCACATAAAATGGGTACCTGAGTCAACTTTAGGCAGCAAAGGAAGCTGGCACATTGCACCACCTCCACAGTGGCAGAGATCCTGAATGTGTGAACTGTTGGTACATTCAAGGGAAGCTTCACTGGATAATAATTTAGGATGTTGAATAACAAACGAAGCACTAAGTATACCTTTGAAATATATGTAGTATGGGGGAATTCCAACGACACTTTACACACAAAATGTAAGGTTCTAGACACTGGATTGGATTAATATTTTCATAATGAACTGATTTCATGGAATTATGAAATATTTGTGGTGTCAGCTATTAAACTCAACAAAAAAAAACTTGACTGTGATGACGTAGCCTGAATGCATGAAAAGCATTAACGAAAGTGTTACGTGCGTGATGGTTTAAAAATGTAGCAAACTTTGACTTAATTTGTCTGTGAATCAAATACGATACAGAAGTTAACCTTTTGTGTCCCAAGCATCTCAGTCGAGATACCCAAATGTAACCCTCACTGTCCCAAGCATCTCGATCGAGACCCTGTGTCAAGGTCGTAGTTTTTACGTTATAACTTTTCTATTTTTGGCTAGGATTTCGATTTTATATTGTTCCTAACACATGTATTTAACAGAAATGTTTTCTTGCATTTTTTTTGTCTTCATGAAAATGAGGGGGGAAATGTGGGAAAAGGGACTTATTTTTTGCGTCTCTTTTCAAGGTCAAATTTATCCGTATCCGATGTCAAAATGAAAGTTTTCCGTGAGGGTGCAAACAGGGGGAGAGGGAAGACTGGTTGTTGAATCTGCATTGTGAGAATGGAATTTCGAAGCGCGCTGAAGGAAACATCTTTTTTTTTTTTTTTTAGCACAAGTGTCCACAAGTTGCGACAGGGGTTACCCTGCATTGTCTAAAAATAGAATTTCAAGCAGCTGCAAGAATCGTCGCTAATTTTTTACTGCGTTCTAGCTATTCGTCCATGAATGTTGTGCGTAGGTGTCATTTCGTGCCCAAGTGCGAGGACATTTTTTTGGGTGAAGTGACAATTTTTTTAAAATAATTTTTGGGGGTTTTCTCCCTTCCCCCTCCTTATATACGCCAAATTTGCATAAATTTTGCATTTTGTGCATTTTGACATTGTTTTCGGGGGGGAACAATTTTTTTTAAAGAAAAGTATTTTTGAGGGATTTCCCCCCTTTCCCCCTCCATATATACGCCGAATGTGCATAAATTATATATCGTCTAAATCTGTGATTCATTCTGCGTACAACGGTATATCTTTCATATCTCTAGGGCATTTAGTTTCTGAGCTATAGTCATTTCAAGGTACCGCTGCATTTTGAAGCTTGAATCAGTGG
Source organism: Lepisma saccharinum (assembly GCF_977018435.1). NCBI lineage: Eukaryota > Metazoa > Arthropoda > Insecta > Zygentoma > Lepismatidae > Lepisma > Lepisma saccharinum. The sequence continues at coordinate 13,520,472 of NC_139240.1, forward strand.
CGTGCCGACCATTCCTTTTGGGGGTACAACTCAAGTTACATTGGTCATATGATAAAATTGCAAATATTTTTGTGTTCCTTACATGTCAGCGATCATTTCCATGAGCATGTCGACACTGTCATGTACTTTTTCCTTTGAGGGAGGATGGGGGGACCAATTTTTTTTTTCCAAAATTTTGGAATTTTGACAGTTAGACCCCTCCCCCCTGCCACATATACGCCGAATTTGCATAAATTTCATATAGTCTGAATCTCTGGTTCATTCCCCGTACAACGGTATATCACTCATCTCTAAAGGGCAATTAGTCTCCGATCTACACTCATTTAATTGAAACTCTGCATTTTGCTCAAAATCGGCTCGGGACAGAGAGGCTTACATGTGAAAAAGGCCTCGAGTCTCAAAAGGTTAATAATTTCTGTTGGTGAAATATGCAAATTATATGCATTCACAAACATTTAAACCTCAATGCAATTAAAAACAATAAAAAAATTTCTGATTAATTAAATTTGTTACTTACATGGACGAGGGCCACTTTTTGTGGAATCTCCCTGTAGCAATTTTTAGCTGTATGCAAAAAGTAAACAACCTAAGTAGTCTATGGGCCAGCCAAGATGTTGGTATAATTTGGGGATACTAATTTTCCTTTATACCAGAATTAAATAGGTGCTTAAGAATACAAAAAAAAATATGCTTGCCATCTCAATAGTGGTAGCTAATAGAAATGGCGGCCATTCCAAGATGGCAGATGTTGACATTTGAAAAAAATTATTATATCTCTGAAATCAACAGCCCGAACTCAACGAACTTTTTTTTAAAATGAAAGCTTAATATATGTTCTATATTTAATGTTATCTTTAGTTTTTCGATAGGAGCAACCGTTAAGTAGTTAATCACGGATTAGTAAAAAAAATCTTATTTTTTACTATTAATTTTATATTTATCATTAATTTATTAATAATCTAGGCTTCTGAGAAGAAAATGTTCCAAACAAACATTGTAGCGTAAACGCTTATCTTTAATTTGACATATTACACTTGTTGGTTTTCACCTTAGAATTCATCTACCAGCATGTGTCCTTAATCTTATGTCATTACATGTATTGTAACTGGTATTGACTATTGAACACTATATTATTGTTATATACATGCAATAACATTTAATAATAATAATCATCATAATAATTGATATTAGTATTGTTATTATTATTAATAATAAGAATAATAGTTGTTTTTGTTGTTGTAGTATTAACTAGCCATTCATTTTGTTCAATTGTTTCCAATGTTCATGGAAGAATGTTATTGATTGATTTAAAATTTTGTATGCATCAGCACTTAGACTATTTTCAGCCATCATATTATATGAGGCCAAGTCCCTTACAATGTATAAAAAAAATCACCATTCGTGTGTCTAAAATCTCCTTACCAAGGGTAAGAACCGAGGCGGTACTGGAGCACTCAGCACATATGTTCCTATGAGCAATACACAGGAGACCATACATACAACCATACAGAGGTAGCCTCCCCGATGGCTTAGTGTAACGTCGTCGCCTTCTAATAAAGGGGACCCGGGTTCGATACCCTGTGGAGGCATAAAGTGTTTCGGATCCCACTTTAAACTGTAGGTCCGCTCCGGATTTTCCTATCTGTGCATAAAGTGTACTTAAAAAGAAAATCTCAAATCAAACAACACTACAAAGGATTGTGCTGGCCGTAAATTCAGATGCCAGAACCTCGTTGGTCTCCAAGACTACAGTTGCTGAGGTGAAGTACGTGGAAATAAGGGTAACATTTGGGAGAGTTCAGAAGAACATCATAACATACGTATATACTCGTTATTATGTAGTTATTACAACCGAAATGTCTGCTTTCAAGAAAGTAAAAATCTGTAAAAACAGAAGACGGTCCAGAGAAGTTATATTATATGTGGGGGAAATGCATTCACCAAAAGGCATACAGTTGTGTATACAGTGCTGCTGTGAGCATTGAGAATAAAGATGCATGATTTATCGGCTGAAAAATTTCATCGCATGTGTCGAGCCAATTTATAAAATATCAAGTCTTTAAGAAGACTAGAAGCAGATGCTTCATCCTCCCATTTGTTTTCTGAAAGTCGTCCTTGCTCATCAAAGCATGCTGAGAAACGCTTGAAACGGACACCCGGTAAATTAGTTTCCAAAGTCAATATATTATGATATAATCATACAGAGTAATAGTTTGATTGGTAGGTTCAGTGTTTTAATGATTTTTTCAAAAGTTTCATAGGAGACACAAAGTATTGCAGAATTGTATAAATTATTGTTACAGTACATTTGAACCTTGTTGAAAGTACAGGGTTCCCACACACATGGAGTGTTTCCCCACACAGAGTACAGTGTTACCCCCCACCCACACATTGTGCAATGCACAATGCACTATTAAAAAAGCAGACAGTTTATGCTCCTACTGCTTATGACTGTCTTTTTTAAAATTTATAAATGAAACTCTTTAGACACCAGGGAGATAAATCAAAGTTTGGAACAAAAAAAGAAAATGATGACTAATATGTTTGTTTGGTAACACTTCTGTATAGCGGAAATGGATTTCTTACTTTTTACATAAGAAAGTACTTACGCAAATCATTTTCTTTAGTCCTGTTGAAGTTCGGGAATGTAGTTTTGATTCATTTTAAATGCGAAATCATGTATTTATCTGAGAAAATATCTCTCAGACACGTTATTGCTGCTGCCGCCATTTGCTTTCTGCACGTGAGCACAATGTTCCGTGTCTTACATGACTTAACCCCCCAGTAAGAATGGTAAGAATTGACAATATAGAGAAAGTCTGTAATTCACTTCCTACTTCTTATGCACTCCTGGTGACATATCTGTAGTTACGATTTGGGGGTCGCATGTTAAAATTGTACATTTACGTGTAGAAGTTGTAAAATAATGTTGTTATTTACCGCAATAATTCTCCATAAAGAAACACAGCACCATCTTTAAGAACAAATGCCGTTCAAAATTCATTGTGCTGTCTACAGAGTTGCAACACTGTTCAGAGCATTGGTCGTGGAAAGTGATTGAGGTTAGATGGGAGAGGAATGAGAGCTTCAATTACAGGTAAGTTTGGCAACAGTGCTTCACCGTTGATTTCAGGAAAAATAGTGTGTTCCGTAGTGATGAAACATTGTTTGTTGGTTACGTGCTACAAAACAAGGAATTCCTCATTGAAAGTGATTATTGGCCCACAAACCATTCATGGAAGGTTAGGTTCGGTTAGGTTAGGCAAACGTAGTTATAAAATTTTGTTCGTGAAACTACGCATATACACCTATATATAAAAAAATTCAATCGCCTTTTTTTTAATTTCCAGAAGTGACGCCCGGTTTTTTACAACAGATTCGTGATTGGCAGGCCAAAATTAGTTAGTATACAGAAAATTAACAAAATTGGAGACTTTCTCTATATTTTCAATTCGCTCCGTAAGTGTTCAAACCTCGCTGTGTTTTCGGTAACGGTACAGATTGTTTTATGATTTCTCCTAGCACAAAGACTGGTAAAAATTTACTATCCGTCTGACACCTATACCTTCTTAGTTTCATCAATTTTTGACATTCGTACTTACCTATCTGCTTTCCAGAACATTCCTTACGGTGTATTCACGTTTCTTTGATCAAATTAATTGCAATTTTTCACATTACGAGTACTTCTTTCTCGTAGTCTTTTTGCTTGCCTGAGACACAATATGGCACGCACACCTTCCTACATAATCGCGCGTCGTGCTTGTGTTTTGTCGATTTTCATTTGTTATGCAGTGTTTCAACCTTTGAAACCCAAGAAATACACCCGAACAAACCTCTCCCCCCCCCCTCCCCCGCATTGTTATACGAAGAGAATTGTAATGTTTCGTGGCGCTATCCATGAATGGTTTTTGGGGCTATCAGTCCAGGAATCGGTGGGAAATTTAAACTAAAAAAATATTTTCGTTTGAAATTCTTCAGTCCAAATTTTCCACCGATTCCGGGCTCCGCTCCTGGGGTAATTGACCTACTGCTTCTTACCGCTACTCCGCCTCCGCTCCGGCTACCCCGTTTTTTCTATAGAGTCCCTGTTAAAGGCATGTTAGAAATTGGTCGGAAAATTACCTTACGCACTTCTCATGGACAAGATATTCCCATCGACAAGCAAAAGTAAATATCGTAAAAGCGTGGGAATGAATATAGAAATAAATCAGAACCTTAGTAGAATGTATTTAGAGACTTTATTTTAATGAAAATGGAACCAAACCTAACCTGCCTAACCTAACCACAAAATCATATATTGAAGAAAACCTTACGTAATCGCTAAAACTCCGCAATATGTGTTAACAGACGTGCATCGAAATTGAACCATGTAAAATTGCATTCGCAGCATGATGAAATCAAAATAAAACAAAAGGAACTTGGGCCTAACCTTACAGGAAATGGTTTGTGGGGCTAACGTGAATGGTTTGTGGTGCTAACGTGAATGGCTTGCGAGGTATTAGCATAATTTCAAATCCAGTCACGAATGTAGGTATTTTTCGGTGAACAAGCTTGCAACACTGCATAAATCGACAAAACACCCGCATGGTAAATTTCTTGGAAGGGACAGACGGATTTCATCAAATTTACAGGAGAAATTACTTACCAAATGCAGTTTCTCTATACTTCTGGAAGTTCGGGAAAGTGTTTTCTCGCAACGTTAATTGAATTTTGCCGGTAAATCATCTATTTTTCGATATAAATGTGTGACCGATGCATGGAAGCTCTTGCATCCATTTACTTCCAGGTGGATGTTGCCTGTGTGTGATGATGTAATCCCGTTCAGTGTTTCCAAACATGTGTTTTTGTAACTGAAGAAGGTACGTTTCTGCAAATGGTTTGCGGGGCTGTGTGTCAATGATTTGTGGGGCTACACATATTTTTTTCGAAACCAATTTTGAACTATTGTAACCTATACATGACCCTACCTAACCTAACCTTACCAGAAATGGGGTACTACTTTACTATATGTACGACTTCTAACGAAAATAATGCATATTTCTTACATTTACGAGTAGGCTACTTACTGTTCTTACTTATTTCCACACACAATATGACGATAGCTTACCCGTTGTGCCAGTGTTTTGTTGTTTTGGAATGTGCATGCAGTGTTGCAAGCTTGTTCACCGAAAAATACCTAAATTTAAAAAAAATTAACAACACTTCCCAAAATGTTTTCAACAAAAAAAGTTCAATTTTTGACATAAAGAGTAATTATTAAACCATTGACATTAGCCCCAAAAACCATCCACGGGTAGCCTCAAAAACCATTGACGTTTGCCCAAAAATTCACGATAGCCCCACGAACCATCACGGGGATGAGGTATGCCTACTAGGTTAGGTTAGATTCCATTAGCACTCCTTTCGTTCAATTTAGCATATACGGACAACATAGGTTTTTCTCGATTAAAGAAAATACATGGAATTATTTTAATTTTAACTTTCCACGTCCTGCATTCCACTTCTTTCTTCAAGATTCCGTGTTGAATTACAAATTCCACGGCATCTTCCACACCTGGCAACAACTTCGCGACGCATCCTCGACAAGTCATCTTATAGCAAAAACACGGCGTGGGTTGAAACACTGACTACAGTGTTTACGTATCTAACACACACAACATTGTACTCTCGTGCAGAAAGCAAATGGCGGCAGCAGCAATACCGCGTGAGAAAGAGATTTTCGTAGAAAACCACATGCATTCGCATTAAAATGGATCAAAACTACTTTCTCCTGTAAATTTGAAGAAATCTGTCTCACGTATAGTAAAGTGTTACCGGAAATAGTTTGTGGGGCTACGTAGGTATTTTTGGGTGCAGTGGGGTGGAAACACTGCATGCCGAGTACGGTAGTGAAACTCTGACCGCCATTTTGTGTGTTACTGAAGGAAAAAACAAACTAAGAAAACTTACTCAATATGTCGCAAATAAAGCTTGGCATGAGTTTACAATACCGGACTACTCTCCAAATTCTATAAAATTTCACCTACTTACTAATTTCGGTGTCCTGATGACGTATCTGTAGTTCATATTTGGCGGTCACTTGTTAAAATTGTACATTTACATGTAGAACTTGTAAAATAACCTTGCAATTTACCACGGTCATTGTCAATACACAGCAATTCGTTAATCGTCTTCCTTTACGCACAACAAATTTGCTACCTTGAATATTGACGTCAGACGAGGAATGCCTACGAGGTTAGGTTAGGCATGTTAGGTTCCATTAGCATAAATACAAAGAAAAATTAATATTTTGGCTAAGATAACTAGAACTTGTTTTGCCTAACATGAAAAAGCACTCTTCCGTGACGTCAGAACACTTTGTTGTAAATATGCGATACCACCCGGACACCTTTCACTCATTTATTTCCTTAATTTTACCACTGGTACTTACCTATTTTACCTTGCGGAACATTCTTTAAGGTGAAGTTATGCCTTTTTCCATAAAATACTGTCAACTTTTCATATTACGATTGATTATTTGTCTTAATTGTTCCGCTTCTGTAATAGACAATATGGCGTGCACTCGTAATGGATCATCGCGCGTCATGATGTGCCAGCTTGTGTTTTGTCGATTTTCAGTGCGCAAGCAGTGTTTCAAACCTTCATGAAGGAAAATTACGTACTATTTCGATTTTTTTTCAAGTTTACCTAAACAAACCATGCACGTTAGCCCCACAAACCATTGACGTTAGCCCCAAAAACCATCCACGGATAGCCCCACAAACCATTCCCACAAGGTTAGGTTAGGTTCCATTAGCACTGATTTCACCCCTAAATTCATCGAAAAAAGAAAGCGCGGCGAAAATAGAAATATTCGTAAAAAGAAGGCACGTTTGGAAACACTGCAGAGATCACGTGACTTTCAACGCTCTCGCCATCTGCACGCACACAATGGAAACAACGGCATGCATAATGTGGCAGGAATGCCAACTTTTTCCAAACCTATATTCAAGAACTTCCACAACGCCAGAGAAAATGATTTCCGTAAGTAATTTCTCCTATAAATTTGAAGGAATCCGTTTCCCTCATACGATAATGTTACCGAAATTCATTATTACACCTAAAGCAATGTTCCGCAATGCAGAATAGCACATTAGCAATGTAAAAAAGTGCGGAATAAATTATATTTAGGTGTTTCACCTATACGAAGGTAGTACCGTTTGTTTTCATTGCTTTGGAAAACTTGGGTGAGAAAAAATTATTGCAAAAAGCAGGGGGGGTTTCTCGGCTACTTTCAACTCTATATACAGGTACTGATAGATGCAACAATGAAATTATCCATAACTCTTTGAATAGCAAATTAAATATAAGAAGGAAAAATAATTTCTTGACCTTAAGTTGCATATGTTTATCACAGAAGAAATAAATTACCTGCCTTAGTCTTGTGGGATTTTTTATTAAGTGCAAAGTTAAATTTACAGCACTTACCAGTCATCACTAGCGTATGAGCTTTCCATAGGAAATACTTGGAAGGAATTCATTTAAAAAATTTCCAAGATTCTTCATAAAATTATTGAAATCAAGTTACCACAAAAGTAACGAAAAAACAATGCCACAGATTATACTACAGAGAGAACTTCGCTGCGCAGTATCCACAGACTATGCGACATGCGACAAAGTCAACGTGGTCAGAGAGCTCACATACTATTCATTCGGATCAAAAAGCAGGAGGGCCCAGTCTCTCGATCTATGGGCCCGTTCCGAAAGTCGCACGAGTTTCTATGCTTTATAGCGTTAAACGAGTTATGGTAACTGGCTGTCCCATAAGTGCTTCCGTGTGTTTCGTGCAAGAACGAGATTCACCAAACGCAGGGGCCAGGAGGATTGTTTGTTTCGTGAGAATCGTCTGCTCGTTTTTTTTTGTACTGATCAGGGTTGGCATGTTTAAAACCAGGGACGGCGACAGGGGTGGGCACGGATGGGCAAGCGCCCACCCAAAAAATCATGTGCCCACCCGATTGCCCACCCAATCAAATTCAATAAGTACGTATACTTGAGGATATGTGAATGACTCAATAAATAAGTGTATTCTGGTGTTCATAACGTATATTTTACTTGTGAATATTTTCTATGCTAGAAATGTTCACATATTATCAACGCATAAAAAGCCAATTTTGCCATTAGAAAGTGAAAGAGCTATTGAAAAAAAATGTGATCAAATTAATGCTTCTATGATTAAAAGCAGCTAGGAGGCTCAAAATTATGCAGGGCATGATCAACATTAGATCAGAATTTAGGACTGCAGCTACAGGTCTTCACTGCAAAAGACTGATTTGAAAAGTACCACATAATTTTAAAAAATTAGGTACTTCGGGTGTGGTAAGGAATACAATAACAAAGCACACCATGTAACTTGGCGAGAAGTTATAACTGAAACTGTGTAGAGGGGATTGGAGTGAGGTCTTGGTGCTGTAAGCTCCGGGCCTCCACATACGTACATAAATCGTGGCCTGACTATGATTAAAATAATCTTCAAATAAACAAACAAAAACATCATCTTAGCGTTACTTCCTCCAGCAACACAATAAATTATTTAGACTTTTTAATTATTATTAGCATAATATAATCAACAAGACTTAGATGGGAAGGTCATGTGACACGAATGGCAGAGGAAAGAATAGTTTACAGGATTCTTGATGGGGAAACCTGATGGTAAGAGACCAGTAGGAAGGCCAACACAAAGATGGAGGGATAACGTTGAGATGGACCTAAAGGAAATTAGCTCTGCATTGAAATTCCAAAAGTGTCCCTTTCTTTATTTCATTACAATTTTTACATATCTGTCATCTTCAAATATCAATATGGTAACGTATGGTGAAAAAAATTTGCACAAAAAGAAAACGCTGTGGTCAAGGGCAAAAACGCACAGATGTATTTCGTGTGCTGGTTGGTATACAAGGGTGGTATCTGAACATCAATGAACAAACACATTCACACCGAGTCTGCTGGCCTTGCGACAATTTTGGAACACTTTCTGCATAGATGGAGCAAATGTTGATGGATCAACATCGCGCAGGCATCTGCGGATCCGTTGGATGAGGGTTGCAACGGTTCGTGGTTGATATTTATTGGCATACACCATCCGCTTTAAATTTGCCCAGAAATCTTCAATGGGCCGCAGTTGGGGAACATTAGGGGGATTCTGTTCTTTGGATATGTAAGGGATACCTAAGTGCTCCATGGCCGCAAGACTTTGTGCAGCGTAATGGCAGCTGGCTAAATCTGGCCAAAAAACAACATTGTCCCCACGATGGTATTCATTGACAAACTGCTTCACTTTAGGCAAACAGAACTTTACATACCGGTCGGCGTTGAGTGCAAGGCCAGCCTTGAAAAACTGAGGTTTCGACAGTCCTTTCTCACTCATGGCAAGCCATAGCAACACCTTCTGTGGGAATTTGGTTTTGGCAGCAAAACGCACTGGATCGGTCACGGCAGCAGTTCCAGGATCATAGTAGGTTTTCGGCTGCCACTCGTTGCCATCTAGGGTGAAATAAGTCTCATCGTCCATGATACAAATCACGTCATTTGTTGCAGTGGACGTTTTTGTCACAAGGGTTCGTAAACGCTGTTTCTGGACAACAACTTGTTGCTCCGTCACTTTTGGCATAGTTTTTCGTTTATATCTCCGTATCCCCATCTTCTGTAATGCTTTCTTCACTGTGTTTTTATCACACTGAAACCTCCTACCAAGCTCAGGGTAGGATTTTGCCACCTTACCTGCAGTAACATGTCGCAGTTGTTGCAACACTCTGGGTTCATTTAACTTCGACTTCCGTCCACTGCCCGGCTTTCTTTCCACATTGATTCCCTTCTCCAATTGTGACACAATATTATAAACCGTACGACGGGAAAATCCTACACGTTGAAAATGTTTCACAAGCTCGGACTTTCGAACATCACGATTCTCTGTCCAATATTGCACGATCATTTTCCGACGGTCGTCTTCTTCCAGCTCCATACTGACTTGTTTTTACACCAACCTTCTCTTGCTCTTCACACTACATAACTGGTAGACGTACAATCCAACACAGCTCAAATGGTGTGTCAGTGTTCAATATTAACAGTTCAGCAGGGTTGCAAACTTTGTGCAATTTTTTTTCACCATACGTTATGTGAAATATCAACTTTATATTCGTTCTATTAATAAGAAGGAATCACAATAATCACTACAATACCGAAATGAAGAAATTTTGACAAACCAGTTATGTATGGAAAAAGCTGCAGAATTATTCAATTGCTATTGAGTAGCTTATCATATTTAGAAATCCTCGTTCGACACATAAATTTTGCCACATGAATCAGCCGAAAATGTCGACAGAATCTGTAGATGTAGCTGAAGTAAAGAAAAAAGTTATGTCACGAAGCATCCAGAAGACGTTTTTGTGAGTTTGTTTTAAGCCCACTTTTATGCTCAGATAGGCTAATCGGGACTAAACCTGCAGTTTAACGTGTAGTCCGAACCAGTGTGCATTGTGCTTCCACCAGAGGAGGGGGAAGTCGAACACAGGACCTCGTCATTATAATGCGACAACGTTATGGCATTGGAGAAAACATATACAGAAAGAACTCGCAACAAACGTGTCATTTTACCACCACAGTAGATTTTTAAGAGCATGTATTGCCTGGGACAAATAAACACAGTCAAAAAAGTTTTCAATCAGGACGGAAAATGACATAAGATAAATGAAGCACAAGATTTATTGATAATGACAGTGGAAATACAAAAGAAAGATGAAGAACAAGACATGTTGAATGAAAAGGGAACAAAAGACGTACGATTTTCTCAGAAATGTGTTAAAACGAAAATGGCACAATTCATGATGGAGGCGAAAAAACAAAACTGTCACAAGAAGACTGTTCGTCATAGCGGATCCACCAGAAACATTGTCTACCACCTGCTGTGTCCTCCCCTGGCTGCAAGAAAGTCTTGAACATGCTGTGGCATACTGAGGATGAGACGAACAAGGTGATCTTGTGGTAAGCGATCCCATTCGTCCTGTGCCGCAAGAAGAACTTCACGGAGATTGATGGGAGCCACAAAACAGTTTCAATGGCATTTTTCAGCATTGCCCATGCATGTTCGATGCAATTCATTCGTGACTTTGAGTTGGCTAGAGCATGAGACGGATATTCGCCGCCTGCAGATAATCGTGTACCATCTGTGCGCAGTGTGGATGGGCATTATCATCCACCAAGACAAATTCGTCACCAATTTCCTGATGATACGGTTCCACAGTCGCCTGGAAAATGTCCCTGACATAACGAACAGCTGTTTGTGTCCCTCGAATTGGAATTAGGGGCGTTCGACGTCCGAGCATGATCCCTGCCCACACCATGATTCCTCCTCCTTGGTATGGATGGACCCCCTGCCGCTCCTGCAGTCCAGGACACCCGTCCTCTTCGTGAATCTGGCCATAGACAGAGCCTACATTCATCCGTGAAGAGCACATGATCCCAATTACCGGGTCCCCAATTTCAATGTGCACGGGCCCAATGTAAGATGGTCGCGCCGATGTCGTGGACGACCTGTCCGTTGATGATCTGCTACTGTTCCTGTGTCTGTATACCGCCTCCAGGTCCTACAGACATTGCTTTGCGCAACTCCAACAGCCCTAGCTACAGCCCGTTGTGACATGCCAGTCTGCAGTAGCGTGATGATCCTGGCCCAATCAAACTGCACTATCGTACGCGTACGCATGCCTTGCACACAGCTGCACTCGCTCGCCTTCGCTAACTGGACACAAGGACCACCTAAACCAACCTTTGCCGACTACCGTGGTGCTACGCTAGAACACATGCATGCGCTTGCCGACTCCGGTAGTCGTCTGTGGTGATCGGTATTGCACGTCGACCGCGTTATTTCGCACAATGAGCTCTGCTTCATCGTTTCTTGTCCGCCTCGGCATGTTGCGGACGCTATTTTCATCACTCATCACTTCTCGGGTGATGCAAAACTTTTTTGATTGTGTTTATTTGAGACTTTTGGAAAAACAAGCTCATTGTTCACGGAATTAGCTGCCTTGATCTACTAATGAACACTGTGCATTGTGTCTCATTAGTAGAAACTACCACCTCAACTTTCAAAGTGGTATGTACTAATGAAACTTCATGTTTGGAAGAGTAAGTTGTAGATGATTTGTTTTATTTTAAGTCATCTTTGTGCTAATTTTGATAATGACGACGATAAGGTTCAATGGTGATTAGATGAAAGTGACGAAGGGGTAAAAGCAAACACGCGCGAACACTCAAAATACAAACCCCCCTAAATTATTACTTCGACTGTGGTTCCAGGTGCCAGGGACTCGTTGCCTTGCAAGAATTACGTTTGCAAGGTATGCTGTACAGGACAGAGGTTGACATTCTAGTGCGTTCGAAATGGTCATGCCATACAGCTCAAGTCATCTATGGAAAATTGATGTATTATTACTGGTACGGTGATCAACTTCGGTGTATTCCTTGTGTCCTAAATCATTTTTTTACCTCAAAAAATATGGTCATGTAACCATGAATGTATTGCTTCTCCCGCATGAGTAACATGACTTAATTCAGAAAACGAATATCCACTTAGCTAATAATCTCTTCAATTCTGAACAGATTTTTCAATTTTACCAATGGGTGATATTTTGTCAAAATAGCCTTTCATTAGTCTAGGAATACTTCATGGATAATGAACAAAGAATTGGTTTTCCGTGTGTGTTTTAAATCATTCCTAATAAGACGTTAATTTTAATCCAAGCATTGAGTGGCGGCGATTAGGGGGGGCGGGAGGTGGGGGATGCAGTTCCCCTAGCACATTTTGCCATTTTTTGCCCCCGCACTATGACCTCTTTATGCTAAGCCTTTTCTCCAAAATGAAGTACGTATATTGCCCTTGCCCCTCAAATGTTGGAACCCAATCAACCCTACTGCAAACATTCAGATAGAGTTATCAGTTGTAAAAACCTTGTAAGCTAAGAAAAGTGACCCCCAAGGAGTAAGAAAACTCTTTCAGTCAAAAACTCATACGATGAAAATACTATGCTCAGGAGCATGCATTTAAATTACGAGAGACTTCACGATTGTCTACCATCGCACTTTCTGTTATTGTCGCCGAATACATAAAATCAAGTATGTGCCTTGTATTTTTTTTTTGTTGTTCTCGAAGGGCAAAATGTCATGCAACACAAGCTTAAGCCTAATTCACATTTATTTCATTATATTAACATATATGAAAGAATGTGACTGTGAATGTATGGCTGCGCATGGAGAAACACTTGGTTGAAATAATTGTGTCCATCAGAGACAACGCGAAAGGAAATGGAACAAGTTGCGAGAATAGATTAGAAAAGAATAACAAGGAAAACAAGAAAGGGGAAGGGAAAAGAAGCAAGAAGAAAATCGGGAGTTTAAGAGAGAGGGGGATACATATACGTCTTACGTGCACATATTTATATGTGGTCTTAAATTTATACTGCCCACCCTAATCTATCGATATGGAACTTCTGCCCACCCGGTCGAAAATTTCTGGCGCCGTCCCTGCTGTCAACCGAGCTACCGCGGCATATATAATATAGTAGCCTTTGTATTTAAGGCAAGAATTATTTTAGCGTTTCGTTCAACGGTTTTAGGCGAATCATTTTCGGACATATAACTCATGTCGGTTCTGCGACTTCGCTTGAGAAAAGGCGATTTTCTGACGAACAACATTGCACCTGACAAGTAACGTGACTTTTCTACATTTCCTGTGTCTGTTGGCTATTGCATGAAAGACGAATTGCTCCTTGAGACAGACAGAATCACCCGATCACCTAAAGGTGCAATGTGTGTTGCCTACCTTTCCGGCATTATTTACTGCCATTAGAGTCTTATGGGGAAGAACTTTTTTCCACCACTGTACCTAAATACTATATTTTTACTTACCTGCAACTTATGTCTTTCTTCGTTGCATAGACGTGCGCAGATCCCCCGATTAGGGGTGGGGCGTGTATAGAGTGTGACCGGAACCATCGAAGTAGAGGTCATCCCAGCCAACGTCTGTTGCTGTTTAATATTCATAATTTATTTGCATGTACGTACTTAGAATTTATTTTCATATAATTAAGAACTAATTTGCATCATTTAGAATCAATTTGCATATCATTAGAATAATTTACATTTATGTATTTGTATATTTATAACTTTATGAATATATAATTATTTATTTTATGAAAAATATGTATATAGACGGTAATTATTTTTTACTAAATGTTATGCATATGATGTTATATTTATTACTGCAAAGTATGTAATGTATGAAACAATAATAATTAATGTTTATAATATTGAAAATAAGTTTTTATGGTTTATGAACCGCTATGAATGTCGGTAATGGGTAATGATAAAGGTCCAATTACGATTTAGGTCGGTTCCGGTACTCGCACCCCCGATATGTAATGATAATAATTATAGTGTACTATGTAATAATGTTATTATGGTATGAAAGACGATGGTCCGACACGCTAGACAGGAGACGCTGAACCCCGCGCAGGTAGACGAGAAAGGCATTTGGGGGATGTGCGGTCAAGGTCAAATGACGTCAGAACGCCAGACCAAAGAAAGAACCCGATTGACCAATCAGAACCAGTTTTTCCACGGTCAACTAGATCGCAAGAATAGGAGAAAGGTATGCAACGCCGTAGGGCGGGGGGATTGAACCAGACGACAAAGGATGTTTGAGAATGCGCGGTCAAGGCCAAACTTTGAAGCTATGCGTCGCTTTCCAGAACCGGTTTCCTCCGCCAATTAATATTCCGCTCAGGTTTGCCTCCAAGGCACGGGATGCTGAAGCACGGGGATTAGGATAGAGCCCTTGCATGTCAGGACATGTTTGCGTCAAAGTAGGCCAAGGTTGCCCAGAACACAATAAAAAAGGATTTTGGGATACCCAATTAGATTGGAGCGAGAGTTTTACCCTGAACAAGGAGAACGAACCGAAAGGGTTTTATTTGAACTAGGAAGAAGTGAAAGCTATCAGGGACTGGGTCTACAGTTTTCACTATTTGCTTTATCACGGGATGTCGAACCTCGGACTATTGATTATTCATTTAGGTAGTAAATTTATGTTACTGTGTGTCTTTTAACATAATGTTGAGTTTATTTTTTTTTACCAAACTTTGACTTTATGTCAAATATTTTACATGTTTTTATATATTTTTACTCAAATAACACAATTTCATCTATTTAGGCAAAAAAATATATTTTATGTTCACAGATACATTTTTCAACTTTTTGAACCTTTAATTTATTATTTTACAAGTTTATGCTTATTTTTACCAAAATAACACAATTTCATCTAATCAGGCAACAATTTGTATTATATTTTAGACTCACAGACATTTCTTCAACTTTTAATTTATTATTTTACAAGTGTATGCTTATTTTTACCAAAATAAAACAATTTCATCTATTCAGGCAACAATTTTTTTTATATTTTAGACTCACAGACATTTTCTCAACGTTTAACTTATTATTTTACAAGTTTATGTAATTTTTTATTCTAGTAACACAATTTCATCTATTTATGCAACATTTTTTATTGCACTTTGGACTCACAAAGAGATTTTTTAAATTTTTGTATTAAATTTTCTGTTTATTGCGTTTTGTATCACACATTCGCTAATTTTTATCTTAGAGCCTTGTCTTTATTTTTTTCTGAAAACTAAAGAAAAAAGTATTTTTAACTAAAAGTTATTTTATAGTTTTCGGTTTTCAGATTTCCACTATGCTATTTTTGGTTCTGTATTTCCATATTAGGATATTACAACGTTTTAAGGTGTGTACAATATTTCAAAGTATTTTAAGGGTTTATTTGTTAATGCATTTGGATGATATTAAGTAGATTTTTGGATGAACTAAAGTTCAAACAATCAGAGAAAGCGACAGTTTTGCTTATGAGGTATAAAAAGCGCGTAAAAGCGAGCAGAAGCTATTTTGAGAAGTATTTGTGATGCATTGTGTCAGAAAAGGTATCAAGTTGTAATTATTGTTCGAGAGTTGAAGACAAAGAACTCAAGATAAGCTATAATTAAGGTAAGTGATTTTTATTATGTAGTGTGTTTTTAAATATATGTAAATGTAAATATTGAAACGAAGAAAAAGTCAATGCAAACCAAAAAGAATATGCGTGATGTGAACAAGTACTACAACAATCTTTCTATCTTTCAGGTGCTTCTATTTTTGTATGTGTGACTGGAAGGGACCATTAGTGAAAGATGGCGTCTTCAAGCTCCACAAACAAGGCTAACCACACTGCGGTGAGTATCTCGCAAGAGATTTTACCACTGGGATGTATATTTCCCCACTAGTTTTTTTAAATAATATATAAATCCAGAAAACAAAGAAACGAAGAAAAAGTAAATACAAAAATGAATATGCATAATGTAAACAAGTACTACAACTATGTTTCTATTTTTCAGGTGCTCTCATTTGTGTACCTATGAGGGGAAGAATCTGTTACTGGAAATAACGTCAACAAGTAACCGACAAGGACATGAGTCAAATAATTGCATCATGTCCATGTTTTTCCAATTATATCTATAAGGATTTGTGTGTAGGAGACTTTGAAGAGATATACACCTGGCAAGTATATTATATGCTGGGGATGTTATTCCAATCAAGGCAACCAACTAGCCCACGATTGTGTTGTTAAACATTTCTACCAGTGTGAGTGCGTATGCTGTAAAGATGAAGATTTACTCTCTGAACGTTATTTTAATTGCCAAGCAGAACGGTGTTTGAATAAATGCCAACGATGTGTTAAGTGGATCTGCGAGAGAATCCAGTATTATTTGCAGGACTTGGATAACACAAAAACATATTTTTGATTTTTACCTTACTAACCATGAGGATATTGCTGATGCTTTGACGGCACACGAGGTACAGGCGGAATACAAAGCTTTTTATAGTGTGTTATGTGAAATTTCAAACAATATCGAACTAGTGAAGACTCTTATAGATCCTATACGCTCGGCAGAGCTTATTTATAGTAGCACAAGATTTTTGTGAGAGTTGAATAAAGAGAGCTGACCAATAACAGCGAAAATGGTGCAATACATTATTGATACAAGTATTTATTTATAACAGTAAATTTATATTGCGTGAGATTTGTTTGAGTTCTATAAATTTGGACACTGTGTTTTAGTGTTGTGAGTGCTCCCGATTATTTCAAAGAGAACAAAGAATCTCGCTGGATTAAAGACAATCTCCATGCAAGAATGTATGATATTGCTTGTGGATGTGAAATGTACTATGTCCGGAGGGCAGTTAGGAACTTGAACTGTCAAGGTGGTACATTTTTCTGCAAAGGAAAATTCCAAATTATCAAAGATTTGTTTAATATTGATAACATTGTTGATATACAAACTGTAAACTGTCCATCCCTTAAGAATTTGTATATGTTTCAAGGATTGATTGATTGATTGATATGTTGTTTTAAGTCCACTTTATGCACAGTTAGGCTAATCGGGACTGGACCTACAGTTTAAAGTGGGATCCGAACCACTTGTGCCTCCACCGGGTATCGAACCCGGGAACCCTTGATTACAAGGCGACGACGCTACCACTGCGCCATCGGGGAGGCATGTTTCAAGGAGGATTGTGCAAGTATCATACTGATACTTCTCCCCCAGCTGAACAAGGTTGTGCATGCAGAAATGTTCAAAGACTTATATGTTGGTACAATAATAAAAATATTAATGTGTAATGTATTTTAGTGCAAATAATAAAGATTTGTAAAGAGAATGTTTTATATGTTGTTATTTAGTCTTAAAGCCATTATTCAAGGTAGTTTCAAGTATTACCGTTTTTTTTGAGTGATTGACTTAATACCAGGAGTTATACGAGCCTTATTTTTACTACAATCTCTATATGTCTATGAGGACTAAAATTCACTGATTGATGCTTAAAGCTTAGGCTTACCATGTACCCACAGGTCAACACGAACCTTACAGAGGATTGTAGAAGGCATAGGCCCACACGCCAGAGCCTTATTAGCCTGCAAAAAGCATTTATAGGGGAAAATAATGTTGACTTGTGACTGTTTAGATATAATATTTTAAAAGTTTAAATCATTTTCATTAGATTACATATATATTTTGGATTAAAATAAAACCTTCAAGTTAAGTTTTTTAAGTTTATTTTTATTTAATATACAAATATAGAATATATCAGATTTACATATATGAAAAGTACTCTACCAAAGCGCAAAAGTCACATAGGGATTACGATTTAGCCACTGCTGAAATTCTTCCATGAGGGAGTTGTGGTAAGAGAGAAATGTCGCCACTGTTTAAAGTTGAGGGTGACTCCGCCAGATATTAACAATGTGGGGGTAGAGCCCCCCAAATAATTTTGCTTAAGAGGATCTAATGTATACTGCTGGACAAAAAAAACGGACACCTTAATATTTGACATCTGAATTGCAATTACTTATGAATTACGCTCTCAGTTAAGTATTGAACAATTGAACATTCATTATTGAACATTTTCCACAGTTTTCCGTTTATTATTTATCTATTTATTTATTTATTTACTCGTATTTACTTATTTGGAACACTTAGTAGGGTCAAAATTAATTTCATGCAATTTTGTTTTAATTTATTGATTTTCAATTCCTGTTGATGTTATTTTGTTTAATGTCTAGAGAGGCATGAATTTTGGTTCATAGTAACCATAGTAACATATATTATTGACATTGTCATTGCTGGTATTTTTCTTGCAAGTGTATTGTAAGTTTGCTGCTAGCTTGAAAATGAGACGTGAAGAGGTAGTGTAAAAGCAGTAGCTCTTCGCGATGATGGTCGTAGTGTACACTATATTGCTAGGGTGCTAAATATAGCACAAAGTACTATCCATGAAGGTCTCAGAGGGTATGACGCAACCGGTTTCTATGGTAGAAGACCGGGTTCTGGTCAGAAACGATGCACAACAGCACGGGAAGATCGTTTAATACGTCTTAAGAGACCGTCGTACGACTTCAAATATTGTGGCACAGCATTTGAGAAATGTTCATAGAACTGTGGTTTCTTCACGAACAGTTCGTAGAAGACTGAATGAAAGTGGTTTATCATCTCGGAGGCCGGCTGCAGGTCCCAGGTTGTTAGCACGTCACCGGAAGCGAAGACTGGAATTTTCTACAAAACACTTACGTTGGAATGTGGAGCAGTGGGAAAAGGTTTTATTCTCTGATGAGTCAGAATTCAACCTACGTTCATCAGACGGGCTTGAACATGTGTATAGAAGACCTAATGAGCGTTATGCACAATGTTGTTTCGTTGAAATAACACCCTTTGGAGGTGGTGGTGTCATGGTCTGGGGAGGTATCTCTTTACAAGGACGTACAGAGTTGGTTCTTGTAGATAATGAGGCAATGGCAGCTTGCAGGTATATTACAGAATGTGTGGCAGATCATGTAGTACCATATGCACCATTCATAGGCCCGGACTTTGTTTTTATGCATGAGAATGTGCGTCCTCACGTTGCGAATATTGTCACGGAGTACTTGGACGAAGTTGCGATTACGCGATTAGAATGACCACCACAAAGTCCGGACCTAAATCCGATAGAGCACGTCTGGGATCAACTGAAACGACATATCAGAAACCGCGCAATAGTTCCAGAAACAATTGAAGAGCTAAGAAGTGCTATTCAAGAAGAATGGGAGCAATTGGACCAAGAAGTGATTGCCAACCTTATTCGAAGTATGCCACGGCGGTTACAAGCTGTAATTGATGGCAGGGAAGGTAACACCCGCTATTAGACCCCACCAGTACCAGTTAACAATATTAAAAAAAAAATATTGCTAAGATTTTTTTTGGTAGTTTTCTGTAACTTTCGTTTATGTTCTAATTTAACTTATTAACAATAAATTTTAATTTGCTTTCTGTTGAATATATTCAGGATTTCTTATTTCCAATAATTTCTGCAACATTTACTTAGCCTTCGAATCAGAATTTATGCGTTATCACAAAAAATGCAAGTGTCCGGTTTTTTTTTGTCCAGCAGTATATTATTTTGCTTCTCTTGTAAAGTTTACTCTGAATTGTGCACATGAACTTAACTTTTAATACACATTTAAAATTTTCTAGACCATCAACTTTGGGGGACTGAAACCGCTAAACCATCAACTTTGGGGAGGCTATGACCAGAGACAGCAAAACGCATGATTTATTGCTAGTATATACTAAGTATGTAATTATGAGTATTGTTAAATTTTTTACTAAAAAAGTGTTTCAAAAGACGATGTGCATGAACTAGGGTAGTGGATGGGACGTTCGGGCTACAGATGGCTCTCGCATGACATTCAGAACGAGATCATTGATATATTAGGGAGATCTGTTTTGCGCTCCGTGGTAGCAGATAATAAAAGTCGGGAATATTTTGCTATTATGGTTGACGAAACTTGTGACATATCCATCCGTGGACAATTAATATTCTGCATTCGAACTGTGAATAAAAAATTATATTTTTGAGAAATTCATGGGCTTTTATTAGGGGTGTGCGGAACGGGATCGGGACGGGAAAAATTTTCAAGAAAGTCGAGAAATAACGACATTTTCAAATGAGCATTCGGTATTTACCGACTGCACGGGATCCCGAAAATTCGGGAAATCATTTCCCGAAGTCCGGATCGGAACGGGAAATTTTTTTCCCGATCCCGGTCCTGACTTTTCGGGATCCCGCACACCCTAGCTTTTATGAGATTCCGAACACTGAGGCCAAAACTTAAAAAAGGGAGAGAGTGAGTCATTCATTAATCAATTTCAGTGATCAGAGCCCCCCCCAATAATTTTGAGAAGTCGTCGCCCGTGACTGCAGGGACAAAAGTTGTGGGTAATAGCCCCACTTTTTCCGCCACTGCTGAAGTAGATTAGGATTTATATTCATCTAAATTTCAAGAAACTAAATATTATAGAATTACTATCCTCGTCCTGAAAAAATCAAGGTGAAATATTTCCTGCTGCCTGAACAGTTTATATAGCAGAAAACAACCTGCAGTGTCATAATAGATTCTCCAGATGAATTTATCTTTCAAAGTACAAAATTATGTTACCAAAAGTAAGCATCTGCGCTTCATTCATTTATACAGACCAATGAATCGTATCGCAAAAGAAAAAAAAATCGCGTCATGATCAAAATCACGCATTGTGTATTTAGATATTAGTTTCGATTTCCAGCTTTCACCAGTCTCAAACTTACAGGACGATACGAAAAAAGGATCTGAGAGGTTTCGATTTCTACAGTAAAGGACGGGTCTTTCTTGTCGCACAACAATTTTGCTACCTTGTGCATACATAGCTAATCTGCCTAACCTAACAACATAGGCATTTAGCCTAAAATTAAAAAGCTTTCTCACATGACGTCAGAACATAAGGTTACTCAGGTGTTGTGCGATAAGTGAGACCTGTAAAGCACGGATTAATTTACACAGATTCAATGAAAAACAGTGTTGCCAAACCAAAAAAATTATCACAGACTATAAAATATCTACCATCAAAATGTGTTTTAAACACTTGTAAAAAAACATGTTTAAAACACATTGTTTTAAACGTTTAAAACATTTTAAAAAACAAAGCCGTGTGTTTTAAACGTTTAAAACAAAGGGTTTTAAACATGCCAACCCTGGTGATGTATGGAGGATGCTTTGTTTTGGACTCGTTAGCAACGGCAGTTTAATGCACTATTATTGTAACCTATACCTGCAAAATTAGTTATTTCGCTGATGCTTTCATAGAAGAGAAGATGATATTAATAGTAGGATATTTAAAAGGTAAAAACGAGAAACTTAGAAAATATTTGAAATATATTTGTTGGTACGACCGGTACAACCCCCTCCCCTACCTCTCCTCTACACAGCCTGCCATCTAGCGTGCCCACAGAGAAGCAAATCGGCAACGTAGTTGGGTGCACTGCCGCGATTAAAATTACCACCTGAGCGCTAGTGTCGCTTCCAATATGGCCGCTCTAGGTAGGATAGATCTTTGTTTACATTCAGCAGGCATATATGCCAATCCCACTCGCGAAATTTCTTTTTCCACATATCCCAGGACCCGCACCGGAAGTGATAATGAAATCCAGATTCCGGGGCCTCACAAAATCAGAGATGCCAACCCAGAAAAAGAAATAGCTTTAGAAAGAAGCTACGGACATATGCGAATATGCCGTTTTCTTTAAACAAAAATGAGAGTTGTTAGTTAGCAACATTGCGACTGAAAGGCACAAGCAGATTAGGGCGGATTAGGGGCACAAGCAAACACAAATACAAACTTCGTGGCAAAGATGTCGCATTTGCTTCTGGAAATTTTTCTCTGCGACATTTGTGCAAAAACCCTACAAATAAATATAAAGAGTCATTGAATGCACGTGCCAAATGAGCTCATAAATGTACAACAAATTAAGGTAATATTACATGTCAGTGGATTGCTGCAGCTTGAAATGACACCAGTATAAAGTGCTTGGAAATTTGGAGGAAGTTATTCACGTAAGAAAGATTTGGTGAATTCGATTGTTTGGAAGGGAAATTGTTTCATGAAACTCACGATCTTGTTGCCGAAAGTCTGGGCTTCGAACCCTAGCCAAGGCAAGGGCAGTTTTACCGTTCTATGCTTAGAGAAACTCATTTCCGTAAGTAGTTTCTTCTGTAAAAATGAAGAAATGTGTCTCCGATGTATGAAACTGTGTTTCGGTAAATGTATGTTATATCGGAGACACATTAAAATCGGATATTTTGTGTTTCGGATGGTTCGTACTTACCAATTATGTATTGGGGAACATAGTTAAAGGTGCCATTATGCTTTTTACACAAAAATAACATAGATTTTTCACATTACGAGTAATTCTTTTGGTTCCTTTCTTCCGTTGCGGAACATACAATGTGCCACGCACAGCTGTGGATCATTGCGCGTCGTGCTTGTGTTTTGTCAATTTGGAGTGGGTATGCAGTGTTTCAACCTTCTTAACTGAAAAATGCCTACTTTCGTGTTCATTATGTCATCCAAACCATTGACGGATAGCCCCACAAACCATTGCCGGATAGCCCCAAAAATCGTTCATGATAGCCCCACGAACCATTGACGGATAGCCCCAAAAACCATTCACGATAGCCCCACAGACCATTTCCGGCAAGGTTAGGTTAGGTAAGCATAGTTAAAAAAAATTCTCATAAAAAAAGGCACCTTTGGAAACACTGGCGAGACCGCGTGACTTTCGACGCTTGCGCCATCTGCAGGTACATAATGGAAACAACAGCATAATGTTGTCACTTTGCACAAAATTCAAGTTTATTATATCAAAAGTGCTTGTTTCTTGTTGTGCAGCATTCTACGGTGAGAAAATACCTCCATGAACTTTCCAAATGGTACAGAAACTCATTTCCGTAAGTAGTTTCTTCTGTAAAAATGAAGAAATGTGTCTCCGATATAACAGACATTTACCAAATTTTCTTTGAAAGAAACGAGAAATTCGTATCCAGGTTGGGGGAAAAAGTGACATGGTGGCACACATTTCTGCACAAATCTAGTTAAAGCAAAAAGTGCCTACGTTGATAGGTAGTTAGAGTTAGTTCTCTTAGCCCAAAGAATAATTTTTCATTGTATTTATGCTAATGGAACCTAACCTTGCAAGCATTCCTTGTCTGACATTGGAAGACAAGGTAGCAAAACTCTTGTGCGGAGAGGAAGACCCCAAAACAAATGACAGCAACTGTGTGTAAACAATATGGACATGGAGAAATGCATTGCTTTTAGTAGTAGGAAAAACTTTTTTTATGCGTAGTAATATAATAGTAATCGGAAAAGTACCACCGGAAAATGGATGTAGAAGGTACGTACTTTCAGGGGATATAAATTTTGTTCGTCTATTTAGAGGAAAAAAGCAGCCCATGTACTGCAGTGAGACCGTTCTATTTCATCTCATCGTTTCAATATCCTCTACAGCAAGGAAAAAAATATAAAAAAGATGAAAATCATTCAAAATTTAAATGTATTTAAAATTAACAAAATTTAACAGTATTAAATGTGTGTGTTGTAAAACTAGTTTTTCTATGTATCTTCTAAAACATTTCTTGAGGTGTTAATTGACTGCTACTGACATCATCCTCTACTACACACTTGACTACTAAAACAATTTTGATGATACAGATATATACATTATACAAAATGAATGCACAATATTCAATCATAGTGCCTACCATGTATTCCAGCCCTTCCTTCCCAAAACCTGTGAGCTGTTGACCTTTGACGCAGATGTGGAAGGAATGTGGATTATGACATCAAGGTCAAATTCACAGATTTCTGTCTAAACGGGAGGCTGCAACAGGGGCAGTGAAGGCACAGATAAAGTAGCTCCCCTATGAAAGAAATTTCTAAAATCTAGAGATGGAGAAAGTGATGCCCATAACTAGATACAGAGTGGCCAAAAGTGGGAAAACATGTCATCAAAAATTTAAAATGTTTTCATCTTTTGGGAATTATGTATAGAATAAATTTGACCATATGACAAGATTCACAAAACTTAAACTATACATTTCAAATCTTCCAAAATCAATATCAATTTTTTTATGATACAAAATTACATCTACAGTACAAAAATGTCTTAAGGTGACCATAACCGTTGCCGGAAAGAGTTTACAATACCGGACCACTCTCCAATTTCTATGAAATGTTGCCTACTCACTAATTGTGAACTCCTAAACACGAATCTGCATGTAATAATTGGCGGTCAAGTATGGAAATCGAGGAAAAAACTAAATAAACTATGTTTTCTTAACGTAACGTAACCCTACCATAAGAACAATAGCTCCACGGAAGATGCCATTTTCCCAACATGAAGAAATCAACAGGCAATACAAGGTATAGTTCTCGTAGTTAAAATATTATTTTTTCTTTGTATTTATGCTAATGGAACCTAACCTAACCTCATAGGCATTCCTCGTTATGTCAGCAAGATTGTTGTGCATAAAGGAACACCATGAATGAAATGCGAAAGAAAGATAGTTCCGAATTGCTGTGTAGGGACAATCACCGTGGTAAATCGCAATGTTATTTTACAATTTCTAGACATAAATGTACAATATTAACAAGTGACTGCCAAATATGAACTACAGTTACGTCATCAGGACACCGAAATTAGTAAGTAGGCGAAATTTTATAGAAATTGGAGAGTGGTCCGGTATTGTAAACTCATGCCCCGGTGCCTCCACCCTAATCACTTTCTTATAAATGAACACACAACATTTCAAATGACCATGCTTATTATTAGTTAATATTGTTTCATGCATACATGTGTGTATGTGATCAGGGGGTCTGGAACTCCATACCCCCCAAATTTGGAAAATACTATGGTTGATTCATAATAGTTCCCGATGAGACACGATGTAGCAGGTATAGAAGAATTCTTTCTGTGTGCATGGTTTGTGGATTCTGAGAATAATATCCACTAAAAGTTTACAAGTTTCACACTGGGTGGTGATATGTCAGCTGAAAATCTGACATCAGTTCTTTTTTAACAATGTCACAAACTTGGTCTTGACATGGAAAAAAATCACAGGTCAAGGTTATGATGTGAGTGGCAGGTGTGTTCAATCGTGAATAAATCAACAATACCCAAAAGGCATGTGTGCCCACTGTGCCAGTCATACTGTAAATGTATCCCTATCTTCAGCCATGTCGAACTCCACCGTGAGTAACTGTTCTGGTACAGTAAGTAATGTTGTTTTTTTTCCGTCAGAATAATACATGCAGTGGTGAATTCCTAAAAACAATATATTGCATTACTACCAGGCAGTAAGAAACACTATTTAAATACAGAGAAACTAATACTCACTTTATCCGCAAAACTGTTTTTTCTTCTTCGTTCTATTAAACACTATTTGTTAGTGTGTGAAACATGATTTTAAGCAAAACATGATTCACTTCGTATGTAGTAAATTTTATTATTAATAATAATAATAGATATGCTGTCATCATTAAATACTTGATGTAGGGTGGGGGGGAGGCATGCCATTGGGAATGGGCACCCCTGGCTGGATCCCCCCTAAGATTCTATTTCTGGATATGCCCCTGTATATGATTATAGACATTCGCGTACACTTGAAAAATTACAAAGCCTTCAATAACAGAAAGTAAATATCCACAAGTAGAGATGAAGCAAACACTGTCTGGTACTGTGGGGAATAGTTGTTGTGCAATGATAAATTAATCAGATTGGGTGTACTGTGATTAAGTCCATTAAGATGAGACTGAGGGAGATTTCCAAGCCATAGCACCATTGCAGGCTACATTTCATTGGTGAAATCATCAAGTTACAAGTGTCTCCCATCACTTGTCAGTTTGGTGTCACTTCGAAATGATGAAATGGTGTGAATTCTCCCTAAGATCTCTCAAAAATGTGGATTATTATTCAGAACAAACTCAAGGGAACCTATGTTATCATTTTAACACAATAACTTTATGGGGATACACTGTCTGAGAAACGAATAAGAGTCTTGAAGGATGCAAATCTCTCGCACAATGTATTAGTTTTATTGCTACATGAATTTAAACCATGTGTATGGACCCACTAAGTTAAAATGCATATTAGTAAAAACAATTAAAACAAATATTCGTGATGAGGCCATGTTCGATTTGATGGTAAACAGTATTACAGAATAATACAAGGTCTCCAAATTTTTGTTTTCAGGCCTCTTTGGA
This sequence comes from Lepisma saccharinum, assembly GCF_977018435.1. Taxonomy (NCBI): domain Eukaryota; kingdom Metazoa; phylum Arthropoda; class Insecta; order Zygentoma; family Lepismatidae; genus Lepisma; species Lepisma saccharinum. The sequence continues at coordinate 13,547,216 of NC_139240.1, forward strand.
TCTGAACCACTGAGTAATGTATCTCCATTGCAAATTGAATGTGGGATCCTTTAACATGTTGACTGTCAAGCTCCTGAGCTAATGATATTGCTTGGGGCCAAACTACTTCCTGATATTTGCTTATATGATCAAAAGGCTTGTATCTAACATCGACAATACCCACTAAGAGTTTGAGTTTAAGCCCACTTTATTCACAGTAAGGCTAATCGCGACTGAATCTACTGTTTAATGTGAAATTTGAACCAGTATGTACCTCCACTGGGTATCAAACCTGGGACACCTTGATTACAAGATGGTTACCACTACACCATCAGGGAGGCCCTGCCAATATGATAAATATGCATGTAGTGAAGGCCAGAAAAAATTGTTGGCAATGAAGCCTGCAGGTGTAACTTGCAGTTTGATGTAATATTTGCATTAAACTAGCACCTGAAGTTGAAAATTGTATCTGGGGCAGGGTGTCTATCAGTTAGGAATGTGAAGGAAGTCAAGCAAGTAGGCCAAGAAAGTCAAGAAAAAGTCACAAAATTATGCTTGTGGTCAAGAATTGTTGCTAATTTTTTTTTACAGTATAGTGAATGTACATTGTACTGGGATTTGATAAATTGTATTGAGTTGTGGTAAAGATTTGTTCACTCTGTTTCTGAAGAATTACATTCTTCTATGTGTGAAGTTTTGTAAAACTATTAAAGTAATGTGGCCATTCCCCATCCAGGATGAAGTCTGAAGCATTAAGTTTTACATGTATTAATAATTAAAGCAAGTCTAAATCTCTTTTTAAAGAAGAGCTTCAATTTTCATCTTAACTGGCCTTGCGGTAGGGGTTTTTCATTGAATAAAAATATATATTTTCTTTACTACACCTAATTAGAGGACAATTAAATAAATGTTAAGGAAAAAATGAGGGTCAAGAAAATGTAAAGTCATGGAAAAGTCAAGAATTTTGGATGTTATTGTGGTAAACACCCTGTGGGAGATGCTCTTATGGTTTGACATGGTGACAATGGGACTGTTGAAGGATGCTTTGGGAAAATTTTGCTAGCTGGGGGATACCATGTTTACTACTGAAGTCAATAATGATTGGCACTGTGCCTAACAAGAAAAGATACACATTGTTTTCCAAACCTAGTGGATTCACAAACAATGGAGGAAGCTCAAAACAAAGAAATCAAGGACACAAACTTAATAATCAATCACATCATTTGTTCATTCCACAAAACTTCTGGTCAAGCAATAGAGGATCGGTCAAGAATGATGGTGTCGATACTTGTAATTAAATAAATTCTTCCAATCAGCTAGTTTACTTCTGCATAGCAAATAGAAACCTGTCTAAATAGAAACCAGACATCATCCATCGGTACTCATCCCATTCCTGCTGCAGCCTCCGACGAGGTATGGTTCGGTTTGTTTTGGATTAGTGTTCTGTTTTTACTGTCAGATTATGAACTCGCTACACTCATCCTTTTGCCAGATACAGCATTTAAAGAAATCAATATATATTTTATTTGCATTTACTAATGAAAAGTTTGAGATAGACACTGTCTCCCATCTCTATTGACACTCCACTACTGCAAGTATTTATTATCTGATGTGATGGTTCTTCTACAGTATTACCATGAGATTTTAATGCACTGATTACATTTCTTACAACTGCAAGCATGTACAATTCTTGTAGAATTTTTGAAGTGGAAACAGGAACTGAATAGAACCAAGTATTTCAACAGATCAGGACAAAAAACATTTCAGGATGGATGCATAAAACAGTGGTATGTTCGTCAACTAGCAATCGAACGTGTAAACTGTCCAGCAAGAATTGAAGCCACAGTAAATGAAGAAACTGGGCACATAACTGTATTTTATCATCATACTCATGTTGTTCATGCAAAGAACCACAACCCCTTCGTAAGCATGGCTATTTCAACTGAATTTCAACAAAATTTTAGTGTTCCCCCTTCCTTATATAGAAAATAGGAATTATGGTTGTGCATAAATAAGTCTAAGGATTGGAAAACTAAATATGCTGACCAAGGCAGTAATTTATTTTATTAAAAAACATAAACTGACGTAACGTTTCAACCTTCTAGCAAGGTCTTCTTCAGACTCTGTATCAAGTACAAAAGTAACCAGATACAACAAGAAGGGTAATATATATACACAAACATTACTCCCTCCAGAGTATTTAGAAAGTTGTTTGGAACTTTCTAGCAGATGACTTTCACTTTCCAACTTTACTTTCACCTAAAAGGCTAAACACTTCCATATAGAATGTGGTTGGACTTTTTAATCTCACGCTCTTTTCCCTTCATTTTTCTTCCTTCTCCTCTCCTCTTTTTCTCTTGTCCTTTCCACTCTTTCCAACATCTTCTTCCATTCTTTGTTTAACTTCAGTCCCCCATTCCAGTTCATTGTGTCTTCTTCGCCTTTCTTCTCTATTTCCTTGGCTTCCTTCCATTTTCTCACTAGCATTCTCTTCTCCCTTCCTATCTGCTTAGCCTCATCCCACTCTATGTCATGTCCTGTTTCTCTCGTGTGTTTAAATATTGCATTTCTCTCTCTCTTAAGTCGTACATCATCCCTATGTTGTTTCAACCTGTCTTTCAGCCTTTTTTTCGTTTCTCCTATGTACACACTGACATTCTTTACATTTTACTTCGTAGATAATCCCTTCTTCTTCCTCTTCTCTGTTTTCCTTTTTCTTGTTAGCATTCCTCGCTATTCCTAAGATGCTTCTTCCTCCCTTCCTGTAAGTTTTAATAGCGAGGAATGCTAACAAGAAAAAGGAAAACAGAGAAGAGGAAGAAGAAGGGATTATCTACGAAGTAAAATGTAAAGAATGTCAGAGTGTGTACATAGGAGAAACGAAAAAAAGGCTGAAAGACAGGTTGAAACAACATAGGGATGATGTACGACTTAAGAGAGAGAGAAATGCAATATTTAAACACACGAGAGAAACAGGACATGACATAGAGTGGGATGAGGCTAAGCAGATAGGAAGGGAGAAGAGAATGCTAGTGAGAAAATGGAAGGAAGCCAAGGAAATAGAGAAGAAAGGCGAAGAAGACACAATGAACTGGAATGGGGGACTGAAGTTAAACAAAGAATGGAAGAAGATGTTGGAAAGAGTGGAAAGGACAAGAGAAAAAGAGGAGAGGAGAAGGAAGAAAAATGAAGGGAAAAGAGCGTGAGATTAAAAAGTCCAACCACATTCTATATGGAAGTGTTTAGCCTTTTAGGTGAAAGTAAAGTTGGAAAGTGAAAGTCATCTGCTAGAAAGTTCCAAACAACTTTCTAAATAGTCTGGAGGGAGTAATGTTTGTGTATATATATTACCCTTCTTGTTGTATCTGGTTACTTTTGTACTTGATACAGAGTCTGAAGAAGACCTTGCTAGAAGGTTGAAACGTTACGTTAATTTATGTTTTTTAATAAAATAAATTACTGCCTTGGTCAGCATATTTAGTTTTTCATAATCATGGAAACAAGGCTTAATGGAGTTCTAAGGATTGGGTTTAGAAAGTTGAGAAGATATTGTGACAGAAGTCTACTTACAGTGCATGAGTCATCTAAAGAAAGATGGTAGTTGTCGTCCTCAGAAGAATGTCTTGACACAAAATTTTAGATTGAGTATACCAAAAAAATACTCGTACCAGGTGTTGTTAAACAGCTTCTTTGCACAGAATTTTAGTATAATACATTTGAAACATTAAAATAGCAAAAAATATGTTACCTCCTGTAACGTTCTTTAATGAGATTCGACTATTTCTTTGCAGGGTCAATCTGAAGAGTGTGAGTGTGTGTGTGTGTCACACACACACACACACATGTGTGTGGCATCTGGTTAATTATGGGATCGAGTCATGCCGGGACGTAGCTCAATTAAATAAACATAAGATTTCAGTTTGGGTCACCCTTGACCACCTCTACCCTGAATGGTGTGGACTAAGGATGTTGGGAGCCTTAGTCGATTGAATGATACTCACCACTTGCGTGATGATTTGGCCCTCGGCTATTGGCGTCGGCGACAGTTGGGCAGAGATGGGTGCACTGGAGATGGCGGGAGATGCTGGAGACTGCTGGCTTAGATGTTGACAGCGATAGGAGGCGGCAGGAGTTTTGGTGGCTTATCGCTGGACCGCTACTTCTCCGGACTTGGGCTGGCTTCTTGGCTTCTGGCTCTCTGTAGTCCAGACTGCTGCAATCGTACCACACGCTTGTTGCGACCTCGTGATGATGTGATCTTGTCAATCAGCGTCGATGGTGTCTATTTACCATCTCCAGGTTTATTTTTATACTTCAGAATTCCTTTGAGATGTGGTGGACTTTGCACCTGAAGATATTCACCAGGGGTATCCCTTGATGCTGGTGGAAAGTTATAGTGGAGGTGCAATCACTGCTGGTAAGGGCCATTTCCTTGCTGACTGTGCAGAGCCGAGTGGAAATTTCTTATTACTAGACTCTGCATCCGGTAGAAATTGGGGTGAATGAGCTTTCAACCAATGAGTTTCAGAGCTATGCTTTAACAAATGGAGATTTCAATTTTTATGCTCCCAATTCCTTCATCTCTCTCTCTCTCACCACACACACACACACAGAGAGAGAGAGAGAGAGATGTATACACGTATGTATAAATGAAACAAGATGAAGAACTCCAAATAAAAAAGATGTGATATTATACCCAATTCATAACATGAAGAACTGTTCGAAAGAGAAAATATTATTGGCATGTGTTACTTTCTTCTCATTACACATTGAGTGTTTGGGAAGGTGTTGAAAACAGAATGTTATAATACGGTGGCGCTTAATTGAACCTAATGACATGGAGAAAAATCTGACATGATGGGAAGAAATTTGTCATATCCTCCATCAGCATTCAAAATACTTCCAGAATAGCCTATTGGTTTGTAAACAACCGAAATTTCCCATGTTTAAATTTAGTTTATTGCAGTCTGTAATAAGTGTAATGGAATGGTGAATGAGAATTTTAATTGTGAAATTTTGAAAAATCCTGACATGATGGGGAAAAAAATGGATGCCATTTCTGTGATCTGCACTCAAAATACTATTATACTTTCAGAATCGCCTACTGATTTGAAACCATCCAAATTTTTCCCCCAAAATGGAGGGCTGTGTGATTATATAATTGCAGCAGTTTAAAATAAGAAAGTCTAGTTACTGAGTTATGACAACTCATCACATCACATTAAATAACTCCTAAATTGTTCTCATGTAGCATTATAGCACTTTAAAATGTCTTGTGACATTTTATGTGAACTTCTTTCTAGACACACAGGATGCAAAAAGAAGAAGAAGTTTTTGAAAGTTTGCAAGCCTTTTTAAAGTGTTGCAGTGGATTATTATGAGCGTCCCTACTTCAATTTGATGTAATCAAGATTCTTGTTGTTTGGGTTAACCTGGAGAGGGAGGAAAATGGCATAGAAATATATACAAATATGGAAAAATAATAATGCTAATTTGACCAGCTCTGTTTGTGCCCCTGCTGCCCATTCTTTTCTGTCATATGCAACAAAAACAAGTCGCTGCAGTCAGTCAGCAGTCCCACAAAAGACTTACACAGAAGGGTAGGAATCCACAACCCTCCCTCCACACAGTGACATTCATTCCTTTCCCAAGAACTCTGGAATCGGCTCAGCATGATGATAATGGTGGTTTTGAAAATGTCCACGTTCTTACCCAAGAGTTTGCAAGCAAGAATTGGCAATGGATGATTTGTTTCATTTTTCCACATAGCATTGACCACTAGGCAGTTACATGCCTTCGATGTCACATTTGGGTGCAGCACATCAGTTCTGCCTTGGTTCTTGTCATCTGCTTTCCAAAAGGGTACAGCATTTCTCGAAAATCTATGTGGAACTTCCTGTGTTGGACCCCCAAGTCACAAAGGTGAATGAACCTTTGAAAATGACATATCTTGACTAAAGAGTTGTTTCTCTTGGCTGCTCGTCTAGTCACTCAAGATCATTGACAACAGTGGAGAAAATTCAAAAGATACTTATCGATACCAACATGGCTCCGTCCTACTGTTTTTATGAATTCTTGTTCAGATTTCTGGCCTCCCCGATGGCATTGTCACCTTGTAATCAAGAGGTCCCAGGTTCGATACCCGGTGGAGGCACATAGTGGTTCGGATCCCACTTTAAGCTGCAGGTCCAGTCCCAATTAGCCTTAATATGCATAAAGTGGACTTAAAACACCAACTCAATCAAATTGTTCAGATTTCTGTACAGCAATCGCAACAATTTGTTCACAAGAATAGAGTGGTTTAAGGAGTAAAAAACTCTGGAGATACATTTATTTGAATTTGAACTTAAAATTTTGGGTGCGTCAGCACCTAGGCTATTTTGCACCTGTCACGTTATACAGGATCCAGCCCTTACCATAACTAAAATAGCATAATTGCAATGTTGTTTTACTAAACTATTAAAATATTCTGACTTGTTAAAAGCTAAGATATGAGAAAATACCATGTAATTCAAGTGGTGACATTTTATGATAAATACTACTCCCTCTGTCCCATAATTATAGTCCGGTATACCAAAATGGTAGTACAGGAATGACAGCCGAAGAGGCAGATGAAAAGTACAATTTGTACTGATCCTTGAGTAGTAAAGTTGTGACTCATTCCCTTGTTTCATGTTCTTCTGCCTACATCAATGTCACAGTTTGAATATCGGGCAATTATTACGAGACAACAAACAAAGTTGTACCGGACAATAATTATGGACAGAGGGAGTAATATTTTTTTGTGACTTGCAAACTGTAAGTTATAGCAATTACTGCCATGTCGAACAAAGTAAGGAAAGAACATTTGACTGCCATAACTAGGGGTGTCCAAGGATAAAAATTTGTGATGAGAACATGTGTAAAATTCAAGATTTTCACCATGTTCACAAATTTTGCAAGTTCCCCATCCCGAAACTGGTCCAGAAATGGCAAATTTTATCAGTTCCGTATGATAGGATTTCCCTCCCCAATCATGTTTTGGGAAACTTACAAAATTTGTGAACTGTAGGAGCTGGAGTCATTGGCTGTGAGTATGCGACTATTTTCGCTACAATTGGCACACATGTCTATTTGATTAACGATAAAGAGAAAATCCTCCCCCATCTTGACGAAGATGAAAATCTTGAAAATCTTGGTGAAAATCTTGAATTCTACACACTATCCCCCTCCCTCTTAAGTGATTGTTTTTGCATTTCTGGAATAAAAAAACATTAATTTCAAAAAATTTAGACACTTTTAGCAGAAAAAATACCAAGAAATAACCATTTCCCAACACAATCCTTTGGAATTTCTTGATTTGTCGGGATCTCAAAAAGTCGAAAATCATTTCCCCAAGTTGGCAATTCACATGCTGTCACTTTGAATTACTTTTCTGTTATACAGTAACCTTTGATGCATAAAAACATTGATCGTTGGTGCTACGATGGAGAGCAGATTAAGTGCTCTCTGCTTGATATCAATGCATCATGAAAAATTTCAAAATGATAAAGAATTGTTCATCATCAAAGTGATAGATATTTATGGAAAGGAAGCAAGGCGAATCCAAATTCTTTTTAAATAGTGGACTCAAGTTGGAATTTGTCAACAGCGCCAAGGTATTTTCACTCAATTTCAATTTTATAATTTGTAAAATAATAATAACAAGAAAAGGTAACAACTTCTGTAACTGAGGGTCAAGATATGAAATCTTACTTTGAGTAAAAAAAGGTAAAGTGCTCCCCTGTGCTTAGCACCATGCCATGAAGGCGTATAGGGGGTGTGGGGGTAACGCCCAACACTTTCTTGATCCGGTCATGAGTGGGGATGATGTGATCAGCATCACGCCCCTGACCGCCTTTACCCCCCAGGGTTTCCCCCAGGTACCCATGTTATTCGACGCTGGGTGGGCGCCGGGGCCGCTTCCATCGTTAGAAAAGTTCCTGGATTTGAACCGGCCGGGGATCGAACCCGGGACCTTGAGCATGGTAGTCAGACTTTGAGTCTCCCTGAGAAAAAATCCTGCGGGCACCTTTGTACCACATTACAATTTTTAAGTTTGGATTGAACTCCATCCCTTATCACAAACCTCTATTTTACTTCTTTTATATTGACCTGTGTTATCTCTCATGGCTCAATGCTGTTGTCTTCATTACATTTAGCCATTGCATCATTCACCATAACATGCTTTTCCTTGTTCTTTGTTGTCTGACAAAAAATGTTTGCAAAGAACCACTATTGAATTTTCTGGGTGCCTTTGGATAATTCTATTCCTGTGTTGTTCCTAAATAGTATTCATTATTTGTTTAGTTGACCTCTGTGACAGCGGGTGACCACAGTGTGCTAAGATGGCGGGTGTCCCAGGTTTCGAATCCCAGTCTGGATATGGGTGTTCTTTATGACTGTCTCTTCACCATATCATCACTCATTCTCTTCATCATGAATAGACAAAAGTGACAGAAAAGTGATACTAAACAAAAATACATTTGTTTTTTTTGTTTAAGTGATCTTGCAGGATGGCAACTTTAGGACCATGGTAATATTCAAGTATAATTCCCAGTTTTAAAGGCGAACTTTCCAAAAATTCAAGGGTACATGCAGATAGATGTTCTCTCTCTTTCAATCCTAGATATTAGTACCGTCTCTCTCCACCCACACACAGATATAGTAACAATATAAAGGGTCTGAGTCATTCCAATGGATCCAAAAATTCTAATTCAATGAAATGGTGTACATACTTAAAAAAATATTTAATTTATGGTGCAGAGTTTACGTTTGCCATTTAACATACTAAGACTCGAAATGCATCTACAAACATAAATCGCAAATGTTACGGCATATACTAATCTATTAAAGATTGCTAATTGTATAAAAATTTCGAACTCAATTTAACATCAACTTCGAGATATTTTATCTTGCAATAATCTTCCATCTGTCAGATAGATTGTTCTGCAAAGGATACTAACAAAGTAAACAGATTGAGAGAATTCTGTTCTATTTTCCACGCAGCTTTCTTTTCCTTCTTTGATAAAAATAAAGCTGAACTGTGGAAAACGTGCCTCAGTGAATTTATAGACATGTATAAATTCAATGGAATTTTGATTCACAAAAGTTGCTATTTTCACGTGCACAGAGAAAAATCCATGCAGAATTAGAATTGGAAATGGTCGGGGAAAAAATGGCTTTCTGCAGCTTTTTTCACAAAAGCGTGTCAAATCAAGGAAAATACAGTAGTTGGCAGTATTTTTCCTGTTTCATTGTTTTCGTTTAGCTCCCTACTGTAAAGTGGACACTCATTTCATAATATAAAATACAATTTACAATATGAAATTCGTAGATAGACATAAACATTGTTGAAACGGTTCCTACCGAGTGTTATCTTCATATTTTGGTTGGCTTATTAAATAAATCTATGTAGTATAAACATATTCATGTAATTAGAGTAGTTTTGTATGTTTTTTTTTTTTAATATAACCTAATAGTATGATCAGTAAGATACTATTTACAATGTTTGAATTTGTTATACGAACACGTACATGAAGCAAAAAAGAAAATACTGCTCTACCTTTAGAAAGTCTAGTATCAAATCTCTTTACATTAAATTTTGTGTTCAGTAAAATATGTATATTTGTATTCTGGCTTTCCAGTACATCATGCATAATTTGGATAAATGGCTGCTAAACCTGGTCACAGAGCAACTAGTGGTGTATTTTCGCTGCTTGTTGCAAAATTCTCAATATTTGTGAGACCTCAGCCCAGTAAATTTATTTCTTACAAGTCGATGCCCTGATCCCAACAATTTCACTGATAAATACATTTCTGATCCTTAAAGTTTATATGGAAATTAATATGCACCCTTAATTAATATTTATATATCAACTCTGGCATAATCATGGTTCAATTATGTATAGACTTGCTGTAAAATATAAAATTAGATTTAAATTTGTTGTCAATCCCTGGGTGCAATGGATTTTTGCGGCCCAGCAGTTGAAAAACACTGGCACTAAAACTGAAGCAGAAGCAAATAAGACTGGTTGCAAATGTCAAGCAAAAAAAATCCTATTTTACAACTCTGGACTGGACCTACAGATTGAAATGAGATCCGAGGCACTCTGACCACTGAGGTTCGATCTTCTTGTTACAAGGCAACATTAATAATTTATTCCACTCCAGAGGCCCATTCGTGATTATAAAAGGAAACTTCTATCAAAAAGCCGGCCTTTTTACAACAATAGTACTAGCAATTTGTTCTCTGTGATTTACAGGCTAAATTAAATCTTAATGTCTGATGATGTAGCTAACAATCTTGTTAAGTTTAGAGAATATTCAGACCAAAGCAACACATGACAGTGGGGGGCCATGACAGCTGACATGGGCTCCTTCAGTCTGTAAGCAAACATCCACCATGCATGCACAAGCAAGACCGAGGTGAAATGATGTGCGCCATTGAAGGAGATTTCAGACTGAAGTCACATATGACGAGCGACACAGTCTCATTCAGTATAAAGCAAAACATTCACCGTGCATACCATTGAGAAAACAGTGTAGTCCGAGCAACATGCAAGTGACATGTTTAGGTCGTTGTCACACTTTGTTTTAAAAGGTTGAATGGTTTACTGAGAGTCTGCTTCCAAGTGACTGACACATGTCACTTGTTGCTTTGGTCTGAAAGTTCCCTGAGAAAATAGTACAGGCCAAGTAACAAGTGACACTTGCTTCGGGGTCATTGGATGTCAATTCATCCAGGTCATGTCACCCACCATCCCCAATTTTGACTAAATTCAGTATACTTATACAATTTTTAATGCTGATTACAAAAACAATATTTTTTAGATTGGTCTAGGGGTTCAGAAGTTAACGCACTTTCTAAAATCTCCGTGTACGCCACTTGCAGATCCACTTTGAATGACACGCATTAGGTTATAAATGATGGTATCTTCCCTCAGGTTTGTTGTAGAAACTTCAAGTTTCTTTTCTTTTGTTAAAAATGGTGTAAGCTTTCATTCAAATAAGGTTTCAGATGAATGTATTAATAACCATGTATTTTTATGTATAGTTCCATGTAATTTTTAGAAGACTAAATTACTTACTTCAATAGCGAATTTCGTGCAATACCCCCCCCCCCCCTTCAATGTCCCACCAATTTTATATGTGGGTAGCTCGGAGTGTGTACTAATGCCTGATGGAAGAATTGGAATGGGCGGTTCAGAGACAGGGTGATAAAAAACCTGAGGGAAAATACCATCATTTATAACCTATTGTGTGTTATTCAAGGTGGAGCCGCAAGTGGCGTACACAGAGATTTTAAAGAGCACGCCAAGTTACAGGCTTGGTCACATGACAAGTGGAGTTGTTGTTCATTTGTTAGAAATTGCAGAGGTAGAAAGCCAGCAAGTTGTTTGTTGCAGTTCTTCAAATGTGTGGAAATGTATGTATAAGAACATTTGCTATGTGATTTCTGTGGTGAAACACAAGTGTTTAAAATGTGGAAAAGCAACGTGTTCTCGGTTATATCTACTGATCATATTTGGCACTGCAGTTGAAGTGCAGTTTGAAAGATTTACACTTCCAGTCAACACCTTCAAGACCACACTGCAAGATTATTCTCGAAGTATACTCGCTTCAAGTATGGTCTTGCATCTTTTGGACACGGCCTGATACTCTCTTTGAATATTCCATAATTCATGTATTAATGTTAAATTTCAAGGGTACATATTAATTAATGTTTAAAGTTGAAAAAATAGGATGATATCTGCGAGAAAAATTGATGGGATCGGAGCATCAACTTTGAAAATACGACAGTTTCCAGTGATTCTTCCATTTGTAGTACATTCAGCCACATGTGATAGATATTGAAATAATCTAATGTGTGTCTATTCAGCCGACATCAGTGTTACTATTAATACCATGTTCCTGGGTGGATCACAGTTGTAACTTTATGCACACAAAATATGCCTGTTATGGCATGCAAGACCTTTTAACACATATTTTGACTTTGTATTTGCTAAACAAGCTGTGATTGATCAATAGTTCCAAAGTTATTGAACCTTGCAGTTAGCTACAATACTTATTGATCAAATATGGGTCACAATTTTTGTTGTGCACCACCTTCTTCCACAGGCTATAGCTTTAGAACTATTTCTCAGAGAAACCTAATATCCAAGACTTTCTGAAATTGGTCTGACAAGGAATGACCCATATAATTTCTTTACTGATATTTAAATGTAGTTGCGGTAGCTCAGTCATTAAGGCGTCTGACTACCATGTGAGAGATCCGGGTTCGATCACCGGCGGGGGAGAACCAGGAATTTTTCCACCTGTTCAAGCAGCTCCGGTACCCACCCAGCATCGTATAAAGTTGGTACCTAGAGAAAACTCAGGGGGGGGTAAAGGCAGCCAGGGGCATGGTGCTGATCACATCACCTCCACCTTCGGCTGTGATCAAGAAATTGTGGGGACCTAACCTCACACCCCCTATACGCCATCATGGCATGGTGCATAACACAGGGGAGCACTTTACTTTACTGATATTTAAAAACTGTTTAAGCTATGTATATGATGCATCATATCTGGTTGAAAATATATGTAACTTTTTGAATTTGGTATTGCGTAGCCTTTTTATATAAATAAATTTTAATATAAGTTGTCTTACTTCTGTGTACATGGACATCTCCAGGATCTTTTTGAGGGGGGTGGGCAGGAATATTTTTACCCCTCAAAAAACAATATTTCAGTCTGAAATTATCATGTTTCTTCAATGAATTTATAATAAATAACATGAATTACCGTGACTGAAATGAAATTATGTGTGAAATATGTAGTTTTTAAGTGGACAGTCATTTTCCTTGGCTCCTTTCGGATGTCCATATCTGTGTATGTAAATTACAGTGGCACATTCTCCAATTACCACGATTACAGCTAGTAAACCAACTTTTTTCATATTGTATTTAATTTAAAGTATGGTTTATTGCTCATTATATATTCTGCAAGCTACGAAAACAAGCTTCTAAACCAGAATTTAAGTAAATTATTTACAAAAACTTAAAAACTGGTCTCCATCACACCCTTCTGATGACCAGGTTTCCTCCCAGATTGTAGGTAAGGGAGACGAAAAGAAAGTAGGAGAGTGGTTATTTAAAAACATGAGGCTTCAGGGTGCTTGGCAGAGACAATGTTGTTATGTGAAGGGAAATTTATCTTGCTACAGGGAAACCTATGTCCAATTGTAGGTAAAGATTGAATTTTATGAAAAATTTAAAAAAAGCAGAAAATTTGAAGTTGTTGGATTTCCATTTTCTTTTATTTACTTGCATGCCTTCATTAGTGTTTTTCTTCTATTACATATATTACATCTATTACATAGGCCTATATCTGGTACACTAGATCAAATTTTCAGAAACCTGTGCGTTACTGTATAAAAAGCAGGGTACCAGTTAGATATAGTGAAAACACATTTAACTCCGAATAATTTACATTTGTACTTACCTTATATGCATAGCGGAACATTTTTCAACTTGGGATTATGTTTTTTTTCACTGAAAAAAGTGTAATTTTTCAGATTACAAGTATTTATTGGTCGTTGCTAATTCGCTTTCGTTACACACAATATGGCGGGCAAATCTTGACTCACGTTGTCTATCGTCAGCTGATATGCAGTGTTTCCAAACTTATGAACCGAAAAATGCCGCACAAACTATTCACAAAAGGTTTTTAAGCGAAAATTGATCCACAAACCATTCATGGAAGGTTAAGTTAGGTTAGGCAAAAATAGAAAATTAAATTGGGGGAAAAAACCGCTCACACGTCATCTTGTAAAACTACAGTGCGGTTGCTACACTAACACTTATTAACCGAAAAAAGATAGTTTTTAGGCTAACACTGATCCACAAACCATTCACAGAAGGGTTAGGTTAGGTTCAGTTCGGTTAGGCAAAAATAGAAAATTAAATTGGAAAAAAAAACTCGCTCATACGTCATCTTGTAAAACGACTGCGTGGTTGCTACACTGACAGGGGGTTACATATTCGAATGCACGGAACACTTGATTCACGTAGTCGACGGTAATGGTGGCACGAGCTATCGTGCAACGGAGATACATTAATGTCGAAAATGACATTATTTACCGGCCAAATAAGTTGCACGAATTGAAAGAACACTATTCCCAGCTTCCAAAAGTCCACAGGAACTCAATTCCGTAAGTACTTTCCCATCATTTCTCCTGTAAATTTGAAGAATTCTGTTTTCACTATATCTAACTGTTACCAAAAGCAGAATTTATACTAGCATTAACATGAACTCATTTCCTAAAGTATATATTTTGGTCCTTTTCATCATGGACGTAATGGCATTTTAACTTTGTGTTCTGTAATTTATCATCAAATTCTAAACAGGGTCATTCCATGTGAAAATGCTTAAAGAACTAAACCTGACCCACCTAACTACGAAAGTATGAGTGCAAAATGTGCAATTTTTTCAACACCTTTAAATTGCAGTATTTTGGCAATCATGGCACCTGTAGAAGCTTATTGAACAAAATCTTCAAACAATTTGATACACGAATGACTGGTGTCAAGCACATGGGGCCGTTTACCCACCATACCCCTCCTGAATAACATTGACATTTATATTAATCGACAGATTTTGATGTTTTGCATAATATAAAATTAGTTGCAGCGTGCGGAAAACACAAATAACTGAGATATTCGATCATAAAGTATGACCAGCAAAAGCAAAAACCTGCCATTTTGGAGTGCTTCCGCCGCTTGTTATTATTAAAACCCTTTGTATGCACACTCAAATAGCAAAAGAACAAGTCGATAATAACTATTGGTACCAAACCTAACCTAACTATGTAAAATTATACTTGCTGTTGTAGAATGTCGTTTTGGGTGCTACATTCAATTGCGCAAAACTTTCAGGCTCTTATTGGTAAAGAAACACTTTATTTCACAGTGGCACATTTTCGCGAGCTAAAATCAACTGAAAACGTTCACAAACAACAAAATATTCATATACCATGCAAAACCTTTCACATTCTATAGAGGGTGTACACAGGGTCAAGGGTGCCAAACTCCACAGTATGTGTTAACAGACGTAAATCGAAATCGAACCATGTAAAAATTACATACGTAGCATGATGAAATCGCAATAAAACAAAAGGAACTTGGGCCCCAAAATCACTATAAATTGGGTATTTATGAAAAAATGTGGGGGTTATACGGATATATCACTGCCTCACATAACACACCCATATCAACATGTTTCAAGAAGCTTGCACTAAAATATCATTAACTATTTAATGTAAAAAAAAACAGTGCATTAATTACAACCCCTCACAGAAGAGGTTTATTGAGAAATATTAATCTGGCTAGGTCTAACATTGCATTTAGAGCGGTGTAGGGGTAAATTTACAGCCAAAGTAACTGTAAAATGGGCATTTGTGAAAAAATGTGGGGTTTGTGCTGATAAATCACTGCCTCGCAGTACATACCCATATTAGCATGTTGCATATTGCTGGAATCTTGCACTAAACAATCATTACGCCAATGCTAAGGTTTCTCTTACAGACATTTCTTTCGTCACAGCTCCTCTTCCATTTTTCAGTATCATAATTTTATACTCTAGTTATTGCATTATTGATTCAACTGTCTTGTCTACTCACTTTCGGCGAGTTTGTATCTTGCAGTTTTTAATATAATTTTATACTCCAGTTATTGCATTATTATCATTATTGATTCAACTGTCTACTAACTTTCGGGAGTTTGTAAAAGGATTTCACCTGAAAATGATATCAATCCGACAAATTATTCACACACTTCTTTATAATTAACATATATTCAATTGATATACAGAATAAGACAACAAACAACACGCTTCGGTATCTGATCTTCATTTGTTTACATGACGATTGCGCGAGGCCCCTTAATTAGGATTTCATCATCACTTCCGGTGCTAGTCCTGTCCTATGTGGAAAAAGAAATTTCGCATCCCACTCAGTTCATCTTCTTCTTCTTCTTCTTCTTCTTCTTCATGCCCCGCACCGCTTAAATGATAGCAGTCTTGGGCAACGGTCTGAGAACATTTAGGGTTAGGAGTTCGCGCACTAAGATGAACATCACTATATTATTTGACACTTCACTTCACTGTCACTATAGTACAGTAATGATGAGGGCGGGAATCAAAAGCGAAGTTCGCACTGTCGGGCAAAGCCATAGAGAATCCACATAGTGGAGGGGGAAGGAGATGAAAGTAGTGTGGGCAAGGAGAAAGGAGAAGCAACCTGTTGTCGATGTAGTCTGTGGAAAAGTGCCTGGCGTTGTGTGTTCCATAGCGGGCATTGGAAAAATAAGTGGGTGGGGGTTTGTTTATGTTCTCCGCAGGTACAATTGGGAGAGGGAGTTTGATGAATGCGTGCCAGATGTTCGTTTGTGGTCACATGTCCCGTTCTAAGGCGTAGGATACAGGTGATCACGGGGTATTTTTAGATGATGAAACCAAGGTCGAATAGGGAGTTTATCAGAGAACCATTTGTAAGTAGTGGTTTTTGCTACTGCGTCTTGAACCCGATGTTCCCACTGAGATTGGATTTTTTTTTGACCCGTGGGAGAAGATCAGTATAGGCGAGTCGTATTGTAGAGGGGAAAGGAACGTCCACAGCTGTTTTGGCATAATGATCCACAAGGTCTTGGTGAGGATTAAGATTGCTATGCGCTTTGACATAGGTAAACTGGACGCGTTGGGCTTTGTTTTGGAGGTGAAAGTACTCTTGTAAGATTAAGATGGGAAAGAGTTGCAACCGATAAGCATCCTTACCGCAACGAGCGATCGCGAATAATACGCTGAGGGCATCTGTAAGAATTAAAGTTTGCGTGTATTGTGCTTCGCGAGCGTGTATCAAGGCCTGATAAATGGCATAGCACTCTGCCGAATAGATCGATGCTTCTGATGAGAGGGAAAATTGGCGTACAACATTGTATTGGGGGACATAAAAGGCACATCCAACTCGGTCAGCATTTTTGGACCCGTCTGTGTAGATAAAAATATGGTCGGGCCAGAGTTCTTTGTAATATTCATGTCTTCCGAAATCAGTAAAGTTGATATGAGGAAGAGGGGCGATGAGTATTGGCAGAGTGTATATCAAAGGGGATGTAAATGTAAAGCTGAGATGGTAGGCGTCGCTATCGATATTGTAACAAGATAAAAAGAAAAGCCGAAGGCGAGAGCTATCGAGGTTGAGAGTTGCATTCAGTTGGCGTTGAATAGCGAATACGGTATTGAAGGGGTGAGGGTGTCGTTCCCATGTTTTCAAGATGTATTTCGTTGTAGAATATTGATATCGGAGTGAGAGAGGCAGTTCAGTACTCTCTCCATAAACGCTCACATTAGGGCTAGATGCCATTAATCCGAGGCAGATTCGGAGTGCCTGTCGCTGTAAGATATCCATTTTATGGAGCCAGCGATCAGACATCCCTCCCAGTACGGGCGCCGAATAGTCGAAAAGTGAGCGGAAGCAATTCTTATAAAATAATAACATAATGGAGGGGTGACCCCCCCATTTGGTGGTGGCGAGTCCTTTCAAAATGTTGATCAATTTTTTCCCTCTTGTGTGCAAATAGGTAAGATGTGGTTGCCAAGTTAATTTACGGTCGAAGTGGATGCCTAAGTATTTACAGGTTTGGACCACCGGAATTTGATGTAAATGAGTTAACGTATTGGGATAGCGGGTAAGCGTATACGGATTGAAAATAATGATCTGTGATTTCTCCGGGGAAAATGATAAGCCGCGGAGCGCTAATTGATCACGTAATTGAATGATGAATTTGCGTAGGTCTAATATGCCTCGAGTGGCATCTGGTGTGCTATTGTAAAAACAAAAATCGTCGGCATATTGCAGTATATGGTGATTAGAATTTAGTGTTTGATGCAAGTGTTGTGTGTATATATTAAACAGAATTGGGCTGAGCGGGGATCCTTGGGGGACACCACTCCGAATTATTCGTGGTCCCGTAACGTTATGGGAGAACCAAAAAACCAATTTTCGTTCGTGATATAATATCCATATTAATTGGGCTACCCCCGGATGAATGTGAATATTGTTAAGTATTTGGTATAATATGGGAATGTGGACCGAATCGTAGGCGTGAGCAATGTCTATGAATAAACTAAAGCAATACTGTCTCAAGATTTGGCTATTCTGAATTGCCACTGTGAGAGTACAGATAGCATCTTGGCTACCGAGTCCGGTTCGAAAACCCATTTGAGAGGGGGGAAAAAAGTTTCGTTTCTCTAAATTCCAAGTTATTCGGTGTTGTAAAGTTTTTTCGAATAATTTAGCCATTACAGGTATAAGAACAATGGGACGGTAAGACGTCGCATGGGTAGCTGGTTTCGTCGGTTTTAATATTGGAATGACAATATGTTGGGTCCAGCCTCGCGGGATTTTACCCCTACGGTAAACAGAGTTGAAAATTGCCGTGAGGATATTAAGTCCTTGTTCTGGGAGGTGTTTGAGGGTGTCGTAGGTGATGCCATCATATCCTGGGGCAGTAGAGGGGGTATTCTCTAGGATATGTTGGAGTTCCGAAATTGTGACAGTAGGGAAATCTGCTGTGAAGGAAAAGTTTGTCGGGGTTAGGGATGGGGGAGGTAAGGTAACCGTAGGGGGTGTGAGGAGGTCCATAAATTCTATTTCCCATGCATTATTGAGCAGTCGGGGGCGGGGAATATGGGGGTGTCGTAAGGAGTTGAATTTACGCCAAATGGCTCCTATGGGGAGAGTCACATCGAGTGACTGGCAGAATAGTTTCCACGCCTGTCGTTTTGCTTTGGTATATGTATTTTTGGCGAGCGTCTGTAGTTTATGGAGCTCCAGCCATATTTCGGGCGTGGGGTGTTTGGCATAAAATTTTTTGAGTGTGTTTTTTTTTTTTTTTTTGATGGCGGCACACTGTTTGTTCCACCAATGAATCTTAGGGAATCGGTCAATGGAAAAGAATTTTTGGCGCGTACCGCTCCGATCAAGCGCTAACGTAAGCATTTGGAGAAATTTGTTATACGTCATTGTCCGGTGAGTGGGTATGTCGTCCGTGTAATATAATTTAAGGAAATATGACCGAAAGGTATTCCAATTAATAGACTCTCGTGTCCATCGACGGACAGGGATGTCAGTCACGCCTGTATTCGGAAAGATATTTGGTAAACAAATAAATATCGGCGTGTGATCACTCCCTCGTAAGTCTAAATCGTTTGTCCAGTTGATATGAGAAAAGAGGTTTGGGGACACTATTGTTAAATCGATGACAGTCGGGCTGGAACCATTGTGTGGGTAGTGGGTGGGGGTACCGTCATTCATTAGAATAAAGTCGTTCTCAAAGATCCAATTTTCAATGTTGTAACCTAATCTATCGGTCTGGACATTGCCCCACATTCGGTTGTGGCTATTGAAATCTCCGGTTATGAGATAGGGTCCTGGGAGTAGGGCGAGGAGGTCTGTGAGGGTGGATAAAGGGATATTCTGCGAAGAATGATGGGGAGGAATATAGAGGGAGAGGAGTGTGAATAGGTGTTGATGGAACTGGATGCGTACAGCAACAAGTTCGACATTGAACTGATGAATTAACGGAAGGGAGGAGGGGAGAGGGAGGGGGGAATGTGGAATATTTTCATGGACGTAAATGGCAACACCTCGTTGTGTTGCGGGGAAAGGGGGACCGTAGGAGATGAAATGTGGGAGTCTGTAGTTCTCATATCGAGTTCCTTTCACCTCTTGTAGGCTAAGGAGATGTGGTTTATAATCCGCCACAAGTTTCTGTAATTCACATTTTCTGGCCGAAAAGCTGCGGACGTTCCATTGGATAATAACTGGAAATGACATGGAGGGGGAGGAAGGGAGGGAAAATAAAAAAGGGAGAGAGACTCATGGAGGCGGTCTATGCCGGAGTTGACGGGCTTCCGTTGTAATATCTTCATTTTGTCAATAGGGTAAGAAAACGAGGAAAAATTGAAGAAAAACCGAAGAATAAAGAGAGACAAAAATGGATGGGTAATCAGCCTTCTATTATTGATAACAGTTGAGTCGTGAGGGCTTGTATCTGCTGAATGAAAAAATTTTTTTTTCGCGTATGTTTGATATGTGGAGCACTGATGCCCATAAGTTTGTTATGAGGTCCAGGAGTGATTTGTAGATTATTTGTTGTTCGGAATATAGAACTTGCTGTGGTTCTGATGGCGGTGGTGGTACCTTGTCCGGGGGGGCCCTCCGGGCCGGATGAGCGTTACGCCCAATGGGGGGAGAGGGGGTAAATTCATCTTCTGATGTCGAGGAGCTGGAAATCGTTCTTGTTTTGTCAACGTTAGGGCTGGGTGCCTTAACTTGCAAATCTGGGTGTTGTTCCTGTTGGGAGGAATGGGGCACAGGAGTATTGGACTTGCCAGTCCAGCGGCGGGGGTGAATTTTGTTTGTGGAGCGGGCTGTTTTCACTGCCTGCGGTGTGGCGGTCTGGCGATCGCTTGGGGTGGGAGGTGCAGATGCAAAGTGCGCAAGGAATATAGAAGTATTTTAGGAAGAGCATTCCGAGACACGGATCTCTCCCATTGGCCAGAAGCCGCAACGAGCTCTGACGTGACCAAGGGGATCTGTCAAGGTGCGAGGCTCGCGTAGCAATGGAAGCTTACGGGAAATATTTTCATTTTTAATTGTCCATATCTTGGTTCTATTAACCATTTGAGGCAGAATAAAAAGCAAAACGCAAGGAATAAGACCTACGCAATAATATGAAGAAGTTTACAGCACGCAATTACAATAAATGGCGTTATACAAATCAAACATAAAGTAATCACGACTATCCTCTTATATCGCCCCTACATTGAAATCTGAAGTTGCGTATGGGTAAATAAATACAATTTTACGTATTAAATATTTCGCTACCACACCAACACTTATTATCCTTCATACCTTTAAATTTTCACAGATGTTTGTTATTAATAATTTGTTCATTATAATTTATATATACATAGGATGTCGCTGTCGCTGTTGTTATATGACGTCGATTTTCTACGTTTTTAGGGTAACCGCAACAATAAAAATGAATGATGAAATTATAAATTTGATGGGAGCGTAGGCTAGATGAGTGTGGCAAGCACTGGCGTACGCAGGGGGGGCTTAAGGGGGCTGCAGCCCGCCGAAATTCTTAGAAATCAAAAATCAAATGAAGACAGTAATGAAGTAAAAAAAACAACTTTAAAATGACCCCCAATAACTATGTTTGTGTTTGAATAACTTTTAAAACGAAGGATTAAAATGGCAATGGGAGCTCGTATCTAATGAAAATAGAACAGCGACAACGGGATATCAGCGAAATTGATTTTCGGCGATACATTCTATGAACCAATCTCATTCTGTTCAGTAAAGGTTAGATTCATGGCACTGAACCCGCGTACAATTTGAATTGAATTAACATAATCCTTGAGTGAGGTGGAAATGGGTTTTGGATATATATATATTTTTTTTGTAGATGTGAAAATCTTTAACTAGCGATGCACACATGCTTTCGCTTACATTAAAGTTTACACTATGGTAAAATTGCAGAAATATTCTACCTAAACTGATTTGTGTTTAAAAAACCGTAACATCAAAATATGTTTTTAGAACTTAATAAATAAATAATAAATGAATAAAATGCAATGTCGTGGGAAAGCGTAATCCCGTAATAAATTCAAGGAAACTCGTGCCAGCTCGATGGCGAATCTGGTCAACCGCGTGTTCGACTTTGAATCCCATCACTGAAGTTCCCGACTTGGAGTCACGTCGTGGGCATTGATGTTATTTGTGCCTGCCCTTTCATCAATTTTATGTGATCAACACTCATCGCCGCGATTAACCAAAAGTGGTAAAAAAGCGACGTCAAATAACAAATACATGAACAATAGGCCTGGCCTCTGTCTTGATTTAGCAATGTGATTTGTTAATCACTATACGGTGGAGGCCGAGGCGGAAATAAATATCAATAAGAATAAAAATTCATTACAACTTACCCTTCCTGGAGACTTATGATTTTGAAGACGATGCTACCCACTGTCGTCTTTTTCTCGCTGCACTTGCTTCCATGGACTTGAGTTTCATTAGTTTATTCAAATGTCGAATTCTAATAAAAGTTCTTGATCTGATATACAGGGAAATAATCTTTTTTTAACTTCAGGAAATGTTGACTGAAGTACTGTCTTTAGAGTGTCCATAACTTTATGTTGCTTGGAAACAGTTGACGCATGGAAGGATGCAAACACAATTTCAATTGAATAACTTTTTCCATATCCGAACCACTACGTGCCTCCACCGGGTACCGAACCGGAATCCCTCGATTATGAGGCGATGACGCCACCACTACGCCATCGAGGAGGCCCTCAAAATAGAAATAGATGTGGTGCCAGATTCCTTAAAGCCCCAATTGGTACACTCTGCAACAGCACAAGAATGTTTACCTTTGGCACGCTTATTCATGTACAGACACCGAATAAACGTAATACGACCTAAAATTACTCGCTTTAATATTCAAGACAAACAGCACAAGCACTTCTGTAAACGAATACCTGATCGCTACTACTGGACCTGCAGATTTTTCTGACATCTGGGAGAAATCTATGCCTCGAAGTTGGCTTATACCGAACAATGAAAGCCATGTCGCTTTCGGAAACTGGAAGCAATTACTTTCCATTTGAATGTTCCCAACTGCAGGTATGAACCCCCTCGGTGTACGTCAAATCGTCTATCGTATATCCCTTACCTGGAGGAATCGCTAGCGTATCGCTCTATGAACTCAGAAGCGAACCTTGGTTGAGGCATGGGTGTGTATCATTGTGTGTCTTATCTATTCCATCTTTCATTTTCATTTCATTGTCCTAGTTTGCTCTATATGTCAAAAAGCGACGTGAAATAATAAAACAGATTGATTGAATTGGTGTTTTAAGTCCAGTTTATGTACATTGAGGCTAATTGTACCTACAGTTTAAAGTGGAATCCGAACCACTACGTGCCTCCACCGGGTACCGAACCCGGGATCCCTAGATTATAAGGCGATGACGCCACCACTAGGCCATCCGGGAGGCCCTCAAAATAGGAATAGATGAGAACGTTAATTGGTTCACTAACGATCTCGCTACCCAGCGAAGGTTTAAGGCTCGAGTCCCGCCTGGACATTGTGTCCCTTTGCTGGTGTCCATATATTTCATCTATTCATTACTCATCCTCGCCTTCCAATTAGGTAAAAGTTACAGGAAAGCAACCCAAAAATAACAAAAAAAGATTTGCCTCGTAATGACGCAATTTGACAAGGACGACCGCAAGATTTTTTCACAGGAGAGGCAGCAGTGATCAAAGAGGGAAAGGTTTTGGAATGCTATCTCTCTAGTTAAGAAAATCCTCTTAAAGAAAATTCCCCCACTAGGATAAATTGCATAGACATCCTCCACCCACTGCATTTTGTCTATGATTTTGCAATATAGTCGTACTTATTATGTTATGCAGCAGTAACTTCAATTAATTCTTGTCAACAATAAGTCGCCCCTGCAAAGAAGTTGCTGAAATTCTACTGCTGGAAATTTTTAAAATACAACACTACCTGAATATATGTACAATATATTGACATAATTTGATGCATGTTTCTTCCGTATAAAAAAAAACAACCTACGTGTTAAATAAAAATTAAATAAGAAGGATACTGTTATAGACATTCGTATTATTGAAACTGATGGCAATATTTGCATTCATACGGCTTAGATGTTTATTATTGCGTAACTGTAACTTCATAATAATAATAGTTTTATTCACACGCACACAACACCGAAATTTTGGAGCTTCCCGTGGATGCAACTCGACAGGACTCATACCACTGCATTTTACATACTAGCGACTAGGGGGGCTCTGGCGTCTGGACTCGTGGCCATCATAATCCTTGGTGGGGCTCGTATTGTGTTGTCCTTACATGTTTATGATTCTCCCTTCATCCGCCTCATCTTATCACGATTCATCCTCATCTTCGCGATTAGCCAGAAGTAGCAGAAAAACGAAATAATAATAAATCAATATGTATGTATGTGTCGTTCATTTAAAGACGAATTTCTACTGGGTTCATCGCTACTATGAGGATGAATGATGAACTAATGAGTGGAGAATGAGACAAACATTGCTATATGCCTTACTATGGTTCAAACTGGGGCCTCTGGCTTCCTAAAGCGTTATGCTGTCATGGAGACCCGTTATATACATGTAGAGGGACTTGCTTAATCCTTTCCGTTCAATCTTACTCTCTCGATCCTGTTGCAGTTATGTCCACGCTATAATTAATTAAGTTAGTAAACTATTTGCATGAAAATATGCGCACGAGACTCTACTCCCCCCCCTCCAGCACACACAGGCATTTCAAATTGTTTCACTTTACGATTTTTCGGGTTTTCTCTATTGTGCTCGTCTCAAGATGAGACTCTCATCTAATAATCATTTAACTTCATTGCTGTGTCTCGTAATCAAGGGGTCCCGGGGTCGATACCCGGTGAAGGCACATGGTGCTTCGGATTCCACTTTAACATGTAGGTCCAGTCCCGACTAGCCTTACTGTGCATAAAGTGGACTTAAAACACCAAATCAACCAACCAACCAACTTTATTGCTGCGTGTAGAAGTGTAGACAAATGGTGTTAAAGAACCAAAGACATGGATTCCCTTTTTGCTGAATTCAGCATGAATTTGTTCGTTTGCCATCCTCAGTTAACTTGAGAAGGTACGGGAAAGCAGTGAAGAAGAACTACATGTTATAAACATTGCTTCCCAAGAGTTATAATCGCCTCTATGAGGCGATAAACTTGTATGATTTTACATGTTATTTAGCGGCCCGCAGCTGAGGGATCCCCTTTTTGACGTCACTCTAGCAGAAGACCTTCACGTGCCGCCGTAGCGCGGGAAGCCGGAATAGCACCCCCTGCAAAGTGCGTCTGTAAAGTATGAAAAGGGTTGTCCCAAGCGCCGAGTTGGCGTGTTCCATTCGTGGGGGTCGAGGTGGGTGTGGGAGACAATTTGGGGAAGTCGCGCTTGTTGAGCAGGAGGTTTAAAATATCTTCCCGGGTTAGGGGTGGTTGGAAGGTACCGGAAAGTTTGGCCTTCGCCTCGTAATAGGAGATATTTTCCTCCGCCATGCGAGTTTGAATGTTTTGTTCTCGTTGTCAGAAAGTGCATTTGCGGTCACGTGCCCCATGGGGGCCCTTGCAGTTGCTACAGTGAGGGGGGTTGGTGCATCCGTCCCCGTGTCTTTCTTGCCCACAGTTAGCACATTGTGGTTTAGACTGGCATTGACCCTGGGAATGGTTATAACGATAACAGCCAGAACATTGTAACACCGATCGTACTCGCGGTTTGACTGTAAAGATTTCCTTATTTATTAGCACTTTTTCAGGTAGATGTTTACCATGGAAGGTAAGGCATATCAACTTGGTGTCCACGAGGTGGGAAGTGCCATCCTCTCGCCAGATTTTTTTCTTTAGTCGTTTAGCGCATGTTACCCGAAATGGTGAGTCAATGCCGTCTAGGATATCTTGTTCTGTCACGTCAAGTTCCAGGCCATACGCTAGCCCTTCCCGTTGGATCAGACTGTGTGGTATTTTGGCTCGGACTCCAAGTGAGTCCAGAAAGGTCCCGTTCCGAACAAACGCGTTTGCTGTATCTGCCGTTTTAAAGGTGGCCCGGACCCTGTTTTTGCCACATTGTTCCACTAAACTCACGGGTATGTTGGCCTTCCGGAATTTGTTGCCCAAACTGCCACTAGAAAGTTTACCAATGTTTTGATTTTGTCCTTCTAAGAGGACCACAAATGGGCCAGTGGTGTCGGTCGAATACCAAAGAGTTGGAGGTCTTGGATCCGGTTGAGTGGGGCGAAATAGTTTCTCTTGTTTGCTTTCGGTTTTACTCACCTCGTCCAGTGTCCTTTTACCTGAGCGTATCGTTGAGTCGGTCATGGGGATGTCATCGTCATGTTGGTTTAATGGAAATTCCTGTGTGGCCAGATCGACTAAGCCTTCCGCCGCCGTCCTCTCTCTCAGGTCCAACATTGCGGCATCCTGTATGCTAGCCGGCTGCCCGCCGGAAGCCACGATGTTCTAATGGGTCGCTGGCTAGGGTATACACCAAGGGGAAAAATACACTATATCGTTGCACTGCACTCTACACGTAATTAACTTGATAATAAAGTCGTCGAAATTGAACCAATCACTCGCGATGTGTTGCTCTGTCGGATATGTACCGCTTTTTACGACTGAACCTATCACTTCGAGCGTTCGTACGCGAATCGTTCCCACTCAGTTCAGCATAGGCGATTTGATTCTCCTCTCCGATTGGCTGATTTTGCGGATGTGACGTCACACCAACACAAAAAACAATTGAATGGATAATGCGAATTGGTAAACAACGAACATGCGTAAGTGTGTAGTGATGGGTTCAAGCCGTTCATTTGTGCGAGTCGACTCATGAGCGCTCGCTCACTGAGAAGAGTCGTTCAAATGAGTCGTTCAAAAGAGTCGCCAAGCTTCTTTTTCTCGAAACACATGCCTGAAGAGGGGGGAGGGGGTAGGAGGTGTTGAAGCAGATGATTGTATTTAAGTAAACGAACACAACGTACGTCCTTCAAGATTAATAAATTGTATTGCATTTTTGTGCATGTGTGTGTGCGTGTAGCCGACTAGATGGCCAAGATTCTGTAGTAATCGACATTTGATCTTGCCACAGAAGTTCCCGGGTTCTAGTCCCGGTCTGGGCAAGGATATTCTTTACGAGTGTCCTTTCATCTATATCATCACGCATCATCCTCATCGTCGCGATTACTTAAAATTTGAAGAAAAGCGGCATAAAATAAGAAAAATACAAATACGATTCTGTATGTGTGTGGATATACATATATGTGTAAACAGTAAACACACACACACAAACAAAATTTATTGCACATACTTGTTTTCATTACTCTGTCTCATGAGTGAGATTTTCTATATTTGTATCTTGTTTCAGTTTACATTTCATACTGCGGATAATGCAAATTATGCAGTACGATAGCATACACAGAAATGCTATATAATTATATCAACCTTTTATTAGTAATAACGTGCATTACATATTCTTCCTTTTTTGCATTCGATCACTGGTTTTAATATCGCAACAAAATGCACTCCAGATCTGCGCTGCGACACATGCTTGCATTTCCACGAGCAACGCTCGTTCACGACTCTTGAAACAGCACGAAGAGTCACAGCACAGTCCCGACTCTTTCCCCATCATTCGTTCACGACTCGCGAGTCGGCACGAAGAGTCATTAAGCACCTTAACGGCTCGCTCGCCTTAGCGACTCTTCTCCTCCCTCATCGTTCACGACTCGCGAGTCGGCACGAAGAGTCATTAAGCACCTTAACGACTCGCTCGCCTTAGCGACTCTTCTCCTCACTCATCGTTCGCTCGCGAGTCGCGAGCTCTCTTACACAAGGCGCGGGTGCGGCAGTCTCGCCAGCAGACTGGATCTACAGTTTAAAGTAGGATCCACCCGCTCGCTCTCCGCGGATGGCTAACAGCTGTGTTTAAGAAATATATATCGCTCTTGAACATTATCCATGTCCATCCCATATCCATGTCCATAGCTTTTTGTTGTTCTACAGTTATTCAATATAAGTTTCTGCCAATATCATAATGTATGATCGAATTTCTATAAAGCGGGCCAAATTATACGTATGTATTTTTTTTAATGTTGCTTTCTACTAGTAAAACACCTTAACACGTAGGCTCACCACAGATGGCCAACAGCTGTTTATATCACTCGTGAACATGACCCATGTCCATCTTACGTAGTTGTTCCTAATTCTGCAGTCATTCAATAAAAGCTTTTTTGCAGTATCATGTACGATGAGATTTATGATTAAACTTCTTTATTTATTCTTTAATGCTGTTTTCATTAGTAAAATATTTACACGTTAATGTTAATGAAATATTTCACGTCATATGAAAACGATTTTGTCAGACAATGTTTAAAGTTCACTTTATGCTCAGATAGTCTAATCGGGATTGAAGCTACATTTTAAACTGGGGTCTAAATCACTGGGCAAGGTGCCTCCACCGAGGATCGAATCCGAGACAGGAAGCGATTTCCTTACCAGGATTTAACAAGGAATGAAAGGATGGCTGAATAACATAAATAAAACATACTCCATGGTGCATGTTCTTTGTTTCTTGGTTTCTATGTTGGCCAGCTTGAAATAATCTTGGAGTGACAGATAAGTGGTGTCGCCCTCCTCAAAGTAAGCCTATTGACACCGAAAGTTCCGGGTTCGAACCCCAGCCCAGAGATGAGTGGTAATCTGTATTTAACCTCTTGTCAATTACTCTAATCACCATCCATCCTCCGTCGTTGCCTTGTAACGATACCTGGTGGATCCCACTTTAAACTGTAGATCCAGTCCCGATTAGCTTATCTGTACGTAAAATTCATTCATCTTCGCTGTCAATACTAAGTAATTAGGTATAAAAGATGCTTAAAATACAACAAAGCGTGTTAGGCAGTTAAAATATTAAAATTGAATTAATAAATTATAAAATATAATTACTCCATGCTAATTTATAAGAAATTATAGCATTTTAAAATTTGTTTGTTCCTTAATGGGAAAATAACTAGTAGCTTATTTCTTCTGTTCATTCTCATGTTAACAGATTTGTTTTCTTGGATAAATAAAATTGAACGTGTAACTTAAAAGGTTTACATGTGCACGAAGCGGAAGAGCAACTCGATCGAGTATCGTGGTGAGACAAGATGACTTGGCACATCGTTTCAACTCGTGAATGAGAATGCATATCTTGTTCGCGATTTGATTTCAAGTTAAAAACACCTGTCTGGTCTTGTTCGCTTATCGATTTCAAAGCATAAATCGGTATCGTTACTCCAATGAGACGAGATTCTCGGACAGTACATTTTACACAGAGTGTCTCTCATCATCTCACCAACTTTGGAAGGGTTGGCCCTGTTTTCATTGCGATTTTGTAATGTCCTGCTACTTGTCAAACTGATTCACTTCCAACAATTTCAGTCGCCTCGGTGGAGGAGTGGTTAGAACAGTGCGCTAAGAGGAATCTCGGAATTGAGTGTCACTTCATCAATTTCATTATATCATCACTGATTTTCATGTTCGCGATTAGCCAAAGTGGCAGAAGAGCAAAGCCTGGGCAAAAGTGGTATCCCGAGCCGCTATGTGTTTCCACCGAATATCGGCCTCAGGACTCCCTGCCCTCGTGCCGCGATGTGCTAACCACTCCGCCACGGGGGCCGGCCCTCCCCATCACATCTCTGTTTTATACTAAAGGCTATGATTGAATATGAATTTAAAATTTTGTGTGCGTCACTTAGGCTATTTTGCACCCTTCACTTTATACGGGATCCAGCCCCTTACCAGAACTAAAATAACATAACTGTAATGTCCTGTAATAAAAAAAAAAAAAGGTAAAGTGCTCCCCTGTGCTTAGCACCACGCCATGAAGGCGTATAGGGGGTGTGGGGGTAACGCCCCACACTTTCTTGATCCGGTCGTGAGTGGGGGTGATGTGATCAGCATCACGCCCCTGACCGCCTTTACCCCCCAGGGTTTCCCCCAGGTACCCATGTTATTCGACGCTGGGTGGGCGCCGGGGCCGCTTCCATCGTTAGAAAAGTTCGATTTGAACCGGCCGGGGATCGAACCTGGGACCTTGAGCATGGTAGTCAGACGCGTTACCGACTGAGCCACCGCGGCCAACTGTAGTAACTAAAATATTAAAATAATCTGACCGGTTAAAAGCTGAGGCTGTAAAGGCACTCAGCACACATAAGGACAAAACACAGGACAACACACACACACATTCCTACGAAAATTATACTGGCCGTAGGTATAGACGCCAGAGCCTCGTTAGTCTGCAAAATGCAGTCCAGGGTGTACTATGTGGAAGTGAGGTTGACAATTGGGTGTACTACGTGGAAGGATCATCCCTTACATCCCTTAAACTATATTTCTCGAGACCCTTGATGTGCTAATCACGCCGGCATACATTATAGAATACTTGAGTTAGTTTTGTCAATATTAATTTTATTGATTGCATTTTTGTTTTGCAATGATTTTGCGCACTGAATTTTCATATTTATCTTTGCTTTTCATTTGTGTTTTACTTTTATTTTGTATATAATGCTGTGTTTCTATTGGTGTAAATTTGTGATTCGTCTCTAATAACGTTATCATTCCAATGTGATTTAAATTTTAATCTTCTAATCTCACGTGTATAATATGTAAGTATATGTATGTACACATGCATACAGAGAGAAAGAGAGAGCGATTGTATTGGGAAATTGCATGATATGATCGTTAGAGGGGAAATCCCCACCGTTCCCCGCATAATTTCAAATTTGTTCCTTGTATTACACAAAATATATTAAATTAATGTTATAACAAATTGAATATCCATTATAGATCGGATTATAAGAAATTGTGTATAACTGCGTGTGTGAGCGTGTGTTTGTCTCTCAGGTTCTTTATTAAAAAAATCAGAAAAACAGAACATAATGTAGTATTCAAATATAAAAATACCTTCATTTCACGAGTCCACTTATAATTAATTCATTATCATGTGGTTTGTTCTATTAGGTAATTCTTAACTGAATATAAAAAATTGTAAGTTATAATTTTTGTTTTAATACATGTTTGTTATTTTCACTAAAGGTTTATCATTTGAACTTGTGCTTGCTGCTTGTATTACGTCATTTTTGGATTTGGAGTAACAGAAAACAAAAGGTGTTTATTGTCTTTGATCTTGCTTTAGAAAATAATGATTGGTTGATTGATTTGGTTTATTTTACTTCGCTTTTCTGTAACTTTTTTGGGTAATCGCGAAGATCAGGATGAGTAATGAGGTGTACTAACCACTCCACCATGGAGGCCGGCGCTTTAGAAAATAATTAAAAGTAACAATCGCTTTCCACACTAAGTATTTTGTGTTGCAAATTATAAATTACTGGCCCCCTTTTCTGATTCACCCTAATAGCATAGTGGTTAACGCTGTCATGTATTAAAATGGTCTGCTTGGCAAAAATTGTTATAAGTCCACTTTTATGCTCCAATAGGCTAATCGGGTCTCCCCGATGGCGTAGTGATAACGTCGCCGGTAATCAAGGGGTACCGTGTTCAATACAAAGTGGAGGTTCGGATCCCACTTTAAACTGTAGGTCCAGTCGCGACTATCCTATCTGCACATAAAGTGGACTTAAACAATAACAACTCAAAATAGGCTAATCGGAATATTGTAATCAAGAGGTCTGTGCCTAACACCTTCCCAAAATTTTTACAAGACTCCCCTAATATTTTTACTAACATTTAATTTCTTGTAATTTTAGCGCTAATGGTTTGGCCGAACTTGAAACTACAGGACAAATTTGTTGGCTGTTCTTCGCTGCCCGTCATGGGCTGAGGTTGCGCGCTCTCTCTCTGCAAACAACACTCGCGAGTCGCGAGTCGCGAGCTCGCGAGTCGACTCTTTCCTTCGTTCAAAGAGTCGCTAGAGTGTGCCACGACTCTTTGAACGAAGGAAAGAGTCGACTCGCGAGCATGCTCCTTCCCCTCTCATCGTACACGGCACGTTTCAGCCAGCTTTACTCAACTAGGGGTAGGGAAAAGGAACAGAGAGGACCCCCCTCCCTCTCCTCTCCAGTCCCCATTTGCTGCCCGCAGAATCGACTTGCTTTCTTTCAAAAATTCCGGCCGCCAGGCGAGTATACACTTGCGCATGCGCCTTCCTCGCAAAATTCGTGGAAAGGAGAGGGAATAATGGAATAATAGTTGCTTGGCGGGCGGAGGAGTCGTGGCACACATACGACTCTTTGAACGTGTCGTTCAATTCTGGTGAACGAGTCGTTCACCGCTCACAAGAGAGAGTCGTTACTTTTGAACGACTCGTTCACGAACGACCCATCACTATAAGTGTGTGCATTAAAATATATATTATAATATTAATGTAACAACGGTGGAAATTGTGTGTAGTGTGTGCAACAGAAAAGGCACTTTCGTACTGTAAACAAGAGATATAATTAACTATAGTGCTAGTTGAGTTAAAAGAAATCAAAGGATATTTGTATGTATTTAAAAAAAAATCAACACAACCGAAATCTTGTGAAAATAAAAACACGTTGTTAAGTACGAAGCAGTATTCTTGATAACTTTAATTTTATCCTTTAAATATTTCCTTCGTGCTATTTTTACACTAAAATGCATCCAAGTTTTGACTGTGTAATAATTTTAACAATTTATATAGAAGGGTGGAAAATGCATTTACATAGGTTGCGACTATTTTCACCAGGTGGTGAGAATAGTATATGAGGCTACTGTCACCAGGTTGTGAGGATAGCATGTGGAGCTATTTTCACCAGTTTCTGAGAATAACATATGGGACAGTGGAAAGTGCTGAATACCACAAATCACATTATGATTATCAGGTATTGGAAGTATTACAGAAGTATTTTTAACGCTAATAACTCTAAACCTGACCTGTCTAACCTAACAACAAAAGCATTTGGGAATGTGTTAAGTACACGTTCGTACCTATGTCAAGTGACATAGCAGTAGCAGTGAATGTTGGAACACCTTGTGGTAACTTTTCCAAACCCATGGTGTGCAGAAGTAGAAGTACTTGTCACCCAAACGAAAATAAATGCAAACTGACGTAAGCTTGATACATGCTAACAACTAAAGAGTACACTTATGCATATAACAGGCCAGGTTAGGTAGATTATGCACATGTGCAGCTTAGAAACCTGGTCACTTCATTTAGAATATTGGAAATGTGTGCAGGGTACTACTTTACTATACCAGAGACGCCTATCAATGATTTATTTCGCAATTTTTTACATTGCTAACATACTATTCTGCATTGCGGAACATTTCTTTAGGTGAAATAATGAATTTCTAACGAAAATAATGTCTGTTTCTTACATTAACGAGTACTTACTGTTGTTCGTTATTTCCCACAAACCATCCATGGGTAGCCCCAAAAACCATTGATGTTAGCCCAAAAATTCACGATAGCCCCACGAACCATCACAGGGACGAGGTATGCCTACTAGGTTAGGTTAGGTTCCATTAGCACTCCTTTCGTTCAATTTAGCATATACGGACAACATCGGCTGTTAGCAGAAGCAATAGCACGTATTGTGCTCTCCTGCAGAAAGCAAATTGCGGCAGCAACGATAGCGCGTCGGAAATAGATTTTCGTAGAAAACCACATGCAGTACTTTCTCCTGTAAATTTGAAGAAATCCGTCTCTGGTATAGTAAAGTGTTACCGTGTGCAGAAGTAAGCTTCAAGTTTGGAAAAAGCAATTTGCTAATTTGTTCAGTATATGCCTGTTTAACTGATAGGTGGTTTTAGCTTCAGTTCATGCATGTGTGTTGGGAGCTTTGTTATTTAATTCTAAGTAAAAAAATAAACATCACTGTTGCGTTTTGATGTGAAAAAATTGTACATGGAAAGTTC
This sequence comes from Lepisma saccharinum, assembly GCF_977018435.1. NCBI lineage: Eukaryota > Metazoa > Arthropoda > Insecta > Zygentoma > Lepismatidae > Lepisma > Lepisma saccharinum. The sequence goes on from NC_139240.1 coordinate 13,580,767, forward strand.
TTCTGATACACAGTGTAGCACACTATGTAGAAGTGTAGAATGGCTAGCCATGTGTGTGTGTGTATGAAATTTTGATGTAAGCTTGAAAACATGCTGGGAAGCTAGATGAAACATTGCAGGAAAAATAAAAACCACTAACAAATTTAATTCTAAGTAAAAAAAATAAACATCACTGTTGTGTTTTGATGTGAAAACATTGTACATGGAAAGTTCTTCTGATGCGCAGTGTAGCACACTATGTAGAAGTGTAGAATGGCTAGCCATGTGTGTGTGTTTATTTAATTTTGATGTTAGCTTGAAAAAGTTCTGGGAAACCAGACGAAACATTGCAGGAAAAATAAAAACCACTTAAAAATGTTATATTTTTATGCCTAGACAATGCCCATTCATGTTGTGTGCATGTCTACAATGTGAAACATCATGAAATGGTGCATAATAAGAGTTTTAAGTTTAATGGTGCACTACCAAATCACATTAGGCGAGTTGTTTCTTTCACTGTGGGCTGTGAAGCCAGGAATTCTTCCTTACAATTCTCAACAAATATAAGACATGATTGTTTCTTAATGTGTGTTCATTTTATATTTCAGTATTTAACATTTATTGGTCACAGTCACAATACAGATAGGGAACATAAATGCATTGTAGTTTTATTTTTCTCACTTGACAATGATTTTCTGTCGCTTTTGGCTAATATTGGTGATGAAGATGAAATGGTGATCACATGAAATAGATTAAGGAATACAAAGTAACTTCCATTTGCAGGCTAGATCTCGAGCAAGGGAAGTTTGGTAGCGAGGCTGTGATTTGACTGCTCACCATGCATAGCCACCTAGGTGGTAGGTAATATAAAGTACAAAGTATAAAATAGGATTAAGGTTTAAACAGCATTCCATTCATGTTACCATAGCCATTGCCAGATAAACTGCCGCAAAGGATATATTTATTCTATCCATTATCTGTTTTAACACTGTGGTATTGAAGTCTTGTTTCAATTTCTAAATTAGGCATGCTCTTAATTTTGAATATTATGGTTAAATATATCATACCAAACTAACATTAGAACAAGAATGGTATTTTGTTTACAAACGATGTCATAAATTGTGCAAATAAAAAGGCAGTCATTGGAAAAACTAATCTATTTCCAAATATATACAAACTACATTTGACAGATCTCATTAAATCCAGTCAATATTTTTAAATTAACAAAGACAAGAACTTTAATTTTCAATAAACTTCTGATTTCATTTGGTATGCATTTGCCGAGTGAAGAAATTTGTTATTGCAAACCAAACAATTAAACTTCACAATATGTTATAACAGGTATGTATTTCCAGGAGTTTGTTTTTGTGTCATGCATATGTGTTTGTGATGATCCCTTCATCGCTCTCATATTATCATCATTCATGTCCATCTTCGTGATTAGCCAAAGTTGCGGATAAAAGTGTCGTAAAATGAACAAAGTGAAACCAAATCAAGAAATAAAGATAAACTACAGGGGGTCATGTATGCAAAGTCCAATAAACCAGTTAAAGGGTTCCGTCTTGTGTTCTTTGGGTGTGTTAATTAGGATGGTAATTTGTCAAGGGGTGGATAAAATGTTAACATTTCAGCTGCTTTGGTGATTGTGTCTATGTCTGTTATAATTTTAGTATAAATGTATATCTAACTTAAAATGCTAATTTTTGTCACCTTGAAATTTCTTACATTCACACTTTGATAAATATAACCCAATAAAATAATTAATTCCCCATACCCTTATTCCAATTTACACTAACAAATATAAAAAAAAAAATAAACCAGTTAAAGGGTTCCGTCTTGTGTTCTTTGGGTTTGTTAATTAGGATGGTAATTTGTCAAGGGGTGGATAAAATGTTAATATTTCAGCTGCTTTGGTGATTGTGTCTATGTCTGTTTCAATTTTAGTATAAATGTATATTTAACTTAAAATGCTAATTTTTGTCACCTTGAAATTTCTTACGTTCGCACTTTGATAAATATAACCCAATAAAATAATTAATTCCCCATACCCTTATTCCAATTTACACTAACAAAAATAAAAAAAACAACCAAAAATAAGTGCAACCTAAAGTGTGCTACTCTTGAGACTTTCACTTATGCATAAAATGTACATCCACTCTTCTTAAACATTATAATATTTTTGGTTACTTAGTTCTACATCTTTTTGTTCTTTGCTTATATAGTATGTGGTCGCAGCTGGTAGATTGTTACTAGCGATTCATATACATTACATGTACAGTCAACGGCAAAGATAATGTTGGGCAAATTGTCCACTGCCATTTTCATTTTCTTCTTTATTCTACATCCTGTGTTGTTTGAAGGAATGAAACTATGTTGGTTCGAAGCAGGCATTGTTCTCTGCTTATTGAAGTCATTATTTCAATTCGTCTTCATCACATTGTGTAATTCAGACCGAATGAAAATCATGGTGGACAATTCGCCTACTGTTTCTTTCGCTATTGGGTGTACATATATATATGTGTTCTGTATAGGATGCCGAATTAGAAAATTAAATTAAAAAAGGGAAAATATCATGAAAATAGTTATACACTAGACTCTCGCTAATCCGGCCCTCAATAGACCGCCCTCTCAGTAGTCCGGCCCACATCCGGCCTGTAGTCACTCAAGCAGAAATGACACCCACAACAATGAATTATCGTGTTCAACAATGTTGTTAGTTAAAAATGTTAAACAATGCTATACATACGTACAGTATTTGAAATTGTGACTTTCTTACAGTAAAGTTCAGTAGGTCAGTACATACTATGGCTTCTAAAAGGAAACACGTAAAGTACAGCCGGTATAGTCCCTATGTGTTTAAACTACATAGTAGTACGGAATTTCCGACCCTCTCAATAATCCGCCACTTCCGCGAATCAGGCACCCATATGTGCAAGGAATGGCCGAATTAGCGAGAGTCTAGTGTATTTCTCATTTATGTATGAAAAACAATGTTGGGCATATGTCCACCCCTACTGAGTATGGATGCATTTATACTCTCCACAAAATTATTGATAACCCTCTCGCAGATGTCTGTGCTGATGCCTCCAATCACCCATATGCTTTCTGCCTTCAGTTCCAAAAGGTTTTGTGGTTTGTTGGCGTACACCTGTGATTTCACAAACAGTCATAAGAAGAAATCACATGACTTTGCCGGTCATTCCTGGGCACCGTGCAAAGAGATCACTCGTTGCGGGAATTTTTCATGGAGTTCCATATCGTAACAGGAACAAACGAGTCAAAACATTGAGGCTACATTAATCTGCATAACAACAGATAAGAACAGGTGTGACAACATCAAAACAAAACAATAGCACTCGATTGAAATTCGGCATCCTATACGGAACACCCTTTATTATCTTCAAATTATTGTTGTATTGTTATTTAATTTCTCTTCTTGTGTCATTTTTGCTAATCATGATGAGGATAAGTGATTATTGGATGAAATTGATGGAGACACACCAACGAAGAACATCTATGAACAGGTTGGGACTCAAACCTGGGAATTTCAGTGACACTTTTGAAATGTGATCACCTGATATATTCAGCAATCAAATCGACTATAAATTGCCGTTCATTCTAATTCATAATAATTGTAATCATAGAAACAAAGCTTGATGGAAAATAAGATAGAAAATATCTTGCCACTAGAGGTCCTCCCGAGTCTCCCTATCATCAATGCTTGAAGTGGAAATTCCTAGTTGGGCTGGTGGAATTGTTGGGGGTAGGACGGTGCTTTTATGAACCAACATGGAAACAATGCAGTAGGTGGGAAGATGTCTGTGCAAATTATACAAATTGAGGGATGCTTTATGGAAAATTTTCCATGTTACCCGCCACTTTGAGCATTTGTAACAATTATATACACAAGTTATCCTGGATTAAATACACCTATGCAACAGTCTTGTTAGGTTGTAAATGAAAAACTAGTGCAAATGCTCCTCTTTTGTATTGAGATACAGAAACATGTTTTTTTCTTACTTAAGCATAATGCTTCAAATTTGAAACCAATGATGGATGCATACGAATCTAGAAAGTCCTTTACAATGCCATGTCATGAACGGGGCTTAAAGTGAGCTGGAACTCCATTCTGGTACTTTTGTGCCAGAACTTAGTTCCTGCCGGTCATCCATTTTATTTACTACACTACAAAAGTCTGTCCATTCTTACATTATTTTTTGCAAACAATAGATGAAGAGAAAGTTCTTGTACTAAATTTGTCTCTCGTCAGTGAGCAGTGCGGAAATTTTGAAAAAAAAATACTATACTTGGGCAAGTGCTCTCTTTTATAATCCAAATGACAACTTAAATTTTCTGAAATGGTAAGAGTCTAGTTTACATCCTTTTCCTAAGGAATACGTGTCATATATCGTTGGAAAGGTTATTGTATAAGGAATTCAACAAACTAAATCCCAAGGCAAGGAGAAAATCGAGAAAAACCGATGTTGTCCGGATATGCGTGATTGAACGTACTGAGGACATTTATCGATGATGAAGCACATATTTAGGGGTGAAATGAGTGCTAATGGAACCTAACCTAACCTCGTAGGCATACCTCGTTCCCGTGAATGGTTGTCTGCTACCCTAAGAGATGTCGGAGCGCTGGCTGTCTGCTAGCACGGTTTTGAACGTTGCACTGAATTATCACTGGGGATAAACGTATTTTACACTATCTAGAAGTTTTTGGAACCTGTTGTTCTTTAACATGCATTCACAACGCAGACACAAAGACGAGCATGCAGTGTTGTTAACTCCCATCGGTTACCACCAAAAGGCAAGAAGGATGTAAACTAGACTCTAGCCTTCTGAAATGACAGATGTGATAGTTTATGTTTATATTTACTTTGTATGCAATAATAATAATAATGCCAATCACCATTATATTGTCATCATTAGTAGTAGTACTCATGTTGATTCATTTGTGGTTGACATTCTGGCTACTGACTGAAACCACTTAAAGCACTGGTCATGAAGGTATGTCTACAAGCAGCACTAGAAATCAGTGCATTTTAAGAGCAAGCAGTTAAACAATACATAAGTTTGTAATACCAACAAATTGTATTTGGCATGCTGTTTCTTCTATTCTGCACTGTGAAACCTGGGATGCTGACTTTCAATCCTGGACAAGGCATGCATGTTTCTTCTGGTTTGCAGGAGATGTAGAAAATAAATATAGGTACCAACTTTCTGTGTGTGTGTGTCGAGCTTGCGGGCGAGAATATTCACGACTGGGAGATGATGTGCTTTGAGATGGGCTTTTAGGTTACTGCCCTGTGGAAAAGGGCATTCAGGATGGATAGGCATTGTTTCTTGTGATGGAAGCTACAGACTGGTATGGGGAATTTATTTCAGAAAGGTTGTATTTTACATCACATATTAACACCATAAAAACAACCAAGACAAAGTTGGTTGGGACTTTGCATTGCTTGTTTTTTTAGGGATTTTTTTACACCGAAGCAACATGTGTAAATTGAGGATGAGACAATCCAATGGTGGCTTGTGCAGTGGATCAGTGTGAATTGTTGCTATTCATTCCAAGTGACACATCATTTTAGTGTGAAGTCTCTCTTTAGTTTCCATATATACCAATGTTTCAGAAACTGGTTCTGCTCCCGTTTTCTGGGTAGTGTACTGTATTTGCTTCCATGTTATCCCACGTAAGAGTGAGACAGAACCAGTCTCTGAAACATAGGCACATACAAACACTAAAGTCAGTGGTTACATGTAGAAACAATTCAACATGCCACTCCTGACCACTTGACTGGAACGTTTGGTGGTGAGATCATGAGTCAACTTAACTTTGCTTCATGAAGATTGTATAATGAAGTTTATTGGTCTGTACAGCATGTTATCTTTTGAGGTTTCTTTATATAAAATCTTCTGTGCTCTCCATCCTCATGCCTTTTGTGCATGGCTTAGTATTTCAAGATGTTCATCATTAACACACACATTATATTACCATCGAAAAAATGCAATTTCTTTGCTATTATCTTTTTTAAACTTTAGGTGGGAGTTTTTCAGTTAATGAACAAGTATAAAAAATAAAATATAGTGAAGACAGCAGAACTACTTGAAGTATTGCATTAAAATCAATCATTTTTATCCAAGATAAGAATCATTTCTAAGTTCACATCTTTGAAGCAGGATATTTGAATATTAACATTTGTTACCATTAGCATACTTCTTTCCATGGTATTATTTGTTCACAAATTAGATTCTGTATAAGACTCCATATCAGTTTTTTTATTCACGAACAAAAATTTATGAAGTGCGAAGGTAATAAACCTCCAGTACTTGTGGACATTCTGAAATTATATAGTTGCAGTTGCAAACTAGTAATCAACAGTGGCATGTCAGACACTCTGGAGAAACCGTTCTCAAATCTTAGTATGTAAGGTAATGGTCACTGGTATGTTGAACAATAAAAATAAATAAATAACAAGCTATAACATGGATACATTTACAGGGTGGCTACTCTAGGTACATGATAAAATTCAATTATAATTGCCAGTTTTCAAGACGAACTTTCAAAAAATTTAGGGATATACAGGTATTTCCATCTTACGTATTACTGCCTCTCACCATCCACACATATATACAAAGAGTCCGTGTGATTCAAACTTATCCAAAAAGTCTAATTCAATTAAATTGTGTATATACATTTAAAATAATTTAAGGTGCATAATTTACCACTGCACCATTGTGAAATGTTAAATTTGTTTACAATTGTGTGGGAAATGCTATTTAATATATTTATTTATTTACTGACTAAATTTTAGATACAGCATGGATAGGCATTTTACGCTCAAATTGTCAACAATTTAAAGAGCAAAATTAAGAATATCATAAAAATGATTGACAAATTATCAAAAAATAAGTAAGACTACTTGATTATTTACAAGCATGTCATGTGATGGAAGACCAAAAGGTATACCTAGTGTAGGTTTTTCTGTGTAAAATATATTTGTGATACATCCTATGTGCATAGGCACTCGAAAGTGGAATTCCTGAAGGTGTGTGTTGCAAGGAATTTTGCCATTAACAATTTTGTATAGATAATTGATGTCATTCCGCAAATGGTGCTGGGATGGGAGTCTCTAAGTTTAAACACAAGAAGAGATGCAGTGTTGAAAGATTGTGTAATGAGGGAACCCTGTAACGAACTATAGCTACATAAAAGTGAATCGATTCAAAAGGTTGTGGGGGTAGCACATGATGCTGAGATGTTAACGGATCATCATTACATATTTGGAGGAAGATGCCTGACATGATCGTCATTGCACACGAAGCAAAGGTGTAACAAAAATTATTCATTCTAAGAGCACTGTTCAATGTGCTTGTTCACATATGAACAAATTAGTTTGCTTAAAAACCCTCTACAAGTAATTACAAAGTATTAATACAAAAATTGTTCCACATGTTTGTTTTAAGACACTTTTTCTTTTTTAAATTTTGTTTTCTATGAAGTGTACATGCCATATCATGATTAATTATTATTGATATTCTGATTTGGATACTGAACGATAATATCTCAGTGGACAGGAATATCATTACTTGTAGGGATGTGACGAAGCTGAAAATTTACTGATGCCGATGTACTCACCGATAATTTTTGGAATCAATACCGATTCCGATACATAACATTATTAAACAGAAATGGGATGTTATTTTCTGCATGACAAAAATAAATTTGGTATGTACATTTCTATTGCATATCATATGTATATACATATATATTCTCAAGAGATGCGAATGTACATTTGCATCTACAAAAGGTTATGTGAACCTAGAGCTTTAACATTAGTACACAAGCAGTTCTTTGAAATGCAAAATGAATTCCTGTTCTGCCAGATTCAACTTCAGAAATACGAGATTTGGAAGCACTTCAGGAAGTAACCTACTTCTTCTCTTATCGCAAATCTGTTCAGCAACACTGAACACTCAATCACTGAATACTGATGCAGCAGGTATGCTCACGTATTTTCTCAGCACTTGCTTCAGGTTTGAATAATCATTTTTGAATTTCCAATACAACAGCAGAACCTGGTTCAGCAATGTACCGTTTTATTTCCGATTTATAGTTAGGTTGATCCTCTGAATGAGAGTTTGCAATAGTTTTATTACAAAAACTCTACAATAATGACGAATCATATCCAAATTTTCAATAAATCTTACAAAACTAGAATATAAAACTTATTACAAGGTAAAACTCTAGTATAATCTGTACCGGTTTAAATATCGGATTTTTGCCGATGCCGATATGTCAATTTCTGCCGATTTTCATACATCTGTCATCAGCTTCGGCACGTCCCTAATTACTTGATATTTGGGCAGGCTATTATTTCATGTTGGAAACCATAATTAATTATTTTTGTTTACATCTTCAAACAGCTGATAACATGAAATAAATAATGTTTATGTTTGCGAACATATTATGCTATGTCATACTTAGGACAACTAATAGATATGTGTAGTAATCCCAGGTAAGATTCCTGTACTAGGTACAGGGCCTCCCTGGTAGCGTTGCCACCTGGTAATAAAGGGGTTCCGATTTCGATACCCAGTGGAGGCACATAGTGGTTCGGATTCCACTTTAAACTGTAGGTCCAGTCCCGATTAGCCTTACTGTGCATAAAGTGGACTTAAAACAACAGTTCAATTCAATGTACTAGATACATTGCACACTAGTACTTAAAGGTTCGAAAAGGAACGGTAATTTCAGTGCCGATTAGCCTGTCTGAGCATAAAATCAACGTTTGAAAAAGACACTCAAGAGCTCTTAGGGTTGCTGCAAGTTTTTAATTAATCATCAGAATAAAAACACTTATTTTCATTATTTTTTTTTAGAAAATAGTGTACATTTTACAATTCTCATTAGGCTACATTTTCAACAAATATATCGTGTGGCTACAGAATATGTGTCTTGCTTTCAAAATACCAGCAGAAGACAAGTGTTAGGTCACTTCCGCCAAGTCGACCAATCAGGAGCAAGAATTGTTCCTCCTATGCTGAACTGAGTGGGATCCGTAAATATGCATTCAGCAGTAGTACAAAAGAGCAGCGTGTTGTCATGACTGGTATGGTAGAAAACGATTAAATTACGCATTATTTTTAAATATTGCGAATGCGATGTGAATTCCAGGTACTCTAACAAATGTGAAGCTGTACTGAGAACGAAGCATTTAATTATGATAGGCAAAAATAACACGGAAAATGCAGACGAAACTATGTATACGCACTGGTTGTCCAAAGCAGTGCTGTATCATCTGCACGTCATGTAACTGGGGTTCTCGGAAATTATTTGAAAATAAAGGAATTGAAATTGACTTGTACTTGAAAAGCTGGGACAGGAGAAAATTACGAACATATCGTTGCAGTTCTCTCTCGAAAGAGAAAGGCTGGTTTAATAATAATATTCACGATTTCATGACCAGGCTATACTCACTGAAAAAGGACATCGTACTGAATGAAACAGTAACATTAGCATATCCACTTTTTTTCTGGTTACATTTGACATTAATTCATTCTCAAACTATTTTCATCTTCCCTCTTAATCGACTTGCACCTGTTCCAAATTTCACACATACGTAACACCGGTAATACATGAACGCATTGGTTAAGACGCTTCATGATTTTTCGAAAAAAAAAAAAAAGCTTTATTTATAAAGTACAATTTAAAACTACTTTCATGGAAATACAAGGTGGTTATAATTAAAGTGACGGTGTTCAGAGTGGTACAGCACGGGCTGTAATGAGAGTAGCAGTCTGAAATTTCGTAGATATGATAATGAAGCAATGCGCTCGCGAATTATGCAAAAAAAAAAAAAAAAATAGTTCCAATTCTCGCCACCAGGGTAAAAAATGGCGCTGTAAGCAGTCAAAACGTGTATAGTTACAGGAAAAAGGCAGGAAAGATCAAACACATGAGAACAATGGCTCTGGCATGTTTATTAGGAACAATTCAGCAACATGCTGCATTCGTAACACGGCATGGTCGACGGTTGCTCGCAGCATGTCTGGTGAAATCTGAGCGACATGTCGTTGTATGCTAGCCTTCAGATCAGGCAGAGACCGGACATGTCCCTGATAGACACGATCTTTTAAATATCCCCACAGCCAGAAGTCACATGGATTAAGGTCGGGGGATCTGGAAGGCCAATCATCTGGAAACTGCCTAGAGATGATGCGGTCATTAGTGAAGGTTTCTCGCAGCAAATCTTTCACGTGGCGAGCGACATGTGGTGTTGCCCCATCTTGCATGAAAATGGTGGTGTGTTCACAGTTCCGTTCTTGCAAAGCTGGAATCACGTGTTGCACAAGGAGGTCCCTATAACGTGCAGATGTCACTGTACACCTAACAGGCCCTCGAGGTGTCATCTCCTCAAAGAAAAACGGACCAAGAATGAAGGAGCTAGTGAACCCACACTTTGGTGGTTACTGAAATTTTAATGATATGGATAACAACATAGGCCTTTAGCCTAAAAATAAACTTCAGTCTGCTGACGTCAGAACGCAAGGTAGCAAGAGTGTTGTGCGATAAGTGATTGAAATAAAACAAAGCAACTGATTGTGAAACAGGTACACGTCTCATACTCTCACTTAATGGCGCGTGGATAGGTTAGTAGGGCCACGCAAAGGTTTCAATAGTGAAAAAGATAGCCCCACGAACCATTGGCGCGTGGATAGGTTAGTAGGGCCACGCAAAGGTTTCAATAGTGAAAAAGATAGCCCCACGAACCATTGGCACTAGCCCCACGAACCATTGGCACGTGGATAGGTTAGTAGGGCCACGCAAATGTTTCAATAGTGAAAAAGATAGCCCCACGAACCATTGGCGCGTGGATAGGTTAGTAGGGCCACGCAAAGGTTTCAGTAGTTAAAAATATAGCCCCACGAACCATTGGCGCTAGCCCCACGAACCATTGGCGCGTGGATAGGTTAGTAGGGCCACGCAAACGTTTCAATAGTTAAAAATATAGCCCCACGAACCATTGGCGCGTGGATAGGTTAGTAGGGCCACGCAAAGGTTTCAATAGTTAAAAATATAGCCCCACGAACCATTGGCGCTAGCCCAACGAACCATTGGCGCTAGCCCCACAAACTACTGGCGCGTGGATAGGTTAGTAGGGCCACGCAAAGGTTTCAATAGTGAAAAAGATAACCCCACGAACCATTCACGGATAGCCCCATGAACCATTCACAGATAGTCCCACGAACCATTCACGGATAGCCCCACGAACCATTCATAAATAGCCTTAGAGATACTGGGCGAAAGGGGGGGTTATAGTCCCATCAACCTCACATTGAGCACGCCACTGATCCTGTGCACGTCATGTTGTCGCAAGTTCGTAATCAGAAATGATGAACAGTAACTCACGTTTATTTACGTTCTAGAACTGTTACACAGTTACAAAACCGCGTATTTGGAAACACTGACCGGTTGTTACGTCATGAAACGCTCGCAAATATTTGGTTCACGTATATAGTAGACGGACATCAAGGGAACAGCTTTCGTGCATTGGAGTGACATTAATGTCGAAAATTACATGATTTACCGGCAAAAAAATTTCAACGAGGTGAAAACAAACTTCCAAGACCTTCCTAAAGTATAAATAAACCCATTTCGGTAAGTACTTTCTCCTGTAAAATTGAAGAAATACGTTTTGGGGATACGAAAATTTTACCTTTTAATGAAATGGTAATCATAATGGGATATACTGTTCTTTAAGGGCCAAGTTCCATGTGTATAACTTAATCTGTGATGTTATGCTTCTGCAATAACTTATTTTTTAAATGGCCGAGTCTGCTGCCATGCACGTGTCAGCAGTAAGAATAAGCATCAAATTTGCTGCTGCCACGTAATTCGTCTGCTAAGAGGATGTTACAAATCTTAAGAACAGATTAAGACGAGAGAAATGCAAGTTTATGGTTAGTGGGAATGAATGTACAGGTAATTTAGAACCTTTTTCTCTAGAAAGCATTTAACGGTATTATTTTAATGCTAATAGAACTTAACCTAACTAGGAGAGCATTTAGGTTTATCATTAGAAGAATGCTGAGGGACCTAATCTTAAAACATTTTTGTGAAAGTAATCGCTACAACTTTACAGTATGTGTTACAGACGTAATTGCATACATAGCATGATAAAATCACGATAAAACAAAGACCGAGTCTACTGCCATGCGCATCTTTTTTGAGGTTCCAGCAGAAAAAGAACGTGGCAGCAGACACTGCCTTTTTAAATTCCTCTCGTATTTGCTTGCTTGCTTGAGTGGTTTAGGTGGACCAGGTTTGGTTCTCTTTCTTTTATAATTATACACACGCGCGGAAATAATCAGATAATTAAACATAATGATCCTAACCTACTTATGTTATGATTTTGGTAATTATTTTGGTAGTGAAAATAAACCTACATGCTATTCTCACCACCTGGTGAAAATAGTCGCAGCCTTTTTTATTTGTATGTAGCTAATCCTTAAGGATCATTTGAGGTAAATGCAACTTTGTATTGAAAGCAGCATATTTTCAGTTACTATTTTCACCAAGTGGCCAACCTCGTTTTTGTGCTATTTTCACCTAAATTCATGATTCCTCATAATGTGGGAATTATTTTATAAAACATTCACGTTCTCTTGTAAGACTTTGTTTTGCATTGCTTGTTAGGTTCTATGTCTCAAAAAATAATCATCTATACCATGTGATATCACTGCTCTCTCTAAAAAGTGGTAATAATAATCAATAATCAGCATTTTTAATTTGCAAAAATTGACAATGTGTGAAATATAATAGCATCTGTACTTAATAATAAAGGTACCAGTTTCATAGACCGGAGACACATTAAAATCAGATATTTTGTGTTTTGCATGTTTCGTACGTACCAATTGCGTATTGCGGAACATAGTTCAAGGTGCCATTGTGCGTTTTACACAAAAACAAACACTTTTTCTATGCATTTATCTAAGTGCTATCGAATGCACGTAACGGTGTGATATCGCTTACTTGGTGAATGATATCGCTTCTTTTGTTTTCCAATATCAGTGTTTTCCAACCTTCTTCACCGAAAAATACCTACTATCGTGTTCGTCACGTGTACAAATTGTACATTGCTGATGGATAGCCCCACAAACCATTCCGATAAGGTTAGGTTAGGCTTTTGGTTTGATTTGGTGTTTTAAGTCCACTTTATGCACAGTAAGGCTAATCGGGACTGGACCTACAGTTTAAAGTGGGATCCGAACCACTTGTGCCCCCACCGGGTATCGAACCCGGGACCCCTTGATTACAAGGCAATGACGCTACCACTGCGCCATGGGTGAGGCCGGTTAGGTTAGGCAAGCATAGTTAAAAAAAAAGGGGGGGTTGGAAACACTGACATGATTTCCCGGTCAAATAGATACCACGATGAAAGAAAATACCTTGACTAACGTTGGAAACCTTGGAAAAACTCATTTCCGTAAGTAGTTTCTTCTGTAAAAGTGAAGAAATGTGTCTCCGATGTATGAAACTGTTACCATAATAATAAAAAAAACTGCAGAAAATAACAAGAGAATGAAAAGGTGCTTTCAGTACTGCAAACAACTGTGGGAATAACTTTGCAGTTCGGAGAAACCTTTCTGTGGAAAAAAAACAACACTTCAGGGTGTGATCATTTCCACAATTTATCTATTTTAAGATGAACATTTTTGTGTTCAGTAACATTCATGTATCATGATACACACAGTACAGTAGTTACTGATATAACAGATTAATCAAGTCCAGTGAGATGTATGAAAGTAAGTAGTCTCTGCTGCACACTGTTTATGCTGTACTTCATTAAATACTAGTTGCTCATGTTATAAAACTATGCGTAATAACTACAGAAAGGAGGTATGGAGTAGCAAGGTCCAATATGAATTTTTCATTTTTGTAATGGTGCTCGTATGTCCTTAGGATAAAGCAGCCAAAGTTGATAATGAAGTCATGCATTTCTTAAAGTGAGTACATTATTTTTGTTTGCCATATCTTCGGTCGACTTTATTTTTGCAAAGTGTACTCTCATTTATGTGGTGAGCACTCTAGCATGTTGGCTACTGAAATGTTAGTGTCACCAGGGAAACTATGTTACCCATTGGGCAGTTCCCAGTACATATTTTTTTAATAGTATTTGAACATGAAAACGCAAGAAAATTAATCCCACTGTACAGCACTGTAGAGCATTTATTTAATTTCTAGGAATTATCCACCTGTGCGCATGTTTTATGCACACATCAAGATAGAAGAGATACAAATACAAAGTCCGGTACGGGACTTGGACGTGGGAAGTGTAATAAATATGGCACTTCTCTGTTTAAGTCTTGTATCAGCTGGCACAAAGTTCATCGTGGAGGGAAATAAATCAACATTTCTTCATTCATGTTCAGCTATTTAGTAAATGATGAGTATTTGGTTTTTAAATAAGCTGTTTTATGTAAGAGATATTGTAGATATCATTTTATATATATATATATGTGTGTGTGTGTAGATATTATTTTTGTTAATACTTTCTGTTTTTTTAAAGTAGAAATATTAATTTTCAATATTAGGAGTTTTCATTTTTTCAATTGTTTTAAATGCTGAAAGAAGTCTTCAAGGAACAACTATTAATTTTCCAAAGTATATTTTCATACTTTTCTTTCAGTGTAAAAATCATATATGTATAGTAGGTGCTGCTGCACTTGCTACAATAAGGTATGAAATTTCACTTCAACTTAATGGTCAGTGTCATGACAGTAAATTTGTGTTAAAAGGATGAACCTTTTCGTAGCATTCAACCTAGTACTTTTTATTTATTTGATTTTTGAGAAAAATTCCGAGCATTCTCTTGGTAATTATTATATTGTTTCTGTGCAGACTAACCTATTTCTAATCAGTGCCATAAGCATGGGCGTCCACAGGATTTTTTCCAGGGAGGAGCAAGTAAGGCATTTTTTTTCCCAGGGGGCAAAGGAGTCATATTTTCCCCCATAATAGTGATGTCCCTTCAAAAAACACTGCTTCAGTCTGAAATTATCATGTTCTTCAACGCCCTTATAATAATTAACATAAATTACTGACTGAAATGAAATTATGTGTGAAATATATACCTTTTGTCAGACATTCATTATCCAGGGGGAAGGGCGTGCCCCTCCCCCCTTTCGGACGTCCATGGCCATAAGGTATGTGAACTGATCCCTGACAGTATTGAAATTTTTATTATCGAATGGAGCGTAGTTGCTGTAGGCAGTCATTTTTTTCGTTTTAATATGTGGTAAACAAAATGTTTTATTGATCGGTGTATTATCTTGCAATACAATCCTGTATAGCGGAAGGATCAGTCAGGATTTTTTTTTTTTTTTTTTTTGCAAATATGGATTAGCATGACATAAATCGTTCTGAATTATTGTATACTTATTTCATTCCATTTCTCCACCCAAGAAAAAAAAGTCACCTATTTTAAGACTGTCATTTTCGTATGATGAAGAATGTTTTTAAAAATGCCTTTAGAGGAAATTATATATTTCCGCTTAAAGTAAGAGTGCAATTTCAGGAAGTTTTGGTAATAGTACGTTTTCCATATAATTTTCGTATACTTTTATTTTTGTGATAGAAATCAATTTTAATGCGAAAAGTTTGTACTTAAACGAAAGCATTGCATATAATTAATTTCCGCCACTTCTAACTACGTTTAGTCAATTTGCGCGTATAATTTATTATACGCGCAAATCGGCTGAACGCGGTTAGAAAGTATCGGAACGCGAATGGTACGGAACATGATAATGTTTTGTCGTTTCGAGCAATCCGCGAGTCATTGCGCATAGCGTTCGTCTTCTGTTTTTTCTCCGACGGTGCTGCCGTCGGTGGTCGCGAGGAAACGACCTTCCAGTGCCGCCATACTGTCAACCATTTTTAACCCGCAGTATGTCTATGAGTAGATCTTACCTTCTCGCATATTCACCATGCTTTAAACGACTTCACCACAACGTATCCTACTTAGAGTACTTCCTGAAAATCCCGGCAGATGGCATATCGGTTAATTTTAATCACGAATAGGTGTCGCTAGCAGTGATGCCAAAAGCAGGGAAATTTCCCTCGGCACAGGGAAATTTGAGGGTGAAAAGGGAAAAGGGAAATTTACTGAAAAATAGCTAAAAAACAGGGAAATTTAAACTCACATTTTCGTTTCATTCTTTTAAAAAGTTCGAAAATATTTTTTTTTTCAGCGTGTACTTTTTCCAAATGAATAGTTAGTAACAGTGACACTTTTCAGTAAGCTTTCTTTCTCCCTGTTATAGATGACCTTGACCGGTCAGTCTTATTTTTGTCGCGTTTCCTAGAAAGGCCTCAAGCCAAGAGCCGCGCTGCACCTGGAAAGAATTTGGGACGCGATTTTCATTTTTTCTTGTTCCATCCATCATTTCAGAACGTGTCTTAGTGGCTGTGTGTGTGACCATAGAGGAGTTAAGGAGTAGAGGATTACCCCACATTTAAACCTCGCTGCGCTTTGAAATTGCATTTCCATCGGTGGCCAGTAGATGGCGCGGCCGTCTTCTTTTGCTGTTTCCAGCACAAATTGGGGGGAGAGCTCTTTCGGTGACAGTCACGTGGGTTTCAAACGTCCTTATTGGTCAGATCTCTTGTATCCCATCAAGGCTGTTACCAATGGCAAGGGCTTCCTTTTTCGCTGGTTCCCTTCCAAGCACCGCTGTTAGGGGTGGGGTGAAGAGATGGGATGGGTGATGCGTTTCCGCCACCGCAAAGTTCTTCGGAATCTTTTACTTGAAAGTAAGGTTGCCTTTCCTATGCAATTAACAGATTCTTTGAGTGTTTATTTGAAGGCGAAATTGGGAATGTAAAATGTAGGCATTTTCAACTGGCGCCAGAATTTTCAAATTCAGTTCTCAAAAAACTTTTTTTTAAAAATATTTCAACTTCGCTTGTGGAAATTTTCATTACCACTTTTGAAATAACGAGTACAGTGTGTGGGCCACCCCGATGGCTCAGTGGTAGCGTCGTCGCCTTGTAATCAAGGGGTTCCGGGTTCGATACTCGGTGGAGCTACAAGTGGTTCGGATCCCACTTTAAACTGTAGGTCTAGTCCCGATTGGCCTGAGCAAAAAGAAAAAAATAATAGCTCATAACTGAAGTACAAACGGGGGGCGGCGAATTCCATGCACCGGCGCAACAATCATTTCTTGACTGCAACAATCTTTACTCGGCCTTGCCGCACAAGAAATGAAAGTGAACTGAATAGCGTGAAATTCAAATAATTTTTGTTTCACTTTGCTCGAAATAAAATCGTTTCTTTAAGATAGGGTGACCATTCGTCTCGTTTTGACCGGGAGAGTCCCGTTTCATAGGCGTGTCCCAGTTGTCCCGTCGATATTATACAAGAAACACTATTTGTCTCGTTTTTTAAAAGTCTAGGAATTAGCTTGAAAACCAAGTCTAAATTTGAGAGATTCTTAAAAAGAATGACTTTCTGTGTCTTGGCGGAAATTCAAATGTCAAATCCCGCGTTTTGTGTTAGATATTAATATGTGATGCAACTTTTTCGGGGAGCTTTATTAACGGTTAGTAAAGAATAAAGTTGTTCTCAAGAAGATTGGTCCTTCTGCAAAATACTTCTGGCATAGTAGTCATACCGAGATTATAAAAATTAATAGCTCTTGACAACGAGAGATCATATTTTACATAGTAGATATTGTTCATGATGTATCATTTATGTGATCCATACTATAATAAATAATAAAAAAGGTAAAGTGCTCCCCTGTGCTTTGCACCACGCCATGAAGGCGTATCTCGGCCGAAGCTTGGAGTGATGTGATCAGCACCACGCCCCTGGCCGCATTTACCTCCCAGAGTTTCCTCCAGGTATCCACTTTATACAACACTGGGCGAGCGCCGGAGCCGCATAAACAGGTGGAAAAAGTCCCGGTTCTCTCAGCCGGGGATCGAACCCGGGCCTCTCGCATGGTAGTCAGACGCCATACCGACTTTTTTATATATAAAATAAAGAAATTCCCCTATTCGGTGGTATCCCCCGTCATTCACACACATTTTCTCAACATTCGTACATATCAGTTTTTCTCTATATTCTCGGTTTTCTAAATTTACGGACAACACAAACATCCAAGTCCTAGCCGGGATTCGAACCCGGGACCACTATGCTAACCACTCCTCCACGGAGGCCGACCACCGACTGAGCTACAGCGGTTACTATAAATAATAATAATAATACGTTAATGACAATAATTTTATAGCTAATTAGGCCTAACCAATTTTTCAGGAGGGAGTAAAGTGACCTTTGGGTCAAAATATTATGGTCACCCTACTTTAAGAGCAAACGATCTGTAGGATTTTATGTTTTGGTAATGAACGATACCCCTATAAGATTGGATCACATATAAAGACGAATTCAAAGGAATTATTTTCCGGAGAGGGGCATCGTAACGATCTGTAGAATCTTTTAAATGTAACGTACAACGAACTCTAAAATCCCAGACATTTAACCATCACTTTCCAAATCAGGAAATTGCTAGAACCATCTAAGGAATGTCTTGTTAGACATTGCCGAGCTTCCTTGATCGCCGTCGTTGCAAACAGGTGTAAACGATCGCAATCAAGGAAGAGTCTACAGATAACTGAGTCGGCATTACTTAGTAAATTCGATTGGAATAAATGTCTGGAAGGAGAGAGGTCCGTGGTCAGTTCTAAGTCAGTCAATCGAGGAGCGAGTACGAGGATTACGAAGAGGGATAAGAGGACGCCTTGGGAAGACCGTGTCGAGACGAGTCGCAAGTCAGACTCTTTGTATAGTCTCGAGCGTAACCTCTCATCGCATATCTTCAGTAGTGCAGAGACAAGTATACCCTTTCCAATAAGCCATGTTGATCCAGTCTTTGGGGGTTTAAAACTCAAGTGGTGTGTCTTGCCACACGTAGGGTTACCAGACGTCCGGTTTTTCCCGGACATGTCCTACATTTTAGCCTTATGTCCGGCGTCCGGGAGGAATTTGAAAAATATCATAAAAGTCCTACATTTTGAGCGTCACAAAATATTAATTAGGAAAATAGGTAACAGAAAGAAATCATGCTAGTTACAAGTCTATGGACTACGCTTCCAAACTCAATAGTGAAATTTATTTTGCTTCAGTCATTGATGTCCGTGTGCACGAACGAAGATCAAATTTTAAACTCGGATCGGGAAAGGATCACTGGAAAATTCCATTGCACGAAGACGGTTCAACACTTGTTTACCTTCTGATCGGCCATTCGCGACCGTTTTGGTGTGTGATCCTGGTTCACGATACTGACGCTTCGACTGCAGGCAGTTGTTTTTTAATATAAAAAGAGCGGAAAGTGATATCGAGGGCGTGCAAACGCTAGAGATGTTGGATGTACAATGCTAATAATTCGAGAACTATGTAAAATAAAAACTGTTAAAATAATAATAATAATTTGTGGTTCTGTGGTGCAAAGTTGTAATATTTATAAATACTGTACTTTCTATCCCAGAACACAAAACATATATAAATGTCATATATTACGCGCAAGGTAAATTAGAACACAGCAATGTTTACGATATTGCTACATGGTGTTGGAAATATGATTGTATAAATTTACGAAAATACATGTTACTGGCTATTTACACGACACGACAATATAAATATATAAGAATTAAGAAATGAAAAATTCAAATAGTTACCACAGTACAGTAATAATAGAAATAATATTAATAATATATCATTATTGCGGGCGAGGTTCAGCGTACACTGTTTTCTCAAAATCGAATGTATTTCGTAAGGCATTAAAGTCCCGTAGAAGAAGGTTCCATGCTTTCTCCTCCTTTTGTGTTGTGCCGTCAGTTCTTTTTTAATATCATTATTTCTTTACACTCCACTACATCCTTGTACATATTGACAAGGTTGATTAGTACATCTCTCAAATTCAGAGAAGTTTGCAGCCCGAATTATCTTCTTCTCCTACATGTTGATACTTTACCACATCACATTACTCTATGGAGTTCTTGGTTGTGATTTGTGTTAGCCAACCAATCAGGTATAGCTTTACAAATTAATCTCGGATCAGTTGAACGGAACCTCCTGAACGTCGTTTTTCGTTGGTGCAATGCAAATCCTTAAACCAAGTTCATTTATTGTGGATTAAAATTGATCTCGTTCATCTGAACTTCGAAATAATCGGAGTTGGTGAACGCGGCCATGAGTCATTGCCCCCCCCCCAAAAAAAAAAGTTTGTCCTGCTATTAAACAAACAGGAAAACGGAAGCACTTAATGAACAAAGTTTTGGGACCACTTTCTGATAACGTCACTGTTCAATGCCTGAGCAGAATTTCTTGCCTTAGGGTTTATACTGATGGAACAAGGTCTTGCCCATTCTGATTCAATATTCAATACAATTTGATTGTAAAGCAGGGGTATAGATAACAAAATTATTCATGGTGTCTGCCAGTCAAAAAAGTCATGGTAGTCAAGAAAAAGTAAATATATTAACAAGTAGGTCAAGAAGTCAATAAAAAGGCAATAAATTATTCTTGTGGTCAAGAAGTTTTGCTATCATAATGACTGATTGGTTGATTTAGTTTATTTTACTTCACTTTTTTCTGTCCCTTTGGCTAATCGCGAAGATGAGGATGAATGGTGGTAAGATAAGATGGATGAAGAGACAGTCGCAAACATATAGGGACAACCGACACAAGCCCCACATGAGTAGACGCCAAAGCCTCGCTTATTTGCCAAACACAGTTCAGGCTCTTTAGTAGGGTTTTTCATTAAATAAATATTTATTTTCTTAATTTCTAATTTTCAACTTTACCTAAGTAGCGGTCGAATAAATAGACATTAAGAAAAACGGAAAAAGGTATAGAAAATCCAGAAAAAGTCAAGAATTCTGGATGTGTTATTTTGGTAGACACCCTGGACACTACTCAAGATGAAACTTCTCGAACCATTTTCAATTACGGTAACTGCTGAATATTTGTTTGCCATTACAGGTCATAATTCAAATGTTGAGAGAGTACTTTCATTACCATCAGCACAACAGATTCACGAGAGAAATTATTTTTTCATGAAGTCTGTAAAATGTTTGTTTGGTACTGGTCCCTATAATTTCAAAGAGTTTGACTGTCCACTCTAACATAAATATAGTTTGGCTAAACCTGAAATTTTGATAAAGATTGTCTCCTCTGAGAAGTACCGCTTAAATCATGTAGTGAGAGGTGCATTGATTAGTATGATTGCAAGTTTTGAAATTTTGCATTTAAAAATTCATTAAGAATTAATTTTTTTAAAACTGAAAAGTGTCACTTTTCAACTACTTTCTAAAGTGTTCTATAGAAATATCTATTATTTATTGAGAATGTTTTGTGTCCTACCTACATTTTGGATAGCATGTCCTACATTTCCCTTACAGCGATCTGCTATGTGCTAACCCTAGCCACACGTATGTGTTTAGTCAGTACCACTTGCACCTTACCATCAGGTTTGTCATGAACAGCGAGTATGCCAATAGTTGGGGGTGATGAATGATGAATGAGCTACATTACCCGTAGTACGATCCCACGTGGTGATAGATGTGGGATATTCATTTATTTCAATTCGAAATAAATGAAAATTGGAAGGATAGGCAATGATACGAATGTAAGTGGTTTTCACGTTATGTAAGAAATCATCTTTTAAAATAAAGACAAGTCTTGTCTTCCCCTGTAAAATAGAGACAAGTCTTCCTGTACTTTCAGAATTTTCTCGATTGTAACTATCAGATAAATTATGCGACAGAATATTATTTGGAATAAAAATTATAGCCTAATTTATAAGCGTTAAACTGATATAACTTTTAATGTATTTAATCAAAGAATCGCCATAAGATGTGTCTCCAAATAGAGGACTCGTACCCACAATCTTGATCACTGTCCAGCGGCTAAGTCCCTAATGATTGACGAATTGTTACACTTTTTGATAAAAGCAAGAGACTTGGTAGTATAATTGTTATGCCATTTAAGGAATTTTCAGTCGAGGAGCCAATCGCTATGTGCATGCCGATGCCTCCCATGTTCAAAATAGTCCACCGTATTAGATTTATTTTGGTTTGATATTTCTCGGGAACGGTGACGCCTATGAATGTCTGGTTTTCTCAGAAGTGCTCCAAATAGTATAAACTTTCACACTAAATCAATAAATCTATTTTTAAAAAATAAACGTTTGTGAAATACTCATTTTTAAAGCATTTTGTGAGAATAACTGCATATTGAAAATTTTGTTGATGGTTATATTCTTACATTTTCAGTCATATAAATTAGAGCTCATTCCAACATCTCGAATTGAGGCCTCAAGCAATAAAATTTTGTATAACTGTCATTTGTCCAGTAACTTTATAAATATAAAAATAGTATTTTAAGAGGAAATCATGCCCCTTGCCCGAGCGCGACCGTCTCCCCCTCCCTTTCCTAGAAAGACGAGTTTTCCCCGTTTATTTGTAAAAGAAGTAATCAATTCCACTCCTCGGTAACTATTGGACTTACGACCTTCATATTTTTATGGGACACTTTTTAAAGGTTTATTTCATAATCTATTCACTCAAATTCTCTGTAGCAATAATGATTTCATACTTGATTTTAATTATATTGAGTTTGGTAACAGCATACAATTGCCTCACTAAATGGTCGGCTTCTCACTTTCCGATTCCGAGGGTAAACAAAACAGGTTTCGAGAATCGACGGGACCGAGCGGGCAGTGGTTTCTAGTGTTTCGTCCGATGGGAGGGATTGAGAGAGAGGGGAGGGGGGGGGGGTGAACTGCCTCCTCCAGAATAAATAGCCTCGGCCTTTTACTATAGCCATGGGCAGGGGCAGCGTGACAAAATTCGCAGCAGCTTCTATTCTCCACTTGCTTGTGTCCATAGGAACACAGAGCAGATGGTAGGTTGGTTACTCTATCCCAGTGGTTCTCAACCTTTTCGAGACCTCGGCCTAGTATTTTTTTATTTTATAGGACGATGCCCAATCCCAACAAATTTATTCGTAAATACTTTTCATTTTTTTTATAGTTTATACTAACAATTGGAAAGTGTGGTATAATCATAAAGACTGACAAATATAAATTTAAATTAGTTACCAATCACTGGAGCAATGCAATATTATAGCATATAAGTTCCTCAAGCCATCATCATTAAATTAATTTCTGTTCATTATTATTGACAAACCCCTTTCTGATAAAAAATATATAATATTATTCCGTATAAAATTGATTATTGTTTTATTAAATTGATTGATTTTAATTGTGTAATTAAAACTGCCGGCCCCCGTGGCGGAGTGCTTAGCACATCGCGCTACGACGACAGGGGTCCTGGGCTCGAATTCCGGCCTGGGCATGGATGTTTGTGAGTGTCCATTTATCAATTTCATCATATCATTCCTCATCACCATCCTCGCAAATTAGACAAAAATGGCACAAAAAGCGAAGTAAAAGAAAGCAAATCAAATCAATAATTTTAATTAAAACTGTACTCACTATAGAAGTCAATTAAGCAGGAAGCCAGCAGAAGAATGACAGCTTATCGGCGAAACCCTGTCCTACCATATACACACAACAAATATGTACATGCGTAAAATATATAATTTAGTCAATAAACACTAGTTCAACACTAATACCAAGCTGTCCCAGAAGTCCTGCACCATCAGCACACTGATCCCCAAGAGATGAAGTTTGCGAGGGTAGGTGGCGCCACCGGTGAAAGGCTGTTGGCAGGCATAGAGGACAGGTTCGTGGGATCAAGTGAAGGCACGCGCAGCATGTGTAGCGAGTGTTCCTTTGAAATTAAAGTGGGCACGATGAGTGAGGACCAAATTGCACTTCGTGCAGTGCTAGCTTTTTTTTTTATGGAAAAAATGTCTAACAGCAAAAGCGGCAGCGGAGGAAATTTGTCGTGTGGAGAACGAAGAAGTGGTGAATCGATGGACAGCTTCCCGTTGGTTTAAAAAATTCGCTTCGGGTGATCTACGCCTCGCGGACAAGGCTTGCACGGGGTGACCTCCGATGGACATTAACGAGTCTCTGCAGGATGCTGTGCATGCTACACCACAATCCAGCACACGTGTTAGCCAGAGGGGTTGGGGCATCCAAATCGACAGTAAAACTTCGCTTGCATGACATGGATTACACCAATACACAGTCTCGACAAAGTCCACACGAGCTGACAGAGGTGCAGGCCCAGCGCAGAGTTGCAATTTGCCAGACATTGCTACAAAACCCGCATGATCTTCGTTTTTGGAGGAGAATTGTGACAGGAGACGAGAAGTATGTGTTTCTGAAAACCCCGATACACGTAAACAGTGGGTGAAAAGAAGGCAGGAGGCCATCGCCCATGTGAAACAGGACAGATTTGGGAAAAAGCTCATGCTGAGTGTGTGGTGGAATATTGACGGGATTGTCCATTATGAGTTTGTTCCAGAAGACCATGCTGTAACAGGTGAAATGTATTCTGAACAATTACGCCGAGCGTATGCCATTCTGGACGGGAAATACCCGGCATTAACGAGGAGGAAGAGGTTACTGCTGCAAAATGACAATGCTCCCAGTCACCGGTCTCGAAGAGTGACCAACACACTAGCTGAGCTTGACGGATTTGAGTTGTTACCTCATCCCGCCTATAGTCTGGAAGTTGCACCATCGGATTACGGTTTGTTTCGCTCTCTCTCATTTCCTGTGTGGTCGGCACTTCAGTTCATATGATGAGGTAAATTCTGCCTGTCGTGAGGTTTTCAATTCTAAACCTGCCACCTGGTATCGCCATCAGATTGAACTGTTGTCGCAGAGGTGGGTGAAGGTAACTGAACATGGAGGCCTGTACTTTGCTGAATAAAGTCTGTCTTTGTTTCTGATATTCTGTGTTTCGTTTTCGTTCTAGTATGGTGCAGGTCTTCTGGAACAGCCTGGTATTTTATTTTGAATCTGCAAACTCGCTGAAAAAATAGTTGGCTTATTTTATTACAACTGAGCTTCTTTTTTTGTAAGTTATTCTAGTGAAACTTTTGCTGCCGTTTTCTGTCCGTAAGTTTGTTAATTCAGGAATGAATTAAAGTGATATCCAAATGAAGACAGTCACAAAATTGCAGGTTTTTACCTTGGAACACTAAAACACTTCTATCTTCATTTAACTTCTTGGATTCCATTTTCTAATATTCCTGTGAAGAGCATGTTCCAATGTCACTTCGGGTTCGGGCCTATTATAATAATTAATGCACTGTTACAGAAATTGAATTACATGTTTAAGAGATGATAATTAACCTATCGTTAATGTCCAGGTTGAAGAGGTCCTCCATTTCTTCTCTTGGGATCTCGTCAAAGAAGGCGTCATTAGAAATATTATGCTTATTTCTGTGCTTATGTCAGAAATTAGTTTTTAGATTATATTTAGTTCAGTCTTCACAGAATTGCTTCCACATAAAAAACATCCACTGTGAAATGAGATTTGAAAAGCCTCAATTGCGTACACTTTATACGAATCCATGTTCGAAAGACAAATTGAACGACATCCAGACAGCGCAAATTTGTAATTTATATTTTCAACAGATAGTTTATAATTTATATGATCAGCGATCAATATATGTCGTGGGATATACACTAATGAAATCTGTCCGAAAATCTTACTAATTCAAACATTAATAGAATTTTCAAGAAAACGTGTACATTACCCAGGGCGAAGTTCGAACCTGGCATCTTCGGCGGTGAGATTTTGAGTCGATAACTCAAATCATTTGGCCACTGAGGCTGTCCATTAAATGTAGAAAATATAGGTACGTGTATCAGTTTGTACTTAATCACTCCGGATAAATTCTAAGATGCAACCATAATGGAGGCTCTTCCTCCCAGTTTCATATTTTTATTCCTCCATCTCGTCTTTCTTAATCTAATGATATAAAGAGCAATATATTTAAGTTTATTACAGTTATATTCACCTCACCGTTAGATCAACTTTGATGGGAAAAAGTTTCAAGATAAAGAAAATTGAAAGAAAGCATACGAGGTCTTTATGGAAAACACAGTCTTATAATTCACATAAACTGACTGTATTTATTATTTTCGTTGCTTTTATAATTCTTAGCTTAATCGCGACTATGAGGATGATGAAGCGTATACAATACAATTTCTCTCTCCGTGTAAACAATAATTATAATTATAACCCATGGCGCAAAGGTCCAAGTAGGTCAAGATACTGCCGGCATCACTCCCACATGCCTCAGCAGAGGGAGATCATGCAACAGTGGCGCAACTACAGGGGGGCATTGCCCCCCACCAACCTTGGACGGAAATGAGTTCTGGGGGGGGGGGAACATTGACGGCCAAGTGCATCTGCAAGGGGCAATTACCGCCCACAACTTCAAATTTTATGTAAATAAAAATGCTTTTCGTAAAATTTTCTTCCTCGCTTCGCTTGCAATACCTGCTTTTCTTAGTATTATCAAGTCCCGAAACATAGCTGGGGATGGCGAAAGTCGGCCTTGGGCGCCGAACGATCTAAATGAAAAGAGATGAATTGTGGTTTTAAGTCCACTTTATGCACAGAAAGGCTAATAGGGACTGGACATACAGTTTAAAGTGGGATCCGAAGCACTGTCATGTGCCTCCGCCGGGTATCGAGCCCGGGACTCCATCAAAAGGTGACGACGTTACCACTACGCCATCGGGGAGGCTAAAAAGTTGTAAAAGAGAGAATGCGTTGGCGTCCCGTGAAATTATTTGCCCCCTATTAAATTAAAAAGAAATGGATCTAAAAATATTCTTGCTCGCAGGTTGTTTTCTGTAATGCATTGTAAATTACCAGAGAGAGAGTAACACTTTTATTAATTGATTTTGTTTTAAATGTATGAGCAATTGTTGAGGAAAAGGAGCGTGCACAATTTATGTAATTTTTGCTGTTGGTTTATTGTGAGATGGATGAATTTATTGTGTAATGTATTTAAATAATATATTATATTGTATATAATATGCATTAAGCGGCTCTGCAAAGAAACTTTGAATACGTACACAATTTAGTGTTGCATATGTGCGAAACATATATCGTGCATGAGTTATACATGTTAATGTAAAAGGGAATTATATTTGGAATGCATTTATCAAGCATTACTATCTTTCAAAAATAGTTTGAGTACTTGTTTTCCATTATTAATGTGAAATTGAACGTGTTGAAAAATAATTTAGATCGTTTGATCGAAAACAAATACTTCACCAACTTCTACCCCTTTTTGCATAATTTACGAGGGTCATAACGTCTTTGATACTACCGCTACTACTACTACTACCAATAATAATAATAATAATAATAATGTTGGTCCCGGGTTCGAATCCCGGCTTGAGTGTCAATTCATCAATTTCATCATATCATTCATCCCCATCTTCGCAAATAAGTCAAAAGTGGCACAAGAAGCAAAGTAAAATGAAGAAAATCAATAATAATAACATTATTATTATTGGTACGTTTATTATGGTACTTGCCCCGCCCCCAGACAAAAATTTAAAAAATTCGTGGTTCCGCCTCTGTCATGCTACCAGTTACGGGATGACGTGTGATTAGCACGACGAACCCTCAATTGTTGTTATAGGTTTCCATGACCTGATTACGCTAATCGTTCGTAGCTCCCCAATTTGCTCACGATGGTGAGTGGCCTCCGACCTCATATCCTGGCCAAAATTTTCGGGAGAAAAGTTGTTACTAAGTAGAAATATTTTCCAAGTATAATAAGTAAGAATTTCATATGGTTCTACTAGAAAGTTTGTATTACTAGGAAGCTAGCAAAAAGTCTATCACTGTTTTGCAATTGCAAGCCGAACGATACTGATTTTATATGACCAGGGGTCAACCTAGAATTTTACAGAAGTGTAAGGGTA
The DNA here is from genome assembly GCF_977018435.1 of Lepisma saccharinum. Lineage (NCBI taxonomy): Eukaryota > Metazoa > Arthropoda > Insecta > Zygentoma > Lepismatidae > Lepisma > Lepisma saccharinum. The sequence goes on from NC_139240.1 coordinate 13,608,685, forward strand.
AATTTAGAGCCGAAATAATCATAAATTTGACTTCAGTGAAAAACTTTTGGTGAGAGTTGAGAAATTTTGTAGTCGTTAGGGGTGCGTGGATAAATTTCTGTATAGGACGTCATTACTTTCACAGGTAAGGTAAAGCAAAGTTCACCGTGCCATAACACACATTTAGGGGATGTGAGGTAGGGCCCCACACATTCTCGGCCTCGGTCATGTGATCAGCACCACGATCCGGCCGCCTTTATCCCAAGGGTTGCCCCCAGATACACATTGATTAGAGGCTAGGTGAGCCTCAGAGCCGCTTTATGAGGGAACAAGGCCCACCTCCAGAATCGAAACTGTGTCTCCCACGTGGCAGTCAGACGCCCTACCGAGTAGACTACCGAAGCAGTATTCTTTATTTTTATTTCATTTTGTCTTTATTTTTTTTTATTTTTGGTGATCTGGTGTCCCTTGCTATCACTTCGCTTAAGAATGATTTAATACACAAGGATTCTCTGTTTATTTTTAATACACCAAATCGCCGACCTACATGACGCTGTGGTTAGCACTGTGCGCAACAATGCCAGGGATGCAAGGTTCGAAGCCAGGGCTTTGCATGGTTGTTCTTTGTAAGTGTCGGTTCATCAGAACATCAATCATCCTCATCTTCACGATTAGCTAAAAGTGGCAGAAAAGCAAATAAAATAAACCAATTCAATCAAACCACAAAATCGAAATTAAATATTTGTTTTTACCCGGACATGCAAACAATTTTCATTGTGAACTCAGCCGGCTCCCGTGGCGGAGTGGTTAGCACATTGCGCTCCAACGCCAGGGGTCTCGGGTTCCCGGCCTGGGCATGGATGTTTGTGAGTGTCCATTCATCAATTTCAACATATAATCACTCATCCCCGTATTCGCAAATTAGCCAAAAAGTGAACAAAAGTTGAAGTAAAAATAAAGCTAATAAAAAATATTGTGAAATGTTATGTAAATAAAAATACTTTTCGTAAAAGTTTCTTCCTCGCTTCGCTAGCAGTACCTGATTTTCTTAGTATTATCAAGTTCCGAACCGTAGCTGGGGGTGGCGAGAGTCGGCCTTGGGCGCCGAACGATCTAAATGAAAAGAGATGAATGGTGGTTTTTCCATTAATTCCGAAGAAGAGCACCCTGCCGAGATTTATTCTTTGGAACCTTTGAATATGGTGTTCTGCGCCTTTTCTCTCTTCGATCTTCCATTTCTTGAAGGTTTACTCTTCCAACGAAGGTTTGGCACTTGTTACAAATAACACAAACTCCCGTTGCTTCGTAAAACACACTGAAAGGAGGTTCAAGCATTCTGTGGTCAAAAGCAGGCGGGCCATTAGCAGCACCCCTCCCTTCCTTCGCGGTCCTGCCGAAATGAGGGGGGAAAACTCCAACCGCCGGGAAAGACCCCGTTCCGTGTAAAGGGTCGATTTTGACTTCGCCTGTTTATGGCATTTGGAATGAACATTGCCAAATTTAATGTAAATAAAACCAAATATCAAACCATTTGTGATAATGAAAATTTGAATGAATAGATTATGAAATAAACCTTTGAAAAGTGTCCCATAAAAATTTGAAGGTCGTAAGTCCAATAGTTACGCAGAAGTGGAATTGATTACTTCTTTCAGAAGTAAATGGGAAAAACTCGGGAGACGAACGCGCTCGAGCGAGAGGCATCATTTCTTCTTAAGTATTCAGTTAATCTAAAATTTAAATTAAAACTTCTAACAAACATTGCCCAATATTACATTATATATAATACTATCGTTTGATTCGGGAATATTTTTAAGACTGCTAATTAGTAGTGGTGATCGGCACAAGAAGAGAAGTAAAATAAAGTAAATCAATAATAACAATAATAATAATAATGTTACAATAACATTATTAGCAACATTATTATTAACATTATTTTATTAACATTATTATTATTATTATTATTGGTACGATTATCCTGGTACTTGCCTCCCCCCCCCAGACAAAAATTCGTGTTTGCGCCTCTGGTCCCAACCAAGACAAAGCCTACATCACGCAGGAAGTCACAGCACGGAGTTTGCGGGTTGTTTTTAAAGAAATCGTTGACGCACGACATCAAACTATGGTCAATGGATTCGTCTCTCCCCCAACCTTCCCTCGCTCAAGGACGACTGGTCCTCTATGCCTCGCAAGAAGGCATCCCTTCTGTTCCGCAGTCAAGTTACGTTGTGTTCTCTGCCCACTGCCTGAAGGTCCCCTTTTGCAGGGGTATAAAACCTTTTTCGAGCAAGGCCTCATCCCCTTTTGCAAAGAGAATGGATGGGATTTTGTCAACCCTCGCGGTCTGAAAATTCTGTGACGTCATCGTCACATCGGCTCGAAGAACTTGCCTTCCTGTGATGTGTTCACGTGGAGTGAACATCAGTGGAGTGTACTGAGTGTACCGAGTTTAAACCCATTCTTGAGCTTTGATTATATAATGGAAAATTTGGAGAGCGGTATTGGAGGTTTATCACGAATCTTTACAGTGTCGTTTGAGAACTTTCGATATGTCTAAACCATGTAAGCTACCGCCACCGCAAAATTCAATTTTGCATTCCCGCTCCCCGCCCCCCAAAAAAAGTCACGCGGTGACTCTTGCCAGAATTGTGAAAATTCCTTTCCTCGTCGCATTGGGTCGTCGTTATTGCGAACGTTCTTCCCGGTATTGATTTCGTATCCCCTTGTGAACTCTCAAGTGGTACTGAATCTACATCTACATCAGTAAATAATGTTGATGAAGTGCTTTCTGAATAGCCTAGAAGTGATTAATGCGTTGCAATTTTTTAAAATTTAATTTTGAACGCAAAAATAGACTCAGTGGAATTTAGCAACATGTATTCTGGTGAGTTCCATAGGTAAAGGTAATGTAAATTTTCCCGTGCATATAACACCGTGCCCAGGGGCGCCGACTTGTCAAAATTATTGTGGTGGCTCTGATCACTGAAATAAATTAATGAATGACTCACTCCCTCCCTTTTTTAAAAATAAAAATTACGTCTTCGTATAGCAGATTTAAGCAGCTATTATATTCCTCATGCAAATGAAATGTAACATGAAAAACGTGTGTCTGCTCATTTGTTTTTTAGATAACAATTAACATTTTTATTTAAAAGTAGACTATGTAAAGGGTTTTCCAATAAGGGCGGGTCGATGTTGGCAGCTTGTGGCGGCCATGTTGTTTTGGTGGCGTCTGTCTAATCTGTTGTTTCCTTTTCAGGCACTGATGCCAAATCACTATGGCAAGTTACACGATTGAGCAGCGCGTCCAAATGATAAAACTTTATTATCAAAATGAGCAGTAGCGTACGCAGGATTTCATCAAGGGGGGTGTTATTTCGAAAACTTTCTACAAATTCACAGTACCATTGTTTTATTATACTTTAATTAATTATTATTAATAATAAATTAATTAATAATTCTTATAATTAATTAGTTTAATTACTACTAATAATTACTACTAATGCATATTTATGAAAGAAATAGAACAAAATTACATTTTTTTTGTTTCCTTGTTAAAAAATAATTGCCTAGTCAACGGTTATTTATATATGATAAGTGAGACATTTTAAGTGTGAAGAAAATCCATAAAAACAAGCAAATATATTAAATTTATTGAAATTATCGAAATATGAAACACATTCAAGGAGCCGCGCTGGTCTAGTCTGACAACTTCGTGGGAGATCCGGTTTCGATTCCCGGAATTGGTTGGAATTTATCCAGCTTGTCTCTGCATCCAGCCTCATAGCAATGGGTACCTGAGAGCAACCCTGGGGGATGAAGGCTGCCGGAGAATGGTGCTGATCACATCAACTGCAAAATAGTTACAGATCGAGAATCTTTGGGACCCACCACACCACTACGTGTGCCTTCATAGTACGGTGCTCTATGCACGGGGGAATTTACATTACCTTTACCTATGGAACTCGCCCAGGATAATGATGAAGCGCGAGAATACATGTTGCTAAATTCCACTGAGTCTATGTTTTCGTTGAAAAGTAAGTTTATAGACATTCCAACACATTTATCACTTCTAGGTGATTCACAAAACACTTCTTCAACATTATTTAATGATGTGGATGTAGACTCAGCATTACTTGAGAGTTCACAAGGGTATGTGAAATCAGTACCGAGAAGAACGTTTGCAATAAGGTCGGCACACTGCGACGAAGCAAGGAATTTTCACAATTCTCGCGAGAGTCACTGCGCGACTTTTTGCAAAAAAAAATTGCAAAATTGAACTTTGCGGCCGCTTAGATTGTGTTTGGAATGTTGTGTTTTTCTTCATTCTGCATGGGAATAATAATTCAAATTATTATTATTATTATTATTATTATTATTATTACTGTCGCAGATCTTTGACTGTGATAAATTAGCGATTTTTAATTTTTTTCTCTACAGCATTTTCCATAATGTTTCAAAAGCTCAAGGGGGGGGGTTAAACCCGGTAACCCCCCCTTGCGTACGCCACTGAAAATGAGTGTTCGTTAGTGCAAACGTTGCGCGCGTTGCGCCCATTTTACGGCAGACGCGGTGGCCCTTGAAAGTCGACTCTCCAACGTTTGGTGGCCAAATTCGAGACGACCGGTTCGGTAACCAATCAGCCAACACCCGTACTTCTATATTCCTTGGGAACGCCAGATCGGCTGAGAACATCGCCGCGGTCTGTGCAAGTGTGCAGGAGAACCCGAGGCAGTCAATTCCTCGCCGTGCACAAGAACTCGGCCTTTCGCAGACTTCAACTTGGCGAATTTTGCGTCGGGAATTGGGCATACACCCGTACAAGATCCAACTGACCCAGGAGCTCAAAGTTAATGACCATAGACAACGCCGTTTGTTCGCTGACTGGTCTTCGGAGCGTTTGGAAGAGGACCCCAATTTTGGCCGAAAAATCATCTTTAGCGACGAGGCGCATTTTTGGATGAATGGCTATGTAAATAAGCAAAATTGCCTTATATGGGACGACTCCAACCCACACGAGGTTCACCAGGTGGCATTGCATCCACAAAAAGTTACTGTTTGGTGCGGATTTTGGGCCGGCGGCATCCATCATTGGTCCGTACTTTTTTGAAAACGACGTTGGTGAGGCCATCACCGTCAACGGCGAGCGCTACAGAACGATGATAACCGATTTCTTTTGGCCCAAATTGAACGATATGGACGTAGACGACATGTGGTTCCAGCAGGACGGCGCTACGTGCCACACAGCGGACGACACGATGGACATTCTGCATGAACGATTTGAAGGTATGGTTATCTCTCGCAGAGGTGACGTGAATTGGCCACCAAGATCGTGCGATTTGACCTCGCTAGAGTTTTTCTTGTGGGGTTTCCTGAAGTCGCAGGTCTATGCCAATAAGCCGCAATCGACCGATGCCCTTAAAGTCAACATCACCCTGGCCATCGCTCAAATTCAGCCGGATCTATGCGGCAGTGTCATTGAAAATTGGACCACTCGGATAAGTGCCACCTTGAGAAGCCGCGGCGGACATTTGAACGATGTTATATTCCATACATAATGGCATACATGGGCCTTTCAAATAAAAAAAGAATTTCGTTCATACCTCACACACAGCTTGTTTTATTCTATTTCAACATCGACCTGCCCTTATTGGAAAACCCTTTATTTACATTAAGAGGCCAACATAACAGTTTTATGCCGGCCTCGGTAGCCGAGCGTGTTGGGTGGTCGGCTCAACTCGCTTTGATCCGGAGGTGTCGGATTCGAGTCCCGGCGAGGGCATGGGTGTGTTTTAATGTCCGCAACAGACTTGTAAAGAAAGGACATGTGACGGGTGCAAAGAACCTTAGTGTTGACGTACCCATAAAAATAGCGAATATTTACAATATTTAACAGTTTTATTTAATTATTTACATAAATGCTAACACAAATCGCAGGCAGATAGTTTTACTTTTTTGTTCTTGCTACAATATTTTACTTTTTAAATTTAATTTTGCAATAATAAATAAACACATAGCACGCTGTGCTTTAGCAATAATGCCTTTGATCACAGCCCTTCCCGCTTTCGCAATACAGACTTTTCATAAGCTTTCCTTGCGTACTTTACTGCAAGCCAGTGTTAAATAAACTCAAAGACTTTAGAATTATTTTCCCCTTATTCTTTGGACTAGAGGAAGAGATTTCGAGGATAACTAAATATCGTACATATCAATATTGCCTGAAAGTCGTGTTTACGACCTCAAATTGTTCCGATTTAACTAAACAACATACTGGTATAATTGTCATATCACCTCGTTATTTTGAAACTCTTTTTAGTAAAAATATTATCAATACTCATAATTATATACTTAGTATATAGTAATAAGTCACGTGTTTTGCTGTCTCCGCTCATAGCCCACCCCCCCAAAAGTTGATGGTTTAGCGGTCTCAGCCCCCAAATTTGATGGTCTAGAACATTTCAAATGTGTATTTTAAGTTAAGTTCATGTTGCACAATTCAGAGTAAACTTTACAAGAGAAGCAAAATAATACATTAGATTCTCTTAAGCAAAATTATTTGAGGGTCTCTTCTCCCATATCATTAACATTGGGGGGGGGGGCTCGAGCCCCCCAAGCCCCATGGAGTCGGCTCCTATGACCGTGCCATGATGGCATATGCAAGGGTGGGGCCCACACATTCTCGATCTCGACCATTTTGGAGGTGATGTGATCACTACGCTCCGGCAGCCTTTACCACGTTGATTTACTCTCGGGTACCCATTGATATAAGGGTGGGTGAATCTTGGAGGCACAAGGCCGGAAAAGTACCAACCTTAGATAACCCATCCCGAGAATCAAAGCCAGAAAAACACCAGCTTTGGGCCTCTCTGCAGAGCTGATTAACGGAGTCCTTTATAAATCGTGCTTCATAATGTTTCCCACTAGTTTCCAGTATGTAAGATTTTTACTCACAAAGGAATCTAACGAGAAACCAACAACACCATTGTGTTGTGTTATGCAAGAAAAATCGAATTAATTAAATAATAATGGTTACATATTATCTACACTTTGATGATAAATTATGTAAAACTTTGTAATATTTTTTTTCTACTTGCTAAAACATGGGTCCCTTAGTCCACCACGGTTTCTATTTCCTTCAAAGGGCAGAGACTCTTGCATCACAACAGACAATGTTTGCCTCCTGGTTACGTTAATCATTTTGCAAAATGTTGTGTGAATTTTGTTATTTTATTGTTGAAATAAATGTGTTTGACACCCAACAAACAAATTGGAATCCCTTGATTGATCAGTTACTTCTTGGATTACAGTGGCATCATTAATATTTCATATGAAGTTTCATAGAGAGAAATTTAATTAAAAGGGTGCAAATAATTTTACGGGGCTCCATGGCATTCTCTTTAACATTTTTTCCCCCACATAGATCATTTGGCTCCCAAGGCCGACTCCCGCCGCCCCATAGTATGGCTCTGAATTTGTACTATAAGTGCGAAGATATTGCGAGCGAAGCGATCAAGAAAATTTTACGAAATGTATTCTTATTTGTATAATATTTGAAATCCAGGGGGCAATTTCCACTCTGTGCCCTCCTGCAAGTGCCCTCGGCCGTCTGAAAGATAAATGCATGGAACACGTGAAAACTAATTCCATCTTGAGTATCCATTTGTCCTTGTTTTTCTTTCTTCCTCAATGTTTGCTTCCCCTAGAATGAACTCAATCCAAGGTCGGGGAGGGGGATGGACAATGCCCCCTTCACCCCTGTACTTGTGGCACTGTTTGTGAGTGTCTCTTTATCAATTTCATGTCATCACTCATTTTTGCGATTAGCTAGAAGTTGCACAAAAGCAAAGCTAAGTAACAAAAATTAAATATCTACTCCCTCTCTCTACCATATGATTCATATGATATGAATCAATATTACCAAAAGGTAGACTTGGGAATCAAAAATTGAAGCAGTTCGAAGTTCATACCAACACATCAAAGAAAAACATCCGAACACATTAGGGAACTTTAATACAACACTACTCAAAATGCCACAACTGTTCTAGATATTGAAAATTGCGAAATCATTTCCCGAAGTCTGAATCTCGAAGAGAATCCCCCCTTGCATCAATGATTGTAAAATAGAACTAAAAATACACAATATTGCAGACTGCAAACTTCTGATGTCTGCCTCTCTACACAACAAACACATTCATTTTTGCAAGAAGAAAATTGGAATTTTACAAATTTGAAAAATCGTCGATGTTATTTTCGTAGCTTATTGTAAGTTCACATTTAAATATTTCATAGTTCGAGGAGGGGCATGCCCCCCCTGGCCCCTCCCCTGGGTACGGGCCTGCCCATATTATATAATATTGCCTAGAATACCAATTTTTCTATTATTTTTTATTCATCTTTATTTCTTCAACTCAGGTTTAAGTACATTGTAAATGCATTTATGACCTAATACATGCAAGAAAATGCCCTATAAACTTAGAAAAATGACCTAAAAATTCTGAAAGATTTTTAAAACAAATTTATAAACTACCAAGAGAAAATCAAATTACAAATCAACATTACAGTATCTAGCACATGCTCATTGCGTATGGTGGTAGTACAAGTAAGAAAGTTCACTTTTTGTCATCTTTTACACTTTAAGTACTGAGTTACAGTACACCACGAATGATTGTCGGTTTTTGGACAAGAGAGCCTTGTACACGGAAATTTTTTTCTCGACTTCCACCTACACAAGAGTAGCTTACTTGAAATGAACAATATCATTTCCTGTTAAGTCACTTTCAATTCCATAGAGTGCAAATTGCTCCCTGACAAAATATCCGATACAGAACACAAAACTTTGTACCCTTTGTTTTTTTTTTACAATAATCCGTCTGGCGACAATATATTTACTGATATAGGGGAAATCACATTGTTTGAGCTGAATTGTTATACAACACCTTGTGTCAACAATCCTGCACAGAATTTCTATTTTTCTTCAAACACAGTCATTCAGAACTGCGCTGAAGACAATGAGACGAGAGTCGGGAACCTCTCTCCTTCAAAGGGTTACATTTGCATGTAAAACGTCCCTTCTTTCACCAAAATGTAGAAAATTCATAAAATGACTTAAAAAATGGCCGAAAATGACAAACGGTTTAAAAAGTCTAAAAAATTACATTTACTTCAAAAAGGTTCAAAGAATTGCACAAAAATGCCCAAACAATGGCGTTCCCATTTATTCACTTACGAGTAAAATACGTTCCTATCTACTTATGCAATGTTTCTGCTTTACTAAAAAAAATATGCATTTGCATCAAAATCCTAGCCCTAGTTATCACATTACAAAGGATGTAATATTATTGAAATTCCAATTTCTCACTACCAGAGTAAAGAACCTGGATAGCTATTTAGTGACTCGGACAGAACGACACCAATCAGATGTCAGCCCACCCCTTCCCTTTTTTCAGCTCCACATTTATAGTAGTCAATCATTATTAAATTGTTTCGTTCTACGTGTATTTCGATGCCCGGCCTGGGCATGGATGTTCATTGTGAATGTTCTCATATGAATTTCATCATATCATCACTCATCCTCATCGCCGTGATTAGCCAAAGTGGCAGAAAACGACGTAAATAACCTAATTCAATCAATTGAGCATTCAACACTTTCGAATCTGCCCCCCCCCACAAATACTTTGTGTGAGCCTGACATACGACCCCCTTCTTCAAATCAATATGTTTTCGTTGCTGAAATGGCGACCCTCGGAAGAAGTTTCACCTACGTAGGTGACGTCACAGCAGGCCTGTAGCTATAGGGGGCAGAGGGGCAACTGCCCCCCCTGTAAAAAGTACAGAATACATATCTACCTGGAATTCTCACTAATCTTTACAATTTGATCCTGTATTACTCTAGCAACATAACAAAGACATTTATTGATTTTGTGATTTATGAAGGTGTGTGGGATTCCGTATAATGTCGCATCAGGATTTGGGGAATAACATCTCTTCCAGATTCAAACTTCGGGAAATGATTTATCAATTTTCAGTATGTAGAACAGTTGTGATATTTTGAGTAGTCTTGTATTAAAAGTGCCTAATGTATTTGGATGTTTTTCTTGGATGTGTTGCTAAGAAGTTTGAACAGCATAATTTTTTGTTTCCCAAGTCTACCTTTTGGTAATAGCGATTCATGTGATAGAGAGAGGGAGTGACGTGAAATTGATGAAGAGACAATCACAAACAGTGCTGCAACCACAGGGGGTAGGGGCATTGTCCACCCCCCCAATCTTGAACGGAAGTCCAATCTGGGAGGGGGCAAACATTGAAGTAAAGAAACATGACTAGCAGAATCTAAGAATAGTAGAACAAAATGGTTACTCAAGTTGGAATTAGTTTTCAAGTGTTTCTTGCTATTTTCCTCCAGACGGCTAAGGGCACTTGCAGGGGACAAAGAGGGGCAATTGCTCCCTCGATTTCAATTTTTTTTTACAAATAAAAGTACATTTCGTAAAATTTTCTTGCTCGCTTCGCTCGCAAGATCAATATCTGATATTCTTATAGTCCCAAGTTCAGAGCTATAGCTAGGGGGCGGCGGGAGTCAGCCCTGGGAGCCAAAACGATCTAAATAAAAAAAAATGTTAAAGAGAATGCCATGTTCCCCGTGAAATTTGTTGCGCCCTATTAAATAAATATTGTTTTCAGTTTGCAAACATTTGATACTAAAGATTTTCCTGCTCGCTTCGATCCCAATATGATTATTTCTGTAATGCATTCTAAATTACCCGAGAGAGAGAGGTAAGGCCAGATATATAAATACTTCAGACTGTTGCTGCTTAAATGCATGAACAATTCTTTTGAGGAAATGGAGCGTTCACATTTGAGAGACAATTTGGCGGATGAATTGACCATGTAATGTATTTAAATTATATATATATATATATATATTAAAGAAACTTTGAATACGTACACAATTTAGCGTTAACATGTTGCATATGTGTTTTCTTATTTTATGTCGCTCTATGTTACATATGTTTAAAATATATGTTGTATACATGAAAGTTATACTTGTCATATGTACAAAATAATAATGTTCGTCATTATTCTGTCCTTGAAAAATACGGTTTGTGTGCTTGTTTTCCATTATTAGCTAATATGAAATTGAACGTGTTGGAAAAATATTTCAAATAATTTGTTCAAACACAAATGCTTTAGCACCGACTTCTACCCCCTTTTGCATGATTTACCACGATGATAATGTCTTTTAATTCTACTATTATTACTACCACTACCATCACTACTATTATTATTATTGGCACATATATCCTGGTACTTGACCCCCTCTCCAGATAAAAAATTGTGGTTTCGCCTCTGCTCACAAAGAAGACTCATGCCCAGGCTCGAACCTGGAACCCCTGGCTTCGCAGTGTGTTATGTAACCATCCTACCATGTAGGTCGGCTAGTGAAAGATGTAGGACAGCTTACTGGCTCAAATTATTATCAAACACGATGAAAATGTGATAGTGTTTCACAATTATTATTTCGGTTAGAAAGCGATAAAATTTGTAGTTCGATAGGGTTACACTAAGCATCTTATGGAGTGTAAATATCAATTTCAAATCTTATGAATCATTTCTCTATGCAAACGCATCAAATATGGTAAGCAACATAGGTGTGTGTTATGATATCCATTTTATAAAGGAAAAGTTAAGTTTTAACCCTGACTGTTTGCATGATATCGTTTCAATAGCATGTTATATATTGCTCTCAGAATTTTAATCGGCAGTAAAAATAAATGACATTTGCAACTACGAAGCTTACAATGGGATTGCATCCATTAATGCCTATTTTGATTGCTTGTAACATCGAAAGATGAATTAGAGGCGCAAATAGTGACTGAGAAAAGTTGCTTGCCTTGATGTCCTTCACACACTGTGAAAGTTGTCAATGTTATCAGGCGGCACCTTATGAATGTAGGTTCAAGAAAATGACAAGTAGAAAAAAGCTGCAGTGAAATAAATACGATTGAAAATCTCTCAAATTACATTCTATTTATTTTCTTATATTTATAATAATAAATTGTGTCTGTAGCAGAAGTTGTCTGTTAAACCTACCTCAGGCACAACCTAATTTTTTGACAAATAATTATGTCAACTCTTCTGCTATGTAGTGGATTCTCCTAATTTTATTCATATATCTTAAGCCTTTGTGTGACTGGTAAAAATTAGTATCAGAATAAAAATCCCTGATATTTGGGGTTTGTACTCTTCTGCTCAAAAAGTGGTGACGATAAGCTGCTCAGAGACTTCGTGCCGCGGAAATGGGGTAAAGCGAAGGTGGCCCCTTATATCTTTCGGTTTCGTACCATAGTCATTAAGGAAGGTATTTTTCAAAATGTAAAGAGGATACAGCATTTCCCTCGATAAAACTTGATAAAACATGAAATATTAATGATGACAGTGTAATCCAAGAAGTCGCTGATCAATCAAGGGATTCCTATTTGTTTGTAAGGTGTCAACACAATATTTTGCAAAATGGTTAACGTAGGCAAAGATTGTCTGAAGTGATGCAAGAGTCTTTCATTTGAAGCAAATAGAATCCATGGTGGAGTAAGGGACCCATTTTAATGTTTTAGCAAGTAGGCCTAAAAAAATGTAAATGTTTACATAATTCATGAAAGTGTAGATAATATGTAACCATTATTATTTAATTAATTCTATTTTTCTTGCCTAACACAACACAATGGTGTTCTTGGATTCTCGTTAGATTCCTTTGTGCGTAAAAATCTTGCATACTGGAAACTAGAAAACATTATGAAGCACGATTTATAAACGTCTTCCTTAATCAGTTCTACAGAGAAGCTCAAAGCTGTTGGTACATATTAATCGTCTATTAACATTATTGACCTGTAAATATAACGTAGATACAGTCCCGATTAGCCTATTTATGTTAAACTTTATCTTTGTATTCTTTGGTAGTCCGAAAATGTCATTATCGAAATATTGTTATTTGATGTTGCTCGAACTTTTTTTGTTCATTGGAGTTTCAAGATATCATCCCTTTCCTGTTACTTATCACTTTTGGAGGAGGGGGAGGGGGCATCTTCCAATGCAACACAATATATTAAAAATTTGCCCCCTCTAGGATTGACTTCGCCCCCCTACTAAAAATTCTGGCTACGGGCCTGCGTCACAGAGAAACTGGCTCTGGCGGGATTGTAAACACGAGAGTTGGGGGAAGAAAATGCCTGTAGGACCTTCAAAAGCGGGCCAAACCTGAATCAGATCCGCGAGCAGTTTGGGCATCGGGGTAATGGTTGCGGTCGTAAACTTGGGAACATTACGACAGTGAGTGAGTCCTAACTCAAGGTTATCCCCCCCCCCTCCTCCTCGAAGCCAATGCGTCGCTATTTTTCCACAGAAGATTTGAATCTGAAACCTGCGAAGATTGTCATAACAGCTACTGAAGGGAGCCACGAAAGCTCAATTGATCATGATAATTAGAGAGACAGTGGCGTAGTGGCCGCCCGGCAATGCAGGGTGTGGCGAGGTGTAGAACCAGCCCCTCAATATTCTTTCTCTCTCTCTGCTTCTGAAATTTTATATAGCTTAGAAATTCAACAGGAAGTGTCGCTTATGAAATAATTTAATTTACAAGACAGAAATCTGGTTTCCAGTAACATATGATACGACATCTTCGATAATAAGCAGGGGCGTTCTGGTTCGGCCAGAGGGGCCCGGCTAACTTAACATATGTGTCCCCTCCGAAATGCAGAATTAACTTCCTTGCTCGCAGGTGGACATCTATAGGAAAAATCCCATATCTCATAACTAGACCTCGGATTTTTAGATGCTAAAAATCCTGAAATAGGTCCTAAAAATCTTAAGTTAGGCTCGAAAAATCCTGAAGTAGGTTAAAAAAAACTTAAAATAGTTCAAAATTTCTGAATACTGCTGATTAGGTATAGTCACCGGCAATGAAAATGGGACACATATATCCTGAAATATACACTATCTTGCATAACGTTATGTGTGTTGCCTAACCCTACGGCGATGGCAGAACTCAACATTGGAAATTTGCTATTAAATTCCACTCATCGCCGTATAGTTTAGGCACCAATCTGTTTTCATGTTATCCACAGTAAAACTCCGCAATTTTGTCTGTGAGGATCATCTTATATTCTGAAAATCTTACAACAAAAATATAGTGAGTGGTGCAAACTTCAATGCTGAAATGTTCGTTTGCAAGGCGTGAATGCCACAAAGCATGGAAGTGACGCGAAAGTGAGCAAGACCACACAGATCAGACCACTTTGTATTGCACAGGTAACAGTGGAACCTAAAATAGGTTCTAACAAGCAAAATAGGTTTTTAGGCACTAAAGAACTTTTGTTGCGTTTTTTAACGAAACGCTGACATAACTTATTATTTCTTGCATTAATCCAGTATAGAAAGATCCAGTTACTCAACCAGTCGTTGCTTTGTTGCTGCACAATATAAAGAATTAAATTTGATAAATCATGAACTTTTATCACTAATTTTAATTTTACGTGTGGTATTTGAATGTAACTTCACATCAAATATTTTCAAGATGGCTCTAAGCATTTTTATATTCAAATAAGAGCTGAAAAAACTCTAAAATAGTTTACACCTGTTCCATGTTACTTCAAAGTGGTCCCAAAACTCAGTTTGATGTGGAGTCGAATTATCCCTTTGCCCTAAGGGTTCTGAGCGTATGGGTTAAATGTTACCATTATTTGGGGGCATTTTGTGAAGTTCATTTTTCTTTCATATTGAAATTCTGTGGACATTTCCTTCTTTCCAGTGTGTTTTTATTTTATGATCTACAGTGCTCGAAGTGGATACTCCTATAGCTGGTATGCTTGGTCGAGGAGGATTGGATTGATTTGGTGTTTTAAGTCCACATTATGCACAGTAAGGCTAATCGGGACTGGACCTACAGTTTAAAGTGGGATCCGAACCACTTGTGCCTCCACCGGGTATCGAAACCGGGACCCCTTGATTACAAGGCGACGACGCTACCACTGCGCCATCGGGGAGGCCTCTTGGTCGAGGAGGGTCTTTGTGTAGATCAGCATGGAGACAATGAAGAAGTGGGGGATGCTTATGCAAATTATCCTAGCAGGAGGGGATGGTTAATGGAAATGTACATAACTGGGGGAAAAGCACCCCTCTGCACTCCTTCTCCACACCCACAACTCCAGCACTGATGATCTATTATTAATATAAAAAGGTCTTGTTTCATGAAATATATCGAAAAGAAATGCTATTGTTGAAATTATTATTAATAATGTCCACTATTATTAAAATTGAAATCCTTTTCGGAATTCAGTCTTTCCGATCGACTTTCATTGAGTGACGAATTTTCAGTGAATGAATCCCATCACCGCCCTATTACCCGTCTTTCAAGGCTGGAGTCCGCCATATTTCCTTCTACTAGATTCCAATTGATCTTGTGATGCTGGATTAACACTGGAAATCTAGAGGTCCAGTTCAACCCCCAAAACAGAAATGAGCACTTTGTTGAATACATTAGTTACTATTAGTATTAGAAGGCTAATGTGAGGGGATTACTTTATATCATACATTTTAGTCCGATGAGAAGGTCCGCAAAAATGCAAATAGATACCTCAAAAATTTTTAGATCCAATTTGTGCAATTGGAAACAATATTGATTTATTAGTGCGCAATTAATTTCCCTGGACGCCATGGCATTCTCTCTTTTACAACTTTTTTTTAGATCATTCGTGCCCAATAGCTGGCTCCCGCCGCCCCTCTGAACTTGATGAAAAAAAGAATAGCAGATAATGCGAGCGAAACAAGCAAGAAAATTTTACAAAATGAATTTTTATTTGCATAAAATTTGAAATCGAAGGGGTAATTGCTCGCATTAGCTCCTGTCCCCCCTGTAGTTGAGTCACTGTATAATGCAGACATACAGGGTGCTCGGAAATTCCCCTTACAAACTCCTAGGGCTAGTAGAGGGGACTGAGTAGACAATATGTGGAATAGGAACCCATGTCCGGAAACGTACCGTTTCCGTGCTACAACCATGACAATGTGTCGGATGTGCCTGTGTTGGTATGCAACCGGGTAGGCAGTATATGACGTCAGAAGATCACCTGATGACCTAAAGTGTAATAATTTATTACAACCATGTCAAATGAGGTGTTACGTAAGGTACAGAAGTGAATGACGTGTGACTCAGTCCATAATACAAACAAATTTATTTGGTAACAATGCCAAGGGAACAAAAAAGAAACTTACTATTCATTAATCAACACCTGTGTCGACAGTGGAACGCAACAATTTGTAGACGTCATTGTCTACATTGTCATGGTTGTAGCACAGAAACGGTACGTTTCCGGACCTGGGTTCCTATTCCAAATATTGTCTACTCAGTCCCCTCTACTAGCCCTAGGAGTTTGTAAGGGGAATTTCCGAGCACCCTGTATTTAAGCAATATATGTTTACTTTGGATACTTTAGGCTCACTGCCATTGTTAGTCAACCTTAATCTGCACAGTTGCTCGACTAACCTTGTGTTAATGCGAATACCACGCACCCTTCCCCCTTCCATCCAAACCGATTCTAAAGGCATAAGAGATAATGTTTTACTTCAACCCTATCGCCGCGATCACCCACAGGTAGGTAGAAAACCTATACATAATAACCAAAACTAAAAATCAATAACAAGTCAATCAAACGATAGTTTAAAGTGGGATCCGAACCACTATGTGCCTCCACCAGGTATCGAACCCGGGACTCCTTGGTTTCAAGGCGAAAACTTATTCACGGCGCAATCGAGAAGGCAGTTATAAATATCTGATACATAAAAAATATCAAATAAATTCCCTTATATGTATTAAATACTAATGTATTTTTACATGTTTAGTAATTTACTTTTATATTTAATAACATTATAAATATTAATCATATAGGCTCTTTCTTGTCAGTTGCTTGGTAGAAAATTTGAAAAGTTTCATGCACATACATAATATATATGTATAGTTTGTGTATGTCTGTGTAGACCACAATCTTCTTCCCCCCCCCAAAAAAAATCAATCTTCAATGATTTCGCGCCCTGGTAGGGTATGTAGCTGCCTGGCAAAGTCCTCATTCCGTAAATTCACGAACTGCATGAAATCAGAAAAAGACATATATTCCCCCCTCGTTTTGAGAAAACCTGTTTCACAACCCACCCCTGTCCTTTCTGTGGTGAAGGACACTCCAGTGGGACAATGAATCTCCCCCCCTATTTACTGCGAGCAGCAAAAGAAGACGGCCGCGCCATCTACTGGCCACCGATGGAAATGCAATTTCAAAGCGCAGCGAGGTTTAAATGTGGGGTAATCCTCTACTCCTTAACTCCTCTATGGTGTGACTTTGTGTGTCCTGTGTCTTTGCAAGGAGAATGGAAGAGGTGACTGATAGGAAGCTACCTGCAACTCCCAAAAAGGTTGGAAAATGTCGTGGGGATTTATCAGCGGATGAAAATATATCTGGGAAACATGTGGAAAAAAATTCGTATTGAGTGGCTGCCCATTACTTCACACTTTTATGATTTTCATAAATATTTAATAATAATAATAAAGTTTGTTCCTCAGGTAAAACAGGCGTCAAAAGAAAAATATTAACAGCAGGCCCCTAGCTAACTTTGACAATGGGTGGGTTTCAAAGTCCGACAATCATTGCGCTGCAGACGAATTTTTTTTTTGGTTTGGGGATTTTTTACATACAATAGTGTTTCATTTTAAATTCAAATGTTTATTTTAGGATAATTATATTATGAAACTATGATCAGTTTCTAGTATTTTATTCAATGGGGGGTTTGAACCCAGTAAACCCCCTTATATACGGTCCTGATTAACAGTTATAGTAATACAGATACAGCTTCAGATGTGTTTTGAAAATCGAGGGAAATTTAGGTCGAAAAAGGGAAATTTTACACTGGTAAAAGGGAAATCCTGCATTCGGAGATTGGCAACACTGGTCGCTAGTTTTTCCGTGTCGTAATAAGACCACAGATTATAATTTTAAGTGCAAAAGTATCTCATAGGAGTTTGTCCATGGATTCTTGCGATTCTAGCAACATCTATGGACAGTGATCACGTGTTACAAATGGCGTCGGAATTATACAATTGTTGGTAACACTTCACAAGGAATCGTAAGAATTAAGAAATTAATGTCGAATAGTGGCACATTTTGATTGCCTCAAAATACAGATATTTAGTAGTACACTTTCGCTGCATTTTTGCATGTTGAGAGATGCAAATGCACACAAAATCAAAAAAATTCTTGAACACATGGTGAGAGACAGGTATTTATGGAAATCGGTTACACTGATTGTGTGTTGAATTTTTATTTTATTTTATTTTAAATATTGCTGTTAGTGGAAATGTTTCATACATCTTATGGATATCGATGGAAATTGCTAATGGGCGACCCCGAGAAACCGGTGCCGGAAAGCAGAACCGTCCGATTCACAATTTCAGGAAATGACTGAATAAAATCCGTCCAATCCCGATTTCTTAGCAATTTGCTATGTTGGTACCACCAAGATTGAATTTAAAATGCAGGGGCTAGAGTCTAGTTTACGACCTAGTGACTTTTGGTGGTAACCGATGGGAGTTAGCAACACTGCGTGCTCCTCTTTGTGTCCGCGTTGTGAATGTGTGTTAAAGAAGAATATGTTCCAAAAACTTGTAGATAGCGTAAAATACGTGCCAAATACGTTTTTCGGTACTTGTTTACTATCCTTCGGACACATTTATTTATTTTTACGGAAGAAACTACTTACTGTAATAAGTTCTTGTGGTAACAGTAGTATAAGCCGGAGACACATTAAACTCGTTTGTTTTCAAATAAAAATCATTGCTACTTACCTCATATGCATAGTGGAAGATTTTTCAAGCTGGAAATCCCTTTTTTCCATGAAAAATGTGTTATTTCTAACATTATAATCATTTATTGGTCATTGCTAATTCGGCGGGCAAATTTTGACTCACGTTGTCTATCGTCAGCTGATGTGCAGTGTTTCCAAACTTAGGAACCGATAAATGCCGCACAAACTATTCACAAAAGGTTTTCAAGCGAAAATTGAGGCTAGACTCTACTTTACTTCCTTATCTGCATGGTGATTGCTTCTTTGCGTTCGCCGTCCGCGATCGTGGTGCGGCACCCGGCATCTCTTCGGGTAAGTACCTTTTTCTTTTTACACTTTCTGTTCACGATAGCCCCACTATCCATTCACGGGGTCGAGGTATGCCTACGAGGTTAGGTTAGCCCTGTTATGTTAGGTTCCATTAGCACTCATTTTACCCCTAAATATGTGCTTCATCATCTAAAATATTCCTCGGTATGTTCAATTGCGCATATCCGGACAACATCGGTTTTTCTCGATTTACTCCTTCAGGAAATTTTTGCTCGCTTTGAGATTTAAGTTGTTGAATTCCTTATAAAATAAGCTTTCCAACGATATATGACACGTATTCGTTATGAAAAGGACGTAAACTAGAGCCTTACCTTACATTGGAAAAAAAAAACCGCTCACACGTCATCTTGTCAAACTTCCTTGTGGTTGCTACACTGTGAGGGGGTTACATAACCGAACGCACGAAACATTTGATTCACGTAGTCGACGGTAATGGCGGCACGAGCTATTGTACAACGGAGATGCATGATTGACGAAAAATACCTTATTTACAGGCAAAATACGTTGCACGATTCTAAAAAAACAATTTCCCTGGCTTCAGAAAGTCCTCAAGAATGCAATTCCGTAAGTACTTTCTCATCTTTTCTCCTGTAAATTTTAAGAAATCCGTCTCCGGCTTATACTACTGTTACCGTTCTTGTAGCATCGTCGAACATCGGGAAAGTGTTTTGTGTGATGTGGGAATGTTTCATAGCTGAAATTCGTGTTGTTCGTTGAAAATTAATTCTCCGACGGAGAATAGCGTTTGGCGCGTACAGCTTCGTACACCGTCGTGATTGTGTTTTGTTCATGTTCATTGGGTATCCAGTGTTTTGAACTGTCTGCGTTTGGAACGAGAGTTTGAAGCATGACGTGTCCTGGATGCATGGTGAAGTTTGTACCGGGTGCATAGCCCCCCAAATCATTCACGGTAAGTTTAGGTTCGGTTCGGTTAGGCAAACATAGTTACAATTTGGGGTCGTAATTTAGTTGTTTCAGTATTGGAAACTCTCAAATAATGAGCAATCGTGCATTGTCAGTTGCTGTCACGGACCCCCTATTTTTCGAATATCTAGAGGTGACCCCCAAATATTAACTGCAGATTCGTGATCATGAGCCCAAAATCATTAAGTATGCGAAATATAAACTAAATCGGAGAATGGTCCGGTATTGTAAAATTGCTCCGTATTATGTAATTATTATCTATTGTCATATCCACGTGCATGTTCGTCGTATCCCCTTTTACCACCAATGAAATCTAAAATTTGATACCCTGTAGAGGAGGGTGACATCAAGGTAAACAACTTTTCTTAATGACTTTTGCTGATTGAGACCTAGTTTCTGCGCTCTAAGCCCTAGAATAAATATCCTTTGTGTTTGCAGCCATGTGCTGCAAATTTATTATTTAAAACCGATGGTCACTCACCTGAGTCTAGAAGCAGAACTAATCTATCTTCCTGTGCAGAAGATGGTATAATTTTACAATACTGGAAGTATTCCGATTGCTTTGAAATTACGCATACTCACTAATTGCGGCCTTGTAATTAAGAATCTGCAGTTAAAAATTTGCGGTCACTTCCAGAAATTGCGAAATTACGTGAACATGTTAACACTATGATTGTCGATACACTATTATGGTAGCCATGTTTGATGATGTGAAAAAGTGAAGTTCGCTACCCGTTGCATGGAGCTTTGATTTGCATTTGAGAAAATGGCATCTTGCATAAGGTGGAAAAAATGTTTGCCCCACAAACCGTTCACGGTAAGGTTAGGTTAGGCAACCATAGTAAAAATTAAGGGTCATCATAAACATAGTTTTGAAATGCTAATCATTGAAAAAATAGTTGTGTTCTTCATAAATCAAGGGTGTTTACTCCATTGATTGGCCCACATATTTCATCTTATTTTGCAATTTCTAGACATGATCGCCAAATTCCAAAGAGGTCAAAAAAAGTCAGGGAATTTTGTCATTACTGTCAAATGTTTGTTTGTTGAACTGTAGATGCTATGTGATGCAATGAACCTGTCAGTCATTTGATTTTGAAGAAGTCTTAATAAGCACTGCACTTAAATTGGAAATCATCTTGAAAAGATTCTCTCGGGTTATCAACCAGGTGAGTTGTTGAGAAGTTCCTGAAGATGAGAGTGATGTTATCTCTTGAAAGCATGGAATCTTTTCCAAAACTCACCTGGTCGATAGCCTGAGAGAATCTTGTCATCATTCGTCGCCAGAAGAGCTTAGAGACTTACTTAAATCTGACTAATGTCGAATTGCGACAAAATGTCTCACTACGGCATAAAAAAACACATGCATGGCACTCTTATGCATCCAATTTTTTTTTTGTCTGATATAGTATGACGTTTCGTTGGACAAACTTTCAGGCTCTGAATCCTAAAAACATATCACTTTCGTCACTAATCAGTGTTCCTCTGCCAGCTCTATTGAATTTTCACTTTTAGTTTACTGTTGTTAAACAGGCTAAAGCTTTATACGAGGATGGTCCAGGAAGTACATTCCAATTAGTCATAAATTAAAACTCAAACTTCGGTAATAATTGACATTTATTGTATTAATTACAATTACCCATAACTTACTTTTTGACATTCATCACCGTTCTTCAGGTTGTAATGCGCAGTGCTCGAAAATTTTTCTTCAAAGCTAGGTGCCAGCTCTGAAAATCAGGTGCCAGGAAACTGCCTTCTAGCAATTGTGCATACTACAGTGTGTTTCAAAAGTCGCACAACCCAAATATTGAAAATGTATATATGAATGCATACTGAATTGGTAGTTTGTTACCATTATGATAAATATGCTTAAAAAGATATAAACATCCTTCATAAATATTTATCGCAAATGACAATTGGAAGTTCATTCTCAACATAAGTAAGAAATATTTCTACTCTGAAGTGCTTACAACATGTAATTCTACCACAATTAAGGACATGTTATTATAACTTTGTATGTGCTTTTCATAGTAAGTACATACTACTTTATAAAATTGTTACTAATTTTGAAAGACTGTCTTAAAACAGTAAAGGACAGAGTTATTACCACATTCTTGCTGCTATGAAATTTCTTATAATCATTGTATACAGAGATTGGTGACATTGTATTATCAGTATAGTACAGTGTAGTACCATAAGGTGCAGTACAAGAAAGTACATTATATTATATTAAAATATGTCAAGTGACATTGGATAATTGAACAATATAAAGAATTATTTTACCAATATTAGTAATTATAAATAAGATTTGTAAGTTGATATAGAAATGTTGCTTTTTATGTTGAATACACATGATGTGTTTATTGCAGTATATCAGAAGTTATGTGTTAGTAAATAATTGGGATATGTGAGCATATTGCTTAAATTTATAATTAACCATCAGTTCATAGGGAATATCTACTATAATAATATAAATAACTCCCTTGTTCAAATAGTTTCATACCACTGCACAACTGTTTAAAATAAGTAACTTAAATGATGTGAGCAGCAAATCTTGACAATTATAAAGGTTATCTGATTGTATTAAAATATATGTTATATTCAGCTTTATTATTTTCAATATAGACTAGCGAAGATAAACATCCTAGTCTTGGAAAATTTGAATACCACTTAAGTATAACCTGGAAACATAATTTATTCTTGAAATGATATTACATGCATAGGTTGTTTACACTTGTGAATTATATAGTTGATACCAAACATATTCTTGACAAAGTATAGAAATACCATGTAAATAATACCTACAATTAAGGGATATAGAAGAATTATAGTGCATAATTTAGATAAATATAACCAATTTCAGAGGTTATCTGCTTATCCTTCACTCTGTTAACTTGCATTATTCAAGATCATAATTTGTAAATATGATCTACTGCTACCAGAATAATTAAATTTTAGATTACTTATTGATATAATTTGTAAGAAATTCTTTATATGTTGAGATTTAGAAGGATTGCTCATTGATTGATATTGAGACATGATTAATTTATTTTGTAGTGTACTGTTTGCATTGCAATGATATATAAGTCTTGAGAGCGATAAATGCTACTACTGCACACGACGGTCTCTGTAAAAACTTAAATTTCAAAGAAGATTTGGTTTAGGATTTGATGTTATTGTTGGCTTAAGAAGTGATAGCGTGTTGATGGTGAGCATTTTGCAGAGTTAGAGGCACCCATTATTGGAACCATCATAGTTCTACACCCTAATTTCTCCCACATCAGTTGTGCATGATGATAATCCTCGGGCATGATGCCAGCCTCTCTAAGCCGGCTGTATAACTTCTCTTGAGGAGGATGAGATTTGTCGTCGAAATTGCCGGGTTCCGTGACACAACAGTTGCATTGTGATTTTGCAATTCAGTAGCAGATAACGGAAGCATTGATTTCGGTTTATTCAACATGCCACCAATTTTTCTTATCTCCTCTACAATTTTTTCCAGGAAGTGTTTAGCAGCATCAGATCCTCTGAACACATAAGGTTCATTTGTTTTTTTCTGATGAATCGCGCCCCACAACAAGGTAACCAAAACTAGAAGCCTCATGCAGCTGGTAAGGTGTGGTGGAAGAAAGTTCTGGGTCCAGTTCGCAATAGGAGAGTGGTTTGAGAAATGCTTCGAAATCCGCGATGATTATGACCGGGTGTTCAAGCAAGGCCCTGTGCGTTTTAAATTCTTCGACCTCTTTCACTTTTGACATCAACATTCACACTGGTTTATTCTCACTGCAATAGATTTTGTGTCCGGTAAGTTTCTCTGACGCAATTTGACGACTGTGAAGATTTTGTTGATTACATTGGTCACGACCATCGAACACGGTTAAGCACCTTGGACAAACCTTGATGTGATGTTCATACTTGGTTGTTTGACTTCTGACCAACCGGGAAAGTGAACGAATGAGGCAATAATGAACTTGTCATTGTCTGCAATGAGAAGCAGGTTGATTTCAGTTGTCTCTTCATTGTCTACCACACTTATCCTGAGTGGATATATTGCATGCTTGTCCGATGTGTAAGACTATATATTAATGGCTAAGCGATTGCCTTCACTGTCTCGTGCCCAGGTTTCGAATTTTGTTATATCTGATATTTCCTCCGGGTATTCGATGCTAGATATGGCATATTCAATCTCATCAACATATTGCGTATAATGAGAAACCTGCTCTGGATGATTTGATTGATTTGATTTGATTGAAAGAAGTCTGAATTGTCCAAGTTTCAACCATAGTTTATGGAAGACACCGCATAGTCTCCAGCCTGAACCTTTCGTTTCAAATTCACTGTGTTTCGCGAGTAATTTTGCAACAACATTGGTGTAGATATGTTCCAAATCGTTGGCGTCAGCCAAATGAAGTGTCTGCGTTTTTGTTGCATGGTGAAAAACATCTTTCTTACCGTCTGGATTTACATACTCGCAAGAGAGAAATGCGTAAAATTTGATAGAATTCCGTGCAAATTTCTTCTTTAGCATTTCTATCACTGAAGGTTTTTTATGCTTTAGAAAGTTAGGGATATTGGAAGGTAAATCATTTTCAAAATCATAGTCTTTCAGTTGTTCACCGAAAGCAGTTCGAGTTTGTTTCTCCGAGATCAAAGATTTGATTCTTTTTGTTTCGGGAGCATCATCATTAGCAGTGGTGACTTTCCTTTTCGGTGGTGGTGCGTTGGTAGTTTGGTTACAATTTTGTTGCATGTGCCTCATAAGCTTGGAGATGCTAATAGGTTTTGTGCATTGGGGACAGGGTTTGGTCGGCAACAAACAATTCTTTTCTTGGGAACTCCATTTCTCACATATTGCCCTGTGCTTACTAATGTTAATTTTTTAGTTTAATTTCCCACAAGTGGAACAACCTACTTTAGGTTTTTCGACGAAACTGGAGGAGGTTGATGGTGATGACATATTTTCTTTTGTCGTTCAGTTATTTATATATACTGGGGAACACAAAGCAAAAGTTCACTCGTACTGTCGACCCTGAAAAAAAATAAAAAGTACGCTCACTCTCTCTCTCTCTCTTACAACACACTATATGTTTTTTTTTTGGGGAGTAACCATGCTTATCAGTACATGTTGGAAGATTTTTTCATCAACACCTGCCTTTGTTTTCGAAGAGATACGATTGTTTCCGGTTGCCATATTGAAATTGCGAAAACAAGCTTAATACCTTTCGAAAGGTTGCTTTAACAATATATCAAACTAAGCAAGAACGACGTTTCCCCAATTTGTAGTTTCAGAGTTACGAATCATCTTGATAAAAACATCTTGGAATTTTAATCTAAAATAGCGCGGAAACAATCACATGCAAATTTATTGCTTCGTTGGCTGTTCATGATCCTTTCCATCCTCTATCTGTTGATGGTGAAATCAGAGACCTGCGATGGATACTTTACTCACAAAGTGAACTTAGAAAAGCAATTTTTCGCTATATTTCGTCAACCTGCGAGGATGGAAACATTGTCACGTTCGTTGAGTAGTTTTTGTCGATCCCGATTGAATGCAAGAGAAATCGTCTTAAGATTAAGAAAATTGTCTTGGCGAACCGGAAGTGACTTCTTAAAGAATGAGACATATGTCTTAAGACATCTTGTCAAGAAAGTCTATATCTCAAGTGCTGTTGGACTTAGAACAATCACGTTTGTTGCATGCGAGTGGTGTTGTCATTTCAAACATGGACGGATGACTGATGAATCCATATCAAACCCCCCAAAAAGGTCAAAAAGCACTTACATAATATATATAGTAAAATAGCATGCATATAGCTTTACGTAATTATCATCCTTTTTCCTCCGATTGTTTCCTCGCTTTTATAATGTGTGACGTGATGAAAGTTGATACATTGAAAATTAACAAAATAATAGATTTTCGAGCCTGCGTTACATAGTTATCAGTATGTTATGTACATACAGGCTATGTTTAATCAAAAACACCACTCTCAATTATTATAAAGTTATATGATACACATTAATTTGACAAATTAATGAATTTCCACCATATTTAATTAACTCAGCTGGTATTAAATCAATGCCAGGTGCTTTGTTATTCTTTAGCCTTTTAATAGCATCTTTAACTTCAGTCAAGTTAGGTTCTGGGACTAAAGGTTCTGCTGTGTGTACTTCATTCACTTCTGATTTATCTCCTACATGGACATTTAAAAGGTCATTAAAGTAGTTCTTCCATCTATTTAGAATATCGCTTGGGTCAGCTAGAAAATCACCGTCTTTATCTTTTATCAAGTTTACTTTAGGTTGCCACCCCTTTCTAAACTCATTTACACCTTTATATAAATCTCTGATATTTTTATTTTTGCTGTTTGTTTCAATTTCGTTAATTATGCTTTTCAAGTAATCTCTTTTTTTACTTCTAAACGTGCGGTTAACTTCTCGCTTTATTCTATTATAATTGTTTAGATTTGCATCATCAGAGTTATTTAACCACCTAAGTCTAGCCTGATTTCTTATTTCTATTAGATTATGACATTCCTTATCAAACCATGGCTTGCTTTTTCTCGGTTTATGGTATCCTATACTTTCTTTAGCTGCTGATTCTATTGCATTACGTATGTGCTCCCAATTCTTATTTACGTCTGTTTCATTTATATTTTCATCATCATTTAAATCCTGCAAAACATCAAATCTATTTGACAGTTTAATTTGGTAATCTTTCTTAATTCTTTCATCAGTAAACTTTCCTGTATCAAATTTTAGAACTTTTAGATTTTGTTGCTTATGATTTATCACTGAGAGTCTTTCTCTTAATTTAGCAATTACTAAATAATGGTCACTGGCACAGTCAGCACCTCTATGTGTACGAACGTCAATTATACTAGTATGCCTTCTCTTATCAATGAGAATATGATCTATCTGATTATGAGTTTTACCATCTGGAGAAGACCAGGTATATTTATGGATATCTTTATGTTTAAAAGTGGTACTTTTCACAATTAAATTCTTTGAGGTTGCAAAAGTAATCAATCTTATACCATTATCATTACTTAATTCATGAAGACTTTCTTTACCAATCGTGGGTTTAAATGTCTCTTCTTTCCCAATCTGTGCATTACAGTCACCTAACAGAATTTTCATATCATACTGAGAAAATTTATCAAAGACCTGTTCTAACTCTGTATAAAAATCATCTTTAGTATTATCATCTTTATCTTCCGTTGGTGCATGTATGTTTATTAAAATAATTTTACACCACCTACCCTGTAAAACTGCATATGATATCCTATCATTAATAAATTCTATTGTTTTAAGAGCCGAGATAATTCTATTATTTATGAAAAAGCCTGTTCCAAAATTATGATTTTCAGTACCACCATAGAAAAAAGTATAATTTTTAGTTTTACAATTCCCTTCTCCTGGCCACCTAACTTCCTGGACAGCTACTACATCTAATTTATACTTGACTATCTCATTAACTGTACACTGAAATGCCCCAGGCCGGTAAAGGCTCAGAACATTCCAGGTGCCTAATTTAATATTTTTCTTATTCCTAACGTAGATCTTATCCTTAGTCCAGGGACCTCCCAAAGTAGTCCCCACCCGGAGATCCGAACGGGGGACTATTTTACCTCCGGAATATTTTACCTTGGGAACATCCATGGCCTTATATTGCTGATTCTTGACATGGCTTTTTACAGTGCAGAGTTGTCAGCTCTACGCCTAACCCCCAATATGAATGGAGGAACTACTACACAAGACAAACACAAACACATTAGACAGCACAACTACTACACAAGACACACACAAATACTTCACAACTATAACACAATATAAACACAAACACACCACAACTACTACACAAGACAAACACAAACAAATTAGACAGTACAACTACTACGCAAAACAAACCTACTAGACAGCACAACTACTACACAAACATACTAGACAGCACAACTACAACACAAGACACATACATACACACCACCGATACTACACAAGACAAATACAGGGTGGGAAATAACCCCTTGCCAGGGGTCCACAGTAAAAAGCAACAACAATCAAAAACTCACGGAAACACCAAATGCTCCCCACGACTTGAACTTGGCAAAATAAATTTAGTCAAGTTTTCGGTGTTACTATTTCGATAGCACTTTTTGTGTGTGAGTTTTAGTTTCTTTTTAGAATGTAAATGTATGTACAGTACTGTTTCTAAATTACTTTTAAATGTTGTAATATGTTTTAATTAACTAGACTATTACCAATATTCTAAGGTACTTAGAGAACCACCAGGTAATAGTTTAATTTACGGACTGGTAACATATACAAATTTGCACCCCCCCCCAAAAAAGAACTATCTCCTGAAATGAAATCACAAATACACCACTAAGTGGACCATCCCCTCCCCCCCAAAGCAATTAATTGGCATGGTGCTTGAGAGACAGTGTTAAAACAAATATCTTTTGTTTCTCAAGATTTTATGCTGCTCTCGTTGGTTTCATTATCTGACACGCCGATGCAATGATTACAATTCTTGGACTGAAGAAACAGGTGCAGCAAATATGCAAGAATACCATGTCATTTTGACAAGTGCTCATATAAATAACAAAAAGGCAAATACACTCTCTGTACTTCCAACCAGTACGCAAGTTATTTAAATATACACTTTATCACTTTATCAATTTATATTATATATAAATAACATACCGTAAAAAAAAAAAAAAAAAAAAAAAAAAAAAAAAAAAAAAAAAAAAAAAACTACACGAGAAAAAATCTCAGAATATATATATAAATAACATACCGTGAAAATAACACATAGAGCATCAACATGAAGCCCAAGGGTGTCGTGTACCAGATACCATACTCCAATCTTAAAAATCTAGGTGCCCTCGATGGGTTACTCACCAAGAAACAACGCGAGAAGAACGTTCTTGCTTGAGCAAAGGACACGGAATGAAATTACTTCTCAGCACACCTCAATTGAGACGCTTGCAGCGTTCGCGGAAACAGCAAAAGATCGGAGGTTTCATATTCAGCATCCCGGCCATGCTAGCAGCATTGGGGGCCGTTGGAAGTTTGGCTGGCGGAAGTGCCGCCATCGCGAAAACCGTCATCGACTCGAAGAAGAACAAAGCGGAATTGGAAGAACAGAAACGTCACAACCTGGCCATGGAGAAGAAAGGGTGGAAGGGCGTGATGAAAATTCGTGTGGGTATTAATATGTCTGACAAATTTACAATTCATGATGGGTTAAAACAAGGAGATGCATTATCTCCATTGCTCTTTAATTTTGCCTTAGAATATGCTGTAAGGAAGGTAAATGAAACTAAAGAAGGACTAAAATTAAATGGTGTGACTCAGTTGTTAGCATATGCAGATGATGTAGACTTACTGGGGGATGATGTGAATACAATTAAGAATAATGCTAAAATATTTTTCAAAACTGCTAAAGAGATAGGTTTGGAAGTTAACAAAGAGAAAACTAAATATATGCTTACAGGCCGAAACCAAGTGTTAGGTAATAATCAAAATCTAATTATTGATAACAACTCGTTTGAACCAGTTTCCAAATTCAAATACTTAGGAGTAATATTAACAAATGAAAATTATATTAAAGAGGAAATAAAAAGTAGGCTTAATTCAGGAAATGCATGTTACTTCTCTCTTCATAAACTTTTGTCTTCTCGTTTAATATCTAAGAATCTAAAAGTTAAAATATACAAAACCGTAATTTTGCCTGTAGTATTATATGGGTGTGAAACTTGGTCCCTTACATTGAAAGAGGAACATAAATTGAGAGTATTTGAAAATAGGATCCTTAGGAAAATATTTGGACCTAAAAGGGATGAGGAGACAGGTGAGTGGAGAAGGTTACATAATTTAGAACTACATAATTTGTATTCATGTCCAGACATTATTAGAATAATTAAATCAAGAAGACTTAGGTGGGCAGGCCATGTGGCACGAATGGGAGAGGAAAGAGGAGTTTTCAGGATTCTTGTTGGGAAACCTGATGGTAAGAGACCAGTAGGAAGGCCAAGACGAAGATGGAGGGACAACGTCGAGATGGACCTAAGGGAAATTGGTAGGGATGGAAAAGAGTATATAGATCTTGCTCAAGATAGGGACAGATGGAAGGCCTGTGTTGCTGCAGCCATGAACCTTCGGGTTTAAGAAGGCTAGAGAGTTAGTTAGTTAGTTATATGATACACACACATGCAAGGGAAATAACAAAAAAATAGTTTACCTAAAGATTTGCAATCAGTATATGGTAACACACCAACGGTTGTATATAATCACTTTATTTCCCTCGGTGTAGCTTTGCACAAACGTAACTGGACTCTAGAAACTTTTGTACAACTGTGTTTTGATCTGACCCACATTGACTAGTCAACGCCACAGAATGGATGTCACGTGACTTCCGTCTGTAATGTATGACAATATAAAAACTAGGTCGAGAGAGAAACAACATTCCCCCGAGCCACTGTGAAGTTCGTGCATGCAAGTTGCGTTGTCGATAGAACTGTCTAGGGCCCTACGCATCCCTGGCGGGATAATTTTTTCTTTGGGGGCCAGGGATTTTCTTAACAAAAAATAATTAGATTAACACACGTTTGCCTTTATCATTTTTTATCCAGTGGAAGATAGCAAGAGATGTGAAAAAAAAATGTTGCCGGAGTGTTTAGGTTAGCTTAAACCATGAAACATTACGCCGAGGACTCCTCGAGGATTTAAAGATAACATAAAAAATAATACATCGTAGAAGATTACTCTGAGGACCCTTATTACTTATGATGAGATTCTTAGTTATGATTGCTTAGAGGTTTAAACATAACATGAAAAATCAAAAAAGTACATCGTAGAAGATTACTCTGGGGGCCCTTCTTACTTATGATGAAATTCTTACTTATGATTGGTTTGAAACGCTCATATTATACAACTCATGTATAACTATATCAGCAATTATCCCAAAAACTGGCTCACCATCAATACAGCCTATGAGAACAGTATCTTTCCTATTGTATTTTGTGCCATTGAAGCACACAGTTTTGCAAGTAACCACTTCATCCTCATCAAGAAAAGCAATTTCTTTTGATATGAGTGGTCCATATGAGAGCAAGTGAAGAGGAATTGAACTGAGTCCTAGTACATCTGTTGTGGAAGTCAATTCAAAATATTTCTCATGTAATATGTGAGCCATTTGAAGCTGATGGTGGTCTGCAACAGGTTTAGCAACATAATGTAGTTGCCTGACAGAGAAGCCAGTTTCTTAAAAGGATAATGCTTGCTATCATACCGCATGCTCCAATATCTTATTGGAGGACCAAGCTGCCTCATAATTCTCGGATAGTGCAGTGCAAAATGCATTTTTGGCGTTAAATGCCTTTCTGGGAACAACTGCAGGAAAAACGCATGATGAAAGTGCACATTCTCTTTTAATTGAAATGTCTCGTCCAAAGAAATTACTGGTGCGCCCACTGTATAAATAATGGTTAACATTAACAAAAATAAATGCCAAAACTGATTGTCTTCCGGAATTTTGTCACCAATAATTAGAGGCAAGTTCCTTATTAAGCACCACATCTGAGATGCACTTTGACCAGAAGACCCGTTAGGATTATTTATTCTATCTTGTGACACAAGCACAGGCTTGGACAGGATGTGACATTTACCATAATCAAAAGAAGAAACACTGTCATTAAATGTTGACAATGTGAAAAATTTATCATTAACAATGAACTGATGTAAGACCAGTAGGGTTACTGTAGCTCCCCATCCTTCAAATATATCATGAACAACATCTACAACAAAGTTCTCAGTCACATGGAAATACGGAAGAACAGCGAGAGGACACTTTTTCTTTATGCCACATTCAGAAACATTTAGTTCCCCAGAAAGTACTCTTTTGAGCTGATTGTTGAGTTCATGTTCTGAACGTAATGCATTTATGTCTTCAGTCATAGTGTGTATGTCATTTTTATGCAACATGCAGAATCTACAACAATAATTGGCTGAAAATATCTCAACAAAACCAAGTAGCTTGTTGAGTCCAAGATTACATCACCTACTACTTGCCAAACAACTATGTTATATAACTTAGATCCAACCGCAATACCTGTATCAAAACTAATCTCAAATCTTGTAATAAAGGTCATAAAATCATTTCATATCCATCTACCTCAACATCAACAGAATAATGAACATTGAGTAGAAATATGTGGTCCAAAGTTGACTGTAATTTGACAGGAAGATCCTTAATCATAAAATATACAAAACCTAGCTTATGAATGCCTGCATGTGATTCCAAGGGATTCGCAACCTCTACATCGTCAATATACAACTCAATACATATTGTAGTATTGTCTGTGTAAAGAGAATTTGAAAAATAATACATACCATCCTGTACACTCTTTAGGCATTCACTTCTCAATCTCTTTTCATTCTTATAAAAACCAATGATGTCTAGAAATCCAGGCACTGTAAACAACTGCTCAAAGTTTTTTAAAATTGAAATATATTGGCATGTGTCCCTTACCAAAAGAAATCTGGATTGCCCATGACCATCGCTCCTTTGTTCATACCTCTTTCCTAGTTCAATTGACACAGGTTCCACATACTTTGTGTTCTTTGAAAAATTTCTTTAATTTATGTACAGAATCTAGCTTGCTAAATGGTATGGGACATTCATCAAACTTGGAAAGAAATTGAGTAAGATTGTCAGGATTTCTGCAATATTCTGCAGTTTCTTGTTTTAAAAAAGATGCAGTGGTGTGAACAATTTCTGATGTGCTCTTAATTGTCTGCACTACACCTTTGTATGTTAGATCTGGTTTAGCACATAGTTCAGCACAATACTGGATTACATCATTTATATACATCTCTCTGTGATGAGATATTTCATTAACTTTTTTTGACGTGACACAATTCTCACTAATGTTACAGACATAAACTTTTGGATCCACATTAGTTTGATGTACAGGTGATATTTGAGGAGGCATAGTGCTTCCATTGTGGGATCTTAATAGATGTCTATGGTAAGAGTGAAGCCTATCATATCTTTGGTTACAAGAGTTATCAAAACAAATAAAAGTTGTAATACTCCCATGAAGATTACGAATATGATGGCAAAGTTCATGTGGAGTATTAAAGTATCTATTGCAAACAAAACAGATCATTTTGAATAACATTGCAGGGACCACCCTACTCACTCAGGTTCACAAAAATGCGAGCTTGGAGCTCCCTAACACAAGAAGGCACTGCTGAGTTATTGCATTTATAAAAGGTTTTCTCCATGAATAACCATGTATTGCGACAATACGAGGAATATTCCAGATTTAAATTGTACATAACCTTAAAGCACAAATCAGCAGCTTTCAATAGGGATTGTGCTTCAATACAGAAATTCTCAACTATGATAAACTGTTGAGATGGTTCAAATCTCTCCCCAAAAGACACCACAAATGGCTGTCCTCTGGCCTTCAAGAAGCCGGTCCTCGTTTAAGAACTTCTCTATGCCTTCTCCATCCTGAAAAAAAAAAAAAAAAATGTTGATGAAAGTAAGATTAAAGATGAAAATTTGAAAGTGTAATTTAGTTCGTTGGTAATAGAACACAATTAACAATGTTTTGTTTCGGAAAATTTAGAACAGTGGTTACATTCAAGAGTTCACTTTGGTGGTATACTCAAGAGTTATGGATATTGTGTGGCACACAGATTTTGATGAGACTAGGAAGAGATGCATGGGAAACCAAAGTACCACAATAAAATACACATGGCTACATTATCAGTTTACAGACTGCAAGTCACTATTCTTAGTTCTTTGACTCTCTTAAGGTGGCAATAGAATCAGTTAGGCAAATTACTTAAACATTATACAATATTACACCTTATGTTTCACACTATTTAACACTACTGTTGCACATTATTCCAACCTCTAGTGACGGCGATGGTAAATGACACCGTAATTTCACCAGTTCACAAAAAAATTATGCCATTATGGTGCAGACAAATGGATGTATTTTTCTTATACAGGGGGTGGTCCTTCCACATAATGCACCCAATAGTCAACCTCACTTCCCCGTAGTACATCCTGGACTGCAGACTAACGAGGTTCTGGCGACTGGCCCCGCGGCAGTATAATTTTGTTTGTGTTGTCCTGTATTTTGTCCTTATTCGTGCTGAGTGCTCCTTTACAGCCTCAGCTTTTAACGAAAGTCAGAAGATTTTAATATTTTATGATTTTAGTTATGCAACGTTAGAGTTGTTACGTGTAACGATAAGGGGCTGGACCCCGTATAATGTGACGGGTGCAAAATAGCTTTAGTGCTGACGAACCCAAAATTTTAAATTCAAATTTTCTTATACAGTGTGTCCAAAAAGTCACCCAACCTGGTGTTTAAGACCATATAATGGAATAGCGAAACAGAATGAGAAGGGGGTGTAAGGGGTGACCTTCCACGTAGTACACCCAAATGTCAACGTCACTTCCACATTAGTACACCCTGGACTGAAGACTAACGAGGCTCTGGCGACTGCCCCCATGGCCAGTATAATTTTGTTTGTATTGTCCTGTTCTTTTGTCCTTATGTGTGCTGAGTGCCTCTTTACAGCCTCAGCTTTTAACGAAAGTCAAAAGATTTTAATATTTTATGATTTTAGTTCTGCAACATTAGAGTTGTCATTTGTAACGATAAGGGGCTGGATGGACCCTGTATAATGTGACGTGTGGAAAATAGCCTTAGTGCTGACGCACCCACAATTTTAAATTTAAATTCAGAATGAGAAGAAACTCTTTCTGCCAAGAGAATGCCCTGTATATTGGGAAAATTTAGGCACACAAACATATGTAAGAACATACATGTTTTAATAACAAATAAGCAAAGTGTTGCCAAAGGTGGAAATATTTTTTTTTTTTGCAAATCGTGTGTATTGATGCACAGAACTCACAGAGGTAAATTATTGCAACATTTCACAATACCAACGAACAATTTGGATGGCTATCTATTGAATTTGACAGCAAAAGAACTTTGACGAAGTTTCAAAAACATTGCAGAAGGGAATAAATGGGCTGTTCCAAAAATCGATCAACACTACATTATTTTAAATATAATGCATACTGAGTAATGTATTTACTACAAATTAAAGCAAATGTTCGAAGTGTCCACCATTTTCTTGGATACATAAGTTGGTTCGCTTGATCATGTTCTCAGATATCTTCCTGAGGGTTGCAGCACCGATATTATCAATTTCTTGTGTAATGTTTCGTTTCAGCTCCTCCAATGTTCTGGGTCTCGTTTGGTATACTTTCCCTTTTAAGTAATCCCACAGAAAAAAATCTGCAGATGTTAAATCAGGCGAGGGACTGGGCCATAAATCCTTGGATATTAGACTATCACCAAAAAATTCTCTCTGCATACGAAGAGATTCATTAGATGTATGCAAGTTGCTCCATCTTGTTGTAACCAAGCCTCACGTTCGTCTTCTTCCAGGAAAGCAACGAATTGCATTATGAGATCCCCGTACACAGCGGTATCCACTGTTGTCTCAAAGAAAGCGGTCCCACAATACGACGTCGCAATATTCCACACCATACACAGATTTTCGGAGAGTGCAAGGATAGTTCATGCAACTGATGTGGGTTTCCTGTTGCCCAATGCCTGGAATTTTGGCTGTTGACATACCCATCCAATTGAAACCTGGCTTCGTCGCTAAAAAAAACTTTATTCAGTACATTGACACCATTTTGTTGAACCAATGACAGTAATGCAACCATGCTGGGACATCCAAAATGTTATGTCACTACAGCATCTGCAGAGCTCATCAGGTGGTTCTAAATTAATGCAACAAAATACACAATGTTGGACCACATGTTGATAAAATTAATTTTACAAGAGAAAGTGTAGAGCAAGATAGAAAGCATACCAGGTCAGTGACATATGCTGGTTTTAAAAGTGGATATCTTCGATCTTCGAAATATACTTCATCATTCATACTGATTCATGAATGCATTGTGGGATTATTTTCTTATTACTCTATCAAAATTATTTTGGTAGCAGTTACTCGGAGTAGATTTTCAAATATCAGCACAAGAAAGTACATTAAACTACAAAAGTGGTCTCATTGAAGTCAATAATGTCAACATTACATTATTTTAAATATAATGCATACTGAATAATGTAATTTTATATGAGTACATACTACAATAATGTTCAGAAATATACTTACATAATCACAACCATCCTTGCTTTTCAAGGAAGGAAAAGAACTTATCAATTTTGCCAGATTAACCTTTTCAATGGTTTTTGGCTGACAACCATATTTTTCTATAAAGTGACCAACAAACAGCCGGGGTGTAAGGGGTGATTTTCCACGTAGTACACCCAACTGTCAACCTCACTTCCACGTTAGTACACCCTGGACTGCGTTTTGCAGACGAACGAGGCTCTGACGACTGGCACTCTGGCCAGTATAATTTTGTGTGTGTTGTCCTGTTTTTGTCCTTGTGTGTGCTGAGGCCCTTTACAGCCTCGGCTTTTAACGGAAGTCAGAACATTTTAAGCTTTTAAGATTTTACTTATGCAACGTTAGAGTTGTTCTTTGTAAAGATAAGGGGCTGGACCCCGTATAATGTGACGGGTGCAAAATAGCCTAAGTGCTCACGCACCCAAAATTTTAAAATCAAATCAAATCAACAAACAGCCGGTTGAGTTTATGCTTTTCTAAAATTGTTAATATAACGGCATTGTCCAACTTTTCCAATAAGACCGGATATTTTCTCCCTAATATGGATTTTAGGTCAAGCTCCAAATTGCTATCCTGATTATCATCATTTGAAGTTCCTGGCAACACTGAAGGTATATTCTGAGGCACCACATCAACATCTAATTGCAGCTCTTCCACTTTAGTGATTTTTAATGGGCTTATATCGTTAATAATAGATCTAAACTTTGCAATGAATTTTAGTCTTGGTCCTGCTTTAGGAATTAACAACTTAATTGTATCATTGTCAAGTAGCCCAAGGCTTTCTTCATCGATCCCTTCACCAATAAAAATATTCACAAATAAAAGACAGATGTACCTAAAATCACTAGAAATCCTTAAGAAAGTCTTATTTCAACTTTAGTTGTGGCACACACTGGAGGTGCACTTACATAGATATTTTAGTAAAAAATGCTGGCTAGACAAGTATTAGAACTTGGGTCTAGCATAAAGTGCTATTGATCTACCAACTGAGGTACTGAGCCCCCCTGATTTCGGTTGATTTTTAGCTTTTCATGTGTGAGAAGTGTCTGTCTCTGATACTGCAACAGTCCTGATCTGATTGAAACACTGGCAAGGATCTCCTAACATGGAGATATACAAGAGACCTGGTTTGAGTCCCAGTCAAACCTGGATTTTTCACAAAAAACATCTATATGGCATTCAAAAATGACTATAAAAATGGCTCCTACAATGGAAAAAATGTAATAAATAAATTTCAATTAGCACATACAACATCTGCAATCAGTATTTGGTGCAAGTAAATTTATTGCTCAAATTCTGAATGTGATGTGATGAAAATAAACCCTTTTGATGAAGAAAAATAAAGTTGCTCTTTTCACCAGAAGCAATTTTCACACAACATTCAGTTTAGAAAGAAATACAAGATAATTGCTGATATCTAGTCAAAAGCTCACTATATAGACAGAAATATTACCTTTCATTTTTTACAAAATAAATGTTTCCAAAAACCTTGTAACATTATGTCAAGCACTATTTCATATGGAATCATGTTATGTAACATTCAATAATAGCATTGGAGGAAAAATATTAATGACCGAGACTAAAGTTAAAATATTATACACCAATTAGATTTAAAATTGAAGGGAAATAATGAAATATTTATTCAATACCCAAGAATATGCAAATGTAACAGCCTGTTTCAATCATTAAATATATTTCAAGTTTTTTCGCAACATAAATCTGAGATGAGACCGTGCCCAGACATTTTCTTCATTACATTTGATATCACATGAAAGACAGACATTAACAAGTAACAAGACAGATTGCTTTTGATGGGTTATACTACAAAGTAGGAGTGGTAGTATAATTTTTGATCAAAGATGCAAATTTGTAGATTTATTTGAACTTTCAAGTCTCCTTTGCTCACTAATATGAAATAATAGCTTGGCATTATTAAATTTATTTTCTTCCCAGTTAAATATTGCCTTTGCAAACTGTATCAGCACATGTCCATCAAATATCCCTGTACCATAAGGGTTATACAGGGTGTTCATTAAGTAACTATGCAGTACTAGACATTGGTTCAGTAAGTAAATACCATATGTATGGCAGTTATAAGAGATGCTCGAAGTGAGTCCCTTGAACTTGAAGAGACAGTTGCACACGTTTCTGCAAGTTCTGGAAGACGTTGTGAAGAACATCGGGAGTGATGTTCCGAATGTGAAGGGTCAATGCATCTTGGAGTTCCTGTATGGTGTGCGGATTACCTTCATAGGCCTTTGCCTTCAACGTACCCCACAGAAAGTAATCCGGTGGAGTCATGTCGTGTGATCAAGGAGGCCAGAGTCCTCGAGAGATGATGCGGTCACCGAATATGTCTTGTAAAAAGTTCATCGACGTGTGGGCGGTATATGCAGTCGCACCATCGTGTTGGAACCAGACATTCTCAATTTCATCCTCATTCAGTTCTCCGAGGAAGGGCTCCAGAATGCAGGTGCAGTACCATTCTGCATTGATGGTGTCCTGAAAGAAGACCGGCCCAATGATGCATGTACGACTCACGGCGCACCAAACACCAACTTTTTGATCATGCAGTGGTGCTTCCTTAAATTCATGCGGATTCTCCGTAGTCCACACCCGACTATTCTGGCTATTAATGTAGCCAGAGAGATGAAACCATGCCTCATCCATGAAAAACGTTTTGTCAAGAATCCCCTCACCATTGTCCTGCAGGAAGGACAGAAACCAGTTGCAAAACCTCACACGCACCGGATGATTGGTGTCTCTCAGTTAACGCACTACCCAAATTTTGCACGGATACATGGACAGGGACTTCCGCAGAAACTTGTAAGCGGAACCAATGGACACTTGGGCCTGTTTAGCTAGTCGTCAAACAGATTTCTTCGGACTTTGCAGCATCATGTCCTGCACTTCCAACACCTTCTCTTCTGGGGGTGTAAGGGGTGCTCCTTCCACAAAGTGCACCCAATAGTCAACCTCACTTCCACATAGTACACCCTGGACTGCAGACTAACGAGGCTCTGGCGACTGGCCCCATGGCCAGTATAATTTTGTTTGTGTTGTCCTCTGTTTTGTCCTTCTTTGTGCTGAGTGCTCCTTTACAGCCTCAGCTTTTAACAACAGTCGGAAGATTTTAATATTTTATGATTTTAGTTGTGCAACGTTAGAGTTGTTGCGTGTAACGATAAGGGGCTGGACCCCGTATAATGTGACGGGTGCAAAATAGCCTTAATGCTGACGCACCCAAAATTTTAAATTCAAATCAAATCAAAACCTTACCTTCGGATGTGGATGGCCTGCCTGATTTTGGTCTCGCGAAACTTGGTGATGAGGTTACGAACAGCATTTCGGTTCGGCACCTTCACTTCTGGGAACGTTGCTACAAATGCAGCTTCTACTGCTGTGGTAAACTTGTCTCCATTGCGGAACCTGTGCTCCACAGGAAACACTCATTGTTCAATCGTTAGCATGATAACCTGGATCACTGTTGTCACTGTTGATGATGACTGGCACACTGGATCACTAATGTCACTGCTGATGATGACTGGCACTAACAAGATGATGTCTGCAATCGAACCGGACCTGCGAACAAATAAAAATACCTTGTGTATTGCACTGCATAGTTAGTTTCTGAACACCCGTTAGAACCATCAGGTATTGTACATGATTATTCACTTTGCATGCATACTATAACAGTAGTATAAATAATAAGCAAATCTTCAGTAAAAATGCTTACGACTAAATTAAGTCTATCCTTATGAATTAGAATTTACACTAATAGTGTTTTTGAAGGACATTCATCACATTTTCCCTTAATGAAAATGACCAGACAAAATAGTAATTAGTGAGAGGGAAATATTAATACAAAGAAAAACGCTGCAAGTAGAAATAAACTTTGAAAGCATATGTTCCCTCTTAAAAAAAATATAACTGATATTACATTGTTTCCCTACAAAAAAGCATTCCCAAACATTGATTCTCTTCAAAATTGAATATCAGTTTTGGCCCTAAATTTCAGCCACTTGTATTAGAATGGTGAAAAAAGGTACAGTACATAAAGTGTAGCTTGAAATGTATTGAAAACAAGTTTTTTGTACCCCACCTTTGCTTTATTTTTCTTAACTGTGTTGTCAGAGTTATCGCAACTGTCTGCAAAGACTGAAAATGCTGCAAGACATGAAACAAAAAAGTGGCCACCATTTTCAAACAAAGCCATGTTTTAGAGAAATAATGCCAGTTTTGAACTACCCTTGCATAGGAGTTATAAGTAAAGAAAAAGTAAATGAAAAATTTAAAAAATGGTTTAGCTACCAGTCCTGGACCTTTTGGTATGGAGTGACCCTGAAATTTCCTACAATGTCCAAAAAAATAAATTTTCGTTACAAGAAGAGAAAAAAACAACAAATTTCATTCTTTATAGAGAAAGAGCATGTCTTTGCAATGAATTTCAACATCAAAAACTTTTGGTCCCATCATGCCCAGATGCTAAAAATTCAGATTTTCTTAACCTAGTTTTTCCACTACAAAAATTAGGTTACAAATACATTATTAATATTTTTTAAGGCTTTTATAAAATCTTTTGTGTGCTGATTTTTTTTTTTCTG
This sequence comes from Lepisma saccharinum, assembly GCF_977018435.1. Lineage (NCBI taxonomy): Eukaryota > Metazoa > Arthropoda > Insecta > Zygentoma > Lepismatidae > Lepisma > Lepisma saccharinum. The sequence continues at coordinate 13,649,637 of NC_139240.1, forward strand.
AAATCCTAATTTCATTGAGCTTCGTGTAAAATTTCAGAGATTTGATCATTGTTTAAGGGGAGAAAAATAAAACACAAGCAAGGCCATCTTGTGCTGAAGCCCTCAAGAGTAACGGAGAATGCAGATTTTATGGCATTTTGAAATGCTGTAAAATGAAACTCTTGGGGTTTCTTTCAATCATAAGGGAAGGGTGTACCCCATGTGTCATCAAAATCTGAGATGCTGGGTGACAAAATCTGTGTTTTTTGCATTGTGTCTACTTGTTTCCTACTTCACAATGCAAAGTAAATAACTTAATGTAGGACAAAGATAAAAATACTCTTTCTATTCTATGAACATCTGTACATAGAGTACTTTTGAAACAAATCATCGACTTCTCAGTATTTTGAATATTGTATATCCCTGGGGTGTAAGGGGTGACCTTTCATATAGTACACCCAAATGTCAACCTCACTTCCACATAGTACACCCTGGACTGCAGACTAACGAGGCTCTGGCGACTGGCCCCATGGCCAGTATAATTTTGTTTGTGTTGTCCTTTGTGCTGAGTGCTCCTTTACAGCCTCAGCTTTTAACGAAAGTCAGAAGATTTTAATATTTTAGTTCTGCAACATTAGAGTTGTTATGTGTAACGATAAGGGGCTGGACCCCGTATAATGTGACGGGTGCAAAATACCCTTAGCGCTGACGCACCCAAAATTTTAAATTCAAAAAATTCTGAAACAAAAAGAGATTTGCATGTTTCTATTGGTAGTACCTATAGTGTTTGAAGTAAAATTCCCTACTATATAAACACACTGATTGGATGTAATGAAGGTCATACTCCTTGTTGACATATCTGCATTGAGTTTAAGTTCAGTATTTCACCCAGATAGGCAATGAACCAAGTCAACACTTCATGCATAGTTCCATAAAATGTACTATTCACACATGCTCTCTCCAACATCAGTGAAAGGAGTGTACAAGATAAACTTACAGTGATTCACACGTGTACTAACCATGTAAATTCAAACCTAAGCAAGAGTAACACAAAACAAAATAGGCAGAACAAGGTGTATTGTAACACTCGTGGGAATACAAACGTTACTTAAAGGAATCTTACTCGCTAGAACACAACACAACAGAGGTAGATTAAGTGTGATTTATTGTATACTGATATGAACATTGGTCATGTTGCATCGTACAACAATCTAAGGCCCGACTCTAGCTGCAAAGAGTGAATGTGTAGTTTGTAGCAATGTATGTATATGTGTGTGTGCCTGCGTGTGTGTGTGTGTGTGTATATAAACATATAAATGGAAACCTGTCACTTTGAGAAATGAAATTTCAAAAGCATGAGATTCCGAATGAATGATCAGAGGTATTATTTGAATTTGGTCTAACTCAGCCTAATGAAGGGGTACATTTTAGTTAAATGAGAAAGTCAGATAGTGTTATGAAATTTGATAACTAACAACTTGAAGACTTAATCAGATTTGGTTTAACGTACAGGGTGTGTCTAAAGGAAAGGTATAGTTTGTTAAATAAATGAAAGACTTTGTGAATTATTGTGGAAGTTAGGCTCCACATTACCTATAGCGAGCGTTTATTCAACAACGAAAGGTGGTTTCCCTAGGAAGTTTATTAAATTTATTTGGAATCACATTATATGAACATAAGTTTCACTTGTGGCCCTCCAGTCATAGCTTCTAGCGCTACTGGCGAGACGAACGAGAACAGATTGAATGGTTTAAGAATTTAGTTGGGAGTTTCGGACAAGGTTGAAATATTTGTTGGTGGTTCTTGTCACGCGGTGGAATGTAGGGAAGACCCCTCCACTGGCGAATACGTCTCATAACGCCCACTTTCGACCCACTAGACCCGCCATTTTCCCTCGCCCGTTGGTGCACGTGTGTTTTCAGGAACGGACGGGGAATAGGTTCGCCCGTTGGTATATCTGTGTATCAGGAACAGATGGGGAATAGGTTCTCCCGTTAACATGTCTGTGTATCAGGAAGGGATGGGGAATAGGTTAGCCCGTTAACATGTCTCTGTATCAGGAACGGATGGAAAATAGGTTCGCCCGTTAGTCCGCCTGTGTTTTCAGGAACGGATGGGGAATATGTTTGCCCGTTGGTGCGCCTGTGTTTTCAGGAACGGATGGGGAATGAGAAAGAAAGGGGGAAGGTCCGTTGGAGCACTGGGAACCAGACCTTGAGGGGGGACATCCATTTAGGAGCCTGGTTGGGAAAGTTCATCTAGGGTTTACACCCCAGGAACCAGGTCCTTTGCAGTTGGCATCCAGCAGTCAACTCTGCTCCGCGACCCTGACACGCTACTTATAGAGATGGTGCTATAACATAGTGGCTAAAATTGGAACTATCTTGTACGCATAGCAAACCTCCAATATTTATAAGTTTCCAACTAAGTATATGTAAAATACCCTTTGTACCCTTCGTGTTGTCCTGTTCTTATGTGTGCTGAGTGCCCCTCTACAGCCTCAGCTTTTAACGAAAGTCAGAATATTTTATGATTTTAGTTATACAACGTTAGATGTTGTTATGTGTAATGGTAAGGTGCTGGACCCTGTATAATGTGACTGGTGCAAAATAGCCTTAGTGCTGACGCACCCAAAATTTTAAATTCAATTTCAAAAATTGCCATTTATATGTTTATATATATACACACACACACACACACACGCAGACACACACACATATACATACATTGCTACAAACTACACATTCACCTTTTGCCAATCTGCAAACTTTTGGCTGAAAATTGTAGCCTTCGGAGACATTTTGTATTTATTTCCCAACAAAATAAACCCCAACACTGCCATGAAAGAGTTGCACGCTTTGGGGTAATCTTCTTCAAGAACTTAGTATGCTCCAACAAGTGCAAGTAAAAATGTCAGCAGGCTGGAGTGATTTTCTTCGTCCCTCACTTTGAAGAAACCTGCAACGAGGACCACATCTCTCCCTTCCTTTCCTTCCATTAGCAGCACAAGGTAGGGCACTTCATTTTCGAAACCCTTTGTAACACCTTGAAAAGTTGATACATCCTGGAAATATATGTACATATAACATCCATAAATGCCAGGTTTCTTAACCCTCCATCGGGCACAATATTTAAATGTGTCATAAGTGGCACAATGTATCAATTTGATACTTTTGATTTTAAGCTTTTCTATTTGTGTTTGTATGAATATTATTTAAATATTAGTCAATAAAACTATTAATTTAGGATGTAATGACTAGTTCCTAAGAGTTTTCCGTTCCATTACTTCTGAAATAAAAAAAAATGTTTACATAATTAACAGTAATTAATATTACACTATTGGGTGCAATGTATCAATGTGACACTTTTCGAGTGTTTTGATTATTTTTGTTTCATAATGTTTCATTATTTGTTTTTTTTTTATTTTGGGGGGAAAATTTGTATGAGGGGTGGAGATGGGTAAAGATTTTTTATTGTAAAATTTTGTTATTAGAACAAAACAGAAAATTCAAAATATTTTCTACAACTCATAAATAGAAGGAAGTATACAAATACAGTTATAATAAAATACAGTGAACTACTACATAATCCTTAGTTTCATTACTACAAAATACAAACTCTTCTTATAAAAATTAGCAAACTTGGACTAAAAAAAAGATATTTGTAAAATGTTGTTACATGTACATCTAATCGTTATATATCTTTTCAGTCGTCTTCATCACTAGATCTGTCATTAGGTAGCTGCATCTTTGGATAACACTTAACACATACAGTAACTGTGTGTTGTGGGCACACTGGAGACTTACAAGCTTTGCAAAGTTTTTCTTCTCAGTTTGCTTCTTTTTGCCTCATCTCCTAAAACTACATTAGCATCCACTATATTTTGAGGGTGGTACCTTTTCAAAGCATTGTGCAGGGATGAAGGCATTCCCACAGTGATAATGCTCCTGCACTGTAGGTGTGGAAGTACTAGTTCGTGGCTTAGATTTAGAAGAAACAGTCGTCTTTTCTTTATTTCATTGCCATTCCCCAAGTATATGACCTGAGATTGCAAAGAAAATTACCATTGGCCAACGACTAATATTTCTTGCTACATTGTAAGATGCACAGAGTTTGTCAGTGACATCCACGCCAGACTTTGTTTTATTGTAATAAGTTACCATCATAGGCTTACTTGCTTCTCCACTTTCTTCATCAATTTCATCATCAAAATGCTGACTTGAGATTACGAGTACTTTTTACTTTTGGGGGGACATATGATACAAGTGTTCATGATTCCCCGAACACAAAATAGCTGCTTGAACGCTGTCGATCTTTGATATTCAGCAGTTCTATTGGAGTAGCTTTTTTTATTATTGTTGTTCCAACATATGATAATCTATGATGTTTCAACTTCTCTATCAACCCAATATCTGTAAACCAGTTATCGGCAGTTATGTTCCGCCCTGTTTTGAATATTGGTATACCCAGTCTCAAAACAACATCTTTGGTTTATTACTCAGTTGGTAAGGGCCTTCCGGTTGTTTACCCGTGTAAATTTCCAAGTTGTGGGAATAAAACGTTTTGGCATCGGTCATGGTGTAAATCTTGAGTCCGTACTTGGCACAATTTCCCACAGAATAGTTGTGCTTGCAGTTCTCAACAAAACTAGAAAACAAATCACGAACAGCAGCCAGGTTATCTGTTGTCTTCCTTTCGTCCCTTGTTGCTGTCATCAAATCTTGCACATTTCAATAAAAAACTAACTCATGACTAACCGGAACTTTTCAATTTCATCACCTTCTGTACCCCAGAGGTCTTCTAAGGTCTGGCGGTTTCCATGGTGTCTGCGGGGGAAACCCCCAAAACGAGCGCGGCCTTCGAGCCCGCTCCAATTAGTGGAAAAGACAAGTAACGTGCCACGTTACCTTGTTATCAGTATTGTTGAGAAGACCGATAGTAACGATGTTTCTGCAACAACAAAGAAACACGGAGCTGCTACATTGAAGGACTTGTCACCATTCCTTATCAAGAAACAGCTAGACTACGCCGCTGGTTCCGATGTTCCAGAAATAAAGAAGCTGAGAAACGGGAGTCTACTTATCCAGACCAGCACAGATCGCCAGACCAACAACCTTTTAAAGTTACGATCTTTGGGCCACTTCCCTGTTAATGTTGAACCCCATCGTCAACTTAACAGTAGTAAAGGTGTGATTCGACACTGGGATCTGCTAAATGCTGAGGAGGAAGAGATCCTTGAAGCACTCTCAAACCAATATGTCACCGCAGTGCAGCGAATCAAGATGCGAAAATCCAGAGAACTTGTGCCAACTGCTTCGATTATACTAACGTTCCAAAGGACCACTCTCCCAGATATTGTACGGGCTGGATATTTGAGACTAAAAGTCCGACCATACATCCCTAACCCGATGCGATGTTTCAAATGCCAGCACTTTGGGCACACTCAGCCTTCCTGCAAGGCCACTACCGCCCTTTGTGGTAAGTGTAGTCTGCCTGATCATGGGCCCGAACCTTGTTCTTCTGGTCCCAAATGCATTAATTGCCAAGGCAAACACGCAGTCTGGCATCGTGACTGCCCCTCTTTCCAACAAGAGAAGAAAATCAGAGAGTTGGTCGTCACAGAGAAAATCTCTGCTGGCGAAGCAAAACAACGTCTCCGCGAAAGTATACGCACCACTTTACCTGTGCCATTCGCTACAGCTGCTGCAGCTGCTCTTACCCGTCGCAGTGCAGGGGTACAAACCAGCGACGTGTCCACGCAAACAACAACGCTTCTCGTAGTAGCTCGCCATGCTTCGAGGAAACCAGCAACCACTCCTCGCTCCACAGAGAAGAAGTTCAAGCAGGTACATAGTAAAGAATACTTCCTGAAATCCAGTAGCTCTCCAGTGAGGGTGGCAGCCACCACCCTGAAACTTAAGGCGCAGCTGAAGGCTGCCCGGCGGGCGCTCAAAGCACCCGCCCCCACTCCCCCTTCTTCATCCCCTTCGCCCTCTGTGTCCTTACCCGAGGACATGATACAGGACGAAGCCGCGGATGAAGAATTTATCAAGGTGACAGGGCCTAGAAATAAAGTACGCCTTAAGAGGTAACAACCATACCTCCAGCTATGGCTTATTGTCTCCAATGGAACCTTAATCGTTTTCGTACACATCTCGAGGAACTGCAAATTCTAATATCTGAATTTGACCCTGCCATCATATGTCTCCAAGAGACACATTTTCGTCCAAATGAATCAGTGATTCTAAATGGATACACGCTTTACCGCACCGACAAGCTTCCTGAGGGTCGTCGTGCACACGGTGGTGTTGCAATCGGTGTTCGAGATAACATCCACTCAACACCAATCTTTCTCACCACCCCCCTCCAAGCTGTCGCCGTGCGGGTACATCTACCACAGCCAATATCCGTTTGCAGTGTCTACATCACAAGGGAGGAGCGATTCTCTCTTGAGGACCTGCTTTCTATATTCGAGCAACTTCCGTCTCCTGTAGTTCTTTTGGGTGATTTTAATTCCTACCATCGTTTGTGGGGCTCCGTTCGTACAGAGCCCCGGGGTCAAATTATAGATCAATTCCGTGAGGCATCAGGTTTACCGTTGCTGAATGATGGGACTCCCACATATTTCAGTCCTTCCTCAGGCACACACTCTGCGTTGGACTTGTCCTTCTGCAGTCCCAGCCTTGCTCCTACCACATCTTGGAGCGTTCACCCTGATCTCTGTGGGAGTGATCACTTCCCACTGCTTCTAACTTTCGAACATCTTCAGCACTCACGTGAACAACACCCTCACTGGCATCTCAGTCGGGCCGACTGGGGTGCCTTCGAGCGTGCAGTGGACCTTGAAGTCGATCTAGCGTCGACTTTGCCAGCCATCGACGCCTTAGACACCTTTGTGTCAAGAGTGCATGATGCTGCACGCACCTCCATTCCACATCCCAGTGGACCTGCGAGGCGACGACCAGTCCCCTGGTGGACTGCGGAGATCGGTGCAGCCATCAAGGACCGCAATCATGCCCTAGATCGATTCAATAGGAACCACACTGCCGCAAACCTCGAGCAGTTCCGCATTAAGCGTGCCCGTGCCCGTCCGCTTATTTGAGCCAGTAAGAAGGCGTGCTGGGTCCAATACGTGTCTTCTCTGACGAAGCAGGCTTCGTCGAAAGCCGGTTGGACCAAAGTACGTCGCATCCAGGGGGGTGCATCTACTCCTCTGAGCGCTCTGGAGCATGATGGGACGTTGTACACTGATTCCGGAGACATAGCTAATATCTTGGCCACGCAGTTTTCCGATGCGTCTAGCTCTGAAAATTATGAACCACGTTTCCGCCGTGAGAAGGACCGTCAGGAACGACGCCCTCTAATTTTTCGAAGTCATAACACCGAGCCATACAACTCTCCATTCACTGAACGGGAGTTCGATCAGGCGCTTCGAGATTCTAAGAATACAGCTCCTGGAGTGGACAAGATCCACTATGAGATGCTTCGTCAACTGCCCATTGGAGCCAAACATTTCCTTTTGGCGGTATTCAAGAGGCTTTGGTTGGAGGACTCTTTCCCCACTTTCTGGAAAGGAGCTATTATTGTTCCCATCCTGAAACCAGGTAAACAACGCACCGCAGCCTCGAGTTATAGGCCTATTGCCTTAACTAGCTGTGTGTGCAAGTTGATGGAACGCATGATCAAGAAGCGTCTCACCTGGTTTTTGGAGGAAAACTCATTGATAAGTAATTTTCAATGTGGTTTTCGCTCCAACCGTTCCACACTGGACCATCTGGTTCAGCTGGAAACACATATTCAGGATGCATTCCTCAACAAGGAACATTTAGTTGCAGTTTTCTTTGACCTCCAAAAGGCATATGACACAACGTGGCGCTTTGTCATCCTAAAGCAGCTCCATTCTTGGGGCGTGCGTGGCCATATGGCATACTTTATTGAAATTTTTTTATCAGATCGCTTTTTCCGCGTACGTGTTGGGAACTCCTTTTCGGATCTTCACGAACAAGAGAACGGTGTCCCGCAGGGCAGCGTACTTAGTGTGACTCTGTTTGCCATAGCAGTAAACAGTGTTATGGCAAACATTCTTTCCCCAGTACATGGTCTCTATGTCGACGACTTCACGATCTTTTGTCGCTCACGGAATCTCGCGTCAGCTTCTCGTCAACTCCAACTGACGATAAACCGTTTGGTTGAGTGGTCCTCCCAAATAGGTTTCACCTTCTCATCCGAGAAATCCTTGTGTGTTCACTTTTGTTGTCAGCGTACATGTCATTTCGATCCTGACCTGTACATGGGGAAATCTCCCCTGTGCTTCGTGAATGAGGTCCGCTTCCTGGGCCTCATTTTCGATAAGAAATTAACATGGCTACCTCACCTTCGCCAGTTAAAGTTCTCTTGTCTTCGAGTTCTCAACCTTTTACGCGTTTTATCTCATACTTCTTGGGGTGCTGATAGGACGGTATTGCTTCGCTTGTACCGTGCACTCATCAGGTCGAAGCTAGATTATGGATGTGTTGTGTATTCTTCTGCTCGCCCATCTAGACTTCGCATCCTAGACACTGTCCACCATGCTGGTATACGTGTGTGCACTCGTGCCTTTCGGACCAGTCCAGTCGCCAGTTTGTATGTAGACACATCTGAGCCGTCGCTGTCTCTGCGAAGACAGCGGCTGGTAGTTAACTACTTCCTCCATCTTCGCTCGATGCCTTCACATCCTTCATTCCACACCATCTCAGACGAGGGTAGGCTGGCAAGGTATCGGCTCCACCCTAGTGTCACTAGACCATTTGGTGTTCGTGCAGACGAGATCCTGTCAGCACTTGGTGTTGACAGTGATCTTCCTGGCGTCTCTCCACTCATTTCGCCTCTCCCTACCTGGGAGTTTCCTGCACCTTCTATCGATTTTTCTCTGACTGCCCTTCCAAAGTCAGAGACACCAATGGTTGTATACGAGCAACGGTTGTTAGAACTTCGTGCGAAGCACCCCAATTTTAATGTGTTTTACACGGATGGGTCCAAGACATTCGAATCAGTTGGTTGCGCCTTCGTCCTAGACTCTCAAAGTTCCAGTTACTTGCTACACCCTGCCTGTTCCATCTATACGGCAGAGTTGTACGCCATTCTAAAGGCACTGGACTTTGCAGACGTCAATGGTCTGAAGAAAGTCGTTGTGTGCAGTGATTCGACCAGCGTGTTGCAGACCCTGAATTCGCCGTATTCCCGGCATCCGGTAGCGCAACGCATATTCAGACGGCTTGTGTCCCTATCTGCCCGTGCCGATGTACACTTCTGTTGGGTCCCTAGCCACGAAGGCATTTAGGGGAACGAAGCAGCTGATGCTGCCGCCAAGTCTGCTGATGCGGACGGCGATGTTCTCGTCCACCTTTTGCCAGCTAGCGACCTGCAGAACATGTTCCGCTGTCGCCTTCTTGAAACTTGGCAGGCCGAGTGGGATACGGAAACGGGGAACAAGCTTCACGCTATTAAGCCCACCACAGGTGCTTGGCGTTCCTCGTCCCGTCCCTCTCGGCGAGAAGAAGTCACTCTAACTCGCATGCGTCTAGGACACAGCCGTCTTACACATAGTCACTTGCTGCAAGGGCTGGACCCTCCGTTATGTCGTGTTTGTAATGTTTTATTAAGCATTCGACACATTCTCGTTGAATGTGTCGATCTTGCTTACCTCCGGCAGACTTTGAACATTTCCGGCTGTTTGTCATCCCTCTTGGGTGATGACAGCAGCATTTTATCAAATGTTTTTAGTTTTTTACGAAGAGCTGGACTCTTCCACCGTCTGTAAGGAGGTTTTTAGTTTGTTCTGACTTTTTAATGTGTTGTGTGTGTCTCGTGCAGGTCTTTTTACAACCTTGCACTTTTAATGTTTTCCCAAGGGGCCATTTACACCCCTTTTAATGATTTTAGTCAGAATTTTAGATAAGGGGCTACTTCCCCGTATACATTGAAGGGTGCAAAATGGCCTTTAGTGCCGACGCACCCAAACAATTTTTAAATCAATCAATCAATCAACCATCGTGTCTGCCAGCTATATACAAGAGCCCTATAAAAGCCCACATTTCTGGGTTATCTGTTTCAAGTGCATCACGTTGACGGCCAAATGAGTGCTATATGACACATATACATATTTGTGTGATTGGTAATCCTTTCAAGCATATCTTGTTTGAAAAACATTTCCAAACACATTCACTCAGTCTTACATTGCCTAGGGGCTCCAATTACACCTGGCAAGCATATCGGAAGGTTTTGAGCAGGAACACGCTGATTGCCTACACGAGGAACCAACTGCCACCTTGCAACTCCGTCTTTTCCAAGAATGTACAAATTAGAATGAGGGTCTAATACTTCCTGAACTACTCCTTCATCACTTTGTTCCGTATCGGAATTTTCATAGCATTCTTCTACTTCATCCTGGTTATCTACATCAGATTCACCACCCAAATCTTCAAATTCAAAGTGATTTTCTTCTTTATTATCGTCCAACAGTAATTCACGCACTGTGTTCAAATCACTGGGGTTATTAAAGTCAAAAAGTCTACTGGAGCTTGCCATGTTCTTCAGACAATTTTTTTTTTTTTTTTTTTTACGATTCCTATTAACTTGGATTTTTGTAGACTTTTTTATCACACATTTTGGTTCGGAATCTGTGTTACATTGCTTTACATAATTCTAAGGAAAATGCAGACTCCAAAAACTGTTGGGCCTGTAAATAAATTTAAAACTTCGCGTTTAGGAATTTATTCCAGTTTTTGCCCTTGATATCGTAACATATCTTATCTCTCACTTTTCAAAACCAAAAATCATTAATGCATAATGTCAAATACTGTGTTTCAAAAATAATAATAATAATAATAATAATTGAAATATGCATGGAAATATTACGTGTAAATACATATATGTAGGTACTTGCAGAATCATCACTGGTTTGTCCAATATATAAATTGACACAATGAATGATGCAAGTTCCTTCAGTTTTTGTTTCACTTCATGCATCTTTTCATTGCCAAACAAGTTTCATTTCATACAGGAACTGAAATAGAATAGAAAATATCAACAGCATGGAAAAGAGATACACAATGAGCTTGAAATTGACGGCCCACTGAAATAAATTTTACAGATGCAAAATATTTGTTGACTTGTTTGCTTTTCCACTCAGAAGTCTTCCTAACAATGTATTGTCTTACAATTTGAAATATGATCTTCACCCATTGTAGTGCTCAAAATTATAACAAAGCAAATACAGGGTTAGCCTAAATGATTCATCGGGTTTCAAAGCACTGTGTATTTACAAGTATACGGCGTACAAAGACGGGTGATACTTGAAAAGATAGTCACGAAGTTTCTGGTACATTCTACAAATGTTCAATGTGTGCACCCTGTGTCACCCAGCACTCATCCAAACGGTAATCCAGTTCCCTCCATACGTTCACTAGCATGTTTCCGTCAATGTCTGTCACAGCAGCAGTGATGCGTTTCTGCAGTTCTTGCATCGTTGTTGGCATTGGGGGTACATAAACTTTGTCCTTAACATAACGCCACAGGAAGAAATCACATTGCGTGGGCCATGGCAACAGAGGAAGATCACTCAAACCAGCGTGCCCTATCCAGCAATGTGCCAGTTCTCTGTTGAGAAAGGCGCAGACAATTGTGCTCCAGTGAGGGGGAGCCCGTCCTGTTGAAAAATGAAAGTCAAGGAGTCAGCAGTCAGTTGTGGCAACAACTGCAACATATCCAGGTAGACGGAACCTGTCACAGTCTGCTCGATGAAGCAAAAGGTGCCATATACCTTTGTCGTGGATATGTCACAAAAGACATTCACTTTTGGCGAATTCCTTTCCAACTCCACACAGACATGCGGCAATTCAGTACCCCACACTCTCACATTGTGACGATTCACCTGTCCCGACAGATGGAAAGTCACCTCGTCACTGAATATCAATGTTCCCGCAATGTCATCATCTTCCATAGCTTGCTGCATTCGGGTACAAAACTCCAATCGGCGGACATAATCATCTGAAGTCAGGTGTTGTAACAGTTGCACACGGTAGGGTTAGAAATGCAAACGCCGCCACAAAACATTCCACACTGTTTTCTGCAGAATGCCCAGTTCATGGCTTGCACAAACGGTTGATTTTTGTGGGCTGCGCACAAAGCTCTGTCTCACGCGCTCCACGATTTCCTCAGAGACACGCGGTCGCCCCGTGCTTTTTCTTTACACAGACAACCAGTATCATGAAACCTGTCAAAGGGCTGAGTCTAGTGCGTGGTATGTGGAGGAGTACTGAGCATATGAAAACTGATCCCTCGCATATGGGACCACTTTCAAATCCTTATGACTGCAATGTCCATCAACAAGTAGCAGAACTGGGTTCTGATGGGAAGGATGACAGAAATTTACAAAGTGTTCCAACCAAGTTACAAAAGTATCACAGGTCATCCAACCAGTACTTTGTGCTACAGCAATACTGTCGGGCAGAGGACCAACCATCAGCCTGGCATTGAATCTCTTGCGCGGAAATATGAAGAGGGGCGGTACAAACTGACCAGTAGCGCTCATGCAGAACATGAATGTTATATTCCGACCTATTTCGCTCGACGTCATCTTTCCCACGCCTCATTTCCCTTTCTCACATATTACTTTGGGATTAACATGAACACACGGTACACCCATCTCATCCGCGTTGAATATACCGTGATGGTGGAAAAGAAAGTTTCTCCATCAGTGTGCCCAAATTTGTGAAGAAATTTCCAACTTGTTCCTTATTAAAATCTGTTGTTCTCATTATGCTGGTAGACTCAGGTGTTCTAAGGGACAAACGGGATACCGCTTCATAAACTGGTAGTAAAAATCTTTCCCAGCACACTGTCTTTGTTGATCTTGTGATTGATTTTTAGTTCTTCAGCTAAATCAAATGCAAGATTCAGGAATTCTTTTTACGATAATGAAATTAAGCGATCAGCTAACTGTTTCACATGGCATTTCAGCTCTTCTTCATACCTGTCTGTGAAAGTATTTTCTAATCTTTTTAACTTAGGTGAAACACGAAATTCCGTCCTTCGTTTTCGCTGCGAAAGTCTGTCTTGCAGAGTACTTTTCGGGACACCAAATCTATCCGCAGCTATTCGCACACTAACTTTCTCGGCAATAACATATTCAATTGCCGCTTTCATGTCATTTTCTGTCCAAGACCCGCGAAGACATTGTTTTTGGGCATGTTCTCAACGTGGTCACTGTTACCTGTAACCAAGAAGGAAAGTTTACTTAGAACACTATCACACAGTGTCATACAAAAACTGCTACATTTTGTCTGGTGATACCCGCCAATTGGCTACCCGACACGTACCATTCGACAATAACATGCCTCATACTAACACACAGTGAAATATATACTTGCGGTTTCACACACGATTTGTTCAAACCCTAACCAGTACACTGACAACAATTTGTGTTTCATTTACTTACCTTTATAATGGCAATGACCTTCCTTAAGTTACTTCGGGACGAACACCACATTCGCAGAAACAGAGCAGCTTGCAGCACGTCCGCTATTCTTCAACAACCAATTCCTACTACATGCACGTGCAGGGGAGAACAAAGTCCTTTCGTTTTCTGCTGATACAGTGTTGCTAGCTCATACCGCTGTTTTGGAACTCACACTGTCCGATGGTACCCGATGTCCGGGGCTACCCGATTTTACCCTAATTAAACTCTCAAAGGGAGGTATAGATGACCAAATAATGGGTGAGTACTGGGGTGTAAGGGGTTCTCCTTTTGCATAGTGCACCCAATAGTCAACCTCACTTCCACGTAGTACACCCTGGACTGCAGACTAACGAGGCTCTGGCGACTGGCTTCATGGCCAGTATAATTTGTTTGTGTTGTCCTGTGTTTTTTCCTTCTTTGTGCTGAGTGCTCCTTTACAGCCTCAGCTTTTAACGAAAGTCCGAAAATTTTAATATTTTATGATTTTAGTTATGCAACGTTAGAGTTGTTATTTGTAACGATAAGGGGCTGGACCCCGTATAATGTGACGGGTGCAAAATAGCCTTAGTGCTGACGCACCCAAAATTTGAAATTCAAATTCAAAGGGCGACTACTTAAAAGTATGTGAAGCCCGCCTGCCCCTTCGGTAATAAAACGAAAGCAATGGTTAATATAAGAATTTTCCTTTGGATTTAAATCAATCCAGAGTACTATCTGAGTATAAAATTATACTAGGTGTTGTCTACTCTTACGGGGTGTAAGGGGTGACCTTCCACGTAGTACACCCAAATGTCAACCTCACTTCCACGTTAGTGCACCCTGGACTGAAGACTAACGAGGCTCTGGCGACTGGCCCCATGGCCAGTATAATTTTGTTTGTATTGTCCTGTTGTCCTTATGTGCTGAGAACCCCTTTACAGCCTCAGCTTTTAACAGAAGTCAGAACATTTTAAGATTTTTAATTACGCAACGATAGAGTTGTTCTTTGTAATGATAAGGGGCTGGACCCCGTATAATGTGACGGGAGCAAAATAGCCTAAGTGCTGATGCTCTCACAATTTTAAAATCAAAATCAAAATTGTCTACTCTTACGGCGGATGCTCTACATGTTGGCAAGGGAAGTGGGGATAGTACTGGGGTGTAAGGGGTTCTCCTTCCACGTAGTGCACCCAATAGTCAACCTCACTTCCACATAGTACACCCTGGACTGCAGACTAACGAGGCTCTGGCGACTGGCCCCATGGGCAGTATAGTTTTGTTTGTGTTGTCCTGTGTTTTGTCCTTATTTGTGCTGAGTGCTTCTTTACAGCCTCGGCTTTTAACGAAAGTCGGAAGATTTTAGTATTTTATTTATGCAACGTTAGAGTTGTTATGTGTAACGATAAGGGGCTGGACCCCGTGTAATGTGACGGGTGCAAAATAGCCTTAGTGCTGACGCACCCAAAATTTTAAATTTAAATGAAAAATCAAATCAAACGGTGGCACAGAGAGTTCAGATGTGGCAGGAGAAAGTACTACGGGCACCTCGTTCTATAGGAAGCTTCGTTTCTTGCCGTGCTGGATTGCTCCCTCCCCACTTCCCTTGGCAGCATGTAGAGTGCCCGCCGTAAGAATGAACAAGATCTGTAAGCACATATTACATTTTTAAAAAAAAATTACAGATGGCACACGGAAGAATAATATGTGGGTTTGGCCAAATTATCACTTACCGATCTCCTTGGCAGAGTGGTTAGCGACGCGAGAGTTTTCTGGTCCGAATCCCGATGTGGGCATGAGTGTTTCTTGTGAGCGTCCCTACACCAGTTTCATCATAGTATTATCACTCATCTTCATCTTCGCGATTAGCCAAAAGTGGCAGAAAGCGAAGTAAAATGAATGAAATTATTACTTTCAATGAAATCTTGAAATCATTTTTTTTTTGTTTTCGATGCATGTGTATGTAGGGGAGAGGCAATGTTTCAAAACACTATGTACTATAGAAGTGATAATTGTAATGTGTTCTTTTGTGTAGATTGGGATGCCAGTACAGGAAGTTCCATAGAAACACTGGATAAAATCCCACCGTGGTATCGGCCAATGATGGCTATTTATTTTCGCCGAAAGCTGCCTCCGGGGCGGAGTCGTTACGTAGCACATCGCGCTTCGACTCCAGGGTTCCAATCCCGGCCTGGGCATGGATGTTTGGGAGTGTCCATTCAAAATTTCATCACATCATCACTCATCCCAATCTTCGCAGATTAACCAAAAGTGGCACAAAAAGCTAAGTAAACTAAACCAAATAAATCAATCAATAATTTCCGCCGAGATTATATTGGGTACATACGGTTTCGAATGACAGTACTAAGAAATATAAGCTAATCGGGACTGGACCTACATTTTAAAGTTGGACCCGAACCACTATGTGCCTCGACTGAGTATCGGACCCGCGATCTATTGATTACAAGGCGACGGCAACAGCATCGGAAGCGCCCTTCTAGAGATTTATGTACACCACCACTTACAATAATGTACGTAAAAAAATTATCAGGAACTTTACTTTTCATCAAATGGACGTAAATTTATTTGTTATTCAATAAATATTCAATTTTTTTACTTTGAAATAAATTTCCTTGCCATGACTGTTGTAAGCCAGATGATGAATATTTACTGTTTTATCTCTGATTTTATAGCGTCTTTTTACTATTTATGTAATAATATTTTTAGTCAAGATACAAAGAACAAAATAAGTATACCTAAACGTTGTCTTTCCTCAGTTTCTTAGCCTGTCGTTACATACAACAATACTCCATACGCATCGGAGAAATTAAGTACTAATTAATTAATTTTCATATTACAAATAATTATTAACGTATTAAATAGAAACACTTCTATTATTATATTTCTGAGACACTTGGCTCGGACTGGCTTCCCAAATTAAAATTTCTAGATACTGCGTAGCAATGTGACCAGTTAGTATGATTCGGTAACTAGCCTTTGTTACTTTGTACTGGAATTATACAAGTATCGGTATTGGCAAACAGTGGCGTGGCCAGAATTTTCGAAAGGGCATTAGGTATAAATTTTTTAGTAGTCCGCCATCATTTTGCCATATTTTCCTGCGTTTGGTGTTCCTTTTTTTAGGAATACTGGGTCAAAAAGGGGGTTATTATAACTCCCACCAACCCCCCCTTGGGCATGCCACTGTCGGCAAATGGTGGTAATGGCTCAGCTCTAGTACAAGGTGGTTATAATTAAAGTGACGGTGTTCAGAGTGGTACAGCACGGGCTGTAATGAGAGTAGCAGTCTGAAACTTCGTAGATATGCTAATGAAGCAATGCGCTCGCGAATTATGCAAAAAAAAAAAAAATAGTTCCAATTCTCGCCACCAGGGTAAAAAATGGCGCTGTAAGCAGTCAAAACGTGGTATAGTTACAGGAAAAAGGCAGGAAAGATCAAACACATGAGAACAATGTCTCTGGCATGTTTATTAGGAACTATGGTTACAAGAACTGTTCAATATGGCCTCCCAATTCAGCAACATGCTGCATTCGTAACACGGCATGGTCGACGGTTGCTCGCAGCATGTCTGGTGAAATCTGAGCGACATGTCGTTGTATGCTAGCCTTCAGATCAGGCAGAGACCGGACATGTCCCTGATAGACACGATCTTTTAAATATCCCCACAGCCAGAAGTCACATGGCTTAAGGTCGGGGGATCTGGAAGGCCAATCATCTGGAAACTGCCTAGAGATGATGCGGTCATTAGTGAAGGTTTCTCGCAGCAAATCTTTCACGTGGCGAGCGATATGTGGTGTTGTCCCATCTTGCATGAAAATGGTGGTGTGTTCACAGTTCCGTTCTTGCAAAGCTGGAATCACGTGTTGCACAAGGAGGTCCCTATAACGTGCAGATGTCACTACACCTAACAGGCCCTCGAGGTGTCATCTCCTCAAAGAAAAACGGACCAAGAATGAAGGAGCTAGTGAACCCACACCATGCAGTCACGTAAACTGAGTGCAATGGTTGTTCCTGCACAACATGTGGACGAGTGGAACCCCATGTGCGACAGTTCTGAGTATTCACTGTACCGACCAGAGTAAAATGCGCCTCGTCAGTCCACAGAATATTCCCCGGCCACATGTCATCCACTTCCATGCGTGCCAAAAACCGATGGGCAAACTCACGGCGTTGTGGAATATCTTGGGGTTTCAATTGGTGCACAATTTGAATCTTGTAGGGATACCAGTGTAAAATGCACCGCAATACCTTGCGAACTGTTGACCAGGGGAGTGACAATTCACGTGCCACAGCTCTAGCACTGGTTGCAGAAGTTGAGGCATGTGCTGCACGGTCAGCTACAGCTACAGCAACTTCGTCCACAACTTCCACGGGGATGGGCCGCCTTCCTCTCCCTGGTGCAACACCCAATTCACCTGTTTCCTCGAATTTCTTCATCATCTTCTTCAGCCCATTAATTGACATGGGCCCTCTTCTCAGCCCTTTCTGTTGGCGATATTTCCGCAGTGCAGCGTTACTATTGCTCCCATTCTGGTACAACTTCACTAGCAGTGCACGGTCTTTCTTCGCAATAGCCATTGCTTTTTACACGGGAAAAATCAAACTTTTAATGTTCGGGGAACATTCACATCACTAAAAGCAACAAGCGTCACCAACAACAACCAGGGAGCTCACACAATGGTTAGGCAATTTCACCGACTTTGACGTCAGAGTTACGGAAAATTCCACGTTTTGACTGCTTACAGCGCCATTTTTTACCCTGGTGGCGAGAATTTGAACTATTTTTTTTTTGGCATAATTCGCGAGCGCATTGCTTCATTATCATATCTACGAAGTTTCAGACTACTACTCTCATTACAACTCGTGCTGTACCACTCTGAACACCGTCACTTTAATTATAACCACCTGGTATATACTAATGTATCAGTATATGTGAGCATTTTCAAATCTTAAAAACATGAATTACTTCCTTTCGGTCGAGGCGCCATCATGCCACTATGAATTGAAAAGTTAGCCTGATGTGACATGACAGTTTTACTTAATGTTAGATGAGGTAAATAAACTCAAACTTACATTGCAACTCGTTTCTGAAGAAAATATCTCCAAGTTTCTCTAACACACCCGTAACCCATCAATGTGCAAAGAAGAATGCGTCTCTTTCTCTCCTTAACACCAACAACGGCTCTCGTCAAGTGTCAGTACCAGATGTAGAAGTGGATGGGGGGGGGGGGGAGGTTGCGAGTAAGTTCAAGTTACAGGGGATGCCTTCAGTTTGACCCCCAAGATCCTGGCATTCCAAACATTTGGAAGTTTCGCTACACATGGTCAAGTCATGGACACCAAAGCTTGCTTTTCAGTAACATTTGAACTTTCCCATTAGTTCGGAGCAACAAGCTTCGTCCATGCATAAATAGTTTCTGTAACTTTCTCCTTCTTCATTCAATCTTAACTCATTCTGCTAATTCGTAATTCGTATCGCGAAATCATTTCCTTGAATTATGTAAATTTTCTGTGTAACCTTTCGCCATATAAAATCAATCTATGCGAGAAGAAATTTGGTTTCCGTTTTTACAGCTCCAAACATCTTGTAACTGTATTCCTTTTGTTAGTTCAAAGAGTGCCCGAGAAATATTATAACCAGGTTGTTTATCTAGTCTATTAATGAGGCAATTGAAGTCACCTCCCACTAACACATTTAATGTATGAGATGTTAGTTCTGGACTTAGAATTGCAGAAAACAAATGAAAAAAATGTTCCCGTTTGTGCTTACTTTGACTTCCTAATTGTACATCTATTTTGAACAAAACATTAGTAACAGTTAATACTTATACGCTTCACAATTGTTCAACTTATGACACTTAGCAAGGTCATTCATATCTCATCACAATCTTGATCGGAATTTGTATGCATAACCATGTCACTTGATTTGTCTGTCCCTGCAGGGTGTAAGGGGTGACCTTCCACTTAGTACACCCAAATGTCAACCTCACTTCCACGTTAGTGCACCCTGGACTGAAAACTAACGAGGCTCTGGCGACTGGCCCCATGGCCAGTATAATTTTGTTTGTATTGTCCTGTTTTTTTGTCCTTATGTGTGCTGAGTGCCCCTTTACAGTCTCAGCTTTTAACAGCAGTCAGAACATTTTAATTTTTTTAGTTATGCAACGTTAGTTATTTGTAATGGTAAGGGGTGTAAGGGGTACCTTCCACGTAGGCGCCCAAACGTCAACCTCACTTCCACGTAGTGCACCCTGGACTAAAGACTAACGAGGCTCTGGCGACTGGCACTATGGCCAGTATAATCTTGTGTGTGTTGTCCTGTTTTTTTGTCTTTGTATGTGCTGAGTGCCCGTTTACAGCCTCAGCTTTTAACAGAAGTCAGAACATTTTAAGATTTTTATTTATGCAACGTTAGAGTTGTTATATGTCATGGTAAGGGGCTGGCCCCCGTATAATGTGACGGGAGCAAAATAGCGTAAGTGCTGACGCTCCCAAAATTTTAAATTCAAATCAAAATCAAAGTCTGTCCCTGCCCCATTAATTCTGGACTTGATTGCTCTTTTCCTGAATAAGAGGTTTGTTGAATAGGTTGTACACTCTTGGACTTAAGGTGTATTTCTATTTTAGTACTTAACAATTTTTTTTATTCGGATTTAAAGTCCTGTGGTCTGAAGCGGTATTCCCCGTCTTTGTGGCGGATCGTGAGCGGGGATTTCTTGAGGCAGCCTGTGCTAATTCTGTATCTGTAAACATAGAACTTATATTGATTGGGGATTCTTGATTCGAAATTTCGAAGAGGTTAGAGGGAACTATGGGTTCATTCGCACTTCCACTTGCACTTCCTTGTACATTTGCCTGGTTACAAACACTTGCACTATCTTCTTGCTGTTGTAACTGTAGAGGGTTGTGAATCATACTACTTGTTCGTTGTCTTCTATGACTTTCTTCTGTTCCTGCAGTGCCGTGTGGTCATCTGAACTGGCCTGTCAATATAACGGTAATGATAAAATAGTGCTGGTATTCTGATTTTGAATAAATGAATTCGCGTAAGAGTTCGTCATTTAACATGATATAAGAAGGCACTTTTTTGTAGAATGATACGGAATATCTTACTGCCTGTTCTCACAGGAAAGGGATAGGAGGTAGAATACACTTCATCTCTTACTGTTTGTACTATACGGTATTTAGACATTCCAGTTATTATAGCACTTTCTGGTAGTTCCATTGGGACTAGATGGATTCGGACAGTAGTAACAGGTTTGTCAGTCCTGTGTACTGGAATGTCATGATCTCCCATTTCGTCTGAAAATACAAATATTTCCGTGCTGCGTGCTATATCTTCATTACATAATTGTTCAGTACTTAACTTGACAAACACTTGGTGTTTAACGAAATCTACTTCAATACTCAAAACTTCTACAACAGTCATTTTAACTGCATCTTTCAGCCATTCGTGAATGGCAAGCGTTGTCGGCCTTTGCTGCACTCTTGCAAGAGAAAACTGCATAGTGTGTAATCTTGTAACGGTCATGTCGAAAGAATTACGTAATTGAACTTTACTTCACAACAACAGAGATCCTCACTACTAGTATTATATTTATAGTGGAACCACCGCGACTCCTGTGAACTGTATTCCCGCGAGGAGGGGAAGGGGAGAGCGGAGCATGATTTCCTTTTCGCCCGAGCCGAACGTAGATGTGGACAGTCCAGTTAATTAATATTTACGTTGCAATCTTTCTGTAAGGCAAACTCTGCAAGAGAACAGGCTTCTTGGTCAGGCGACAGAAACTGTTCAGCCTAGATGGAGTTTCAAACGTACCCATGTATGTGAACCACCATGTATAGGTGCATTTCTTAAAGCACAGCAGTCAAAATTAAAGGAGAAACTCTGTACGGCAACAGACTCCTTACAGCTCAGGCGACACAAACTGTCCAGCGTAGGTGGAGTTTCAAACGTACCCATGTATGTGAACCACCATGTATAGATGCATGCAGTCTTCCATGGTGTTTATATTATTCTAAAAAAGCTTAGGAAGTAGCACACAAGTTTCCCAGCGCCGGACTGTCTGCCTTGAGCTCGGCGAAGTACTCAAGCATGCTGATTCGCTGGCGGCTTTCGGCTGTATCTTTACATGGCTTCATATCGGACTGTGGACGTCATTTGCGGCGGCGTTTTAGCAGTGTGGCGTGGGGACGCTGAGCGGTGGTAATCTGCTGCGTCGGCTTCATGCAGGCTAGCATCTGGGAAGACCCATGCACCCTCGTTCTTGTGGTTTACCCCGCCATAGTCGTATTACTGTTTCTCGTCACAAGAAGAATAACACAAATCCAGTGCACAGGTCACTAATAAACACTGCGTACTTATACCACTAGTCACTGTCTCTCACGCAGAGTAAAACACATGGCGCGGTAGAAAAAAGTCAAAAGTCCCGATTCTTACTCCGACTGTCGCAGAGGTGTTGCCGGATCGAAAACTGGCGGTATACTGTGTACTGTTAGTCTGTTCTGCCACTATTTACAGAGAGCTTGAAATTTTGAGTTCTAACAGACTGACTTTCAGGCGCGGAAATCTGAAGTGGCGTCGTTGGTGGTCAAGCGTCCCTTTTTTTGCTTGGTCCAACTTCTTCAGGCACACGTGTTGCGTTAGAATGGGGTGAAAAGAATAGTTCTAGCGCCTGGACTCGCATCCGGTACGTAACATGTTCCTCCACTACTTGGTCTCCCAAGTGAAACTTCCCGTCGCCAAATGCACAAAAGTCGCTCTAACGGTGAAAGATTTATCACAGCACATTGTTGTAGTTCCCAGCTCCTCTGACCAAACGGGGGAAAAGTCGACAAAAGCAGAGAAACACCGCCCCAAGCTTCAAGAGGATACTAAGTTACGCACAAATATAAAATAATGAAAACAGCATATAGAATAATAAGGGGCTGTAAGGGGTGCTCCTTCGACATAGTGCACCCAATAGTCAACCTCACTTCCACGTAGTACACCCTGGACTGCAGACTAACGAGGCTCTGCCGACTGGCCCTCTGGCCAGTATAATTTTGTTTGTATTGTCCTGTTCTTTTGTCCTTATGTGTGCTGAGTGCCCCTTTACAGCCTCAGCTTTTAACGAAAGTCAGAACATTTTAATATTTTATGATTTTAGTTCTGCAACGTTAGAGTTGTTCTTTGTAATGATAAGGGGCTGGACCCCGTATAATGTGACGGGTGCAAAATAGCCTTAGTGCTGACCCACCCAAAATTTTAAATTCAAATTAGAACGTAGGTGACAAAAACTGAGTGTCATATCTCTCCCCTCCTAACTTAAAAAAAATGTTGGCTTGAGAAGTCAGTCGGCTGGGGAGATTTCTCAAAGTTACACATTTTTAAACACCCTGTATATCAACCACTTTTTATATGAGCACCCTGTCTATAAAATTTCACACAAATTACCTTCATGATTTTCAATTAAAATACACAATTAAACAGGCCTCAATAATACAAAAATACGTAATGTTGAAAATTAACAATGATATTAATAACACTGAAATAAGTGACATAAAAATAATAATACACAATACAAATCAAAAGCGAAATCACTGATACGAGATGCTTAGCGGCTTCCTGAAGGCTGTAGCCCGGAGACACCAGGTGTTGGGGAATCACTCCTTGGGGGCTGCTCATTTCTGCCTCTTCTTGCTGGACTTTGCGGTTTGCTGCTCCAGGTAAGTCGCTTCCTTCGACCGATCGCTGACTCCTCGACCGACCATTGCGCTCGTTATACCCATCGCGCACTTGTCCTCTTTGAAAAAAGCCGTTGCGGTTATTTTATCTTGCGGCGATCGGCGCCTATTCATTCCTCGACGCTCCCCTCCTCGAAACGGTCGTGGTCAAGGAGAATTTCGTTCGTCGGCGCATGGAGCGTGGTGCTGTTCATTTCCGTGCCGTACCATCTGCACGCGCTGGTGCCGATTGCGGTCCCGTCGATCGTCATCCGCCCTTCGTCGCTTGTCCCAGCGCTCTGCTCTCTCACGTTCTTGTTCCTCGGCGCACTGGTATAGGTTTTTCAAGGTGAGCGACATGGAATGTGGATCATATACGCACGTCCCGTTGAGATGACGTCTGACATCCTGGGGACAGTGGTAGATCAACGCCGTGATTACCTCTGGTGGTGTCATTTGCGGCTAGAGCTGTTTGAATTTGTTGTATTTTTTTCCAAAAATAGGTGGAATAAGATAACCCAGCGCTTCGGTCGTTTCGTTCATTCCTGAGGCGAATCAAAATCCTTTCTAACTGTAGGGGCCTTTGAAAGTAACTCGGAAACATTTCCCTAAAGTTCTCGTAGGTAGTGAAATGCCTCTCGTTGGTTTCGTACCACTTTTTGGCTAGATCTTCCATTAATGCCCGCAATATAATTAACCGTTCGGTTTCCTCCATTGCAAGTTCCTTCGCGATTGTCTCGAAGTGGTCTAAAAAGGAAGCAGGAAAAGTACATTCGGCTCCATTGAACCTTTTAAACTCCTTTTTGTACTCAAGAGGAAAAAGGACCCTTCTGGTCATAGCCGCTGGTGGACGGTCTTCCCAGCTGGGTGCTTGGAGTGGGGATGTATCGTTTCTTGCCCCCCTCTCGCCGTTTGTCCTCCTCGGCGCTGAAGGTTCATCGCGCGTGGGCAAAGCAAAAGTAGTGGCAGCAGGGGTGAACTTCTGCTGGCCTCTGGAGTTTCCCGGTCGTGAGGGTGAAGGTCTAAGTTCTTTATTTGCATTTCCAAAGCTTCAATCCTGTGACCATTGTCGCCCATCGGTCGCAAGACCTGCTGCCTCAGGCTATCCATATTTTGTCGGACCTCAGTTTCGAGTTGATCAGAATCACGGCGCAAAAACCACTTCTTGAAGTCTGATCTCAAGTTGCGCGAAGCGTGCTTGTGTCTCCGCGTTGGCACGCAACACCTCTTGGATATCTCTGTGATTTGGGAGTTGGTACCGCTGCTATCCAATGCATTCACACTCGCCGGCGGCTCCGCTGTTGGTTCGACCCGTTCCGGCTGGTTCGCACAATTAACGCATCGGGGTTCAATTGGTTCCATTCCTTCTGACAGACGGACCTGCTCTCCGCAAAGTTAAGATATTTGATGATTCACCTATGTCTCTATTAATTATCCTGGTACTTCTCAATATCATTAGTAAAGTTCGACACACGGGGTGTAAGGGGTGCTTCTTCCACGTAGTGCACCCAATAGTCAACCTCACTTCCACGTAGTACACCCTGGACAGCAGGCTAACGAGGCTCTGGCGACTGGCCCCATGGCCAGTATAATTTTGTTTGTGTTGTCCTGTGTTTTGTCCTTATTTGTGCTGAGTGTTCTTTGCAGCCTCGGCTTTTAACGAAAGTCAGAACATTGTAATATTTTATGATTTTAATTAAGCTACGTTAGAGTTGTTATGTGAAACGGTAAGGGGCTGGACCCCGTATAGTGTGACGGGTGCAAAATAGCCTTAGTGCTGACGCACCCAAAATTTTAAAATCAAAATCACAATCAAATCAAATCAAAGTTCGACACACAATGTCTCTGACGGTATCAGGAAATTAAATACTGTCCACACACACAAACAAAAACTCCTAGCTTACTAGAAAAACAAATATAAATTGATATTCACAATGCAGAAAGAGGGGCAAGATGGGTCCTTTTCTGCTACCTGCTTAAAAGCCTAACGCGCACACTCAAAAAAACAAATCGCCACTAAATTTGCAAAAAATAATTCCTGGAAAATTCGCCCTTGCCGATATTCGCCTACTTAATTGCCCTTACGTTAATTCAAATTCGCGCCAAGAATGAATAACAAACTCAAAATACTAAATGACACATAAAATAATAAAAACGCCTCAATAATACATGTAAACACATTAAAATACCTAATAAAAGTTTAGGGGTGTAAGGGGTGACCTTCCACGTAGTACACCCAAATGTCAACCTCACTTCCACGTTAGTACACCCGTACGAGGCTCTGGCGACTGGCCCAATAACCAGTATAATTTTGTTTGTATTGTCCTGTTCCTTTGTCCTTATGTGTGCTGAGTGACCCTTTACAGCCTCAGCTTTTAACGAAAGTCAGAACATTTTAATATTTTATGATTTTAGTTCTGCAATGATAGAATTGTTATTTGAAATGATAAGGGGCTGGACCCCGTATAATGTGAAGGGTGCAAAATAGCCTTAGTGCTGACGCACCCACAGATTCAAATTCAAACTAATAAAAGTTTAACCAAAGCAATGAAAAAATCCTCACGCTACCTATAAATTAACCTCGTATAATGTGACAGGTGCAAAATAAAATAGCCTTAGTGCTGACGCACCCAAAATTTTAAATTCAAATCGAGTCAAACCTATAAATTAAAAAAATGAAAAAGAATGAAACTGTACTTCTCGCGACGAGGGTAAGAGATAGGCGGGTCCCTGATCGGGATGCCAAATTCTCACCCGTCATTTCCCGTGAAGACATTTTCGTGGGCGCCAAATCTCGCTGGGAAAGTTTACCATAGTCCGGAGACCAAGTCCCCTTCCTAGGTGCCAAGGTAAACGGTTCGATTCCAGGGTATGTGTGACCAGATCGGTTATCACCCCCGGTGCATAGCAGACTCGTGCATGAAGTGATGTTCGATAATTAATAATAATAATGACGTAGATAATAATAATAATTATTGATGTTATCCCTAAAGTCCAGCAGAAATGCTTTGCTGACTTAACGTTGAACATAATATTAATACCAATAGTTATGAAGATATGTATATTATATGTATAAGCACAAATCATAGTCAAATCATAGATAACAAAAATGTATATTATACAGGGTGACACACGGGAACCGGACGTTTTTTACATGAATATTAGTCTGTTAATTTTGAAGGAAAAGTAGTTATAATTGTGTTAGAATGCAGAACAAGAGTTGCCATTTGATTACATTTGTTACATGTGGAAAATTATGTCAATCAGGTGACGGCCATCCATTTGAATGCATAGTTCAACTCGTCGCCAGAAAGCATTCATAACCCTGCGTAACACCTCTTGGTCAATCGCACGCACCTCCTCTGTTATGGCATCTTTCAACTCCATTAATGTCCGCGGTTTGTGGCGTAGACATGTTCCTTGAGGTACCCCTAAAGGAAAAAGTCACAAGAGGACAAGTATGGGGATCTGGGCGGCCATGGCACGTCACCGAAACGCGAAATGAGGCATCCAGGGAATATGTTCCTGACAACTGCCATTGATGCATTAGCGGTATGCGCTGTGGCACCATCCTGTTGAAAATAAACATTATGAATGTTTATTCCTAGCCTCTGCAGTTCTGGTTGAAGGTGTGTTTCCAACATGTGGACATATCGTCTTGAGTTCACTGTGACCGTTGTGCCATTCTCTTCAAAAAAATACGGCCCAATTACGCCTGAAGGGGTAGCAGCACATCAAACTGTAACTCGCTCTGAGTGTAGGGGTTTTTGCTGGATGTTGTGAGGGTGTTGGGGCGCCCAGAAACGGAAGTTCTGTTTGTTCACTACACCATTTAAGTGAAAATGAGCTTCATCACTCATCATCACTACAGCATTTGGGTCCTCTTCCATAATCACTTGCATACGAACAGCGAAATCTTCACGAGCTGCATAATCCGTAGCTGTAAGCTCCTGAACCACCAGCATTTTGTACGGATGGAAGTGTAAATCCAACCGTAACATTCTTCTTACACTCTCACGGTTGATCTGTAATTTACGCGCATGTTGACGTGCGGATCGACTGGGGCTCGATTAATTGCCCCTCTCACTATGTTGATGTTTTCTGGAGTCCTCACAGTTCGAACAGGGCCTCGAGGCTTCTTCATGATGCTTCCTGTTGCACGATACGATTGAACCCATCTCAGGATCGTATTCCGGCTAGGAATTGCGCCATGCCTACCAATCTTGAAATGACGACGAAAGATTCGTTGTGTTGTGACAATAGACTCATTATTTCGCACATACGTCTCATGTGCAAACACGCGATGTTCAACTGTCTACTGCTCCATACTGTTTCATACCTGCAAAGAAAAAGAATACACTACTGAAATGGCATGTTATGCAAAACAAATTGGCTACTCTACTATTGCTATATAACTCCTCACGGCTGAGTCCTGTTCATTTCAAAAACGTCCGGTTCCCGTGTGTCACCCTGTATAATACACAAAAATAGACACATTACACAACCCCTCACTATCACTCAAGCATCCACACTCTCACTCAAACTTCAGGGGTAAAATTACATGAATTACATTGGCCCTTTTTTAGATACCAAGCAATCTTTAGTTTTCTTATGAGCCAGGACGAATCTTAATCTGCTCCTGCAGACGTTAAATTGTTTAGATTCCAAGATACTTAGCTTGCATCTGCGCACGCTGATGAACTTCTGCCAACGAGCATAACACGTAAACTTTTCTATTTCTCAATTTATTAAAACATTAAATAATTATTGTAGAATTTTCACAAATGCGCCTTGGAACTTCATTAACATTTGGCAGAGCACGCAACTCGTGCAACATAGATATCAAATGCAAGGCACATACATGTTTACAGAATGAAAAATGAAGACACTGATGTATAAATATATTAAAAATATCACGAAGTTTTTTTACTTCCTTATTTAACGAAGTTGAGGGGTGATCTGGGGTGTAAGGAGTGCACCTTCCACATAGTGCACCCAATAGTCAACCTCACTTCCACGTAGTACACCCTGGACTGCAGACTACTGCTGACGCACCCAAAATTTTAATTCAAATAAAACAATAATTGAGGGGTGATCTCTGCAAGAGATACACGATTTATGCAGTTTTAATGAAATGTTTGAGTACACACCTACAAGGTGTACAACTTTGCTTCCGCCGTTTTTCCCCAAAAATATGACGCTGGAATGAAAAACATTGGCATTATTCAAAGTATTGTCCATCGCTGGCCACTACTTTCTCCTATCTTTCGGGCAGCGTACGAATGCCGCGTCTAAGAAATTGTTCATCTTTGGAGGCGATCCACGAATCGATCCACTTTTTGACTTCTTCATAAGATCGGAAGTGTTGGTCAGCCAGTTCATGAGCCATTGATCTAAACGTGATAATCAGAGGGAGCGATGTCTGTAGAATATGGCGGGTGGGGTAGGACGTCCCATCTTAATGTTTCCAAGTACGTTTTCACCACTTTGGCAACGTGGGGTCGTGCGTTGTCATGCTGAATCATACCCATGGCTTTCAGACGTTTTAAAATGGCATGCTATGTCACTCCCAATGATCGTGCCAATTCTGCATCTTCGAAAACTTTGTCTTCCACCACTATGCCGATCTTCGACGTTCAAGTCACCGTTCTTGAAGAGTTGAAACCACTCATGACAGGTTCTCTCGCTTATAGCGTCCTAACCATACGTAGTGGAGAGCATTCGATGAGCCTCAGCCGCAGATTTCTTCATATTGAAACAAAAAAGTAGAACCTCCCGCAAATGGCGAGAATTTGGATCGTACACTGACATTTTCAATCGCGAACAACTTCACGATGCACACACCACTCGACTAATGTTTGAATGGGTCCAAGAGGTCAGAGCTAACTGCGTGACGTCTGCGATCTGCTTCTTTCGACCGCTACTTCCTGTTGTTGCCACCTGTCGGAAAACGGCGGAATCAAAGTTGTACACCTTGTAATATGACACAAAGATAATTATTCATACGGCTCGGCCAAAGCATGGGAAAAGCAACAGTATGCCGTGAATCGATCTACCGAATTAGAAATTTTCGTGAAATCTAGATTATTTTGGGCAAAAATTTAATCAATACCTTTGCGACTTTTAATTTAAAGACTGGTATATTTTCGTCCGACGACCGATCTTCGGAGTCCTGGGTCGATGATTACTCACACATAGAAAATTAACAGTTGTATACTGTACCATCTCGGCGTTCTAGACGTTCCAGCGATGTTTTCCGAAGTCCTTTAGACGGCGGCATGACGTCAATCCGCGGTCCTCCTCGCGACAGTAACACTTCCCCACGTTACTTCTTTGTAGCGGCACTTTGCAGACTTCTTGAACACACATTCCTTCTACGCTTCGACATCACGGCCACATAAATGAGGGAAAACTGCCTCTCTCTACTCTGGGGACGGCAAAAACGGACGAAGTTGCTGTATCGGGGGCATTCGTGGCTTTTCACCGCTAGTCTTACGCGGAACGTCGGCGTCGTCTCAAGACGCAGTAAGTGTCGCTTAATCTCTCAATCTTTCCTTCTAGATGATATGTATAAGTGAGGGCTGGTGCTGCTTCATCTTCCCATTCCACCCTCTCTGACTCACCCAAAATTTTAAATTCAAATTCAACTAACAAACAGAAACTAAAAGTGATTAACCATTTTAGGTCCTTTTGATTAAAGAACAATACTATGGTCATCTTCATCAAAGTACCTCTATTTTCCTTAACATCTGTAAACACAAAATAACAAAAATATGAAAAATTACAATTCTTTACTTGTACATTTACTGGCTCCGTGGTCGCAACCTGCTCCTCGATTTTTGATGGGAAATATTTTTCTTTCGGAAGATTGTGTGTTGCTAATTGTGAGAAACGAAATTTCTGAGCGCGGAGACATATATTTACGAAGCTACAGCTGTTTATAGTGGATATATAAATTTAATTATTATTGTTCTAAAAATTAAATCCCGAATATTTGACAAATGTATGGCAATACACGAGAAAAATTGAACCGGGCTTTAGCCAAACTCATGCATGATTCATGTTAGTACCTTTCTTGTTCTTTCTTTTGTTTAAAAAGAAATCTGCAATGAATAATTACGGCTCCTAAGGTTTCGTTTCATTTCTATATTAATTCCCACTAGTGAAATAAGATACTTAGAGTTGCTTGTCAACGGAAAATACATTGTTCATGGGAAGCGCTTGTGCATGCTTGCGTAAGGTAATTTCTTATAATAGAGCATTACTTGGCATTACCATCAAATGAATTCTCACCACCTCCTAGCAATCTACATGAGAATTGAATTCTATTCAATCAATAAAGATTATTGTGCATTAACTACAGAGTACAATGATACTACTTACCCTTCTCCACTGCTTCTCGCCCTTCACAGCACCACCTGTTGAATTTAAAAGTTTCTAGCAAAATTTCCCCACAATCTCTCATCAGATTTGCGGAAGGATTTAGATAACCTTCCCGTTACTAATTCGGGGTGGCTCTCTATAAATTCAACAATTATAGCTTTTTGCCTTTGTTATCTTGCTCATTGTCTCTGTAAATGCTTGGTCTCAAACAAACACGTGTAGTTCTTCCTCTACAGTGTGTTAATGTGATCCAACCAAGAAGAATCGATTTTCATTCTCGAAATCTGATTGGTTATTTGGGTGTAGGCTCTATGACAAGCTGGTTTTGAACACACATGAGTGTATCACAGACTATATTCTCAATCGTTGGCGAGAACTCTTAAGCCATCGAAGTCGGCACTCGTTAACGACCAGTCAGGACTACGATTTTCTCGCCGATCACGAGTTGGGGCGATAACGAAATGGCCGTTTCCGTGCTCACGTATTGAGAGTCGGGACTAAGAACCTTGATCCATCAAGTTAGCCTAGTTAAGAACATATACAAAATAATACAACTGCAAATCAATAAAAAAAGTAAAATCATTGTTCTCAAGATTCAAATATGTGTGTGTCAAACATACATGCCTAAATCTAATATATCAATCTTCTGCTTCACACAATCATTCACAAAATCTACATATTTCGCTTCAAGAATAATATGTGTGTCATTCTTTCCCCAGTAAGGTGATTTCTCTTTTCTGTTTTGATGTTTCCAGATTTTGAGAATACTCCTCACATTGGACGGAATATTCAACTATGCACAAACTCCGTTTTGCAAGTTCAGAAAGCGTTGAATACACAACTCACATTTCCGGACACCAAGCAAGCGGATTTCCTGTCCGTGGCAGCAGAGGTTCCTCAGTGATTTTCGGATATGGATTATTTTTTAAAGAGATCACTATATTCGAACTCTTCCAAATAATGGGCTTGCCTTTGTCTGACACTGCAGCTAAAACTGGTTGTGGAGTAGTGACATTCTTCAATTTGTCACTTACTTGCCAAATAAGTGACTGATTTGCCGTCTGAAAATTCTGTTGTTTGAACCTTCGATGAAGTTATGTGGCTTCAGAGAAAAGCTTATTTTCTTCAATTAATTTGATGCGTTTTTTATGGAAGAAACAACACACGGTATGTTTACTAATTTCACACACCATTTTTTAAAAGCCTGATTTAGAAGAATGACCTTCTAAATACTCACCTGTTTCTCACTGCTAATGTCTTCCATGCAGTCTTTAAACGCTTTCCAAAGATCACACACTTTCTCAATTGCCAAAATGTCATCGTTGGTAAAGTTTTCAATTTTGGGATAATTTATGGTAATTGTTGACATCAAAGATTTTTTGATGTCAAGAATCCGCTGCAACATATACGATGAGTTCCACCTTGTCACATCATCTTGTTTAAAGTCAACCTCACTTCCACTTAGTGCACCCTGGAATAAAGACTAACGAGGCTCTGGCGACTGGCACTATGGCCAGTATAATTTTGTGTGTGTTGTCCTGTTTTTGTCTTTGGGTGTGCTGAGTGCCCGTTTACGGCCTCAGCTTTTAACAGAAGTCGAAAGATTTTAAGATTTTTAATTATGCAACGTTAGAGTTGTTATATGTTATGGTAAGGGGCTGGTCCCCGCATAATGTGACGGGGTTAAAATAGCCGAAGTGCTGACGTCCCAAAATTCAAATTCCAACAAGTTCACCCAATAGTCAACCTCACTTCCACATAGTACACCCTGGACTGCAGACTAACGAGGCTCTGGCGACTATCCCCATGGCCAGTATAATTTTGTATGTGTTGTCCTGTGTTTTGTCCTTATTTGTGCTGAGTGCTCCTTAGAGCCTCAGCTTTTAACGAAAGTCAGAGGATTTTACTATTTTGTGATTTTAGTTATACAACGTTAGATTTGTTCTGTGTAACGATAAGGGGCTGGAACCCGTATAATGTGACGGGTGCAAAATAGCCTTAGTGCTGACGCACCCAAAATTTTAAATTCAAATTGCCTATGACTCAACGTGGCGCTTCGGCATATCAAGCAGCTCAGAAATTTTTATCAGATCGTTCTTTCCGCGTACGTGTTGGAACGCCTTTTCGGATCTGCATGAAGAAGAGAATCTGCAGGGCAGCATTCTTATTAAGACTCTGTTTGCCATGGCAGTGATAAGTGTTATGGCAAGCATTGTTGCCCCTTTACATGGTCTCCTCTATATAGACGACCGCACGATCTTTTGTCGCTCACGGAATCTTGCGTCAGCTTTTCGTCAGCTTCAACTGACTAGAAACCGTTCGGTTGAGTGGTCCTCCCAAACAGTTTTCACTATCTCATCCGAGAAATCCGTGTGTGTCCACTTCAGCGTACATGTCATTTTGATCCTGACCGGACATGTCGTACATGTCCGGTTCCTAGGCCTCATTTTCGACAAGAAATTAACATGGCTACCTCACCTTGGCCAGTTAAAGTTCTCCTGTCTTCGAGTTCTCAACTTTTACGCGTTTTATCCCATACTTCTCGGGGTGCTGATAGGACGGTACTGCTTGGCCTGTACCGTGCACTCATCAGGTCGAAGCTTGTTAGGGATGTATTGTGTATTCATCTGCCCGCATCCTAGACCCCACCTACTATGCTGGTATTCGGGGTGTAAGGGTTGATTTTCCACGTAGTACACCCAACTGTCAACCTCACTTCCACGTTAGTACAACCTGGACTGCGTTTTTCAGACGAACGAGGCTCTGGCGACTGGCACTCTGGCCAATATAATTTTGTGTGTGTTGTCCTGTTTTTTGTCCTTGTGTGTGCTGAGGGCCCTTTACAGTCTCAGCTTTTAACGGAAGTCAGAACATTTTAAGCTTTTAATATTTTACTTTTGCAACGTTAGAGTTGTTATTTGTAAAGATAAGGGGCTGGACCCCGTATAATGTGACGTGTGGAAAATAGCCTTAGTGCTGACGCACCCCAAACTTTAAAATCAAATCTATGCTGTTATTCGTGTGCGCTCTGGTGCTTTTCGTACCAATCCAGTCGCCAGTGCGTATGTTGAGGCATGCGAGCCGTCGCTGTCTCTTCGAAGTCAGCGGCTGGTAGGAAACTTCCTCAATCTTCGTTCGATGCCTTCACATCCTTCATATCACACCGTCTCAGACGACAGTAGGCTGGTAAGATATGGCCTCCACCCTAGTATCACTAGACTATTTTCTGTTCGTGCAGACGAGATCCTGTCAGCACTTGGTGTTGACAGTGATCTTCCTGGCATCATTCCGCCTCTCCTGCACCTTGTATCGATTTCTCTCTGAGTGCCCTTACAAAGACAGAAACACCATTGGGTTTATACCAGCAACGGTTTTTAGAACTTTGCGCGAAGCACCCAAATTTTAATGTATTTTATTCGGATGGGTGAAAGACCGTCTAATCAGTCTGTTGCTCCTTCGTCCTAGAGTCCCAATGTTCCAGTTACTTACTACATCCTGCCTGTTCCATCTACACGGCAGAGTTGTACGCCATTCTAAAGGCACTAGACTTCGCAGACGTCAATGGTCAGAAAAAAGTGCTTGTGTCCTGTGATTCGACCAGCGTGTTACAGACTGGATTCGCTGTATTATCGGGAGCCGGTAGTGCAACGCATTTTTAGACGGCTTGTGTCTTTATCTGCCAGTGTAGATGTACACTTCTGTTGGGTCCCTAGCCACGGGAGCATCCAGGGGAACGATGCAGCCGCCAAGTCTGCTGATGCAGATGGCGTCGTTCTCGTCCACCTTTTGCCAGCAGAATTTTCTTCGTTGTTCCCTTCTTGACACTTGGCAGGCCTAGTGGGATACGGAAACGGGGAACAAGCTTCACGCTATTAAGCCCACCATAGGTGCTTGGCGTTCATCGTCCCGACCCTGTCGCTGAGAAGAAGTTCTTATAATAATGCGTATTGGACACAGCCGTCTGACCCATGGTCACTTGTTGCAAGGACAGGACCCTCCGATGTGTCGTGTTTGTAATATTGTTGTAAGTGTTCGGCATAATCTCGTTGAATGTGCCGATTTTTCTTACTTCCGGCAGACTTTTAACCTTTCAGGCTGTTTGTCATCCCTGTTGGGTGATAACAATATTTTATCAAACTTTTCAGTATTTTGCGAAGAGCCGGACGTTTCCACCGTCTGTAAGGAGGTTTTTAGTATGTTTTTTTTTTACTTTTTAATGTGCTGTGTTTGTCTCGTGCAGGTTTTTTACAACCTTGCAGTGGTGTAAGGGGTGAATTTCCACGTAGTACAGGGGTGTAAGGGGTGACCTTCCACGCCCAAAAGTCAACCTCACTTCCACGTAGTGCTCCCTGGACTAATGACTAACGAGGCTCTGGCGACTGGCACTATGTCCAGTATAATTTTGTGTGTGTTGTCCTGTTTGTTGTCCTTGTGTGTGCTGAGTGCCCGTTTACGGCCTCAGCTTTTAGCAGAAGTCAGAACATTTTAACATTTTTAGTTATGCAACGCTAGAGTTGTTATTTTAATGATAAGGGGCTGGCGCCCGTATAATGTGACCGGAGCAAAATAGCCTAAGTGCTGACGCTCCCAAAATTTTAGATTCAAAATCAAAAGAAAACCACGTAGTACACCCAACTGTCAACCTCACTTCCACGTTAGTACACCCTGGACTGCGTTTTGCAGACGAACAAGGCTCTGGCGACTGGCACTCTGGCCAGTATAATTTTGTGTGTGTTGTCCTGTTTTTTGTCCTTGTGTGTGCTGAGTGCCCCTTTACAGCCTCAGCTTTTAACGAAAGTCAGAACATTTTAAGCTTTTAAGATTTTACTTATGCAACGTTAGAGTTGTTCTTTGTAAAGATAAGGGGCTGGATCCCGTATAATGTGACGGGTGCAAAATAGCCTAAGTACTGACGCACCCAAAATTTTAAAATCAAATTCTCAACCTTGCGCTTTTAATTTTTGCCAAGGGGCTGTTTACACCCCCTTTTTAAGTTTTGAGTCAGAATTTTAGTGAAGGGGATGTTTCTCGATAGACATAGTAGGGTGCAAAATGGCCTGAAGTGCCGACGCACCCAAAAAATTTAAATCAATCAATTAATAATTTAGATTTTTCTAATTGCTTGAGGTCTTTCAAAAGCTCTGGGACTGAATTATATAGTTTTTTGTAGATTTGCCGCATAAATTCGGGCTGAAGACCTGCATTAATGAATTTCAGTTTGTTTCCATGTTGGGGTCCATCTTAAACAGGAGAGTCTTCTTATACGGGGGCTGTTGGGAAAGTCTTGTCTATGGCGAGCAAACAGGAAAACCAATGAACTGAGGGGGAAAAAGTTATTATTTTTCAATGTAGTCACCTTCCAGTTGTGCACATCGTCTCCATTTTGTTCCAAGTGATTCAATGCCTTCAGAATAAAAAGATTTCTCTTTGGCTGCAAATAACTGAATCACAGCATCCATTACTTGCTTGTCGCTTGAAAATCGCTGGCCCCTGAGGTATTTTTTCAAATGACGAAACAGATAATCACTTGGGGCTAGGTCAGGACTGTAGGGTGGGTGGAAAAGTTGAGTAATTCCCTGTTCTGTGATAGCAACCTGCGCAAGATGGGATGTGTGTGGAGCCGCATTGTCATGAAGAATCAGAATTCGATGATTTGCAGCTCCGCGTCGTTTATTCTGAACTGTTCGACGTAAATCTTCAAGTGTTTTTTTGTAAGTAGTCCCTGTGATGGTATGTCCTTTTGGTAGAGGTTCAAGCAAAATAATTCTTTCCCTGTCCCAGAAAACAGTTACCATAACCTTGCCAGCCGATTTCTTTGCCCTGAATTTTTTTGGAGTTGGTGACCGCTGATGCTTCCACTGCATGGACTCTTGTTTAGATTCTGGGTCATACCAGTGAGCCCATGTTTCATCCCCTGTCACTACATGCTGGTAGAAATATTTATCTCCTTCCATAAAATCCAAATTTTCCTGACACATTTGCACTCGAGTTTGCTTCTGAAAAACGTTCAAATTGTGAGGAACCCATCTGGAACAGACCTTTGTGAGCCGAAGGTGTTGGTGTAGAATTTCCCAAACACTATGACTTCGATCGGACATTACCAATTTTTTTTAATTTCCACGACCTGGGGTGAAGTTGCTGTTTTTGGTCGACCACTCCTAGGCTCATCTTCGACGTTTGTTTTACCACACTTAAATGAGTTTATCCATCGTGTTACCTGTCTATGCGACAGTGCATCATCACCATACACTTCCACCAAGTTTTGATGAATTTCATTAACACTGGGGATGTAAGGGGTGACCTTCCACGTAGTACACCCAAATGTCAACCTCACTTCCACGTTAGTACACCCTGGACTGAAGACTAACGAGGCTCTGGCGACTTGCCCCATGGCAAGTATAATTTTGTTTGTATTGTCCTGTTCTTTTGTCCTTATGTGTGCTGAGTGCCCCTTTACAGCCTCAGCTTTTAACGAAAGTCAGAACATTTTAATATTTTATGATTTTAATTCTGCAACGTTAGAGTTGTTATTTGTAACGATAAGGGGCTGGATCCCGTATAATGTGACGGGTGCAAAATAGCCTTAGTGCTGACGCACCCAAAATTTTAAATTCAAATTCATTAACACTGATGCCCTTACGAAAGAAAAAACGAATCGCATGTCTCTGTTCTAAATTAGTGTTTTCTGGGTTTTGCTCAACTTGTGCACTTGTGGAGGCTCTGGTGACCCGGTCACTTGACATTTTCGCTTGAAATCTTGTACACCTTCCTAAATATGCTTGTCCTTTATGGCTAGGTTGCTTTCATTTACCTAGAAAAGAAATTAGAGTTAATTAGACATGACTTTCCCAACACCCCTCGTATCTAATGTAGGATGATACCGGCTCGCCATCCCTGTGGAAGCGAAATCTGATTGCTCCTCAATTTGCAGATGATCGAGGGAGTTATCTGAATTTCTGAATCAGTTTTTTCTTAACCTCGTCCTATGTTGTGAAATTTACCCCGGGTTGCTGAGTGATGTCATTGAACCATCGGAACGAGGAGCCGCTCAGCAAAGCTGGAAACATTTCGTCCCAACTGTTCAGAATCGCCGCAGTCTCGAAGAGTTTTACGAACTTTTGAACATCCTCCTCTGAGGCACCCTGAAATTGAATGCTCTCAAAAATGAGGGGGTGGAGGAAAGGTGTTGAGCTATGGTGGAGGGATTGATATGAGTTAATCTTGCATCGTGCTCGTCTTCTAACAAATTACTCCGGCGACTGGCCCCATAGCAAGTATTATAATTTTGTTTCTGTTGTCCTGTGTTTTGTCCTTATTTGTACTGAGTGCGCCTTTACAGCCTCAGCTTTTAACGAAAGTCGGAAGATTTTAATGTTTTATGATTTTAGTTATGCAACGTTGGAGTTATGTGTAACGATAAGGGGCTGGACCCCGTAGAATGTGACGGGTGCAAAATTGCCTTAGTGCTGACGCACCCAAAATTATAAATTCAAGAATGAAATCAAGCAAATGACATGAAGCATCACTAGCAGTAGTGACGAAATGTGCATAACCCCCCAAAATTTCGCGGGGAAAACAATCCTGTCATGTCACTAATTAATGGCTAATTTCATTATCATTCCATTTTTCACAATGTTTCGTTGCCTATCCTTTCAATTTTGATTTATTTTTAAGTGAAATCAATGAAAATCCCGCATCTCCAACCACGTAGCGCTCTAATTTTGCATCGCATTTCGCAGAAATGAATGAAAAACCCAAGCATCTCTATCCACGTAACGCTCTAACATTTAAATTAGGCGTTACAAGAAAATATAACGCGCTAAAACATGCATCTCTCACCACGTAGCGTTCCACCCTGTAGAACGCGGGAATCGAACCAAGGGATGTAACTTACCGCCACTAATTGTATCACTTGATGGTAGAGACGGCCCTAAAAGGGCCAGGCGTGAATATCTAACTTAGCATTAAGTAATAAATGTAAAACAAGTGTTTTAGTTTTAAACACTTCAGAATGAGCAATGAGAATGGCAGATTAGGTACCCGTTCGGTAACGAATTACTCTATAGCTCCAGCTCTTGCTTCTCCAGATGATTACCAACAATAGATCCTTTACTACTCTCCTTACCTGCAGAGTTGTTCTGTGTAACGATAAGAGGCTGGACCCCATATAATGTGACGGGTGCAAAATAGCCTTAGTGCGGACGCACCCAAAATTTTAAATCATGGATCGAATTACGATTTTCATTTCTTAATTCAGAAACTTGGGTATGACACACAAAAAATAGTTATTCTTGCTCAAAATGAAGAACGATACATTTCTATAAGAAAGTTAAGATTTCGGGGACAAACGAAACCATAGAGATGAGGTTTCTTGACTCATTCAGATTTATCTCTGCAATTTTGGACGCTCTAGCAAGTAAACTCTGTGACGAGCAATTCAAAATTACGAAAGCTAGTTTTCCCAACATAGATATAAAACTGATTAGAAGTAAAGGGATTTATCCGTATGAATACGTAAACAATGTATCTAAATTTAATGACGACACTCTCCCTGCTGAAAAATAATTCTTCAGTCAGACAAAGAATTCGAACATGCACATTCCGAGTGGCTAAAACCATACATTGAAACAAAAACACAACATAGAACAGTTGCCACTTCCGATTTAGATAAAGATTTTTTCAAATTGATGAATAATGCTGTATATGGCAAGACAATAGAGAACGTGAGAAATCACGTGGACGTGAGATTGGTTTCAGATGAAAATAAATGCAGTAAATTGGGTGGCTGATCCTAGATTTAAATCACGAAAAATTTACAACGAGAATCTGTCACTTTACAGTCTAGATATATCGTGCGTACTGAAAGTCGTGATCAACATGTTACAAGAAGGAAGTAAACTGTACAAAGAAGAATGTAATATATGCCTGTTAAAGTACATACCTTTATTAGTCTTCAACATAATGACCATCTAAATCGACACATTTTTGCCAACGTTCTGGAAGTTTGAAAATTCCTCTGTTGTAGAACTCCGTTCGGGCACGTCTGAGTATTCTCCTAACGGCAAGTTCCACTTCCTTGTTGGTGTCATATCTGTTTTCCCGCATGTGTTCTTTCAGAAAAGAGAACAAGTGAAAGTCAGAAGGAACCAGATCTGGACTGTAGGGAGGATGTCGAAGGAGTTCCCACCCAATTCTGGCAACTTCATCCCTCGTTAGCTGTGCTGTGTGCGGCTTGGCATTGTCGTATTGGAGGATAACACTATCCCTGCCAGGACGTTTTTCACGAATAGCGCGACGAAGTTTTCTCAAAGTTCCCTAACCGAAACACGCCTGTTCCCCTGGATGATTTCCTGGACGCGAGCCACGTTCCTTTTGTTCGAGGCAGTTCTCGGGCGGCCTGTGCGAGGGAGATTACTGATGTCTGTGTTTCCACCTCTAAAATGTTTTATCCATCGTCTGATGCTACTGGCAGCCATACACTGATCACCATACACTTCCTACAATCGGCGGTAGATATCTGATGGCGATGCACCTTCCTTCAACAGAAATTCAATTACTGCACGCTGGCGAAACGACGTGTCAAACGGAGCCATTACTCGCTACTCGCTAATGCGCATACGTACTGCGCCTTTCACCCCACTTTCAAGTGTATGTTGTCACAATAGATGGTTCTAACTGTCTTATACAGTGCATCGCTCTACGTGAACATTTACGTCTGAAATAAATAGTTGATCACGACTTTCAGTACGCACCAAGTAAAAGTGATAAAATT
This sequence comes from Lepisma saccharinum, assembly GCF_977018435.1. Lineage (NCBI taxonomy): Eukaryota > Metazoa > Arthropoda > Insecta > Zygentoma > Lepismatidae > Lepisma > Lepisma saccharinum. Next base: position 13,689,972 of record NC_139240.1, read on the forward strand.
CCGAAAACCAATATATGTGGGGGGCAACAGTTTTAGATTTATCGAAACTTCACGTTTCAATTTCACTATAATGTTATGCATCCTTTCTACAACGATAGCATTTCATTACTTTACATGGACACCGACAGTTTTATGTATAGCATTAAATCATGCAATCTATATGAAGATGTAAAAAATCCGTCCTTGCTTATGATACTTCTTCCTACCCTCAACCGAACAGATTTGGAATTCCATCTAGTAACAAAAAAGTTCTAGGTAAATTAAAAGAGTGTAACGGTGACATCATTCTCGAATTTGCCGGTTTGCGTTCCAAAATGTATACATTTAGAACTGAGAGCAGCATCACGAAGAAAGCTAAAGGTGTTGGTAAAAATACTGTACAAAACAAACTTTCATTTCAAGACTATATTGATTGTGTGAAGGAATTGAAGAAGCAGGTACGATTGGAAAAAAGAATCCATAGTGTAGACCATGTGATTACAACAAACAAAGTTAGGAAAGTAGCATTAGATCCACATGATGATAAAAGATGTATTTTGTCTTGTGGGATCCACACGTTGCCTTGGGGGCACTATCGTTTAGATAGTAGTAAGAAATGCATACAATGCACTTAAAAAAAAAAAAAACCTTACGGCTGGCAATATTTCTATCAACACAAGCATATAATATAACCATGCCCATGAACCTGTTTGGCTTCAGGAAGCAAGCTATGGAAGTGCCCGTCCAGCCTACGTCGTCGTCGAGCTTCAACGAACTCCTGCCTTCCATGCTATCTAAAGTTAACGGTCTGTTAATTATATACTTGAATAGCATTTTGACCCAGTACGACGAGGATGTGGGCAAAACTTTCTATGTATTCAACAACTTGAATTATTACCTGTTCCCCATCTCCGGCGAACTGCAGTTCAACCTGAACCCTGAGAACAAAGGGGAGGTCAAGGTTTCCTCTGGCAAGAACATCTATCGCATCAAGCATGATAGGATGGATGCGACTACAACGTACGATGTGTCTGCTGGTGATCGCCTGTACGTGGAGCTCTTGGACGACTACGACAAACTCATCCCTCTTTTTGTGGAGACGCCCTATAATAAATAACCATAGCAACAATGCCTAACGGTATTTTTGGTCACACCAAGCGCGATGATCACGGCGACGAGCTACTCATGCTCGACGTCAGGGTCAAGAATTTGCGAAGCGAAATGCAGGCCTTGCAGTCCACGCTCAACTCCAGCCTCCAGTCAGAGATAGCTAGCCTGCAGTCTCAGTGCCTGGACCCCGTACTCAAAATTGACGCCGAGCTTAAATCGCTGCTGCAAAAGTACACCGACCTCGCGTCAATAGACAACTTCGACAACTTGGCGCTGAGCATAGGCAAGCTGCAGAACGAATTTTTGAAGCTGCAGCAAGCGCAGACCTCCGATGTGGAACAGCTGAAGCGACATTTGCAGGACCAAACGAGCACCATCCAGACTGAACTGCAAAATATTATCAGATTTTTTCTTATCCTCTCACGATATATAAATAACACTATCACCATGAAGCCTAAAGGTGTCGTTTACCAAATACCCTACGCAAACCTCAAGTGTCTCGGAACATTAGATGGAATGCTCACCAAAAAGCAGCGCGAGAAGAAACATTCCTGCTTGGCAAAAGTTCATGGAATGAAATTGCTGCTCAGCATTTCTCAATTGAGGAGGTTACATGGTTCGCGAAAGCAGCAGGAGACTGGAGGTTTCATATTCAGAATCCCGGCTATCTTGGCAGCTTTGGGTGCAGCTTGGCAGGAGGCAGTGCCGCCATTGCCAAGACCGTCATCGATGCAAGAAAGAACAAGACCGAGTTAGAAGAGCAGAAACGCCACAACCCGGCTATGGAGAAGAAGGGGAAAGGTGTGACCAAAAAGCGAAAGAACAACCTCGAAGCTTTGAAAACTAACTAAATAACTCCCTAGCCTTCTTAAACCCGAAGGTTCATGGCTGCAGCAACACAGGCTTTCCATCTTTCCCTATCTTGAGCAAGTTCTATATCGAGCTTTGAAAAAGTTTTAAAAAAAGAAGAGCCCCTGTTATAACCCTTATTTTACGACACTCTTTCCTCGGCTAAGAATTACACGGTCGTGGTTAGTTTTTAGAAATAAATTAAGAAAATTGTTTTTTAATTTTACATTATACGTTGCCAAGAAGTTCAAGTCAAATTTCTATGTATTAACTTACTAACCCAATTACTGTATTAACTTTCGAAATAATAAAGGAAAATTACCAAAAATTCAAATATTAACGAACAGTGTATTTAAACAAAATTAACAACTGCGTAAGAATTGTTCTTACATAAATTTAGTACATCCTTACATATTTAATGAAGCAAGATTTTGCTTTACGATATCACTTTTACATATTTCAAGTTTTTCTTCACATTATGCACGATATCAAGTCAATTTATAAGCACATGTAAGATCTTCCTATTTTGCGTAGGTTTTTACGAGACAATTTGCATCAAACTCTCGATTACCTCGAAGAACAATATAAGACAAATTATGTATATACAAGTTCAGTAGATTCTTCAAAATTCAGAGTAATTTATACTTTTCATAACAACAACATGTGTCTTGTCAATTTATGGCTATTTGCCATTTCGAAAATAATTATCTGTAAGTCCGTCATGAAGACAAGATGGCTGTCAATTTACGTCTTTGCGACAGTTCACTATTTTCATGTTCTTTTCACTTTTAAGGTTCTTCACGGCCTTTCTGAAGATAGAAAAACCGTTACTATTCTTATTTGCACCGAAATATCACATTTCACGGACAAATCTTGTTGTTTTATATAAAATATTTCCAATTTAGGTCTCCGAAATATTTAGCGACTCCATCCTACGAGTCTGTGATCTTTGAGATGAAGCAGTGTATCAAAACTCACACTGTTACAACTATAGGCACAGAATACAAACTTGTTATTATTTTCCAAGTGACAATTATAGAATTGTACAGATATAATACATGAAAATGCTTGTTAAATAAATTAGATACAATAAAACAGATATTACAATACTCTAATACTTGTTTACGTATTTTCTTTTTACCATTTACAGTTATTTTAAGTTTTACAATTTTGGTGGGAAAAAGGTTATTTACGTACAACTTAGATTTTTCCCTTTATGTGAGTTGGCTATTTTTCACAACTTTACAAATTTAGGATTACTCTTCAAGGCGCTCCTTGTAACAAATCGTAATTTTATCGTCGAAATTCTACCAAAACTTATTACAAATGGTTTGTACGTGTTAGTAATACATATTAAATACATGTTCGTATCCGTATACTTATGAATGAGCAAGTAAAACCGGTTGAAACCAAACATATGTGCGATTTTGCATAAATTGGCAATCTACGGTAAGCACATTCTTGATACATCACAAACCTAATTACATCGCTGAGATATTAAAATATTTTAAATACTTGAAGTTTACATATGTACTTCGATTAGAACTAAGCCAAAGTGATATAAATTAATTTTATACAAATATAAACCACCAAATACGAACTTAAATCGTAGATTTCAAGCGACAGAATTATTTTATTTTTCACGTTATGATGGTACTCATTATGATACCGTCATACTGGCGCCCATTAGGCTTACCCACGCCAAACTATTAACTATAACTTCATAAACATGTAACATCATAGGAGATCACAATAAGATCTGTTATTACCAAGAAACCAAGATAATTAAAAGAAACTAGGAGAATGACGCAATATCGTTTGATATTTTGTATATAGCAACTTTAATGTGTAGTGATAGAAGCTAACGAATAGTGTTATTTTGTAATAATAATAATATCACAACTGAAATGTCTTAGAGTGTAATCAAGTGAACTTCTTATAGTGTCATAGTATTAGTGTGATGTGTGGTGATGTTATAAGCATATTATCAATAGAGTGGAATATCTGAGTGTATACATAACTTAGCTTCATGTGGCGTCATAATGTTAGTGTGTTGTTTTGTGCTGTAATAATCACAAAACGACCAGACCGGCATGTCTGAGAGTGTACATAAGTGAATGTGTACTTGAATGAACTTCTTCTATTAACATGAGTTAGTGTGATGTAAGAATCATAACATCACTAGAGTAAAATGTCTGAGTGTATACATAAGTGAGTGTGTACTTCTTCTTATAACATGAGGTAATGTGTTGTTTCGTGCAGTAATAATCATTACTAGAGTAGAATGTCTGAGTGTGTATTTAAGTGACTGTGTACTTCTTCTTATAACATGAGTTAGGGTGGTGTGTAGCGTACTAGGTATTTCTGCAACACTCGTTACTCAAGACGAGAACGACTAAATCATATTTTCTGACACAGAACACAGACTATCATATGCGTCTGACGATGTATTGTCTACGTCTCTGGATGAAATAATAAGGAAGCAAAACGGAAGAGTCTGACGATATATTGCCTATGTCCCTTGATGAGATCATCAGGAAGAAAAAAAAAGATGAGTATTACCATACTGACATAAAATGGTTATACACTTATATGGATACAATTAATATACTCATATATCATAAACCTTCAAAGCTGAACTAACATTACAGACAATAGTGTTATGTCACAATAAATTTCTTGATAAATGATGCTCAAAGTGATAGTGAACTTCTATTGTACATCATATATTACGTGTAGGGGTGTAAGGGGTGATCTTCCACATAGTACACCAAATGTCAACCTCACTTCCACGTTAGTACACCCTGGACTGAAGACTAACGAGGCTCTGGCGACTGGCCCCATGGCCAGGATAATTTTGTTTGTATTGTCCTGTTGTCCTTATGTGTGATGAGTGCCCGTTTACAGCCTCAGCTTTTAACAGAAGTCAGAACATTTTAACATTTTTAATTATGCAACGTTAGAGTTGTTCTTTGTAATGATAAGGGGCTGGCCCCCGTATAATGTGACGGGAGCAAAATAGCCTAAGTGCTGACGCTCCCAAAATTTTAAATTCAAAATCAAATCAAAATTGCATACATTTTTTTATGTGCACTAGGTATACTACCCATTACAGGCCAACCTTATAAGCACTGAAAAATTAAAAGAATGAACGAAATGAAAACATTTTGTCGTGTGAGGTATACTACCAATTATAGGCTAACCTCATTAATACTGGACAACCATGAGAGTCATCAACTTTAAAATATTTTTATTTCATGCACAAGGTATACTACCACTTACATGGGATAACTATTAGAGTTATGAAATAAATAATTATTTCTTGAACGAGGTATACTACCGACTTTGGCTAAACTCAATAATGAAAGTTTGTTTCAAGAACAAACTGTACACACATCTGTAATGACAGATGAAGAAACATCATCCTTTTCTTGCATTGATGCTTCAAGTAATTTTTGCACCACATCTTTATGTGTGCTATTTGCATTTTGCAATGTGTTCAACCAAGAAATTTTCTTGTCTTTTGAACATTTCCATAATTTTGCATGTTCAATAGCAATGTTTTCCAGAAGAATCCCATCACTACAACGTAAGACAGATATACGAGAATCACCAAAGTTTTCTATACACAAGTATGGACCTTCATACAGAAAACAACATTTTTTAATTGGATAATCATCCATATCTCTTTGTCTGTTTCTGATAAAAACAAGACTTCCTGAAGAAATCGATATCTTATCTTGTTGCTTACTATTTAAATTGCTTAATGTTTTGGATCTAGCTGCATGACTTTTAATCTGAGCCATAAGCAGTTTGTCATTCCATGACTGATGTGTACTATCATCAAATATGACATGGGGTGTAAGGGGTGACCTTCCACGTAGTACACCCAAATGTCAACCTCACTTCCACGTTAGTACACCCTGGACTGAAGACTAACGAGGCTCTGGCGACTGGCCCCATGGCCAGTATAATTTTGTTTGTATTGTCCTGTTGTCCTTATGTGTGCTGAGTGCCCGTTTACAGCCTCAGCTTTTAACAGAAGTCAGAACATTTTAAGATTTTTAATTATGCAACGCTAGTGATGAGGGGCTGGCCCCCATATAATGTGACGGGTGCAAAATAGCCTAAGTGCTGACGCTCCCACAATTTTAAAATCAAATTCAAATCAAATATGTCATCTCCTATTTGTAGATTAGGTTCTTTATTTAACCTTAATTCTATAGGAGCGAAACCAGTTTGTGAGGAGATTGTATTGTTTAACCAATGCAAAGCCATGGTTACTTGCTGGGGCCATTTAGCATGGTTATTAATGCACAATACTCTCATTAATCGGGGGGTGTAAGGGGTGACCTTCCACGTAGTACACCCAAATGTCAACCTCACTTCCACGTTAGTGCACCCTGGACTGAAGACTAACGAGGCTCTGGCGACTGGCCCCATGGCCAGTATAATTTTGTTTGTGTTGTCCTGTGTTTTGTCCTTGTTTGTGCTGAGTGTTCTTTGCAGCCTCAGCTTTTAACGAAAGTCAGAACATTTTAATATTTTATGATTTTAATTAAGCAACGTTAGAGTTATGTGTCACGTTAAGGGGCTGGACCCCGTATGGTGTGATGGGTGCAAAGTGGCCTTAGTGCTGACGCACCCAAACTTTTAATATCAAATCAAATCAAATCAAATCTCATTAATCGGGTAAGTTCCGAATGATACCGTTCAACCATGTTGAATGAAGGGTGGTAAGGTGGAGTAAACATAAGTTTGACACCATATTCTTTCATTTTGGTATTAAAAAGACGAACGAAACTGCGGTCCATTATCCGAAATAATATTTTCTGGAAAACCCAGATGTACAAAATATACATGACACAATTTATTCAGTACGATAACAGCATTGCTGTTTGTCACTGGATATGCCACCAAATACCTGGAAGCTGCATCCAATATAGTAAATAAGAATCGTTCACGTTTAGGACCCATTGTGAATGGACCTTGTAAATCAATGAACAATATTTTCCCAGGCTTGTCGGTAATGTGTACTTTGGCTAAATGTTTAGACGGATGCTTGTTCGATTTAGTGCGAATGCATAAATCACAGTCTGCTACATATTGTTGTACATCTTTCTTCATACCTTTCCATTGGAAGTATCTATATATTTAAGAAAGAGTATGACTAGCACCAAAGTGTCCCGATAAGTCATGAAATTTATTCAAAATTGAACCTACTAATGTAATTGGAGCACAAATTCTAATTTTTTGAACGTTGCGAAAGTCTCTAAGACACAAAATAATGTCCCTTAGAAAATAACGTTCATTCCAAGTCCTACTTCTTGGATTATCATTAACAATTGAGGAGTGCAAAATATACTGCTTAATTTCCTTAAATTCTTCGTCCTTTTCTTGGGCTATTATCAAATCATCTATGTTAATGAAAGGTTCTACTATTTCCTTAAACTGCAAAGAATTTACATGATATAACAGGTCTTCTTGCATCGGAAATGTTCTACTTAGAAGATCAGCAATTATATTTTCCGCCCCTTTATAGTATTGAACTTGGAAGGAATACTGTTGTAATTGCACAAACCAACGAGTTAAACGTGCATTCCATGTGTGCGCCGTTTCTAACCATGTAAGTGCTTTGTGGTCAGTTATGATAATGAAATGTCTGCCTTTTAACAGTGAACAGAACTTATCAATAGTAAACAATATGGCTAAAACCTTCGATTCCGTAGATGTGTATGATTTTTCATAACTTCTGAGCAATCTGCTCACAAACCCTAGAGGTCTAATATTACAATCTATCAGCTGATAGCAGTATCCTGCCACACCTATTATTGATGCGTCGGTTTGAACATAAAAAGTGTGTGAAAAATTAGGAAACGCTAAAAGTACATGTTCACTAACTTTATCTTTTAGTGTTTTAAAAGCTGTAGGATTGTAAGGGGTACCTTCCACGTAGGCGCCCAAAAGTCAACCTCACTTCCTCGTACCCCCTCCATGTAGGACTGCCTTGACGGGGCGAGGGGGCTTAGTAGGGAGGTCAATTTCATCTCATCATTTCACCCATTCTTCATATCCATATCTCAGGTTTTTCACCATTCCATCACGTCATTCATCTCAATATCTTTGACCTCCCTCTAAGAAACTAAGGTAGGGAGGTCATTTTCATCTAATCATTTCACTCATTCTTCCCATCCATATCTCACGTTTTCACCATTCCATCACGTCATTCATCTCCATATCTTTGACCTCCGTATAACTAAGGGTCCTGCTAGAGGAGACAACCTCGATAAAAAACCCCTATCCCAAGGTTTGAGTTGCACGTGCCGATGGGACAGTGTTGGCTGCAGGGGTAGGTGCAGTCGCGAACGTGGCCTCGGGGATTTCGGTTTGGTCCTCGAGTAGCCTCCATATTTGGGGGTAGGCCTTCCTCGGCATAGAGGGCATGTCGAGGCGACAATTTATGGACCCTCCACCATAAAATAATTTTGTATATGGGTACAAAAAACAACCCCCAAAACGAGCGCGGCCTTAGAGCCCGCTCCAATTAGTGGAAAAGACAAGTAACGTGCCACGTTACCTTGTTATCAGTATTGTTGAGAAGACCGATAGTAACGATGTTTCTGCAACAACAAAGAAACACGGAGCTGCTACATTGAAGGACTTGTCACCATTCCTTATCAAGAAACAGCTAAACTACGCCGCTGGTTCCGATGTTCCAGAAATAAAGAAGCTGAGAAACGGGAGTCTACTTATCCAGACCAGCGCGTACTTATCCAGACCAGCACAGATCGCCAGACCAACAACCTTTTAAAGTTACGATCTTTGGGCCACTTCACTGTTAATGTTGAACCCCATCGTCAACTTAACAGTGGTAAAGGTGTGATTCGACACTGGGATCTGCTAAATGTTGAGGAGGAAGAGATCCTTGAAGCACTCTCAGACCAATATGTCACCGCAGTGCAGCAAATCAAGATGCGAAAATCCAGAGAACTTGTGCCAACTGCTTCAATTATACTAACGTTCCAAAGGACCACTCTCCCAGATATTGTACGGGCTGGATATTTGAGACTAAAAGTCCGACCATACATCCCTAACCCGATGCGATGTTTCATATGCCAGCACTTTGGGCACACTCAGCGTTCCTGCAAGGCACTACCGCCCTTTGTGGTAAGTGTATTCTGCCTGATCATGGGCCCGAACCATGTTCTTCTGGTCCCAAATGCATTAATTGCCAAGGCGAACACCCAGTCTGGCATCGTGACTGCCCCTCTTTCCAACAAGAGAAGAAAATCAGAGAGTTGGTCGTAACAGAGAAAATCTCTGCGGGCGAAGCTAAACAACGTCTCCGCGAAAGTACACGCACCACTTTACCTGTGCCATTCGCTACAATTGCTGCAGCTGCTCTTACCCGTCGCAGTGTAGGTGTACAAACCAGCGACGTGTCAACTCAAACACCAACGATTCCTGTAGTAGCCCGCCCTGCTTCGAGGAAACCAGCAACCACTCCTCGCTCCACAGAGAGGAAGTTCAAGCAGGTGCATACAAGGGAATATTTTCTGAAGTCTACTAGCTCACCAGTCAGGGTGGCAGCCACCACCCTGAAACTTAAGGCGCAGCTGAAGGCTGCTTGGCGGGCGCTCAAAGCACCCGCCCCCACTCCCCCTTCTTCATCCCCTTCGCCCTCTGTGTCCTTACCCGAGGACATGATACAGGACGAAGCCGCGGATGAAGAATTTATCAAGGTGACAGGGCCTAGAAATAAAGTACGCCTTAAGAGGTAACAACCATACCTCCAGCTATGGCTTATTGTCTCCAATGGAACCTTAACGGTTTCCGTACACATCTCGAGGAACTGCAAATTCTAATATCTGAATTTGACCCTGCCATCATATGTCTCCAAGAGACACATTTTCGTCCAAATGAATCAGTGATTCTAAATGGATACACGCTTTACCGCACCGACAAGCTTCCTGAGGGTCGTCGTGCACACGGTGGTGTTGCAATAGGTGTTCGAGATAACATCCACTCAACACCAATCTTTCTCACCACCCCCCTCCAAGCTGTCGCCGTGCGGGTACATCTACCACAGCCAATATCCGTTTGCATTGTCTACATCACAAAGGAGGAGCGATTCTCTCTTGAGGACCTGCTTTCTATATTCGAGCAACTTCCGTCTCCTGTAGTTCTTTTGGGCGATTTTAATTCCTACCATCGTTTGTGGGGCTCCGTTCGTACAGAGCCCCGGGGTCAAATTATAGATCAATTCCGTGAGGCATCAGGTTTAACGTTGCTGAATGATGGGACTCCCACATATTTCAGTCCTTCCTCAGGCACACACTCTGCGTTGGACTTGTCCTTCTGCAGTCCCAGCCTTGCTCCTACCACATCTTGGAGCGTTCACCCTGATCTCTGTGGGAGTGATCACTTCCCACTGCTTCTAACTTTCGAACATCTTCAGCACTCACGTGAACAACACCCTCACTGGCATCTCAGTCGGGCCTGGGGTGCCTTCGAGCGTGCAGTCGACCTTGAAGTCGATCTAGCGTCGACTTTGCCAGCTATCGACGCCTTAGACACCTTTGTGTCAAGAGTGCATGATGCTGCACGCACCTCCATTCCACATTCCAGTGGACCTGCGAGGCGACGCCCAGTCCACCGCCCAGTCCCCTGGTGGACTGCGGAGATCAGTGCAGCCATCAAGGACCGCAATCATGCCCTAGATCGATTTAATAGGAACCACACTGCCGCAAACCTCGAGCAGTTCCGCATTAAGCGTGCCCGTGCCCGTTGGCATATTCGAGCCAGTAAGAAGGCGTGCTGGGTCCAATACGTGTCTTCTCTGACGAAGCAGGCTTCGTCGAAAGCCGTTTGGACCAAAGTACGTCGCATCCAGGGGGGTGCATCTACTCCTCTGAGCGCTCTGGAGCACGATGGGACGTTGTACACTGATTCCGGAGACAGATAATATCTTGGTCACGCAGTTCACTGATGCGTCTAGCTCTGAAAATTATGAACCACGTTTCCGCCGTGAAAAGGACCGTCAGGAACGACGCCCTCTAATTTTTCGAAGTCATAACACCGAGCCATACAACTCTCCATTCACTGAACGGGAGTTCGATCAGGCGCTTCGAGATTCTAAGAATACAGCTCCTGGAGTGGACAAGATCCACTATGAGATGCTTCGTCATCTGCCCATTGGAGCCAAATATTTCCCTTTGGCGGTATTCAACAGGCTTTGGTTGGAGGACTCTTTCCCCACTTCCTGGAAAGAAGCTATTATTGTTCCCATCCTGAAACCAGGTAAACAACGCACCGCAGCCTCGAGTTATAGGCCTATTGCCTTAACTAGCTGTGTGTGCAAGTTGATGGAACGCATGATCAAGAAGCGTCTCACCTGGTTTTTGGAGGAAAACTCATTGATAAGTAATTATCAATGTGGTTTTCGCTCCAACCGTTCCACACTGGACCATCTGGTTCAGCTGGAAACACATATTCAGGATGCATTCCTCAACAAGGAACATTTAGTTGCAGTTTTCTTTGACCTCCAAAAGGCATATGACACAACGTGGCGCTTTGTCATCCTAAAGCAGCTCCATTCTTGGGGCGTGCGTTGCCATATGGCGTACTTTATTGAAAATTTTTTATCAGATCGCTTTTTCCGCGTACGTGTTGGGAACTCCTTTTCGGATCTTCACGAACAAGAGAACGGTGTCCCGCAGGGCAGCGTACTTAGTGTGACTCTGTTTGCCATAGCAATAAACAGTGTTATGGCAAACATTCTTTCCCCAGTACATGGCCTCCTCTATGTCGACGACCTCACGATCTTTTGTCGCTCACGGAATCTCGCGTCAGCTTCTCGTCAACTCCAACAGACGATAAACCGTTTGGTTGAGTGGTCCTCCCAAACATGTTTCACCTTCTCATCCGAGAAATCCGTGTGTGTTCACTTTTGTCGTCAGCGTACATGTCATTTGGATCCTGACCTGTACATGGGGAAATCTCCCCTGTGCTTCGTGAATGAGGTCCGCTTCCTGGGCCTCATTTTCGATAAGAAATTAACATGGCTACCTCACCTTCGCCAGTTAAAGTTCTCTTGTCTTCGAGTTCTCAACCTTTTACGCGTTTTATCTCATACTTCTTGGGGTGCTGATAGGACGGTATTGCATCGCCTATACCGTGCACTCATCAGGTCGAAGCTAGATTATGGATGTGTTGTGTATTCTTCTGCTCGCCCATCTAGACTTCGCATCCTTGACACTGTCCACCATGCTGGTATACGTGTGTGCACTGGTGCCTTTCGGACCAGTCCAGTCGCCAGTTTGTATGTAGAGACATCTGAGCCGTCGCTGTCTCTGCGAAGACAGCGGCTGGTAGTTAACTACTTCCTCCATCTTCGCTCGATGCCTTCACATCCTTCATTCCACACCATCTCAGACGAGGGTAGGCTGGCAAGGTATCGGCTTCACCCTAGTGTCACTAGACCATATGGTGTTCGTGCAGACGAGATCCTGTCAGCACTTGGTGTTGACAGTGATCTTCCTGGCGTCTCTCCACTCATTTCGCCTCTCCCTACCTGGGAGTTTCCTGCACCTTCTATCGATTTTTCTCTGACTGCCCTTCCAAAGTCAGAGACACCAATGGTTGTATACCAGCAACGGTTTTTAGAACTTCGTGCGAAGCACCCCAATTTTAATGTGTTTTACACGGATGGATCCAAGACATTCGAATCAGTTGGTTGCGCCTTCGTCCTAGACTCTCAAAGTTCCAGTTACTTGCTACACCCTGCCTGTTCCATCTATACGGCAGAGTTGTACGCCATTCTAAAGGCACTGGACTTTGCAGACGTCAATGGTTTGAAGAAAGTCCTTGTGTGCAGTGATTCGACCAGCGTGTTGCAGACCCTGAATTCGCCGTATTCCCGGCATCCGGTAGCGCAACGCATATTCAGACGGCGTGTGATCCTATCTGCCCGTGCCGATGTACACTTCTTTTGGGTCCCTAGCCACGTAGGCATTCAGGGGAACGAAGCAGCTGATGCTGCCGCCAAGTGTGCTGATGCGGACGGCGATGTTCTCGTCCACCTTTTGCCAGCTAGCGACCTGCAGAACATGTTCCGCTGTCGCCTTCTTGAAACTTGGCAGGCCGAGTGGGATACGGAAACGGGGAACAAACTTCACGCTATTAAGCCCACCATAGGTGCTTGTCGTTCCTCATCCCGTCCCTCTCGGCGAGAAGAAGTCACTCTAACTCGCATGCGTCTAGGACACAGCCGTCTTACGCATAGTCACTTGCTGCAAGGGCTGGACCCTCCGTTATGTCGTGTTTGTAATGTTTTATTAAGCATTCGACACATTCTCGTTGAATGTGTCGATCTTGCTTACCTCCCGCAGACTTGTAACATTTGCGGCTGTTTGTCATCCCTCTTGGGTGATGACAGCAGCATTTTATCAAATGTTTTTAGTTTTTTACGAAGAGCTGGACCTTCCACCGTCTGTAAGGAGGTTTTTAGTTTGGTTGTTTTGACTTTTTAATGTGTTTTGTTTGTCTCGTGCAGGTCTTTTTACAACCTTGCACTTTTAATGTTTTCCCAAGGGGCTATTTACACCCCTTTTTATGATTTTAGTCAGAATTTTAGATAAGGGGCTACTTCCCCGTATACATTGAAGGGTGCAAAATGGCCTTTAGTGCCGACGCACCCAAACAATTTTTAAATCAATCAATCACTTCCACGTAGTGCACCCTGGACTAAAGACTAACGAGGCTCTGGCGACTGGCAGTATGGCCAGTATAATTTTGTGTCTTGTCCTGTTTTTTGTCCTTGTGTGTGCTGAGTGCCTGTTTACAGCCTCAGCTTTTAGCATAAGTCAAAACATTTTAATCTTTTTAGTTATGCAACGCTAGAGTTGTTATTTGTAATGGTAAGGGGCTGGCCCCCGTATAATGTGACGGGAGCTAAATAGCCTAAGTGCTGACGCTCTCAAAATTTTAATTCAAATTCAAATTTTAAAAGCTGTAGAAGCTTGGTCATTCCATTGCCATTTCTTACCAGTCTTCAACAAGTCATACATAGGTTGTGCTATGATGGCATAATTTTTTATGTATTTACTCAACCAATTAAAACAACCTAGGATTTTTTACAGTTGCTTAACTGAATTGGGTACAGGCAAATTCATTATGGAATTCACATATTTAGGATCTTTCTTATACCCCTGCGAAGTAATAATGTGACCCAAAAATTTTATTTCTGATCTACAAAACTCACATTTATCAAGTTTCAACGTCATGCCTGCCTGCTTCAATTTCTCAAGAACTGTTCTTACATGCATTATGTGAGATGTAAAATCCTGAGATTTTATGATAACATCTTCAACATAAACTACAACAAAATCTCTACAGTCCTTAAGCACACGATTTAAGGCATCCACGAATACAGCTGTACCATTTACTGAACCAAATACAACCCTTTTAAAATGATATAGGATACCCTCGAACATAAACGCAGTATACTTTCTGCTGTCAGGATGTAGCTTTATTTGCCAAAAAGCATTCAATAGATCCACCGAAGTGAAGTATTTACAATTTTGGAATTCTACCAATAAGTCTTGTATTTTTATGGGATGCACTTGAATAAGCTTAACATGTTGATTTACTCTTTTGAGGTCAACACATAAACGGATACCTCCCCCAGATTTAGGAACTACCAAAAGTGGAGACATATTCTGAATTGGACAACTGAATAACATCCCAATCAAGCATGATTTTTATTTGTTGACGTACCTGATCTCTATAAGCAAAAAGGTATAGGATAATTTTTGCCTACTATAGGTAGATCTGTATCTAAAACCATTCTGTGAACGTAATCGTTACACAAACCAGGCTTATTAGAAAATATTTCTTGATATTGGAGTAGTAACTCTGTGAACAAAGTTTTTTGTTCGTTTGTAAGCGAATCAGCCTTATTCATGTAATCTTCAAACTTATGCAGGTTGAACTTGGACTTATCCTCCAAGCCATTATAATTATTGACATGAGAACATTAAAAATAACATAAATTCTTGCCATCTTCAATAATTGGTATGAAGCGCGCGAAAGTGCGTTCTTCATCTGAACCACTGTTATAGTTTGATCTTTAAAATGTAATGATGCTTGAAGTGCATATAACACATCTAATCCCAAAATTATATTCACCTGCAAATTGTGAACCACTAAAAACTGAACATAACATTGTAAATTACTTATTTGAATTATCAATTTAAGCATGCCCAATACTTGTAGTCTTCTTATTACCCGAAAAATCCACCAATCTCACATTATCCGCAGGTGTGAGCCTGGGTCTACTGGCCTTAATATTATTTTTTTTCCAAATAGTATAAAAAAAGAAGACTTATTTCTGCGCCAGTGTCGTAGAGAGCAGTATAAAATTTATCAAAAGTAGTGGTGGTGGGGGAGTTGACCAACCGAAAATGGGGCTCGGTGGGGCTCGCCTTAATGGATTTCTCTCGTAAGGCATGAGCCCCATTTTCTGGCAGTGTTGCCAGCTGCTTACTCGAAAAAATCACCAAGGTTTTTTTTGGGTCTAACCTAGCCTAAAGCAAGGAGCTGGCAATCTTGCTTGAGGCTCGCCTTAATGGTTTGCTCTTGTAAGGCATAAGTTCTATTTTCTTGCAGTGTTGCCAATATTTTACTCGAAAAAATCACCAAGGTTTTTTTTTTTGGGTCTAACCTAGCCTCAAGCAAGGAGCTGGCAACCTTGCTTGAGGCTTGCCTTACAGTGCATAAAGCAAAGTTGGCAACCTACTGGTACTTTTGCCATAGCCTTTTACAAAAAAAAAGAGAGAGGAGAGAGAGAGGGAAGAGTTAAACAACCGACAGCTGCCAACACCCACCTACAGCCTTTTTTTTTCTTGGTCTAACCTAACCTAAAGCAAGGAGCTGGCAACCTTACTTAAGACTTGCCTTACAGTGCATAAAGCAAGGTTGCCAACCTACTGGTACTTTTGCCATAATCTTTTACAAAAAAAAAAAAAAGAGAGAGAAGAAAGAGAGGGAAGAGTTAAACTACCGACAGCTGCCAACACTCACCTACAGCTTTTTTTTCTTGGTCTAACCTAGCCTAAAGCAAGGAGCTGGCAACTTTGCTTGAGGCTTGCCTTACAGTGCATAAAGCAATTTTTGCCAACCTACACACACTAAACAAGGAGAGCCGGCAACAAACACGCACTGCCGTAAAAGAGAGAGAGATGGGTGGATGGCAACACAGTATGTGCGTGCGTGTGTGCGTATAATATGTAGCATTATTAACTAGAGTGTGTTGGCAATTTACTTACAACTAAAAAAAAATAGAGATGCCAACGTTGCTGTAAGATGAAAAAAGAGAGAGAGAGATTTATGGCTGGCAACAGTGGTGAGCGATGTCCTCTTATTGTAAATTTTTTCCAAGTCCCAAAAAAAAAAAAGAGAGAGGCCAATGTTTATATATCGTGACTTTTGTAAACCTCTCTCGGGGAAACAATGTGCCACACACGCGCGCGCGCGTATGTATTGTGACGCAAACAAACAAACAAAATAATAATTGTTGTTTTTTAGGATACCTGGCCCCTATAACCTCGCCAGGGTGCGTGGTGCCCAGCCAAAAAAGTAAAGGTTTTCTAACGGCTACGGTTATCTACAACCGCACCTCTGTAGAGTTTCACGTGTTTTTTTTTTTCTCAAACTTCCATGAAACTCTACAGAGGACCTCCGTAATGCATGCAACGCGTACTAACGACTCTAGTGTTATTTGATGTTGTGATATTTTTGGATATAGAGTTTTATTGTGAGATATAGATAAAAATAATTATGTTTATTATAATATTTTCTTGATGAAGATGGAGAATATGTGTGTGTTACAAATAAAATTGCATGCTTTTTTTTTCTAGTGTGTGTATGTGTTTTTGATGTTTCGACAGCATCTGAAACGATAAAAAAAGAAATTTTATTGTTAATTTTCACGTGTAAAAACAACAACAAATTTTGTGCAAATTTTCTGATTGTCTCGTGCTATAGTGCAAAAAAAGATATTGTAACTGATAACTAATGAAATTGACATTTGTAACTGATCTGAACTAGTGAAATTCGTATTGTGCTATTGTAACTGATTGTGCTAGTACAAAAAATTTCTTATTTGTGCAAGAAAAGATGTTAAAAACTTGTTAAAACTGCTCTGTGACCCTCTTGTTCTTCACGTCGTAGGCGAAGGACTTCTCTGCAATCAGGATGACACTGCATAGGGTATCCTCGGGCAAGGAATCGTGGAACTCGCAGACGACCTTGATGTTGGTTCGATCGTTGACCACAACCTTCTTTCTCTTAGATGTGTTGATGACGGTCATGGGTCTCCGTGCTTTGAACTCGCTGGGCGTGTAGTACATGTCCACGCTTCCCTCGGTCACGCGTTTGTAAGCCGAGAACGCTTCGTAAAGTTTGAGGTAATCGTTTTTGGTCACGTCGAGGTTGTAATTCTCGCGCGGGAACACTTCGTTCCTACCGTTCTTAAGATAAACGTTCTTGATTTTGCAGTCGTCGAACTTGCTGGAATCTTTTTCCTGATTCTTGTCCCTCCCGGTCTGAAAAAGCACTACGACGAAATCTGGCATGTCGAACTGTATGTTGTTGAACTGCGTCGTCACGTCGAATTCCATGTGACTTCCCGACGCCATTTTCTGCACACACTGGTAACCGTGAAAGTGAATCGGCACCTGCGGATTTTTCAAGATCTCCGCTTTGTACTTGAGGGCGTAGTTCGTTTCGTATTCCACCACCGGCATTCTCAATTCCATGCTCCGGATGACGCACTTGGCTGCTTCGGGTAAAGTGTTGGCTATCGGCGTGGTGCCGTCCGGACCCAAAGTAGCGTATCGCATCAGTGCGTCGTTGTCGTTGGCCGCTCTTCGAAACGTGATCCTCAGTCCTCCCTTCCACATGATCTCCTTGTAGTCCGAGAAGAAACCAGGCAGCAGACGCATGGGAAAGAGCACCGTGTGACTTCTCGTCGATATTTTGGTCCCGGCTTCGAATCCCCCGGCCTGGTAGTACGCTGCGTCCGTTTTGGATAATTTCAACGTTCCCACTGCCGTCGACGTGATGCCTGGATAATCTATTCTGTCGATGACGGTGTTGTGTTTCCTCACCTCCACCTGCGAGAACAGGTGAGGCACGAAGTTGTCCACAAGTATCAAGTTTGCTGCTGCGGGAAACGCGTCTCCGCTTTCTTTCTTCACCACGTCGAATTGAAGGTAGAGGTCCGCTCTGTGAGGATGAACGAACCCATCGCCTACGTCCACGTCGTATTCGATCTCCCTGTTCGCCTCGTTGAGATTGGCGAACGTGCGACGATTGGGAGGGAAAGATTGCAATTCGTAACTTTCGATTTTCTCCATTTTACATGTATGGTTATTTATTATATGTTGATCTCCACGATGGCCGTCGTAGTGGCACCTGCGAAATCCACCACGTCTCCTTTCTCGTTCGTCACCACCAACTCTATGTCGTCTATGCGGTTGCGACATACTGGAAAATAGATCGGCGGAGAGGGCGTGTAGATGATCGGTTCCATGAACTCGGAACTTGGTTTGAAAGTGGCTATGATTCCCGTCTGCTTGTGACTTCCTAACAATCCGTCCGAAGATTTCGTGATCATGCCTTCCGCCACGTTACAGTGTACGTTCAGAGTCTCTATGGCCAAGAATTTAGGAATGTTGGTTGCTACGTGCTTGATGCCAGCTTCGAGTTTTGGGTGGTTGTTCTCGAAACCTAAAAGTTCTCCCATGGTGCCCAGGTCCACGGTCTCCGTCGCGGATAGGATTTCCACTCTGTGCGTGACCGAATTTTGAGAAAGGTATGTACCTTTGGGTAATTGAGCTTGCAAAGTGGAAAGATTGTATTGTCCTGGCGTGACGACGATGTGTTCGTTTCCGACGCTAATTTTGTTGTTGTGCTGCGTGACGTTAGGTATGAGGTACATGCTGTAGAATGCACGCAGAGCCACGGATTTAGGATAGACGATGTCGTCGTGCAGCGTGAGTTTCAAGATTGAAGATTCGCTCGTGAGATGGAACACGCCCATCCTAGTGATGCTGTTTAAGGTTCCACAATGCTTTCTGGAAATCCTCGATCGTAGGGTTATTTATTTTAGAGAGAAACGCGAGCACGGAGAGGCAGAGATGACCGCAGTTCACGTCTCCGAAATTTTGAATGCGTTCGTCGTTGTAGTATATAGAGGTTTTGTTTGTTTTCAGATAATGAATTAAATTTGTAGGTGGAACACCTCCGAAAGAATCGAAAACGAATGCTTTATCATCATTTTTGTGGTAACATATCCAATGCGTGCCTGGATTTTTTTGATTGTCCAAGTTGACTACTCCGCATTCTCTTCTTTTAACGGTTGAAGGTAACGAGTCGGACATGAAAACTCCTCTGAAGTGTTTGATTTGTAACGGTCCGATCAGAGATTCAATGTCTCGGTTGGTGAGTGCTGTTGTTTCTTTTTTTTAAACTTCTTCATCACGCCCTTCCCCCCTTTCTTCTCCATGGCCAGGTTGTGACGTTTCTGTTCTTCCAATTCCGCCTTGTTCTTCTTCGAGTCGATGACGGTTTTCGCGATGGCGGCACTTCCACCGGCCAAACTTCCAACGGCTCCCAATGCTGCTAGGATGGCCGGGATGCTGAATATGAAACCTCCGATTTTTTGCTCTTTCCGCGAACGCTGCAATCTTTTCAATTGAGGTGTGCTGAGAAGTAATTTCATTCCGTGTTCTTTCGACAAGCAAGAACGTTTCTTCTCGCGTTGTTTCTTGGTGAGTAACCCATCGAGGGCACCTAGATTTTTTAGATTCGAATATGGTATCTGGTACACGACACCCTTGGGCTTCATGTTGATGCTTTATGTGTTATTTTCACGGTATGTTATTTATATATATATTCTGAGATTTTTTCTTGTGTAGTTTTTTTACTGGATGTTATTTATATACCCCACCCCAATTTTTGTTTTGTGTTCATGGCGATGGTGGTACCCAGTGCGGCGACCCGTTCACCCAGCGATGCGTCTCTGCTCACGAACCTTTCGAAAGCTGCGTGCTCTAACTTTCTGTCTGCTTCGTGACGTGCATCCAGATCCGTCTGCGTGGTGTTGTAAGCGATGTCGTGATCTTTGCATGCGGCGTCCAACGGATTCACACCCTTGTCTCCTCTCTCCAATCTTTTCTCGAGTTTGGTACCCGGTCCGCAGTACTGGTAGCCAGGTAGATGCATCTCGAAAGGTAACTTTTTGATGATGTCGTTCACGAGTCCCTTTCCTTCGGCCACGTTCCAGAATCTCGGAGGCAGCGTGTTGATGATTTTGATGAGGTAACCTATGCCCTTGTCGTCGTTCACGATGAAGTTGGAAAGTTTCGTGCTGATCATGTCCACGATGCCAACCTTCTCGTTGTAGAAATTACGATTGCCTGCATTCTCTTCGCCGGCTATCACCAACAATCGGTACATGTAGCGTTTGACGCCGCTTCCACTCTTCACCTCGTTCCAAATCGGTTTGATGAGATTCCTGTACTTCTCGCGGCTGCTCGATTTCACCCTATTCTGCGAGGCGTCGTTGTTCTGGTACAAGGCATCCGTCATGATCAGAATTTCCTTGTAACTCTGGTAATCTTCGTCGGTGTAATCTTTCGGCTGCTTTTTGGCAACGAGTTCCCACCGTACCCGGATACCTGGTCCAACTATCCTTCTCGCCTAAATTAACTTTAATGTCGTTGCCTTCGAAGGTCACCTTCGATTTCCCAATCTTCCACACCACACCACACCACCGCCTTCGTTGGTTTCCATGCTGGGATACAATCCGAACACTTCATCCTTGTCGAATTTCCCCGTGCTCAGGTAGTCTCGTGCCAAAGGTCCCAACTCGATTTTATCCGAAGACGACGTGCTACCAATAGCTCGACGTCGTGCCGGTGCATCCTTCAGTTCGAACGGCGTCGAAGGAATGCTCGAAATAGGCGTGGGTACAGCGTAACTTTTAGCTGCGAGCGGTACGAGTTCGGTGATCAAATTTTTATTTTGTTCCGTGACACTTTTAATTTCTTTACCTAGACCGCTGATGGCATCGATCACAGGTTGATCCTGACGTTTCTTCTCTTCGTAGAATCCGCGATTCTCGGATTTCCAACCTTTGAAGCGTTTCGCGAGGTAATCGCGAAGCTTGAGATTTTCGTCTTCGATTTTTCGTTTCGTCATAACGTTTATTTATATACGTCGTTTCTCACAACGTTGCAACGTTTAGAAAGTCGTTGATTTTGTTTCTGTATTTTCCGTCGTTGGGTTTCCTCGTCATGTCGATCGTCGCGAATCCGAAATCGTCACCGTTCCAGCAAGTAGAGCAGCAGCTTTCCGAAAATTGATTGTAGTTCATGTCTCCGCCTACGTAGTCATCGTACGCGTGCTTGAGGTTGGTGTGATCTTGACGAAACAAACATATGAAATTAGCGTTGTCGCGCACTAACTGTTTTGGAATTTTGGAAAACGTTTGAGCTAGGTAAAAACAATCCATTCCTTTGTGACGACCTTGCGTGAAAAAGTTGCGAATTTCATTTTGATTTTCCAGGATGGCGTCGTCGAACACAACTGAATTTTCACGACAATCGTCGAGTGGTTTTATTTCCGAGGCGAACGTTGCAATGTCCAGACCATCGTACAGTTTCATCAGTTGCTGGTATTTGGATTGCTCCAAACTTTTCGAGAACACGTACAGGTGCCTGTTCTTCCAATCTAACCAATTCGGTGCGAGGAGAAAATTGTCCACGAGCAGTGTCGTTTTCCCACACCCCGAAGGACCTACGATCAGACAGCGGATGCTGTCGGGAAGCAACTCACCGTTCTTTTTTTTTCTTGTTTGACTTTCCGGATCCGGTAGACGCTTCACCACGTTCCACGTACTCACAAGATCACTTCGTCCGCGTCGATCCAACTCTTTTCCGGAAGTCCCAGCCATTTGACAAAC
The DNA here is from genome assembly GCF_977018435.1 of Lepisma saccharinum. Taxonomy (NCBI): domain Eukaryota; kingdom Metazoa; phylum Arthropoda; class Insecta; order Zygentoma; family Lepismatidae; genus Lepisma; species Lepisma saccharinum. The sequence continues at coordinate 13,711,939 of NC_139240.1, forward strand.
AGTTTGTCACCTTTCCTACGCAATACTTTCTCGATGAGGTACGTGTCGGGGTGTTTCGTTTTAGAGAGTTCCTCTTCGTAAAATCTTCCTTTCAAAATCTCGCCGCTACTATCTTTTATTATATACGTGTGTCGGTTTCCGGGTAAAACTCGAACCACCGTAAAAAGTTCCGTGCTCCAATTTTTTGTGAATCCCTTCTCGAAGGTGCGTTTGAATTTGCTGATCCTCACCCGGTCTCCAATTTTGTATTTAGTTTTTTTTGTCGTGGGTGTGTACTTTGGACAGTAAACTGTAGAAATTAAACGCTGCTCGTCAGATTTCGTAACGTCAGCTGGCTTCATGCCTATCGTTCTGTGTACCGTATCATTATAGGTGTCGACGAGTTCCGGCAGGATGTCGACCCATTTGTAATTTCCCCGAAGCGTGAATCGTTTCCACATGTGTGTTTTCAAGGTTCGATTGAATCTTTCCACGATGCTGGCTTTGATGTGACTGAAGGTCGAATAATGTTGAATCTTGTGTTTTTGAATAAACTTTTGGAATACGGCGTTGTAAAATTCCTTCCCCTTGTCTGTTTGCAGAAACCGTGGTCGTCTGCCGCCGCTTTCGCGAAAAATTAATTTGAATGCTTCCGTGACGCAGGTTCCCGTTTTGGCTTTCAAAGGTAGAGCCCATGCGAATTTCGAAAACGTGTCTATGACGGTGAGAAGGTACTTGTTGCCCTTGTTCAATTTATGTACGTTTTTCAAATTGCCGCTACTCATCTCCACGAGGTCACTTTGCCAGAGGTCGTCGATGCCCTTGGTTACCACAGCCAAACGTTCGTAGTTACGGCGTGCAGGTTTATGCAATTCTTCGACGATGGCTTGCCTAGACATTTTTTTTAGAGATTACGTTTCAAGAGAAGCACAAGCGTGATGGGATTCAAAGAGGGTGGCACTTCGCTCGTGTTTTGAATGATCAGCTTATCGCTGGCACTCACGTCGAAAACGGTAAGATCTTCGTCTTCGTGTATTTCATATATGTTGCGCGTTTCGTTCCAACGTGCCAGAGGAATGTTTCCTGCTTTCTGGACACCACGATTCGATATCAAAGTCATGGTGGGAACGCTAGCTTTTCTACCGTGAGACCAGTACGAAAATTCGTTTATCTGAATCGTGCCATCGAGGAGAAACTTGTAGTACGGATGATAAGGATGTAACATGTACAGTTTGTTACCTTCGACGAACGTGGAGATTCTCTGTTGATTGGGTACGCTGTTGATTTCGATGGCTTGCAGAGAATGCAGTTTAGCGAATTTAGTGTCGACGCCGAGCAGATTACTGTGAACTTGTCCGAGTTTATTTTCGATGGGCAGCAAATGCTCGACTATGGTATCCGTTACGGCAGAAAACGACGGTTTGATTTTCACTTCCACGTTCAACTGCTTGTAGTTTTCGTTGAGTTCTTGCAACTTGGCACCGAAAGAAGCCAGCGTCGATTCCTGCGTGGATTCCAGCACTACGACTTGATCTCTGATGTTGACGACGATGTTCTGAAGGTTCTCGACTTGATTCAATTTCGAGCTCTTCTCGGTAAGATCGTTCACGATGCTTCGCATCTCTGTAAACTGCGTGTGAAGATCGGCGACGCTCTGCGAAGTTGGCAGCGTCGACACCCGCGAACTAATTTCGTCTCGAATCTGTTCCACGTTCGCCGTTTCCGTTTCCAGTCGTTTCAGCATTCGAGATATGTTCCTTTTCAAAGCGTGCAATTCTTTGGAGGTGGGGAGATTGGCCACCCTACTCTCGAGATCGCTCAATGAACTTTTGATGTCGCTCGATTCGGATAGTGCCGTCACCGCCGTTTTCAATTTTTCCAAATCTTCGCTCGAAGGCACGCTCATCCGTAACGATTCCAAGTCACCCTGTATGTTGTCCAGTACGTGATGAAAATGAGCAAGATTGGATTCGACGTTTAAATTTTCTAAATATTCGATTTTATGCTGAACCGTGCTCAACGTGTCTTGAATGCTCGTCAACGCTCTCGCTTCAGCGTGAATATTTTTAATTTCTTCGCTGATCAATTCCAAGGACGCCTGAAGCGTAGCGATGGTGGTTTGAATGTGTTCGAAATCTTGATAGGCCTCCAATTGAATTTTTATGTTCGCGACGCTTTTACCGATGACCTGCAGTTCGTCCGACGATGGTAGGTTCGTCATGGTATCTTCCAAAGTCTGTAACTTGGATTTAATTTCTTCCAACGTGCTGGTGAATTCTTCTTGTAATTTGGAAACGACGACATGCAAGCGTTCTGCGTCTATATTGTTCACCACGGTTTGAAGTTCGGAGAAATTCTTTTCGATTGCGGAAGTTCGTTCTTCGATTTCGAGTTTCAATTTTTCCAAATCTTCATTTTTCGATTGAAATTGCTGTAATTTGGCCAAATCATTTTGAAGCGAATCCACGCTCAACTGTATATTTTGAACGTTGTCGTAAGAAGGTACGTCGACATAATTTTTTATCAGCGTCTTCAGTTCGGAATCGATTTTCAGAATGGGGTCGAGACATTGCGTTTGGAGCGTAGCGATTTCCGACTCTAAACTTTTGTTTAAGGTTTCCTGCAAAGCGATCAAATCGGTCCTCAACTTCTTAACTCGAATGTCCAACATGAGAATCTCTTCTGCGTGGTCTACACGCTTGGTGTTGCCGAAAATGTCGTTAGGCATTTTTGGTTAACGGTTATTTATAATAGGATAGACGATTCGTAATTCTACGAAGAGAGGAATAAGTTTGTCGTAATCTCCGAGGAGTTCCATGTAAAGATAATCTCCTGCAGACACATCGTACGTAATGTTAGAAAGCATCTTGTCGTGCTTAATTCGAAAAATGTTCTTGCCGGTAGAAATTTTGATTTCGCCTGCGTTTTCCGGATTCACGGTGATTTGAAGTTTTCCGTCGATCGGAATTTCGTAGAAATGTAAATTGTTATTAAAAACAAAACATCTTGCCCACATCGTCATTCAGTTTCGTCCAAATACTATTGAGGTGAATGATCAACAGACCGTTGAGTTTAGGTAACACGGAAGGTAAGACTTCATGATCTGGTATGGTTTCCATAATGATCTGTTTTTTGAAACCGAACAAATTCATAGGCATGCTGGTTATTTAAGAATACGGTCAAAGTTTTTTTTTGTTTTGTTTTGTTTTTATGAATCTTCTGTTGAAGATGGACATATGTTGCAGGTTTTGCTTTCTGCTAAGCAATAGTGCCCCCACGGCAATGTGTGAATACCACACTCGAGGACGCACCTCTTATCGTCATCAGGATCCAGCGCAATTTTTCTAACTTTGTTTGTGGTCAACACATGGTCGACGCTCTGGATGCGCTGTTCTGCTCTTAGAAGCGACGACCTGGTCTTGAGGCAATCGACAAAGTCCTCGAATGTGAGATGCTCCCGAACCACCTGTCTGCCGACACCCTTGGCCTTCTTGGTAACGCTGCCCTCGGCTTTGATGGCATAGGCCTTGGCGCGAGGACCTGCAAACTCGAGAATTACATCACCGTCCTTCTCGTCTTTGAGTTTGCCAGGCACCTTCTTGTTGCGGGCCAGGATACCGTACTTGTTTTGCTGGGGATAGCCCGAGGTGTCGAAGAGGTTAACCAAAGATGGAACTGCGGCTATATCCCCGTACGCGTCGTCCGTGCGAACGTGGTACACCAAGCTGTCCGTGTCCGTGTAGAGTAGGCTAATATTGTCGTTATAGTGCTGGCGTAGTTTCCCATAATATATTTAAAACATGTGCAGCTTGCTCAGGTCTAATACTGAGGCGCCAACATAAATTGGCTTGTTGAGTTTCACCTCGCTTTTCCTCATATGCACCAGAGCAAGCTGTTCATTATAAATGGTCCTCGATTTGAATAACGGGTTTGCTACGAGCCTGCGACATTGTGCTTTGTTTGATATTAGCCTCACATCTACACGATTCCGTACATTCTCCATGGTTTTCCCGAACACCGCATTGTTCATAAGCTTGAAGAAATCCTTATCAAGCTCGGACTTGGCTGCGGTGCGGTGTTTGGTGTTGACTTCAATATATGGACGCAACCACGGAGAATGCTCGAACTTGAGGATGCGGTGAACTGCGTGGACCGCGACCCCTCGCTGCATCAACCACCGGAGATTCTGGTAGTGCAGGACGTAACGCTCTTTGGGTTCGAAATCCATGACGAGCTTCGTCTGGTTGGAATCGGGTGGACACTTGAACTCGGGTGCAGGGGGAAGATCGCTGAACAAATCCTGCAGCTTCTCGGAGAATTGCAGATCAACCTCGGCGAAGAACCCATGTTCTGAATCGTCGAAGCTTTCGATGTCGAAGTTGGAGGGGTCAGCCCACTCGAAGTCTCTAAAGGGGAGTGGCTGCATCATGGAGTGTCCGTAGAGGTTATTGACGTCCGTGTACATGATGTAGCTGGACGGTTGTGAGGGGTCGTAGCCGGTGGCCATGTGGTGATTGTTGGCGCGCGAGTGTCGCTGCGACACCTGGACCATTCCACCCCGCACGGCACGTTCCACAAACAGCACCATGTTCACGTCCGAAAGAAGCTCCAGCTCGATCTTCGTCACCAGAAACATGGCTGACCACGCCAGTCCGGGGAGACTGTAGAAGTAGGCAGGGTCCAGCTGGTAGATCTTCATTGCGGTCGCACGGAACGTCTGGAACACGTCGGCGAGGAGCGTCACATCAAGTCTGAGGTAGGCGTCGTGGTAGTCACCGAGAGTTCGACAGCCCAGCTCGCGCCACATGGACTGGGCATGGTGATATTCTTCGTCGGTGATGTTCGAGCCGCGTAGCTGACTGTAGAACTTCGCCTGGGGAGGTAGCGACGTCTCCGCGAACTTGGTAGCGTCTGTGACGTATTCGTAGGGATAGACCCCCTTACGCTTGAAGAGGCCGGCGTCCAAGTTCGGAAAGTTTTTGGAGGTGATGAGTATTTGCTCGTCGCTAAGCTTCCCTGCGAGAGCATCGAGGCTGGCCGGGAGGAACCTCAGGGAGTCGAGGAAGCGAAGCTCGACGGTAGAGCATAATTCTGGGATTCGAACCCACTTGCTCAAGCTAATGAAACGCTCCTCGTTCTGCGCCAGGACGCTGATTCCCTCGTTGTCGTACCCAAGATGCTTGACGAGGTGGTGGAAGTCGTATCCCGAGCCATTGTGAAAAAACACAGGGATGAAGTGCGGGTCCCGGGCCATGAGGTTGCATCCGTTGCACCAAGGACCAACGTACCTACCGTTAAAGTGATCGTGGTGTTGGACTTTACGGTTGTTGGCGGTGTACTCCTTGTCGCAGACAGGGCAAGCGATAGCCTCGTCGTGTCTACGTTGATCGTCGGGGGACAGTGGGAGCATAGACTTGGGGGCCAACAGTACCTTTCCTATCTCAATGGCCTCGACAACCATCCTCTCGAGGAAGTGTTTGGCTGCGTCGGGACCACGGTACACGTAGGGCTCGGGGGCGATGTGCTGGTCACGTCGCACCACAACGTATGCGAAACTGGATGCCTCGTGGAGTTGGTAAGGGGTGGTAGAGGAAACTTCGGGATCGGGATCGCAAGTGGACAGGGGTTTGAGGAAGGCCTCGAAATCTGCGATGATGATAGCGGGGTGCTCCACCATAGCACCGTGCATGTGGAAACGCTCCACGGTGCCAGGTTTGGGCAAGACTGCCACACCCGGCTCGTTGTTACTACAGTAGGGCTTGTGGCGAGCGAGCTTCTCGGCAGCGATGTTGGGACCTCTGATGCGCTGATAATCCTGCTGTTCTCGATTGTCAAAAGTGAACAGACACCTTCGACAAACTTCTATGCTACCATGATGCTTGCTTTTTTGGCTCGACACCAACCGGGAGAGGGAACGGATAAGGGTGTAGTGGTGATGGGTCTCGTTCTTGATGAGCAGAAGGTGAATTTCCTGCGCACCATCGTCCTCTACGTCGCTCACCTGGATGGGGTACACCATATTTTTGTCAGTGAGGCCATAAACGTTGATGGCCAACCGAGGGTTGTGTGTACGGGCCTCGAATTTTTGAATGTCCGGGACCTCCACGGGATAGTCGATCCCAACCATCGCATCTTCCAGCTCTGACTCGTAGGGTAGGTAGTGGTTAACTCGGTGTGGTTGGTTTTTCCAGTGGACAGGGTGTAATGCTGCCAGAACACACCATACGAAGCACTTGGCGTCACTGTTCTGAATGTTCAGGACAGCCTTTTTTGCCGCAATAGTAGGTGGTAAGGGGACGTAGCTGGAGGCGGAGAGAGGTATGAACTTGCAAAGTTTGACGCACAGTTCGTGGGGTTCACCGCACAGCGAACCCCCCGAGCCTTTAGCTTGATGTTCTTGTTTTGCCACCAGCTCATCGACAAACTGGTTGTAGATGACCTCGAGGTTGTCGACATCCGCCAGATGCAGCGTCTTCGCCTTGGTGTTGTGGCAGAAGCTGTAAATTTCATCTGACGGCTTCTTGTACTGGCAACGTAGCGATGCGTAGAATTTGGTGGAGTGCGTTGCAAGCGCATCACCGAGGATGGAAATAATTTTGGCTTGCACGTTCTCCAAAAAGCTACGCACGTCGCATGAGCCCTCCGAAGTGTGGACAAAGTCCTCTAACAACCGCTCGAAAGCAGTCTGGTTCGCTTTCGCCACAGGCTTGACACGTTTGGCGGATGGTGCATTGATGGAGGCTGCTTCTGCCTTCCTCTTGGTGGAGGTCTAAGGCTGGGCCCCAGATGTATTTTTGCTTAGACAATTAAGCTTATGCTTCTTGGCATACGCAATTGTGATCTGTTTATTGCATCCGGAACATAGTTCAGTGGCAGCCAAATGCTTGCCTGGCACGCACGTACGACAATGTCTTGCAAAACGTTTGCTTGATATGGTTCTCTTGCACACAGGACAACTTTTCATGGAGCGCATTTTTTTTGGGGGGTATGTTTATTTATATGTGATCTGTTGGTGGTAGAGTGTTTACAAAAAAAATGCCTTACGAGAAAAATTTTGTAGGCTACTTCTAATTAGTGTTAGTTTGAGGGGTTTATTTATATATGGGTGGCGTTGTTTTCCTCAAATATGCGTTTTAGTCAACCCTATAAAAAAAATATAAGAAAAAATATGATTGTAGATAGAAAAAGCACAATAAATATTGTATGCATGTGTAATTCTATTTAGTTTATTTTTTGCTAGACACGAATCTTCTTCAGATTTTATTGCCCATTAGTATATTTTTCTACCAATCTAGTAGAGGTATGAAACTATGAAAATGTACTTGTTTATATATATTCTATTGTTTCGGCTGATATAATAGCAAATATATATATATATAGCTATTTTGAAATTCTAAAACTTTCAGGTATACTTATTTTTACAAGCAAACATACATCATAAAAAATTACACAATCGTATTTTTTTTCCATACACACATTTTTTATTTTCAGAAAACAAAGTTATTTTCGATTTTTTTAAATCAAACAATAAACATTATTTGTGTTTATAGTATTTGTCGGGCAATAGCAGATAAAACAAGAATGGGTTTTCTACGACCCCCAGTTTACGAGTTACAAAACAACTTAGAAATCACATCTTGAAATTTAAATTTAAAATAACTCGAAAACAGTAAGCACTAATCATTATGTTTCCAATAGGTTGTAGAGTATATTCAATTTTTTATCAAATGCCATTAAAATTTTCGAAATAGGGTAAAAACTAAGCCAGCAAATCAAGTTTCTCAAAAAATAAAAAAAATTGTCTATATTTTCGAAACTTGAGGGGGTGGAATCGATTTTATTTGCTAGTCGTATAGTTTTCGTCAAATCCTATCCAACAAACCTAAAATCATCATCCTAGGTCAATTAGGAACCAAGAAAATCAATGTCTTGGAAAACATCTTAAGACAAATATCTTAAGAAAATTTTCTTGACAGACCGGAAGTAACATCTTGACAGACCGGAAGTCGACTTTCTTAAAGATTAAGACAAATATCTTAAGATGTTTTTCCAAGATATTGATTTTCTTGGTTCCTATGGGGCCTAGAACCACGCAACTTTGGATTATGTATATACCGTTGTTTTTTCCTACATATTCACTAGGGCTCGAAAGTGCGGTGGTTGTGTTGTTGCCTTGTAATCAAGAGGTCCTAGGTTCGAACCCGATAAAAGTACATAGTGGTTCGGATCCTATTTTAAAAAACTGTAGGCCTAGTCCCGATTAGCCTTACTGTGCATATGTGAATATAGGAAAGTACAATGCAAAGTCAGCAATGTGTGATGTGGTCAGCACCAAATATTTTAATTTTATATGTATATTTAAGTTCCATGCATAAACATGGCAGTCTTCCTATATGCTTTTATGGTATGGTGCTATGCACAAAGGAGCACTTTATTTAAGCATATTTAACTTCTTTCCATCTCTCAATCTATTCATATTTGACACAGTCATTGCAAGTCGGCCATTTTGTTTACGTAGCAATTAGGCTTAAAAAAACTTTGACACACTCATTGCAAGTCGGCCATTTTGTTTACGTAGCAATTACGTTAAAAAACTTTAAACCACATTATTGTTATTTTTTTGTGAATGCTTGTTGTGATAAAAAAAACATAATTAGATATATTTTATTTAATTTTATGTTTAATATCTTTTCTGTGTATAAAACTAAATAATAATAAAATTCGAAACACTATATACCTCCACTAAATATCAAACGCACAAGAAAAAGAACAGGCTAACACACGCAAAATTATACTGGTCTGCCAGACGCCAGAGCCTCGTTACTCTACAGTCCAGGGTGTACTACGTGGAAGTGAGGTTAACTGTTGGGTGCCTTACCAGAAGATCGCCCTCTTACACCCCGCATATTGCTATTTTGCATATGCCTGATGTATATAGTAATATGTAATAAATATATATATAAAAAAAGCAAGAAAAAAAGAAGAGATACATGCAACACACTTAAAACTTGTATACTTTCTCTCCCTTCTTTTTGCGTGCTTTGCGAGTATATATTCCTTCCACAATATGCTTAAGAATTGTTTGGCTTTTGTAGAGAGTTTTACTTTTTATCTACAATTCCTTTACATTTGTTTGGCTATTACAGAATCAACTCACAGAAGCAACACTACCTATTTATATAACACAAAGCCAACTCATGCAAGCTAACAAACAAATTTACTCACGTTAGTTAATTTCAATCACAATCACAATGTTCTTCTTGCAGCTCACAATGTTGTCCTTGCAGCTCACAGAGTAGAATGATGCTTTATTAGTCAGAATAGAGGAAGCTCGCTTGTGTGATCTCCCGTTACATGTCCGCCTCCCGCCCCACTTCCCCTAGTTGTTATAAAATGGTGACTGAAGCGTGTACATGTCTCTCTTCTCCCCGTCTTTTTTTTTTTTTTGGTTTATGAATAGAAGCAGGAAACTTGGTTCTGGCGGCATCAGTGATGGGTAATGTGAAAGTCTGTGACGGTCTAATGTTAATGCCCTCGAGCTTCTAGTTTTATTAGTCGAGGAGTAATATGTAGGTTAACAACGTGGACTAGTAGAAATCCGCTCTGTCAGCATGAAATTCCATCATTATTGTTAGCTTTTAAAAAAAACAGGAAGTACATCCGCCACTGTGAATAGCCAGAAATGCTGCCCCTCCCAGTCATCCATCTCTCTTACAATAGCGTGTGTGTGTTGGCAACTCTCTCTAGTTGCAGGTTTTTTTTTTTAGTTAACTCGTAATCCCCGTCAAAAACTACAGTAACATCATAATATATTGCACAGAAGAGAGAGGACATCGCTCACCACTGTTGCCAGCCATAAATCTCTCTCTCTCTTTTTTCATCTTACAGCAACGTTGGCATCTCTATTTTTTTTAGTTGTAAGTAAATTGCCAACACACTCTAGTTAATAATGCTACATATTATACGCACACACGCACGCACATACTGTGTTGCCATCCACCCATCTCTCTCTCTTTTACGGCAGTGCGTGTTTGTTGCCGACTCTCCTTGTTTAGTGTGTGTAGGTTGGCAAAAATTGCTTTATGCACTGTAAGGCAAGCCTCAAGCAAAGTTGCCAGCTCCTTGCTTTAGGCTAGGTTAGACCAAGAAAAAAAAAGCTGTAGGTGAGTGTTGGCAGCTGTCGGTTGTTAAACTCTTCCCTCTCTCTCTTCTCTCTCTCTTTTTTTTTTTTTTTGTAAAAGATTATGGCAAAAGTACCAGTAGGTTGGCAACCTTGCTTTATGCACTGTAAGGCAAGTCTTAAGTAAGGTTGCCAGCTCCTTGCTTTAGGTTAGGTTAGACCAAGAAAAAAAAGGCTGTAGGTGGGTGTTGGCAGCTGTCGGTTGTTTAACTCTTCCCTCTCTCTCTCCTCTCTTTTTTTGTAAAAGGCTATGTCAAAAGTACCAGTAGGTTGCCAACTTTGCTTTATGCACTGTAAGGCAAGCCTCAAGCAAGGTTGCCAGCTCCTTGCTTTATGCACTGTAAGGCAAGCCTCAAGCAAGGTTGCCAGCTCCTTGCTTGAGGCTAGGTTAGACCAAAAAAAAAACCTTGGTGATTTTTTCGAGTAAAATATTGGCAACACTGCAAGAAAATAGAACTTATGCCTTACAAGAGCAAACCATTAAGGCGAGCCTCAAGCAAGATTGCCAGCTCCTTGCTTTAGGCTAGGTTAGACCCAAAAAAAAAACCTTGGTGATTTTTTCGAGTAAGCAGCTGGCAACACTGCCAGAAAATGGGGCTCATGCCTTACGAGAGAAATCCATTAAGGCGAGCCCCACCGAGCCCCATTTTCGGTTGGTCAACTCCCCCACCACCACTACTATCAAATATTAAAATTTTTAATTTTGCGCTGAGGCTGTTATTGCTGAGAGCATTAATTGGTATTGGAATTTCTTTTGATTCATATTCATCACTGTCATGGGGTGTAAGGGGTACCTTCCACGTAGGCGCCCAAAAGTCAACCTCACTTCCACGTAGTGCACCCTGGACAAGAGACTAACGAGGCTCTGGCGACTGGCACTATGGCCAGTATAATTTTGTGTGTGTTGTCCTGTTTTATGTCCTTGTGTGTGCTGAGTGTGCGTTTACAGCCTCACCTTTTAACAGTAGTCAGAACATTTTAAGGTTTTAAAATTTTTAGTTATGCAACGTTAGAGTTGTTATTTGTAATGGTAAGGGGCTGGACCCCGTATAATGTGACGGGAGCAAATTAGCCTAAGTGCTGACACTCCCAAAATTTTAAATTCAAATTCATCACTGTCATGAAATTCTTCCCATTTCCCTAGATTAAGGTCATCAGTAGTGGGATTATTAACTTGACCTTCATCACCCACTTTTAAACAAAGGTCCCTTGTTAGTTTTTCCGCGAAGCCAAAACGTTATCCTCATCGGGATAACATTCAATGCTGTTTGCATCCCTAAAGAGACTAACATTGACATTGTGCACGGTAGCTTGCACATTTACATCTCTACTCACTTTATCACTTGAAGTACAAGGTGTACAGCCAAAGCCCATACTATACAAAAATTGTTTAACCTTAGTCATTCCCGCATAATTCCAGTGTATCATATCTACTTTGCCTCTGGAGGAGTCACCAAGGAATTTCTGGTACAAAGAGTTATCTATGCAGTCGTTCAATATTTTGTTCGAAATTTTCGTAACACTTAATACACGTTTATGAAGATCTTCAATGGTTTGTCCCAAGACACACAAACCAATGAATCTGGAAGCAGTTTCATTTTTGTTCCATCTGTAACCTAAAATACTGTTAGCATATCTAACTAGCATACTGTCACCAAGTAATTGATGATCTCCAAACTTAGGAACGAACTCATCCAAATCACAATGATGATCATTATTTATTTCACTTGAGTGTGCATTATATTTAACTTTGGAAAAAAGAGGATTTTCATCCGCTTTGATGCTCAAGACACCTCCTGTATCAGGAGCATCTAACAGTTTTCCTGCCTCGAACCAAGATTTACCTTTCTAGAAATTTGATCATTTTTTACCCATGTTCTACCATTATCGTAGGATTTACGAGCAGATGCAACATTATTATTACACCCTAAGTTTCTTATCTCTTTTCTGTTCGACATACCTTGGTTATTGTGCTCCTTAATCATAGATACATTAGCTATTTTAGATTTATTCTTTTAGTTACCATAAGCTGTACTAGACTCCATATACCTAATTGGATTATTTTTTAAAAACTGAAAATTTTCTATGGCCTGCAAAGTTTGTCTCAGTGTATGAATATTATTCACCACCAAGTGTTCACTAATTTTGTAAGGTAACAACGAAGATAACTCAGCAATAGCGTGTGGTTGTATAGATTTCAATTTTTTGTAATTCTTGTTCGCAAACTGCAATAAGTTCTCCTTGCTGTCTTTATCATAAGGTGAATTTAGAACTTTATTCAAATTTACAGATTTCCATCTATCGTTTTGATAATGGGATAAGAAATCTGTCTTAAACTCAGGATAAGACTTAAACTTTAATTTATTTTCAATATACCAGGTACGCGCACAATCTGTGAGTAATTTAGGTAAATAATTCAAATATTTACTCTCGTGAACATTGTAAATTTCCAGGTTTTCCTCTACCTTTTTATAAATTCAGATGGTATCATATCTGAAAAAATACCTCAAATCTTGTGGTTTAATTATTGGCTTATACCTAACCTTTAATGTATCTCTCGACGGATCAACTTCCGAATGTTTAACATTTGAAACATTTGTCGGATAAGACATCTTAGATGTATGTACTTACATGCCGTCCAGCCCTACTAGTTGACTTGTCACGCTTTAACTTATTTCGCTTATTAGCTAGTCTGGTATTACAATAAGGACCGTCTACCACACATGTACTATCATGATCCGAGTTGATATCACAATCAGTTTCTGAAATAGAAATTGCACCCGAAAGGTGTCTGCATTTACCGTAGTCATGCCGAAGATATCCAACACTAGGTCGACTTTCACCTACACGGTTGTCAACATCCAGATCAACCTGTCTAGCGTCAGCTTCTCGTCAACTCCAACTGACGATAAACCGTTTGGTTGAGTGGTCCTCCCAAACAGGTTTCACCTTCTCATCCGAGAAATCCGTGTGTGTGCACTTTTGCCGTCAGCGTACATGTCATTTAGATCCTGACCTGTACATGGGGAAGTCTCCCCTGTGCTTCGTGAATGAGGTACGCTTCCTGGGCCTCATTTTAGATAAGAAATTAACATGGCTACCTCACCTTCGCCAGTTAAAGTTCTCTTGTCTTCGAGTTCTCAACCTTTTACGTGTTTTATCCCATACTTCCTGGGGTGCTGATAGGACGGTACTGCTTCGTTTGTATCGTGCACTTATCAGGTCGAAGCTTGATTATGGATGTGTTGTGTATTCTTCTGCCCGCCCATCTAGACTTCGCATGCTAGACACCGTCCACTATACTGGTATACGTGTGTGCTCTGGTGCCTTTCGTACCAGCCCTATCGCCAGTTTGTACGTAGAGACATCTGAGTCGTCCCAGTCTGCAAAGACAGCGGCTGGTAGTGAACTACTTCCTCCATCTTCGCTCGATGCCTTCACATCCCTCATTTCACACCATCTCAGACGAGAATAGGCTGGCAAGGTATCGGCTCCGCCCTAGTGCCACTAGACCATTTGGTGTTCGTGCAGACGAGATCCTGTCAGCACTCGGTATTGACAGTGATCTTCCTGGCGTCTCTCCACTCATTCCGCCTCTCCTACGTAGGAGTTTCCTGCACCTTCTATCGATTTTTCTCTGACTGCCCTTCCAAAGTCAGACACACCAATGGTTGTATACCAACAACGGTGTTTAGAACTTCGTGCGAAGCACCCCAATTTTAATGTGTTTTACACGGATGGGTCCAAGACATTCGAATCAGTTGGTTGCGCCTTCGTCCTAGATTCTCAAAGTTCCAGTTACTCGCTGCATCCTGCCTGTTCCATCTATACGGCAGAGTTGTACGCCATCCTCAAGGCACTGGACTTTGCAGACGTCAAAGGTCTGAGGAAAGTCCTTGTGTGCTGTGATTCGACCAGCGTGTTGCAGTCTCTGGATTCGCCGTATTCCCGGCATCCGGTAGCGCAACGCATATTCAGACCGCGTGTGTCCTTATCAGCCAGTGCGGATGTACACTTCTGTTGGGTCCCTAGCCACATAGGCATCCAGGGGAACGAAGCAGCTGATGCCTCCGCCAAGTGTGCTGATGCAGACGGCGATGTTCTCGTCCACCTTTTGCCTGCTAGCGACCTGCAGTGCGTGTTCCGTTGTCGCCTTCTTGACGCTTAGTAGGCCGAGTGGGATACGGAAACGGGGAACAAACTTCACGCTGTTAAACTCACCATAGGTGCTTGGCGTTCCTCATCCCGTCCCTCTCCGCGAGAAGAAGTTATTCTTACCCGCCTGCGTATAGGACACAGCCGTCTAACGCATGGTCACCTGCTCCAAGGGCTGGACCCTCCGTTGTGTCGTGCTTGTAATGTTATTTTAAGCATCCGACACATTGTCGTTGAATGTGTCGATCTTGCTTACTTCCGGCAGACTCTTAACCTTTCTGGCTGTTTTTCATCCCTCTTGGGTGATGACAGCAGTATTTTATCCCATGTTTTTAGTTTTTTGCGAAGAGCTGGACTCTTCTCTTCCACCGTCTGTAAGGAGGTTTTTAATTTGTTCTGACTTTTTAATGTGTCGTGTTTGTCTCGTGCAGGTCTTTTTACAACCTTGCACTTTTAGTTTTTCCCAAGGGGCTATCTACACCCCTTTTTTAAATTTTCAGTCAGAATTTTAGATAAGGGGACATTTCCCCGTATACATAGAAGGGTGCGAAATGGCCTTAAGTGCCAACGCACCCACAAATTTTAATTCAATCAATCAATCAATTATGATAAGATTGACACTTTTTGCCCCAAAACAGTTCAATTTATTGTACCATTAGGAATATTTTGATATTGTAGATTCAGTTAGGAATCTGCTGATCAAGAATTATTATTTCGCAAAATGTCAAGTGGGATTTCGTAAGAAGTATTAACACCCAGATTGTACTCTGCACTGTTCCAAATGTGAAGAAACGCATGAAGATGAAGGTCCAAATTCTATATCCAGAAAATGTGATCGGTGCAACAGAAAATTTATTTCTGCCAAATGATTTGAAAATCATTTTCGCACTGAAGCCCGGAAAACCAACGTGTGCCA
Source organism: Lepisma saccharinum (assembly GCF_977018435.1). Classification (NCBI taxonomy): domain Eukaryota; kingdom Metazoa; phylum Arthropoda; class Insecta; order Zygentoma; family Lepismatidae; genus Lepisma; species Lepisma saccharinum. The sequence goes on from NC_139240.1 coordinate 13,727,169, forward strand.
ATCCATACAGCAATGCCCAACGTGCTTTTAAATTGTTAACACAAGGATACGACCCACAAATGCGACGAAGATTTTTGTAATAGCGGCAATGCATTTGTGGAACCTGCTCACAAATGTTATATACAGCCTGTTAAAGTTGAGCTTATTTCTAAATTTCTGTATATTTTATATGACTTTGAATGCATGTTAACCAAAGAACAGGACAGGGAGAAGAAGAAAGAGGTTGAGGACGGGAAAGAGGGGGGAGGAGGAGAAACATATTGTTAATCTTGCTGTCGCTAAACAAGCTTGCGATGCCTGTAAGGATACAGATGATGATTTTTGTGAAGTATGCGGAGTGCGAACGCATATTTTCAATTCCATTCAGGACTATATGTTCTATATCCAATCTCCAAGAGACGGTTTTGAAAAAGTTGTGTGTATTGCACACAACGGTGGCAAGTACGATTCTCACTTTATTCTTAACAATTTGATAACCAGAGAGAAAATTACTCCGACTGTTATTATACAAGGACGCAAAATTATTAAACTGACAATTGGAAATAAAATTACAACCAGGGATGCCCTGCATTTTATGCTGATGAAATTGAAAGACCTACCTGCAAGTCTTGGTCTCGCTGAAGATCTCAAGAAAGGTGATTTCCCATATCTATTCTCTACTCCGGACAATCAATTGTATGTAGAACCTTACCCTGATATCTATTATTACGATGTAGACTCGAAATCCCCCAAAGAACGGGAAGAAATTATAGAGTGGCATGGTGACTTCGTTAAAGAAGGGAAAATCTTTGATTTTCAGAAAGAGCTGAACGATTATTGTGTCAAGGATGTTGAGATTTTAGCTGCTGCGTGCATTAAATTCTCGAATTTAATTGAAGAATTAACAGGAATCCAATGCTTCTTACGGTGCTCTACAGTTGCATCATTAGCATCCTTAATTTCTATTTTTAGATCAAAACTTATCAAGGAGAAGGTTTTGATTAAGCTCCTACCTTTGTGGTTTAGGGATCAGAAAAATCAATCGAAGATGGCTTTACAGTGGCTCAAATGGAACGCGCAATAAGAAAAAATCACTTGTATGACATGCAGATAATTTAGGTAAAGCTAAAAATAGGACGGTATAAATTGGTCGGCGTGCACGTTGAAACGGTTTACAGTTTCCATGGGTGTTATTTTCAGGGATGTGTGAAATGCATGCCTCACAACAGAGATCTCCTTATCAATGAAACAGGGGAGACAATGAATTACAGATTTGAGCGTACACTTGCAAGGAAAGAGATGATTCAAAACATAGGATTCAAAGTAAAAGAGAAATGGGAATGTGTATTTCAGGAGGAAATCAAAAGGGATAAGCTGTTGAGAAAATTTATCGGTGAACAATGTTATTCTTTGGATAGTCGCATTTAATGGTGGCCGCACAGAACTATTCCGTGCAAAGCCAAGATGGTGACGATACTAATCTTAGGCCGCAAAACTGGAAAACCCGAGATTTACACTTCAGATTTTCCTTCACTGGATAATATTTTCGGGGTAATGAAATTATGACACTCTTCCTCGGCTTACTGAATGACACGGTCATATATATTTTTTAAAAGTAATAATGAAAATGGTTTTAAGTCTTTACATCATAAGTTACGAGAAAAGCAAGTTTAAAATTTTATATATATATTGTAAAATTACTGGCACAATAATTTATTCACTTCTGAAAATATAAGGAAAATTACCAAAAACAAGTGTTAACGAACGATGTATTTAAACAAATTAAACAACTGAGTTTTCAAGTTCATACATAAATTCAGTACACATTCATATATATATTTATATATAATGAAGCATAAATATTGCATTACGTTAACTTTTTCACATATTACACGTTTGTCTTCACATTTATCGCTTCAAGTCAATTTAATACCAAGTATATTTGCTTCTGATCTTGCGTAGATTTTACCGAGAAAATCTGCACCAAAACGCTCATTTATGAACAGTAGAATCCAAGACGAATTATGTGTATTTATACATTCAACAGACTTTCCACATTCAGAGTGCACACTTTATGTATATTAACAAACTAGGCCTTTCATTTATGTAGCTACATATATATTCACAATACTTATCTGTTGGCTCGTTATGAAAATAAGATGGCTGCCATTTTTACGTCCTATGGACCGGTCACTTTTTAATGTCCTATTCACTTTTTAGGTTCTTCACGGCCTTTCTGAAGATCGACCGTTATTGCTCTTTTTGTGACATCTTTGTCACCTTTCCTGGACAAATCTTGTTGTTTTACATAAAATATTTCCAATTTAGGTCTCCGAAATATTTAGTGACTCCATTCTAGTCGTCCGTGATCTTATAGATGAAGCAGTGTCTCCAAACTAACACTGTTACAACTTTCGGCACAGAATACAAACTTGTGAATACTTTTCAAATGACAATTATTGAATTGTACAGATATTATGCATGAAAACGCATGTAAAATAAATTAGATACAATAAAATAGATATTACAATATTCTATCACATGTTTATGTATTTTCTTTTTACCTTTTTCAGTAATTTTAAGTTTTACAAATTTGGTGGGGAAAAGGTTATTTACGTACAACTTAGATTTTTCCCTTTATGTGAGTTGGCTATGTTTCACAATTTTAGGATTACTTTACAACTTTAGGATTACTCTTGAAGGCGCTCCTTATAGCAAATCGTAAGTTTATTGTCGAAAATCAACCAAAATTAATTTCAAATGGTTTGTACATGCTAGTAAAACATATTAAATACATGTTCGTACCCACATAGTAATGAAAGAGCAAATAAAAGCTGTTGAAACCAAACATATTTGTGATTATGCATAAATTGGCAATTTTTCATGATAGTTCATTAACCAAATTACATCGCTGAGATATAAAAACATTTTTAAATACGTGCAATTTACATACGTACTTCAGTTATATCAAAGCCAAAGTGATGCAAATTAAATTTATACAAATATAAACCACCAAATACGAGCTCAAATCGAAAAATTCGAGTAATAAAATTGTTTTATTTTTCACATTATGATGGTACTCATTCTGATACCGTCATACTGGCGCCCAATGGGCTTACCCACGCCAAACTATTGTTTACAATTTTATAAACTTATAACAGCATTTGAGATTAAAATATGATCTATTATATCGAAGAAACCAAGATAATTAAAAGAAAAGAGTAACCATACAACACAATTCGATATCTGTTAGGAAACAATAATATACAGCAGTGTGTGAAGCTAGCGTGCATATATGTTTCGATATGATAATGATATCATTAGAGTAAAACGTCTTAGCATGTTCTAAAGCGTACTTCTCCTTATAACATAAGTTAACGTGTGGTGTTGTGTTAAAACTATAATATCATCATATTAGTGAGTTATAGTGTGTGCTCATGCGTACTTCTCCCTGTACCATGGATTTGTGTAAAGTGTTGTGTTGCTAAAATTATTACATCTCTGTATCGGTATGCATGAGGGTGTCTTAAGCATACTTATTTCTCGTGTTATTAGTTTGTGTGATGTGCGGTGTTGTTAAAACTATAATATTACCATAATAGTGTGTTTGAGGGTGTATTTAAACAAACATCTTCCTGTATCAAGAGTTAGAGTAACGTACATCCTTGCGACACATGTTAAACCAAGCAAGGAGGACAGACTGTTGATCTCGGACACGGAGAACAGACTATCAAATCGTCCGACAATACATTGTCCATGTCTCTCGATGACATAATAAGGAAGCAAATACAAAGAAAAATGGTACGTCACCATTCCACATCTTGCAAGAAGTATGGTTTCGAAGTGAAAGTAATTAGTGTGTCATGTCGTTCTGTTGTGATCATAATACCACGAAACTGGTGTGTTTGATAAAGTGTTTTAGTGAATTTTTACAGTGTCCTATGTTAGTGTAGTAAATGCTTGTTCGATATTCGTCACTCTAGATTAAAATGACAGAATCTTGACTTCCAATACAAAACATACGATCAAAGGTGTCAGAGAATTTTGTCTATGTCCCTTGATGAAATTATCAGGAAACAAAACCAGAAGAGTCTGACCCAGTATCGTCAACCTCACTAGACGAGACAATCAGGCAACAAAAACAGAAGAATCTTACCATACCAACATTGAATGGCTATGTGCCTATAACCTATCTATTAAGAAATTTCCACATGTTTCTGAGTTGAACTATTAACAAAGACCATGGTATAATGTTATATTAATACATATTAAATATGAAGCTCAAACTTCAAAGTTATGGTGAAGTTCAATAACATATCGAATATTATATGTCAAATGACAAACAAAAGCAAAGATCAATACGTTGACACATTTGTAGCTACATGATTACTAGTAGAGTGAGCTACACAAAATTATACAACAACACTTTAGTTAAATGAATACTAAACATAAAATCATTACAACTTATTGTTTATATGATAGAATACTCACAAACTTCACCATTCATAATATGGCTACTGCTCAATTTGTTGTCAATCTTCACCATTCAAGATACATGGTTACTGCTCATTACATATTAACAAACAAAGACACAATATTGAAATAAACAACTTGCAAAGTTATCATATCACAAGTTTGCTTGTTTACTATGTAACATACATGTACACTGAATATTTAAATTATATTTGACTCAACACTACCAACATATGTGTTACATTTATCATATTAATTATTATGAACGAAAACATTGTTGAGAGGAAATTCACACTGCTGTGGACGTGAGAAAACTTTCGGTTGAAATTTTAAACCAGTATTTTAGAGCTTACTTAATGTGAAAATTGTATGCACTACCATCTGAAGGAGGTTCACCATTTGCCAGATGTGAATGTTACTAATTTAAGCAATCAACACACCAAATGGCCAGGTACAATCAAGTATGCGAAACATTTCTTGGAGTCAATCTTAACGTTTAAATACTTCTCGTTTGCCCAGTACAAATAATGTTACTCAACTATCCCTACCATACAAAAAGAAATTGCTTTAGTAAGGTTTCATCTTGTGAAGAAAACGTACCATCCAAAATTCTATGCTAATAAAATATAATCACATTCTTAAAATAATTCACATTATCACACTTTTCACTTTAAGTTTCTTGAGTGGCACTGTAGGACTTACTTATTGCCTTTTACGTAAACCTACCCCAAGTTCTCCTGTTTAATTAATTTTTTGTCGATCTTCGCCACTTATTATAAAATGGTTACTGCTCAATAATATTGACAAAAAAAATTAATAATAACACTTTTCATATTAAATTTCTTGAGTGGCACTATAGGACTTACTTATCGCCTTTTACGTGAACCTACCCCAAGTTTTCATGCTCTATGGCATGTCAGCATGTGCAAGAAGCTCGGATCAACTCATGTATCACTTTGCTTACCTTTTGCAACATGATGTGAGTATTTGATTCAACTTATGAAATCAAATTACTCAAAATAATTCACATTAAAATTAGCATTTGGATTTTTGGTACCATTCCCTAGGTGTCATAGTCTAAAACTTGAGTAACTTGTTCCTTGGACAAAAATATGTGAAATTGTATGCTAAGACAGTTCAACTAACAACTATTGCTAAAGAGTGACTTTGATGCACTGAATTGTTTTACATTTTATTAAGTATCTCACTGTCCATAATGTAAATCCTAACAACTAAATCTAAATTATTACTCTGATTTAACACTGGACAACCACAAGAGTCATCAACCTTAATTTTTTTTTTTTTGTGCACAAGGTATACTACCACTTACGGGCCAACCTTTAAAAAGCATGGGATAACTACCAGAGTTACGAAATAAATAATTATTTCTTGCACGAGGTATACTGCCAACTTAGGCTAACCTCTCTAATGGTGAGTTTGTTTCAAGAACAAACTGTACACACATCTGTAATGACAGATGAAGAAATAACACTTTTTTCTTGCATTGTTTGATCAAATATATTTTGCACCACATCGTTATGTGTGCTACTTGCATTTTGCAAAGTGTACAACCAAGAAATTTTCTTGTCTTTTGAACATTTTCATAATTTTACATGTTCAATAGCAATGTTTTCCAGAAGAATCCCATCACTGCAACGTAAGGCAGATATACGAGAGTCACCAAAGTTTTTTATACATAAGTATGGACCTTCATACAGAAAACAATATTTTTTAATTGGATTATCATCCATATCTCTTTGTCTATTTCTGATAAAAACAAGATTTCCAGAAGAAATTGAAATTTTATCTTGTTGCTTACTATTTAATTTGTTTAACTTATTGGATCTAGCTGCATGACTTTTAATCTGAGCCATAAGCAGTTTGTCATTCCATGACTGATGTGTACTATCATCAAATATGACATTTCCTATTTGTAGGTTAGGCTCTTTATTTAACCTTAATTCTATTGGAGCGAAACCAGTTTGTGAGGAGATAGCATTGTTTAACCAATGCAAAGCCATGGTTACTTGCTGTGGCCATTTTGCATGGTTATCTATGCACAATACTCTCATTAAACGGTCAAGTTCCAAGGGGTGTAAGGGGTGACCTTCCACGTAGTACACCCAAATGTCAACCTCACTTCCACGTTAGTGCACCCTGGACTGAAGACTAACGAGGCTCTGGCGACTGGCCCCATGGCCAGTATAATTTTGTTTTTATTGTCCTGTTCTTTTGTCCTTCTGTGTGCTGAGTGCCCCTTTACAGCCTCAGCTTTTAACAGAAGTCAGAACATTTTAAATTTTTTAGTTATACAACGTGAGAGTTGCTATTTGTAATGGTAAGGGGCTGGCCCCCGTATAATGTGACGGGAGCAAAATGGCCTAAGTGCTGACGCTCCCAAAATTTTAAATTCAAATCAAACGGTCAAGTTCCGAATGATACCGTTCAACCATGTTGGATGAAGGATGGTAAGGTGGAGTAAACATAAGTTTGACACCATATTCTTTCATTTTAGTATTAAAAAGACATGAACGAAACTGTGGTCCATTATCCGAAATTATTTTTTCTGGAATACCCAGATGTACAAAATACACATGACACAATTTGTTCAGTACCGTAACAGTATTGCTGTTGGTCACTGGATATGCCACCAAATACCTGGATGCTGCATCCAATATGGTAAATAAGAAACGTTCATGTTTAGGACCCAAGGTGAATGGACCTTGTAAATCAATGAACAATATTTTCCCAGGCTTGTCGGTAATGTGTACTTTGGCTAAATGTTTAGACGGATGCTTGTTCGGTTTAGTGCGAATGCATACATCACAGTCTGCTACATATTGTTGTACATCTTTCTTCATACCTTTCCATTGGAAGTATCTATATATTTGAGAAAGTGTACGATTAGCACCAAAGTGTCCCGATAAGTCATGAAATTTGTTCAAAATTGAACCTACTAATGTAATTGGAATACAAATTCTAATTTTTTGCACGTTATGAAAGTCTCTAACACACAAAATATTGTCCCTTAGAAGATAACGTTCATTCCAAGTCCTATTTCTTGGATTATCATTGAGAATTGAAGAGTGCAAAATATATTGCCTAATTTCCTTCAATTCATCATCTTTTTCTTAGGCTATAATCAAATCATCTATATTAATGAAAGGTTCCATTATTTCCTTAAACTGCAAAGAATTTACATGATATAACAGGTCTTCCTGCATCGGAAATGTCCTACTTAGAACATCAGCAATTATATTTTCCGACCCTCTACAGTATTGAACTTAGAAGGAATACTGTTGTAATTGTACAAACCAACGAGTTAAACGTGCATTCCATGTGTGCGCCGTTTCTAACCAGGTAAGTGCCTTGTGGTCAGTTATGACAATAAAATGTCTGCCTTTTAATAGTGAACAGAACTTATCAATAGTAAACAATATGGCTAAAACCTCTAATTCTGTAGAAGTGTAAGATTTTTCATAATTTCTGAGCAATCTGCTCACAAAACCGAGAGGTTTGATGTTACCATCAATCAGCGGATAGCAGTATCCTGCAACACCTATTATTGATGCATCAGTTTGAACATAAAAAGTGTGTGAAAAATTAGGAAAAGATAAAAGTACTTGTTCACTAACTTTATCTTTTAGTGTTTTAAAAGCTGTAGAAGCTTGGTCATTCCATTGCCATTTCTAACCAGCCTTCAATAAGTCATACATAGGTTGTGCTATGATGGCATAATTTTTTATGTATTTACTCAACCAATTAAAACAACCTAGGATCTTTTGCAATTGCTTCACCGAATTGGGTACAGGCAAATTGACAATGGAATCTACATACTTAGGATCTTTCATATACCCCTGTCAAGTAATAATGTGACCCAAAAATTTAATTTCTAATCTACAAAACTCACATTTTTCAAACTTCAATGTCATAGTAACAAAATTACAAATATATCCTATTATCATCTTAGAAGTATCAGGTATACTACCAACAATGAGCTGACCTCATTAGTATTGAATAACTACGAGAGTCATCAATCTAAAAATATTTTTATTTCATGCATAAGGTATACTACCACTTACGGGCTAACCTTAAAAGCATGGAATAAACAAACTGATAATATTTATCAATTTTACAGTTTGCATTTGTGGTTGATTTATCTCAGCTTTGAATCTGCACTGTATTCTTGACTTATGATGTCAAGCTACATAACTAATAGCTACACAATCCACAATTTCTCAAATTAAGATATGTACCGATACTGTCATATTGAAAGTATTCTAGTTAACTATCAGTATCTGATATTACATGTACGCAATAAAGCTATTAAGCTAAGCTGCATGTTTCATATTCACATACTAACAAAATTATGTATGTCACATAACATACCTTTTACCAACATGTACAGTCCCTAAGAGTGTACACCATTTTCAGTTCATTATTCTTTAATTCTGAACTTACTCCTAGACGATAAACACTATGCATGTTACTATGTTTACCCCTCCAAAATTTATGTCACAATCAGGTAAAATGTAATAAGACATGACTGCACCTTGCAACAATGCCTTCGTTAAGATACTTTAAAGGTAAGTTATCCGATGCTTACATGTAAGTCTACGACATTACAAGTGTGAAGTTAACTTTAACTTCATGACACCATTGCGACGTCTTTTGCGTGCATGTGTACGATGCATGATCAAGCATGAGTTGACAGTCAATGCACAACTATGAGAGGAGAATGCAAAGGATGCATCAAGAGAAATTTGTCTCCTCCATAATTTCAAACATTTAGGTCTGAACCTTCTTTTTCTTACATGTTTAGGATGAGTTACTATTTTTCGTTTTGCACCCGTGCGGTTAGACAAAACATACTTAGTTATAAATTTCAGTTTAACCTTATTACACTTTGAATATCTATGCCTCAACTGGACTTTCGGTAATTTCCGAAGAAATAATACCCTGTTCATACTCTTACTAAATCTACCATGCAAACAATTCTTAAGATACTCACAAGTAACATTCACTTCAGGATGAGTACTTTTGTTACAGCACATTGTTTTAGTGTCGTTTGGTACAAAGTCAGTATTCAAACTAGTTCCGTGACTTAACACATTTTGTTTGAGATTACCACAATCTACACTATGTTCATTCATAACTACCAGATTGTTGTTCGTAAGATTATCACCATTAGAGTGAAAACTCAATGTATACAAGAGACCTCTCTGCGAGTTAACAGCAGAATTCACTAAACTAAGACTTGTGCAGATCAAATCAGGTGTACAGGTCTTATTTACTGTAGACATATTACTCCCTTCTAAATCTAAAAATGTACTACTGATAAGCGGTATGGAGATATCACTACCATCTTTCATATCTGCATCATGTGATTTGAGTATTCTTACCATACCATCATGAACATAATTTTGTTTTGCACTAACTGAACTGTTACAAGTAACATCGTACACTAACATGCATGTGAAACCTAAGCGCCTTGCACTATAACTATAATTAAAGTTACATGCATTTTGCTGAACACTTTCAGTTCTCATGTTCACATGTGACCTAGTTACGTTAACATGTTGAATCTTAAATTCTAACTTACTTTCTACATGCTCAGTACGTGCACAATCCGTAAGAAAGTTAGGCAGAATATTCAAATATTCACTCTCGTGAGTTTTGCAAACATCACCAATGCGTGCATCATCCTTATCATAATCGATATCACAAACAGTTTCTGAATTAGTACTTGCACCTAAAACATGCGTGCTATTACTGTAGTTAAGTGGTACATAAGTACAACTTGTAACACTAGGTTGACTTTCACTTTCATAGATTCCGAGACCTACATTCACTTTATTGTCAATGGCATGCAAATCTTTTACTGACTTGTCATTTCCAACTATACCTTCATTTCTAAATTGACTTATTTCCCTTTTAAGATCTTTAAACTCATTAGTATGAGCCTTACTTGCTTCGGTTAGTGCCTGCAAAGCGGTGTCTATTTTGGTGTTATGCTCGGTTTGCATCTGCAAAGCAATCTTAATATCACTATTATATTCTGCTTGCACTTGCAAAGCAGTGTCTAGTTTACTACTTTGTGCATTAATTAACCCTACAATATCCGCCAGTGTGAAATTTCCTTCAACAACTTGTGTCATTGTTAAGATATGAAAACAGACTTGGTAATTATTTATACAGATATAGAATTTGAACAATTTACATATTTGAGTTCCTCAAATCCCTTAAGAGACAACTTGAGTTTTACTATTCGAATAATAGGTACACTACAATTTCAACATCATCATCTTATAAATGGAAAATGAGTCGACATAAACCACTATATATGGTCGACGTTTTATGAGACTTTTAAAAGAACAAAAATGAGTCTCAGTAATCTTATATATAACTGAGACTAAAAATGAGTCTCATCAATCTTGTATATATGAGACGTTATATCAGATATGTATTTTTGACGATTTACCTCCTAACAAATAAGAGACATAAATGAGTCTCACTAATCTTGTATATAAATGAGACGTACAATCTGATCAATCTTATTATAACCAAGTTATATTAAATATATTTTTGACAATTTACCTCTTAACAATTAAGAGACATGAAGTTACATTAATCTTATAGAGGTACACTAATATTTTAACATCATCATCTTACAGATGTAAAATGAGTCGATATAATTTAATATTATTGAGACAAGATGAGTCTCATAAATCTTGTATATATGACACTCTTCCTCGGCTTACTGAATGACACGGTCATATATATTTTTTAAAAGTAATAATGAAAATGGTTTTAAGTCTTTACATCATAAGTTACGAGAAAAGCAAGTTTAAAATTTTATATATATATTGTAAAATTACTGGCACAATAATTTATTCACTTCTGAAAATATAAGGAAAATTACCAAAAACAAGTGTTAACGAACGATGTATTTAAACAAATTAAACAACTGAGTTTTCAAGTTCATACATAAATTCAGTACACATTCATATATATATTTATATATAATGAAGCATAAATATTGCATTACGTTAACTTTTTCACATATTACACGTTTGTCTTCACATTTATCGCTTCAAGTCAATTTAATACCAAGTATATTTGCTTCTGATCTTGCGTAGATTTTACCGAGAAAATCTGCACCAAAACGCTCATTTATGAACAGTAGAATCCAAGACGAATTATGTGTATTTATACATTCAACAGACTTTCCACATTCAGAGTGCAACTTTATGTATATTAACAAACTAGGCCTTTCATTTATGTAGCTACATATATATTCACAATACTTATCTGTTGGCTCGTTATGAAGATAAGATGGCTGCCATTTTTACGTCCTATGGACCGGTCACTTTTTAATGTCCTATTCACTTTTTAGGTTCTTCACGGCCTTTCTGAAGATCGAGAAACCGTTATTGCTCTTTTTGTGACATCTTTGTCACCTTTCCTGGACAAATCTTGTTGTTTTACATAAAATATTTCCAATTTAGGTCTCCGAAATATTTAGTGACTCCATTCTAGTCGTCCGTGATCTTATAGATGAAGCAGTGTCTCCAAACTAACACTGTTACAACTTTCGGCACAGAATACAAACTTGTGAATACTTTTCAAATGACAATTATTGAATTGTACAGATATTATGCATGAAAACGCATGTAAAATAAATTAGATACAATAAAATAGATATTACAATATTCTATCACATGTTTATGTATTTTCTTTTTACCTTTTTCAGTAATTTTAAGTTTTACAAATTTGGTGGGAAAAAGGTTATTTACGTACAACTTAGATTTTTCCCTTTATGTGAGTTGGCTATGTTTCACAATTTTAGGATTACTTCACAACTTTAGGATTACTCTTGAAGGCGCTCCTTATAGCAAATCGTAAGTTTATTGTCGAAAATCAACCAAAATTAATTTCAAATGGTTTGTACATGTTAGTAAAACATATTAAATACATGTTCGTACCCACATAGTAATGAAAGAGCAAATAAAAGCTGTTGAAACCAAACATATTTGTGATTATGCATAAATTGGCAATTTTTCATGATAGTTCATTAACCAAATTACATCGCTGAGATATAAAAACATTTTTAAATACGTGCAAATTACATACGTACTTCAGTTATATCAAAGCCAAAGTGATGCAAATTAAATTTATACAAATATAAACCACCAAATACGAGCTCAAATCGAAAAATTCGAGTAATAAAATTGTTTTATTTTTCACATTATGATGGTACTCATTCTGATACCGTTATAAAATGTAATATTCTTCCTTCGAAAGATTTGTTTCTTGCTGTATTGGGTAAAGGCTGAAATAGCAAGTTGATGTTTGCACTATGTTGTACATGTGTACAGGCACAGAACAACGATCAATGTACACATGATGACCAAGACAGGTATCTTCAGGAAACTTGGGTTAGTGAAGAATTGAAGCTTGCTGTGCAACAAGGATACAAAATCTTGAAAATGTACGAAGTGTGGGGTTTTTCTTCAGCACAAGAGGGGTGTAAGGGGTGCTCCTTCCACGTAGTGCACCCAATAGTCAACCTCACTTCCAAGTAGTACACCCTGGACTGCAGACTCACGAGGCTCTGGCGACTGGCCCCATGACCAGTATAATTTTGTTTGTGATGTCCTGTGTTTTGTCCTTATTTGTGCTGAGTGCTCCTTTACAACCTCAGGTTTTAGCGAAAGTCAGAACATTTTATGATTTTATTTATGCAACGTTAGAGTTGTTATGTGTAACGATAAGGGGCTGGACCCCGTATAATGTGACGGGTGCAAAATGGCCTTAGTGCCGGCGCACCCAAAATTTTAAATTCAAAAGATTTCAACACAAGAAAGTGACAATATTTTCAGAGTATGTTGATACGTATGTTCCTTAGATTGAGACAACAGTCGTCTGGTTATCCAAGCTGCTGTAAAACAGAGGAAGACAAAGACAAATATATTGAAGATTATCTCAAGCATGAAGGGATACAGCTCATCAAGGAGGAAATTGCACCCAATCCAGGATTCAGATTTATTTTTAAAATATTGCTTAATTCAATTTTTGGGAAGTTCTCTCAGACAGCTCAAAGTGAATCGTCTGTTCTCCCTAATCTGCTCTTTCACTAAACGAACCAAACTGGGATTCTCAACAGACGGTCGACCAGTTCGTTCTTCATGAAGAGTAACCCGTCCTCCACGTCTCACCCATCTTCTTACCATTGAAGCACTCATTATTCCTTCTCCATTCACCTCACAAATCTGACGGTGGATCTCCGGAGCTGGAACATTAAGTGCATCCAGAAAACCGATAACAGACCGCACCTCACACGTGGCGGGAGTTTGGATTGTCCGAAACATAAAAACAACGCACTACGCGCTACTCTCCTGATCAACTTGCCTCAGACTGACGTCTGCACTTTGTCAAGGTTGTGGCTACACAAGGTGCATGCGCATTCACAATGCCCCGCTTGCAGCCCCACGGTATTCATCAGTGGAACTTACTTTACGAACGATGTAATAGTATTAAACCTCAAAATGAAATCCGGGGTGTAAGGGGTGATTTTCCACGTAGTACACCCTACTGTCAACCTCACTTCCACGTTAGTACACCCTGGACTGCGTTTTGCAGACGAACGAGGCTCTGGCGACTGGCACTCTTGCCAGTATAATTTTGTGTGTGTTGTCCTGTTTTTTTTTGTCCTTGTGTGTGCTGAGTGCCCTTTACAGCCTCAGCTTTTAACGGAAGTCAGAACATTTTAAGATTTTATTTATGCAACGTTCGAGTTGTTCTTTGTAAAGATAAGGGGCTGGACCCCGTATAATGTGACGGGTGCAAAATAGCCTAAGTGCTGACGCACCCAAAATTTTAACATCAAATCAAATCAATCAAAATGAAATCCAAAGTGTGGTACATATCTCTGTATGTAACTAACAAGCACGTTTCAAATACCTAGAAACAGCAAATGAACCGCTAGTTCTTTCATATGCTCTTGTATCCGCATTTATTACTGCCTACGGACGTATGTATCTATACTCTTTTATGGACAAAGTGAAAGAATCCATTATGTGGATACAGACTCTGTATTTTATGGTTGAAAAAGCATCAGGGCATTTGAAACACACAGGAATCCTACCTTTGCCAACTGACTGATGAGATTAAAGATCCATATCAGATCACTTGCGTTTTGGGTGGAGGATCTAAAAACTACGCATATAAAATGCAAAAGAGACATATTCCCAATGATGTGAAATATGTAATCAACTTACGAGGGATAACTATGAATTACAGGACACAGTTACAAATTTTGAGTATTTCAAACAGCTTGTGAAAGGAGAAATTGAAAAGAAAGTGGTTGAAAACCAAAATGAAAAGAAAAAGTAATTTTGAGATTGTGTCTGAACCCGAATCGAAAACTCACCAGTCAGTCAACACTAAAAGACGTAAACTAGAGAACTACACTACACTTCTATTTGAGATGTAAATGAAACAGTTAATCAGCTTTGGATAGAATTTAATCACACATCACACAAGTGGTACATTTTTGGCACCCGAATTCTCACGGGGTAACGACGATCCTTTTCTTGTTTTATTGTTTTTGTTGTCGTTGGCTCCACTCTTTTTATATCAATGTGACAGGCAAGTATATGGGCTAATAAGCCTCTCCGGCCCTCGAGCTTCCATGTCCCGCAGAGTGAACACTCCATTTTGATCTTCTGAAAAGATAATATAAAACAAAATATACCGAGGTCCGTCGAAGCCCACTTTCCCCCGCTCTAGATGGTCTGGTCATAACAGGCCTTTTTGTTAGTCCCCGTGTCTGCTATTTTCAGCACTGTAGGGGTGTAAGGGGTACCTTCCACGTAGGCGCCCAAAAGTCAACCTCACTTCCATCAGGTACACCCTGGACTGAAGACTAACGAGGCTCTGGCGACTGGCACTATGGCCAGTATAATTTTGTTTGTGTTCTGTGTTTTGTTTGTGTTGTCCTGTGTTTTGTCCTTATTTGTGCTGAGTGCTCCTTTACAGCCTCAGCTTTTAACGAAAGTCAGAATATTTTATGATTTTAGTTCTGCAACGTTAGAGTTGTTATGTGTAACAATAAGGGGCTGGCCCCCGTATAATGTGACGGGTGCAAATTAGCCTTAGTGCTGACGCACCCAAAATTTTAAATTCAAAGCAAATCAATTCAGCACTGTAAAGCATGCAACGATCTTGTTTTAAGAAGAGAAACACATACTGAAGAGCATCGCAAAACAACTTACACAGAATACATGAAAGTAATGGTGTATAGAAGAATTATAAGTATGTAAAAGCATAAACTTACCCACGGCTAGTGCTGGAAAGAAGTGGAAGAGCAGCAGCTCTGGGTCCATTGTTTTTGTTTCACGCCATTTCTCCTTTTTATTTCTTGGGTACTGCGATTCAGATATCGAACTCGGAAAAATGTTCTTGCTCTACAATGCAAGTTGATCATCTTAGGATCTTCGTGGGGAAACCTATTTTTCAGAATTTCCAACAGACTGGTTATTACTTTTGCTCCCCGATTTATTGTTTTTCCGTGGAACTGCCGGAATATTCCCTCAAACTCTTTTATAACTTGCATCCAATGAGGAGAAGGAGACACAAGGCCACCTCGTGACAAAGTTACAATCCATCCTCCACCCGATGAATTTGATGCACAAATTTGACCAGCTTCGACATTCCTACATTTCTTGCGATATAGCCCGCAACATACCACAGAGCCTCCTTTTCTTAATTTCTCGGGGGGGGGTGTAAGGGGTGACCTATCACGTAGTACACCCAAATGTCAACCTCACTTCCACGTTAGTACACCCTGGACTGAAGACTAACGAGGCTCTGGCGACTGACCCCATAGCCAGTATAATTTTGTTTGTATTGTCCTGTTCTTTTGTCCTTATGTGTGCTGAGTGCCCCTTTACAGCCTCAGCTTTTAACAGAAGTCAGAACATTTTAAGTTTTTTAATTATGCAACGTTAGAGTTGTTCTTTGTACTGATAAGTGGCTGCCCCCGTATAATGTGACGGGAGTAAAATAGCCTAAGTGCTGACGCCCCCACAATTTTAAAATCAAATTCAAATTCTTAATTTCTCATCAAGTAAAGCATATCACTGTTTTCATGTGGCAAGTCTACAGATGATGACGTAAAGGTCAGTTCTTGTCTTTGGTCAGTTGTTTGAGAATCGACGAGACCATCAAACAATGAAGCAAGCATGGTGGTCTCCCCAGCATCTTCCACAGGAGCACTCCACGGGTGAGGCAGACGGCAAACTAGTATCAATAAGCGCAACCTCTGCTAAACTTCTACCGGTAGCGGATTGTTGTAAAAATTCCCCATCCCACAAAGTTGAGACAAAAGGTTCTCCAGAGCATCTTGGTTCAGTTTTCTGGTAAGAATGTATTTCAAACCTTTTGATTTTAAATCATGGTATAATCCTCTTAACATGGAAAAATCATTCGTTAAATCTCTAACTTGATACCGAATATTCTCCACCTTAATAGCCTAAGTGCTGACGCTCCCAAAATTTTAATCTCAAATCAAATCAAATCATCAGGCATTGTGGTATCCACCATGTGCAAATTGCTTCTTAGAGTGAAGAAACTATTTAGTGGGGTGTAAGGGGTGACCTTTCACGTAGTACACCCAAATGTCAACCTCACTTCCACCTAGTGCACCCTGGACTAAAGACTAACGAGGCTCTGGCGACTGGCACTACGGCCGGTATAATTTTGTGTGTGTTGTCCTTTTTGTTGTCCTTGTGTGTGCTGAGTGCCCGTTTACGGCCTCAGCTTTTAACAGAAGTCAGAACATTTTAACATTTTTAGTTATGCAACGCTAGAGTTGTTATTTGTAATAATAAGGGACTGGCCCGCGTATAATGTGACGGGAGCAAAATAGCCTAAGTGCTGACGCTCCCAAAATTTTAAATTCAAATCAATTCAAATCAAATCACATCATGGTCCAGGTCATCCGATAAAATGTACAGATTCCCCCTCCATGTAGGACTGCCTTGACGGGTCGAGGGGGCTTAGTAGGGACGTCAATTTTCATCTCGTCATTCCACCCATTGTTCACATCCATATCACACGTTTTCACCATTCCATGACGTCATTCATCTCCATATCTTTGACCTCCCTCTAAGAAACTAAGGTAGGGAGGGAGGTCATTTTCATCTCATCATTTCACTCATTCTACACCATATCTCACGTTTTCACCAATCCATCACGGGGTGTAAGGGGTGACCTTCCACGTAGGCGCCCAAAAGTCAACCTCACTTCCACGTAGTGCACCCTGGACTATTTACTAACGAGGCTCTGGCGACTGGCACTATGGCCAGTATAATTTTTTCTGTGTTGTCCTGTTTGTTGTCCTTGTGTGTGCTGAGTGCCCGTTTACGGCCTCAGCTTTTAACAGAAGTCAGAACATTTTAATGTGCAACGCTAGAGTTGTTATTTGTAATCATAAGGGGCTGGCCCCCGTATAATGTGACGGGAGCAAAATAGCCTTAGTGCTGACGCTCCCCAAATTTTAAATTCAAATCAAATCAAATCACCAATCCATCACGTCATTCATCTCCATATCTTTGACCTCCCTATAACTAAGGGTCCCGCTAGAGGAGACAACCTCGATAAAAAAAACCCTATCCCAAGGTGTGAGTTGCCGTGCCGATGGGACAGTGTTGCCTGCAGGGGTATGTGCAGTTGCGAACGTGGCCTCGGGGATTTCGGTTTGGTCCTCGAGTAGCCTCTTTTTTGGGGGTAGGCCTTCCTCGGCATAGAGGGCATGTCGAGGCGACAATTTATGGTCCCTCCACAATAAACACATTTTGTATATGGGTACAAAAAACAACTCAAACGGGGGGAAACCCCCAAAACGAGCGCGGCTTTCTAGCTCGCTCCAATTAGTGGAAAAGACAAGTAACGTGCCACGTTACCTTGTTATCAGTATTGTTGAGAAGACCGATAGTAACGATGTTTTTGCAACAACAAAGCTGTTGCACGGAGCTGCTACATTGAAGGACTTGTCACCATTCCTTATCAAGAAACAGCTTGACTACGCCGCTGGTTCAGATGTTCCAGAAATAAAGAAGCTGAGAAACGGGAGTCTACTTATCCAGACCAGCACAGATCGCCAGACTAACAACCTTTTAAAGTTACGATCTTTGGGCGACTTCACTGTTAATGTTGAACCCCATCGTCAACTTAACAGTAGTAAAGGTGTGATTCGCCACTGGGATCTGCTAAATGCTGAGGAGGAAGAGATCCTTGAAGCACTCTCAGACCAACATGTCACCGCAGTGCAGCGAATCAAGACACGAAAATCCGGAGAACTTGTGCCAACTGCTTCGATTATACGAACATTCCAAACGACCACTCTCCCAGATATTGTACGGGCTGGATATTTGAGACTGAAAGTCCGACCATACATCCCTAACCCGATGCGATGTTTCAAATGCCAGCAGGGGTGTAAGGGGTGACCTTCCACGTAGTACACCCAAATGTCAACCTCACTTCCACGTTAGTGCACCCTGGACTGAGGACTAACGAGGCTCTGGCGACTGGCCCCATGATCAGTATAATTTTGTTTGTGATGTCCTTTGTTTTGTCCTTATTTGTGCTGAGTGCCCGTTTACAGCCTCAGCTTTTAACAGAAGTCAGAACATTTTAAGATTTTTAATTATGCAACGTTAGAGTTGTTTTTTGTAATGATCTGGGGCTGGCCCCCATATTATGTGACGGAAGCAAAATAGCCTAAGTGCTGACGCTCCCACAATTTTAAAATCAAATTCAAATTCAAATGCCAGCACTTTGACCACACTCAGCCTTCCTGCAAGGCCACTACCGCCCATTGTGGTAAGTGTAGTCTGCCTGATCATGGGACCGAACCTTGTTCCTCTGGTCCCAAATGAATTAATTGCCAAGGCGAGCACCCAGTCTGGCATCGTGACTGTCCCTCTTTCCAACAAGAGAAGAAAATCAGAGTTGGTCCTTATAGAGAAAATCTTCGCTGGTGAAGCCAAACAACGTCTCCGCGAAAGTATACGCACCACTTTACCTGTGCCATTCGCTACAGATGCTGCAGCTGCTCTTACCCGCCGCAGTGTGGGTGTACAAACCAGCGACGTGTCCACTCAAACTACAACGCTTCCCGTCGAGGCTCGGCCTGCTTCGAGGAAACCAGTAACCACGCCTCGCTCCACAGAGAAGAAGACGAAGCAGGTCTACAGAAAAGAATACTTTCTGAAATCCAGTAGCTCTCCAGTCAGGGCGGCATCGACTACCCTGAAACTTAAAGCGCAGCTGAAAGCTGCCCGGCGGGCGCTAAAAGCACCCGCCCCCACTCCCCCTTCTTCATCCCCTTCGCCCTCTGTGTCCTTACCCGAGGACATGATACAGGACGAAGCCGCGGATGAAGAATTGATCAAGGTGACAGGGCCTAGAAACAGAGTACGCCTTAAAAGGTAACTAAAATACCTCCAGCTATGGCTTATTGTCTCCAATGCAAACTTAACGGTTTCCGTACACATCTCGAGGAACTGTAAATCTTAATATTTGAATTTGACCCTGCCATCATATGTCTCCAAGAGACACATTTTCGTCCAAATGAATCGATGATTCTAAACGGATACACGCTTTACCGCACCGACAAGCTTCTTGAGGGTCGTCGTGCACACGGTAGTGTTGCAATCGGTGTTAGAGATACCATCCACTCTACACCAATCTTTCTCACCACCCTCCTCCAAGCTGTCGCCGTGCGGGTCCATTTACCACAGCCAATATCTGTGTGCTGTGTCTACATCACAAGGGAGGAGCGATTCTATCTTGAAGACCTCCTTTGTATTTTCGAACAACTTCCGTCTCCTGTAGTTCTCTAGGGCGATTTTAATTCCTACCATCGTTTGTGGGGCTCCGTTCGTACAGAGCCCCGGGGTCAAATTGTAGATGAATTCCGTGAGGTATCAGCTTTAACGTTGCTGAATGATGGGACTCCCACATATTTCAGTCCTTCCTCAGGCACACACTCTGCGTTGGACTTGTCCTTCTGCAGTCCCAGCCTTGCTCCTACAACATCTTGGAGCGTTCACCCTGATCTCTGTGGGAGTGATCACTTTCCACTCTTTCTTACTCTTGAATATCTTCAGCCATCACTTGAACAACACCCTCACTGGCATATCAGTCGGGCCGACTGGGGTGCTTTCGAGCGTGCAGTGGACATTGAAGTCGATCTAGCGTCGACTTTGCCACCAATCGACGCCTTAAATACCTTTGTGTCACGAGTGCATGATGCTGCACGCACCTCCATTCCACATCCCAGTGGACCTGCGAGGCGACGCCCAGTCACCTGGTGGACTGCGGAGATCAGTGCAGCCATCAAGGACCGCAATCATGCCCTCGATCGATTTAATAGGTACCACCCTGCCGCAAACCTCGAGCAGTTCCGCATTAAGCGTGCCCGTGCCCGTCGGCTCATTCGAGCCAGTAAAAAGGCGTGCTGGGTCCAATACGTGTCTTCTCTGACGAAGCAGGCTTCGTCGAAAGCCGTTTGGACCAAAGTACGTCGCATCCAGGTGGGTGCATCTACTCCTCTGAGCGCTCTGGAGCACGATGGGACGTTGTACACCGATTCCGGAGACATAGCTAATATCTTGGCCACACAGTTTTCTGATGCGTCTTGCTCTGAAAATTATGAACCACGTTTCCGCCGTGAGAAGAACCGTCAGGAACGACACCCTCTAGTTTTTCGAAGTCATAACACCGAGCCATACAACTCTCCATTCACTGTATGGGAGTTCGATCAGGCGCTTCGAGATTCTAAGAATACATCTCCTGTAGTGGACAAGATCCACTATGAGATGCTTCGTCATTTGCCCATTGGTGCAAGAAATTTCATTCTGGCGGTATTCAACAGGCTTTGGTTGGAGGACTCTTTCCCCACTTCCTGGAAAGAAGCTATTATTGTTCCCATCCTGAAACCAGGTAAACAACGCACCGCAGCCTCGAGTTAGAGGCCTATCGCCTTAACTAGCTGTGTGCAAGTTGATGGAACGCATGATCAACAAGCGCCTCACCTGGTTTTTGGATAAAAACTCATTGATAAGTAATTAACAATGTGGTTTTCGCTCCAACCGTTCCACACTGGACCATCTGGTTCAGCTGGAAACACATATTCAGGATGCATTCCTCAACAAGGAACATTTAGTTGCAGTTTTCTTGGACCTCCAAAAGGCATATGACACAACGTGGCGCTTTGGCACCCTAAAGCAGCTCCATTCTTGGGGCGTCCGTGGCCATATGGCGTACTTCATTGAAAACTTTTTATCAGGTCGCTTTTTCCGCGTACGTGTTGGGAACTCCTTTTCGGATCTTCACGAACAAGAGAACGGTGTCCCGCAGGGGAGCATATTAAGTGTGACTCTGTTTGCCATAGCAGTGAACAGTGTTATGGCAAACATTCTTTCCCCTGTACATGGCCTCCTCTGTGTAGACGACCTCACGATCTTTTGTCGCTCACGGAATCTCGCGAGAGCTTCTCGTCAACTCCAACTGACGATAAACCGTTTGGTTGAGTGGTCCTCCCAAACAGGTTTCACCTTCTCATCCGAGAAATCCGTGTGTGTCCACTTTTGTCGTCAGCGTACATGTCATTTCGATCCTGACCTGTACATGGGGAAATCTCCCCTGTGCTTCGTGAATGAGGTCCGCTTCCTGGGCCTCATTTTCGATAAGAAATTAACATGGCTACCTCACCTTCGCCAGTTAAAGTTCTCTTGTCTTCGAGTTCTCAACCTTTTACGTGTTTTATCTCACACTTCCTGGGGTGCTGATAGGACGGTACTGCTTCGCCTGTACAGTGCACTTATAAGGTCGAAGCTTGATTTTGGATGTGTTGTGTATTCTTCTGCCCGCCCATCTAGACTTCGCATCCTAGACACCGTCCACAATGCTGGTATACGTGTGTGCTCTGGTGCCTTTCGGACCAGTCCAGTCGCCAGTTTGTACGTAGAGACATCTGAGCCGTCGCTGTCTCTGCGAAGACAGCGGCTGGTAGTGAACTACTTCCTCCATCTTCGCTCGATGCCTTCACATCCTTCATTTGACACCATCTCCGACGGGAGTAGGCTGGCAAGGTACCGGCTCCACCTTTGTGTCACTAGACCATTTGGTGTTCGTGCAGACGAGATCCTGTCAGCACTTGGTGTTGACAGTGAGCTTCCTGGCGTCTCTCCACTCATTCCGCCTCTCCCGACCTGGGAATTTCCTGCACCCTCAATCGATTTCGCTCTGACTGCCCTTCCAAAGTCAGAAACACCAATGGTTGTATACCAGCAACGGTTTTTAGAACTTCGTGCGAAGCACCCCAATTTTAGTGTGTCTTACACGTATGGGTCCAAGACAGTGGAATCTGTTGGTTGCGCCTTCGTCCTAGACTCTCAAAGTTCCAGTTACTCGCTACATCCTGTCTGTTCTATCTACACATCAGAGTTGTACGCCATTCTAAAGGCACTGGACTTTGCAGACGTGAATGGTCTGAGGAAAGTCCTTGTGTGCTGCGATTCGACCAGCGTGTTGCAGTCTCTGGATTCGCCGTATTCCCGGCATCCGGTAGTGCAACGCATATTTAGACGGCTTGTGTCCTTATCTGCCAGCGCGGATGTACACTTCTGTTGGGTCCCTAGCCACGTGGGCATCCTGTTTGTCTCGTGCAGGTCTCTTTACAACCTTTGCACTTTTAGTTTTTCTTAAGGGGCAATCTACACCCCTTTTTTAAATTTTAAGTCAGAATTTTAGATAAGGGAACATTTCCCCGTATACATAGAAGGGTGCGAAATGGCCTTACGTGTTTACGCACCCAAAAATTTTAATTAATTAATTCATTCATTCAAAATGTACAGATTAGAAACTGTCAAATCCGTAGGGTCATAAATGACTGCAGGGTGTACAGTACAAGCACCACTTGAACAATGGTAACCTTGAATTTTGAATTTGAATTTAAAGTATCGGGTGGGTCAGCACTTGTCTATTTTGCATCCGTCACATTATATGGGGTCCAGCCCCTTACCATAACAAATAACATAACTGTAATGTCGTGTAACTAAATTCTTAAAACATGTTGACGTAGTTTAAATGCTGAGACTATAAAGAGGCACTCAGCACAAATAAGGACAAAGAAGAGGACAACACAGAATTATACTGGCCATGGTGCCAGTCGCCAGAGCCTCGTTAGTCTGCAGTCCAGGGTGTACCACGTGGAAGTGAGGTTGACTATTGGCTGCAACGTGGAAGGAGCACCCCTTACACCCCAGGATCATATATGAGTAATTCTCACTAAAACCAAAAACAACAGTTGCGTGAGATTTCAGATTAGCTTTAGTTTTTTCCCGCCAGGAAAGTGGGCTGTGCTTATGCAATAAGTGAATGTGGAATAAGTTTTTCCAACTTTTCCACAACCTTGGTTCAATATTCATCAAAGCTCACAATACACCTCACGAGTTCTGTTCAGTCAGTGCACTAACTGTATTCAGTAAGTGTTCATTTTTTAAAATAACGTGTCGTTATATTATCACTAGGTGGAGAATTAGAGTCGTAGTGGCACAACATACAGTCTTTGTTCTCCTTAGAAGAAACTAGGTTAAGTAATAAGGTGTCGGAAATTTTCATTAACTTGGCAGGCTGCATGACGGTGAATATTGACATTCTGTTGTGTAGTTCACATACACAGTTGCGTTCGAAATGAAAGCACCAATTACATACAGAGCTGTTTTTCATGTGCCGATGATACCTGCCCACAACTTGGCGTCCTTCTTATTAGTCTCTTTCTCCAATATCCTTGGGTCGAAACCGTGTTTCTAGTGTTCTCCATATGCTTATTCTCCGTTAATCCGAATAGAAACCGAATCTTGACTCATCGCTGAAGAGAATATTGGCCCACTGGTCGTCCGTCCAGTTGATATGCTGACAGTACCAGTCCAGACGTCTTCTTTCTGGAATTGAGTCAAAGAGACACGGTCAGCTGGAATACCGTCTTCTGGGTTACTTTTTGATTGTTACAGAGGAAAGAAATATAATGAATAGGTCCGTGCTACTATGTGAAAGATATTTAAAAAAATAATTTTCATACCCGGGAGTCCAACATTAAGTTCGTTCAGTGAATTGGACCTGCACTCTTCTAGTAGTCCTCCTCTCTGATCCAGTGTAAGGAGAAATTTGCTGTCTCTGGCGACTTGTACAGTTGGCTCAACGTAGGACACGGCGGGAGTTAGTTCCGTTTTTATAAAAAATGAAGTATATAAGAGTATGAAAGAAAAAGCAATTGGAAGAATACAAATTAGAAAAAAATATAAACAAATAATGCATGAATGCGCTCTTTGACCTTACATGTGTTTTTTTTTCTCGTAGGACACAGTGAAAATTAGTTTTTGTTTTTCAAAAGAAAAGATTGAGCATAAAAATTTTATATAAAAGGGGTGTAAGGGGTACCTTCCACGTAGGCGCCCAAAAGTCAACCTCACTTCCACGTAGTGCACCCTGGACAAGAGACTAACGAGGCTCTGGCGACTGGCACTATGGCCAGTATAATTTTGTGTGTGTTGTCCTGTTTTTGTCCTTGTGTGTGCTGAGTGCCCGTTTACAGCCTCAGCTTTTATCAGAAGTCAGAACATTTTAACGTTTTTAGTTATGCAACGTTAGAGTTGTTCTTTGTAATGATAAGGGGCTGGTCCCCGTATAATGTGACGGGAGCAAAATAGCCTAAGTGCTGACGCTCCCAAAATTTTAAATTCAAATTTTAAAAAAAAATCAAATTTTATATAAAAAAAATGAGACAGAAATTAGAAAACTATGAACAAATAATGCAACCTTTTTTTTTGTTTTGTTTTTATGAATCTTCTGTTGAAGATGGGCATATGTTGCAGGTTTTGCTTTCTGCTAAGCGATAGTGCCCCCACGGCAGTGTGTGAATTCCGCACTTCAGGATGCACCTCTTATCGTGCGCATCGAAAGCAACCTTCCTGACAATGTTGGTTGTCAATTCATGGTTGACGGTCTGGATTCGATACTCTTTTCGTAGAACAGGTGAGCGAGTTTTCAGGCATTCAACATAATCCTCGAATGCGAGATGCTTTTGTACAACCTGCCTACCTACACCCTTGGCCTTCTTGGTGGCAGACGCCTCGGCCCGAATTGCATAGGCTTTGGCCCGAAGTCCAGCAAACTCAAGAATAACATCCCCGTCCTTCTCGTGCTTGAGTTTCCCGGGCACTTTTTTGTTTCGGGGCAGGATGCCGTACTGGTTCGGCTGGAATAGCCTGATGTAAAAGCTGGAATCGACGCTATATCCTGATATGCATCAACTGTGCGAACATGGTAGACCAAGCTGTCCGTATCTATATAAAAGAGAAATGCTACGATCATAATGTTTGCACAGTGTACCATAATGTGTCTCAAACATATGCAACTTGCTCAAGTCCAGAATCTTGGCACCAACATAGATTGGCTTGTTCAGGTGCACCACAGGTTTACCCATCTGGACCAGAGCCAACTGCTCATTATAAATGGTCCTTGATTTAAATAACGGGCTTGCAATCAGCTTACGACATCGCTTCGCATTGGTAACCAGCCTAACGTCCACGCGATTTCTCACGTTCTCCATCGTTTTACCGAACACAGCATTGTTCATCAGCTTGAAGAAGTTTTTGTCAAGCTCCGAGGTTGCAGCGATGCGGTGTTCGGTATTGGCCTTGATGTAGGGTACTAACCAGTTACCGTGCTCGAACATGAGGATGCGATGAATTTTACCAATTGTAACACCTTGCCTCATCAACGAAGCAAGATTCAGGTAATGTAGCACATACCTCTCTTTGGGCTCAACATCCATGTTGAGCTTGGGTTGATTCGAGTTAGGTAAACGCTTAAATTCTGGAGCAGGTGCTAACTCGCTGAATACATCATGGAGCTTCTCGGGGATTTTAATGTCCACTTCGGCAAAAAATCCGTATATACAATCTTCGAAATTTTTCATGTCGAAATCCGAAGGATTAACCCACTCGAATCCCTTGTACGGGAGATGCTGCATCATGGAAAATCCATACAGGTTGTTTACATCTGTGTGGAGGATGTAGCTTGTTGTTTTAGAGGGATCGTACCCGGTGGCCATGTATTGATTGTTAGCACGTGCATAGCGTTGCGTCACCTGGACCATACCGCCTCGGCTGCCTCGTTCCAAAAAAAGTAACTTTTCCACATCAGTAAGAAGCTGGAGTTTAATCCTGCTCATGAGCAGCATGGCCGACCATGCCAGTCCGGGGAGGCTGTAGAAGTAGGCAGGGTCTAGGTGGTAGATGTTTATTGCTGTCGCGCGAAACGCTTGCAAAACGTCCGCGAGGAGCGTCACGTCAAGCTTTAAATATGCGTCGTGATAATCCCCAAAATTTCGACAACCTAACACTTGCCACATGGACTGGACGTGCTGGTATTCCTCATCTGTTATGCTAGAGCCTCTCAGCCGACTGTAGAATTTAGGCTGTGGAGGGAGCGATGTTTCCTTGAACTTGTCGGAGCCTGTTACGTACTCGTAGGGGTAGACCCCCTTACGTCTGATGAGCCCAACATCCAAGTTTGGAAAACTAGCTGCAGTGATAGTCAGCTGCTCGTCCCTAAGCTTGCCTGCAAGAGCATCAAGGCATGCATGGAGGAAACGCAGCGAGTCAAGAAACCGAAGGGGTGTAAGGGGTGACCTTCCACGTAGGCGCCCAAAAGTCAACCTCACTTCCACGTAGTGCACCCTGGACTAAAGACTAACGAGGCTCTGGCGACTGGCCCCATGGCCAGTATAATTTTGTTTGTGTTGTCCTGTGTTTTGTCCTTATTTGTGCTGAGTGTTCTTTGCAGCCTCGGCTTTTAACAACAGTCAGAACATTTTAATCTTTTATGATTTTAATTATGCAACGTTAGAGTTGTTACGTGTAACGGTAAGGGGCTGGACCCCGTATAGTGTGACGGGTGCAAAATAGCCTTAGTGCTGACGCACCCAAAAATTTTAAAATCAAATCAAATCAAATCAAATCAAGAAACCGAAGCTCGATAGTTGCTTCCAATTCGGGGATAGTCACCCACTTACTCACGCTATTGTAGCGCTCCTCGTTCTGTGCTAAGACCTTGATACGACTTTCATCGTACCCGAGATTGGGTACCAATTGATGAAAATCGTATCCCGAGCCGTTGTGAAAGAAGACAGGAATAAAGCGCGGGTCCCTAGCTTTTAAGTTGCACCTGTTGCACCACGGACCGATGTAGCTACCAGTACCATAATGGTCGTGGTGGTGCACTTTAGTTATCGTCGGTGAAGACCAAGTTGCAAACAGGGCAGTTGGTTGCCTCCTCGTGCCTTCGCTTATTCTTAGGAGAAAGTCGTCGCATGTGCTTGGGGGACAGCAACACCTTTCCTATCTTTTGGGCCTCCTCTACCATTCTTGACCAGGTCGGGACCGCTATAGACATACGGCTCGGGGGAACACGTCGGTCTCGCCATACTACAACATAGGCGTAACTCGAGGCCTCGTGGAGTTGGTAAGGGGTGGTGGAAGAAACTTCGGGATCGGGATAGCAGGTGGAGAGGGGTTCGAGGAAGGCTTCGATGTCCGCTACAATAATGGCAGGATGATTTGCCATGGCGCTGTGCATGCTAAATTTTTCTGTCGCACCAGAATTGGGCAGAATAGTTCGTGCAGGTTTTCAACCTCACTTCCACGTAGTGCACCCTGTACAAAAGACTAACGAGGCTCTGGCGACTGGCCCCATGGCCAATATAATTTTGTTTGTGTTGTCCTGTGTTTTGTCCTTATATGTGCTGAGTGTTCTTTGCAGCCTCGACTTTTAACAACAGTCAGAACATTTTAATCTTTTATGATTTTAATTAAGCAACGTTAGAGTTGTTACGTGTCACGGTAAGGGGCTGGACCCCGTATAGTGTGACGGGTGCAAAATAGCCTTAGTGCTGACGCACCCAAAAATTTTAAAATCAAATCAAATCAAAAGTTCGTGCAGGTTTGTTGGTACTGCAGTAGAGCATGTGGCGAGCGAGTTTTCTCCTTGTAAGCTTTGGTGTCTTTGTTGTTGGTTGTCAAAAGTGATCAGACACCTTCGACAAACTTCTATGCTACCATCATGCTTGCTTTTTTGACTCGACACCAACCGGGAGAGCGAGCGAATGAGGGTCTAGTGGTGTTGTGTCTCATTCTTCATGAGCAGGAGGTTGATTTCTCGTGCCTCGTTGTTGTTGCTCACCCGGATGGGGTGGACCGCATTTTTGTTTTCGGTGAGACCGTAAACGTTTATGGCTAATGGTAAGTTGCGAGCACGTGCCTCAAACTTGCCAACATCCGAAAGTGCCACCAAGTAGTCGATTCCCACCATTGCATCCTCCAACTCCGACTCGTACTGATTGTAGTGGCCAACACGATGCGGTTGATTTTTTCTGTCGACGGGGCGCAACGCTGCCAGCACCGACCAGACGAAGCACTTGTTATCCCTGTTCTGAATATTCAGAACAGCCTTCTTCTGCAACATCTGGTGGTAGAGGGACGTGACTAGACCCGGACATTGGTGCAAACTGACTAAAAGTAACACAATTTATGGGGTTCACCGCACAGCGAACCGCCCGAGCCTGTGGCCTCGTGCTCCTCCTGTTTAACCAGCAGCTCCTCGGCAAACTTGTCGTAAATTTTCCCAATAGTGTCACCATCCGCCAGATGCAGCGTTTTTGCTTTTGTTGCATGAAAGATAGTGTACTTTTCATCGGTCGG
The DNA here is from genome assembly GCF_977018435.1 of Lepisma saccharinum. Taxonomy (NCBI): domain Eukaryota; kingdom Metazoa; phylum Arthropoda; class Insecta; order Zygentoma; family Lepismatidae; genus Lepisma; species Lepisma saccharinum. Next base: position 13,756,454 of record NC_139240.1, read on the forward strand.
CTTCTTGTATGTGCAACATAGCGTACCGTAGAATTTAGTGGAGGAGTGAGTAGCCAGTGCATTACTAAGAAATAGAAACTATCTCTGCTCGCTTCTCCTCTAAAAAGCTACGAACATCGGAAGAGCCGTCCGACAATCGGACATAATCTTCTAATATTCCTCCGAAAGCAGACTGGTCTGCTTTCATCGCAGGCTTGACGCGTTTGGTGGGTGGTGCATTGATGGGGGCTGCTTCTGCCTTCCTCTTGGTGGAGGTCGAAGGCTGTGCCCCAGATGTACTTTCGCTTAGACAAGTAAGCCTATGCTTCTTGGCATACGCAATTGTGATGTGTTTATTGCTTCCGGGACACAGTTCGGTGGCAGCCAAATGCTTGCCTGGCACGCAGGTGCGACAATGTCTTGCAAAATTTTTGCTTGATATGGTTCTTTTGCACACAGGGACACTTTTCATGGAGCGCATTTTTTTGGGGGGTATGTTTATTTATATGTGATCTGTTGGTAGTAGTGTTTACAAAAAAATGCCTTATGAGAAAAATTTTGTAGGCTATTTCTAATTAGTGTTAGTTTGAGGGGTTTATTTATGGGTGGAGTTGTCTTCCTCAAATATGTGCTTTAGTCAACCCTGTAAAAAAAATATATATATATATAAGAAAAATATGATTGTAGATAGCAAAAGCACAATAAATATTGTATGCATGTGTAATTCTATTTAGCTTATTTTTGCTAGACACGAATCTTCTTCAAACTTTATTGCCTACCAGTATATTTTTCTACCAATCTAGTAGAGGTGTGAGACTATGAAAATGTTCTTGTTTATATATATTCTATTGTTTTGGCTGATATAATAGCAAATATATATATATAGCTATTTTGAAATTCTAAAACTTTCAGGTATACTTATTTTTTTACATGCAAACATACATCATAAAAAATTACACAATCGTATTTTTTTTTCCATACACACATTATTATTTTCAGAAAAAGTTATTTTCGATCTCTATTTTTTTTTAAAATCAAACAATAAGCATTATTTGTGTTTATAGTATTTGTCGGGCAATAGCAGATAAAACAAGAATGGGTTTTCTACGACCCATAGTTTACGAGTTAAAAAACAACTTAGAAATTACATCTTGAAATTTTAATTTAAATAACTCGAAAACTGTAAGCACTAATCATTATGTTTCCAATAGGTTGTAGAGTACTTTCAATTCTTTATCAAATGTCATTAAAATTTTCGAAATAGGGTAAAAACTAAGCCAGCAAATAAAGTTTCTCAAAAAATAAAAAAATTGTCTATATTTTCGAAACTTGAGGGGGTGGAATCGATTTTATTTGCTAGTCGAATAGTTTTCGTCAAATCCTATCCAACAAACCTAAAATCATCATCCTAGGTCAATTAGGAGCCAAGAAAATCAATGTCTTGGAAAATTTTCTTAAGATATTTGTCTTAAGAAAATTTTCTTGAGAGACCGGAAGTCGATTTTCTTAAAGATTAAGACAAATGTCTTAATATGTTTTTCCAAGACATTGATTTTCTTGGTTCCTATGGTCCTAGAACCACGCAACTTTGGATTATGTATATACCGTTGTTTTTCCCAACATATTCACTAGGTCTCGATAGTGCAGTGGTTGTTTTGTTACCTTGTAATCAAGAGGTCCTAGGTTCGAACCCGATAAAAGTACATAGTGGTGCGGATCCTACTTTAAAAAACTGTAGGCCTAGTCCCGATTAGCCTTACTGTGCATATGTGAATATAGGAAAGTACAATGCAAAGTCAGCAATGTGTGATGTGGTCAGCACCAAATATTTTAATTTTATATGTATATTTAAGTTTCATGCATCGACATGGCAGTCAAGAGAGGGTGTAATGTTGACCACATCACACCCACTCTTTCTTCCTATATGATTTCATGGTATGGTGCTATGAACAGAGGAGCACTTTATTTAAGCATATCTAACTTCTCTTTCCATCTCTCAATCTATTCATATTTGACACAGTCATTGCAAGTCGGCCATTTTGTTTACGTAGCAATTAGGCTTAAAAAAACTTTAACACTCATTGCAAGTCGGGAATTTTGTTTACGTGGCAATTACGTTAAAAAAACTTTAAACCACATCATTGCTATTTTTTTGTGAGGCCAACACAAGCAAAATTGTACTGGTCTGCCAGTCGCCAGAGCCTCGTTACTTTACAGTCCAGGGTGTACTATGTGGAGGTGAGGTTGACTGTTGGGCGCCTTACCAGAAGGTCGCCCTCTTCCACCCCGCATATTGCTATTTTGCATATGGTTGATGAAAGTCAGAACATTTTAAACTTTTAATATTTTACTTATGCAACGTTAGAGTTGTTCTTTGTAAAGATAAGGGGCTGGACCCCGTATCATGTGACGGGTGCAAAATAGCCTATGTGCTGACGCACCCAAAATTTTAAAATCAAATCAAATCAAATTCTAGTTTTATTGGTCGAGGAGTAATATGTAGGCTAACAACGTAAACTAGTAGAAATCCACTCTAGAAAATAGTCCCATACTTCAATTTTTAGCAATGTCATTTTCCTACTTTCGTAAATTCATCAAGTCACCCCCACCAATGCTGTTACCTGACGTCATTATTTCTCAATAGTTGGCTGAGTTGATGTGAAAATTACATAGCATCATCTGTGCTGAACTCGAATTTTTGAACGAAATAAATGCGTCACATTTATTGCATCAGCATGAAATTCCATCATTATTGTTAGCTTTTGAAAAAACAGGAAGTACATCCGCCAATGTGAATAGCCAGAAATGCTGCCCCCAAGGTTTACCTTTGTTTAGATCTATCACAAAACTCACAATATTGCTGCCACACAGAGAAAAAACGAAATTGTAGTTTCGAGATGCAAAGAGAAATTTTTATTTAATACAGAAAACAGCACACAGTTTTTGCTTTTCGATACCAAAACTAATTGCTTCAATAAAATAAGTATATATTCAGAACGTTCAAATTACAAGAGGGTGCCCAGTGTGCTTAATGTCATATAGCACAGAAGCTAAACTAACTAACTCTCTCTTTCTCTAGCCTTTTTTTAAACTCGAAGATTTTCATGGCTGTCGCTAACCACAGACCTATCCTGAGCTAAAACGGGATATTTTTTTAATATTTTTATCCCTCTATTTTTGTCTTCATCTACCCATTGCTCAGAAGAAAGTTAAAACATCGCTTACTCTGTTGCCAGCCATCCATCTCTTACAACAGTGTGTGTGTGTGTGTTGACAACTCTCTCTAGTTGCAGGTTTTTTAGTTAACTCGTACCCCCTCCCTGTAGGACTGCCTTGACGGGGCGAGGGAGCTTAGTAGGGAGGTCATTTTCATCCCATCGTTTCACACATTCTTCACATCCATCTCTCACGTTTTCACCATTCCATCATGTCATTCATCTCCATATCTTTGACCTCCCTCTAAAAAACTGAGGGAGGGAGGTCATTTTCATCTCATCATTTCACTCATTCTTCACATCCATATCTCACGTTTTCACCATTCCATCACGTCATTCAACTCCATATCTTTGAACTCCCTATAACTAAGGGTCCTGCTAGAGGAGACAACCTCGATAAAAAAACCCTATCCCAAGGTGTGAGTTGCACGTGCCGATGGGACAGTGTTGGCTGCAGGGGTAGGTGCAGTCGCGAACGTGGCCTCGGGGATTTCGGTTTGGTCCTCGAGTAGCCTCCATTTTTGGGGGTAGGCCTTCCTCGCCATAGAGGGCATGTCGAGGCGACAATTTATGGACCCTCCTATATAAATTTATCTTGTATATAGGTACAAAAAACAACTCAAACGGGGTTGTTCCAACTGCTTCCATTATTTTGACCTTCCAAACGACCACTCTCCCAGATATTGTACGGGCTGGATATTTGAGACTAAAAGTCCGACCATACATCCCTAACCCGATGCGATGTTTCAAATGCCAGCACTTTGGAAACACACTCAGCCTTCCTGCAAAGCCACTACCGCTCTTTGTGGTAAGTGTAGTCTGCCTGATCATGGGACCGAACCTTGTTCTTCTGGTCCCAAATGCATTAATTGCCAAGGCGAGCACCCAGTCTGGCATCGTGACTGTCCCTCTTTCCAACAAGAGAAGAAAATCAGAGAGTTGGTCGTTATAGAGAAAATCTCCGCTGGTGAAGCAAAACAACGTCTCCGCGAAAGTATACGCACCAGTTTACCTGTGCCATTCGCTACAGTTGCTGCAGCTGCTCTTACCCGCCGCAGTGTGGGTGTACACACTAGCGACGTGTCCACTCAAACTACAACGCTTCCCGTAGAGGCTCGACCTCCTTCGAGGAAACCAGCAACCACGCCTCGCTCCACAGACAAGAAGATGAAGCAGGTACACAGAAAATAATACTTTCTCAAATCCAGTAGCTCTCCAGTCAGGGCGGCATCGACCACCCTGAAACTTAAAGCGCAGCTGAAACCTGCCCGGCGGGCGCTGAAGGCACCCGCCCACACTCCCCCTTCATCCCCTTCGCCCTCTGTGTCCTTAACCGAGGACATGATACAGGACGAAGCCGCGGATGAAGAATTTATCAAGGTGACAGGGCCTAGAAATAAAGTACGCCTTAAAAGGTAACAATCTTACCTACAGATATGGCTTATTGTCTCCAGTGGAACCTTAACGGTTTCCGAACGCATCTCGAGGAACTGCAAATTCTTATATCTCAATTTGACCCTGCCATCATATGTCTCCAAGAGACACATTTTCGTCCAAATGAATTCGTGATTGTGAACGGGTACACGCTTTACCGCACCGACAAGCTTCCTTAGGGTCTTCGTGCACACGGTGGTGTTGCAATCGGTGTTCGAGATAACATCCACTCAACGCCAATCTTTCTAACCACCCCCCTCCAAGCTGTCGCCGTGCGGGTCCACATACCACAGCCAATATCCGTTTGCAGTGTCTACATCACAAGGGAGGAGCGATTCTCTCTTGAGGACCTCCTTTCTATATTCGAGCATCTTCCGTCTCCTGTAGTTCTTTTGGGCGATTTTAATTCCTACCATCGTTTGTGGGGCTCCGTTCGTACAGAGCCCCGGGGTCAAATTATAGATCAATTCCGTGAGGCATCAGGTTTAACGTTGCTGAATGATGGGACTCCCACATATTTCAGTCCCTCCTCAGGCACACACTCTGCGTTGGACTTGTCCTTCTGCAGTCCCAGCCTTGCTCCTACCACATCTTGGAGCGTTCACCCTGATCTCTGTGGGAGTGATCACTTCCCACTGCTTCTAACTTTCGAACATCTTCAGCAATCACGTGAACAACACCCTCACTGGCATCTCAGTCGGGCGCACTGGGTTGCATTTGAGCGTGCAGTCGACCTTGAAGTCGATCTAGCGTCGACTTTACCACCAATCGACGCCTTAGATATATTTGTGTGAAGAGTGCATGATGCTACACGCACCTCCATTTCACATCCCAGTGGACCTGCTAGGCGACGCAAAGTCCCATGGTGGACTGCGGAGATCAGTGCAGCCATTAAGGACCGCAATCATGCCCTAGATCGATTTAATAGGAACCACACTGCCGCAAACCTCGAGCAGTTCCGCATTAAACGTGCCCGTGCCCGTCGGCTCATTCGAGCCAGTAAGAAGGCGTGCTTGGTCCAATACGTTTCTTCTCTGACGAAGCAGGCTTCGTCGAAAGCCGTTTGGACCAAAGTACGTCGCATCCAGGGGGGTGCATCTACTCCTCTGAGCGCTCTGGAGCACGATGGGACGTTGTACACAGATTCCGGAGACATAGCTAATATCTTGGCCACACAGTTTTCTGATGCGTCTAGCTCGGAAAATTATGCACCACGTTTCCTTCATGAGAAGCAACGTCAGGAACGACGCCCTCTAGTTTTTCGAAGTCATAACACCGAGCCATACAACTCTCCATTCACTGAACGGGAGTTCGATCAGGCGCTTCGAGATTCTAAGAATACAGCTCCTGGAGTGGACAAGATCCACTATGAGATGCTTCGTCATCTGCCCATTGGAGCAAGAAATTTCCTTCTGACGGTTTTCAACAGGCTTTGGTTGGAGGACTCTTTCCCCACTTCCTGGAAAGAAGCTATTATTGTTCCCATCCTGAAACCAGGTAAACAACGCACCGCAGCCTCGAGTTATAGGCCTATTGCCTTAACTAGCTGTGTGTGCAAGTTGATGGAACGCATGATCAAGAAGCGTCTCACCTGGTTTTTGGAGGAAAACTCATTGATAAGTAACTTTCAATGTGGTTTTCGCTCCAACCGTTCCACACTGGACCATCTGGTTCAGCTGGAAACACATATTCAGGATGCATTCCTCAACAAGGAACATTTAGTTGCAGTTTTCTTTGACCTCCAAAAAGCATATGACACAACGTGGCGCTTTGGCATCCTAAAGCAGCTCCATTCTTGGGGCGTGCGTGGCCATATGGCGTACGTTATTGAAAATTTTTTATCAGATCGTTTTTTCCGCGTACGTGTTGGGAACTCCTTTTCGGATCTTCACGAACAAGAGAACGGTGTCCCGCAGGGCAGCGTACTTAGTGCGACTCTGTTTGCCATAGCAGTCAACAGTGTTATGGCAAACATTCTTTCCCCAGTTCATGGCCTCCTCTATGTAGACGACCTCACGATCTTTTGTCGTTCACGGAATCTCGCGTCAGCTTCTCGTCGACTCCAACTGACGATAAACCGTTTGGTTGAGTGGTCCTCCCAAACAGGTTTCACCTTCTCATCCGAGAAATCTGTGTGCGTACACTTTTGTCGTCAGCGTACATATCATTTAGACCCTGACCTGTACATGGGGAAATCTCCCCTGTGCTTCGTGAATGAGGTCCGCTTCCTGGGCCTCATTTTCGATAAGAAATTAACATGGCTACCTCACCTTCGCCAGTCAAAGTTCTCTTGTCTTCGAGTTCTCAACCTTTTACGCGTTTTATCTCATACTTCTTGGGGTGCTGATAGGACGGTATTGCTTCGCCTATACCGTGCACTCATCAGGTCGAAGCTAGATTATGGATGTGTTGTGTATTCTTCTGCTCGCCCATCTAGACTTCGCATCCTAGACACTGTCCACCATGCTGGTATACGTGTGTGCACTCGTGCCTTTCGGACCAGTCCAGTCGCCAGTTTGTATGTAGAGACATCTGAGCCGTCGCTGTCTCTGCGAAGACAGCGGCTGGTAGTTAACTACTTCCTCCATGTTCTCTCGATGCCTTCACATCCTTCATTCCATACCATCTCAGACGAGGGTAGGCTGGCAAGGTATCGGCTCCACCCTAGTGTCACTAGACCATTTGGTGTTCGTGCAGACGAGATCCTGTCAGCACTTGGTGTTGACAGTGATCTTCCTGAAGTCTCTCCACTCATTCCGCCTCTCCCTACGTGGGAGTTTCCTGCACCTTCTATCGATTTTTCTCTGAGTGCCCTTCCAAAGTCAAGAGACACCAATGGTTGTATACCTGCAACGGTTTTTAGAACTTCGTGCGAAGCACCCCAATTTTAATGTGTTTTACACGGATGGGTCCAAGACATTCGAATCAGTTGGTTGCGCCTTCGTCCTAGACTCTCAAAGTTTCAGTTACTTGCTACATCCTGCCTGTTCCATCTATACGGCAGAGTTGTACGCCATTCTAAAGGCACTGGACTTTGCAGATGTCAATGGGCTGAAGAAAGTCCTTGTATGCAGTGATTCGACCAGCGTGTTGCAGACCCTGGATTCGCCGTATTCCCGGCATCCGGTAGCGCAACGCATATTCAGACGGCTTGTGTCCCTATCTGCCCGTGCCGATGTACACTTCTGTTGGGTCCCTAGCCACGTAGGCATTCAGGGGAACGAAGCAGCTGATGCTGCCGCCAAGTCTGCTGATGCGGACGGCGATGTTCTCGTCCACATTTTGCCATCTAGCGACCTGCAGAACATGTTCCGCTGTCGCCTTCATGAGACTTGGCAGGCCGAGTGGGATACGGAAACGGGGAACAAGCTTCACGCTATTATGCCCACCACAGGTGCTTGGCGTTCCTCGTCCCGTCCCTCTCGGCGAAAAGAAGTCACTCTAACTCGCATGCGTCTAGGACACAGTCGTCTTTCACATAGTCACTTGCTGCAAGGGCTGGACCCTCCGTTATGTCGTGTTTGTAATGTTACTTTAAGCATTCGGCACATTCTCGTTGAATGTGTCGATCTTGCTTACCTCCGGCAGATTTTTAACATTTCCGGTTGTTTGTCATCCCTCTTGGGTGATGACAGCATCATTTTATCAAATGTTTTTAGTTTTTTACGAAGAGCTGGACTCTTCCACCGTCTGTAAGGAGGTTTTTAGTTTGGTTGTTCTGACTTTTTAATGTGTTGTGTTTGTCTCGTGCAGGTCTTTTTACAACCTTGCACTTTTAATGTTTTCCCAAGGGGCTATTTACACCCCTTTTTAAGATTTTAGTCAGAATTTTAGATAAGGGGCTACTTCCCCGTATACAATGAAGGGTGCAAAATGGCCTTTAGTGCCGACGCACCCAAACAATTTTTAAATCAATCCAATCCAATCCAATCCAGTTAACTCGTAATCCTCGTCAAAAACTACAGTAACATCGTAATGTCATATTGCACAGAAGAGGGAGGACATCGCTCACCACTTTTGCCAGCTATAGGTCTTTTAAATCTCTCTCTGTTCATCTTACAGCAACGTTGGCCTCTCTCTTGTTTTAGTTGCAGGTGGTTTGCCAACACTCTCTAGTTAATAATGGTACATATTATACACACACACACACACACACACATACTGTGTTGCCATCCATCCATCTCTCTCTTTTACGGCAGTGTGTTGTTGCCGGCTCTCCTTGCCCAGTGTGTGTTACGCCAGTATATAAATTGCCTAAGCCTGAAGCAAGGTAGCCCTTGCCAAGTAAGAAGAAGAAGAAGAAGAAGGGCTGTAGGAAGGTGTTGACAGCACTGTCGGTTGTTGAATCCCTTTTTTCCCCGTAAAAGGCTATGGCAAGGGTGCCAGTAGGTTGGCAAAAATTGCTTTATGCACTGGAACCATGTAAGGCAAGCCTCAAGCAAGGTTTCCAGCTCCTTGCTTTAGGTTAGGTTAGACCAAGAAAAAAACCTTGGTGATTTTTTTCGAGTAAGGTGTTGGCAACACTGCAAGAAGATGAGGCTTATGCCTTGCAAGAGCAAACCATTAAGGCGAGCCTCACCGAGTCTCACTTTCGGTTGCAGAACTGTCTATTTGGCCCTACTGCTCAAGCAATCCGTAATATTCTCTGTAGTTCTGAATGTCGTGCCCACTTTTTTTTTAGTTTCTTTTACTTCACGTTTTGTGCCTCTTGGCAAATTTGCGAAGATGGGGATGAAATTGATGAATGGACATTCACAAACAACCTAGCCCGAGCGGAATTCGAACCCGGGACCCTTGGCGTCGATGTGGTAACCACTCGGCCACAGGGTCCGGCTATCGTGACCCTATGTCTCACGATTTAATCTAGTTCACATTCCTTCAGATTAAGCAATTGTGACATGGCTGCAATATGTTTTCTTAAGTGTGTAGATCCTAATGCAGCTGGGTTCTTCGCTCCACATTTCTGAGAAAACTTTCTTAGGCAATCGCGTGTCTTCACACTACTATCTTCGGTTGAAGGGATGGCAAAGAAATACGGATTACTTTCGCGGATATTTCCAACTGTTGTGATATGGAGTAATATTTTCATGCATTCGTCAATGAGCCGGATCCCGTGGCGGAGTGCTTAGCATATCGCTTGTAACGTGATGGTTGCGAACGTAAGAAAGTAATCCAAAATTTTAGGAAAGCGCGCAAAGAGTCCGAGATCAAATTAATAGACGTACACTAAAAAACAAAAGAACCAATCAGTTACAAAAGTCACGGTTTCTTGAGGTTAATGACAAGTGTTTAGCACTGTCACCTCAGTCTCTAACGAGAACCAAAACTTAATGTAGAGTATGCCCGAAAAATTAGATAGAAAAAAGATAATATAATAGAATCTGGGGATTTTATGTTATTGCACAGTGGTAGTAATGAACGAAATATGTTTGGAATAGGATTTGAACCTTTCAAATCAATGCACATGCACCAACAGAAGATGAAGAACTGAAAGAGGAATTTTATAGCAAATTAGAAGAAGTGTTCGATAGTGCACCTAGAATTGATGTGAAGATTGTGTTGGGAGACTTTAATGCCAAGGTGGGACAAGAAGTTATATTTAGACCAAATATAGGAATGCACAGCTTACGTACTGTAAGTAATAATAATAGAATGAAGATAATTGAGTTTGCAATCAGTAAGAATATGATCATGTGCAGCACAAAGATCCCACACAAAAACATACCCAAGATGATATGGATGTCACCAGACGGAAATACATATAATCAAATAGACCATGTGATTATTGATAGAAGACATGAGTCAGATGTTCTGGATGTAAGTTGTTGCAGGGTGGCGATTGTGACTCGGATAATTTCTTGGTCAGAATCAAGTACAAACAAAAGATTTCATTAAAGAAGGAGAGAAATAGAAGGATGCAAGAGAAATTTGATTTATGCAAGTTGAAGAATAACAGAAATTATACAATACAATATAAAGAGGCGATAGGAAGATAGAAGAATGCTCGAACAGAGGAGAGACATCAGTCGAAGAAGAATGGAATATACTTAAATAAATTTTAACAACTACCTCAGAAGAAGTTGTTGGATATGAAAGGAGGGAAATCAGGAATGTATGATGAAGAATTTGTGACATTTTTCTACGCGGATTAATAATAAAAATAAAAGCCTTACCTTATATTACCGCGTAAAAAACCTCACAGTTTTCCTCATTGCTTCGGTACGCATTGCGTCAGTCTCTTGTTTGTTTCTAGTTGTCCGAGTTGCCGCTAGAGGTCCTCAGCTTCATCACTTCGTTTCCACGATTACGCATAGACTCAGCAGTAGTTTTGGGAAGCAGTCTCAGCTCGGAAGAACACAGGACACGTTGGTCACGATATATTTCCTCCTCCTCCTCCTCCTCTTGTTCGACCTTCGAGAACAATGCCTGCGTTTAACTCCCACTCTCGGATCACGTCGAAGAAATTCTTCCTAAACTGTATTGTGACGAATACGTGAGAGAGTTGCTGCTGTTGAGAAGGAATCAACGAGATATTGGGACTATACGAAGTGTTTGACTGTTGCCCACTTTGATTCCTGTTTTCTCGAAGTTGACTACGCACGAGACGAGTGTAATCGACGATGTTTGGAGGAAGGAAAGAAGCTGTCGTCAGGAAGTTACATCGCGTGAATGCTGACATTGGAGCGATCGCAAGTTCGTCAAGGGGTGTAAGGGGTGACCCTCCACGTAGTACACCCAAATGTCAACCTCACTTCCACGTTAGTACACCCTGGACTGAAGACTAACGAGGCTCTGGCGACTGGCCCCATGGCCAGTATAATTTTGTTTGTGTTGTCCTATGTTTTGTCCTTATGTGTGCTGAGTGCCCCTTTACAGCCTCAGCTTTTAACAGAAGTCAGAACATTTTAAATTTTTTAATTATGCAACGTTAGAGTTGTTATTTGTAATGGTAAGGGGCTGGCCCCCGTGTAATGTGACGGGAGCAAAATAGCCTAAGTGCTGACGCTCCCAAAATTTTAAAATCAAATCAAATCAAATCAAGTTCGTCAAATAGAAGACGAAGTTTGAACTATACGCCTTTTCTTCACTGCTGCAAGGTATGGACGTCGTTTTGAGAAGGAACGTGTTTGGCCAAAACAACGCTTAGAGAGACGATGATTGAGTTTTGACGTTACGATTGTACAAGGAACCACGCAGTGGAACGGCTTGTCGCTGAGGCATGTACTTTTTCGTGATTGTTGGTAGTGAATAACTAAGTGTTATTGTGGAACGTACATAGTCATGATGAATTATTTGCACGTGTGAATTATCAAGAATTATTGTAAGGAGTGCGAACGAAAGGGTTGCATTTTTCTCTTTGCAACTGTCAAGACTAACATCGCCACGATTGACCCATACTGACGAGGTGCGACGTGGGGTGTAAGGGGTGACCTTCCACGTAGTACACCCAAATGTCAACCTCACTTCCACGTTAGTGCACCCTGGACTGAAGACTAACGAGGCTCTGGCGACTGGCCCCATGGCCAGTATACTTTTTTTGTGTTGTCCTGTTATTTGGTCCTTATGTGAGCTGAGTGCCCCTTTACAGCCTCAGCTTTTAACAGAAGTGAGAACATTTTAAAGTTTTTAGTTATGCAACGTTAGAGTTGTTATTTGTAATGGTAAGGGGCTGGCCCCTGTATAATGTGACGGGAGCAAAATAGCCTAAGTGCTGACGCTCCCAAAATTTTAAATTCAAATCAAATCAAAACGAGGTGCGACGTTTTGCTCCCCCTTTTGCCTAATTTGGCGAACTACACGTGTACAGTATTATCGTAGTGTTACACTTATAACCTCTCGATCACATCATCTTATTTTTTGATTTGTGTAAGTGTGCGTTTATGAAGAATAAGGGGGTGTAAGGGGTGACCCTCCACGTAGTACACCCAAATGTCAACCTCACTTCCCCGTTAGTACACCCTGGACTGAAGACTAACATGGCCTGTATACTTTTGTTTGTATTGTCCTGTTCTTTTGTCCTTATGTGTGCTGAGTGCCCCTTTACAGCCTCAGCTTTTAACGAAAGTCAGAAAATTTTATATTTTATGATTTTAGTTCTGCAACGTTAGAGTTGTGATTTCTGGACCTCGTATAATGTGACGGGTGCAAAATAGCATTAGTGCTGACGCACCCACAATTTTAAATTCAAATTCAAACGAAGAATAAGTTTGGCAACAGTGAATGTACGTCAATAGTGACGTCATTGAAGGGGCTGATTGGTGGAAGAGTGGAGGAGTACGTGGAGGAAAAGAACTGCACTTGTCTATCGGCAGCCATGGGAAAGAGAGCTTCGCCTTGTCTTCAATCCCCAGTCTAGTTTTCAGTTAAGTATTATTGGTTTGGTCTTTATTTCTTTCTGCTTGCATAAGTGTATAAATTGCTAATTGATTATGTGATAATTCCAAAAGAAGTTTAATTTAATTTAATTTTCATATTACCATTTTGAAGAAAGGAACTACTGTATCTCTCTCATGCACGCTCCCACTGAATGTGTGACCATGTGAAATAGTATATTCAGTAACTAAACCAACAGTATGTGACTAAGCCACTGATTAATTTGAATAAATATGTAGTTATCATGAATTGTGTTTTACTCAAATTTTGAATACTGCAAATAGAGTTACTGTTCGACCGAGTATTGGGGACCTCTTATTGGCCCAGTTCTGGTAGGAGTTCAGCTCCGAAAGGCGGTTGTAAGTCAGAGCATGGTTTTTAATGCTCAGTTATATTTTCAGTACTCAAAATTTGACACAATGCTTGTTACAGCTTGGGTAAATAATCCCGCTGAATATGGAAATTAAGCGTGTTGAGTCACATGTTTAGGTATTCAGTTCTGTTTCCCCATTTCCTCCCCCTCCATGTAGGACTGTGGGCCTCCTTCGTGGCGCAGTGGTAGCGTCATCGCCTTGTAATCAAGGGGTCCAGGGTTCGATACCCGGTGGAGGCACAAGTGGATCCCACTTTAAGCTGTAGGTCCAGTCCCGATTAGCCTTACTGTGCATAAAGTGGACTTAAAACACTAGTGGAGACAACCTCGATAAAAAAAAAACCTATCCCAAGGTGGCCTCGGGGATTTCGGTTTGGTCCGCGAGCAGCCTCCATTTTTGGGGGTAGGGTAGCCCTTCCTCGGAATAGAGGGCATGTCGAGGCGACAATTTATGGACCCTCCACAATAACAAAATTTTGTATATGGGTAGAAAAAACAACACAAACGGGGGGGAAACCCCCAAAACGAGCGCGGCCTTCGAGCCCGCTTTATTTGGTGGAAAAGACAAGCAACGTGCCACGTTATCTTGTGATTAGTATTGTGCAGAAGACCGAGAGTACCGATGAATCTGCAACAACCAAGAAAAATGGAGCTGCTACTTTGAAGGACTTGTCACCGTTTCTTATCAAGAAACAGCTAGACTACGCCGCTGGTTTAGTTGTTCCAGAAATAAAGAAGCTGAGAAACGGGAGCCTACTTATCCAGACCAGCACAGATCGCAGACCAGCAACCTTTTAAAGCTAAGATCTTTGAGCGACTTACCTGTTAATGTTGAACCCCACCGTCAACTTAACAGCAGTAAAGGTGTGATTCGCCACTAGGATCTGCTATATGCTGAGGAGGAAGAGATTCTGGAAGCACTCTCAGACCAACATGTCACCGCAGTGCAGCGAATAAAGACGCGAAAATCCGGAGAACTTGTACCAACTGCTTCACTTATACTGACGTTTCAAACGACCACTCTCCCAGATAGGGGTGTAAGGGGCGGCCTTCTTCTCAGGCGCCCAAAAGTCAACCTCACTTCCACTTAGTGCACCCTGGACTAAAGACTAACGAGGCTCTGGCGACTGGCATATGACCAGTATAATTTTGTATGTGTTGTCCTGTTTTTTGTCCTTGTGTATGCTGAGTGCCCGTTTACAGCCTCAGCTTTTAAGAGAAGTCAGAACATTTTAAGATTTTTAGTGATACAACGTCAGAGTTGTTATTTGTAATGATAAAGGGCTGGCCCCCATATAATGTGACGGGAGCAAAATAGCCTGACGCTCCCAAAATTTTAAATTCAAATTTAAATTCACTCTGCCAGATAGGGTACGGGCTGGATATTTGAGACTCAAAGTCCGGCCGTACATCCCTAACCGGATGAGGTGTTTCAAATGCCAGCACTTTGGGCACACTCAGCCTTCCTGGAAGGCCACTACAGCCCTTTGTGGTAAGTGTAGTAAGTCGGATCATGGGACCGAACCTTGTTCTTCTGGTTCCAAATGCATTAATTGCCAAGGCGAGCACCCAGTCTGGTATCGTGACTGCCCCTCTTTCCAACAAGAGAAGAAAATCAGAGAGTTGGTCGTCACAGAGAAAATCTCCGCTGGTGAAGCAAAACAACGTGTCCGTGAAAGTATACGCACCACTTTACCTGTGCCATTCGCTACAGTTGCTGCAGCTGCTCTTAACCGGCGCAGTGTGGGTGTACAAACCAGCGACGTGTCCACTCAAACTACAACGCTTCCCGTAGTGGCTAGTCCTGCTTCGAGGAAACCAGCAACCACACCTCGCTTCACAGAGAAGAAGTTCAATCATTTTCACACAAAATAATATTTTCTAAACTCCAGGAGCTTTCCAGTCAGGGCGGCATCGACCACCCTGAAATTTAAAGCGCAGCTGAGAGCTGCCCGGCGGGCGCGAAAACCACCTGCCCCCACTCCCCCTTCATCCCCTTCGCCCTCTGTGTCCTTACCCGAGGACAGGATACAGGACGAAGCCGCGGATGAAGAATTTATGAACGTGACAGGGCCCATGGGGTGTACGGTACAGGCGAAGCAGTACCGTCCGATCAGCACCCCAGGAAGTATGAGATAAAACACGTAAAAGGTTGAGAACTCGAATATAAGAGAACTTTAACTGGCGAAGGTGAGGTAGCCATGTTAATTTCTTATCGAAAATGAGGCCCAGGAAGCGGACCTCATTCACGAAGCACAGGGGAGATTTCCCCATGTACAGGTCAGGGTCTAAATGACATGTACGCTGACGACAAAAGTGAACACACACGGATTTTTCAGATGAGAGGGTGAAACCTGTTTGGGAGTACCACTCAACCAAACGGTTTATTGTCAGTTGGAGTCGACGAGAAGCTGACGCGAGATTCTGTGAGCGACAAAAGATCGTGAGGTCGTCTACATAGAGGAGGAAATGTACTGGGGAAAGAATGTTTGCCTTAACACTGTTTACTGCTATGGCAAACAGAGTCACACTACGTACGCTGCCCTGCGGGACACCGTTCTCTTGTTCGTGAAGATCCGAAAAGGAGTTCCCAACACGTACGCGGAAAGAGCGATCTGATAAAATATTTTCAATAAAGTACGCCATATGGCCACGCACGCCCCAAGAATGGAGCTGCTTTAGGATACCAAAGCGCCACGTTGTGTCATATGCCTTTTGGAGGTCAAAGAAAACTGCAACTAAATGTTCCTTGTTAAGGAATGCATCCTGAATATGTGTTTCCAGCTGAACCGGATGGTCCAGTGTGGAACGGTTGGAGCGAAAACCACATTGAAAATTACTTATCAATGAGTTTTCCTCCAAAAACCATGTGAGACGCATACACATCTAGTTAAGGCAATAGGCCTATAACTCGAGGCTGCGGTGCGTTGTTTACCTGGTTTCCATATGGGAACAATAATGGCTTCTTTCCAGGAAGTGGGAAAAGAGTCCTCCAACCAAAGCCTGTGGAATACCGCCAGATAGAATTTTCTTGCTCCAATGGGCAGATGACGAAGCATCTCATAGTGGATCTTGTCCACTCCAGGAGCTGTATTCTTAGAATCTCGAAGCGCCTGATCGAGCTCCCGTTCAGTGAATGGAGAGTTGTATGGCTCGGTGTTATGACTTCGAAAAACTAGAGGGCGTCGTTCCTGACGTTCCTTCTTATGAAGGAAACGTGGTGCATAATTTTCCGAGCTGACGCATCAGAAAACTGTGTGGCCAAGATATTAGCTATGTCTTCGGAATCTGTGTGCAATGTCCCGTCGTGCTCCAGAGCGCTCAGAGGAGTACATGCACCCCCCCCCTGGATGCGACGTACTTTGGTCCAAACGGCTTTCGTCGAAGCCTGCTTCGTGAGAGAAGACACGTATTGGACCCAGGGGACTGGGCGTCGCCTCGCAGGTCCACTGGGATGTGGAATGGAGGTGCGTGCAGCATCTTGCACTCTTGACACAAATATATCTAAGGCGTCGATTGGTGGTAAAGTCGACGGAAGATCGACTTCAAGGTTCACTGCACGCTCGAATGCAACCCATTCGGCCCGACTGAGATGCCAGTGAGGGTGTTGTTCACGTGAGTGCTGAAGATGTTCGAAAGTTAGAAGCAGTGGGAAGTGATCACTCCCACAGAGATCAGGGTGAACGCTCCAAGATGTGGTAGGAGCAAGGCTGGGACTGCAGAAGGACAAGTCCAACGCAGAGTGTGTGCCTGAGGAAGGACTGAAATATGTGGGAGTCCCATAATTCATCAACGTTAAACCTGATGCCTCACGGAATTGATCTACAATTTGACCCCGGGGCTCTGTACGAACGGAGCCCCACAAACAATGGTAGGAATTAAAATCGCCCAAAAGAACTACAGGAGACGGAAGTTACTCGAATATAGAAAGGAGGTCCTCAAGAGAGAATCGCTCCTCCCTTGTGATGTAGACACTGCAAAATGATATTGGCTGTGGTAGATGGACCCGCACGGCGACAGCTTGAAGGGGGGTGGTGAGAAAGATTGGCGTTGAGTGGATGTTATCTCGAACACCGATTGCAACACCACCGTGTGCACGACGACCCTCAGGAAGCTTGTCGGTGCGGTAAAGTGTGTATCCGTTGAGAATCACTGATTCATTTGGACGAAAATGTGTCTCTTGGAGACATACGATGGCAGGGTCAAATTCAGATATTAAGATTTGCAGTTCCTCGAGATGCATACGGAAACCGTTAAGGTTCCATTGGAGACAATAAGCCATAGCGGGAGGTATTATAGTTACCTTTTTAGGCGTACTCTGTTTCTAGGCCCTGTCACCTTGATAAATTCTTCATCCGCGGCTTCGTCCTGTATCATGTCCTCGGGTAAGGACACAGAGGTTGAAGGGGATGAAGAAGGGGAGTGGGGGCGGGTGCTTTTTAGCACCCGCCGGGCAGCTTTCAGCTGCGCCTTAAATTTCAGGGTGGTGGCTGCCATCCTGACTGGAGAGCTAGTAGACTTCAGGAAATATTCCTTTGTATGCACCTGCTTGATTTTCCTCTCTTTGGAGCGAGGTGTGGTTGCTGGTTTCCTCGAAGCAGGGCCGGCTACTACGGGAATCGGTGTTTGAGTTGACACGTCGCTGGTTTGTACCCCTACACCGACGGGTAAGAGCAGCTGCAGCAACTGTAGCGAATGGCACAGGTAAAGTGGTGCGCATACTTTCCCGGAGACGTTGTTTTGCTTCGCCAGCAGAGATTTTCTCTGTGACGACCAACTCTGATTTTCTTCTTTTGTTGGAATGAGGGGCAGTCACGATGCCAGACTGGGTGCTCGCCTTGGCAATTAATGCATTTGGGACCAGAAGAACAATTTTCGGTCCCATGATCAGGCAGACTACACTTACCACAAAGGGCGGTAGTGGCCTTGCAGGAAGGCTGAGTGTGCCCAAAGTGCTGCAATTTGAAACATCGCATCGGGTTAGGGATGTATGGCCGGACCTTTAGTCTCTAATATCCAGCCCGTACAATATCTGGGAGAGTGGTCGTTTGGAACGTTAGTATAATCGAAGCAGTTGGCACAAGTTCTCCGGATTTTCGCGACTTGATTCGTAGCACTGTGGTGACATGTTGGTCTGAGAGTGCTTCAAGGATCTCTTCCTCCTCAGCATTTAGCAGATCCCAGTGGCGAATCACACCTTTACTACTATTAAGTTGACGATGGGGTTCAACATTAACAGTGAAGTCGCCCAAAGATCGTAACTTTAAAAGGTTGTTTGTCTGGCGATCTGTGCTGGTCTGGATAAGTAGACTCCCGTTTCTCAGCTTCTTTATTTCTGGAACATCTGAACCAGCGGCGTAGTCAAGCCGTTTCTTGATAAGGAATGGTGACAAGTCCTTCAATGTAGCAGCTCCGTGTTTCTTTGTTGTTGCAGAAACATCGTTACTATCGGTCTTCTCAACAATACTGATAACAAGGTAACGTGGCACGTTACTGGTCTTTTCCACTAATTGGAGCGAGCTAGAAAGCCGCGCTCGTTTTGGGGGTTTCCCCCCGTTTGAGTTGTTTTTTGTACCCATATACAAAATGTGTTTATTGTGGAGGGTCCATAAATTGTCGCCTCGACATGCCCTCTATGCCGAGGAAGGCCTACCCCCAAAAAAGGAGGCTACTCGAGGACCAAACCGAAATCCCCGAGGCCACGTTCGCGACTGCACCTTCCCCTGCAGCTAACACTGTCCCATCGGCACGTGCAACTCACACCTTGGGATAGGGTTTTTTTTATCGAGGTTGTCTCCTTTAGCAGGACCTTTACTTATAGGGAGGTGAAAGATATGGAGATGAATGACGTGATGGAATGCTGAAAACGTGAGATATGGATGTGAAGAATGAGTGAAATGATGAGATGAAAATGGCCTCCCTACTAAGCCCCCTCGCCCCGTCAGGGCAGTCCTACATGGAGGGGGTTGAGGGTACTGGTGGACGGTAATGCAGCACTGTGTTTTAGATGACACCACCACCTTTGTTTTAGAGTGCCTATTGTACACTCCACCAGACTCCTGGCTTCCATGTGCTTTCTATTGTAGAGTTCCTCTGGTGAGTTGTCCTGAACATTACCATATGGCGTCATTAACCATGGTTCTTGGGGATACCCACTATCATCTGAAATGACAGCTGTCATTAGTGTTCGTTATTTATGCGAACCTATCGAAAATACAATGTATGTTTTGCAGTGATATAAAAACTAACAATGGAAACAGTAATCCACTTCACTTTGAGAGTCCATCAAGCAGCTTACATGGTGGGCAAAATGTTTCTCTGTTATATATTTATTTGTAATTTAACGAAATGACGATTAACAAACGTGAACACATAGTTCCAATCCAGCCAAATAAGAGTAATCCTTTCTGCATAATAGGTAAGAGACACACTGCTCCGTATTATGTCAATATCTGCTCATAAAACAAGGGAAAGATATTCCAGAGATGCACCTCATTTGGGGCCTTTGTGAAACATTTTGCCATTTGCAGCATTTTTATTTAATTAAAAATTTTTGTGTGCGTCAGCACTGAGGCTATTTTCCACCTGTCACACTATACGGGGTCCAGCCCCTTATCATAAGAAAAATAAAAGTGTGTCTGAAAACTAAAACTTCCTTACCTTGGTTAAAAGCTGAGGCTAAAAAGGACGCTCAGCACAAATAAGGACAAAAACAGAACGACACAGAATTATACTTGCCATGGGGCCAGTCGCCAGAGCCTCGTTAGTCTGCAGTCCAGGGTGTACTACGTGAAATAAGCACCCCTTGCAGCATTTCTGTGTGCAACCTTTAACTGAATGAACTTTTCAGCAATTATTATTTTGTTTTATGAAAGTTGTGATAAAATTTATGTACCCTACTACCTACCAAAATGAAATAAATGTTCACATATAGAAATGCAAAAATAGCAGTGTTTTTCAATGGATTTTTCTTTACATAAAAAGCCAGTCAACAAAGTTCTCAAAGACTCTCAAAGTTCCAGTTACTCGCTACATCCTGCCTGTTCCATCTATACGGCAGAGTTGTACGCCATTCTAAAGGCACTAGAGTTTGGAGACGTCAATGGTTTGAAGAAAGTCCTTGTGTGCAGTGATTCGACCAGCGTGTTGCAGACTCTGGATTCGCCGTATTCCCGGCATCCAGTAGCACAACGCATATTCAGACGGCTTGTGTCCTTATCTGCCAGTGCCGATGTACACTTCTGTTGGGTCCCTAGCCACGTGGGCATTCAGGGGAACTAAGCAGCTGCTGTAGGGATGTACACAAAATAGTTCTTTTTGCAAATCATCTATCTCGTATGGGAGAAGTTGCTGTGCCTTGGAAATTGCACCAGCGTCGGTTGAATCCAGGGAAAGCACAAACTCCTTAATTTTTTCAAAATTTTCACACAGAAATGCAGTACACTCAATCCATGATCCCCAGCGAGTAATGATAGGGAAATGTGGCAGGGGCAGGCAGGTAGTTTCTCTGTAGGCAAGAATGAGACTCGGGGCCTTAAGGAGTATTTTTTTCAGATCAGATATGAATTCATTTACAATGTTGTATTCGTTCCTAGTAGATTCAGAAACCCTGTGGAGGGCATGAGCCAAACAGTTTACATGCTTTATCTTAGGGAACAACGGCTTCAATTGGTTAAATACCGAAAGCATGTAGGGAGCCTGGTCAGTAACTACAACAGCAACGTTTTCGAACTGAGTTCCACCGGGCCACATTTTTTGGCAGAAATCCATGAATGACTGAATCACTACTGGCATTGGTTTTCTGCAACTTATACATGTTTAGTAACATGGGCTTAACTTCCTCACCTGTCAGAGGAAAAACCAAAATGTTCAAAACATATCGTTTCTTGAGTCTGTCGTCTCATCCAGAATGAGGGGTGTAAGGTTGACCTTCCACGTAGTACACCCAAATGTCAACCTCACTTCCACGTCAGTACACCCTGGACTGAAGACTAACGAGGCTCTGGCGACTGGCCCCATGCCCAGTATAATTTTGTTTGTGTTGTCCTGTGTTTTGTCCTTATTTGTGCTGAGTGTTCTTTGCAGCCTCTGCTTTTAACGAAAGTCAGAACATTTTAATATTTTATTTTTTTAATTTAGCAACGTTCGAGTTGTTATGTGAAACGGTAAGGGGCTGGACCCCGTATAGTGTGACGTGTGCAAAATAGCCTTAGTGCTGACACACCCAAAATTTTAAAATCAAATCAAATCATCCAGAATGACACCTAATATATCGCAATCTAACACTTTCACCTTAATTTTACCAACAGTTTCTTCATACACATGTTCAATATAGTTTTTCCTTAACGTAGTCTCATCGGGCACTGACAACCGTGTGTACTTTTCAAGAACCCTTTCAAGGCCGGATGGTTCACCATGTTCAGTGGAATCCCCGTCTCTGTAAAAGATGCACACAAGTCAATATTAAATTCCTTTAAATTTTGGTTCTTGGAAGAACACTGCTCAAATGCATTGCGTAACAGAGGCTGCCGAGATTTACTTCCTTGCAGATTCTTGTTCTTTTGATGCTTAGAACTGGAAATATGTTGCTGGATGCGATCTGTCTGCTGATTTTCATCTAATGTGATTCCCGTATCACATCAGATAACAGTTCCATCACTTTCTATGAACTCGTGCTTCAATTCTTGCGCCAGACTGAGAAATCGGGATCTGGGCACTTTCGGCATGGTAAAGTACATGCACTGACAGGATTTAACAGAGTGAAAAAGCAGGTAAGGAACTTACATCCACAAACAATATCTGTCCACTGCGCACACATGAAACGTGAAACCCACCACTTCAGAAACACATTGTTGCTTCACTGCTTCCAAGACCAAACTGCGTTTCCTTGTTCCTTCTATCTTAAAAAAAAATAACTGCGACCTGGAGCATATCAGTAGCGGTCTTTCCATTGTTGATTTCAAATAGGCAACAATCAAGCACAGTTTAAATACACTATGTGGAAGAAAGTCATTGGACACCTCGGTTTCAACTCTGAAACGAACTCCTCATGGAAAAGAGAGTAGACGGATATATATACGGCAGCAGGAGTCTACTCAGATCATTCGCTGATAAAATGACGGACAGGAAAGGGCTCAGCATGTTTGAAAGAGGGATCATAGTAGGCTGCTCTATAGGAGGCATGAGTATACGTAGCATAGCTGATGCCCGACAGGTCCCTAAATCAACTGTAGCCTTTGTCATCACGAAGTCGAAGGAAAAGTATACTGCAGCCATGCACCACGAAGTGGAAGACCCACGAATTTGGACGACCGGGACAGGAGAGTGCTGAGCAGTGAGATTCGGAAAAACGAACCATCCGATGCATTCAATTGCAGAAGAGTTTCAGAGTGCGACCAATTTGACTGTTTCGACCAAGACACTTCGCAAGGAGGTCTATGCGTTCGGTTATCATGGTCGAGCCGCTGCCCACAAACCCCTGATAACAGAAAACAATAAACGGCAGAGATTACGCTGGTGTAAAGAGCTGAGAAGCTGGACGGTGGAGCAATGGCGGAAAGTCCTACGGAGCGATGAATCACACTTCACACTGTTTCGATCAAATGGGAGAGTGTGGGTATGGCGATTACCCGGTGAACGTCTTTTACCCGAGTGTGTATTGCTCACAGTGAAATATGGTGGTGGTGGCATCATGTTCTGGGGTTGTTTCAGCTGGCATGGCGCGGGTCCACTGGTACCAGTGTATGGCCACATGACGTCTGCGTCCTACCGAGATATTCTCGACAACTCCATGCTCCCCACGTTGTGGCGTTTCTATGGAAACGAAGAATATGTGTTCCAGGACGATAATGCGACTTGTCATGTTTCCAGGGCTACCATAGAGTTGTATGCAGAAAATAATGTCACCCGACTGGATAGGCCTGCTCAGAGTCCTGACCTCAACCCTATCGAACATCTATGGGACGAACTGGAGCGCCGATTGAGGTCGCGGTCGCCTCGTTCCTCTACACTTCCAGGGTTGGTGACTGTACTGCAGGAGGAATGGCGGAATATCCCACTCGGTGTACAACACGACCTTGTGCCTAGGTTACCACAACGATTGGCTGCTGTTATCGCTGCCAAAGGCGAACCGATCTCCTATTGATTGCAAGAAAACTGATGGTATCCGCTGACATGTGGTGTCCAATGACTTTCTTCCACACAGTGTACATTCAATTTCAGTTAACAATGTGAAAACATCTTAAAGAGAAAAGTGTCGCGAAAAAAGAAAATAAAAATTCAATGATTTGTTGAGGAAATATGTTTAACAACACGAGTAAAAGGACACAAAAAAGGAAGGAAAAGGGATTAAGAACACGAAAAAGGGAGAAAATAGATAAATGTCCCAGAAAATGGAAAGAAGGGGAAAGGTTATAAAAAGGGGGAAAAAAGGTGTTGGAAAATTAGCTCTATCCTAACTCTAATTATTATTATTCATGTGACGCCCATAACTATGATTATATATATATATATATACACACACACACACACACACACACAATACATTAATGCAGTTCTTGTGCATGTGTCCAAACAGTACTCAGAACTTTTAAGAACTTCATATGACATAAGGTGAACAAATATTGAAACTTACAAGTTTGACATTTATCGAATGAAAATTCTTGTGGTTGATGTATGCGTGCTCATGATAGTTGGGATCATTTACAGGTGGTGGTACAATTGCAACATGTGTGCAGTCAATTGCACCTACAACACCCGGAAAGTTATAATCTTCATAAAACCTAAAACAAATATATACATTCAATAAGATTTCCAAATATGCACATTATGTGCTTATATATATATTTCAGCTTAATATTATAAGGGGTGCACGGCTTTGCGCCAATCACTCTGGAAAATCGTTTGGTTTTGCGCCAATAATAAGTATACAAAATTGCACTTGTCAAACTGCAGTCTCTTACAATGGAACCTTTGTGGCATGTGAGATCAATTTCACGTAATGCATTGCTTGAAATTGCTTTGCGATTATATTGATCAATGTAAGATTCAATTTTGAGGTATTTTTATCTTAAAACGCTCCTCTTACGAGCGGGTTTTTCGAGGCCATTTATTTTAAGGTAAGTGTCGGTCTGGAGGTTAATCAATGCATGTACAAATTTGAAAATATCAGGATGGTTGGTGTAAAACATGGCATTCAGTTGACTGTGAAAGGCTTCACATGCATTTGTTATGCGATAGGCCGAGGCAGAAAAATCTGCCCATATGTGTGGAGGGTACGTAGAATCTTCTGCAATATAGTTTTCTACCAAATAATCACAGAACTTTGTAATTTTCTCATCTGATGGCTTATCTTCGAACATGTCAATTGCGAAGCAATCAGAGACATCATGGGGAGGTAAGTAAGACAAACCAAAAATATAATTGAGCCATTTACCTTCGGGACCTCTTTCCTTGTAGATTTTCGAAAGACCTAGGTTTTCCATTTTTCGCCACTAGGCTTGGCATAGGTGAAACCTACATCCTATTATAACACATCTCCCACACCATACTTCATTAATGGCACTGTGAATCCCTTGTTCAAAGTCAACGCATATTCTTTTCGGTTCAAGACTACTGCCGCAAACTTGCTCACACTTTAATTTCACAGCATTGAACAACGAAGTATACGTACTTTTTAATTTGTCCTTTAATACGCAGAATAACAGGGGCACATAATGGCCTTTTTCCAGAATATGAATCGTGAACAACCGAGTGAAATGTTTTGTACAGTAGCTGAAGGTCCCATCCATATAAAGACAATCAGCATCGCAAATATATTTTAGATTTGATTCACAACCGAATACTATTATGTTCTTTACGCTGTCATTAAATAGTACGAAATTCTCACCACGAACAGTCCTTATGGTCTGGTTTTCGACTGCTTCATGAACATCGCTCACTGATTTCGGAAATGGAGGGAGCATATTTCGCCGTGTTCTATACACAGCCTCTCGCAAAAGTTTCTTATCTGTGAAATGTAGCTGATTGATACTTGTAAGCCTTTCTTCGTTCAGCGCCGCGTACACAATGCTCGAGGGTTTTTCATGTAATGCACTTGACGCCTTCCGTTTACATGAACCACGAATTTGTTGAAGTATTAAACTGCGTTCATTGCTATCGTGATTATGAATTATGTTCTCACTTTCAACTATCATGTCACTGTTCGTAATTATTATTGCTGTACACGACTTGTTTGTGCAACGCCACCGAACACGTCCATCTGAATATGCGTAAGCTTTCCTGAATTTATAATTGTCCTTACTTATTAGATCCTTACCTCTATTCGATGCCTCTGCGAGCAGTTCCATGGTCGACCGGACCCCGGTGTAATGAAACGTGTAACGTTGAGGTGAAACACAGGGAGGTAGACGAAAGCCACGATCAGTCGTTGCCCTTGAGAGACAGGATTGCCAACCTATACAATTCTTAGCTCGGCTAGACATTCAAGAGTGGCGGAAAACATTCTTGGCGCAAAAGATACTGTGGCACTAATATTTACAATTTGTTCATTGGCGCAAAACACGCGATTTTGGCGCAAATGCATTGCACCCTATTATAACAACACTACAAAGAACTGTCTTCTAGCAGAATAATGTTTTCGGGAAAATAGTGTAAACCTCAAAAATTTCAATGGAATAGTCATGCAGAGATTTTCTTTCTATTTGTGAAGTGTTATTAATATTATTTGGTACCAACATAAAAAATAACAGCAAGGCTACATTTCTAATTAAATTAACAATTAAAAAATTACATAACAAGTCGATTTTACAACTTCTAATCAAAAAGCAGCAAATAATATTTACAGAAACTAGTTGTCATACCTCTTTTTGACTTCCAGCTGTTCCGCCTGGGTGGTTGGAAATCGTATCCAGTCACGCACAAATCGTCTCAGCATTGCATCACATACTTGTTGCATGCACCGGCTTACGGATCTTTGGTAAATATCAATGCACTTGTCCTGTGCTATTGTCATTTGGTAAGATCCTGAGGCAAGAATCTAAGAGCCGCGAATACCTGAAAAATATGGGACATGATGCACAACCACTGTATGCCACAAATTGTTTCAAATATTTTTTTCCTTTTTAATAAAAGCACTGAACCCAAATGCATAATCTAACACTCGAATTAGATATAATAAAACATAACCTAACCTTTGGGGTGTAAAGGGTGACCTTCCACGTAGTACACCCTGAACTGAAGACTAACAAGGCTCTGGCGACTGGCCCCATGGCCAGTATAATTTTGTTTGTATTGTCCTGTTGTCCTTATGTGTGCTGAGTGACCGTTTACAGCCTCAGCTTTTAACAGAAGTCAGAACATTTTTAAGATCTTTAATGGAACGTTAGAGTTGTTCTATGTAATGATAAGGGGCTGGCCCCCGTATAATGGGAAGGGAGCAAAATAGCCTAAGTGCTAACGCTCCCAAAATTCAAATTAAAAAAATAACCTAACCTTTGTAACGTTCTGTTTGCCGTGACTATTAAAGGGACAAAAGTATGCTACAAAATATAAATTTAGTGAGGTCCGAGATCTCAAAACTTCGGCAATAATAACAGAAACGCACAAAACCGCTAGTTGGGAGGCTTTCACCTTGTGGTTCACGATACCTCAGGATTTAACAAAGAAATAGTGGGAAGTCGTGTGCAGGGCACTAGTGTCACCCACCCCCTTTCTTCAATTCACAACCTGGAAAAGATATGTTTAGTCCAAATAAACTTCCAGTTTGCGTAAAACGCAACGAGAAGTATACATATATATGCAGAAATTGCGTCAATTTTATCTCTACCTTTTACTACTCTTAACTTATAGTGGGGGGTTTATTTATTCCAAGGTCAAATGAGGTACATATATCTTCATTAATACTTTGACAATTTTATTCAGTTAGATGTTTTCAACACGTCTCAAAAAATATGCATTTTTAGTGTAACAATTTATAATGAACTACTTGAAATAACGTGCGGTTTAACAGAGCGTCGCGTGTGCTTGTTTAATAAGTGCCACATCCTTATTTTAAAAAAAACTTATTAAAACAAGAAGGCATTCGACTTCAATTAATGCTACTCAGCTTTTATTGTGGACAATCGGAAACTTCAGACGCGTGAACACGTCGTTTAATCTAACTCTTATATAAGAATATAATAATAATAATATTTCTTAAAACGTGCATTTGAGGTTTTTGGCCAGCAAAATTTATAACAATAATAATAATATATACGTCCCAAGGTCAATTTTACGTGAACATGCAATTCGTTTAAGAATCTTATTAACCTTGTTCCTTCTTACAACAATATTCTAAACGTGCTTGTGATACATTTTTGTCAATTTCTTAGTTTTTATCAAAGCAAAAATAATTGCCCGTGCAAGGAAAGTATTTAAGGATACGTTAACAGAGGAGGGTTATTCTTTTTATCACAACTTCGCGATCTTCACATTGGGATAAGTACAGTTCCGTCAAATTATCGTTTTCTATCACCTTTTTAGAGCGCTAAACGTTGACAATAACTTACGTGATTCTCAGGTTGATTTTTTGATTCGTTCTCAGGCGCCGTGTAATTATATGAACAAAATCAGTACTTGTTTTATCTTTCTTATGCGGCACTAACGCACATAAAAGTACAGAGGAAAATTCCACGCGAAGGTTTGCAATATCTTTTCTAATCACGATTCATTGGTAATTCAAAGTACATAGGTTTGAAAACGCTACTGTTCATTTTGCAACAGTCATTAACAATAAGTTCAATATCGTACCTTATAATGCGGAGTTAGTAGAATTCTGGTGACAGTAACACAACCGTTACCTCATCCTCCAAAAATGCAAAAACTGCCTTCGTGCGTATCGTCACGCAATCTGTCTCCTGGCAATCTGGTGCTGTCCTTGAAAAATGCGTATTCTTGCGAATTGGTATTTGTATCTTCGGTTGTTGTAATTTGAAAACGTGCCTCACTTCGTTGATCGTTTACAAATAATATATATATATATATATATATATACGAAGAGCTAAATGATAACTTGTCCCTTTTAATCGTTACTCATTTTGTACAGTCAAAAAAAAAACACTGGTCAAACGTTCGTGTTCTTTTTAACTAACTTCTGAGGCAACGAGCAGGTTATGCATGTTCAAAAATGGCATATCGAGTGCCATTTTAGGCAACTCAATCGCAATTACCAGATGCTTGCATACAACAGTGTCTTACGGGTATAACCCGTGCTACCAATCACGCCTCCCGCATGGCGCAGTGGTAGCGTCATTGCCTTGTAATCAAGGGGTTCCGGGTTTGATTCCCGGTGGAGGCACAGGTGGTTCGGATCCCCCTTTAAACTGTAATTCCAGTCCCGATTAGCCTTACTGTGCATAAAGTGGACTTAAAACACCAACTCAAACCAAACCGTGCTACCACTCGTTGATGCTGTGTGACGTATTGTTACACACAGAAGAACTGAAGAGACTGTCTTTTTCCTTCTGCTGGCATTTCGAGGAAACGTCATGCACAGCGTCATAGGCCAGGTGGCGTGATTAAGCCACGGAAAAGGTAACGAAGAAGGAGCTGCCATCTATTGCGAGTCCACATTACTAAGCAGCAAGTACTTCGCGAACGTAGAGCGGACAGCCCATATCAACACGTAGGTGTTGAGATTGAAGCATTTTATGTTATAATTAGAATAATAAACACAAAGTTGATAGAAAATGCTGGGGTGAAAGGGGTACCTTCCACGTAGGCGCCCAAAAGTCAACCTTACTTCCACTTAGACTAACGAGGCTCTGGCGACTGGCATTATGGCCAGTATAATTTTTTGTGTTGTCCTGTTTTTGTCCTTGTGTGTGCTGACTGCCGGTTAACAGCCTCAGCTTTTGATTTGAATTTAAAATTTTGGGTGCGTGAGCACTAAGGCTATTTTGCACCCGTCACATTATACGGGGACCAGCCCCTTATCGTTACATATAACAACTCTAACGTTGCATAACTAAAAATATTAAAATCTTCCGACTTCTGTTAAAAGCTGAGGCTGTAAACGGGCACTCAGCACACACAAAGACAAAAAACAGGACAACACACACAAAATTATACTGATCATAGTGCCATAGTCACCAGAGCCTCATTAGTCTCCAGTCCAGGGTGTACTACGTGGAAGTGAGGTTGACTTGTGGGCGCCTACGTGGAAGGTACCCCTTACACCCCTCAAGATAGAAAATGCTACACCTTAAAACACCTACACCAAATTTATTAAATAATACAACAGAGGATTGAAACTAACTTCTTAAAGACACACTTCTCGAAATAGCGGGCATTCAGCACCAAATCATCCTTACGAAATTGCATATTGTGTGTATCTGATTTCCCACCAAAATACAGAAAACGCACGTTTTTTTTTTTTAAGTAATGACATTTTCTACAAGGGGACTGGAATTATTATTTAAAAATTTTTAGAACTAATTTTGAAAAATTTTCCTCTCGATATATATATTTAAGAAAAAAAGTAATACCATGTTTATGTCATAATCTGAAATGAAGTATAGTACACAACAATGAAGGGAGCCTGAAAACTTTTGAAAACAAAAAATTGTTGGTTTTTGGTTTCAATTGAATTGAATCGAATCATTTTCTGTAAACATTTAACTGTTTTCATTTGCAGGATATAAACCTTATAAAAACTATGTAAATGTATGTAATAATCGAAACACTTGGCCTTACGTCTGAAGGTATGGCAGACACACGGCTTCTTTTGTGGTAATGCTGGACGCAATTGTTGAATTAGCTCATTCGCCATTTCTTTTTTACGAATTTCCGGTCGGACATTTGCCAAGCTATGGATTGTAGGTTATAACGTAAAGGTCTTTCAAGTTGTTCCTCCAGCATTCTATATCAGCTTCCATTTTGCAACTCGGTTGCCCCAATGCGCGCGACTGCTTTCCAGTCGTGATCGCCAGTCCAAGTCGTTAGGTGATTGCGTATAGATCTCTCAAGTCTAGGGAAAAGCGTACTCCCAAGCGCTCCGTCAGAAATACGTCACAAGTCATTCGTGGATCCGTATGGACAGGTCAGTACTTGGCTACCTGGACCGTCGTGGTTCACCGAGATGTGTGCGCGAACGTGGATAACGAAGTGCGTCCTAGAATCTTCGACAAAGCGCATGCCGCGGCGGCAGATCTTATCCAAGCTCGCCATCAAGCCGTTAAAACGGCGTATGACAAAAGACACGAACAAGTAACATTTAATAAGGGCGATTCAGTCCTTATTTATGATGGAACACAGCGAGTCGGGACTTCCCGCAAGTTTTCCGGGTCCCGGTACTATAGTGGAACGCCTTAATCCCAATTTGTACAAAGTACAATTTCAAACGAAAAGAGGAAAAATGGTTAATGGCATTCAACGGTTAAAACTTTACCACTCCCCCACGAATGAGTCTGAAAACGAAGATTAGCACACGATGGACGAGTTCCGTCACTTACATCATTTTTTGTTTACATAAGTGGTCGGTAATCAGCAACGTTAAAACAGGCAAGAATTTTTTTGGATACATATATACCATCTATTATTCCGAAAATTTTGTGTATTCTATTATTTTTATCCACCCGCACGGTTCCACATAGTGTAAACCAATAGTCACACACTAAAAATTATAGTTAGAAGCAAGCAAGTTTATGTTATATAATTATAGGAGTTGGTTGTTATGCTAACGCACAGTGAGACGAGGCCCCCTGCACTGGCTGCAAAAAGCCGAACAAGGTAAATTTCATAATTCATTTGTCCGTGCATGAACGAAGCCGCACCACCATCGATGCTAAATCCTAATTTTCTCATTAAATATTTAGTTTAGGTCTCTATTAATCAATGATGATCAATTGTACGTGATTTTGTAGTTTATTAAATGCCTTTCCCTTCTTAAACACGTATAAGAAAAATCGTACTTTTAAAGTCACTACTTCTACATGACGTAATATCGTTCCATATGATCTATGATGGACGTGCACTAACTATTTTAATAAGGATGTAGAAGAACAAAAAGGAAAAACAATGGCTTACTGTGCAGCTTTTTATTGTAAAAACTGTCAGAAGAGGAATCCAGAGCTGTCTTTTTTCGTGTTCAGTCAAATCCTGAAAGGTTAGTTTAGTTATTAATGAATTCTGCTCCCTCTTTATGTAAAAATCATTTCCATCAAGTTAGTTTCCGCGCAGAATAATTCCTAGCATGTCTTCGTATTCTGCCTTTTTCAATATCTTGTACATTTGGAACCAAGATGGCCGCCAGAATATTCCCTGCACAACAGTGCCTAGTTACAAAGGTGTAAATAGTCTTGTGCGGAGTGAAGCGACGCGATGTAAGTGGTATTGCAGGTTGTCTACAAGTAATGTATTTATGCAACGAATACATCAGTTCTATGTAATTGAGTGTCCTTATTGTGTATATTAATCTATCTACAGCATCATTAACCTTCCTGAAAATGCTACAAACAGCGTCCGAAACAAGAAGAGTGTTTCTTGTTGGATCACGGGCGCGTACATGGTCCTCCTTGTGCCGGATGTACATCACGTATGTGAAGAACACCACATTTTTTCCAGCCACAAATTTGAATTAAAAATTTTGGGTGCGTCAGCACTTGGGCTATTTTGCACCCGTCACTTTATACAGGGTCCAGTCTTTAACCATAACTAAAAGAACATGACTGTCATGTCGTGTCGTAACTAAAATATTGAAATAGTAAAATTTTCTGACTGCTTAAAACCTGAGGCTAAGAGGCACTCAGCACACATAAGGGCAAAACACAGGACGACACAGAATTATACTCGCCATGACGCCAGTCGCCAGAGCCTCGTTAGTCTTAAGTCCAGGGTCTACTACGTGGAAGGGAGGTTGACTATTGGGTGTATCCCTTACACCACACTCTCAAGCCACAAATACAAGCCACGCACCTTATGGCAGAGTTGCAATTTTAGAGTATGGAATGAAGCACTATTTCTCGTAGAATAAGGTAAATAAACTGACATTGAACAGATATGCATAACTGTAAAAAAATAATATGTCAGTGTAGTGCAAAATACTGTAAATAAATTAATCATTCCCTTCATTGCCTCGAATTGCCGTGTACGCGGAAACCAGTCCTTCGAGACCCAGATACAAATGACCATTTTTTGATAGTCACAGGTGCTTGGCGTTCCTCGTCCCGTCCCTCTCGGCGAGAAGTCATTCTAACCCGCATGCGTCTAGGACACAGCCGTCTTACGCATAGTCACTTGCTACAAGGGCTGGACCCTCCGTTATGTCGTGTTTGTAATGTTATTTTAAGCATTCGACACATTCTCGTTGAATGTGTCGATCTTGCTTACCTCCGGCAGACTTTTAACCTTTCCGGCTGTTTGTCATCCCTCTTGGGTGATGACAGCAGCATTTTATCAAATGTTTTTAGTTTTTTACGAAGAGCTGGACTCTTCCTCCGTCTGTAAGGAGGCTTTTAGTTTGTTTGTTCTGACTTTTTAATGTGTTGTGTTTGTCTCGTGCAGGTCTTTTTACAACCTTGCACTTTTCAATTTTTTCCCAAGGGGCTCTTTACACCCCTTTTTAAGATTTGAGTCAGAATTTTAGATAAGGGGCTATTTCCCCGTACACATAGAAGGGTGCAAAATGGTTTTAAGTGCCGACGCACCCAAACAATTTTAAATCAATCTATCATTTTTTGATAGTAGGAAAGCATGAAAGTTGCATTTCATGATTTTAATATAAAGAATAAATATTAAGGAACACAACCAAAAAACGTTTCTACGGTAAGTGTCCACAAGTAACTAAGATATAGCCACCCCCAGAATGAATCGTTTCTCGCCATATGCAACGTGATGAATTTGCATCTTACATCACCTTTATGGTGTGGGCATAGTTTCACATTCCATCAGATTAACGCAGCCATAATATTTTCATATTGCCTAGCTATCAATTCTACAAACCATTTGCATGGCAAAGTACACACTTGAAGTTACTCGAATTATATCATTCGCAATTTGCAGTTTTGCTCCGCAGGGGATGTGCAGCTACCTTTTACAAACATCGCATTCCACCCAATCTACATTTTCTGTCAAAGTACTACTCCCACAATACATGTAAAAATCGTCAACCTTCTTTGAAGCTTCCAGCAAACTCATTTGCAGTGCTTTCCTGTACTCATTAGGATCAAATTTCTCTAACATACTTTCCTCTCGAACCAGTTGCTTCATGAAATGTATAATAAAAACACCACAGTTGTTTCCAGTGTGTCTGTAGGAAAGGTGTTCCTTAGTTCTACGAATCTTTGGAACAATTGGAAATACTTCTCCTTGTGAACAAGAGAAGTATATATAGAATCCAAAATAGACACTGCACCAGCAATTATATCAGCAACAACGAGACACCAATGATTCTGATTTATTAAAATTGGCATTAAGAATAAACAGTACTTGGAAATTTTCAAGGAGTTCACGGTGCACTCCCTGATGAAATTACACTCAATAGCATTTGTTGGTAATTCACATGGAATGTAAAGAACGTTGGACTTCTCACTTTCAAGTATGGTGAGTTCTGCACATAAGTCGATGACAAAATTAGATAGGAACTTATTGGAAACGAGGGTAAGGTAGTCTGAATGATACAACCCTTGTGCATTACAGTAACCAAGTACGCAGTCCTTATCTCTTACTTGCACTGAATAATAGTCAGGACTCGAAACAAATCCATTTGGTAGAAAGGATAGCTGACTATTGACTGTAACAGGAGCTTGTGTTGGGGACTCGAGTGGTACAGAGCATTCTCGACTCACGTCGTTATGTTGCAACACAGACTTCAGAAACACTTGTGAGAAAATCCCTGCCTTTCAGTATTCGCCTCGTGAATTAAGTACGTTCTCTCTTAACACGTTTTTTTCCATGTCTCCTCAGACATTTCCTCAACGTCCTGATCACATCTTTTCTCTTCTGCGAACATTTGAAAGTTCCTCGTATATCCAAGACAAATTGCTTACACAATGCATCTATTTCTTCATTCAATGCCCGAACGAACCTTCCATACTTCTGATGAAGTTCACTATTTAAAACATTATGTTTAACATGGTTAAACCAAGACACTACTGCTGCGTTACTGAACCTCTCCATGGGCAACTCACATCCCGTAGGAAGCAGTAGCCGAGACCAGAGAACAATATATAGTATGTACTTTTTGATTATTACATCCCCCATTTTTGGACAGTAGTACTAATTTTTTTCATTTCCAGCTTCATCGGAAATATTTTCAGGAACAAGGCTGGAAGTACGGACTGGCTTTGTATATTGTTCTCATGTCAGGCATGTCACAGACCTCAACCTCAAAATCTGTGGCTTCATTTGCGAAGTGTGGAACACCAAATGTTTGAAGAAGATAAAAATATTCCACGACTTTATCATTTTTGTATTTGCTGCACAATATTATCAAAAGGTTTGAAAAAATTACCTCCTGCTGCGATAGTGAGGTTGAATTTGCTAGCATTCCAACAGATTCTAGTACAAAACGCTTACACTCCTTGTCATTTGTTACCTTCTTCGCATCCTGTGCCACAATATGCATGAAATGCACAACACATACGTGCAGTTGGATTACTTGAATTTTGCTACCCATGTTAACATTGTTGGTCAACATGATGTACGTTCATTTCAAGTAACTCAATATAGACATCTTATTCCACGCTAAACCCCCTCCATGTAGGACTGCCTTGACGGGGCGAGGGGGCTTAGTAGGGAGGCCAATTTCATCTAATCATTTCACCCATTCTTCACATCCATATCTCACGTTTTCACCATCCCATCACGTCATTCATCTCCATATCTTTGACCTCCCTCTAAGAAACTAAGATAGGGAGGTCATTTCCATCTCATCATTTCACTCATTCTTCACATCCATATCTCACGTTTTCACCATTTCATCACGTCATTCATCTCCATATCTTTGACCTCCCTATAACTAAGGGTCCTGCTAGAGGAGACAACCTCGATAAAAAACCCCTATCCCAAGGTGTGAGTTGCACGTGCCGATGGGACAGTGTTGGCTGCAGGGGTAGGTGCAGTCGCGAACGTGGCCTCGGGGATTTCGGTTTGGTCCTCGAGTAGCCTCCATTTTTGGGGGTAGGCCTTCCTCGGCATAGAGGGCATGTCGAGGCGACATTTTATGGACCCTCCACTTAAAATATTCTTTGTATATGGTACAAAAAACAACTCAAACGGGGGGAAACCCCCAAAACGAGCGCGGCCTTCCAGCCCGCTTAAGGTAATGGAAAAGACAAGTAACGTGCCACGTTATATTGTAATTAGTATAGTGCAGAAGACCGATAGTAACGATGAATCTGCAAGAACCAAGAAACATCCAGCAGCTACATTAAAGGACTTGTCACCATTTCTGATCAAGAAGCAGCTAGACTACGCCGCTGGTTCAGATGTACCAGAAATAAAAAAGCTGCGAAACGGGAGTCTACTGATCCAGACCAGCACAGATCGCCAGACAAACAACCTTTTAAAGCTAAGATCTTTGGGCGACTTCCCTGTTAATGTTGAACCTCACCGTCAACTTAACAGTAGTAGAGGTGTGATTCGCCACTGGGATCTGCTAAATGCTGAGGAGGAAGAGATTCTTGAAGCACTCTCAGACCAACATGTCACCGCAGTGCAGCGAATAAAGACGCGTAAGTCCGGAGAACTAGTACCAACTGCTTCACTCATAGTGACGTTTCAAACGACCACTCTCCCAGATATTGTACGGGCAGGATATTTGAGACTCAAAGTCCGTCCGTACATCCCTAACCCGATGCGGTGTTTCAAATGCCAGCACTTTGGGCACACTCAGCCTTCCTGCAAGGCCACTACCGCCCTTTGTGGTAAGTGTAGTAAGCCTGATCATGGGACCGAACCTTGTTCTTCAGGTGCCAAATGCATTAACTGCCAAGGCGAGCACCCAGTCTGGCATCGTGACTGCCCCTCTTTCCAACAAGAGAAGAAAATCAGAGAGTTGGTCGTCACAGAGAAAATCTCTGCTGGTGAAGCAAAACAACGTCTCCGTGACAGCATACGCATTAGTTTACCTGTGCCATTCGCTACAGTTGCTGCAGCTGCTCTTAGCCGTCGCAGTGTAGGTGTACACACCAGCGACGTGTCCACTCAAACAACAACGCTTCCTGTAGTAGCTCGTCCTGCTTCGAGGAAATCAGCAACCACTCCTCGCTCCACGGAGAAAAAGTTCAAGCAGGTACATAGTATAGCTCTCCAGTCAGGGTGGCAGCCACCACCCTGAAACTTAAGGCGCAGCTCAAAGCTGCCCGGCGGGCGCTCAAAGCACCCGCCCCCACTCCCCCTTCTTCATCCCCTTCGCCCTCTGTGTCCTTACCTGAGGACCTGATACAAGACGAAGCCGCGGATGAAGAATTTATCAAGGTGACAGGGCCTAGAAACAGAGTACGCCTAAAAAGGTAACTATAATACCTCCCGCTATGGCTTATTGTCTCCAATGGAACCTTAACGGTTTCCGTATGCATCTCGAGGAACTGCAAATCTTAATATCTGAATTTGACCCTGCCATCGTATGTCTCCAAGAGACACATTTTCGTCCAAATGAATCAGTGATTCTCAACGGATACACACTTTACCGCACCGACAAGCTTCCTGAGGGTCGTCGTGCACACGGTGGTGTTGCAATCGGTGTTCGAGATAACATCCACTCAACGCCAATCTTTCTCACCACCCCCCTCCAAGCGCTCGCTGTGCGGGTCCATCTACCACAGCCAATATCTGTGTGCTGTGTCTACATCACAAGGGAGGAGCGATTCTCTCTTGACGACCTCCTTTGTATTTTCGAACAACTTCCGTCTCCTGTAATTCTTTTGGGCGATTTTAATTCCTACAATCGTTTGTGGGGCTCCGTTCGTACAGAGCCCCGGGGTCAAATTGTAGATCAATTCCGTGAGGCATCAGCTTTAACGTTGCTGAATGATGGGACTCCCACATATTTCAGTCCTTCCTCAGGCACACACTCTGCGTTGGACTTGTCCTTCTGCAGTCCCAGCCTTGCTCCTACCACATCTTGGAGCGTTCACCCTGATCTCTGTGGGAGTGATCACTTCCCTCTCATTCTTACCTTCGAACATCTTCAGCACTCACGTGAACAACACCCTCACTGGCGCTCAGTCGGGCCGACTGGGATGCCTTCGAGCGTGCAGTGGACCTTGAAATCGATCTTGCGTCGACTCTACCACCAATCGACGCCTTAGAAGTCTTTGTGTCAAGAGTGCAAGATGCTGCACGCGCCTCCATTCCACATCCCTGTGGACCTGCGAGGCGACGACCAGTCCCATGGTGGACTGCGGAGATCAGTGCAGCCATCAAGGACCGCAATCATGCTCTCGATCGATTTAATAGAAACCACACTGCCGCAAACCTAGAGCAGTTCCGCATTAAGCGTGCCCGTGCCCGTCGGCTCATTCGAGCCAGTAAGAAGGCGTGCTGGGTCCAATACGTGTCTTCCCTGACGAAGCAGGCTTCGTCGAAAGCCGTTTGGACCAAAGTACGTCGCATCCAGGTGGGTGCATCTACTCCTCTGAGCGCTCTGGAGCACGACGGGACGTTGCACACCGATTCTGGAGACATAGCTAATATCTTGGCCACGCAGTTTTCTGATGCGTCTAGCTCTGAAAATTATGAACCACGTTTCCGCCGTGAGAAGGACCGTCAAGAACGACGCCCTCTAGTTTTTCGAAGTCATAACAACGAGCCATACAACTCTCGATTCACTGAACGGGAGTTCGATCAGGCGCTTCGAGATTCAAAGAATACAGCTCCTGGAGTGGACAAGATCCACTATGAGATGCTTCGTCATCTGCCCGTTGGAGCAAGAAATTTCCTTCTGGCGGTATTCAACAGGCTTTGGTTGGAGGACTCTTTCCCCACTTCCTGGAAAGAAGCTATTATTGTTCCCATCCTGAAACCAGGTAAACAACGCACCGCAGCCTCGAGTTACAGGCCTATTGCCTTAACCAGCTGTGTGTGCAAGTTGATGGAACGCATGATCAACAAACGTCTCACCTGGTTTTTGGAGGAAAACTCATTGATAAGTAATTTTCAATGTGGTTTTCGCTCCAACCGTTCCACACTGGACCATCTGGTTCAGCTGGAAACACACATTCAGGATGCATTTCTCAACAAGGAACATTTAGTTGCAGTTTTCTTTGACCTCCAAAAAGCATATGACACAACGTGGCGCTTTGGCATCATAAAACAGCTCCATTCTTGGGGCGTGCGTGGCCATATGGCGTACTTTATTAAAGACTTTTTATCCGATCGTTTTTTCCGCGTACGTGTTGGGAACTCCTTTTCGGATCTTCAAGAACAAGAGAACGGTGTTCCGCAGGGAAGCGTATTAAGTGTGACTCTGTTTGCCATAGCAGTGAACAGCGTTATGGCAAGCATTGTTGCCCCTGTACATGGTCTACTGTATGTAGATGACCTCACGATCTTTTGTCGCTCACGGAATCTCGCATCAGCTTCTCGTCAACTCCAACTGACGATAAACCGTTTCGTTGAGTGGTCCTCCCAAACAGGTTTCACCTTCTCATCCGAGAAATCCGTGTGTGTTCACTTTTGTCGTCAGCGTACATGTCATTTCGATCCTGACCTGTACATGGGGAAATCTCCCCTGTGCTTCGTGAATAAGGTCCGCTTCCTGGGCCTCATTTTCGATAAGAAATTAACATGGCTCCCTCACCTTCGCCAGTTAAAATTCTCTTGTCTTCGAGTTTTCAACCTTCTACGCGTTTTATCTCATACTTCTTGGGGTGCTGATAGGACGGTATTGCTTCGCCTATACCGTGCACTCATCAGGTCGAAGCTAGATTATGGATGTGTTGTGTATTCTTCTGCCCGCCCATCTAGACTTCGCATGCTAGACACCGTCCACCATGCTGGTATACGTGTGTGCACTGGTGCCTTTCGGACCAGTCCAGTCGCCAGTTTGTATGTAGAGGCATCTGAGCCGTCGCTGTCTCTGCGAAGACAGCGGCTGGTAGTTAACTACTTCCTCCATCTTCGCTCGATGCCTTCACATCCCTCATTTCACACCATCTCAGACATGAATAGGCTGGAAAGGTATAGGCTCCATCCTAGTGTCACTAGACCATTTGGTGTTCGTGCAGACGAGATCCTGTCAGCACTTGGTGTTGACAGTGATCTTCCTGGCGTCTCTCCACTCATTCCGCCTCTCCCGACCTGGGAGTTTTTTGCACCTTCCATCGATTTTTCTCTAACTGCTCTTCCAAAAGCAGAAACACCAATGGTTGTACACCAGCAACGGTTTTTAGAACTTCGTGCGAAGCACCCCAATTTTAATGTGTTTTACACGGATGGGTCCAAGACAGTGGAATCAGTTGGTTGCACCTTCGTCCTAGACTCTCAAAGTTCCAGTTACTCGCTTCATCCTGCGTGTTCCATCTTTACGGCAGAGTTATACGCCATTCTAAAGGCATTGGACTTTGCAGACGTCAATGGGCTGAAGAAAGTCCTTGTGTGCAGTGATTCGACCAGCGTGTTGCAGACCCTGGATTCGCCGAATTCCCGGCATCCAGTAGCGCAACGCATATTCAGACGGCTTGTGTCCTTATCAGCCAGTGCGGATGTACACTTCTGTTGGGTCCCTAGCCACGTGGGCATTCAGGGGAACGAAGCAGCTGATGCTGCCGCCAAGTCTGCTGATGCAGATGGCGACGTTCTCGTCCACCTTTTGCCAGCTAGCGACCTGCAGAATGTGTTCCGTTGTCGCCTTCTTGACACTTGGCAGGCCGAGTGGGATACGGAAACGGGGAACAAGCTTCACGCTTTTAAGCCCACCATAGGTGCTTGGTGTTCCTCGTCCCGTCCCTCTCGGCGAGAAGAAGTTATTCTTACCCGCATGCGTCTAGGACACAGCCGTCTTACGCATGGTCACCTGCTCCAAGGGCTGGACCCTCCGTTGTGTCATGTTTGCAATGTTTTATTAAGCATTCGACACATTCTCGTTGAATGTGTCGATCTTGCTTACCTCCGGCAGACTTTTAACCTTTCTGGCTGTTTGTCATCGCTCTTGGGTGATGACAGTAGTATTTTAACAAATGTTTTTAGTTTTTTGCGAAGAGCGGGACTCTTCCACCGTCTGTAAGGAGGTTTTTTAGTTTGTTTCTTCTGACTTTTTAATGTGTCGTGTTTGTCTCGTAAAGGTCTGTTGACAACCTTGCACTTTTAGTTTTTCTTAAGGGGCTATCTACACCCCTTTTTTATATTTTAAGTCAGAATTTTAGATAAGGGGACATTTCCCCGTATAAATAAAAGGGTGCGAAATGGCCTTACGTGCCGACGCACACAGAAATTTTAATTCATTCATTGTATTATAACCTCTTCTAGAGGCAATAAGCCGTCTACATTCAGCCTTCACAGGTCCACGATTCCAAACCTTCCACAACCTAAGTCTCAATACATGAATATTTTGACCGAAAAAATGATGTGCGGCTAATGCAATAACAGATTTTTTTACCACATCCCTTAACCTGTGATATATTGGTTACCTTTGTACTTACAAAATTGCAAACTCATGCTCTCAAACGCCATCTCGATGCACCAAAAATCCTGTCTTGATCACTCACTACAGAATGAAACCAGCAAGTATTCACGCAATATCACTGGCTAATGCAAATGCAGTTGGTTCACAAACACGCCCGATCTCAAGACCTCGACGGTGTACAGTCTTTGATATCACTGAACGGTTCTTTTTTGCCCTTGTAAGGGCCACAAGAGTCCAAAACAGTCCTTCTCACTTTACAAGTTACCAGTTTCCGGCATCCTGTCCCATTTTGGAGGAAGACAGGCTCTGCAGCGCCGAGACTAGAGTTTCGGTTTTTTCGCTTCTACCTCCATAACAGTAGCTTAGGCCGGTTGCCTTTTCGCTTGCTTATCAGCATGTAGGCCCACCAGGTAATTGATTGATTTTAAATTTTTGGGTGCGTCGGCACTTAAGGCCAATTTGCACCCTTGTATGTATACGGGGAAATATCCCGTTATCTACAATTCTGACAAATCTTAAAAAGGGGTATAAATAGCCCCTTGGGGAAAAAACTAAAAGTGCAAGGTTGTAAAAAGACCTGCACGAGACAAACACAACACATTAAAAAGTCAGAAGAAACAAACTAAAAACCTCCTTACAGAAGGTGGAAGAGTCCAGCTCTTCGCAAAAAACTAAGAACATTTGTTAAAACGTTGCTGTCATTGTAACGATCTTGACGCACCCCTTATAAAAGTTGACCCGCCCTCGTGGGGGGAAAAAAGGACGGCAAGAGACGTTAACGTCTTTTCTGGGGAACGGTTGATGTACGTTGCAAAGAAAATAGTCCGAGTCAAGCATTGATACGGTTAGGATCCGTGTTACGTTGGTTATTGGTTTCGCGGGCTGTGAAAAACTGTAATTGAACTAACGGCCATAATCTCAGCCGGAAAGAGATATAATGTCTAAAGAGGAAACTGTGAGTGAACTATCGGCCTGTGCAGTATCTCTACCAGAACCTGAGAAAAGGTTACTGAAGAAGAGAGGCTACATGTTTATTATGAACCAACGACAGGAGGATTAGAAGATTGAAGACGTCGAACTCGGTATCAGCAAGATTTGTGCTTTCCCCCCCAACTCCCCCTAAGTGTTGAACGGTAGTGTTTTTCAGCGTGTTTATCGCCAAGTGAAGTAAATACGTATAAGTAGTTACATCGAAGACGTAAGTACTCTGTGAAATAACCTCTAAGAACTAAGTTTGGTGTAATATATATATCTCAACAAATTCACACCGGAAGCTGACTAATCTGTGTATTCCGGAATTGTTTGTAATCCACAGACGTCAGGTGGCAGGGCCTTTAATAAATATTAATACTGTATTTTGTGGTGTATGAATGCTTAGATACTTAAATATAAAAATTCACTGCTAGTCTCCTTTTGTGTTATTGACGTTGTTCGACGGCTGAATAAAAATTGCACTAGTGAAAAAAAAAGAAAAAACGATATATGGTGCCTTGTACCCGGGAAATCCTTCGGTTATTTGTTGAGATACTATGTTAGATTTAAGAAATCATGTTGATATTGGATTATTTATGTGTAAAATATTGGTGTTCTACCTACATAAGAAAATGGAAGAAAAAGATGTACTGGTTGATCGGAAGAGCAGGTTTATTTTTTCTTCTCCCTCTCGCTGCAGCTGTAAGGGATTAAGGGATTAGCAAGCTGATAGGACGGTACTGCTTCGCCTATACCGTACACTCATCAGGTCGAAGCTTGATTATGGATGCGTTGTGTATTCTTCTGCCCGCCCATCTAGACTTCGCATGCTAGACACCGTCCACCATGCTGGTATACGTGTGTGCTCTGGTGCCTTTCGGACCAGCCCTATCGCCAGTTGTCTGAGCCGTCGCTGTCTCTGCGAAGACAGCGGCTTTTAGTGAGCTACTTCCTCCATCTTCGCTCGATGCCTTCACATCCGGGGTGCAAGGGGTACCTTCCACGTAGGCGCCCAAAAGTCAACCTCACTTCCACGTAGTGCACCCTGGACTAAAGACTAACGAGGCTCTGGCCACTGGCACTATGGCCAGTATAATTTTGTGTGTTGTCTTGTTTCTTGTCCTTGTGTGTTCTGAGTGCCCGTTTGCAGCCTCAGATTTTAACAGAAGTCAGAACATTTTAAGATTTTTAATTATGCAACGTTAGAGTTGTTATTTGTAATGATAAGGGGCTGGCCCCCGTATAATGTGACGGGAGCAAAATAGCCTAAGTGCTGAGCCTCCCAAAATTTTAAATTCAATCAATCAATCAACCTTCACATCCCTCATTTCACACCAATGGTTGTATACCAGCAACGGTTTTTAGAACTTCGTGCAAAGCACCCCAATTTTAATGTGTTTTACACGGATGGGTCCAAGACAGTCGAATCAGTTGGTTGAGCCTTCGTCCTAGACTCTGAAAGTTCCAGTTTCTCACTACATCCTGCCTGTTCCATCTTTACGGCAGAGTTGTACGCCATTCTAAAGGCACTGGACTTTGCAGACGTCAATGGGCTGAAGAAAGTTCTTGTGCGCTGCGATTCGACCAGCGTGTTGCAGTCTCTGTATTCGCCGTATTCCCGGCATCCAGTAGCGCAACGCATATTCAGACGGCTTGTGTCCTTATCTGCCAGCATGGATGTACACTACTGTTGGGTCCATAGCCACGTGCGCATCCAGGGGAACGAAGCAGCTGATGCTGCCGCCAAGTCTGCTGATGGAGATGGCGACGTTCTCGTCCACCTTTTGCCAGCTAGCGACCTGCAGAATGTGTTCCGTTGTCGCCTTCTTGACACTTGGCAGACCGAGTGGGATGTGGAAACGGGGAACAAGCTTCACGCTGTTAAGCCCACCATAAGTGCTTGGCGTTCCTCGTCTCGTCCCTCTCGGCGAAAAGACGTTATTCTTACCCGCATGCGCATAGGGCAGAGTCGTCTCACGCATGGTGACCTACTGGAAGGGCTGGACCCTCCGTTGTGTCGTGCTTGTAATGTTAATTTAAGCATCCGACACATTCTCGTTGAATGTGTCGATCTTGCTTACCTCCGGCAGACTTTTAACCTTTCCGGCTGTTTGTCATCCCTCTTGGGTGATGACAGCAGTATTTTATCACATGTTTTTAGTTTTTTGCGAAGAGCTGGACTCTTCCACCGTCTGTAAGGAAGTTTTTAGTTTTTTCTGACTTTTTAATGTGTTGTGTTTGTCTCGTGCAGGTCTTTTTACAACCTTGCACTTTTAGTTTTTCCCAAGGGGCTCTTTACATCCCGTTTTTAAGTTCTCAGTCAGAATTTTAGATAAGGGATATTTTCCCGTATACATAGAAGGGTGCGAAATGGCTATA
Source organism: Lepisma saccharinum (assembly GCF_977018435.1). NCBI lineage: Eukaryota > Metazoa > Arthropoda > Insecta > Zygentoma > Lepismatidae > Lepisma > Lepisma saccharinum. The sequence goes on from NC_139240.1 coordinate 13,800,780, forward strand.
AGTGCCGACGCACCCAGAAATTTTAACTCAATTCCATCATCAACGATTAGCAAGCTAGTGATAAGTAAGTCAGTGGTGCGAGGCTCGAACGATATGGAAAGGTCCCTGTTGCGGCAAGTTGAGGATTTCAAACGGCGGAATTGTTTGTTCAGTCTGTAAACAAAGGTTCCACGGAGATTGGGTGGGAATGAACAAATGGGAATTCAAAGATGATCAGGCTGATTTTTGCTGTGAACAATGTAAGAGTCCTGCTGGCAAAGAAAATATCAAGGAAGTAAAGGTAGAATAAAGTGCACAGCGTGTCCAAAAATTAACTGACGAAAATGAAGAGAATGTTAACCTCACGACACTTTTGTTATTTATGAAGCAGAGTAGGCAAGAACAAAATAAGAAATTGGATATCTTGTGTCCTACTATGGAGAAGAATAGGCAAGAGCAGAATAATAAATTTGACATGTTGTACCAGAATGTGGAGGAAAGTAAACGAACCATGCAAGAAATGAGCGTCTGGCAAGAATATAAATTGGATAAGTTAGAAATTAAAGTATCTAAATTGGAAGAGTTATGTACTTTACATGGTCATAAGCATTCTTGTCAGATTATGCATGAAGAACCAAAGACGAGTTCAGAATTCAAGGAGGGGTTTTTTGAAAGTCCAGTGAAGACTCAACACGAACAAGTGAGCGTATTAGAAACAAAACTGAATAAAGTTTAGGATATATTACCCATTGAGATGCAGCGAAAAAATGAGCTGATAAAAATTGGAAATGAAGGTATTCCTAGAGAACCGAATGCGAAAAATGATGATCTGTTCTCCAACTTGAAAGGATGTGTAATTTCAGACAGAACATTTCAGAAAATGATTATGATCAATAAGAGGAAGAAAATAGAACAAGACTTAGAAATGGTTTTGTAGAAAAACTGAAGAAACTGAATCGAAAGAAATTGAAGAGGGCGAAGAATTAAGATAAAAGTGAAGAAACGTCGGAGAAAGTAATGGAGAAAGTTCGTGAAAGGTCTAAGAATGCCAACACAGACGAATCAGATTCAGACACTACGTTACCGGAGAAAAGTAAGAAGAAGGTAAAACAGAAGAAGCAAGGAGTGTATGTATTTTATGAAGATGTTGAGCATGATGCGAAGCCCCGACAGAAACTAGACTGCAAGAAGAGAAAGAAGAAATTAGTTTCTCCACTTGAAGAAAGTTGGAAGAAGAGGAGGAAGAAGGAAAATGTTGGCTTAGAAAAAGAAAGGACAGACGAATTTTATTTGAGTAAGTTGAAAGAACAACAAGCTCTAAATATCGAACATAAATTTGTGATTGTTATATTATGTGTATGAAAAGCTCTTAATGGAAATAAGCTACTAAAATTGTGTAAATGTTATCAAGTCAAATATAATGTAAACTGTAAATATATATATATTATTTGATAGTTGTTTGAACTAGTTATGGTTCAATGAGAAATCGTTCTGTTACTCATACTTTTGGTAGAAGCACTGGTTGCTATTAATCTCAATAGACATTTGAACGAGTGGGTATATTATGAAAATATTAAAGTAGCTTTGAAATTTAATATTTCATTTTAAAAAAATGTGAAGAGTAAGATTTAAAAATGTAAGTAAACCTCTAAGTTATCTATGATTATGCACAGATAGAGTGAAGAACGATTGAAAAAGAAGATTGAACATTCACGCTCAAAGGAGATACACTTGGGAAGTTCTCCAGAATGAAAGATGATATAGTGTTAATGGAATGATAAAAATAAGTAACGAGAGTCATGGACATACAGATGATAAAAAGTCAGTGTGAATTAAGAGAAAACGAAAGTGCGAGAGATGCACAAAAGTTGAAAATATGGTCGAAGGCGAACCGGAAAATAGTTGTTTAAAATAAGGTCGAATATGGACCGGAAATATTACAGTTGTGTATTAAAGTACATGCTGATGTGAAGTAAATATGAATGTTCAAGATTATGTTATTAGTCATAGAAGATATATGCTATTAGGCGGTGAATCGTAAAGAAATTGGAAATTTTCCAAAATTGGTGATCTGGGTTTGATGATGAAAGGAAAGTAGAGGTTATGGCAAAAGTAAGACGGTTTAGTGTTAAGATTATTTTGATCAACTAGGGGGATATTTTTTAAAGATAAAAGCAATAAAGTTATTTTTGCAACAATTCTATCGAAGCTCGCTCAAGTGTTTATTTCAGGTTACGAGTATTAAAAATAAGAAAAAGTTGGTATATTTAACAAAGTTACAAAAAAGTAAAAGAGGATGTTAATGTGATAAAGTAAGGGTGCAGTAAAATTAAAATAGAACTGATGAGGGGTTATATGTGAAATAAATAGCAACCGATGAAGGGTTGAAGAACAGTCTGAAAATTGTTGAAAGGTTCATGTAAAATGAAATAAAAGAAAATACTTGAATGTTAAATATATGAAAAGAAAAATATCATTTGAATAATTTATGAAAGCAACTTGGTTCAAACAAAGCTGATATATTTAAGTTAAAAAAGAATACTCAAAATTATTGTTTTTATGTAATAGCAATCTACAGCAATATTTCATTAAGTATTATCTTGATACTAAAGAAAAGCTGCTTTTGATAAATATTGTTTCAGAATGTTTTCTAAATTTGTGTAAGCATACTAGTGTCTATGTAATTATATTATGTGTGGAGTATATATGATCTGTACTTCACTGAATAATTGGATTAATATGCAAGATGTTTAAGTTGGAAGTGGAAAAATGTTTGATTTGTAAGTTTCGCTGTTATCTAGATTGGCGCCATAATGCCAACGTGCGTATTCGATAAGTAAAGAAACAAGAGAAACAATTTCATCTCTAAAGATGTTTTATAAAAGTAAATACGGTTTGAACTTTCAGAAAAAGAAGAAAACATTTTCGTTTTGTAACACTCTTTGATTGTTAATAATTTATAACATTTAATAATTGAAGGTTTCGTTTGGAATTGTAATAGTTATTAAGTTATTATCTCTCATAAATGTCCATATAATAACTTTTTGGAGGAGGGGGCTGTTGTAACCGATCATGACGCACCCCTTATAAAAGTTGACCCGCCCTCGTGAGGGAAAAAAGGGCGGCAAGAGACGTTAACGTCTTTTCTGGGGAACGGTTGATGTACGTTGCAAAGAAAACAGTCAGAGTCAAGCATTGATACGGTTAGGATCCGTGTTACGTTGGTTATTGGTTTCGCGGGCTGTGAAAAACTGTAATTGAACTAACGGCCATAATCTCAGCCGGAAAGAGATAATGTCTAAAGAAGAAACTGTGAGTGAACTATCGGCCTGTGCAGTATCTCTACCAGAACCTGAGAAAAGGTTACTAAAGATGAATGGGTATCAGCAAGATTAGAGCTTTCCCACCAACTCCCCCTAAGTGTTCAACGTTAGTGTTTTTCAGCGTGTTTATCGCCAAGTGAAGTAAATACCTATAAGTAGATACATCGAAGACGTAAGTACTCTGGGAAATAACCTCTAAGAACTAAGTTTGGTCTAATATATCTCAACAAATTCACACCGGTAGCTGACTAATCTGTGTATTCCGGAATCGTTTGTAAACCACAGACGTCAGGTGGCAGGGCCTTAATAAATATTAATATTGTATTTTGTGGTGTATGAATGCTTAGATACTTAAATATAAAAATTCACTGCTAGTCTCCTTTTGTGTTATTGACGTTGACGTTGGCAGAATAAACATTGCACTAGCAAAAAAAAAAAAAAAAAAAAGAGGGATGACAAACAGCCCGAAAAGTTAAAAGTCTGCCGGAGGTAGGCAAGATCGACAAATTCAATGAGAATGTGCCGAATGTTTAAAACAACATTACAAACAACACACAAGGGAGGGTCCAGCCCTTGCAACAAGTGACCATGCGTTAGACGGTCGTGTCCTAGAGGCATGCGGGTAAGAATAACTTCTTCTCGCCCAAAGGGACGGGACGAGGAACGCCAAGCACCTATGGTGGGCTTAACAGCGTGAAGCTTCGTTCCCCAAGATGCCCACGTGGATAGGGACCCAACGGAAGTGTACATCGGCACTGGCAGATAAGGACACAAGCCGTCTGAATATGCGTTGCGCTTCAGGATGCCGGGAATACGGCGAATCCACAGACTGCAACACGCTGGTGGAATCGTAGCACACAAGGACATTCTTCAGTTCATTGACGTCTGCAGAGTCCGGTGCCTTTATAATGGCGTAAAACTCTACCGTATAGATGAAACAGGCAGGCTATAGCGAGTAACTGATTCGACTGTCTTGAGTCGATATATTGATAGGTCGGTGGCCATTTATTTTGTATATATTGATTTTACCTCGATTTTAGCTAATTTTCCAAGGGGGGAATATTAAAAAAACTACCCAAATTTTACCATTTTTATAGTGTAATTGTTTTTTTGTCAAAGCTTAACTGATAGGGGGCAAAATTTAATTTTTGAGCCTATATCAGTATATTTTAAGCATATATTTACCATTATTATATTTTTTAAAAGAAATAGATGTGTTGATAGTGATTTTGAGTTATTTTACAATGCAATACAGCACTGTACAATGCTCCGTATGTAATTATTTCTCAAAATGTGTATGGGGTGTAAGGGGTGATTTTCCACGTAGTACTATCAACTCTCAACCTCACTTCCACGTTAGTACACCCTGGACTGCGTTTTGCAGACGAGCGAGGCTCTGGCACTCTGGCCAGTATAATTTTGTTTGTGTTGTCCTGTTTTTTGTCCTTGCGTGTGCTGAGGGCCCTTTACAGCCTCAGCTTTTAACGGAAGTCAGAACATTTTAAGCTTTTAAGATTTTACTTATGCAACGTTAGAGTTGTTCTTTGTAAAGATAAGGGGCTGGACCCCGTATAATGTGACGGGTGCAAAATAGCCTTAGTGCTGACGCACCCAAAATTTTAAAATCAAATAAAAAAAATGAAAATCAAAATGTGTGTGTATTTCTGATTAATTTTTACGTCTGAAATGTGTACATACTGGTTTTAAGTTATGAGTACTGCTGTGCTGTGTAGTGCTATGTATATAATTATTCCTTAAATGTGTGTGTTCTGATTAATTTTTACGTCTGAAAATGCACATGTGTGCCTTTTTTTAGACGAAAAAAGGCTATATATAAAAATATATATGTATCTTAGATGTAGAATATTAATAACATATAAATTTATAATTAATATTTTTATTAAGTATAAATTGTTCTAACATATTTTCTGAAAAAAAAACAATATGTAAAAACTAAGGTTTTTTAAAAAATAAAAATTAAATATATAAAACCTAAGAAATTTTATTTTTAAAATTTTTAATATATAACCTAACATTTTTAAAATATATATATATATACAGGGTGTCATTTTAATGGCGCCCCCGGACCACAGATTCGTATAGAGGACATCAAAACAAACACATTTTCTCCGTAAAATTTTTGTCGTCGGTGCGTCGTTTCGGCGCTACAGCCGTTCAAGAAAGACCGTTTTGCCGCCTGGATGCTGGCAACCCAACAGAACATTTGATCGTATCTGTGACGTAATTTCCTGCGCCGAAACGGCGCACGGCATGGTTGCAAGGAACAGACAAATTTTGTGAAAATGATAAATTACCAACCACATTATTAGCTGTAAAACGAAGTGACAAACGCGTCCAGTAGACAGAACATCATAGCCTACCAGCCAGAACATCAGCAGTCATCTCAGGGGAAGGGAAAAGTAAACCAACGGTATGAGAAATGGTAAAAAACGTATTCAAAATGAAGTGTTAATATCGGATTTTGTCTCAGCCTCGCATTAAGCTGTCTCAGCCGTTTGGACCAAAGTACGTCGCATCCAGGGGGTGCATCTACTCCTCTGAGTGCTCTCAGGACGTTGCACACCGATTCCGGAGACATAGCTAATATCTTGGCCACGCAGTTTTCTGATGCGTCTAGCATAAACCACGTTTCCACCGTGAGAGGGACCGTCAGGAACTACGCCCTCTATGGTGGACCGTTTTTCGAAGTCAGAACACCGAGCCATACAACTCTCCATTCACTGAACGGGAGTTCGATCAGGCGCTTCGAGATTCTAAGAATATAGCTCCTGGAGTGGACAAGATCCACTATGATATGCTTCGTCATCTGCCCATTGGAGCCAAAAAATTCATTCTGGCGGTATTCAACAGGCTTTGGTTGGAGGACTCTTTCCCCACATCCCCCTCCATGTAGGACTGCCTTGACGGGGCGAGGGGGCTTAGTAGGGAGGCCAATTTCATCTCATCATTTCACCCATTCTTCACATCCATATCTCACGTTTTCACCACTCCATCACGTCATTCATCTCTATATCTTTGAACTCCCTATAAGTAAGGTAGGGAGGTCATTTTCATCTCATCATTTTACTCATTCTTCACGGGGTGTAAGGGGTGACCTTCCACGTAGGCGCCCAAAAGTCAACCTCACTTCCACGTAATGCACCCTGGACAAGAGACTAACGAGGCTCTGGCGACTGGCACTATGGCCAGTATAATTTTGTGTGTGTTGTCCTGTTTTATGTCCTTGTGTGTGCTGAGTGCGCGTTTACAGCCTCAGCTTTTAACAGCAGTCAGAACATTTTAAAGTTTTAAAATTTTTAGTTATGCAACGTTAGAGTTGTTATTTGTAATGGTAAGGGGCTGGACCCCGTATAATGTGACGGGAGCAAATTAGCCTAAGTGCTGACGCTCCCAAAATTTTAAATTCAAATTCAAATTCACTCATTCTTCACATCCATATCTCACGTTTTCACCATTCCATCACGTCATTCATCTCCATATCTTTGACCTCCCTATAACTAAGGGTCCTGCTAGAGGAGACAACCTCGATAAAAAAAACCCTATCCCAAGGTGTGAGTTGAACGTGCCGATGGGACAGTGTTGGCTGCAGGGGTAGGTGCAGTCGCGAACGTGGCCTCGGGGATTTCGGTTTGGTCCTCGAGTAGCCTCCATTTTTGGGGGTAGGCCTTCCTCGGCATAGAGGGCATGTCGAGGCGACAATTTATGGACCCTCCTATATAAAACTCTTTTGTATATGGGTGCAAAAAACAACTCAAACGGGGGGAAACTCCCAAAACGAGCGCGGCCTTCGAACCCGCTTCAATTAGTGGAAAAGACAAGTAACGTGCCACGTTATCTTGTGATTAGTATAGTGCAGAAGACCGATAGTAACGATGAATCTGCAACAACCAAGAAACATGGAGCTGCTACATTAAAGGACTTGTCACCATTTCTGATCAAGAAACAGCTAGACTACGCCGCTGGTTCAGATGTACCAGAAATAAAAAAGTTGCGAAACGGGAATCTACTGATCCAAACCAGCATAGATCGCAAGACCAACAACCTTGTAAAGCTAAGATCTTTGGGCGACTTCCCTGTTAATGTTGAACCTCACCGTCAACTTAACAGTAGTAGAGGTGAGATTCGCCACTGGGATCTGCTAAATGCTGAGGAGGAAGAGATTCTTGAAGCACTCTCAGACCAACATGTGACCACAGTGCAGCGAGTAAAGTCTCGTAAGTCCGGAGAACTAGTACCAACTGCTTCACTCATAGTGACGTTTCAAATGACCACTCTCCCAGACAGGGTACGGGCCGGATATTTGAGACTCAAAGTCCGTCCGTACATTCCTAACCCGATGCGGTGTTTCAAATGCCAGCACTTTGGGCACACTCAGCCTTCCTGCAAGGCCACTACCGCCCTTTGTGGTAAGTGTAGTAAGCCTGATCATGGGACCGAACCTTGTTCTTCAGGTGCCAAATGCATTAACTGCCAAGGCGAGCATCCAGTCTGGCATCGTGACTGCCCCTCTTTCCAACAAGAGAAGAAAATCAGAGAGTTGGTCGTCACAGAGAACATCTCTGCGGGTGAAGACAAACAACGTCTCCGCGAAAGTATACGCACCACTTTACCTATGCCATTCGCTACAGTTGCTGCAGCTGCTCTTACCCGTCGCAGTGTAGGTGTACAAACCAGCCACGTGTCAACCCAAACGACAACGCTTCCCGTAGTAGCTCGCCCTGCTTCGAGGAAACCAGCAACCACTCCTCGCTCCACTGAAAAGAAGTTCAAGCAGGTACACACAAAATAATATTTTCTGAAGTCCAGTAGCTCTGCAGTCAGGGCGGCATCGACCACCCTGAGACTTAAAGCCCAGCTGAAAGCTGCCAGGCGGGCGCTAAAAGCACCCGCCCCCAATCCCCCTTCTTCATCCCCTTCGCCCTCTGTGTCCTTACCCGAGGACATGATACAGGACGAAGCCGCGGAAGAAGAATTTATCAAGGTGACAGGGCCTAGAAACAAAGTACGCCTCAAAAGGTAACTATAATACCTCCAGCTATGGCTTATTGTCTCCAATGGAACCTTAACGGTTTCCGTACTCATCTCGAGGAACTGCAAATCTTAATATCTGAATTTGACCCTGCCATTATATGTCTCCAAGAGACACATTTTCGTCCAAATGAATCAGTGATTCTAAACGGATACACGCTTTACCGCACCGACAAGCTTCCTGAGGGTCGTCGTGCACACGGTGGTGTTGCAATCGGTGTTCGAGATACCATCCACTCAACAGCAAACTTTCTCACCACCCCCCTCCAAGCTGTCGCTGTGCGGGTCCATCTACCACAGCCAATATCTGTGTGCTGTGTGTACATCACAAGGGAGGAGCGATTCTCTCTTGGTGACCACCATTGTATATTAGAACAACTTCCGTCTCCTGTAGTTCTTTTGGGCGATTTTAATTCCTACCATCGTTTGTGGGGCTCCGTTTGTACAGAGCCTCTGTGGTCAAATTGTAGATCAATTCCGTGAGGCATCACATATTTCAGTCCTTCCTCTGGCACATACTCTGCGTTGGACTTGGCCTTTTGCATTCCCAGCCTTGCTCCTACCACATCTTGGAGCGTTCATCCTGATCTCTGTGGGAGTGATCACTTCCCTCTCATTCTTACCTTCGAACATCTTCTGCAATCACGTGAACAACACCCTCACTGGAATCTGTCGGGCCGACTGGGAAGCCTTCGAGCGTGCAGTAGGGGTGTAAGGGGTGACCTTCCACGGAGAACACCCAAATGTCAACCTAACTTCTACGTTAGTGCACCCTGGACTAAGGACTAACGAGGCTCTGGCGACTGGCCCCATGGCCAGTATAATTTTGTTTGTATTGTCCTGTTCTTTTGTCCTTATGTGTGCTGAGTGCCCCTTTACAGCCTCAGCTTTTAACAGCAGTCAGAACATATTAAATGTTTTAGTTATCCAACGCTAGAGTTGTTATTTGTAATGGTAAGGGGCTGGCCCCCGTATAATGTGACGGGAGCAAAATAGCCTAAGTGCTGACGCTCCCAAAATTTTAAATTCAAATGAAATCAAAATCGAGCGTGCAGTGGACCTTGAAGTCGATCTTGCGTGGACTTTACCACCAATCGACGCCTTAGGTGTCTTTGTGTCAGGAGTGCATGATGCTGCACGCACCTCCATTCCACATCCCAGTGGACCTGCGAGGCGACGCACAGTCCCGTGGTGGACTGCGGAGATCGGTGCAGCCATCAAGGACCGCAATCATGCTCTCGATCGATTTAATAGGAACCACACTGCCGCAAACATCGAGCAGGTCGAAGCCTGATTATTGATGTGTTGTGTATTCTTCTGCCCGCCCATCAAGACTTCGCATCCTAGACACCGTGCACCATGCTGGTATACGTTTGTGCTCTGGTGCGTTTCGTGCGAGTCCAGTCGCTAGTTTGTACATAGAGGCATCTGAGCCGTCGCTGTCTCTGCGAAGACTGCGGCATTTAGTGAACTACTTCCTCCATCTTCGCTCGATGCCTTCACAACCTTCATTTGACACCATCTCCGACGAGAGTAGGCTGGCAAGGTATCGGCTCCAACCTAGTGCCACTAGACCATTTGGTGTTCGTGCAGCACTTGGTGTTGACAGTGATCTTCCTGGCGTCTTTCCACTCATTCCGACTCTCCCTATCTGGGAGATTCCTGCACCTTCTATCGATTTTTGCCTGACTGCCCTTCCAAACGCAGAAACCCCAATGGTTGTATACCAGCAACGGATTTTAGAACTTCGTGCGAAGCACCCCAATTTTAATGTGTTTTACACGGAAGGGTCCAAGACTGTCGAATCAGTTGGTTGCGCCTACGTCCTGGACTCTCAAAGTTCCAGTTTCTCGCTACATCCTGCCTGTTCCATCTTTACGGCAGAGTTGTACGCCATTCTAAAGGCACTGGACTTTGCAGACGTGAATGGGCTGATGAAAGTCCTTGTGTGCTGCGATTCGACTAGCGTGTTGCAGTCTCTAGATTCGCCGTATTCCCGGCATCAGGTAGCGCAACGCATATTCAGACGGCTTGTGTCCTTATCTGCCAGCACAGATGTACACTTCTGTTGGGTCTCTAGCCACGTGGGCATCCAGGTGAACGAAGCAGCTGATGCTGCCGCCAAGTCTGCTGATGCAGATGGCGACGTTCTCGTCCACCTTTTGCCAGCTAGCGACCTGCAGAATGTGTTCCGTTGTCGCCTTCTTGACACTTGGCAGACTTGCGTGCTCCTACATCTTGGAGTGTTCACACTGATCTCTGTGGGACTGATCACTTCCCACTACTCCTTACTTTCCCACATCTTCAGCTCTCACGTGAATAACACCCTCACTGGCATCTCAGTCGGACCGACTGGGGTGCTTTCGAGCATGCATGTGGATCTTGAAGTCGATCTTGCGTCCACTATGCCAGCAATCGACGCCTTAGATATCTTTGTGTCACAAATCCATGATGCTGCACGCACCTCCACTCCACATCCCAGTGAACCTGCCCAGTCCCGTGGTGGACTGCGGAGATCAGTGCAGCCATCAAGGACCGCAATCGTGCCTTGCATCGAATTAATGGCAACCACACTACCGTAACCCTCGAGCAGTTCCGCATTAAGCGTGCCAGTTTTCTCATTCGAACCAGCAGGATGGCGTGCTGGGTCCAATACTTGTATTCTCTGACGAAGCAGGTTTCGTCGAAAGCCGTTTAGACCAAAGTACGTCGCATCCAGGGGGTGCATCTACTCCTCTCAGTGCCCTGGAGCACGATGGGACGTTGTACATCGATCCCGGAGACATAGCAATTATTTTGGCCACGCAGTTTTCTGATGCGTCTATCTCAGAAAATTATGAATCACGTTTCCGCCGTGACAATGACCGTCAGGAACGACGCCCTCTAGTTTCTCGAAGTTTCACCGAGCCATACAACTCTGCATTCACTGCATAGGAGTTCGATCGGGCGCTTCGGGATTCTAAGAATACAGCTCCTGGAGTGGACAAGATCCACTATGAGATGCTTCGTCAGCTGGCGATTGAAGCTAAAAATTTCCTTCTGAGGGTATTCAACTGGCTTTGGTTGGAGGACTCTTTCCCTACCTCCTGGAAAGAAGCAATTATGGTTCCCATAACAGTCTCGTGTTATAGGCCTATTGCCTTAAGTAGCTGTGTTTCCATGTTGATGGAATGCATGATCAACAAGAGTCTCACCTGGTTTTTGGAGCAAAACTCTTTGATAAGTAATTTTGAATGTGGTTTTCGCTCCAAACGTTCCACACTTTACAATTTGGTTCAGCTGGAAACACATATTCAGGATCCGTTCCTCAGTAAGGAACTTTTAATGGAAGTTTTCTATGACCTCCTGCACCCAATAGTGAACCTCACTTCCACGTACTACACCCTGGACTGCATACTATCGAGGCTCTGGCGTCGGGCCCCATGGCCAGTATAATTTTGTTTGTGTTGTCCTGGGTATTGTCCTTATTTGTGCTGAGTGCTCCTTTACAGCCTCAGCTTTTAACTAAAATCAGAAGATTTTAATATTTTAGATTTTATGATTTTAGTTATGCAACGTTAGAGTTGTTATGTGTAACAATAACGGTCTGGATCCCGTATAATGTGACGTGAAAAATAGCCTTAGTGGTGACACACCCAAAATTTTAAATTCAAATCAATGAAAGGGTAAGCCTCTTAGAGTTTTTTTTTAAGGAACACATGTGGAAATTTCTCTTCGTAAGTGGAGAATTTATCTGACAAAAAGATTTGCTGCAAAGAAGATGGTTGGTAAACAGGAAGCGTTCCTTTGTGTAATTGATTATAACGTTGCAAACTTCTTTTGCAGCAACACTCTTTGATGTGTTCGGTTCCAGACATCTTAGCTTGGCTGATTGCGAAAATTCGTGGGTTGATTCTTCAATTGTCTCAATATATGTCTCTTACTTCCTGAATTGCCAATTCGAACCCCAGCATTGCATCTGTATTTTGGCTGGTTGCTTGTGCCAAAATTAAATTTAAAACATGAGCATAACAATGTATGTAATACGTGTATTGAAAATCTTCCCTGAGCAAAGTCTGAACACCATCGTAACTTTGTTCGGGTCCCCAACGATTTGCATTAGTGCTTCTTTGAGGCATGCCGATAGAGCTTTAGAATCATGGTCGGGGGTAGTGAAAAAGCCCCAGAACCATTTAACTGGGTTTCTATTGGGCATGACGTACCTCTGGACATGAAACAATTGAAAAATTGATGAAGTGTCTGATTTTTAATCAGCAATTACAGACACGAATTCCGCACTCGCTATTTAATCTTTTCGTGGCATATTTCAAGTGTGCACGACAGCAAGTCATTTTGAATTTCCTTCGACGTGCCCTTAGAAACGTTTGCTTTAGATAAGTGGTCCCTGAGGGCAACGTCAAGGTCAGAACTGAAATCAACGAGGCCACGAAAAACTCCAGTATTTTGTGACTCACTTGTTCCATCATGCCCCCTGAGCGCTAATTCAAGCACAAAATTTTACACATCAAACTATTTTTACAAAATGTACCTGTTTTTATGAACCTGATCATTATGTCTCTGAATATTAAGTTCGTACACGTTGTGAAGTTGCTGTCGTATGTCTTGCTTCCCCTGAAGATTGAGCTCTAATTCAGAATTCATGTGAGTGTTGGAAATTTCGTGTTTCTTGATTTTTTGGGACAAGTGACCGAGGTCAAGAACCTCTGTTTTCGTCCATGATACTTCGCCATCCACACTAAATAATAATAAACAAGGGAAGCATAATAACTGTTACTTTTACTGCACCCACAAATCCATTCAGTTCTTGTATATACATCATATATACATACGCCCATATATCCATCTTTTATGTTGTGAGATCATTTCAATGGACAAAATGTCGCCGTACAAAAGCATCACGTGTTTCCTCAAAAACAGTTGTGATGCGTGCAAAAGTTACGCAATGCCATGCACACATTTATAATTTTTGAGGCAACTGGTGGCCGGTAATGCAGCACTGTGTTTTAGAAGACACCACCACCTTTGATTTAGAGTGCCTATTGTACACTCCACTAGACTCCTGGCTGCCATGTGCTTTCTATTGTAGAGTTCCTCTGGTGAGTTGTCCTGAACATTACCATATGGCGTCATTAACCATGGTTCTTGGGGATACCCACTATCATCTGAAATGACAGCTGTCATTAGTGTTCGTTATTTATGCGAACCTATCAAAAATACAATGTATGTTTTCCAGTCATATAAAAACTAACAATGGAAACAGTAATCCACTTCACTTTGAGAGTCCATCAGGCAGCTTACATGGTGGGCAAAATGTTTCTCTGTTATATAATCTCCTCACAAAAAGTTTGGAATATAAGAAGAAAGTGAAGAAATGGGAACAGAGACATTTATTGTAGCAAAAATGATACACCCTGTGATAGGACAAGTGCAAAAATAGAGGACAAGTGACGATGCCAGCTTGCCAAGTTCACCAAAGCAACCAAATATAGTGAACGAAAAACAACCAAAATCAAGGGAAGGAAAAAACGTCTTCCCTATGAACTGTGCAAAACGGCCACATTGTGCGACACACATAAAGTGAGTCCCTCAATATTGTGTATGGCCTCCTCTTGCACTGTGCAGTTCCCGCACACGATGAGTGCATCGATGGCATCCTGTGGGAGACGGTCCCATTCAACCTGGGCAGCCTGGATGAGGTCTGGCAGTGATTGCGGAGGCTGTGGACGACGTGAAATGGCATGCTTCAACATCGCCCACACATGCTCAATGCAAACATGTCCGGGGAGAGTGCTGGCCAATCCATACGACGAACGTCAGCATCCTGCAGGAAATTGGTCACTGGTGCTCCACGATGTGGACGTGCGTTATCGTCCACAAAGACAAAGTCGGCACCATACTGGTAGCGAAATGCAAGCACGAAAAGCCGTAGCACTTCATCCACATAGCGTCGAGACGTCAACCGCCCTTGCAGTGGAATGAGAGGTGTCCGTCGCCCGTACATGATACCTGCCCAAAACAAGATTCCACCACCACAAAGGGATGGACTTCTTGCACATGCTGCTGCCACGCGTGGCGTTGGCGACGTCACCAAACACGTTGTTGTCGCGTATCAGGCTGCAAACAGATCCTTGTTTCATCGGAAAACATCACATTCCGCCATTGTTGCACATCCCACCTACGATGTTCATCAGCCCATATCTGTTCCGCCGATGGTGAGGTCGCAGTGGCACACGTCTCAGCGGCATATATGACCTTAGTTCGACACTATGCAAACGATTACGCACAGTCTGGGTCGCGATACGAACGTCGGATGCTTGCAACAAGTCCTTTTGCAACTCCCGGACAGTCGCTGTTCGGCGTGCAGTCACAGTAATGTATGCATCCTGACGGCGTGTTGTCACTCTTGGACGACCACTTCTCGGCGTGTCATACACTGTTCGTGTTCCTGAATCGTATCCATGTTTTGGATACCGCTCCTTGGGTGACCCCGACCACACGTGCAACCTCCGCCTGTGTACGCCCTTGTTGCAACAATGGGGATGTAAGGGGTGATTTTCCACGTAGTACACCCAACTGTCAACCTCACTTCCACGTTAGTACACCCTGGACTGCGTTTTGCAGACTAACGAGGCTCTGGCGATTGGCACTCTGGCCAGTATAATTTTGTGTGTGTTGTCTTGTTTTTGTCCTTGTGTATGCTGAGTGCCCCTTTACTGCCTCAGCTTTTAACGAAAGTCAGTACATTATAAGCTTTTAAGATTTTTACTTATGCAACGTTCGATTTGTTCATTGTACAGTAAAGGGGCTGGACCCCGTATAATGTCACGGGTGCAAAATAGTCTAAGTGCTGACGCACTCAATATTTTAAAATCAAATCAAATCAATTGTTGCAACAATGTCACAATCCTGGAATATTCTCTGCCATTAGAAGGTGTGCGATGCACTGATCTTGTTCTCACCAGCTGCCCTTTCCCCACCAAAATAGATGAAGAATTGAAAAAAAAAAAAAGAAACTGACAAAGAGAATGCAAAGTTACGGAGCAATCATTTCTGCGTGTAATCAATTCATGAAAGTGTGCGACACTTATAGAAAATAGAAAAAAGATGTCAACATTAGTAGTAAATATAAAGCAACAAATTTCAAAACACATTACTGTATAACAATTGTGAAAAGGAAACATCTTTAGTCATAATTGAATCCCCCCTCCATGTAGGACTGCCTTGATGGGGCTAGGAGGCTTAGTAGGGAGGACATTTCATCTCATCATTTCACTCATTCTTCACATCCATCTCTCAAGTTTTCACCATTCCATCACGTCATTCATCTCCATATCTTTGACCTCTCTATAACTAAGGGTCCTGCTAGAGGAGACAACATCGATAAAAAAACCTATCCCAAGGTGTGAGTTGCACGTGCCGATGGAACAGTGTTGGCTGCAGGGGTAGGTGCAGTCGCGAACGTGGCCTCGGGGATTTCGGTTTGGTCCTCGAGTAGCCTCCATTTTTGGGGGTAGGCCTTCCTCGATATAGAGGGCATGTCGAGGTGACAATTTATGGACCCTGGCTCTGCGAAGACAGCGGCTGGTAGTTAACTACTTCCTCCATCTTCGCTCGATGCCTTCACGTCCTTCATTTCACACCATCTCAGAAGAGTAGGCTGGCAAGGTATAGGCTCCACACTAGTGTCATTAGACCATTTGGTGTTCGTGCAGACGAGATCCTGTCAGCACTAGGTGTTGACAGTAATCTTCCTGGCGTCTCTCCACTCATTCCGCCTCTCCCTACGTGGGATTTTCCTGAACCTTCTATCGATTTCTCTCTGACTGCCCTTCCAAAGTCAGAAACACCATTGGTTGTATACCAGCAACGGTTTTTAGAACTTCGTGCGAAGCACCCCAATTTTAATGTGTTTTACACGGATGGGTCCAAGACAGTCGAATCAGTTGGTTGAGCCTTCGTCCTAGACTCTCCAAGTTCCAGTTACTCGCTTCATCCTGCCTGTTCCATCTACACGGCAGAGTTGTACGCCATTCTAAAGGCACTGGACTTTGCAGACGTCAATTGTCTGAAGAAAGTCCTTGTGTGCTGCGATTCGACCAACGGGTTGCAGACTCTGGATTCGCCGTATTCCTGGCATCCAGTAGCGCAGCGCATATTCAGACGGCTTGTGTCCTTATCTGCCAGTGCCGATGTACACTTCTGTTGGGTCCTTAGCCACGTGGGCATTCAGGGGAACGAAGCAGCTGATGTAGGAATGTGCACAAAATAGTTATTTTTGCAAATCATCTATCTCGTATGGGAGGAGAAGTTGCTGTGCCTTGGAAATTGCACCAGCGTCGGTTGAATCCAGGGAAAGCACAAACTCCTTAATTTTTTCAAAATTTTCACACAGAAATGCAGCACACTCAATCCATGATCCCCAGCGAGTAATGATGGGGAAATGTGGCAGGGGCAGGCAGGTAGTTTCTCTGTATGCAAGAATGAGACTCGGGGCCTTAAGGAGTACTTTCTTCAGATCAGATATGAATTCATTTACAATGTTGTATTCGTTCCTAGTAGATTCAGAAACCCCGTGGAGAGCATGAGCCAAACAGGTTACATGTTTTAACTTAGGGAACAACGGCTTCAATTGGTTAAATGACGAAAGCATGTAGGGAGCCTGGTTAGTAACTACAACAGCAACTTTTTCGAACTGAGTTCCACCGGGCCACAGTTTTTGGCAGAAATCCATGAATGACTGCATCACTACTGGCATTGGTTTTCTGCAACTCATACATGTTTAGTAACATGGGCTTAACTTCCTCACCTGTCAGACGAAGAACCAAAATGTTCAAAACATATCGTTGCTTGAGTCTGTCGTCTCATCCTGAATGACACCTATATCGCAATCTAACACTTTCACCTTAATTTTACGAACAGTTTTTTCATACACAGGTTCAATATAGTTTTTCCTTAACGTACTCTCATCGGGCACTGACAACCGTGTGTACTTTTCAAGAACCCTTTCAAGGCCGGATGGTTCACCTTGTTGAGTGGAATCCCCGTCTCTGTAAAAGATGCACACAAGTCAATATTAAATTCCTTTAAATTTTGGTTCTTGGAAGAACACTGCTCAAATGCATTGCGTAACAGAGGCTGCCGAGATTTACTTCCTTGCAGATTCTTGTTCTTTTGATGCTTAGAACTGGAAATATGTTGCTGGATGCGATCTGTCTGCTGATTTTCATCTAATGTGATTCCCGTATCACATCAGATAACAATTCCATCACTTTCTATGAACTCGTGCTTCAATTCTTGCGCCAGACTGAGAAATCGGGAACTGGGCACTTTCGGCATGGTAAAGTACATGCACTGACAGGATGTAACAGAGTGAAAAAGCAGGTAAGGAACTTACATCCACAAACAATATCTGTCCACTGCGCACACATGAAACGTGAAACCCACCACTTCAGAAACATATTGTTGCTTCACTGCTTCCAAGACCAAACTGCGTTTCCTTCTTCCTTCTATCTTAAAAAAAATAACTGCGATTTGGTGCATATCAGTAGCGGTCTTTCCATTGTTGATTTCAAATAGGCAACAATCAAGCACAGTTTAAATACATTCAATTTCAGTTAACAATGTGAAAACATCTTAAAGAGAAAAGTGTCGCGAAAAAAGAAAATAAAAATTCAATGATTTGTTGAGGAAATATGTTTAACAACACGAGTAAAAGGACACAAAAAAGGAAGGAAAAGGGATTAAGAACACGAAAAAGGGAGAAAATAGATAAATGTCCCAGAAAATGGAGGGAAGGGGAAAGGTTATCAAAAAAGGGGAAAAAAGGTGTTGGAAAATTAGCTCTATCCTAACTCTAATTATTATTATTCATGTGACGCCCATAACTATGATCATTTATACACACACACGCACACAATACATTAATGCACTTCTCGTGCATGTGTCCAAACAGTACTCAGAACTTTTAAGAACTTCATATGACATAAGGTGAACAAATATTGAAACTTACAAGTTGGACATTTATCGAATGAAAATTCTTGTGGTTGATGTATGCGTGCTCATGATAGTTGGGATCATTTACAGGTGGTGGTACAATTGCAACATGTGTGCAGTCAATTGCACCTACAACACCCGGAAAGTTATAATCTTCATAAAACCTAAAACAAATATATACATTCAATAAGATTTCCAAATATGCACATTATGTGCTTATATATATATTTCAGCTTAATATTATAACAACACTACAAAGAACTGTCTTCTAGCAGAATAATGTTTTCGGGAAAATAGTGTAAACCTCAAAAATTTCAATGGAATAGTCATGCAGAGATTTTCTTTCTATTTGTGAAGTGTTATTAATATTATTTGGTACCAACATAAAAAATAACAGCAAGGCTACATTTCTAATTAAATTAACAATTAAAAAATTACATAACAAGTCGATTTTACAACTTCTAATCAAAAAGCAGCAAATAATATTTACAGAAACTAGTTGTCATACCTCTTTTTGACTTCCAGCTGTTCCGCCTGGGTGGTTGGAAATCGTATCCAGTCACGCACAAATCGTCTCAGCATTGCATCACATACTTGTTGCATGCACCGGCTTACGGATCTTTGGCAAATATCAATGCACTTGTCCTGTGCTATTGTCATTTGGTAAGATCCTGAGGCAAGAATCTCAGAGCCGCGAATACCTGAAAAATATGGGACATGATGCACAACCACTGTATGCCACAAATTGTTTCAAATATTTTTTTCCTTTTTAATAAAAGCACTGAACCCAAATGCATAATCTAACACTCGAATTAGATATAATAAAACATAACCTAACCTTTGGGGTGTAAAGGGTGACCTTCCACGTAGTACACCCTGAACTGAAGACTAACAAGGCTCTGGCGACTGGCCCCATGGCCAGTATAATTTTGTTTGTATTGTCCTGTTGTCCTTATGTGTGCTGAGTGACCGTTTACAGCCTCAGCTTTTAACAGAAGTCAGAACATTTTTAAGATCTTTAATGGAACGTTAGAGTTGTTCTATGTAATGATAAGGGGCTGGCCCCCGTATAATGGGAAGGGAGCAAAATAGCCTAAGTGCTAACGCTCCCAAAATTCAAATTCAAAAAATAACCTAACCTTTGTAACGTTCTGTTTGCCGTGACTATTAAAGGGACAAAAGTATGCTACAAAATATAAATTTAGTGAGGTCCGAGATCTCAAAACTTCGGCAATAATAACAGAAACGCACAAAACCGCTAGTTGGGAGGCTTTCACCTTGTGGTTCACGATACCTCAGGATTTAACAAAGAAATAGTGGGAAGTCGTGTGCAGGGCACTAGTGTCACCCACCCCCTTTCTTCAATTCACAACCTGGAAAAGATATGTTTAGTCCAAATAAACTTCCAGTTTGCGTAAAACGCAACGAGAAGTATACATATATATGCAGAAATTGCGTCAATTTTATCTCTACCTTTTACTACTCTTAACTTATAGTGGGGGGTTTATTTATTCCAAGGTCAAATGAGGTACATATATCTTCATTAATACTTTGACAATTTTATTCAGTTAGATGTTTTCAACACGTCTCAAAAAATATGCATTTTTAGTGTAACAATTTATAATGAACTACTTGAAATAACGTGCGGTTTAACAGAGCGTCGCGTGTGCTTGTTTAATAAGTGCCACATCCTTATTTTAAAAAAAACTTATTAAAACAAGAAGGCATTCGACTTCAATTAATGCTACTCAGCTTTTATTGTGGACAATCGGAAACTTCAGACGCGTGAACACGTCGTTTAATCTAACTCTTATATAAGAATATAATAATAATAATATTTCTTAAAACGTGCATTTGAGGTTTTTGGCCAACAAAATTTATAACAATAATAATAATATATACGTCCCAAGGTCAATTTTACGTGAACATGCAATTCGTTTAAGAATCTTATTAACCTTGTTCCTTCTTACAACAATATTCTAAACGTGCTTGTGATACATTTTTGTCAATTTCTTAGTTTTTATCAAAGCAAAAATAATTGCCCGTGCAAGGAAAGTATTTAAGGATACGTTAACAGAGGAGGGTTATTCTTTTTATCACAACTTCGCGATCTTCACATTGGGATAAGTACAGTTGCGTCAAATTATCGTTTTCTATCACCTTTTTAGAGCACTAAACGTTGACAATAATGTGCGGCACTAACGCACATAAAAGTACAGAGGAAAATTCCACGCGAAGGTTTGCAATATCTTTTCTAATCACGATTCATTGGTAATTCAAAGTACCTAGGTTTGAAAACGCTACTGTTCATTTTGCAACAGTCACTAACAATAAGTTCAATATCGTACCTTATAATGCGGAGTTAGTAAAATTCTGGTGACAGTAACACAACCGTTACCTCATCCTCCAAAAATGCAAAAACTGCCTTCGTGCGTAACTGTGGTAGTATAGTCACGCAATCTGTCTCCTGGCAATCTGGTGCTGTTCTTGAAAAATGCGTATTCTTGCGAATTGGTATTTGTATCTTCGGTTGTTGTAATTTGAAAACTTGCCTCACTTCGTTGATCGTTTACAAATAATATATATATATATATAGCTAACTTGTCCCTTTTAATCGTTACTCAATTTGTACAGTCAAAAAAACACTGGTCAAACGTTCGTGTTCTTTTTAACTAACTTATGAGGCAACGAGCAGGTTATGCATGTTCAAAAATGGCATATCGAGTGTCATTTTAGGCAACTCAATCGCAATTATCAGATGCTTGCATACAACAGAGTCTTACGGGTATAACCCGTGCTACCACTCGTTGATGCTGTGGGACGTACTGTTACACACTGAAGAACTGAAGAGACTGTCTTTTTGCTTCTGCTGGCATTTCGAGGAAACGTCATGCACAGCGTCATAGGCCAGGTGGCGTGATTAAGCCACGGAAAAGGTAGCGAAGTAGGAGCTGCCATCTATTGCGAGTCCACATTACTAAGCAGCAAGTACTTCGCGAACTTAGAGCGGACAGCCCATATCAACACGCAGGTGTTGAGATTGAAGCAATTTTATGTTATAATTAGAATAATAAACGCAAAGTTGATAGAAAATGCTGGGGTGAAAGGGGTACCTTCCACGTAGGCGCCCAAAAGTCAACCTTACTTCCACTTAGACTAACGAGGCTCTGGCGACTGGCATTATGGCCAGTATAATTTTTTGTGTTGTCCTGTTTTTGTCCTTGTGTGTGCTGAGTGCCGGTTAACAGCCTCAGCTTTTGATTTGATTTTATTTGAATTTAAAATTTTGGGTGCGTGAGCACTAAGGCTATTTTGCACCCGTCACATTATACGGGGACCAGCCCCTTATCGTTACATATAACAACTCTAACGTTGCATAACTAAAAATCTTAAAATATTACCACGGCTTCTTTTGTGGTAATGCTGGACGCAATTGTTCAATTAGCTCATTCGTCATTTCTTTTTTCGAATTTCCGGTCGGACATTTGCCAAGCTATGGATTGTAGGTTATAACGTAAAGGTCTTTCAAGTTGTTCCTCCAGCATTCTATAACAGCTTACATTTTGTAACTCGGTTGCCCCAATGCGCGCGACTCCTTTCCAGTCGTGATCGCCAGTCCAAGTCGTTAGGTGATTGCGTATAGATCTCTCAAGTCTAGGGAAAAGCGTACTCCCAAGCGCTCCGTCAGAAATACGTCACAAGTCATTCGTGGATCCGTATGGACAGGTCAGTACTTGGCTACCTGGTCCTTCATGGTTCACCGAGATGTGTGCGCGAACGTGGATAACGAATTGCATCCTAGAATCTTCGACAAAGCGCATGCCGCGGCGGCAGATCTTATCCAAGCTCGCCATTAAGCCGTTAAAACGGCATATGACAAAAGACACGAACAAGTAACATTCAATAAGGGCGATTCAGTCCTTATTTATGATGGAACAGGGGTGTAAGGGGTGACCTTCCACGTAGGCGCCCAAAAGTCAACCTCACTTCCACGTAGTGCACCCTGGACTAAAGACTAACGAGGCTCTGGCGACTGGCACTATGGCCAGTATAATTTTGTGTGTGTTGTCCTGTTTGTTGTCCTTGTGTGTGCTGAGTGCCCGTTTACGGCCTCGGCTTTTAACAGAAGTCAGAACATTTTAACATTTTTAGTTATGCAACGCTAGAGTTGTTATTTGTAATGATAAGTGGCTGGCCCCCGTATAATATGACGGGAGCAAAAGAGCCTAAGTGCTGACGCTCCCAAAATTTTAAATTCAAAATCAAATCAAAATGTTAAATTAGTTACCGACCCCAGCCGGAGCAAAAAATTAGTGGCAAAACCGAATTTTAATTATAGAAGAATTTATGATGAGAATATGGCACTTTTTAATATGAAGAAAACAAAATTTAAGTTTGATAAACCTATTTATGTAGGGGCGGTGATATTAGAATTGGCAAAATTACATATGTTAAAACTATATTATGATGTGTTGAAACCTTTTTAAGGTAATAGTATAAAATTAATGTACATGGACACAGATAGTTTTATTCTTAATATTCAAACAGAAGATGTTTATAAAGATATATCACATCCTGAATTAATTAAATATTTTGATACCAGTGAATTGCCAGGCCATCTGAATATTCACCCCCACAACAAAAAGGTGCCTGGTAAGTTAAAAGATGAGACACTTGGCGATGTTATTGTAGGATTTGCTGGATTAAGAGCTAAAATGTATAGTTTTAAAACATGTAGTGGTGCTGTTGCCAAAAAAGCTAAGGGTATTGGTAGAGATACTGTAGATAAAGAGCTTGAATTTGAAGATTATAAAAATTGTCTCATGTCACAGAGGTTAATCAAAACATCAGAAAATAGAATTCAGAGTGTGGATCACTTGTTAACTAGTAATATTGTAAGAAAAGTAGCTCTAGACCCACATGACGATAAGAGATGTATTTTATCATGTGGTGTACATACTCTATTGTGGGCATTGTGCTCTGTAATTGGGCATTGTGACTTGAGAAGTGGTAATCAATGCCCAATTACAGAGCATGATTTGAAATAAATAAAACATGCCAATGAATTTATTTGGATTTAAAAAAAAGCTATTATGGACCTGCCGACACCAGCACCCTCTCCTGATATAATATCTAAACTAACTAGTTTGCTAATTATTCATCTCAATAGCATATTTACAGATGTTGATGATAAAACAGGTAAAACATTATACATATTTAACAATAATTTAAACCACTACCAATTACCTGTAGGTGGTCAATTACAATTTATTACAACTCCCGAGGGTGATGTCAAAATTTCAGTAGGGAGAAATATTTATAGAATTAAGCACTCAAACATTATTTCTGGTACTGTATATACCGTCTCTGCCGGTGATTGTTTATATATTGAGGTCCCGGGATATTATGACAAACTTATACCTTTTTTTATAGAATTAAGAATTAGATATTCAATAATAAATAACCCCTAAAACAAAAATGCCTAATGATATATTTGGCCATACAAGACATGAAGATCACAGTGATGAGATTCTGATGCTTGATGTTTGAGTCAAAAAATTAAGAAGTGATTTACAAGCTTTACAAACCACACTCAATGCCAGTCTTCAATTAGAAATTACAAATTTACAGTCACAATGCATGGACCCTCTTCTTAAAATTGACTCAGAACTCAAATTGCTGCTTCAAAAATATACTGACTTGGCTACATTAGATAATTTTCAAAGTTTAGAGGAGGCTGTAGCAGGTCTTCAAGCCAAATTTAAGACTCAGGCTACCAACTCTGAGCAATTGAAACAACAATTGGAAGAGCAGATTAATAATATCCAGACACAGCTCCAAACAATTGTCAAAAGCATAAAATCACAAGAAGATTTAGATCTAGTGATTTCCACTGTAAAGGAACAGATTCAATCACTACAGATACCTAATCTGGACCCTCTGAACAATGCCATAGCCGAGGTTAAAGAAAAAATTGAGACACTTGAAAATTTTATGAACAACTTGCCATCTTCTGATGCTCTGAGTGCTATAACTCGTAGTGTTGCCAACATCAAGCTGCAACTTGAAACATATGAAGATTTTGGAAAAATTCAGAGTACCATAACCCATCTTGGAGGTACCATAGCAGCAGTGCAAAATGATCTGACAAATGTACAAGAAACTCTAGAATCCCGCCTGCCTGGTATTGTAGACACCCTTGTCAGTGTCCAGCAACAGATCACCAAACTTGAAAACCTCAACACCGAATCTGAGCTATCTCATTTTCATCACTTGATCGATGATATCCAAACAAAACTTGAAATTTTACAACAATCGACACCTACTCAGGCAGACATAACCCTGCTCCAAGATGCTATGCGTAGTGTTGCTGACGCTAGTGAATTAAATAGTGTGAAATTGGCACTTGAATCTTTGCAGAATACTGTAGCAAATCTGCCTATATCACAGGAACTTAAAAATATTAAAAGAGCAGTTAATCGCATATTGAAATCAGAAGATATCAAGAATATCCAGACAGTGATCAAACAGCTTACTCAGACAGTGGCCACTCTTCCAACTAATCAACATATTAATGAACTTTATGCTTTGTTTGAGGATATTAGAAGACAAGTCCATGATCTTACTGCCCAAAATTCTAAATTGGCAGTTGTTGAAAATTTACAGCAAATTGTAGCAAACATCAAGCAACAACTAGGGACCATGGAATCCAACCAAGCAAATACTGTGTCTGTTTTTGCCACCCAGCTTCAAGAAATTGTGCAACAATACAAAAAACTTGCTGTAGACATAAGAATAAAACCAGGCCACAATGAAATTGTTAGGACTATCAACGAGCATCTTGAATCTGTAATAAATAGATTGCTTACAGCAGAAAAAGAAATAACTGGCCTAATCGAGAATCCTAAGCATACAATAATTCTTGAATTAAACAGTATCCCTAACAATGAATATAATTCACCATTTACACCAGGTGGGAAACTGTATAAGCTGTCCCCTGCACAATTTTATTACCAGTTTTTTGTTGGAGGCACACTCAGACCAATCAAGATCAAATATTGGCTACAACCACAGGCACATCATTACCCTACCTTATCAATAACGAATGCTGACAACAAACCAAAAGTCACCAATATAGAATTAGAGGATTTTACAGATCCCAATACATTAGAAACATCTTACGCTGAAGATGATGGATCTCTGGAATTTAAAATACAAATAGACAAATTATATTTAGAAAATCCCCCCCTACATTTAGGACTGCCTTAACGGGGCGAGGGGGCTTAGTAGGGAGGTCATTTTCATCTCATCATTTCACCCATTCTTCACATCCATATCTCACGTTTTTCACCATTCCATCACGTCATTCATCTCCATATCTTTGACCTCCCTCTAAGGAACTAAGGTAGGGAGGTCATTTTCATCTCATCATTTCACTCATTCTTCACATCCATATCTCACGCTTTCACCATTTCATCACGTAATTCATCTCCATATCTTTGACCTCCCTATAACTAAGGGTTCTGCTAGAGGAGACAACCTCGATAAAAAAACCCTATCCCAAGGTGTGAGTTGCACGTGCCGATGGGACAGTGTTGGCTGCAGGGGTAGGTGCAGTCGCGAACGTGGCCTCGGGGATTTCGGTTTGGTCCTCGAGTAGCCTCCATTTTTGGGGGTAGGCCTTCCTCGGCATAGAGGGCATGTCGAGGCGACAATTTATGGACCCTCCACAATAACAAAATTTTGTATATGGGTACAAAAAACAACTCAAACGGGGGGAAACCCCCAAAACGAGCGCGGCCTTCGAGCCCGCTTCAGTTAGTGGAAAGGACAACTAACGTGCCACGTTATCTTGTGATTAGTATAGTGCAGAAGACCGAGAGTAACGATGAATCTGCAACAACCAAAAAACATGGAGCTGCTACATTAAAGGACTTGTCACTATTTCTGATCAAGAAACAGCTAGACTACGCCGCTGGTTCAGATGTACCAGAAATAAAAAAGCTGCGAAACGGGAGTCTACTGATCCAGACCAGCACAGATCGCCAGACCAACAACCTTTTAAAGCTAAGATCTTTGGGCGACTTCCCTGTTAATGTTGAACCTCACCGCCAACTTAACAGTAGTAGAGGTGTGATTCGCCACTGGAATCTGCTAAATGCTGAGGAGGAAGAGATTCTTGAAGCACTCTCAGACCAACATGTTACCGTAGTGCAGCGAATAAAGACTCGTAAGTCCGGAGAACTAGTACCAACTGCTTCACTCATAGTGACGTTTCAAATTATCACTCTCCCAGATATTGTACGGGCTGGATATTTGAGGCTAAAAGTCCGTCCATACATCCCTAACCCGATGCGATGTTTCAAATGCCAGCACTTTGGGCACACTCAGCCTTCCTGCAAGGCCACTACCGCCCTTTGTGGTAAGTGTAGTCTGCCTGATCATGGGACCGAAACTTGTTCTTCTGGTACCAAATGCATTAATTGCCAAGGCGAACACCCAGTCTGGCATCGTGACTGCCCCTCTTTCCAACAAGAGAAGAAAATCAGAGAGTTGGTCGTCACAGAGAAAATCTCTGCGGGAGAAGCCAAACAACGTCTCCGCGAAAGTGTACGCACCACTTTACCTGTGCCATTCGCTACAGTTGCTGCAGCTGCTCTTACCCGTCTCAGTGTAGGGGTACAAACCAGCGACGTGCCAACTCAAACACCAACGATTCCCGTAGTAGCCCGCCCTGCTTCGAGGAAACCAGCAACAACTCCTCGCTCCACAGAGAGGAAGATCAAGCAGGTGCATTCAAAGGAATATTTTCTTAAGTCTACTACCTCTCCAGTCAGGGTGGCGGCCACCACCCTGAAACTTAAGGCGCAGCTGAAAGCTGCCCGGCGGGCGCTCAAAGCACCCGCCCCCACTCCCCCTTCTTCATCCCCTTCGCCCTCTGTGTCCTTACCCGAGGACATGATACAGGACGAAGACACACATTTTCGTCCAAATGAATCAGTGATTCTAAACGGATACACGCTTTACCGCACCGACAAGCTTCCTGCGGGTCGTCGTGCACACGGTGGTGTTGCAATCGGTGTTCGAGATACCATCCACTCAACACCAATCTTTCTCATCACCCCCCTCCGTGACCTTCCACGTAGGCGCCCAAAAGTCAACCTCACTTCCACGTAGTGCACCCTGGACTAAAGACTAACGAGGCTCTGGCGACTGGCACTATGGCCAGTATAATTTTGTGTGTGTTGTCCTGTTTGTTGTCCTTGTGTGTGCTGAGTGCCCGTTTACGGCCTCAGCTTTTAACAGAAGTCAGAACATTTTAAGATTTTTAGTTATGCAACGCTAGAGTTGTTATTTGTAATGATAAGGGGCTGGCCCCCGTATAATGTGACGGGAGCAAAATAAGCCTAAGTGCTGACGCTCCCAAATACAGCTCCTGGAGTGGACAAGATCCACTATGAGATGCTTCGTCATCTGCCCATTAGAGCAAGAAATTTCCTTTTGGCGGTATTCAACAGGCTTTGGTTGGAGGACTCTTTCCCCAATTCCTGGAAAGAAGCTATTATTGTTCCCATCCTGAAACCAGGTAAACAACGCACCGCAGCCTCGAGTTACAGGCCTACTGCCTTAACTAGCTGTGTGTGCAAGTTGATGGAACGCATGATCAACAAGCGTCTCACCTGGTTTTTGGAGGAAAACTCATTGATAAGTAATTTTCAATGTGGTTTTCGCTCCAACCGTTCCACACTGGACCATCTGGTTCAGCTGGAAACACACATTCAGGATGCATTCCTCAACAAGGAACATTTAGTTGCAGTTTTCTTTGACCTCCAAAAAGCATATGACACAACGTGGCGTTTTCGTATCCTAAAGCAGCTCCATTCTTTGGGCGTCCGTGGCCATATGGCGTACTTTATTAAAAACTTTTTATCTGATCTTTTTTTCCGCGTACGTGTTGGGAACTCCTTTTCGGATCTTCACGAACCAGAGAACGGTGTCCCGCAGGGCAGCGTATTAAGTGTGACTCTGTTTGCCATATCAGTGAACAGTGTTATGGCAAGCATTGTTTCCCATGTACATGGTCTTCTGTATGTAGACGACCTCACGATCTTCTGTCGCTCACGGAATCTCGCGTCAGCTTCTCGTCAACTCCAACTGACGATAAACCGTTTGGTTGAGTGGTCCTCCCAAACAGGTTTCACCTTCTCATCCGAGAAATCCGTGTGTGTTCACTTTTGTCGTCAACGTACATGTCATTTCGATCCTGACCTGTACATGGGGAAATCTCCCCTGTGCTTCGTGAATGAGGTTCGCTTCCTGGGCCTCATTTTCGATAAGAAATTAACATGGCTACCTCACCTTCGCCAGTTAAAGTTCTCTTGTCTTCGAGTTCTCAACCTTCTACGTGTTTTATCTCATACTTCCTGGGGTGCTGACAGGACGTTACTGCTTCGCCTGTACCGTGCACTCATCAGGTCGAAGCTGAATTATGGATGTGTTGTGTATTCTTCTGCCCGCCCATCTAGACTTCGCATCCCAGACACTGTCCACCATGCTGGTATACGTTTGTGCTCTGGTGCCTTTCGTACGAGTCCAGTCGCTAGTTTGTACGTAGAGGCATCTGAGCCGTCGCTGTCTCTGCGAAAACAGCGGCTGGTAATGAACTACTTCCTCCATCTTCGCTCGATGTCTTCACATCCTTCATTTGACACCATCTCCGACGAGAGTAGGCTGGCAAGGTATCGGCTCCACCCTAGTGTCACTAGACCATTTGGTGTTCGTGCAGACGAGATCCTGTCAGCACTTGGTGTTGAAAGTTATCTTCCTGGCGTCTCTCCACTCATTCCGCCTCTCCCTACCTGGCAGTTTCCTGCATCTTCTATCGATTTTTCCCTGACTGCCCTTCCAAAGGCAGAAACACCAATGGTTGTATACCAGCAACGGTTTTTAGAACTTCGTGCGAAGCACCCCAATTTTAATGTGTTTTACACGAATGGGTCCAAGACAGTCGAATCAGTTGGTTGCGCCTTCGTCCTAGACTCTCAAAATTCCAGTTTCTCGCTACAGCCTGCCTGTTCCATCTTTACGGCAGAGTTGTACGCCATTCTAAAGGCACTGGACTTTGCAGACGTGAATGGTCTGAAGAAAGTCCTTGTGTGCTGCGATTCGACCAGCGTGTTGCAGTCTCTGGATTCGCCGTATTCCCGGCATCCGGTAGTGCAACGCATATTCAGACGGCTTGTGTCCTTATCTGCCAGGACAGATGTACACTTCTGTTGGGTCCCTAGCCACGTGGGCATCCAGGGGAACGAAGCAGCTGATGCTGCCGCCAAGTCTGCTGATGCAGATGGCGACGTTCTCGTCCACCTTTTAGGGATGTCAACCTCACTTCCTCGTTAGTGCACCCTGGACTGAAGACTAACGAGGCTCTGGCGACTGGCCCCATGGCCAGTATAATTTTGTTTGTGTTGTCCTGTGTTTTGTCCTTATTTGTGCTGAGTGTTCTTTGCAGCCTCGGCTTTTAACGAAAGTCAGAACATTTTAATATTTTATGATTTTATTTAAGCAACGTTAGAGTTGTTATGTGTAATGGTAAGGGGCTGGACCCCGTATAGTGTGACGGGTGCAAAATAGCCTTAGTGCTGACGCACCCAAAATTTTAAAATCAAATCGTCCACCTTTTGCCAGCTAGCGACCTGCAGAATGTGTTCCGTTGTCGCCTTCTTGACACTTGGCAGACCGAGTGGGATGTGGAAACGGGGAACAAGCTTCACTCTGTTAAGCCCACTATAGGTGCTTGGCGTTCTTCGTCTCGTCCCTCTCGGCGAGAAGACGTTATTCTTACCCGCCTGCGTATAGGACACAGCCGTCTCACGCATGGTCACCTACTGCAAGGGCTGGACCCTCCTTTGTGTCGTGCTTGTAATGTTATTTTAAGCATCCGACACATTCTCGTTGAATGTGTCGATCTTGCTTACCTCCGGCAGACTTTTAACCTTTCTGGCTGTTTGTCATCCCTCTTGGGTGATGACAGCAGTATTTTATCACGTGTTTTTAGTTTTTTGCGAAGAGCTGGGCTCTTCCACCGTCTGTAAGGAGGTTTTTAGTTTGTTCTGACTTTTTAATGTGTCGTGTTTGTCTCGTGCAGGTCTCTTTACAACCTTGCACTTTTAGTTTTTCCCAAGGGGCTATCTACACCCCTTTTTTTTAAAATCTTAGTCAGAATTTTAGATAAGGGGACATTTCCCCGTATACACAGAAGGGTGCGAAATGGCCTTAAGTGCCGACGCACCCATAAATGTTAACTCAATCAATCAATCAATATTTAGAAAATCCTGTAGTATCAGCTGCTGAACACCCTATAGTTGCAATATTCTTGTTTACATACTATGTCTAGACAAATTATTGTTGATGAATTACACAAACCAGCCAGACATAACTATAAGCGACTGCCAGTGGTTTCAAAAGGCATAAATGATTTATGGCAGTGTGACTTGGTGGAAATGGCCCCTCGCCTAAAGGCGGGACAGTTGAAAAACTTAGACAAGGTCAACAAAGCATACAAGTATATACTTACTTTCATAGATACATTTTCAAAATTTGCCTGGGCTATGCCACTCAAATCTAAGACTGGAAAATGTGTTACAGAAGCTTTTAGGACAATTATTAATCAGAGTGGAAGATCACCACGCTATCTACAAACAGATAATGGCAAAGAATTCTATAATTTGGTGTTCCAACAATTTATTAAAAACCATTCAATAAAACATTACTCGAGTTACAGTGATCTCAAGGCCTCTATTGTAGAAAGATTCAACAGAACTCTAAAAAATCATATGTATAAACAATTTACCCTTCAAGGTAATTTTAAATGGCTTACTATCCTACCAGAACTTTTAGATAGATATAATAATTCAGTTCACACTACAATTAACATGAAACCCTCTGAGGTAACTTCATCTGATGAGCAGAAATTAATTAGCACTGTTTACTATCCTAAATGCCAACCAACAACTAGAAAACCTAAATACAAAGTTGGTGATCAAGTAAGAATCAGTAAATATAAGTACTTATTTAAAAGAGGTTTTTCAAGAAATTGGAGTACTGAATTATTTACAGTGGTTCAAGTTAAACCTGTGGCTCGTAATACATATATAATAAAAGATCACCGAGGTGAAATTCTCAAAGGCAGTTTTATGAAGAAGAACTTAACAAAACTAAACAGCCAGACACATATCTTATAGAAAAAGTTATTCGCAAAAAGGCAACAAAATACTGGTCAAATGGCTAGGACTCCCAGAACACAGCTGGATCGAGGCAGACAAAGTGATACTATGAACACCTGGGATGTTATAAAAAGACTACCAGATCCTGAACAGCAGAATAAGAGAAATGGAAAGCTGCTGCCTGATAATATTAGATGTCTTATTGTTAGGCCATCGGCCTGTGGTAAAACTACACTAATGATTGATAATTTTTTATTGGCACCCAACTGGTTAGATTGGAAAAATAGGCACTTGTATGTCTTCTCTAAGAGTTTAGAACAATTAAAATATCAGCAACTGATGAAGTTATATGATTGACTGGATATAGCTACTTTTGAATCAGATGTTAAAGCACTTCATGAATGTCTCGATAACTCTGTTGTTGTATTTTATGATATTATATTGGAAAACCAAAACAAGGTTAGAAATTTCTTTACACAGGGCCGACACAAAAACAGATTGCTTCTACCTGGCACAGACTTTTTCTAAAATACCAAAACAACTGATAAGAGACAACAGCAATTTTATATGTGTGTTTCATCAAGACCATACCAACCTCAAACACATACATGATGAATATGTAGGTGGTGACTTGAGCTACAATAATTTTTCTAAGTTTTGCAGTAGGTGCTGGAACCTGGATAGTTATGGGTTTGTCACAATTGATATGACAAGGAAACCCAATAGTGGCAAATACAGAAATAAAATCAACAATTTTCTAGACATTGAAACATATATAAATAACCATGAAAAGGCCAATTATTGATGATCTTAAATTAAGAGATTATCTTGTAAAAAGATTTAAGGGATGGAAATCAGAGAACCGAGGAATCTATGAACAACACAAGCAAACAGAACAGCCTATTATTGATGCTATTAGTGAATTAGGTAAAAATATCAAAACTGTTACAGAGCAAAATCAAAATTTGATCACAGAGCTTGTACCTGTAGCTGCTAGGAACATATTAGATTATCCAATCACCCCACTTTCTAGTATTCATACACCTATTCCTGTTGCTCCTCGAAGAATTGAAGCTACTCAGGATCCTATTGAATTGGGTCTTCTTGCTGAAAAATATTTAAGCACACCTAAAGACAACAAAGATGAGGTCTTTGGCTTATATGCTGACACAGAGCGTGATGGTAGCATCATACATAGAATTGGCAATTTCAGAGTAACATTTATGGGAGATGATCTAATAGTATATTCAGAATCTCATCTTGGAGAAAGAGGTGGTTTTGTTAAGTATCCTGGCACACCTGGATTGTGGGAACTGATGACTCGTAACAGACCTGGGAGCTATACAGATCAAGACTATGAGCACTACAAAGGAATATTAATAAAATCAGATGCTCTATACCAGAACAATGATCCCACACAAAAAAGAGTCAAGTCTAGCAGTGGAGCAAAATGCAACAACTTAATCAAGCCCATATGGTCACAGATCAAGACAGGTAGTGGCATCAAACAGTACAACACTCTGCCTAGAGAATTTGTTTGGGTCGACGATGTTAGGAAACTTGTAGATAGGTTGCTGGTGATAGCGGGGGAGGAAAATGCCGGTAACCACAATTTTTACAATGAAAAAGTTGGAATTATGGACATGACAAGCACCAAATTGTCTAATTTTATAGTGAATGACACTAAGGGGATTGGATATCTTATAAAAATTATTAATACTCTACCACCTAAATTTTGGAATATTTCTGAGTGTCGGGGGTTGGTTAATGACATCATAAACAAGCTGCCATTTGAGCTACACATACCAGGCTATCAGTATTGCGGTCCAGGCACAAAATTGGACCATAGATTAAACAGAGGGGACCCTGGTGTTAATCCCCTAGATGCTGCTTGTAGAGACCATGAAATAGCATACAATACACATTCTGATCTTGATAGGCGACATGTTGCAGACAAGAAATTAGAAGAGGCTGCATTTGGAAGATTTGTAAGCAAAAATGCTTCTTTAAGTGAGAGAATAGCAGCATTGGGGACCACCATAGCTATGAACACCAAACAAAAACTGGGGTGGGGGTTGCGAATATGTATATAATAAACCTAGGATGAAGGCCAAGGATAAACACAGATGTCCACAATTAACATCTTTGAAATTTTGAACACGGGCATTATTGTAATAAAGATTAGTTGATTTTAGATATTTTACTAAATTTTCAGGTGGAACACCTCCAAATGAATCAAACACAAATGCCTCATCTTTTAAATATTTAAGATAACAGATCCAGTGAGTGCCCTGATTTTTGTACTTATCCAAATTAACAGTGCCACACTCTTTGTTGAGTGGTTGTTCTGGTAAAGAATCAGACATGTACACACCTCTAAAATTTTTGATGCCCAGTGGCTTGATTAAAGCTTCAATATCTTGGTTTGTAAGCGGCTCTTGTTTTTTTAAACTTATTCATGGCTCTCTTAACACCTTTGCCTTGTTTTTCCATAGCCAGATTATGGCGCTTCAATTCATCTAACTCTGCCTTATTCTTCTTGGCATCTATTACTGTTTTTGCTATAGCAGCTGATCCCCCAGCCAAGCTCCCCACAGCCCCAAGTGCTGCTAAGATGGCCGGGATAGTAAATATGAAACCACCTGTATGCAATTTTTTTCTAGATTGCTGTAA
The DNA here is from genome assembly GCF_977018435.1 of Lepisma saccharinum. Classification (NCBI taxonomy): domain Eukaryota; kingdom Metazoa; phylum Arthropoda; class Insecta; order Zygentoma; family Lepismatidae; genus Lepisma; species Lepisma saccharinum. Next base: position 13,835,023 of record NC_139240.1, read on the forward strand.
TTTTTTTAATTGGGGGGTGCTAAGTAATAATTTCATACCATGGCCCTTGGCAAGACAAGAGCTTTTTTTCTTGCGCTGCTTTTTGGTTAAAAGACTATCAATAGTTTTAGGAGATTTAAGACCTGCATAAGGTATCTGATACATAACACCTGTTCTTAGATATCTGTCTCAAATAAATAAACCATCAATTGAAGATTTTCAAAAGGCCCTGTGGTATCTGAAGCATCATGGGAGTATTCCATCTCACCAGCCAAAATTTAATATTGAAACTTAGATTACATGATGATATAGTTTATCCCAAAACAATAGCTCTCAGAGCATTTTATGTCATGTACTTGATCCCTAATATTACACACCACAACAACACAATTGCAGTTGGTGATCAAAAAATTGTTATCACTCCAGGGCAATATAATGTATCTACTCTAAATGCTCAGTTACCCAGAGGTATAGTATTAACTCAAAATTCTGTCACTCACAGAGTAGAGATTGTATCTGCTACAGAAACAGTGGATCTGGGTACTATAGGAGAGCTGTTAGGCTTTGAGAACAACACAAAACTTGAACCAGCCATTAAACACACTGCTATTAATATACCTAAATTCTTAGCCATAGAGACTCTGAATATTCACTGTAATGTGGCTGAGGGTATGATCACCAAATCAAATGGCATAGGCACTCACAAACAAACTGGCATCATTGCAACATTCAAACCTAACTCTGAATTTATGGAGCCCATCATCTACACTCCATCACCAACATTATATTTTCCTGTGTGCCATAATAGAATACATAACATTGAATTGATGGTCACTAATGAAAAAGAAGAATTAGTTGATTTTGCTGGAGCCACAACAACTGCAATCATAGAAATTAATATTTAAATAAAAATACATACAAAAAAAATGGAAAATATTGAGAGTTATGAGCTACAATCATTCCCCCCAAACAGAAGGACATTTGCAAATTTAAATCAACCCAACACAGAAATTGAGGTTGATATTGATGTAGGGGATGGCTTTATACACCCCCACAGAGCAGATCTATAAATCAAATTTGATGTTGTAAAGCTCGATGGTACAGATTATCCGGCAAATTCAAATATAAGATTGGTAGATAATAGTCAAGACTCGAAACTAATCCATTTGGTAGAAAGGATAGCTGACTATTGACTGTAACAGGAGCTTGTGTTGGGGACTCGAGTGGTATAGAGCATTCTCGACTCACGTCGTTATGTTGCAACACAGACTTCAGAAACACTTGTGAGAAAATCCCTGCCTTTCAGTAGTCGCCTCGTGAATTAAGTACGTTCTCTCTTAACACGTTTTTTCCATGTCTCCTCAGACATTTCCTCAACGTCCTGATCACATCTTTTCTCTTCTGCGAACATTTGAAAGTTCTTCGTATATCCAAGACAAATTGCTTACACAATGCATGTATTTTTTCATTCAATGCCCGAACGAACCTTCCACACTTCTGATGAAGTTCACTATTTAAAACATTATGTTTAACATGGTTAAACCAAGACACTACTGCTGCGTTACTGAACCTCTCCATGGGCAACTCACATCCCGTAGGAAGCAGTAGCCGAGACCAGAGAACAATATATAGTATGTACTTTTTGATTATTACATCCCCCATTTTTGGACAGTAGTACTAATTTTTTTCATTTCCAGCTTCATCGGAAATATTTTCAGGAACAAGGCTGTTAAAGTGCTGGAAGTACGGACTGGCTTTGTATATTGTTCTCATGTCAGGCATGTCACAGACCTCAACCTCAAAGTCTGTGGCTTCATTTGCAAAGTGTGAAACACCAAATGTTTGAAGAAGATAAAAATATTCCACGACTTTATCATTTTTGTATTTGCTGCACAATATTATCAAAAGGTTTGAAAGAATTACCTCCTGCTGCGATAGTGAGGTTGAATTTGCTAGCATTCCAACAGATTCTAGTACAAAACCGCTTACACTGCTTGTCATTTGTTACCTTTTTCGCATCCTGTGCCACAATATGCATGAAATGCAAGTAGTATAAAATACCCTATTACTGGGACGAGAAAGTATGAACCCCCCTCAGGCAGATTTGGCTACACTTAAAACAAGCTCAACATGCCCATTTGAGCTTTTTGCTCAAGTGTGGAACCCTGTCTAATCCAAGATTTTTGTAAAAATGCCCTCAGGAATTTCCCGTGAAAGTATGACCCCCCTCAGATTGATTTGCCTACACTTACAAAAGCTACATCTGTGAGATTGTTGTCCATAAGCTTGTCAAAAATATGCCTTTTTGATATTGTTTTGACTACACCTAAAACTAAGGCAAAAATGCTCATATAAGCCATCCACACCCACCTACACCCACCCACACATATTTACTTCTGGTCCACTTCCGGTCCACTTCCGGTTATTTTTGTAGTAGATGGAAAATAGCGGAGCTGGATCGCCCGGGCGAGTCGTAGCCTTTTAAGCTGTATATTTTAAGGTACCTTCACGATAAAGAGATTTTGCATTACATATCAGCTAGTATTGTGAGAGTGGCTGAAGAGTGTGGGTATGTTGTTGCAGTGCTCCTCATATATTTTAAAAAAAAACACAAAAATATAGCAGATTTGTATAAATTGAATTATAGGTTTGTTTGATTTAATATACAGAATTTTTTATTATTCATATCAAACATATTTCTAATATATTGAACAAAGGGTTTATATCTGCCCCAGTTTGTTATACATGACACATGGTATTAGGTTTTTGCTTTTCTAGGACATGCCTGTGTTGATATGTATTTGTGGTGGCTTAGTGCTTCTGTAGATTAATACTTATTCTATTCTATCAAAGCACACTGCTGAACCCAACAGATATTTTTTATTGAGTATAGAGTTTTGATTTGAACTCCAAGAAATTTTATATAATAAACATAACAAAGCCAAACATATTTACACACTAAGTATATACACTAAATATACAAAGCACACTGCTGAACCCAACTGATATTTTTTATTAAGCATAGAATTTTGATTTGAATCCCAAGAAATTTTATATAATAAACCAATAATAAAAATGCCAAATCAAAAACATTGTAATCAATGCAAAAAGAATATATCCAGCCCCAATTGGGCTAAGCATCAAAAGAATTGTAATCCAGACAAATGCAGAACTCCCACAAAAATATGCCCTAAATGCCATAGAAAATATAGCATGGAATACTTCACATATAAACATATAGGTACTTGTTCTGCACAATCATCAACATTGCCCCCACAACCATCTACATCTGGTCTGAAAAGGAAGCATGAAACACCTGTTAATGCTAGAGCAGCAAAGCAGCCACGCTATGAACCCGTCCATAGCAGTTTTGCTGGCCAACTTAGGGATTACCGGTTTGTATCAGAGCAAAAATGTGGTATTAAGAATTTTTTGAACAGTATAAATCCTGATGTGCAGGCAATTCTAAATGCACAAAATGGCTCTTATAAGCTGTCCCTCAAATTGTTTACAAAATATAAGAAATCAAATGGCACAAAATTTACACAGCCCCACATAACAGAAACTGTACCTGTATATTCAAATACAAATTCAGACAAAATAATAAGCAGTTTGATAGATCAATTGAATATTAAACACTCTGAATTTGCTGCAAAAGAATCAGGATGGAGCCTATGCGGATCTCCACACAAGCTTTATGTTAATATTTCTGAATTCAGCCCATTACAAGGATCTACATATGTGTCTTTACCTGACAATATCAAAAACAAAAAAGCCGTGGTTAATATAAAAAATAATGATGAGAAATGCTTTTTGTAGTGTATTTTAGCTGCTTTGTATCCAGTTTCAAGGCATCCTGAGAGAATAACTTATTATAAACAACATGAAAATGATTTTGATGAAGCAATGGAGGGTTTAGAATATCCAATGTCTGTTCAGAATATTGATAAATTTGAAAAAAAGGCCAGGAATATCAATGGTAAACAATTATCTATTAATGTATCTATTTGTTCTTCTGGTCGTGGCAATTGCTTGATAGCACCTCTCAGAATCAGTACATTTGATGATGATTCTGCTGTTCCGATTGATCTGCTCTTAATTGAAGGGGATGATACACACCATTATACTCTGATACATAATCTTGAAGCTTTAGTTAGAACACAACTAGACAAATCTAAGACAATATTCAAGTTGTGCAGAAGATGTTTGACTGTATTTGATGGTCAAAAAATAATAAATGGGGTTCGTGAAAAAAATGCAGAAATTGCTAAAAACAAAGTTAATTGAACATTTAAAATACTGTGGGAATCATAAACCTGTTCATATGCTTATGCCTAACCCAAGTGAAAATGCCAAATTCAAAAAATTTGAAGCCTTGTTGGAACACCCAGCATATATAGTCTGTGATTTTGAATCAAATCTCAAACCTCTTGCATTCTGTAGCCCAGATCCTGATGAATCTTCAAGTACATCATACCAGTTACACGAACCTTCTAGTTTTATATTATGTTGTTGTACAGGATGGTGTTGTTAGTAAAGAAGATTTATACATGGGAGCAGATGCCATCAAAAAATTTGCAGATAGAATAGAAAACGAGTGCCATGACATAGCATCTAATGTCTTATTAAAATCAAAACCTATGTTGCCTTTAACAGAGAAACAGATTGAAGATTTCAACAATGCAGAAAAATGCCCGGTATGTGATTCTGAATTTTCAGATACAAATATCAAGGTTCATCACCATTCTCATACAGATGGTAAATTCTTAATGGCCCTGTGTAATAGCTGTAATATTAAGATCCAAAGACCAAAATTTGTCCCTATATTTTGCCATGGTGCATCCAATTATGATTTTCATAATTTGATCAGGTACGAGGGGTTTGACAAGCAGAATTTAAATATTTTAGCTGAAAATAATGAGAAATATATTGCCATTAGCAAAATAATTAAAGTTAATGGTGTTCCTATTCACTTAAGATTTCTTGATTCATACAAAATTCTGTCTGCTAGCCTGGCTACACTGGCTACTCAATTATCTGATGATCAATTCAAAATCACATGTGCTTTGTTTCCAAATCAGGAGCTGAAATTAATTAGGCGGAAGGGTGTATATCCATATGATTATGTTACAGATTTTTCGAAATTTGATGAGTGTTCTCTGCCACCACAACAAGAGTTTTACAGCAAAATCAGAGGATCTGGAATCACAGATGATGATTATCACCATGCCCAGTTGATGTGGAACAATTTAAAATGCCAGACATTTGGTGATTATCACAAGGCTTATTTAAAACTTGATGTGACCCTCTTAGCTGATATACTGCAGGCATTCAGAAAATCTTCCATGGAAAATTATAAGCTGGATCCAATGTATTTTTACAGTGCTCCGGGCCTAGCATGGTCTGCAATGTTTTTAAACACTAAAATGCAATTGGATCTGATCCAGGATCAAGATATGTATCTGTTTATGGAACAATGTATAAGAGGAGGCATGGTGCAATGTTCTCAGAGATATGCCAGAGCAAATAACAAATATATTCCTGATTATGATCCAGCACTGCCATCAAATTATATACTGTATGTAGATGCCAATAGCCTCTATGGTTATGCTATGATGGATAAATTGCCATATGCAGGGCTTGAGTGGGTTGAAGATTTTAATATTGAAGATCTTCAGGATTTTGATGACAGTAACTATGGCCTGTTCTTAGAGGTTCATCTGACAATTCCTGATGATTTACACAGCACATTTTCTGATCTGCCCCCAATTCCCGAGGTTAAGTGTTCACCTGGCTCTAAACAGAAGAAATTGATGATGACTCTAGAGCCGAAACAGAATTATGTCTTATATTACAAAAACCTCCAGTTCCTGATGCATCATGGTGTTCAAGTGACCAAAATTGGCAAAGTCTTAAGGTTCAGGCACTCAAGATGGTTGAAGCCATATATTGATACAAACACAGAGCTTCGAACATCTGCAATGAGCCAATTTGATAAGACCTTGTTTAAATTGATGGTCAATTCTGTGTATGGCAAAACAATAGAAAATGTCAGAAAACATATTGATGTTAAAATAATTACTGACCCCAGCCGGAGCAAAAAATTGATTGCAAAGCCCAACTTCAATTACAGAAGAATTTATGATGAGAATATGGCACTTTTCAACATGAAAAAAACAAAGATTAAGTTTGATAAGCCTATTTATGTAGGGGCTGTGATATTGGAATTGGCCAAATTACACATGTTAAAATTTTATTATGATGTGTTGAAGCCTTTTTATAAGGATCGTGTAAAACTGATGTACATGGACACAGATAGTTTTGTTCTTGATATTCAAACAGAAGATGTTTATCAAGATATAACACAGCCTGAATTGTTTAAATATTTTGATACCACTGAACATTCAAAAATTAAACACCACAACAAAAAGGTGCCTGGCAAGTTAAAAGATGAGACACTTGGTGATGTTATTGTGGCATTTGCTGGGTTAAGAGCCAAGATGTACAGTGCGCCTGTTGCCAGGATTGTTCTCAGATTACAAAGATATTATGTGGAAGGGTGGTTTAAGAATTACATTTAGAAGAGCTGCCAATGATGATAATGCTTTGTTGAGGTACAGTACATTAAACTCCACAGGGGAAGCTCTGCCTAATACCCTACCTGATGAGGGCAAGTGCCTTATTCAGACTATGGAGCTAAGAATCCCGGTTGTTGAATATGAAGCCAGTTATGCTCTTAAATACAAAGCAGATATAATAAAAAATCCACAAGTACCTTTACAATTTTATACATATCAATGTGTACAGAACCCTGCCACTGGTACTTATTATGAGTTTGATGCTACAAATTCATTCTCCAGTATACAATATGACATGCCGGATTTTGTGGTGGTACTGTTTCAGACTGGAAGACACAATAATCAGGAAAACAATTCAAGTAAATTTGATAACTGCAACATCAAGAACATATATCTTAAAAATGGCAGAAATGAGGTATTCCCTAGAGAAAATTATAATTTAGACATGTCCAAGGATGATTTCCTTAAATTATATGAAGCATTTACAGCATACAAAAGGGTCACTACTGGCAATACTGACATGTATTACACACCAGATGAATTCAAAGCACGGAGACCCATGTTTGTCATCAACACTTCAAAAAGGAAACAAGTTGTGGTTAATGACAGGACAAACATTAAAATTATCTGTGAATCCCACGATACACTCCCCTGATGACACTATATGTAGTGTTATTCTCATAGGTGAAAAATCATATGTTTATGATGTAAGAAATGAGAGAGTCACAGAGCAATTCTAGAAAGCCTCTGCAAAATGCATTGTCTTAGTACTAGTTTGATATGAATAATAAAAAATTCTGTATATTAAATCAAACAAACCTATAATTCAATTTATACAAATCTGCTATATTTTTGTGTTTTTTTTTAAAATATGAGGAGCACTGCAACAACATACCCACACTCTTCAGCCACTCTCACAATACTAGCTGATATGTAATGCAAAATCTCTTTATCGTGAAGGTACCTTAAAATATACAGCTTAAAAGGCTACGACTCGCCCGGGCGATCCAGCTCCGCTATTTTCCATCTACTACAAATATAACCGGAAGTGGACCGGAAGTAACCGGAAGTGGACCAGAAGTAAATATGTGTGGGTGTGGGTGGGTGTAGGTGGGTGTGGATGGCTTATATGAGCATTTTTGCCTTAGTTTTAGGTGTAGTCAAAACAATATCAAAAAGGCATATTTTTGACAAGCTTATCGACAACAATCTCACAGATGTAGCTTTTGTAAGTGTAGGCAAATCAATCTGAGGGGGTCATACTTTCACGGGAAATTCCCGAGGGCATTTTTACAAAAATCTTGGATTAGACAGGGTTCCACACTTGAGCAAAAAGCTCATATGGGCATGTTGAGCTTGTTTTAAGTGTAGCCAAATCTGCCTGAGGGGGGTTCATACTTTCTCGTCCCAGTAATAGGGTATTTTATACTACTAATGCACAACACATACGTGCAGTTGGATTACTTGAATTTTGCTACCCATGTTAACATTGTTGGTCAACAAACTTTCCGGCTGTTTGTCATCCCTCTTGGGTGATGACAGCAGTATTTTATCACATGTTTTTATTTTTTTTGCGAAGAGCTGGACTCTTCCACCGTCTGTAGGGAGGTTTTTAGTTTATTCTGACTTTTTAATGTGTTGTGTTGTCTCGTGTAGGTCTTTTTACATCCTTGCACTTTTAGTTTTTCCCAAGGGGCTCTTTACACCCCGTTTTTAAGTTCTCAGTCAGAATTTTAGATAAGGGATATTTTCCCGTATACATGGAAGGGTGCGAAATGGCCTTAAGTGCCGACGCACCCATAAATTTTAACTCAATCAATCAATCAATCATGGTGCACGTTAATTTCAAGTAACTCAATATAGACATCTTATTCCACGCTAAAAGAACTCCATTCATTAAGATGAAACTAAAGTCCGTGACAACATGAAAAAACGCTGGCCACCTCTTGAACTCTGCATAAAGAAAAGCTCTGAAGGGAACAAGAAAACCTGCAATCAGAGCAGTGTTGTGCACTGTGGAGATCATTTCCATTACAGGGAACGATTTCCCTTGAAACTTATAACTCCCGCATAATAAAGAGGTCTTTTTTCCATTATGTCTAATGAGCGTATTACGGAGCCTGCCGCATCAAATTGCAATATGGAGGTGTCCGGTTGCTTCAAAGATGAATACAACTTCAATACCTCAAGCTGCTGTTTACTGTACATGTATGTACAGAATGGCAAACTCACATATTGAACATGTCGCTTTGGTGATCCAATACTTTCGGCATATTCCAAACATAAGTCGAGAAAATCATCTTGTGATTTATCACCTCGTGACAGAGCTTCAGATCTTACTTTGCGAATGACTGCCTCGGATTTAATACCCTGGCAATTTCCTGCCTTAATAGCCTCAACATCGACTGCAGATATTTCGTTCTGGATAATATAGGCAGCAGGCTTTGTGTGAAGCAAACGGTCTTGAGCTATTATCCTATCCATTCCTATCAACTGAGTGGTTTTCTTCTTTCCAGCATGATTTCTTGACCCCTTATACCATACTTGAAAACAAACTTGATCTGTGGGGTTCGGGTTAGCTGTCATGACAAATTTCATGCACCCTTCAATCGAACATTTTCCATAAACTTTAACCAATGGACAAGACTTCAATTTCTTATTATTAATTCTACTTTCTTTGATTACAAGTATGCAACCCTTATTTATTTTTTAAAAAAATCTTTCTAGCAAGAGATGGCCAAACGGATTTGTTCATGTGATCACCTTTATATAGTGAACACCATTCATCAGAATTAAGAAAAAACTATCCACAATAATCCATATCTTTAAGTCTAGTTCTACTGGCAGATTTAACACTGGGGGATCTATCCGACACACGAGGCAAAGACATGGAAGAATTTTGCAAAACATCGCCTTCAGGAAGGTCAATCGAATTACCAACATAATTGAAAACTTTCGAAACACTCATGGCAGTTGTCTCATGTGATTTGCTGATTGTGTGTATTGCATCAGAAGGACTACTTTCACGATTTTGGGAAAGAGCGTTAGAAAAATTATCATTGTATTGCGTTTGAGTATGTCCTAAGCGCATGGAATGAACAGCAGAATCTTTAGGTTCTTTCGACTCACTGACCATGTTGTCAGCTTCACCTTCTTCCACAGAAATGACACATTCATTTGAATCACCAGCAGATATATCATCATTCACATTTTTTAACTCTGAATCCAATCCACAGAATACCTTTTCTGAAGACGAGTTTTTGCGACTTGTATTATAACCTCTTCTAGAGGCAATAAGCCGTCTACATTCAGCCTTCACAGGTCCACGATTCCAAACCTTCCACAACCTAAGTCTCAATACATGACTATTTTGACCGAAAAAATGATGTGCGGCTAATGCAATAACAGATTTTTTTACCACATCCCTTAACCTGTGATATATTGGTTACCTTTGTACTTACAAAATTGCAAACTCATGCTTAACAAAAATGCTCTCAAACGCCATCTCGATGCACCAAAAATCCTGTCTTGATCACTCACTAACAGAATGAAACGAGTAAGTATTCACGCAATATCACTGGCTAATGCAAATGCAGTTGGTTCACAAACACGCCCGATCTCAAGACCTCGACGGTGTATAGTCTTTAAGATCACTGAACGCTTCTTTTTTGCCCTTGTAAGGGCCACAAGAGTCCAAAAAGTCCTCTTCACTTTACAAGTTACCAGTTTTCGGCATCCTGTCTCATTTTGGAGGAAGACTGGCTCTGCAGCGCCGAGACTAGAGTTTCGGTTTTTTCGCTTCTACCTCCATAACAGTAGCTTAGGCCAGTTGCCTTTTCGCTTGCTTATCAGCATGTATTCCCACCAGGTAATTGATTGATTTAAAATTTTTGGGTGCGTCGGCACTTAAGGCCAATTTGCACCCTTCTATGTATACGGGGAAATTCTGACAAATCTTAAAAAGGGGTATAAATAGCCCCTTGGGGAAAAAAACTAAAAGTGCAAGGTTGTAAAAAGACCTGCACGAGACAAACACAACACATTAAAAAGTCAGAAGAAACAAACTAAAAACCTCCTTACAGAAGGTGGAAGAGTCCAGCTCTTCGCAAAAAACTAAGAACATTTGTTAAAATGTTGCTGTCATTGTAACCGATCTTGACGGACCCCTTATAAAAGTTGACCCGCCCTCGTGGGGGAGGAAAGGGCGGCAAGAGACGTTAACGTCTTTTCTGGGGAACGGTTGATGTACGTTGCAAAGAAAATAGTCCGAGTCAAGCATTGATACGGTTAGGATCCGTGTTACGTTGGTTATTGGTTTCGCGGGCTGTGAAAAACTGTAATTGAGCTAACGGCCATAATCTCAGCCGGAAAGAGATATAATGTCTAAAGAAGAAACTGTGAGTGAACTATCGGCCTGTGCAGTATCTCTACCAGAACCTGAGAAAAGGTTACTAAAGAAGAGAGGCTACATGTTTATTATGAACCAACGACAGGAGGATTAGAAGATTGAAGACGTCGAACTCGGTATCAGCAAGATTTGTGCTTTCCCCCAACTCCCCCTAAGTGATCAACGGTAGTGTTTTTCAGCGTGTTTATCGCCAAGTGAAGTAAATACCTATAAGTAGTTACATCGAAGACGTAAGTACTCTGTGAAATAACCTCTAAGAACTAAGTTTGGTGTAATATATCTCAACAAATTCACACCGGAAGCTGACTAATCTGTGTATTCCGGAATCGTTTGTAAACCACAGACGTCAGGTGGCTGGGTCTTTAACCCTGGAATGGTACCTATGCGTCTAAGAGACGTAGTTCAGTGGAAGAACAGCGGCCATCTTGTTTCGGGGGGAACCTTACTCCCGCCTCCCAGGTATGCTTCAACGGAAACTCTCTTGGCAAGTCAGTGTTCCTCAGATTGCCAAGCAGTTCACGTGAAGATCAGTGTTTTGTTTTTCCAAAGCCTAGTACGCCTGTGAGACGTATTGATACCATTTAACGTAAATTTTCCTACGCCTGTCAGGCGTATTGGTACCATTGATGTGGTAGTGTTCCTACGTTTGCCAGACGTATTAGTGCCATTCACGAGGTAGTGTTTCTACGTTTGCCAGACGTGTTGGTACCATTCATGAGGTAGTGTTCCTACGTTTGCCAGGCGTGTTGGCACCGTTGATGAGTTTATGATTACATAGGTATTACCTTATTGTTCCAGATGTCTGGCACAAACACAAACAAAACATTCACTACTGAAGATGAGATTTTACAAGAACTGCAACTTCAGTTAGATGAATCCGATATCAGCGAGGTTGAAGACGAAATTGAAGTGGATCAAGATGCCTTTCCTGAGGATCCTGACGATACCGACTTGGACCCAGACTATGAACCTTCGTCAGAAGAAGAAGATATCGAGGAGGCCATCATTCAATCAGCAGCACAATCATCTCGGCCTTCAGCTGTTTCTAAATCAAGTTCGTCAAGAGCTGAAGGCAAGCAAAAGTCAGGACCTGCAAAACAACCTCCAAAGTCAGGTGAAAAGAGGAAGAGGTCAGCCGAAGGAAATGATGACCATTCAACAAACAAAAGATTAAAACCTGAATGTGACGATATGTTCGGGCGTAACGGGTTTGCTTGGAAAACTGTTCCCATTTCTAACACATCTGGAAAAGCCGCAGCTAAAAACATTGTACATGTCAAACGAAAAACAAAAAACGAAGCTGTAGATGTTTCTGACCCTGTTGAATGTTTTAACGTCTTCTTTACCTCAACAATGTTGGACATGATCCTGCACAACACAAATGAGGAAATTGCAAGAGAAAGGGAATCTTATAAAAACAAGAATGCTTCTGCTTTGAAGGACGTTTCATTGGCTGAACTGAGAGCACTCCTCGGTGTGACAATTCTCGCAGGGGCCAAGAAAGACAACCATATGAAGTTACAAACATTACATGACACAAAGGAATGCGGCGAAAAATATCATGCATCATTTTCTGTGCAGAGACATCACTTCTTGCTCAACACTCTTCGCTTTGATTCTCGAGAAACTCGTGAGGAAAGGAAGATAACTGATAAGTTTGCACCCGTACGGGATATATGGAACATGCTGTTTGAGCAATGCATATCAAATTATGAACCAAGTGCCTACATGACAATTGATGAGCAACTAGTGCCATTCCGAGGACGAGTCGGGTTCAAAATGTACATCCCAAACAAACCAGCAAAGTATGGGATAAAAATTGTGATGCTTTGCGACCAAGGAACGAATTACATGGTAAATGCGATCCCGTACCTTGGTAAAGGAACTACACCTTCAGGCACGCCTGCAGCAGATTACTTTGTTGAAAAGCTAACAGACATCATCCAAAATTCAAGTCGTAACGTTACAATGTATAATTGGTTTTCCAGCATCCAGTTAGCTAAGAAAATGGGGGTGTAAGGAGTACCTTCCACGTAGGAACCCAAAAGTCAACCTCACTTCCACGTAGTGCACCCTGGACTAAAGACTAACGAGGCTCTGGCGACTGGCACTATGGCCAGTATCATTTTGTGTGTGTTGTCCTGTTTTTTGTCCTTGTGTGTGCTGAGTGCCCGTTTACAGCCTCAGCTTTTAACAGAAGTCAGAACATTTTAAGATTTTTAGTTATTCAACGTTAGAGTTGTTATTTGTAATGATAAGGGGCTGGTCCCCGTATAATGTGACGGGAGCAAAATAGCCTAAGTGCTGACGCTCCCAAAATTTTAACTTCAAATTCAAATTCAAGCTAAGAAAATGGCAGAAAGAGGCCTCACAATGATTGGGACGACGAAGAAAAATAAACCTGAGTTTCCTAAGGAGTTTGTGGACCCCAGTTATCTTTCACGACCTCCTCAGTCATCGCTCTTTCTTTTTCATGAGGATCTGACAGCAGTTTCATTTACTCCACGTGTTAACAAACTGGTCACTCTTATTTCCACAATGCATGACGACGATGCAATAAATGAAAACAGTATGAAGCCTGAGGTAATTCTGTGTTATAATCAAACAAAGGGAGCAGTTGATGCCTTTGACCAGTGTGTCACGAATACTTCTTGCATACGAAAAACAAGAAGGTGGCCAATGAACCAGTTCTACAACATGCTCAATATTGCATGCTACAACTCTTACACAATATATGTGCTCAACTTTTACAAGAAAAAGAAAAAAGATGACGACGCAAAGCCTTTGTCGAGATTTCAGTTCCTCATCAAATTGGCAAATCAACTAACGTTTCCATGGATGAAGGAACGAATGAAACAGCCACATATGCCTCACACTCTAAGAAGCAGCATACAAAATTGTCTTGGCGTTGTGGATCCACCTGTTGTGGTTCAACCTGCAGCGAAATCTGGAAAGAGGCAGTACTGTACTTACTGCTCGTATAAAAAGAGAAGGATGAGTAAAATGATCTGCTGTAACTGCAAAAAGCCTATCTGTGGCGAGCATTCTTTCATCGTTTGCCACATTTGTAAAAAATGATAATTTAAAGACTGATTTGTTTGTAACTATTTACTGTTCTGGATGTGGAAGGAGGAGTGAACATTTTTATTCATTAAGTTTTTTCTAGTCATTGTGGCTAGTCTAAATGACTGTTTGTTAGTGATAGAGAGTAAATTTTAGTTCATGTATTCTTCATTAATACTTTTACATCCATTTCCTAGTTAAAGGGATTGTCTTATACCTAAGTATAATCTTTATTTGTTTATTATTTTCTTGCTGTTCAAGTTACCTACTCGTATTTGCATATATATTATGACTCTTTCTATGCAACCTAGTTTATAAATGTTTAAAATGTAAGTTAACGGAAAAATGTTATTTTAATTATATTCATTAACAATAAAAAGTATCTAAAATGCAGCGAGAAGAGTATGGAAAAAAATTAAATCATTTATAGAGGGTATAGTAACTTTTTTTTATGTGTACGTCTATGGGACGTATAGGTACAATTAAACATAGATTTTTTTAGGTACTATTCCAGGGTTAATAAATATTAATACTGTATTTTGTGGTGTATGAATGCTTAGATACTTAAATATAAAAATTCACTGCTAGTCTCCTTTTGTGTTATTTACGTTGTTCGACGGCAGAATAAAAATTGCACTAGTAAAAAAAAAAGAGAAAAAGATATATGGGAAATCCTTCGGTTATTTGTTGAGATACTATGTTAGATTTAAGAAATCATGTTGATATTGGATTATTTATATGTAAAAGATTAGTGTTCTACATAAGAAAATGGAAGAAAAAGCTGTACCGGTTGATCGGAAGAGCAGGTTTATTTTTTCCTCTCCCTCTCGCTGCAGCTGTAAGGGATTAGCAAGCTAGCGATAAGTAAGTCAGTGGTGCGAGGCTCGAACGATATGGAAAGGTCCCTATTGCGGCAAGTTGAGGAGTTCAAACGGCGGAATTGTTTGTTCAGTCTGTAAACAAAGGTTCCACGGAGATTGTGTGGGAATGAGCAAATGGGAATTCAAAGATGATCAGGCTGATTTTTGCTGTGAACAATGTAAGAGTGCTGCTGGCAAAGAAAATATCAAGAAAGAAAAAGTAGAATAAAGTGCACAGGGTGTCCAAAAATTAACTGACGAAAATGAAGAGAATGTTAACCTCACGACACTTTTGTTATTTATGAAGCAGAGTAGGCAAGAACAAAATAAGAAATTGGATATATTGTGTCCTACTATGGAGAAGAATAGGCAAGAGCAGAATAATAAATTTGACATGTTGTACCAGAATGTGGAGGAAAGTAAACGAACCATGCAAGAAATGAGCGTCAGGCAAGAATATAAATTGGATAAGTTAGAAATTAAAGTATCTAAATTGGAAGAGTTATGTAGTTTACATGCTCATAAAAATTCTTGTCAGATTATGCATGAAGAACCAAAGACGAGTTCAGAATTCAAGGAGGAGGTTTTTGAAAGTCCAGTGAAGACTCAACACGAACAAGTGAGCGTATTAGAAACAAAACTGAATAAAGTTGAGGATATATTACCCATTGAGATGCAGCGAAAAAATGAGCTGATAAAAAATGGAAATGAAGGTATTCCTAGAGAACCGAATGCGAAAAATTATGATCTGTTCTCCTACTTGAAAAGATGTGTAATTTCAGACAACATTTCAGGAAATGATTATGATCATAAGAGGAAGAAAATAGAGCAAGACTCAGATATGGTTTTGTAGAAAAGCTGAAGAAACTGAATCGAAAGAAATTGAAGAGGGCGAAGAATTTAGATAAAACTGAAGAAACGTCGGAGAAAGTAATGGAGAAAGTTCGTGAAAGGTCTAAGAATGCCAACACAGACGAATCAGATTCAGACACTACATTACCGGAGAAAAGTAAGAAGAAGGTGAAACAGAAAAAGCAAGGAGTGTATGTATTTTATGAAGATGTTGAGCATGATGCGAAGCCCCGACAGAAACTAGACTGGAAGAAGAGAAAGAAGAAATTAGTTTCTCCACTTGAAGAAAGTTGGAAGAAGAGGAAGAAGAAGGAAAATGTTGGCTTAGAAAAAGAAAGGACAGACGAATTTTATTTGAGTAAGTTGAAAGAACAACAAGCTCTAAATATCGAACATAAATTTGTGATTGTTATATTATGTGTATGAAAAGCTGTTAATGGAAATAAGCTACTAAAATTGTGTAAATGTTATCAAGAGTCAAATATAATGTAAACTGTAAATATATATATATTATTTGATAGTTGTTTGAACTAGTTATGGTTCAATGAGAAATTGTTCTGTTACTCATACTTTTGGTAGAAGCACTGGTTGCTATTAATCTCAATAGACATTTGAACGAGTGGGTATATTATGAAAATGTTAAAGTAACTTTGAACTTTAATATTTCATTTTAAAAAAATGTGAAGAGTAAGATTTAAAAATGTAAGTAAATCTCTAAGGGGTTATATGTAAAATAAATAGCAATCGTCCACCTTTTGCCAGCTAGCGACCTGCAGAACATGTTCTGCAGGTCGCCTTCTTGAAACTTGGCAGGCCGACTGGGATACGGAAACGGGGAACAAGCTTAACGCTATTAAGCCCACCATAGGTGCTTGGCGTTCCTCGTCCCGTCCCTCTCGACGAGAAGAAGTCACTCTAACTCGCATGCGTCTAGGACACAGCCGTCTTACGCATAGTCACTTGCTGCAAGGGCTGGACCCTCCGTTATGTCGTGTTTGTAATGTTTTATTAAGCATTCGACACATTCTCGTTGAATGTGTCGATCTTGCTTACCTCCGGCAGACTTTTAACATTTCCGGCTGTTTGTCATCCCTCTTGGGTGATGACAGCAGCATTTTATCAAATGTTTTTAGTTTTTTACGAAGAGCTGGACTCTTCCACCGTCTGTAAAGAGGTTTTTAGTTTGGTTGTTCTGACTTTTTAATGTGTTTTGTTTGTCTCGTGCAGGTCTTTTTACAACCTTGCACTTTTAATGTTTTCCCAAGGGGCTATTTACACCTCTTTTTATGATTTTAGTCAGAATTTTAGATAAGGGGCTACTTCCCCGTATACATTGAAGGGTGCAAAATGGCCTTTAGTGCCGACGCACCCAAACAATTTTTAAATCAATCAATCAATCAATCAAAACTTCTGTTGGCTCCCTAGTCACTTAGGCATTCAGGGGAACGAAGCAGCTGATGCTGCCGCCAAGTCTGCTGATGCAGACGGCGATGTTCTCGTCCACCTTTTGCCAGCTAGCGACCTGCAGAACATGTTCCGCTGTCGCCTTCTTGAAACTTGGCAGGCCGAGTGGGATACGGAAACGGGGAACAAGCTTCACGCTATTAAGCCCACCATAGGTGCTTGGCGTCCCTCGTCCCGTCCCTCTCGGCGAGAAGAAGTCACTCTAACTCGCATGCGTCTAGGACACAGCCGTCTTACGCATAGTCACTTGCTGCAAGGGCTGGACCCTCCGTTATGTCGTGTTTGTAATGTTTTATTAAGCATTCGACACATTCTCGTTGAAGGAGGTTTTTAGTTTCGTTGTTCTGACTTTTTAATGTGTTTTGTTTGTCTCGTGCAGGTCTTTTTACAACCTTGCACTTTTAATGTTTTCCCAAGGGGCTATTTACACCCCTTTTTATGATTTTAGTCAGAATTTTAGATAAGGGGCTATTTCCCCGTATACATTGAAGGGTGCGGGGTGTACGGGGTGACCTTCCACGTAGTACACCCAAATGTCAACCTCCCTTCCACGTTAGTACACCCTGGACTGAAGACTAACGAGGCTCTGGCGACTGGCCCCATGGCCAGTATAATTTTGTTTGTATTGTCCTGTTGTCCTTTACAGCCTCAGCCTTTAACAGAAGTCAGAACATTTTAAGATTTTTAATTATGCAACGTTAGAGTTGTGCTTTGTAATGATAAGGGGCTGGCCCCCGTATAATGTGACGGGAGCAAAATAGCCTAAGTGCTGACGCTCCCACAATTTTAAAATCAAATCAAAATCAAAACATTGAAGGGTGCAAAATGGCCTTTAGTGCCGACGCACGCAAACAATTTTTAAATCAATCAATCAAACATAAGATTGGTAGACAATTTTTTGCCACATCTGTTCTCTGAAATTGAGATCAGAAAACATGGTGTTGTTATAAACAGAGTAGATTACCCTGGTATTACCTCTACAGCTTTGGCCACACTAAAATTATCCAAGACCGAGGCTTCTTACTACAAAATAGGTGGATTTGAGGCTGGTGATAAAATAATATCTAAGAGCCACACAGTATTGTTTCCTATGCGCCTGTTGCCAGGATTCTTCTCAGATTGCAAAGATATTATGTAGAAGGGTGGTTTAAGAATCACATTTAGAAGAGCTGCTAATGATAATAATGCTTTGATGAGGTACAGTTCATTAAACTCTACCGGGGCAGCTCTGCCTAATACTCTACCTGATGAAGTCAAGTGCCTTATTCAGACTATGGAGCTAAGAATTCCAGTAGTTGAATATGAAGCCAGTTATGCTCTTAAATACAAAGCAGATATACTAAAAAAATCCACAGGTGCCTTTACAATTTTATACATATCAATGTGTGCAGAAGCCTGCCACTGGTAGCTATTATGAATTTGATGCTACAAACTCATTCTCCAGTATACAATATGACATGCCAGATTTTGTGGTAGTACTGTTTCAAACTGGAAGACACAATAATCAGGAAAAAAATTCAAGTAAATTTGATAACTGCAACATCAAAAACATATATCTTAAAAATGACAGAAATGAGGTGTTCCCCAGAGAAAATTATAATTTAAACATGTCCAAGGAAGATTTCCTCAAATTATACGAGGCATATACAGCATACAAAAGGGTTACAACCGGGAATACTGACATGTATTACTCACCAGATGAATTCAAAGCACAGAGGCCCATGTTTGTCATCAACACCTCAAAAAGGAAACAGGTTTTGGTTAATGACAGGATAAACATTAAAATAATCTGTGAATTCCATGATACACTCCCTGATTACACCATATGTAGTGTTATTCTTATAGGTGAAAAATCATATGTTTATGATGTAAGAAATGAGAGAGTCTCAGAGCAATTCTAGAAAGCCTCTGCATTATGCATTATTTTAGTATTAGATATATGAGTTGAGCCTGGTGCCCAAATAAAGTATTCAGGTTAACATATTAATTCTCTGAACTTAAACCGGAAGTAATCCGGAAGTGGACCGGAAGAAAATATGTGTGGGTGTGGGTGTAGATGTAGCTAATAAGATTACACTTTACAAAGTATTACACTAGAGGCAATAAGCTCTTTTGAGCATCTTGGCTTAGTTTTAAGTGTGGCCAAAACATTATCAAGAGGGGCATATTTTTAACAAGCTTATGGACAACAATCTCACAGATGGAGCTTTTGTAAGTGTAGGCAAATTAATCTGAGGGGGGTCATACTTTCACGGGAAATTCCCGAGGGCATTTTTACAAAAGTCTTGGGTTAGACAGAGTAACACACTTGAGCAATAAGCTCATATGGACATCTTGAGCTAGTTTTAAGTGTAGCCAAATCTGCCTGAGAGGGGCTCATACTTTATCGAGATAGTAATATCACAAACAACACTACTCTTACCTTTGGCCGCGGTGGCTCAGTCGGTAACGCGTCTGACTACCAAGCTAAAGGTCCCAGGTTCGATCCCCGGCCGGTTCAAATCCGGGAACTTTCCTAACGATGGAAGCGGCCGCACAGCGTCGAATAACTTGGGAACCTGGGGGTTAAAGGCGGTCAGGGGCGTGATGCTGATCACATCACCCCCACTCACGACCGGATCAAGAAAGTGTGGGGCGTTACCCCCACACCCCCTATACGCCTTCATGACGTTGTGCTAAGCACAGGGGAACACTTTCCTTTTTTACTTTTACCTTTTGAATTTTGAGTTCTTTCATTTCTATTTTGTCATCTGTTTCAATCTGTTCAGTTTGTCACATCTAGTATCAGAAGGACGAAGTGGATAGAGTAAATTGTAGATGCCAACTTAGTAACAAGATTTGCAAATATTTGACATATAAGCTGAGACAAAATTTGATATGACTACTTCCACTTGAATTCTATTTTCGTTCTACCATTTTTCATATCGTTTGTTTACTTCCTGTTGGGTTACAGTCTCTCGTTTTGTTTTACGGTACATAATGTGGCTGATTGTAGCTATATCATTTTTCATAGAATGTGTGTTCCTGGCAACCCTGGAACGCATTGCTTCACGACGGGATATGACGTCATATATGCAATCAAATGTTGTGTGTGATTGCCAGCATTCAGGCGGAAAATTGTCTTTTTTGAACGACTCTGGCCCCGAAATGATGCACCAACGAGAAAAATGTTACTGAGAAAAGGTGTTTATTTTGATGTCCTCTATACGTTTCCGTGGTCCATGGGCGCCATTAAAATGACACCCTGTATGTATATGTGTATATATATATATATACATATATATATATATACATATATATATGTGTGTGTGTGTTTATATATATACATATATGTTTATATATATATATATATAAACACACACACAAATTATATACAAAAATGATTGATTGATTGATTGAATTAAAATTTGTGGGTGCGTCGGCACTTAAGGCCATTTCGCACCCTTCTATGTATAAGGGGAAATGTCCCCTTATCTAAAATTCTGACTTAAAATTTAAAAAAGGGGTGTAGATAGCCCCTTGGAAAAAACTAAAAGTGCAAGGTTGTAAAGAGACCTGCACGAGACAAACACGAC
Organism: Lepisma saccharinum; assembly: GCF_977018435.1. Lineage (NCBI taxonomy): Eukaryota > Metazoa > Arthropoda > Insecta > Zygentoma > Lepismatidae > Lepisma > Lepisma saccharinum. Next base: position 13,855,802 of record NC_139240.1, read on the forward strand.
ACATTAAAAAGTCAGAAAAAACAAACTAAGAACCTCCTTACAGACGGTGGAAGAGTCCAGCTCTTCGCAAAAACCTAAAAACATGGGATAAAATACTGCTGTCATCACCCAAGAGGGATGACAAACAGCCGGAAAGGTTAAAAGTCTGCCAGAGGTAAGCAAGATCGACACATTCAACGAGAATGTGTCGGATGCTTAAAATAACATTACAAGCACGACACAACGGAGGGTCCAGCCCTTTGAGCAGGTGACCATACGTTAGGCGGCTGTGTCCTATACGCATGCGGGTAAGAATAACTTCTTCTCGCCCAGAGGGACGGGATGAGGAACGCCAAGCACCTATGGTGGGCTTAATAGCGTGAAGCTTGTTCCCCGTTTCCGTATCCCACTCGGCCTGCCAAGTGTCAAGAAGGCGACAACGGAACACATTCTGCAGGTCGCTAGCATGCAAAAGGTGGACGAGAACATCGCCATCTGCATCAGCAGACTTGGCGGCAGCATCAGCTGCTTCGTTCCCCTGGATGCCCACGTGGCTAGGGAGCCAACAGAAGTGTACATCCGCACTGGCTGATAATGACACAAGCCGTCTGAATATGCGTTGCGCTACTGGATGCCGGGAATACGGCGAATCCAGGGTCTGCAACACGCTGGTCGAATCACTGCACACAAGGACTTTCTTCAGACCATTGACGTCTGCAAAGACCAGTGCCTTTAGAATGGCGTATAACTCTGCCGTAAAGATGGAACACGCAGGATGAAGCGAGTAACTGGAACTTTGAGAGTCTAGGACGAAGGCGCAACCAACTGATTCCACTGTCTTGTACCCATCCGTGTAAAACACATTAAAATTGGGATGCTTCGCACGAAGTTCTAAAAACCGTTGCTGGTATACAACAATTGGTGTTTCTGCTTTTGGAAGAGCAGTTAGAGAAAAATCGATGGAAGGTGCAGGAAATTCCAGGTAGGGAGAGGCGGAATGAGTGGAGAGGCGCCAGGAAGATCACTGTCAACACCAAGTGCTGACAGGATCTCGTCTGCACGTACACCAAATGGTCTAGTGACACTAGGATGGAGCCGATACCTTTCCAGCCTATTCATGTCTGAGATGGTGTGAAATGAGGGATGTGAAGGCTTCGAGCGAAGATGGAGGAAGTAGTTCACTACCAGCCGCTGTCTTCGCAGAGACAGCGACGGCTCAGATACCTCTACGTACAAACATGAATAACGGAAACCACAAACAAGTAATTTTTTATACAAAAAAATATACCATATCAGACCTAATTGATGCAGCCTCAAATATTCCAAATTTTCTAGCTAAACTGAAACAATAAATTATAAAATCAATTCAAAATAACCTTGAAAGATGTTCTCTCAAAATATATCTTCATCTATTCTCAATGTATATAAATTCTCATAGTGAAAAAGAACAATACATTCATCGTACTCGTGTGTCAATTTTACACGAGTGATATTCGTTCTTTGTATGATATTTGTGAAGAACTTATGTTAAAACAACAACAGTTCCAAGGAAGAGGTTTGGGTTGGTCACTTTGTGATACAAACCATAAACTTGAACTAAAAATAGCAAGATATTACCCTTTTGGGGAATCTAGTTATATTGATTTACCCAAACACATCAAAAACAAGAATGATATAATAAATATCAAAAATAAAGACAATAAATGTTTTTTTATTGAATTGAATTAAATTTAAAATTTTGGGAGCGTCAGCACTTAGGCTATTTTGCTCCCGTCACATTATACGGGGTCCAGCCCCTTATCGTTACACATAACAACTCTAACGTTGCAGAAATAAAATCATAAAATATTAAAATGTTCTGACTTTCGTTAAAAGCTGAGGCTGTAAAGGAGCACTCAGCATAAATAAGGACAAAACACAGGACAACACAAACAAAATTATACTGGCCATGGGGCCAGTCGCCAGAGCCTCGTTAGTCTTCAGTCCAGGGTGCACTAACGTGGAAGTGAGGTTGACATTTGCGTGTACTACGTGGAAGGTCACCCCATAAACCCCGTTTTTTTATTGTGTCCCATATCCCATTTTCATCCAGCATCTGACCATAAATATCGTATCCCTAATTACAATTATCCTGAATATATAGCAGGGTTTAAAAAACCTATGTCAGGTATAAAATATCCAGTAGATATCTCAGACATTAGTAAATTTGAAAAACAATATTAAGAACACTACAATCAACGAATAGTTGTACAAGTTTATGGTATTGACGAAAAAAAAAAAATTTATCCACTGCGTCACTATCCAGCAACATATGGTACACGTGTTATATATTTATTATATGTTACAGTTAGGAACAAAAAACATTATTGTCTCATACAGAACCTAGGAAGATTGGTACATAGTCAAATAAACATTATATCATGGTAAAATAACAATTTGTGATCGATGCTTTACAAAATTTGATGGAGGAGGTGGGAAAACACGTGAAGAGAAATTAAAGGAACATATTAAATATTGTTCTCCACCCTCCTGGGACTTATAATTTTTCATCTGAAAGTATAAAATTTAGTAATTACAAATCATTGGTAAAACATCCATTTGCAATTTATGTAGATTTTGAAACAATACAAGAACCAATGGCAATGTATCAAGTACAACACATACAGCTAAACATAAAGCATGTTGCTTTGCACTAAAACTAGTTAAAACATATGAACAAAATAATCCAGAAGAACTATATTTTTATCGAGGTGAAGATGCAGCCCAAAAATTTATTCAAAAACTTGAAGAGTGGGTGAAAGAATATGGTTCAATCTTATATAATGAAAATAATGAAATACTCATGAAGCCTCTTACACCAGAACAACAACAGGAACATGATAAAACTTTAAGTTGCAGATACTGTAATAGATATTTGATTTCTGATTATCTAAAAGTTCGACACCACAACCATTTTAATGAAGAATATATCCATACAATTTGTAATTTATGTAACTTGCAAATACAGAAACCTAACTTCTTTCCAGTATTCATTCACAATTTACAAAATTTTGATTCACATTTATATATCAAAGAATTAGGGTATGACACACAGAATATCAATATTATACCACGCAGTAAAGATAAATATATTGCCATAGAAAACTATGAAATTAGAAAAAGGAAGAAAAGTTGTTCTTAGATTCCTGGATTCATATCAATTTTTATCCAGTAGTTTAGCTACTCTGGTGAGTCAATTAACCAACGAGGAATTTGTTCACACAAAAGAATATTTTGGTGAGGATAAGATAGAATTGCTGAAAAGAAAAGGGGTCTTCCCATATGATCACATGGATGATTTTGAAAAAAAATAAAGAGATACAGTTACCACCGAGAGAAATTTTATAACAAACTTGATGATAAAGAATGTAGCGAGGAAGATTATCAATATGCACAGAGAGTCTGGACAATACTAGGTTGCAAAACAATGTGGGATTATCATGACAACTACTTGATTTTGGATACTCTCCAATTGACTGATGTGTTCGAAACTTTTCGAGAACGTTTGTTTTAAATTATATGAACTAGATCCTGTATTCAGGTATACAACACCCGATTTATCCTGGTAGGCCATGCTTTTAAATAGTAAAGTTGAAATTGGTCTCATCAATGATATCCCCCCTCCATGTAGGACTGCCTTGACGGGGCGAGGGGGCTTAGTAGGGAGGCCAATTTCATCTAATCATTTCACCCATTCTTCACATCCATATCTCACGTTTTCACCATCCCATCACGTCATTCATCTCCATATTTTTGACCTCCCTCTAAGAAACTAAGATAGGGAGGTCATTTTCATCTCATCATTTCACTCATTCTTCACATCCATATCTCACGTTTTCACCATTTCATCACGTCATTCATCTCCATATCTTTGACCTCCCTATAACTAAGGGTCCTGCTAGAGGAGACAACCTCGATAAAAAACCCCTATCCCAAGGTGTGAGTTGCACGTGCCGATGGGACAGTGTTGGCTGCAGGGGTAGGTGCAGTCGCGAACGTGGCCTCGGGGATTTCGGTTTGGTCCTCGAGTAGCCTCCATTTTTGGGGGTAGGCCTTCCTCGGCATAGAGGGCATGTCGAGGCGACATTTTATGGACCCTCCACTTAAAATATTCTTTGTATATGGGTACAAAAAACAACTCAAACGGGGGGAAACCCCCAAAACGAGCGCGGCCTTCGAGCCCGCTTCAGGTAATGGAAAAAGACAAGTAACGTGCCACGTTATCTTGTAATTAGTATAGTGCAGAAGACCGATAGTAACGATGAATCTGCAAGAACCAAGAAACATCCAGCAGCTACATTAAAGGACTTGTCACCATTTCTGATCAAGAAGCAGCTAGACTACGCCGCTGGTTCAGATGTACCAGAAATAAAAAAGCTGCGAAACGGGAGTCTACTGATCCAGACCAGCACAGATCGCCAGACAAACAACCTTTTAAAGCTAAGATCTTTGGGCGACTTCCCTGTTAATGTTGAACCTCACCGTCAACTTAACAGTAGTAGAGGTGTGATTCGCCACTGGGATCTGCTAAATGCTGAGGAGGAAGAGATTCTTGAAGCACTCTCAGACCAACATGTCACCGCAGTGCAGCGAATAAAGACGCGTAAGTCCGGAGAACTAGTACCAACTGCTTCACTCATAGTGACGTTTCAAACGACCACTCTCCCAGATATTGTACGGGCAGGATATTTGAGACTCAAAGTCCGTCCGTACATCCCTAACCCGATGCGGTGTTTCAAATGCCAGCACTTTGGGCACACTCAGCCTTCCTGCAAGGCCACTACCGCCCTTTGTGGTAAGTGTAGTAAGCCTGATCATGGGACCGAACCTTGTTCTTCAGGTCCCAAATGCATTAACTGCCAAGGCGAGCACCCAGTCTGGCATCGTGACTGCCCCTCTTTCCAACAAGAGAAGAAAATCAGAGAGTTGGTCGTCACAGAGAAAATCTCTGCTGGTGAAGCAAAACAACGTCTCCGTGACAGCATACGCATTAGTTTACCTGTGCCATTCGCTACAGTTGCTGCAGCTGCTCTTAGCCGTCGCAGTGTAGGTGTACAAACCAGCGACGTGTCCACTCAAACAACAACGCTTCCTGTAGTAGCTCGTCCTGCTTCGAGGAAATCAGCAACCACTCCTCGCTCCACGGAGAAAAAGTTCAAGCATGTACATAGTAAAGAATACTTCCTCAAGACCAGTAGCTCTCCAGTCAGGGTGGCAGCCACCACCCTGAAACTTAAGGCGCAGCTCAAAGCTGCCCGGCGGGCGCTCAAAGCACCCGCCCCCACTCCCCCTTCTTCATCCCCTTCGCCCTCTGTGCCCTTACCTGAGGACATGATACAAGACGAAGCCCCGGATGAAGAATTTATCAAGGTGACAGGGCCTAGAAATCGAGTACGCCTCAAAAGGTAAATATAATACCTCCCGCTATGGCTTATTGTCTCCAATGGAACCTTAACGGTTTCCGTATGCATCTCGAGGAACTGCAAATCTTAATATCTGAATTTGACCCTGCCATCATATGTCTCCAAGAGACACATTTTCGTCCAAATGAATCAGTGATTCTCAACGGATACACACTTTACCGCACCGACAAGCTTCCTGAGGGTCGTCGTGCACACGGTGGTGTTGCAATCGGTGTTCGAGATAACATCCACTCAACGCCAATCTTTCTCATCACCCCCCTCCAAGCGGTCGCTGTGCGGGTCCATCTACCACAGCCAATATCTGTGTGCTGTGTCTACATCACAAGGGAGGAGCGATTCTCTCTTGACGACCTCCTTTCTATTTTCGACCAACTTCCGTCTCCTGTAGTTCTTGGGGTGTAAGGGGTGACCTTCCACGTAGGCGCCCAAAAGTCAACCTCACTTCCACGTAGTGCACCCTGGACTAAAGACTAACGAGGCTCTGGCAACTGGCACTATGGCCAGTATAATTTTGTGTGTGTTGTCCTGTTTGTTGTCCTTGTGTGTGCTGAGTGCCCGTTTACGGCCTCAGCTTTTAACAGAAGTCAGAACATTTTAACATTTTTAATTATGCAACGCTAGAGTTGTTATTTGTAATGATAAGGGGCTGGCCCCCGTATAATGTGACGGGAGCAAAATAGCCTAAGTGCTGACGCTCCCAAAATTTTAAATTCAAAATCAAAAAAATCAAATCCTGTAGTTCTTTTGGGCGATTTTAATTCCTACAATCGTTTGTGGGGCTCCGTTCGGACAGAGCCCCGGGGTCAAATTGTAGATCAATTCCGTGAGGCATCAGCTCGAACTTTGCTGAATGATGGGACTCCCACATATTTCAGTCCTTCCTCAGGCACACACTCTGCGTTGGACTTGTCCTTCTGCAGTTCCAGCGTTGCTCCTACCACATCTTGGAGCGTTCACCCTGATCTCTGTGGGAGTGATCACTTCCCTCTCATTCTTACCTTCGAAGATCTTCAGCACTCACGTGAACAACACCCTCACTGGCATCTCAGTCGGGCCGACTGGGATGCCTTCGAGCGTGCAGTGGACCTTGAAATCGATCTTGCGTCGACTCTACCACCAATCGACGCCTTAGATGTCTTTGTGTCACGAGTGCATGATGCTGCACGCGCCTCCATTCCACATCCCTGTGGACCTGCGAGGCGACGACCAGTCCCATGGTGGACTGCGGAGATCGGTGCAGCCATCAAGGACCGCAATCATGCTCTCGATCGATTTAATAGAAACCACACTGCCGCAAACCTAGAGCAGTTCCGCATTAAGCGTGCCCGTGCCCGTCGGCTCATTCGAGCCGGTAAGAAGGCGTGCTGGGTCCAATACGTGTCTTCCCTGACGAAGCAGGCTTCGTCGAAAGCCGTTTGGACCAAAGTACGTCGCATCCAGGGGGGTGCATCTACTCCTCTCAGCGCTCTGGAGCACGACGGGACGTTGCACACCGATTCTGGAGACATAGCTAATATCTTGGCCACGCAGTTTTCTGATGCGTCTAGCTCTGAAAATTATGAACCACGTTTCCGCCGTGAGAAGGACCGTCAAGAACGACGCCCTCTAGTTTTTCGAAGTCATAACAACGAGCCTTACAACTCTCGATTCACTGAACGGGAGTTCGATCAGGCGCTTCGAGATTCAAAGAATACAGCTCCTGGAGTGGACAAGATCCACTATGAGATGCTTCGTCATCTGCCCATTGGAGCAAGAAATTTCCTTCTGGCGGTATTCAACAGGCTTTGGTTGGAGGACTCTTTCCCCACTTCCTGGAAAGAAGCTATTATTGTTCCCATCCTGAAACCAGGTAAACAACGCACCGCAGCCTCGAGTTACAGGCCTATTGCCTTAACCAGCTGTGTGTGCAAGTTGATGGAACGCATGATCAACAAGCGTCTCACCTGGTTTTTGGAGGAAAACTCATTGATAAGTAATTTTCAATGTGGTTTTCGCTCCAACCGTTCCACACTGGACCATCTGGTTCAGCTGGAAACACACATTCAGGATGCATTTCTCAACAAGGAACATTTAGTTGCAGTTTTCTTTGACCTCCAAAAAGCATATGACACAACGTGGCGCTTTGGCATCATAAAACAGCTCCATTCTTGGGGCGTGCGTGGCCATATGGCGTACTTTATTAAAAACTTTTTATCCGATCGTTTTTTCCGCGTACGTGTTGGGAACTCCTTTTCGGATCTTCACGAACAAGAGAACGGTGTTCCGCAGGGAAGCGTATTAAGTGTGACCCTGTTTGCCATAGCAGTGAACAGCGTTATGGCAAGCATTGTTGCCCCTGTACATGGTCTACTGTATGTAGACGACCTCACGATCTTTTGTCGCTCACGGAATCTCGCGTCAGCTTCTCGTCAACTCCAACTGACGATAAACCGTTTGGTTGAGTGGTCCTCCCAAACAGATTTCACCTTCTCATCCGAGAAATCCGTGTGTGTTCACTTTTGTCGTCAGCGTACATGTCATTTCGATCCTGACCTGTACATGGGGAAATCTCCCCTGTGCTTCGTGAATGAGGTCCGCTTCCTGGGCCTCATTTTCGATAAGAAATTAACATGGCTCCCTCACCTTCGCCAGTTAAAATTCTCTTGTCTTCGAGTTCTCAACCTTCTACGCGTTTTATCTCATACTTCTTGGGGTGCTGATAGGACGGTATTGCTTCGCCTATACCGTGCACTCATCAGGTCGAAGCTAGATTATGGATGTGTTGTGTATTCTTCTGCCCGCCCATCTAGACTTCGCATCCTAGACACCGTCCACCATGCTGGTATACGTGTGTGCACTGGTGCCTTTCGGACCAGTCCAGTCGCCAGTTTGTATGTAGAGGTATCTGAGCCGTCGCTGTCTGCGAAGACAGTGGCTGGTAGTTAACTACTTCCTCCATCTTCGCTCGATGCCTTCACATCCTTCATTCCACACCATCTCAGTCGAGGGTAGGATGGCAAGGTATCGGCTCCAACCTAGTGCCACTAGACCATTTGGTGTTCGTGCAGCACTTGGTGTTGACAGTGATGTTCCTTGCGTCTCTCCACTCATTGCGCCTCTCCCTACCTGGGATTTAATAGGAACCACACTGCCGCAAACTTCGAGCACTTCCGCATTAAGCGTGCCCGTGCCCGTCGGCTCATTCGAGCCAGTAAAAAGGCGTGCTGGGTCCAATACGTGTCTTCTCTGACGAAGCAGGCTTCGTCGAAAGCCGTTTGGACCAAAGTACGTCGCATCCAGGGGGTTGCATCTACTCCTCTGAGCGCTCTGGAGCACGACAGGACGTTGTACACAGATTCCGTAGACATAGCAAATATCTTGGCCACGCAGTTTTCTGATGCGTCTACCCCCTCCATGTAGGACTGCCTTGACGGGGCGAGGGGGCTTAGTAGGGAGGTCAATTTCATCTCATCATATCACCCATTCTTCATATCCATATCTTACGTTTTTCACCATTCCATCACGTCATTCATCTCCATATCTTTGACCTCCCTCTAAGAAACTAAGGTAGGGAGGTCATTTTCATCTCATCATTTCGCTCATTCTTCACATCCATACCTCACGTTTTCACCATTCCATCACGTCATTCATCTCCATATCTTTGACCTCCCTATAACTAAGGGTCCTGCTAGAGGAGACAACCTCGATAAAAAACCCCTATCCCAAAGTGTGAGTTGCACGTGCCGATGGGACAGTGTTGGCTGCAGGGGTATGTGCAGTCGCGAACGTGGCCTCGGGGATTTCGGTTTGGTCCTCGAGTAGCCTCCATTTTTGGGGGTAGGCCTTCCTCGGCATAGAGGGCATGTCGAGGCGACAATTTATGGACCCTCCTATATAAATTTATTTTGCATATGGGTACAAAAAACAACTCAAACGGGGGGAAACCCCCAAAACGAGCGCGGCCTTCGAGCCCGCTCCAAGTAGTGGAAAAGACAAGTAACGTGCCACGTTACCTTGTTATCAGTATTGATGAGAAGACCGATAGTAAGGATGTTTCTGCAACAACAAAGAAACACGGAGTTGCTACATTGAAGGACTTGTCACCATTCCTTATCAAGAAACAGCTAGACTACGCCGCTGGTTCCGATGTTCCAGAAATAAAGAAGCTGAGAAACGGGAGTCTACTTATCCAGACCAGCACAGATCGCCAGACCAACAACCTTTTGAAGTTACGATCTTTGGGCCACTTCACTGTTAATGTTGAACCCCATCGTCAACTTAACAGTAGTAAAGGTGTGATTCACCACTGGGATCTGCTAAATGCTGAGGAGGAAGAGATCCTTGAAGCACTCTCAGACCAACATGTCACCGCAGTGCAGCGAATCAAGACGCGAAAATCCGGAGAACTTGTGCCAACTGCTTCGATTATACTAACATTCCAAACGACCACTCTCCCAGATATTGTACGGGCTGGATATTTGAGACTTAAAGTCCGGCCATACATCTATAACCCGATGCGATGTTTCAAATGCCAGCACTTCGGGCACACTCAGCCTTCCTGCAAGGCCACTACCGCCCTTTGTGGTAAGTGTAGTAAGCCTGATCATGGGACCGAACCTTGTTCTTCAGGTCCCAAATGCATTAACTGCCAAGGCGAGCACCCAGTCTGGCATCGTGACTGCCCCTCTTTCCAACAAGAGAAGAAAATCAGAGAGTTGGTCGTCACAGAGAAAATCTCTGCTGGCGAAGCAAAACAACGTCTCCGTGAAAGCATACGCACCACTTTACCTGTGCCATTCGCTACAGTTGCTGCACCTGCTCTTACCCGTTGAAGTATAGGTGTACAAACCAGCGACGTGTCCACTCAAACTACAACGCTTCCCGTAGTAGCCCGCCCTGCTTTGAGGAAAACAGCAACCACTCCTCGCTCCACAGAGAAGAAGTTCAAGCAGGTGCATAGCAAGGATTACTTTCTCAAGTCCAGTAGCTCTCCAGTGAGGGTGGCGGCCACCACCCTGAAACTTAAGGCGCAGCTGAAAGCTGCCCGGCGGGCGCTCAAAGCACCCGCCCCCACTCCCCCTTCTTCATCCCCTTCGCCCTCTGTGTCCTTACCCGAGGACATGATACAGGACGAAGCCGCGGATGAAGAATTTATCAAGGTGACAGGGCCTAGAAACAGAGTACGCCTCAAAAGGTAACTACAATACCTCCCGCTATGGCTTATTGTCTCCAATGGAACCTTAACGGTTTCCGTATGCATCTCGAGGAACTGCAAATCTTAATATCTGAATTTGACCCTGCCATCATTTGTCTCCAAGAGACACATTTTCGCCCAAATGAATCAGTGATTCTCAACGGATACACGCTTTACCGCACCGACAAGCTTCCTGAGGGTCGTCGTGCACACGGTGGTGTTGCAATCGGTGTTCGAGATAACATCCACTCAACGCCAATCTTCCTCACCACCCCCCTCCAAGCTGTCGCCGTGCGGGTCCATCTACCACAGCCAATATCTGTGTGCTGTGTCTACATCACAAGGGAGGAGCGATTCTCTCTTGAGGACCTCCTTGCTATATTCGAACAACTTCCGTCTCCTGTAGTTCTTTTGGGCGATTTTAATTCCTACCATTGTTTGTGGTGCTCCGTTCGTACAGAACCCCGTGGTCAAATTGTAGATCAATTCCGTGAGGCATCAGATTTAACGTTGCTGAATGATGGGACTCCCATATATTTCAGCCCTTCCTCTGGCACATATTCTGCGTTGGACTTGTCCTTTTGCAGTCCCAGCCTTGCTCCTACCACATCTTGGAGCGTTCATCCTGATCTCTGTGGGAGTGATCACTTCCCTCTCACTCTTACCTTCGAACATCTTCAGCAATCACGTGAACAACACCCTCACTGGAATCTCAGTCGCGCCGACTGGGAAGACTTCGAGCGTGCAGTGGACCTTGAAGTCGATCTGGCGTGTACTTTACCACCAATCGACGCCTTAGATGTCTTTGTGTTAGGAGTGCATGATGCTGCACGCACCTCCATTCCACATCCCAGTGGACCTGCGAGGCGACGCCCAGTCCCCTGGTGGACTGCGGAGATCGGTGCAGCCATCAAGGACCGCAATCATGCTCTCGATCGATTTAATAGAAACCACACTGCCGCAAACCTCGAGCAGTTCCGGATTAAACGTGCCCGTGCCCGTCAGCTCATTCGAGCCAGTAAGAAGGCGTGCTGGGTCCAATACGTGTCTTCTCTGACGAAGCAGGCTTCGTCGAAAGCCGTTTGGACCAAAGTACGTCGCATCCAGGGGGGTGCATCTACTCCTCTCAGCGCTCTGGAGCACGATGGGACGTTGTACACAGATTCCGGAGACATAGCTAATATCTTGGCCACGCAGTTTTCTGGTGCGTCTAGCTCTGTAAATTATGAACCACGTTTCCGCCGTGAGAAGGAACGTCAGGAACGACGCCCTCTCGTTTTTCGAAGTCATAACACAGAGCCATACAACTCTCCATTCACTGAACGGGAGTTCTATCAGGCACTTCGAGATTCTAAAAACACAGCTCCTGGAGTGGACAAGATCCACTATGAGATGCTTCGTCATCTGCCCATTGGAGCAAGAAATTTCCTTTTGGCGGTATTCAACAGGCTTTGGTTGGAGGACTCTTTCCCCACTTCCTGGAAAGAACCTATTATTTTTCCCATCCTGAAACCAGGTAAACAACGCACCGCGGCCTCGAGTTACAGGCCTATTGCCTTAACTAGCTGTGTGTGCAAGTTGATGGAACGCATGATCAATAAGCGTCTGACCTGGTTTTTGGAGGAAAACTGCTTGATAAGTAATTTTCAATGTGGTTTTCGCTCCAACCGTTCCACACTGGACCATCTGGTTCAGCTGGAAACACACATTCAGGATGCATTCCTCAACAAGGAACATTTAGTTGCAGTTTTCTTTGACCTCCAAAAAGCATATGACACAACGTGGCGTTTTGGCATCCTAAAGCAGCTCCATTCTTGGGGCGTCCGTGGCCATATCGCGTACTTTATTAAGAACTTTTTATCTGATCGTTTTTTCCGCGTACGTGTTGGGAACTCCTTTTCGGATCTTCAAGAACAAGAGAACGGTGTCCCGCAGGGCAGCGTATTAAGTGTGACTATGTTTGCCATAGCAGTGAACAGTGTAATGGCGAGCATTGTTGCCCCTGTACATGGTCTTCTGTATGTAGACGACCTCACGATCTTCTGTCGCTAACGGAATCTCGCGTCAATTTCTCGTCAACTCCAACTGACGATAAACCGTTTGGTTGAGTGGTCTTCCCAAACAGGTTTCACCTTCTCATCCGAGAAATCCGTGTGTGTTCACTTTTGTCGTCAACGTACATGTCATTTCGATCCTGACCTGTACATGGGGAAATCTCCCCTGTGCTTCGTGAATGAGGTCCGCTTCCTGGGCCTCATTTTCGATAAGAAATTAACATGGCTACCTCATCTTCGCCAGTTAAAGTTCTCTTGTCTTCGAGTTCTCAACCTTTTACGTGTTTTATCCCATACTTCCTGGGGTGCTGATAGGACGGTACTGCTTCGATTGTATCGTGCACTCATCAGGTCGAAGCTTGATTATGGATGTGTTGTGTATTCTTCTGCCCGCCCATCTAGACTTCGCATCCTAGACACCGTCCACCATGCTGGTATACGTGTGTGCTCTGGTGCTTTTCGGACCAGCCCTATCGCCAGTTTGTACGTAGAGGCATCTGAGCCGTCGCTGTCTCTGCGAAGACAGCGGCTGGTAGTGAACTACTTCCTCCATCTTCGCTCGATGCCTTCACATCCCTCATTTCACACCATCTCAGACATGAATAGGCTGGAAAGGTATAGGCTCCATCCTAGTGTCACTAGACCATTTGGTGTTCGTGCAGACGAGATCCTGTCAGCACTTGGTGTTGACAGTGATCTTCCTGGCGTCTTTCCACTCATTCCGCCTCTCCCTACCTGGGAGTTTCCTGCACCTTCCATCGATTTTTCTCTAACTGCTCTTCCAAAAGCAGAAACACCAATGGTTGTATACCAGCAACGGTTTTTAGAACTTCGTGCGAAGCACCCCAATTTTAATGTGTTTTACACGGATGGGTCCAAGACAGTGGAATCAGTTGGTTGCGCCTTCGTCCTAGACTCTCAAAGTTCCAGTTACTCGCTTCATCCTGCGTGTTCCATCTTTACGGCAGAGTTATACGCCATTCTAAAGGCACTGGACTTTGCAGACGTCAATGGTCTGAAGAAAGTCCTTGTGTGCAGTGATTCGACCAGCGTGTTGCAGACCCTGGATTCGCCGAATTCCCGGCATCCAGTAGCTCAACGCATATACAGACGGCTTGTGTCCTTATCTGCCAGCACAGATGTACACTTCTGTTGGGTCCCTAGCCACGTGGGCATCCAGGGGAACGAAGCAGCTGATGCTGCCGCCAAGTCTGCTGATGCAGATGGCGATGTTCTCGTCCACCTTTTGCCTGCTAGCGACCTGCAGAACGTGTTCCGTTGTCGCCTTCTTGACACTTGGCAGGCCGAATGGGATACGGAAACGGGGAACAAGCTTCACGCTATTAAGCCCACCATAGGTGCTTGGCGATCCTCATCCCGTCCCTCTCGGCGAGAAGAAGTTATTCTTACCCGCATGCGTATAGGGCACAGCCGTCTAACGCATGGTCACCTGCTCCAAGGGCTGGACCCTCCGTTGTGTCGTGCTTGTAATGTTATTTTAAGCATCCGACATATTCTCGTTGAATGTGTCGATCTTGCTTACCTCCGGCAGACTTTTAACATTTCCGGCTGTATGTCATCCCTCTTGGGTGATGACAGCAGTATTTTATCCCATGTTTTTAGGTTTTTGCGAAGAGCTGGACTCTTCCACCGTCTGTAAGGAGGTTTTTTAGTTTGTTTTTTCTGACTTTTTAATGTGTCGTGTTTGTCTCGTGCAGGTCTCTTTACAACTTTGCACTTTTAGTTTTTTCCAAGGGGCTATCTACACCCCTTTTTTAAATTTTAAGTCAGAATTTTAGATAAGGGGACATTTCCCCTGTATACATAGAAGGGTGCGAAATGGCCTTAAGTGCCGACGCACCCACAAATTTTAATTCAATCAATCAATCTGATGCGTCTAGCTCTGTAAATTATGAACCACGTTTCCGCCGTGAGAAGGACCGTCAGGAAACGCGCCCTCTAGTTTTTCGAAGTCATAACACCGAGCCATACATCTCTACATTCACGGAACGGGAGTTCGATCAGGCACTTCGAGATTCTAAGAATACAGCTCCTGGAGTGGACAAAATCCACTATGAGATGCTTCGTCATCTGCCCATTGGAGCAAGAAATTTCCTTTTGGCGGTATTCAACAGGCTTTGGTTGGAGGACTCTTTTCCCACTTCCTGGAAAGAAGCTATTATTGTTCCCATCCTGAAACCAGGTAAACAACGCACCGCAGCCTCGAGTTACAGGCCTATTGCCTTAACTAGCTGTGTGTAAGTTGATCGAACGCATGATCAACAAGCGTCTCACCTGGTTTTTGGAGGAAAACTGCTTGATAAGTAATTTTCAATGTGGTTTTCGCTCCAACCGTTCCAGGGGTGTAAGGGGTGATCTTCCACGTAGTACACCCAAATGTCAACCTCACTTCCACGTTAGTACACCCTGGACTGAAGACTAACGAGGCTCTGGCGACTGGCCCCATGGCCAGTATAATTTTGTTTGTATTGTCCTGTTCTTTTTTCCTTATGTGTGCTGAGTGTTCTTTGCAGCCTCAGCTTTTAACGAAAGTCAGAACATTTTAATATTTTATGATTTTAATTACGCAACGTTAGAGTTGTTATGTGTAAAGATAAGGGGCTGGACCCCGTATAGTGTGACGGGTGCAAAATAGCCTTAGTGCTGACGGACCAAAAATTTTAAAATCAAATCAAATCAAATCCAACCGTTCCACACTGGACCTACTGGTTCAGCTGGAAACACACATTCAGGATGCATTCCTCAACAAGGAACATTTAGTTGCAGTTTTCTTTGACCTCCAAAAAGCATATGACACAACGTGGCGTTTTGGCATCCTAAAGCAGCTCCATTCTTGGGGCGTCCGTGGCCATATGGCGTACTTCATTCAAAACTTTTTATCTGATCGTTTTTTCCGCGTACGTGTTGGGAACTCCTTTTCGGATCTTCACGAACAAGAGAACGGTGTCCCGCAGGGCAGCGTATTAAGTGTGACTCTGTTTGCCATAGCAGTGAACAGTGTTATGGCAAGCATTGTTGCCCCTGTACATGGTCTTCTGTATGTAGACGACCTCACGATCTTTTGTCGCTCACGGAATCTCGCGTCAGCTTCTCGTCAACTCCAACTGACGATAAACCGTTTGGTTGAGTGGTCCTCCAAAACAGGTTTCACCTTCTCATCCGAGAAATCCGTGTGTGTTCACTTTTGTCGTCAACGTACATGTCATTTCGATCCTGACCTGTACATGGGGAAATCTCCCCTGCGCTTCGTGAATGAGGTCCGCTTCCTGGGTCTCATTTTCGATAAGAAATTAACATGGCTACCTCACCTTCGCCAGTGAAAGTTCTCTTGTCTTCGAGTTCTCAACCTTCTACGTGTTTTATCTCATACTTCCTGGGGTGCTGACAGGACGGTACTCCTTCGCCAGTACCGTGCACTCATCAGGTCGAAGCTTGATTATGGATGTGTTGTGTATTCTTCTGCCCGCCCATCTAGACTTCGCATCCTAGACACCGTCCACCATGCTGGTATACGTTTGTGCTGTGGTGCGTTTCGTACGAGTCCAGTCGCTAGTTTGTACGTAGAGGCATCTGAGCCGTCGCTGTCTCTGCGAACACAGCGGTTGGTAGTGAACTACTTCCTCCATGGGGTGTAAGGGGACCTTCCACGTAGGCGCCCAAAAGTCAACCTCACTTCCACGTAGTGCACCCTGGACAAGAGACTAACGAGGCTCTGGCGACTGGCACTATGGCCAGTATAATTTTGTGTGTGTTGTCCTGTTTTTTGTCCTTGTGTGTGCTGAGTGCGCGTTTACAACCTCAGCTTTTAACAGAAGTCAGAACATTTTAAGGTTTTAAAATTTTTAGTTATGCAACGTTAGAGTTGTTATTTGTAATGGTAAGGGGCTGGACCCCGTATAATCTGACGGGAGCAAAATAGCCTAAGTGCTGACGCTCCCAAAATTTTAAATTCAAATTCAAAAATTCAAAAAATACTTCCTCCATCTTCGCTCGATGCCTTCACATCTCGATGACACCATCTCCGACGAGAGTAGACTGGCAAGGTATCGGCTCCAACCTAGTGCCACTAGACCATTTGGTGTTCGTGCAGACGAGATCCTTTCAGCACTTGGTGTTGACAGTGATCTTCCTGGCGTCTCTCCACTCATTCCGCCTCTCCCTACCTGGGAGTTTCCGGCACCTTCTATCGATTTTTCCCTGACTGCCCTTCCAAAGGCAGAAACACCAATGGTTGTATACCAGCAACGGTTTTTAGAACTTCGTGCAAAGCACCCCAATTTTAATGTGTTTTACACGGATGGGTCCAAGACAGTCGAATCAGTTGGTTGCGCCTTCGTCCTAGACTCGTTACGGCAGAGTTGTACGCCATTCTAAAGGCACTGGACTTTGCAGACGTGAATGGGCTGAAGAAGGTCCTTGTGTGCTGCGATTCGACCAGCGTTTTGCAGTCTCTGGATTGGCCGTATTCCCGGCATCCGGTAGCGCAACGCATATTCAGACGGCTTGTGTCCTTATCTGCCAGCACAGATGTACACTTCTGTTGGGTCCCTAGCCACGTGGGCATCCAGGGGAACGAAGCAGCTGATGCTGCCGCCAAGTCTGCTGATGCAGATGGCGACGTTCTCGTCCACCTTTTGCCACCTAGCGATCTGCAGAATTTGTTCCGTTGTCGCCTTCTTGACACTTGGCAGACCGAGTGGGATGTGGAAACGGGGAACAAGCTTCACGCTGTTAAGCCCACCATAGGTGTTTGGCGTTCCTCGTCTCGTCCCTCTCGGCGAGAAGACGTTATTCTTACCCGCATGCGTCTAGGACACAGCCGTCTCACGCATGGTCACCTACTGCAAGGGCTGGACCCTCCGTTGTGTCGTGCTTGTAATGTCATTTTAAGCATCCGACACATTCTCGTTGAATGTGTCGATCTTGCTTACCTCTGGCAGACTTTTAACCTTTCCGGCTGTTTGTCATCCCTCTTGGGTGATGACAGCAGTATTTTATCACGTGTTTTTAGTTTTTTTGCGAAGAGCTGGACTCTTCCACCGTCTGTAAGGAGGTTTTTAGTTTGTTCTGACTTTTTAATGTGTCGTGTTTGTCTCGTGCAGGTCTCTTTACAACCTTGCACTTTTAGTTTTTCCCAAGGGGCTATATACACCCCCTTTTTTAAATCTCTGTCAGAATTTTAGATAAGGGGACATTTCCCCGTATACACAGAAGGGTGCGAAATGGCCTTAAGTCCCGACGCACCCATAAATTTTAACTCAATCAATCAATCAATAGAAGGGTGCGAAATGGCCTTACGTGCCGACGCAACCAGAAAATTTAATTCATTCATTCATTCACTATAGTCAATGTCCTAGCAAATGAACCCCGTTGACCGATTCACTCATTCGTATGTGTGTGTGTGTGTGTCGCCCTGGTACAAGCGAACAATGCTATATACTTCCTATTTTTTTTGACACACACAATGTCCTGGGGGACAAATAGCAATGAACGGGTAAGTACCTCGTTGAGAGTACCACTCATGCATGTTGTCATGGTACAATGAACAATGCTACTTCATACCTTTTTTTTCAGCAAGAGCTTTTTTGACGCACATGTCCTGGGGACAAATGGCTAAAATGGTTCGTTGACCGATCTATACCCATTGGGGCGTTGGTCTCCTACAAAGAACAATGCTACTTCATACCTTTTTCAGCGGACCGGATGTTTTTCTGGACAAATGATCGTTGACAGATCCACCACACCCAGGAGTAATTTTTTGGCTTGGTACAAAAGTAACAATGCTACGTACTTCCTACTTTTTCACCCGAGAGCAATTGACGAGAGAGAGAGAGAGAAAAAAGGGTGATCATTTTTTCCGACATCCGACGAATCCGACCGAGCAGTAATTTTTTAGATTACGACGGCGATCACATAGTTCAGAATGTCACCACGGACATCGTGCCCGAAATTCACTCTGCTTACACGAATCACCTGATGTTTCAACGGCGATGATCTACAGTTGCGGTATGTTCACCAATCAATTTTGAGCTTCCGAGATTCTTTGGCGATTCTCACGAAGGACACGGCGAGAGTTTTTTTTTTACTCTCGTTCTTGCACGTGTTTCAAGTTGCAGGATTTTTACCAAAAGCTACGCACTCGAAGAGGTTTTATAGACCGGCTGAACAATTACTGCGCTGAATGTTTCACTCAAGGCTCAAGAAAACTTGTGTTTTTCCTTCGATGACGTTCTCGAATTGTTAGATAGACACGAAGCAGCAAACAGATGACGCGACAACTCCCCCCCCCCCAAAATAAAAAAAACTCCTCTCTGCATTTCCTCGCGTCCGTCGGGTTCTCACGGTTCACACACCAAACCAATCTGGAGCAAAAATTTTCTCTCTTCGATAAATTGTCCTTGCGAAAAACGTGCAAATTACTTCAATGGGTACTGGCAGCCTCGTGTCTGTGGGAACACGTTTTTTCTCAAGATTAGAAGTGCCCAGGTGGATTTCCCGCTTGCTCAGCATCCCAAAAGGCTAGAAGATGCTGCAGTGGCTGTTCGGCACGCCCCGGGAAGCTGATTTGGAACGATCACATGCAGATGATCGAGATCACGTCCAAAAATTCCAATAGGGAGAAACGCTCGTGTACCTGAGCAGGAACGTCCAAAATTTTCGTGAAAATGGACGATCGGAATTTGACCAGAATTTGAATTTAAAATTTTGGGAGCGTCAGCACTTAGGCTATTTTGCTCCCGTCACAGTATACGGGGGCCAGCCCCTTACCTCTACAAATAGCAACTCTAACGTTGCATAACTAAAAAATTTAAAATGTTCTGACTTCTGTTAAAAGCTGAGGCTGTAAAGGGGCACTCAGCACACATAAGGACAAAAGAACAGGACAATACAAACAAAATTATACTGGCCATGGGGCCAGTCGCCAGAGCCTCGTTAGTCTTAAGTCCAGGGTGCACTAACGTGGAAGTGAGGTTGACATTTGGGTGTACTACGTGGAAGATCACCCCTTATACCCCTGGACGATCGGATTTGATTCATATACCGCATGTACGATTATTTGAAATCTCGAGATTCTCTTGCCGATATACGCGCAGCGTTGCAGAAAGATGCCGTCACGACCGTACCGGTCCTCATCCGCTGTTTATTATACGTGTTGGATGTTGTAGACAGGATAGAACGGCATGGACGATGATGATGTAAATTATTATGTTATAGCCTGCGCGACGAGCGATGTCGGATTTGAATTTTCGGATGGTTGATTACCAGATCCTTCGTTTGGACGCAAGGGTGAAAAAAGCGAAACAAACCGAAGAATTCGATGCCGTTTGTTTGTCGTGCGACCGAATTTTTTGCAATTCTATTCGGCTCTACTCGCCGTTTGGCGGCACCATCTACCACACAACATAATATACTTTTTTCATTATTTTGTCAAAATGCATCGATATCGTAGAATGTCGCTTCTTAACGGCATCAACGCACGTCCACGTAAAATTCGTGAAAAAGATCGATGCGCACACCCACATGCATGATTTTTTTTAGAGAATCGTGTAAGGAATCCGGTAAACGTTTGAAATGCGAAGGGATAAGTCTACAAATTATCGAAATTCTTCTGCGAAATTCTTGTTTTTCCGAGAAAGAACTTAATTTTCTCGCGGGTACCATTTTCGTGATCCCGTTGCATGCATTACGAAGGTCCTCTGTAGAGTTTCATGGAAGTTTGAGAAAAAAAACACGTGAAACTCTACAGAGGTGTGGTTATCTAACCGCAGCCGTTAGAACCTTTTTGGTTGGGAACCACGCACCCTGGCGGTGTTATAGGGGCCAGGAATCCTAAAAAAAAAAAATTATCATTTGTTTGTTTGCTTGAAAAAAAAACACGTCACAATAAGGAAATAATGAGAGGCACACACGTGTGTGTGTGTGTGTGTGTGTGGCAGAAATATCACATCGTTCCGAGACGTTTACAAAGGTCACGATATATAAACATGACCGGACTTTAGAAAAATTACGATAAGGCGCATTCATCCTTTAAGGATGAGAAAGTGTATTTTCTCATCACTGCTTTTCTGCGCTGTGAAACATCGTCAGCGCAATAAATGAGGCGCGGAACGTGGAGAGAAAGTGAGTTTTTGAGATTTTGGTGCGATTTTCTTAGAGGTCAAAAAATCAGGGTTGGCGTCAAAGGCATATTTACTATCTACTGACATGATCTTGGAAAATAAAAACGAGATTCGTAATTTTTTCACTCGAGGTCGTCACAAAGGATTAGATTGTTTCTACCTGGCACAAGCTTTTTCCAAGCTTCCGAAACAACTGCTTCGTGATAATGCTAATTTTATTTGCTTGTTTCGACAAGACCACACCAATTTAAAACACGCACATGATGATTACGTAGGGGCTGATATGAATTACAATTTATTTTCTAAATTCTGCTCCCACTGTTGGAACCAAGGTGATTTCGGATTCGTGACCATTGACATGACTCGAAAAGCAAACCATGGAAAGTATAGGAATAAAATAAACGTTTATCTAGACGTCTCAGAGTATATTAATCACCCTGAGGCTAAGAAGAGGACAATTTCAGATTTGCAACAAGAAAAAAATCCCCCCCAAAAAAAAATCAACGGTCGAGAACCTAAACAGTCAAAAAATAAAATTTGAAAAAAAAACGTTCTTTTTTTTCAAACGTCTCAAGCGTATATATAAAATAACCATTACAAACAAAAAGTGAGTGTTAGAAAAGTTGATAGTCTCAAGTGGGTGACGGCAAGAAAACTACGAGAACCGAACGTGTAGGCTGAGAATTCGACGTTTCAGAAAGTGTCACGGAACAAAATAAAAATTTGATCAACGAACTCGTATAACTTGCAGCTAAAAGTTACATTGTACCCACGCCCATTTCAAGCATTCCTTCGACACCGTTCGAACTGAAGGAAGTACCGGCACGACGTCAAGCCATAGGTAGCACGTCGTCTTCGGATAAGATCGGGTTGGGACCTTTGGCACGAGACTACCTGAGCACGGGGAAATTCGACAAGGATGAAGTGTTTGGATTGTATCCGAGCATGGAAACCAACGAAGGCGTCGTGTGGAAGATTGGAAAATCGAAAGTCACCTTCGAAGGCAACGACATTAAAGTTAATTTAGGCGATAAAAATAGTTGGACCAGGTATCCAGGTACGGTGGGACTGTGGGAACTCGTTGCGAAAAAATATCCGAAAGATTACACCGACAAAGATTACCAGAGTTACAGGGAAATTCTAATCATGACGAATGCCATGTACCAGAACAACGATGCCTCGCAGAATAGGGTGAAATCGAGCAGCGGTGAGAAGTACAGGAATCTCATCAAACCGATATGGAACGAGGTGAAAAGTGGAAGCGGCGTCAAACGCTACAACACGTTACCCAAAGAATTTGTTTGGGTGGACGACGTGAGAAAACTCATCGACAGATTGTTAGTGATAGCCGGTGAAGAGAATGCAGGCAATCGTAATTTTTACAACGAGAAGGTTGGCATCGTGGACATGATCAGCACGAAACTTTCCGACTTCATCGTGAACGACGACAAAGGTATCGGCTACCTGATCAAAATTATCAACACGCTGCCTCCGAGATTCTGGAACGTGGCCGAAGGAAAGGGACTCGTGAACGACATCATCAACAAGTTACCTTTCGAGATGCATTTACCTGGCTACCAGTACTGCGGACCGGGTACCAAACTCGAGAAAAGATTGGAGAGAGGAGACAAGGGTGTGAATCCGTTGGATGCGGCATGCAAAGATCACGATATTGCTTACAACACTCGCACCGATCTGGATGCACGTCACGAAGCAGACAAGAAATTGGAACATGCCGCTTTCGAAAGATTCGTCAGCAGAGACGCTTCTTTGGGCGAACGGTCCGCAGCATTGGGCACCACCATCGCCATGAACACGAAACAAAAATTTGGATGGGGTATATAAATAAATAACATACAGTAAAAAAATATAATAACAACATGTCTTGTATAACCGACTTACCGCCCGAACTGCTATGTAAAATATTCAAACACGCTTTAAACAGAGATTGCGAGGATGTTGAGAAACTTGTAATCATAGCAAGAACAACGCCGGAATTTCGTATCCCTTGTGAAATGGTTTTCAAGGACCATCTTCGGGAGATGAGTGGAATGAGGTGCGGTGATCTCGATACTCTTCTTTCGGCTGCAGGGGAAAAATTAAACGACAGGATGGACGAACTTCACGAGGCGAGGCAGGGGAGAAGACGATACACGGATGATTGGCGCAAGTCTAAACAGGAGACCGAAGATATCATCGCACACATCATCGCGTTTTCCAAAGCACGAACTTTCTTCCTCTAACGCACACTCTGAATTTAAATTTAAATTCAATTTAAAATTTTGGGAGCGTCAGCTAATTTGCTCCCGTCACATTATACGGGGTCCAGCCCCTTACCATTACAAATTACAACTCAAACGTTGCATAATTAAAAACTTTAAAACCTTAAAATGTTCTGACTTCTGTTAAAAGCTGAGGCTGTAAACGCGCACTCAGCACACACAAGGACATAAAACAGGACAACACACACAAAATTATACTGGACATAGCGCCAGTCGCCAGAGCCTCGTTAGTCTCTTGTCCAGGGTGCACTACGTGGAAGTGAGGTTGACTTTTGGGTGCACTACGTGGAAGCAGCACCCGTTACACCCCTAACGCACACTGTGAAAAAATAATAATATAAATGTCAAAAAAATGTGTCAAAAAAATGAAAAAAAATATACGTAAAAAAATGTACATGTCAAAAAAAACTTGATATATAAATAACACATCGTGAAAAAAAATTCTTCCGTATATAAATAACACATTGTGAAAAATTAAAATTCTCTAACACACACACACTCTGAATTTCTCTTTGATATGACTGAAAAAATGAGTGACCTCCAAGCATTAAAACAAATGCTAAATTTGTCAGTCGAGTATATAAAAATTCAGGAATTGGAAGTCGACAAACCTTACACGATAACTTCCGGTTCAATTGTTTCTACCCAGTATGGTCCCAAGGTCCGTTTGTTGCTCAACGGACAATACAGTCTATTTTTACCAGATCGATACGCTAACATGTTATCCGACGAGAAGCTATCTATTTTCATCGAGAACAAAACTCGAATCGTGTACAAGGGAACAAAGGAACTTCTCGGTAAGAAAACAAAGCATGTAATAGAATTTGTGTAACGGCTGCGGAGTATATAAAATAACATACCTTGAAAAAAAATTACACAAGAGGGAAACAAAAAAAAATCTCAGAACATATAAGTAGGTGTAATGCCCCGCCTGTACGCCATTAAGTGAGGATCGAAAAAACCTCAAAAACTCACTTTCTCACGACGTTCTACGCCTCATTTATTGCGATTATGATGTTTGCAGCGAAGAAAACAGCACCAAAACATCAAAAAACTCACTTCAGTTCACTGAAGTGAGCCGCAGTGTTGCAAAACCTACGAAAATTTCATTAAAAAAAATCTTATTTTCTCTCCACGTTCCGCGCTTTTATTTGTTGCGCTGACACAGCGTGATGAGTAAATGCACTCTCTCATCCTTGAAGGATGAATGCACCTTATCGTAATTTTCCAACTCCGGGACGAAATGTTTGTATATCGTGACCTTTGCAAACCTCTTTCGGGAACGATGTGCCACACACACACACGCGCTTGTATTGTGACCACTTTCTCTCCACGTTCCGCGCTTTTATTCGTTGCGCTGACACAGCGTGATGAGCAAATAATGCACTTTTTTTCATTCTTGAAGGATGAATGCACCTTATCGTAATTTTCCAAGTCTGGGACCAAATGTTTGTATATCGTGACCTTTGTAAACCTCATTTGGGGGGTCAAAAATACCTCAAAAACTCATTTTTTCTCCACGTTCCGCGCTTTTATTTGTTGCGCTGACACGACGTGATGAGTAAATAATGTACACTCTCTCATCCTCGAAGGATGAATGCACCTTATCGTAATTTTCCAAGTCCGGGGCCAAATGTTTGTATATCGTGACCTTTGCAAACCTCTTTCGGGAACGATGTGCCACACACACACACACGCGCGCGTGCTTGTAACGACAATTTTGTTCCCTCTCTCTCTGCGTGTGCTATCAACGTCAACACAATGACACAAATTCAACAATACGTAGGCCTTGGGACGACGGAAGTTATACTTCCTTGTTTGTTTTTTTTTTTCAATAGTGACGTCAGTTAACAGCATTGGTAGCAGTGATGCGATGCGATGCATTAACTTGTGAATTTTCGAACTCGTAAAATGACGTGGCTGAAATGTGGGGGAAGAATGTTCTAGAAAAGATTGTCTCGGATTTCTATTGGTCCACGTTGCGTTGGCTAACATTTCACTTTTGACGTCATTAGAAAACCGTAAAAAACTTAAAGCGCTAGTGTAGAAAGTTCTATTTCATTTTGAACGTCAGTGAATGAGCATTTCCGCAGGATTTTCCAAAAGTAAGTAACTTTGTTTCTTAGCTTGCATGAGTTGGCTTTGATTTATAAGTATGGCATTGCTTTTGTGGAAGAAAATATACTCACAAAATATGCAAAAAGAGAGAGAATATAGAAGGTGTTTCATGTCTCTCTGCTTTTATATATTTGAAGCATGCATTTTGGTAGCTGGAATATTTTTTTTTCTTCTGTGTGCCGTTGTTGGTAGGTAGGAAATATGTGTGCGGGGCATATTTAAAAAAAAATAAATGTGTTAAATAGTTAGAGGAAGGCAAGAAAAAATGGAGGAGAGTTGCGTGTTTTTGATATCTAGTGGAAGTACTGATTGATTTGATGTTTTAAGTCCTTTTTATGCACAGTAAGGCTAATCGGGACTGGACCTACAATTTTAAGAACCACTTGTGCGGGTATCGAACCCTTGATTACAAGGCTATCGCTGCGCCATCGCAGAGGCTAGTGGAAGTACTGATTGATTTGATGTTTTAAGTCCATTTTATGCACAGTAAGGCTAATCGGGACTGGACCTACAATTTCAAGAACCACTTGTGCGGGTATCGAACCCTTGATTACAAGGCTACCGCTGCGCTATCGCAAAGGCTAGTGGAAGTACATAGTTATTCGAATCTCATTTATTTAAAATATTTAGTTTTTTTTATGCACGCTTATTGATTTTAAACCTAAAATTAAATAAAATCCGGCAATTTTATCCAATTATACTTATGGCTACAACGAGCATTCGCAAAAAATATGGCTTGAGATTTTTTTGCTACGTAAACAAAATGGCCGACATGCCAAATATGAACTGGCTATATAGATTTGAGAGATGGATGGGAAAAAAAAAGTTAATTAAAATTTAATTTTATGATTGCAACACGGAACTTAATGATTGATTTAGTTTATTTTACTTCGCGTTTTGTACCTCTTGACTAATTTGCGAAGATTGGGGATGAGTGATGAAATGGATGGAAATGGACATTCACAAACAACCATACCCGACCGGGATTCGACCCCGGGACCTTTGGCGTCGCAGCACGATGTGCTAACCACTCGGCCACAGGGTCGGGCAAGTACTGGCATATACATAGATCAAAGTTACATGGTTCTAGGTCCCATAGGAGCCGAGAAAATCAATATCTTGGAAAACGTCTTAAGACAAATATCTTAATCTTTAAGAAAGTCGACTTCCGGTATCTCAAGATGTTACTTCCGGTCTGTCAAGAAAATTTTCTTAAGACAAAAATCTTAAAACGTTTTCCAAGATATTGATTTTCTCGGCTCCTAATTAAGCTAGGATGATGATTTTAGGTTTGTTGGATAGGATTCGACGAGAACTATTCGACTAGCAAATAAAATCGATTCCACCCCCTCAAGTTTCGGAAATACAGACAATTTTTTATTTTTTTTGAGAAACTTGATTTGCCGGCTTAGTTTTTACTCTAATTCGAAAATTTTAACAACATTCGATACAAAATTAGAAGTACTCTACAACCTATTGGAGGGATGATGACTAGTACCTGCTGTTTTCGAGTTATTTTGGATTAAAATTTCAAGATGTAATTTCTAAGATGTTTTGTAATTCATAAACTATGGGTTGTAGGAAAACGATTCTTGCTCTATCTGCTATTGCTCGACGAATACTATAAACATAAACAAAGCTTATGGTTTAATTTTAAAAAAATGACGACCTTAAAATAACTCTGTTTTCTGAAATTATGATTTATACTTCATACGCCAAGAGGGCTGAGGGTAGAATTATGTACACATAATATTTTTGTGTTTTCTATACACAAACTTAATTATTTTTTTTCCAATTATTTACAGGATTGATTAAGAAGCAAGAAGTAGCATATACATAAATAGCACACACCAAACCCAGCACCATCGCGAATTAGCCTTCCAAGGTTTTTTTATTGCACAACATTTATTTTGTGGCACTCTACTATATATATATAAAATAACATACCCCCACAAATATTTTCATTATAGCGAATTAGGCATCGAAGATTTTTTTATTGCACAGCATTTATTTTGTGGCATTGTACTATATATATAAAATAACATACCCCACAAATATTATTTTTTTCAACAAGATGCAATCGGGAAAAATTTGTCCCACTTGTGAAATTGGTGTTTCAACTAAAAATTTCCAAAGGCACTGTCGTACCTGCGCACCTGGTAAGCGTGTGACTGCTAAAAAATCATGTCCCAAGTGCGGTAAACATATTACTATTAATAATTTGAAAAAGCATATAACATCATGCAAAGCCGTCGTCGGAGCACCTGTTCCACAACCGTCGACCAGCTCGACCAAGAGGAAAGCGGAAGCCGACTCGCCACCATCCGCCAAACGTGTGAAGCTTGTGGCGAAAGCGAACCACTCTGCTTTCCAGCGTTTGTTAGAGGATTTTGTCCTCACTTCGGAGGGCTTATGCGATGTTCGTAGCTTTTTAGAGGAGAAGCGAGCAGAGATAGTTTCCATTCTTTGTAATGCACTGGATACGCACTCCTCCACTACATTCTACGCATCGCTACGTTGCCAGTACAAGAAGCCGTCTGACGAAATTTACAGCTTCTGCCACAACACCAAGGCGAAGACGCTGCATCTGGCGGATGTCGAAAACCTAGAGGTCATCTACAACAAGTTTGCCGAGGAGCTGGTGGCGAAACAAGAAGAACATCAAGCTGAGGGCTCGGGGGGTTCGCTGTGTGGCGATCCTCACGAACTGTGCATCAAACTTTGCAAGTTCGTGCCTCTCTCCGCCTCCAGCTACGCCCCCTTACCACGTTCCATCGCGGCAAAGAAGGCCGTCCTGAACATTCAGAACGGTGACGCCAAGTGCTTCGTATGGTCGGTGCTTGCAGCTTTGCACCCAGTTGAGCCAAAAAACCATCCACATCGAGTTAACCACTACCTACCCTACGAGTCGGAACTAGAAGATGCGATGGCTGGGATCGACTACCCGGTGGCGCTTTCGGACATTCGAAAGTTCGAGGCCCGTACACACAACCCTCGGTTGGCCATCAACGTTTATGGCCTCACTGACAAAAATGTGGTGTACCCTATCCGGGTGAGCGACGTAGACGACGATGATGCTCGAGAAATTCACCTTCTGCTCATCAAGGACGAGACCCATCACCATTACACCCTCATTCGCTCGCTCTCTCGGCTTGTTTCGAGCCAACGGGGCAGTGATAGTCACCACATAGAAGTTTGTCGCAGGTGCTTGTCCACATTTGATAATCGAGAACAGCAGGATTACCAACGCATCAGAGGTCCCAACATCGCTGTCGAGAAGCTCGCTCGCCACAAACTTTATTGCAATGCCAACGAGCCTGGGGTGGCAGTCTTGCCCAAACCTGGCACTGTGGAGCGTTTCCACATGCACGGTGCCATGGTGGAGCACCCCGCTATCATCATCGCGGATTTCGAGGCCTTCCTCAAACCCCTGTCCACTTGCGATCCCGATCCCGAAGTTTCCTCCACCACCCCTTACCAACTCCACGAGGCATCCAGCTTCGCATACGTTGTGGTGCGACGAGACCAGCACATCGCCCCCGAGCCCTACGTGTACCGTGGTCCTGACGCAGCCAAACACTTCCTCGAGAGGATGGTTGTCGAGGCCATCGAGATAGAGAAAGTACTGTTGGCCCCCAAGCCTATGCTCCCACTGTCCCCCGACGATCAACGTAGACACGACGAGGCCATCGCTTGCCCTGTCTGCGTCGAGGAGTACACCGCCAACAACCGTAAAGTCCAACACCACGATCACTTTAACGGTAGGTACGTTGGTCCTTGGTGCAACGATTGCAACCTAATGGCCCGGGACCCGCGCTTCATCCCTGTGTTTTTTCACAATGGCTCGGGATACGACTTCCACCATCTGGTGCCTCACTTTGGGTACGACGACATGCGAATCAACGTCCTGGCGCAGAACGAGGAGCGTTACATTAGCTTGAGCAAGTGGGTGCGAATCCCGGGATCACGCTCTACCGTCGAGCTTCGCTTCCTCGACTCCCTGAGGTTCCTCCCGGCAAGCCTCGATGCTCTCGCGGGGAAGCTTAGCGACGAGCAAATACTCATCACCTCTGCGAATTTTCCGAACTTGGACGCCGGTCTCTTCAGGCGTAAGGGGGTCTACCCCTACGAATACGTCACAGACCCTACCAAGTTCGCGGAGACGTCGCTACCTCCTCGAGCAAACTTCTATAGCAAGCTGCGAGGCTCGGACATATCTGAGGATGACTATAACCATGCTCAGTCCATGTGGCGCGAGCTGGATTGCCAAAATCTCGGGGACTACCACGATGCCTACCTCAAACTTGATGTGACGCTTCTTGCTGACGTGATCCAGGCGTTTCGTGCAACTGCGAAGACCATCTACAAGCTGGACCCCGCCTACTTCTACAGTCTTCCCGGACTGGCATGGTCGGCCATGCTTCTTCTTACGAAAATCAGGCTTGAGCTTCTTTCGGACGTGGACATGATGCTGTTCGTGGAACGTGCCGTGCGGGGTGGAATGGTCCAGGTGTCGCAACGGTACGCACGCGCCAACAATCACCACATGGCCACAGGTTACGACCCTTCGCAACCGTCCAGCTACATCATGCACACGGACGTCAACAACCTCTACGGACACTCCATGATGCAGCCACTCCCCTTTGGAGGCTTCGAGTGGGTCGATCCCTCCAACTTCGACGTTGAAGGTTTCGACGATTCGGAACACGGATTTTTTGCCGAGGTGGACCTTGAGTTCTCCGAGAAGGTGCAGGATTTGTTCTGCGATCTTCCGCCAGTCCCGGAATTCAAATGCCCGCCCGGCTCGAACCAAGCAAAGCTCATCATGGACTTTGTGCCCAAAGAGCGTTATGTCCTACACTACCAAAACCTCCGGTGGTTGATGAAGCAGGGGGTTACCGTCCGCACGGTACATCGAGTTTTGATGTTCGAGCATTCTCCATGGTTGAGGCCATACATCGAGCTCAACACCAAACATCGCACAGTCGCCACTTCTGATTTCGATCGCGATTTCTTCAAGTTAATGAACAATGCGGTGTTCGGGAAAACTATGGAGAATGTGCGAAATCGTGTAGATGTGAGGCTAATATCAAACAAAGCACAATGTCGCAGGCTCGTAGCAAACCCGTTATTCAAATCAAGGACCATTTACAATGAGCAGCTGGCTCTGATTCACATGAAGCGAGGTGAGGTAAAACTTACCAAACCCATCTACGTTGGAGTCACGGTTCTGGATCTGAGCAAGCTACACATGTTCGAGACGTACTACGACATATTACGTGCACACTACGACCACAACATCTCGCTTCTCTACATAGACACGGACAGTTTAATATACCAGGTTCACACAGCCGACGCGTACGAGGATATGGCCACGGTTCCATCTTTGGTTAACCTCTTCGACACCTCGGGCTATCCCCAGCCGAACCGATACGGCATCCTGACTCGCAACAAGAAGGTGCCCGGCAAACTCAAAGACGTGAAGGACGGTGATGTGGCTCTCGATAAAGCCGGTCTTCGCGCCAAAACCTATGCTATTCGGGCAGAAGGATCCATCACGAAAAAGGCTAAGGGTGTGGACAGGCAGGTCGTCCAAGAGTACCTCAAGTTCGTGGATTACGTCAAAACCCTTCAAACTAGGACGTCAATTGCAGGAGTGGAGCAGCGCATCCAGAGCGTCGACCATGTGTTGACAACCAACCAGGTGAGAAAGGTTGCCCTGGACGCACGCGACGACAAGAGGTGCGTTCTGAAATGTGGGATTCACACGCTCCCATGGGGCCATTTTCGTTTAGAAATTAGCTTCAAATGTGGTAAATGGCATGTATGTATGTATGTATGAAAAAAAAAAACAATTTATGTAACAGAAGTTCTAATTTAATATAGCCAAAATATTAGAACAATAGTGTTTATCTTCAAATGCAAAAAAAAAACAAAAAAAAACAGGTGGAGGTTTGGGATTTTTAGTTTGACTAACTCCCTGCCGCGCCCTACGGGGTGAATATGGGGCACACGCAGGGCCAAAGGGGAAGTTCCTTTGTGCGTTCAAGTGTGATTTATTTCTAAAATGCATTAAAATTAATTTTTTTATTATTATTTTTTTATTCCAGATTATTCTCACAAATGTAAGAAGGTGTTCCTCGCAGTACATCCTAAACATTGCGTTGCAGGTTAATCTAATATTTGAACCTGCGGTCAGTATAATTTTTTGAGAATTATGTGATTTTTTTTTCTTGTACTTAAAACTGTTCGGTCACTCTTTCATTTTTGACATCATACACAAAAGACTTCTCTGCAATCAGGATGACGCTGCACAGAGTATCGGCAGGCAGCGCGTCGTGAAACTCGCAGACGACCTTGATGTTGGTTCGATCGTTGACCACCACCTGCTTTCTCTTAGATGTGTTAATGACGAACATCGGCCTGCGTGTTTTGAATTCGCTGGGCGCGTAGTACACGTCCACGCTTCCCTCGGTCACGCGTTTGTAAGCCGTGTAAGCTTCGTAAAGTTTGAGATAATCGTCTTTGGTCATGTCGAGGTTGTAATTCTCGCGCGGGAACACTTCGTTCCTACCGTTCTTCAGATAAACGTTTTTGATCTTGCAGTCGTCGAACTTGCTGGAATCTTTTTCCTGATCGTTATTGCGTCCGGTCTGAAAGAGCACAACGACGAAATCTGGCATGTCGAACTGTATGTTGTTGAACTGCGTCGTCACGTCGAATTCCATGTGACTTCCCGACGCCATCTTCTGCACGCACTGGTAACCGTGAAAGTGAATCGGCACCTGGGGACTCTTCAAGATCTCCGCTTTGTACTTGAGGGCGTAGTTCGTTTCGTATTCCACCACCGGCATTCTCAATTCCATGCTCCGGATGACGCACTTGGCCGCTTCGGGTAATGTGTTGGCTATTTGCGTGGTGCCGTCCGGACCCAAAGTAGCGTATCGCATCAGTGCGTCGTTGTCGTTGGCCGCTCTTCGAAACGTGACGCGCAGTCCTCCCTTCCACATGATCTCCTTGTAGTCCGAGAAGAAATCAGGCAGCAGACGCATGGGAAAGAGCACCGTGTGACTTCTCGTCGATATTTTGGTCCCGGCTTCGAATCCCCCGGCCTGGTAGTATGCTGCGTCCGTTTTGGATAATTTCAACGTTCCCACTGCCGTCGACGTGATGCCTGGATAATCTATTCTGTCGATGACGGTGTTGTGTTTCCTCATCTCCACCTGCGAGAACAGGTGAGGCACGAAGTTGTCCACGAGTATCAAATTTGCTGCTGCGGGAAACGCGTCTCCGCTTTCCTTCTTCACCACGTCGAATTGAAGGTAGAGGTCCGCTCTGTGAGGATGAACGAACCCGTCGCCTACGTCCACGTCGTATTCGATCTCCCGGTTCGCTTCGTTGAGATTGGCGAACGTGCGACGGTTGGGAGGGAAAGATTGCAATTCGTAACTTTCGATTTGCTCCATTTTACATGTATGGTTATTTATTATACGTTGATCTCCACGATGGCTGTCGTAGTGGCACCTGCGAAATCCACCACGTCTCCTTTCTCGTTCGTCACCACCAACTCTATGTCGTCTATGCGGTTGCGACATACTGGAAAATAGATCGGCGAAGAGGGCGTGTAGATGATCGGTTCCATGAACTCGGAACTTGGTTTGAAAGTGGCTATGATTCCCGTCTGCTTGTGACTTCCTAATAATCCGTCCGAAGATTTCGTGATCATGCCTTCCGCCACGTTGCAGTGAACGTTCAGAGTCTCTATGGCCAAGAATTTAGGAATGTTTGCTGCCGTGTGCTTGATGCCAGCTTCGAGTTTTGGGTGGTTGTTCTCGAAACCTAAAAGTTCTCCCATGGTGCCCAGGTCCACGGTCTCCGTCGCGGATAGGATTTCCACTCTGTGCGTGACCGAATTTTGAGAAAAGTACGTGCCTTTGGGTAATTGAGCTTGCAAAGTGGAAAGATTGTATTGGCCTGGCGTGACCACGATGTGTTCGAGTAGAGTAAATATGTACTTCTGAGGCCAACTTTGATTTCTTGACCAAACGACCACAAAAAGTTGAAAAACTCACTTTCTCTCCCCGTTCCGCGCCTCATTTAGTGCGCTGACGATGTTTCACGGGCGCAAAAAGGCAGTGATGAGTGAAAGATGAGCTCTCATTCTCTCATCCTTCTCATCTTTCTCATCTTTCTCATTGTTCTCTCATTCTCTTTTTATTCTCCTCTCATCCTCTCATCTTTTTTTTATTCTCTTATTTTTTTATTCTCTTATTTTCTTATTTTTTGAAAGATGAGTGCACCTTATCGTAATTTTCCAAGTCTGGGACCAAATGTTTATATATCGTGACCTACGTAAACCTCTCCTCTCATTCTCTCATTCTCTTATTTTTTGAAAGATGAGTGCACTTTATCGTAATTTTCCAAGTTTGGGACCAAATGTTTATATATTGTGACCTACGTAAACCTCTTCTCTTATCCTCTTATTCTCTCAATCTCTCAATCTCTCAATCTCTCATTCTCTTTTTACCTTTAGAATATTGTCGTCAACATTAGAGATGAAGTTGGAGTGCTGGAATCAACGGGGCCAAATGTTTATATATATCGTGATCTTCGTAAACCTCTTCTCTCGGGGAGGGAACGATGTGGCATATACACACGCGCGCGCTCTCATCCTCTCATCTTCTCATCTTCTCATCTTCTTATTTTTTGAAAGATGAGTGCACCTTATCGTAATTTTCCAAGTCCGGGACCCAAATGTTTATATATATCGTGACCTTCGTAAACCTCTCTCTCGGGGGAAGAATGTGGCATATACACACGCACGCACGCACGCGCGCGCATATGTATTGTAACACAAACAAACAAACAAAATAATAATTGTTGTTTTTAGGATGCCTGGCCCCTATAACCTTGCCAGGGGTGCGTGGTAACGGCGAAATCATCACGAGTTTAGATTTGTACTGCGAATGTTGTCAAAAATTTAATCAATGTTGTTTATTCTCGATGCTAGAATCTTACATAGATTATTCTCTAAAACGAAAATCGATAATCCTATGCCAAGCCCCCAAGCTATTCAGGCAATTTCTAATGTTCGCGTGGATAGCGATGCTCGGTAGAATTTTTCCTGTCCCTGTGGAGAAATTGTGTTTCGTCGCTCAATGTAACATTTTCATCACGGACCAAACTATCCACAGCAACCCCTCCCCGAACCCATTCACCTTACATCCTCTTTCGCCCGAAGAGATTCTATTTTTTTTTTCAGCTTTCCCACGGTTCTGAATAAAGAATCTATTACATCCCCGATAACAATAGAATCAGAAGCGGATGTGGCGAAAGCAAACACAGCAGCATCTTCCGCTTTTTGAGTTTTGTGCTGGGAATCGTTTGTTTCACACACCACACCCTGACGGGGCGTGGAATAGAGGCCGAGGGGAAATAATCGACAATACATGCATGGGTGGAACTATCAACGTCCCGTTTATTGTTATTTGTCCCCTACAGGATATTGTGCACATCACAAAAATCTTTTGTTGAAAAAATATGGCATGAATGAATTAGTTAACAAGGGTTTTATTTGCTAGGATATTGACCATAGCCCTTATTGTGTTTTCACCAAAGAGAGTCGCGTGGAGTAGGAAGGAGAGAAGGAGAAAAAAGGAGAGGAGTTCCTATATAACCTACTAGTTTTTTTGTACGTCATTATCATAGTGAACGTCAATCGTGGCAGTTCAGTATTTTTTAATTTGTTTGTCTGGCAGTATACATATATATCATCGTGGAAGTTTTAGTGAGCTACAAGTTTTATTTTGAAGTTTCTCTATCTCTCTTGAAAGGTGAACGTCAATCGTGGCAGTTCAGTATTCTTAATTGTTTATCTGGCAGTATACATATATATCATCGTGGAAGTTTTAGTGAGCTACAAGTTTTTATTTTGAAGTCTCTCTCCACCTCTCTTGAAAGGTAAGTTTTTATTTTCATGATATATTAATATTTTTGTTTTGCGTCTGACATACACATATTCAGAGGAGCCATAAAAAATTGACACACACTTACATGTCCAATATTTTTAACCTCCTACAACAGTGCACACACACATACATACATACATACTGTTCGCGTCTAATATATATGTGGAAGGAAAAAATATCTAGCATTTTTCAACTTTTTTTCCTTCTGTTTCAGTGCGCTTTCCACTACCATCACCACAACCCCCCCAAAAAAATTTCTCTGTATATATATATATAAATAACAGAGAGAAAAAATGGAACCGCAACCAGGTCCCTCCGGTCTTGGCGAGAAAGTGGCATGTTGCAACTGTGGAAAGTTGATTTCTAAACCTAATATTGCTAGGCATTTGAAAAAATGTCGTTTACCGGATCATGATGACGTAGTCTCGCCGGCAAAGAAATCTCGCACTGATGGGCATGAAGTTGGTGCTTTGAATAAAAGTGCACGCATCATAACGTATAAATCTGGAAGGGATGAAAAATGTGACTCAAGCATCTTCCTCAACAATGTGAAATCTCTGGTAGTCGATAAATTACGTGATTGCCTCGTCAATGTTGCAATTAAAATTCATCTCGTCTTGACCCTGCTGTATGAGAAAGTTGTCTCGTCCGAGTCAAGCACTTTCAGCTTTTACGTAGGGTGTGAAAGCTTACACGATGACAATAACGAGGATCTTGACGAGATAGTGACACGGCTATTTGAGCACTTGACACAAAAACAAGAAGAGTTTGAAGGTAGAGGAAGTGGATGGAGTCTTTGCGGTCACAACCACATGTTAGAACTTCGAGTCTGCAATTTCAAACCATTACGCAGCACTCAAAAAAAAACAAAAAAACAAAAAAAGCAAAATGCAGTGTTGAACATACAAAGTAATGATCAGAAGAGTTTCCTATGGTCTGTCATCGCCGCATTACACCCAGCTAATAATCACCCCCAACGCCTGTCCAATTACAGAGGATACGAGGGAAGATACGAGAATATGATGAGAGGAATTTCCTATCCTGTGCCCCTGAATAAGATCAATCAATTTGAAAAAAACTATAGAGAGGAAAAAGGAGAATATATCGATATTTCTGTGTTTGGGGTTGACGATTGCGACAACATTCGTGTGTTAAGACCTGCGAGAAGCCAGAATAATGTAATTCGACTCTTGCTTGTAGATGGTCGTTATAGTTTGATACGGAATTTCTCAGGATTAGTAGGAAGACAGATCAGCAAGCATCACGATAAGATCGAAATTTGCGATCGGTGTTTGAGAATTTTTCGCGGAGGTAAGAAGATGAGAGAACAGCACAAGTGTTTTGGCTCCGTGAATGCAGAACCCGAAGATGTCATGCCGGAACCCGGAACCAAGATGAAATTTCAGAAACACCAGGCTCTTCTCCACCATCCCGTCGTCCTTTATGCCGACTTTGAAAGCTTCCAAGTTCCCATGACGTTTTGCGACCCTGATCCCTCTACCTCAAGCACGACCCAAATTTTTCACCACGAGCCTTGCAGTTTCTCCATCTACGGAGAAAAATTGAATGATGTCATCTTGTATTGCGGACCCGATGCGGCAAAACATTTTGTTGAGAAGATAGCGGAATGCGCGAGAGAACTTGCACCCAGCCTGAAAGGCTCTTACGTTTCTCCACCTGCTCTCACAACAGAACAACAACAGAGACATGACGCGGCGACAAGATGCGAGGAGTGTAACCAGGCTTTCACCGCCGAAAATTACAAGGTCGTCCACCATAACCACCAGAATGGATTATTTCTAAGCACCATCTGTAATTCGTGCAATCTCAAGATTAAGGAGTCGCATTTTGTTGCCGTGTTTCTGCACTACACGGAGAAGTACGACACACATCTCTTCGTCAAAGAACTCCACAACATAACTTCTCGAATCAGCATCATCCCGAGAACGAGCGAGAAATATATTGTGGTGAGAGTGTGGATCCCTCTCCAAGAAGGAGGAAGCGTGGAAGTGCGAATCCTGGACTCTTACAATTTCCTGTCCTCCAGCCTCGCAAGCCTTGCATCTCAACTTGGCGACGAAGATCTTGTGGCCACCAAGCAAAAATGTTTTTCGGGGAGAGATGAGAATTTGAATCTGTTGCGTCGCAAGGGTGTCTACCCCTACGAGTACGTCAACAATTTCGACAAATTTGATGAGACGGAACTTCCACCCCGGGAGGTATTTTATTCTTCTCTCACGGAGGACGTCTGTTCCGAAGAGGACTACGAACACGCTCGTAGTGTGTGGACGGCATTCAATTGCCAAACTTTTCGCGATTATCACGATCTTTATCTGAAATTGGACGTGACACTTCTGATGGATATTTTCGAATCGTTTCGTAAGAGATGCATCGCGATATACAAGTTGGATCCTGTGTATTTCTTCACCACGCCGGGATTGACTTGGGAATCGATGATGAAATACACCAACGTGGAACTGGGCCTCATCGCAGAGAAGGAACAGTATGCTTTCATGGAGAGTGCGATACGGGGTGGCATCGTCCAATGCCCCCGACGCCATGCTCAGGCAAACAATCCTCATACGCCTGGTTACGATGCATCGAAGCCCAACACCTATATTGTCTACTGGGATGTCAACAACCTGTACGGCCACTCCATGTCCCAGTGTCTTCCCATCAGCGACTACGGGTGGATGACCGAAGAGGAACTCTCCTGCGAAGATTTTCTCAACTGGAGCGAAGATAATGAATGGGGCTGTTTCTTGGAAGTGGATCTCGATTATCCCGAAACGCTTCACGAGAAACATCACGGATTGGCCCTGGCCCCCACCAAGGAGAAGCCACCTGGAGGATCGGAGCCAAAACTCATACTAAGCATGGAGAACAAGCGGAATTACGTTCTGCACTACCGACTCCTCCAATTTTACATAAGTCACGGCTTGCAGTTGAAGAAAGTTCATAGAGGATTGAAGTTCCGACAGAGCAAGTGGCTCGAACCGTACATAGCCGAGAACACGCGCCGCAGAGCACAATCGACATCGCCTGCAGACAAGGATCTGTACAAACTGTTCAATAACGCCATCTACGGCAAGACGATGGAGAACGTGCGTAATTACATCGACGCAACGTTGGTCACGGACGAAAAGAAATTTGAGAAGATCGTCGCGTCACCCTACTTCAAAAACTTCACTATTTTCGACGAGAATCTAGTATTTGTTGAGAGGAACAAGAAGCAAGTGATGCTCAACAAGCCGATTGCCATAGGTGCCACCGTCCTTGAACTATCAAAATTGCACATGTACCAATCGTACTACGATCAGTTTCAACCTTTTTATGGAGATAACATCCAAATATGTTACATTGACACGGATAGCTTCATTTTTCTAATCCAAACACCAAGCCTCGAACATGATCTGACTAAGATGAAGCATCTGTTTGATTTTAGCAACTTACCATCAGGCCATCACTTACATTCGACAGAAAACAAAATGACGATTGGAAAATACAAAGATGAAGCGGCTGGTAATTACAGCAGGGAATTTGCGGGGCTTCGTGCCAAAATGTACTGTGTAAAGATTACAGAAGAAAAAGAGATCAAGAAGGCGAAGGGGGTGGGAAAAATAAGTACCAGCAAATTTAGCATGCAGGACTACAAGGAATGCCTTTTTCATGGTAAAAGGCAACTTAGCACCGATCATCGCATTGCAAGTAAATTGCATGATTTGTACACGACGCGCGTAACCAAGGTCGCATTGGATGGCAGAGACAACAAGTTACGCGTTCTCGATTGTCAAATCCACACGCGAGAGTGGGGGCACTACAATAAAAGCGATAAATGTGACGTGTGTTAACCGTAACCCCATAGTCATGAAGTTCGCTGTGTTTTTGAAGAAGAATAGCAGACGGAGGAAAAGAATAAAAGAGGGAGCCCTCGGGCGATGAAAAATAAGAGTTGAATTTAATGAGCCTCGATTTGGAGCGGGCTTAACAACATAATAACAGGTTGCAACTTTTCATCGCCCGAGGGCTCTCCCTTTCATTCTTTTCCTCCGTATGTTTTGAAGAATAGCAAAAAAGCACGATGTGTTAAATAACTAACAAGAACAATGAATCTCTTTGGTTTTCGCAAACAAAGCAACATGGACACTGCATCACCAAATTTCAATAACCTCTTACCTTCCGTGTTATCTAAACTCAACGGTTTGTTAATCATTCACCTCAACAGCATTTGGACGGAAATAAATAACGATGTGGGCAAGATGTTTTATGTTTTTAATAACAATTTACATTTCTATGAAATTCCGATCGACGGGAAACTTCAAATCACCGTGAATCCGGAAAACGCAGGCGAAATCAAAATTTCTACCGGCAAGAACATTTTTCGAATGAAGCACGACAAGCTACATTCTAACATGTCGTACGATGTGTCTGCAGGAGATTATCTTTACGTGGAACTCCTAGGAGATTACGACAAACTTATTCCTCTCTTCGTAGAATTACGAATCGTCTA
The DNA here is from genome assembly GCF_977018435.1 of Lepisma saccharinum. Lineage (NCBI taxonomy): Eukaryota > Metazoa > Arthropoda > Insecta > Zygentoma > Lepismatidae > Lepisma > Lepisma saccharinum. The sequence continues at coordinate 13,895,489 of NC_139240.1, forward strand.
TCCTATTATAAATAACCGTTAACCAAAATGCCTAACGACATTTTCGGCAACACTAAGCGTGTAGACCATGCAGAAGAGATTCTCATGCTGGACGTTCGAGTTAAGAAGTTGAGGACCGATTTGATCGCTTTGCAGGAGACCTTAAACAAAAGTTTAGAGTCTGAGATCGCCACGCTCCAAACGCAATGTCTCGATCCCATTCTGAAAATCGATTCCGAACTGAAAACACTGATAAAAAATTATGTTGACGTACCTTCTTACGACAACATTCAAAATATACAGTTGAGCATGGATTCGCTTCAAAATGATTTGGCCAAATTACAGCAATTTCAATCGAAAAATGAAGATTTGGAAAAATTGAAACTCGAAATCGAAGAACGAACTTCCGCAATCGAAAAGAATTTCTCCGAACTTCAAACCGTCGTGAATGATATTGATATAGAACGCTTGCAGGTCGTTGTTTCTAAATTACAAGAAGAATTCACTGGCACGTTGGAAGAAATCAAATCCAAGTTGCAGACTTTGGAAGATACAATGACGAACCTACCATCGTCGGACGAACTGCAGGTCATCGGTAAAAGCGTCGCGAACATAAAAATTCAATTGGAGGCCTATCAAGATTTCGAACACATTCAAACCACCATCGCTACGCTTCAGGCGTCCTTGGAATTGATCAACGAAGAAATTAAAAATATTCACGCTGAAGCGAGAGCGTTGACGAGCATTCAAGACACGTTAAGCACGGTTCAGCAGAAGATCGAATATTTAGAAAATTTGAACGTCGAAACGAATCTCGCTCATTTTCATCACGTACTGGACAACATACAGGGTGACTTGGAATCGTTACGAACGAGCGTGCCTTCAAGTAAAGATTTGGAAAAATTGAAAACGGCGGTGACGGCACTATCCGATTCGAGTGACATCAAAAGTTCATTGAGCGATCTCGAGAGTAAAGTGGCCAATCTCCCCACCTCCAAAGAATTACACGCCTTGAAAAGGAACATATCACGTATGCTGAAACGACTGGAAACAGAAACAGCGAACGTGGAACAGATTCGAGACGAACTTGCTTCGCTGGTGTCGACGCTGCCCACTTCGCAGAGCGTCGCCGACCTTCACACGCAGTTTACAGAGATGCGAATCATCGTGAACGATCTTACCGAGAAGAGCTCGAAATTGAATCAAATCGAGAACCTTCAGAACATTGTCGTCAACATCAGAGATCAAGTTGGAGTGCTGGAATCAACGCAGGAATCGACGCTGGCCTCTTTCGGTGCCAAGTTGCAAGAACTCAACGAAAGCTACAAGCAGTTGAACGTGGAAGTGAAAATCAAACCGTCATTTTCTACCGTAACGGATACCATAGTCGAGCATTTGGTGCCCGTACAAAACACACTGGGTCAGCTTCACAGCAACCTCGTTAGCATCGATACTAAATTCGCTAAACTGCATTCTCTGCAAGCCATCGAAATCAACAGCGTTCCCAATCAACAGAGAATCTCCACCTTCGTCGAAGGTAACAAACTGTACATGCTACATCCTTATCATCCGTACTACAAGTTTCTCCTCGATGGCACGATTCAGATAAACGAATTTTCGTACTGGTCTCACGGCAGAAAAGCTAGCGTTCCCACCATGACTTTGATATCGAATCGTGGTGTCCAGAAAGCAGGAAACATTCCTCTGGCGCGTTGGAACGAAACGCGCAACATATATGAAATACACGAAGACGAAGATCTTACTGTTTTCGACGTGAGTGCCGGCGATAAGCTGATCATTCAAAACACGAGCGAAGTGCCACCCTCTTTGAATCCCATCACGCTTGTGCTTCTTTTGAAACGTAATCTCTAAAAATAATAAAAAATGTCTAGGCAAGCCATCGTCCAAGAATTGCATAAACCTGCACGCCGCAACTACGAACGTTTGGCTGTGGTAACCAAGGGAATCGACGACCTCTGGGAAAGCGACCTCGTCGAAATGAGTAGCGGCAAGTTAAAAAACGTGCATAAATTGAACAAGGGCAACAAGTACCTCCTCACCGTCATAGACACATTTTCGAAATTCGCATGGGCTCTACCTTTGAAGGCGAAAACAGGAACGTGCGTCACGGAAGCATTCAAGACAATTTTTCGCGAAAGCGGCGGCAGACGACCTCGGTTTCTGCACACGGACAAAGGGAAGGAATTTTACAATGCCGTATTCCAAAAGTTTATTCGGAAACACAACGTTCATCATTACTCGACCTTCAGTGACGTCAAGGCCAGCATTGTGGAAAGATTCAATCGCACTCTGAAATCGCGCATGTGGTCACGCTTCACGCTTCAGGGAAGCTACAAGTGGGTCACTATTCTCCCGGAACTTGTTAACGACTATAATCACACACGGCACGCAACGATAGGCATGAAGCCAGCTGACGTTACCAGGTCTGACGAGCAACGTTTAATTTCTAGCGTTTACTGTCCAAAGTACATGCCCACGACAAAAAAAGCTAAATACAAAATTGGAGAACAGGTGAGGGTCAGTAAATTGAAGCGAACGTTTGACAGGGGTTTCACACGAAACTGGAGTACTGAACTTTTTACCGTGGTTCGGGTTCTACCCGGGAACCGTCACACGTATATAATAAAAGACAGTGGCGGTGAAATTTTATTGGGGCGCTTCTACGAGGAGGAACTCTCTAAAACTAAATACCCTGACACCTACCTTATCGAAAAAGTTTTGCGCAAGAGAGGCAACAAACTTTTGGTGAAATGGCTGGGACTTCCGGAAACAAGTTGGATCGATTCAAACAAAGTGATTCTATGAGTACGTGGAATGTTGTGAAACGTTTACCTAATTCGGAAAGTGGAAGGAAGAAAAAAACGGTGAATTGCTCCCCGACAGCATCCGCTGTCTGATCGTAGGACCTTCGGGGTGTGGAAAAACAACACTGCTCGTGGACAATTTTCTCCTCGCACCGAATTGGTTAGATTGGAAGAACAGGCACCTGTACGTGTTCTCGAAAAGTTTAGAGCAATCCAAATACCAGCAACTGATGAAACTGTACGATGGTCTGGACATTGCAACGTTCGCCTCGGAAATAAAACCACTCGACGATTGTCGTGAAAATTCAGTTGTTGTGTTCGACGACGCCATCCTGGAAAATCAAAATGAAATTCGCAATTTTTTCACGCAAGGTCGTCACAAAGGAATGGATTGCTTCTACCTAGCTCAAACGTTTTCCAAAATTCCAAAACAGTTAGTACGCGACAACGCTAATTTCATATGTTTGTTTCGTCAAGATCACACCAACCTCAAGCATGCGTACGATGACTACGTAGGCGGAGACATGAACTACAATCAATTTTCGGAAGGCTGCTGCTCTACTTGCTGGAACGGTGACGATTTCGGATTCGCGACGATCGACATGACGAGGAAACCCAACGACGGAAAATACAGAAACAAAATCAACGACTTTCTAAACGTTGCAACGTTGTGAGAAACGACGTATATAAATAACGTCATGACGGAACGAAAAATCGAAGACGAAAATCTTAAGCTTCGCGATTACCTCGCAAAACGCTTCAAAGGTTGGAAATCCGAAAATCGCGGATTCTACGAAGAGAAGAAACGTCAGGATCAACCTGTGATCGATGCCATCATCGGTCTAGGTAAAGAAATTAAAAGTGTCACGGAACAAAATAAAAATTTGATTAACGAACTCGTACCGCTCGCAGCTAAAAGTTACGCTGTACCCACGCCTATTTCAAGCATTCCTTCGACGCCGTTCGAACTGAAGGATGCACCGGCACGACGTCGAGCTATTGGTAGCACGTCCTCGTCTTCGGATAAAATTGAGTTGGGGCCTTTGGCACGAGACTACCTGAGTACGGGGAAATTCGACAAGGATGAAGTGTTCGGATTGTATCCCAGCATGGAAACCAGCGAAGGCGGCGGTGTGGTGTGGAAGATTGGGAAATCGAAGGTGACCTTCGAAGGCAACGACATTAAAGTCAATTTAGGCGACAAGGATAGTTGGAACAGGTATCCGGGTACGGTGGGACTGTGGGAACTCGTTGCCAAAAAGCAGCCGAAAGATTACACCGACGAAGATTACCAGAGTTACAAGGAAATTCTAATCATGACGGATGCCTTGTACCAAAACAACGACGCCTCGCAGAATAGGGTGAAATCGAGCAGCGGCGAGAAGTACAGGAATCTCATCAAACCGATTTGGAACCAGGTCAAAACAGGCAGCGGGGTCAAACGCTACAACACGTTACCCAAAGAATTCGTTTGGGTGGACGACGTGAGGAAACTCGTGGACCGATTGTTGGTGATAGCCGGCGAAGAGAATGCAGGCAACCGTAATTTCTACAACGAGAAGGTTGGCATCGTGGACATGATCAGCACGAAACTTTCCAACTTCATCGTGAACGACGACAAGGGCATAGGTTACCTCATCAAAATCATCAACACGCTGCCTCCGAAATTCTGGAACGTGGCCGAAGGAAAGGGACTCGTAAACGACATCATCAACAAGTTACCTTTCGAGATGCATCTACCTGGCTACCAGTACTGCGGACCGGGTACCAAACTCGAGAAAAGATTGGACAGAGGAGACAAGGGTGTGAATCTATTGGACGCCGCATGCAAAGATCACGACATCGCCTACAACACCACGCAGACGGATCTGGATGCACGTCACGAAGCAGACAGAAAGTTAGAGCACGCAGCTTTCGAAAGGTTTGTGAGCAGAGATGCATCGCTGGGTGAACGGGTCGCCGCACTGGGCACCACCATCGCCATGAACACGAAACAAAAATTGGGGTGGGGTATATAAATAACATACAGTAAAAAAAAACAACATGGATTGCATAACTAATTTGCCACCCGAGCTACTATCTAAAATATTCAAAAAGGTAGTTAACGGAGATGTTAATAAACTTGTAAACATAGCAAGAACAATGCCGGAATTTCGCATCCCTTGTGAAATGGTTCTCAAGGACCTTCTTCGGGAGATCAGCGGCCTGAGGTGCGGTGATCTCGACATTCTGCTTTCGGCTGCGGGGGAAAAATTAAACGATAGGTCGGACGAACTGTACGAGGCGATGCAGGGAAGAAGACAGTATACTGATGATTGGTACAAGTCTATGCAGGAGAAGGAAGATATCACTACGCACATCCTCGCGTTTTCCGAAGCACGAACTTTCTTCCTCTGTTAAAAAATAATAATATATATACGTGTCAAAAAAAAAAACTTGATATATAAATAACACACATCGTGAAAAAAAAATAATCTTCGGTATATATAAATAACACACATCGTGAAAAACAATTAAATTTCTCTCTAACACTTTGAAATTTTTCTTTGATATGACGACCGAAAAAATAAGTGATCTCCAAGCATTAAAACAAATGCTAAATTTGTCATTTGAGTATGTAAAAATTCGGGAATTGGAAGTCGACAAATCTTACACGATAACTTCCGGTTCAATCGTTTCTACCCAGTATGGTCCCAAGGTACGCCTGTTGCTCAACGCACAATACAGTTTATTTTTACCAGATCGATACGCTAACATGTTATCGGACGAGAAGCTATCTATTTTAATCGAGAACAAAACAAAAATTGTGTACAAGGGGACAAAGGAACTTCTTGGCAAGAAAACAAAGCACGTAATAGAATTTGTGTAGCGACTGCGAGGGCTTGAAAATATATAAATAACATACCGTAAAAAACTACACAAGAAAAAATCTCAGAATATATATAAATAACATACTGCGAAAATAACGCATAGAGCATCAACATGAAGCCCAAGGGTGTCGTGTACCAGATACCATACTCCAATCTTAAAAATCTAGGTGCCCTCGATGGGTTACTCACCAAGAAACAACGCGAGAAGAAACGTTCTTGCTTGTCGAAAGGACATGGAATGAAATTGCTGCTCAGCACACCTCAATTGAAAAGATTGCAGCGTTCGCGGAAACAGCAAAAGATCGGAGGTTTCATATTCAGCATCCCGGCCATCCTAGCAGCATTGGGGGCCGTTGGAAGTTTGGCTGGCGGAAGTGCCGCCATCGCGAAAACCGTCATCGACTCGAAGAAGAACAAAGCCGAGTTGGAAGAACAGAAACGTCACAACCTGGCCATGGAGAAGAAGGGGAAGGGCGTGATGAAGAAGTTTAAAAAAAAGAAACAGAAGCACTCACCAACCGAGACATTAAATCTCTGATCGAACCGTTACGAATCAAATACTTCAGAGGAGTTTTCATTTCCGACTCGTTACCTTCAAGCGTTAGAAGAAGAGAATGCGGAGTAGTCAACTTGGACGGTCAAGAAAATCCAGGCACGCATTGGATATGTTACCACAAAAACGACAATGATAAAGCATTCGTTTTCGATTCTTTCGGAGGTGTTCCACCTACAAATTTAGTTCATTATCTGAAAACAAACAAAACCTCTATATACTACAACGACGAACGCATTCAAGATTTCGGAGACGTGAACTGCGGTCATCTCTGCCTCTCCGTGCTCGCGTTTCTCTCTAAAATAAATAACCCTACGATCGAGGATTTCCAGAAAGCATTGTGGAACCTCAAACAGCATCACTAGGATGGGCGTGTTCCATCTCACGAGTGAATCTTCGATCTTGAAACTCACGCTGCACGACGACATTGTCTATCCTAAATCCGTGGCTCTGCGTGCATTCTACAGCATGTACCTCATACCTAATGTTACGCAGCACAACAACAAAATTAGCGTCGGAAGCGAACACATCGTCGTCACGCCAGGACAATACAATCTTTCCACTTTGCAAGCTCAATTACCCAAAGGCACGTACCTTTCTCAAAATTCGGTCACGCACAGAGTGGAAATCCTATCCGCGACGGAGACCGTGGACCTGGGCACCATAGGAGAACTTTTAGGTTTCGAGAACGACACAAAACTCGAAGCTGGCATCAAGCACGTGGCAACAAACATTCCTAAATTTTTGGCCATAGAGACTCTGAACGTACACTGCAACGTCGCGGAAGGTATGATCACGAAATCTTCGGACGGATTGTTAGGAAGTCACAAGCAGACGGGAATCATAGCCACTTTCAAACCAAGTTCCGAGTTCATGGAACCGATCATCTACACGCCCTCTTCGCCGATCTATTTTCCAGTATGTCGCAACCGCATAGACGACATAGAGTTGGTGGTGACGAACGAGAAAGGAGACGTGGTGGATTTCGCAGGTGCAACAACTACTGCCATCGTGGAGATCAACGTATAATAAATAACCATACATATAAAATGGAGCAAATCGAAAGTTACGAATTGCAATCTTTCCCTCCCAACCGTCGCACGTTTGCCAATCTCAACGAGGCAAACAGGGAGGTCGAATACGACGTTGACGTAGGCGACGGGTTCGTTCATCCTCACAGAGCAGACCTCTACCTTCAATTCGACGTGGTGAAGAAAGAAAGCGGAGACACGTTTCCCGCAGCAGCAAACTTGATACTCGTAGACAACTTCGTGCCTCACCTGTTCTCGCAGGTGGAGGTGAGGAAACACAACACCGTCATTGACAGAATAGATTATCCAGGCATCACGTCGACGGCAGTGGGAACGTTGAAATTATCCAAAACGGACGCAGCATACTATCAGGCGGGAGGATTCGAAGCAGGGACCAAAATATCGACAACAAGTCACACGGTGCTCTTTCCCATGCGTCTGCTGCCTGGTTTCTTCTCCGATTACAAGGAGATCATGTGGAAGGGAGGACTGAGAGTCACGTTTCGAAGAGCGGCCAACGATAACAACGCAATAATGCGATACACCAACTTGAATGCCGACGGCACACCAATAGCCAACACTTTACCCGAAGCAGCCAAGTGCATCATCCGGAGCATGGAATTTAGAATGCCGGTGGTGGAATACGAGACAAACTATGCCCTCAAGTACAAAGCGGAGATCTTGAAAAGTCCGCAGGTACCGATTCACTTTCACGGTTACCAGTGCGTGCAGAAGATGGCGACGGGAAGTCACATGGAATTCGACGTGACGACGCAGTTCAACAACATACAGTTCGACATGCCAGATTTCGTCGTAGTGCTTTTTCAGACCGGGAGGGACAAGAATCAGGAAAAAGATTCCAGCAAATTCGACGACTGCAAGATCAAGAACGTTTATCTCAAAAATGGACGCAACGAAGTGTTCCCGCGCGAGAATTACAACCTCGACATGACCAAAAACGATTATCTCAAACTTTACGAAGCGTTTTCGGCTTACAAACGCGTGACCGAGGGAAGTGTGGACATGTACTACACGCCCAGCGAGTTCAAAACACGGAGACCCATGACCGTCATCAACACATCTAAGAGAAAGAAGGTTGTGGTCAACGATCGAACCAACATCAAGGTCGTCTGCGAGTTCCACGATGCCTTGCCCGAGGATACCCTATGCAGTGTCATCCTGATTGCAGAGAAGTCCTTCGCCTACGACGTGAAGAATGAGAGGGTCACAGAGCAGTTTTAACAAGTTTTTATCATCTATTTTCTTGCACAATAAGAAATTTTTAGTGCTAGCACAATCAGTTACAATGGCACAATACGAATTTCACTAGTTCAGATCAGTTACAAATGTCAATTTCATTAGTTATAAGTTACAATATCTTTTTTGCACTATAGCACGAGAGACAATCAGAAAATTTGCACAAAAAAATTTGTTGTTGTTTTTACACGTGAAAATTAACAATAAAATTTCTTTCTTATCGTTTCAGATGCTGTCGAAACATCAAAACACATATACACATACACACACTAGAAAAAAAGCATGCAACTTTATTTGTAACACACACACATACATTCTCCATCTTCATCAAGAAAATATTATAATAAACATAATTATTTTTATCTATATCTCACAATAAAACTCTATATCCAAAAATATCACAACATCAAATAACACTAGAGTCGTTAGTACACGTTGCATGCATTACGGAGGTCCTCTGTAGGGTTTCATGGAAGTTTGGGGGAAAAAAAAACACGTGAAACCCTACAGAGGTGCGGTTATCTAGAGCCGTAGCCGTTAGAACCTTTTTGGGTTGGGCACCACGCACCCTGGCGAGGTTAGGGGCCAGGCATCCTAAAAAACAACAATTATTATTTTGTTTGTTTGTTTGTGTTACAATACGGAAATAATAAGAGGCATACGCGTGTGTGTATGTGTGCGTGTGTGTGTGTGTGTGTGTGTGTGTGGTACATCGTTCCCTCCCCGAGAGAAGAGGTTTACGAAGATCACGATATATATAAACATTTGGCCCCGTTGATTCCAGCACTCCAACTTCATCTCTAATGTTGACGACAATATTCTAAAGGTAAAAAGAGAATGAGAGATTGAGAGATTGAGAGATTGAGAGAATAAGAGGATAAGAGAAGAGGTTTACGTAGGTCACAATATATAAACATTTGGTCCCAAACTTGGAAAATTACGATAAAGTGCACTCATCTTTCAAAAAATAAGAGAATGAGAGAATGAGAGGAGAGGTTTACGTAGGTCACGATATATAAACATTTGGTCCCAGACTTGGAAAATTACGATAAGGTGCACTCATCTTTCAAAAAATAAGAAAATAAGAGAATAAAAAAATAAGAGAATAAAAAAAAGATGAGAGGATGAGAGGAGAATAAAAAGAGAATGAGAGAACAATGAGAAAGATGAGAAAGATGAGAAGGATGAGAGAATGAGAGCTCATCTTTCACTCATCACTGCCTTTTTGCGCCCGTGAAACATCGTCAGCGCACTAAATGAGGCGCGGAACGGGGAGAGAAAGTGAGTTTTTCAACTTTTTGTGGTCGTTTGGTCAAGAAATCAAAGTTGGCCTCAGAAGTACATATTTACTCTACTTGTTCGCTTCCGACGCTAATTTTGTTGTTGAACTGCGTGACGTTAGGTATGAGGTACATGCTGTAGAATGCACGCAGAGCCACGGATTTAGGATAGACGATGTCGTCGTGCAGCGTGAGTTTCAAGATTGAAGATTCGCTCGTGAGATGGAACACGCCCATCCTAGTGATGCTGTTTGAGGTTCCACAATGCTTTCTGGAAATCTTCGATCGTAGGGTTATTTATTTTAGAGAGAAACGCGAGCACGGAGAGGCAGAGATGACCGCAGTTCACGTCTCCGAAATTTTGAATGCGTTCGTCGTTGTAGTATATAGAGGTTTTGTTCGTTTTCAGATAATGAATTAAATTTGTAGGTGGAACACCTCCGAAAGAATCGAAAACGAATGCTCTATCATTATTTTTGTGGTAACATATCCAATGCGTGCCTGGATTTTCTTGACCGTCCAAGTTGACTACTCCGCATTCTCTTCTTTTAACGCTTGAAGGTAACGAGTCGGACATGAAAACTCCTCTGAAGTGTTTGATTTGTAACGGTTCGATCAGAGATTCAATGTCTCGGTTGGTGAGTGCTGTTGTTTCTTTTTTTTAAACTTCTTCATCACGCCCTTCCCCCCTTTCTTCTCCATGGCCAGGTTGTGACGTTTCTGTTCTTCCAATTCCGCCTTGTTGTTCTTCGAGTCGATGACGGTTTTCGCGATGGCGGCACTTCCGCCAGCCAAACTTCCAACGGCCCCCAATGCTGCCAGGATGGCCGGGATGCTGAATATGAATCCACCGATCTTTTGCTGTATCCGCGAACGCTGCAAGCGTCTCAATTGAGGTGTGCTGAGAAGTAATTTCATTCCGTGTCCTTTGCTCAAGCAAGAACGTTTCTTCTCGCGTTGTTTCTTGGTGAGTAACCCATCGAGGGCACCTAGATTTTTAAGATTGGAGTATGGTATCTGGTACACGACACCCTTGGGCTTCATGTTGATGCTCTATGTGTTATTTTTACGGTATGTTATTTATATATATATTCTGAGATTTTTCTCGTGTAGTTTTTTACGGTATGTTATTTATATATAAATGTTCTGAGATTTTTTTCACGGCCTCGCAGTCGTTACACAAATTCTATTACGTGCTTCGTTTTCTTGACAAGAAGTTCCTTTGTCCCCTTGTACACGATTCGAGTTTTGTTCTCGATTAAAATAGATAGCTTCTCGTCGGATAACATGTTAGCGTATCGATCTGGTAAAAAAAGACTGTATTGTGCGTTGAGCAACAGGCGTACCTTGGGACCATACTGGGTAGAAACAATTGAACCGGAAGTTATCGTGTAAGGTTTGTCGACTTCCAATTCCTGAATTTTTACATACTCGACTGACAAATTTAGCATTTGTTTTAATGCTTGGAGATCACTCATTTTTTCAGTCGTCATATCAAAAAAAAATTTCAGAGTGTTAGAGAGAAATTTAATTGTTTTTCACGATGTGTGTTATTTATATATACCGAAGATTATTTTTTTACTATGTGTGTTATTTATATATCAAGTTTTTTTTTGACACGTATATATATTATTATTTTTTAACAGAGGAAGAAAGTCCGTGCTTCGGAAACGCGATGATGTGCGTAATGATATCTTCCGTCTCCTGCTTAGACTTGCGCCAATCTATTGTGTACCGTTTTTTTTTGTTTTGTTTCGTGTAATTTATTTAATTTATTGTTTAATTTTTCCCCTGCAGCCGAAAGCAGAATGTTGAGATCACCGCACCTCAGGCCGCTGATCTCCCGAAGATGGTCCTTGAGAACCATTTCACAAGAGATGCGAAATTCCGGCGTCGTTCTTGCTATGATTACAAGTTTCCCTACATCCTCACAATCGCCGTTTACTGCATGTTTAAATATTTTACATAGTAGCTCGGGCGGCAAATCAGTTATACGAGACATGTTGTTATTATTATTATTATTATTTTTTACTCTATGTTATTTATATACCCCACCCCAATTTTTGTTTTGTGTTCATGGCGATGGTGGTACCCAGTGCGGCGACCCGTTCACCCAGCGATGCGTCTCTGCTCACGAACCTTTCGAAAGCTGCGTGCTCTAACTTTCTGTCTGCTTCGTGACGTGCATCCAGATCCGTCTGCGTGGTGTTGTAGGCGATGTCGTGATCTTTGCATGCGGCGTCCAACGGATTCACACCCTTGTCTCCTCTCTCCAATCTTTTCTCGAGTTTGGTACCCGGTCCGCAGTACTGGTAGCCAGGTAAATGCATCTCGAAAGGTAACTTGTTGATGATGTCGTTCAAGAGTCCTTTTCCTTCGGCCACGTTCCAGAATCTCGGAGGCAGCGTGTTGATGATTTTGATCAGGTAACCTATGCCCTTGTCGTCGTTCACGATGAAGTTGGAAAGTTTCGTGCTGATCATGTCCACGATGCCAACCTTCTCGTTGTAGAAATTACGGTTGCCTGCATTCTCTTCGCCGGCTATCACCAACAATCGGTCCACGAGCTTCCTAACGTCGTCCACCCAAACGAATTCTTTGGGTAGCGTGTTGTAGCGTTTGACGCCGCTGCCTGTTTTCACCTGGTTCCAAATCGGTTTGATGAGATTCCTGTACTTCTCGCCGCTGCTCGATTTCACCCTATTCTGCGAGGCATCGTTGTTTTGGTACAAGGCATCCGTCATGATCAAAATTTCCTTGTAACTCTGGTAATCTTCGTCGGTGTAATCTTTCGGCTGCTTTTTGGCAACGAGTTCCCACAGTCCCACCCTACCCGGATACCTGGTCCAACTATCCTTCTCGCCTAAATTAACTTTAATGTCGTTGCCTTCGAAGGTCACCTTCGATTTCCCAATCTTCCACACCACACCACCGCCTTCGTTGGTTTCCATGCTGGGATACAATCCGAACACTTCATCCTTGTCGAATTTCCCCGTGCTCAGGTAGTCTCGTGCCAAAGGTCCCAACTCGATTTTATCCGAAGACGACGTGCTACCAATGGCTCGACGTCGTGCCGGTGCATCCTTCAGTTCGAACGGTGTCGGGGTGTAAGGGGTGACCTTCCACGTAGTACACTCAAATGTCAACCTCACTTCCACGTTAGTGCACCCTGGACTTAAGACTAACGAGGCTCTGGCGACTGGCCCCATGGCCAGTATAATTTTGTTTGTATTGTCCTGTTCTTTTGTCCTTATGTGTGCTGAGTGCCCCTTTACAGCCTCAGCTTTTAACAGAAGTCAGAACATTTTAAATTTTTTAGTTACGGAACGATAGAGTTGTTATTTGTAGAGATAAGGGGCTGGCCCCCGTATACTGTGACGGGAGCAAAATAGCCTAAGTGCTGACGCTCCCAAAATTTTAAATTCAAATTCTAGTCAAAATTCTAGTTCGAACGGTGTCGAAGGAATGCTCGAAATAGGCGTGGGTACAGCGTAAATTTTAGCTGCGAGCGGTACGAGTTCGTTGATCAAATTTTTATTTTGTTCCGTGACACTTTTAATTTCTTTACCTAGACCGCTGATGGCATCGGTCACAGGTTGATCCTGACGTTTCTTCTCTTCGTAGAATCCGCGATTCTCGGATTTCCAACCTTTGAAGCGTTTCGCGAGGTAATCGCGAAGCTTGAGATTTTCGTCCTCGATTTTTCGTTTCGTCATAACGTTTATTTATATACGTCGTTTCTCACAACGTTGCAACGTTTAGAAAGTCGTTGATTTTGTTTCTGTATTTTCCGTCGTTGGGTTTCCTCGTCATGTCGATCGTCGCGAATCCGAAATCGTCACCGTTCCAGCAAGTAGAGCAGCAGCGTTCCGAAAATTGATTGTAGTTCATGTCTCCGCCTACGTAGTCATCGTACGCGTGCTTGAGGTTGGTGTGATCTTGACGAAACAAACATATGAAATTAGCGTTGTCGCGTACTAACTGTTTTGGAATTTTGGAAAACGTTTGAGCTAGGTAGAAGCAATCCATTCCTTTGTGACGACCTTGCGTGAAAAAGTTGCGAATTTCATTTTGATTTTCCAGGATGGCGTCGTCGAACACAACGACTGAATTTTCATGACAATCGTCGAGTGGTTTTATTTCCGATGCGAACGTTGCAATGTCCAGACCATCGTACAGTTTCATCAGTTGCTGGTATTTGGATTGCTCCAAACTTTTCGAGAACACGTACAGGTGCCTGTTCTTCCAATCTAACCAATTCGGTGCGAGGAGAAAATTGTCCACGAGCAGTGTCGTTTTCCCACACCCCGAAGGACCTACGATCAGACAGCGGATGCTGTCAGGAAGCAACTCACCGTTCTTTTTCTTCGTTTGACTTTCCGGATCCGGTAGACGCTTCACCACGTTCCACGTACTCACAAGATCACTTTGTTCGCGTCGATCCAACTCTTTTCCGGAAGTCCCAGCCATTTGACAAACAGTTTGTCACCTTTCCTACGCAATACTTTCTCGATGAGGTACGTGTCGGGGTGTTTCGTTTTAGAGAGTTCCTCTTCGTAAAATCTTTCTTTCAAAATCTCGCCGCTACTATCTTTTATTATATACGTGTGTCGGTTTCCGGGTAAAACTCGAACCACCGTAAAGAGTTCCGTGCTCCAATTTTTTGTGAATCCCTTCTCGAAGGTGCGTTTGAATTTGCTGATCCTCACCCGGTCTCCAATTTTGTATTTAGCTTTTTTTGTCGTGGGTGTGTACTTTGGACAGTAAACTGTAGAAATTAAACGCTGCTCGTCAGACTTGGTAACGTCAACTGGCTTCATGCCTATCGTTCTGTGTACCGTATCATTATAGGTGTCGACGAGTTCCGGCAGGATGTCGACCCATTTGTAATTTCCCCGAAGCGTGAATCGTTTCCACATGTGTGTTTTCAAGGTTCGATTAAATCTTTCCACGATGCTGGCTTTGATGTGACTGAAGGTTGAATAATAGTAGTGCTATTGGGGCGCTTCAAAATAGTACTTAGTAGGTATCCTCTTTTTTTATCAATCGAATATCACTTTTTGACATACTTTGACAATTTTTTGTCGATGTTTTAGCGTTTAGCGATGTTTTAGTACAAATTTTCACCATACTCATTTTTTCCCCACTCGTACTTGGTAGGTATATCATGATGTTACGTGATACAACTTAACCTATCCTTTTTTTTACGATTATTTAATTTTTTTATGATCCTAAGTGATATAACTTAACCTATCATTTTTTTTATTTAGGTACTGTTTGAACGTTATTATTTGAGGATCATATTTTGTAGGTATCCTCTTTTTTTATCAATCGAATATCACTTTTTGACATATTTTGACAATTTTTTGTCGATGTTATAGCGTTTAGCGATGTTTTAGTACAAATTTTCACCGCACTCATTTTTTTCCCCATTTATACTTGGTAGGTATATCACGATCTTACGTGATACAACTTAACCTATCTTTTTTTTTACGATCCTAAGTGATATAACTTAACCTATCGTGGAACTCGCAAACACCCACTCTACAAAAATTCTACTATATGATCTTTCACTGGCTAAGCTAACCTACAAATAGGAATTGGTAGCACTGACTTATAAACCCACTGGGTCTTCTTGGCATGTTTTTTCATGATGTGTTGCCAGGCTATTGGGCATCTTGGCGTATACAATGTATATATTTTTGAGGGGGAGGGGTTATAGCTTTTTATGCTGTACGAATACTAAAAACTTGACAGTGACAACCAACAGAGTAGGTAAACCTACATGCAGAAACTGGCAACACTAGTTTCTGACAGTGAATTTGAAATAAAATATTAAACAAAATACATGAGTAAGCACTGTGATTACAAATAATACCAGTGTTATGCCCCCAACTCCAACTGGGCAACTGGGGGAAATAATTGTACAACAATTTGTACCTAATTGTACAATACTTGTACCTAATTGAGAGAGCCTTCTCGTAACTTACTTCATGCACAATTTATATGATTTTACAACTGTGAAAAGAAAGCATATGTGTTCTGTATGCACATATTCATTCTTATTTTTCGAAGTTGAATGGAAGCACGTGTTTTTTACGCTCTCGTAATACTGACCTTGCCCCAGTGATTTTAAATTGCTTCCATCCGGTTTTTTTTTCTGTGCTATTTCCGCGTGCACGCAACATTCGCTTTCAATAGTTTAATGAAATACAGAAGGAGTGTTAGTTTAGCAGGCTCCGAGTTTTACAATTTATTAAATTAAACAATAATTTATGTAAGAATATACTTGTACTTACCGAACACAAAATAATAAAAGCACATGTGAATCTTTGCGTGCGTTCATGTTATATGACGACTGAGTAAGAAATAATGTTGACTCCCCGAAAGATAAAAGTTCCTGGTTCGACATCAGATGCATGCAAATTTTATGTTTTGCTCTCCAAAATCTTGATTTCTATGTTTGTGCTATTTGCCATACAGCAGAGGAGAAGAGGGGAGAGGGGAGGGGAGGGGGTACTATTAGCGCCATCTATTAGCAAACAATAGAAATAAAAAAGTAGGGTCAAACTTTTTCAACACCCAAAAATTTTAAACGTCCTCGTTTAGTAATACGATCAGCAGAAGACGTTTGAAAGAGTACTCTTAGTCGAGAAAGCTAATTGCTAGGGCCCATATATTGCTAAAATGTTCTTTGATTTGCATATTTCTCATACCGCCATATGTTGTTCTAGTTGACTTCTTCCAAAAAAAATGCTAATTAGCGAGAGTTAATTAAGCAAGGCAAGTAAAAGAAGCAAATAGGACAATATGTGGCGGCGTGGAAATATGTAAAAATTCGACTCGATTCGAATTAAAATTGGAGGATATTTTGCATTTTTTTCCTATAATGTACAAAACATTTACCGTACATAATCTTTTCTATTTACAACAGTATAAAATAAGAGGAGTGTGTGACAATATCCATATTAATTAGGAAGGTATGTTGTATGCTAGGTTAGCTAATTGTGTCTTCACTGTATAGAGGAAAGATGGAAAAAGAGAGCTCTACAAAAACTAACGCTCTTAACAATATTGAACGCCCCCGTGAAAATTATATATACATAAGGCATAAGCGTATTATCTGCTTTCATGTCGGATTTTCCCGACCTGTGAGCTGTAGTGTTTAGGCGACAAGCGGCTCGCTCAAATATTATACCGTTGACAATATTGAACGCCCCCGTGAAAATTATATATAAATAAGGCATAAGCGCATTATCTGCTTTCATGTCAGATTTTACCGACCTGTGAGCTGTTGTGTTTAGGCGACAAGCGGCTCGCTCAAATATTATACCGTTGACAATATTGAACGCCCCCCGTGAAAATTATATATAAATAAGGCATAAGCGTATTATCTGCTTTCATGTCAGATTTTCCCGACCTGCGAGCTGTAGTGTTTAGGCGACAAGCGACGTGCTCTAATATGATACCGTTGACAATATTGAACGCCCCCGAGAAAATTATATATAAATAAGGCATAAGCGCATTATCTACTTTCATGTCAGATTTTCCCGACCTGTGAGCTGTAGTGTTTAGACGACAAGCGGCTCGCTCAAATATAATACCGTTGACAATATTGTACGCCCCGTGAAAATTATATATAAATAAGGCATAAGCGCATTATCTACTTTCATGTCAGATTTTCCCGACCTGTGAGCTGTAGTGTTTAGACGACAAGCGGCTCGCTCAAATATAATACCGTTGACAATATTGTACGCCCCGTGAAAATTATATATAAATAAGGCATAAGCGCATTATCTAATTTCATGTCAGATTTTCCCGACCTGTGAGCTGTAGTGTTTAGACGACAAGCGGCTCGCTCAAATATAATACCGTTGACAATATTGTACGCCCCGTGAAAATTATATATAAATAAGGCATAAGCGTATTATCTGCTTTCATGTCAGATTTTCCCGACCTGTGAGCTGTAGTGTTTAGGCGACAGGCGGCTCGCTCAAATATAATACCGTTGACAATATTGTACGCCCCGTGAAAATTATATATAAATAAGGCATAAGCGTATTATCTACTTTCATGTTAGATTTTCCCGACCTGTGAGCTGTAGTGTTTAGACGACAAGCGGCTCGCTCAAATATAATACCGTTGACAATATTGTACGCCCCGTGAAAATTATATATAAATAAGGCATAAGCGTATTATCTACTTTCATGTCAGATTTTCCCGACCTGTGAGCTGTAGTGTTTAGGCGACAAGCGACGCACTCAAATATAATACCGTTGACAATATTGTACGCCCCGTGAAAATTATATATAAATAAGGCATAAGTGTATTATCTGCTTTCATGTCAGATTTTACCGACCTGTGAGCTGTAGTGTTTAGACGACAAGCGGCTCGCTCAAATATAATACCGTTGACAATATTGAATGCCCCGTGAAAATTATATATAAATAAGGCATAAGCGCATTATCTACTTTCATGTCAGATTTTCCCGACCTGTGAGCTGTAGTGTTTAGGCGACAGGCGGCTCGCTCAAATATAATACCGTTGACAATATTGTACGCCCCGTGAAAATTATATATAAATAAGGCATAAGCGTATTATCTACTTTCATGTTAGATTTTCCCGACCTGTGAGCTGTAGTGTTTAGACGACAAGCGGCTCGCTCAAATATAATACCGTTGACAATATTGTACGCCCCGTGAAAATTATATATAAATAAGGCATAAGCGTATTATCTACTTTCATGTCAGATTTTCCCGACCTGTGAGCTGTAGTGTTTAGGCGACAAGCGACGCACTCAAATATAATACCGTTGACAATATTGTACGCCCCGTGAAAATTATATATAAATAAGGCATAAGTGTATTATCTGCTTTCATGTCAGATTTTCCCGACCTGTGAGCTGTAGTGTTTAGGCGACAAGCGGCTCGCTCAAATATAATACCGTTGACAATATTGTACGCCCCGTGAAAATTCCATATAAAATAACATACCTGAAAATTATATTCACAGTAGATTCATTTTTTGAGTTTTGTAATTACCCCAAGAAATTCTATATAAAATAACATACCTGAAAATTGTATTTACAGTAGATTGAATTCTTGAGTTTTTGTATTCGCACACAAGAAATTCTATATAAATAACATACCTGAAATTCTATTTACAGTAGATTGAATTTTTGAGTTTTGTAATCACTCCAAGAAATTCTATATAAAATAACATACCTGAAAATTGTGTCGCTATATACTAGACTTTTTGATTTCTGTGATTTTGGAGAAAGCAATGGCATCCACCACCAGTTTCAATCGTAAAAATGATAAAACTGAATGTGTTACTTGTGGGAAGCTAATCTCAAGGAACAATTTATCGGTACACAGGGCAAGATGTAGCGAAACAGGTTCGAGAATTAATCGTTCGTTACCTTCTAAGCCCTGTGCTCGATGCGGAAAGATGATCAGCATTACAAATTTAAGTAAACATCTCAAAATTTGCAAACCATCGACCGAACAAGGAACATCGAAAAGGAAAATTGATAATTCAGAAACGGAAGCTTCCACTTCCAAGCAAATTAAATTATCTAATGAACGCAAACCAATTAGATCTGCATTTAACGACCAACTCCAGGATTTTTCAATTAAGTCAGAACCAGGTCGTGACATCCTTAGTTTCTTGGATGAAACGAAAACATCTGTACTAAATATTTTAAAAGATAAACTTGAAAACAACTCTATAAAAGTATACGTTGTTCTGTTTTCTGAATACAAGAAAGTTGATGGCACAACAAGTATTTTTTATCATCGTACAAAAAACCAGACTCTTTATTTGGCGGACGTCGAAAATTTGGACAACTTCTATTATAAAGTTTCCAACGAGCTGGTTAAGAAACATGACGATTTCGAGGCTAAAGGGTCGGGATGGTCTCTATGTGGAAGTCCTCACACGTTAACTGTTTACGTGAATCAATTCTCGCCTCTTCGCGCCTCCAGCTACGTTCCTCTTCCACCGAACATTCAACACAAGAGGGCTGTGTTAAATATACAGAACAGCGATAACAAGTGTTTTCTCTGGTGTGTGTTGGCTGCACTGCATCCTGTTCATTGCAAAAATAATCCACAGTGGGTTGGACATTACAAACAATACGAGACCGACTTTCAAAGTGTAATGTCTGACATCGAATACCCGGTGACATTGTCGGATATAACAAAGTTCGAAAATTGTACAGGAAAACGCATCGCTATTAATGTGTATTCCTTCACGTCAGATAAATATCTCGTGCACCCTGTCAGGATAAGCGATATCGACGATGACGATGCCTGTGTAATAAATCTCCTTCTAATTTCAAACGAGGATGTTCATCACTACACGCTAATTCGTTCACTATCACGTTTGGTCAGAAGTCAATCAACCAAGCATAAACATTGCATCGAAGTTTGCCCGAGATGCCTAACCACGTTCGACGATCGTGACCGACGTGATCATCAAAATCTTCATAGTCGTCAAATTGCTATCGAGAAACTTGCTGAACATAAAATTTATTGCGGCGACAACAGACCGGCTAGAATGTTGATGCCCGAAACGAACGAAGTCGAAGAATTCAAAATGCACAAGGCATTGTTGGAACATCCCGCAATCATCGTCGCAGATTTCGAGTCTTTCCTGAAACCACTCTCCTACTGCGAACCGGATCCTGAAATTTCCTCCACAACGCCGTACCAGCTTCATCAACCTAATAGTTTCGGCTATGTTGTTGTGCGACGTGATAAAATAAATGAAGCATATATATACCGCGGGCCAAATGTAATCGAACACTTCCTGGAAAAAATGGTGGAGGAGGTTGAGGTAATTGGTAGCGTACTGCTTACATCAAAACCGATGGCACCTTTAACTGAAAATGAACTTCAAAATTACAATTCCACTGAGGTGTGTCCGGTATGTGATCAAAGTTTCACTGATGAGAACAAAAAAATATTCCACCACGATCATTTCAGCGGAAACTACATAGGTGGAATTTGCAACACGTGCAATCTTAAAATCCAGAAACCTAAATTCATCCCCATATTCTTTCACAACGGAAGCGGATATGATTTTCACCACCTGGTGAGACATCTTGGCTACGATCCGAAACGTATAGGTGTCTTGGCCGAGAATGAAGAACGCTACATTAGTCTCAGCAAGCAAGTGTCGATTCCGGGAACGAAAAATACAATCGAGATGCGCTTCCTGGATTCGTATAGATTTCTCTCTGCAAGTCTGGATGCTTTAGCGAACAAACTCACCGACGATCAATTTAAAATAACTAGAGCTAGTTTTCCCAACGTAGACGTAGAACTCGTTAGACGTAAAGGGATTTATCCTTACGAATATGTCAGTGATGGTTCTAAATTTAACGACGATGCTCTTCCACTTCCAAGAGAATTTTACAGCAGACTCAGAGAGAAAGGAATCACGGACGAAGAATACCAACACGCGCAACTCATGTGGGAGAAATTAGAATGTAGGACACTCGGAGACTACCACGATGCCTACTTAAAATTAGACGTGACGATACTCGCGGATGTTTTTCAAGCGTTCAGGAAAACGGCAACGAATATTTACAAATTAGATCCAGCGTATTTCTACAGTCTACCGGGATTAGCGTGGTCGGCAATGTTATTCCAGACAAAGGTCAAGCTGGAACTGATATCGGACGTTGACATGTTGCTATTCATCGAAAGAGGGATACGAGGTGGAATGGTGCAATGCGTACAGAGACATGCAAAAGCTAATAACGTACACATGAAAGAAGATTACGATTCAAATCGAGCATCGAATTACATCTTCTACGCCGACGTTAATAATCTCTACGGACATGCCATGGTTCAGAAACTTCCTTACGGGGGATTCGAATGGTTAGATCCCACTTCGATAGATATTATTCATTTCGACGATAGCGAGTGTGGTTTCTTCGCAGAGGTAGATCTCCAATTCTCCGACCACCTGCACGACACGTTTTCGGATTTGCCTCCGACTCCCGAAATCAAATGTCCACCCGACTCGGTTCAAGACAAGCTTTTGTTAACATTGGACCCTAAACAGAGATACGTTGTCCACTACAAGAATCTCCGGTTTTTGATTGCGAAGGGTGTTCAGATAGTGAATGTTAGACGAATACTAAAGTTTAAACATTCCACGTGGTTAAGACCTTACATAGAAATTAACACACAACATAGAACAGCTGCCACTTCCGATTTAGACAAGGACTTCTTTAAATTAATGAACAATGCGGTGTACGGAAAGACCATGGAGAATGTTAGAAAGCACGTAGACGTGAAATTAATTTCCGATAAGAATAAATGTCGGAAGTGGATAGCCGATCCTAGATTCAAGTCGAGAAAAATTTACAACGAGAATTTGGCACTTTTCAATCTACATATAAAATTGATGAAATTCAGAAAACCAATTTACGTTGGCGCAACGGTTCTCGACTTGTCGAAACTTTACATGTTCGAATTTCATTATGACGTGATGAAACCCTTCTACAATGATAAAATATCACTTTTGTACACGGACACCGACAGCTTCATTTACAGCATACAAACACCTAACCTATACGAAGACATAAAAAATCCTTCCATGCTTGAGTATTTCGATACTTCTGCGTACCCTCAACCCAACAGATTTGGAATTCCATCCCTCAACAAAAAAGTCCTAGGTAAACTGAAAGATGAATGTAACGGTGATATTATTGTCGAGTTCGCGGGTTTGCGTTCGAAGATGTATGCCATGAGAACAGAGAGTAGTGTCACGAAGAAAGCAAAAGGTGTGGGCAAAAATACGGTGGAGAACAAACTCACCTTCCACGATTACATCGATTGCCTCAAGACCAGGTCGTCGGTTCTAAGAGAAGAACAAAGAATCCAGAGCGTCAACCATATCATCACAACAAACAAAATTAGAAAAATTGCGCTGGATCCCGATGACGACAAGAGGTGCGTTCTCGAGTGTGGTATTCACACATTGCCGTGGGGACATCGTCGTTTAGAAATAAATAAGAATTGCGCACAGTGCAAATAATTAACACTCACCACCACACACAACAATTTTCACTAACTCAAAAAAAAAACATTTTGTTACTGAGTAAAAAAAACACTTTGACTGTCATTACAAAATAAAACTTTGACCGTATCCTTAAATAACCAGCATGCCTATGAACTTGTTCGGTTTCAAAAAACAGATCATCATGGAAACCATACCAGATCATGAAGTCTTACCTTCCGTGTTACCTAAACTCAACGGTCTGTTGATCATTCACCTCAACAGCATTTGGACGAAACTGAATGACGATGTGGGCAAGATGTTTTACGTTTTTAATAACAATTTACATTTCTACGAAATTCCGATCGACGGGAAACTTCAAATCACCGTGAATCCGGAAAACGCAGGCGAAATCAAAATTTCTACTGGCAAGAACATTTTTCGAATCAAGCACGACAAGATGCTTTCTAACATTACGTACGATGTGTCTGCAGGAGATTATTTTTACATAGAACTCCTCGGAGATTACGACAAACTTATTCCTCTTTTTGTAGAATTACGAATCGTCTATCCTATTATAAATAACCGTTAACCAAAAATGCCTAACGACATTTTCGGCAACACCAAGCGTGTAGACCACGCAGAAGAGATTCTCATGTTGGACATTCGAGTTAAGAAGTTGAGGGCCGATTTGATCGCTTTGCAGGAGACCTTAAACAAAAGTTTAGAGTCGGAAATCGCTACGCTCCAAACGCAATGTCTCGACCCCATTCTGAAAATCGATTCCGAACTGAAAACGCTCATAAAAAATTATGTCGACGTACCTTCTTACGACAGCGTTCAAAATATACAGTTGAGCGTGGATTCGCTTCAAAATGATTTGGCCAAATTACAGCAATTTCAATCGAAAAATGAAGATTTGGAAAAACTGAAACTCGAAATCGAAGAACGAACTTCCGCAATAGAAAAGAATTTCTCTGAACTTCAAACCGTCGTGAACGATATAGACGCAGAACGCTTGCATGTCGTTGTTTCCAAATTACAAGAAGAATTCACCAGCACGTTGGAAGAAATTAAATCCAAGTTGCAGACTTTGGAAGATACCATGACGAACCTACCATCGTCGGACGAACTGCAGGTCATCGGTAAAAGCGTCGCGAACATAAAAATTCAATTGGAGGCCTATCGAGATTTCGAACACATTCAAACCACCATCGCTACGCTTCAGGCGTCCTTGGAATTGATCAACGAAGAAATTAAAAATATTCACGCTGAAGCGAGAGCGTTGACGAGCATTCAAGACACGTTGAGCACGGTTCAGCAGAAGATCGAATATTTAGAAAATTTGAACGTCGAAACGAATCTCGCTCATTTTCATCACGTACTCGACAACATACAGGGTGACTTGGAATCGTTACGGACGAGCGTGCCTTCGAGCGAAGATTTGGAAAAATTGAAAACGGCGGTGACGGCACTATCCGATTCGGGCGACATCAAAAGTTCATTGAGCGATCTCGAGAGTAAAGTGGCCAATCTCCCCACCTCCAAAGAATTGCACGTTTTGAAAAGAAACATATCTCGAATGCTGAAACGACTGGAAACGGAAACGGCGAACGTGGAACAGATTCGAGACGAAATTAGTTCGCTGGTGTCGACGCTGCCCACTTCGCAGAGCGTAGTCGACCTTCACACGCAGCTTACAGAGATGCGAAGCATCGTGAACGATCTTACCGAGAAGAGCTCGAAATTGAATCAAGTCGAGAACCTTCAGAGCATCGTCGTCAACATCAGAGATCAAGTTGGAGTGCTGGAATCCACGCAGGAATCGACGCAGGCTTCTTTCGGTGCCAAGTTGCAAGAACTCAACGAAAACTACAAGCAGTTGAACGTGGAAGTGAAAATCAAACCGTCGTTTTCTGCCGTAACGGATACCATAGTCGAGCATTTGCTGCCCATCGAAAATAAACTCGGACAAGTTCACAGTAATCTGCTCGGTGTCGACACTAAATTCGCTAAACTGCATTCTCTGCAAGCCATCGAAATCAACAGCGTACCCAATCAACAGAGAATCTCCACGTTCGTCGAAGGTAACAAACTGTACATGTTGCATCCTTATCATCCGTACTACAAGTTTCTCCTCGATGGCACGATTCAGATAAACGAATTTTCGTACTGGTCTCACGGTAGAAAAGCTAGCGTTCCCACCATGACTTTGATATCGAATCGTGGTGTCCAGAAAGCAGGAAACATTCCTCTGGCACGTTGGAACGAAACGCGCAACATATATGAAATACACGAAGACGAAGATCTCACCGTTTTCGACGTGAGTGCCGGCGATAAGCTGATCATTCAAAACACGAGCGAAGTGCCGCCGTCTTTGAATCCCATCACGCTGGTGCTTCTCTTGAAACGTAATCTCTAAACAAAAAATGTCTAGGCAAGCCATCGTCGAAGAATTGCATAAACCTGCACGCCGTAACTACGAACGTTTGGCTGTGGTAACCAAGGGCATCGACGACCTCTGGCAAAGTGACCTCGTGGAGATGAGTAGCGGCAATTTGAAAAACGTACATAAATTGAACAAGGGCAACAAGTACCTCCTCACCGTCATAGACACATTTTCGAAATTCGCATGGGCTCTACCTTTGAAGGCGAAAACGGGAACGTGCGTCACGGAAGCATTCAAATTAATTTTTCGCGAAAGCGGTGGCAGACGACCACGGTTTCTGCAAACGGACAACGGTAAAGAATTTTACAACGCCGTATTCCAAAAATTTATTCAAAAACACAAGATTCGACATTATTCGACCTTCAGTCACATCAAAGCCAGCATCGTGGAAAGATTCAATCGAACCTTGAAAACACACATGTGGAAACGATTCACGCTTCGGGGAAATTACAAATGGGTCGACATCCTGCCGGAACTCGTCGACACCTATAATGATACGGTACACAGAACGATAGGTATGAAGCCAGCCGACGTTACCAAGTCCGACGAGCAGCGTTTAATTTCTACCGTTTACTGCCCAAAGTACACGCCCACGACAAAAAAAGCTAAATACAAAATTGGAGACCGGGTGAGGATCAGCAAATTCAAACGCACCTTCGAGAAGGGATTCACAAAAAATTGGAGCACAGAACTCTTTACGGTGGTTCGAGTTCTACCTGGAAACCGACACACGTATATAATAAAAGATAGTAGCGGCGAGATTTTGAAAGGGAGATTTTACGAAGAGGAACTCTCTAAAACGAAACACCCCGACACGTACCTCATCGAGAAAGTATTGCGTAGGAAAGGTGACAAACTGTTTGTCAAATGGTTGGGACTTCCGGAAAAGAGTTGGATCGACGCGGACGAAGTGATCTTGTAAGTACGTGGAACGTGGTGAAGCGTCTACCGGATCCAGAAAGTCAAACGAAGAAAAAGAACGGCAAGTTGCTTCCCGACAGCATCCGCTGTCTGATCGTAGGTCCATCGGGGTGTGGGAAAACGACACTGCTCGTGGACAATTTTCTCCTCGCACCGAATTGGTTAGATTGGAAGAACAGGCACCTGTACGTGTTCTCGAAAAGTTTGGAGCAATCCAAATACCAGCAACTGATGAAACTGTACGATGGTCTGGACATTGCAACGTTCGCCTCGGAAATAAAACCACTCGACGATTGTCGTGAAAATTCAGTCGTTGTGTTCGACGACGCCATCCTGGAAAATCAAAATGAAATTCGCAACTTTTTCACGCAAGGTCGTCACAAAGGAATGGATTGCTTCTACCTAGCTCAAACGTTTTCCAAAATTCCAAAACAGTTAGTGCGCGACAACGCTAATTTCATATGTTTGTTTCGTCAAGATCACACCAACCTCAAGCACGCGTACGATGACTACGTAGGCGGAGACATGAACTACAATCAATTTTCGGAACGCTGCTGCTCTACTTGCTGGAACGGTGACGATTTCGGATTCGCGACGATCGACATGACGAGAAAACCCAACGATGGAAAATACAGAAACAAAATCAACGACTTTCTAAACGTTGCAACGTTGTGAGAAACGACGTATATAAATAACGTCATGACGAAACGAAAAATCGAAAACGAAAATCTCAAGCTTCGCGATTACCTCGCGAAACGCTTCAAAGGTTGGAAATCCGAGAATCGAGGATTCTACGAAGAGAAGAAACGTCAGGATCAACCCGTTATCGATGCCATCAGCAGTCTAGGTAAAGAAATTAAAAGTGTCACGGAACAAAATAAAAATTTGATCAATGAACTCGTACCGCTCGCAGCTAAAAGTTACGCCGTACCCACACCCATTTCGAGCATTCCTTCGACGCCGTTCGAACTGAAGGATGCACCTGTACGACGTCGAGCCATAGGCAGCACGTCGTCGTCTTCGGATAAGATCGAGTTGGGACCTTTGGCACGAGACTACCTGAGCACGGGGAAATTCGACAAGGATGAAGTGTTCGGATTGTATCCCAGCATGGAAACCAGCGAAGGCGGCGGTGTGGTGTGGAAGATTGGGAAATCGAAGGTGACCTTCGAAGGCAACGACATTAAAGTCAATTTAGGCGACAAGGATAGTTGGAACAGGTATCCGGGTACGGTTGGACTGTGGGAACTCGTCGCCAAAAAGCAGCCGAAAGATTACACCGACGAAGATTACCAGAGTTACAAGGAAATTCTGATCATGACGGATGCCTTGTACCAGAACAACGACGCCTCGCAGAATAGGGTGAAATCGAGCAGCGGCGAGAAGTACAGGAATCTCATCAAACCGATTTGGAACCAGGTCAAAACAGGCAGCGGCGTCAAACGCTACAACACGTTACCCAAAGAATTCGTTTGGGTGGACGACGTTAGGAAACTCGTGGACCGATTGTTGGTGATAGCCGGCGAAGAGAATGCAGGCAACCGTAATTTCTACAACGAGAAGGTTGGCATCGTGGACATGATCAGCACGAAACTTTCCAACTTCATCGTGAACGACGACAAGGGCATAGGTTACCTGATCAAAATCATCAACACGCTGCCTCCGAAATTCTGGAACGTTGCCGAAGGAAAGGGACTCGTGAACGACATCATCAACAAGTTACCTTTCGAGATGCATTTACCTGGCTACCAGTACTGCGGACCGGGTACCAAACTCGAGAAAAGATTGGAGAGAGGAGACAAGGGTGTGAATCCGTTGGACGCCGCATGCAAAGATCACGACATCGCCTACAACACCACGCAGACGGATCTGGATGCACGTCACGAAGCAGACAGAAAGTTAGAGCACGCAGCTTTCGAAAGATTCGTGAGTAGAGACGCATCGTTGGGTGAACGGGTCGCCGCACTAGGCACCACCATCGCCATGAACACGAAACAAAAATTGGGGTGGGGTATATAAATAACATACAGTAAAAAAACAACATGGATTGCATAACTAATTTGCCACCCGAGCTACTATCTAAAATATTCAAAAAGGTAGTTAACGGAGATGTTAATAAACTTGTAAACATAGCAAGAACAATGCCGGAATTTCGCATCCCTTGTGAAATGGTTCTCAAGGACCTTCTTCGGGAGATCAGCGGCCTGAGGTGCGGTGATCTCAACATTCTGCTTTTGGCTGCAGGGCAAAAATTGGACGATAGGTCGGACGAACTGTACGAGGCGATGCAGGGAAGAAGACAGTATACTGATGATTGGTACAAGTCTATGCAGGAGAGGAAAGATATCACTACGCACATCCTCGCGTTTTCCGAAGCACGAACTTTCTTCCTCTGTTAAAAAATAATAATATATATACGTGTCAAAAAAAACTTGATATATAAATAACACACATCGTGAAAAAAAAATAATCTTCGGTATATATAAATAACACACATCGTGAAAAACAATTAAATTTCTCTCTAACACTTTGAAATTTTTCTTTGATATGACGACCGAAAAAATAAGTGATCTCCAAGCATTAAAACAAATGCTAAATTTGTCAGTCGAGTATGTAAAAATTCAGGAATTGGAAGTCGACAAACCTTACACGATAACTTCCGGTTCAATTGTTTCTACCCAGTATGGTCCCAAGGTACGCCTGTTGCTCAACGCACAATACAGTCTATTTTTACCAGATCGATACGCTAACATGTTATCCGACGAGAAGCTATCTATTTTAATCGAGAACAAAACTCGAATCGTGTACAAGGGGACAAAGGAACTTCTTGGCAAGAAAACGAAGCACGTAATAGAATTTGTGTAACGACAGCGAGGCCTTGAAAATATATAAATAACATACCGTAAAAAACTACACAAGAAAAAATCTCAGAATATATATATAAATAACATACCGTGAAAATAACACATAGAGCATCAACATGAAGCCCAAGGGTGTCGTGTACCAGATACCATACTCCAATCTAAAAAATCTAGGTGCTCTCGATGGGTTACTCACCAAGAAACAACGCGAGAAGAAACGTTCTTGCTTGTCGAAAGGACACGGAATGAAATTGCTGCTCAGCACACCTCAATTGAAAAGATTGCAGCGTTCGCGGAAACAGCAAAAGGTCGGAGGTTTCATATTCAGCATCCCGGCCATCCTGGCAGCATTGGGGGCCGTTGGAAGTTTAGCCGGCGGAAGTGCCGCCATCGCAAAAACCGTCATCGACTCGAAGAAGAACAAGGCGGAATTGGAAGAACAGAAACGTCACAATCTGGCCATGGAGAAGAAGGGGAAGGGCGTGATGAAAAAGTTTAAAAAAAAGAAACAGAAGCACTCACCAACCGAGACATTGAATCTCTGATCGAACCGTTACAAATCAAACACTTCAGAGGAGTTTTCATGTCCGACTCGTTACCTTCAACCGTGAAAAAAAAAGAATGCGGAGTAGTCAACTTGGACGGTCAAGAAAATCCAGGCACGCATTGGATATGTTACCACAAAAACGACAATGATAAAGCATTCGTTTTCGATTCTTTCGGAGGTGTTCCACCTGCAAATTTAATTCATTATCTGAAAACGAACAAAACCTCCATATACTACAACGACGAACGCATTCAAAATTTCGGAGACGTGAACTGCGGTCATCTCTGCCTCTCCGTGCTCGCGTTTCTCTCTAAAATAAATAACCCTACGATCGAGGATTTCCAGAAAGCATTGTGGAACCTCAAACAGCATCACTAGGATGGGCGTGTTCCATCTCACGAGCGAATCTTCAATCTTGAAACTCACGCTGCACGACGACATCGTCTATCCTAAATCCGTGGCTCTGCGTGCATTCTACAGCATGTACCTCATACCTAACGTCACCCAGCACAACAACAAAATTAGCGTCGGAAGCGAACACATCGTCGTCACGCCAGGACAATACAATCTTTCCACTTTGCAAGCTCAATTACCCAAAGGCACATACTTTTCTCAAAATTCGGTCACGCACAGAGTGGAAATCCTATCCGCGACGGAGACCGTGGACCTGGGCACCATGGGAGAACTTTTAGGTTTCGAGAACAACACCAAACTCGAAGCTGGCATCAAGCACGTAGCAACCAACATTCCTAAATTCTTGGCCATAGAGACTCTGAACGTACACTGTAACGTAGCCGAAGGTATGATCACGAAATCTTCGGACGGATTGTTAGGAAGTCACAAGCAGACGGGAATCATAGCCACGTTCAAACCAAGTTCCGAGTTCATGGAACCGATCATCTACACGCCCTCTTCGCCGATCTATTTTCCAGTATGTCGCAACCGCATAGACGACATAGAGTTGGTGGTGACGAACGAGAAAGGAGACGTGGTGGATTTCGCAGGTGCCACTACGACGGCCATCGTGGAGATCAACATATAATAAATAACCATACATGTAAAATGGAGCAAATCGAAAGTTACGAATTGCAATCTTTCCCTCCCAACCGTCGCACGTTCGCCAATCTCAACGAGGCGAACAGGGAGATCGAATACGACGTGGACGTAGGCGACGGGTTCGTTCATCCTCACAGAGCAGACCTCTACCTTCAATTCGACGTGGTGAAGAAGGAAAGCGGAGACGCGTTTCCTGCAGCAGCAAACTTGATACTCGTGGACAACTTCGTGCCCCACCTGTTCTCGCAGGTGGAGGTGAGGAAACACAACACCGTCATCGACAGAATAGATTATCCAGGCATCACGTCGACGGCAGTGGGAACGTTGAAATTATCCAAAACGGACGCAGCGTACTACCAGGCCGGGGGATTCGAAGCCGGAACCAAAATATCGACGAAAAGTCACACGGTGCTCTTTCCCATGCGTCTGCTGCCAGGTTTCTTCTCGGATTACAAGGAGATCATGTGGAAGGGAGGACTGAGGATCACGTTTCGAAGAGCAGCCAACGACAACGACGCACTGATGGGATACGCTACTTTGGGTCCGGACGGCACCACGCCGATAGCCAACACTTTACCCGAAGCAGCGAAATGCGTCATCCGAAGCATGGAATTGAGAATGCCGGTGGTGGAATACGAAACGAACTACGCCCTCAAGTACAAAGCGGAGATCTTGAAAAGTCCGCAGGTGTCGATTCACTTTCACGGTTACCAGTGCGTGCAGAAGATGGCGTCGGGAAGTCACATGGAATTCGACGTGACGACGCAGTTCAACAACATACAGTTCGACATGCCAGATTTCGTCGTGGTGCTTTTTCAGATCGGGAGGGACAAGAATCAGGAGAAAGATTCCAGCAAGTTCGACGACTGCAAGATCAAGAACGTTTATCTGAAGAATGGACGCAACGAAGTGTTCCCGCGCGAGAATTACAACCTCGACGTGACCAAAAACGATTACCTCAAACTTTACGAAGCTTACACGGCTTACAAACGCGTGACCGAGGGAAGCGTGGACATGTATTACACGCCCAGCGAATTCAAAGCACGGAGACCCATGACCGTCATCAACACATCTAAGAGAAGGCAGGTGGTGGTCAACGATCGAACCAACATCAAGGTCGTCTGCGAGTTCCACGACGCCTTGCCCGAGGATACCCTATGCAGTGTCATCCTGATTGCAGAGAAGTCCTTCGCCTACGACGTGAAGAACGAGAGGGTCACAGAGCAGTTTTAAAATTCATAAAAAATTGCCACATACTAAAAATCAACATCCAACACATTTTAGGTTATATACAATTTGTGAAAACCTTATAATACTGAAATATTAAAACAAACAGAGTCCCCCTTGAAGGTTAGTTCGGTGCGTAAATAAAAAAATGATAGGTTAAGTTATATCACTTAGGATCGTAAGAAAATTAAAAAATCGTAAAAAAAAAGATAGGTTAAGTTGTATCACGTAACATCGTGATATACCTACCAAGTACGAGTAGGGAAAAAAAATGAGTGCAGTGAAAATTTGTACTAAAACATCGCTAAACGCTATAACATCGACAAAAAATTGTCAAAAGTATGCCAAAAACTTATATTCGATTGATAATCGTAAAAAAAGGATAGGTTAAGTTGTATCACGTAACATCATGATATACCTACCAAGTACGAGTGGGGAAAAAATGAGTATGGTGAAAATTTGTACTAAAACATCGCTAAACGCTAAAACATCGACAAAAAATTGTCAAAGTATGTCAAAAAGTGATATTCAATTGGTAAAAAAAGACCATACCTACTAAGTACTATTTTGAAGCGCCCCAATGTCATGTTTTTGAATAAAGTTTTGGAATACAGCGTTGTAAAATTCTTTACCGTTGTCCGTGTGCAGAAACCGAGGTCGTCTACCGCCGCTTTCACGAAAAATTAATTTGAATGCTTCCACGACGCACGATCCCGTTTTCGCCTTCAAAGGTAGAGCCCATGCGAATTTCGAAAATGTGTCTATGACGGTAAGGAGGTACTTGTTGCCGTTGTTCCATTTATGTACGTTTTTCAAATTGCCGCTACTCATCTCCACGAGATCGCTTTGCCAGAGGTCGTCGATGCCCTTGGTTACCACAGCCAAACGTTCGTAGTTGCGGCGTGCAGGTTTATGCAATTCTTCGACGATGGCTTGCCTAGACATTTTTTAGAGATTACGTTTGAAGAGAAGCACCAGCGTGATGGGATTCAAAGAGGGTGGCACCTCGCTCGTGTTTTGAATGATCAGCTTATCGCCGGCACTCAGGTCGAAAACGGTGAGATCTTCGTCTTCGTGTATTTCATATATGTTGCGCGTTTCGTTCCAACGTGCCAGAGGAATGTTTCCCGCTTTCTGGACACCGCGATTCGATATTAAGGTCATGGTGGGAACGCTAGCTTTTCTGCCGTGAGACCAGTACGAAAATTCGTTTATCTGAATTGTGCCATCGAGGAGAAACTTGTAGTACGGATGATAAGGATGCAACATGTACAGTTTGTTACCTTCGACGAACGTGGAGATTCTCTGTTGATTGGGAACGCTGTTGATTTCGATGGCTTGCAAGGTGAACAATTTGGCGAATTTAGTGTCGAAGGTGACGAGATTACTGTGAACTTGTCCGAGTTTATTTTCGATGGGCAGCAAATGCTCGACTATGGTATCCGTTACGGTAGAAAATGACGGTTTGATTTTCACTTCCACGTTCAACTGCTTGTAGTTTTCGTTGAGTTCTTGCAACTTGGCACCGAAAGAGGCCAGCGTCGATTCCTGCGTGGATTCCAGCACTCCAACTTGATCTCTGACGTTGACGACGATGTTCTGAAGATTCTCGACTTGATTCAATTTCGAGCTCTTCTCGGTAAGATGGTTCACGATGCTTCGCATCTCTGTAAACTGCGTGTGAAGGTCGGCGACGCTCTGCGAAGTGGGCAGCGTCGACACCAGCGAACTAATTTCGTCTCGAATCTGTTCCACGTTCGCCGTTTCCGTTTCCAATCGTTTCAGCATACGTGATATGCTCCTTTTCAAAGCGTGCAATTCTTTGGAGGTGGGGAGATTGGCCACCCTACTTTCGAGATCGCTCAATGAACTTTTGATGTCGCTCGAATCGGATAGTGCCGTCAACGCCGTTTTCAATTTTTCCAAATCTTCGCTCGAAGGCACGCTCGTCCGTAACGATTCCAAGTCACCCTGTATGTTGTCGAGTACGTGATGAAAATGAGCGAGATTGGATTCGACGTTCAAATTTTCTAAATATTCGATCTTCTGCTGAACCGTGCTTAACGTGTCTTGAATGCTCGTCAACGCTCTCGCTTCAGCGTGAATATTTTTAATTTCTTCGTTGATCAATTCCAAGGACGCCTGAAGCGTAGCGATGGTGGTTTGAATGTGTTCGAAATCTTGATAGGCCTCTAATTGAATTTTTATGTTCGCGACGCTTTTACCGATGACCTGCAGTTCGTCCGACGATGGTAGGTTCGTCATTGTATCTTCCAAAGTCTGCAACTTGGATTTAATTTATTCCAACGTGCCGGTGAATTCTTCTTGTAATTTGGAAACGACGACATGCAAGCGTTCTGCGTCTATATCTTTCACGACGGTTTGAAGTTCAGAGAAATTCTTTTCTATTGCGGAAGTTCGTTCTTCGATTTCGAGTTTCAATTTTTCCAAATCTTCATTTTTCGATTGAAATTGCTGTAATTTGGCCAAATCATTTTGAAGCGAATCCACGCTCAACTGTATATTTTGAACGCTGTCGTAAGAAGGCACGTCGACATAATTTTTTATCAGCGTCTTCACTTCGGAATCGATTTTCAGAATGGGGTCGAGACATTGCGTTTGGAGCGTAGCGATTTCCGACTCTAAACTTTAAACTTTTGTTTAAGGTCTCCTGCAAAGCAATCAAATCGCTCCTCAACTTTTTAACTCGAACGTCCAACATCAGAATCTCTTCTGCGTGGTCTACACGCTTGGTGTTGCCGAAAATGTCGTTAGGCATTTTTGGTTAACGGTTATTTATAATAGGATAGACGATTCGTAATTCGACGAAGAGAGGAACGAGTTTGTCGTAATCTCCGAGGAGTTCCACGTATAGACAATCTCCTGCTGAAACATCGTACGTAATATTAGAAAGCATCTTGTCGTGCTTGATTCGAAAAATATTCTTGCCGGTAGAAATTTTGATTTCGCCTGCGTTTTCCGGATTCACGGTGATCCGAAGTTTCCCGTCGATCGGAATTTCGTAGAAATGTAAATTGTTATTAAAAACAT
The DNA here is from genome assembly GCF_977018435.1 of Lepisma saccharinum. Taxonomy (NCBI): domain Eukaryota; kingdom Metazoa; phylum Arthropoda; class Insecta; order Zygentoma; family Lepismatidae; genus Lepisma; species Lepisma saccharinum. Next base: position 13,930,410 of record NC_139240.1, read on the forward strand.
AAAACATCTTACCCACATCATCATCCAATTTCGTGCAAATGCTGTTGAGATGAACAATCAGTAAACCATTGAGTTTAGATAACACGGAAGGTAAGAGGTTATTGAAATTTGGCGGTGCAGTCTCCATGTTGATCTGTTTGCGGAAGCCAAAAAGATTCATTGTCCTTGTTAGTTATTTAAGAATACGGTCAGTTTTTTTTTTTGTAATGACAGGCAAAGTTTTTTTTTCCACATGTATGTAATGCGATTTAGGAGGAAGATCGTGGCCTACCTATTTGTTGAATTTGTGTCATTGTGTTAACGTTGATAGCACACGCACAGAGAGAGGGAACAAAATTGTCGTTACAAGCACGCGCGCGTGTGTGTGTGTGTGGCACATCGTTCCCGAAAGAGGTTTGCAAAGGTCACGATATACAAACATTTGACCGGGACTTGGAAAATTACGATAAGGTGTATTCATCCTTCGAGGATGAGAGAGTGTACATTATTTACTCATCACGTCGTGTCAGCGCAACAAATAAAAGCGCGGAACGTGGAGAAAAAATGAGTTTTTGAGGTATTTTTGACCCCCCAAATGAGGTTTACAAAGGTCACGATATACAAACATTTGGTCCCAGACTTGGAAAATTACGATAAGGTGCATTCATCCTTCAAGAATGAAAAAAAGTGCATTATTTGCTCATCACGCTGTGTCAGCGCAACGAATAAAAGCGCGGAACGTGGAGAGAAAGTGGTCACAATACAAGCGCGTGTGTGTGTGGCACATCGTTCCCGAAAGAGGTTTGCAAAGGTCACGATATACAAACATTTCGTCCCGGAGTTGGAAAATTACGATAAGGTGCATTCATCCTTCAAGGATGAGAGAGTGCATTTACTCATCACGCTGTGTCAGCGCAACAAATAAAAGCGTGAAACGTGGAGAGAAAATAAGATATTTTTTTTTATGAAATTTTCGTAGGTTTTGCAACACTGCGGCTAACTTCAGTGAATTGAAGTGAGTTTTTTTGATGTTTTGGTGCTGTTTTCTTCGCTGCAAACATCATAATCGCAATAAATGAGGCGTAGAACGTCGTGAGAAAGTGAGTTTTTGAGGTTTTTTCGATCCTCACTTAATGGCGTACAGGCGGGGCATTACACCTACTTATATGTTCTGAGATTTTTTTTTGTTTCCCTCTCGTGTAATTTTTTTTCAAGGTATGTTATTTTATATACTCCGCAGCCGTTACACAAATTCTATTACATGCTTTGTTTTCTTACCGAGAAGTTCCTTTGTTCCCTTGTACACGATTCGAGTTTTGTTCTCGATGAAAATAGATAGCTTCTCGTCGGATAACATGTTAGCGTATCGATCTGGTAAAAATAGACTGTATTGTCCGTTGAGCAACAAACGGACCTTGGGACCATACTGGGTAGAAACAATTGAACCGGAAGTTATCGTGTAAGGTTTGTCGACTTCCAATTCCTGAATTTTTATATACTCGACTGACAAATTTAGCATTTGTTTTAATGCTTGGAGGTCACTCATTTTTTCAGTCATATCAAAGAGAAATTCAGAGTGTGTGTGTGTTAGAGAATTTTAATTTTTCACAATGTGTTATTTATATACGGAAGAATTTTTTTTCACGATGTGTTATTTATATATCAAGTTTTTTTTGACATGTACATTTTTTTACGTATAATTTTTTGTCATTTTTTTGACACATTTTTTTGACATTTATATTATTATTTTTTCACAGTGTGCGTTAGGGGTGTAAGGGGTGCTGCTTCCACGTAGTGCACCCAAAAGTCAACCTCACTTCCACGTAGTGCACCCTGGACAAGAGACTAACGAGGCTCTGGCGACTGGCGCTATGTCCAGTATAATTTTGTGTGTGTTGTCCTGTTTTATGTCCTTGTGTGTGCTGAGTGCGCGTTTACAGCCTCAGCTTTTAACAGAAGTCAGAACATTTTAAGGTTTTAAAGTTTTTAATTATGCAACGTTTGAGTTGTAATTTGTAATGGTAAGGGGCTGGACCCCGTATAATGTGACGGGAGCAAATTAGCTGACGCTCCCAAAATTTTAAATTGAATTTAAATTTAAATTCAGAGTGTGCGTTAGAGGAAGAAAGTTCGTGCTTTGGAAAACGCGATGATGTGTGCGATGATATCTTCGGTCTCCTGTTTAGACTTGCGCCAATCATCCGTGTATCGTCTTCTCCCCTGCCTCGCCTCGTGAAGTTCGTCCATCCTGTCGTTTAATTTTTCCCCTGCAGCCGAAAGAAGAGTATCGAGTACCTGTACATGGGGAAATCTCCCGTGCTTCGTGAATGAGGTCCGCTTCCTGGGTCTCATTTTCGATAAGAAATTAACATGACTACCTCACCTTCGCCAGTTAAAGTTCTCTTGTCTTCGAGTTCTCAACCTTCTACGTGTTTTATCTCATACTTCCTGGGGTGCTGACAGGACGGTACTCCTTCGCCAGTACCGTGCACTCATCAGGTCGAAGCTTGATTATGGATGTGTTGTGTATTCTTCTGCCCGCCCATCTAGACTTCGCATCCTAGACACCGTCCACCATGCTGGTATACGTTTGTGCTGTGGTGCGTTTCGTACGAGTCCAGTCGCTAGTTTGTACGTAGAGGCATCTGAGCCGTCGCTGTCTCTGCGAACACAGCGGTTGGTAGTGAACTACTTCCTCCATGGGGTGTAAGGGGACCTTCCACGTAGGCGCCCAAAAGTCAACCTCACTTCCACGTAGTGCACCCTGGACAAGAGACTAACGAGGCTCTGGCGACTGGCACTATGGCCAGTATAATTTTGTGTGTGTTGTCCTGTTTTTTGTCCTTGTGTGTGCTGAGTGCGCGTTTACAGCCTCAGCTTTTAACAGAAGTCAGAACATTTTAAGGTTTTAAAATTTTTAGTTATGCAACGTTAGAGTTGTTATTTGTAATGGTAAGGGGCTGGACCCCGTATAATCTGACGGGAGCAAAATAGCCTAAGTGCTGACGCTCCCAAAATTTTAAATTCAAATTCAAAAATTCAAAAAATACTTCCTCCATCTTCGCTCGATGCCTTCACATCTCGATGACACCATCTCCGACGAGAGTAGACTGGCAAGGTATCGGCTCCAACCTAGTGCCACTAGACCATTTGGTGTTCGTGCAGACGAGATCCTTTCAGCACTTGGTGTTGACAGTGATCTTCCTGGCGTCTCTCCACTCATTCCGCCTCTCCCTACCTGGGAGTTTCCTGCACCTTCTATCGATTTTTCCCTGACTGCCCTTCCAAAGGCAGAAACACCAATGGTTGTATACCAGCAACGGTTTTTAGAACTTCGTGCAAAGCACCCCAATTTTAATGTGTTTTACACGGATGGGTCCAAGACAGTCGAATCAGTTGGTTGCGCCTTTGTCCTAGACTCGTTACGGCAGAGTTGTACGCCATTCTAAAGGCACTGGACTTTGCAGACGTGAATGGGCTGAAGAAGGTCCTTGTGTGCTGCGATTCGACCAGCGTGTTGCAGTCTCTGGATTGGCCGTATTCCCGGCATCCGGTAGCGCAACGCATATTCAGACGGCTTGTGTCCTTATCTGCCAGCACAGATGTACACTTCTGTTGGGTCCCTAGCCACGTGGGCATCCAGGGGAACGAAGCAGCTGATGCTGCCGCCAAGTCTGCTGATGCAGATGGCGACGTTCTCGTCCACCTTTTGCCACCTAGCGATCTGCAGAATTTGTTCCGTTGTCGCCTTCTTGACACTTGGCAGACCGAGTGGGATGTGGAAACGGGGAACAAGCTTCACGCTGTTAAGCCCACCATAGGTGTTTGGCGTTCCTCGTCTCGTCCCTCTCGGCGAGAAGACGTTATTCGTACCCGCATGCGTCTAGGACACAGCCGTCTCACGCATGGTCACCTACTGCAAGGGCTGGACCCTCCGTTGTGTCGTGCTTGTAATGTCATTTTAAGCATCCGACACATTCTCGTTGAATGTGTCGATCTTGCTTACCTCCGGCAGACTTTTAACCTTTCCGGCTGTTTGTCATCCCTCTTGGGTGGTGACAGCAGTATTTTATCACGTGTTTTTAGTTTTTTGCGAAGAGCTGGACTCTTCCACCGTCTGTAAGGAAGTTTTTAGTTTGTTCTGACTTTTTAATGTGTCGTGTTTGTCTCGTGCAGGTCTCTTTACAACCTTGCACTTTTAGTTTTTCCCAAGGGGCTATATACACCCCCTTTTTTAAATCTCTGTCAGAATTTTAGATAAGGGGACATTTCCCCGTATACACAGAAGGGTGCGAAATGGCCTTAAGTGCCGACGCACCCATAAATTTTAACTCAATCAATCAATCAATAGAAGGGTGCGAAATGGCCTTACGTGCCGACGCACCCAGAAAATTTAATTCATTCATTCATTCACTATAGTCAATGTCCTAGCAAATGAACCCCGTTGACCGATTCACTCATGCGTATGTGTGTGTGTGTGTGTCGCCCTGGTACAAGCGAACAATGCTATATACTTCCTATTTTTTTGACTAACACAATGTCCTGGGGGACAAATAGCAATGAACGGGTAAGTACCTCGTTGAGAGTACCACTCATGCATGTTGTCATGGTACAATGAACAATGCTACTTCATACCTTTTTTTTCAGCAAGAGCTTTTTTGACGCACATGTCATGGGGACAAATGGCTAAAATGGTTCGTTGACCGATCTATACCCATTGGGGCGTTGGTCTCCTACAAAGAACAATGCTACTTCATACCTTTTTCAGCGGACCGGATGTTTTTCTGGACAAATGATCGTTGACAGATCCACCACACCCATGAGTAATTTTTTGGCTTGGTACAAAAATAACAATGCTACGTACTTCCTACTTTTTCACCCGAGAGCAATTGACGAGAGAGAGAGAGAAAAAAGGGTGATCATTTTTTCCGACATCCGACGAATCCGACCGAGCAGTAATTTTTTAGATTACGACGGCGATCACATAGTTCAGAATGTCACCACGGACATCGTGCCCGAAATTCACTCTGCTTACACGAATCACCTGATGTTTCAACGGGGATGATCTACAGTTGCGGTATGTTCACCAATCAATTTTGAGCTTCCGAGATTCTTTGGCGATTCTCACGAAGGACACGGCGAGAGTTTTTTTTTTACTCTCGTTCTTGCACGTGTTTCAAGTTGCAGGATTTTTACCAAAAGCTACGCACTCGAAGAGGTTTTATAGACCGGCTGAACAATTACTGCGCTGAATGTTTCACTCAAGGCTCAAAAAAACTTGTGTTTTTCCTTCAATGACGTTCTCGAATTGTTAGATAGACACGAAGCAGCAAACAGATGACGCGACAACTTCCCCCCCAAAATAAAAAAAACTCCTCTCTGCATTTCCTCGCGTCCGTCGGGTTCTCACGGTTCACACACCAAACCAATCTGGAGCAAAAATTTTCTCTCTTCGATAAATTGTCCTTGCGAAAAACGTGCAAATTACTTCAATGGGTACTGGCAGCCTCGTGTCTGTGGGAACACGTTTTTTCTCAAGATTAGAAGTGCCCAGGTGGATTTCCCGCTTGCTCAGCATCCCAAAAGGCTAGAAGATGCTGCAGTGGCTGTTCGGCACGCCCCGGGAAGCTGATTTGGAACGATCACATGCAGATGATCGAGATCACGTCCAAAAATTCCAATAGGGAGAAACGCTCGTGTACCTGAGCAGGAACGTCCAAAATTTTCGTGAAAATGGACGATCGGAATTTGACCAGAATTTGAATTTAAAATTTTGGGAGCGTCAGCACTTAGGCTATTTTGCTCCCGTCACAGTATACGGGGGCCAGCCCCTTACCTCTACAAATAGCAACTCTAACGTTGCATAACTAAAAAATTTAAAATGTTCTGACTTCTGTTAAAAGCTGAGGCTGTAAAGGGGCACTCAGCACACATAAGGACAAAAGAACAGGACAATACAAACAAAATTATACTGGCCATGGGGCCAGTCGCCAGAGCCTCGTTAGTCTTAAGTCCAGGGTGCACTAACGTGGAAGTGAGGTTGACATTTGGGTGTACTACGTGGAAGATCACCCCTTATACCCCTGGACGATCGGATTTGATTCATATACCGCATGTACGATTATTTGAAATCTCGAGATTCTCTTGCCGATATACGCGCAGCGTTGCAGAAAGATGCCGTCACGACCGTACCGGTCCTCATCCGCTGTTTATTATACGTGTTGGATGTTGTAGACAGGATAGAACGGCATGGACGATGATGATGTAAATTATTATGTTATAGCCTGCGCGACGAGCGATGTCGGATTTGAATTTTCGGATGGTTGATTACCAGATCCTTCGTTTGGACGCAAGGGTGAAAAAAGCGAAACAAACCGAAGAATTCGATGCCGTTTGTTTGTCGTGCGACCGAATTTTTTGCAATTCTATTCGGCTCTACTCGCCGTTTGGCGGCACCATCTACCACACAACATAATATACTTTTTTCATTATTTTGTCAAAATCCATCGATATCGTAGAATGTCGCTTCTTAACGGCATCAACGCACGTCCACGTAAAATTCGTGAAAAAGATCGATGCCCACACCCACATGCATGATTTTTTTTAGAGAATCGTGTAAGGAATCCGGTAAACGTTTGAAATGCGAAGGGATAAGTCTACAAATTATCGAAATTCTTCTGCGAAATTCTTGTTTTTCCGAGAAAGAACTTAATTTTCTCGCGGGTACCATTTTCGTGATCCCGTTGCATGCATTACGAAGGTCCTCTGTAGAGTTTCATGGAAGTTTGAGAAAAAAAACACGTGAAACTCTACAGAGGTGTGGTTATCTAACCGCAGCCGTTAGAACCTTTTTGGTTGGGAACCACGCACCCTGGCGGTGTTATAGGGGCCAGGAATCCTAAAAAAAAATTATTATCATTTGTTTGTTTGCTTGAAAAAAAAACACGTCACAATAAGGAAATAATGAGAGGCACACACGTGTGTGTGTGTGTGTGTGTGGCAGAAATATCACATCGTTCCGAGACGTTTACAAAGGTCACGATATATAAACATGACCGGACTTTAGAAAAATTACGATAAGGCGCATTCATCCTTTAAGGATGAGAAAGTGTATTTTCTCATCACTGCTTTTCTGCGCTGTGAAACATCGTCAGCGCAATAAATGAGGCGCGGAACGTGGAGAGAAAGTGAGTTTTTGAGATTTTGGTGCGATTTTCTTAGAGGTCAAAAAATCAGGGTTGGCGTCAAAGGCATATTTACTATCTACTGACATGATCTTGGAAAATAAAAACGAGATTCGTAATTTTTTCACTCGAGGTCGTCACAAAGGATTAGATTGTTTCTACCTGGCACAAGCTTTTTCCAAGCTTCCGAAACAACTGCTTCGTGATAATGCTAATTTTATTTGCTTGTTTCGACAAGACCACACCAATTTAAAACACGCACATGATGATTACGTAGGGGCTGATATGAATTACAATTTATTTTCTAAATTCTGCTCCCACTGTTGGAACCAAGGTGATTTCGGATTCGTGACCATTGACATGACTCGAAAAGCAAACCATGGAAAGTATAGGAATAAAATAAACGTTTATCTAGACGTCTCAGAGTATATTAATCACCCTGAGGCTAAGAAGAGGACAATTTCAGATTTGCAACAAGAAAAAAATCCCCCCCAAAAAAAAATCAACGGTCGAGAACCTAAACAGTCAAAAAATAAAATTTGAAAAAAAAACGTTCTTTTTTTTCAAACGTCTCAAGCGTATATATAAAATAACCATTACAAACAAAAAGTGAGTGTTAGAAAAGTTGATAGTCTCAAGTGGGTGACGGCAAGAAAACTACGAGAACCGAACATGTAGGCTGAGAATTCGACGTTTCAGAAACGTTTCGACATATATAGAAAAATGTCAAAACGTCAATTTCAAGAAGAGGACAATCTCAAGTTGCGTGAATATCTAGTGAAGCGATTCAAAGGTTGGAAATCCGAGAATCGTGGTTTGTACGAGGAGAAGAAACGTCAAGATCAACCTGTGATCGACGCCATCAGCGGTCTAGGTAAATAAATTAAAAGTGTCACGGAACAAAATAAAAATTTGATCAACGATCTCGTATAACTTGCAGCTAAAAGTTACATTGTACCCACGCCCATTTCAAGCATTCCTTCGACACCGTTCGAACTGAAGGAAGTACCGGCACGACGTCAAGCCATAGGTAGCACGTCTTCTTCGGATAAGATCGAGTTGGGACCTTTGGCACGAGACTACCTGAGCACGGGGAAATTCGACAAGGATGAAGTGTTTGGATTGTATCCGAGCATGGAAACCAACGAAGGCGTCGTGTGGAAGATTGGAAAATCGAAAGTCACCTTCGAAGGCAACGACATTAAAGTTAATTTAGGCGATAAAAATAGTTGGACCAGGTATCCAGGTACGGTGGGACTGTGGGAACTCGTTGCGAAAAAATATCCGAAAGATTACACCGACAAAGATTACCAGAGTTACAGGGAAATTCTAATCATGACGAATGCCATGTACCAGAACAACGATGCCTCGCAGAATAGGGTGAAATCGAGCAGCGGTGAGAAGTACAGGAATCTCATCAAACCGATATGGAACGAGGTGAAAAGTGGAAGCGGCGTCAAACGCTACAACACGTTACCCAAAGAATTTGTTTGGGTGGACGACGTGAGAAAACTCATCGACAGATTGTTAGTGATAGCCGGTGAAGAGAATGCAGGCAATCGTAATTTTTACGAGAAGGTTGGCATCGTGGACATGATCAGCACGAAACTTTCCAACTTCATCGTGAACGACGACAAAGGTATCGGCTACCTGATCAAAATTATCAACACGCTGCCTCCGAGATTCTGGAACGTGGCCGAAGGAAAGGGACTCGTGAACGACATCATCAACAAGTTACCTTTCGAGATGCATTTACCTGGCTACCAGTACTGCGGACCGGGTACCAAACTCGAGAAAAGATTGGAGAGAGGAGACAAGGGTGTGAATCCGTTGGATGCGGCATGCAAAGATCACGATATTGCTTACAACACTCGCACCGATCTGGATGCACGTCACGAAGCAGACAAGAAATTGGAACATGCCGCTTTCGAAAGATTCGTCAGCAGAGACGCTTCTTTGGGCGAACGGTCCGCAGCATTGGGCACCACCATCGCCATGAACACGAAACAAAAATTTGGATGGGGTATATAAATAAACATACAGTAAAAAAATATAATAACATGTCTTGTATAACCGACTTACCGCCCGAACTGCTATGTAAAATATTCAAACACGCTTTAAACAGAGATTGCGAGGATGTTGAGAAACTTGTAATCATAGCAAGAACAACGCCGGAATTTCGTATCCCTTGTGAAATGGTTTTCAAGGACCATCTTCGGGAGATGAGTGGAATGAGGTGCGGTGATCTCGATACTCTTCTTTCGGCTGCAGGGGAAAAATTAAACGACAGGATGGACGAACTTCACGAGGCGAGGCAGGGGAGAAGACGATACACGGATGATTGGCGCAAGTCTAAACAGGAGACCGAAGATATCATCGCACACATCATCGCGTTTTCCAAAGCACGAACTTTCTTCCTCTAACGCACACTCTGAATTTAAATTTAAATTCAATTTAAAATTTTGGGAGCGTCAGCTAATTTGCTCCCGTCACATTATACGGGGTCCAGCCCCTTACCATTACAAATTACAACTCAAACGTTGCATAATTAAAAACTTTAAAACCTTAAAATGTTCTGACTTCTGTTAAAAGCTGAGGCTGTAAACGCGCACTCAGCACACACAAGGACATAAAACAGGACAACACACACAAAATTATACTGGACATAGCGCCAGTCGCCAGAGCCTCGTTAGTCTCTTGTCCAGGGTGCACTACGTGGAAGTGAGGTTGACTTTTGGGTGCACTACGTGGAAGCAGCACCCCTTATACCCCTAACGCACACTGTGAAAAAATAATAATATAAATGTAAAAAAAAATGTGTCAAAAAAATGACAAAAAAATGTGTCAAAAAAATGACAAAAAAATATACGTAAAAAAATGTACATGTCAAAAAAAACTTGATATATAAATAACACATCGTGAAAAAAAATTCTTCTGTATATAAATAACACATTGTGAAAAATTAAAATTCTCTAACACACACACACTCTGAATTTCTCTTTGATATGACTGAAAAAATGAGTGACCTCCAAGCATTAAAACAAATGCTAAATTTGTCAGTCGAGTATATAAAAATTCAGGAATTGGAAGTCGACAAACCTTACACGATAAGGGGTGTAAGGGGTACCTTCCACGTAGGCGCCCAAAAGTCAACCTCACTTCCACGTAGTGCACCCTGGACTAAAGACTAACGAGGCTCTGGCGACTGGCACTATGGCCAGTATAATTTTGTGTGTGTTCTGTTTTTTTTTGTCATTTTGTGTGCTGAGTGCCCGTTTACAGCCTCAGCTTTTAACAGAAGTCAGAACATTTTAAGATTTTTAATGATGCAACGTTAGAGTTGTTCTTTGTAATGATAAGGGGCTGGCCCCTGTATAATATGACGGGAGCACAATAGCCTAAGTGCTGACGCTCCCACAATTTTAAAATCAAATTCAAATTCAAAACCTTACACGATAACTTCCGGTTCAATTGTTTCTACCCAGTATGGTCCCAAGGTCCGTTTGTTGCTCAACGGACAATACAGTCTATTTTTACCAGATCGATACGCTAACATGTTATCCGACGAGAAGCTATCTATTTTCATCGAGAACAAAACTCGAATCGTGTACAAGGGAACAAAGGAACTTCTCGGTAAGAAAACAAAGCATGTAATAGAATTTGTGTAACGGCTGCGGAGTATATAAAATAACATACCTTGAAAAAAAATTACACGAGAGGGAAACAAAAAAAATCTCAGAACATATATATATATATATATAAATAACATACCGTGAAAACAACATGAAGCCCAAGGGTGTCGTGTACCAGATACCATATTCGAATCTGAAAACGCTGGATGCCCTTGATGGTTTACTCACCAAGAAACAACGCGAGAAGAAACGTTCTTGCTTGTCCAAAGGACATGGAATGAAATTGCTGCTCAGCACTCCACAATTGAGACCGTTGCAGCGTTCGCGGAAACAGCAAAAGATCGGAGGTTTCATATTCAGCATCCCGGCCATCCTGGCAGCATTGGGAGCCGTTAGAAGTTTGGCTGGGGGTAGCGCCGCCATCGCGAAAACCGTCATCGTCTCGAAGAAGAACAAGGCGGAATTGGAAGAACAGAAACGTCACAATCTGGCCATGGAGAAGAAAGGGAAGGTCGTCATGAGGAAGTTTTAAAAAAAGAAACAGCACTCACCAACCGAGACATTGAATCTTTAATCAAACCATTACAAATCAAACACTTCCGAGGAGTTTTTATGTCCGACTCGTTACCTTCAACCGTTAAAAATAGAGAATGTGGCGTAGTCAACTTGGACAGTCAAGAAAATCCAGGCACGCATTCGATATGTTACCACAAAAATGCAAATAACAATAAAGCATTCGTTTTCGATTCTTTCGGCCACCTACAAATTTAGTTCATTATCTGAAAACGAACAACCTATACTACAACGACGAACGCATTCAAAATATCGGAGACGTGAACTGCGGTCATCTTTGTCTCTCCATGCTCACTTTTCTCTCTAAAATAAATAAGCCGCAGGTGGAACATTTCCAGAAAGCATTGTGGAACCTAAAGCATCACGATGGGCGTGTTCCATCTCACGAGCGAATCTTCGATCTTGAAACTCACGCTGCACGACGACATCGTCTATCCTAAATCCATAGCTCTGAGTGCCCCCTCCATGTAGGACTGCCTTGACGGGGCGAGGGGGCTTAGTAGGGAGGCCAATTTCATCTAATCATTTCACCCATTCTTCACATGCATATCTCACGTCTTCACCATTCCATCACGTCATTCATCTCCATATCTTTGACCTCCCTCTAAGAAACTAAGGTAGGGAGGTCATTTTTATCTCATCATTTCACTCATTCTTCACATCCATATCTCACGTTTTCACCATTCCATCACGTCATTCATCTCCATATCTTTGACCTCCCTATAACTAAGGGTCCTGCTAGAGGAGACAACCTCGATAAAAAAACCCTATCCCAAGGTGTGAGTTGCACGTGCCGATGGGACAGTGTTGGCTGCAGGGGTAGGTGCAGTCGCGAACGTGGCCTCGGGGATTTCGGTTTGGTCCTCGAGTAGCCTCCATTTTTGGGGGTAGGCCTTCCTCGGCATAGAGGGCATGTCGAGGCGACAATTTATGGACCCTCCACAATAAACACATTTTGTATATGGGTACAAAAAACAACTCAAACGGGGGGAAACCCCCAAAACGAGCGCGGTCTTCGAGCCCGCTCCAATTAGTGGAAAAGACAAGTAACGTGCCACGTTACCTTGTTATCAGTATTGTTGAGAAGACCGATAGTAACGATGTTTCTGCAACAACAAAGAAACATGGAGCTCCTACATTGAAGGACTTGTCACCATTCCTTATCAAGAAACAGCTAGACTACGCCGCTGGTTCCGATGTTCCAGAAATAAAGAAGCTGAGAAACGGGAGTCTACTTATCCAGACCAGCACAGATCGCCAGACAAACAACCTTTTAAAGCTAAGATCTTTGGGCGACTTCCCTGTTAATGTTGAATCTCACCGCCAACTTAACAGTAGTAGAGGTGTGATTCGCCACTGGGATCTGCTAAACGCTGAGGAGGAAGAGATTCTTGAAGCACTCTCAGACCAACACGTGACCGCTGTACAGCGAATAAACACTCGTAAGTCCGGAGAATTAGTACCAACTGCTTCACTCATAGTGACCTTCCAAACGACCACTCTCCCAGACAGGGTACGGGCTGGATATTTGAGACTCAAAGTCCGTCCGTACATCCCTAACCCGATGCGGTGTTTCAAATGCCAGCACTTTGGGCACACTCAGCCTTCCTGCAAGGCCACTACCGCCCTTTGTGGTAAGTGTAGTCTGCCTGATCATGGGACCGAACCTTGTTCTTCAGGTCCCAAATGCATTAACTGCCAAGGCGAGCACCCAGTCTGGCATCGTGACTGCCCCTCTTTCCAACAAGAGAAGAAAATCAGAGAGTTGGTCGTCACAGAGAAAATCTCTGCTGGTGAAGCAAAACAACGTCTCCGTGACAGTATACGCACCACTTTACCTGTGCCATTCGCTACAGTTGCTGCAGCTGCTCTTACCCGTCGCAGTATAGGGGTACAAACCAGCGACGTGTCCACGCAAACAACAACGCTTCCCGTAGTAGCTCGTCCTGCTTCGAGGAAACCAGCAACCACTCCTCGCTCCACAGAGAAGAAGTTGAAGCAGGTTCACACAAAAGAATACTTCCTGAAGACCAGTAGCTCTCCAGTCAGGGTGGCAGCCACCACCCTGAAACTTAAGGCGCAGCTGAAAGCTGCCCGGCGGGCGCTCAAAGCACCCGCCCCCACTCCTCCTCCTTCATCCCCTTCGCCCTCTGTGTCCTTGCCCGAGGACATGATACAGGACGAAGCCGCGGATGAAAAATTTATCAAGGTGACAGGGCCTAGAAATAGAGTACGCCTTAAAAGGTAACAATCACACCTACAGCTATGGCTTATTGTCTCCAATGGAACCTTAACGGTTTCCGTACACATCTCGAGGAACTGCAAATTCTAATATCTGAATTTGACCCTGCCATTATATGTCTCCAAGAGACACATATTCGTCCAAATGAATCAGTGATTCTGAACGGATACACGCTTTACCGCACCGACAAGCTTCCTGAGGGTCGTCGTGCATACGGTGGTGTTGCAATTGGTGTTCGAGATAATATCCACTCAACGCCAATCTTTCTCACCACCCCCCTCCAAGCTGTCGCCGTGCGGGTCCATCTACCACAGCCAATATCTGTGTGCTGTGTCTACATCACAAGGGAGGAGTGAATCTCTCTTGAGGACCTCCTCTCTATATTCGAACAACTTCCGTCTCCTGTAGTTCTTTTGGGCGATTTTAATTCCTACCGTTGTTTGTGGGGCTCCGTTCGTACAGAGCCCCGGGGTCAAATTGTAGATCAATTCCGTGAGGCATCAGATTTAACGTTGCTGAATGATGGGACTCCCACATATTTCAGTCCTTCCTCTGGCACATATTCTGCGTTGGACTTGTCCTTTTGCAGTCCCAGCCTTGCTCCTACCACATCTTGGAGCGTTCATCCTGATCTCTGTGGGAGTGATCACTTCCCTCTCATTCTTACCTTCGAACATCTTCAGCAATCACGTGAACAACACCTTCACTGGAATCTCAGTCGGGCCGACTGGGAAGACTTCGAGCGTGCAGTGGACCTTGAAGTCGATCTTGCGTGGACTTTACCACCAATCGACGCCTTAGATGTCTTTGTGTCAGGAGTGCATGATGCTGCACGCACCTCCATTCCACTTCCCAGTGGACCTGCTAGGCGACGCCAAGTCCCCTGGTGGACTGCGGAGAACGGTGCAGCCATCAAGGACCGCAATCATGCTCTCGATCGATTTAATAGGAACCACACTGCCGCAAACCTCGAGCAGTTCCGCATTAAACGTGCCCGTGCCCGTCAGCTCATTCGAGCCAGTAAGAAGGCGTGCTGGGTCCAATACGTGTCTGCTCTGATGAAGCAGGCTTCGTCGAAAGCCGTTTGGACCAAACTACGTCGCATCCAGAGGGTGCATCTACTCCTCTGAGCGCTCTGGAGCACGATGGGACGTTGTACACAGATTCCGGAGACATAGCTAATATCTTGGCCACGCAGTTTTCTGGTGCGTCTAGCTCTGTAAATTATGAACCACGTTTCCGCCGTGAGAAGGACCGTCAGGAACGACGCCCTCTCGTTTTTCGAAGTCATAACACCGAGCCATACAACTCTCCATTCACTGAACGGGAGTTCGATCAGGCACTTCGAGATTCTAAGAACACAGCTCCTGGGGTGGACAAGATCCACTATGAGATGCTTCGTGATCTGCCCATTGGAGCAAGAAATTTCCTTTTGGCGGTATTCAACAGGCTTTGGTTGGAGGTTTCCCCACTTCCTGGAAAGAAGCTATTATTGTTCCCATCCTGAAACCATGTAAACAACGCACCGCAGCCTCGAGTTACAGGCCTATTCCCTTAACTAGCTGTGTGTGCAAGTTGATGGAACGCATGATCAACAAGCGTCTCACCTGGTTTTTGGAGGAAAACTGCTTGATAAGTAATCTTCAATGTGGTTTTCGCTCCAACCATTCCACACTGGACCATCTGGTTCAGCTGGAAACACACATTCAGGATGCATTCCTCAACAAGGAACATTTAGTTGAAGTTTTCTTTGACCTCCAAAAAGCATATGACACAACGTGGCGTTTTGGCATCCTAAAGCAGCTCCATTCTTGGGGCGTCCGTGGCCATATGGCGTACTTTATTAAAAACTTTTTATCTGATCGTTTTTTCCGCGTACGTGTTGGGAACTCCTTTTCGGATCTTCACGAACAAGAGAACGGTATCCCGCAGGGCAGCGTATTAAGTGTGACTCTGTTTGCCATAGCAGTGAACAGTGTTATGGCGAGCATTGTTGCCCCTGTATGTAGTCAACCTCACAATCTTTTGTCGCATACGGAATCTCGCGTCAGCTTCTCGTCAACTCCAACTGACGATAAACCGTTTGGTTGAGTGGTTCTCCCAAACAGGTTTCACCTTCTCATCCGAGAAATCCGTGTGTGTTCACTTTTGTCGTCAACGTACATGTCATTTCGATCCTGACCTGTACATGGGGAAATCTCCCCTGTGCTTCGTGAATGAGGTCCGCTTCCTGGGCCTCATTTTCGATAAGAAATTAACATGGCTACCTCACCTTCGCCAGTTAAAGTTCTCTTGTCTTCGAGTTCTCAACCTTTTACGTGTTTTATCCCATACTTCCTGGGGTGCTGATAGGACGGTACTGCTTCGATTGTATCGTGCACTCATCAGGTCGAAGCTTGATTATGGATGTGTTGTGTATTCTTCTGCCCGCCCATCTAGACTTCGCATCCTAGACACCGTCCACCATGCTGGTATACGTGTGTGCTCTGGTGCTTTTCGGACCAGCCCTATCGCCAGTTTGTACGTAGAGGCATCTGAGCCGTCGCTGTCTCTGCGAAGACAGCGGCTGGTAGTGAACTACTTCCTCCATCTTCGCTCGATGCCTTCACATCCCTCATTTCACACCATCTCAGACATGAATAGGCTGGAAAGGTGTCGGCTCCGCCCTAGTGCCACAATACCATTTGGTGTTCGTGCAGACGAGATCCTGTCAGCACTTGGTGTTGACAGTGATCTTCCTGGCGTCTCTCCACTCATTCCGCCCCTCCCAACCTGGGAGTTTCCTGCACCGTCTATCGATTTTTCTCTGACTGCCCTTCCAAAGTCAGAGACACCAATGGTTGTATACCAGCAACGGTTTTTAGAACTTCGTGCGAAGCACCCCAATTTTAATGTGTTTTACACGGATGGGTCCAAGACAGTGGAATCAGTTGGTTGCGCCTTCGTCCTAGACTCGCAAAGCTCCAGTTACTTACTACATCCTGCCTGTTCCATCTATACGGCAGAGTTGTACGCCATTCTAAAGGCACTGGATTTTGCAGATGTCAACGGTCTGAAGAAAGTCCTTGTGTGCTGTGATTCGACCAGCGTGTTGCAGTCTCTGGATTCGCCGTATTCCCGGCATCCGGTAGCGCAACGCATATTCAGACGGCTTCTGTCCTTATCTGCTATCACGGATGTACACTTCTGTTGGGTCCATAGCCACGTGGGCATCCAGGAGAACGAAGCAGCTGATGCTGCCGCCAAGTCTGCTGATGCAGATGGCGACGTTCTCGTCCACCTTTTGCCAGCTAGCGACCTGCAGAATGTGTTCCGTTGTCGGCTTCTTGACACTTGGCAGACCGAGTGGGATGTGGAAACGGGGAACAAGCTTCACTCTGTTAAGCCCACCATAGGTGTTTGGCGTTCCTCGTGTCGTCCCTCTCGGCGAGAAGACGTTATTCTTACCCGCCTGCGTATAGAACACAGCCGTCTCACGCATTGTCACCTACTGCAAGGGCTGGACCCTCCGTTGTGTCGTACTTGTAATGTTATTTTAAGCATTCGACACATTCTCGTTGAATGTGTCGATCTTGCTTACCTCGGGCAGACTTTTAACCTTTCCGGCTGTTTGTCATCCCTCTTGGGTGATGACAGCAGTATTTTATCACGTGTTTTTTTTTTTTTGCGAAGAGCTGGACCATTCTAAAGGCACTGGACTTTGCAGACGTCAATGGTCTGAAGAAAGTCCTTGTGTGCAGTGATTCGACCAGCGTGTTGCAGACCCTGAATTCGCCGTATTCCCGCATCCGGTAGCGCAACACATATTCAGACGGCTTGTGTCCCTATCTGCCCGTGCCGATGTACACTTCTGTTGGGTCCCTAGCCACGTAGGCATTCAGGGGAACGAAGCAGCTGATGCTGCCGCCAAGTCTGCTGATGCGGACGGCGATGTTCTCGTCCACCTTTTGCCAGCTAGCGACCTGCAGAACATGTTCCGCTGTCGCCTTCTTGAAACTTGGCAGGCCGAGTGGGATACGGAAACGGGGAACAAGCTTCACGCTATTAAGCCCACCATAGGTGCTTGGCGTTCCTCGTCCCGTCCCTCTCGGCGAGAAGAAGTCACTGTAACTCGAATGCGTCTAGGACACAGCCGTGTTACGCATAGTCACTTGCTGCAAGGGCTGGACCCTCCGTTATGTCGTGTTTGTAATGTTTTATTAAGCATTTGACACATTCTCGTTGAATGTGTCGATCTTGCTTACCTCCGGCAGACTTTTAACATTTCCGGCTGTTGACATCCCTCTTGGGTGATGACAGCAGCATTTTATCAAATGTTTTTAGTTTTTTACGAAGAGCTGGACTCTTCCACCGTCTGTAAGGAGGTTTTTAGTTTGTTTGTTCTGACTTTTTAATGTGTTTTGTTTGTCTCGTGCAGGTCTTTTTACAACCTTGCACTTTTAATGTTTTCCCAAGGGGCTATTTACACCCCTTTTTATGATTTTAGTCAGAATTTTAGATAAGGGGCTACTTCCCCGTATACATTGAAGGGTGCAAAATGGCCTTTAGTGCCGACGCACCCAAAAAAGTTTTAAATCAATCAATCAATCAATCAACTCTGTTGATTTCGATGGCTTGCAACGTGAACAATTTGGCGATTTTAGTATCGACGCTGAGCAGATTACTGTAAACGTGTCCAAGTTTATTTTCAATGGGCAACAAATGCTCGACTATGGTATCCGTTATGGCAGAAAATGACGGTTTGATTTTCACTTCCACGTTCAACTGCTTGTAGTTTTCGTTCAGTTCTTGCAACTTGCCACCGAAAGAGGCCAGCGTCGATTCCTGCGTGGATTCCAGCACTCCAACTTGATCTCTGATGTTGACGACAATGTTCTGAAGGTTCTCAACTTGACTCAATTTCGAACTTTTCTCGTTAAGATCGTTCACGATGCTTCGCATCTCTGTAAACTGCGTGTGAAGATCCGTGACGCTCTGCGAAGTGGGCAACGTCGACACCAGCGAAGTGATTTCATCTCGAATCTGTTCCACGTTTGCCGTTTCCGTTTCTAGTCGTTTCAGCATTCGAGATATGTTCCTTTTCAAAGCGTGTAATTCTTTGGAGGTGGGGAGATGGCCACCGTATTTTCGAGATCGCTCAATGAACTTTTCATGTCACTCGAATCGGATAATGCCGTCACTGCCGTTTTCAATTTTTCCAAATCTTCCTTCGAAGGTACACTCGTCTGTAACGATTCCAAGTCACCCTGTATGTTGTCCAGTACGTGATGAAAATGAGCAAGGTTCGATTCGACGTTCAAATTTTCTAAATATTCGATCTTCTGCTGAACCGTGCTTAACTTGTCTTGAATACTCGTCAACGCGCTTGCTTGAACGTGAATATTTTTAATTTCTTCGTTGATCAACTCCAAAGACGCCTGAAGCGTAGCGATGGTGGTTTGGATGTGTTCGAAATCTTGATAAGCCTCCAATTGAATTTTTATGTTCGCGACGCTTTTACTGATGACCTACAGTTCGTCTGACGATGGTACCTTCATGGTACCTTCCAAAGTCTGTAACTTGGATTTAATTTTTTCCAACGTGCTGGTGAATTATTCTTGTAATTTAAAAACGACGACATGCAAGCGTTCTACATCGATATCATTCACGACGGTTTGAAGTTCAGAGAAATTCTTTTCAATTGCGGAAGTTCGTTCTTCGATTTCGAGTTTCAATTTTTCCAAATCTTCTTTCGATTGAAATTGCTGTAATTTGGCCAAATCATTTTGAAGCGAATCCACGCTCAACTGTATATTTTGAACGTTGTCGCAAGAAGGTACATCAACATAATTTTTTATGAGTGTTTTCAGTTCGGAATCGATTTTCAGAATAGGATCGAGACATTGCGTTTGGAGCGTAGCGATTTCCGATTGTAAACTATTGTTTAAGGTCTCCTGCAAAGCGATCAAATCGCTCCTCAACTTTTTAACTCGAACGTCCAGCATGAGAATCTCTTCTGCGTGGTCTACACGCTTGGTGTGGCCGAAAATGTCGTTAGGCATTATGGTTATTTATAATAGGATAGGTGATTCGTAATTCTACGAAGAGAGGAATGAGTTTGTCGTAATCTCCTAGGAGTTCCACGTAAAGATAATCTCCTGCAGACACATCGTACGCCATGTTAGAAAGCATCTTGTCGTGCTCCATTCGAAAAATGTTCTTGCCAGTAGAAATTTTTATTTCGCCTGCGTTCTCCGGATTCACGGTGATCCGAAGTTTCCCGTCGATCGGAATTTCGTAAAAATGTAAATTGTTATTGAAGACGTAAAACATCTTGCCCACGTCCTCATCCAATTTCGTCCAAATGCTGTTGAGGTGAATCATCAACAGGCCGTTGAGTTTAGATACCATGGAAGGTAGAAATTCATGATCTGTCGTGCGGTGTACAGTCTCCATGTTGGTTTGCTTTCGGAAACCAAAGAGATTCATTGTCCTTTGGTAGTTATTTAAAATAAAATTTCTATGGTGTGCCCTTGTAGATCGAATAAAAAAAGAGAAGGTTTTCTCTGCAGCGATGCTCGAACATGTAATTATGTCATTAGATCATGATGAAGAAGGAAAACAAAAGTAAGAGTTGAATTTAATGAGCCTCATTAGAGCGACGATAACGACTTCATCGCCTGAGGGCTTCCTCTTTGCCTCTATGTTTTTTGGAGAAGGAAAAAGACAGCGAACTTCATGGCTATGGGGTTAGAGTACGCACACGTCACATTTGTTGCTTCCATTGCAGTGGCCCCACTCTCTTGTGTGGATTTGACAATCAAGAACACGTAACTTGTTGTCTCTGGCATCCAATGCTACCTTGGTTAGGCGCGTCGTGTACAGTTCGTAATGTATTGGCAATACGATGATCGGTGCTGAGTTTTCTTTTACCTTGAAACAGGCATTCTTTGTAGTCTTCCATGGTGAATTTACCAGTGCTTGCTTTTCCTACTCCCTTCGCTTTCCTAATATCTTTCTTATCTGCAATCTTGACGCAGTACATTTTGGCACGAAGGCCCGCAAATTCGCTGATGTACTTCCCGCCAATTTCATCTTTGTATTTTCCAATCGTCATTTTATTTTCTGTCAAATGCAAGTGATGGCCTGATGGTAAGTTGCTAAAATCAAAAAGATGCTTCATCGAAGTCAGATCATGTTGTAGGTTTGGTGTTTGGATTAGAAAAACGAAGCTATCCGTGTCAATGTAACATATTTCAATGTTATCTCCATAAAAGGGTTGAAACTGATCGTAGTAGGATTGGTACATGTGCAATTTAGAGAGTTCAAGGACGGTGGCACCTATGGCAATCGGCTTGTTGAGCATCACTTGCTTCTTGTTCTTCTCGACGAATATCAGATTCTCGTCGAAAATAGTGAAGTTTTTGAAGTAGGGGGACGCAACGATCTTCTCGAATTTCTTTTCGTCCGTGCCCAACGTTGTGTCGATGTAATTGCGCACGTTCTCCATCGTCTTGCCGTAGATGGCGTTGTTGAATAGTTTGTACAAAACCTTGTCTGCAGGGGATGTTGATTGTGCTCTGCGTTGCGTGTTCTCGGCTATGTACGGTTCCAACCACTTGCATTGTCTAAACTTCAATCCTCTATGTATTTTCTTCAGCTGTAAACCATGACTCACGTAAAATTGGAGGAGTCTATAGTGTAAAATATAATTCCGCTTGTTTTCCACGCTTAGTATCAGTTTTGGCTCCGATCCTCCTCCAGGTGGCTTCTCTTTGGTGGGGGCCAGGGCCAATCCGTGATGTTTCTCGTGAAGCGTTTCGGGATAATCGAGATCCACTTCCAAGAAACAGACCCATTCATTATTTTCGGTCCAGTTGAGAAAATCCTCGGAGGAGAGTTCCTCTTCGCTCATCCATTCGTAGCCGCCGATGGGAAGACACTGCGACATGGAATGACCATACAAGTTGTTGACATCCCAGTAGACAATGTAGGTGTTGGGCTTCGATGCATCGTAACCAGGCGTATGAGGATTGTTTGCGAGAGCATGGCGTCGGGGACATTGGACAATACCACCGCGTATCGCACTCTCCATGAAAGCATACTGTTCTTTCTCTGCGATGAGCCCCAGTTCTACGTCAAGTCAATCCCGGCGTCGTGAAGAAATACGCAGGATCCAACTTGTAGATCGCGATGCATCTCTTGCGAAACGACTCGAAAATGTCCATGAGAAGGGTCACATCCAATTTCCGATAGAGGTCGTGATAGTTGCCAAAAGTTTGGCAATTGAAGGCCGTCCACATACTACGAGCGTGTTCGTAGTCCTCTTCGGAACAGACGTCCTCCGTGAGATGAGAATAAAATGCCTCCCGAGGTGGAAGTTCTGTGTCGTCAAATTTGTTGAAATCATTGACGTACTCGTAGGGGTAGACGCCCTTGCGACGCAACAGATTCAAATTCTCATCTCCGAAGCATTGCTTGGTGGCCACAAGATCTTCGTCGCCAAGTTGAGTTGCAAGGGTGGCGAGGCTGGAGGACAGGAAATTGTAAGAGTCCAGGATTCTAACTTCCACACTTCCTCCTTCTTCAAGAGGGATCCACACTCTTACTGCAATATACTTCTCGCTCGTTCTAGGGATGATGCTGATTCGAGTCGTGATATTGTACAACTCTTTGATGAACAGATGCGTATCATATTTTTCTGTGTAATGCAGATACACGGCAACAAAATGCGATTCTTTAATTTTAAGATTACAGGAATTACATATGGTGTCCAGGTAAAATCCATTCTGATGGTTGTGGTGTACGACCTTGTGATTTTCGGGGGTGAAAGCCTGGTTACACTCCGCACATCTTCTTGCCGTGTCATGTCTCCGTTGTTGTTCCGTCGTGTGAGGAGGTGGAGAAACGTAAGGGCCTTTCAGGCTGGGTGCAAGTTCTCTTGCACATTCCGCTATCTTCTTAACAAAATTTTTTGCTGCATCGGGTCCGCAATACAAGATGACATCATTTAATTTTTCTCCGTAAATGGAGAAACTGCAAGGTTCGTGGTGAAAAATGTGTATTGTGGTTGCAAGACGTCATGGGAACTTGGAAGCTTTCAAAGTCGGCATAAAGGACAACGGGGTGGTGGAGAAGAGCTTGGTGTTTCTGAAATTTCATCTTGGCTCCGGGTTCCGGCATGACATCTTCGGGTTCTGCATTCACGGAGCCAAAAACACTTGTGCTGTTCTTTCATCTTCTTTCCCTCGCGAAAAATTCTCAAACACCGATCGCAAATTTCAATCTTATCGTGATCCTTGCTGATCTGTCTTCCGACTAGGCGAGAAAAATTGCGAATCAAACTGTAACGGCCATCTACAAGCAAGAGTCGAATTACATTATTCTGGCTTCTCGCAGGTCTTAACACACAAATGTCGCCGCAATCGTCAACTCCGAACACAGAAATATCGAGGTCTTCTCTTTTTTCCTCTCTATAGTTTTTTAAAAATTGATTGATGTCATTCAGGGGCACAGGATAGGAAATTCCTTTCATTACATTCTTGTATCTCCTCTCGTATCGTCTGTAATTAGACAGACGATGGGGTTTATCATTATTAGAGGGGTGTAATGCGGCGATGACAGACCATAAGAAACTCTTCGCATCATTACTTTCTATGTTTAACGCTGCATTTTTTGTTTTCTTTTTTTTGAGCGCTGCGTAACGGTTTGAAGTTGCACACTCGAAGCTGTAACATGTGGCTGCGACCGCAAAGACTCCATCCACTTCCGAGACCTTTAAAGTCGTCTTGTTTTTGTGACAGGTGCTGAAATAGCCCTGTCACAATCTCGTCAAAACGTCGTGATTGCCCTCAAGTAAGCCTTCGCACCCTACGTAAAAGCTGAAAGTGCTTGTCTCGTCCGAGACAACTTTCTCATACAGCAGGGTCAAGACGAGATGCATTTTAACTGCAACATTAATGAGGCAATCCCGTAATTTATCAACTACCAGAGATTTCACATTGTCGAGGAACGTGGTCGAGTCACACTTTTCGTCACTTCCAGATTTATACGTTATGATGCGTGCACTTTTATTCAAAGCACCGCCTTCATGCGCATCAATGCGAGATTTCTTTCCAGGGGGGACATCATGTTCCGGTAGACGACATTTTTTCAAATGCCTAGCAATATTAGGTTTAGAAACCAGCTTCCCACAGTTGCGACATGCCATTTTTTCACAAAACCCTGAGGGGCCTGGTTGCGGTTGCATTTCTCTGTATATATATACTCTGTTATTTATATGCGTGAAATTATTTGGGGGTGGTGGTGGTAGGGGAAAAGAGCACTGAAACAGAAGGAAAAAAAATAGAATAAAAAAAAGCTGAAAAGTGCTAGACATTTTTTTTCCTTCCACAAGTGCATGCATATATATATATATATATTAGACGCGAACAGTGTGTGCACTGTTGTAGGAGGTTAAAAAAAGAAAAAAACTGTGCGGCATGTGTGTGTGTGTGTCAATTTTTTTATGACTCCTCTGAATATATGTGTGTGTCAGACGCAAAACAAAATTAAATTTATATCATGTAAAAATAACACTTGAAAAGAGAACTTACCTTTTAAGAGAGAGAGACTTCAAAAAAAACTTGTAGCTCACTGAACTTCCACGATGATATGTATGTATACTGTCAGACAAAACAATTAAAGATACTGAACTGCCACGATTGACGTTCACTATGATAATGATGTACAAAAGGAGAAACTGGTGCGTTATATAGGAACCCCACCCACGCGACCACCCGGTTAAAACACAATGAGCACTATAGTCAAAGCCCCCTCCATGTAGGACTGCCTTGACGGGGCAAGGGGGCTTAGTAGGGAGGTCATTTTCACCCCATCGTTTCACACATTCTTCACATCCATCACTCACGTTTTCACCATTCCATCACGTCATTCATCTCCATATCTTTGACCTCCCTCTAAGAAACTAAGGTAGGGAGGTCATTTTTATCTCATCATTTCACTCATCCTTCACATCCATATCTCACGTTTTCACCATTCCATCACGTCATTCATCTCCATATCTTTGACCTCCCTATAACTAAGGGTCCTGCTAGAGGAGACAACCTCGATAAAAAACCCCTATCCCAAGGTGTGAGTTGCACGTGCCGATGGGACAGTGTTGGCTGCAGGGGTAGGTGCAGTCGCGAACATGGCCTCGGGGATTTCGGTTTGGTCCTCGAGTAGCCTCCATTTTTGGGGGTAGGCCTTCCTCGGCATAGAGGGCATGTCGAGGCGACAATTTATGGACCCTCCACAATAAACACATTTTGTATATGGGTACAAAAAACAACTCAAACGGGGGGAAACCCCCAAAACGAGCGCGGCCTTCGAGCCCGCTCCAATTAGTGGAAAAGACAAGTAACGTGACACGTTACCTTGTTATCAGTATTGTTGAGAAGACCGATAGTAAAGATGTTTCTGCAACAACAAAGAATCACGGAGCTGCTACATTGAAGGACTTGTCACCATTCCTGATCAAGAAACAGCTAGACTACGCCGCTGGTTCCGATGTTCCAGAAATAAAGAAGCTGAGAAACGGGAGTCTACTTATCCAAACCAGCACAGATCGCCAGACAAACAACCTATTAAAGCTAAGATCTTTGGGCGATTTCCTTTTAATGTTGAATCTCACCGCCAACTTGACAGTAGTAGAGGTGTGATTCGCCACTGGGATCTGCTAAATGCTGAGGAGGAAGAGATTCTTGAAGCACTCTCAGACCAACATGTGACCGCAGTACAGCGAATAAACACTCGTAAGTCCGGAGAACTAGTACCAACTGCTTCACTCATAGTGACGTTTCAAACGACCACTCTCCCAGACAGGGTACGGGCTGGATATTTGAGACTCAAAGTCCGTCCGTACATCCCTAACCCGATGCGGTGTTTCAAATGTCAGCACTTTGGGCACACTCAGCCTTCCTGCAAGGCCACTACCGCCCTTTGTGGTAAGTGTAGTCTGCCTGATCATGGGACCGAACCTTGTTCTTCAGGTCCCAAATGCATTAACTGCCAAGGCGAGCACCCAGTCTGGCATCGTGACTGCCCCTCTTTCCAACAAGAGAAGAAAATCAGAGAGTTGGTCGTCACAGAGAAAATCTCTGCTGGTGAAGCAAAACAACATCTCCGTGACAGTATATGCACCACTTTACCTGTGCCATTCGCTACAGTTGCTGCAGCTGCTCTTACCCGTCGCAGTATAGGGGTACAAACCAACGACGTGCCCACGCAAACAACAACGCTTCCCATAGTAGCTCGTCCTGCTTCGAGGAAACCAGCAACCACTCCTCGCTCCACAGAGAAAAAGTTGAAGCAGGTTCACACAAAAGAATTCTTCCTGAAGACCAGTAGCTCTCCAGTCAGGGTGGCAGCCACCACCCTGAAACTTAAGGCGCAGCTGAAAGCTGCCCGGCGGGCGCTCAAAGCACCCGCCCCCACTCCTCCTCCTTCATCCCCTTCGCCCTCTGTGTCCTTGCCCGAGGACATGATACAGGACGAAGCCGCGGATGAAAAATTTATCAAGGTGACAGGGCCTAGAAATAGAGTACGCCTTAAAAGGTAACAATCACACCTACAGCTATGGCTTATTGTCTCCAATGGAACCTTAACGGTTTCCGTACACATCTCGAGGAACTGCAAATTCTAATATCTGAATTTGACCCTGCCATTATATGTCTCCAAGAGACACATATTCGTCCAAATGAATCAGTGATTCTGAACGGATACACGCTTTACCGCACCGACAAGCTTCCTGAGGGTCGTCGTGCATACGGTGGTGTTGCAATTGGTGTTCGAGATAACATCCACCCCCCTCCAAGCTGTCGCCGTGCGGGTCCATCTACCACAGCCAATATCTGTGTGCTGTGTCTACATCACAAGGGAGGAGCGATTCCCTCTTGAGGACCTCCTCTCTATATTCGAACAACTTCCGTCTCCTGTAGTTATTTTGGGCGATTTTAATTCCTACCGTTGTTTGTGGGGCTCCGTTCGTACAGAGTCCCGGGGTCAAATTGTAGATCAATTCCGTGAGGCATCAGATTTAACGTTTCTGAATGATGGGACTCCCACATATTTCAGTCCTTCCTCTGGCACATATTCTGCGTTGGACTTGTCCTTTTGCAGTCCCAGCCTTGCTCCTACCACATCTTGGAGCGTTCATCCTGATCTCTGTGGGAGTGATCACTTTTCTCTCATTCTTACCTTCGAACATCTTCAGCAATCACGTGAACAACACCCTCACTGGAATCTCAGTCGGGCCGACTGGGAAACCTTCGAGCGTGCAGTGGACCTTCAATTCGATCTTGCGTGGACTTTACCACCAATCGACGCCTTAGATGTCTTTGTGTCAGGAGTGCATGATGCTGCACGCACCTCCATTCCACTTCCCAGTGGACCTGCTAGGCGACGCCCAGTCCCCTGGTGGACTGCGGAGATCGGTGCAGCCATCAAGAACCGCAATCATGCTCTCGATCGATTTAATAGGAACCACACTGCCGCAAACCTCGAGCAGTTCCGCATTAAACGTGCCCGTGCCCGTCAGCTCATTCGAGCCAGTAAGAAGGCGTGCTGGGTCCAATACGTGTCTGCTCTGATGAAGCAGGCTTCTACGAAAGCCGTTTGGACCGAACTACGTCGCATCCAGGGGGTGCATCTACTCCTCTGAGCGCTCTGGAGCACGATGGGACGTTGTACACAGATTCCGGAGACATAGCTAATATCTTGGCCACGCAGTTTTCTGGTGCGTCTAGCTCTGTAAGGAGAAGGACCGTCAGGAACGACGCCCTCTCGTTTTTCGAAGTCATAACACCGAGCCATACAACTCTCCATTCACTGAACGGGAGTTCGATCAGGCACTTCGAGATTCTAAGAACACAGCTCCTGGAGTGGACAAGATCCACTATGAGATATTTCGTCATCTGCCCATTGGAGCAAGAAATTTCCTTTTGGCGGTATTCAACAGGCTTTGGTTGGAGGACTCTTTTCCCACTTCCTGGAAAGAAGCTATTATTGTTCCCATCCTGAAACCAGGTAAACAACGCACCGCAGCCTCGAGTTACAGGCCTATTGCCTTAACTAGCTGTGTGTGCAAGTTGATGGAACGCATGATCAACAAGCGTCTCACCTGGTTTTTGGAGGAAAACTGCTTGATAAGTAATCTTCAATGTGGTTTTGGCTCCAACCATTCCACACTGGACCATCTGGTTCAGCTGGAAACACACATTCAGGATGCATTCCTCAACAAGGAACATTTAGTTGCAGTTTTCTTTGACCTCCAAAAAGCATATGACACAACGTGGCGTTTTGGCATCCTAAAGCAGCTCCATTCTTGGGGCGTCCGTGGACATATGGCGTACTTTATTAAAAACTTTTTATCTGATCGTTTTTTCCGCGTACGTGTTGGGAACTCCTTTTCGGATCTTCACGAACAAGAGAACGGTATCCCGCAGGGCAGCGTATTAAGTGTGACTCTGTTTGCCATAGCAGTGAACAGTGTTATGGCGAGCATTGTTGCCCCTGTACATGGTCTTCTGTATGTAGACGACCTCACAATCTTTTGTCGCATACGGAATCTCGCGTGAGCTTCTCGTCAACTCCAACTGACGATAAACCGTTTGGTTGAGTGGTCCTCCCAAACAGGTTTCACCTTCTCATCCGAGAAATCCGTGTGTGTTCACTTTTGTCGTCAACGTACATGTCATTTCGATCCTGACCTGTACATGGGGAAATCTCCCCTGTGCTTCGTGAATGAGGTCCGCTTCCTGGGCCTCATTTTCGATAAGAAATTAACATGGCTACCTCACCTTCGCCAGTTAAAGTTCTCTTGTCTTCGAGTTCTCAACCTTTTACGTGTTTTATCCCATACTTCCTGGGGTGCTGATAGGACGGTACTGCTTCGATTGTATCGTGCACTCATCAGGTCGAAGCTTTATTATGGATGTGTTGTGTATTCTTCTGCCTGCCCATCTAGACTTCGCATCCTAGACACCGTCCACCATGCTGGTATACGTGTGTGCTCTGGTGCTTTTCGGACCAGCCCTATCGCCAGTTTGTACGTAGAGGCATCTGAGCCGTCGCTGTCTCTGCGAAGACAGCGGCTGGTAGTGAACTACTTCCTCCATCTTCGCTCGATGCCTTCAGATCCCTCATTTCACACCATCTCAGACATGAATTGGCTGGAAAGGTATCGGCTCCGCCCTAGTGCCACAATACCATTTGGTGTTCGTGCAGACGAGATCCTGTCAGCACTTGGTGTTGACAGTGATCTTCCTGGCGTCTCTCCACTCATTCCGCCCCTCCCAACCTGGGAGTTCCCTGCACCTTCTATCGATTTTTCTCTGACTGCCCTTCCAAAGTCAGAGACACCAATGGTTGTATACCAGCAACGGTTTTTAGAACTTCGTGCGAAGCACCCCAATTTAAATGTGTTTTACACGGATGGGTCCAAGACAGTGGAATCAGTTGGTTGCGCCTTCGTCCTAGACTCTCAAAGCTCCAGTTACTTACTACATCCTGCCTGTTCCATCTATACGGCAGCGTTGTACGCCATTCTAAAGGCACTGGATTTTGCAGATGTCAACGGTCTGAAGAAAGTCCTTGTGTGCTGTGATTCGACCAGCGTGTTGCAGTCTCTGGATTCGCCGTATTCCCGGCATCCGGTAGCGCAACGCATATTCAGACGGCTTGCGTCCTTATCTGCTATCACGGATGTACACTTCTGTTGGGTCCATAGCCACGTGGGCATCCAGGAGAACGAAGCAGCTGATGCTGCCGCCAAGTCTGCTGATGCAGATGGCGACGTTCTCGTCCACCTTTTGCCAGCTAGCGACCTGCAGAATGTGTTCTGTTGTCGCCTTCTTGACACTTGGCAGACCGAGTGGGATGTGGAAACGGGGAACAAGCTTCACTCTGTTAAGCCCACCATAGGTGTTTGGCGTTCCTCGTGTCGTCCCTCTCGGCGAGAAGACGTTATTCTTACCCGCCTGCGTATAGAACACAGCCGTCTCACGCATGGTCACCTAATGCAAGGGCTGGACCCTCCGTTGTGTCGTACTTGTAATGTTATTTTAAGCATTCGACACATTCTCGTTGAATGTGTCGATCTTGCTTACCTCCGGCAGACTTTTAACCTTTCCGGCTGTTTGTCATCCCTCTTGGGTGATGACAGCAGTATTTTATCACATGTTTTTAGTCTTTTGCGAAGAGCTGGACTCTTCCACCGTCTGTAAGGAGGTTTTTAGTTTATTCTGACTTTTGAATGTGTTGTGTTTGTCTCGTGCAGGTCTTTTTACAACCTTGCACTATTAGTTTTTCCCAAGGGGCTATCTACACCACCTTTTTTTTAAATCTCAGTCAGAATTTTAGATAAGGGGACATTTCCCCGTATACACAGAAGGGTGCGAAATGGCCTTAAGTGCCGACGCACCCAGAAATTTTAACTCATCATCATCATAGCTCTGCGTGCATTCTACAGCATGTACCTCATACCTGACGTCACGCAGCACAACAACAAAATTAGCGTCGGAAGTGAACATATCGTCGTCACGCCAGGTCAATACAATATGTCTACTTTGCAAGTTCAATTACCCAAAGGCACGTACCTTTCTCAAAATTCAGTCACGCACAGAGTCGAAATCGTGTCCGCGACGGAGACCGTGGACCTGGCCACCAAAGGAGAACTTTTAGGTTTCGAGAACAACACCGAACTCGAAGCTGGCATCAAGCACACGGGACCAAACATTCCTAAATTCTTGGCCATAGAGACTCTGAACGTACACTGCAACGTGGCGGAAGGCATGATCACGAAATCTGAAGGGTTGCTGGGAAGTCACAAGCAGACGGGAATCATAGTCACGTTCAAACCAAGTTCCGAATTCATGGAACCGATCATCTACACCCCCACTTCGCCGATCTATTTTCCAGTATGTCGCAACCGCATAGACGACATAGAGTTGGTGATGACGAACGAGAAAGGAGACGTGGTGGATTTT
This sequence comes from Lepisma saccharinum, assembly GCF_977018435.1. Classification (NCBI taxonomy): domain Eukaryota; kingdom Metazoa; phylum Arthropoda; class Insecta; order Zygentoma; family Lepismatidae; genus Lepisma; species Lepisma saccharinum. The sequence goes on from NC_139240.1 coordinate 13,961,026, forward strand.
GCAGGTACAACGACGACGGCCGTCCTGGAGATCAACGTATAATAAATAACACATAGTGAAAAAAAATGGAACAAATCGAGGCAATCTTTCCGTCCCAACCGTCGCACGTTCGCAAATTTGAACGAAGCGAACAGGGAAATCGAATATTATGTGGACGTAGGCGATGGGTTCGTTCATCCTCGCAGAGCGGACCTGTACCTTCAATTCGACGTGCTGAAGAAAGAAAGCGGAGACGCATTCCCCGCAGCAGCAAATTTGATACTCGTGGACAACTTCGTGCCTCACCTGTTCTCGCAGGTGGAGGTGAGGAAACACAACACCGTCATCGACAGAATCGATTATCCAGGCATCACGTCAACAGCAGTGGGAACATTTAAATTATCCAAAATGGACGATACATACTATCAAGCGGGGGGGTTCGAAGCGGGAACGAAAATATCGACGAGAAGTCACACGGTGCTCTTTCCCATGCGCCTGCTTCCGGGATTCTTCTCGGACTACAAGGAGATCATGTGGAAGGGAGGACTGAGAATCACATTTCGAAGACCGGCCAACGACAACGACGCACTGATGCGATACAGCAACTTGAACGCAGACGGTACGCCGCTGCCCAACACTTTACCCGAAGCAGCCAAATGAGTCATCCGGCAGCCAAATGCGTCATCCGGAGCAGGGAGTTGAGAATGCCGATCGTGGAATACGAAACAAACTACGTCCTCAAGTACAAAGCGGAGATCTTGAAAAGTCCACAGGTGCCCATTCACTTTCACGGTTACCACTGCGTCCAAAAAATAGCGTCCGGAAGTCACATGGAATTTGACGTGACGACGCAGTTCAACAACATACAGTTCGACATGCCAGATTTCGTCATTGTACTCTTTCAGACCGGGAGGGATAAGAATCAGGAAAAAGATTCCCACAAATTCGACGACTGCAAGATCAAAAACGTTTATCTCAAGAATGGCAGGAACGAAGTGTTCCCGCGCGAGAATTACAACCTCGACATGACCAAAGATGATTATCTAAAACTTTACGAAACGTACTCTGCTTACAAGCGCGTGACCGAGGGAAACGTGGACATGTACTACACGCCCAGCGAATTCAAAACCCACAGGCCGATGTTCGTCATCAACACGACGAAGAGGAAGCAGGTGGTGGTCAACGATCGAACCAACATCAAGGTCGTCTGCGAGTTCCACGACGCGCTGCCCGAGGACACCGTGTGCAGCGTCATCCTGGTTGCCCAGTAGTCCTTCGCGTACGACGTGAAGAACGAGAGGGTCGCAGAGCAGTTTTAAATATCGCGTTCAGAACAGTCGCTTTAGATGATATGGAAGTTTCCACGGCAGAGAGCTTCGGATTATAAGGGATGCGATGTGGGGTAATCCGCATCCGAAAATTAGTCCCCATTCCAATTGCCTGAACTGCAACGCCAAGGGTCCCGGGTTCGAATCCCGGTCGGGCTTGGTTGTTTGTGAATGTCCATTCATCAATTTCATCATTTCATCACTCATCCCCATCTTCGCAAATTAGCCAAGAGGCACAAAACGCGAAGTAAAATAAACTAAATCAAATCAAATCAAATCAAACCAATTGCCTGAACTGAACATCTTCCCCCGTTTTCGATGAAAAGCCAGGAAGTACTCTTCCAGCTCTCCTATTTGTTCAGTGAACATGAAGATTTTTTTTCCCCCTTCACGCAGCACAGTCGATTTCAAATACTGCTACAATACCATTTTTGCATCATGAGGAGAAAAACATCGTAGCAGGGGGGCCCAAAATCATCGTAGGAGAGAGGTCCCGTTAGGTCGTAGCAGGGGACCACACATTGTAGAAGATCACACATGAGTTGTTTTTTTTAAAAAAAACATCATATTAGGTCGTGGCAGATTACGCTGAGAGCAGGTCGTAGTAGATTACACTGAGGGACCTTACAGTAAGAGGAGACAGCAGACTTATAGGAAAATGTCGTAAGTCATTTCAAAAGTAGGTCAAAGGACGAGGTAGCATAAGAGCAAAATTGGAGGAGGTAAAAATAGCTTACAAAGTGATGCCAGAGCTTCTTCCGTCCACTTTTCTCTCATTGTAGGTTAGTTTAGTCCGTAAAACGTCGTAAAATAAAAAAGTAGGTCAAAGGACCAAGCCAGAACGAAGCATTCCACCTACTACTCTAAAGTAGGTCAAAGCACGTAGAGGCTCTCGTGTAGTATAGCACGTAATAAAAAAAAAATGAATAGGTTAAGTTATATCACGTAAGATCGTGGTATACCTACAAATGCGAGTGGGAAAAAAAGGGAAATTTTACTAAAACATCGCTAAACGCTAAAACATCGACAAAAAATTGTCAAAATATGTCAAAAACTGATATTCAATTGATAAAAAAAGAGGATAAAAAAGGGGCTCGTACCAAGTACGACAGATAAAAATTATGTTTATTATAATATTTTCTTGATGAAGATGGAGAATGTGTGTGTTACAAATAAAGTTGCATGCTTTTTTTTTCTAGTGTGTATGTGTATGTGTGCTTGTTGTTCTGCAGCACCTGAAATGAAAAAAAAATCATTGTCGTGTTATAGTGCAAAAAAAACTGATGAAAAAAAAGACATTGTAACCGATAACTGGTGAAATTGACATTGTAACTGATCTGAACTAGTGAAATTCGTATTATCATTGTAACTGATTGTGCAAGTACAAAATTCTTATTGTAACTGATTGTGGAAGAAAAATGTTAAACCTGTTAAAACTGTTCCGTCACCCTCTCGTTCTTCACGTCGTACGCGAAGGACTTCTCTGCGACCAGGATGACGCTGCACACGGTATCCTCGGGCAGCGCGTCGTGGAACTCGCAAACGATCTTGATGTTGGTTCGATCGTTGACCAGCACCTGCTTCCTCTTCGTGGTATTGATGACGAACATCGGCCTCTGGGTTTTGAATTCGCTGGGCGTGTAGTACATGTCGACGTTTCCCTCTGTTACCCTCTTGTAAGCAGTGTAAGCTTCGTAAAGTTTTAGGTAATCATCTTTGGTCATGTCGAGGTTGTAATTTTCGCGCGGGAACACTTCGTTCCTGCCATTCTTCAGATAAACTTTTTTGATCTTGCAGTCGTCGAACTTGCTGGAATCTTTTTCCTGGTTGTTATCGCGTCCGGTCTGAAAGAGTACAATGACGAAATCTGGCATGTCGAACTGTATGTTGTTGAACTGCGTCGTCACGTCGAATTCCATGTGACTTCCCGGGGTGTAAGGGGTGACCTTCCACGTAGTACACCCAAATGTCAACCTCACTTCCACGCTAGTACACCCTGGACTGCAGACTAACGAGGCTCTGGCGACTGGCCCCATGGCCAGTATAATTTTGTTTGTGTTGTCCTGTATTTTGTCCTTATTTGTGCTGAGTGTTCTTTGCAGCCTCGGCTTTTAACGAAAGTCAGAACATTTTAATATTTTATGATTTTATGATTTTAATTTAGCAACGTTAGAGTTGTTATGTGAAACGGTAAGGGGCTGGACCCCGTATAGTGTGACGGGTGCAAAATAGCCTTAATGCTGACGCACCCAAAATTTTAATATCAAATCAAATCCATGTGACTTCCCGACGCTATTTTTTGCACGCAGTGGTAACCGTGAAAGTGAATCGGCACCTGTGGACTTTTCAAGATCTCCGCTTTGTACTTGAGGGCGTAGTTCGTTTCGTATTCCACCACCGGCATTCTCAACTCCATTCTCCGGATGACGCACTTGGCAGCTTCGGGTAAAGCGTTGGGCAGCGCCGTGATACCGTCCGCGTTCAAGTTACTGTATCTCATCAGTGCGTCGTTATCGTTGGCCGCTCTTCGAAATGTGATTCTCAGTCCTCCCTTCCACATAATCTCCTTGTAGTCCGAGAAGAATCCCGGAAGCAGACGCATGGGAAAGAGCACCGTGACACTTCTCGTCGATATTTTCGTCCCTGCTTCGAAACCCCCCCCCCCCCCGCTTGATAGTATGCTGCGTCCGTTTTGGATAATTTCAATGTTCCCACTGCCGTCGCCGTGATGCCTGGATAATCTATTCTGTCGATGACGGTTTTGTGTTTCCTCACCTACACCTGCGAGAACAGGTGAGGCACGAAGTTGTCCACGAGTATCAAATTTGCTGCTGCGGGGAATGCGTCTCCGCTATCTTTCTTCACCACGTCGAATTGAAGGTACAGGTCCGCTCTGCGAGGATGAACGAACCCATCGCCTACGTCCACGTCGTATTCGATCTCCCGGTTCGCTTCGTTCAAATTTGCGAACGTGCGACGGTTGGGAGGGAAAGATTGCAATTCGTAACTTTCGATTTGTTCCATGATGGTTATTTATTATACGTCGATCTCCAGGACGGCCGTCGTCGTTGCACCTGCGCAATCCACTATGTCTCCTTTCTCGTACGTCACCACCAACTCTATGTTGTCTATGCGGTTGCGACATACTGGAAAATAGATCGGCGAAGAGGGTGTGTAGATGATCGGTTCCATGAATTCGGAACTGGGTTTGAACGTGGCTATGATTCCAGTCAGCTTGTGACTTCCCAACAATCCGTCGGATTTCGTGATCATTCCTTCCGCTACGTTGCAGTGTACGTTCAGAGTCTCTATGGCTAGAAATTTAGGAATGTTTGCTCCCGTGTGCTTGATGCCAGCTTCGAGTTTTGGGTGGTTGTTCTCGAAACCTAAAAGTTCTCCTATGGTGCCCAGGTCCACGGTCTCCGTCGCCGATACGATTTCGACTCTGTGCGTGACCGAATTTTGAGAAAGGTACGTGCCTTTGGGTAATTGAGCTTGCAAAGTAGAAAGATTGTATTGACCTGGCATGACGACGATATGTTCGCTTCCGACGCTAATTTTGTTGTTGTGCTGCGTGACGTTAGGTATGAGGTACATACTGTAGAATGCACGCAGAGCTATGGATTTAGGATAGACGATGTCGTCGAGCAGCGTGAGTTTCAAGATCGAAGATTCGCTCTTGAGATGGAACACGCCCATCGTGATGCTTTAGGTTCCACAATGCCCTCTGGAAATCTTCCACCTGCGGCTTATTTATTTTAGAGAGAAACGCGAGCATGGAGAGACAGAGATGACCGCAGTTCACGTCTCCGAAATTTTGAATGCGTTCGTCGTTGTAGTATATAGGATTGTTCGTTTTCAGATAATGGACTAAATTTGTAGGTGGAACACCTCCGAAAGAATCGAAAACAAATGCTTTTTCATTTTTGTGGTAACATATCCAATGCGTGCCTGGATTTTCTTGACTGTCCAAGTTGACTACTCCACATTCTCTTTTTTTAACGGTTGAAGGTAACGAGTCGGACATGAAAACTCCTCTGAAGTGTTTGATTTGTAATGGTTTGATCAGAGATTCAATGTCTCGGTTGGTGAGTGCTGTTTCTTTTTTTAAAACTTCCTCATGATGCCCTTCCCCTTCTTCTCCATGGCAGGTTGTGACGTTTCTGTTCTTCCAATTCCGCCTTGTTCTTCTTCGAGTCGATGACGGTTTTCGCGATGGCGGCGCTACCCCCAGCCAAACTTCCAACGGCCCCCAATGCTGCCAGGATGGCCGGGATGCTGAATATGAACCCCCCTGTCTTTTGCTGTTTCCGCGAACGCTGCAACCGTCTCAATTGTGGAGTGCTGAACAGCAATTTCATTCCGTGTCCTTTGGACAAGCAAGAACGTTTCTTCTCGCGTTGTTTCTTGGTGAGTAACCCATCGAGGGCACCCAGCGTTTTCAGATTCGAATATGGTATCTGGTACACGACACCCTTGGGCTTCATGTTGTTTTCACGGTATGTTATTTATATATGTTCTGAGATATTTTTTTTGTTTCTCTCTCTCGTATAATTTTTTTTTCCGAGGTATGTTATTTTATATACTCCGCGCAGCCGTTACGCAAATTCTATTACGTGCTTTGTTTTCTTACCAAGAAGTTCCTTTGTCCCCTTGTACACGATTCGAGTTTTGTTCTCGATTAAAATAGATAGCTTCTCGTCGGATAACATGTTAGCGTATCGATCTGGTAAAAATAGACTGTATTGTCCGTTGAGCAACAAACGGACCTTGGGACCATACTGGGTAGAAACAATTGAACCGGAAGTTATCGTGTAAGGTTTGTCGACTTCCAATTCCTGAATTTTTATATACTCGACTGACAAATTTATAATTTGTTTTAATGCTTGGAGGTCACTTATTTTTTCAGTCATATCGAAGAGAAATTCAGGGTGTGTGTGTGTTAGATAATTTTAATTTTTTCACAATGTGTGTTATTTATATAGCGAAGAATTTTTTTCATCTCCAAGATAACCCCACTTCCGGTCGCCATTTTCGATTTCCGAACATAGGTTCTATTCATACTTTTTCTCACGTATAGGTGTACATGATGAATCCGCAAACAGATTTTTCCCAAGTCTTACCGTTTCCAAGATAACCCCACTTCCGGTTGCCATTTTCGATTTCCGAGCATAGGTTCTATTCATACTTTTTCTCACGTATAGGTGTACATGATGAATCCGCAAACAGATTTTTTGCTAAGTCTTACAGTTTCCAAGATAACCCCACTTCCGGTCGCCATTTTCGATTTCCGAGCATAGGTTCTATTCATACTTTTTCTCACGTATAGGTGTACATGATGAATCCGCAAACAGATTTTTTGCTAAGTCTTACAGTTTCCAAGATAACCCCACTTCCGGTCGCCATTTTCGATTTCCGAGCATAGGTTCTATTCATACTTTTTCTCACGTATAGGTGTACATGATGAATCCGCAAACAGATTTTTTGCTAAGTCATGAATTGGAGGGTTCTATGACAACCTATATTAATTCTCGTAAGAGAACAGAAAACACACAAAAAAACAATACAGTGGTCACTACAACAAATAGTCTTCTTCAACCCCTATCCACCAAACCAAAAATCATCATCCTAACTAGAACCATGTAACTATCTACCATCTGTTATAGAAGTTTTGTGAACTAAGTGGTGCTTTGTTTGTGTGTAAAAAAAATGCAATGCTTTTTGCACTTGGTTATCATCACCTAACATGTAATTGTTTTTTTAAAATTAATTACAACTGAAAACTAATAATTAATATTATCTAAAGTAACTAATTAATAGTATACACTAATTGATATATTTTTTTTTGTTCTTGTTGCTAGTGTTGGCTAATTATAGTTGTTGCAAAATATAGCTCTCGCGTATGACAGTTTCTGAGTATGAGGTATAATGAACTATTCAAGAAACTTCAGGAGCCCAAAATGAGTCTCCTAAATCTTGTATGAGGTTACAACCACCGAAATGAATGTTCCTCGCCTCAGTATTGATAAAGATTTCGCGCAATAAGTAGCGAGTTGTGACTCCCAATGTCAAGGCGTGCTGTGAACAGAAACTTAATCTTCAAACATGTTACAAATCTATTCAATTTGCAATTTCTTAAAAAATAATATTCAGTCAATATAAACTAACTAACAATACTTCTAAAATTATGCTTTCACAAATAAGCCAGAAATCAAACTTTCGAACAATTATATATTCTTCACAATTTAAGAAAATTATATTTGGAATGCATGGCCATGCCTACGAGTACATTTACATTGCCTTTTCTTTTATACAATGCTCTTACAAGTAAGTTACAAATGTACCAAGCATTGACAATACTGATGGCAAGCTTAGGTGGCCATATTTGTATATTTTAAAAGTTCTATCTCCTTATCAAATATGTTCTTTTCTTTGTAAAATATATTGTATGTTAGCAGAAAAGTCCAGCCTCCCTTACCTGGGGCTGGCTTTTAAAAATATATATCTGGTTTCTAAGATTTCTAAGTCTAAAGATCACTTCACCACTTCTGCTATTAAGATCCTTCGGTATAAAGTGATGTCACTGTTATTTCAACAACTAGTATTCCGTTTTTTGTCCATTATGAACTTTAATTTGGATTTGTTACAGACAAATATCGATTTTTTGGCCCCGACGCTTTTTGGAAGCCATTTTTTATTCCGAAGCCTTGAACCAGGTATCCTTCACTGTCAAGTTGTGATAAGGACACAGACTATTGAATCACTACTTTTTTGTACATCACGAATGTACCTTCTGATAGAAACTGCTGTAAACTTATTTTACAAGTTCAAATATGTAATAAAATTATGTTTCATACAATTTTAAGACATTTTTGTATTATTTACTATCTCAATTGAATATATTTTGTATGTTTATTGTCCTTATATTATTGTGATATTTTCGATCTTACCACAAAGTGATTTAGCAACACTGCAAAATAGCCCTGAACTAAGATCAATCACTATTAAGCATTTTTCTTTGACAAATTTCATCAAAATGTTAAATTAACTAAAAATTGTGCCCTTTTTTATTGCAAATGTATGGAAAACCTTGTGAAACAAATGTGAGTACTAATTAGCAAAGAAATATTAACAAATACAAGAATTACTGCTACAAAATTTTCCGTTCTTTGCAATGCTTACAATGGAGCATGAAAATAAATAAAATACGTGACCATATTTTAATTTTGAATAACTTTTAAAATATATCTCCGAAAATGATGACATTTCGTAATCTGTGGTAATTTATTATGGGGAATGCAATGAAATAAAAGCCCCCACTGAAAAATGAAGATTTAAATTTCCAATCTTAGCATATTTAATGACCATATAACAGTGCCTCTGAATGGACTAGTTATATTTGGCGCGCAACAGGGCGAACCCACGCAAAAATTAAGTTTAAGACTAACTAATTTACTTATACATTTAAAGAAAATGTTGTGTATACTAAACATGTATTAGCAATGAATTTAAGCTTGACGAAATAAAATAATAAATCGTGAACAATTTTATGATCACATCATAAAGAGATAGCACTTTATATATAATGTGTGTGTCTTGAATAAAAAATTGTTTGACCATTATCATTTGTAGTGTGCTGTTGCACATGTTAAAATAAACATTAATCTGACTTACATATCATTATCCAAAATAATAAGAACATTCAGTCATGTATTAAATTACAATAATCAAGATAATATAAATATGCAACTGCCATTTTGGTTTCCAATACACATGGATGATAGTGAACAAAATATCATACAAGTACATACAATGAATACCAAATCAAATAAATAATAATATTTTTAATATATGACAGGCAACACAATTTTATTGAGTGCCAAAAATTATTTTGAAAAATATGTGTGAACACCTATAAAGTTCCATATGTATGTAAACAACATTAGAGTTCTAATGTGTAACACTATTTGTATCAACTGATGAAAACTAATTATGGCTATAATACCATCTTATTCATGAAGCATAAATTATATTAATACCATAAGTTAAAATTTCAACATGTTATCATCTAAAGAATAAATAAGATTGTATGATAAAAATTACACATTTTAATGTAAAAATATGAATAGAGTTTGTGCCTGCATAGAAGGCAACTAGTTTATGTATAATAAAGTTTTTTACATAACCATAAATACTAAAATGTTACTATCGTAACGAACAATAAATTATGTTACTTATCAATCCAGTAATGTGTGTATTTACACTTAAGATTATTTCATGGAACCTGTTGCAAATTACAAACATCTGCAATATTGCATCAGTCAATCCACTCAGGATATATTATCCATTGAGTGTCTTAAATAATTTGTTTTAACACACAAGAGTATGTTTGTAAAACATATGAGATTTTGAAAAGTGTGTTGTTTGAATTTAAGTTCAAAGTCATTTATAATCATATTATTTAACATCATTCTTAGGAATGTCCTATGATTATTAAATGTGAAATTAAATTGCCATAAACAAGTAAGTTAAATGAAACGGCAATAATCACTACACCAATCAGTATCCTGTCTTTACATAATATATGATAATGTGCCATGTTTAACATGCATACACATACATATTTACATATCAATAATGATAATATGTCACATCTCAACCTGACCAGTCATATTAGATTTTTCTTATAGCTTGTCATATCATTAAAACTATATTCAAAATTCAAGAATAATGTCAGTTTGTAAGGAAACTAATCAACATTGGCATAATCTCGGAAATAAAGTCATTGACTTTCATGTTAATTAAACCATGAAATGCATTTTTGTTGTGTTAGTTCCGGAAAGACATAGCTTATCTCAAAAATTTATTTCTTGGTACCTGCTTGTTAAAAATGTACCTAAAAACAATTGATGTAAGTTAACATGCGATTAACCATCACGGAGGTGCTTTAACAGTATGTTAACTTAAATTCGTATTTTACCTCGTTTAACTGGGTAATGTTTCTTTAATCCAGTAACATGTTAGTTTAATCAATATGTAATTCTTGCTAACTCTTGAGCATTGAATTCATAACAATTATTGTCATAGGTGAATAGCAGAATAAAATATTCCTTACTATCAACTTACGTTTATCATTATGACCTAAAATTGAAATTATACCATTTTTTGACTTGTGCATCATAAACTTAACACATAATACTTATATATAAAGGTTCCTTGACTTTATAGTGTCACGGCAGGAACTATCTCTGCCCTTGGTGAACACATCTTAAAAGTCTTCATGCAACTTTGGCATGTCCTAGGAAAAAACTATACGAGTGACAAGCTTGGATCATCACTTGGATCTCTGTGCTTTTTGTCAACTACATATATATTGGTGTATGATTCTCATCATGGAATCACAGTACACTAAAATGCTACACAAGCAATAATAATAATTTTATTGTTACCATTGTCAACTGTACCCACACATATTTTGTGTCATATACTTGCACCTGCAGATATGTGCGTTGGGATTTCTTTTTTAACTGCAGTGCAGACTGGATTTACAATGTACCCATTGGGATTTTAGTTTACCATGCAATGCATACTTAAAAATACAATGTACCCATAGGGATTTTAGTTTAAAATGCAATGCACTTAAAAATACAATGTACCCATAGGGATTTTAGTTTAACGTGCAATGCATGCTTAAAAAATATATTATGTATCCTTACACACTTGTTACCAGTATTCAGCACCAGCAAATATGTGCTTTGGGACTACTATTCAGCCAGTACACTTTACGAACAAGTAACATTCTGGTTATACTTGGTATAACATGTTATGTTCAGTTATTGTATTAAAGTCATATTAGGTGCATAGTCTATTAACATTCAACATGTCAGAGCTATAAGTCACTTCCAGTAAACATGAATTAAATTTCTTCAAGTGCTTGTTTATGAATTGAGAAAGGAAAATTGTAAACAAAGAAAATAATAATTATTTTGCATGAAAATTAATTTCTACAGAAAGATCAACATTAATTTTCTTGACCTTAGGAAGAAGAAAAAACTTTTCTTTACCCTAATCATCGTGTATATGGTGTAGGTCCATACGCACAAAATATTGTCAAATATTCTAAAATAAACTAAATTGAAGAATGACTGTTCTGTGGTCATCTAGAACATCAGTTTAGAATAAACTCATCCAATTATCTTTGTAGTATGGATGTATGTGAAAATGAATTATGTATTAAAATATATTTTAAGTTAAGAAGAAGAAAAGTACTGCGGTCTAATATACCTCCCTAGACCGACAGTCTAGTAGAAACTCCCATCCACCACCCTTAGGATGCTTCATATTTTCACCGCATATACATATGATATTTCGACTGATGGACTATCTTCCATGTTTTCTACACATTGAGTTAGAAAGTACTCTACTTCATCAGCATGTGTGCTTGTGACACTGCGTAATTGTCGCAACCACAATATCTTCCGTTCCTTGGAACATTTCCATAATTTCACATGTTCTATTGCCACATTATCTACAATATTACCTCTACTACAACATAAGAGAGTGAGGCGTGAATGATTTATGTTATCAAGGCATAAATAAGGCCCTTCAAACAGGAGACAATACTTTTTTATGGGATTGTCATTAATCTCCCTTTGTCTGTTTTTGATAAAAACCAGACTCCCGGTTATAACAGGTACTTTATTTTCTTCTATTACATTTAATTTATCTAACTTCTTTGATCTAGCATTACGACTCTTTATCTCAGCCATAACCAATTTTTCATTCCACGTGTCTTTTCTATCAACAGTGAAAATCTTTGTACCTAAGTGAAGGCTTGGTTCTATATTCAATCTCAATTCGATTGGGGCAAAACCAGTATGAGTCGAGATGGTGGTGTTTAACCAAAACAAGGCTGTGTTAATCTTTTCAGGCCATCGAGTATGGTTTTCAATACATAAGATCCTCATCAATCTGTTTAGTTCCGAGTGATACCTCTCCACCATATTGGATGAAGGGTGATATGGAGGTGTGAACATAAGTGTAATGCCATAGTCTTGCATACATGTATTGAACAAGTGAGATTTAAATTGAGGACCATTATCAGAAATAACTTTATGTGGTATTCCCAGATGCACAAAGTAAATTTCGCATAGCTTTCTTACTACAGTACTAGCATTGCTATTCACAATTGGATACGCAACCAAATATCTGGAGGCCGCGTCTATAATTGTAAATAGAAATCTTTCACGCTTGGGACCCATAGTAAATGGACCTTGTAAATCTATGAACAGCACCTTACCGGGTGAACTCGTATAATGCACTTTAGCTAAATGTTTGGCTGGGTGCTTATTGGGTTTGGATCGAACACAAACCTCACAATCAGCAACGTACTGTTGTATGTCCTTTTTCATTCCTTTCCAGAAACAATGTGAATAAATTTGTGAAAGTGTGCGATGTGCACCAAAGTGTCCACCTTGATCATGGAATTTTATTAAAGTGGAACCCACTAGACAAATTGGAATGCATATCCTTATTATTTTAGCATTGTGAAAATCTCGGATATACAACACATTTTCCTTTAGGACATATTGTTTGCTGCAAGTTCTACTTCTAGAGTTATCTGAAACCAATGGGTTTAACAGAAATTGCCTGATTTGATTTAAATCACTATCCGATTCTTGAGCTTGAATAAGACTTTCCACATCTATTAAAGGTTCTAACACATCTTTTAGCATCACACTATTAATATGGTATATCAGGTCTGTTTGTTGAGGAAAGGTTCTACTTAACACGTCCGCGATGATATTATCTGATCCTTTGCAATACTGCACATCGAATGAGTATTGCTGCAATTGGATAAACCATCGTGTCAGTCTTGCATTCCACGTGTGTGCCGTTTCCAGCCATGTTAGTGCTTTATGGTCAGTGATCACTACAAAATGCCTACCTTTTAATAATGAACTAAATTTATCTATTGTATATAAGATTGCTAACACTTCTAATTCTGTTGAAGTGTAAGACTTCTCAAATTTTCTTATCAATCTGCTCACAAAACCGAGTGGCTTAAATTCATCATCTATAGTCTGATAACAGTAACCTGCCACACCAATTAATGATGCATCTGTTTGCACATAAAATCTGTGAGAAAAATCGGGAAATGCCAATAACACACGTTCACAAATTTTGTCTTTCATGGTCTTGAGAGCTATTGACGCTTGATCGGTCCACTGCCATTTAGATTTTTCCTTTAGCAAATGGTACAAAGGCTGAGCAATGAGTGCATAATTTTGAATATATTTGCTTATCCAGTTGAAGCAGCCGAGAATTCTTTGTAGTTGTTTCAAGGTTGATGGTTCTGGCAAGTCCAATAAAGATTGTACATATATAGGATCCTTCATGTAACCTCTGGAAGTGATTACATGCCCTAAAAATTTAATCTCGGATTTACAAAATTTACATTTTTCCAACTTCAACGTCATTCCTGCATTCTTAAGCCTTTCCAATGCAGCTCTAACATGTACAACATGAGAGTTAAAGTTTTCCGATTTGATGATAACGTCATCCACATACACAACTACAAATTCTCTACAATCGGCTAATACACGATTGAGTGCATCTACAAACACAGCTGTACCATTGACAGAACCGAACACAACTCTCTTGAAATGATATAGAATTCCCTCAAACTTAAAGGCGGTATATTTACGGCTATCTACATGTAGTAAAATTTGCCAAAAGGCGTTCCCAAGATCTAGGCTTGTGAAATATTTGCATTGTTGAAATTCTACTAACAACTCTTGTATCTTGTATTTGCATTAATTTGACGTGTGAGTTAATTCGTTTCAAGTCAACATAAAGACGTATGTCCCCGTTGGGTTTCGGAACTACTAAAAGGGGTGAAAGATATTCAGAATTTGAAAGTTCTATCACGTCCCATTCTAGCATCGTGTTTATTTGCTCACGGACTTTTTCCCTGTAAGCATAAGGTATTGGATAATTTCTTCCGACAATTGGTTCGTCGGTATCCAAATGCATTTTATGAATATACCCTTCGCACAATCCAGGTTTGTTTGAAAATACACTGTCATATTCATTCAAAAGATCAAAGAGTAAAATCTTTTGACTATCAGTTAAAGTGTCAGCATTGTCCAAAAGATCGTTAAATTTATTTACATGCTCAATTTTGGTAATGTTAGAATTTTCATCATTATGCACTAGTGCGCAATTATAATACTGGTTATCATCATCTCCTGCACCAATTGGAATAAAACGAGCTAGGATTTGCCCTTGAGGTGTCTTGCACATAAGAGCTTTGTTCATAAAATCCAAAGAACTCTGCATAGCGTAAAGAATGTCTAAGCCCAATATTATACTGGTTTGTAAATTTTGGACTACAAGAAATTGAACATACAAATCTACTGTAACTATGTTTATATTTAGTTTAACTATGCCTAGTACCTTTGATTTGGTGTAACCTGCAAAATCTACCAATCTGATGTTTGAGGCTGGAAGTAGCCTAGGCTTACTGACTAACACACTTATATCTTTCCATACTTTATCCGAAAGTAGGCTCATTTCCGCGCCACTATCACACAAGGCCACATAAGGTCGGTTAAGAATTTTTACTTCAATTTTTGCAGTGCTAGGTTTCTTAAAAGAGGAATTTAATGGTACCCTGATTTTTTGCTCATCACCATAACTATCATATTGAAATTCTTGGTCCCAGTCGCCTACACTTACTGTGCATATTGTAGGATTTACGAGAGTACCTTTGTCACCTACCTTCGAGCAAAGGCCACTATCTAGTTTTCCTGAAAATTAGAAATAATTTCATCACCTCGATTAAAATGTACATTATTATCAGCGTTCGCCTTGCTGGTGCTAACGGAATGTACTGTGGCTTCAACTGTACTTCTGTTGGCATTGTGAACAATGTTGTCATGCCTAAATTTACATACTGACATGCTGGTTAAAAACTGAATAACTTTATTCATCCCTGCATTGTTCCAATGAACCATATCCAATCTATTGTGTGCTGGATCACAAAAGAATTTTACATAGAGACTTTCATCTACCCTACCATTATCCTGAAAAAATAGAGGTGCAATATTATAAACTTTGACAGTATCATCATTATGTAATGTCATTAAATAAGTATTAAATCCGTCCCAAGTTTTCCATATTGGTTCATCTTCCGATGCCACAAACCTTGCTACTGGAGGCAAAGTGAGAATGATTATTTTCCTAGTCTTAGTTTTTAGTAAATTAAGAAGCCTTGTAAAAGATCCTATCATCTGTTCTAGTGATCTCCTTCTTAGCAAATCATTTGTGCCAATTAACAAAATAAGCTTATCATTTACTTTGGTTCCACCTTCAACACGTTGGCGAAGATTGTCAATCATTTGTCCAGAAACACATAAACCTATGTATCTGGAACCTCCTGTCTCTTTAGAATATCTATAACCTAGCATATTTTGAGTTAACCTAAGGAGTAAACTGTCTCCTACTAATTGGGCATCATCTAACATTGGAACTAGGTTTCTAAAGCCACCATTGTTAAAATGAGTATCACTCCTATATTTACTATTATACTCTGTACTCAATTGAGGAGGATTTGCAACACCACTGCTTCTGTCACCTCCATTGACACAAGCAGTTAAGCGTTTTCCTGCTTTGAATACACCTTACTACTAGGATTGACTCGCCTAAAGTTACGTGTAAATGTCCTAGCATTATTAACAGGCATACTAAAATTTCTTTTATCTTTACCAGTTGCAACATTCTGTTTAGTTAGACAGTTAGATTCTTCACTGTTATCACATTTGCTACTAACTGAAACAGTAGCAACTCGTGCCTTAAAATTTCGGTTTTTTGCATCAAAGTTGTTTTCACTAGTTCTTGGAGGATTAACCTTCAAGGATTCAAAATTTTCTATTACAAGCAAAATTTGTTGCAAGGAACTGATGTTGTTAATTACGATATGTTCTCGTATCTTGTGTGGTAAAAGTGTGGCAATCTGTGCTATCAGATGTGCCTCCTCTGCATGAGGCTGTACTGATTTCAATGTTTTGTAGTTTTTATTTACATATTGTAGCAAATTACCATGTGTTACATTTGAATAAGGACTACTGAGAACCTTGGACAACTTTACTGTCTTCCACCTATCGTTCTCGTAGTGAGACAAGAATGCTCTTTTAAATTCTGAGTATGTAGTTAAAGTGGTTTTATTTTTCACATACCAACTCCGCGCGCAATCGTTCAAAAGTTTTGGCAAGTAATGCATGTACTCAGATTCCTTTATATTATATAAATCTAGATTTTCTTCAACCTTTTCCATGAACTCAGATGGTGCAACATCTGTTGATATACCATCAAAGTGAGGGAAATGACGTAGCTCTTGAGGCTTGATAAAAGCACGTCTAATGGTATCATTTACTACTAATGAAGGGTCAACTTCAGTATGTGTAACGCCACATATAGGCTCGGAACACACTTTTGCTTCATTTACTTCTTTATTGTTATCATTAAGTGCATCACCATTCTGTTTACGACGCTTATACTTCCTATGATCTAACTTGTGTCTACTATAAGGCCTACTGTTTGAATGTTTAACTCCAACACCATCTGAATCAGCAAGTCCGGAGGCTTCGGAATCAGAGTTTACAACAACTTCTGGTTTCTTTTTAATGTTCCTTGAAGGACTGACATGAATACTACCAAAAGATGAGTCAGTATTCACTGCTTTATCTTCAAAATGAGGAACATCCAACGATTTGTTCATAAGATGCGAAGTCAGAGGTATGTCACTACTAACAATATTCCTATCATGCATTAAACTTAACTTAGAATGTTTACTTAAGGGTGACGTAATATCCTCTACCACAGACAAAATTCCTGTTTTTATTTTTGATAACGCCTCATTAATCGTAGTCTCTAATGGAGATTTATTTACCTCTGACAACTCTTGCTTTACGGGCGAGACAAAGGTGTGGTTTCTGGTTTCAACCTTTTTAGAGTGCCTTTCATCTGTGTCTACACTACCCATACCTTGCATAACATTCAGATAAGGATGAACATCATTGAGATAAACACCATCAATGTTTGTTTCATAACATGTTGGTGAGCATTGAACTCCTTGTGACCGTACACTTACATCTAGCATAACTAAATCATCACTATTCCTACCTTTCATTCTTGACCATTCCGTTTTCAACTGATCAATTGCTAATGTACGAGGGGCGATCAGGTTGCTCCGACCCTAACATAGAAGGAATGACGTTATGATTGATTTTTTATTTTGCTATTGTTTAGTGATCCTTTATATGCTTTCATTCTGAATTGTAAGTCTGAGTAGCGTACAGTTTTCTTTTTACAGGGGTTTAACTGAGTGAAGTTGTGTCAATGTGCCAGAATGGAGAAAACTGAGGTGAGAGCGGTGATCAAATATTTTGTGAAGAAGAAGTGGACGGTATCCAAAATTCATGAGGACTTGGTGGATACACTAGGGGACAGTACTCCTTCATACAGTATGGTGAAGAGATGGTGTCGTGAGTTTAATTGTGGGAGAGAGTCGTGTGAGGATGAATATGCAGGTGGAGCACCAAAAACTGTCATGACGACAGAAAACATTAACAAAGTCCACGATATCGTGCTGAAGGATCGTCGAGTCACTATCCGTCATGTTGCTGAGATGTGTGGCCTGTCATATGGCACTGTGCAAGACATAATAACCCAGAAATTGCAAATGAAAAAAATTGCTGCAAGATGGGTCCCTCGAAACCTCACCCCACATCAGAAGCTCACCCGAGTGCTCATCAGTCAAGAACTACTTGACAACTTTCGTGCTGATATAGACGATTTCCTTCCCCGATTTGTAACTATGGATGAAACATGGGTCTATCACTTCGACCCAGAAACAAAATCACAAAGCATGGAATGGAAACACCCACATTCTCCACCAAGAAGAAGTTCAAGGTGCAAACGTCAGCAAAAAAGGTGATGGCCTCAATTTTCTGGGACTGTAAGCGTGTCCTACTTGTGGACTATCTACAAAGATAGCAAACCATCACTGGCACATACTACAGTGACCTAATCAAGAAATTACGTGATTCCATCAAGAAAAAGAGGCGTGGGATGTTGACCCGTGGTGTGCTCCTTCACCAGGACAATGCACCTGCCCACACCTCACGCATTGCGAGGGCCGCTATCGCAGATGCATCGTTCCAATTGTTGCCCCACCCACCCTATTCCCTAGATTTGGCCCCCAGTGATTTCCATTTGTTCAAACATTTGAAGAGTGACATTTGTGGGCAAAAATTTTCTGATGATTCTGAGGTGATAAGGGCTGTGGACTCATGGTTGGAGGACCAGTCGGAAGAATTTTTTTGGCAAGGTATCCAGGTGTTGGAGCACCGATGGGAAAAGTGCTTTGGAGTTGCAGGGGAGTATGTTGAAAAATAATAAAACATTGAAACCCTATTGCCGCTCTTTCTATGTTAGGGTCAGAGCAACCTGATCGCCCCTCGTACATTGTCTAGTAGCAGAAATGCATTCATCCAATTGAGCATCAAAATGCTTTGTAAAGCTACCCATCCATTCATCAACCTCATCACGTAACTTACAAACCCTACTTTCTAATTCATCATCCATTCTCTTTTCAAGATCACCAAAGTCATGCTCTACTTTCTCTGTGCGTAACATGCACTCATTTCTGAATTGAACTATGTCAACCTTCAAAGATTTTATGTCATTTGAATGAGCTGTGTTAGAAGCATTTATTTGCTCCTGCATTTTGGCTATGCTCACACATTGAGATGCCAAAGTTTTAGAGTGTTCCCTTAATTTGGAATCTACGTCACTGTGCATATTCTTGACCATACTTGCGAGGTCAGCCAATGTGATTTCATTTTCCATCATCATATGCTTTATGTTAAACCAGAAATCTCACAAATGACAAAATAATATGTTAAGTGAATGTGCATTAGCAGCACAACTGAGTCCTCATAATCTAGTATGAGGTATAATGAACTATTCAAGAAACTTCAGGAGCCCAAAATGAGTCTCCTAAATCTTGTATGAGGTTACAACCACCGAAATGAATGTTCCTCGCCTCAGTATTGATAAAGATTTCGCGCAATAAGTAGCGAGTTGTGACTCCCAATGTCAAAGCGTGCTGTGAACAGAAACTTAATCTTCAAACATGTTACAAATCTATTCAATTTGCAATTTCTTAAAAAATAATATTCAGTCAATATAAACTAACTAACAATACTTCTAAAATTATGCTTTCACAAATAAGCCAGAAATCAAACTTTCGAAAATTATATATTCTTCACAATTTAAGAAAATTATATTTGGAATGCATGGCCATGCCTACGAGTACATTTACATTGCCTTTTCTTTTATACAATGCTCTTACAAGTAAGTTACAAATGTACCAAGCGTTGACAATACTGATGACAAGCTTAGGTGGCCATATTTGTATATTTTAAAAGTTCTATCTTCTTATCAAATATGTTCTTTTCTTTGTAAAATATATTGTATGTTAGCAGAAAAGTCCAGCCTCCCTTACCTGGGGCTGGCTTTTAAAAATATATATCTGGTTTCTAAGATTTCTAAGTCTAAAGATCACTTCACCACTTCTGCTATGAAGATCCTTCGGTATAAAGTGATGTCACTGTTATTTCAACAACTAGATTTCCGTTTTTTGTCCATTATGAACTTTAATTTGGATTTGTTACAGACAAATATCCATTTTTTGGCCCCGACGCTTAACTTGTCGTCTTTTTGGAAGCCATTTTTTATTCCGAAGCCTTGAACCAAGTATCCTTCACTGTCAAGTTGTGATAAGGACATACAGACTATTGAATCACTACTTTTTTGTACATCACGAATGTACCTTCTGATAGAAACTGCTGTAAACTTATTTTACAAGTTCAAATATGTAATAAAATTATGTTTCATACAATTTTAAGACATTTTTGTATTATTTACTATCTCAATTGAATATATTTTGTATGTTTATTGTCCTTATATTATTGTGATATTTTCGATCTTACCACAAAGTGATTTAGCAACACTGCAAAATAGCCCTGAACTAAGATCAATCACTATTAAGCATTTTTCTTTGACAAATTTCATCAAAATGTTAAATTAACTAAAAATTGTGCCCTTTTTTATTGCAAATGTATGGAAAACCTTGTGAAACAAATGTGAGTACTAATTAGCAAAGAAATATTAACAAATACACGAATTACTGCTACAAAATTTTCCGTTCTTTGCAATGCTTACAATGGAGCATGAAAATAAATAAAATACGTGACCATATTTTAATTTTGAATAACTTTTAAAATATATCTCCGAAAATGATGACATTTCGTAATCTGTGGTAATTTATTATGGGGAATGCAATGAAATAAAAGCCCCCACTGAAAAATGAAGATTTAAATTTCCAATCTTAGCATATTTAATGACCATATAACAGTGCCTCTGAATGGACTCGTTATACTGAGTTTAAAAAAAAAAAAAGCGACCCCGAAGATTCCACTTTTATCTTGTTCTGTCTCGTTTAACCGATTTTTAATTTTGGAATTTTTTTAATTATTATTTTGCCTTTCGCGACACGTTTGACTATTTGTGACAATACGTTGAAACGTTTATACAGAAAGGTTGTCATAGAACCCTCCTATTCATGACTTAGCAAAAAATCTGTTTGCGGATTCATCATGTACACCTATACGTGAGAAAAAGTATGAATAGAACCTATGTTCGGAAATCGAAAATGGCGACCGGAAGTGGGGTTATCTTGGAGATGAAAAAAAAATTCTTCGCTATATAAATAACACACATTGTGAAAAAATTAAAATTATCTAACACACACACACCCTGAATTTCTCTTCGATATGACTGAAAAAATAAGTGACCTCCAAGCATTAAAACAAATGCTAAATTTGTCAGTCGAGTATATAAAAATTCAGGAATTGGAAGTCGACAAACCTTACACGATAACTTCCGGTTCAATTGTTTCTACCCAGTATGGTCCCAAGGTCCGTTTGTTGCTCAACGGACAATACAGTCTATTTTTACCAGATCGATACGCTAACATTTTATCCGACGAGAAGCTATCTATTTTAATCGAGAACAAAACTCGAATCGTGTACAAGGGGACAAAGGAACTTCTTGGTAAGAAAAAAAAGCACGTAATAGAATTTGTGTAACGGCTGCGCGGAGTATATAAAATAACATACCTCGGAAAAAAATTACACGAGAGAGGGAAACAAAAAAAAATCTCAGAACATATATAAATAACATACCGTGAAAACAACATGAAGCCCAAGGGTGTCGTATACCAGATACCATATTCGAATCTGAAGAAACAACGCGAGAAGAAACGTTCTTGCTTGTCCAAAGGACACGGAATGAAATTGTTGCTCAGCACTCCACAATTGAGACGGTTGCAGCGTTCGCGGAAACAGCAAAAGACAGGGGGGTTCATATTCAGCATCCCGGCCATCAACCCTTCATCGTTACCTTCAACCGTTAAAAAAAGAGAATGTGGAGTAGTCAACTTGGACAGTCAACAAAATCCAGGCACGCATTGGATATGTTACCACAAAAATGATAAAGCATTTGTTTTCGATTCTTTCGGAGGTGTTCCACCTACAAATTTAGTCCATTATCTGAAAACGAACAATCCTATATACTATAGCGACGAACGCATTCAAAATTTCGGAGACGTGAACTGCGGTCATCTCTGTCTCTCCATGCTCGCGTTTCTCTCTCCATCTCACGAGCGAATCTTCGATCTTGAAACTCACGCTGCACGACGACATCGTCTATCCTAAATCCATAACTCTGCGTGCATTCTACAGCATGTACCTCATACCTAACGTCACGCAGCACAACAACAAAATTAGCGTCGGAAGCGAACATATCGTCGTCACGCCAGGTCAATACAATCTTTCTACTTTGCAAGCTCAATTACCCAAAGGCACGTACCTTTCTCAAAATTCGGTCACGCACAGAGTCGAAATCGTATCGGCGACGGAGACCGTGGACCTGGGCACCATAGGAGAACTTTTAGGTTTCGAGAACAACCACCCAAAACTCGAAGCTGGCATCAAGCACACGGGAGCAAACATTCCTAAATTTCTAGCCATAGAGACTCTGAACGTATACTGCAACGTAGCGGAAGGAATGATCACGAAATCCGACGGATTGTTGGGAAGTCACAAGCAGACGGGAATCATAGCCACGTTCAAACCCAGTTCCGAATTCATGGAACCGATCATCTACACACCCTCTTCGCCGATCTATTTTCCAGTATGTCGCAACCGCATAGATAACATAGAGTTGGTGGTGACGAACGAGAAAGGCGACGTGGTGGATTGCGCAGGTGCAACGACGACGGCCGTCCTTGAGATCGACGTATAATAAATAACCATCATGGAAAAAATCGAAAGTTACGAATTGCAATCTTTCCCTCCCAACCGTCGCACGTTCGCAAATTTGAACGAAGCGAACCGGGAGATCGAATACGACGTGGACGTAGGCGATGGGATCGTTCATCCTCACAGAGCGGACCTTTACCTTCAATTCGACGTCGTGAAGAAAGAAAGCGGAGACACGTTCCCCGCAGCAGCAAATTTGAAACTCGTGGACAACTTCGTGCCTCACCTGTTCTCGCAGGTGGAGGTGAGGAAACACAACACAGTCATCGACAGAACAGATTATCCAGGCATCACGACGACGGCAGTGGGAACATTGAAATTATCCAAAACGGACGCAGCATACTATCAAGCGGGGGGGGGGGGGTTCGAAGCGGGGACGAAATAGTGGAGTGCAGGTGCATCCCAGCGCCAGGCAAGTGTAGTAGAACTGTGTTTTTTGAACTTCTGCAACTATAAAAGAATTCTTATACAACAAAATTGGAATTTGAATTCTTGCATAAAACAAATTTTCAGTTTTTATACTTGTAAAATCAGCTAAAATCATGATTTTCAGTTAAATTACACTAAGAGAGCTCACTATGAAATTGTTAGATTTTGGGGAGAGATGAGGGTATTTACTCGTACCCCCTTGTCTGACTACTAAGGAGCACTGGAAAAACACCTCTATACTCTTCAACTATTCTCACAATATTAACTGATTTGTAATACGAAAACCCTTTAAGTAGCGGGGTGTAAGGGGTCATCTTCCACGTAGTACACCCAACTGTCAACCTCACTTCCACGTTAGTACACCCTGGACTGCGTTTTGCAGACGAACGAGGCTCTGGCGACTGGCACTCTGGCCAGTATAATTTTGTGTGTGTTGTCCTGTTTTCTGTCCTTGTGTGTGCTGAGTGCCCCTTTACAGCCTCAGCTTTTAACGAAAGTCAGAACATTTTAAGCTTTTAAGATTTTAATTATGCAACGTTAGAGTTGTTCTTTGTAAAGATAAGGGGCTGGACCCCGTATAATATGATGGGTGCAAAATAGCCTAAGTGCTGACGCACCCAAAATTTTAAAATCAAATCAAATCAAACCTTTAAGTAGCCTAAGCGCGGACCGCATCTAAAACAGTAAGCCAATCAGAAGACACCACAGTAACCCACAGGTGTCTGTCAAGTAAACCGGAAGTGGACCGGAAGTAACTTAGCACTTATTTTTAACTTAGCACTTCGCTTTAATTATTAAAAAATAAAATTTTAGCAAAAGTTATAGAGGGATTTTCGAAAATTAGCAATTTTGCACTATGAAAATTGGAATTTGAGCTTTGACTTTTTTTTTTGCGCTTGTATTGTATCACTTTTTGTAACAGTCAAAGTTCGATTTTGAGTATATTACTGTATAGGTGTACACAATAAAAGTAAACCAAAATTTCGGGGGTGGCCTAAAACGAAGCATTTACCCTACTCATATGATCTATGATCGGTGTGCACTAACTATTTTAATAAGGATGTAGAAGAACAAAAAGGAAAAACAATGGCTTACTGTGCAGCTTTTTATTGTAAAAACTGTCAGAAGAGGAATCCAGAGCTGTCCTTTTTCGTGTTCAGTCAAATCCTGAAAGGTTAGTTTAGTTATTTATGAATTCTGCTCCCTCTTTATGTAAAAATCATTTCCATAAAGTTAGTTTCCGCGCAGAATAATTCCTAGCATGTCTTCGTATTCTGCCTTGTTCAATATCTTGTACATTTGGAACCAAGATGGCCGCCAGAATATTCCCTGCACAACAGTGCCTAGTTACAAAGGTGTAAATAGTCTTGTGCGGAGTGAAGCGACGCGATGTAAGTGGCATTGCAGGTTGTCTACAAGTAATGTATTTATGCAACGAATACATCAGTTCTATGTAATTGAGTGTCCTTATTGTGTATATTAGTCTATCTACAGCATCATTAACCTTCCTGAAAATGCTACAAACAGCGTCCGAAACAAGAAGAGAGTTTCTTGTTGGATCACGAGGGCGTACATGGTCCTCCTTGTGTCGGATGTACATCACGTATGTGAAGAACACCA
Organism: Lepisma saccharinum; assembly: GCF_977018435.1. Classification (NCBI taxonomy): domain Eukaryota; kingdom Metazoa; phylum Arthropoda; class Insecta; order Zygentoma; family Lepismatidae; genus Lepisma; species Lepisma saccharinum. The sequence continues at coordinate 13,985,831 of NC_139240.1, forward strand.
CATTTTTTCCAGCCACAATTTTGAATTTGAATTTAAAATTTTGGGTGCGTCAGCACTTGGGCTATTTTGCACCCGTCAATTTATACAGGGTCCAGTCTTTAACCATAACTAAAAGAACATGATTGTCATGTCGTGTCGTAACTAAAATATTGAAATAATAAAATTTTCTGACTGCTTAAAACCTGAGGCTAACAGGCACTCAGCACACATAAGGGCAAAACACAGGACGACACAGAATTATACTCGCCAGAGCCTCGTTAGTCTTAAGTCCAGGGTGTACTACGTGGAAGGGAGGTTAACTATTGGGTGTATCCCTTACACCACACTCTCAAGCCACAAATACAAGCCACGCACCTTATGGCAGAGTTGCAATTTTAGAGTATGGAATGAAGCACGATTTCTCGTAGAATAAGGTAAGTAAACTGACATTGAACACACATGCATAACTGTAAAAAATAATGTCAGTATAGTGCAAAATACTGTAAATAAATTAATCATTCCCTTCATTACCTCGAATTGCCGTGTACGTGGAAACCAGTCCTTCGAGACCCAGATACAAATGACCATTTTTTGATAGTCACAGGTGCTTGGCGTTCCTCGTCCCGTCCCTCTCGGCGCGAAAAAGTCATTCTAACCCGCATGCGTCTAGGACACAGCCGTCTTATGCAAAGTCACTTGCTACAAGGGCTGGACCCTCCGTTATGTCGTGTTTGTAATGTTATTTTAAGCATTCGACACATTCTCGTTGAATGTGTCGATCTTGCTTACCTCCGGCAGACTTTTAACCTTTCCGGCTGTTTGTCATCCCTCTTGGGTGATGATAGCAGCATTTTATCAAATGTTTTTAGTTTTTTACGAAGAGCTGGACTCTTCCACAGTCTGTAAGGAGGCTTTTAGTTTGTTTGTTCTGATTTTAATGTGTTTTGTTTGTCTTTTTACAACCTTGCCCTTTTAATTTTTTCCCAAGGGGCTATTTACACCCCTTTTTAAGATTTGAGTCAGAATTTTAGATAAGGGGCTATTTCCCCGTATACATAGAAAGGTGCAAAATGGCCTTAAGTGCCGACGCACCCAAACAATTTTAAATCAATCAATCATTTTTTGATAGTAGGAAAGCATGAAAGTTGCATTTCATGATTTTAATATAAAGAATAAATATTAAGGAACACAACCAAAAAACGTTTCTACGGTAAGTATCCACAAGTAACTAAGATATAGCCACCCCCAAAATGACTCGTTTCTCGCCATATGCAACGTGATGAATTTGCATCTTACATCACCTTTATGGTGTGGGCATAGTTTCACATTCCATCAGATTAACGCATCCCTAATATTTTCATATTGCCTAGCTATCAATTCTACAAACCATTTGCATGGCAAAGTACGCACTTGAAGTTACTCGAATTATATTATTCGCGATTTGCAGTTTTGCTCACGCAGGGGATGTGCAGCTGCCTTTTACAAACATCGCATTCCACCCAACCTACATTTTGTGTCAAAGTACTACTCCCACAATACATGCAAAAATCGTCAACCTTCTTTGAAGCTTCCAGCAAACTCATTTGCAGTGCTTTCCTGTACTAATTAGGATAAATTTCTCTAACATACTTTCCTCTCGAACCAGTTGCTTCATGAAATGTATAATAAAAACACCACAGTTGTTTCCAGTGTGTCTGTAGGAAAGGTGTTCCTTAGTTCTACGAATCTTTGGAACAATTGGAAATACTTCTCCTTGTGAGCAAGAGAAGTATATATAGAATCCAAAATAGACACTGCACCAGCAATTATACCAGCAACAATGAAACACCAATGATTCTGATTTATTAAAAGTGGCATTAAGAATAAACAGTACTTGGAAATTTTCAAGGAGTTCACGGTGCACTCCCTGATGAAATTACACTCAATAGCATTTGTTGCTAATTCACATGGAATGTAAAGAACGTTGGACTTCTTACTTTCAAGTATGGTGAGCTCTGCACATAAGTCGATGACAAAATTAGATAGGAACTTATTGGAAACGAGGGTAAAGTAGTCTGAATGATACAACCCTTGTACATTACAGTAACCAATTACGCAGTCCTTATCTCTTACTTGCACTGAAGAATAGTGAGGACTCGAAACTAATCTATTTGATGGAAAGGATAGCTGACTATTGACTGTAACAGGAGCTTGTGTTGGGGACTCGAGGTACAGAGCATTCTCGACTCACGTCGTTATGTTGCAACACATCGACCGAAGTCGGATGCACACGGTTTTCGGATGGGACTTCAGAAACACTTGTGAGAAAATCCCTGCCTTTCAGTATTCTCCTCGTGAATTAAGTACGTTCTCTCTTAACACGTCTCCTCAGATATTTCCTCAACGTGCTGATCACATCTTTTCTCTTCTGCGAACATTTGAAAGTTCTTCGTATATCCAAGACAAATTGCTTACACAATGCATCTATTTTTTCATTCAATGCCCGAACGAACCTTCCACACTTCTGATGAAGTTCACTATTTAAAACATTATGTTTAACATGGTTAAACCAAGACACTACTGCTGCGTTACTGAACCTCTCCATGGGCAACTCACATCCCGTGGGAAGCAGTAGCCGAGACCAGAGAACAATATATAGTATGTACTTTTTGATTATTACATCCCCCATTTTTTTCCAGCTTCATCGGAAATATTTTCAGGAACAAGGCTGTTAAAGTGCTGGAAGTACGGACTGGCTTTGTATATTGTTCTCATGTCAGGCATGTCACAGACCTCAACCTCAAAATCTGTGGCTTCATTTGCGAAGTGTGGAACACCATATGTTTGAAGAAAACAAAAATATCCCACGACTTTATCATTTTTGTATTTGCTGCACAATATTATCAAAAGGTTTGAAATAATTAGCACCTACTGCGATAGTGAGGTTGAATTTGCTAGCATTCCAACAGATTCTAGTACAAAACGCTTACACTGCTTGTCATTTGTTACCTTCTTCGCATCCTGTGCCACAATATGCATGAAATGCACAACACATACGTGCAGTTGGATTACTTGAATTTTGCTACCCATGTTAACATTGTTGGTCAACATGGTGTACGTTAATTTCAAGTAACTCAATATAGACATCTTATTCCACGCTAAACGAGCTCCATTCATTAAGGTGTAACTAAAGTCCGTGACAACATGAAAAAACGCTGGCCACCTCTTGAACTCTGCATAAAGAAAAGCTCTGAAGGGAACAAGAAAACCTGCAATCTAAGCAGTGTTGTGCACTGTGGAGATCATTTCCATTACAGGGAACGATTTTCCCTTGAAACTTATAACTCCCGCATAATAAAGAGGTATTTTTTCCATTATGTCTAATGAGCGTATTACGGAGCCTGCCGCATCAAAATGCAATATGGAGGTTTCCGGTTGCTTCAAAGATGAATACAACTTCAATACCTCAAGCTGCTGTTTACTGTACATGTATGTACAGAATGGCAAACTCACATATTGAACATGTCGCTTTGGTGATCCAATACTTTCAGCATATTCCAAACATAAGTCGAGAAAATCATCTTGTGATTTATCACCTCGTGACCGAGCTTCAGATCTTACTTTGCGAACGACTGCCTCGGATTTAATACCCTGGCAATTTCCTGCCTTAATAGCCTCAACATCGACTGCAGATATTTCGTTCTGGATAGGCAGCAGGCTTTGTGTGAAGCAAACGGTCTTGAGCTACTATCCTATCCACTCCTATCAACTGACTGGTTTTCTTCTTTCCAGCATGATTTCTTGTCCCCTTACACCATACTTGAAAACAAACTTGTTCTGTGGGGTTCGGGTTAGCTGTCATGACAAATTTCATGCACCCTTCAAACGAACATTTTCCATAAACTTTAACCAATGGACAAGACTTCAATTTCTTATTATTAATTCTACTTTCTTTGATTACAAGTATGCAACCCTTATTTATTTTTAAAAAAATCTTTCTAGCAAGAGATGGCCAAACGGATTTGTTCATGTGATCACCTTCATATACTGAACACCATTCATCAGAATTAAGAAAAAACTATCAACAATAATACATATCTTTAAGTCTAGTTCTACTGGTAGATTTAACACTGGGGATCTATCCGACACACAAGGCAAAGACATGGAAGATTTTTGCAAAACATCGCCTTCAGGAAGGTCAATCGAATTACCAACATAATTGAAAACTTTCGAAACACTCATGGCAGTTGTCCCATTTGATTTGTTGATTGTGTCAATTCCATCAGGACTACTTTCACGATTTTGAGCAAGAGCGTTAGAAAAATTACCATTGTATTGCGTTTGAGTATGTCCTAAGCGCATGGAATGAACAGCAGAATCTTTAGGTTCTTTCGACTCACTGACCATGTTGTCAGCTTCACCTTCTTCCACAGAAATGACACATTCATTTGAATCACCAGCAGATATATCATCATTCACATTTTTTAACTCTGAATGCAATCCACAGAATACCTTTTCTGAAGACGAGTTTTTGCGACTTGTATTATAACCTCTTCTAGAGGCAATAAGCCGTCTACATTCAGCCTTCACAGGTCCACGATTCCAAACCTTCCACAACCTAAGTCTCAATACATGACTATTTTGACCGAAAAAATGATGTGCGGCTAATGCAATAACAGATTTTTTTTTACCACATCCCTTAACCTGTGATATATTGGTTACCTTGTACTTACAAAATTGCAAACTCATGCTTAACAAAAATTCTCTCAAACGCCATCTCGATGCACCAAAAATCCTGTCTTGATCACTCACTAACAGAATGAAACGAGTAAGTATTCACGCAATATCACTGGCTAACGCAAATGCAGTTGGTTCACAAACACGCCCGATCTCAAGACCTCGACGGTGTACAGTCTTTGAGATCACTGAACGGTTCTTTTCTGCCCTTGTAAGGGCCACAAGAGTCCAAAAAAGTCCTTCTCACTTTACAAGTTACCCGTTTTCGGCATCCTGTCCCATTTTGGAGGAAGACAGGCTCTGCAGCGCCGAGACTAGAGTTTCGGTTTTTTCGCTTCTACATCCATAACAGTAGCTTAGGCCGGTTGCCTTTTCGCTTGCTTATCAGCATGTATTCCCACCAGGTAATTGATTGATTTAAAATTTTTGGGTGCGTCGGCACTTTAAGCCAATTTGCACCCTTCTATGTATACGGGGAAATATCCCGTTTTCTACAATTAACAAATCTTAAAAAGGGGTATAAATAGCCCCTTGGGGAAAAAAAACTAAAAGTGCAAGGTTGTAAAAAGACCTGCACGAGACAAACACAACACATTAAAAAGTCAGAAGAAACAAACTAAAAACCTCCTTACAGAAGGTGGAAGAGTCCAGCTCTTCGCAAAAAACTAAGAACATTTATTAAAATGTTGCTGTCATTGTAACCGATCTTGACGCACCCCTTATAAAAGTTGACCCTCCCTCGTGGAGGGGGGAAGGGTGGCAAGAGACGTTAACGTATTTTCTGGGGAACGGTTGATGTACGTTGCAAAGAAAATAGTCCGAGTGAAGCATTGATACGGTTAGGATCCGTGTTACGTTGGTTATTGGTTTCGCGGGCTGTGAAAAACTGTAATTGAACTAACGGCCATACTCTCAGCCGGAAAGAAATATAATGTCTAAAGAAGAAACTGTGAGTGAACTATCGGCCTGTGCAGTATCTCTACCAGAACCTGAGAAAAGGTTACTAAAGAAGAGAGGCTACATGTTTATTATGAACCAACGACAGGAGGATTAGAAGATTGAAGACGTCGAACTCGGTATCAGCAAGATTTGTGCTTTCCCCCAACTCCCCCTAAGTGTTCAACGTTAGTGTTTTTCAGCGTGTTTATCGCCAAGTGAAGTAAATACCTGTAAGTAGTTACATCGAAGACGTAAGTACTCTGTGAAATAACCTCTAAGAACTAAGTATGGTCTAATATATCTCAACAAATTCACACCGGAAGCTGACTAATCTGTGTATTCCGGAATCGTTTGTAAACCACAGACGTCAGGTGCCTGGGCCTTTAATAAATATTAATATTGTATTTTGTGGTGTATGAATGCTTAGATACTTAAATATAAAAAAATCACTGCTAGTCTCCTTTTGTGTTACTGACGTTGTTCGACGGCAGAATAAAAATTGCACTAGTAAAAAAAAAAGAAAGAAAAAACGATATATGGTACCTTGTACCCGGGAAATCCTTCGGTTATTTGTTGAGATACTATGTTAGATTTAAGAAATCATGTTGATATTGGATTATTTATTTATGTGTAAAATATTGGTGTTCTACATAAGAAAATGGAAGAAAAAGCTGTACCGGTTGATCGGAAGAGCAGGTTTATTTTTTCCTCTCCCTCTCGCTGCAGCTGTAAGGGATTAAGGGATTAGCAAGCTAGCGATAAGTAAGTCAGTGGTGTGAGGCTCGAACGATATGGAAAGGTCCCTGTTGCGGCAAGTTGAGGATTTCAAACGGCGGAATTGTTTGTTCAGTCTGTAAACAAAGGTTCCACAGAGATTGGGTGGGAATGCTCTGTGACTCTCTCATTTCTTACATCATAAACATATGATTTTTCACCTATAAGAATAACACTACATATGGTATTATCAGGGAGTGTTTCATGGAATTCACAGATAATTTTAATATTTGTCCTGTCATTAAACACAACTTGTTTCCTTTTTGAGGTGTTGATAACAAACATAGGTCTCTGTGCTTTGAATTCATCTGGTGAGTAATACATGTCAGTATTCCCAATTGTAACCCTTTTGAATGCTGTAAATGCTTCATATAATTTAAGAAAATCATCCTTGGACATATTTAAATTATAACTTTCTCTAGGAAACACCTCATTTCTGCCATTTTTAAGATATATGTTCTTGATGTTGCAGTTATCAAATTTACTTGAATTTTTTTCCTGATTATTGTGTCTTCCAGTCTGAAACAGTACCACCACAAAATCTGGCATGTCATATTGTATACTGGAGAATGAATTTGTAGCATCAAATTCATAATAGCTACCAGTGTCAGGCTTCTGTACACATTGATATGTATAAAATTGTAAAGCCACCTGTGGATTTTTTATTATATCTGCTTTGTATTTAAGAGCATAACTAGCTTCATATTCAACTACTGGAATTCTTAGCTGCATAGTCTGAATAAGGCATTTGCCTTCGTCAGGTAGGGTATTAGGCAGAGCTTCCCCTGTAGAGTTTAATGTACTGTACCTCATCAAAGCATTATTATCATTGGCAGCTCTTGTAAATGTAATTCTTAAACCACCCTTCCACATAATATCTTTGTAATCTGAGAAGAATCCTGGCAACAGGCGCATAGGAAACAATACTGTGTGGTTCTTAGATAATATTTTATCACCAGCTTCAAAATCACCTATTTTGTAGTAAGAGGCCTCAGTTTTGGATAATTTTAGTGTTGCCAAAGCAGTAGATGTAATACCAGGATAGTCTACTCTGTTTATAACAACACCATGTTTTCTGATCTCAATTTCAGAGAACAGATGTGGCACAAAATTGTCTACCAATCTTATATTTGAGTTAGCCGGATAATCTGTACCATCGAGTTTTACAACATCAAATTTAATATAAAGGTCTGCTCTGTGAGGGTGTATAAAGCCATCCCCTACATCAAGGTCAACCTCAATCTCTGTGTTGGCTTGATTTAAATTTGCAAAGGTCCTCCTGTTTGGGGGGAATGATTGTAGCTCATAACACTCTATATTTTCCATTTTATTTATTTATTTATTTTTGTATGTATTTTTATTTAAATATTAATTTCTATGATAGCAGTTGTTGTGGCTCCAGCAAAATCAACTAATTCTTCTTTTTCATTAGTGACCATCAACTCAATGTAGTCTATTCTATTATGGCACACAGGAAAATATAATGTTGGCGATGGAGTATAGATGATCGGTTCCATAAATTCAGAGTTAGGTTTGAATGTTGCAATAATGCCAGTTTGTTTGTGAGTGCCTATGCCATTTGATTTGGTGATCATACCCTCGGCCAAAGTACAGTGAATATTTAGAGTTTCTATAGCTAGGAATTTAGGTATATTAATAGCAGTGTGTTTAATGGCTGGTTCAAGTTTTGTGTTGTTCTCGAATCCTAATAGCTCTCCTATAGTACCCAGATCCACTGTTTCTGTAGCAGACACAATTTCTACTCTGTGAGTAACAGAATTTTGAGTTAACAATATACCTCTAGGTAACTGAGCATTTAAAGTAGACAAATTATACTGGCCTGGAGTGATGACAATTTTTTGGTCACCAACTGTGATTGTATTGTTGTGGTGTGTAATATTAGGTATCAAATACATGCCATAGAATGCTCTAAGAGCTATTGTTCCGGGATAAACTATATCATCATGTAGTTTAAGTTTCAATATTGAATTTTGGCTGGTAAGATGGAATACTCCCATGATGTTTTAGATACCACAAAGCTTTTTGAAAATTTTCAATTGATGGTTTATTTATTTGAGACAGATATCTAAGAATAGATAAACATAGATGTCCACAATTAATATCTTTGAAATTTTGAACACGGGTATTATTATAATAAAGATTAGTTGATTTTAGATATTTTACTAAATTCTCGACCGGATCAAGAAAGTGTGGGGCGTTACCCCCACACCCCCTATACGTCTTCATGGCGTGGTGCTAAGCACAGGGGAACACTTTACCTTTTTTACTAAATTCTCAGGTGGAACACCTCCAAATGAATCAAACACAAATGCCTCATTGTTTAAATATTTAAGATAACAAATCCAGTGAGTGCCTTGATTTTTGTACTTATCCAAATTAACTATGCCACACTCTTTTTTGAGTGGTTGTTCTGGTAAAGAATCAGACATGTATACTCCTCTAAAATGTTTGATGCCTAGTGGTTTGATTAAAGCTTCAATATCTTGGTTGGTAAGCGGCTCTTGTTTTTTTTAAACTTATTCATAACTCTCTTAACACCTTTGCCTTGTTTCTCCATGGCCAGATTATGGCGCTTTTGTTCATCTAATTCTGCCTTATTCTTCTTGGCATCTATTACTGTTTTTGCTATGGCAGCCGATCCCCCAGTCAAGCTCCCCACGGCCCCCAATGCTGCTAAAATAGCTGGGATACTAAATATGAATCCACCTATATATGATTTTTTTTCTAGATTGCTGTAATTTTTTTAATTGTGGGGTACTAAGTAATAATTTCATACCATGTCCCTTGGCAAGACAAGAACTTTTCTTCTTGCGCTGTTTTTTGGTTAGAAGACTATCAATAGTTTTCAGAGATTTAAGACCTGCATAAGGTATCTGATACATAACACCTTTGGCCTTCATTTTTTTGGTTTATTATATACATATTCTGGGATTAACTATCACAATTAAATTGTAGCTAATTTAGTTAAATCTATTACAACCCCCACCCCAGTTTTTGTTTAGTGTTCATAGCTATGGTGGTCCCCAACGCTGCTATTCTCTCACCTAAAGAAGCATCTTTGCTTACAAATCTACCAAATGCAGCCTCTTCTAATTTTTTGTCTGCCACATGTCGCTTGTCAAGGTCGGTATATGCGTTGTATGCTATGTCATGGTCTCTGCAAGCAGCATCTAAGGGATTAACACCAGGGTCACCTCTGTTTAATCTATGGTCTAGTTTGGTACCGGGACCACAATACTGATAGCCTGGTATATGTAGTTCAAATGGCAACTTGTTTATGATGTCATTAACTAGCCCTCGACCCTCGGAGATATTCCAAAATTTAGGTGGTAGAGTATTAATAATTTTTATAAGATATCCAATGCCCTTAGTGTCATTTACTATAAAATTAGACAATTTGGTGCTTATCATGTCCATAATTCCAACCTTTTCATTGTAAAAATTGTGGTTGCCGGCATTTTCATCCCCAGCTATCACCAGCAACCTATCTACAAGTTTCCTAACATCGTCAACCCAGACAAATTCTTTAGGCAATGTGTTGTACTGTTTGATCCCACTACCTGTTTTGATCTGTGACCATATTGGCTTGATTAAGTTGTTGTATTTTGCTCCACTGCTAGACTTGACTCTTTTTTGTGTGGGATCATTGTTCTGGTATAGAGCATCTGATTTTATTAATATTTCTTTGTAGTGCTCATAATCTTGATCTGTATAGCTGCCAGGTCTCTTACGAGTCATCAATTCCCATAATCCAGGTGTGCCAGGATACTTAACAAAACCACCTCTTTCTCCAAGATAAGATTCTGAATATACAATTATATCATCTCCATAAATGTTACCCTAAAATTGCCAATTCTATGTATGATGCTACCATCAACCTCTGTGTCGGCATATAAACCAAACACTTCATCTTTGTTGTCTTTAGGTGTGCTTAAATATTTCTGAGCAAGAAGACCCAATTCAATAGGATCCTGAGTAGCTTCAATTCTTCGAGGAGCAACAGGACTAGGTGTATAAATACTAGAAAGTGGGGTGATTGGATAATCTAATATGTTCCTAGCATCTACAGGTACAAGCTCTGTGATCAAATTTTGATTCTGCTCTGTAACAGTTTTAATATTTTTACCTAGTTCACTAATAGCATCAATAATAGGCTGTTCTGTGCGCTTGTGTTGTTCATAGATACCTCGGTTCTCTACTTTCCATCCCTTAAATCTTTTTACAAGATAGTCTCTTAATTTAAGATCATCAATAATTGGTCTTTTCATGGTTATTTATATATGTTTCAATGTCTAGAAAATTGTTAATTTTATTTCTATATTTACCACTATTAGGTTTTCTTGTCATATCAATTGTGACAAACCCATAACTATCCTGGTTCCAGCACCTACTGCAAAACTTAGAAAAATTATTGTAGCTCAAGTCACCACCTACATATTCATCATGTATGTGTTTGAGGTTAGTATGGTCTTGATGAAACACACATATAAAATTGCTGTTGTCTCTTATCAGTTGTTTTGGTATTTTAGAAAAACTCTGTGCCAGGTAGAAGCAATCTATATTTTTGTGTCGGCCCTGTGTAAAAAAATTTCTAACCTTGTTTTGGTTTTCTAATATAATATCATCAAATACAACAACAGAGTTATCGAGACATTCATGAAGTGGTTTAACATCTGATTCAAAAGTGGCAATATCCAGTCCATCATATATCTTCATCAACTGCTGATATTTTAATTGTTCTAAACTCTTAGAGAAGACATACAAATGCCTATTTTTCCAATCTAGCCAATTGGGTGCCAATAAAAATTATCAATCATTAGTGTAGTTTTACTACAGGCCGATGGCCCAACAATAAGACATCTAATATTATCAGGCAGCAGTTTGCCATTTCTCTTATTCTCCTGTTCAGGATCTGGCAGTCTTTTTATAACATCCCAGGTGTTCATAGTATCACTTTGTCTGCCTCGATCCAGCTGTGTTCTGGGAGTTCTAGCCATTTGACCAGTATTTTATTGCCTTTTTTGCGAATAACTTTTTTCTATGAGATATGTGTCTGGCTGTTTAGTTTTGTTGAGTTCTTCTTCATAAAACCTGCCTTTGAGAATTTCTCCTCGGTGATCTTTTATTATATATGTATTACGAGCCCCAGGTTTAACTTGAACCACTGTAAATAATTCAGTACTCCAATTTCTTTTAAAACCTCTTTTGAATAAGTGCTTATATTTGCTAATTCTTACTTGATCGCCAACTTTGTATTTAGCTTTTTTTGTTGTTGGTTGGTATTTAGGATAGTAAACAGTGCTAATTAATTTTTGCTCATCAGATGAAGTTACCTCAGAGGGTTTCATGTTGATTGTAGTGTGAACTGAATTTTTATATCTATCTAAAAGTTCTGGTAGGATAGTAAGCCATTTATAATTACCTTGAAGGGTAAATTGTTTATACATATGATTTTTTAGAGTTCTGTTGAATCTTTCTACAATAGAGGCTTTGAGATCACTATAACTCGAATAATGTTTTATTGAATGGTTTTTAATAAATTGTTGGAACACCAAATTATAGAATTCTTTGCCATTATCTGTTTGTAGATAGCGTGGTGATCTTCCACTCTGATTAATAATTGTCCTGAAAGCTTCTGTAACACATTTTCCAGTCTTAGATTTGACCAGCAATGCCCAGGCAAATTTTGAAAATGTATCTATGACAGTAAGTATATACTTGTATCCTTTGTTGACCTTGTCTAAGTTTTTTAACTGTCCCGCCTTTAGGCGAGGTGCCATTTCCACCAAGTCACACTGCCATAAATCATCTATGCCTTTTGTAACCACTGGCAGTCGCTTATAGTTACGTCTGGCTGGTTTGTGTAATTCATCAACAATAATTTGTCTAGACATAGTATGTAAAGAATATTGCAACTATAGGGTGTTCAGCAGCAGATACTACAGGATTTTCTAAATATAATTTGTCTCCTATTTCTATTTTAAATTCCAGAGAACCGTCATCTTCAGCATAAGATGTTTCTAATGTTTGGGATCTGTAAAATATTCTAATTCTATTTGGTGACCTTTGGTTTGTTGTCAGCATTTGTTATTGATAAAGTAGGGTAGTGATGTGCCTGTGGTTGTAGCCAATATTTAATTTTGATTGGTCTAAGTGTGCCCCCAACAAAAAACTGGTAATAAAATTGTGCAGGGGACAGCTTATACAGTTTCCCACCTGGTGTAAATGGTGAATCATATTCATTGTTACGGATACTGTTTAATTCAAGAATTACTGTATGCTTAGGATTCTCGATTAGGCCAGTTATTTCTTTTTCTGCTGTAAGCAATCTATTTGTTTCAGTTTCAAGATGCTCGTTGATAGTCCTAACAATCTCATCGTGACCTGGTTTTATTCTTATGTCCACAACAAGTTTTTTGTATTGTTGCACAATTTCTTGAAGCTGGGTGGCAAAAACAGACAGAGTATTTGCTTGGTTGGATTCCATGGTCCCTAGTTGTTGCTTGATGTTTGCTACTATTTGCTGTAAATTTTCAACAACTGCCAATTTAGAATTTTGGGCAGTAAGATCATGGACTTGTCTTCTGATATTCTCAAATAAAGCATGCAGTTCATTAATATGTTGATTGGTTGGTAGAGTGGTCACTGTCTGAGTAATCTGTTTGATCTCTGTCTGGATATTCTTGATATCTTATGATTTTAGTATGCGATTCACTGCTCTTTTAATATTTTTAAGTTCCTGAGATGTAGGCAGATTAGATACAGTATTCTGCAAAGATTCAAGTGCCAATTTCACATCATTTAATCCAGAAGCATCAACCACACCACGCATAGCATCTTGGAGCAGGGTTATGTCTGCCTGAGTAGGTGTCGATTGTTGTAAAATTTCAAGTTTTGTTTGAATATCATCGATCAAGTGATGAAAATGAGATAGCTCAGATTCGGTGTTGAGGTTTTCAAGTTTGGTTATTTGTTGCTGAACACTAACAAGAGTGTCTACAATACAAGGCAAGCGGGATTCTAGAGTTTCTTGTACATTTGTCAGATCACTTTGTACTGCTACTATGGTACCCTCAAGGTGAGTTATGGTACTCTGAATTTTTCCAAAATCTTCATATGTCTCAAGTTGCAGTTTGATGTTAGCTACACTACGAGTTATAGCACTCAGAGCATCAGAAGATGGTAAGTTGTTCATAAAAGTTTCAAGTGTCTCAATTTTTTCTTTAACCTCGGCTATGGCATTGTTCAAGTGGTCCAGATTAGGTATCTGTAGTGATTGAATTTGTTCTTTTAGAGTCTTCTTGTGATTTTATGCTTTTGACAATTGTTTAGAGCTGTGCCTGGACACTACCAATTTGCTCTTCTAGTTGTTGTTTCAATTGTTCAGAGTTGATATTCTGAGTTTTTAATTTGGCTTGAAGAGTTCCTACAGCTTCCTCTAAATTTTGAAAATTATCCAATGTTGCCAAATCAGTATATTTTTGAAGCAATAACTTAAGTTCTGAATCAATTTTAAGAAGAGGGTCCATGCATTGTGATTGTAAATTTGTAATTTCTAGTTGAAGACTGGCATTAAGTGTGCTTTGTAAAACTTGTAAATCACTTCTTAATTTTTTCACTCTGACATCAAGCATCAGAATCTCATCACTGTGATCTTCATGTCTTGTATGGCCAAATATATCATTAGGCATTTTTATTTTGTTTTAGGGGTTATTTATTATTGAATATCTAATTCTTAATTCTATAAAAAAAGGTATAAGTTTGTCATAATATCCCGGGACCTCAATATATAAATAGTCACCGGCAGAAACAGTATATACAGTATCAGAAATCATGTTTCAGTGCTTAAATCTATAAATATTTCTCCCTACTGAAATTTTAACATCACCCTCGGGAGTTGTAATAAATTGTAATTGACCACCTATAGGTAATTGGTAATGGTCTAAATTATTGTTAAATATGTATAATGTTTTACCTGTTTTATCATCAACATCTGTAAGTATGCTATTGAGATGAATAATTAGCAAACCACTTAGTTTAGATATTATATCAGGAGAGGGTGCTGGTGTCGGCAGGTCCATAATAGCTTTTTTTTAAAATCCAAATAAATTCATAGGCATGTTTTATTTATTTTAAATCATGCTCTGTAATTGGGCATTGATTACCACTTATCAAGTCACAATGCCCCCACGGTAGAGTATGTACACCACATGATAAAATACATCTCTTACCGTCATGTGGGTCTAGAGCCACTTTTCTTACAATATTGCTAGTTAACAAGTGATCCACACTCTGGATTCTACATTCTGATGTTCTAATTAACCTATCTGATTTAAGACAATCTTCATAATCTTTAAATTCAAGCTCTCTATCTACAATTACTCTACCAACGCCCTTGGCTTTTTTAGTAACACCACCACTACATGTTTTAAAACTATACATTTTAGCTCTTAACCCAGCAAATCCTACAATAACATCGCCAAGTGTCTCATTTTTTAACTTGCCAGGCACCTTTTTGTTGTGGGGTTGAATATTCAGATGGCCTGGCAATTCACTGGTATCAAAATATTTAATTAATTCAGGATGTGATGTATCTTTATAAACATCTTCGTTTGAATATTAAGAATAAAACTATCTGTGTCCATGTACATTAATTTTATACTATTACCATAAAAAGGTTTCAACACATCATAATATAGTTTTAACATATGTAATTTCGCCAATTCTAATATCACAGCCCCTACATAAATAGGTTTATCAAACTTAATTTTTGTTTTTTTTATATTAAAAAGTGCCATATTGTCATCATAAATTCTTCTATAATTAAAATTTGGCTTTGCCACTAATTTTTTGCTCCGGCTGGGGTCAGTAACTAATTTAACATCACTATACTTTCTAACATTTTCTATAGTTTTCCCATATACTGAATTAACCATTAATTTAAACAAAGTTTTATCAATTGGCTTACTGCAGATGTTCGAAGCTCGGTGTTCGTATCAATATATGGTTTCAACCATCTTGAGTGCCTGAACCTCAAAACTTTGCCAACCTTAGTTACTTTAACACCATGACGCAACAGAAACAGCAGGTTTTTGTAATATATTACATAATCCTGTTTTGATTCCAAAGTCATCATCAATTTCTTTTGTTTAGAATTAGGTGAACACTTAAATTCAGAAATTGGGGGCAGATCAGAAAACTTATTGTGTAAATCTTCAGGAATTATCAGATCAACCTCTAAGAATAGACCATAGTTACTGTCATCAAAATCCTGAAGATCCCAAATACTAAAATTTTCAACCCACTCAAGTCCTGCATATGGCAATTTATCCATCATAGCATGACCATACAAATTATTTGCATCCACATAAAGTATATAATTTGATGGCAATTCTGGATCATAATCAGAAATATATTTATTATTAGCTCTGGCATATCTCTGAGAACATTGCACCATGCCCCCTCTTATACATTGCTCCATAAACAAGTACATATCTTGATCTTGGATTAAATTTAACTCCATTTTAGTGTTTAAAAACATTGCAGACCATGCTAGCCCTGGAGCACTATAGAAATAAATTGGATCTAGCTTATAATTTTCTATTGAAGATTTTCTAAATGCCTGAAGTATATCGGCTAAAAGAGTTACATCAAGTTTTAAATATGCCATATGATAATCACCAAATGTCTGGCATTTTAAATTGGTCCACATCAACTGAGCATGGTGATAATCTTCATCAGTGATTTCGGATGCCCTGAGTTTACTATAGAATGCTTTTTGTGGTGGCAGAGAACACTCATCAAATTTAGAAAAATCAGTAACATAATCATACGGGTATACACCTTTTCGCCTAATTAATTTCAAGTCCTGATTTGGAAACATGTTACAAGTAATTTTAAATTGATCGTCAGATGATTGACTGGCCAGAGTAGCCAAGCTAGCCGACAAAATTCTGTATGAATCAAGAAATCTTAAGTGAATAGGAATACCATTAACTTTAATTATCTTGCTAATAGCTATATATTTCTCATCATTTTCTGCTAAAATATTTAAATTCTGCTTGTCAAACCCCTCATACCTAATCAAGTGATGAAAATCATAATTGGATGCACCATGGCAAAATATAGGGACAAATTTTGGTCTCTGGATCTTAATATTACAGTTATTACACAGAGCCATTAAAAATTTACCACTTGTATGGGAATGGTGTTTCACCTTGATATTTGTATCTGAAAATTCACAATCCCATACCAGACATTTTTTTGCATTTTTAAAATTTTCAATTTGTTCTTCTGTTAAAGACAGACTTTAATAAAATATTAGATGCTATGTCATGGCACTCATTTTCAATTCTATGTGCAAATTCTTTGATAGCATTTGGTCCCATATATAATTGTGGTTTACTAGCTACACCATCCCGTATAACTATATAACAAAAACTAGAAGGTTCATGTAACTGGTATGATGTAATTGAAGATTCATCAGGATCTGGGTGTCAGAATGCAAGAGGTTTCAGGTTTGATTCAAAATCACAAACTATATATGCTGGGTGTTCCAACAAAGCTTCAAATTTTTTGAATTTGGCATTTTCACTTGGCATAGGCATAAGCATATGGACAGGTTTATGGTTCCCACAATATTTTAAATGTTCAACTAACTTGTTTTTAGCAATTTCTGCATTCTCTTTACGAACCCCATTTATTATTTTTCTACCATCAAATACAGTTAAACATCTTCGGCACAACTTGTATATTGTTTTAGATTTATTTATTTGTTTTCTTACTAAAGCTTCAAGATTGCGTATTAAAGTATAATGGTATGTGCCATCTCCTTCAATTAAAAGCAAATCAATTGGAACAGCAAAAACGTCATCAAGTGCACTAATTCTCAGAGGTTCTATCAAGCAATTCCCAGCACCAGTAGAACAAATAAATACATTAATAGATAATGGTTTACCATTAATATCTCTGGCCTTTTTTTCAAATTTATCAATATTCTGAACATACATTGGATATTCTAAGCCCTCCATTGCATCATCAAAATCGTGTTCATATTTTTTATAATAAGTTATTCTTTGTGGATCCCTTAAAACTGGATACAAAGCAGCTAAAATACACCACAGAAAACATTTCTCATTATTATTTTCTAGGTTAATCACGGCTCTTTTGTTTTTAATATTAGCAGGTAATGGCACATATGTCGAACCTTGTAGTGTGTTAAATTTAGAAATATTAATATATAACTTGTGTGGACTTCCACATAAACTCCATCCGGATTCTTTTGCCGCAAATTCAGAGTGTTTAATAATTAATTGCACTATCAAACTACTTATTTCGTCTAAATTTGTATTTGAATATATAACTACAGTTTCTGTTATGTGGGGGTGTGTAAATTTTGTTCCATTTGGCTTCTTATATTGTACAAATAATTTGAAAGACAGTTTATAAGAGCCATTTTGTACATTTAGAATAGCTTGCATATCAGGATTTATATTGTTTAAAAAATTCTTAATATCACATTTTGGGTCTGATATAAAACGGTAATCACTTAGTTGGCTATTAAAACTACTATGAATAGGTGTATAGCGAAGCTGCTTTGGTGGTTTATAATTAATAGGGGTTTCAAGTTTTCTTTTTAGACCAGATGAAGATGTAGATGGATGTGATAAAGTAGAAAACTGTGCAGAACAATTATTTTTATGTTTATATAAGAAATATTCCAGACTATATTTTCTATGACATTTAGGGCAAATTTTTGTGGGAGTTCTGCATTTGTCTGGATTACAATTCTTTTGGTGTCTAGTCCAATTATGGCTAGATATATTTTTATTGCATTGTTTACAATATTTTTGATTTGGCATTTTTGTTATTAGTTATAAAATTTCTTGGGCTTCAAATTAAATCTCTATATTTAATATAAAATATGAATTGGGTTCAGCAGTGTACTTTGTATAATTATTGTATATATTTAATATGTTAATATTATTAATTTTTATCCTAGGTTTATTATATCAGATTTCTTGGGTTTCAAATCAAAATTTTATACTTAATAAAACTATCACAAATTATAATGCCAATGGCTTACGTGCACGAAGGTGAAATAAGTATTGATCCACAGGAAAACAGCGACCTACCTCAATTGCGTGTTAGTACAGGCACGTCGGTGGCAGTGACCCAATAGCGTGTGCTATGTATTGATCTTGTAAAACACACGGAAACAGATTCCAACAGCTGCAGGCCAAAACTCTAAATATAAACTAATTACAACTAGATGTAACAAATATCAGACTTTTTTATACTAAATATAAGATTCTTGTTCAGTATACTAGAAATATGTTTAATATAAATAATAAAAAATCACTATATCAAACCAAACAGAGCTATATGAGGAGCACTGGAACAACACCTCTATACACTTCAACTATTCTCACAATATTAACTGATATGTAGTGCAAGAACTCTTTAAATAGCCTAAGCGCGAACCGCATCTGAAACAGTGAACCACCCATAATGTAATAACCAACCAATCAGAAAACAACACACGTCTACTTCTGGTTACTTCTATTGCATCATGTAGTGCAACAAATTATTATTCAATATTATGCAACAAATTATTAGACGTGTGTGCATATGTGTAGGTAAATATATGTAGGTTTGGGTGTAGGTGTATGTGTGGGTAGGTGTGTGTGGGTGTAGCTCTTAAGAGCATCTTGGATTAGTTTTAAGTGTAGTTAAAACAATATTGAGAAAAAACATATTTTTAACAAATTTATAAACAGATATTTTAGCAAATTCAGGTTTAGCCACATCAATTTGAGGGGTCCTCTTTTCTCGGAAGCATTTTTTTAAAAAAAATCGTAGGTTTTACACAGTAACAATAAAATTGTATAGATATTTTGCCTTAGTTTTAAGTATTTCTATTCAGTCAAAACACCTCCTCATTTATCGCTCCAGTATTACATCCAATTACACTACTAATGTAAGATTCCTGCTGGCAAAGAAAATATCAAGGAAGTAAAAGTAGAAGAAAGTGCACAGGGTGTCCAAAAATTAACTGATGAAAATGAAGAGAATGTTAACCTCACGACACTTTTGTTATTTATGAAGCACAGTAGGCAAGAACAAAATAAGAAATTGGATGTCTTGTGCCCTACTATGGAGAAGAATAGGCAAGAGCAGAATAATAAATTTGACATGTTGTACCAGAATGTGGAGGAAAGTAAACGAACCATGGAAGAAATGAGCGTCAGGCAAGAATATAAATTGGATAAGTTAGAAATTAAAGTATCTAAATTGGAAGATTTATGTAGTTTACATGGTCATAAAAATTCTTGTCAGATTATGCATGAAGAACCAAAGACGAGTTCAGAATTCAAGGAGGAGGTTTTTGAAAGTCCAGTGAAGACTCAACACGAACAAGTGAGCGTATTAGAAACAAAACTGAATAAAGTTGAGGATATATTACCCATTGAGATGCAGCGAAAAAATGAGCTGATAAAAAATGGAAATGAAGGTATTCCTAGAGAACCGAATGCGAAAAATGATGATCTGTTCTCCTACTTGAAAAGATGTGTAATTTCAGACAGAACATTTCAGGAAATGATTATGATCATAAGAGGAAGAAAATAGAGCAAGACTCAGATATGGTTTTGTAGAAAAGCTGAAGAAACTGAATCGAAAGAAATTGAAGAGGGCGAAGAATTTAGATAAAACTGAAGAAACGTCGGAGAAAGTAATGGAGAAAGTTCGTGAAAGGTCTAAGAATGCCAACACAGACGAATCAGATTCAGACACTACGTTACCGGAGAAAAGTAAGAAGAAGGTGAAACAGAAAAAGCAAGGAGTGTATGTATTTTATGAAGATGTTGAGCATGATGCGAAGCCCCGACAGAAACTAGACTGGAAGAAGAGAAAGAAGAAATTAGTTTCTCCACTTGAAGAAAGTTGGAAGAAGAGGAAGAAGAAGGAAAAGCTTGGCTTAGAAAAAGAAAGGACAGACGAATTTTATTTGAGTAAGTTGAAAGAACAACAAGCTCTAAATATCGAACATAAATTTGTGATTGTTATATTATGTGTATGAAAAGCTGTTAATGGAAATAAGCTACTAAAATTGTGTAAATGTTATCAAGAGTCAAATATAATGTAAACTGTAAATATATATATATATATTATTTGATAGTTGTTTGAACTAGTTATGGTTCAATGAGAAATTGTTCTGTTACTCATACTTTTGGTAGAAGCACTGGTTGCTATTAATCTCAATAGACATTTGAACGAGTGGGTATATTATGAAAATGTTAAAGTAGCTTTGAAATTTAATATTTCATTTTAAAAAAATGTGAAGAGTAAGATTTAAAGATGTAAGTAAACCTCTAAGTTATCTATGATTATGCACAGATAGAGTGAAGAACGATTGAAAAAGAAGATTGAACATTCACGCTCAAAGGAGATACACTTGGGAAGTTCTCCAGAATGAAAGATGATATAGTGTTAATGGAATGATAAAAATAAGTAACGAGAGTTCATGGACATACAGATGATAAAAAGTCAGTGTGAATTAAGAGAAAACGAAAGTGCGAGAGATCCACAAAAGTTGAAAATATGGTCGAAGGCGAACCGGAAAATAGTTGTTTAAAATAAGGTCGAATATGGACCGGAAATTATTACAGTTGTGTATTAAAGTACATGCTGATGTGAAGTAAATATGAATGTTCAAGATTATGTTACTAGTCATAGAAGATATATGCTATTAGGCGGTGAATCGTAAAGAAATTGGAAATTTCCCAAAATTGGTGATCTGGGTTTGATGATACTTTGTATAATAGAAAGGAAAGTAGAGGTTATGGCAAAAGCAAGAAGGTTTACTGTTAAGATTATTTTGATCAACTAGGGGGATATTTGTAAAGATAAAAGCAATAAAGTTATTTTTGCAACAATTCTATCGAAGCTCGCCCAAGTCTTTATTTCAGGTTACGAGTATTAGAAAAAAGAAAAAGTTGGTATATTTAACAAAGTTACAAAAAACTAAAAGAGGATGTTAATGTGATAAAGTAAGGGTGCAGTAAAATTAAAATAGAATTGATGAGGGGTTATATGTAAAATAAATAGCAACCGATGAAGGGTTGAAGAACAGTCTGAAAATTGTTGAAAGGTTTATGTAAAATGAAACAAAAGAAAATACTTGAATGTTAAATATATGAAAAGAAAAATATTATTTGAAAAATTTATGAAAGCAACTTGGTTCAAACAAAGCTGATATATTTAAGTTAAAAAATAATACTCAAAATTATTGTTTTTATGTAACAGCAATCTACAGCAATATTTCATTAAGTATTATCTTGATAATAAAGAAAAGCTGCTTTTGATAAATATTGTTTGAGAATGTTTTCTAAATTTGTGTAAGCATACTAGTGTCTATGTAATTATATTGTGTGGAGTATATATATGATCTGTACTTCATTGAATAATTGGATTAATATGCAAGATGTTTCAGTTGGAAGTGGAAAAATGTTTGATTTGTGAGTTTCGCTGTTATCTAGATTGGCGCCATAATGCCAACTTGCGTATTCGATAAGTAAAGAAACAAGAGAAACAATTTCATCTCTAAAGATGTTTTATAAAAGTAAATATGGTTTGAACTTTCAGAAAAAAAGAAAACATTTTTGTTTTGTAACACTCTTTGATTGATAACATTTAATAATTGAAGTAATAACAATAATGGTAAAAATTTGTATGTACGAGGCGCGTCTAATAATTGAAGGTTTCGTTTGGAATTGTAATAGTTATTAAGTTATTATCTCGCATAAATGTCCATATAATAACTTTTTGGAGGAGCAGGCTGTTGTAACCGATCTTGACGCACCCCTTATAAAAGTTGGCCCGCCCTCGTGGGGGAAAAAAGGGCGGCAAGAGACGTTAACGTCTTTTCTGGGGAACGGTTGATGTACGTTGCAAAGAAAACAGTCCGAGTCAAGCATTGATACGGTTAGGATCCGTGTTACGTTGGTTATTGATTGATTGATTGATTGAGTTAAAATTTATGGGTGCGTCGGCACTTAAGGCCATTTCGCACCCTTCTGTATATACGGGGAAATGTCCCCTTATCTAAAATTCTGACTGAGATTTAAAAAAGGGGGTGTAGATAGCCCCTTGGGAAAGAACTAAAAGTGCAAGGTTGTAAAGAGACCTGCACGAGACAAACACGACACATTAAAAAGTCAGAACAAACTAAAAACCTCCTTACAGACGGTGGAAGAGTCCAGCTCTTCGCAAAAAACTAAAAACACGTGATAAAATACTGCTGTCATCACCCAAGAGGGATGACAAACAGCCGGAAAGGTTAAAAGTCTGCCGGAGGTAAGCAAGATCGACACATTCAACGAGAATGTGTCGAATGCTTAATAAAACATTACAAGCACGACACAACGGAGGGTCCAGCCCTTGAAGTAGGTGACCATGCGTGAGACGGCTGCGTCCTATACGCATGCGGGTAAGAATAACTTCTTCTCCCCGAGAGGGACGAGACGAGGAACGCCAAGCACCTATGGTGGGCTTAACAGCGTGAAGCTTGTTCCCCGTTTCCGTATCCCACTCGGCCTGCCAAGTGTCAAGAAGGCGACAACGGAACACATTCTGCAGGTCGCTAGCTGGCAAAAGGTGGACGAGAACGTCGCCATCTGCATCAGCAGACTTGGCGTCAGCATCAGCTGCTTCGTTCCCCTGGATGCCCACGTGGCTAGGGACCCAACAGAAGTGTACATCCGCACTGGCAGATAAGGTTTTGATTGATTGATTGAGTTAAAATTTATGGGTGCGTCGGCACTTAAGGCCATTTCGCACCCTTCTGTATATACGGGGAAATGTCCCCTTATCTAAAATTCTGACTGAGATTTAAAAAAGGGGGTGTAGATAGCCCCTTGGGAAAGAACTAAAAGTGCAAGGTTGTAAAGAGACCTGCACGAGACAAACACGACACATTAAAAAGTCAGAACAAACTAAAAACCTCCTTACAGACGGTGGAAGAGTCCAGCTCTTCGCAAAAAACTAAAAACACGTGATAAAATACTGCTGTCATCACCCAAGAGGGATGACAAACAGCCGGAAAGGTTAAAAGTCTGCCGGAGGTAAGCAAGATCGACACATTCAACGAGAATGTGTCGAATGCTTAATAAAACATTACAAGCACGACACAACGGTGGGTCCAGCCCTTGAAGTAGGTGACCATGCGTGAGACGGCTGTGTCCTATACGCATGCGGGTAAGAATAACTTCTTCTCGCCGAGAGGGACGAGACGAGGAACGCCAAGCACCTATGGTGGGCCAAACAGCGTGAAACTTGTTCCCCGTTTCCGTATCCCACTCGGCCTGCCAAGTGTCAAGAAGGCGACAACGGAACACGTTCTGCAGGTCGCTAGCTGGCAAAAGGTGGACGAGAACGTCGCATCTGCATGAGCAAACTTGGCGGCAGCATCAGCTGCTTCGTTCCCCTGGATGCCCACGTGGCTAGGGACCCAACAGAAGTGTACATCCGCACTGGCAGATAAGGACACAAGCCGTCTGAATATGCGTTGCGCTACCGGATGCCGGGAATACGGCGAATCTAGAGACTGCAACACGCTGGTGGAATCGCAGCACACAAGGACTTTCTTCAGCCCATTCACGTCTGCAAAGTCCAGTGCCTTTAGAATGGCGTACAACTCTGCCGTAAAGATGGAACAGGCAGGATGTAGCGAGAAACTGAAACTTTGAGAGTCTAGGACGAAAGCGCAACCAACTGATTCGACTGTCTTGGACCCATCCGTGTAAAACACATTAAAATTGGGGTGCTTCGCACGAAGCTCTAAAAACCGTTGCTGGTATACAACCATTGGTGTTTCTGCCTTTGGAAGGGCAGTCAGGGAAAAATCGATAGAAGGTGCAGGAAACTCCCAGGTAGGAAGAGGCGGAATGAGTGGAGAGACGCCAGGAAGATCACTGTCAACACCAAGTGCTGACAGGATCTCGTCTGCACGAACACCAAATGGTCTAGTGACACTAGAGTGGAGCCGATACCTTGCCAGCCTACCCTCGTCTGAGATGGTGTGGAATGAAGGATGTGAAGGCATCGAGCGAAGATGGAGGAAGTAGTTAACTACCAGCCGCTGTCTTCGCAGAGACAGCGACGGCTCAGATGCCTCTACATACAAACTGGCGACTGGACTGGTACGAAACGCACCAGTGCACACACGTATACCAGCATGGTGGACGGTGTCTAGGATGCGAAGTCTAGATGGGCGGGCAGAAGAATACACAACACATCCATAATCTAGCTTCGACCTGATGAGTGCACGGTATAGGCGAAGCAATACCGTCCTATCAGCACCCCAAGAAGTATGAGATAAAACGCGTAGAAGGTTGAGAACTCGAAGACAAGAGAATTTTAACTGGCGAAGGTGAGGGAGCCATGTTAATTTCTTATCGAAAATGAGGCCCAGGAAGCGGACCTCATTCACGAAGCTCAGCGGAGATTTCCCCATGTACAGGTCAGGATCGAAATGACATGTACGCTGACGACAAAAGTGAACACACACGGATTTCTCGGATGAGAAGGTGAAACCTGTTTGGGAGGACCACTCAACCAAACGGTTTATCGTCAGTTGGAGTTGACGAGAAGCTCACGCGAGATTCCGTGAGCGACAAAAGATCGTGAGGTCGTCTACATACAGTAGACCATGTACAGGGGCAACAATGCTTGCCATAACGCTGTTCACTGCTATGGCAAACAGGGTCACACTTAATACGCTTCCCTGCGGAACACCGTTCTCTTGTTCGTGAAGATCCGAAAAGGAGTTCCCAACACGTACGCGGAAAAAACGATCGGATAAAAAGTTTTTACTAAAGTACGCCATATGGCCACGCACGCCCCAAGAATGGAGCTGTTTTATGACGCCAAAGCGCCACGTTGTGTCATATGCTTTTTGGAGGTCAAAGAAAACTGCAACTAAATGTTCCTTGTTGAGAAATGCATCCTGAATGTGTGTTTCCAGCTGAACCAGATGGTCCAGTGTGGAACGGTTGGAGCGAAAACCACATTGAAAATTACTTATCAATGAGTTTTCCTCCAAAAACCAGGTGAGACGCTTGTTGATCATGCGTTCCATCAACTTGCACACACAGCTAGTTAAGGCAATAGGCCTGTAACTCGAGGCTGCGGTGCGTTGTTTACCTGGTTTCAGGATGGGAACAATAATAGCTTCTTTCCAGGAAGTGGGGAAAGAGTCCTCCAACCAAAGCCTGTTGAATACCGCCAGAAGGAAATTTCTTGCTCCAATGGGCAGATGACGAAGCATCTCATAGTGGATCTTGTCCACTCCAGGAGCTGTATTCTTTGAATCTCGAAGAGCCTGATCGAACTCCCGTTCAGTGAATCGAGAGTTGTATGGCTCGTTGTTATGACTTCGAAAAACTAGAGGGCGTCGTTCTTGACGGTCCTTCTCACGGCGGAAACGTGGTTCATAATTTTCAGAGCTAGACGCATCAGAAAACTGCGTGGCCAAGATATTAGCTATGTCTCCAGAGTCGGTGTGCAACGTCCCGTCGTGCTCCAGAGCGCTCAGAGGAGTAGATGCACCCCCCTGGATGCGACGTACTTTGGTCCAAACGGTTTTCGACGAAGCCTGCTTCGTCAGGGAAGACACGTATTGGACCCAGCACGCCTTCTTACTGGCTCGAATGAGCCGACGGGCACGGGCACGCTTAATGCGGAACTGCTCTAGGTTTGCGGCAGTGTGGTTTCTATTAAATCGATAGAGAGCATGATTGCGGTCCTTGATGGCTGCACTGATCTCCGCAGTCCACCATGGGACTGGTCGTCGCCTCGCAGGTCCACAGGGATGTGGAATGGAGGCGCGTGCAGCATCATGCACTCGTGACACAAAGACATCTAAGGCGTCGATTGGTGGTAGAGTCGACGCAAGATCGATTTCAAGGTCCACTGCACGCTCGAAGGCATCCCAGTCGGCCCGACTGAGATGCCAGTGAGGGTGTTGTTCACGTGAGTGCTGAAGATGTTCGAAGGTAAGAATGAGAGGGAAGTGATCACTCCCACAGAGATCAGGGTAAACGCTCCAAGATGTGGTAGGAGTAAGGCTGGGACTGCAGAAGGACAAGTCCAACGCAGAGTGTGTGCCTGAGGAAGGACTGAAATATGTGGGAGTCCCATCATTCAGCAACGTTAAAGCTGATGCCTCACGGAATTGATCTACAATTTGACCCCGGGGCTCTGTACGAACGGAGCCCCACAAACGATTGTAGGAATTAAAATCGCCCAAAAGAACTACAGGAGACGGAAGTTGGTCGAAAATAGAAAGGAGGTCGTCAAGAGAGAATCGCTCCTCCCTTGTGATGTAGACACAGCACACAGATATTGGCTGTGGTAGATGGACCCGCACAGCGATCGCTTGGAGGGGGGTGATGAGAAAGATTGGCGTTGAGTGGATATTATCTCGAACACCGATTGCAACACCACCGTGTGAACGACGACCCTCAGGAAGCTTGTCGGTGCGGTAAAGTGTGTATCCGTTGAGAATCACTGATTCATTTGGACGAAAATGTGTCTCTAGGAGACATATGATGGCAGGGTCAAATTCAGATATTAAGATTTGCAGTTCCTCGAGATGCATACGGAAACCGTTAAGGTTCCATTGGAGACAATAAGCCATAGCGGGAGGTATTATAGTTACCTTTTGAGGCGTACTCTGTTTCTAGGCCCTGTCACCTTGATAAATTCTTCATCCGCGGCTTCGTCTTGTATCATGTCCTCAGGTAAGGACACAGCGGGCGAAGGGGATGAAGAAGGGGGAGTGGGGGCGGGTGCTTTGAGCGCCCGCCGGGCAGCTTTGAGCTGCGCCTTAAGTTTCAGGGTGGTGGCTGCCACCCTGACTAAAGAGCTACTGGTCTTGAGGAAGTATTCTTTACTATGTACCTGCTTGAACTTTTTCTCCGTGGAGCGAGGAGTGGTTGCTGATTTCCTCGAAGCAGGACGAGCTACTACAGGAAGCGTTGTTGTTTGAGTGGACACGTCGCTGGTTTGTACACCTACACTGCGACGGCTAAGAGCAGCTGCAGCAACTGTAGCGAATGGCACAGGTAAACTAGTGCGTATGCTGTCACGGAGACGTTGTTTTGCTTCACCAGCAGAGATTTTCTCTGTGACGACCAACTCTCTGATTTTCTTCTCTTGTTGGAAAGAGGGGCAGTCACGATGCCAGACTGGGTGCTCGCCTTGGCAGTTAATGCATTTGGGACCTGAAGAACAAGGTTCGGTCCCATGATCAGGCTTACTACACTTACCACAAAGGGCGGTAGTGGCCTTGCAGGAAGGCTGAGTGTGCCCAAAGTGCTGGCATTTGAAACACCGCATCGGGTTAGGGATGTACGGACGGACTTTGAGTCTCAAATATCCTGCCCGTACAATATCTGGGAGAGTGGTCGTTTGAAACGTCACTATGAGTGAAGCAGTTGGTACTAGTTCTCCGGACTTACGCGTCTTTATTCGCTGCACTGCGGTGACATGTTGGTCTGAGAGTGCTTCAAGAATCTCTTCCTCCTCAGCATTTAGCAGATCCCAGTGGCGAATCACACCTCTACTACTGTTAAGTTGACGGTGAGGTTCAACATTAACAGGGAAGTCGCCCAAAGATCTTAGCTTTAAAAGGTTGTTTGTCTGGTGATCTGTGCTGGTCTGGATAAGTAGACTCCCGTTTCGCAGCTTTTTTATTTCTGGTACATCTGAACCAGCGGCGTAGTCTAGCTGCTTCTTGATCAGAAATGGTGACAAGTCCTTTAATGTAGCTGCTGGATGTTTCTTGGTTCTTGCAGATTCATCGTTACTATCGGCCTTCTGCACTATACTAATTACAAGATAACGTGGCACGTTACTTGTCTTTTCCATTACCTGAAGCAGGCTCGAAGGCCGCGCTCGTTTTGGGGTTTTCCCCCCGTTTGAGTTGTTTTTTGTACCCATATACAAAGAATATTTTAAGTGGAGGGTCCATAAAATGTCGCCTCGACATGCCCTCTATGCCGAGGAAGGCCTACCCCCAAAAATGGAGGCTACTCGAGGACCAAACCGAAATCCCCGAGGCCACGTTCGCGACTGCACCTACCCCTGCAGCCAACACTGTCCCATCGGCACGTGCAACTCACACCTTGGGATAGGGGTTTTTTATCGAGGTTGTCTCCTCTAGCAGGACCCTTAGTTATAGGGAGGTCAAAGGTATGGAGATGAATGACGTGATGAAATGGTGAAAACGTGAGATATGGATGTGAAGAATGAGTGAAATGATGAGATGAAAATGACCTCCCTATCTTAGTTTCTTAGAGGGAGGTCAAAGATATGGAGATGAATGACGTGATGAGATGGTGAAAACGTGAGATATGGATGTGAAGAATGGGTGAAATGATTAGATGAAATTGGCCTCCCTACTAAGCCCCCTCGCCCCGTCAAGGCAGTCCTACATGGAGGGGGTACGTTGGTTATTGGTTTCGCGGGCTGTGAAAAACTGTAATGGAACTAACGGCCATACTCTCAGCCGGAAAGAGATATAATGTCTAAATAAGAAACTGTGAGTGAACTATCGGTCTGTGCAGTATCTCTACCAGAACCTGAGAAAAGGTTACTAAAGAAGTGAGGCTACATGTTTATTATGAACCAACGACAGGATGATTAGAAGATTGAAGACGTCGAACTCGGTATCAGCAAGATTTGTGCTTTCTCCCCGCAACTCCCCCTAAGTGTTTAACGTTAGTGTTTTTCAGCGTGTTTATCGCCAAGTGAAGTAAATACCTATAAGTAGTTACATCGAAGACGTAAGTACTCTGTGAAATAACCTCTAAGAACTAAGTATGGTCTAATATATCTCAACAAATTCACACCGGAAGCTTACTAATCTGTGTATTCCGGAATCGTTTGTAAACCACAGACGTCAGGTGCCTGGACCTTTAATAAATATTAATATTGTATTTTGTGGTGTATGAATGCTTAGATACTTAAATATAAATAAACATTGCACTAATAAAAAAAAAAGAGGGATGTCAAACAGCCCGAAAAGTTAAAAGTCTGCCGGAGGTAGGCAAGCAGCGTGAAGCTTGTTCCCAGTTTCCGCATCCCCCTCGGCCTGCCAAGACTCAAGAAGGCAACAACGGAACACATTCTGCAGGTCGCTAGCTGGCAAAAGGTGGACGAGAACGTCGCCATCTACATTAGCAGACTTGGCGGCAGCATCAGCTGCTTCGTTCCCCTGGATGCCCACGTGGCTAGGGACCCAACGGAAGTGTACATCGGCACTGGCAGATAAGGACACAAGCCGTCTGAATATGCGTTGCGCTACAGAATGCCGGGAATACTGCGAACCCAGAGACTGCAACACGCTGGTGGAATCGCAGCACACAAGTACTTTCTTCAGTTCATTGACGTCTGGAGAGTCCAGTGCCTTTACAATGGCGTAAAACTCTACCGTATAGATGGAACAGGCACGATATAGCGAGTAACTGGAACTTCGAGAGTCTAGGACGAAGGCGCAACCAACTGATTCGACTGTCTTGAGTCGATATATTGATACGTCGGGGGCCATTTATTTTGTATGTATTGATTTTACCTCGATTTTAGCTAATTTTCCAAGGGGGAAATATTTTTAAAAAAATTTAAAAAATAGCATTTTTATAGTGTAAAAAGTAATTGTTTTTTATCAAAGCTCAACTTATAGGGGGCAAAATTTACTTTTTGAGCCTATATCAGTATATTTTAAGCATATATTTACAATAATTATATTTTTTAAAAGAAATAGATGTGTTGATAGCGATTTTGAGTTATTTTACAGTGCAGTACAGCACTGTACAGTGCTCCGTATATAATTATTTCTCAAAATGTGTGTGTGTATTTCTGATTAATTTTTACGTCTGAAATGTGTACATACTAGTTTTAAGTTATGAGTACGGCTGTGCTGTGTAGTGCTATGTATATAATTATTCCTTAAATGTGTGTATTCTGATTAATTTTTACGTCTGAAAATGCACATGTGAGCCTTTTTTTAGAAGAAAAAAGGCTATATATAAAAATATATATGTATCTTAGATGTAGAATATTAATAACATATAAATTTATAATTAATATTTTTATTTATAAATTGTTCTAACATATTTTCTGAAAAAAAAACAATATATAAAACCTAAGATTTTTTAAAAAATAAAAATTAAATATATAAAACCTAAAAAAAAAAATTTAAAATTTTTAATATATAACCTAACATTTTAAAAATATATACCACGTGAGGCACCTAAAAGTACCACCTGAAATAGCGAAGAAACCAGAAACAGTAGCGATGTGAGGTTTGCGGGAAACAATAATATCAAATGGGGCTCGTAAATCGGACGTATGGGGTGGGTCGAAAAATATCGACAAATGGGGCATCTGGAGCAAAGTCATATTATTTTTAAATGGAACGATATACAATAACATGCATAATATAAAAGAGCACACGCAGAGAAACACAACGCCGTTGGTCTCATGCATCTACTGCACATAGGAACGAAGATATGGCCATGTGAAAATATGTAAGCAAAGTAACAAGTAGCCCACTTGACCGTCAGTACCACGGCATGTACAAGTATGAGATGTCGGAAGCCATTGGACAAGATGAAGACAACGTGTTAAAGGAAGAAAAAATACAGTAGACATCGTCAGCACCATGTATTTGACAGTGTTACAGCAATATGAAAATGACCATGACAGTATGTTGAAGAACCTCTGCGTAAGAAGCGAAAACCTGTCAAAGTGTGTGTTCAAAGTGGTGGCCGTCAGCTGCGATACAGGCAACGAGGCGCCCACGCAAAGATCGTTGCACAGAATGTAGCATCTCGTGGGGAATGTCCCTACAGGCTGCAGTAATGCGGTGTTGCATATCCTCTGGAGTTGTTGGCACATCCCGGTAGACAATGTCCTTCAGCTTTCCCCACAGGAAAAAGTCTAACGGTCACAAATCTGGGGAACGAGCCGGCCATTTGACACGCCCTCCACGTCCAATCCAACGATTTGGAAATGTATTTTCCACACATGCTGTAGCGCGTCTTGTACTGTGAGCTGGGCACCCGTCATGTTGGTACCACATTTATCTCCTTGTCTGAAGTGGTATGTCCTCCAATAGTACAGCTAGTTCATGTTGTAAAAACTGTATGTACCGGTCAGCATTCAGTGTCCCTTGTATAAAAAAAGGGCCAATGAGATGTTCACCCGCTATACCACACCACACGTTCACACTCCATGGGCGCTGGCGTTCCACTTGGCGAGGCCAATGTGGATTTGTCACCGACCAATAGTGCATGTTCCTTAGGTTGACACATCCATGATCGGTAAAAGTTGCCTCGTCAGTGAAGAGGTTGATTGATTTAAAAATTGTTTGCGTGCGTCGACACTAAAGGCCATTTTGCACCCTTCAATGTATACGAGGAAGTAGCCCCTTATCTAAAATTCTGGCTAAAATCATAAAAACGGGTGTAAATAGCCCCTTGGGAAAACATTAAAAGTGCAAGGTTGTAAAAAGACCTACACGAGACAAACAAAACACATTAAAAAGTCAGAACAACCAAACTAAAAACCTCCTTACAGACGGTGGAAGAGTCCAGCTCTTCGTAAAAAACTAAAAACATTTGATAAAATGCTGCTGTCATCACCCAAGAGGGATGACAAACAGCCGGAAATGTTAAAAGTCTGCCGGTGGTAAGCAAGATCGACACATTCAACGAGAATGTGTCGAATGCTTAATAGAACATTACAAACACGACATAACGGAGGGTCCAGCCCTTGCAGCAAGTGACTATGCGTAAGACGGCTGTGTCCTAGACGCATGCGAGTTAGAGTGACTTCTTCTCGCCGAGAGGGACGGGACGAGGAACGTCAAGCACCTATGGTGGGCTTAATAGCGTGAAGCTTGTTCCCCGTTTCCGTATCCCACTCGGCCTGCCAAGTTTCAAGAAGGCGACAGCGGAACATGTTCTGCAGGTCGCTAGCTGGCAAAAGGTGGACGAGAACATCGCCGTCCGCATCAGCAGACTTGGCGGCAGCATCAGCTGCTTCGTTCCCCTGAATGCCCACGTGGCTAGGGACCCAACAGAAGTGTACATCGGCACGGGCAGATAGGGACACAAGCCGTCTGAATATGCGTTGCGCTACCGGATGCCGGGAATACGGCGAATTCAGGGTCTGCAACACGCTGGTTGAATCATTGCACACAAGGACTTTCTTCAGACCATTGACGACTGCAAAGTCCAGTGCCTTTAGAATGGCGTACAACTCTGCCGTATAGATGGAACAGGCAGGGTGTAGCAAGTAACTGGAACTTTGAGAGTCTAGGACGAAGGCGCAACCAACTGATTCGAATGTCTTGGACCCATCCGTGTAAAACACATTAAAATTGGGGTGCTTCGCACGAAGTTCTAAAAACCGTTGCTGGTATACAACCATTGGTGTCTCTGACTTTGGAAGGGCAGTCAGAGAAAAATCGATAGAAGGTGCAGGAAACTCCCAGGTAGGGAGAGGCGAAATGAGTGGAGAGACGCCAGGAAGATCACTGTCAACACCAAGTGCTGACAGGATCTCGTCTGCACGAACACCATATGGTCTAGTGACACTAGGGTGAAGCCGATACCTTGCCAGCCTACCCTCGTCTGAGATGGTGTGGAATGAAGGATGTGAAGGCATCGAGCGAAGATGGAGGAAGTAGTTAACTACCAGCCGCTGTCTTCCCAGAGACAGCGACGGCTCAGATGTCTCTACGTACAAACTGGCGACTGGACTGGTCCGAAAGGCACCAGTGCACTCACGTATACCAGCATGGTGGACAGTGTCTAGGATGCGAAGTGTAGATGGGCGAGCAGAAGAATACACAACACATCCATAATCTAGCTTCGACCTGATGAGTGCACGGTATAGGCGAAGCAATACCGTCCTATCAGCACCCCAAGAAGTATGAGATAAAACGCGTAAAAGGTTGAGAACTCGAAGACAAGAGAACTTTAACTGGCGAAGGTGAGGTAGCCATGTTAATTTCTTATCGAAAATGAGGCCCAGGAAGCGGACCTCATTCACGAAGTACAGGGGAGACCTCCCCATGTACAGGTCAGGATCTAAATGACATGTACGCTGACGACAAAAGTGAACACACACGGATTTCTCGGATGAGAAGGTGAAACCTGTTTGGGAGGACCACTCAACCAAACGGTTTATCGTCAGTTGGAGTTGACGAGAAGCTGACGCGAGATTCCGTGAGCGACAAAAGATCGTGAGGTCGTCGACATAGAGGAGGCCATGTGCTGGGGAAAGAATGTTTGCCATAACACTGTTTACTGCTATGGCAAACAGAGTCACACTAAGTACGCTGCCCTGCGGGACACCGTTCTCTTGTTCGTGAAGATCCGAAAAGGAGTTCCCAACACGTACGCGGGAAAAGCGATCTGATAAAAAGTTTTCAATAAAGTACGCCATATGGCCACGCACGCCCCAAGAATGGAGCTGCTTTAGGATGCCAAAGCGCTACGTTGTGTCATATGCCGTTTGGAGGTCAAAGAAAACTGCAACTAAATGTTCCTTGTTGAGGAATGCATCCTGAATATGTGTTTCCAGCTGAACCAGATGGTCCAGTGTGGAACGGTTGGAGCGAAAACCACATTGAAAATTACTTATCAAGCAGTTTTCCTCCAAAAACCAGGTGAGACGCTTGTTGATCATGCGTTCCATCAACTTGCACACACAGCTAGTTAAGGTAATAGGCCTATAATTCGAGGCTGCGGTGCGTTGTTTACCTGGTTTCAGGATGGGAACAATAATAGCTTCTTTCCAGGAAGTGGGGAAAGAGTCCTCCAACCAAAGCCTGTTGAATACCGCCAAAAGGAAATATTTTGCTCCAATGGGCAGATGACGAAGCATCTCATAGTGGATCTTGTCCACTCCAGGAGCTGTATTCTTAGAATCTCGAAGCGCCTGATCGAACTCCCGTTCAGTGAATGGAGAGTTGTATGGATCGGTGTTATGACTTCGAAAAATTAGAGGGCGTCGTTCCTGACGGTCCTTCTCACGGCGGAAACGTGGTTCATAATTTTCAGAGCTAGACGCATCAGAGAACTGCGTGGCCAAGATATTAGCTATGTCTCCGGAATCAGTGTACAACGTCCCATCGTGCTCCAGAGCGCTCAGAGGAGTAGATGCACCCCCCTGGATGCGACGTACTTTGGTCCAAACGGATTTCGACGAAGCCTGCTTCGTCAGAGAAGACACGTATTGGACCCAGCACGCCTTTTTACTGGCTCGAATAAGCCGACGGGCACGGGCACGCTTAATGCGGAACTGCTCGAGGTTTGCGGCAGTGTGGTTCCTATTAAATCGATCTAGGGCATGATTGCGGTCCTTGATGGCTGCACTGATCTCCGCAGTCCACCAGGGGACTGGGCGTCGCCTCGCAGGTCCACTGGGATGTGGAATGGAGGTGCGTGCAGCATCATGCACTCTTGACACAAAGGTGTCTAAGGCGTCGATGGCTGGCAAAGTCGACGCTAGATAGACGTCAAGGTCCACTGCACGCTCGAAGGCACCCCAGTCGGCCCGACTGAGATGCCAGTGAGGGTGTTGTTCACGTGAGTGCTGAAATGTTCGAAAGTTAGAAGCAGTGGGAAGTGATCACTCCCACAGAGATCAGGGTGAACGCTCCAAGATGTGGTAGGAGCAAGGCTGGGTCTGCAGAAGGACAAGTCCAACGCAGAGTGTGTGCCTGAGGAAGGACTGAAATATGTGGGAGTCCCATCATTTAGCAACGTTAAACCTGGTGGCTCACGGAATTGATCTATAATTTGACCCCGGGGCTCTGTACGAACGGAGCCCCACAAACGATGGTAGGAATTAAAATCGCCCAAAAGAACTACAGGAGACGGAAGTTGCTCGAATGTAGAAAGCAGGTCCTCAAGAGAGAATCGCTCCTCCATTGGTGTTCAGTGGATGTTATCTCGAACACCTATTGCAACACCACCGTGTGCACGACGACCCTCAGGAAGCTTGTCGGTGCGGTAAAGCGTGTATCCGTTTAGAATCACTGATTCATTTGGACGAAAATGTGTCTCTTGGAGACATATGATGGCAGGGTCAAATTCAGATATTAGAATTTGCAGTTCCTCGAGATGTGTACGGAAACCGTTAAGGTTCCACTGGAGACAATAAGCCATACCTGGAGGTATGGTTACATCTTAAGGCGTACTTTATTTCTAGGCCCTGTCACCTTGATAAATTCTTCATCCGCGGCTTCGTCCTGTATCATGTCCTCGGGTAAGGACACAGAGGGCGAAGGGGACGCCCGCCGGGCAGCCTTCAGCTGCGCCTTAAGTTTCAGGGTGGTGGCTGCCACCCTGACTGGTGAGCTAGTAGACTTCAGAAAATATTCCCTTGTATGCACCTGCTTGAACTTCCTCTCTGTGGAGCGAGGAGTGGTTGCTGGTTTCCTCGAAGCAGGGCGGGCTACTACAGGAATCGTTGGTGTTTGAGTTGAAACGTCGCTGGTTTGTACCCCTACACTGCGACGAGTAAGAGCAGCTGCAGCAACTGTAGCGAAAGGCACAGGTAAAGTGGTGCGAATACTTTCGCGGAGACGTTGTTTTGCTTCGCCAGCAGAGATTTTCTCTGTTACGACCAACTCTCTGATTTTCTTCTCTTGTTGGAAAGAGGGGCAGTCACGATGCCAGACTGGGTGTTCGCCTTGGCAATTAATGCATTTGGGACGAGAAGAACATGATTCGGGCCCATGATCAGGCAGACTACACTTACCACAAAGGGCGGTAGTGGCCTTGCAGGAAGGCTGAGTGTGCCCAAAGTGCTGGCATTTGAAACATCGCATCGGGTTAGGGATGTATGGTCGGACTTTTAGTCTCAAATATCCAGCCCGTACAATATCTGGGCGAGTGGTCCTTTGGAACGTTAGTATAATCGAAGCAGTTGGCACAAGTTCTCCGGATTTTCGCGTCTTGATTCGCTGCACTGCGGTGACATATTGGTCTGAGAGTGCTTCAAGGATCTCTTCCTCCTCAGCATTTAGCAGATCCCAGTGTCGAATCACACCTTTACTATTGTTAAGTTGACGATGGGGTTCAACATTAACAGTGAAGTGGCCCAAAGATCGTAACTTTAAAAGGTTGTTGTTCTGGCGATCTGTGCTGGTCTGGATAACTAGACTCCCGTTTCTCAGCTGCTTTATTTCTGGAACATCGGAACCAGCGGCGTAGTCTAGCTGTTTCTTGATAAGGAATGGTGACAAGTCCTTCAATGTAGCAGCTCCGTGTTTCTTTGTTGTTGCAGAAACATCGTTACTATCGGTCTTCTCAACAATACTGATAACAAGGTAACGTGGCACGTTACTTGTCTTTTCCACTAATTGGAGCGGGCTCGAAGGCCGCGCTCGTTTTGGGGGTTTCCCCCCGTTTGAGTTGTTTTTTGTACCCATGTACAAAATTATTTTATGGTGGAAGGTCCATAAATTGTCGCCTCGACATGCCCTCTATGCCGAGGAAGGCCTACCCCCAAATATGGAGGCTACTCGAGGACCAAACCGAAATCCCCGAGGCCACGTTCGCGACTGCACCTACCCCTGCAGCCAACACTGTCCCATCGGCACGTGCAACTCACACCTTGGGATAGGTTTTTTTTATCGAGGTTGTCTCCTCTAGCAGGACCCTTAGTTATAGGGAGGTCAAAGATATGGAGATGAATGACGTTTGAATTTGAATTTGAATTTAAAATTTTGGGTGCGTCAGCACTAAGGCTATTTTGCACCCGTCAAATTATACGGGGTCCAGCCCCTTATCGTTACAAATAACAACTCTAACGTTGCAGAATTAAAATCATAAAATATTAAAATGTTCTGACTCATTAAAAGCTGAGGCTGCAAAGGGGCACTCAGCACACATAAGGACAAAAGAACACGACAATACAAACAAAATTATACTGGCCATGGGGCCAGTCGCCAGAGCCTCGTTAGTCTTCAGTCCAGGGTGTACTAACGTGGAAGTGAGGTTGACATTTGGGTGTACTACGTGGAAGGTCACCCCTTACACCCCGAGATGAATGACGTGATGGAATGGTGAAAACGTGAGATATGGATGTGAAGAATGAGTGAAATGATGAGATGAAAATGACCTCCCTACCTTAGTTTCTTAGAGGGAGGTCAAAGATATGGAGATGAATGACGTGATGGAATGGTGAAAAACCTGAGATATGGATATGAAGAATGGGTGAAATGATGAGATGAAATTGACCTCCCTACTAAGCCCCCTCGCCCCGTCAAGGCAGTCCTACATGGAGGGGGTCAGTGAAGAGAATACGTGACAAAACTGGTGTGTCGTGTCGTAACATGCATTTGCAAAACCGAACACGGTCCACAAAATCATTCCCGTGAAGTTCCTGTAGGAGGGAGATATGATATGTGTGAAACTTGTGTGTGTGCATAATGCGCAATACACTTCGCTGACTCATCCCAGCATCCCTGGCAATTTCACGGGAGCTAACGTGCGGATTCACAGCGAGAACATTTGTTGCACCTGCCTCACCTGTAGTTGGCTTGTTCCGCACACGTGGTCGTGGTGTTACACTTCCGGTGTCTCTTCATTTAATAAATAACTTACCAATCAGACGTCGAGATGGCTGTCGTCTGTCCGGATATCTCTCTGCGTACACACGGTAGGCTTCTGAGGCATTCTTTCGGCATTCCCCATAAATCAGGATCATTTCCGCTTTTTCTACGTTTGTAAACACCATAATCTTCGCTCTTACCACTACGACTGCTTGCTATGAACTAACACGATCTCGTGGACCTATCAAAACTTGCTCTGCGTAAAGGCAGTTCTGTCAGGCACCTGAGAAGTCTTACATGCCGTGGTACTGACGGTCAAGTGGGCCACTTGTTAGTTTGTTTACATATTTTCACATGGTCATATCTTCGTTCCTATGTGCAGTAGATGCATGAGACCAAGGGCGTTGTGTTTCTCTGCGTGTGCTCTTTTATATTATGCATGTTATTGCATATCGTTCCACTTAAAAAATATAACTTTGCTCCAGATGCCCCATTTGTCGATATTTTTCGACCCACCACATACCTCCGATTTACGAGCCCCATTTGATATTATTGTTTCCCGCAAACCTCACATCGCTACTGTTTCTGGTTTCTTCGCTATTTCAGGTGGTACTTTTAGGTGCCTCACGCGGTATATATATATATATACAGGGTGTCATTTTAATGGCGCCCACGGACCACAGATTCGTATAGAGGACATCAAAACAAACAAATTTTCTCAGTAACATTTTCCTCGTCGGTGCGTAGTTTCGGCGCTACAGCCGTTCAAGGAAGACCGTTTTGCCGCCTGGATGCTGGCAACCCAACACAACATTTGATCGTATCTGTGACGTAATTTCCTGCGGCGAAACGGCGGATGGCATGGTTGCAAGGAACACACACATTTTGTGAAAATGATAAACTACCAACCACATTATTAGCTGTAAAACGAAGTGACAAACGCGTCCAGTAGACCGAACATCATAGCCTACCAGGCAGAACATCAGCAGTCATCTCAGGGGAAGGGGAAAGTGAACCAACGATATGAGAAATGGTAAAAAAACGTATTCAAAATGTAATATTTGAATTTTGAATTTGATTTTAAAATTGTGGGAGCGTCAGCACTTAGGCTATTTTGCTCCCGTCACATTATACGGGGGCCAGCCCCTTATCATTACAAAGAACAACTCTAACGTTGCATAATTAAAAATCTTAAAATGTTCTGACTTCTGTTAAAAGCTGAGGCTGTAAAAGGGCACTCAGCACACATAAGGACAAAAGAACAGGACAATACAAACAAAATTATACTGGCCATGGAGCCAGTCGCCAGAGCCTCGTTAGTCTTCAGTCCAGGGTGTACTAACGTGGAAGTGAGGTTGACATTTGGGGGTACTACGTGGAAGGTCACCTCTTACACCCCGAAGTGTTAATATCGGATTTTGTCCCAGGCTATATGTCAAATATCAACAACAATAAATTTTATTGGACTTACAGCTTACATGTGGCTGTTTAAGCCCAGCTACATGTAAAATATTTGCAAATCTGATAATTGATCTGGATCATGATTTAAATCCCACGTAATTCCCAAAATATAGCTAAGATATCTACCCAAAAATAATTGAGCCGGGGTATACTTTGTTGAGTAACAAAAACAAGAATTATGTGCATACTGAATCTCTTTTAAGGCAGTAACCCATTTAGTATGATCCTTAGCAAATAAGGTACGTAAACTAAAGTTTAGATGACAAATATATTTCTCGGCCAAATTGGCTTGAC
Organism: Lepisma saccharinum; assembly: GCF_977018435.1. Lineage (NCBI taxonomy): Eukaryota > Metazoa > Arthropoda > Insecta > Zygentoma > Lepismatidae > Lepisma > Lepisma saccharinum. The sequence continues at coordinate 14,025,651 of NC_139240.1, forward strand.
TGTTATATGGACTGATAGTAATATGTTTAATACCTAGATTAAACAAAAATGATGTGAAATATTGCGAACAGAAATAGCTAGCGTTATCTGTAACCAACTCACAAGGAATGCCATAATTCATGAATGTATTGAAAAGCTTTTGCGTAACAATTTTTGACGTAACATTTTTCAAAGGTTCGTATACAACGAAACGTGAAAAGGCATTCACAACTACCAATACAAATCTATATCCCCTTCAGCTAATTAAAAGACCAACACAGTCAATATAATATCGTTGTCCACTTACAGATACTATTTCTGACGCCAACTGATTGACAATAGGCGCATTACTAGGCTTACACTTCTGACAAATAATGCAACTTTGAACAATATTTTTAATATTTTCACACATTTTTAGCCACGTGAAGTGCCTTTGAATTTTCTTCAATGTTTTAAGCCATCCACAATGTGAACCAGATTCAACATTACTATGAAAATATTCAATAACAGACTTTCTAAGATGTGTCGGCACAACTATCCTATAAATAAAACTTTACAAGCAAAGATTCAAAAATGCCAAAATGCGTGCATGCGGTTCATATTTTGCATCCCGAGACGTGAACATATTTTACCTTCCATAAATAATAAGAATATCCTCAATATGTACCGTAGGCGGCTACTGCATACATATTGCCTTATACATAAAATTATTACATGTGGCAAGCCGTCGTATCTGGCAGACATGTTGATCCCTCGCACCAGTATTCACAGCCACCATACAAGAAATAATTTCAAATTTAACCTTCAAATTTAATCGTTTTCATATTCTGCTGCAAAAATATGGAGTGCCCTACCTAAGACCATGTCGAGCATATCTAAAATAGAATCTTTCCGAAATGAAGTAAAGAATTTTCTTTTGGCAGAGCAGAGATTGTGTTCAAATAATATGATGTAACTTGTATGTTTATGTTATGTATTTTGTCTACATGTTTTTATTTTTACTTATTTTTCATTCATTTTATTTTATTTTTATGTAGTTGTCTTTTCACAAATTTTGTATCATTTTATTCATACATTTATTACAATTATTTTATCAAAAGATTTTGTAACTAAATCATACAGTTTATTGTAACTGTATTAATACTGTAATAACATATGTATAAGAAATGTAAATTTAAATGTAATCGATGACACGGGTTAGGTGGCAGAACAGCCTCAGGCTGAACCTCGCCCACGTAAATAAAGAATTTGAATTTGAATTTGATTTGATTTTGATTTGATTTTACAATTTTTGGGTGCGTCAGCACTAAGGCTATTTTGCACCCGTCACACTATACGGGGTCCAGCCCCTTACCGTTACACGTAACAACTCTAACGTTGCTTAATTAAAATCATAAAAGATTAAAATGTTCTGACTGTTGTTAAAAGCCGAGGCTGCAAAGAACACTCAGCACAAATAAGGACAAAACACAGGACAACACAAACAAAATTATACTGGCCATGGGGCCAGTCGCCAGAGCCTCGTTAGTCTTTAGTCCAGGGTGCACTACGTGGAAGTGAGGTTGACTTTTGGGCGCCTACGTGGAAGGTACCCCTTACACCCCGAATTTGAATTTGAAGGCATATTATTAGCTTTAGTCTTAAAATACAAGATACCTTTGATAAGCTTATAATTAGCAACATTTTCATTTTGTGAAATTTTATCAATAATAACTCTCAATTGATCATCCTTCCTTTGTTCATCTCCGATCGAAGCGGATAACAAAGGATGAGCCCACATAGCTAAATTAATGCCTTTTAATTCTTCCACATCAATTTCTTCAGTGATATATTCCTTGTTGTTAAACATTCTCGACAAAGTATCAGCAAGTACATTACATTTAGATGGAATGTGTTCTATTTTGAAATTATAGACAGAAAGTTTCTCCAAATATCTAGCATACTTAGGAAATTTAGAAGCTCTTCTAATAAGCATGCAATACTCATGTTGTCCACTTGTAACAAAAATGGTTGACTTTTTAGATATACATCAAAACGTTCTAATGCCATCATAAGTGAATCAAGTTCTACCTGATATATTGTTGAATTCTTGTCTTTCTCTTTCATTCTTTTAGAAAAGAAAACAGGACAAAGGTTTTTATTTTCGTCTTCTTGTAACAAAATAGCACCATAACCTGATAGTGAACCATCGCACTGTGGGATGAAATTCGAAAAAGGTGGTCATCATCAAATAACTCGAGACAGAATTGAAAAATCGTGACAATAATCGTTACTCGGGGGTTTTTGGGGTCGCTGATTACGAATCTGACAATATTTTTCCCAAAATCATAATGGCGGATCCAATATGGCGGCCAAAAATTCACAAATATTGATAAATATTAACGAAAATCGTTACCCGGGGGTTTTCGGGACCGCTGATTACGAATCTGACAATATTTTTCCCAAAAACAAAATGGCGGCCAAAAATTCACAAATGTTGATAAATATTAATGAAAATCGTTACCCGGGGGTTTTCTGGACTACTGATTACGGATCTGACAATATTTTTTCCAAAAACAAGATGGCGGATCCAATATGGCGGCCAAAAATTCACAAATATTGATAAATATTAACCAAAATCGTTACCCGCGGGTTTTCGGGACCGCTGATTACGAATCTGACAATATTTTTCCCAAAAACAAAATGGCGGATCCAATATGGCGGTCGAAAATTCATAAATATTGATAATTATTAACGAAAATCGTTACTCGTGGGTTTTAAATGTGTATAAATTTAAAAATATTTTTTTAAAAACAATTTTTATTTCAGTATACAGTTTCTACCGTGAAAATTTATTTAAGCGAAAGGTTTTGTTACATATATATATATATATATATATATATAATTTTAAAATGACAAAGGAATGTTTTTTAATTTTTATTACTAAATGATTTAAAGTAAAGAAATTATTAATACATTTAATCGCTTTCAATTTCGTAATTGCTGCCATCTCCAACATCTGATGACTCTACTTCACTTTCGGTGTCGGTATCATTAATTATCTTTGACGTGCTTCTAGTGACAGTGATCTTTTATTTTTTGGGAGGATTTTCCGGACACTTGAAACATATGGATCGGAGCTAAGTCATAATCGATGAAATAAATCGCTCATTGTCGCTTCTCGGCTATGTTTTCTGGAGAAATCTTGTCTATATTTTTTATTAGCTTGTTACTCGCTTCTTGTGCTTCCTCAGACATCTGACCAATTGGCAACAAAGCTGAAGCGATGATTGAGGATACATGAATCAACAGCTTCTTAACTGATGTTGGCATTGGATACCATGGATACAAATGGACGAATAGCTCGGCGGTTTGGTAGGAGTATTTACTGAATTTACTGATGTCGATGTCATGGTTTGACGAGATTAATTGTAAAATCACATGCAATCTTTCAATTAAACGTAAATCGACATTTGTAATTTCAGACGAAGCTGCAGCCTCTTGAAAAAAGCGACGAACCGTGTTGCCGTCGTTGGAGCTTCCGAACGTTTGCTTTGGTTGGTCGACAATTAAGCCTAATTGTTCTTTAAACGCTTGCTGGGTATCTGCTTTTCTTTTATTCACAATCTCTTTTTCATGCGCAGTTTTCGCTTGCCACTTTTGGATATCCAGTTTGTACGATAAATGTAAACAACATTCAAAGCATCGAATCCATGCATGTAACGAAGTAATGCCAAATTTTAAATGATCATGATTTATCTCTCGTTTAACAATCTCATTGAGGTTATTAAATTCTTTCGATGCCGCGTTACACAAATAACAGCGCTGTGCTGAGGCTTGCTGATCACACATGCAAAGGTTTTACAAGAATTACAGATGACCTGACACTTATTGATTGATTAATTGATTTAAAATTTATAGGTGCGTCGGCACTTAAGGCCATTTTGCACCCTTCTATGTATACGGGGAAATAACCCCTTATCTAAAATTCTGACTGAAAACTAAAAAAGGGGGGTAAATAGCCCCTTGGGAAAAACTAAAATTGCAGGTTGTAAAAAGACCTGCACGAGACAAACACATCACATTAACACGTTCGCTGCCGGTGACGCACATGTGCGTCATTTGGGGCTGCAGCTGTGTGCCTTTGACGCACATGTGCGTCATTCGCATATCTTTCATCGAATGCTTGCCCAACAGTGGCAAGGCTTTTAATTCTTTCATGGCACATTGCTGAAGGATTGTTTGAAATAACCTTTAGCTTCGTTTTTTTTTTGCGTGTCTCTTTTTGCATTGTTGAATGGAATACAACATAATTCGTTTTTGTTATTTTCTTACTCGTGTGTTGGTACATTGTTTGGCGGTAAAGAAGTTGTTTTCTTTTTCATTTTTGATTGTTAAAATGCACCAATACACCAATAGCTTTGGTCTGACACGATTGGCTAGAGAAGAAAAGTGAGCTACATTTTCGTTGCGTTTTATTCATCTGAGAGGAAATGGAGGACTCGGAAGGAATAAATGCTGGCCCTTCTCGCCCTAAAAGGCCAAGAAGAGAAAGAACATATACGAATCAAGATGATATTCTGGCGTCATTAGAAGCACTTCAACTAAGTGAACTAAGTGACAGCTGCAGTGAGTGGGAAGTAGAAAGTGAAAGTGGTAATAGTGATAATAGTGAGAGTGAAAGTGAGGATGTGATCATTGGCGATTTACTTCATCACAACGCTGTAGCAGTTTCTAAGACAGGACATCCACAGTGGACAGATGATCCTCCCAACATGAAAACATTACCATTTACTGGAAACCCTGGACTACAAATAAATTTACATTCAATGAAGCCTATTGATTTCTTTTATATATTTGCTAATGACGATTTCTTCAGTTTATTGGTAAAAGAAACAAATTCTTATGCAGAAACCATTGTTTCGCGGGGTAGAAAGTCACGCATCTTGGATTGGAAACCGGCGACTAATTCTGAAATGAAGATTTTTCTAAGTCTTCTGCTGCACATGGGAAATGTTAAAATGCCACGACTACAAGATTACTGGAAGACTGACCCCCCTGTTTGAAATGGCTTTCTTTAGGTGCCATATGAGTAGAAAAAGTTTCCTTCTTATCTTGAGGTGCTTTCATCTGGCTCACAATCAGACTGCAGACACTACTGACCGTCTATACAAAGTCAGACCTCTTATTGATTTCTTCAACCATGTCATGGACAATATATATTACCCAGAAAAGGAATTGGCACTGGATGAATCAATGATGTTGTGGAGAGGCCGCCTTGTTTTCCGCCAGTACATCAAAGGAAAAATACATAAATATGGTATAAAAATTTATATGCTGACGGATTCAACAGGAATTGTCCTAAAAGTGCTGGTCTACACTGGGATGGCTGATGCTACAGGTGGGAAAGGTCAAGCAGGAAAAGTTGTTCTGAACTTGATCGAAGGAAAATTAAATGTAGGTAGGTCACTCTCTCTATATGGACAACTTTTACAATAGTTATGATCTGGCAAAAAAGCTTCTCGATGAAGGTACATACTGCACTGGAACAATTCGATCAAGTTCCACAAAAAATCCCAAAAATTTGGTTCAGCTGTCTCTAAAAAGAATGAGCATAAATGCCAATATTCAGATGGTGTAGCAATTGGGAAGTGGAGAGACGAAAGAGATGTAATGTACATTTCCACAGAATTTATGGAAGAAATGGTTGAAGTGCCGAAGGGAAAAGGAGGAACTATAAGTAAACCTAAAGCTGTTGTATCAATACATGCGTGGCGTTGATTTTCAAGATCAAATGTTGTACTATCCCTGCGAAAGGAAAACAATAAGATGGTACAAAAAAGTAGCTATTCACATGATCCAAATTATGGTTCACAATTCTCACATGTTGTACAACAAGTACTCAGGTGACAAAAAGAGCCTCTATGATTTTCGGCTGGACATTATTAGGCAACTGCTACCTGTAAATGATGCAAATGATGAGCCAACAAACAGGAAGAAGAAGAAGGAGAATGTCCATCTTCCTTCAAAACTGCCAACTAATGAAAAGGGAAAGTGCCTGAGGAAAAGATGCAAAGTTTGCTATGAGAAGGGAACGAGAAAAGACACTGCTTTTTGTTGCTTAGAATGTCCAGGAAAACCAGGTCTCTGCATCGAACCTTGTTTCGCTCTGCACCATAAGTGAAATGAAAGTATGTGACCTTTTGAAATGTATTAGTGATACGTTACAAGTAACGTAATGTAACCAGTACAAATGTGATGTTTATTTCATTACCCATTTTGTAACATTACATCTATAAAGTAGAGAATCAATATAGCCATTTTTGTATTTTGCTCCATTATACAATAATACAATATGCATAAATATTTGTAACATGTATGTATAATAATAATAATGTTATTAAATTGAAATATAATAATTTTCTTGTTATGAGGAACATGAATATTGTGAAAATAATGAGAAGAATGCAAAATAAAAATAACCTATATGAATAAAACATGACGCACTTGTGCGTTATGCGTCACAGAGCAACACAAACTCATACTATATGCAGAGGACGCACATGTGCGTCATTGTAAAATTTACATAAAAATTGTAAATTTACAATGTATTTTATGAAAATCCATACAACTTATGCTTAATATGAGCGAAATTGCATAACAGCACAAACCGGCTCCTGACAAAGGTATGCAATTTTTTATGTGGCAGCGAAAGTGTTAAAAAGTCAGAACAAACAAACTAAAAATCTCCTTACAGGCGGTGGAAGAGTCCAGCTCTTCGCAAAAAACTAAAAACACGTGATAAAATACTGCTGTCATCACCCAAGAGGGATGACAAACAGCCGGAAAGGTTAAAAGTCTGCCGGAGGTAAGCAAGATTGACACATTCAACGAGAATGTGTCGGATGCTTAAAATAACATGACAAGCACGACACAACGGAGGGTCCAGCCCTTGCAGTAGGTGACTATGCGTAAGACAGCTGTGTCCTAAACGCAGGCGGGTAAGAATAACGTCTTCTCGCCGAGAGGGACGAGACGAGGAACGCAAAGCACCTATGGTAGGCTTAACAGCGTGAAGCTTGTTCCCCGTTTCCGTATCCCACTAGGCCTGCCATGTGTCAAGAAGGCAACAACGGAATACATTCTGCTAGTCGCTAGCTGGCAAAAGGTGGACGACAACGTCGCCATCTGCATCAACAGACTTGGCCGCAGCATCAGCTGCTTCGTTCCCCTGAATGCCCACGTGGCTAGGGACCCAACAGAAGTGTACATCCACACTGGCAGATAAGGACACAAGCCGTCTGAATATGCGTTGCGCTACCGGATGCCGGGAATACGGCGAATCCAGAGTCTGCAACACGCTGGTCGAATCACGGCACACAAGGACTTTCTTCAGACCATTGACCTCTGCAAAGTCCAGTGCCTTTAGAATGGCGTACAACTCTGCCGTATAGATGGAACAGGCAGAATGTAGCGAGTAACTGGAACTTTGAGAGTCTAGGACGAAGGCGCAACCTACTGATTCGACTGTCTTGGATCCATCCGTGTAAAGGGGTGTAAGGGGTGATCTTCCACGTAGTACACCCAAATGTCAACCTCACTTCCACGTTAGTACACCCTGGACTGAAGACTAACGAGGCTCTGCCGACTGGCCCCATGGCCAGTATAATTTTGTTTGTATAGTCCTGTTCTTTTGTCCTTATGTGTGCTGAGTGTTCTTTGCAGCCTCAGCTTTTAACAAAAGTCAGAACATTTTAATATTTTATGATTTTAATTAAGCAACGTTAGAGTTACGTGTAAAGATAAGGGGCTGGACGCTGTATATTGTGACGGGTGCAAATTAGCCTTAGTGCTGACGCACCCAAAATTTTAAAATCAAATCAAATCAAATACAACCATTAATGTGTCTGCTTTTGGAAGGGCTGTCAGAGAAAAATCGATGGAAGGTGCAGGAAACTCCCAGGTAGGGAGAGGCGGAATGAGTGGACAGACGCAAGGAAGATCACTATCAACACAAAGTGCTGACAGGATCTCGTCTGCACGAACACCAAATGGTATAGTGACACTAGGGTGGAATCGATACCTTCCCACCCTACCCTCGTGTGATACGGCATGATACGATAAATGTCAGGGCATCGAGCGAAGATGGAGGAAGTAGTTCACTACCAGCCGCTGTCTTCGCAAAGACAAAGGAGACTCAGATGCCTCTACGTATAAACTGGCGACTGGACTGGTACGAAAGGCACCAGGGCACACACATATACCTGCATGGTGGACGGTGTCTAGGATGCGAAGTCTAGATGGGTGGGCAGAAGAATACAAAACACATCCATAGTCAAGCTTCGACCTGATGAGTGCACGGTACAATCGAAGCAGTACCGTCCTATCAGCACCCCAAGAAGTATGAGATAAAACGCGTAAAAGGTTGAGAACTTGAAGAGAAGAGAACTTTAACTGGCGAAGGTGAGGTAGCCATGTTAATTACTTATCGAAAATGAGGCCCAAGAAGCGGACATCATTCACGAACCACAGAGATTTCCCCATGTTCAGGTCAGGATCTACATGACATGTATGCTGACGACAAATAGTGGACAGACACGGATTTCTCGGATGAGAAGGTTAAACCTGTTTGGGAGGACTTCTCAACCAAACGGTTTATCATCAGTTGGAGTTGACGAGAAGCTGACGCGAGATTCCGTGAGCGACAAAAGATCGTGACATCGTATACATACAGAATACCATGTACAGGGGCAACAATGCTTACCATAACACTGTTTACTGCTATGGCAAACAGAAATCACACTAAGTACGCTGACCTGCAGGACACAGTTTTCTTGTTCGTGAAGATCCGAAAAGGAGTTCCGAACATGTACGCGGAAAAAACGATCAGGTAAAAAGTTTTGAATGAAGTACGGCATATGGCCACGGACGTCCCAAGAAAGGATCTGCTTTATGATGCCAAAGCGCCACGTTGTGTCATAAGCTTTTTGGAGGTCAAAGAAAACTGCAACCAAACGTTCCTTGTGGAGGAATGCGTCCTGAATGTGTGTTTCCAGCTGAACCAGATGGTCCAGTGTGGAACGGTTAGAGCAAAAACCACATTGAAAATTACTTATCAAACAGTTTTCCTCCAAAAACCAGGTGAGACGCTTGTTGATCATGCGTTCCATCAAATTGCACACACAGCTAGTTAAGGCAATAGGCCTATAACTCGAGGCTGCGGTGAGTTGTTTACCTGGTTTCAGGATGGGAACGATAATTGCTTCTCTCCAGGAGGTGGGAAAAGAGTCCTCCAACCAAAGCCTGTTGAATACCGCCAGATGGAAATGTTTTGGTCCAATGGGTAGATGAAGCATCTCATAGTGGATCTTGTCCACTCCAAGAGCTGTATTCTTAGAATCTCGAAGCGCCTGATCGAACTCCCATTCAGTGAATGGAGAGTTGTATGGCTCGGTGTTATTGATTGATTGATTGATTTAAAACTTTTTTGGGTGCGTCGGCACTAAAGGCCATTTTGCACCCTTCAATGTATACGGGGAAGTAGCCCCTTATCTAAAATTCTGACTTAATTTTAAAAAAGGGGTGTAAATAGCCCCTTGGGAAAACATTAAAAGTGCAAGGTTGTAAAAAGACCTGCACGAGACAAACAAAACACATTAAAAAGTCAGAACAAACAAACTAAAAACCTCCTTACAGACGGTGGAAGAGTCCAGCTCTTCGTAAAAAACTAAAAACATTTGATAAAATGCTGCTGTCATCACCCAAGAGGGATGACAAACAGCCGGAAATGTTAAACGTCTGCCGGAGGTAAGCAAGATCGACACATTCAACGAGAATGTGTCGAATGCTTAATAAAACATTACTAACACGACATAACGGAGGGTCCAGCCCTTGCAGCAAGTGACTATGCGTAAGACGGCTGTGTCCTAGACGCATGCGAGTTAGAGTGACTTCTTCTCGCCGAGAGGGACGGGACGAGGAACGCCAAGCACCTATGGTGGGCTTAATAGCGTGAAGCTTGTTCCCCGTTTCCGTATCCCACTCGGCCTGCCAAGTTTCAAGAAGGCGACAGCGGAACATGTTCTGCAGGTCGCTAGCTGGCAAAAGGTGGACGAGAACATCGCCGTCCGCATCAGCAGACTTGGCGGAAGCATCAGCTGCTTCGTTCCCCTGAATGCCTACGTGGCTAGGGACCCAACAGAAGTGTACATCGGCACGGGCAGATAGGGACACAAGCCGTCTGAATATGCGTTGCGCTACCGGATGCCGGGAATACGGCGAATTCAGGTTCTGCAACACGCTGGTCGAATCACTGCACACAAGGACTTTCTTCAGACCATTGCCGTCTGCAAAGTCCAGTGCCTTTAGAATGGCATACAACTCTGCCGTATAGATGGAACAGGCAGGGTGTAGCAAGTAACTGGAACTTTGAGAGTCTAGGACGAAGGCGCAACCAACTGATTCGAATGTCTTGGACCCATCCGTATAAAACACGTTAAAATTGGGGTGCTTCGCACGAAGTTCTAAAAACCGTTGCTGGTATACAACCATTGGTGTGTCTGACTTTGGAAGGGCAGTCAGAGAGAAATCGATAGAAGGTGCAGGAAACTCCCAGGTAGGGAGAGGCGAAATGAGTGGAGAGACGCCAGGAAGATCACTGTCAACACCAAGTGCTGACAGGATCTCGTCTGCACGAACACCAAATGGTCTAGTGAAACTAGGGTGGAGCCGATACCTTGCCAGCCTACCCTCGTCTGAGATGGTGTGGAATGAAGGATGTGAAGGCATCGAGCGAAGATGGAGGAAGTAGTTAACTACCAGCCGCTGTCTTCGCAGAGACAGCGACGGCTCAGATGCCTCTACATACAAACTGGCGACTGGACTGGTCCGAAAGGCACCAGTGCACACACGTATACCAGCATGGTGCACAGTGTCTAGGATGCGAAGTCTAGATGGGCGAGCAGAAGAATGCACAACACATCCATAAGCTTCGACCTGCTGAGTGCACAATACAATCGAAGCAGTACCGTCCTATCAGCACCCCAAGAAGTATGAGATAAAACACGTAAAAGGTTGAGAACTCGAAGACAAGAGAACTTTAACTGGCGAAGGTGAGGTAGCCATGTTAATTTCTTATCGAAAATGAGGCCCAGGAAGCGGACCTCATTCACGAAGCACAGGGTAGACTTCCCCATGTACAGGTCAGGATCTAAATGACATGTACGCTGACGACAAAAGTGAACACACACGGATTTCTCGGATGAGAAGGTGAAACCTGTTTGGGAGGACCACTCAACCAAACGGTTTATCGTCAGTTGGAGTTGACGAGAAGCTGACGCGAGATTCCGTGAGCGACAAACGATCGTGAGGTCGTCGACATAGAGGAGGCCATGTACTGGGGAAAGAATGTTTGCCATAACACTGTTTACTGCTATGGCAAACAGAGTCACACTAAGTACGCTGCCCTGCGGGACACCGTTCTCTTGTTGGTGAAGATCCGAAAAGGAGTTCCCAACACGTACGCGGAAAAAGCGATCTGATAAAAAAATTTTCAATAAAGTACGCCATATGGCCACGCACGCCCCAAGAATGGAGCTGCTTTAGGATGCCAAAGCGCCACGTTGTGTCATATGCCTTTTGGAGGTCAAAGAAAACTGCAACTAAATGTTCCTTGTTGAAGAATGCATCCTGAATATGTGTTTCCAGCTGAACCAGATGGTCCAGTGTGGAACGGTTGGAGCGAAAACCACATTGAAAATTACTTATCAATGAGTTTTCCTCCAAAAACCAGGTGAGACGCTTGTTGATCATGCGTTCCATCAACTTGCACACACAGCTAGTTAAGGCAATAGGCCTATAACTCGAGGCTGCGGTGCGTTGTTTACCTGGTTTCAGGATGGGAACAATAATAGCTTCTTTCCAGAAAGTGGGGAAAGAGTCCTCCAACCAAAGCCTGTTGAATACCGCCAAAAGGAAATATTTGGCTCCAATGGGCAGATGACGAAGCATCTCATAGTGGATCTTGTCCACTCCAGGAGCTGTATTCTTAGAATCTCGAAGCGCCTGATCGAACTCCCGTTCAGTGAATGGAGAGTTGTATGGCTCGGTGTTATGACTTCGAAAAATTAGAGGGCGTCGTTCCTGACGGTCCTTCTCACGGCGGAAACGTGGTTCATAATTTTCAGAGCTAGACGCATCAGAAAACTGCGTGGCCAAGATATTAGCTATGTCTCCGGAATCAGTGTACAACGTCCCATCGTGCTCCAGAGCGCTCAGAGGAGTAGATGCACCCCCCTGGATGCGACGTACTTTGGTCCAAACGGCTTTCGACGAAGCCTGCTTCGTCAGAGAAGACACGTATTGGACCCAGCACGCCTTCTTACTGGCTCGAATAAGCCGACGGGCACGGGCACGCTTAATGCGGAACTGCTCGAGGTTTGCGGCAGTGTGGTTCCTATTGAATCGATCAAGGGCATGATTGCGGTCCTTGATGGCTGCACTGATCTCCGCAGTCCACCAGGGGACTGGGCGTCGCCTCGCAGGTCCACTGGGATGTGGAATGGAGGTGCGTGCAGCATCATGCACTCTTGACACAAATATATCTAAGGCGTCGATGGCTGGCAAAGTCGACGCTAGATCGAGTTCAAGGTCCACTGCACGCTCGAAGGCACCCCAGTCGGCCCGACTGAGATGCCAGTGAGGGTGTTGTTCACGTAAGTGCTGAAGATGTTCGAAAGTTAGAAGCAGTGGGAAGTGATCACTCCCACAGAGATCAGGGTGAACGCTCCAAGATGTGGTAGGAGCAAGGCTGGGACTGCAGAAGGACAAGTCCAACGCAGAGTATGTGCCTGAGGAAGGACTGAAATATGTGGGAGTCCCATCATTCAGCAACGTTAAACCTGATGCCTCACGGAATTGATCTACAATTTGTCCCCGGGGCTCTGTACGAACGGAGCCCCACAAACGATGGTAGGAATTAATATCGCCCAAAAGAACTACAGGAGACGGAAGTTGCTCGAATATAGAAAGCAGGTCCTCAAGAGAGAATCGCTCCTCCCTTGTGATGTAGACACTGCAAACGGATATTGGCTGTGGTAGATGTACCCGCACGGCGACAGCTTGGAGGGGGGTGGTGAGAAAGATTGGTGTTGAGTGGATGTTATCTCGAACACCGATTGCAACACCACCGTGTGCACGACGACCCTCAGGAAGCTTGTCGGTGCGGTGAAGCGTGTATCCGTTTAGAATCACTGATTCATTTGGACGAAAATGTGTCTCTTGGAGACATATGATGGCAGGGTCAAATTCAGATATTAAAATTTGCAGTTCCTCGAGATGTGTACGGAAACCGTTAAGGTTCCATTGGAGACAATAAGCCATAGCTGGAGGTATGGTTGTTACCTCTTAAGGCGTACTTTATTTCTAGGCCCTGTTACCTTGATAAATTCTTCATCCGCGTCTTCGTCCTGTATCATGTCCTCGGGTAAGGACACAGAGGGCGAAGGGGATGAAGGGGGAGTGGGGGCGGGTGCCTTCAGCGCCCGTCGGGCAGCTTTCAGCTGCGCTTTAAGTTTCAGGGTGGTCGATGCCGCCCTGACTGGAGAGCTACTGGATTTGAGAAAGTATTCTTTTCTGTGTACCTGCTTGATCTTCTTTTCTGTGGAGCGAGGCGTGGTTGCTGGTTTCCTCGAAGCAGGGCGAGCCTCTACGGGAAGCGTTGTAGTTTGAGTGGACACGTCGTTGGTTTGTACACACACACTGCGGCGGGTAAGAGCAGCTGCAGCAACTGCAGCGAATGGCACAGGTAAAGTGGTGCGTATACTTTCCCGGAGACGTTGTTTGGCTTCTCCAGCGGAGATTCTCTCTATAACGACCAACTCTCTGATTTTCTTCTCTTGTTGGAAAGAGGGGCAGTCACGATGCCAGACTGGGTGCTCGCCTTTGCAATTAATGCATTTGGGACCAGAAGAACAAGGTTCGGTCCCATGATCAGGCAGACTACACTTACCACAAAGGGCGGTAGTGGCCTTGCAGGAAGGTTGAGTGTGCCCAAAGTGCTGGCATTTGAAACATCGCATCGGGTTAGGGATGTACGGCCGGACTTTGAGTCTCAAATATCCAGTCCGTACCCTATCTGGGAGAGTGGTCGTTCCAAAGGTCAGTATAATTGAAGCAGTTGGTAGAAGTTCTCCGGATTTTCGAGTCTTTATTCGCTGCACTGCGGTCACATGTTGGTCTGAAAGTGCTTCAAGGATCTCTTCCTCCTCAGCGTTTAGCAGATCCCAGTGGCGAATCACACCTTTACTACTGTTAAGTTGACGATGTGGTTCAACATTAACAGGAAAGTTGCCCAAAGATCTTAACTTTAACAGGTTGTTGGTCTGGCGATCTGTGCTGGTCTGGATAAGTAGACTCCCGTTTCTTAGCTTTTTTATTTCTGGTACGTCTGAACCAGCGGCGTAGTCTAGATGTTTCTTGATCAGGAACGGTGACAAGTCCTTTAATGTAGCAGCCCCATGTTTCTTTGTTGTTGCAATTTCATCTCATCATTTCACCCATTCTTCATATCCATATATATTTATATATATATATATAAAAACTGTAACGAGTTTTATGTAAAACTTAAAAATATTACCGATAATATATCACAAATACACGCATTTTTTTAAAAAATTCCACCAGGAAGTTTGAACGATTTTGAACATGAATTTGTGGGACATTAGGGATCTTTTTGTGGTGGCCGAAGTTGCTTCTTGAACGAAGAATGTTGGTGTAAATATTTAATATTTCTTCTAACTATATTTACGGTGAGGATAAACGTTCAAATGTAACTTCCTCTGAGCTTCCAGTCCTTCCAAAAGAGAAACAAATGAACTTAAATTCTCTACGATAAAATATTAAGTTTTACATAAAACTCGTTACAGTTTTTATATATATATATATATATAAAAAAAAGTAAAAACAAATAGAATAAGTTAAACCCCGCATGTTACGTTCAGAGAAAATTCGCCGAGTTGCCTAATCAATTAATAAACTCACAGAAGCATCGCTAGCCCTTTCATTATTATTATTTCTTTGTCTTTCCGTTCATGAAAAGACGACGACAAACAAACAAACATCAATTATTTTTTCAACAATTAATAAGGCAAACAGCAAAGAAGTTTAGAGTGTGGAGAGTTTCCTTCTTTTGTGTCGGCCTTCAACGAAGTTATTTACTTTTTTACAATAATTATTTAACAAAGCATTTGTTGAGGACGACAAAATTATTCTCAAATCCTTTTCGCATTCGTGTCCATTATTGCAGCTCACCCACCACTTATCTTCATCTTCTCTCAACTTCACAAGACTGAGATTGAATGCCACTTCCCGCTGGTTTACTGCTTTCAAGAATTCCACTTCATATTCACGGCTTATCAGTTTTTTTACAACATAATTGTTCAGCACAATATCAACAACTACCTCTGAAGGACAAAACAATCCACCTCTATCCAAACTTTTTATAAAATCCAATGAATCGTTTGGAAGATATTGCATAGTCTTGTCCAAAAGTAGAATGTTGCTGCAGTCATCACACGTCAATTTTTTTCTTGCAATGTAAGAGCAATAGCCTGCTAGGTACATAAAAATAGGAAGATCTCTCTTCGCTTCCATAATATCCGCAGCACAAATTTTCAAACTCTGAAACATAGCCAAGTCTGTAACTGCCAGGGTCAATTCAGATGTACCATGCTCGTCAATTTGATTTACAAAGATGTCACCATATTTTAGTGTCTTCAGTTTCAACTTCATTCTGCTGGCAAGATGCAGTTTGTGTTCCGTCTCAAAAATCTGACGGAGAGATACATCGTACTGCGCACCTGCCAACTGTCGGTATTGGCCAAATCTCGCTTCAAGTGTGTCTGATTAAAATTTTCCTGGCAAAAGGTATTGCATTCCTAACTCTTAGAACTCTTCTGTACAATATCTGGTTATTTCAATTAGCCCATGTGTGGTTATTTTCAGGGCACTGGAAGTTTCTCTAGTGAGTTTTCCTAACGAGATGTTCAAACTTTCCCACTTTTCCAACCAATCAAGGAATTTATGTAGGTACAAGAGTCTCGCATCTGAGGCTTCGTTTGTCATAGGATACTGTAAAATGTTTCTTAACCTCGCACCTTTCCATGGAGACTTGACATTAACTACTTCCCACCAGTTTAAAACAATCTTAATGAACTCTGCAGTGTCTTCATAGTTCGGCAAATTGTGTTTTGGCCCTTGTTGCTTTAAACCTTCAATTATCATATGGACGTATCGCCGGACGTAGAAGAAGAGGAGGAGGGGGTGTCTAATTTTGGAAACTTGCAGGCGGCAGGAGAGAGTGACCAAACCGACAGAGAAGGTAAGAGGGTCAATGACTCTAAAGAGGGGGAAAGTTTGTGCAGGAACAGTTTATTCGGGTCTCAAGGGGAGGGTCCCAAGGAAATTTACCCGAACGATGATCCCAGGCTACGGGTGGTAGTATGGAATGTAGAAGGGCTAGCAAAAAGATTTTGCGACGAGAATTTTAGGGAGTATGTGGAGCAATTTGATATACGGTGTTACGTAGAAACGTGGGGAAGCTCTAATAACATGCCAGAGTCATGGGGGGAGGGGTTCTCAAAAATCACGCGTAGAAGGGCCAGCAGAGGGCGGTACCCGGGGGGCTTGGCAATCATTTTCAAACAAAAATGGAAAAAGTTTATAAAACAGATATGTATAGATAAGGAGGGAATCCTGGGAATCCATTTTGCAGCGGGGTCCCTGAACTTAATCGTGCTGGCAGTTTACAGACAACCCCCAAGCTCCAAGTTCTATTCAGAGCAACATTTTGACAATTTAGGGGCAACTATTCAACAACTGACGGAAGAACATCCTGGGGCCAATTTCTTGGTGACTGGTGACCTAAACGCCAGAATTGGGGAAGAGGAGGTATCCTGGGACGTCTATGGGGGGCAAGATAGTGACCAAACGACTCATGACGGCATGTACTTAGGACAACCTAGACAAAGCAGGGATAAAATAGTAAACGCGGGAGGGAGGCAACTCCTAGAACTATGCGGGTTACATAAGCTCCAAATATTAAATGGGAAATTTTTCACAGACTGTCCGGGGCACTTCACATACGTGGGGGCGGGGGGTAGTAGTACTATTGATTATGCTATTGGCTCCCTCGAACTGTTTCAAAGAATTAAGGGTTTTCACGTCCAGGCGCAAACGCAATCGCATCATATGCCACTTGAAATCGACGTTCAGTGGGATACTCATAGTAACGTAGACACTCCCAAACTTGCGTTGGAGCCCGAGAAAATATTACGCAAATACGTGTGGACTAAAGAGGGGGAGGAACAATACAAGATAATTATGACCGATGACGTAACAAAAATGTTGCAAGAGCGTTTTAAAACAGCCATCGAGGGAAATAATATACAGGAAGCAGTGGGATTAGGATATCATATTCTCGAAAGGGCCGGAAGTCATATGTTAAAGGGAGAGGGGAAGGGGGGCAAACATGTTAAGGGGGGGTGGTACAACGAGAGATGCAAAATAATGAAGAAAAGGTTGGACCGAGCTTTGAAACTCTACAGAAACACAAATAGCGAAGAGAGCAGAAATAACTACCTCATGGTCAGAAGAGCGTATAACAACATTTTAGAGCAAGAAAAAGAAAAATGGCAAGTTGAAAAATTCGAAGAAATTAGAAAGGCAATCTCGGAGAGGAATATTTCGGCATTATGGGGAGTTCTACGTACATTGAGGGGTCAGAAAAACAACTGGGTGCATATTGAGCCACATATTTGGGAATCTCACTGTCGTTCTTTACTTGGAGGGGAGGGGGAGACATCTCGAACAGAAATTGCACGGGAACGTTACTTCCTAGGGGACTACATACCGATACTTGATGAGGATATACGAGTGGATGAGCTAAGAATGGCGATTGGGAAATTGAAAAAAGGGAAAGCGGCTGGATTGGATAATATCGGAACGGACTTCTTTAAAGCAATTGGGGAAGACATTAATATGTTAGAAAATATCCGTAGACTACTAGATAAGATTTTCAAAGAGGGACATTTCCCGAAGGACTGGGCCACATCAATAATTTGCCCTATATATAAAGGCAAGGGGGATAGGAGCGAAGCGGGCAATTTTAGGGGTATCTCTTTGCTTCCAATATGGAGCAAAATATATACGCATATTTTAAACGGTAGAATACAAAAGTGGTCAGAAATATTTGATAAAATTTCCCCTTTACAAGCAGGATTCAGGAAAGGGCATAGTACCCTAGATAATATATTCATATTGCACACATTAGTACTTGAGCGAATTAAAGAGAAACGAAAAAAGTTGTACGCGTGCTTCATTGATTACGAGAAGGCGTTTGACAAAGTTCACAGGGGTATTTTGTGGGGGAAACTGCAAGAAAAAGGAATGTCGGCGCGCATGATAAGGGCGCTACAAGCTATTTATGAAAACGTACAATTTTGTGTGAGATGCGATGGCCACAGAGTATCATCATTACAACCCTCGCATTCCGGGTTAAAACAAGGATGTATCCTGTCGCCAATTTTATTCTCTCTCTTCATTGATTGGGTGGCGAACGAAGTATCATGGGAGCAGGGCGCAACCCCATCTATAGGGGAGCAAGAGATACCTGTACTCTTGTATGCGGACGATATAGTCATCATGTCGGAGACAATAGAGGGGCTACAAAGGGGACTAAATAGCATATACGAGGGGTGCCAAAAATACAAAATGACAGTTAACATTAAAAAAACTAAAATCATGGCTTTCAAAAATGGGTATACTTTCAGCAAACAAGAAAAATGGAATTACGGGGGGGGAAGTAATTGAGCCTGTCAAGCGTTTCACGTACTTAGGAGTAACATTATCTATGACTGGAAGTTGGACGCAACATATACAGACACGAAAAAGCAAAGCAAAGCTCGCAATTGACCAAGTAATACGTACCATAAGTAAAGTACCGCAAATGCCGTTCTCAGTGATTCAGGGTTTGTACAAGTCAATAATAACAGGAACTTTGAACTATGGGGTTGAGCTGTGGGGGGCAAGAGGAGGGAGCACAGTCGCAAGCATTCAAACAGAATACTACAAAAAAGTGTTGTGTGTAAGTAAAAGTACTGCCAATTGTGGGGTACTTAAAGAATTAGGTCTAAGCAAAGAGACAGTACAAGCTAGGATGAGAACTTTAAAGTATTGGCTTCAGCTAGCAAGGGAGGGTAACACGACACTTAAGGGTAAATGTCTGATAATGCAAGTAAGAGAAGAAAATACACGGAACTGGGCGAGGGATATAAAAAACATGTTGAACTCTATTGGGATGGGGTGGGTTTGGGAAGCAGGAGGGTGGGTAGATACATCAGTTGAAAATCAAATTAGAGGGAGACTTATGGACATAGACAGGCAAGAAACACTAGCCGACTGTCAGACGAAGACTTCACTAAGAGATCATTTGAAATCAAGGAATTGGGGGAAAGCAAGATACATAAACTTGGTAGGCAAAAAAGAAAGGGGAGGGATAGCATGGTTCAGACTGGGGGGTTGGAAACAAGTAAAAATTAAGAATGAAGCAGGGGAAACTATATGCTCTTTGTGCGGGGAGGGACAGACGGGCGAGCATCTGCTCTCTGCCTGCCCCTCTACGCGTGATTTACGAGACAAGTGGGTTGAGAACGTAACAGAGAGGGAAATAATGGAAGTGGTAGAAGACAGAAGAGGAATCATAAGTGAGATAGTGCAACGAGTGGGGAGATATTTGTGGGAAGTGAGGGAGCGACGAGGAAAGGCGTTAGCGGTCAGCGATAAGAACGAAGAAACCGCACAAAGTGAACCGAGCGCGTAATACGTGTACTGTGGGTCTAGCAGTGTGCAATGTATATGTGTTTTGTTTTGTTCTGTTCTGTTTTGTTTTTCACATTATTCAACAAAGAAATTCAAACTCAAGTAAGTCTCCAGACAGGAGGCCGAATGAACCGGACACACAACTTTATTTGCATGTGCAATATTTCGATTGTTAAAATATACTAATTATGTTTAATTTTTTCTTTTGTATCTGATCAACTGCTAAGAGTTATTGTAGACTAACGTAAAGAAGGTACAATATTAATACACGACTTTGAGGGAAGAGAAAGTGTGTGTAATGTAAAATTATGTAGTGCGTACAGCGTACAGCTCGCACAAGGAAAAGGTAAATAAATACTCAAATACTCAAAAAAAAAAAAAATATGGTTGAAAACGTGAGCAACTAGTTTCACGTTTTGTCTTTCTAGGGAAGTTGGCCATAGAGATTTTAATGATAAATTATGAACATATTTTAGGATATTATCACTTTCCATACTAAAGAGTGTTCTTAAAGTTGCGAATGATGCAACATGAATATCAAACAGGTTTGCAAAATCGGGGTAAACAACACTCACATTTTCATTTTTCTGATTGATCCAGTTGTTTCTAATACACTTAAATAAGTGCACAGTGTCCACAAGATAAATCAAAGGCCTCGTCTTATCACATGGGTGAATATACACAAAGTTCTGTTTATGTTCAACATTAAACATGGACATAGATTTCCTATTTATCATGTTGTTATCTGAAACAACACATATAATCTTAATACCTAAATTTTCAAGTCCCAATATGACATTCTTAATTAAGCAATGCAATGAATCAGCAGTTAAAGTTTTCCCCTAATATATGTACAATTCCTTGTACTTAGAGAGCACACTGTTAATCATAAATACGTGAGCACTTTTTGCAGCTTCAGAACTATCATATGCAGTGCCAACAATTGTACCTCCCTTATAATCGATGTAGGATTTGATATGAATTTCATCCAATATCAATTAGCAGTACAACTCATGGTCTTTAAGGTGAGCCACTTTCTCTTGCATATGAGTAGTGTATGTGTATCGTTTCAAAATAGTACTTTGTAGGTATGCATTTGTAGCCTCTGTTTTTTACCAATCGAATATCAGTTTTTGACATATTTTGACAATTTTTTGTCGATGTTTTTGCGTTTAGCGATGTTTTAGTAAAATTTCCCTTTTTTCCCACTCGTACTTGGTAGGTATGCATTTGTAGCCTTTTTTTATCAATCGAATATCAGTTTTTAACATATTTTGACAATTTTTTGTCGATGTTTTAGCGTTTAGCGATGTTTTAGTAAAATTTCCCTTTTTTCCCACTCACACTTGGTAGGTATATCACGATCTTACGTGATATAACTTAACCTATCCTTTTTTTTATTATTACGTGCTAAAGTACACGAGAGCCTCTACATGCTTTGACCTACTTTAGAGTAGTGGTGTGTGACCGTTTGAACGTCATCAATTGAGGTTCAAAAATACCTCAAAAACTCACTTTCTCTCCACGTTCCGCGCCTCATTTATTGCGCTGACGATGTTTCGCAGCGTAGAAAACAGCACCAAAACATCAAAAACTCACTTTACTCATTTGAGGTTCACCAAAACCTCAAAAAAAAAAAAACTCGCCTTCTCTCCACGTTCCGCGCCTCATTCATTGCGCTGACGATGTTTCACAGCGATGAAAACAGCATCAAAAAACTTAAAAAAAAAACAACTCATTTTCTCTCCACGTTCCGCGCCTCATTTATTGCGCTGACACAGCGTGATGAGTAAATGCACTCTCTCATCCTTGAAGGATGAATGCACCTTATCGTAATTTTTTTCCAAGTCCGGGACTAATGTTTATATATCGTGACCTTTTGTAAACCTCTCTCTGTCGCACACACACACATATGCGCGCGTGCCTGTATTGTGATGCAAGCAAACAAAAATAATAATTTTTTTTTTAGTAGACCCAAAATGGAGAGAGTTCACCAACCGAAAGTGAGGCTCGGTGAGGCTCGCCTTAATGTTTTTTTTTCTTGTAGGGCATAAGCCTCATTTTCTCGCAGTGTTGCCAACACCTCACTCGATCACGATCTTACGTGATATAACTTAACCTATCTTACGATTTTTTTTACGATCTTCAGTGATATAACTTAACCTATCATTTATTCTTTTTATTTGCACACCGAACTGTAGTAGACCCAAATGGAGAGAGAGTTCACCAACCGAAAGTGGGGCTCGACTTAATGGTTTGCTCTTGTAGGACACAAGCCTTATTTTCTCGCAGTGTTCCCAACATCTTACTCGATCACGATCTTACGTGATATAACTTAACCTATCTTACGATTTTTTTTTACGATCTTCAGTGACCTATCATTTTCTTTTATTTGCACACCGAACTAACTTACATTATATTTTATATAACCTTGTTGATTTTTTTTAGTATGTGGCAATTTTTTAGGAATTTTGTTTTTTAAAACTGCTCTGTGACCCTCTCGTTCTTCACGTCGTGGACGAAGGACTTCTCTGCGACCAGGATGACGCTGCATAGAGTATCCTCGGGCAACGGACTGTTGAACTCGCAGACGACCTTGATGTTGGTGCGATCGTTGACCACCACCTGCTTCCTCTTCGTCGTGTTGATGACGAACATCGGCCTGCGTGCTTTGAATTCGCTGGGCGTGTAGTACACGTCGACGTTTCCCTCGGTCACGCGCTTGTAAGCCGTGTAAGCTTCGTAAAGTTTGAGGTAATCGTCTTTGGTCATGTCGAGGTTGTAATTCTCGCGCGGGAACACTTCGTTCCTGCCGTTCTTGAGATAAACGTTCTTGATCTTGCAGTCGTCGAATTTGCTGGAATCTTTTTCCTGATTCTTATCGCGACCGGTCTGAAAGAGCACTACGACGAAATCTGGCATGTCGAACTGTATGTTGTTGAACTGCGTCGTCACGTCGAATTCCATGTGACTTCCCGACGCCAACTTCTGCACGCACTGGTAACCGTGAAAGTGAATCGGTACCTGTGGACTTTCAAAGATCTCTGCTTTGTACTTGAGGGCGTAGTTCGTTTCGTATTCCACGATCGGCATTCTCAACTCCATGCTCCGGATGACGCACTTGGCTGCTTCGGGTAAAGTGTTGGCTATCGGCGTGCCGTCGGCGTTCAAGTTGGTGTATCGCATCAGTGCGTCGTTGTCGTTGGCAGCTCTTCGAAACGTGACGCGCAATCCTCCCTTCCACATGATCTCCTTGTAGTCCGAGAAGAATCCCGGAAGCAGACGCATGGGAAAGAGCACCGTGTGACTTCTCGTCGATATTTTCGTCCCCGCTTCGAACCCTCCCGCCTGGTAGTACGCCGCGTCCGTTTTGGATAATTTCAAGGTTCCCACTGCCGTCGACGTGATGCCTGGATAATCGATTCTGTCGATGACGGTACCGTGTTTCCTCACCTCCACCTGCGAGAACAGGTGAGGCACGAAGTTGTCCACGAGTATCAAATTTGCTGCTGCGGGAAACGCGTCTCCGCTTTCTTTCTTCACCACGTCGAATTGAAGGTAGAGGTCCGCTCTGTGAGGATGAACGAACCCATCCCCTACGTCCACGTCGTATTCGATCTCCCGGTTCGCTTCGTTCAAATTTGCGAACATAGGTTCTATTCATACTTTTACTCACGTATAGGCGTACATGATGAATCCGCAAACATATTTTTACTAAGTCTTACCGTTTCCAAGATAACCCCACTTCCGGTCGCCATTTTCGATTTCCGAGCATAGGTTCTATTCATATTTTACTCACGTATAGGTGTACATGATGAATCCGCAAACAGATTTTTTCTAAGTCTTACCGTTTCCAAGATAACCCCACTTCCGGTCGCCATTTTGGATTTCCGAACATAGGTTAGTAGAGGAAGTGGGGGAGTTGACCACCCTCAATTGAGGCTCAGTGAGGCTCGCCTTAATGGATTTTTCTCGTAAGGCATGAGCCTCATTTGATGGCAGTGTTGCCAGCTGCTTACTCGAAAAAATCACCAAGGTTTTTTTTTGGGTCTAACGTAGCCTAAAGCAAGAAGCTGGCAATTTTGCTTGAGGCTTGCCTTAATGGTTTGTTTTTGTAAGGCATGAGTTTTATTTTCTTGCAGTGTTGCTAATATTTTACTCGAAAAAATCACCAAGGTTTTTTTTTGGGTCTAACCTAGCCTAAAGCAAGGAGCTGGCAATTTTGCTTGAGGCTCGCTTTAATAGTTTGTTTTTGTAAGGCATAAGTCTTATTTTCTCGCAGTGTGGCCAACATCTTACCTGAAAAAATCACCAAGGTTTTTTTTGGTCTAATCTAACCTAAAGCAAGGAGCTGGCAATCTTGTGTGCTCGCAGTATTGCCAACATTTTACTCGAAAAATCACCAAGGTTTTTATTTTGGTCTAACTTAACCTAAAGCAAGGAGCTGGCAACCTTGCTTGAGGTTTGCTTTACAGTGCATAAAGCAATTTGCCAACCTACTAGTATTTTTGCCATAGCTTTTTACAAAAAAAAAGAGAGAGGAGAGAGAGGGGGAAGAGTTAAACAACTGACAATGTCGCTAATATTTACCTACAGCTTTTTTTTACTTGGCAAGGGTTTAGCCAATTTATATACTGGCGTAACATACATACACTGGGCAAGGAGAGCCGGCAACAAATATATACTGCCGTAAAAGAGAAAGAGATGGATGGATGGCAACACAGTATGCGTGTGCGTGTGCGTGTATAATATTTAGCATTATTAACTAGAGTGTGTTGGCAACCCACCTGCAACTAAAAAAAAAAAAGATAAGAGATACCAACATTGCTGTAAGATAAAAAGAGAGACCTATCGTGATTTTTGTAAACCTCTCTCGGGGGAAACACGATGTGCTATACACACGTGCGCGCGCTGGTGCTTCTTATTATTTTTGTATTGTCACGCAAGCAAACAAACAAAATATTTTTTTTTAATTTTTTTAAGATTCCTGGCCCCTAACCCCGCCAGGGTGCGTGGTGCCCAACCCAAAAAGGTTCTAACGGCTACGGCTCTAGATAACCGCACCTCTGTAGGGTTTCACGTGTTTTTTTTTTCCCCCAAACTTCCATGAAACCCTACAGAGGACCTCCGTAATGCATGCAACGTGTACTAACGACTCTAGTGTTATTTGATGTTGTGATATTTTTGGATATAGAGTTTTATTGTGAGATATAGATAAAAATAATTATGTTTATTATAATATTTTCTTGATGAAGATGAAGAATATGTGTGTGTTACAAATAAAGTTGCATACTTTTTTTTCTAGTGTGTGTATGTGTTTTTGATGTTTCGACAGCATCTGAAACGATAAAAAAAGAAATTTTATTGTTAATTTTCACGTGTAAAAAACAACAACAAATTTTGTGCAAATTTTCTGATTGTCTTGTGCTATAGTGCAAAAAAGATATTGTAACTGATAACTAATAAAATTGATATTTGTAACTGATCTGAACTAGTGAAATTCGTATTGTGCTATTGTAACTGATTGTGCTAGTACAAAAAATTTCTTATTGTGCAAGAAAAGATGTTAAAAACTTGTTAAAACTGCTCTGTGACCCTCTCGTTCTTCACGTCGTAGGCGAAGGACTTCTCTGCAATCAGGATGACACTGCATAGGGTATCCTCGGGCAAGGCATCGTGGAACTCGCAGACGACCTTGATGTTGGTTCGATCGTTGACCACAACCTTCTTTCTCTTAGATGTGTTGATGACGGTCATGGGTCTCTGTTTACATCTGGTAACACTGCCGTAGTTTGACAGTGTTGTTAACCTACTGGGTTTTTTTTACTGAGGCTCGAATCATCATTTGAGGCTCGTCGTAGCTTTTTATGATGTATATTTTGAGGGCAGAGTTGGCAACACTGTGTTTTTTTTTTACTGTAGCTTTTTATGAGGGGGGTTTATTGCCCTCTGTTTACATCTGGCAACACTACCGTAGATTTTTTGACAGTGTTGTTAACCTACTGGGTTTTTCACTAAATTTTTATCAAAGGACCTGAGGGGTTCATGTATTTTTTATGTCTGGCAATACTGTTGGGGGCCTAGAGTTGCCAACACTGTGGGTTTTTACTGTAGCTTTTTATGAGGGGGTCTATTGTCCTTTTTTTATATTTGGCAACTCTATTGGATGTTCCTTTTTTAAGGCTCGAAATTATTATTTGAGGCTTGAAATCATCATTTGATGCTCGTCGGTGTTACCAACCTACTCTACAAAAATTCTACTATATGATTTTTCACAGGTTAAGCTAACCTACAAATAGGAGTTGGCAGCACTGACTTATAAACCCATTGGGTTCTTTTGACATGTTTTTTCATGATGTGTTGCTAGGCTATTGAGCATCTTGGCGTATACAATGTATATATTTTGAGAGGGGGTTATAGCTTTTT
This sequence comes from Lepisma saccharinum, assembly GCF_977018435.1. Classification (NCBI taxonomy): domain Eukaryota; kingdom Metazoa; phylum Arthropoda; class Insecta; order Zygentoma; family Lepismatidae; genus Lepisma; species Lepisma saccharinum. The sequence goes on from NC_139240.1 coordinate 14,051,910, forward strand.
ATGCTGTACGAATACTGGAAGCTTGACAGTGACAACCAACAGAGTAGGTAAACCTACATCCAGGAACTGGCAACACTAGTTTCTGACAGTGAATTTGAAATAAAATATTAAACAAAATACATGAGTAAGCACTGTGATTACAAATAGTACCAGTGTTATGCCCCCCAACTCCAACTGGACAACTGGGGAAAATAATTGTACAACAACTTGTACCTAATTGTACAACATATACACAGACATAAAAGAGAGAGCCTTCCCGCAACTTACTTCATGTACAATTTATATGATTTTACAACTGTGAAAAGAAAGCATATGTGTTCTGTATGCACACATTTATTCTTATTTTTCGAAGTTGAATGAAAGCACATGTTTTTACGCTCTCGTAATACTAACCTTGCTCCACTGATTTTAAATTGCTTCCATCCGCTTTTTTTTCTGTGTTATTTCCGTATGCACGCAACATTCGCTTTCAATAGACAGAAGGAGTGTTAGTATAGCAGGCTCCGAGTTTACAATTTATTAAATTAAACAATAATTTATGTAAGAATATACTTGTACTTACCGAACACAAAATAATAAAAAGCACATGTGAATGTTTGCGTGTGTTCATGTTATATGACGACTGAGTAAAAAAATAATGTTGACTCCCCGAAAGATAAAAGTTCCTAGTTCGACATCAGATGCATGCAAATTTTATGTTTTGCTCTCCAAAATCTTGATTTTTATGTTTGTGCTATTTGTCATACAGCAGAGGAGAAGAGGGGAGAGGGAGGGGAGGGGGTACTATTTAAATTTTTTGATTTTTTTACGCAAGGCCATGATCTTGCGTATGCACGTGGCGTTGAGCGTGTCTCGCGAGAAATACATGTGAAGATCAGCTTCCGTGCAGCCGGTGTGGGATTCGTGACGCCGCGATAAACATTAACTTCCGTACCGGGGCGGAACGTCCGTTCCGGCGGCGTGGAATTCGCGCCTCTCGACAAGGGGGGAGATTTTTCGATAACTCTCTCACTGTTTCCAACGTACTTAGGTTTTTTGATAGACGACAACGACGGAGTCATCAATGAGTAAACATCTGTGAACTCGGTGAACAAGTCAACTTTTTTTTTCAGTACGTCAATATTTTTTTTCTTATTTCTTAGTGAATGGGTTATGGGATGACTTGCAACGACGAAGGCCTTCTAGCAACACGTACTTAGCTTATGCCTCTTCCACCAAATACTCAACACAAGAGGGCTGTGTTAAATATACAGAACAGCGATAACAAGTGTTTTTTTGGTGTATATTGGCTGCACTGCATCCTGTTTATTGCAAAAATAATCCACAGTGGGTTGGATATTACAAACAATACGAGTCCGAGTTTTGAAAGTGGCATCGAATACCCGGTGACTATTTCTGATACAACAAAATTCGAAACACGAGCACGAGATGTAGAAGGAAAACGCTTAATTATCAACGTGTATTCCTATACGTTGGATAAACATGTCGTGCATCCCGTCAGGATAAGTGATGTCGACGATGATGATGCTCGTGTGATTAATCCTCTTCTAATTTCAAACGACAGTGTTCACCATTACTGTCTCAGGAATGTTATGTTTTTTTTCTCTATAAAAAAGAGAGATTTGTGTTGATTGTTTGGTTAAAAAGAATTTCCTAATTATTTGTTTTTTTGTCACAAGAATTGTTTGAATTTCAAACATTCCTAAGTGTTTGCTTAAAGATTGATGCATTAACCTGTTAAGAATGTCATATTAATAATACAGGCTCGGAAATGTCATGTTTTTTTCCTCTATAGAAGGTCATATAAATGTGCTAATTGGTTGGTTAAGGGGGATTTTTTGATTAGTAAATTGAGGTTATAAATACGTACGTATAAAAGTTTTGCTAATATGGAATGCTAAAGCTTAGTACTTGGCTCTCTCAGAGATTCGAATTCTATTAGGTTAAACAGCATAGAAATTTCACAGCAAGAATTCTCATATTTACTGACGATATTCTTAACAACCTGTGTTTTGATTCCACTACAAAAACTGTATACAAAATATGCAGTCCCTAGGATGAGATGGATGAGGCTTATGATTTGATTTGATTTGATGTTAAAATTTTGGGTGCGTCAGCACTTAGGCCATTTTGCACCCGTCACATTATACGGGGTCCAGCCCCTTATCTTTACAAAGAACAACTCTAACGTTGCATAAGTAAAATCTTAAAAGCTTAAAATGTTCTGACTTTCGTTAAAAGCTGAGGCTGGAAAGGGCCCTCAGCACACACAAGGACAAAAAACACGACAACACACACAAAATTATACTGGCCAAAGTGCCAGTCGCCAGAGCCTCGTTCGTCTGCAAAACGCAGTCCAGGGTGTACTAACGTGGAAGTGAGGTTGACAGTTGGGTGTACTACGTGGAAAATTACCCCTTACACCCCGGATGAGGCTTATGAACCTCGACCTATACAGTCGTACAATCTGGCAATGAATAGATGTTGTTTTTTTATTAAGCATAGCAGAGTGTTTTCGCTTATTTTAATATCAGGCAACAATGTTAGAAAGTGGCCCCCCAAGAATAAAATTTAAAATCACTAATGTGATATGAACTTTTTTACTTGTGTGTATTTGAATATGAAAGTGAGGTATTTTGAATAATTGAGGGGGACAATCACAAGTAAGCTTGCAATGGTATTGGGAGGTGTCACGAGTTCAAATTTTAGACGATTTCTGTTAATCTGCTAAGGCGATATCAGTACGAAAAAATTTGTAAAAAAAAAAGAGGCTAATGGCAACGATGAGGATGAATAATGATAATTATGATGAAATTGATGTGTGGCACTTAGAAAACAAAAACTTCAAAGTGTATTGCACCAACAGCTACAATTGTCCCCCTCTCCCCAAAATACAAGGCAGTTAACAGAGGTGTGTATATTTGTTGGTTTACGAGTCTGAGGGTTTAAGTTAGTATATTCACTATAGCTATACATATTAAAAAAATGAAATAACCTGAGCAATAAAATATAACAATACCGATTCTGGCTTTTTGTCGGATGACGTAGTGGTAACGTTTGTTGCAATCACACCTCTGATGGTGTATAAAACTTAAATGTTTTGCATAACATGAAATATTGTTAATGGGAATGTGTTGTTTCTAATGTTAAATATAGAAAGCAGATAACAAGAAAAAAAGAAGAAAAGAAATAATGTTGCAGGTAGATACGGAGCCTCAGCACAAACACATATATGATCAGACAGGATGTCAACAATGCATTCATAACTAACATGTGATTATTCAAAAATTGAAATAGTACAGTGGGAAACAACTAACTAACTAACTCTCTATGTTTTTTTTTAAACCGGCACGAATGAGAAAGGAATAAAGGAGATTTTTACAGGAATCTTGTTGGGAAACCTGATGGTAAAGGACCAAAACGAACATGGAGATGAATCTAAAAGAAATCTGTAAAGATTGGAATAGAATATATATAAATTTTGCTCAGGATAAGTACAAATTGAACTGTAACTACGAATTTTCAGAATCAAGAGTGCTAGAGAATTAATTAATTAATTAATATTTAATATAATGAAGGTAGTAATATAGTATTCTTATTGAGAAGAGAATTTCTAAAAAACTTATTTTTCCTCGTACGTTTACTAATAGCAGTTACATTTGACATGTTTGACTAATCGCGAATCAACATACGGAAGCCGTTGGAAGCAGTTTGAAGACTGAAATGGCTATGGAAGGACACTTATTATAATGTTAATATCTTAGTATAATGTTTTGAGAATTGCTTCTCGATAATGTTTGGTATATAATTTAATCTGTTGTTAGATAAAATACATAATTATCAGAATTTAAGGATGGAAAATATGAAGAGCGAATGAATGATACGTTTTGACTAATCGTGAAGATAAGTATCACAGTACGTTTTATCGTTTCTTATATAAACGTTGAAACGTTTAAGAACGTATAAGAACGTTTACTGAAACGTTTCAACAATTGTTGAAACATTTATGAACATTTTGCCATATTGTGTTTGTGTGTAGCGACTAAGGACTGAACTTTCATTTAGTGAAGCAAATTTCGCCCCTGGTTACTATATTTTCAAGTATTTACACTGTTGGAAGTTATTGTAAAAATTTACAATACTCTATCGTTAAAATTTAAGTTTTTCTGTTAATTTACACAAACACTATGAATTAAAATTGATGTCAGCGCCGTGGCAAGAATGAGAAGTAAAGATGGCGTTGGTAATACTAAAGACAGACACACGCACCCGTACACGTGCGCGCGCGCACACACACACACATACACACATGTAAATTGTCGATTGCTAATTTCGCACTTGTTTCTTATTTTTTCTGTGATTCTATGGAATGAAATCATACTTCTCCTGGAGAAGATATTGTTATCTGCTTAAGTTTCTGTTTCAATTCTTGAACACTACGTTTGCGGGAAACAAAATGAACATGGTGATGTACAATTTTTCGCTGAAAGGGGTTAAAATAGAGGCAATTTGCAATAAATTTGACCATATAATACCCCGTCCGAAAATTAGTAGTTTTCGAGATAATCGAATTTCTAATTTTTTAATAACAATTTTCCACATACGAATTGAGAACAGCTTATTGTATGGCACATACTTCAGTGTTTTCTGGTAGCTAACAAATACAGGAGGTCCAAAAAAAATGTACTCACTGTTTGATAGTCCATATCTTCTGACAAAATTGACTTGTGGGTACAATTTTTGGCACTGAGAGAGAGTTATGTTAGATGTTCAAAATAACCACCAGCAACTTGTAAACAACTCCTATGGCGCCGAACTGCAGACCGTACTACGACCGTCAGTGTATCTGGCATAATGGCAGCACATGATGCTATTTTTTTTCACGTAGCTCGTTGAGTGTAGTTGGTTTTGTCGATACACATCATTCTTGACGGTCCCCCACAGGTAGAAGTCCACTGGTGTCAAATCAGGGGACCGAGGTGGGTACTCAATAGCACCGCGTCAACCTATCCACCGTTCGGGGAGTGTGTCATCCAGGTACGACCTGACATCGCGATGGTAGTGAGGCGGGGCTCCATCTTGCTGTAGGTAAAATATTTCATCGCCAAATAGGGTTCGGATGGCAGGCAGAATCCTTGACTGAATCATTTCGAGATACACCTCACCGGTTACGGTACCCTCGAAGAAGAAGGGACCAATCAAACCACGCGATGACAGACCACACCACACGTTAAGCCCCGGTAGATTCACCGCCTTCTCCATATAAACGTGAGGATTGACGGGCGACCAGTAGACACAATTGTGGAGGTTCACAGTACTGTTAAGTTTGAATTGCGCCTCGTCAGACCACACAACTGTCCCTGCAAATTCTCTATCCTCGCGAACCATGTGCTCAAACCATTCGCAGTATTCGACCCTACTATCCGGATCGTCCTCGTTGATCGCGTGTAGCAGTATTGGAATGTACACTTTCCACTGTGCACCCTTCAGAATGCGTCTTACGCTAGACAGGGTATTAACTGGTTCCGCTGCTATTGGTGGGTACTTATTTTTTGCTAACATCCAAGACTTGGTAAGTGGTAGTACACCATGTTTCTGTTGAAGTGTTCGGTCTGGGAGCTGCTCTTCTTTCTCCAGAGGAAGTTCGGTGGTTGATGCTGGGGGCATAGCATATGGATTGCGCACCCAATCATAATTGTCGACAGTGATGGAGGGAAAATATTGTGCCATGTTATTCTAACGTCAGTCACCACTCGCACTGTGACCAACTCGTACGTTAGTGTGCCGCGGGATCTACTACAAAATACTATAGTGCGCCGTGAGAAGAAGGACGTTGGGAACCACTGGACTACACAGTGCTAGGAACTGTCCCAGGGTAAGAGCCCTCCTCGAGAACATAGTGGTAATGTCGTCGATTAGATTAATGTGACCAAGGGACTCGCACACAGCAACTCCTATGCCAAAACCAGGACTCGAACCGGAAACGTTCAGTAACGAAATTATGAATAAACCTCTGTACTCCCTAGGCCACCAAGGTGGCTACAAGTCGTCAATTTCGGCTGATATCCATTTACCGTAAAAATTAACAATAACTTTTTAAAAGTAGTATCGACTATTAACAAACTTAACTATAATTGATGTAATTTAAATAAAGTGTATTTTAAATCCACTTGCGTACAGTTTAAAGTGGGATCCGAACCTTTATTTACCTCCACCGTGTTATCGAATCGGGACCCTTGATTACAAGCCGATGACGTTACCACTACGCCATCGGGGAAGCTTAATGTAATTTTACCGTTTCGGTTTACAGAAATATATTTATGGTGCACACAATTGTAATTGATAATGTTTATAGATATTTGTGCAAAATAAAATATTCATATTTAAATTTGAAAGATTTTCGTATATCTCAATATTGTTCAGCCAGCGAAAAATTGTACATCACCATGTTCATTTTGTTTCCCGCAAACGTAGTGTTCAAGAATTGAAACAGAAACTTAAGCAGATAACAATATCTTCTCCAGGAGAAGTATGATTTCATTCCATAGAATCACAGAAAAAATAAGAAACAAGTGCGAAATTAGCAATCGACAATTTACATGTGTGTATGTGTGTGTGTGTGCGCGCGCGCACGTGTACGGGTGCGTGTGTCTGTCTTTAGTATTACCAACGCCATCTTTACTTCTCATTCTTGCCACGGCGCTGACATCAATTTTAATTCATAGTGTTTGTGTAAATTAACAGAAAAACTTAAATTTTAACGATAGAGTATTGTAAATTTTTACAATAACTTCCAACAGTGTAAATACTTGAAAATATAGTAACCAGGGGCGAAATTTGCTTCACTAAATGAAAGTTCAGTCCTTAGTCGCTACACACAAACACAATATGGCAAAATGTTCATAAATGTTTCAACAATTGTTGAAACGTTTCAGTAAACGTTCTTATACGTTCTTAAACGTTTCAACGTTTATATAAGAAACGATAAAACGTACTGTGATACTTATCTTCACGATTAGTCAAAACGTATCATTCATTCGCTCTTCATATTTTCCATCCTTAAATTCTGATAATTATGTATTTTATCTAACAACAGATTAAATTATATACCAAACATTATCGAGAAGCAATTCTCAAAACATTATACTAAGATATTAACATTATAATAAGTGTCCTTCCATAGCCATTTCAGTCTTCAAACTGCTTCCAACGGCTTCCGTATGTTGATTCGCGATTAGTCAAACATGTCAAATGTAACTGCTATTAGTAAACGTACGAGGAAAAATAAGTTTTTTAGAAATTCTCTTCTCAATAAGAATACTATATTACTACCTTCATTATATTAAATATTAATTAATTAATTAATTCTCTAGCACTCTTGATTCTGAAAATTCGTAGTTACAGTTCAATTTGTACTTATCCTGAGCAAAATTTATACATATTCTATTCCAATCTTTACAGATTTCTTTTAGATTCATCTCCATGTTCGTTTTGGTCCTTTACCATCAGGTTTCCCAACAAGATTCCTGTAAAAATCTCCTTTATTCCTTTCTCATTCGTGCCGGTTTAAAAAAAAGACATAGAGAGTTAGTTAGTTAGTTGTTTCCCACTGTACTATTTCAATTTTTGAATAATCACATGTTAGTTATGAATGCATTGTTGACATCCTGTCTGATCATATATGTGTTTGGGCTGAGGCTCCGTATCTACCTGCAACATTATTTCTTTTCTTCTTTTTTTCTTGTTATCTGCTTTCTATATTTAACATTAGAAACAACACATTCCCATTAACAATATTTCATGTTATGCAAAACATTTAAGTTTTATACACCATCAGAGGTGTGATTGCAACAAACGTTACCACTACGTCATTCGACAAAAAGCCAGAATCGGTATTGTTATATTTTATTGCTCAGGTTATTTCATTTTTTTAATATGTATAGCTATAGTGAATATACTAACTTAAACCCTCACACTCGTAAACCAACAAATATACACACCTCTGTTAACTGCCTTGTATTTTGGGGAGAGGGGGACAATTGTAGCTGTTGGTGCAATACACTTTGAAGTTTTTGTTTTCTAAGTGCCACACATCAATTTCATCATAATTATCATTATTCATCCTCATCGTTGCCATTAGCCTCTTTTTTTTTTACAAATTTTTTCGTACTGATATCGCCTTAGCAGATTAACAGAAATCGTCTAAAATTTGAACTCGTGACACCTCCCAATACCATTGCAAGCTTACTTGTGATTGTCCCCCTCAATTATTCAAAATACCTCACTTTCATATTCAAATACACACAAGTAAAAAAGTTCATATCACATTAGTGATTTTAAATTTTATTCTTGGGGGCCACTTTCTAACATTGTTGCCTGATATTAAAATAAGCGAAAACACTCTGCTATGCTTAATAAAAAAACAACATCTATTCATTGCCAGATTGTACAACTGTATAGGTCGAGGTTCATAAGCCTCATCCATCTCATCCTAGGGACTGCATATTTTGTATACAGTTTTTGTAGTGGAATCAAAACACAGGTTGTTAAGAATATCGTCAGTAAATATGAGAATTCTTGCTGTGAAATTTCTATGCTGTTTAACCTAATAGAATTCGAATCTCTGAGAGAGCCAAGTACTAAGCTTTAGCATTCCATATTAGCAAAACTTTTATACGTACGTATTTATAACCTCAATTTACTAATCAAAAAATCCCCCTTAACCAACCAATTAGCACATTTATATGACCTTCTATAGAGGAAAAAAACATGACATTTCCGAGCCGGTATTATTAATATGACATTCTTAACAGGTTAATGCATCAATCTTTAAGCAAACACTTAGGAATGTTTGAAATTCAAACAATTCTTGTGACAAAAAAACAAATAATTAGGAAATTCTTTTTAACCAAACAATCAACACAAATCTCTCTTTTTTATAGAGAAAAAAAAACATAACATTCCTGAGACAGTAATGGTGAACACTGTCGTTTGAAATTAGAAGAGGATTAATCACACGAGCATCATCATCGTCGACATCACTTATCCTGACGGGATGCACGACATGTTTATCCAACGTATAGGAATACACGTTGATAATTAAGCGTTTTCCTTCTACATCTCGTGCTCGTGTTTCGAATTTTGTTGTATCAGAAATAGTCACCGGGTATTCGATGCCACTTTCAAAACTCGGACTCGTATTGTTTGTAATATCCAACCCACTGTGGATTATTTTTGCAATAAACAGGATGCAGTGCAGCCAATATACACCAAAAAAACACTTGTTATCGCTGTTCTGTATATTTAACACAGCCCTCTTGTGTTGAGTATTTGGTGGAAGAGGCATAAGCTAAGTACGTGTTGCTAGAAGGCCTTCGTCGTTGCAAGTCATCCCATAACCCATTCACTAAGAAATAAGAAAAAAAATATTGACGTACTGAAAAAAAAAGTTGACTTGTTCACCGAGTTCACAGATGTTTACTCATTGATGACTCCGTCGTTGTCGTCTATCAAAAAACCTAAGTACGTTGGAAACAGTGAGAGAGTTATCGAAAAATCTCCCCCCTTGTCGAGAGGCGCGAATTCCACGCCGCCGGAACGGACGTTCCGCCCCGGTACGGAAGTTAATGTTTATCGCGGCGTCACGAATCCCACACCGGCTGCACGGAAGCTGATCTTCACATGTATTTCTCGCGAGACACGCTCAACGCCACGTGCATACGCAAGATCATGGCCTTGCGTAAAAAAATCAAAAAATTTAAATAGTACCCCCTCCCCTCCCTCTCCCCTCTTCTCCTCTGCTGTATGACAAATAGCACAAACATAAAAATCAAGATTTTGGAGAGCAAAACATAAAATTTGCATGCATCTGATGTCGAACTAGGAACTTTTATCTTTCGGGGAGTCAACATTATTTTTTTACTCAGTCGTCATATAACATGAACACACGCAAACATTCACATGTGCTTTTTATTATTTTGTGTTCGGTAAGTACAAGTATATTCTTACATAAATTATTGTTTAATTTAATAAATTGTAAACTCGGAGCCTGCTATACTAACACTCCTTCTGTCTATTGAAAGCGAATGTTGCGTGCATACGGAAATAACACAGAAAAAAAAGCGGATGGAAGCAATTTAAAATCAGTGGAGCAAGGTTAGTATTACGAGAGCGTAAAAACATGTGCTTTCATTCAACTTCGAAAAATAAGAATAAATGTGTGCATACAGAACACATATGCTTTCTTTTCACAGTTGTAAAATCATATAAATTGTACATGAAGTAAGTTGCGGGAAGGCTCTCTCTTTTATGTCTGTGTATATGTTGTACAATTAGGTACAAGTTGTTGTACAATTATTTTCCCCAGTTGTCCAGTTGGAGTTGGGGGGCATAACACTGGTACTATTTGTAATCACAGTGCTTACTCATGTATTTTGTTTAATATTTTATTTCAAATTCACTGTCAGAAACTAGTGTTGCCAGTTCCTGGATGTAGGTTTACCTACTCTGTTGGTTGTCACTGTCAAGCTTCCAGTATTCGTACAGCATAAAAAGCTATAACCCCCTCTCAAAATATATACATTGTATACGCCAAGATGCTCAATAGCCTAGCAACACATCATGAAAAAACATGTCAAAAGAACCCAATGGGTTTATAAGTCAGTGCTGCCAACTCCTATTTGTAGGTTAGCTTAACCTGTGAAAAATCATATAGTAGAATTTTTGTAGAGTAGGTTGGTAACACCGACGAGCATCAAATGATGATTTCAAGCCTCAAATAATAATTTCGAGCCTTAAAAAAGGAACATCCAATAGAGTTGCCAAATATAAAAAAAGGACAATAGACCCCCTCATAAAAAGCTACAGTAAAAACCCACAGTGTTGGCAACTCTAGGCCCCCAACAGTATTGCCAGACATAAAAAATACATGAACCCCTCAGGTCCTTTGATAAAAATTTAGTGAAAAACCCAGTAGGTTAACAACACTGTCAAAAAATCTACGGTAGTGTTGCCAGATGTAAACAGAGGGCAATAAACCCCCCTCATAAAAAGCTACAGTAAAAAAAAAACACAGTGTTGCCAACTCTGCCCTCAAAATATACATCATAAAAAGCTACGACGAGCCTCAAATGATGATTCGAGCCTCAGTAAAAAAAACCCAGTAGGTTAACAACACTGTCAAACTACGGCAGTGTTACCAGATGTAAACAGAGACCCATGACCGTCATCAACACATCTAAGAGAAAGAAGGTTGTGGTCAACGATCGAACCAACATCAAGGTCGTCTGCGAGTTCCACGATGCCTTGCCCGAGGATACCCTATGCAGTGTCATCCTGATTGCAGAGAAGTCCTTCGCCTACGACGTGAAGAACGAGAGGGTCACAGAGCAGTTTTAACAAGTTTTTAACATCTTTTCTTGCACAATAAGAAATTTTTTGTACTAGCACAATCAGTTACAATAGCACAATACGAATTTCACTAGTTCAGATCAGTTACAAATATCAATTTTATTAGTTATCAGTTACAATATCTTTTTTGCACTATAGCACAAGACAATCAGAAAATTTGCACAAAATTTGTTGTTGTTTTTTACACGTGAAAATTAACAATAAAATTTCTTTTTTTATCGTTTCAGATGCTGTCGAAACATCAAAAACACATACACACACTAGAAAAAAAAGTATGCAACTTTATTTGTAACACACACATATTCTTCATCTTCATCAAGAAAATATTATAATAAACATAATTATTTTTATCTATATCTCACAATAAAACTCTATATCCAAAAATATCACAACATCAAATAACACTAGAGTCGTTAGTACACGTTGCATGCATTACGGAGGTCCTCTGTAGGGTTTCATGGAAGTTTGGGGGAAAAAAAAAACACGTGAAACCCTACAGAGGTGCGGTTATCTAGAGCCGTAGCCGTTAGAACCTTTTTGGGTTGGGCACCACGCACCCTGGCGGGGTTAGGGGCCAGGAATCTTAAAAAAATTAAAAAAAAATATTTTGTTTGTTTGCTTGCGTGACAATACAAAAATAATAAGAAGCACCAGCGCGCGCACGTGTGTATAGCACATCGTGTTTCCCCCGAGAGAGGTTTACAAAAATCACGATAGGTCTCTCTTTTTATCTTACAGCAATGTTGGTATCTCTTATCTTTTTTTTTTTTAGTTGCAGGTGGGTTGCCAACACACTCTAGTTAATAATGCTAAATATTATACACGCACACGCACACGCATACTGTGTTGCCATCCATCCATCTCTTTCTCTTTTACGGCAGTATATATTTGTTGCCGGCTCTCCTTGCCCAGTGTATGTATGTTACGCCAGTATATAAATTGGCTAAACCCTTGCCAAGTAAAAAAAAGCTGTAGGTAAATATTAGCGACATTGTCAGTTGTTTAACTCTTCCCCCTCTCTCTCCTCTCTCTTTTTTTTTGTAAAAAGCTATGGCAAAAATACTAGTAGGTTGGCAAATTGCTTTATGCACTGTAAAGCAAACCTCAAGCAAGGTTGCCAGCTCCTTGCTTTAGGTTAAGTTAGACCAAAATAAAAACCTTGGTGATTTTTCGAGTAAAATGTTGGCAATACTGCGAGCACACAAGATTGCCAGCTCCTTGCTTTAGGTTAGATTAGACCAAAAAAAACCTTGGTGATTTTTTCAGGTAAGATGTTGGCCACACTGCGAGAAAATAAGACTTATGCCTTACAAAAACAAACTATTAAAGCGAGCCTCAAGCAAAATTGCCAGCTCCTTGCTTTAGGCTAGGTTAGACCCAAAAAAAAACCTTGGTGATTTTTTCGAGTAAAATATTAGCAACACTGCAAGAAAATAAAACTCATGCCTTACAAAAACAAACCATTAAGGCAAGCCTCAAGCAAAATTGCCAGCTTCTTGCTTTAGGCTACGTTAGACCCAAAAAAAAACCTTGGTGATTTTTTCGAGTAAGCAGCTGGCAACACTGCCATCAAATGAGGCTCATGCCTTACGAGAAAAATCCATTAAGGCGAGCCTCACTGAGCCTCAATTGAGGGTGGTCAACTCCCCCACTTCCTCTACTTAGGTTCTATTCATACTTTTTCTCACGTATAGGCGTACGTGATGAATCCGCAAACAGATTTTTCCTAAGTCTTACCGTTTCCAAGATAACCTTACTTCCGGTCGCCATTTTCAATTTCCGAACATAGGTTCGATTCATACTTTTTCTCACGTATAGGTGTACATGATGAATCCGCAAACAGATTTTTTCTAAGTCTTACCGTTTCCAAGATAACCCCACTTCCGGTCGCCATTTTGGATTTCCGAGCATAGGTTCTATTCATACTTTTTCTCACGTATAGGCGTACGTGATGAATCCGCAAACAGATTTTTCCTAAGTCTTACCGTTTCCAAGATAACCCCACTTCCGGTCGTCATTTTGGATTTCCGAGCATAGGTTCTATTCATACTTTTTCTCACGCGTAGGCGTACGTGATGAATCCGCAAACAGATTTTTCCTAAGTCTTACCGTTTCCAAGATAACCCCACTTCCGGTCGCTATTTTGGATTTCCGAATGTGTAATGTTTATGTCCATGTCTCTGTTTTTGTAGGTTTTTTTTATTGTCCTAGGGACACCTCTGTTTGTCAAAAATTCGAGATATTTGCAATTTTAGATTTTTTTTAACGCTGTGGACTTAGAAAATATTCGATTGATGAAAAAAAAATGGTTCTATGACGACCTATGTTTATTTTGGTATGGGAGGACAGAGGACACCGAGACTCGACCGACGCACTAAACCCGATCTTTCTACGACTATTCGTTCAAAAGTTACGAGTGATCAAAGTTTCTGGAGGGTGGGTTAACTTCTTACCCCTTGACCCCAGGACCACCAAAACTTGGTACACATATTCTACATCTCCAAAATCGACAGGGGGGGGTATCTAACGATACCAGGATGGGGGTGTTTTTCGATATATTTTTTCGATAACTCTTACTATTTTCGAGATATTTGCAATTTAAGATTTTTTTAACGCTGTGGACTTAGAAAATTTTCGATTGGTTCCATGAAGACCTATGTTCATTTTGGTATGGGTGGACAGAGGACACCGAGACTCGACCGACACACTAAACTCGACCTCTCTACGCATACTCTACGTCACCAAAAAATCGACAAGGGGAGACGACAACGACGGAGTCTTCAATGAGTAAACATCTGAACTCGGTGATAGAACCATGTAACTATCTACCAATCTGTTAGATGTTTTGTGAACTAAGTGGTGCTTTGTTTGTGTGTAACAAAAATACGACACTTGCTTGCTGAGACTAATGTAGCGTTCTTCATTCTCGGCCAAGACACCTATACGTTTTGGATCGTAGCCAAGATGTCTCACCAGGTGGTGAAAATCATATCCGCTTCCGTTGTGAAAGAATATGGGGATGAATTTAGGTTTCTGGATTTTAAGATTGCACGTGTTGCAAATTCCACCTATGTACTTTCCGCTGAAATGATCGTGGTGGAATATTTTTTGTTCTCATCAGTGAAACTTTGATCACATACCGGACACACCTCAGTGGAATTGTAATTTTGAAGTTCATTTTCAGTTAAAGGTGCCATCGGTTTTGATGTAAGCAGTACGCTACCAATTACCTCAACCTCCTCCACCATTTTTTCCAGGAAGTGTTCGATTACATTTGGCCCGCGGTATATATATGCTTCATTTATTTTTATCACGTCGCACAACAACATAGCCGAAACTATTAGGTTGATGAAGCTGGTACGGCGTTGTGGAGGAAATTTCAGGATCCGGTTCGCAGTAGGAGAGTGGTTTCAGGAAAGACTCGAAATCTGCGACGATGATTGCGGGATGTTCCAACAATGCCTTGTGCATTTTGAATTCTTCGACTTCGTTCGTTTCGGGCATCAACATTCTAGCCGGTCTGTTGTCACCGCAATAAATTTTATGTTCGGCAAGTTTATCGATAGCAATTTGACGTCCGGTGTATTTTCGATAATCGAGTTGTTTTTGATCGTCGAACGTGGTTAGGCATCTCGGGCAAACTTCGATGCAATGTTCATACTTGGTAGTTTGACTTCTGACCAAACGTGATAGTGAACGAATTAGCGTGTAATGATAGACATCCTCGTTGGAAATGAGAAGGAGATTTATTACACAAGCATCGTCATCGTCGATATCGCTTATCCTGACTGGATGCACGAGATATTTATCTGACGTGAAGAAATATACATTAATAGCGATGCGTTTTCCTGCACGATTTTCGAACTTTGTTATATCCGACAATGTCACCGGGTATTCGATGCCAGACATTACACTTTCAAACTCGGACTCGTATTGCTTGTAATGATAAACCCGTTCTGGATTATTTGACCAATGAACAGGATGCAGTGCAGCCAATATACACCAAAGGAAACATTTTTTATCGCTGTTCTGTATATTTAACACAGCCCTCTTGTGTTGAATGTTCGGTGGAAGAGGAACGTAGCTGGAAGCGCGAAGAGGCGAGAATTGATTCACGTAAACAGTTAACGTGTGAGGACATCCACACAGAGACCATCCCGACCCTTTAGCCTCGAACTCGTCGTGTTTCTTAACCAGTTCATTTGAAACTTTATAATAGAAGTTGTCCAAATTTTCGACGTCAGCAAAATAAAGTGTCTGGTTTTTTGTACGATGATAAAAAATACTCGTTGTGCCATCAACTTTCTCGTATTCAGAAAACAGAACAACATATACTTTTATAGAGTTGTTTTCAAGTTTATCTTTCAAAATATTAAGTACAGATGTTTTCGTTTCGTCCAAGAAACTTAGAATGTCACGGCCTGGTTCTGACTTAATTGAAAAATCCTGGAGTTGGTCGTTGAATGCAGATCTAATTGGTTTGCGTTCATTAGATAATTTACTTAGCTTGGAAGTGGAAGCTTCCGTTTCTGAATCATCGATTTTTCTTTTCGATGCTTGTCCGGTCGATGGTTTGCAAATTTTGAGGTGTTTACTTAAATGTGCAATGCTGATCATCTTTCCGCATCGAGCACAAGACTTAGAAGGTAACGAACGATTAATTCTCGAACCTGTTTCGCTACATCTTGCCCTGTGTACCGATAAATTGTTCCTTGAGATTAGCTTCCCACAAGTAACACATTCAGTTTTATCATTTTTACGATTGAAACTGGTGGTGGATGCCATTGCTTTTTCGAAAATCACAGAAATCAAAAAGTCTAGTATATAGCGATACAATTTTCAGGTATGTTATTTATATAGAATTTCTTGGGGCAAATACAAAGCTCAAAAATTCAATGTACTGTGAATACAATTTTCAAGTATGTTATTTATATAGAATTTCTTGGGGTGAATACAAAACTCAAAAATTCAATCTACTGTGAATACAATTTTCAAGTATGTTATTTATATAGAATTTTCTCGGGGTTCATACGTCCCTCTACCCGAGCGGGCCTCTCCCCCTTCAACGTAAACTTTTGGGAGTGGCGCGAATTCCACACCGGAACCACCAGGCACGGAAGTCGACGTTTATCGCGGCAGCACGAATCCCCAAACTGGCTGCACGGAAGCGGATCTCCACGTGTATATTTCTCGCCCGACACGCTCAACGCCCCACGTGCATCAGCAAGATCATGGCCTTGCGTAAAAAAATCAAGGAAGTTAAGAATTGCAAGGAGAAGACCTTGCCACCGGGCAAACTGCTCCAAATGGACGCGAAACAGAACACGGCAAAGTTGATGATGAACAGCATGTACGGTCAGATTTACGAGCTGAAAGACCTACCCGAAGAGATTCGATCTCAGGTGAACCAATTTTACGTTCGAAGGCCGTACGGGAAAACGTGGGGTTCCTTCGTTTCCAAGAACCCCGCTTGCGCGTCCCTTGTCACTTTTTTGTCGCGAACCATCTTATTGAAATCGCGCGACGTGGTTGAAAATTTCCCCTCGAACCACAGCGTCCGCGCATGATGTACATGGACACGGATTCGCTTTTCATCCTCATGGAGAAACGCCATCAGGCTAACCTGATCGATCACCTGCACGAGCGGTTGGTTTCCGAACTGCGGGTGAAGGTCGAATTTGTGTTGAAAAACTTTTTCGCGCTAACCAAGAAAAAATACGTCGTGCAGCTGGCCGACAGCGACGAGGTGCAATTTAAAGGGTTGAGGACCGCCATAGACGTGCGGGAGAGGAATTTTTTACTCACAATCTTAAAGAAAGCGTGGGGCGAATACTTCGACACGGTATATCGAACCACCGACTCGGTCGATCAGATCGTCACGAGCATCGTGTGGCCCACGGCGAAGGCTTACTTGGAGTTCGTGGAAAGGCACGCGACTCAATTAGATCTGGGGAGGAAGCTCGATCTCTCTGCTCCGCTGGCTAGTTTCAAAAGCGACTGCATCAACGCTCTGGCTTGACGTCACACGTTTTCGAGAAGGTTTTCGGAAAGGATCCGGCCAAGTACCTGCGAACGATTTTTCCGAACACCGTCTGCGACAGCCACATTCTAAACAAATTCACGTGGACGACCCAGCATCGTCTCCACACGCATTACTTTCTCGGCTGGGGTCTTATATATCGATTCTGCTGCATCATCCCAATGTTCTTCATCATACACTGCAACATCAATTACTTGGTGTTGCATTATACTGTTTTGGAAAACAAGTTGAACGTCCTGAAAGATTTGTACCAGGACGTGACCGAAACTGACGCGTTCAAAACTCAATTTCTGCGCCTCCTGAGGACGGAAAAGAGAATATCGAATCAGTACAAAACCTTCGAACGGACGATCCTGCCCGATAATTTTCGTTTCCACCAGATCGTGGAGGGTGGCAGCGAGCAGCAGCAGCACGTGTGGTCTTGGGCCACGTACATCGATTCTCTCAACCTGGACGCGAGCAAAGAACGCTACTTTCTCAAAAAGGATTCCGCATTCGTTCGGGAGCGTATCGAGCGCTTAAACTGGGTAAAGATTCCCGCACCGTGGGTCGACGTCGTGCGAACGCTTTTTTCTTATTTTCACATGAAAGATCGCAATTTCGGAGCCAGGCAATTATTTGGAACCGAGGCGAACAACAACACCGTGAAAGCGGTCGTTTCTCCGAAATTGGGATTCAACTTGATCCTCGACCAGATCGACCGCCGGAGAACGAAGCGTGCTTGCTCCATTTCATCCCGGGCAACAACATTCGCATCGAATTCTCCTGCTGCGACGTACCGGACTCGTGCTGCGAATTTTGCCACACGATGTGTTTCTTGCAAACGCTGACCAACACAACCCCGACGCTCATTTCTTCGGATTTGAAAGTTATACTCGTAGGCACCGAACCTTCCTCGTTGCAACCCATCACGAACAATTACAAAGTATGCCAAAAATGCCGCGCCTGGTTTAGGTCGTCGTCCGACGTCGATGCTGCAAATAAAAGAAAATGATAGGTCACTGAAGATCGTTAAAAAAAATCGTAAGATAGGTTAAGTTATATCACGTAAGATCGTGATCGAGTGAGATGTTGGCAACATTGCGAGAAAATAAGGCTTGTGTCTTACAAGAGCAAACCATTAAGTCGAGCCCCACCGAGCCCCCCAACTTTCGGTTGGTGAACTCTCTCTCTCCATTTGGGTCTACTACAGTTCGGTGTGCAAATAAAAAAATGATAGGTTAAGTTATATCACTGAAGATCGTAAAAAAAATCGTAAGATAGGTTAAGTTATATCACGTAAGATCGTGATGGAGTGAGGTGTTGGCAACACTGCGAGAAAATGGGGCTTATGCCTTACAAGAGAAAAACCATTAAGTCGAGCCTCACCGAGCCTCACTCCGAGCCTCATTTTCGGTTTGTGAACTGTCCATTTGGGTCTACTGGTTTTGGTGAACCCCTATTGATTAAAGTGAGTTTTTGAGGTTTTGGTGCTGTTTTCTTCGCTGCGAAACATCGTCAGCGCAATAAATGAGGCGCGGAACGTGGAGAGAAAGTGAGTTTTTGAAGTTTTTTCGAGCCCCACCGAGCCCCATTTTCGGTTTGTGAACTGTCCATTTGGGTCTACTCTAAGGTTTTGGCGAGCCCCACCGAGTCCCATTTTCGGTTTGTGAACTGTCCATTTGGGTCTACTCTAAAGTAGGTCAAAGCATGTAGACGCTCTCGTGTAGTTTAGCACGTAATAAAAAAAAGGATAGGTTAAGTTATATCACGTAAGATCGTGGTATACCTACCAAGTGTGAGTGGGAAAAAAGGAAAATTTTACTAAAACATCGCTAAACGCTAAAACATCGTCAAAATATGTCAAAAACCGATATTCGATTGATAACGTTGAAACGTTTATACAGAAAGGTTGAAACGTATTGTCACGAATAGTCGAACGTGTTGTGAATGGCAAATAAAAATAAAAAATCTCAAATTCAAAATCGGTTAAACAAGACAGAACAAAATAAAAGTGGAATCTTCGGGCTCGCGTTTTTTTTAACCGACCTACTCCTGGAAGTGCTATATAAAATTTTCAAGAATTGTATTGGACGAAGATGATGATATCCATTTGAGTGATCGATATTGCTGAAATTTATCCGGTGTTCTCTAGATGATCGATATTGCTGAAATTTATCCGGTGTTCTCTAGATGATCATGAAAAAAAAACTATATTTATAAAATTACAGGGAGAAAAAGTGATAATCTAGAAGTCGCGAATGTAATAACAGGAGAGATGGAAGAGATTCTGAACGAAAACGACAAGGAGACTAATCGAAGGAGACTAATCGAAGCGAGCAAGACAAAAAGATGATCTGATGTAATAATACTACAGCATTTTAAGTGCCATGCATTCCTTCTTCGTTCGTAATAAAATCAACAAGTTATTCGAATTACGGAACTTGTTATTTTGACCTCCCTAGCGAAGCATGTTCTTAAAAAATAAAAATCATCGGAAGTTTTCATTTCGCAAGCCACGATGAACTTAGGAGGCACAGGCTTGTATGCATTCCGTCTTTCGTTCGGAGGGACAACGTAACCAACCATTCAATGATGGGGCCTCCCCATGGTAGCGTTGTCGCCTTGTAATCAAAGGGTCCCAGGTTTGATACCTGGTGGAGGCACATCGTGGTTCGGATCCCACTTTAAACTGTAGGTCCAGTCTCGATTAGTCATACTGTGCATAAAGTGGACTTAAAACACCAACTCATCAACAACAACAACATTCAATGATGATAATGTTTATGAATTTGTTCGGATTGAGAAAAGTAAAAATTATCATGGAAGAGCCACCTTCTTTTGAATATCCACTTTCCTCTGTTCATATTTTCCGTCCTTGATTTCTATTATGTTTCCCGCTCGTCAGAGTCAAGCGTTCTTTTTTATCACAGCTCTTCGTTTTCATTTTTCTTTCAACGTACAAATTCATGTTATCATGTCATGGAAATTCTTCTCCTTTTTGCATTGCATAATTGAAGATTTGAAATAACACAGGATGATGAAAATGCTATTGGCAAACTTACGAAGAGAATAAATTTGTAAGAATTCCCTTGTCAATATGAATGCCTTATTACTAACTTTGTTTTTGTTTAATACGTGAAACCATATTACATTGAATATTAACTAATTAATTAATTCTCTACCCTTCTTGAACCCGAAAGTTCGATTTGTCCTTATACTGAGCAAGATCTATATATATATTTTTAATTTTTTAGTTCCTTAGATATGAAACGAGGAGACAAAAGTTTTATGAAGAGAAAAGTAACATGAATTAAGCCTTCTTTTCATTTCCTCTTTAATATCATTTTCATTGTTAGTATTACTCCTAAGTATTTGGATTTGGAAAACTGGTTCAAACAAGTTGTTATCACTTGGTTTCGGCCTGTAAGCACATATCTTTAGATTTCTCATTGCTATCTTCTAAAACCTATCTCTTAAGCTGCTTTTGAAAAAAAAATATTTTTAGCATTATTCTTAATTGTATTTACATCATTCCCCAGTAAGTCTACATCATCTGCATATGCTAACAGTACTTCGTTCGTTTATTTTACCTTCCTAAAAGCATATTCTAAGGCAAAATTAAAAAGAGCATCTTTTTTTTTTAATCCATCATGAATTGTACATTTTTTTTGTCAGACATATTAACGAGTTTCTTCTCGACTAATTTATCTCTTTGGCATCTTTAACTTCAATCAAGTTAGGTTCTGCTGTGCGTACTTAATTTATTTCTGATTTATCTCCTACATGAACATTTAAAACGTCATTAAAGTAGTTCTTCCATCTATTTAAAATAGTCAGCCATTTTTTTTATGAAGTTTACTTTAGGTTGCCACCCCTTTCTCAATTCATTTGCACCTCTGATACTTTTATTTCAATTTCGT
This sequence comes from Lepisma saccharinum, assembly GCF_977018435.1. Taxonomy (NCBI): domain Eukaryota; kingdom Metazoa; phylum Arthropoda; class Insecta; order Zygentoma; family Lepismatidae; genus Lepisma; species Lepisma saccharinum. The sequence continues at coordinate 14,073,261 of NC_139240.1, forward strand.
TAATTTTACTTTTCAAGTAATCTTCTAAACATGGTGTTCTTTAACCACCTAAGTCTATTTCTATTAGGTTATGCGAACCATGGCTTACTTTTTCTTGATTTATACTTTATTTAACTGCTGATTCTATTACACCCTTATAGTTAATACAACAAAAAGCATTAGATATGAGTCATCACAATGTTACGTAATAACTTGTTGCAAAAACGTTGTGCAATAGTATACCCTTATAAGTAATACAATTAAGGGGTGCTTAATATGAGTCATCACAATGTTATGTAATAACTTGTATTGTAGGCTCCACGTCATCGCCATGTTACGCTCGCCATTGTTTTTTTTCCAAGTCCATTAATTGTTAGGTTAAGTTGTGTCACGTAAGATTGTGAGCCTCATTTATTAATTGTTAGGTTAAGTTGTATCACGTAAGATCGTGAGCCTCGCCATAGTAAATCGAAGGGCTCATACTTTTCTGTTTAGAAACGCTCCAATTACCCTTCTACTCTAAAGCACGTAGAGGCTCTCGTGTAGTTTAGCACGTAATAAAAAAAAATGCAAAATACCCCGACAACGTTTCAGCTACTAGGACCTCATTACCATGAGCCTAATCCTAGTAAGCCACATACACACCTGTTCTTCGTATCGCATATGCTAGTAAGTCAGATGACATACTGGGAGAATCACATTTCCCCCAATGAGCCCACCACAACAAACGTCGCACATGCTAGAAGAAACAGGATCAGGATATTTTATGCTAAATTTACGGCTGCCTGTATGCAGTTATAGGCAAATCATTAAAAGAGCGCTCTAATATACAATGATTTCTCCTACCATGTACCCTAACATACAATTTAACATAACAAGTAAAATTTCGATTCGTCTATATATACCCAACGAAACTCAGAAACTGTCATACGCGAGAGCTATATATTTTGCAACAACTATAATTACCCAACACTAGCAACAAGAACAAAAAAAATATATCAATTACTTGTATACTATTAATTAGTAACTTTAGATAATATTAATTATTAGTTTTCAGTTGTAATTAATTTTAAAAAACAATTAATAACATGTTAGGTGATGATAACCAAGTGCAAAAAAGCATTGTATTTTTGTTACACACAAACAAAGCACCACTTAGTTCACAAAACATCTAACAGATTGGTAGATAGTTACATGGTTCTATCACCGAGTTCAGATGTTTACTCATTGATGACTCCGTCGTTGTCGTCTCCCCTTGTCGATTTTTTGGTGACGTAGAGTATGCGTAGAGAGGTCGGGTTTAGTGTGTCGGTCGAGTCTCGGTGTCCTCTGTCCACCCATACCAAAATGAACATAGGTCTTCATGGAACCAATCGAAAATTTTCTAAGTCCACAGCGTTAAAAAAATCTTCAATTGCAAATATCTCGAAAATAGTAAGAGTTATCGAAAAAATATATCGAAAAACACCCCCATCCTGGTATCGTTAGATACCCCCCCCTGTCGATTTTGGAGGTGTAGAATACGTGTACCAAGTTTTGGTGGTCCTGGGGTCAAGGGGTAAGAAGTTTACCCACCCTCCAGAAACTTTGATCACTCGTAACTTTTGAACGAATAGTCGTAGAAAGGTCGGGTTTAGTGCGTCGGTCGAGTCTCGGTGTCCTCTGTCCTCCCATACCAAAATAAACATAGGTCGTCATGGAACCATTTTTTTTTCATCAATCGAATATTTTCTAAGTCCACAGCGTTAAAAAAAATCTAAAATTGCAAATATCTCGAATTTTTGACAAACAGAGGTGTCCCTAGGACAATTAAAAAAAAACCTACAAAAACAGAGACATGGACATAAACATTACACATTCGGAAATCCAAAATAGCGACCGGAAGTCGGTAAGACTTAGGAAAAATCTGTTTGCGGATTCATCACGTACGCCTATACGTGAGAAAAAGTATGAATAGAACCTATGCTCGGAAATCCAAAATGGCGACCGGAAGTGGGGTTATCTTGGAAACGGTAAGACTTAGAAAAAATCTGTTTGCGGATTCATCATGTACACCTATACGTGAGAAAAAGTATGAATAGAACCTATGTTCGGAAATCGAAAATGGCGACCGGAAGTAAGGTTATCTTGGAAACGGTAAGACTTAGTAAAAATCTGTTTGCGGATTCATCATGTACGCCTATACGTGAGTAAAAGTATGAATAGAACCTATGTTCGCAAATTTGAACGAAGCGAACCGGGAGATCGAATACGACGTGGACGTAGGGGATGGGTTCGTTCATCCTCACAGAGCGGACCTCTACCTTCAATTCGACGTGGTGAAGAAAGAAAGTGGAGACGCGTTTCCCGCAGCAGCAAATTTGATACTCGTGGACAACTTCATGCCTCACCTGTTCTCGCAGGTGGAGGTGAGGAAACACGGTACCGTCATCGACAGAATCGATTATCCAGGCATCACGTCGACGGCAGTGGGAACGTTGAAATTATCCAAAACTGACGCGGCGTACTACCAGGCGGGAGGGTTCGAACCGGGGACGAAAATATCGACGAGAAGTCACACGGTGCTCTTTCCCATGCGTCTGCTTCCGGGATTCTTCTCGGACTACAAGGAGATCATGTGGAAGGGAGGATTGCGCGTCACGTTTCGAAGAGCTGCCAACGACAACGACGCACTGATGCGATACACCAACTTGAACGCCGACGGCACGCCGATAGCCAACACTTTACCCGAAGCAGCCAAGTGCGTCATCCGGAGCATGGAGTTGAGAATGCCGATCGTGGAATACGAAACGAACTACGCCCTCAAGTACAAAGCAGAGATCTTGAAAAGTCCACAGGTACCGATTCACTTTCACGGTTACCAGTGCGTGCAGAAGTTGGCGTCGGGAAGTCACATGGAATTCGACGTGACGACGCAGTTCAACAACATACAGTTCGACATGCCAGATTTCGTCGTAGTGCTCTTTCAGACCGGTCGCGATAAGAATCAGGAAAAAGATTCCAGCAAATTCGACGACTGCAAGATCAAGAACGTTTATCTCAAGAACGGCAGGAACGAAGTGTTCCCGCGCGAGAATTACAACCTCGACATGACCAAAGACGATTACCTCAAACTTTACGAAGCTTACACGGCTTACAAGCGCGTGACCGAGGGAAACGTCGACGTGTACTACACGCCCAGCGAATTCAAAGCACGCAGGCCGATGTTCGTCATCAACACGACGAAGAGGAAGCAGGTGGTGGTCAACGATCGCACCAACATCAAGGTCGTCTGCGAGTTCAACAGTCCGTTGCCCGAGGATACTCTATGCAGCGTCATCCTGGTCGCAGAGAAGTCCTTCGTCCACGACGTGAAGAACGAGAGGGTCACAGAGCAGTTTTAAAAAACAAAATTCCTAAAAAATTGCCACATACTAAAAAAAATCAACAAGGTTATATAAAATATAATGTAAGTTAGTTCGGTGTGCAAATAAAAGAAAATGATAGGTCACTGAAGATCGTAAAAAAAAAAATCGTAAGATAGGTTAAGTTATATCACGTAAGATCGTGATCGAGTAAGATGTTGGCAACACTGCGAGAATATAAGGCTTGTGTCTTACAAGAGCAAACCATTAAGTCGAGCCCCACTTTCGGTTGATGAACTCTCTCTCCATTTGGGTCTACTACAGTTCGGTGTGCAAATAAAAAGAATAAATGATAGGTTAAGTTATATCACTGAAGATCGTAAAAAAAATCGTAAGATAGGTTAAGTTATATCACGTAAGATCGTGATCGAGTGAGGTGTTGGCAACACTGCGAGAAAATGAGGCTTATGCCCTACAAGAAAAAAAACATTAAGGCGAGCCTCACTTTCGGTTGGTGAACTCTCTCCATTTTGGGTCTACTAAAAAAAAAAAATTATTATTTTTGTTTGCTTGCATCACAATACAGGCACGCGCGCATATGTGTGTGTGTGCGACAGAGAGAGGTTTACAAAAGGTCACGATATATAAACATTAGTCCCGGACTTGGAAAAAAATTACGATAAGGTGCATTCATCCTTCAAGGATGAGAGAGTGCATTTACTCATCACGCTGTGTCAGCGCAATAAATGAGGCGCGGAACGTGGAGAGAAAATGAGTTGTTTTTTTTTTAAGTTTTTTGATGCTGTTTTCATCGCTGTGAAACATCGTCAGCGCAATGAATGAGGCGCGGAACGTGGAGAGAAGGCGAGTTTTTTTTTTTTTTTTTTTTGAGGTTTTGGTGAACCTCAAATGAGTAAAGTGAGTTTTTGATGTTTTGGTGCTGTTTTCTACGCTGCGAAACATCGTCAGCGCAATAAATGAGGCGCGGAACGTGGAGAGAAAGTGAGTTTTTGAGGTATTTTTGAACCTCAATTGATGACGTTCAAACGGTCACACACCACTACTCTAAAGTAGGTCAAAGCATGTAGAGGCTCTCGTGTAGTTTAGCACGTAATAATAAAAAAAAGGATAGGTTAAGTTATATCACGTAAGATCGTGATATACCTACCAAGTGTGGGTGGGAAAAAAGGGAAATTTTACTAAAACATCGCTAAACGCTAAAACATCGACAAAAAATTGTCAAAATATGTTAAAAACTGATATTCGATTGATAAAAAAAAAGGCTACAAATGCATACCTACAAAGTACTATTTTGAAACGATACACATACACTCACTACTCATATGCATTAGAAAATTGCCTTCACTTTGCTCTGCGATTGGACTTGCGTGGATATCTGAACATAATTTCTTCAAAGTATTTGGATGGGGTAAAATAAAATATCCTGAATCACGGATGAACCTATATGCACATGGAGACATAAAATTCAACAACGATGAGAAAACAATAATCTCAGAATCATGTCTCAGCCGTTCTTTACGAACCATTAACAGCCGTATCTATGATTTTATAAAATGAAGCACTGACACTCTACTATCATGTACAGTGTCTTTTACATTGTCCAGAAGGATTTCAATGGCTTCCAAAACATCACTAATATTACATGCTGATTCTACACTGTCGAACATTTCCAGAAAATGTATTGCATCTTCAATAGCATGTGTAGTTGATACCTTACGTGAAAATCTCTTCTCATTAATTTCAACTCCACGATAAAACATTGACAAAGAAAGTGAGTCATTTACAACAACATACTTAACTGCATGGGGCTTTTCAGAGAGGTTGAGGGATAAGAAAATAATACAGCTTTCCTTTTGCAAAATATCCCACTGCAAAGAACGATGGATTTTGTTAATCTGATCCTTCAGTCCATTTAAAGTCGAAAATGCGTGAGTTGCGTCATACTCTTTTTTTTTGTCCCTATACTGTCTGCAATTGCTCTTCTTAAAGCTTCTGCCTCCCTCTTTTCTTTCTTCTTTTCTGGACATTCTCGTGCCTCTTCATATTGCGTTCCAGAAGACAGGTACGATGGACATCCAAGGAAAATTGATGGGATTGCACCTGGACGGATCCGAGGTCTTGCCAAAGCAACCCTGAAGATTTTTCCTGTACGGTTATCCACATGCACAGTCTCCCATTCAATGTCCCCAGTCTTGAAATGTGCCTGGCACACCTAGAAATAGCATAATGAAAAATGGCATTATAATTGGGAACATAAAGGTAAAGTGGGAGCTTTAGAACGAAGTGAACTATTAGGTACTTGCTTTATACAAGCAGAACTTAAGATATAAGGGAATGCAAATCTTGCAGAAATTGTGACCGTTTTTGAAATATCGAAATACAAGTGTGTGGTTACCATGAAAAGTTTCAGCAAATCATGACGTGAGGTTAAGAATGCCAGGAATTGGCAGTAAAAAGACCATAGGCGGGTATAACATTCATTTTCACCAGCATAGAATGAACAAACTGGTAAAGCTCTTACAATTTATTAACAATACACATGTACAGTATTTAGTTACTTAATCTGTCCTCAAGTAGACATGTAATACTTTTGTTGAAAGGAAAATAATATTCTGTCATTGAGGTCACCTGACATCAGAATCGACTCGGTGGCTGAGTGGTTAGCACAACTCGCTACAACGCCAGGGGATCCGGGGTTCGAATCCGACCGGGGCACGGATGTTCTTTGTGAGTGCTACATCAATTTCATCATATCGTCATTCGTTCTTATCGTCGCAATTAACCAAAAATTGTAGAAAAGCGACGCTAAATAACAACAATCAAACATGACATCAGCAAGTCTCAGTACTAGTAGTTATACAATTTTTTAAAAATTTGAACCAATACTTTCTACAAGACTGTTAAAGGATTCATGTTACGGTTGGTACAGAGAAAAAAAAGATTTGCTTAGACTAACGAAAAAGGTTAGGTTGACAGTTTGGCGATTTATTTGTTTGAAATAACCAAACATCAGTAAAAATTTCTAAATCATTTTGTTTAGGAATACCAAAAATAACTGTCACATAAAAGTTTGTAGAGCCAAAATGATTTATACACATGCAAGAAAGAATATGATTAAATATATTCAATAAAAGGAAAGTTAAACGAAATTACTATGTTTGCTTATTCACATAGCTCGGTAAAAAGTATGGTTTTTTGTGTGAAAACGTTTATTTGAAACATAAACAATATATTCTTGTATAATTATACAAGAAAATATTCCAACAAATTGCTTGTTGTTACAAATGTACTTTGTATTTCAATGCATAACCTAAATATCAACTTGCCTTCTATTATCTCCGATTAACCTAAAGAGGCAGATCAACGGGCTAAAAATAAGATTATAAATGTGCATATATTTCAATTTTGCTCAGTTCTATAGTTTTCTTTCCTTAAGCATACTTTGAAACTAAAAATTTGTATAGAATTCTCGATGACGAACATGTTATCGAAAAAGACTGCTTTGGTAGATGAAACAATATTTTATAACGTTGAACATTTCATTTTGCATCGATAAACAAATATGTAACGTTAACCAAATATAGTAATTGAAGTTAAATTTGGCATTTCTAAAGAAATTAGCTTGGTTAGATTTACCAATTCGATACTGGTAATCAAGAATGATTTGCAAGAAACAAGTAAAACTTGACCAAATCTGAAATTATGTTAGATGCCTATTTCGTGCACATTAAATCTTTACATTATGAACTAAACTATCTCTCGTTTATTTATAAGTATAAAGTCTGTGTTACTTACCCTGGAGTTCATCGTAGGGTCAAAATTACGTGGAATTGCCCTAATCCATTTCTGTCTTTCAGTAACATCTTGAGGAAATCTAAATACATTAGTCTTACTGTTCTCATCATAATTTCCTCTATAATTGAGAACACAACACTTATAAACCATATTCCTTGTACGCTCCCACTTAACTTATACTTCGTTGCAGTTCTTAAAATTGCATTGCAATTCCACATACGCTAAAAACGATCCAACATTGCTTGCAACAAATAAATCAAACATGGCGGCTGTCTCGCCTACAGATGATGACGTCGCTCACGTGACTAGAACAAGCCATTCGGCTTTCTCCAGTTTGAGAAGCTGATGGTAAAACACATTAAAATTGGGGTGCTTTGCACGAAGTTCTAAAAACCGTTGCTGGTATACAACCATTGGTGTCTGACTTTGGAAGGGCAGTCAGAGAAAAATCGATAGAAGGTGCAGGAAACTCCCAGGTAGGGAGGGGCGGAATGAGTGGAGAGACGCCAGGAAGGTCACTGTCAACACCAAGTGCTTACAGGATCTCGTCTGCACGAACACCAAATGGTCTTGTGGCACTAGGGCGGAGCCGATACCTTGCCAGCCTATTCATGTCTGAGATGGTGTGAAATGAGGGATGTGAAGGCATTGAGCAAAGATGGAGGAAGTAGTTCACTACCAGCCGCTGTCTTGGCAGAGACAGCGACGGCTCAGATTCCTCTACGTACAAACTGGCGATAGGGCTGGTCCGAAACGCACCAGAGCACACACGTATACCAGCATGGTGGACGGTGTCTAGGATGCGAAGTATAGATGGGCGGGCAGAAGAATACACAACACATCCATAATCAAGCTTCGACCTGATGAGTGCACTATACAATCGAAGCAGTACCGTCCTATCAGCACCCCAGGAAGTATGGGATAAAACACGTAAAAGGTTGAGAACTCGAAGAAAAGAGAACTTTAACTGGCGAAGGTGAGGTAGCCATGTTAATTTCTTATCGAAAATGAGGCCCAGGAAGCGGACCTCATTCACGAAGCACGGGGGAGACTTCCCCATGTACAGGTCAGGATCGAAATGACATGTACGTTGACGACAAAAGTGAACACACACGGATTTCTCGGATGAGAAGGTGAAACCTGTTTGGGAGGACCACTCAACCAAACGGTTTATCGTCAGTTGGAGTTGACGAGAAGCTGACGCGAGATTCCGTGAGCGACAAAAGATCGTGAGGTCGTCTACATACAGAAGACCATGTACAGGGGCAACAATGCTCGCCATAACACTGTTCACTGCTATGGCAAACAGAGTCACACTTAATACGCTGCCCTGCGGGACACCGTTCTCTTGTTCGTGAAGATCCGAAAAGGAGTTCCCAACACGTACGCGGAAAAAACAATCAGATAAAAAGTTTTTAATAAAGTACGCCATATGGCCACGGTCGCCCCAAGAATGGAGCTGCTTTAGGATGCCAAAACGCCACGTTGTGTCATATGCTTTTTGGAGGTCAAAGAAAACTGCAACTAAATGTTCCTTGTTGAGGAATGCATCCTGAATGTGTGTTTCCAGCTGAACCAGATGGTCCAGTGTGGAACGGTTGGAGCGAAAACCACATTGAAAATTACTTAAAAAGCAGTTATCCTCCAAAAACCAGGTGAGACGCTTGTTGATCATGCGTTCCATCAACTTGCACACACAGCTAGTTAAGGCAATAGGCCTGTAACTCGAGGCTGCGGTGCGTTGTTTACCTGGTTTCAGGATGGGAACAATAATAGCTTCTTTCCAGGAAGTGGGGAAAGAGTCCTCCAACCAAAGCCTGTTGAATACCGCCAAAAGGAAATTTCTTGCTCCAATGGGCAGATGACGAAGCATCTCATAGTGGATCTTGTCCACTCCAGGAGCTGTGTTCTTAGAATCTCGAAGTGCCTGATCGAACTCCCGTTCAGTGAATGGAGTGTTGTATGGCTCGGTGTTATGACTTCGAAAAACGAGAGGGCGTCGTTCCTGACGGTCCTTCTCACGGCAGAAACGTGGTTCATAATTTACAGAGCTAGACGCACCAGAAAACTGCGTGGCCAAGATATTAGCTATGTCTCCGGAATCTGTGTACAACGTCTCATCGTGCTCCAGAGCGCTCAGAGGAGTAGATGCACCCCCTGGATGCGACGTACTTTGGTCCAAACGGCTTTCGACGAAGCACGCTTCGTCAGAGAAGACACGTATTGGACCCAGCACGCCTTCTTACTGGCTCGAATGAGCTGACGGGCACGGGCACGTTTACTGCGGAACTGTTCGAGGTTTGCGGCAGTGTGGTTCCTATTAAGTCAATCGAGAGCATGATTGCGGTCCTTGATGGCTGCACCGATCTCCGCAGTCCATCAGGGGACTGGGTGTCGCCTCGCAGGTCCACATTGTTTTTTTGTGGAATGGAGGTGCGTGCAGCATCATGCACTCCTGACACAAAGACGTCTAAGGCGTCGATTGGTGGTAAAGTCCACGCAAGATCGACTTCAAGGTCCACTGCACGCTCGAAGGCTTCCCAGTCGGCACGACTGAGATTCCAGTGAGGGTGTTGTTCACGTGAGTGCTGAAGATGTTCGAAGGTAAGAATGAGAGGGAAGTGATCACTCCCACAGAGATCAGGATGAACGCTCCAAGATGTGGTAGGAGCAAGGCTGGGACTGCAAAAGGACAAGTCCAACGCAGAATATGTGCCAGAGGAAGGACTGAAATATGTGGGAGTCCCATCACTCAGCAACGTTAAATCTGATGCCTCACGGAATTGATCTACAATTTGACCCCAGGGCTCTGTACGAACGGAGCCCCACAAACAATGGTAGGAATTAAAATCGCCCAAAAGAACTACAGGAGACGGAAGTTGTTCGAATATAGAAAGGAGGTCCTCAAGAGAGAATCGCTCCTCCCTTGTGATGTAGACACAGCACACAGATATTGGCTGTGGTAGATGGACCCGCACGGCTGTAGGTGTGATTGTTACCTTTTAAGGCGTACTCTATTTCTAGGCCCTGTCACCTGGATAAATTCTTCATCCGCGGCTTCGTCCTGTATCATGTCCTCGGGTAAGGACACACAGGGCGAAGGGGATGAAGGAGGAGGAGTGGGGGCGGGTGCTTTGAGCGCCCGCCGGGCAGCTTTCAGCTGCGCCTTAAGTTTCAGGGTGGTGGCTACCACCCTGACTGGAGAGCTACTGGTCTTCAGGAAGTATTCTTCTGTGTGAACCTGCTTCAACTTCTCTGTGGAGCGAGGAGTTGTTGCTGGTTTCCTCGAAGCAGGACGAGCTACTACGGGAAACGTTGTTGTTTGCGTGGACACGTCGCTGGTTTGTACCCCTATACTGCGACGGGTAAGAGCAGCTGCAGCAACTGTAGCCAATGGCACAGGTAAAGTGGTGCGTATACTGTCACGGAGACGTTGTTTTGCTTCACCAGCAGAGATTTTCTCTGTGACGACCAACTCTCTGATTTTCTTCTCTTGTTGGAAAGAGGGGCAGTCACGATGCCAGACTGGGTGCTCGCCTTGGCAGTTAATGCATTTGGGACCTGAAGAACCTGATCGGTCCCATGATCAGGCTTACTACACTTACCACAAAGGGCGGTAGTGGCCTTGCAGGAAGGCTGAGTGTGCCCAAAGTGCTGGCATTTGAAACACCGCATCGGGTTAGGTATGTACGGACGGACTTTGAGTCTCAAATATCCAGCCCGTACCCTGTCTGGGAGAGTGGTCGTTTGAAACGTCACTATGAGTGAAGCAGTTGGTACTAGTTCCCCGGACTTACGAGTCTTTATTCGCTGTACTGCGGTCACATGGTCTGAGAGTGCTTCAAGAAATCTCTTCCTCCTCAGCATTTAGCAGATCCCAGTGGCGAATCACACCTCTACTACTGTTAAGTTGACGGTGAGGTTCAACATTAACAGGGAAGTCGCCCAAAGATCTTAGCTTTAAAAGGTTGTTTGTCTGGCGATCTGTGCTGGTCTGGATCAGTAGACTCCCGTTTCTCAGCTTCTTTATTTCTGGAACATCGGAGCCAGCGGCGTAGTCTAGCTGTTTCTTGATAAGGAATGGTGACAAATCCTTCAATGTAGCAGCTCCGTGTTTCTTTGTTGTCGCAGAAACATCGTTACTATCGGTCTTCTCAACAATACTGATAACAAGGTAACGTGGCACGTTACTTGTCTTTTCCACTAATTGGAGCGGGCTCGAAGACCGCGCTCGTTTGGGGTGTTTCCCCCCGTTTGAGTTGTTTTTTGTACCCATATACAAGATAAATTTATATAGGAGGGTCCATAAATTGTCGCCTCGACATGCCCTCTATGCCGAGGAAGGCCTACCCCCAAAAATGGAGGCTACTCGAGGACCAAACCGAAATCCCCGAGGCCACGTTCGCGACTGCACCTACCCCTGCAGCCAGCACTGTCCCATCGGCACGTGCAACTCACACCTTGGGATAGGTTTTTTTTATCGAGGTTGTCTCCTCTAGCAGGACCCTTAGTTATAGGGAGGTCAAAGATATGGAGATGAATGACGTGATGGAATGGTGAAAACGTGAGATATGGATGTGAAGAATGAGTGAAATGATGAGATGAAAATGACCTCCCTACCTTAGTTTCTTAGAGGGAGGTCAAAGATATGGAGATGAATGACGTGATGGAATGGTGAAAACGTGAGATATGGATGTGAAGAATGGGTGAAATGATGGGATGAAATTGGCCTCCCTACTAAGCCCCCTCGCCCCGTCAAGGCAGTCGTACATGGAGGGGGCAAATAGTCAATAAACCAACCCGTATCACCGAAAAAAGTAAAACGCTGCTTGACATCATAGCCGTTGACAATACAGAATTACTGTTTAAAACTGACGTCACTGTCCCAATCGGTAAATCAGACCACTGCGTTGCGTACGCTGATTTCTTGTTGCAGAAACCGGAACCTCAAGCAGGCTATGTTTATTGTAGAAATTTTAATACCTTCAACGAAGAAAGTTTTGCAAAAGATATAACTGATGTAGATTGGTCAAAGCTTTACTCACTTGATGATGTTAATAATAAAGTGGAGTTTTTGACCTCAAATATACAAAATGGTTTTGACACGCACGCACCTCTAAAAAGCGTAAAGCACAAATAAGAAAAATGCACCGTGGATCATCAGTAATGTTAAATTGTTGATGAGAATCAGAGATAACGCGCTACGAAAGTTCAAACGTTCGAACAATCCAAGCGACTGGCAACAATATAAAGAACTCCGGAATTTTACAACAACTGTCATAAGACAAGAAAAGAAATGTTATCTTACCTTCAAATTTGGCGGGAAAAATTTAAACCGGAGAGAAACATGGAATGAGTTGAAACAATTGGGTATTGTTAACAATAAAAAGTCTCACGATAATACATTCTCTCTCATAGGTACGACTGAAGATTTAGATGCTGTTAATGACCATTTTGGTAAAATTTGCAATGAATCTGAAATTCCTCCTCCACTTAAGGCTCAGCAAATAAAGCATTTCGAGAACAAAACCTGTTCCACCGCTGAACAATATTTTAGCTTTACTGAGGTAACTGAAAAAGATGTACATAGAACTATTTATAGTATACGCTCAAATAGTTTTGGAGTAGATGGTATCAGCACTAAAATGCTCAAACTTTCTTCGCCTTATGTTTTATCTCCGCTAACTCACGTCATTAACTCCTCTCTTTCCAGTGGCGTCTTTCCTGAAATGTGGAAAGAAGCACGAATCCTGCCACTTCAGAAAAAACATATCGCCACTTCTTACAATGACTTTAGGCCTATCAGTCTTTTGCCTGTGCTATCTAAAGTACTCGAGAAAATAGTGCATTCGCAGACGTTAAACTACGTTAAAACGAATAATTTACTGCCCCTGCTGCAATCCGAATTTCGTGAGAAACACAGCACAGCCACTGCTCTTGCTAAAGTTGTGGATGATATTCTCTATGCCATTGACAAACAGCAAGTCACTATTTTAGTACTTCTGGATCTCAGTAAGGCTTTTGACACTGTGCAGCATGATTTATTATTAGCCAAACTTAAATATTACAAGTTTTCTCCTTCAACATTAAACTGGTTTGAAACATATCTAACAGACGTCAAAGGGTCGTATTACATAATTCACCATCTCACGTGTCTCAACCTATAACGCTGAAAGCAGGCGTGCCGCAAGGATCGATATTAGGCCCCCTCCTCTTCACCCTTTACACTGCAGATTTGCAGCAAGTCATAAAATTCTTCACTCCACATTTTTACGCAGACGATACTCAGTTATATTTCTCAGATCATTGCGCTTCGTTGGAACATAAGCTTCAGTCACTAAATTCTGACTTGAACATCGTCAGTAACTGGTGTGTATCTAACGGTCTTAAAATAAATCCAGAAAAATCCACTTTCATAATCATTGGTTCTAATTATTCAAGGTCGTTAATTAAAAATATGAAGATCGAGCTCAAAATGAACAATTTGCCCATTGTCAGGAATAACACTGCTAAAAATCTTGGTCTGATTTTTGACGAAATTTTTGATTGGACAGAACATGTAAAGACGCAATGTAGGAAAGCTTATGGAACACTTGGGAATCTGAATCGTTTCCGTGACTTTCTCCCTGCGGAATGCAAGCTAAGACTCATCCAAGCATTAATCTACCCTTTGTTCGACTATTGTGATAATGTTTACGGCCCTCAACTCTCGCAAAAGCTCAGTAAAAAAATACAAATGGTGCAAAATGCCTGCTTCCGATACATTTTTCAAGCAAAAAGATCCGATCACATTCTTCCATTCTTAAATAATAATCAGGTTCTTACCATGGCAAACAGAAGGAAGTTGCACTATCTCTGTTTTATACGCCGCATACTGACAGAAGGTAAACCGCAGTACCTGTTTGAGAAGATGCATTCCCGTAGGGAAATCCATCAGTATGTTACCCGCAAGCTGAACAACTTCGATTTACCCCATCACTCTACCACGGCCTACAAATCATCTTTCTCCTTTTCGGCTCCCAAAGCATGGAATGCATTGTCTGCAAATATCGCTAGTGTAAACAACCCATTATATTTCAAAGGTAAAATAAAAGATCTGCTGTTAATGGAACAATGGCAGAGTCGGGGCACATACTGAAGGTATTAAGTCACTCACTAAAAGGAATTGTATTATTGTATTATTATTACTATTGGCTTTTGTATTTCTAGTTACACTTTTTTTTGTATGCAACTAATTCCTATGTATTTTTTTCTTTCTTCATTTTTTTATTTTTTTATTTTTTTATTTTTATTTGTATTATTATTATTATTATTTTTTACGTTTAGCTTACTGCTCCATAAGTTTATAATAATCTCATATGTATTATCATATTGACAAGGGTTAGGTGGCAGAGCAGCACTTGGCTGAACCTCGCCCGCTGAATAAAGAAATGAATAAAGAATGAATAATAATAATAATAATAATAACATTAAGAGGGAAGTCATCCAAGGATCTTAGCTTTTGTGACGTCTTGTTCAAATTCGATGTTGTTCTTCACAATCCGTCACAACCCATTTTTTTTTATTATTTTGGAAGTACTTGCGTCTCCTTGGTTATATCCCTGTAATAAAAAAAATAAAAACAACACCCACCCAAAAAAAATACATGTGTATATATATAAGTTTAGTTTTTCTATCACAGGAGGTTCGCGTGCCGTAGGGAGAAAAACCAAGAATCAGTCAATCAAAATGGGCAAAAATCAAACTACTAAATCCCAGTTTATTAAGGTATTAAATAGTGCGTCGCTTAAAGCCTTCTCGCATATACCGCCAGCTGCTCCGGAGTTTTGTAGCGGGCTCGTCTAGACCCACTCCCGACGAACTAACGTGTATATGACTGAAAACATGCAACTGCCTTTTTTGGGCCCTTCAAAATAATAATAATAATATATCTGCTAGCCAAGAAATTATACGGGGAAGGTTGAACTTATCCTAAACTGCGCCAGCGCTGCTTAATTACGTGAACAGTAAGATTGGGTATTTTCTCAATAGCTTTTTATTTCCTTAACAAGTGCAGTTTTTTTATTTCTTACAACAACAAAAGTAACAACGTGTTCTTTATAAATAAGTCGCTTCACACAGGAATATGTTAGCAATTACCCTCCTTGACAGATTTTCACAAAAACATTTACAATGACGATCAACGTCGACCATTCATTTCATTTACTTTTTTTTTTTTTTTTGCTCCACTATCTCTTACCACACTTGTGCTTACAAAAACTATGTTCCATAATCATTCCCTGTCTTAACTTACATATTGCAGGAATTAGCCCCGGGCGATAGGAAATTATTTGCAACTGAAGTCACGATGTTTTCTAAACTTTTAAGTAAAAAAAAGAGAAAAGAGGGGTGAAAGTTTCAAAATTTATCAATTAAAGTAACGAGATAAACTAAACCCTTTCAGTAAAAAAAAAAACAATACTTAACTCCATGTCCGCAAGGTTCCACGTTCTAGTCGACGTCCCAGGTGTACGGAAAGATAAGAGCTGAGACACGCCCACATTGACTCAGGCGGCCATCACGACGTGGAGCACCGTTGCTGGAGTTGATGTTATCCGGCTCGGCTGGGAGAGAACACTGGTTCGCCCAACAAGGAAAACGTCAACCCCGAGAAGCTCACTAGGTGACAGTCTCGTCGCCGCCATACGAGTTTCTTGGGAAACAAACGAAGTTTCTCAGCGAACTGACAATCCCACGCATCGGGTCTAATTCCTCTATACAGGGTGGGCCGAAGAATGTGGCGAAACGGGATAAGCAAGTCCCGATTCACCACACTTTAAAAGATTGTTTGTCTGGCGATCTGTGCTGTTCTGGATAAGTAGACTCCCGTTTTGCAGCTTTTTTGTTTCTGGTGCATCTGAACCAGCGGCGTAGTCTAGTTGTTTCTTGATATGAAATGGTGACAAGTCCTTCAATGTAAAAGCTCCATTTTTTTGTTGTTGCAGAATCATCGTTACTATAGGTCTTCTGAACAATACTAATTACAAGATAACGTGGCACGTTACTTGTCTTTTCTACCAAAAGGCCGCGCTCGTTTTGGGGGTTTCCCCCCGTTTGAATTTTTTGTACCCGTATACAAAAGTTTTTTGATAGGAGGGTCCATAAATTGTCGCCTCGACATTCCCTCTATGCCAGGGAAGGCCTACCCCCAAAAATGAAGGCTACTCGAGGACCAAACCGAAATCCCCGAGACCACCTTCGCGACTGCACCTACCCCTGCAGCCAACACTGTCCCATCGGCACGTGTAAATAAAACTTTGGGATAGTTTTTTTTATCGAGGTTGTCTCCTCTAGCAGGACCCTTAGTTATAGGGAGGTCAACGGAATGGGGATGAATGATGAGATGGAATTGAGAAAATGTGAGAGATTGATATGAAGAATGTGTGAAATTATGAGATGAAAATGGCCTCCCTACTAAGCACCCTCTACCCGTCAAGCCAATCCTACATGGAGGGGGCACATTCATCTTATCATACCGTTTCAGACGAGAGTAGGTTGGCAAGGTATCGTCTCCACCCTAGAGCAACTAAACCATTAGGTGTATATGCAGATGAACTTGTTGGTGCTCATTTTTCAGACTCGTGGTGATTTTATATATTTCTGCATTTAGAGTCTGTTCATTTACGAGTAACTTCTGAAATTGTTGTTCGCTAATGATGCCGCAACACCAACTCGCGAATTCTCCGATGAAATTTAATCCTAAACTTCTTTTTCCCTTGTTAAGATGTTCTTCAGGAGGGGGAAAATCAAGTTGACTATTATTTAAATGTTTCATAAATGTAAGTTGATAGTTACTTAATTACTTACCAGATTCATCAGTTTGTTAAATACCTGGTGTACATGATATCCATCCACTTTGTTTGTAAGATCATCTCGTACTGGTTTTAGAAAAGCCTGATCCACTGCCACAGGGGGTGGTAATGCCTCTGTATAGGTAAGTGGAACGCTTCCCTCGTAGAGTGTTACTTTGGGGAGTTGTTTCCAATATGCCCCTGGCATAAGCTTGATTGTAGGAGTGGATGAAATCAATCCAAACAGTAGTAGGATGAGAAACATTTTCATTTTACCTCTGTAACTGAAAAATGTCTGAGTGAAAGAGTTCAGATACATTCGCCTCACCTGATGTTGCTTCGTCCCGAAGCAAAGTTTCAACGTTGCTGAATCGTAAGAACACATGCGTAAATAACCATAAAATATTAAAATAATAATAATAATGAAAATAGGAATAAAACTAATAATAAAACGAAACGTAGGAGGCTCTACAATAGGAAGCACTGTTTCATACGTATGCAGGATATCTACAAACAGATAGAGTCAATAAATTGCAAGAAAAGTGAATCGACACTACATCACAAATGGAATATAAATCAAGTAGATATATCCGAAGTAGGACTAAGACTTGGTGAACGAAGAAATGGGACTGTAGAAAAACTAGAGATACTGATATCATCAAAAACGTCATCCACAGGTTCCATGTTGACATCCATATTAGTAGGCGTAGAATTTCAATTTCTGGTTGGTCACCTGAAATTCACAGTCGAACTTCCAATTGAGTAGATACTTGTTGTAGCACTTTAGGATAAAGTCATGTAATTGGACGAATGACGCAAACAAAAAATCCTCTTTTGTTTGTAGGGGTGCTTCACAAGCGTTAACAAATTTTATGAACAGGAGAAGTTCACTTTGGACTACTTCTTCAGAAATACTATCGCGTATTTTTCCTACAATGGGTACCTCAAAAATTTCACTTCCAAGTCGTGTAGTCCAAGTAGCAATTGAAATAGCCATGAGCTATGCGGCTACACGGTTCGTATATAAGGAACTCTAACTAGAGCGACGTTAGACTAAACAATTTCCTGTGAAAATATTCAATCCATGAAAGATTTCAGTAGTCAAATCGGGGTTCGAACCTAGGGCACCGATTGACTAAGGAACGCATCAAGGTCCTTAATAAGTTCTAGAACTTCTGCATTTCTTTTGTCGTCGACAGGGATCGGGAATTGCCGGTAGATACCTGCCTTGATATGCAATCGAACAAAATTGCGCACTACCTCAGTGCAGTCTGAAAAAAATTGTTCCCCCGTCTGGGTTCTATACAGCCTAAGAAGGTGCTTATTGATACCTCGTATTTTGGAGGGTTCCAATACTTTATCTTGGGGAACGTTCAAATAGGACGCTATTTCGTCCACCACTGACTGAAATTGCGGACCGTCCTTTGTAATCACAAGTGAAATTGCGTCTACAACTACTGTACCCTTGGACATTTAGGGCAATTAATTGATATTAAAATACACATGGAGAATGAACAAAAGGTTAGTAACAACTCTTGATTATGCTCTTATATATATTAACATCACTAGTAGTGAGAAATAACCAAAATGATGTATAACTAGGAAGAAAAATGCAAAGGCTGATCCAGTTATCTACAGCGCTGCGATTTGGAGTGACTGAGTCAGTATATCCATTATCAAAAGCTGTGTAAAGCTGAGGCAAAATTTAAATCATGAGACAACTTGCCGTGTTATGTTACACGCATGTCCTGTTCCAAGTATGCAAGGGTGGTAATAGGGATATGACCTGTAAGGAGAGAGATAATTCCATTATACATTATGAAGTTAAAAGATTTTTTCCCATAGTAATTATTTTGTGGAGATAGAAGCGTGTATTTGGCTGAAAACTGGAATTGACAAACAGGAAGTTAGATAAGATAAACTCGTCGTCGGCCGCTCTTCGAGCATATCCATATGAAGAAGGAAGATCGAATGCTGGGCTCTGTAGAGGAAAAAAAGAGAAGTAAATGATCCTGGTTGGAAACGTGAGCTCAATGTGTACTTTCCTCTCTTCCTCTATATACAGGGCCATTCAGTAAAAAAAAATATTTTCTCTCTTTTTTTAAAAAAAAAAAGTGATATAGGAGTATAAGTGCAGTAAAAGGGATACACTGTATGATATTCAGCGCAGAATGAATTTTTTTGTATCGTTGTTTCGTTTTGTTTTACTCGAATGTGGTCACCTTGCGTGACCAGAATTTCTTTAACCGGGCTATGTTAACCTGTAAAACCTTGTTGCCTTTCACTTTTTCTACATCGTAGACATTTTGTCCTCTGACCTGAGTTATTTTAAAGGGGCCTTCGTATTTTCTACGCAATTTGTCTGATAGTCCTTTCTTTCTTCCTGGCATAAATACCATTACTAAATCGTTAAGTGCATAAGATGGGGCTTGTCGGGTTGCGTCTATGGGCTTCTTACTCAATTGATGACGTTTTTCGTGTGTTTCCTTTGCTATTTTCTGTACTGAGTGTAAATGTTGGCGAAACGTGTTTGTTTGCGGTCTATAGCCACTGGTACTTAGATGTTTAATTTTCAACTCCTGTAATACATTCTCCACCAATTCTGCCTGATATACTGAACCACGGTCGGTGAGTAAAGTATTGATAGGTCCAAGAGTTGTGTAAACTTTGTGAACTATAAATTTGGAGACGGCTTTTGCGGAAATTGCCTTCAATGGTTGTGCGACAACCCAAGATGATACTAAATCAATGGCGAAAATGATGAATTTGTAACCTGAGCTGGGAGTTATCGGACCAAAAATATCGCTGGCAAAGTTCTCGCATACGTTTCCTAGTGGAAGTGGGTGTAAAAATTCTTGTTTTCTTCCCGTTGGTTTTGTTTTCTCTTGGCAAACAGGGCAGGAGCGTACATAATGTATCACATCTTTTCGCGCAGTTTTCCAATAATACCGCTCATATGCCTTTTGTAGACATTTGTGTTGGCCTGTATGTCCGCCAGTGTATGGACTGTCATGTACTTCTGATAGTACATCAGCTATCATATTGTTTGGAATTACAAGAAGTTTACGATCTTTTTGCATACGATAGAGAACTCCAATTTCCAAAGTGAAATATCGAACAGATAGATGAGTTGGGTTTTGCTCTTTAGTTTCTATGAGAATTCGTGTTTCTGGATCGTTCATTTGTCGTGTTCTGATTTCTTTCTGACGTGAAGTTGTTGCAGTTTCAACTGTTTCCTCGATCATGTCGATGAGATCGCCATAATCTATTTCGTCTCTTTCTTCATCTGTGAGTGGTGAGTTCGGGGATCGGGAGAGACAATCTGGAACACAGTTAAGACGTCCCGGTTTGTGTTTAATTTCAAATTGAAACTGGCTGAGTCGTATCGCCCAGCGAGCAAATCTCCCTGTCAAATCGCGTGCTGTTCGAAGCCAACACGCTCCGGAACTATCCACGACGGCGGTAAAGAAGGTATCCGTCAGATACTG
The DNA here is from genome assembly GCF_977018435.1 of Lepisma saccharinum. Lineage (NCBI taxonomy): Eukaryota > Metazoa > Arthropoda > Insecta > Zygentoma > Lepismatidae > Lepisma > Lepisma saccharinum. Next base: position 14,093,718 of record NC_139240.1, read on the forward strand.
TCGAAAATGCAAGATAGAAAATATAAGACAATATACTTCTTTCTCACAGATACTGTAATTAACTTGCGCTCCCGTGAATAAGCGTGAGCAATATCCTACTGGTTGAACGTAAGTTTTCTTTTCATTGTTCGGGTCTGTTAGTCGATGACAGAGTACAGAACCAAAGCCAAGTCGGGACGCATCACAATGAAGTTCAATTGGCAATGTTGGGTCAAAATGGCGAAGAACAGGTGCTGTTGTTAAGCACGTTTTAAGCTTGTTGAATGCCTCTATTTCTTTTTCGCCCATATGAAATAAATGGTACGCCTTTTCTGGTAAGATCTGTAAGTGGTTTTGCTATAAGACTAAAATTTTGTATGAATCTCCTGTAAAAATTGCATGCTCTCATAAAACTTCTTATTGACTTAATGGAGGAAGGGAGGGGGAGATTCGAAATTGCACTGACCTTCCTTGGATCAGTTGCGACTCCTTTTCTGCCAATTATATGCCCTAAGATTTGCGTTTCGGAATACGCAAATCTACATTTTGAGGGTTTCGCTTTTAGATTAGCCTTCTCTAGGGCGGCGAACATGCGTTCTAACCGTGTGAGATGTTCGCTCCAAGTTTGGCTGAACACTATAATATCATCAAGGAATATACACAGGCTGTTCCATTTCAAACTTGCAAATACTTTGTCGACGCATCTCTGAAGTCGCCGGAACTGGAATAAACCGGAGTCGGTAACGAAGGCTGTTTTGTGTTTGTCTTCTTCCGCGATTTTCACCTGCCAATAAGCTGAAAATAAGTCTACATGGGAGATATATTGTACGCCTGATAAATAGGTGATAATATAATAATAATATCAGAAATTAAAGGGACCGGATATGGGTAGGTGATGAGCTTTTTGTTCAATTTTCGAAAATCAACCACTAGGCGGCATGTAGAGTCTTGTTTTTTGACAAGCAAGATGGGTGCTGCGTACGATGATTCGCTCTCTTTTATCACGCACATTTCTAGCATTTTTGCAATTTCCTGACTTATAAACTCCCTTTGTTTTGGGGACACCTTGTATGGTGCTTGACGAATTGGGATATCGTCGGTGAGCGGTAAGGTAACTTCAAAAACGTCTGTGACTCCTAGTTGATTTGGGGATGAGGCGAAACAATGTTTATAGCGTTCTACTAGCTGTAACAATTCTTTTCGTTGTAATTCGGTCAATTCCGGTGATATATATATGTCAGTTTCCACATTAAAGTCTTTTGTTTTGGTTCGTAGTGTACTCTTTAAATCTTTATCTAGTATTGCGTCAACTTTGTGCAGCGGCGTTTGTTCCGTTTCCGGAAAGATTTCGTAGGCTTCGTGAAGAAGTCCTACAACAAATGCTGCCGGAAGAGATACCGGAAAGTGCTTCATGTTTATGATAGGAATAACAGCTGTTGTACTAGTGTTTACTAAAAGTCTGGGAATAAGACAGCGGAATTGTTCATATATTCCGTCATGTACCTCGAAGATAAAATCTCGTCCATAAGGGACAGAGGGGGGAAAAAGTTATATATAGTTCGGAATACTCATATGGTTGCAAACTAACTGAAAGAGCTGAAATAACTTTCAGTTTTCCACTGTGAGATAAGGTGCTTCTGTCCTCGACGTCACACTCTGCAAACGGAAGTTGAGGGAAGATCGAGTTATCATTTTCCTCGCTATCCAAAGCTGGTTCTAATCTCGCTGCAGGGTTCAAAGAATTGTCGTTGCTTACATTTTTCATTTCCTGATTCGCAATAGCTGAGCTTCCCTGAATGTAGTTGTCTTGGATGTCGTTGCGATTTTCTCGAGTATGAAAAGTGACAAATTTCTTGGGGGTTTTAAAAGTTGATGGTGTGCACATACTGTTCTGCTCTAATGGTTTCTTAGATGTATTAGCTAAATTGCCAGTTCGTATTTGACTTTCCTGTATATTTGTTTCCCTGTGCTCTTCTACAATGGGGAGGATTTGGGTTTCTTTTACGAATCTAATAAATCTGTTATATTTTCGACGCAAAGTTAGTCCTACGGGTGAGAGTGAGTGGATGTGTTGATTAAAGAAATCTGCTCCTAATATAATTCGGTTTCTGAGTGCGTTTTTAGCGCATATTGCCAATGGCATAGTGAATTTATGCTTACCAATCCAAAAGTAGAATGAACAAACTGGTGTGTGCTTTGAAGCAACTCCTGCTAGAGTTGACAAGGTAATTGCGTTTGTCTGTCTGGAAGTTAGCGGGAATGAGGGGGTAAGGTTCCAATGTAAATAAGACTACAGGTGCTCCCTGTATCTATGAGTGCAGGGATTTTCTTTCCAAAGATAGATACGTTTATCGTTGGTCGATCATTGATTTTACCTGAATTTTGAAAAAATGATGAACATACCTTTGTGTCTTCGAATATATTGTTCAGGGGTGTTTTCTGACATGGGTATAAACGTCCCCTGTTCCGTTTTTCCCTTATGCGTTTGGGTGATCTCTGTAGGGAGACGGTGAACGTCCCTGTTGGTTATTTTCATACTGATTTTGCTGGAAGTTTCGTTGATTACGGACTGGAAAGTTCCTACCGGTTGTGTGAAAATTTCTCTCATTTCGTCGTGATGGGTAAGAGTTTCGACTCGGGCAAGATCTTGCGAAATGAAAAGTAGATGACAGATAAAACAACGTTTTTCGTTATTTTGTGTTCTACGAAAATGTTGGTGGTCGTTTCGTGAGTTTCCCTTATGGTTTCCATTTCCCCGAAAAAAATGTCCGTTTGTCGACTCTCGTTGCGTTTGTTCGGTTTTAGGTCGTTTCTGTTCCATAGTGTGGACATACCGTGTCTGGCCATTTGACCCATTTTGGAAATTTCTTGATTGTTCCTGCGTGTTTTTTGTAACTTCCGCGTATGTTCGCGCCGCTAAGCTTCCCTGACGTTTTGCTCGTTCTATGAGCCGGAGATTTGACAATAACTCTTCCAATGTTTTGGACTTGATAGTTACAAGAGTTTCCGCGTCTCGCGATTGCAATCCGTTGCAAACAAAATTTATTTTTCCCTCATCGTTCATGTTCGGGTCGGCGCGCTGGCATAGTTTCAGAATATCGTAAAAGAAGTATTCGATTGACTCCTCAGGTTGTTTCTTTCGCGCTGCTAATTCGAGGTATGCCTGTCCAACTGGCATAAGTGGTTGGAAAGCCTCCGTGAGAGTTTGCTCGACTTGTGCAAATCTTGTCATAGCCGTTAACGTTGTCTGATTTAAGTCCCAGTATGCTAGTGCGCTACGCTTTAGATAAGCTGGGAGAAAGGTAATTTTCTGCGCCTCTGTCCATCCTAAAATAGACGCTACTCGGTTATGTGTCTTGAAAAATTCAATGATGCTTTCACCCGGGTCTGCGCCAAAAGTGTCTGGGTGTATTCTCGAGGGTGTGGGAACGACTGTGCTGGCTTCGTCACCAGTATTTGAACGGGTAGTATCTGGCATTGTGAGACCTTCGTCACAATTTTTCGGGAGGGGTGAATGTAATGCTTCTTCTGCACAAGAGGGTAAATACCAGATAGGAGGGTTGGGTGTTCGCCAGAAGCTTGTTGACGTGTTACCACCATGAACGCATCAAAAGCAACACCAGAGAATAATTCTGACAGCCACAAGGCAACCACACGGAACAGACATCAAATCCAGGATTCAAAGACAGTTAGTAAGGAATCCACCAATGAACGTCATTGAGACAACAACAAGAGACAGCCATAGACAACAAGAGACAAACTGGGATCAAAACGAGACCAGAACAAGTTTGGAGACCAAAGGGCAAAGACAGACACACTTCACCAAAGTACTAGAAAGCACCTCCACCATGTTTGTAACGGTCCCTTGGTGCGTGAGGGTCGTTACATCGGGTATGTAGCTACAAAACTTAAGGACTTTAAAATATAAAACACTCTATCATGTATCTTATGGTTTATTAGACAGAGTTCTTACATTTGTTAGAGTATTACTACAACCTTGGTGACAATGAAGTTCGACCAGAAAGGAATACGTGATTAAATGCACAGAGGCATAGGCGGTGGAATGGGTGACCCGCAGAAGTGACGCATGTGTGTAAGAGGAGGCGTGTGAGCAGGAAAGAATCGTGATCCCAGCATGTTGCACCCAAGGTCACGTAAAGAACGAAAACGGGGAACAATACGCGTGACATTGAACTTCGACCAGGCACCAGACCCATACGGTAAATTCCAGATAGTGGCGCATTCGACGGAAGCATGACGTCACGGACACGATAAGGGAGTCCGCCGTATATAAGCGCGTGCTGTGCACCGAGGAACCGCAGTGCATCATCACCATGGCCAGGGGCAAACCTATTGACAACACCGTGAGGAGAAGAGTGGTGGAGTTGCAACGGGATGGACTCAGTGAACGGGAAATAGGGCGCCAACTGAACTTACCCAAGTCAACCGTCCACTGCATCATCAAACACCACCAAAATACGGGTACTACAGAGCCAGATAAGGCCCCCGGTCGAAAACGCCTGCTGAGCGTGCGTGATCTACGGATATTTAGGCGCTATATCCAGACCAACAATCATGTTTCTGTGGCCGAATTACGACTGTGGACTCGAGAACGCTTTCACATTGAAGTGTCAACCAGAACCATTCGCCGTTACCTACAGCGATGCGGTTACCGAGTGTACAAGGCGAAACGTAAACCCTTCCTTTCCATGTTGAACAAAGGCAATCGACTACGGTGGGCACGAATGTACCGGGGATGGACATTTCGGCAGTGGAACAGGGTTTTGTGGACGGACGAATCCATTTTCAATGTTGTGTACGGGAAAATACGGAAAACAGTCATTTGTCGGAAGGAGGAACAGAATGAAGCAAAATGTTATGCACCTTGGGTACAGAAACCTGCGTCAGTGATGGTATGGGGATGCATGACGGCATCTGGGGTTGGCCCACTACACGTCTGTGAGGGCATTGTGAATGCACACGCCTATACACGCATACTGGAGCGGCATCTTCCCACGGTGCGAAGGCACCTGTTCCACAGGCGGCGTCTCATCTTTCAACACGACAATGCCAGGCCTCATACAGCGCGGCTGACAAGACAATGGTTGACTCGCCATCACGTGCGAACTCTGCCATGGCCACCATCGAGTCCCGACCTCTCGCCCATTGAGAATGTGTGGCGTGTTCTTAAGCGACGTGTGCAACAGAGGGGACCCACGACAGTGGCTGCTCTTATCGCCTGCCTGCAGGAGGAATGGCACCGCATCGATGTGGAATACCTTGAACGACTCGTCCGCAGCATGCCCCGACGCATTGCCACAGTTATTCGCCGACGGGGCGGCGTCACACCATGGTAAACAGGATCCCCTCTAACAGTGGTCGAACTTCAATGTCACGTGTAGATGGACGAAAATATTTTATTTTGTGTGGACACCATACATTGCTGCGTTGCAGCGGCAATTTATGTTTTCCTTTGTTCCATGTAACCTGCTGAATAAAATATGTTCAGCATATGCATGTGTTCTCCTTCTTTCACAACGCACTCCTATATTTGTGACTGGTCGAACTTCATTGTCACTAAGGTTGTATGTTTCTATCCTAAACTAGCTAAGTCCCTAATATCTCTGCTGGAGACTATCCAAGATTTAGGCTAAGTCAAAATAAAGTGAAGTCCATTTACCTTACTCAGAGGTATTTTCTGGTGCAGTCTGGCGTCGAGCAGCAACTTCTCTGGACTGGCCTCCAGTTCCTTATTTGGGGGGTTTTTATAGCAAAGTGTCTTCCTGTCCTTTGGCTTACCAGTGACCCTTTCAAAGTCATTTCGATCTCAGTGGCTCTTTGTACATAAGTCCATTTCCTCAATAGCTCATGATGGGTAATCACCCGATTCCCATATTTAGTCCTAGAGCAATTATCCATATTTGGAAAATCATGAGATCACGGTTTTCCTTGTTTCAGAGAACCTTGAAGTTGTTTACTAATAGTTCACCCTTTTATGGGTTAGCCACTCCTTTTTATTCCAACCATGGCCTTTGGCCAACGGATTGGACTTATCCTCTTCCCATGCTGTTGATTCGCCAAGAGACAGAGACTGTATGCTTTCGTGGTGGCACGCTGATTTGCGCATAATAAACTGGACTTCCAGTATTGTTAAGACTAGCACCAAGTCAAATACCATGAGTTCAGATACATTATGAAATAAAAAATGTATTTTATATCAATCTGGTTTGTTGTAAGGAATGGTTGAAAATCCATCCGTTACAATGGTCACTTGCTGCAAGGGCTGGACCCTCCGTTGTGTCGTGTTTGTAATGTCGTTTTAAGCATTCGACACATTCTCGTTGAATGTGTCGATCTTGCTTACCTCCGGCAGACTTTTAACCTTTCCGGCTGTTTGTCATCCCGCTTGGGTGATGACAGCAGTATTTTATCAAATGTTTTTATTTTTTTGCGAAGAGCTCGACTCTTCCACCGTCTGTAAGGACGTTTTAAGTTTGTTTCTTGTGACTTTTTAATGCGTTGTGTTTGTCTCGTGCAGGTATTTTTACAACCTTGCACTTTTATTTTTTTCTCAAGTGGCTATTTACACCCCTTTTTAAGATTTTAGTCAGAATTTTAGATAAGTGGATATTTCCCCGTGTACATAGAAGGGTGCAAAATGGCCTTAAGTGCCGACGCACCCAAAAAAATTTAAATGAACCAATCAATCAATTAAATGAGGGTTACATTTGTTTAATTATTATAGGAAATATTCACAAATGGGATATTTCATTATGTTTCATAGTAGTGTAATTTTCTAACACTGACAATCATGAAAGGAAGTGAGGTTATATTCTGTACAGAGTTTACTCACTTCTGAATTAGTATGTAACATTCCGAAAGCATTTATATAATTGAATTGGTTTGAATTTAAAATTTTGGGTGCGTCAGCACTAAGGCTATTTTGCACCCGTCACATTATACGGGGTGCAGCCCCTTATCGTTACAAATAGCAACTCTATCGTTGCAGAACTAAAATCATAAAATATTAAAATGTTCTGACTTTCGTTAAAAGTTGAGGCTGTACAGGGGCACTCAGCACACATAAGGGCAAAAGAACAGGACAACACAAACAAAATTATACTGGCCATGGGGCCAGTCGCCAGAGCCTCGTTAGTCTTCAGTCCAGGGTGTACTAACGTGGAAGTGAGGTTGACATTTGGGTGTACTACGTGGAAGGTCACCCCTTACACCCCGAAAATATTTATATAACTCTACAGCTTAACTCTGTCATGCCTGAATACTATTTCATGTTAAATTCATGTGTAGAAAAGAACTTGTGTAAGAAACAATTGAAGGCAAATAATTGAATTGAATTGAATTGAATTTAAAATTTTGGGTGCGTCAGCACTAAGGCTATTTTGCACCCGTCACATTATACGGGGTCCAACCCCTTATCGTTACAAATAGCAACTCTATCGTTGCAGAACTAAAATCATAAAATATTAAAATGTTCTGACTTTTATTAAAAGCTGAGGCTGTACAGGGGCACTCAGCACACATAAGGACAAAAGAACAGGACAACACGAACAAAATTATACTGGCCATGGGGCCAGTCGCCAGAGCCTCGTTAGTCTTAAGTCCAGGGTGTACTAACGTGGAAGTGAGGTTGACATTTGGGTATACTACGTGGAAGGTCACCCCTTACACCCCTGAAGGCAAATAACATGTTCAGTTTTGGAAGTGGTATACATATGGGATCATTTTGGTTTTGTTGCAGAATATATATACATTTTGTATTTTTCATCAGTCAATCAAACAGCTGAAATCTTCCACTGACAAAATATGAATCATTGTCGTAATAGATGTGTATATTTTTATATAAATTGCCCAATTACAGGGAAGGAAAAACTACCATCAACATTGCTTCTGCACTTCAGACCAGAGGTTGGTGAACCAAGTGGCAGTAACAGGGAAACCAACACACAGCTCATGGGGTCAGAATTGAAGGAAACTGAAGCTTCAGGTGATAGTATAAACAGTGCAAGTGATTGTCCAGTTGCAAGTGAGGAAATGGATATACCAGCTTCACCCTGTGCAATTGAAATAACTGCAGTTGACCCATGTTCGACGCCTAAAAGGCCAACTACTTCTGGCAGGAGCAAGCCTACTCCTCGTACACAAGCGAGACTAGATAACATGGGAAGTACCATGTCAAAGCTGCGTTACCAGTTGTTTAGAGCAAGAAAGTTAGGAAAGTTTCGGAACATCTTGTCCGAATTGAATATGAAAGGACTGTCGAAGGTATGTTGAAGAAATGTGCTGCACATCTTCCATAACACATCTTGATTTTTTTTAGATCCAGGTGAAGCAAACGCCGAGGAAGAATGGTGGATGTAGGTGGCTACCATGGATGAAAGGATTTGCCACAAATTTATATTTTTGAGGACCTCGTTCCTATAGACTTATTCAAAAGTACTTTTGCCTTCCATCTGAAGCAACACTTAGAAGATGGATGAACTCTATTCCAATAGGACCAGGAATAAATGACAGAATTTTAAAAGTTATTGGGCAGCATATGGAAACCATGCCAGAGAAGGATCATGTGTGCTCTCTGGTAGTTGATGAATTAAGTATTAAACAGGGACTACATTATGATATGAGAAGTGATGGAGTAATTGGATTCGAGGATCTTTGAGAATTTACACGGACGGAAGGGAGGTTGGCAAGTCAGGCTCTAGCATTCATGTTGAAAGGAATCTCAAGGAGATGGAAGCAGCCCCTAAGGTATTTTTGCAGTTCAGGATTGACGCCTCCAATAGCAATTGTGGAAAAACTCATAATTCAGTTGCAGGAAGTGTGTGTTGTGGTTCAACCTTTTGTATGTGATTTGGGACCAAACAATCGAGCAGCTCGGAGGATCCTCGGGTCAACAGCTGAGAAACCTTTGTTTGAAAAGAATGGTAACATCATTCACTGCATATATGATCCTCCACTGAAGGCAGTAAGAAACATGATTCACAAACATGGTGTAAATATTGGTCCCCATAAGTCTCCTGGCAGCATATCATTGGTCTGTATGAGGTGAGAAGAGAAAAAAAAATAGATCTGAGATTGGCAAGTTCACCCACATGCATGTTTATCTGACACCCTTCACCAAGATGAAGGTAAAATTAGCTGCACATGTGTTAAGTAGTTCAGTACTAACAGCTATACATGTTTGGTGGCATTTGGTGCTCTGTCAGCAGAAGCTATACACACATCCAATTGTTTTGAAAGACTGGATCAGCTTTTTGATTCAAGGGACAGTTCTTCATTGAATGACAAAATTGAATTTGATTTTAAAATTGTGGGAGCGTCAGCACTTAGGCTATTTTGCTCCCGTCACATGATACGAGGACCAGCCCCTTATCATTACGAAAAACAACTCTAACGTTGCATAATTAAAAATCCTAAAATGTTCTGACTTCTGTTAAAAGCTGAGGCTGTAAACGGGCACTCAGCACAAATAAGGACAAAACAAAGGACATCACAAACAAAATTATACTGGCCATGGGGCCAGTCGCCAGAGCCTCGTTAGTCTTCAGTCCAGGGTGTACTAACGTGGAAGTGAGGTTGACATTTGGGTGTACTACGTGGAAGGTCACCCCTTACACTCCTTGAATGACAAAAATAAGTCAATGAGGTCTGTAATAACGGGCATGTCTGAACATACAGATGTTTTGAGAGAATGTCTGGAATGGTTTAAGGAGTGGAGGTTTCCATGTCCTCGTCAGCCTCCTTTCCTTAAAGGGTGGATGAGCACAATAAGAGCAGTGTTAAATCTATGAATTTGAATTTAAATTTTGGGTGAGTCAGCACTCAAGACTATTTTGCACCCGTCACTTTAAACGGGATCCAACCCCTTTTCGTAACTAAAATAATAACTGTAACGTCGTGTTGTAACTAAAATATTAAAATATTCTGACCGATTAAAAGCTGAGGCTGTAAAGAGGCACTCAGCACACATAAGGAGAAAACACAAATATTATACTGGCCATGAGGCCAGTCGCCAGAGCCTCGTTTGTCTGCAAAATGCAGTCCAGGGTGTACTAGGTGGAAGTGAGGTTGACGTTTGTGTGCCTCAGCAGAAGGTCGCCCCTTACACCACTGTTAAATCTATGGATTGACTTGAAGAACTGCTATGGATACACACATCTGTTTACAAGAAGGTTTTGTCAAGATTCCCTGGAGAACCTTTTTTCAATAATAAGGCAGAAGAATGGATGTAACAACAACCATACATCTTATTTGTTCCAGTTAGCATTTAAGCAATCACTCACCACCTCACTTCTGCAATTATCAGATTCAACAAATTGTGAGAATGATTTGAAACATATCATGCTCTCTTTTGAGGATTTGCAAGAACAAGCTGTGTATTAGCCTTCCACTGAAGCAAGACAGCAAAGTAGCTTTGAATTCGAAGGTGACATCGATGATCCACTGCTCAGCACATATGAAAACTTTGAGAAACATGAATTGAATGCTGTGAGGTACGTGGCTGGACACTTTTGCAAAAAAATCCTCAATAGACATACATGTGAGACCTGCAAAGCTGCACTGGTCATAGATGATGCACAGTTAGATGATGATACACTAATTTTTACTCAATTTAAATCTGATACTAAACTTGATCATCACAATGTGTGCACCGATAAATTTTCTGTGTGTACTGAATTGCAGGCACGGGACATGAGTCGAACCTGTGTAAAAGACTTGTGCACTGTGCAGTGCAAGATGATAGTGTTTGTGCCCTTAAACTTTGCACTGAAAAGGAAGTAATGAATCTTCTTCAATAAGAATTCAATGGGCGGTAAGATTAGGTAGGTACTGAGGATAAATCTCCTTGTGTTGATTTGATTTGATTTTAAAATTTTTGGGTGCGTCAGCACTAAGGCTATTTTGCACCCGTCACACTATACGGGGTCCAGCCCCTTACCGTTACACGTAACAACTCTAACGTTGCTTAATTAAAATCATAAAATATTAAAATGTTCTGACTGTTGTTAAAAGCCGAGGCTGCAAAGAACACTCAGCACAAATAAGGACAAAACACAGGACAACACAAACAAAATTATACTGGCCATGGGGCCAGTCGTCAGAGCCTCGTCTGTCTTTAGTCCAGGGTGCACTATGTGGAAGTGAGGTTGACGTTTGGGCGCCTATGTGGAAGGTACCCCTTATACCCCAAATCTCCTTGTGGAAGAAAAGAGGGGATCGGAACTTACTGCGCATTCTTAGTGTACATTACGAGGTAAGACGTTTATATTTCTTAAGTGGCAGTGTGACACGAGAAACCTCACTCGTTGAAAATCGCTGTTTGAGCTCAAGAAAGTAGCATTTAAATTCTTGTTTTCGCAATATTGGACTCGTGCTGAGAGGTTACCTTCTATCGATCACTTGATTGTTAATAAGGTAGATGTTATATTTCTATCAAGCATCGTTCTATTGGTAAAATGGCCGCGCAGCCATGTTTCGAAAATATGCTGCTTCTAGTTGAATGAAGACGTTATATGTTTAAAAAAATGGTGACGACATTGCTTAACAAGAAAATAAGAGAATATATATTTAAATGGAACAAATATCACGTGATGTACCTATTCTTCAATAACTCGTCATGAAAGGCAACCTGCTTGGTGTTACACATATGATTTATATTCTTTGGATGACGTCAATTGGAGAAATTTCATAAGTTCTTGTACACATGAAAACCATTTGATTTTTGGAAATCAGGAACTTCGAATGATTTATATGGTAACAGTATAGCGAAATTGCCATTGTGATTTTAATTTCTGTAACAGAAAAAGTAGACTTTATGTTTATAGCTCAATGCATGCTCATGGTCACAGATAAATGCCAGCTGTTTCACTATAGTAAGAAAGTATTTATGTCATACGGCCTGTCGTAAGACTTTACACATATGTGGAGGTACACATTTTTATTCCCCATCGATTTTTTTACCTCCTTAGTGTTCTTCAATGAGACAGTAATAAATAAATATTCATATAATTTCTACTTGTGTTCACTTTACCAAGAATTCTTATTTGTCATAGGTAGTGCAAAGTATTGACTTATGTGTATTAATGCTCGATTCTCTTACAGGTGGAAAGATATTCATGTGTACGTTGGTCATTAATCCCTAACTGAAGTTGTTATTCTGTTCACGAAATTGTATTATTGTGCTAAATAAAGGAAACAAAACATACAGAGTGCCCGGTTCGGAACTCATGAATTATTGGAAGCACACTAGTCATTGAGCATAATTAGAACCGAAAGGAAACTCGAAAGATATACATTTCATTTCATTTCAAGTACTAACATATAGGGTGTCCACAGAAATTTGACTAAATTAGAGGGAATATTAAGTAAATGTTCCAGCTAATTTTTCACGGCAGTTGAGCTTATTATTTATCAGAATTGGGTAACAACAAAGGTAAAAATAAAACAAGCTGTTTTACAATTGTACGTTTATTCGAAATATACATATAAAGTTATTTGGTTCACTGTCAGTAATGGATGCTTAATACATACTATCTTGTCATTAACTTACAGGGTATTCCAAGGGAACCTGCATTTAGAAAAAAAAGCAAAAATCTATAAATTTTGAAATTTCACTCCTGCATAATTTTGGTTTGTTTGGGAAGTTTCAATATTTATCATAGTTCACTGATAAAAACAAAGCAAGTTTCTAGTACTTAAATATTCTGCGTTATTAAGCGCTATCATACGGGTAACAGCTAAGGGGTTTATCAAAGGGTCTGACTGGACTAGCGAAAGTGAGAATCTGGGTAGATGCTGGAGGTTTGTTGTTTACGATTGGGGATGACCGAGCAATAGGCGTTCATAGAAAAAGATAACGCGATTCATATATTGAGTTTCGTAGCCTATGATCGTCATAGTTTGCACACCTTGTTTTCTTTAATATCAGTCCAGAAGGCATATATTTTTTTTATTTTAAGCCTACAAACTCTCTGATGGTTGTAACAGAAAACTCATATTTAAGCAAACCAGGTATCTTCTTGGGGTGACCTTCTTCGTAGTACACTCAAATGTCAACCTCACTTCCACATAGTACAACCTGGACTACATTTTGCAGACAAACGAGGCTCTGGCGAATGGCCCCATGGCCACTATAATTTTGTGTGTTGTTCTGTGCTGAGTGCAGAACGGCCTCAGCTTTTAACCAATCAAAATATTTTAATATTTTAGTTACGACACGACGTTACAGATGTTATTTTAGTTATGGTAAGGGGCTGGAAGCCGTATAAAGTGACGTGTGCAAGATAAGCTAAGTGCTGACACGCCCAAAATTTTAAATTCAAATTCACTTCCACGTACTACACCCTGGAGTGCATTTTGCAGACGAACGAGGCTCTGGCTGACTGGCACTATCAGTATAATTTTGTCTGTGTTGTCCTGTTTTTTGTTCTTGTGTGTGCTGAGTGCCTCTTTACGGTCTCAGGTTTTAACGAAAGTCAGAATATTTTAATATTTTAGTAACACATTGCAATGATGCTATTTTAGTTATGGTAAGGCGCTGGACCCCGTATAATGTGACAGGAGCAAGATAGCCTAATTGCTTACGCACTCAAAATTTTAAATTTTGTGTTTTCTCCTTACGTGTGCTGACTGCCCCTTTACAGCCTCAGCTTTTAACCTAAGTCAGAATGTTTTAAGATTTTTAGTTATGCGACGTTACGGCTAAGTTATTTGTTATGGTAAGGGACTGGACCGCGTATAACGTGACAGGTGCAAAATAGTCTAAGTGCTGACGCACCCATAATTTTAAATTCAAATCATTGATAAAGGAGGGCATTCTAGTATAATAGACGTTCGTTCACGTAGAGGTGCTGACTGTGCTATTAACAGTCATTTGGTAATTGTAAAATTAAGAGAAAGACTCTCCGTGATAAATCATAAGCAAAGAAATCTAAAAGTTGTAAAATTTAATACAGGAAAAATTGCAAATGAAAGAATTAAGAAAAATTACCAAATCACTATTCCTCTATATCTCTACCCCTTATGCCATTACTGCGTCGAGGATGCTTCGACGCACTTTTTCCATTCTCCTCTGTCATCATCTTCATTTCTAGGAATGCCTTCTTTCTTTTTCTTGCTATTTTTTCCTTGGTCCGCTCCTGGGCCTCCTTCCTTCTGATCTTGCCTCTAAGAACTGATTGGGTTTCCTTCCCTGCTCCATTCTGGTTACATGGCCAACACGTTTCATCTGTATTTTGATGAGAGAGTTTTCAATTGACGTTTGCTCCAGCTCTTCCTTTATCCTTTCGTTTCTTACTCTGTCTCGTCTTGTTTTTCCTACTATATTTCGGTAGCATTTCATTTCTAACATTGTCATCTTACTAAGTTCCTTTCGTTTCGTTTACCAAGTTTTACTTCCGTACAGTAGTATTGGTTCTATTACTTATTTATATATTTGTAGCTTGGCCATCAATTCTCTTTCTCGTTTTCCAAACATTGTCTGGTTCAATTGATAATATGCATTCATACCCGTTCAATTTCCAACATTTCAAATACAACTTTTTTACTTTATATGTTAATCGAGTCTAAATTCCCGGCAAACCACTTCAACCAGACTTTGAAAAAAACAAGTACATAACAGCATATCACATGTTATTCTCTGAACAGGGATACGCATTACTTGTTTTCGACGTAATACCAGAGGCAGCTGCAAGTGTCATATCCCACTGCAGTCTTCAGTGGAAAGGGGCAGTTAGCTTGGAAGTCAAATCAAATCGGCTTTGCAATCTACTGTGACTTGTGTTACCTACTCTCCTGGAGATTAAAAATCAAAGAGATATTCATCTCGATTTCTAGTACAAAAAAGTGAGTTGACAACATTACTATTTAGTGTGCAGCAATGCTGTTGAATTGCTAATATCAAATAGAGCCTAGAGCCTCTGGTAAAAAAATGCATCAATTTCAAACTCTATTCCTAGTACCGGTACAGAACGACAATATTATAACAATATATTTGCTGCCTCATAAATTAAAGTTATAATATTCGGTACGTATACTAGAAAATATTTACACTAAATACTGTTTGAAATTTCATACAAGTTACATACATTGGTGCTACTTATAGTATTTTAAATTTTTTTGTAGCGTTACGGTTTACAACAGTTTACTTATAATACAGGGTGTCCATAAAGTCTCTTTACAACTTCAAGCTTTTATTCCAAACACATATAAAGAGATAAGTAAATTAAATTTGTCACATAGTAGCAGTATATATTGAAGTTGTTTTTTTCATAACTTAATAAACCTCAATATGGGCACCATTGGTTGCACGAAGGATGTCAAGGCGAAAATCGATTTCACGCCATGTCCGCTATAGCATAGCCTCATTTGAATTTGAATTCAAAATTTCGGGTGCGTCAGCACTTAGGCTATTTTGCACCCGTCACATTATACAGGGACCAGCCCCTTATCATTACAAATGACAAATCTAACGTTGCGGGGTGTAAGGGGTGACCTTCCACTTAGTACACCCAAATGTCAACCTCACTTTCACGTCAGTACACCCTGGGCTGAAGACTAACGAGGCTCTGGCGACTGGCCCCATGGCCAGTATAATTTTGTTTGTATTGTCCTGTTCTTTTGTCCTTATGTGTGCTGAGTGCCCCTTTACAGCCTCAGCTTTTAACAGAAGTCAGAACATTTAAAGATTTTTAGTTATGCAACGTTAGAGTTGTTATTTGTAATGATAAGGGGCTGGCCCCCGTATAATGTGACGGGAGCAAAATAGCCTAAGTGTTGACGCTCCGAAAATTTTAAATTCAAATTCTAACGATGCATGACTAAAAATCTTAAAATCTTCTGACTTCTGTTAACAGCTGAAGCTCTAAACGGGCACTCAGCACACAGGACAAAAAACAGGACAACACACACCACAGTACCAGTCGCCAGAGCCTCGTTAGTCTACAGTCCAGTGTGTACTACGTGGAAGTGAGGTTGACTTTTTGCCCCCTTCGTAGAAGGTACCCCTTACACCCCCGTATAGCCTGATCAATGATGGCAATGGCATCAGTGATCCTTTGTTTGAGGTCAGTAATGTTCCGTACATTTGTTCGATACACAGTGTCTTTAACGCAGCGCCATAGAAAGAAATCTAGGGGCGTTATGTCTGGTTTGAATTTGAATTTAAAATTTTGGGTGCGTCAGCACTAAGACTATTTTGCACCCGTCACATTACTCGGGGTCCAGCCCATTATCGTTACAAATAATAATCTAACGTTGCATAACTAAAATATTAAAATCTTCCGACTTTCGTTAAAAGTTGAGGACTGGCGAGGCTCTGGCGACTGGCCTCGTTGCCAGTGTAATTTTGTTTGTGTTGTACTGTTCTTTTGTCCTTATGTGTGCTGAGTGCCCCTTTACAGCCTCAGCTTTTGACGAAAGTCAGAACATTTTAAGATTTTCAGTTACGCAACGTTAGAGCTGTGATTTGTAACGATGAGGGCCTGGACCTCGAATAATGTGCCGCGTGCAAAATAGCCTTAGTGCTTACGCACCCAAAATTTTAAATTCAAATCCAAATCCAGGGTGTACTACGTGGAAGGAGCACCACTTACACCCCCGATATGTCTGGTGAACGAGGTGGCCAGGGAATAGGGCTATCCCGTCCAATCCACCTACCGGGAAATGTTTGGTCCAGGAAGTAACGAACATTTAATCCCCAATAAGGGGGTGCACCATCCTGTTGGTAAAGGACAGTTGGTTGAAGGTCAGCCAGTTGTGGTAACACATTGATTGATTGAATTAAAATTTCTGTGTGCGTCGGCACTTAGGGCCATTTTGCACCCTTCTATATATACGGGGAAATGTCCCCTTATCTAAAATTCTGACTGAAAAATTGAAAAGGGGGTGTAGATAGCCCCTTGAGAAAAACTAAAAGTGCAAGGTTGTAAAGAGACCTGCACGAGACAAACACGACACATTAAAAAGTCAGAACAAACAAACTAAAATCCTCTTACAGACGGTGGAAGAGTCCAGCTCTTCGCAAAAAACTAAAAACATTTGTTAAAATACTGCTGTCATCACCCAAGAGGGATGACATACAGCCAGAAAGGTTAAAAGTCTGCCGGAAGTAAACAAGATCGACACATTCAACGAGAATGTGTCGAATCCTTAAAAAAAAATTGCAAACACGGCACAACGAAGGGTCCAGGCCTTGGAGCAGGTGACCGTGCGTTAGACAGCTGTGTCCTAGACGCATGCGGGTAAGAATAATTTCTTCTCGCCGAGAGGGACGGGACGAGGAACGCCAAGTACCTATGGTGGGCTTAACAGGGTGAAGCTTGTTCCCCGTTTCCGCATCCCACTCGGTCTGCCTAGTGTTAAGAAATCTACGACGGAACACATTCTGCAGGTCGCTAGCTGGCAAAAGGTGGACGAGAACGTCGCCATCGGTATCCGCAGACTTGGAGGCAGCATCAGCTGCTTCGTTCCCCTGAATGCCCACGTGGCTAGGGACCCAACAGAAATGTACATCCGCGCTGGCAGCCAAAGCGCCACGTTGTGTCACGCCCTTTGGAGGTCCAAGAAAACTGTAACTAAATGTTCCTTGTTGAGGAATGCATTCTGAATATGTGTTTCCAGCTGAACCAGATGGTCCAGTGTGGAACGGTTGGACCGAAAACCACATTGAAAATTACATATCAATGAGTTTTCATCCAAAAACCAGGTGAGACGCTTGTTGATCATACGTTCCATCAACTTGCACAAACAGTTAGGTAAGGCAATAGGCCTATAACTTGAGGTTGCGGTGCGTTGTTTACCTGGCTTCAGGATGGGAACAATAATAGCTTCTTTCCAGGAAGTAGGGAAATGGTACTCCAACCAATGCCTGTTGAATACCGCCAGAAGGAAATTTCTTGCTCCAATGGGCAGATGACGAAGCATTTTATAGTGGATCTTGTCCACTCCAGGAGCTGTATTCTTAGAATCTCGAGGTGCCTGATCGAACTCCCGTTCAGTGAATGAAAAGTTGTATGGCTCGGTGTTATGACTTCGAAAATCTAGACGGCGTCGTTCCTGACGGTCCTTCTCGCGGCGGAAACGTGGTTCATAATTTTCAGAGCTAGATGCATCAGAAAACTGCGTGGCCAAGATATTAGCTATGTCTCCGGAATCAGTGTACAACGTCTCATCGTGCTCTAGAGCACTCAGAGGAGTAGATGCACCCCCCGGGATGCGACGTACTTTGGTCCAAACGGCTTTCGACGAAGCCTGCATCGTCAGAGAAGACACGTATTGGACCCAGCACGCCTTTTAATGGCTCGAATGAGCCGAGGGCACGGGCACGCATAATGCGGAACTGCTCGAGGTTTGCGGCAGTGTGGTTTCTATTGAATCGATCTAGGGCATGATTGCGGTCCTTAATGGCTGCACCGATCTCCGCAGTCCACCATGGGACTGGGCGTCGTCTCGCAGGTCCACTGGGATGTGGAATGGAGGTGCGTGCTGCATCATGCACTCTTGACACAAATATATCTAAGGCGTCGATTGGTGGTAAAGTCGACGCTAGATCGACTTCAAGGTCCACTGCACGCTCAAAGGCAACCCAGTCGGCCCGACTGAGATGCCAGTGAGGGTGTTGTTCACGTGATTGCTGAAGATGTTCGAAGGTAAGAATGAGAGGGAAGTGATCACTCCCACAGAGATCAGGATGAACGCTCCAAGATGTGGTAGGAGCAAGGCTGGGACTGCAGAAGGACAAGTCCAACGCAGAGTGTATTCCTGAGGAAGGACTGAAATATCTGGGAGTCCCATCATTCAGCAACGTTAAAGCTGATGCCTCACGGAATTGATCTACAATTTGACCCCAGGGCTCTGTACGAGCGGAGCCCCACAAACGATGGTAGGAATTAAAATCGCCCAAAAGAACTACAGGAGACGGAAGTTGGTCGAAAATAGAAAGGAGGTCGTCAAGAGAGAATCGCGCCTCCCTTGTGATGTAGACACAGCACACAGATATTGGCTGTGGTAGATGGACCCGCACAGTGACCGCTTGGAGGGGGGTGGTGAGAAAGATTGGTGTTGAGGGGATGGTATCTCGAACACCGATTGCAACACCACCGCGTGCACGACGACCGTCAGGAAGCTTGTCGGTGCGGTAAAGCGTGTATCCGTTCAGAATGATCGATTCATTTGGACGAAAATGTGTCTCTTGGAGACATATGATGGCAGGGTCAAATTCAGATATTAAGATTTGCAGTTCCTCGAGATGAGTACGGAAACCGTTAAGGTTCCATTGGAGACAATAAGCCATAGCTGGAGGTAGTATAGTTATCTTTTGAGGCGTACTCTATTTCTAGGCCCTGTCACCTTGATAAATTCCTCATCCGCGGCTTCGTCCTGTATCATGTCCTCGGGTAAGGACACAGAGGGCGAAGGGGATGAAGAAGGGGCAGTGGGGGCGGGTGCTTTGAGCGCCCGCCGTGCAGCTTTCAGCTGCGCCTTAAGTTTCAGGGTGGTGGCTGTCACCCTGACTGGAGAGCTACTGGACTTCAGAAAGTATTCTTTGGAATGCACCTGCTTGAACTTTTTCTCTGTGGAGCGAGGTGTGGTTGCTGGTTTCCTCGAAGCAGGACGAGCTACTACGGGAAGCGTTGTTGTTTGGGTTGACACGTCGCTGATTTGTACACCTACACTGCGACGGGTAAGAGCAGCTGCAACAACTGTAGCGAATGGCACAGGTAAAGTGGTGCGTATGCTTTCACGGAGACGTTGTTTTGCTTCACCAGCAGAGATTTTCTCTGTGACGACCTACTCTCTTATTTTCTTCTCTTGTTGGAAAGAGGGCAGTCGCGATGCCAGACTGGGTGCTCGCCTTGGCAGTTTATGCATTTGGCACCTGACGAACAAGGTTCGGTCCCATGATCAGGCAGACTACACTTACCACAAAGGGCGGTAGTGGCCTTGCAGGAAGGCTGAGTGTGCCCAAAGTGCTGGCATTTGAAACACCGCATCGGGTTAGGGATGTACGGCCGGACTTTGAGTCTCAAATATTCAGCCCGTACAATATCTGGGAGAGTGGTCGTTTGGAAGGTCAAAATAATGGAAGCAGTTGGAACAAGTTCTCCGGACTTTAGTGTCTTGATTCGCTGCACTGCGGTGACATGTTGGTCTGAAAGTGCTTCAAGAATCTCTTCCTCCTCAGCATTTAGCAGATCCCAGTGGCGAATCACACCTTTACTACGGTTAAGTTGACGATGTGGTTCAACATTAACAGGGAAGTCGCCCAAAGATCATAGCTTTAAAAGGTTGTTTGTATGGCGATCTGTGCTGGTCTGGATAAGTAGACTCCCGTTTCGCAGCTTTTTTATTTCTGGTATATCTGAACCAGCGGCGTAGTCTAGCTGTTTCTTGATAAGAAATGGTGACAAGTCCTTCAATGTAGCAGCTCCATGTTTCTTCGATGTTGTTCCAGATTCATCGTCGGTCTTCTAAACATTACTGATAACAAGGTAACGTGGAACGTTACTTGTCTTTTCCACTAATTGAAGCGGGCTCGAAGGCCGCGCTCGTTTTGGGGGTTTCCCCCGTTTGAGTTGTTTCTTGTACCCATATACAAAATGTGTTTATTGTGGAGGGTCCATAAATTGTCGCCTTGACATGCCCTCTATGCCGAGGAAGGCCTACCCCCAAAAATGGAGGCTACTCGAGGACCAAACAGAAATCCCAGAGGCCACGTTCGCGACTGCACCTACCCCTGCAGCCAACACTGTCCCATCGGCACGTGCAACTCACACCTTGGGATAGGGGTTTTTTATCGAGGTTGTCTCCTCTAGCAGGACCCTTAGTTATAGGGAGGTCAAAGATATGGAGATGAATGACGTGATGGAATGGTGAAAGCGTGAGATATGGATGTGAAGAATGAGTGAAATGATGAGATGAAAATGACCTCCCTACCTTACTTAATAGGGAGGTCAAAGATATGGAGATGAATGACGTGATGGAATGGTGAAAAACGTGAAGTATGGATGTGAAGAATGGGTGAAATGATGTGATGAAAATGGCCTCCTTACTAAGCCCCTCGCCCCGTCAAGGCAGTCCTACATGGAGGGGGAACACGATTCGGCATAGAGGAAGAGCTCGATGGCCTAGTCATATAGAGGTGAGACAAACTGAGGGGGGACTGACTTTTGGGATTGAGTTGATAGAGACGAGGTGGTCAGCAAGGCAGTAGGTCAGAAGTGGAACGACGCTCTGGTTGACGAATTGGAGAAGCTTACAGAGGACTTCGCTTATTTGATTCAGCTTAATACTTCAGATAGACAGGTAATTATCCTACACCCAGCCATGATTCAGGTTCAACGGTTCACAAAGCCCAACGAGTGACCATTGTCTTTTCTGTAGTCTAGTTCCTTAGTGTGATTTTGTACCTTTCGCATTGCCAAGCGTTAACTCGTCATGCCAATGACGAGTGGACTCATCAAGAGGATGAATGATGAGTAGTTTACATCACCCCAGCAATTAATTGCATAAACAACTGGTTCAGATCCCCTCATTCTTTAGAATGACACGTGGTCGAGGTGCTGGGATTTTAATTTATTTCTTACTCCTGGAACAGATTCCACTCCCTGCAGCTGAGAAATAAGTTTTCCAGCCACAGGAAATCTTCCTCTGCTGACTCCAGTTCCACCTGGAGGGCGCCTAACCGTCTCCCCAAGTTTTTGGGGCAGGCCGCTAACATTAATAGGGGGAGAAGAATTTATATGCCATGATGGATGTTTAGTTTAACATAAGGATGAATGCGATGAAATTTATCGACCTCAAGTCTGGGTCGGTAATCAGCGAAATGTAAAATGCGGAGGAAACTGCGCCCTAGCTCCGTCGCGGTTACCCGCGTCGGGCTGGCACTTTGGTATCAGGAGCGTCCGGCATTCCGCGTGGCGGAAGGTTTGATGTCGGGTTTCAGGCAGCCACATTTTGCCAAAAATGCGATCGGCCAGGGACGTCCGTGGACGTTTCCCTATCAATCCGCTCCTGGTAGCACCATAGCTAAGGATAAGGCATTTAGATTTGATGATTTCTTGCATTGACAGTGATTTTACTGTCAATGTCAACACAAGAAATCTATTATTTATGACCATGAGTGTACCAACGAATTACCGTTAAGCAAACTTAATAATGATTCACCGTCCATTGACCAGATTTATGACGATGTTGCATCAATGGTTGAAGTGGTACCATTGAAAACAACAAACCTGCCTCCACTGCCCAGTCTGTTATTATTCAATCCAGTACACAAAAAGGAGTTCAAGATCTATCCAGAAATATTTTAGTCACCAAAGACGACATTTTAGATTTGTCGAAGAATATTGCATCTGTTAAAGATAGAGTTCAGGAGTTTGCCGTAAGCAAGGGTCCAAGTTTTGTTCAAAACAGTTGCAAAATGGAAAGTGAATTGACTATTTCACCCTGTGTCCAGCCAATTGTAAAAGTTAAAGATTTACTTGTGAATCAGTTGCCAACAAAAGTCGAGAAAGTTCCAAATGTCACTTTAAAAGCATAAAGTAAGCCAAATTCTCAGGTTTCCGAACCTGTTGTATCTTTCACGGATCATATTTTTTACAAATATACTTTTGCCTAGAATTTTATTATTCATTGCGTTTTAAAATTTTAAGTTGTAATCCATTTTTTAGGTTTGATTGTACTTTATGCAAGGTATATTAGTCATTTATTTTGCTAGCACCTTCCCAAGTTTGTTATTGTATCATCACGGAAGTGGTCGAGTTTAATGAACACGCTGTCGCAAGCGCCACGAAGTTTTTCTCTCTTTCCATCCCATTTATGACGTAATTGTAAAAGTCCTTGACTTCATTTAGAATTCTCGCAGCTCTTACTAAACTTTGTTCGTAGTAATTTAAAGTTTTGTAAACATTTACGCGTCATTCAGCGTATCAGCGAATCAGAGCTTGCATTTTCTTCCTCCGTTCATGTGCTTGTTGCTCGAAGCAACCATTTCCCCCCTCCACCTCTCCGACGGCAACCGAACGTAACCGAAGATGTCGCCCGAACACGCCGGCAGCAAGCTCCAGATTTCTCTCGCTGTAGAGAAATTTCAGTTACGTACAACGACCACAAAAATGCAACGTTGCACAACTTAGAATATCTGATGTCAGCAAATTCCGTTCTCCGCGTTTACGTCTTCCAGAGCACGCTCGTAGCTGAGAAAACCTTAGCATAGACTTTGAATATTTTCTCGAACCAGTGGCGTTCGCTCATTAAGGTTTTTAGGGTACCAGTTTAGTTACGCATATAGCCATTAGAATTTGATTTTCACGACAGAAGTTATGTAAACAATGTTAGGGATATTTCTTGTTCCATAGATAAATTTTGCCATATAACGTCGCATTTATGCACTTCAGGTTAATCACGACCAATAATTTTGCAAAGGAACAACAAGGTTTTTCTCGCAAAATTTTCCCGTTTCTTATAGATATTTATAGTAAGTAAATTTTTTGGGAAATTGACTTACGAGACAGGTTCAATCAGAGCAGCACAGTAATAATTAATAATTTAAGGCAACACATCAATCATGGACATTAATAGTTTAATTACGGTTGTATATTTTATTTAAATTTTTCTTATTTATTTTCAAAGAGTTATGGCAATTATTTAATCAATTTATTTTCATTTTATTTTATTATGATGTGGCAATTGAATTTAATTTTAAGACAAGGCAATGGAAATTAGTTTGGTTTTTGTGTGCATAAACGTGAATTATATCTACCCATCCTTTGGAATTTCCTTTATTATAATTTTCCCTTTTAACCTAACCTGTCTATACGGAACGACGTGGACAAGCAATGCATACACCAATTATGGGCATTTTCGTATGAAGGACGTCCGCATGCAGTCAATTGCTACACAGAAAGACTCAGCACCGTATTACAAGGAAGCATGCACACATTTTTTTTTTACAAGACGACTACATTTTTCCCGGAAAGCCTATATTTAACCAGGAACTTTCCAGTGTAATGTCACAGACTATCAACGACACCTAGTGAAGCAATCAGATAAAGTTTCCCTCCACACTGTTTTACAGTTTGGACAAATTTTTACGGTTAAATTACCACACCTTTTACATTACCCAAATTAAGTTAAGACGAAAAGCAATATGAAGAAGTAGAGAACATATATTCCACAAGCAGCAGTTTCGGTCACAACAATAAGTACAGAATTGTTGATCAAATTGTGCTACAGTGTTTTCTCACACATACACATGCAAGCTTATATCATGTGTATTCATGTGAATATGTACCGTGCATAGCCCTTCTACAAATCTTCAGTTCATACCATGCATGATAGCCAGTTTTTACATGCATTATAGTTTACATTACATTACAAGGAGACGACAAGCGCCAGTTGTGTCAAATTATCCAACGATAGCAATTAGTACGTTGTTTTTTTTTTTAGAAAATTTTCATTATGCATAACCAAACGAACATGCAAGAAATAGACAAGCATAACTACAGCACTTTCGAAAATTTCAGGAAGCATGCTTTAGTGCCAATGTTTCATGCATATGTTTATCCCAAGCAGTAATTTTTTGTTCACTTACATGGAACATCGAAAGCGACACATTTGTTCGCAGAACATTTTCGGATATATATCAACAGAGTAGACAGTTGGTGGATACGTGCAAGATTTTGTGTGCAGTTACACACGAATATGTACAAGGCTATATAAAATACAGTTCTTTGTGTAATTAATTGTGTGCATCAAGTATTTTTAATCAAACATCGGAATATGCAAGATAGCCAGTGAAAGTTCATATATGTATTTCAAGTAGTCATGAGTGAAGTGGCTACACATTTAGCAAAACATAGTACATGTTGGTGTACCCAGGCTTTTTACAGGCAAAACAGTGCGATGTGAAACAGTGTATATTGTGATAAGGTTACAGCGAACACCTGTGTTCTACATGCTTATTTCCGATTGAACTTATGTCTGTATTTACTTGTGAAGACTACGGTTTTGTAGCTTATTTGAAGGGTCCATTTTGGGCTCCAAATTCTTAGAAACAGTGGGAGCTATGGGTTTCTTGTGTGAAGACGCTCCAGCCATTTGCCTCGCTTGGCGACACAGAGTAGAAATCGATTGGCGAGGCATCTCAGACTATTGACTAAGCGCTCGCGGATGAGCAATTCTACATAACAAAATTTTACGTATGCACAAGTGTGGTACATTGCGAGTAATATCATTTTAATGACATGAATTCTTATAATTTCTAGTCATATAATGGTATATAATATTGTTTTTACATCGTATAAACATACGAACTTGTTATTATTCATTATAAGGTTTTTATATTCATTATAATGTCTATTCATTATAAGGTTTTAGGGAATGAAATTTTTTTAGGGATTAGAACAAGAGAAAGTTATGTTTTGTTGGTTTTATATTTTGTTTCTTTGTTTTTCAAAGAAAATACATGGAATTGGCGAACCTGGGTCATGTCAAGCTTTGCAATTTGACTTTTAAATTTTCAACAGAGAAAATTTTTCTCCGCGCGGGCGAACGTATCAATCCCTAAGATTGTATATTTATTTTTATTAAAGTCTCTCTGAACGCTTCACGTTGACATGGGCAAGACCTCTGAGGCATGTTTACAATGCATTCTGTTGTACCATGCAAACCTCCTGAGCATTCAGGAAACAGGTAATCAGCAGTTTGCATGGTAGCAATTAAATAACACGATTCGGCATAGATTCGGCCTAGTCATATAGAGGTGAGACAAACTGAGGGGGACTGACTTTTGGGATTGAGTTGAGAGAGACGAGGTGGTCAGCAAGGCAGTAGGTCAGAAGTGGAACGATTCTCTGGTCGACGAATTGGAGAAGCTTACAGAGGACTTCGCTTATTTGATTCAGCTTAATACTTCAGATAGACAGGTAATTATCCTACACCCAGCCATGATTCAGGTTCAACGGTTCACAAAGCCCAACGAGTGACCATTGTCTTTTCTGTAGTCTAGTTCCTTAGTGTGATTTTGTACCTTTCGCATTGCCAAGCGTTAACTCGTCATGCCAATGACGAGTGGACTCATCAAGAGAATGAATCATGAGTAGTTTACATCACCCCAGCAATTAATTGCATAAACAACTGGTTCAGATCCCCTCATTCTTTAGAATGACACAGATTGCAACACCACCGTTTGCACGACGACCCTCAGGAAGGTTGTCGGTGCGGTAAAGCGTGTATCCGTTGAGAATCACTGATTCATTTGGACGAAAATGAAAATGTGTTTCTTGGAGACATGATTTCAGGGTCAAATTCAGATATTACGATTTGCAGTTCCTCGAGATGGATACGGAAACCGTAAAGGTTCCATTGGAGACAATAAGCCATAGCTGAAGGTATGATAGTTACCTTTTAAGGCGTACTCTATTTCTAGGCCCTGTCACCTTGATAAATTCTTCATCCGCGGCTTCGTCCTGTATCATGTCCTCGGGTAAGGACACAGAGGGCGAAGGGGATGAAGAAGGGGGAGTGGGGGCGGGTGTTTTAGCTCCCGCCGGGAAGCTTTCAGCTGCGCTTTAAGTTTCAGGGAGGTCGATGCCGCCCTGACTGGAGAGCTACTGGACTTTAGAAAATATTATTTTGTGTGAACCTGCTTCAAATTCTTCTCTGTGAAGCGAGGTGAGGTTGCTGGTTTCCTCGAAGCAGGGCGAGCCACAACGGGAAGCGTTGTCGTTTGAGTGGACACGTCGCTGGTTTGTACACCCACACTGCGGCGGGTAAGAGCAACTGTAGCGAATGGCACAGGTAAAGTGGTGCGTATACTTTCACGGAGACGTTGTTTTGCTTCACCAGCGGAGATTTTCTCTGTGACGACCGAATCTCTGATTTTCTTCTCTTGTTGGAAACAGGGGCAGTCACAATGCCAGACTGGGTGCTCGCCTTGGCAATTAATGCATTTGGGACCAGAAGAACAAGGTTCGATCCCATTATCAGGCTTTCTACACTTACGGCAAAGGGCGGTAGAGGCCTTGCAGGAAGGCTGAGTGTGCCCAAAGTGCTGGCATTTGAAACACAGCATCGGGTTAGGGATGTACGGCCGGACTTTGAGTCTCAAATATCCAGCCAGTACCCTATCTGGGAGAGTAGTCGTTTGAAATGTCAGTATAAGTGAAGCAGTTGGTACAAGTTCTCCGGACTTTCGCGTCTTTATTCGCTGCACTTCGGTGACATGTTGGTCTGAGAGTGCTTCTAGAATCTCTTCCTCCTCAGCATTTAGCAGATCCCAGTGGCGAATCACACCTTTACTACTCTTAAGTTGACGATGAGGTTCAACATTAACAGGTAAGTCGCCCAAAGAACTTAGCTTTAAAAGGTTGTTGGTCTGGCGATCTGTACTGGTCTGGATAAGTAGACTCCCGTTTCGCAGCTTTTTTATTTCTGGTACGTCTGAACCAGCGGCGTACTCTAGCTGTTTCTTGATCAGAAATGGTGACAAGTCCTCTAATGTAGCAACTCCATGTTTCTTGGTTGTTGCAGATTCATCGTTACTCTCGGTCTTCTGCACAATACTAATCACAAGATAACGTGGCACGTTACTTGTCTTTTCCACTAATTGAAGCGGGCTCGAAGGCCGCGCTCGTTTTGGGGGTTTCCCACTGTTTGAGGTTTTTTTTTTTGATAGAAGGGTCCATAAATTGTCGCCTCGACATGCCCTCTCTGCCGAGGAAGGCCTACCCCCAAAAATGAAGGCTACTCGAAAACCAAACCGAAATCCCCGAGGCCACGTTCGCGACTGCACCTACCCCTGCAGCCAACACTGTCCCATCGGCACGTGTAAATAAAACTTTGGGATAGGGTTTTTTTTATCGAGGTTGTCTCCTCTAGCAGGACCCTTAGTTATAGGAACGTCAACGGAATGGGGATGAATGATGAGATGGAATAAACATATAATCTTAGGGATTGACACGTTCTACCGCCGTGGAGAAAACTTTCCATGCTGAAAATTTAAAAGTCAGATTGGAAAGCTTGACATGACCCAAGTTCGCCAATTCCATATTTTTCTGAGAAAAACAAACATACAAAATATGAAAACAACAAAACATAGCTTTCTCTTGTTTTCCTAACCCCTCAAAAGTATTCCATTCCCTAAAACATTACAATCGATAGTAACAAGTACGCATGTCGATATGATATAAAAACAATATTATGTATCATTACATGACTGGTATGTACCAAAGTTCATGTCATTGATTGATTGAATTGACTGAATTTAAAATTTTGGGTGCGTCAGCACTAAGGCTATTTTGCACCCGTCACATTCTACGGGGTCCAACCCTTATCGTTACAAGTAGCAACTCTATCGTTGCAGAACTAAAATCATAAAATATTAAAATATTCTGACTTGTTAAAAGCTGAGGCTGTACAGGGGCACTCAGCACACATAAGGACAAAACAACAGGACAACACAAACAAAATTATACTGGCCATGGGGCCAGTCGCCAGAGCCTCGTTAGTCTTCAGTCCAGGGTGTACTAACGTGGAAGTGAGGTTGACATTTGGGTGTACTACGTGGAAGATCACCCCTTACACCCCAAGTTCATGTCATTGTATGACATAACTTGCGACGTAAGACAATTGTGCGTACGTAAGCCTTTTGATGTAGGATTGCTCATTCCTACGGGTCGCTAGCGCTCGATCGTTTGTCTTTTGTCCATCGCCAGCGCGATGGCAAGGCTTGGCGTCAGCAAATGTAAACAAGGCAATTGGCCGACGTGTTTTCGCAAGGAAAACCATAGTTCACAATGTTTCTGTGGAATTGAGCCCAATGTGGACCCTTCAAAATAAACTTCACGTACTAAAAAAGTTTATAAGTAAGTACACTAAAGCGTGGATTGTCACATATGTAAGTAAAATCGTACATCAGCATGTAGAACATATATATATAAAAATAGACGTAAATGTCGCATTGAATCTTGGTATACCCTTGTTCACAAATACACCTATTATTGTTTCTGCATGTAGAAAAGCCTGGGTACACCAAAATATAATACGTTGTGCTTAATTTATAGCCACTTCACTTATGACCAAACGAAAGGAAAAATATTGTTATGCACTGTTTATATCAAATCTTCCCTTCGTTGCAAGCCAAATAAGCCTCTTCAAATATATGAACTGTCAATGGCTATTTTGCTTATTCCTATGTATGAGTAGGAAGTATTCGATGCACATAATTATTTACACTGAATAATAACTGTTGCAGGCAAAAACCCTAGATAACCAAAATAACGTTCGATTTCCTTAACTATGTTATTATGTACACTGTAGTATAGCCTTGTAAATACTGATATAAAACTGCACAAACAAAAAATATCTTGCAAGTGTCCAAAACTGTCTGCTCTGTTTGTAAACATCAGAAAAATGTCCTGTGGAGTGCCATTTTTATTATAAATTATTATTATGTCACGGGAGTGGATTTAAAATATTAGATCTGTTTCACTTTAATAAATAAAGTAACTTGGAGCAAAATTTGCAATATTTATATTTTAAAATTTTAATCAATCTACATTTCAAAGTTTTTAACATTCGAAGCTACAACGTGCTAAGGATAAATATTCAACTGTCAAACAAAACAATGTTTCTGACAGGAAAAAAATATAAATATATAATAACAAAAAAATCTCATTAATATGTGAGAAGTGCCCACGCCGTGTAATGCCCTCCTAATTCTCTTCTAGTTATTCAAATTAAGTTGACAGTGCCTAACTGTTCTTAAAATATAAGTATATGTATATATGTGTACGGACTCATTCTCGTCACTACTGCTTACCTGTGTACGGACATCTCTCGTCACTGCAACCTATTTATACATCTATTACTTCTCAACTAGAACTTTTAATTGATCGGGCCGTGTATATCCTAAATCACGGTACGCCACTCAAACTGTATACTAATAGCGGACATCATATGTACAGCGTGCCCAGGAATATAATTAGCGTTTCGTTTCTTTACATATTAACATGAATTGAAAATTTTGAGGCAATGTATTCGTAAGTTAAGGTAACATAAGGCAAGTGACTATCTCGTATAAACTTGACTATCTCCTTAATCTAAGCTCCCTTCATGAGGTGCTAGGAGACTTCAGTCATTAAGAATATAAATGAGTGGTCCTCGGAGCTTTATTCGTTCCCAAAACTATATATGTATAAAAATGTAATATCCTCGTTGCAATAGTCTTAGCAGTCATAGTTCAAGCATTCTAAATCATTTACAAGTTACGGTCAGTTTTAAATCAAATTTAAATTAAACTTTTAAGGAATCTCAATAATAATAACAAAACCAAAATATTGACTCAAACAAGCATACTCTCTGCTATGACTCATTAAAATGCACATAGTGCCACCGAGTCAGAGTCAACAAACTCTAATTTATTTTCCTCGTTCATATATAACTTTAAAATCAACTTTTAATCCACGGTATTAATTAATTAAAATGTTAAGGATAAAAAAATCATTTACTGTTTACTGTATTATTTTAATCCTCATAACCAACGTTGTGATAATTTTCGTCGAAACCATCGAAACTAAATGCCCTATTCTTCAACCTTATTTAAAATTTCTGGGAATGGTAAAAATTTCCCAGGTGGGAATTCTGTCGTAGTCATTATACAGAGTTCGCGAGCGAACCACAGCGCTACCAGAAGCGGACGTCCCTGGGCCGGCCACATTTTTGATAAAATGGGCCTCCCTAAAATCCGACATCGAACCTTCCGCCACGCGGAATGCCGGACGCTCTTGATACCAAAGCGCCAGCCCTACGCGGGTAACCGCGACGGAACTAGGGCGCAGGTTCCTCTGCATTTTTACATTTCGCTGATTACCGACCCAGACTTGAGGTCGATAAATTTCATCGCATTCATCCTCATGTTAGACTAAACATCTATCATGGCATGTATAAATTCTTCTCCCATTAACGTTAAAAAAACTTTAAGCCCTATGTATTTTCAAAATCAAGTATGGCAAGGACATACTAAAAAAACTAAACAAGTTAGCAAAATTTTGGGGTGGGGTTAAATTAAAAACTGGTTAACAATTTTCCATCTCATTTCCGAAAAAATGGATGAAAGCCGTAAGCATCTCCATCACGTATCAAAACGGAGATAGAGGGAAAATTTCAAAGCTAACAATTAACTGCAACTCTTTTCATTTCCGAAAATAAATTAAAAGGCCTCAAGCACTCCACCACGTATCAAGCTATTTTCTCATCGGGGATGGCACATATCATTACACTCTGATACATAATCTTGAAGCTTTAGTCAGAACACAACTAGACAAAACTCATAAAATATTCAAGTTGTGCAGAAGATGTTTGTCTGTATTTGATGGTCAAAAAATGGTGAAAGGGGTTCGGGAAGAAAATGCAGAAATTGCTAAAAACAAGTTAATTGAGCATCTGAAATACTGTGGCAACCATAAACCTGTTCATATGGTGATGCCAATGCCAAGTGAAAATGCAAAATTCAAAAAGTTTGAGGCCTTGTTGGAACACCCAGCATATATAGTCTGTGATTTTGAATCAAACCTCAAACCCCTTGCATTCTGCAGCCCAGACCCTGAGGAATCTTCAATTACATCATATCAATTACATGAACCTTCCAGCTTTTATTATGTGGTTGTACAGGATGGTGGTGTTAGTAAAGAATATTTATACATGGGAGCAGATGCCATCAAAGAATTTGCACATAGAATAGAAAATGAGTGCCATGACATAGCATCTAATGTTTTATTAAAATCAAAACCTATGTTGCTTTTAACAGAGGATCAGATTGAAGATTTCAACAATGCAGAAAAATGCAAGGTATGTGATTCTGAATTTTCAGATGCAAATATCAAGGTACATCACCATTCCCATACAGATGGTAAATTCTTAATGGCCCTGTGTAATAGCTGTAATATTAAGATCCAGAGACCAAAATTTATCCCTATATTTTGCCATGGTGCATCCAATTATGATTTTCATCATCTGATCAGGTACGAGGGGCTTGACAAGCAGAATTTAAATATTTTAGCTGAAAATGATGAGAAATATATTGCCATTAGCAAAATAATTAAAGTTAATGGTGTTCCTATTCACTTAAGATTTCTTGATTCATACAGAATTTTATCGGCTAGCCTGGCTACACTGGCCACTCAATTATCTGATGATCAATTCAAAATTACATGTGCTTTGTTTCCAAATCAGGACCTGAAATTAATTAGGCGAAAGGGTGTATATCCATATGATTATGTTAC
This sequence comes from Lepisma saccharinum, assembly GCF_977018435.1. Lineage (NCBI taxonomy): Eukaryota > Metazoa > Arthropoda > Insecta > Zygentoma > Lepismatidae > Lepisma > Lepisma saccharinum. The sequence goes on from NC_139240.1 coordinate 14,125,997, forward strand.
AGATTTTTCTAAATTTGATGAGTGTTCTCTGCAACCAAAACAACAGTTTTACAGCAAAATCAGAGCATCTGGAATCACTGATGATGATTATTACCATGCCCAGTTGATGTGGAACAATTTAAAATGCCAGACATTTGGTGATTATCACAAGGCATATTTAAAACTTGATGTGACCCTCTTAGCTGATATACTGCAGGCATTCAGAAAATCTTCCATGCAAAATTATAAGCTGGATCCAATGTATTTTTACAGTGCTCCGGGCCTAGCATGGTCTTCAATGTTTTTGAACACTAAAATGCAATTGGATCTGATCCAGGATCAAGATATGTACTTGTTTATGGAGCAATGTATAAGAGGAGGCATGGTGCAATGTTCTCAGAGATATGCCAGAGCAAATAACAAATATATTCCTGATTATAATCCAGCACGGCCATCAAATTATATACTGTATGTAGATGCAAACAGCCTCTATGGTTATGCCATGATGAAAAAACTGCCATATGCAGGGTTTGAGTGGGTTGAAGATTTCAATATTGAAGATCTTAAGGATTTTGATGACAGTAACTATGGCCTGTTCTTAGAGGTTGATCTGACAATTTCTGATGATTTACACAACACATTTTCTGATCTGCCCCCAATTCCTGAGGTTAAGTGTTCACCTGGCTCTAAACAGAAGAAATTGATGATGACTCTGGAGCCGAAACAGGATTATGTCATATATTACAAAAACCTCCAGTTTCTGATGAATCATGGTGTTCAAGTGACCTAAGTTGGAAAAGTTTTGAGGTTCAGGCACTCAAGATGGTTGAAGCCATATATTGATACAAACACAGAGCTTCGAACATCTGCATTGAGCCAATTTGATAAGACCTTGTTTAAATTGATGGTCAATTCATTGTATGGCAAAACAATTGAAAATGTCAGAAAACATATTGATGTTAAAATAATTACTGACCCCAGCCGGAGCAAAAAATTGATTGCAAAGCCCAACTTCAATTACAGAAGAATTTATGATGAAAATATGGCACTTTTCAACATGAAAAAAACAAAGATTAAGTTTGATAAGCCTATTTATGTAGGGGCTGTGATATTGGAATTGGCCAAATTACACATGTTAAAATGTATTATGATGTGTTGAAGCCTTTTTATAAGGATCGTGTAAAACTGATGTACATGGACACAGATAGTTTTGTTCTTGATATTCAAACAGAAGATGTTTATCAAGATATAACACAGCCTGAATTGTTTAAATATTTTGATACCAGTGAACATACAGAGATTCAACACCACAACAAAAAGGTGCCTGGCAAGTTAAAAGATGAGACACTTGGTGATGTTATTGTGGCATTTGCTGGGTTAAGGGCCAAGATGTACAGTTTTGAAACATGTAGTGGTGTTGTTGCCAAAAAGGCCAAGGGCATTGGCAGAGTAACTGTGGACAAAGAGCTTGAATTTGAGGATTACAAAAATTGTCTCAAATCATGTAGCACAATCAGAACATCAGAAAATAGAATTCAGAGTGTGGATCACTTATTGACTAGCAATATTGTAAGAAAAGTGGCTCTGGACCCACATGATGATAAGAGATGTATTTTATCATGTGGCATACATACTCTACCATGGGGGCATTGTGATTTGAAAAGTGGCAATCAATGCCCAATTACAGAGCATGATTTGAAATAAATAAACATGCCTATGAACTTATTTGGGTTCAAAAAACAGGCTATTATGGAGCTGCCAACACCACAACCCTCTTCTGATATGATATCTAAACTAAGTGCTTTTTTAATTATTCATCTGAACAGCACATTTACAGATGTTGATGATGAAACAGGTAAAACATTGTACATATTTAACAATAATTTAAATTATTACCAATTACCTGTAGGTGGTCAATTACAATTTATTACAACCCCTGAGGGTGATGTCAAGATTTCAGTAGGGAGAAATATTTATAAAATTAAGCACTCAAACATGATTTCTGGCACTGTATATACTGTTTCTGCTGGTGACTGCTTATATATTGAGGTCCCGGGATCATATGACAAGCTTATACCTTTTTTATAGAATTAAGAATCAGATATTCAATAATAAATAACCACTAAAACAAAAATGCCTAATGATATATTTGGCCATACAAGGCATGAAGATCACAGTGATGAGATTTTTATGCTTGATGTCAGAGTCAAGAAATTAAGAAGTGATTTACAAGCTTTACAAACCACACTCAATGCCAGTCTTCAATTAGAAATTACAAATTTACAATCACAATGCATGGACCCTCTTCTTAAAATTGATTCTGAACTCAAAGTGCTGCTTCAGAAATATACTGATTTGGCCACATTGGATAATTTTCAAAGTTTAGAAGAAGCTGTAGCAGCTCTTCAAGCCAAATTTAAGACCCAGGCCACCAACTCTGAGCAATAGAAACAGCAATTGGAAGAGCAGATAAATAATGTCCAGGCACAGCTCCAAACAATTGTCAAAAGCATAAAATCACAAGAAGATTTTGATCTAGTGATTTCCACTCTAAAGGAACAGATTGAATCACTCCAAATACCTAATCTGGACCCCTTGAACAATGCCATAGCCGAGGTTAAAGAAAAAATTGAGACACTTGAAAATTTTATGAACAACTTGCCATCTTCTGATGCTTTGAGTGCAATAACTCGGAGTGTTGCCAACATCAAGCTGCAACTTGAAACATATGAAGATTTTGGAAAAATTCAAAGTACCATAACCCATCTTGAGGGTACAATAGCAGCAATGCAAAGTGATTTGACAAATGTCCAAGAATCCCGCCTGCCCGGTATTGTAGACACACTTGTCAGTGTCCAGGAACAGATCACAAAGCTTGAAAACCTCAACACTGAATCTGAGCTATCTCATTTTCATCACTTGATTGATGATATTCAAACAAAGCTTGAAATTTTACAACAATCAACACCCACTCAGGCAGATATAGCCCTGCTCCAAAATGCTATGCAAAATGTGGCTGATGCTTCTGAATTAAACAATGTGAAATTGGCACTTGAATCTTTGCAAAATACTGTGTCAAATCTGCCTACACCACAGGAACTTAAAAATATAAAAAGGGCAGTGAATCGCATATTGAAATCAGAAGATATCAAGAATATCCAGACAGAGATCAAACAACTCACTCAGACAGTGGCCACTCTACCAACTAATCAACATATTAATGAACTGCATGCCCTCTTTGAGGATATCAGAAGACAGGTCCATGATCTTACTGCTCAAAATTCAAAATTGGCAGTTATTGAAAATTTGCAACAAATTGTAGCTAATATCAAGCAACAGCTAGGGACTATGGAATCCAATCAAGCAAATGCTCTGTCTGTTTTTGCCACCCAGCTTCAAGAGATTGTGCAACAATACAAGAAACTTGTTGTGGACATAAAAATCAAGCCAGGCCATGATGATGTTGTTAGGACCATCAATGAGCATCTTGAATCTGTAACAAGCAGATTGCTTACAGCAGAAAAAGAAATAACAGGCATAATCGAGAATCCAAAACATACAGTAATTCTTGAATTGTACAGCATCCCCAACAAAGAATATGATTCACCATTTACATCAGGTGGCAAAATATATATGCTGTCCCCTGCACAATTTTATTACCAATTTTTTGTTGGGGGCACACTGAGACCAATCAAGATCAAATATTGGTTTCAACCACAGGCACACCACTACCCCACATTATCAATAACAAATGCTGACAACAAATAAAAAATCACCAGTGTAGAGTTAGAGGATTTTACAGATCCCAATACATTAGAAACATCTTATGTTGAAGATGATGGATCTCTGGAATTTAATATACAAATAGGAGACAAACTGTATTTAGAAAATCCTGTAGTATCAGCTGCTGAACACCCCATAGTTGCAATATTCTTGTTTTCATATTATGTCTAGACAAATTATTGTTGATGAATTACACAGACAAGCCAGACATAATTATAAGAGACTGCCAGTAGTCACAAAAGGCATAGATGATTTATGGCAGAGCGACTTGATTGAGATGGCAAGTGGACAGCTGAAAAACTTAGACAAAATCAACAAGGGCTACAAGTATCTACTCACTGTAATAGACACATTTTCAAAATTTGCCTGGGCTGTGCCACTCAAATCCAAGACTGGAAAATGTGTTACAGAAGCCTTCAGGACAATCATCAATCAGAGTGGAAGATCATCGCGCTATTTGCAAACAGATAATGGCAAAGAATTTTATAATTCTGTGTTCCAACAATTTATTAAAAGCCAGTCATAAAACATTACTCGAGTTACAGTGATCTCAAAGCCTCAATTGTAGAGAGATTCAACAAAACCCTAAAAAATCTTATGTATAAACAATTTACACTTCAAGGTAATTATAAATGGCTTAATATTCTTCCAGAACTTCTACATAAATATAACAACTCGGTCCATTCCACAATCAACATGAAACCCTCTGAAGTAACTCCATCTGATGAGCAAAAATTGATCAGGACTGTTTATTATCCTAGATACCAGCCAACAACAAGAAAGGCCAAATACAAGGTGGGTGATAAAGTAAGAATCAGCAAATATAAGCACTTATTCAAAAGAGGTTTTACGAGAAACTGGAGCACTGAATTATTTACAGTGGTTCAAATTAAACCTGGGACCCTTAACACATATATAATAAAAGACCACCGAGGAGAAATTCTCAAAGGCCGGTTCTATGAAGAAGAACTCAACAAAACTAAACAGCCTGACACATATCTCATAGAAAAAATCATCCGTAGAAAAGGCAACAAGTTATTTGTCAAATGGCTCGGACTTCCAGAACACAGCTGGATCGATGCAGACAAAGTGATAATATGAGCACCTGGGATGTTATAAAGAGGCTGCCAGAACCTGAACAGCAGATTAAGAGAAATGGCAAGTTGCTGCCTGAAAATATTAGATGTCTTATTGTTGGGCCATCGGCTTGTGGTAAAACTACACTAATGATTGATAATTTTTTATTGGCACCCAACTGGTTAGACTGGAAAAATAGACACTTGTATGTCTTCTCTAAGAGCTTGGAACAATTAAAATATCAGCAGCTGATGAAGCTATATGATGGATTGGATATTGCCACTTTTGAATCAGATGTTAAGCCACTCCATGAATGTCTTGATAATTCTGTTGTTGTGTTTGATGACATTATACTGGATAATCAAAACAAGGTTAGAAATTTCTTTACACAGGGCCGACACAAAAACATTGATTGCTTCTACCTGGCACAGACTTTTTCTAAAATACCGAAGCAGCTGATCCGCGACAACAGCAATTTTATATGTGTGTTTCATCAAGATCATACCAACTTCAAACACATACATGATGAATATGTAGGTGGGGACTTGAGCTACAATGATTTTTCCAAGTTTTGCAGAAGGTGCTGGAACCAGGACAGTTATGGGTTTGTCACAATTGATATGACAAGAAAACCCAATAGTGGCAAATACCGAAATAAAATCAACAATTTTCTAGACATTGAAACATATATAAATAACCATGAAAAGGCCAATCATTGATGATCTTAAATTAAGAGATTATCTTGTAAAAAGATTTAAGGGATGGAAATCACAGAACCGAGGAATTTATGAACAACACAAGCAAACAGAACAGCCTATCATTGATGCTATTAGTGAATTAGGTAAAAATATCAAAACTGTTACAGAGCAAAATCAAAATTTGATCACAGAGCTTGTACCTGTAGCTGCAAGGAACATATTAGATTATCCAATCACCCCACTTTCCAGTATTCATACACCTAGTCCTGTTGCTCCTCGAAGAATTGAAGCTACTCTGGATCCTATTGAATTGGGTCTTCTTGCTCAAAAATATTTAAGCACACCTAAAGACAACAAAGATGAGGTCTTTGGCTTATATGCTGACACAGAGCGTGATGGTAGCATCATACATAGAATTGGCAATTTCAGAGTAACATTTATGGGAGATGATCTAATTGTATATTCAGAATCTCATCTTGGACAAAGAGGTGGTTTTGTTAAATATCCCGGAACACCTGGATTGTGGGAACTGATGACTAGGAAGAGGCCTGGCAGCTATACAGATCAAGATTATGAGCATTACAAGGAAATATTAATAAAATCAGATGCTCTATACCAGAACAATGATCCCACACAAAAAAGAGTCAAGTCTAGCAGTGGAGCAAAATATAACAACTTGATCAAGCTCATATGGTCACAGATTAAGACAGGCAGTGGAATCAAACAATACAACACCCTGCCTAAAGAATTTGTTTGGGTTGATGATGTCAGGAAACTTGTAGATAGGTTATTGGTGATAGCTGGGGAGGAAAATGCTGGCAACCACAATTTTTACAATGAAAAGGTTGGAATTATGGACATGATAAGCACAAAATTGTCTAATTTAAAGTGAATGACACTAAGGGGATTGGATATCTTATAAAAATTATTAATACTCTACCACCTACATTTTGGAATATTTCTGAGGGTCGGGGGTTGGTTAATGACATTATAAACAAGCTGCCATTTGAACTACACATTCCAGGCTATCAGTATTGAGGTCCAGGTACAAAATTGGACCATAGATTAAACAGAGGGGACCCTGGTGTTAATCCCCTAGATGCTGCTTGTAGAGACCATGACATAGCACACAACACACATTCTGATCTTGACAAGAGACATGTTGCAGACAAGAAATTAGAAGAGGCTGCATTTGGTAGATTTGTAAGCAAAGATGCTTCTTTAAGTGAAAGAATAGCAGCATTGGGAACCACCATAGCTATGAACACCAAACAAAAACTGGGGTGGGGGTGTGAATATGTATATAATAAACCTACAATGAAGGCCAAGGGTGTTATGTATCAAATACCTTATGCAGGTCTTAAATCTCTTAAAACTATTGATAGTGTTTTAACCAAAAAGCAGCGCAAGAAAAAAAATTCTTGTCTTGCAAAAGGCCATGGTATGAAATTATTACTTAGTACCCCCCAATTAAAAAAATTACAACAATCCAGGAAAAAATCACATGTGGGGGGTTTCATATTTACTATCCCGGCCATCTTAGCTGCTCTCGGGGTTGTGGGGAGCTTGGCTGGGGGATCAGCTGCCATAGCAAAAACAGTAATAGATGCCAAAAAAAATAAAGAACCAACAGATTCCACTGTCTTGGAGCCTTCCGTGTAAAACACATTAAAATTGGGGTGCTTCGCACAAAGTTCTCAAAACCGTTGCTGGTATACAACCATTGGTGTTTCTGCCTTTGGAAGGGCAGTCAGAGAAAAATCGATAGAAGGTGCAGGAAACTCCCACGTAGCGAGTGGTGGAATGAGTGGAGAGACGCCAGGAAGATCACTGTCAACACCAAGTGCTGACAGGATCTCGTCTGCACGAACACCAAATGGTCTAGTGGCACTAGGGTGGAGCCGATCCCTTGCCAGCGTACTTTCGTCAGAGATGGTGTGAAATGAAGGATGTGAAGGCATCGAGCGAAGATGGAGGAAGTAGTTCACTACCAGCCGCTGTCCTCGCAGAGACAGCGACGCCTCAGATGCCTCTACGTATAAACTGGCGACTGGACTGGTCAGAAAGGCACCAGACGGTGGACGGTGTCTAGGATGTGAAATCTAGATGGGCGAGCAGAAGAATACAAAACATCCATAATCAAGCCTCGACCTGATGAGTGTACGGTACAGGCGAAGCAGTTCCGTCCGATCACCACCCCAGGAAGTATGAGATAAAACACTTAAAAGGTTGAGAACTCGAAGACAAGAGAACATTAACTGGCGAAGGTGAGGTAGCCATGTTAATTTCTTATCGAAAATGAGGCCCAGGAAGCGGACCTCATTCGTGAATGAAGCACAGGGAAGATTTCCCCATGTACAGGTCAGGGTCTAAATGACATGTACGTTGACGACAAAAGTGAACACACACGGATTTCTCGGATGAGAAGGAGAAACCTGTTTGGGAGGACTACTCAACCAAACGGTTTATCGTCAGTTGGAGTCGACGAGAAGCTGACGCGAGATTCCGTGAGCGACAAAAGATCGTGACATCGTATGCATACAGAATACCATGTACAGGGGCATCAATGCTTACCATAACACTGTTTACTGCTATGGCAAACAGAGTCACATTAAGTACGCTGCCCTGCGGGACACCGTTCTCTTGTTCGTGAAGATCCGAAAAGGAGTTCCCAACACGTAAGAGGAAAAAGCGATCTTATAAAAAAATGTCAATAAAGTACGCCATATGGCCACGCACGCCCTAAGAATGGAGCTGCTTTATCATGCCAAAGCGCGACGTTGTGTCATATGCCTTTTGGAGGAAAAAGAAAACTGCAACTAAATGTTCCTTGTTGAGGAATGCATCCTGAATATGTGTTTCCAGCTGAACCAGATGGTCCAGTGTGGAACGGTTGGAGCGAAAACCACATTGAAAATTACTTATCAATGAGTTTTCCTCCAAAAACCAAGTGAGACGCTTGTTGATCATGCGTTCCATCAATTTGCACACACAGCTAGTTAAGGCAATAGGCCTATAACTCGAGGCTGCGGTGCGTTGTTTACCTGGTTTCAGGATGGGAACAATAATAGCTTCTTTCCAGGAAGTGGGGAAAGAGTCCTCCAACCAAAGCCTGTTGAATACCGCCAGAAGGAAATTTCTTGCTCCAATGGACAGATGACGAAGCATCTCATAGTGGATCTTGTCCACTCCAGGAGCTGGAATCTCGAAGCGCCTGATCGAACTCCCGTTCAGTGAATAGAGAGTTGTATGGCTCGGTGTTATGACTTCGAAAAACTGGAAGGAAACGTGGTGCATAATTTTCCAAGCTAGACGCATCAGAAAACTGTGTGGCCAAGATATTAGCTGTCTCCGGAATCTGTGTGCAACGTCCCTTCGTGCTCCAGAGCGCTCAGAGGAGTAGATGCACCCACCTGGATGCGACGTACTTTGGTCCAAATGGCTTTAGACGAAGCCTGCTTCGTCAGAGAAGACACGTATTGGACCAAGCACGCCTTCTTACTGGCTCGAATGAGCCGACGGGCACGGGCACGTTTAATGCGGAACTGCTCGAGGTTTGCGGCAGTGTGGTTCCTATTAAATCGATCTAGGGCATGATTGCGGTCCTTAATGGCTGCACTGATCTCCGCAGTCCACCATGGGACTGGGCGTCGCCTCGCTGGTCCACTGGGATGTGGAATGGAGGTGCGTGCAGCATCATGCACTCTTCACACAAATATATCTAAGGCGTCGATTGGTGGTAAAGTCGACGCACGATCGACTTCAAGGTCCACTGCACGCTCGAATGCAACCCAGTCGGCCCGACTGAGATGCCAGTGAGGGTGTTGTTCACATGAGTGCTGAGGGGTGTAAGGGGTGATCTTCCACGTAGTACACCCAAATGTCAACCTCACTTCCACGTAGTGCACCCTGGACTAGAGACTAACGAGGCTCTGGCGACTGGCACTATGGCAAGTATAATTTTGTGTGTGTTGTCCTGTTTTTTGTCCTTGTGCTGAGTGCCCATTTACAGCCTCAGCTTTTAACAGAAGTCAGAACATTTTAAGATTTTTAGTTATGCAACGTTAGAATTGTTATTTGTAATGATAAGGGGCTGGCCCCCGTATAATGTGACGGGAGCAAAATAGCCTAAGTGCTGACGCTCCCAAAATTTTAAATTCAAAATCAAAATAAAAAATCACATGAGTGCTGAAGATGTTCCAGAGTAAGAAAGAGTGGGAAGTGATCACTCCCACAGAGATGAGGGTGAACGCTCCAAGATGTGGTAGGAGCAAGGCTGGGACTCCAGAAGGACAAGTCCAACGCAGAGTGTGTGCCTGAGGAAGGACTGAAATATGTGGAAGTCTCATCATTCAGCAACGTTAAACCTGATGCCTCACGGAATTGATCTACAATTTGACCCCGGAGCTCTGTACGAACGGAGCCCCACAAACGATGGTAGGAATTAAAATCGCCCAAAATAACTACAGGAGACGGAAGTTGTTCGAATATAGAAAGGAGGTCCTCAAGAGAGAATCGCTCCTCCCTTGTGATGTAGACACTGCAAACGGATATTGGCTGTGGTAGATGGACACGCACGGCGACAGCTTGGAGGGGGTTGGTGAGAAAGATTGGCGTTGAGTGGATGTTATTTCGAACACCGATTGCAACACCACCGTGTGCACGACGACCCTCAGAAAGCTTGTCGGTGCTGTAAAGCGCGTATCCGTTCAAAATCACTGATTCATTTGGACGAAAATGTCTCTCTTGGAGACATATGATGCCAGGGTCGAATTCAGATATAAGAATCTGCAGTTCCTCGAGATGCGTTCGGAAACCGTTAAGGTTCATTGGAGACAATAAGGGATATCTGTAGGTAAGATTGTTACCTTTTAAGGCGTACTCTATTTTTAGGCCCTGTCACCTTGATAAATTCTTCATCCGCGGCTTCGTCCTGTATCATGTCCTCGGGTAAGGACACAGAGGGCGAAGGGGATGAAGAAGGGGGAGTGGGGGCGGGTGCTTTGAGCGCTCGCTGGGCAGCTTTCAGCTGCGCCTTAAGTTTCAGGGTGGTGGCTGCCACCCTGACTGGAGAGCTACTAGTCTTCAGGAAGTATTCTGTATGCACCTGCTTGATCTTCCTCTCTGTGGAGCGAGGAGTGGTTGCTGGTTTCCTCGAAGCAAGACGAGCTACTACGGGAATCGTTGGTGTTTGCGTGGACACGTCGCTGGTTTGTACACCTACACTGCGACGGCTAAGAGCAGCTGCAGCAACTGTAGCGAATGGCACAGGTAAACTGGTGCGTATGCTGTCACGGAGACGTTGTTTTGCTTCACCAGCAGAGATTTTCTCTGTGACGACCAACTCTCTGATTTTCTTCACTAGTTGGGAAGAGGGACAGTCACGATGCCAGACTGAGTTCGGTCCCATGATCAGGCAGACTACACTTACCACAAGGGGCGGTAGTGGCCTTGCAGGAAGTCTGAGTGTGCCCAAAGTGTAGGCATTTGAAACATCGCATCGGGTTAGGAATGTACGGACGGACTTTGAGTCTCAAATATCCAGCCTGTACCCTATCTGGGAGAGTGGTCGTTTGGAAGGTCAAAAGCAGTTGGAACAAGTTCTCCGGACTTTCGTGTCTTGATTCACTGCATTGCGGTGACATGTTGGTCTGAGAGTGCTTGAAGAATCTCTTCCTCCTCAGCATTTAACAGATCCCAGTGGCGAATCACACCTTTACTACTGTTAAGTCGACGATGTGGTTCAACATTAACAGGGAAGTTGCCCAAAGATCTTAACTTCAAAAGGTTGTTGGTCTGGCGATCTGTGCTGGTCTGGATAAGTAGACTCCCGTTTCGCAGCTTTTTTTATTTCTGGTACGTCTGAACCAGCGCCGTAGTCTAGCTGTTTCTTGATCAGAAACGGTGAAAAGTCCTTTAATGTAGCAGCCCCATGTTTCTTTGTTGTCGCAGATTCATCATTACTCTCGGTCTTCTGCACAATACTAATCACAAGATAACGTGGCACGTTACTTGTCTTTTCCAATAATTGAAGCGGGCTCGAAGGCCGCGCTCGTTTTGGGGGTTTCCCCCGTTTTTCTTTTTTTTACCCATATACAAAATTTGTTTATTGTGGAGGGTACATAAATTGTCGCCTCGACATTCCCTCTATGCCGAGGAAGGCCTACCCCCAATAATGGGGGCTACTCGAGGACCAAACAGAAATCCCCGAGGCCACGTTCGCGACTGCACCTACCCCTGCAGCCAACACTGCCCCATCGGCACGTGCAACTCACACCTTTGGATAGGGTTTTTTTATCGAGGTTGTCTCCTCTAGCAGGACCCTTAGTTATAGGGAGGTCAAAGATATGGAGATGAATGACGTGATGGAATGGTGAAAACGTGAGATATGGATGTGAAGAATGAGTGAAATGATGAGATGAAAATGACCTCCCTACCTTAGTTTCTTAGAGGGAGGTCAAAGATATGGAGATGAATGACGAGATGGAATGGTGAAAAACGTGAGATATGGATGTGAAGAATGGGTGAAATGATGAGATGAAAATGGCCTCCCTACTAAGCCCCCTCGCCCCGTCAAGGCAGTCCTACATGGAGGGGGATCAGTAATTCCAGAGCTGCTAGAAGATGTACCCCTCAACGTGCGACATCGTATGTGGTTTCAATTGGATGGAGCGCCTGCACATTTTGATGGCACAGTGCGAACCCTTTTGCATCGTAAGTAGTATAATTGATGCTATAACCAGGACGAGAAATGATGAGCCCCCTCAGGCAGATTTGCCTACACTTAAAACTAGCTCAACATGCCTATATGAGCTTTTTGCTCAAGTGTGGAACCCTGTCTAATCCAAGATTTTTGTAAAAATGCCCTCGGGAATTTCTGTGAAATGATGACCCCCCTCAGATTGATTTGCCTACACTTACAAAAGGCACTTCTGCGAGATTTTTGTCCATAAGCTTGTTAAAAATATGCCCCTCTTGATATTTTTTTTTGGCTACACTTAAAAGTAAGCCAAGATACACACACACACACACACACACAACACAAAGCACACTGTTGAACCCAACTGATATTTTTATTAAGTATAGAGTTTTGATTTGAACCCCAAGAAATTTTATATAAATACCAAAGCCAAAAATATTCACACACATACACACACACACGCACTAAATATACAAAACACACTGCTGAACCCAACTGATATTTTTTTATTAAGCATAGAATTTTGACTTGAACCCCAAGAAATTTTATATAATAAACCAACAACAAAAATGCCTAATCAAAAATATTGTAATCAATGCAATAAGAATATATCCAGCCCCAATTGGGTTAAGCACCAAAAGAATTGTAATCCAGATAAAAGCAGAATTCTCACAAAAATATGCCCAAAATGACATAGAAAATATAACATGAAATATTTCACTTATATTTGTTCTGCACAGTCATCAACATTTCCAAACAAAATTGATTGGAAATATTTGTGTGATTGCCCTGTATAACTTAGATTGCAAGGCCATATTTTGTAATTTTCTAGACCAGAAGCTAGACCCTGTGCACCAGAAACAGGCCATAAAATGCCTCTCCACAAATTATGTGAGCATCATGGAGCACACAATACACTTTACAATTTTGAGAATCTCAATTTAAATTCAGGAACAAGAGATTTGGATTTGATGTATCTGGAAATATCCCTTTTTTCAAAAAATGTTTGCATCTTGAATCAACCTGCAAACAATATTACATGTTAGGCTGGGCTATCTCAACAGCAGAGGCATGCAGCTTAGTGGTTTCCCGCACTCACACTCTGTAAATACATTCCATGATTTTATTATCCTATTAAAGCACCCAATGCTGCAATTTTTTAATTTTTGCTGAAGAAGATACATGATTATCTCAGTCATGTTCAACATCTGAGAATTGTATGCATCAAAATATTGCAGGTGATGATTCAAATCTGCACCACTATACAACATCCCACTGTCTGTTGTGACAAATTCTGACCTATGGAACCTGTCCAGATGCATCAGCAAAAATCTGAAATGTTTCCAGTTTGAGCTCTGATTGGGAAGGATCTCAAAATCATAGAATCTCCCCACACTTGCATGATTTGAAAACCATCCGCCATAATAGGAAAAATCAATATAACAATAAAAAACAACAAACTGTCCCACAATTCTCCTGCAAGAATTATACTTGTGGCACTCAAAATCAGTGATGTATCTTAAGTTTAGATATTTGAAGCTTTGTGTGCTGTGCAGTGCCCAGTGGAACTCTGTCTTATTGTTGATTGAAAATATTGAGAATCTAATTTTGAAATCAGGAATAAGAGATTCAGACCTAATATATTTTGCAACATTTCTTCTATCAAAAAATGACATGTAGCTATTACTCCAAGAATATGTGAATATTGCTCCTACCCAAAAAACTGTGCACAAGACCCAAACTGAACAATCCCTGTTGTGGAAATTGGTACTCACAACAAAATCCAACCCAGAATATATGAATCGTGTGTTTGTAGTTATAAACTCAAATATGTCAAAATAACATATAATAATATTATGATTGAGTTTGAAGTCTGATCAAAGGGCATATATAAATTGTACATGCATTTGTGAACCAAGTAATTGTTCCTGAAGCCCAACAATTCTCTTATGTGTGAATTCAACCTTTCCCAAATATCCCAGATTCAGGAATCATACAATTTTGGCATATCTATTATCATAGATTTATCAACATGACTACTGTATATTCTTAATTTTAATAGCATCTGGAATTTTATCATAATCTACATATATACTCTGCTCATCCATGTTGAAATTGCCGGGTGTGCAGGGCTTATTGTACAGGCCTGGATCCTTGAATTTCTTACCCTGTTGCATGTTGCTTGGGGGCTGATCGATCTCAACAGGTTCTATGTTGAAATTGCCGGGTGTGCAGGGCTTATTGTACAGGCCGGGATCCTTTAATTTCATATCATGTTACATGTTGCTTGCAGGTTGATAGATCTCAACAGGTTCTAAGTTGAAATTGCCGGGTGTGCAGGGCTTATTGTAGAGGCCTGGATCCTTGAATTTCTTACCCTGTTGCATGTTGCTTGGGGGCTGATCGATCTCAACAGGTTCTATGTTGAAACTGCCGGGTGTGCAGGGCTTATTGTACAGGCCGGGATCCTTTAATTTCATATCATGTTGCATGTTGCTTGCAGGTTGATAGATCTCAACAGGTTCTATGTTGAAACTGCCGGGTGTGCAGGGCTTATTGTACAGGCCGGGATCCTTGGATCTTCTACCCTGTTGCATGTTGCTTGCAGGTTGAATTCATGTCCACTGTCAAGCAACCACCTGAACTCTGTTTCATTCCTAACTGCAAACAGATCATATTCCCGACAAGTCAGAAAAAAAAACAAGCCTGACATCACACAGCAGTGAATCTGATTTTATGTATTTTGAGAGGTTCCTCCTGTCAAAAACATTCCTACATTAACTGCTCTATAGATATGTTAAGATTTGAAGGTTGCAGAAAATTGCACCTCAAAGGTTCAAAATATCTTAAATCATGAAATTTTATCTTCTGGCTCAGCAGATACAGAATAATCTCATTTGCATTGATAACACTTGTGATGTATTTTCCTCCCCTAACAAAATCCACACCAGAAAACACCAAGCCTGTATCTGTAGTTACAAATTCAAAATCATCATAAGATTTCAAATGAATATCTCAATTTAAATGTTTCCAGTTCTCAGATATGTTAAATGGGATATTAAAACAATACAGTGCTTCAAAATATTTTGTTGTGAACCAGTATTTTTTTCTGTAACAATCATAAAAACCTACAAAGAGCCCAACAATTCTCCTGTGCAGCAGATATATGTATTGTTCCTTCCTGCCCAACAATCCCAGATGCATGCATCCAAATTCACGGCCACAGTCAAGCACCCACCTGAATTCTGTCTCATTTCTAACAGCAAACGCATCATATTCACATAAATTGGAAAATACAAGCTTGAACCTATCTACAAGTGATTCTGATTTTACATATTGTGACAAGTTCCTTCTGTCAAAAAACATAGTGCAATCAGTGCTGTGTGTCATCCCTCTAGGACAATGACACATTCAAAAATGCAATGCTGTAATTTTTTAAGGGCATGTTCAACACTAAGCCTGAGGATATTGTTCCTCTGCTGCTGATAATCTCTGTTTATTTCCAAATCCCACTGCCGGGGATACATGTTTGATTGTTTGCATTGCGGGATTGATTCCCACTGTACCAACCTATGTAATATTATTGGGAGTTTAGATAATTGTTTCCCGCACCTGCATGTTTCATTCCAAGAGGTTTTGTCTAGGCACAGTGCAAGGCACTTACTGCTGCAATTTCTGAATTTTTGCCTCAGAATAATTTTTTATATAATAAATATTTTCTATGGCATTTTGGGCATATTTTTGTGAGAATTCTGCTTTTATCTGGATTACAATTCTTTTGGTGCTTAACCCAATTGGGGCTGGATATATTCTTATTGCATTGATTACAATATTTTTGATTAGGCATTTTTGTTGTTGGTTTATTATATAAAATTTCTTGGGGTTCAAATCAAAACTCTATACTTAATAAAAATATCAGTTGGGTTCAACAGTGTGCTTTGTGTTGTGTGTGTGTGTGTGTGTGTGTATCTTGGCTTACTTTTAAGTGTAGCCAAAAAAAAATATCAAGAGGGGCATATTTTTAACAAGCTTATGGACAAAAATCTCGCAGAAGTGCCTTTTGTAAGTGTAGGCAAATCAATCTGAGGGGGGTCATCATTTCACAGAAATTCCCGAGGGCATTTTTACAAAAATCTTGGATTAGACAGGGTTCCACACTTGAGCAAAAAGCTCATATAGGCATGTTGAGCTAGTTTTAAGTGTAGGCAAATCTGCCTGAGGGGGGCTCATCATTTCTCGTCCTGGTTATAGCATCAATTATACTACTACCGTACCTACCCACAGCGCTGGATCGGCAGAGAGGTCCTCGTCCCCTGGCCCGTCCGTTCGCCTGTCCTCACACCAATGGATTTCTTCTTGTGGGGCCATGTGAAAACACGTCTACGAGACCCCGGTGCCTGACAATGAAACATTGGTAGCGCGGATACTTGCAGCATCGGCCGAGGTGTGTACCATGCCGGGGATTTTTGATAGGGTTCGCCAGAATTTCCTGCGACGCTGCAATGCCTGCATTGAATGTGGTGGTCGTCAATTTGAGCAACTTTTGTAAGAACGTCAGTCCGGGGTACGACTACATACTACGTACTACTCCTATCTGTAAGTGCACCTTTGCGTGCACTTCTTCATCCGCGGATTCGTCCTGTATCATGTCCTCGGGTAAGGACACAGAGGGCGAAGGGGATGAAGAAGGGGGAGTGGGGGCGGGTGCTTTGAGCGCCCGCCGGGCAGCTTTCAGCTGCGCCTTAAGTTTCAGGGTGGTGGCTGCCACCCTGACTGGAGAGCTAGTAGACTTCAGAAAATATTCCTTTGTATGCACCTGCTTGATCTTCCTCTCTGTGGAGCGAGGAGTTGTTGCTGGTTTCCTCGAAGCAGGGAGGGCTACTACGGGAATCGTTGGTGTTTGAGTTGACACGTCGCTGGTTTGTACCCCTATACTGCGACGGGTAAGAGCAGCTGCAGCAACTGTAGCGAATGGCACAGGTAAAGTGGTGCGTATACTTTCACGGAGACGTTGTTTTGCATCGCCAGCAGAGACGTCTGTGACGACCAACTCTCTGATTTTCTTCTCTTGTTGGAAAGAGGGGCAGTCACGATGCCAGACTGGGTGCTCGCCTTGGCAATTAATGCATTTGGGACCAGAAGCACAAGGCTCAGTCCCATGATCAGGCAGACTACACTTACCACAAAGGGCGGTAGTGGCCTTGCAGGAAAGTTGAGTGTGCCCAAAGTGCTGACATTTGAAACATCGCATCGGGTTAGGGATGAATGGCCGGACTTTTAGTCTCAAATATCCATCCCGTACAATGTCTGGGAGAGTGGTCGTTTGGAACGTTAGTATAATCGAAGCAGTTGGCACAAGTTCTCCGGATTTTCGCGTCTTGATTCGCTGCACTGCGGTGACATGTTGGTCTGAGAGTGCTTCAAGGATCTCTTCCTCCTCAGCATTTAGCAGATCCCAGTGGCAAATCACACCTTTACTACTGTTAAGTTTACGATGTGGTTCAACATTAACAGTGAAGTCGTCCAAAGATCGTAACTTTAAAAGGTTGTTGGTCTGGCGATCTGTGTTGGTCTCGATAAGTAGACTCCCGTTTCTCAGCTTCTTTATTTCTGGAACATCGGAACCAGCGGCGTAGTCTAGCTGTTTCTTGATAAGGAATGGTGACAAGTCCTTCACTGTAGCAGCTCCGCGTTTCTTTGTTGTTGCAGAAACATCGTTACTATCGGTCTTCTCAACAATACTGATAACAAGGTAACGTGGCACGTTACTTGTCTTTTCCACTAATTGGAGCGGGCTCGAAGGCCGCGCTCGTTTTGGGGGTTTCCCCCCGTTTGAGTTGTTTTTTGTACCCATATACAAAATGTGTTTATTGTGGAGGGTCCTTAAATTGTCGCCTCGACATGCCCTCTAATGGGGGCTACTCGAGGACCAAACAGAAATCCCCGAGGCCACGTTCGCGACTGCACCTACCCCTGCAGCCAACACTGTCCCATCGGCACGTGCAACTCACACCTTGGGATAGTTTTTTTTTTATCGAGGTTGTCTCCTCTAGCAGGACACTTAGTTATAGGGAGGTCAAAGATATGGAGATGAATGACGTGATGGAATGGTGAAAACGTGAGATATGGATGTGAAGAATGAGTGGAAGCATGAGTTGAAAATGACCTCCTACCTTACTTATAGGGAGGTCAAAGATATGGAGATGAATGACGTGATGGAATGGTGAAAACGTGAGATATGGGTGTGAAGAATGGGTGAAATGATGAGATGAAAATGGCCTCCCTACTAAGCCCCTCGCCCCGTCAAGGCAGTCCTACATGGAGGGGGGTGAAGCATTCAGAGACTTTATAAAATAAACATATAATCTTAGGGATTGATACGGTATCAAGATATCTAAAAAGGATAATGAACTTACAAACAACAAATGCCAGGCCGACAGTGGTATATAATATATATACAAGCTTAGTGACAATGAAGTTCGACCAGTCACAAATTTAGGAGTGCGTTGTGAAAGAAGGAGAACACATGCATATGCTGAACATATTTTATTCAGCAGGCTACATGGAACAAAGGAACGCAGCAATGTATGGTGTCCACACAAAATAAAACATTTTCGTCCATCTACACGTGACATTGAAGTTCGACCACTGTTAGAGGGGATCCTGTTTACCATGGTGTGACTCCGCCCCGTCGGCGAATAACTGTGGCAATACGTCGGGGCATGCTGCGGACGAGTCGTTCAAGGTATTCCACATCGATGCGGTGCCATTCCTCCTGCAGGCAGGCGGTAAGAGGAGCCACTGTCGTGGGTTACCTCTGTTGCACACGTCGCTTAAGAACACGCCACACATTCTCAATGGGCGAGAGGTCGGGACTCGATGGTGGCCATGGCAGAGTTCGCACGTGATGGCGAGTCAACCATTGTCTTGTCAGCCACGCTGTATGAGGCCTGGCATTGTCGTGTTGAAAGATGAGACGCCGCCTGTGGAACAGGTGCCTTCGCACTGTGGGAAGATGCCGCTCCAGTATGCGTGTATAGGTGTGTGCATTTACAATGCCCTCACATACGTGTAGTGGGCCAACCCCAGATGCCATCATGCATCCCCATACCATCACTGACGCAGGTTTCTGTACCCAACGTGCATAACATTTTGCTTCATTCTGTTCTTCCTTCCGGCAAATGACTCTTTTCCGTATTTTCCCGTACACAACATTGAAAATGGATTCGTCCGTCCACAAAACCCTGTTCCACTGCCGAAATGTCCATCCCCGGTACATTCGTGCCCACCGTAGTCGATTGCCTTTGTTCAACATGGAAAGGAAGGGTTTACGTTTCGCCTTGTACACTCGGTAACCGCATCGCTGTAGGTAACGGCGAATGGTTCTGGTTGACACTTCAATGTGAAAGCGTTCTCGAGTCCACAGTCGTAATTCGGCCACAGAAACATGATTGTTGGTCTGCATATAACGCCTAAATATCCGTAGGTCACGCACGCTCAGCAGGCGTTTTCGACCGGAGGCCTTACCTGGCTCTGTAGTACCCGTATTTTGGTGGTGTTTGATGATGCAGTGGACGGTTGACTTGGGTAAGTTCAGTTGGCGCCCATCCCGTTGCAACTCCACCACTATTCTCCTCACGGTGTTGTCAATAGGTTTGCCCCTGGCAATGGTTATGATGCACTGCGGTTCCTCGGTGCACAGCACGCGCTTATATACGGCGGACTCCCTTATCGTGTCCGTGACGTCATGCTTCCGTCGAATGTGCCACTATCTGGAATTTACCGTATGGGTCTGGTGCCTGGTCGAAGTTCAATGTCACGCGTATAGTTTCCCGTTTTCGTTCTTTACGTGACCTTGGGTGCAACATGCTGGGATCACGATTCTTGCCTGCTCACGCGCCTCCTCTTACACACATGCGTCACTTCTGCGGGTCACCCATTCCACCGCCAATGCCTCTGTGCATTTAATCACGTATTCCTTTCTGGTCGAACTTCGTTGTCACCAAGGTTGTACCTACTTTTGGGCCACCCTCTATATCAGCAATGTAAGCACGGGGTATGTAATTCACTGCAGAATTCTCGTGCAAATATTGGTTTCATCGTATTTTAGTACAATGTGTAAGTTGGAAAATATACAATAGATTTTTCTTGTAAAAATATAAAGTACTTCAACACTACTACGTTAGCTCCGTTCATGAGATAAGTCAGGAATGTATGATTCTTCCATCATATATATCAAGTTGTAATTTTTTATTGTGATTGATACAAGAGGTAGACTAGCAATGTAAAATACCAAAGTGAACATAGTAAAGCACTTAAAATGAAATCATTGTTATACTACCTGTGTACATTGCATGTAATAGGTACATCTAATAAAGTAGAGAAATAGAACAATGGCAGCTAACCTGATATATTCAAAATTACTTCTTGTGTTCATTCATAATTGCAAAATGCATAGAGAAATTCTAAAATAATGGAATCTATAAAGTGCAAGGGGATACCATTAACATTAGAAGTGTGAAACTAAACATGGACAAATATTTTACCCAGTTTACAGTGAAAGAAACATGCTTCAATGTCATTCTAACTTTTACCAAAATGCAGCTCTTAATTTTGATTCCAAGAAGTGATGTACCTGTTAAATGTGATATCGTTGGTATTCTCTCTCTCTCTCACACACACACTCATATTCACACACACACACACATTTATAACTGCTCGCTAGCCACAGTTTTAAGTGATGGTGTATTTTTTTTAGTAAAAACCAGAGAAAATATGAGAAAAATGTTGCATTATGGTGTGAGGAAGTTAATAAAATATCCTGTAATGCAGAATTATGTTAAGAAGGCCATGGGGAAATGTTTCTCTAAAGAGTATTTTAATTAATGCTGATTATTGCGCTTAACATAATTTGCTATTCATAATATGGATTACATGGGTAGACAGCTGTTTGTGAAACGTATTTCCTTATTACATGGTTTCCACACAGATTCAAAAATTGTATTGGCACGTATTTGCACCTCATTATAAGTACGGAATCGATAAAACACAAAATTTTGTCCAATACATTTTCAAATTATTACCAAATGGAATAATAATATATTAAAACTGAGTAATATTTAGGAATATCATTTTATTAATTACTGTTTCTGAAAGGTGTTGATGGCACTGCATTTTTCTTTCAACAGGCAGTTACCAGTTGGCAGTGGCAACTGACTGCACAGTTAGGGTTGGTCAGGCCACTATCAGCAATTGCATCAAGCAAGTCTGCAATGCCATACAAGCAAGACTTGCTCCTCAGTTGGTGAAGTTTCCAAAAACTCCAGCAGATCACAATTCAGTAAAGAGAGGGCGAGTGTCTTTTTAACACGTTTATTTATGCAATATAAAAAAAATTAAGAAATGTGATTTCTGCAAATGAAATGAAAAACACATGTGGGCAATGAATTTTTCATCGGTATTGGTGGGGTATAAGGGGTGCTCCTTCCACGTAGTGCACCCAATAGTCAACCTCACTTCCACGTAGTACACCCTGGACTGCAGACTAACGAGGCTCTGGCGACTGGCCCCATGGCCAGTATAATTTTGTTTGTGTTGTCCTTATTTGTGCTGAGTGCTCCTTTACAGCCTCAGCTTTTAACGAAAGTCGGAAGATTTTAATATTTTATAATTTTAGTTATGCAACGTTAGAGTTGTTATGTGTAACAATAAGGGGCTGGACCCCGTATAATGTGAAGGGTGCAAAATAGCCTTAGTGCTGACGCACCCAAAATTTTAAATTCGCATTCATCGGTATTGGTATGTGATGAAATCTACATATATATATCATTATTACAGGTGTTCCACAGGAATACTGTTAAATAAGGTAAACAATTGTTCACTGTTGTGGGTATGTTGTCCAGAGGTAGACAAAACATGCTGCCGTTCTTTTAATCTTCTTCAGGAATTAGAATTATTTTCTTTCTTCCAAATGCCGGTAAAGAAAACCATGAATCCAACTATGAAGAAGCTACACCAGCAACCCATCGGTCAGCTCTCAGTCATTCCTACGAAACTGCATTATGTGTGTGTCTTTGATTTCAAACCAAAATACAGAAAAATATTTTGTGCTCGTTATTTTTAGTTTAAGGCAATGAAAATTCTATGAGCGAACTTGAAATATTAATCATATATTTTTAGAACTAATTTGAAAATTCAAGAGCCAGATGAAATTTGCAGCCACCATGGCGACTGGGTGTCCTATATTTGTCTACCCTGGACATCGTCTATTTAGAAGTATTGATCCAATACTGACAGTGGCAGAGACTAACAAAATATGCAAGAAAAATATATATCAGTAATGCATGTATTTTCGTATTTCATGTTACTTTCACAGTATTAAAATTTTCTCAAAACATGAATGTATTGGGTGTGTTCTAACACACATGGTAATGGCGAATTTTACAAGATTTGTATAAATTTATTTAGTTTATAATAGCTTGTGAATAATAGATTAAAACCTGCTAATTTGTGATATCCATTTGCAGATTCTGGACAAAATACAATTTTTCTGGTGTCTTGGGAGCTGTGGATGGGACACATGTTGCAATTGTCCCACCACCAGTGTGTATTTTATCTCCTTCATCAAGTATGCTGTATAAGTTCACATGTCTAGTTTGTGAGATTTTATGGATATTTTTATAAGTATCATACATCTAAGTTCCAAAATTCATGTAGTTGCTTAATTTTCAGCTACAAAATTCTAGGATTCATGTGGTATGTATTCATTTTGTGCCAAAATTCATGAATCATTTACTGCAGAAGGAAATGAGAGAGAGATTTCGTATTTGGTCAGTAGAGTAGACAATTGCCTTAAACTTCCAGCAGTGTTCTTTCCAGTTACTATGCGATAACACAGACAGGATCATCTAATCTAATAGAATTCAGGATTGTACATAACTGTAAGCCAATTTTTTCTTTTAATCTTTCTTGACAGATATGTGATGCAAGTAAGAACATTCTTGCGCTTTCGGCATAGTATCCTGGAAGATCGCACGATGCATTCATTTGGAGGAATTCCAGTGCACGGGGGGTGTAAGGGGTACCTTCCACGTACACGCCCAAAAGTCAACTTAACTTCCACGTAGTGCACCCTGGACTAAAGACTAACGAGGCTCTGGCGACTGGCAATATGACCAGTATAATTTTGTGTGTGTTGTCCTGTTTTTTGTCCTTTTGTGTGCTGAGTGCACATTTACAGCCTCAGCTTTTAACAGAAGTCAGAAGATTTTAAGATTTTTAGTTATGCAACGTTAGAGTTGTTATTTGTAATGATAAAGGGTTGGCCCCCATATAATGTGACGGGAGCAAAATAGCCTAAGTGCTGACGCTCCCAAAATTTTAAATTCAAATTCGAAATTGAAATCCAGTGCACGGAAATATCTTTCAGGAGAGTTTAACAACAGCAATACCACCTCATGGGTTTTAGGTAAGTTACTTTGCTTTTACAAAAGTAGAACTGTATTGACTTGTTGATTGTCCATTTTCATTACTACACAAGTTAAGAACCCAATCTGGTATTGTATTTCAGAATTTCTATTATATCTCTTAAATGTGTCACAGCAGCCTTGTATTGCAAATGAAGGTCTTCCTGTGCTAGTCTGATCTTTATTTACAGAGTATGTATGTAAATAAAATATACAGTGTGTTCAGTTTGTCTCTGGACCGAGATAGCGCGTGACTGGTGAACGGTGATGCATGA
The DNA here is from genome assembly GCF_977018435.1 of Lepisma saccharinum. NCBI lineage: Eukaryota > Metazoa > Arthropoda > Insecta > Zygentoma > Lepismatidae > Lepisma > Lepisma saccharinum. The sequence continues at coordinate 14,149,974 of NC_139240.1, forward strand.
GAAGATGCCGTCATTTTCTTCCCATAACGTCCTGCTTATTTTAATGCACATATCTTTAGCATGCAGACAATTATATTTAATTGCATAACGAGTAATACCCTGTGTTATAAGAGTTGTTCAAAATAGTGTCAAACTGCATTCATACATTTTGATGAAATTTTGATTGCATGTCAGTGCCATCCATGGCATTTTCTTTCACAGAATGATCAAGAAAACAACACTATAACTGCTGACAATTTGTGTCTACTCTTGGGTTAGAAATTATGGATAGTAGTGGTTGGACTCCAATTAAAAAATAACCTATAGATGCCCACCACAGTTGCTTGGCGTTCCTCGTCACGACCCTCTCGCCGAGAAGAAGTTCTTCTAAGCAGAATGCGTATTGAACACAGCCGTCTAACCCATGGTCAATTGCTGCAAGGACAGGACCCTCCGTTGTGTTTGTAATATTTTTTAAAGTATTCGGCATATTCTCGTTGAATGTGTCGATCTTGCTTACCTCCAGTAGGTTTAACCTTTCCGGCTGTTTGTCATCCCTGTTGGGTGATGACAACAATATTTTATCAAATGTTGTTACTTTCTTGCGAAGAGCTGGACTCTTCCACCGTCTGTAAGGAGGCTTTTAGTTTGTTTGTTCTGACTTTTTAATGTGTCGTGTTTGTCTTGTGCAGCTCTTTTTACAACCTTGGACTTTCAATTTTCCCAAGGGGCTTTTTACACCCCTTGATCTAACCACTTCTTATATTTTAGATATGTCTCCCAATATATTGAAGGGTGCAGAATGGCTTTAAGTGCCGACGCACCAAAAAAATTTAACTCATTCATTCATTAACCTGTAGATCTACATAAAAAGGATTTGCATCAAAATTTAGATGTCTGTTAAACTGCAAAAAACCCCGGGCTGTCACTGCAAGTAAGAACAAGTGGTGTTGCCACATTCCACAAACATATTTACTCCGTTTAATAAAAATCTGTATATAATCGGTTATGCGATAAGAATTGATTTTTCTATATATAAAATTTCAGAGAGAGCGATCGTTGGAAAACCCCTGCCCCCTCAAAAATGATGGCACTTTGTTTTGTTCTTACGACGATAACAATTTTATGGCCTACATGAAAAAGAAATTGGTTAGCACAGATTAAAGCAGAATTGAATACGTTAATTTTGATGTAACTTGTTTTTATGTAGGTGCTCTTATTAATTTTGAATTGGAGTTCAAACTCGGTCATCCATAATTTTTTGTCTGATAGTATTTTTTTTAACAATGGATAGAAAACAACTGTGTCAATCAGTATGGCGTTACGAAACGAAAATGCCAGCATCTGTGCCATGCCTCACTGTTCTGCCGTCACCCGCTATTTTGAGACCCAAGCCAAAATGAACGCACTATACTATATAATTAACATGGGGCAATCTATTTTTTAAGTGGACAAACATGAAAACTGAGAATTTTATGAATATTCTATTTTCTCTGTGCAAAGTCCATGTATAATGTCTGTTTTGATACTTCCTTTAATTTTATAATGCCTTTTATGTAATTTTTGCTGCCTATTTTAGAGGCTTGTAGTACCTCTAAATCCACCCCCGAATAATGAGATAATTACTAGTAGTGCATCATTCATTTAAATAACTTGGATATCCCCTGGCTCATGACTCCATTTGAATTTGAATGTAAAATTTTGGGTGCGTCAGCACTAAGGCTATTTTGCACCCGTCACATTATACGGGGTCCAGCCCCTTATCGTTACACATAACAACTCTAACGTTGCATAAATAAAATCATAAAATATTAAAATCTTCTGACTTTCGTTAAAAGATGAGGCTGTAAAGGAGCAATCAGCAGAAATAAGGACAAGGGTTAAATCCTCTTTTTTGTAACATGCGTGACAGGCCGTCTGCACCACAATAAGATTCGGAACGTGATGAAAAGTTTTCTCTTTCTCGGAGTGAGGAATATCTGTGTAACATTCAAAATCGTAAAATATATATAGAAATTTTGAATTCTGTTTAGGTTTTGGTATAGCCATGTAGCAGAAATGATTTATAGGTTTTACACAGCTGCATACAGTACAGTATTTCATGTTACATTTATGCACTTTTTCATATCTATTATGTGTTAAAATACTTCTGAAACATCGCGGACACTGCCTGATTTTACCACAGACTGTACCCTTTCGGAATGGTGTAGAAACATGATTTATGAAGCAGTTCTCATTTTTTAGCCACACACGGCGGAGTTGAACGGCATATAGAACATAATTGTTTACACAGAATGTTATGACCTTTTTGAAATATGCGTTTGTTACACACGCGACATTCTTGTTTTGCCGCAAGGTTCACTATCACATCATAATGCTGTCTGAGGTTATCATAAAGAAGGAATATAAATTTGGAAGCATTTTCAACCAGTCCTTCAAACAAAACATCTTTAACATCATGAAGATTGTTGTATAATACAATAATTTTATATTGTGGGAGAACTTGCTGAAATTTACCCAGTTTAGGAATTCCATTTCCAGCACACGTATTGTCTGTCAGATCTACATCTGCTTTTCGCATACGTTCGAAAACTGATTTAAGAAGATTTCTGTTTTTTCTATATTGATTGATTTGATTTGATTTTAAAATTTGGAGTGCGTCAGCACTAAGGCTATTTTGCACCCGTCACACTATACGGGGTCCAGCCCCTTACCGTTACACATAACTCTAACGTTGCTTAATTAAAATCATAAAATATTAAAATGTTCTGACTTTCGTTAAAAGCCGAGGCTGCAAAGAACACTCAGCACAAATAAGGACAAAACACAGGACAACACGAACAAAATTATACTGGCCATGAGGCCAGTCGCCAGAACCTCGTTAGTCAAGTCCAGGGTGTACTAACGTGGAAGTGAGGTTGACATTTGGGTGTACTACGTGGAAGGTCACCCCTTACACCCCTCTTCTATATTGAGTATAAGACGGATCGTTATCAGCATAGGCTTTCCCTATGACCAGAGCTTCACCTAAACAGTGTTTTTTTTTCTATTTGGCACACCAACGATACTTCTTTTTTGTGTGCTTAACACACACTAACATGTAATTAGGTAAACAATATGTTCAAGTACCACCACCACCTCCAACAGGTATATTGACATGGTCTGCTCGTAAAATTAAGTGATCTGTAGCAGTGAAGGTTTTCGCACTTTGCAATATTTTGTACATAATGTTTCACACAATATCACTGTGCAACTGATAACATCTATCCTACACGATATAAATATCTTTCACAGTTGGGTCAGATATGTTGGAGTTAAACCTATTTTGTCTTCATCCTTGGTGTCTTTTTTAACGTATGTGATAAGATTTTCAACACCTTCACGAATCCAAGTGTGGGTTTGGCATATTCTGGAGGGTGTGAGAAACTGAATTCCACACGTCCTTCGGAACGGTATTTAGGATATTCACGTTCTTGAATGTTCTGTAATATTATATTCCCTATCTGTTCACGGGACACTGTGGCTCGTTTTCTTTTCTTACCTGGGGTGTAAGGGGTACCTTCCACGTAGGCGCGAAAAAGTCAACCTCACTTCCACATAGTGCACCCTGGACTAAAGACTAACGAGGCTCTGGCGACTGGCCCAATGGCCAGTATAATTTTGTTTGTGTTGTCCTTATTTGTGCTGAGTGTTCTTTGCAGCCTCGGCTTTTAACAACAGTCAGAACATTTTAATATTTTATGATTTTAATTAAGCAACGTTAGAGTTGTTACGTGTAACGGTAAGGGGCTGGACCCCGTCTAGTGTGACGGGTGCAAAATAGCCCTAGTGCTGACGCACCCAAAAATTTAAAAATCAAATCAAATCTTTTCTTACCTTTCCCATCTGATACAGAAGCATTCTGAAATGACTTCTGCTGGTGGTAAGGGGTCCGGTCTCCATGACGATGATGATGATGATGAGTTAAAATTTCTGGGTGCGTCGGCACTTAAGGCCATTTCGCACCCTTCTATGTATACGGGAAAATATCCCTTATCTAAATTTCTGACTGAGAACGTAAAAAAGGGGTGTAAAGAGCCCCTTGGGAAAAACTAAAAGTGCAAGGTTCTAAAAAGAGCTGCACGAGACAAACACAACACATTAAAAAGTCAGAATAAACTAAAAACCTCCTGTGCCTTGGCCACCGAGGTCGCCAGATCTCAACCCTCTCGATTTTTTCTTCTGGGGAGAAATGAAAACCCTCGTATATGACACACCTGTCACATCAGCTGAGGACCTCGTTGCTCGCATCAACGTCGCCGCCGCGACGGTAGCAGATACACCTGGCTTGTTTGCTCGTACTCGACAATCCTTGATTCGTCGCTGTCATCTCTGCGTAGAAGTAAACGGCAGACATTTTGAAAACCGTCTGTGAATATTGCCCTCGGCAAATACCAGTGAGAACACTTTTGGTATTGCTCCCCACCCCCTTTGTGTGGTGAAAGTGACATCTTCAGTTGGTGTACAGTGACACGGACTGTCTGTGCGTAAGATATTGTAGCATTTGTTGTTTGTTGTGTGTGTGTGTGGGGGGGGATATTACGCAGTTGTCGCGTGTAAAAATACACGTTGTCGCAATCATCTGATATTGTGTTTTTCTTTCCCTCCTCCTGTCTCTCGTATGCCACATGACATGATTCGTTCATTCCTCGCGTGTAACTGGGGTATGCAACCGTGCTCAACTTTTCGGATTTTGTGTTCGGTGGTCATGTTTTGATGTTTGAGGTCGGGATGTGTTGTCTTGAACGCATTTCTCATTGTCACGGTCCTTCTTGCTGCGTTACATACCTTTTCCATGCATTGTTGTTGCTGGAAATCCCCAATTCCTTTGAGGACTCCATTGCGCATGCGTGCAGTGAACTTTTCATAGTGACTTCCGGACTGAGCACATACGATTCCTTTATGATTCCCTTGGAACCGCCTCTCTATCTGTGATAGTATTCGTCCCAGTTAAGTGTGACGTTCACTTTGTCACCTTTTGCGAGGCTCCTATCTCGGAAACGAAGCCTCTGTCGTAAAAATGGAACTTAGACTTTTTGCTTGTTTTCGTGTGAGGAATCACCTCCCAAGCGTTGTAAACGACCTTTAGAAACACCCTGTAGACACATGTAGGATGATTAAAGGTGATTTGAAGATGTTCATGTACAAGGCATGCAAGTAATTAAGAAAATTCACGAAAGATGGAGTATAAGTGCTGTTAAAAATAATCACTGCTTACGTTAATATGAAAAAAATAATGTTGGAAGGCCCCAAACGGAAATTTTAGGAATTAAACTATAAATTCTCGAGTTACGTCACGAGTAGATATCGATCATATGATAAAATACATTATGATACATATTTAAGCTTTCTGTAGTACTTTTTGACGTTAGGTTATAATATCCTTCAATTTAATAATAATTACCGCGAAAAGTTGGATATCGCATTTTGCACAGGGCCATTTCGGGCTGACAGCGATCTTACGGGGTCTTGCAATTTGTACACTTAACCTTAAAAATTAATTAATACAGCATGTTATTCTCCATTATTTTGCATAAATAATATAACTATGACTATTTATGTCTTTATTACAATAAGATCATTGATACATACATATATATATTAGTATTCAATATTATGTTCAGAAAAATTTCTTTTGTTACGCGGAAAAACGTGATGTAAAAAAGAGTTGTTGTTGGAACTTGGAGGGAAAGTGACAGGAAGAAAGGATGGTGGAATTTTGGCAAGTTCGATGCTGAACCAAGAGGAAAGGAATCCTCACAGGTTGACTTTCACAGGATAAGTGGACGACATCGAAGTAATGTATTGCCATTTTGAACAATAGGAGATCATCCGATGGATCGGGCTATTAGTGAAAGTGAATTCGTAGGATGATATGCATCCATGAAAAGGGGTAGGGTGAGTGAATGCTTCACGTGATCCCACCGCTTCAGGAGGTAAGCCGTTGGAGTTATATTTATATTTCATGAGCTCATGTTAATTTACTTAATGGGTAGATCTGCCTAAAGTACGTTTTTGATCAAAGCATGCTAGCGTGTGAATCGAGTGGTGAAAAATACATCGAAAACGATCATTCCGAATCTCGTGGTCTGCAGCAAATGGCGGGTGATGCCATTACAATAAATATTTGAGTTCTCTCAAATAATTGGAACATAAACTGATTAAATTTATCAGAAAGAACTTTGAATAGGTGTTTACCCCTATAATTTAGGTCTGGGTAGGAATCATTGACAAATTGTACTTTAATACGTCAAAATATTTGAAGGTCACATGTCCTTATATGGGCATGTAGTTTGCAGAAAAGACCATAGTGAATATTTTGCACGGTTTGTAATGGAAGTGCAATTCTTCTGAATCGTCTGTTCAAAAACGATCTTAGTTAATAATATTACCTTGACGTAATGTATCCACAAATGAGGCAATGTTGCCTAATCTGTCACATGGTGGAGATACTTATTCTTAAATCAGCTGTTCGTGCTACAATAAGCAGCGAGCTGTGTGCATATGAATAAATAAACAGCTCCAGTTGTTGATCTGTTAGAGGTGTAAAATCTCATATCAATAAATGACTTAATTATTTTCGTGAGTTCTATTTCATTCTGAATATGCTCACTAGAATTGGTATATGATAAGTGCATGTTTCATGTATTAATATTGGTGTGTTTTCTTACAGAAGGGAAAACTTTGTGTGTCCTGCCAATGTATCTCATGTTACCTTATGCTTGTAATTGATATGGCAAATATCTAGGGAAAGGTTAGGTATTTGGATAACTTCAAAATTTGGAATTACAATAGACAGGCTTGAAAGGCATGGTAGGGTTGGGACAAAACATGTAAAATTCACCAGATACATATGTGCTAAATCTGAATTTGAAGTCAAAGGCTGAATTACTTGGTGTCTGACAAGTATATCCTTTATTTGAATATTTTATTTTATTGGGTAAATTTATAGTGTTCAACATAAATATAATCTCTTTTGGGGTTAGATTTCCTCTTCAGTAATCAACAAATCTGCGCTTCCCGCGTTACCGGGTACGACACATGGGAGCGATCTGAAAATACAAATTTGAAGTTGTTGTAATTTTGATGTCGAAGAATTTTTTTTGGGTGCTCTCGTGACGTGATTGCGTGCAGGTAACCCTCACCTCTGACGAACCGTCGTAACACGACCATGTGGCCATTTGAAATAAGAAAGTTGAATCCAAGATGGCCGCCACCAAGATGGCGGATGACCAACATAACCACGTCATAACGTGTCCCCGTCCCACTAACATTGATACCAACTGACATCCGATCACACACAAACCCGGTTTATGTGATATTTAGCCCGGTCCAGACTTTTGACCACACCCTAGTAGTGTAAAAGTAAATAGGATAAACTCGAGAAAGTATGAGCCCCTCTCAGGCAGATTTGGCTACACTTAAAACTAGCTCAAGATGTGCATATGAGCTTATTGCTCAAGTGTGGTACTCTGTCTAACCCAAGATTTTTGTAAAAATGCCCTCGGGAATTTCCTGTGAAAGTATGACCCCCATCAGATTAATTTGCCTACACTTACAAAAGCTACATCTGTGAGATTGTTGTCCATAAGCTTGTTAAAAACATGGCCCTCGATATTGTTTTTGCTACACTTAAAACTAAGCCATTGTATCATGTTATACAACAAATTATTACCCAATATTATGCAACAAATTATGATGCAAGAGCTCTTGCATTATGTTGTGCAACAAATTATGATGCAAGAGCTTTTGCATTACATATCAGTTAGTATTGTGAGAGTGGCTGAGGAGTACAGATGTGTTGTTGCAGTGCTCCTCTTATTTTTAAAAAAAAAACACAAAAATATAGCAGATTTATATAAATTGAATTATAGGTTTGTTTGATTTAATATACAGAATTTTCTAATATATTGAACAAAGGGTTTATATCTGCCCTAGTTTGTTATACAAGATCAATACATGACACATGGTATTAGGTCGTTGCCTTTCCATGCACACCACGACAAGCCTGTGCAGACATGTAATTGTGATAGGTCAGTGCTTCAGTAGATCAATACTTATTCTACCTTTGTGCATGTAGGCCATCAGCTTTACAACCTGTCATAGGTTTATTAACTATAGAGTTTTGATTTGAACCCCAAGAAATTTTATATAATAAACCAACAACAAAGCCAAAAATATTAAGACACTAAGTATATATACTAAATATACAAAGCACACTGCTGAATCCAACTGATATTTTTTATTAAGCATAGAGTTTTGATTTGAATCCCAAGAAATTTTATATAATAAACAACAAAAATGCGAAATCAAAAATATTCTAATCAATGCAATAAGAATATATCCAGCCCAAATTGGCCTAAGCACCAAAAGAATTGTAATCCAGACAAATGCAGAACTCCCGCCCTAAATGCCATAGAAAATATAGCATGGAATATTTCACATATAAACATAAGGGTACTTGTTCTGCACAGTCATCAACATTGCCCCCACAACCATCTACATATGGTCTGAAAAGGAGGCTTGAAACACCTGTTAATGCTAGACCGGCAAAGCAGTCATGCTATGAACCCACCCATAGCAGGTTTGATTGATTTAATTGATTGATTTAAAACTTTTTTGAGTGCGTCGGCACTAAAGGCCATTTTGCACCCTTCAATGTATACGGGGAAGTAGCCCCTTATCTAAAATTTTGACTAAAATCATAAAAAGGGGTGTAAATAGCCCCTTGGGAAAACATTAAAAGTGCAAGATTGTAAAAAGACCTGCACGAGACAAACAAAACACATTAAAAAGTCAGAACAAACAAACTAAAAACCTCCTTACAGACGGTGGAAGAGTCCAGCTCTTCGTAAAAAACTAAAAACATTTGATAAAATGCTGCTGTCATCACCCAAGAGGGATGACAAACAGCCGGAAAGGTTAAAAGTCTGCCGGAGGTAAGCAAGATCGACACATTCAACGAGAATGTGTCGAATGCTTAATAAAACATTACAAACACGACATAACGGAGGGTCCAGCCCTTGCAGCAAGTGACTATGCGTAAGACGGCTGTGTCCTACACGCATGCGAGTTAGAGTGACTTCTTCTCGCAGAGAGGGACGGGACGAGGAACGCCAAACACCTATGGTGGGCTTAATAGCGTGAAGCTTGTTCCCCGTTTCCGTATCCCACTCGGCCTGCCTAGTTTCAAGAAGGCGACAGCGGAACATGTTCTGCAGGTCGCTAGCTGGCAAAAGGTGGACGAGAAAATCGCCGTCCACATCAGCAGACTTGGCGGCAGCATCAGCTGCTTCGATCCCCTGAATGCCTACGTGGCTAGGGACCCAACAGAAGTGTACATCGGCACGGGCAGATAGGGACACAAGCCGTCTGAATATGCGTTGCGCTACCGGATGCCGGGAATACGGCGAATTCAGGGTCTGCAACACGCTGGTCGAATCATTGCACACAAGGACTTTCTTCAGACCATTGACGTCTGCAAAGTCCAATGCCTTTAGAATGGCGTACAACTCTGCCGTATAGATGGAACAGGCAGGGTTTAGCAAGTAACTGGAACTTTGAGAGTCTAGGACGAAGGCGCAACCAACTGATTCGAATGTCTTGGACCCATCCGTATAAAACACGTTAAAATTGGGGTGCTTCGCACGAAGTTCTAAAAGCCGTTGCTGGTATACAACCATTGGTGTGTCTGACTTTGGAAGGGCAGTCAGAGAGAAATCGATAGAAGGTGCAGGAAACTCCCAGGTAGGGAGAGGCGAAATGAGTGGAGAGACGCCAGGAAGATCACTGTCAACACCAAGTGCTGACAGGATCTCGTCTGCACGAACACCAAATGGTCTAGTGACACTAGGGTGGAGCCGATACCTTGCCAGCCTAACCTCGTCTGAGATGGTGTGGAATGAAGGATGTGAAGGCATCGAGCGAAGATGGAGGACGTAGTTAACTACCAGCCGCTGTCTTCACAGAGACAGCGACGGCTCAGATGTCTCTACATACAAACTGGCGACTGGACTGGTCCGAAAGGCACCAGTGCACACACGTATACCAGCATGGTGCACAGTGTCTAGGATGCGAAGTCTAGATGGGCGAGCAGAAGAATACACAACACATCCATAATCTAGCTTCGACCTGATGAGTGCACGGTATAGGGGAAGCAATACCGTCCTATCAGCACCCCAAGAAGTATGAGATAAAACGCGTAAAAGGTTGAGAACTCGAAGACAAGAGAACTTTAACTGGCGAAGGTGAGGTAGCCATGTTAATTTCTTATCTAAAATGAGGCCCAGGAAGCGGACCTCATTCACGAAGCACAGGGGAGACTTCCCCATGTACAGGTCAGGATCTAAATGACATGTACGCTGACGACAAAAGTGAACACACACGGATTTCTCGGATGAGAAGGTAAAACCTGTTTGGGAGGACCACTCAACCAAACGGTTTATCGTCAGTTGGAGTTGACGAGAAGCTGACGCGAGATTCCGTGAGCGACAAAAGATCGTGAGGTCGTCGACATAGAGGAGGCCATGTACTGGGGAAAGAATGTTTGCCATAACACTGTTTACTGCTATGGCAAACAGAGTCACACTAAGTACGCTGCCCTGCGGGTGACTTCACATCTTGTTGGTGAAGATCCGAAAAGGAGTTCCCAACACGTAAGAGGAAAAAGCGATCTGATAAAAAAATTTCAATAAAGTACGCCATATGGCCACGCACGCCCCAAGAATAGAGCTGCTTTAGGATGCCAAAGCGCCACGTTGTGTCATATGCTTTTTGGAGGTCAAAGAAAACTGCAACTAAATGTTCCTTGTTGAAGAATGCATCCTGAATATGTGTTTCCAGCTGAACCAGATGGTCCAGTGTGGAACGGTTGGAGCGAAAACCACATTGAAAATTACTTATCAATGAGTTTTCCTCCAAAAACCAGGTGAGACGCTTGTTGATCATGCGTTCCATGAACTTGCACACACAGCTAGTTAAGGCAATAGGCCTATAACTCGAGGCTGCGGTGCGTTGTTTACCTGGTTTCAGGATGGGAACAATAATAGCTTCTTTCCAGGAAGTGGGGAAAGAGTCCTCCAACCAAAGCCTGTTGAATACCGCCAAAAGGAAATATTTGGCTCCAATGGGCAGATGACGAAGCATCTCATAGTGGATCTTGTCCACTCCAGGAGCTGTATTCTTAGAATCTCGAAGCGCCTGATCGAACTCCCGTTCAGTGAATGGAGAGTTGTATGGCTCGGTGTTATGACTTCGAAAAATTAGAGGGCGTCGTTCCTGACGGTCCTTCTCACGGCGGAAACGTGGTTCATAATTTTCAGAGCTAGACGCATCAGAAAACTGCGTGGCCAAGATATTAGCTATGTCTCCGGAATCAGTGTACAACGTCCCATCGTGCTCCAGAGCGCTCAGAGGAGTAGATGCACCCCCCTGGATCGACGTACTTTGGTCCAAACGGCTTTCGACGAAGCCTGCTTCGTCAGAGAAGACACGTATTGGACCCAGCACGCCTTCTTACTGGCTCGAATAAGCCGACGGGCATGGGCACGCTTAATGCGGAACTGCTCGAGGTTTGCGGCAGTGTGGTTCCTATTGAATCGATCAAGGGCATGATTGCGGTCCTTGATGGCTGCACTGATCTCCGCAGTCCACCAGGGGACTGGGCGTCGCCTCACAGGTCCACTGGGATGTGGAATGGAGGTGCGTGCAGCATCATGCACTCTTGACACAAATATATCTAAGGCGTCGATGGCTGGCAAAGTCGACGCTAGATCGAGTTCAAGGTCCACTGCACGCTCGAAGGCACCCCAGTCGGCCCGACTGAGATGCCAGTGAGGGTGTTGTTCACGTAAGTGCTGAAGATGTTCGAAAGTTAGAAGCAGTGGGAAGTGATCACTCCCACAGAGATCAGGGTGAACGCTCCAAGATGTGGTAGGAGCAAGGCTGGGACTGCAGAAGGACAAGTCCAACGCAGAGTATGTGCCTGAGGAAGGACTGAAATATGTGGGAGTCCCATCATTCAGGAACGTTAAACCTGATGCCTCACGGAATTGATCTACAATTTGACCCCGGGGCTCTGTACGAACGGAGCCCCACAAACGATGGTAGGAATTAATATCGCCCAAAAGAACTACAGGAGACGGAAGTTGCTCGAATATAGAAAGCAGGTCCTCAAGAGAGAATCGCTCCTCCCTTGTGATGTAGACACTACAAACGGTTATTGGCTGTGGTAGATGTACCCGCACGGCGACAGCTTGGAGGGGGGTGGTGAGAAAGATTGGTGTTGAGTGGATGTTATCTCGAACACCGATTGCAACACCACCGTGTGCACGACGACCCTCAGGAAGCTTGTCGGTGCGGTAAAGCGTGTATCCGTTTAGAATCATTGATTCATTTGTACGAAAATGTGTCTCTTGGAGACATATGATGGCAGGGTCAAATTCAGATATTAAAATTTGCAGTTCCTCGAGATGTGTACGGAAACCGTTAAGGTTCCATTGGAGACAATAAGCCATAGCTGGAGGTATGGTTGTTACCTCTTAAGGCGTACTTTATTTCTAGGCCCTGTCACCTTGATAAATTCTTCATCCGCGGCTTCGTCGTGTATCATGTCCTCGGGTAAGGACACAGAGGGCGAAGGGGATGAAGGGGAGTGGGGGCGGGTGCCTTCAGCGCCCGTCGGGCAGCTTTCAGCTGCGCTTTAAGTTTCAGGGTGGTCGATGCCGCCCTGACAGGAGAGCTACTGGATTTGAGAAAGTATTCTTTTCTGTGTACCTGCTTGATCTTCTTTTCTGTGGAGCGAGGCGTGGTTGCTGGTTTCCTCGAAGCAGGGAGAGCCTCTACGGGAAGCGTTGTAGTTTGAGTGGACACGTCGTTGGTTTGTACACCCACACTGCGGCGGGTAAGAGCAGCTGCAGCAACTGCAGCGAATGGCACAGGAAAAGTGGTGCGTATACTTTCCCGGAGACGTTGTTTGGATTCTCCAGCGGAGATTTTCTCTATAACGACCAACTCTCTGATTTTCTTCTCTTGTTGGAAAGAGGGGCAGTCACGATGCCAGACTGGGTGCTCGCCTTTGCAATTAATGCATTTGGGACCAGAAGAACAAGGTTCGGTCCCATGATCAGTCAGACTACACTTACCACAAAGGGCGGTAGTGGCCTTGCAGGAAGGTTGAGTGTGCCCAAAGTGCTGGCATTTGAAACATCGCATCGGGTTAGGGATGTACGGCCGGACTTTGAGTCTCAAATATCCAGCCCGTACCTTATCTGGGAGAGTGGTCGTTCCAAAGGTCAGTATAATTGAAGCAGTTGGTAGAAGTTCTCCGGATTTTCGAGTCTTTATTCGCTGCACTGCGGTCACATGTTGGTCTGAGAGAGCTTCAAGGATCTCTTCCTCAGCGTTTAGCAGATCCCAGTGGCGAATCACACCTTTACTACTGTTAAGTTGACGATGTGGTTCAACATTAACAGGGAAGTTGCCCAAAGATCTTAACTTTAACAGGTTGTTGGTCTGGCGATCTGTGCTGGTCTGGATAAGTAGACCCCCGTTTCTTAACTTTTTTATTTCTGGTACGTCTGAACCAGCGGCGTAGTCTAGCTGTTTCTTGATCAGGAACGGTGACAAGTCCTTTAATGTAGCAGATCCATGTTTCTTTGTTGTTGCAGATTCATGGGTACTGTCGGTCTTCTGCACAATACTAATCACAAGATAACGTGGCATGTTACTTGTCTTTTCCGAAAATTGAAGCGGGCTCGAAGGCCGCGCTCGTTTTGGGGGTTTCCCCCCGTTTGAGTTGTTTTTTGTACCCATATACAAAAATGATTTTAAGTGGAGGGTCCATAAATTGTCGCCTCGACATGCCCTCTATGCCGAGGAAGGCCTACCCCCAAAAATGGAGGCTACTCGAGGACCAAACCGAAATCCCCGAGGCCACGTTCGCGACTGCACCTACCCCTGCAGCCAACACTGTCCCATCGGCACGTGCAACTCACACCTTGGGATAGGGGTTTTTTATCGAGGTTGTCTCCTCTAGCAGGACCCTTAGTTATAGGGAGGTCAAAGATATGGAGATGAATGACGTGATGGAATGGTGAAAACGTGAGATATGGATGTGAAGAATGAGTGAAATGATGAGATGAAAATGACCTCCCTACCTTAGTTTCTTAGAGGGAGGTCAAAGATATGGAGATGAATGACGAGATGGAATGGTGAAAAACGTGAGATATGGATATGAAGAATGGGTGAAATGATGAGATGAAATTGACCTCCCTACTAAGCCCCCTCGCCCCGTCAAGGCAGTCCTACATGGAGGGGGCCATAGCAGTTTTAATGGCCAACTTAGGGATCACTGTTTTGTATCAGAGCAAAGATGTGACATTAAGAATTTTTTGAACAGTATAAATCCTGATGTGCAGGCAATTCTAAATGCACAAAATGGCTTTTATAAGCTGTCCCTCAAATTGTTTACACAATATAAGAAACCAAATGGCACAAAAATTTACACAGCTAAAATGCAATTGGATCTGATCCAAGATCAAGACATGTATGTGTTTATGGAGCAATGTATAAGAGGAGGCATGGTGCAATGTTCTCAGAGATATGCCAGAGCAAATAACAAGTATATTCTCAATTATGATCCAGCACTGCCATCAAATTATATACTGTATGTAGATGCCAATAGCCTCTATGGTTATGCTATGATTTATAAATTGCCATATGCAGGGCTTGAGTGGGTTGAAGATTTCAATATTGAAGATCTTCATGATTTTGATGACAGTGACTATGGCCTATTCTTAGAGGTTGATCTGACAATTCCTGATAATTTACACAACACATTTTCTGATCTGCCCCCAATTCCTGAGGTTAAGTGTTCACCTGGATCTAAACAGAAGCAGCTAATGATGACTCTCGAGCCAAAACAGGATTATGTCATATATTACAAAAACCTCCAGTTCCTAATGAATCATGGTGACTAATGAATCATGGTGTTTAAGTGACCAAAGTTGGCAAAGTTTTGAGGTTCAGGCACTCAAGATGGTTGAAGCCATATATTGATACAAACACAGAACTTCGAACATCTGCAATGAGCCAAATTGATAAGACCTTGTTTAAATTGATGGTCAATTCAGTGTATGGCAAAACCATAGAAAATGTCAGAAAACATACTGATGTTAAATTAATTACTGACCCCAGCCTGAGCAAAAAATTGATTGCAAAGCCTAATTTCAACTACAGAAGAATTTATGATGACAATATGGCACTCTTCAACATGAAAAAAACAAAGATTAAGTTTGATAAGCCTATTTATGTAGGGGCTGTGATATTGGAATTGGCCAAATTGCACATGCTGGAGCTCTATTATGATGTGCTCAAGCCTTTCTATGGTGATTGTGTAAAACTGATGAACATGGACACAGATAGTTTTATCCTTGATATTCAGACAGAAGATGTTTATCAAGATATGTCACAGCCTGCATTGCTTGAATATTTTGATACCAGTGAACATTCAAAGATTCAGCCCCACAACAAAAAGGTGCTTGGCAAGTTAAAAGATGAGACACTTGGTAATGTTATTGTGGCATTTGCTGGGTTAAGGGCCAAGATGTACAGCTTTGAAACATGTAGTGGTGTTGTTGCCAAAAAGGCCAAGGGCATTGGCAGAGTA
Organism: Lepisma saccharinum; assembly: GCF_977018435.1. Classification (NCBI taxonomy): domain Eukaryota; kingdom Metazoa; phylum Arthropoda; class Insecta; order Zygentoma; family Lepismatidae; genus Lepisma; species Lepisma saccharinum. Next base: position 14,165,659 of record NC_139240.1, read on the forward strand.
ACTGTGGACAAAGAGCTCCAATTTAAAGATTACAAAAATTGTCTCAAATCATGTAGCACAATCAGAACTTCAGAATGCAGAATTCAGAGTGAGGATCACTTGTTGACTACAAATATTGTAAGAAAAGTGGCTCTGGACCCACATGATGATAAGAGATACATTTTGTCATGTGGCATACATACTCTACCATGGGGTCATTGTGGTTTGAAAAGTGGGAATCAATGCCCAATTACAGAGCATGATTTGAAATAAATAAACATGCCTATGAACTTATTTGGGTTCAAAAAACAGGCTATTATGGACCTGCCAACACCACAACCCTCTTCTGATATAATATCTAAACTAAGTGGTATGTTAATTATTCATCTGAACAGCATACTTACAGATGTTGATGATGAAACAGGTAAAATATTGTACATATTTAACAATAATTTAAATCATTACCAATTACCTGTAGGTGGTCAATTACAATTTATTACAACTCCCGAGGGTAATGTGAAGATTTCAATAGGGAGAAATATTTATAGAATTAAGCACTCAAACATGATTTCTGGCACTGTATATACTGTTTCTGCTGGTGATTGTTTATATATTGAGGTCCCGGGATATTATGACAAGCTTATACCTTTTTCTATAGAATTAAGAATTAGATATTCAATAATAAATAACCACTAAATCAAAATGCCTAATGATATATTTGGCCATACAAGACATGAAGATCACAGTGATGAGATTCTGATGCTTCATGTCAGAGTCAAAAAATTAAGAAGTGATTTACAAGCTTTACAAACCACACTCAATGCCAGTCTTCAACTAGAAATTACAAATTTAAATCACAATGCATGGACCCTCTTCTTAAAATTGACTCAGAACTCAAATTGCTGCTTCAGAAATATACTGACTTGGCAACATTGGATAATTTTCAAAGTTTAGAAGAGGCTGTAGCAGCTCTTCAAGCCAAATTTAAGACCCAGGCCACCAACTCTGAGCAATTGAAACAACAATTGGAAGAACAGATAAATAATGTCCAGACACAGCTCCAAACAATTGTCAAAAGCATAAAATCACACGATGATTTTGATCTAGTGATTTCCACTCTAAAAGAACAGATTCAATCACTACAGATACCTAATCTGGACCCCTTGAACAATGCCATAGCAGAGGTTAAAGAAAAAATTGAGACAATTGAAAATTTTATGAACAACTTGCCATCTTCTGATGCTTTGAGTGCTATAACTCGTAGTGTTGCCAACATCAAGCTGCAACTTGAAACATGTGAAGATTTTGGAAAAATTCAGAGTACCATAACCCATCTTGAAGGTACCATAGCAGCAGTGCAAAGTGATCTGACAAATGTACAAGAAACTAGAATCTCGCCTGCCTGGTATTGTAGATACCCTTTTCAGTGTCCAGCAACAGATCACAAAACTTGAAAACCTCAACACTGAATCTGAGCTATCTCATTTTCATCACTTGATCGATGATATCCAAACAAAACTTGAAATATTACAACAATCAACACCTACTCAGGCAGACATAACCCTGCTCCAAAATGCTATGCAAAGTGTGGCTGATGCTTCTGAATTAAATAATGTAAAATTGGCACTTGAATCTTTGCAGAATACTGTATCAAATCTGTCTACATCACAGGAACTTAAAAATATTAAGAGAGCTGTGAATCGCATATTGAAATCAGAAGATATCAAGAATATCCAGACAGAGATCAAACAACTTACTCAGACAGTGGCCACTCTACCAACTAATCCAGGCTATCAGTATTGTGGTCCAGGCACAAAACTAAACCATAGATTAAACAGAAATGATCCTGGTGTTAATCCTCTAGATGCTGCTTGTAGAGACCATGACATTGCATACAACACACATACCGATCTTGAGAAGAGACATGTGGCAGACAAAAAATTAGAAGAGGCTGCATTTGGTAGATTTGTAAGCAAAGATGCTTCTTTAAGTGAGAGAATAGCAGCATTGGGGACCACCATAGCTATGAACACCAAACAAAAACTGGGGTGGGGGTTATGAATATGTATATAATAAACCTAGGATGAAGGCCAAGGGTGTTATGTATCAGATACCTTATGCAGGTCTTAAATCTATTGATAGTCTTTTAACCAAAAAGCAGCGCAAGAAAAAAAGGTCTTGTCTTGCCAAGGGCCATGGTATGAAATTATTACTTAGTATCCCCCAATTAAAAAAATTACAGCAATCTAGAAAAAAATTGCATACAGGTGGCTTCATATTTACTATCCCGGCCAACTTAGCAGCAATTGGGGCTGTGGGGAGCTTGGCTGGGGGATCAGCTGCTATAGCAAAAACAGTAATAGATGCCAAGAAAAATAAGGCAGAATTAGATGAAATGAAGCGCCATAACCTGGCTATGGAAAAACAAGGCAAAGGTGTTAAGAGAGCCATGAATAAGTTTAAAAAAAACAAGAGCCGCTTACAAACCAAGATATTGAAGCTATAATCAAGCCACTGGGCATCAAAAATTTTAGAGGTGTGTACATGTCTGATTCTTTACCAGAACAACCACTCAACAAAGAGTGTGGCATAGTTAATTTGGATAAGTACAAAAATCAGGGCACTCACTGGATTTGTTATCTTAAATATTTAAACAATGAGGCATTTGTGTTTGATTCATTTGGAGGTGTTCCACCTGAAAATTTAGTAAAATATCTAAAATCAACTAATCTTTATTACAATAATGCCCGTGTTCAAAATTTCAAAGATGTTAATTGTGGACATCTGTGTTTATCTGTTCTCAGATATCTGTCTCAAATAAATAAACCATCAATTGAAGATTTTCAAAAGGCCCTGTGGTATCTGAAACATCATGGGAGTATTCCATCTCACCAGCCAAAATTCAATATTGAAACTCAGATTACATGATGATATAGTGTATCCCAAAACAATAGCTCTCAGAGCATTTTATGGCATGTACTTGATCCCCAATATTACACACCACAACACAATTGCAGTTGGTGATCAAAAAATTGTCATTACTCCAGGGCAGTATAATCTGTCCACTCTAAATGCTCAGTATAGTGTTAACTCAAAATTCTGTCACTCACAGAGTAGAGATTGTGTCTGCTACAGAAACAGTGGATCTGGGTACTATAGGAGAGCTGTTAGGCTTTGAGAACAATACAAAACTTGAACCGGCCATTAAACACACTGCTATTAATATACCTAAATTCTTAGCCATAGAGACTCTGAATATTCACTGTAATGTGGCCGAGGGTATGATCACCAAATCAAATGGCATAGGCACTCGCAAACAAACTGGCATCATTGCAACATTCAAACCTAACTATGAATTTATGGAGCCAATCATCTACACTCCATCACCAATATTATATTTTCCTGTGTGCCATAACAGAATAGATTACATTGAGTTGATGGTCACTAATGAAAAAGAAGAATTAGTTGATTTTGCTGGAGCCACAACAACTGCTATCATAGAGATTAATATTTAAATAAAAATACATACAAAAAAAATGGAAAATATTGAGAGTTATGAGCTACAATCATTCCCTCCAAACAGGAGGACCTTTGCAAATTTAAATCAACCCAACACAGAGATTGAGGTTGATCTTGATGTAGGGGATGGCTTTATACACTCCTACAGAGCAGATCTATACATCAAATTTGATGTTGTAAAGCTCGATGGTACAGATTATCCTGCAAATTCAAATATAAGATTGGTAGACAATTCTGTGCCACATCTGTTCTCTGAAATTGAGATCAGAAAACATGGTGTTGTTATAAACAGAGTAGATTACCCTGGTATTACCTCTACAGCTTTGGCCACACTAAAATTATCCAAGACCGAGGCATCATACTACAAAATAGGTGGATTTGAGGCTGGTGATAAAATTATATCTAAAAGCCACACAGTGCTGTTTCCTATGCGCCTGTTGCCAGGATTCTTCTGATTACAAAGATATTATGTGGAAGGGTGGTTTAAGAATCACATTTAGAAGAGCTGTTAATGATAATAATGCTTTGATGAGGTACAGTACATTTAATTCTACTGGGGAAGCTCTGCCTAATACCCTACCCGATTAAGGCAAGTGCCTTATTCAGACTATGGAGCTAAGAATTCCAGTAGTTGAATATGAAGCCAGTTATGCTCTTAAATACAAAGCAGATATCCTAAAAAATCCACAGGTGCCTTTACAATTTTATACATATCAATGTGTGCAGAAGCCTGCCACTATTTAGCTATTATGAATTTGATGCTACAAACTCATTCTCCAGTATACAATATCACATGCCAGATTTTGTGGTGGTACTGTTTCAGACTGGAACACACAATAATCAGGAAAAAAATTCAAGTAAGTTTGATAACTGCAACATCAAGAACATATATCTTAAAAATGGCAGAAATGAGGTGTTTCCTAGAGAAAATTAAAATTTAAACATGTCCAAGGATGATTTTCTTAAATTATATGAAGCATTTACAGCATACAAAAGGGTCACTACTGGCAATACTGACATGTATTACACACCAGACGAATTCAAAGCAGAGACACCCATGTTTGTCATCAACACTTCAAAAAGGAAACAGGTTGTGGTTAATGACAGGACAAACATTAAAATTATCTGTGAATTCCACGATACACTCCCTGATGACACTATATGTAGTGTTATTCTTATAGGTGAAAAATCATATGTTTAAGATGTAAGAAATGAGAGAGTCACAGAGCAATTCAAGAAGGCCTCTGCACATTACCGGACCGGAAGTAAATATAAGTGGGTGTGGGTGGGTGAGGGTGGGTGAGGGTGGCTTTTATGAGCATCTTGGCTTAGTTTTAAGTGTAGCCAAAACAATATCAAGAGGGGCATATTTTTGACAAGCTTATGGACAACAATCTGGCAGATTCAGCCTTTGCAAACATGGCCAAATCTGTCTGTTGAGGCTTCTTCATTTGTACACTAGGGCTCAAGATTCTTTAGATTCAACTGTGTCCACACTTGGCCGATTGATTCATATAGACATCTTGACATTGTTTTAAGTATGGCCGAATCAATCTGTTTAATCATATGAGCTCTTCATTTGTACACTAGGGCTCAAGATTCTTTAGATTCAACTGTGTCCACACTTGGCCGATTGATTCATATAGACATCTTGACATTGTTTTAAGTATAGCCGAATCAATCTGTTTAATCATATGAGCTCTTCATTTGTACAATTTTTGTCCTCATCCTATAGCCAAACACACTACTAGTGTATGCACTACTTTACCTGTGCCACTCGCTACAATTGCTGCAGCTGCTTTTACCCGTCGCAGTGTAGGTGTACAAACCAGCGCCGTGCCCACTCAAACAACAACGCTTCCCGTAGTAGCTCGCCCTGCTTCGAGGAAACCAGCATATACGCCTCGCTCCACAGAGAAGATTATCAAGCAGGTACATACAAAGGTATATTTTCTCAAGTCCAGTAGCTCTCCAGGCTCTAAAAGACCCGCCCCACTCCCCTCTCGCCCTCTGCGTTCTTACCCGAGGACATGCTACAGGACGAAGACGCAGATGACGAATTTATCAAGGTGACAGGGCCTACAAATAGAGTACGCCTTTAAAGGTAACTATCATACCTACAGATATGGCTTATTGTCTCCAATGGAAACTTAACGGTTTCCGTACGCATCTCGAGGAACTGCAAATCTTAATATCTGAATTTGACCCTGCCATCATATGTCTCCAAGAGACACATTTGCGTCCAAATGAATCAGTAATTCTGAACGGATACACGCTTTACCGCACCGACAAGCTTCCTGAGGATCGTTGTGCACACGGTAGTGTTGCAATCGGTGTTCATGATACAATCCACTCAACGCCAATCTTTCTCACCACCCCCCTCCAAGCTGTCGCCGTGCGGGTCCATCTACCACAGCCAATATCTGTGTGCTCTGTCTACATCACAAGGGAGGAGCGATTCTCTCTTCAGGACCTCCTTTCTATATTCGAACAACTTCCGTCGCCTGTAATTCTTTTGGGCGATTTTAATTCCTATCATCGTCTGCAGGGCTCTCCATTTGTACAGAACCGCGGGATCAAATTGTATTCAACTCCGTGAGGCACCAGCTTTAACGTTGCTGAATGATGGGACTCCCACATATTTCAGTCCTTCCTCAGGCACACTCTGCGTTGGACTTGTCCTTCTGCAGTCCCAGCCTTGCTCCTACCACATCTTGGAGCCTTCACCCTGATCTCTGTGGGAGTGATCACATCCCTCTCGTTCTTACTTTCGAACATCTTCAGCACTCACGTGAACAACACGCTCACAGGCATCTCAGTCGGGCCGACTGGGGTGCCTTCCAACGTGCAGTGAACCTTGAAGTCGATCATGCCAGCCATCGACACCTTAGATATCTTTGTGTCACGAGTGCATGATGCTGCACGCACCTCCATTTCACATCCCAGTGGACCTGCGAGGCGACGCCCAGTCCCATGGTGGACTGCGGAGATCAGTGCAGCCATCAAGGACCGCAATCATGCCCTAGATCGATTCAAGAGGAACCACACTGCCGCAAACCTCGAGCTGTTCCGCATTAAGCGTGCCCGTGCCCATCGGTTCTTTCGAGCCAGTGAAAAGGCGTGCTGGGTCGAATACATGTCTTCAGTGATGAAGCAGGCTTCGTCGAAAGTCGTTTGGACCAAAGTACGTCGCATCCAGGGGGGGTGCATTTACTCCTCCGAGTGCTCTGGAGCACGATGGGACGTTGTACACAGATTCCGGAGACAGCAAATATCTTGGCCACACAGTTTTCTGATGCGTCTAGCTCGGAAAATTATGAACCAAGTTTCCGCCGTGAGAAGGACCGTCAGGAACGACGCCCTCTAGATTTTCGAAGTCGTAACACCGAGCCATACAACTCTCTATTCACTGAATGGGAGTTCGATCAGTCGCTTCGAGATTCTAAGAATACAGCTCCTGGAGTGGACAACATCCACTATGAGATGCTTCGTCATCTGCCCATTGGAGCAAAACATTTCCTTCTGGCGGTATTCAACAGACCTTGGTTGGAGGACTCTTTCTCTACCTCCTGGAAAGAAGCAATTATCGTTCCCAACCTGAAACCAGGTAAACAACGCACCACAGGCTCGAGTTATAGGCCTATTGCCTTAACTAACTGTGCGTGCAAGTTGATGGAACGCATGATCAACAAGCGTCTCACCTGGTTTTTGGAGGAAAACTCATTGATAAGTAATTTGGATGTGGTTTTTCTCTCCAACCGTTTCACACTGGACCATCTGGAAACACACATTCAGGACGCATTTCTCATCAAGGAACATTTAGTTGCAGTTTTCTTTGACCTCCAAAAGCATATTACACAACGTGGCGCTTTGGCATCATAAAGCAGCTCCATTCTTGGGGCGTCCGTGGCCATATGGCGTACTTTATTCAAAACTTTTTATAAGATCGTTTTTTCCGCGTACGTGTTGGGAACGGTGTCCCGCAGGGCAGCTTACTTAGTGTAACTCTGTTTGCCATAGCAGTGAACAGTGTTATGGCAAGCATTGTTACCCCTGTATATGGTCTCCTCTATGTAGACGACCTCACGATCTGTTGCCGCTCACGGAATCTCGCGCGAGTTTCTCGTCAACTACAACTGACGATAAACCGTTTGGTTGAGTGATCCTCCCAAACAGGGGTGTAAGGGGTGCCTTCCACGTAGGCGCCCAAACGTCAACCTCACTTCCACGTAGTGCACCCTGGACTAAAGACTAATGAGGCTCTGGCGACTGGCCCAATGACCAGTATAATTTTGTGTGTGTTGTCCTGTGTTTTGTCCTTATTTGTACTGAGTGTTCTTTGCAGCCTCGGCTTTTAACAACAGTCAGAACATTTTAATGTTTTATGATTTTAATTAAGCAACGTTAGAGTTGTTACGTGTAACGGTAAGGGGCTGGACCCCGTATAGTGTGACGGGTGCAAAATAGCCTTAGTGCCGACGCAACCAAAAATTTTAAAATCAATATCCTCCCAAACAGGCACCTTGTCATCCGAGAAATCCGTGTGTGTCCACTTTTGTCGGCAGGGCACATGTCATTTAGATCCTGACCTGTACAGTCAGAGAAAGAATTACCTGCGCCACAGGACCTAGAATCTCGTAACGTCTTAAAGCCTGTTGTTTATGCAACCCAAATAACAAAATATTCGCTTAAGTTTGTGTTACCTTTGTTATCGGGAAGGATTGAGCATTGATAGCAAGAGCCACATGACCCATTTCCAAGCCAAAACAAACAACAGTTTGGTGCCACATGGCTTTAAGAGGAACATTTCGGCAACTGGTTTCGTAAGGAAATATTCTGTCCATTGATACTAGAGTCATTCTCACGAAGGTTTACTGAAATGATGGTTCCCATCACAGACCAGATGATACACGTTAATTGTTTGTCTAGTTTATGCACTGGACCTTCAAATTAAAGTGGGATCCGAATCAAATGTTCCTCTATCAAGTATTGAATTCAGAAGCATTTGATTACATGTCGAAGACGCTACCACTACGGCATAGGAGAAGCAATGGAACGCTTTGAGAACGAGACGATTGAAACCACATTTTTCGTAAATTTTGAAAATAAGACAATATCTTGTGGTCAGTTTCGAACCGTGGGAGAGGCATAGATTTTCTTGTCCCATCGTCTATTTCACGGGTTTAGAATTCTTGCTCACCAACAAGATTAACACGAGTGGTAAAAGAAACAGAAATAAAAGATAAAAGCGAAACACATTTTATCCATAATATTCTGCAGTCACTTCAGTCGTATTCACGGAATGCTACCTTTAAAGAGAGCCGTGGTCTCTAACTTCTCTCTTCCCCTTCCTTTGTGCTCTCGATTGGTCTAAAATTAATTAATGCGACGTTAATTAAATAATCCAAACAACGGAACAATACACAATCAACTGCACAAAACAACATTCCAATTGTTTTCGAATCGAAAAGCAATAGAGATGTTGTAAAACGAAGCAAGATGCAGTAATAAATTGAATTTGAAGTTAAAATTTTGGGAGCGTCAGCACTTAGGCTATTTTGCTCCCATTACATTATACGGGGGCCAGCCCCTTATCATTACAAATAACAACTCTAACGTTGAATAACTAAAAATCTTAAAATGTTCTGACTGATTTTTATTTTATTTTTTCATTTTGAATTTAAAATTTTGGGAGCCTCAGCACTTGGGCTATTTTGCTCCCGTCACATTATACGGGGGCCAGCCCCTTATCATTACAAATAACAACTCTAGCGTTGCATAACTAAAAATGTTAAAATGTTCTGACTTCTGTTAAAAGCTGAGGCCGTAAACGGGCACTCAGCACACACAAGGACAACAAACATGACAACACACATAAAATTATACTGGCCATGGGGCCAGTCGCCAGAGCCTCGTTAGTCTTTAGTCCAGGATGCACTACGTGGAAGTGAGGTTGACTTTTGGGCGCCTACGTGGAAGGAACCCCTTACACCCCACAGTAATAAATTGAGAATTTGGTACGGTATAAAAATAAATCGATGAAGATGTTCGATTTGATTGGATGTTTGTTATTTATTGTCGCAATTCTTTCAATTCATGATATGATGACATTGATTAAGGCACAATCACCAAGAAACCACATGGCGATGCCAATATTCGAACCAGGGGTCCATGCTGTCGTATCGCGCTGTGCTACCCACTCCGCCACGGAGGTCGGTTAGGAGTGGACATTATACCATAGTTTGCGTGTGCAATTGGGATCCATCAATGGAATAATTAGGCATATTATATTATTAATATATTCATATCATAATATCACGTAATATTAATCGGCACGAAGTAACATCAGTCTTGCATTTTTGCCTTTCAACGAATTCTTCTACTTCAGGTTTTAATCACATAAATAAGATAAATTATGAAACAAATGATAATGAATGTGGGATATTGACAGTTATTATGAATTACCTGACACAATCAACATTAAGCAGATTCTGTGGGTAAGCTCATTAAGTGGAAGACATTCGATCGCATGGTAAGATGTAGGAAGTGCTACATTTTCGGTGTGTGGAATTGAAAGTTATTTTGGATACGAAGGATCGGACAATGGAGTAGTGGAAAAAGGATCACCTCACATGTTTGAATTATACCCCCTCCCCCACCTCCAACACACCCACAGGATATCGGCCGTGGTTTTTATAACGAACTTTAACATGGATGATTTGTGTCAAGAAAAACTGGAGCCTATTAACATCTCTACGGAACTTGGAAGAAAGTCCACGTAGAGATTAGGAAGTTCTGTTCCGACAAAATCTGACGTATAGTAAATGAAAAAGCAAAGTGCAACCTTGTGCTTTGCACCAAGTCATGAAGGCGTGTAGGGGATGTGGAGTTAGGGCCCCACACTTTCTTGTTACGGCCGAAGGTGGAGATAATGTGATCAGCACCACGCCCCTGGCCACTATTATCCTCCCCCATGAGTTTCCTACAGGTACCCACATTATACGACGCTGGGAGGGCGCCGGAGCCACTTGAACAGGTGGACAATGGACAATATTCCAATTCTCCCCAGTCGGAGATAGAAATCAGAGCTTTCGCATGGTAATCAAACGCCCTAACGACTGAGCTACCGTGGCACCTATAGTATAGTAGCCTTTGTAATTAAGGCAATAATTATTTTAGCGTTTCATGCAATGCTTTTAGGCTAATCATTTTTGGACATGTAACGTGTACCTCTTGTCGGTTCAGCGACTTGGCTTCAGAGCAGGCCATATTCTGACGAACAAAATTCTACCTGACAAGTCACGTGACTTTCCTACATTTCCTGTGTCTGTTGGCTATTGCATGAAAGACGAGTTGCTCTTGAAACAGACAGAACCACGGCATTATTTACTGCCATTGAAGTCTTATGGGGAAGAACGTTTTTCCACAACTGTACATAGGGAAATCTCTACTGCACTTCGTGAATGAGGTCCGCTTCCTGGGTCTCATTTTCGATAAGAAATTAACATGGCTACCTCACCTTCGCCAGTTAAAGTTCTCTTGTCTTCGAGTTCTTAACCTTTTACGCGTTTTAGCACATACTTCCTGGGGTGCTGATAGGACGGTACTGCTCCGCCTGTACCGCTCACTCATCAGTTCAAAGCTTGACTACGGATGTGGTGTGTACTCGTCTGTCCGCCCATCTCAGCTTCGCACCCTCGACACCGTTCACCATGCTGGTATTCGTGTCTGCTCTGGTGCTTTCCGCACCAGTCCTACCTCCAGCTTGTATGTCGAGGCATCTGAGCCGTCGCTGTCTCTGCAAAGACAGCGGCTGGTAGTGAACTACTTCCTCCATCTTCGCTCGATGCCCTCACATTCATCTTATCATACCGTCTCAGACGAGATTAGGCTGGCAAGGTATTGCTTCCACCCTAGAGCAACTAGACCATTTGGTGGTCGTGCGGACAAGATCCTTTCAGCACTTGGTGTTGACAGTGATCTTCCTGGCGTCTCTCCACTCATTCCGCCTCTCCCGACCTAGGAGTTTCCTGCACCTTCTATCGATTTTTCTCTGACTGCTCTTCCAAAGGCAGAAACACCAATGGTTGTATAACAGCAACGGTTTTTAGAACTTCGTGCGAAGCACCCCAATTTTAATGTGTTTTACACGGATGGGTCCAAGACAGTCGAATCAGTTGGTTTTGCCTTCGTCCTAGACTCTCAAAGTTCCAGTTACTCGCTACATCCTGCCTGTTCCATCTATACGGCAGAGTTGTACGCCATTTTAAAGGCACTGGACTTTGCAGACATCAATGGTCTGAAGAAAGTAGTTGTGTGCAGTGATTCGACCAGCGTGTTGCAGACTCTGGGTTCGCCGTATTCCCGGCATCCGGTAGCGGAACGCATATTCAGACGGCTTGTGTCTTTATCTGCCAGTGCGGATGTACATTTCTGTTGGGTCCCTAGCCACGTGGGCATCCAGGGGAACGAAGCAGCTGATGCTGCCGCCAAGTCTGCTGATGAAGATGGCGACGTTCTCGTCCACCTTTTGCCAGCTAGCGACCTGTGGAAACGGGGAACAAGCTTCACGCTGTTAAGCCCACCATAGGTGCTTGGCGTTCCTCGTCCCGTCCCTCTCGGCGAGAAGAAGTTATTCACAGCCGTCTAACGCATAGTCACTTGCTACAAGGGCTGGACCCTCCGTTGTGTCGTGTTTGTAATGTTGTTTTAAGCATTCGACACATTCTCGTTGTATCTGTCGATCTTGCTAATCTCTGGCAGACTTTAAACTTTTCCGGCTGGTTGTCGGTGATGACAGCAGTATTTTATGTTTTTAGTTTTTTGCGAAGAGCTGGACTCTTCCACCGTCTGTAAGGAGGTTTTTAGTTTGTTTGTTCTGACTTTTTAATGTGTTGTGTTTGTCTCGTGCAGGTCTTTTTACAACCTCGCACTCTTAGTTGTTTTCCAAGGGACTATTTACACCCCTGTTTAAGTTTTCAGTCAGAATTTTAGATAAGGGGATATTTCCCCGTATACATAGAGGGGTGCAAAATGGCCTTAAGTGCCGACGCACCCAGTAATTTTAAATCAATCAATCCACATAAAAAGCCTGATAGGGTAAAGTACCCTAATATGAGACCCGTCCTAATATAAGACCGTATGATTATGGCGTGAAGGAGGTGCTTCTGCCAAGCGGAAAGAATTGGAACGTGTCCTTTGTGATACATGGAAACATCAGAGCGAATTTGGTGAGTCAGCTGTAAATGTGTCGTCTGTAGTGTTCTATTTTTGTTTTGTCAGCGTTCCGAAGTTTATGGAGTACTTGTTTAAAACTTTCACCAATCAAGTAAGGTATGTGCAATATTTTCCTGTGTGGATACGTTAGAGACGAAAGAGTAGATCTTTTCAACAAGAGTAGTGTGCATGTGATATTATCATCGAACACGACATGTGCTGTATTGGTGGTCATACCCTAATATGAGACCCGAGTGGTGCCTTTTTATGAGACACGTATCTCATATTGAGATACACTGTTCACGTTTGGAAGTTGTAATGTAATACGTAATTTAGCGAGTGTTTCAACCCCTGTTTGCTGAACACTAGGCCTATTTACACTTACATTTAGATGTTTGACATTCAAGGTAGGGTAAATGCCTGACCCTGTGGCCGAGTGGTGAGTCTCGCGCCCAGCGCGGAACAGGTAGGTCGTGCCGTGCGAGGAAAGTGCAAGTCCAGCGCGATATCGGTACGTACGTGTGGGAGAGGGTGTGCTGTTGAACTGTGCTTGTAAAGAATTGGACAAAAGTAAAGTATAGAATGGATCGTGAAAATACGATACAAATCAGTTTTGAAACGGGAACTTTGAAACCTAGTCCTTTGGAAGTACATGAATTTATTCATGATAAATTCAAACTGTGTGTGGATGAAATTGCAGCTATACAAATTCCCACGACGAATAAATGTGCATTTTTGAAATTAGTGCGTTCTGGAAAAAGGAGAGAAATATTAGAAGAAAATACTGGTGAAGTGAATTTTATTATAAGGTGCGTTGCAAAATGATAAGAACGGTACCTCAGATAGCGAAATTGGGAAAACAAAAAGCAAACGGAAAATAAAAACGAAGGCCACGGACACAGATAGACGTGTGTATTATACGAAAGCAGTTACTGTTCGCGCAGACGGGTATATGTACGAGCAAGTACGAAAACATGGCACATGAGGTCGGCCGAGTGTTGCAAAATGATAAGAACGGAGCCAGGTAACGTCTTTCCCGTGACAACAGAGGAAGCGAATGAACACGTCTCAGCACGCACCAGCGTCAGACAGTTGTTAACAGTGATTTGCCCAGGAAAGGTGGCGAGGAAGTCGTGCGGACAAGTGTAGTAGAATGGGCGTGGAAAAGCGTTGTCAGAACGTGAAAAATGCCAGATATTGGCTTATAAAGAAGAGAGAGTGACTGCGAATGTGATCGCACGTCGCCTTCGGCGGAGTGCGTGTGTGGTGAACAATTATCTGCGATTAAGGGAACAATATGGTATAAACAAAGCACCAGGAAGGCCGAGAAAATTAACGCCGCGGCAGGAACGTTCTGAATTTGAATTTGATATTAAAATTGTGGGACCGTCAGCACTTAGGCTATTTTGCTCCCGTCACATTATACGGGGTGCAGCCCCTTATCATTACAAAGAACAACTCTAACGTTGCATAATTAAAAATCTTATAATGTTCTGACATCTGTTTAAAAGCTGAGGCTGTAAAGGAGCACTCAGCACGAATAAGGACAAAACACAGGACAACACAAACAAAATTATACTGGCCATGGGGCCAGTCGCCAGAGCCTCGTTAGTCTTCAGTCCAGAGTGTACTAACGTGGAAATGAGGTTGACATTTGGGTGTACTACGTGAAAGGTCTCCCCTTACACCCCAGGAACGTTCTGTTGTGAGGAAGTTGGCAGCTGGGAACACATCATTTGGACAGTTGTCTCGCGATCCGAATATGCGTGTACATAAATCTACGCTCTGCAGGACTGCCAAACGGCGCAATCGTCTTCTCTATCGCAAAGCCAAGGTACAGCCGCGACTCACTGCACAACATAAAGATCGGCGAGTCGACTGGGCCAGGACTTACGTGAAGTGGAAGGAGGAATGGCGGCGTGCCATCTTCAGCGACGAGAAAAAATCAAATTTAGACGGTCCAGATGGCTGGCGATATTATTGGCACGATCTACGCAAAGAGGAACGGATCTTCTCCAAGCGACAGCAAGGAGGGCAGTCTCTAATGGTATGGGGTGGCTTCGGATATCATGGCACCACCAACCTAGCATTTCCTCGGGTCGTCTGAATGCACCAGCATACCAAACCATACTGGAGGACAGCCTATTGCCTTTTACTGCACACATAGCTGACACCCCATGAGTGTTCCAACAAGACAACGTCGCAATACATACGGCTGAATCCACTGTAATGTGGTTTCTGGAGAAGAACGTCTTTGCAATGGCTTGGCCTGCTAATTCTCCAGATGTTAATCCTATGGAGAACCTTTGGGGTATTCTTTGCCGAGCTGTATACGCTAATGGTACCCAGTATGACAACATCCACGATCTACGACATGCTATTGTTGCTGCATGGAACGACTCGATGTTATTCTGTTGCAAACACTCGTGGATAACATGTGTGATAGAGTTTTCCGCATTGTGCACCGACAAGGAATCTTTATTGGCTAATAAGTGATAGTGTTCGTATCATTTTGCAACGGTCGGAGTGGCCTGTTTTGTATTTTTTTCTAAACTGTACATATTGCCCTTGTTGCCACATGCCTGTTACTTTTCAGAACGATTTGTGTGCTCTTTCTGTAATACTATAAGCATTGATTATATGTTCGTACTCTTATTTTCGTTACTTTGTACACTTTCCCACAGCGTTCTTATCATTTTGCAACGCACCTTAGTAGTGGGGCTGTGACACAAGTGAAACTTAGTGATGCGAATCGAATTGTGAAGCCGGTTAGAGTGCTTAATCTTCCTTTGGAAGTGCCAGAACGACAAATTCGTGAAAAACTGAGTGAATATGGGACAATCGATGAACTGATACCAGAAACATGGAGTGACAAATTTAGGTATAAAGTGTATAATGGGGTGCGTCAGGTTTTGATGGCAATTAAGAACAATTCCCTCCTTTGCGCAAATAGGCCAATATAGTATACATGTAGTATATAATGGTCAAATCCCGACGTGTGCATGGTGTGGTAGCAGTGACCACATGCTGTTTAATTGTAACTTACGGAAGCCAACAGTGTTCAAAGTCATGGGTCGTGCAGTCGGTCCTATAGTGAAGCAATTGCACAGTCTACACACGAAGGTACAAATGTGGGTCAACCCAGTGCGACACAGAGTCAAGAATCAGCACATTTGACAATGACTGAAGGGCTTCAACAGGGAATACATATACAGGAACAGAAAAATGTTAACAAGAATGAACAACAGACTTTGACCAAGGAAGGCACTGAAGAAAGTATGCAAGAGCAACCAAAAGAACCTGTGTCAAATGTTCAACTTACGCGACAAAGTGAAGAAATTTCCCTGGATACTATGGAGCCAATAAGACAAGGAGACATAACTAAAGTGCAAGAGGAATCGAATGATAGAGTGCTACAGAGCAAGAAGGAGAGGAAGCAGAATAATACCAAGCAAAAGGACTTCCGACAAGAAGCTGAACAGAAAAAAGATTCCGAAACTGACAGTGAAAGTGGAAGTGCCCAAAGTAGTAAGGGTCGCTCGGTTTCCGGCTCACAAAAACTTATCCATTTGTTTCCTACACTGTGAACCGGATGGGGCATATATATTATATATCCATACATTTGCAACTTTTGCTGATATGATTCTATGATTAGGATGACATACCACATTTGTGAGGGGAACCGTATTACGTTTTAACAAAGCTGTTCCTGTGGATTGAAAATTCGCATTATTGAACTCTTATCGTTGGGGGGAAATTGATTTTCGTTCATCCACATTCTTGGAGAAATACAATATCTAATGATGCTTGTATTATGAAGTCCTCTAACGCCGCCTGTTTAGTGAGGGATCTCTCTTTGTTTATATTAATCGTCGCAAAGCGAAGGGTCGTCATCATAAATACTATGATCAAAATTTTTGGGATTGGGTATTCCCAATACTTATATTTCCACCTTTGCCCTATCTAAGATAATACTTCTTACACTATTTTTATATACCCCTAATGTTATACACCAAAAATTAACAAACACACTAACAATATTATTTTATTGGTGTGGGAAATACGTCAATCCATAAATAACTACCACCACACAATTCACTATCATTTACTTACTGGCAGTCCATGTAAAAGTGTTCATTCCAAATAATACTATTTTCTAACCTTAAAGTGATTACCTATACCCAGCAGTCACAAACTTTCATGTCCTATCGGACTCGTATCAATAACCATTACTTGTTTATTTGTTTTTACATGTGTCAATGATAGTCTTTTCGTCCGATTGCTGCCTGACTCTTTCCTTGTACTATGTCGGGGACATCACTTCCAGCGGCATAGTCCACTTGCTTCTTTATAAGGAACGGTGACAAGTTCTTTAATGATTTAGCTCTCTTCGTGTTTGTACATTCATCGGCAGTCTCTTGTCTACAATGCTTATTAGAAGGTAACGCGGCACTGACGTGATATTCCCTATCTTTTCGAATAAACTCGTCGGGCTCACAGGCCTCCGACGCATTGAGGGTTTCCCCCCGTTAAAAGGTGATTTAGTTCCATAAACTAAGATTTTAAGTGGAGGGTCCATAAATTGTCGCCTCGACATGCCCTCTATGCCGAGGAAGGCCTACCCCCAAAAATGAAGGCTACTCGAGGACCAAACCGAAATCCCCGAGGCCACGTTCGCGACTGCACCTACCCCTGCAGCCAACACTGTCCCATCGGCACGTGCAACTCACACCTTGGGATAGGGTTTTTTTATCGAGGTTGTCTCCTCTAGCAGGACCCTTAGTTATAGGGAGGTCAAAGATATGGAGATGAATGACGTAATGGAATGGTGAAAACGTGAGATAAGGATGTGAAGAATGAGTGAAATGATGAGATTAAAATGGCCTCCCTACTAAGCACCCTCAAGGCAGTCCTACATGGAGGGGGTCCAGGAAAAATGTTTTCATTCATACAGATATGACAAGAGTAGAATTTTCAGATGGCCGTGACTCATAGAATCATGAATGAATTTCATACAACACTAAAATGTTCTATATGCCTCCAGCATCTCATCTATTGGTAAAGGGGACGGGAGCATTATGCTGATCACATCACTCAAATTCCACTTTCTTTGTGACAGGGTGCAACAAACCACAGAGAGAGCTTTATTATCGCATGTAAAACTTTATACAAATTTTAAGGTAGTTTAGGATTTGGTGGCGAATACGAGTATTCTTTTTTTTGTAACTGTTGTCTGGTGTGAATGAATGTGTATTTCGTACTTTTATGTACTTTTCTCCCCTCGAGAATAATTGTACCAATTGAGAAACGTGGTCATTTGAGGAGAGGTAAAATAAATATAACTAAATATCATTCCTAATTAGATTTCAAACACTGTGAATTTTATTTTCAGGAAATGATTTACAAATTAATATTGAAATAAAGGGCCTTAAATCCAATGAGCCCCCTTAAATATGCCACTCATACAGTATTGATTCCATTCAATATAATCGTAATGTAAAATAATATCACTCTAATCTATCTGAAATATCACAAAACCTTACGGAAATGTATCTAATGTTACACTGACATGTTTCTGTAACATTACGAATGTTATGTTATATTCGCTGACATTTTTGATTGATTGATTTAGTTTATTTTACTTCGCGTTTTGTGCCTCTTGGTTAATTTGCGAAGATGGGGATGAGTCATGAAATTATGAAATTGATGAATGGACATTCACAAACAACCAAGCCCGACCGGGATTCGAACCCGGGACCCTTGGCGTCGCAGCGCGATGTGCTAACCACTCGGCCACAGGGTCGGGCGCTGACATTTTTACATTGCTGAAACATCACTAACGTTTCGAGTAGTGTGATTTGTACTATTACTGGCTCGATAAAGTATGAACCCCCCTCAGGCAGATTTGGCCAAATTTAAGACCCAGGCCACCAACTCTGAGCAATTGAAACAGCAATTGGAAGAGCAGATTAATAATGTCCAGACACAGCTCCAAACAATTGTCAAAAGCATAAAATCACAAGAAGATTTTGATCTAGTGATTTCCACTCTAAAAGAACAGATTCAATCACTACAGATACCTAATCTGGACCCCTTGAACAATGCCATAGCCGAGGTTAAAGAAAAAATTGAGACACTTGAAAATTTTATGAAAAACTTGCCATCTTCTGATGCTTTGAGTGCAATAACTCGTAGTGTTGCCAACATTAAGCTGCAACTTGAAACATATGAAGATTTTTGGAAAAATTCAAAGTACCATAACCCATCTTCAGGGTACAATAGCAGCAATGCAAAGTGATTTGACAAATGTACAAGAATCTCTAGAATCCCGCCTGCCTGGTATTGTAGACACACTTGTCAGTGTCCAGCAACAGATCACAAAGCTTGAAAACCTCAACACTGAATCTGAGCTATCTCATTTTCATCACTTGATTGATGATATCCAAACAAAACTTGAAATTTTACAACAATCAACACCTACTCAGGCAGATATAGCCCTGCTCCAAAATGCTATGCGTGGTGTGGTTGATGCTTCTGAATTAAATGATGTGAAATTGGCACTTGAATCTTTGCAAAATACTGTAACAAATCTGCCTACATCACAGGAACTTAAAAATATTAAGAGAGCAGTGAATCGCATATTGAAATCAGAAGATATCAAGAATATCCAGACAGAGATCAAACAACTTACTCAGACAGTGGCCACTCTACCAACTAATCAACATATTAATGAACTGCATGCCCTGTTTGAGGATATCAGAAGACAGGTCCATGATCTTACTGCTCAAAATTCAAAATTGGCAGTTATTGAAAATTTGCAACAAATTGTAGCTAATATCAAGCAACAGCTAGGGACCATGGAATCCAATCAAGCAAATGCTCTGTCTGTTTTGGCCACCCAGCTTCAAGAGATTGTGCAACAATACAAGAAACTTGTTGTGGACATAAAAATCAAGCCAGGCCATGATGATGTTGTTAGGACCATCAATGAGCACCTTGAATCTGTAACAAGCAGATTGCTTACAGCAGAAAAAGAAATAACAGGCATAATCGAGAATCCAAAACATACAGTAATTCTTGAATTGTACAGCATCCCCAACAAAGAATATGATTCACCATTTACACCAGGTGGCAAAATATATATGCTGTCCCCTGCACAATTTTATTACCAGTTTTTTGTTGGGGGCACACTGAGACCAATCAAGATCAAATATTGGTTTCAACCACAGGCACACCACTACCCCACCTTATCAATAACAAATGATGATAACAAAGCAAAAATCACCAGTGTAGAGTTAGAGGATTTTACAGATCCCAATACATTAGAAACAGCCTATGCTGAAGATGATGGCTCTCTGGAATTTAAAATACAAATAGGAGACAAACTGTATTTAGAAAATCCTGTAGTATCAGCTGCTGAACACCCCATAGTTGCAATATTCTTGTTTTCATATTATGTCTAGACAAATTATTGTTGATGAATTACACAGACAAGCCAGACATAATTATAAGAGACTGCCAGTAGTCACAAAAGGCATAGATGATTTATGGCAGAGCGACTTGATTGAGATGGCAAGTGGACAGCTGAAAAACTTAGACAAAATCAACAAGGGCTACAAGTATCTACTCACTGTAATAGACACATTTTCAAAATTTGCCTGGGCTGTGCCACTCAAATCCAAGACTGGAAAATGTGTTACAGAAGCCATCAGAACAATCATCAATCAGAGTGGAAGATCACCGCGCTATTTGCAAACAGATAATGGCAAAGAATTTTATAATTCTGTGTTCCAACAATTTATTAAAAGCCAGTCAATACAACATTATTCGAGTAACAGTGATCTCAAAGCCTCAATTGTAGAGAGATTCAACAAAACCCTAAAAAATCTTATGTATAAACAATTTACACTTCAAGGTAATTATAAATGGCTTAATATTCTTCCAGAACTTCTACATAAATATAACAACTCGGTCCATTCCACAATCAACATGAAACCCTCTGAAGTAACTTCATCTGATGAGCAAAAATTGATCAGGACTGTTTATTATCCTAGATACCAGCCAACAACAAGAAAAGCCAAATACAAGGTGGGTGATCAAGTAAGAATCAGCAAATATAAGCACTTATTCAAAAGAGGCTTTACAAGAAACTGGAGCACTGAATTATTTACAGTGGTTCAAATTAAACCTGGGACCCTTAACACATATATAATAAAAGACCACCGAGGAGAAATTCTCAAAGGCAGATTCTATGAAGAAGAACTCAGCAAAACTAAACAGCCTGACACATATCTCATAGAAAAAATCATCCGCAGAAAAGGCAACAAGTTATTTGTCAAATGGCTAGGACTTCCAGAACACAGCTGGATCGATGCAGACAAAGTGATAATATGAGCACCTGGGATGTTATAAAAAGGCTGCCAGAACCTGAACAGCAGATTAAGAGAAATGGCAAGTTGCTGCCTGAAAATATTAGATGTCTTATTGTTGGGCCATCGGCTTGTGGTAAAACTACACTAATGATTGATAATTTTTTATTGGCACCCAACTGGTTAGATTGGAAAAACAGGCACTTGTATGTCTTCTCTAAGAGCTTGGAACAATTAAAATATCAGCAGCTGATGAAGCTATATGATGGATTGGATATTGCCACTTTTGAATCAGATGTTAAGTCACTCCATGAATGTCTTGATAATTCTGTTGTTGTGTTTGATGACATTATACTGGATAATCAAAACAAGGTTAGAAATTTCTTTACACAGGGCCGACACAAAAACATTGATTGCTTCTACCTGGCACAGACTTTTTCTAAAATACCGAAGCAGCTGATCCGCGACAACAGCAATTTTATATGTGTGTTTCATCAAGATCATACCAACTTCAAACACATACATGATGAATATGTAGGTGGGGACTTGAGCTACAATGATTTTTCCAAGTTTTGCAGAAGGTGCTGGAACCAGGACAGTTATGGGTTTGTCACAATTGATATGACAAGAAAACCCAATAGTGGCAAATACCGAAATAAAATCAACAATTTTCTAGACATTGAAACATATATAAATAACCATGAAAAGGCCAATCATTGATGATCTTAAATTAAGAGATTATCTTGTAAAAAGATTTAAGGGATGGAAATCACAGAACCGAGGAATTTATGAACAACACAAGCAAACAGAACAGCCTATTATTGATGCTATTAGTGAATTAGGTAAAAATATCAAAACTGTTACAGAGCAAAATCAAAATTTGATCACAGAGCTTGTACCTGTAGCTGCAAGGAACATATTAGATTATCCAATCACCCCACTTTCTAGTATTCATACACCTAGTCCTGTTGCTCCTCGAAGAATTGAAGCTACTCAGGATCCTATTGAATTGGGTCTTCTTGCTCAAAAATATTTAAGCACACCTAAAGACAACAAAGATGAGGTCTTTGGCTTATATGCTGACACAGAGCCTGATGGTAGCATCATACATAGAATTGGCAATTTCAGAGTAACATTTATGGGAGATGATCTGATTGTATATTCAGAATCTCATCTTGGAGAAAAAGGTGGTTTTGTTAAATATCCCGGCACACCTGGATTGTGGGAACTGATGACTAGGAAAAGGCCTGGCAGCTATACAGATCAAGATTATGAGCATTACAAAGAAATATTAATAAAATCAGATACTCTATACCAGAACAATGATCCCACACAAAAAAGAGTCAAGTCTAGCAGTGGAGCAAAATATAACAACTTAATCAAGCCCATATGGTCACAGATCAAGACTGGCAGTGGAATCAAACAATACAACACCCTGCCTAAAGAATTTGTCTGGGTTGATGATGTCAGGAAACTTGTAGATAGGTTATTGGTGATAGCTGGGGAGGAAAATGATGGCAACCACAATTTTTACAATGAAAAGGTTGGAATTATGGACATGATAACCACCAAATTGTCTAATTTTATAGTGAATGACACTAAGGGGATTGGATATCTTATAAAAATTATTAATACTCTACCACCTAAATTTTGGAATATTTCTGAGGGTCGGGGGTTGGTTAATGACATTATAAACAAGCTGCCATTTGAACTACATATTCCAGGCTATCAGTATTGTGGTCCAGGTACAAAATTGGAGCATAGATTAAACAGAGGTGACCCTGGTGTTAATCCCCTAGACGCTGCTTGTAGAGACCATGACATAGCATACAACACACATTCTGATCTTGACAAGAGACATGTTGCAGACAAGAAATTAGAAGAGGCTGCATTTGGTAGATTTGTAAGCAAAGATGCTTCTTTGAGTGAAAAAATAGCAGCATTGGGAACCACCATAGCTATGAACACCAAACAAAAACTGGGGAGGGGGCTGTGAATATGTATATAATAAACCTAGAATGAAGGCCAAGGGTGTTATGTATCAAATACCTTATGCAGGTCTTAAATCTCTTAAAACTATTGATAGTCTTTTAACCAAAAAGCAGCGCAAGAAAAAAAGCTCTTGTATTGCCAAGGGCCATGGTATGAAATTGTTGCTTAGTACCCCCAATTAAAAAAATTACAACAATCTAGAAAAAAATCACGTGGGGGGTTTCATATTTACTTTCCCGGCCATCTTAGCAGCACTTGGGAGCTTGGCTGGGGGATCAGCTGCCATAGCAAAAACAGTAATAGATGCCAAGAAAAATAGGGCAGAATTAGATGAATTGAAGCGCCATAACCTGGCCATGGAGAAACAAGGCAATGGTGTTAAGAGAGACATGAATAAGTTTAAAAAAAACAAGAGCCGCTTACAAACCAAGATATTGAAGCTTTAATCAAGCCACTGGGCATCAAAAATTTTAGAGGTGTGTACATGTCTGATTCTTTTCCAGAACAACCACTCAATAAAGAGTGTGGCATTGTTAATTTGGATCAGTACAAAAATCAGGGCACTCACTGGATCTGTTATCTTAAATATTTAAAAAATGAGGCATTTGTGTTTGATTCATTTGGAGGTGTTCCACCTGAAAATTTAGTAAAATATCTAAAATCAACTAATCTTTATTACAATAATTCCCGTGTTCAAAATTTCAAAGATGTTAATTGTGGACATTTGTGTTTATCTGTTCTTAGATATATGTCTCAAATAAATAAACCATCAATTGAAAATTTTCAAAAAGCCCTGTGGTATCTGAAACATCATGGGGGTATTCCATCTCACCAGCCAAAATTCAATATTGAAACTCAGATTACATGATGATATAGTGTATCCCAAAACAATAGCTCTCAGAGCATTTTATGGCATGTACTTGATCCCCAATATTACACACCACAACAACACAATTGCAGTTGGTGATCAAAAAATTGTCATTACTCTAGGGCAGTATAATCTGTCCACTCTAAATGCTCAGTATAGTGTTAACTCAAAATTCTGTCACTCACAGAGTAGAGATTGTGTCTGCTACAGAAACAGTGGATCTGGGTACTATAGGAGAGCTGTTAGGCTTTGAGAACAATACAAAACTTGAACCGGCCATTAAACACACTGCTATTAATATACCTAAATTCTTAGCCATAGAGACTGAATATTCACTGTAATGTGGCCGAGGGTATGATCACCAAATCAAATGGCATAGGCACTCGCAAAAAAACTGGCATCATTGCAACATTCAAACCTAACTATGAATTTATGGAGCCAATCATCTACACTCCATCACCAATATTATATTTTCCTGTGTGCCATAATAGAATAGATTATATTGAATTGATGGTCACTAATGAAAAAGAAGAATTAGTTGATTTTGCTGGAGCCACAACAACTGCTATCATAGAGATTAACATTTAAATAAAAATACATACAAAAAAATGGAAAATATTGAGAGTTATGAGCTACAATCATTCCCCTCAAACAGGAGGACATTTGCAAATTTAAATCAACCCAACACAGAAATTGAGGTTGATCTTGATGTAGGGGATGGCTTTATACACCCCACAGAGCAGATCTATACATCAAATTTGATGTTGTAAAGCTCGATGGTACAGATTATCCGGCAAATTCAAATATAAGATTGGTGGACAATTTTGTGCCGCATCTGTTCTCTGAAATTGAGATCAGAAAGCATGGTGTTGTTATAAACAGAGTGGATTATCCCGGCATTACCTCCACAGCTTTGGCCACACTAAAATTATCCAAAACCGAGGCTTCTTACTACAAAATAGGTGGATTTGAGGCTGGTGATAAAATATTATCCAAGAGCCACACAGTGCTGTTCCCAATGCGCCTGTTGCCAGGATTCTTCTCAGATTACAAAGATATTATGTGGAAGGGTGGTTTAAGAATCACATTTAGAAGAGCTGCCAATGATGATAATGCTTTGATGAGGTACAGTACATTAAACTCTACAGGGGAAGCTCTGCCAAATACCCTACCTGATGAGGGCAAATGCATTATTCAGACTATGGAGCTAAGAATTCCAGTTGTTGAATATGAAGCCAGTTATGCTCTTAAATACAAAGCAGATATAATAAAAAATCCACAGGTGCCTTTACAATTTTATACATATCAATGTGTGCAGAAGCCTGCCGCTGGTACTTATTATGAGTTTGATGCTACAAATTCATTCTCCAGTATACAATATGACATGCCGGATTTTGTGGTGGTATTGTTTCAGACTGGAAGACACAATAATCAGGAAAAAAATTCAAGTAGATTTGATAACTGCAACATCAACAACATATATCTTAAAAATGGCAGAAATGAGGTGTTCCCCAGAGAAAATTATAATTTAGACATGTCCAAGGATGATTTTCTTAAATTATATGAAGCATTTACAGCATACAAAAGGGTCACTACTGGCAATACTGACATGTATTACACACCAGATGAATTCAAAGCACAGAGACCCATGTTTGTCATCAACACTTCAAAAAGGAAACAGGTTGTGGTTAATGACAGGACAAACATTAAAATTATCTGTGAATTCCACGATACACTCCCTGATGACACTATATGTAGTGTTATTCTCATAGGTGAAAAATCATATGTTTATGATGTAAGAAATGAGAGAGTCACAGAGCAATTCTAGAAGATTGACATTATCTTAATACTAGATACACAAGTTGAGCCTGGTGCCCAATTGAACTTAAACCGGAAGTAAATATGTGTGTGTGTGTGTGTGTGTGTGTGTGTGTGTGTGTGTGTGTGTGTTAATACGTTTGACCTAGTTTTAAGTGTAGCCAAAAAAAAATATCAAGAGGGGCATATTTTTAACAAATTTATGGACAACAATCTCACAGAAGTGCCTTTTATAAGTGTAGGTAAATCAATCTGAGGGGGGTCATACTTTCACGGGAAATTCCCGAGGGCATTTTTACAAAAATCTTGGATTAGACGGAGTACCACACTTGAGCAAAAAGCTCATATGGGCATGTTGAGCAAGTTTTAAGTGTAGCCAAATCTGCCTGAGGGGGGTTCATACTTTATCGAGCCAGTAATAGTACAAATCACACTACTGTTTCGCAATGTTACAATGTTTCACGAGTTACGTATCCATAATACGAGGGGGTATCCAAAAGTTTTATTTATAATAAAGAAGTTATAGAGATATTTACATTAAACTTTTTGTGCATAATCAGTGTCATTGCCATGCATACTTGTGCAAATATCAAATCTTTGTCTAACGTAGTTTTCTTTCCACAGGCTTTAGAAGACATCAACCTGCATGATGAACAAAATTGAAGCCCGAAGTGTCATAAAGTTCCTCCATTTGAAGGGCAACAATGCACGCCAAATCCACGACGAAATGAAAGCTGTCTATGGGGATGGAAGCCCATCAAATGACAAGGTTGTGAGGTGGAAGAGGAACTTTCAAAGTGGTATCATGTCCCTGACGGACGAGCCACGAGCGGTTAGACCCTCAATCAAGGATGATCTTGCCATGGCGAAGAAAGTGGAGGCCGTTATCCTCGACGACAGAAGATCGACCATGGAAAGAGTGATGGCGGAGACTGGACTAAGTTACGGAAGTGCGTGGAGGATTATTCATGAGGAACTGCACATGAATAAGCTGTCTGCACGCTGGGTACCTTGCTTGTTGACACCTCTTCAAAAGCAAACTCGCCACGACTTTTCCCAGCAGAATTTGACTCTGTTGGAGCGGAATAAAGACGATTTCTTTGCTCGTCTCGTCTCGTCACTATGGACGAGTGCTGGGTATACCTCTACGATCCGGAATTTCGAATTTGAATATTTCAATTTAAAATTTTGGGTGCGTCAGCACTGAGGCTATTTTGCACCCGTCACATTATACGGGGTCCAGCCCCTTATCGTTACAAATCACAACTCGAACGTTGCATAATTAAAATTATAAAATATAAAAATATTCTAACTTTCGTTAAAAGCTGAGACTGCAAAGAGGCACTCAGCACACATAAGAACAAAAGAACAGGACAATACAAACAAAATTATACTGGCCATGGGGCCAGTCGCCAGAGCCTCGCTAGTCTTCAGTCCAGGGTGTACTAATGTGGAAGTGAGGTTGACATTTGGGTGTACTACGTGGAAGGTCACCCCTTACACCCCTCTATGATCCGGAGACCAAAGAAATGAGCAAGGAGTGGAAACATCCATCCTCCCAAGAAGGCGAAGGTCCAGAAATCTGCCGGGAAGGTGATGCTGTCCGTTTTTTGGGATAGCCGCATGGTAATCTTAACCGATTACCTTCCGAAGGGCGAGATCCTCAACAGCGATTACTACTGCAACCGTCTGGAGAAACTGCGTGATGCATTGAAACAAAAACGTCGTGGCATGATCACCAAACAATCCGTCTCCTGGCCGACAATGCACCCGTCCATACGGCCCAAGCATCCGTTGTCGCCGCCCACCGGTTAGAATATGAACTTTTGCAGCATCCACCTTATTCGCGTGATCTTGCGCCAAGCGACTTCTTCCTCTTTCCCGAGATGGTCGGCGATTTCGTAGCATATCCGTTCGGTTAATAAATATTGACCCTGGCAGATCTTGCCAAGCTCCTGCTCAGAAATGTATAGGATAAGCTTTTTACAGGAAATGGTAAGAACACTGGCCTTTGGGGTAGAGGTGACGAGAGGCCAAGCGAGGGTTTAAATATGTGTGCATGAGAGCGACACGAGGTCTTTTTACCTGGAATCATCGGAGAAGCAAGAGCTATTGGTCTATTTTCTAAACCGAGCAGGGTAAGCTAGTCTACACCCCTTATCTGCCATTCGCATTACTCACTTCAGTCTAAACCGAATCATGAGTTTATTTTAATGTTAAATTAGATAGATATTTGTACCTGGCCCTTCAGAGCTGTCTCTACCATCAATAGTATTAATCAGGAGGGGCAAGTTCCATCCCTATTTAAGATCCCCACGTTCATGTTGCAACACTACTTGGTGAGATGCTTGGGCTTTTCATCCATTCTACGGGAATGTGATGAAAATTAGAGCTACTAGGTGGATTGATGCGGCCTTTTCATTTTTTCAAAAAAAAAAAAAAGGAGAAGCGTCCTAGTTTATTTTCTTTCAACGGACATCGAAATTGCGTTGGGCTTGTGGAATTTTCAGTTATTTCACTTTGAAATAAATGAAAATTGAAATTCGTTAAAATCATGCTAGAATTGTTTCTTCGCGATTTCTTTTCTTTACTAACTGGGGGCTCGTTTATTAAATAAGGTATGTCACCATTGTTAGAAATGCCTTATGTCATTTATTGACTTAGAATTTAAATTTAAAATTTTGGGAGCATCAGCACTTAGGCTATTTTGCTCCCGTCACATTATACGGGGCCAGCCCCTTACCATTACAAATAACAACTCTAATGTTGCATAACTAAAAATTTTAAAATCTTCTGACTTCTGTTAAAAGCTGAGGCTGTAAATGGGCACTCAGCACACACAAGGACAAAAAACAGGACAACACACACAAAAGTATACTGGCCATAGTGCCAATCGCCAGAGCCTCGTTAGTCTTTAGTCCAGGGTGCACTATGCGGAAGTGAGGTTGACTTTTGGGCGCCTACGTGGAAGGTACCCCTTACACCCCGAAGTGTGATAAAGATCCTGCATTTGAAGGGGAACAATGCCCGGCAGATCCATGATGAAATGAAAGCTGTCTATGGTGGTGATTGACCATCATATGAGAGTATTGCGAAGTGGAAAAAGAATTTCCAAACTGGACAAATGTCACTGACAGACGAGCCAATAAGTGGGAGACAGTCATGCACAGACGACGCTGTCAATGTGAAGAAAGTGGAGTGTCTTATCCTGGAAGATTGACGTGCAACCATCCAATCAATAATGAACGAAACGGAGCTTAGTTATGGTAGTGTGTCAAAAATAATTCAAGAAGATTTGCACATGACAAAGGTGTCTGCACGCTGGGTTCCACGCTTGCTGTCTCCTTTACAAAAACACACGCGGTGCGAATTTTCGAGGCGGATGTTGACCCTTTTGGAGCAGGATGAAGATCATTTCTCTGGTCGTCTGGTAACCATGGACAAATGTTCGTTTGATTTGTTTTTGATTTTAAAATTTTGGGTGCGTCAGTCACATTATACGGGGCCCAGCCCCTTATCGTTACACATAATAACTCTAACGTTGCAGAACTAAAATCATAATATATTAAAATCTTCTGACTTTCGTTAAAAACTGAGGCTGTAAAGGAGCGCTCAGCACAAATAAGGACAACACAAACAAAATTATACTGGCCATAGGCCAGTCGCCAGAGCCTCGCTAGTCTGCAGTCCAGGGTGTACTATGTGGAAGTGAGGTTGACATTTGGGTGTATTACGTGGAAGGTCACCCCTTACACCCCGAGAGCTACTGGACTTCAGAAAGTATTCTTTAGTGTGTACCTGCTTGAACTTCTTCTCTGTGGAGCGATGAGTGGTTGCTGCTATCCTCGAAGCAGGGCGAGCTACTACGGGAAGTGTTGTTGTTTGGGTGGACACGTCTCTGGTTTGTACACCTACACTGCGATGGGTAAGAAAGAGCAGCTGCAGCAACTGGAGCGAATGGCACAGGTAAAGTGGAGCATATACTTTCACGGAGACGACGTTTTGCTTCACCAGCAGAGAATTTCTCTGTGATGTGCAACTCTCTGATTTTCTTCTCTTGTTGGAAAGAGGGGCAGTCACGATGCCAGACTGGGTGCTCGCCTTGCAGTTAATGCATTTGGGACCTGAAGAACAAGGTTCGGTCCCATGATCAGGCAGACTACACTTACCACAAAGGGCGGTAGTGGCTTTGCAGGAAGGCTGAGTGTGCCCAAAGTGCTGGAATTTGAAACACCGCATCGGGTTAGGGATGTACGGACGTACTTTGAGTCTCAAACATCCATCCCGTACCTTATCTGGGAGAGTGGTCGTTTCAAACGTCAGTATAAGTGAAGCAGTTGGTACAAGTTCTCCGGACTTACGAGTCTTTATTCATTGGACTGCGGTGACATGTTGGTCTGAGAGTGCTTCAAGAATCTCTTCCTCCTCAGCATTTAGCAGATTCCAGTGGCGAATCACACCTTTACTACTGTTAAGTTGACGATGGGATTCAACATTAACAGGTAAGTCGCCCAAAGATCTTAACTTTAAAAGGTTGTTGGTCTGGCGATCTGTGCTGGTCTGGATAAGTAGACTCCCGTTTCTCAGCTTTTTTATTTCTGAAACATCTGAACCAGTCTAGCTGTTTCTTGATAAGAAACGGTGACAAGTCCAATGTAGCAGCTCCATGTTTCTTGGCTGTTGCAGAATCATCGTTACTCTCGGTCTTCTGAACAATACTAATCACAAGATAACGTGGCACGTTACTTGTCTTTTCCACCAAATGAAGCGGGCTCGAAGGCCACGCTCGTTTTGGGGGTTTCCCCTCGTTTGAGTTGTTTTTTGTACCCATATACAAAAATGATTTATTGTGGAGGGTCCATAAATTGTCGCCTCGACATGCCTCTATGCCGAGGAAGGCCTACCCCCAAAAATGGAGGCTACTCGAGGACCAAACCGAAATCCCCGAAGCCACGTTCACGACTGCACCTACCCCTGCAGCCAACACTGTCCCATCGGCACGTGCAACTCACACCTTGGGATAGGGTTTTTTTTATCGAGGTTGTCTCCTCTAGCAGGACCCTTTGTTATTGGGAGGTCAAAGATATGGAGATGAATGACGTGATGGAATGGTGAAAACGTGAGATATGGATGTGAAGAATGAGTGAAATGATGACATGAAAATGGCCTCCCTACTAAGCACCCTCGCCCCGTCAAGGCAGTCCTACATGGAGGGGGTGTTCTGGTGTAAGAGGGTTCATTGGTATTTCCTTATGTAAGGAATACTTTTTACCCCACTCTTGAAGTTTTTGAATAAATTTTTCGGCTGCATCTTCACCTCGATAAATATATACTTTTGACTTATTTTTTTCATATGTGTTGACTAAGTTTAGTGCAACACCACATGCTTTATGTTTAACTGTATGTGTTGTACTTGATGTATTCGAATCTGTGATACATGTTGCTATTGTTTCTTGTATTGTTTTGAAATCTGAGTAAATTACAAATGGATGTTTTACCAATGATTTATAATTACTAAATTTTATATTTTTGGATGAAAAATTATAAGTCCCAAGAGGGTAGAGAGAACAATATTTAATATGTTCCTTTAATTTCTCTTTACGTGTTTGCCACATCTTCCATCAAATTTTGAGAAGCATCGATCACATGTTATTTTATGATGATCTGATGTTATTTTTAAAATTAACCTGGATATGTATTCTAACTTACCAAGCAATAAAAGTTGTGGTTATTTTATTCCTTCTATAAAGATAATATACTTATGTCTGATATTTGGATGAAATGGCATACATTAAAATATTTTGGTTAACTCAAAATCAATCAAATAATGTGTTATAAATTAATCAGTGAAGCAAACTCGAAATTCTCATACGAATCATCCGCGTGGAAGCTACATGTCCCCTTATTGTAACTAGGACAAAAGCATCTTAAAAATTCTTTCAGTGATCTTGCAGCATGAATAAAGAGGCTCATATCAAATACTATGACTATGGTAACAAATACACATAAGAGGAGACAGAAAACGAACCCCACAGAGGATTATACTGGCTGTGGGTCAAGATGCCAGAGCCTCGTTAGCCTGCATGTTGCAGTTCCCAGGGTACACTAATACGGAAGAGAGGTTGGCATTTGAGTGATCAAAAAGCACTCCATACACCCCACATTGCACTGTCACTAACACATGGTAAGCACAGAAGTAATCTCCCAAAGCAGAATCCAAGTGTAACACTTCACTGATCTTACCTTAAAGCATCATTTCATTACATAAAAAATTCAAACACAACGTGAATGAATTTGTAAAGTAGTGAACATTTCATTTACACCACATAATAGCCAATTTACCTTTAACTGCCACATACATAACAATAGGGAAGTATAGTTTGTGCTTGTCAGTAAGTTTTTAAAAAAAAATCTTGTAAATGAAAACGATAAATTGCATGAACATCTAATAATTGAGTATGAAATAAGGAGTGAGTGCATACTTTCATTTATGAAACAAATTACTTTGTGAATGTAGTTTTCTGACTATGTTGGAATGAATTCTGCTAGAGCTACAAACACACTTTTTGCCTCATTTCCCTAATAGCAATTAAATACAGTAACTAAAAAATACTATGCAACACAAGATAATGGACTTTTAAATCTGCTTCAATACACCTTGTTCACAATTGTTTTACCACTATTTTTCTGGATATTTCAAGCATAAATATCTCCTCCGTGTATTAATTATGCCAAATTATAGGTGTGCCATATTTAATTGTCTTGGATGATTTTGTCCAAATGGAAAACCATATGCATCCTTCGAAATATCTGGCTATTATGCAGTTCCCATTGTCAAAATGTTAGTGACTACAATCTGTCCCCAAACATGCAGTATATTTGAAAATTTATCATTTTAAGCAAATCCATTACCTTCAATCAATGCACTGAAGCTTCCATAGGAACCGAGTGGAGGAGTGAGAAGAGCACCCTCTCAGTGCATCGTATTGGAAAGAAAATTGAGCATGAGAAACATTTGCACATATACCATATTTTGAGAAATGAAGAACAATGTTTGTAATGTTTTATACATGCGAACATTTATTATATCAATTGATCATCACAGGAAAAATTATGATGTGTTACTATAGCTTCACAGTACAAAGAAGTGTCTGATAACCAAAGTGCTATAACATTTTATCTAAAATTTAGGACACTTTTTCTTGTTGTTGCCTGGATATATGTTCTTTTTATTTTTGATGAAACTCCATTTCTAGCATGAATTGAAGTAAATAGCCAGGAAAAAACTACTTTGACTTGTACTACATTAATCATTTGAGTATTATAAGCTCTTCTAAGCCCTTTTTTTTGGCAAGTTTTTCAAAATGTTGATCACAGAACCCCACAAGCATTATCAACCATTATTCTTAGCAAATAAGTATTGTTGGCATTATGTTGTAAATATTTTACCTTAACAGAATGACTATCTTCAAGTCGTGAAGCTAGCTTTTGATCTTATTTTCACCAATTTTAAATTGTGCATGTGTATGATCTTTACTGTTGGATATGTAAAGATTATGTTGGTATGCATTTATTTTCATGCAAGCAACAGTTTTTATTTGTTTTGTTTTTTCTTCCCGTCTGCATACCCTGGAGTTGGAAAAATACCTCAAGATGTACTGATATGGATTGGTGCTGCTAATATGAAACATGACGTTATGAAGGGTTGTTAGGTTAAGGGGAAGAGGAACAAATAACCCTAGGTCCTTCTCTCTTCGGCAGCTGCTGATCACTGTTGCCAGCTTCGCTCTATTGGAGCTAAATCTGGCTCTTTCGTGCACTCGTTTGGCTGTAAACTATGGCACCCGCCCCCTGCCCCACTATGATGCCTTCACTGGCTCCGGCTTACATAGACAACTTCTGTCATAAGTATACATTTTGCACGGGACATGATATTGTTATATTGGCTGCATCACCCCACCCCCTCTTACATCCCCAGCTACTTTTCTTTATAGCACCTTGGATGACGTGAAGAGGGCGTAATATCGTTATCCAGGAATACTTTACTTTAAATTTCATACGACGATCTGCAAATTGAAACGTGTGATGCCGCCGGATCTAGCTACACGGTGAAAACTAAGAATAAATTGCCATCACTTTAAAGCTAATGGTAATAACAGCGCCCCCTCACCCACACCCCAACTCATTTGACACCTAAAATTATTCCAGGAGGCACTTTATCCATTTCGTCAATCAAGCTCCTTGAAAGTTTTAATCCGTTTATGGTGAAATTAAGCTCTTTTATGTGCATCAGGTTTGGCAACACTGCCAGGATGGCCATACGAGGCAAGGAGAAATACATTGCTCTTATGGAAGTATTATTTTATTTGTTTTCTTGGGAATGTCAAACTTCCGATGGCATAGAAAAATATATCAACAGAAAAAGGACAGACTGAAGTAGTAATTGACAGGCGGAAATGTCAAAACTTCCATATGATTAGCCTTAATTTAAGTTAAAGTTCATTCCCCATAAGGAATATGTGGGTTTCTGAAAATTCTTATTCATCATATTTTTCAAACATCGTATCTAGCGTAATAATCAACTTTAAAAAACACTTTCACTTGCAACATATGGAGAAATTCATACTCTACTGAACACCAGCTTTCTTCCTCAGTAGCATTGCCCATTGAAATAAATGCACAACTGGTGCAAAATTATCCCTCATCCCCTTAAGGCGAGGAGGGACAATTACGCACTAGTTATGCATTTATTTCAATATAGTCAGATTGGGCACTGCTATTTAAAAAACGGTTTAGTATGCAAGAGAGTATAAATTTCTCTCCATGTTGCAAGTGGAAACTGTTTTTCAAGTTGATTAGTAAGCTAGACATGATGTTTGAAAAATATGATTAATAAGTATTTACAGAATCTCATGTATTCCCTATGGGAAATCAAATTCAAGTTATGGCTAATCAAATGGGAATTTCGACTTTTCCTACTACTATGACATAGTTCAACGTGTCCTTTTTCCGTCCATGAACTTTTCTACGTCATTGGATGTTTGATATTCCTGAGAAAACTAATAAAATAATGGTCCAATACACCTAATGCATTTCTCCTTGCTCCACACAATCATCCTGGCAGTGTTGCCAAACCTGATGTGCATAAAAGAGCTACATTTCACCATTAATAGAGCTAAAGATGACTTTCAAGGAGCTAGATTAATGAAGGCTGCATAAAGTGCCTCCTAGGGTAATTTTAGGTGTCAGAGGGGTGGGGGGGCAGTGTTATTATCGTTAGCTTTAAAGTGATGGCAATTTATTGTTAAGTTTCACCGCCTAGATTTGGCGGCATCACGCATCTCAATAATCCAATTATGTTCATATGAAATCAAAAATAAAGGATTCCCGCATAATAATATTTTCACAAGAGAAAAATGAAGTATTGCATAATTGTAGAAATGATTGTAAAAGTAAATCTGAACCTTGTTGAAATAAATTACCCCTGTGTGG
This sequence comes from Lepisma saccharinum, assembly GCF_977018435.1. Lineage (NCBI taxonomy): Eukaryota > Metazoa > Arthropoda > Insecta > Zygentoma > Lepismatidae > Lepisma > Lepisma saccharinum. The sequence goes on from NC_139240.1 coordinate 14,200,912, forward strand.
AGTTCAGAGTGCAATTTATCAGTGAAGACATAAAAACTACCTGACGCAAGCATACATGCTTCGCATCGACAAAGGATTTTTCATTAATAGAAGAAAGAGAAAGTATCACAGAATTGTGAAAGTAAATTTGAAGCTTTCTGAAAGTAATTGGCACCATTTGCACTTCCAAAAGTCCTATTTATCGTCAAAAATAAGATGTAAAAGTTATTTTACACAAATATCACTACTTCCTATTAAATAACTAACTAACTAACTCCCTAGCCTTCTTAAACCCGAAGGTTCATGGCTGCAGCAACACAGGCCTTCCATCTTTCCCTATCTTGAGCAAGTTCTATATACTCTTTTCCATCCCTACCGATTTCCCTTAGGTCCATCTCAACGTTATCCCTCCATCTTCGTCTTGGCCTTCCTACAGGTCTCTTACCATCAGGTTTCCCAACAAGAATCCTGTGAACTCCTCTTTCCTCTCCCATTCGTGCCACATGGCCTGCCCACCTAAGTCTTCTTGATTTAATTATTCTAATAATATCTGAACATGAATACAAATTATGTAGTTCTAAATTATGTAACCTTCTCCACTCACCTGTCTCCTCATCCCTTTTAGTTCCAAAGATTTTCCTAAGGATCTTATTTTCAAATACTCTCAATTTATGTTCCTCTTTCAATGTAAGGGACCAAGTTTCACATCCATATAATACTACAGGTAAAATTACTGTTTTGTATATTTTAATTTTTAGTTTCTTAGATATTAAATGAGAAGACAAAAGTTTATGAAGAGAGAAGTAACATGCATTTCCTGAATTAAGCCTACTTTTCATTTCCTCTTTAATATAATTTTCATTTGTTAATATTACTCCTAAGTATTTGAATTTGGAAACTGGTTCAAACGAGTTGTTATCAATAATTAGATTTTGATTATTACCTAACACTTGGTTTCGGCCTGTAAGCATATATTTAGTTTTCTCTTTGTTAACTTCCAAACCTTTCTCTTTAGCAGTTTTGAAAAATATTTTAGCATTATTCCTAATTGTATTCATATCATTCCCCAGTAAGTCTACATCATCTGCATATGCTAACAACTGAGTCACACCATTTAATTTTAGTCCTTCTTTAGTTTCTTTTACCTTCCTAACAGCATATTCTAAGGCAAAATTAAAGAGCAATGGAGATAATGCATCTCCTTGTTTTAACCCATCATGAATTGTAAATTTGTCAGACATATTAATACCCACACGAATTTTACTTTCTGTTTCACTGGTGCATATTTTTATCATACTAACAAGCTTCTTAGGTATTCCAAATTCTACTAATATATTATATAATTTATCTCTTTTGACCGAATCATATGCTTTTTTGAAATCAATGAATAGCTGATGGACATTTTGATTATATTCCCAATTTTTTTCAAGTGTCTGTCTGATGTGAAAAATCTGATCTGTAGTTGATCTGTTACGTTTAAATCCACATTGATAATCACCTATAATTTCATTAGCATATGGGGTTAGTCTTGTTAAAAGAATGTTAGATAATATTTTATATGTTGTTGAGAGTAGAGAAATTCCACGATAATTATTGCAGTTCATTTTATCACCTTTTTTAAACACAGAAACAATTATGGATTCTTTCCACTGTTGAGGGATTTCTTCTTTATTCCATATTAAACAAATTAATTTATGAATTTGACATATTAATGAATTTCCACCATATTTAATTAACTCAGCTGGTATTAAATCAATGCCAGGTGCTTTGTTATTCTTTAGCCTTTTAATAGCATCTTTAACTTCAGTCAAGTTAGGTTCTGGAACTAAAGGTTCTGCTGTGTGTACTTCATTTACTTCTGATTTATCTCCTACATGAACATTTAAAAGGTCATTAAACTAGTTATTCCGTCTATTTAGAATATCGCTTGGGTCAGCTAGAAAATCACCGTCTTTATCTTTTATCAAGTTTACTTTAGGTTGCCACCCCTTTCTAAACTCATTTACACCTTTATATAAATCTCTGATATTTTTATTTTTGCTGTTTGTTTCAATTTCGTTAATTTTGCTTTTCAAGTAATCTCTTTTTTTACTTCTAAACATGCGGTTAACTTCTCGCTTTATTCTATTATAATTGTTTAGATTTGTATCATCTATGTGTACGAACGTCAATTATACTAGTATGCCTTCTCTTATCAATGAGAATATGATCTATCTGATTATGAGTTTTACCATCTGGAGAAGACCAGGTATATTTATGGATATCTTTATGTTTAAAAGTGGTACTTTTCACAATTAAATTCTTTGAGATAGACATGTTATACAAATCAAGGGTGTAGAAAAGGGTACCGGAGCCCATTTCATTTGTGTAATAAGTGGTTTTAAAATCAAATTCTGGATTATATTCAAAATTTTAAAACCAAAATGTCATTTTATATACTGCTTTTGATTCGATTTTTCACCGGTATAACACCGAAATTGACTCTGTTTTTGTACCAAAATTTTGCTCCTTTATTTACCAAAAAATGTGCCTCTACCAATACAGTATAAATATTACAAGTTATGAGTGGGTCATATTAGTTGGCAGTACATATATTGGTTTCTTATCAACCAATATGGGCATAGCATAATATTGGTGCAATTGCTGATAAGTTTACCAATCCAATATTTCTATAAAGGACCTGTATTTCTTGTTCAAAGTTCTGCCAATTTAAATTATTTGATGAATATGAATGTACAATTAATGCACCCCAGTTTTACGATGTCTAAATACAAAGTTTGCTTTTCTGAAGAAAGACCAATTGCAGTTATCTAGTACACAATTACGAGGTTATTCATGGTACATTTTGGACCAATAGAATATTAGAAACAATTTAGTTCCTTGTGGAGGATGATGTGTAGTATTTCCAGAGATTTACCATTAACTCAATATTTAGCTTATTGCCGGGCAAGCTATTTTTGTAACATGTCCGGGCAAGCAGTGTCTGTCTGTCGGACACTGCATTGTTTTAAATGGATCTTGCCCTTCTAATGCGAAATTTTTTTCTCATCGCTTTGGAAACAAGCGACTAACATGATATTTAACATAATCATCATTGTTATGTCCATAATTCTTGTATTCATCATCATCGTAATTGCATTTTTTGCAGCATAGTATATGAAACATGTTAGGCTGGAAGGTAGTGTGAGGAAATTGTTTTATTTCCTCATATATTTTTCATTTTTTCTATTTTAGCATTAATAATATATTTATGTGGTCTTATTAAATACTTTATTTTTTATTAGCGAGGTGCGGATATGAAATTTTGGCTGATAACGATAAAGTAACGATATAAAATTTACCGATACCTATATTGTACCGATCCGATATAAAATAAAAATGGTCCTTGAAGAACCTGAAAGGTTCATTGACCTCCTTAATAAATGTATGTTGCAAGATGACTGCAGCGAAAAAGAAATTGCATATTTAGACATTTACTTTATTAGAACTTCACTACTTCCTATTGGCGAGGCATTCCACAGACTACGTACTTCAGACAAAACTCGAAGGGGTGGCATGCTTCAGACTTGCACGAACATGATCAGGTCTCCCCGATGGCCCAGTGGTAGCATCATTGCCTTGTAATCAAGGGGTCCAGGGTTCGATACCTGGTGGATGCAGGCAACCAGTACATACATGCTCTCCCTAGCCATCCCCCTAAGCAAAAAGCCAATGTGTGGCTAAACTTTTATTGAAGAGCCTTCTCCTACTGTGGCAAAGAAGAGGATCTAGGAGAGGAGATAGCCACCCACCATCACTGAAATAGCCCTGAAACATGGCTACACTGAATCACAACTATCCACTTGGTGCAGTAAAGCGGAAATACAGGTTAGACACCCTAACCAACCACAATCAACACATTCCAAAAGCAACCCAGCCACAATCAACCCCCAGCGACCAATATAAATGGTTTGCCTTCCCCTACCATCCCACCACTTCCAACTGCATAGCCAAAGCCCTTCTCCCATTTGGCATCAAAGTAGCGCACAAACCCAATTCCAAAATAACAGACAAACTGAACAAGCACAAACGGTACTTCCTCTCCCACCTTGACAACCCAGGTGTATACGATGCAGAGTGTGAATGCAAGGCTCATTACATCGGCAGGTCCATCAGATCTGTCATTGAAAGAATCCAACAGCACCTAGCAGATGCGAAAAAAGCCCAACCCACTACTGGTCTTGCTAAACATATCAAATACAATAGCCATAAAATTCAATAGGTTCGAGTCAAACACACTGCCCACACGCTCATAGACACCAAAATCAAGGAAACGCATGCCATAATGCACTTCCCGCACGAACTAAACATTGATAGCAGGCAAGCGCACCACACTTGGATTCCCCTACTACAGCAGTTATCGCCCGGAAATAGCAGACGACACACCAAGATGCACAGCGCACCTAACTGCAGCCAGAGAACTATGAACAAAAGATGCACGCCAAGCAACAGTGCAGCAAGTTCCAACGAGGATGGTGGCAGTGGCCACTGAAATTAATCGAAAAAGAAGAAAAAAACAGCTTCGCGGATAAAAGTGAGTACTAGTTTATCCGTATTTATATACTACCGCGTCTTTCTTTTCCCAATTATGAATAAAGGTTAAGGAAGGTTCAAATTTCGTATGACAATGATTTCCAAAATTCTACAATAATTAGTCTTTCTGTTAGGAGAATTTGAAAAGAATTGGAACCGTTAGCCAATTAATTTTGCAGTTGAAAGTAGCCTTACATGCTGTTCTCAGCATCTGGTGTGAGTAGTCATGTCCTTATTTAAAACTTTTCTTTTTTGTTCTTCACTACAACACTGTTTAAAATAAAAGCTGTTGTACTTTTTTTTTAATTGCCAACTCTGCAATTGCCACACTTATGGCGCAGAAAATACTTAAGCATTTTAATTATTTTTTTTAAAACACAATCATTTGGAAGGTAATGGTTCAGATTGTTTATGATTTTTTACAAACTCTCCTAGCTGAAAGACTAATTATCATAGAATTTTGGAAATCATTGTCAAACGAAATTTGGCACCTGATTGGCCCGCTACCTACACCGGACCCCTTCCACAACAAATATATAACTACACCCTGACATATCTCTGCACTTCAATACCTGAAGATGAGAGTGACGTAAGCTCTTGGAAATCACCTGGTTGATTGCCCAAGAAAACCTCTTAAACTTAAAAATTACCTTAAGCAAGCATGTGCGCTTCCCATGGACAAGATATTCTCTGTTGACAAGCGACAGTAAGTATCGTAGACTAGTGGGAATTAATGTAGAGGTAAATCGGAACCTTAATAGAATTCATGCAAAATCGAACCATGTAAAAAATGCATTCCTAGCATGATGAAATCACAATAAAACAAAAGGAACTTGGGCCATTTCCACCCATCGTGAATGAAGCATTTCCCAACAATTTCTACTGGCAGCAATATTAAAACATGCACACAAGCCATGCAACTAATTTCCATAAATATCCACCTCTGTTCATGCATCATACCACAGAAGAAGAATTTATATTTAAATATAAGTTCCTCTAAAGTCATACTTAAACCATGTTTACACTGAATGTTACCAACAAATGTTATTAACTTTTTGTTACCAAATCGGTTAACAACTGATGTTTGCAACAAATGTTGGTAACCAGAACACTAGCTTCACTTTTATTTGTGCTGCATGACCTTAGTTGGCTGCAAGATATCAAGTATGCAGCAGCATGTGTTATTGTGGGCCAACAGAGCACACCTTCACTGCGAGCAAGAGCTAATTATAACGGAAGTGACTTGTTGCATGATTTGAAAAGAGATGACATTGATCAGGAAACATTTGTCAGGCAAACTGAGATGTGATGGAAGTTTTAAAAAGTTTGAGAATGACTAGTTGTGACTTTGAATATTACTAACAATGATAGGACATAAAATTGGCAAACGAAATACTTATTACAGAAAAGTTATTCCGGGAAAAGAAAAACTATCTGTGATCTTGCATTTTTTAACAAGCGGAGACTCATATACAATCCAAAGTTATTTGCTTAAAATTTCAAAATCGACAATATGGGCCAGTTCCTTTTATTGTTTTATTGCGATTTCATCATGTTACAAATGCAATCTTTACATGGTTCGATTTCAATTTACGTCTGATAATACATACTGTGGAGTTTTAGCGATTACTTAAGATGTTGTTCAATATATGTTTTCGTTGTTAGGTTAGGTGGGTCAAGTTTGGTTTTCATAACATTAAAAATAAAGTCCCTAAATACACACTACTGAGGTTCCGATTTACTTCTACATTCATTCCCACTAGTCTACGATACTTACTGTCGCTTGTCAACAGAGAATACCTTGTCCATGGGAAGCGCACATTCTTGCATCAGGTAAATCTTAACTTTATTTTTTCAAGATAAATAACTTTTTTCGAATACAAACAGAGCTCCTTACTTTAAGGAAGGTTCAAATTTTGTGTGACAATGATTTCCAAAATTCTACGACAATTAGTCTTCCTGCTAGGAGAATTTTTTAAAAAAAATCTTAAAACAATTGAAACCGTTACTATCCTTCGGACACCTATAACTTCTTCGTTTTGTCAAGTTTTGACATTCGTACTTACCTATCTGCTTCATGGAACATTCCTTAAGGTGTATTGACTTTTTTTTTATCAAAGTAATTGCAATTTTCTACATTACGAGTACGTCTTTCTCGTAGTCTTTTCGCTTGCCTGAGACACAATATGGTGCGTACACCTTCCTACATAATCACGTGTCGTGCTTGTGTTTTGTAGATTTTCATTCGTTATGCAGTGTTTCAACCTTCGGGACCCAAAAAATACCCGTGAACAAAGCTCATCTGATCTATTTTTGTAAAAAAACTTTTTTGCATTGTTTTACGAAGAAAATTGTAATGTTTCGTGGTGCTTTCAGTGAATGGTTTTTGGAGCTACCCGTCCCGGAATCGGTGGGAAATTTAAAGTAAAAAAGGAGCGAATTTACAATAATTTTGTTAATATTTCGCATGCTCACTAATTTAGGCCTCACAATCACGAATCTGAAATTAAAATTTGGTGCTGATGTCTAGAAATCGTAAAATATGGGGGTCCATGATCTCAACCAACAATGTAGAATTCCTCATTATTTATCGCAAGATCTATAGTTTCACAACGAAATATACATATTCCTGATATACTACAACCACAAATGTTAACTATGTTTACCTAATCCAACTGCAACTAACCTAACCTTACTGTGAATGGTGCATGGGGCTATTCGCTAATGGTGCGTGACCTATGCATGCATGGTTCTACAACCCCAAATTTTAACTATGTTTGCCTAACCTAACCTTCCTCTAAATGGTGTATGGGGCTATTCGCCAATGGTGCGTGACCTATGCGTGCATGGTTCTACAACCCCAAATTTTAACTCTTTGCCTAACCTAACCTCCTTGTGAATGGTGCATGGGGCTATTCGTCAATGGTGTGTGACTTATGCATGCATGGTTCTACGACCCCAAATTGTAACTATGTTTGCCTAACCCAACTGCAACTAACCTAACCTTCCTGTGAATGGTACTTGGGGCTATTCGCCAATGGTGTGTGACCTATATGTCCATGGTTCTACACTTTTGTAGCATGTAACTAGTGAGGAGACATTTTAAATCAAAGGAACTGAATCACCGTTTTCAAACTTACCTGTAATAAAAATCTGCATTCCACATTGCTCTTATCAATACATGCACGGTTTCTGTACAATTTCAAAGCGTGCCCACGTGACACATGCAAATACCCTCCTTCGGCAGAACACCAAATTCCATCAATTTATTAACCAAACCACGACCATCCTCTTATACACTCCACTTATATAACTGTAGCACATTTAACAACACTTATATAACTGTAGCACATTAACAATCTTTTCATTTCTCTCCGCCATTCTTCCACGACCTTCAACGACCAATGCTGTGCACAATGGCTGAGAGCACAATGTTCTGTGTGTTAAGATGACGTAACACCGTAGTCAGTGTTTCAAAATCTGCGTGTTTTCACTAGAACATGATGTTTTGAGTTTTTTTTTTTTAACTAAGCTTGCTTAACCTAACCTTACGTAGAATGATTTTTGGAGCTAACGTCAATGGTTTGTGGGGCTAATGTCAACGGTTTGTGAGACTAACGTCAATGGTTTGCGAGGTATTAGCATAATTTCACATCCGGGCACGAACGTAGGTACTTTCCGGTGAACGAGGTTGCAACACTGCATAAATCAACAAAACACTTGCACAAAGTGCACTGAACCAGTACGCTATCGCCCGCCATAATGTGTTACAGAATTGAAATAACAAGTAACAGTAAGTACTCGTAAATGTAAGAAATAGACATTATCTTAGTTAGAAATGCATTAAATGTTCCGCATTCCAAAATAGTACGTTAGCAATGAAAAAAGTGCGAAATATATGATTTATAGGTGTCACCCCCATACTATAATAGTACCAAAGTTATTTATGTTGAAAAAACCAACTTGACAATTGCCTTACGCACTTATCATGGACAAGATAATCTCTGTCGACAAGCGACAGTAAATATCGTAGAAGCGTGGGACTGAATGTAGAAGTAAATCGGAACCTTAGTAGAATACATTTCGCCGCACTTTCTTTTTTCGATGAATTTAGGGGTGAAATGAGTTTTACTGGAACCTAACCTAACAAGCCTAACCTAACCTTGTGTGAATGGTTTGTGGGGATGGTTTTTGGGGCTAACGTCAATGGGGTAACACTATCGTATGAGGGAAACTGATTCCTTCAAATTTCCAGGAGAAAGTACTTACGGAAATCATTTTCTTTAGCATTGTGGAAGTTCCTGAATATAGATTTGATTCATTTTAATGTGAATGCGTGTTGTTTTCTGCGAAAATCTCTGTCCAACACGCTGTTTCTGCTCCCGCCATTTGCTTTCTGCATGAGAGTGCAATGTTCCGTGTGTTAAGATGATGCAACCCCGTAGCCAGTGTTTCAGCCTTGCCGTGTTTTCACTAGAACTACGTGTCGAGTATTTTTAATTTTTTTTGGAACGCGTTTACAATACCGGACCACTCTCCAATTGCTATGAAATTTCGCCTACTCACTAATTGAGACCTCCTAATCACGTATCTGCATGTAATAATTGGTGGTCAAGTATGGAAATCTATGAAAAAACAAAATAAACTATGTTTTCTTAACGTAACGTAACCCTACCATAAGAACAGCAGCTCCACGGAACAAGCCATTTTCCCCAAATGGGTGTCACTTATCGCACAACACTGTAGCAACATTGTGGTCTGACGTCACAGGAGAGAGCTTTTTCATGTTAGGCAATACAAGGTAACGCGTCTCTTAGCGAAAATATTATTTTTTCTTTGTATTTATGCTAATGGAACCTAACCTAACAGGCCTAACTTAACCACGTAGGCATTCCTCGTCTGACGTCAATATTCAAGGTTGCAAGATCGTTGTGTGTAAAGGAAGAGCATTAACGAATTGCGAAAGAAAGATGGTTCCGAATTGCTGTGTATGGACAATGAACGTGGTAAATCACAAGGTTATTTTACAAGTTCTACACGTAAATGCGACGTATTAGCATAATTTCAAATCCGGGCACGAAAGTAGATATTTTCCGGTGAACGAGGTTGCAATACTGCATAAATCGACAAAACACTATCAGAACGGCCCCTAAATCAGTACGTATCACGGCCATAATGTGTTACAGATTCGAAACAACAAGTAACAGTAAGTACTCGTAAATAGAAGAAATAGACATTATCTTAGTTAGAAATGCATTATTTCACCTTAAGAAATGTTCCGCATTCGAAGATAACACGTTAGCAATGTAAAGATTTGTAGGTGTTTCCCTCATACGATAATAGTACCGTCAATGGTTTGTGGGGCTACCCATGGATGGTTTTTGGGACTAACGTGCATGGTTTGTGGAGGTAAACATGAAAAAAAATCGAAATAGTACGTAATTTTCAGACATGAAGGTTTGAAACCCTGCTTGCGCACTGAAAATCGACAAAACACAAGCTTGCGCGTCATGACGCGCGATGATCCATTACGAGTGCACGCCATATTGTCTATTACAGGAGCGGAACAAGTAAGACAAATGATCAATCGTAATATGAAAAGTTGACAGTATTTTATGGAAAAAGGCATAACTTCACCTTAAAGAATGTTCCGCAAGGCAAAATAGGTACGTACCAGTGGTAAAATTAAGGAAATAAATGAGTGAAAGGTGTCCGGGCGTTATCGCATATTTACCCAAAATATTAACTGGACGCTAAAACTCCGCAGTATGTGTTAACAGACAAATCGAAATCAAACCATGTAAAAATTGCATTCGTAGCATGATGAAATCGCAATAAAACAAACGGAACTTGGGCCGCATCCGGTTGTCGTAAGGCAAAATACATCATTGCCCGGTTAAACATATTCCACGATGAAAGAAAATACCTCGACGAACGTTGTAAACCATGTAGAAGCTCATTTCAGTAAGTAGTTCCTTGTGTAAAATTGAAGAAATGTGTCTCCGATGTATGAAACTGTTAACTCGAAGGTGTCCAGTATTCGACAGAAAGTTGTTATTTATTTATTTGTTTTTTTTACGATTCCTTACAAACCTTAAAACCAAATTAAATACATACCAAAGAGAATGCTGTCAATTTATATTGAATACTCTTTGATATATTCAATGCCATTTAGATTCTCATCTCAACAGCTCACGCCATTCTGGAACACCAAAAAGAAACGCAGCGCAGTAGCAAACAGAACGCGCTGCGCAGTAGTTTGTATTCAGAACGCCGCAGGTTCTTCAGTCTCCCGCGTTGTGACCCTATCGACACTGTGGTCTCTCTTGGCATTTGAGGGGGTTTTGTCCCCTAAAACCGTTTTTTAGCTGAAACAAAAAAACACGTATTTCTTCCTTTGGGCCCGTTTATACACAGACCTGGAGAGTATCATGGAAATCGGAGGGGGACACAGGGGTCAGATCCTCACTTCAATTTTTCCTTATCTTGACATTTGAGGGGGTTTTGTCCTCTAAAACAGTTTTTTAGCTGAAACAAAAAAAACACGTATTTCTTCCTTTGGGCCCGTTTATACACACACCTGCCAAGTATCATGGAAATCGGAGGGGGACACAGGGGTCAGATCCTCTCTTCAATTTGTCCTCATCTTCACATTTGTGGGGGGGTTGCCCCCTAAAACAGTTTTTTTAGCCGAAACAAAAAAAACACGAATTTCTTAATTTGGGCCCGTTTATACACACACCTGCCAAGTATCATGGAAATCGGAGGGGGACACAGGGGTCAGATCCTCACTTCAATTTTTCCTTATCTTGTCATTTGAGGGGATTTTGTCCTCTAAAACCGTTTTTTAGCTGAAACAAAAAAACACGTATTTCTTCCTTTGGGCCCGTTTATACACACACCTGCCAAGTATCATGGAAATCGGAGGGGGACACAGGGGTCAGATCCTCACTTCAATTTGTCCTCATCTTGACATTTGACGGAGGGTTGCTCCCTAAAACAGTTTTTTAGCCGAAACAAAAAAAAAACACGTATTTATTCATTTGGGCCCGTTTATACACACACCTGCCAAGTCTCATGGAAATCGGAGGGGGACACAGGGGTCAGATCCTCACTTCAATTTGTCCTCATCTTGACATTTGAGGGGGTTTTGTCCCCTAAAACCGTTTTTTAGCTGAAACAAAAAAACATGGAATTCTTTTTTTGGGCCCCACTACACGCCTGCCAAGTTTCATGGAAATCGGAGGGGGATACTTAGATAACCTCCCTTGTTAGTCTTACACTTTGTAATTATATAACACTGCATATATTATAATGTTTTATTTTAATTTGTAAAACTGTAACTGTAGAACAATTGTATAATTTTTGTATAACATTTCTATCTTGTTACATGTGTTAAAGGTTTCATCCTGGAATGGAATGTCTCACATTTATGTGTATTTTCATTTCCAATACATTCGAATGAATACATATTCGTTTCAATGGCATTTACAAAATCACCTCTGACATTTTATGTTAAACAAGTAAGATTATTTTTATGCACGAGTGTGTTAGCCGATGCGTAGCAAAGTATTTTAGGAACAACACTTGAAAAAAATTCTTGTAGGACTAACGAAAAATTTCTTTGTAATCGAAGATCATAATACCTTTTTAAGGTGTGGTAATATTATAATGGGATTGAGATACGAAACTTTCGGATCCGGATCCAGATCCGAAATTTTCAGACCCGGATCCGGATCCGCGGATCCGGAACTCTCGGATCCGGATCCAGATCCGAAACTTTCAGATCCGGATCCGCGGATCCGGAACTCTCGGATCCGGATCCAAATCCGGATCTTTCGGATCCGGATCCAGATCCGTAACTTTTTTGGATCCGGATCCGTTTGGCCATCCCTAGTCTGGACCCCCTCCCACAAACGAAAATATTACCAAGTAATAAAATAATAACAATAGGCTACTCGTTTAGCATTCGTGAATTTATTGGAAGGCAAGGATTATATTGGGATCGTACGGCTTTGAATATTACAAAGAAGGTTTATGCATACTACAACTCATAACAATATGTATACAATATTAATCAGAAACTTCACTGTATCTAACATTTATTTCGTTATGCAATAGTATTCAATTCTTCCTCTATTTGACATTAATTTAATTGCCAGGCACTTGCTCTTATGTAAATGTTTCTACTTTTAACTACAGGTAAGCTACAGAATGAATATACACTGTTTGCCTTTTTACTTAGTCACGTAATAATAATATATTAATTTATATATTGAAATTAGTATTATTTTAATTCAATTAAATATTATTATTATTATTATTATTATTATTATTATTATTCGAATATATTTCGTTCATATCCCCCCCGAAACATTTCTGGATACGCCACTGATTGTGCAGAATTTTCTTTGTTCCACTTCGAAACGGTTTATTACGAGGTGTAAGAGCTATCAGGAACACAACACAGCGAGCGAAAATAAAACTACACAAACAAACGCATGCAGATGAAATATCACAGCATTGTTTACAGCGTGTTTCTACCTGCTTCCCTTCTCGCGTTTGGAATAGTCCATCCAGATGGTTTTGTCTCCCGTGGCCAGACTGTAACTGCTTTTTCCTTTGGGGTTACCTCAAACACAAGGTGTACGCTAATCCCATTGACAGTGAGCAGCAACATATGCGTGAGGTGATTGTTCAGGAGTAAGGTGTGTGAAAATGTTGCTTTGCGTCTACAAGCCTGTGTTAGCTTAGATGGTGCCCAGGTCGACCACTATCTTAAAAATCTATAACTTATGTGTGTGTGATTCCATTTTTGTAACAGTTTTGTAGCCATTGGAATTGTTAACATTTGTCGATAAAAATAAAATAAAGAAAAAATAAAAAAAAAATCTAATCAAAAACTGCATAATTGAGTCTGGAGAAAAACCCGTCTACTCCGTTCCCTGCGGTGTAGATGGCAATGTCTGTTCTCATCATCCCATTCATTACTCTTCACCACGAAATAAACTTTATCTGCAGAAAATAATACAGAAAGACTACTAATTCAGTAACGCACAACTTTGCTCTTCCAGTGTGAGCGTTGTTCGTTGTAAAAGCAAAGTTGTAAAACTACAATTTTAGCATACGTGTAGTTAATTGTACATGATCAGAATGATATGTGTATATCTTATGGAACACTGTCCATTCAATGAACCTGTTGTGATCACTGACTGGGCAAACTGAAGAAATGTTTAATTCGTGCTCTGTTTTAAACTAATTAGTGTCACATCCAGCGAAAATATAAACAGTTCATATTACTAGATTACTATTGTTAATAAATGTTATAATAAAAACAATGTATTGCCGGCCCCCGTGGCGGAGTGGTTAGCATATCGCGCTACGACGCCAGGGGTCCCGGGTTGGAATCCTGGCCTGGGTATGGTTGTATGTGAGTGTTCATTCATCAATTTCATCTCATATCATCACTCATCACCATCTTCGCAAATTAGCCAAAAGTGGCACAAAAGGCTAAGTAAAATAAAGCAAATCAATCAATCAATCAAAAACAATGTATTGTTACTATTACTATAAATACTAAAATCTAAACAAACTTGAAACACCTCGCGACAAAATTCTGCGTAAGCCAATTATAGTTACAAAAATTGTAATTTCTATTTAGGAACTGTAGGTACAAAATAGGAATAGTTTTTGGTTTTCCTTTCATTGTTCTTTATGGAAGATTAAAAAGAGAGAGAGAGAGAGAAAAAGTGCCTTTTCCCCTCCCTGCCTCTCCCACATAATGATATAGCCAAGATTCAAGACATGAAAGCGCGGCTGTGATTAGGGTCGAGTGCCATATTTCGGATAGGTTCCTAATTTCGGATACCAAGAAATTTCCACCTTAGAACAGCAGCGCCGAAATGCAGATAGTGCCAACTAACACGCTACTTCGTCCCAAAGTTTCACCCTTGTGCAAATGTTTATTTAGTGTGTGGCTGACATTTCTGACTTTTCCGGAGTTTTGATGTAATATTTCACCATCCAAACTTAAGGCCTACAACTGGAAGGTTAGTATTTACTCACTTCTGTCTAAATTTTATATAATCTTGAGAGATTCAGCAAACATTATTTCGTAGTTTCAGTCACATTATTTCAGAGGGGGAACGCACAGAATCGCCATATTGAATATGCGACTGTGTTTCCTAATTTCGGATGCTACACGGGTACCTAATTTCGACTATCCGAAATTGTGCACCCTTTCCAAATACTCATTAGTAACCCTATCCGAAATTAGGAAATACCCTATCCGACATTAGGCAACCATTTTGTCAGACTAAAAATATGCATACAATTCTTTGTTTCATAAAATATACCAAGTATTTCTTATATGTGTTACTATAACTTTCAGAAACATTAATAAATATATGTTCAATGTTTATCAACACATTTATAGCTTATTTTGTTTACATTTAGGTACTGAAAATCTAATTTGAAATTAAGTATCCGAAATATGGGCACTTGACCCTACTATCTTCCATTTCATAAATATTTGAGAATCTTTTGTCATCAAATTACGGTTTTATTATCCATGAAAAATTCGTTACGTGTTAAAAGAACGATAATTTATGTTTGCTTTCTTCGCTCGCCTGCGCACCAGATGGTCAACTGCTTCCCCTCAAGTACCCACCCCACCCCAACTGCTCTCCCGTCAGCCGTGAACAGTAAACAGCGAATGCCTACCTTCAAGGATCTCATATGAATATCTGTTTCCATGTGTAGGTAATCTTTTATACTTTTTAAAAATCATTTCGCTGTTTCTTTAACATAACTTGTGTAGGTTCGTTAGGAACTATTTACTGTGTCGGAGCTCTACGAGGCAGTAGAAGCTCAGACCCAAGAAAACTGTGAAGACTGCCAATCTCGTGACGTACTCTGTTACGTCAGAGACACGTACAGAGTAAGCCACACAAAAACCGACCCATATGATCCACCTTTTTTTACTTCTTCCTCAGATTTGACTTTCGTCAAATGTATGAAGGAGCCTTAACTTTATGTTAGAAATTTTTCATGCTATATTTCCAAAAGCCGATATTTTGTTAAGTGTTCTGCAAAAGAAAATGCACGATGTTGGGTATTGCAAAAAAGAAGATCAGTGATTTTGTTGACAGCCTTACAAGAATGCGTGGCGATTTTGACGTTTTGTGGTCGAAAATGGAAAATCTGAATGAAAGTGTGAGTGCGCAACAGTCAAAGAAACTAAAAGTTAGTGGAGTTGCTATCAGTAAGAAAGACATCTGTCGGAGGCTCTTCTACGAAATCACCGGTACGTTGAAAGGTCAATTTATAACAAAATTTGCAGATATTGATATATTGGAATTCTTGGCCTTGCTTGATTGTGATGGATTCATAACTTATTCAAAACAATTCCCAGAGAAAGCGTTTCGCGTACTTTTGAGAAACTATGGACAGTTTTTTTTTTTTTTTTTAAACATGATACACCTCAAGAATGAACTTGCATACATATATGCTTCTCCTGAATTTAGAAGCAAATCAGTTCATGACATAAAACATGCACTTGCATACCATTGGACTCACTAAGGCGTTACCTTAAGTAACCAAATTGTGTTGTTTGATTTTAACTATTCCTGCTACAAGTGCTTCAGCAGAACGATCCTTTTCCGCTTTGCGGCGGATACACACCTATCAGAGAAACACCCAAGGACAGAATAGATTGTCGGGTCTATCATTGATGGCAATAGAAAAAACCTGCTTCGAGATCTCAAGAAGAAAACTTCATTTTATGACAGCATCATAGAACTATTGTCAAAGAAGAGTCGTCAGATTGATCTGCTCTTTAAGTAGCCTTCAATGTTTTTGTGAGTATCAAATTACGTATTTCTTTATTAGGCTAATGTTTATTGTGTCAACAACCAATGTTTGTGATTTCACTTCAGTGCTTATGCCAACATTTTCCCCCCTGATTAATAACATTACCAAAATCTAATATTGAATTGCAATCGTACCAGAATAATATTTTACGAACTACTTGGAAGACATGGCGGGGGGGGGGGGGGAGCATGAGGTGGGGAGGCGCCCAAGTCTTACGGCTCCTCCCTTAAATGTCCTACTGATAACCGGTAACACTTTTAAAAATCCCACGCCACGCCACTGCACAGCAGTAACTGTTGACTCAACACAAAGTCATTTTACGTTTTTCTTTCTTCAAACTGTACACATCAATCAAATCGTCTAAGACCCGCTATTGCGGCGCAATTACGGCACATGCCATCATGCCAAACGTCAAGATTTGCGGTATGGCTTCATAACACAAATGTAGAAACTAAACTTAATCATGTGTTATTTTTTGTCTTTTTTTTAGTTGGGGGGGGGGGGCAGTTCGGGTTTTGTCACAATTTCTACAAATCTAGCGGACGTCATGAAAAAAACTCGGCCATCTGAATCTAATTATTTCATTGAGGACGTTTGAATTACAAGAATACTCAACTCTACAGAAAAAAAAAATGCCAACGTAATCTACAAATAGAGAGATGAAACAGGTTTCGACCAAAATTTTATTTCGTCTGATCACTCATAAATTGCTTAAATTATTTTTTTTCTTTGTTGTCCATCAACAATTTTGTTTTAATGTTTTCTTTACATCAGTGGTTTCCAACTTCAAAAGGTCCGAGGGCCATATCTAGCAGTTGATTGGCACCGCCGCAGGTTGTTTTTTTTTGGGGGGGGGTTAAAAATTACAAAAATTGTAAGTACTGAACTGAAAATGTAGTACTTACTTTCGTATGACCTAAATTTCTAAAATGAGGCATTAAAAACAATGGAATCACAAATCAAAATTATATAATGGACATTTCCACTTTGAAATGAAAAACGTTTTAAATCCATTCATTTTACAGATAATGACACAAACATGAGATGTGCAAAATATCTCTGCGATATTTGTCTCGGTTCTCGAGAAACACGCCTTCAAACACCGCTGAAATTCACCTACTACGTCACGGATTTGAAAACGTCCTCTCCACAGACAGGAGGTCCTCTGACGTCATCACTTAGAAATGCGTGTAGGCGGGGCTTCTGCTCGTCCCTTCAACTTAGCATGAGCCGTGGAAAACCAGTATCTTACAACTTCCAGTTCAAAAATCTGTGCTCCATTTCTTGGAGATGAATTACGCCCTAGCAGTATAGTAGTATTTACTATAATTCAGCCACTCGGTAGACGGTTTTCCCATTAGGGTGCCAAAGCAAACCTTGTAACAGTCAATGGCTGAACACGTGAACAGTCTTGTTCATTGCGAATACGTAGGTTAGTTCTGACTGGCAAGAACTTAATGTTATAGGAATGCCTTTTCTGGAATTACAATTATTTTCGTCATAATATTTTCTTCGCAAATTTTAAGATAATACTTTTAGAACACACTGGTTTACACGCCAATTTCTGCAATATAAGAGGTGATATGGTATAAAAAGGTACGGGGAGTTTTTAAATTTCCTGCAGTAAATGACAGTTTTCTTCAGTTAATATATATATATGTTGCAAATTTTTGTATTTAGCCTACTTTTACGTCGCTTTTCCGTTCACTTTGTTTAACCGCAACGATGAGAACGCATGGTTAATTTATTATGTATCATCTCTAACATCACTTTTCTTCCCACTTTTGGCTAATCGCTACAATGAAGATGAATGACTACAAGCAGTATTCGAAGTCGGGGGGCAGAAGGACATCCCCCCCCCCACACACACACACTATAAAACCACCACCACCAACAAGCACAATCTAAGTATCACCCAACCTGCCATGATACTAGACGAACTTTTTCTTCTGTCCCATCTCATTTCGAAAACATTCACTTGTCTCATCTCCTTTTATGAGACGAGACGGAACATGCCTCGTCTCGTGAGCAACACTAACATTAACAATAGAAGCATCCCCCTAGCTGTCCCCAAAGTCTCGAGCAAACATCCTCCCATGTAACAATTTCCAGTTCAATGAAATGTCACTCACAAGGAAACAGTCATGCCCAGGTCGAGAATCAAACCTGGAACATGCGACTTCCTCAGATAAATCATGAATTTTGTGTATAATAATTACAACGCCAGTTCATTCCTGGTAATTGTGAATCTGCAGTTTGGTTTGCATGGATAATATTTAGTTTTCGAGGGCTGTACCTTCGAAACGAGGAGACAAAAAAAAAAATTAAGAAAGGTTTTTTTTTTTGTATTTATAATGATAAGCCTTTGCATACGTTGTTAATTCTATATTTTTCTAGACTTGAGACGAGAACGAGAATTGCCCTCCCAAACCAAGACGGATGTTTATAAATTGAGACGAGACTGTCAATGAGACATTTACAAATAAACACGAGACAGACATTTACAACTCTCAACGAGAACGAGACCAAAGCTGCCATGTCTCGTCTCGACAGGATCCTTACTGGTGAAGTTGTGAACCAACCAATTAATGCGTTCGGGGTAACGAGATGAGGCGGATTTTTTTGCAATACAAAATTCAAAATAATTATATCGTACCATTTCTGTATGGGATATTGTTATACACATTGGCGTATATATAGTTCACGGGGGGGGGGGGATGGATCAATTTTTGGTATAATTACGGTTGCTTTATTTCGTAAGTGAAAATCCACAACACTGCTGGCCGGAAGCTTGTTGGGGAGCATGGGGGGAGGGGATGATGGACCCGACAAAGTTGTGTTTGTAGTCATGAAGTCACGCTACTTAATATTGATACTTTTCTGTTCATCTTGTGTCACTACGTTCTTAAGAACCAAATTTCTTTAATATGATTTGAGGGGGAAAAATAACTGATTTGACAGTCTCAATGCAGTTTCTTATCGTAGAAATTCCGAAACTATCAGGAAATTGCAGATATTGGTCTGCAGTCCTATCTGGTGTGTGGAATTACGAAATTTCCTTCCCATCCGTATCCCGTCCTATACGTCTCTAATTTAAGAGAATGAAATAAGTCCGAAGAAATTTTTTATGAACAAGCGGATAGAACAAGGAAACTGGTAATTTTAGTGAACCAAAAAAAAAGGGGGTTGGACCCGTTGAATCCCCCTTAAATACGTCCATAGTTATACACATTATTTCCTTGTAATAATTATACATAAACTAAGTATAGATATGTACTGTGGAACTAATGTAATATTCTCAATGTATTTTCTCTTATCTGCACAAAAATATTTGATCATAATTTGCGCAACAGAAATGGAACACAAACTGAAATTGCTTTATGGAAAAAAAGTTAAATAGGCTTTATAAATAAAGTGAAGAATGTGAAAATTCCTATTTTGCACTACATAGGTTACGGTAAATATAAGTTTAAAAAATATTTTTGAGTGTCTGGTCAGCAACCAATTTTATAAGCAATATTTTTCGCATGGCCTGAGAACACACACGCAGCTGATCCCTTTCATTTATCTTGCACGTGAGCAGCACGGATATTTCATAGAAGAATGATCATTACAAAGCATAGCTTTCCTTTCTCCTATCGCTCCTTCTTCCATTATTTAAATCGGTACAGATTTGTAAAACAGCTGCACGTGTTCGCTCACCGTGGGCTACCCATCCGGAACTGGACGCTCGAAGCAGACGACAAACGAGCTCTCCATAAGGAGTGACGTAGTAACATGGCGGCGGCGTGTTTTCAGCGCAACGCTAGCCTCGCAACTTTGGAAGTCTCGTTTCTGCCTTAAACTGGACGCAGAGAAACGCGAGAACTTGCAGGGGTCATTTTTCCAGGGTGTAGTTTTTAAAATTGTTGTAAAAAAAATTGAGTGGAAATGTCCATTACAATTTATTTCACAAAAACCCAATACTTATGGATGAATTGAAAGAAATGAAAAACACACCATACAAATAAGAATCCTTCATAGTAAGTGTTCAATGTGAAAATTGAGGCCGATATGCTTCTTTTATTAAAGTTGTATTTGAATTTCTGTATTTGAAAGTCTCAGAAGGTGAAGCAGTGAAGAATCTGCCAGTTGGCTTCTGTAGCGGTTCTTCATGAACTTCATTGTAGAAAAAACACTTCCATACGTGTATGTGCTGCCGAACATCGATGTCATTCTTTGCCTAAAGCTACGAAGGTTTGGAAAGCGTCCCTTTGAAAGGTATTTGAAAAACTCTGGCCCATTTTCTTGGCAAGTTTGAAGGAACACATCGCCTTGCAAATCACATAATTCAAGTTGGAGAGACGCTTCTTGTTCATCGATGTTAACGCCAAGAGGATTTAGCTGGCTGCTGCTTTTAAGTTCTTCAAAATCTTTAAATCTGGAGTCTTTAATTTTTGCACTGAATTCAGAAAAGTCCAGTGTTTCTTCATCTTCTGCTAGGCGACGACAGCTTGAAAATGGACCAGGTTATTCCTCTCCAAAGTAACGTTGAAAATCTTCAGTTTATTACGAAACCGATTTATATGTTTCCCATTGAATCCGACACCAGCTGGTTTCTTCCCTGCAGTTTCAAGTTCAGTTCGTTCAGATGACCTGTGATATCTGTTATAAACGCCAGTTGTTTAAGGAAGTCCACACTATGAAACTGTTCTTTCAGTAAAAATAGAATGTATTTTAATAAAAATACATAACATTAATGTATTTTGCAAACTGGCTTCGCGGGCCGCCAGTTGGAAACCCCTGCTTTACATTATATCATATTTGCTTTAACAATGTTATTGTCATAATGTTAACGTGCTTCATGCATTGCACTTCTGACAATTTGTAACATATGTATCGTATATTTATTTGATTCATTTCAGTAAGGGTTGAATTTTACTTGGTCTACTGCATTATATTACGACAGGTATGGGAGGTGGGGGGGGGGGGGCAAGTGCAGGTCACTTGTTCCCCTGCCTGATTTAGCACCGCACACCACTGGAACACGCATTCATTTATGCAAGGACAAAATGGAAATTTGTACAAAATTAAAAATCGTTGATGTTATTTTCGTAGTTTTTTATACGTTAACATTTAATTATTTTGTAGTACGAGGGGGGCATGACATGGGTACGGGCCTGGGCCTGGTCAAAGCAAACTATTGTAGTTAGCAGCACACCTGTTGCGTCCCCACGCTTTTGATGGGCAATTGTTTTCCCATTTTAAATACATGGCGATTTTGATGCTCAACGTACTGCTATTACATTAAATTGCAAGTTTAATTTCATCTTAACCTCAGATGTTATGTCTGAACATGATAGTTGAATAATCAGTGCTGTAAAAGTAATATTTTTGAAAAGACAATCGTCAAAAATAGAGAAGATATCGGAACTCAAAAAAGCCTTAAAATTTGCACAGCCCTTGTTTACGTCACTTGCAATTTTCACAATTTAAGTTCTTTATTGTTGTGAATCCGGTAAGGAATAATACCTAATAATTCCGCGCGACTGTACTTTTATTCTTATAGTTCTTATTAATAACTGAATCTTTTTGTTTACGTGATATCATATTTTTTCCGCATGGCTAGTAAATATGGTCCTCTGTTTTATATATACACATTTATCGAGAAGACTAGTTATTATAGAAAATATCTTATCTTCTGTTTTATGTCTCGCATAGCGCTTTCTTATTTACACGAATTATAATTTTGAAATTGTTGTTACAAAAAAAATGGAAAGGACAAAAATACAAAGGAAAAATGTCTGTTTAATACAATGAAAACACACGTTACTATTAAGTTATCGGATAGGACATTGTGCCATAGTGTATAATAAGAAATGTCTTGCGCTTACGCACTTAATACATTTTTCTTTATACCCCTGCCGTTCAATTACACATACTCGCAGCCAGAAAAAAACATAGAGCGTAATGTAAATATCGAAATTTCTGTATCTTCGACCCATGGCAACTAGGGACGACCCAAATGACGTCAAGTTTAGTGCTTTAAACAAAAAAACTGATCAGAGAACAGTTAGTTCATATGAACTTTTCAGCCTGATCATTACCAATGCGTAGTTAGAGATCGGTTAGTTCATTGAGCTCTCCAGCCTATTGCCTATTTTTGTGTGAACAGGAAAAGGTATATTATCCTTTGTGTATAAACATACTATATTTAGCCCGTTTGCAGCTACCCTGCCGTTGCGCTTTAATACATTAATTCTTAGATTCAGTAGAATGCAATTTTCGGAAACTTATGTTTTGCTACATAATCTTAAAGCTTTACAAAACCCATTTTTTATTATCGATTTACACGAGAAATTCTTACTTTGGTTGAAAATAACGTTTGAATAGCCATTCCATCGGTCTCCAATGTAAAGCTTAAAGCAACCAAATGACGATTGAAATTCTATAGGGAAACAACAAGGGTGGCGCCGCCACCGGAAAAGTTTGGCAATAAAAATGCCCATTGGTGTGATCATACCCCTCCCTCACCCTCACATTTGGTAAAAAAAACAAAAAAAAACATTAAGGGCAGGAGAATGTTACAAAATGAGGACATACTATTTACACACGCCTTTCGTGAACATGAGCGTCTGCGAAATTTGTCTGCACAAAAATATTTTTCGGCAAATCCGACCTCTATCTTTATATGATCTCCCTATATTTCTCTCTCATTTAAGTCCCTCTTCCTTTCATTGTATCTGCCTGGTCATGCTTACAACTTCCCACTGTGTACTTCTATGATGAATATGTCTTATCCCTTGAAGTTAAGAGAGAATCTTCCACATACTACTTTATAAGCTGAACGTGAAAATGACAGTAGAGCTGGTCATGCGAAAATTATGAAACGTATGGAAGAAAATATTTACCAATGCAACAGGCAGCGAAAGTCACCATTAGGTTGCAAGAAATATGTATATTTCTGAAACCAGCGCCGCCCCTAGGAGAAGGTCAAGTCTTCGCGCTACATGGAAGGAAGCCTCCTAGCAGCAAAAATATTTTAAGATTAATTTTAGAATACACGGTGGAGGCACAGTGATTCGGATTCCACTTGAAACTGTAGGTCCAGTCCCGATTAGCCTTACTTTGCATAAAGTGGACTTAAGTCTCGACTGGACCTTTGTCAGCCGTAAGGGCGATTTTTTTTTCAAAGTTCCCTCTCTATTAAAAAAAAAAAAACTCTTTGATATTCCAAAATATGAAAAATTACATACGCTTAGAATTCCTTCTAGGGCATTGACGTAAATTTTCGTGTAGTTTGCTTTCACTGTTGTCTAGATATTATCAATAAATTAATAGACTTAGGTAATCGCAAAACACGATCCGCCATATTGATACGTCATATATGCATAGCTGGTTTGTCGTCTGCTCTTCGAGCGTCCAGTTTGCGTGTAGCCTACGGAGAGCGTGTGCGGCAGTTTAACGATATGTACAGATTAAAGTAATGGAAGAAAGTAGGTGTGTGCGAGACAGAATTTTCTGGGTCGGGACGGGAATTCCCCCCCCCCCATCCCGGTCCCGACTTTTCGGGATCCTGCACACCCCTAGAAAAAAGAGCAATAGTGGACGGGAAATTTTGCTTTGAAATTATCACTCTCCTATTATCCTCCAGTCTGCCCACTTGCAAGATAAATGGAAGGGGTCTCTCGAGTGCGGGTTCTCCAGTCATGTGAAATATATTGCTTCTGATTGATTGATTTAATTTATTTTACTTCGCGTTTTGTGCCTCTTGGCTAATTTGCGAAGATGGGGATGAGTGATGAAATGATTAAATTGATGAATGGACATTCACAAACAACCAAGCCCGAGCGGGATTCGAACCTTGGCGTCGCAGCGCGATATGCTAACCACTCGGCCACAGGGTCCGGCTATATTGCTTCTGAAATTGGATGCTGACCAAATTATCAAAAATAAGTTTTAAGCTTATATTTATCGAAATTTTACCTGTAGTGAAAAATAATAATGAGATAATAGTACGGTATTCATCTTTCCATTTTCTTCGCTTTGTTTAAAAAGCTTACTTTAGTTTTCTTTCCAGGTAAATTCAGTTTGTTTCCTTTCTGTGTGGGCAGTCATTATAAATTGTAATAAAATATTTTTGTACAGATAAATATAATATAATGTAGAAGATTACATCAGTTGCACAGGAAATGTCAATATTTAGATTATGTATAATGATTACAATGAAATAATGTGTAATGAGATCATATACTGAAATGCTATGATATATTTTCAATTTTGTATTGCGAGAAAGCTGTTCATCTCATTAGGCGTGCGCTTTGGTTTGGTTGGCTCACAACTTCACCAGTAGGGATGGCATCGAGACAAGACGAGACATGGCAGTCTCGGTCTCGTTTCGAGCTCTTAATGTCTGTCTCGTGTTCATTTGTAAATGTCTCGTCTCGATTTCGAAGGGCAATTCTCGTTCTCGTCTCAAGTCTAAAAAAAATATAGGGTCACAGTACAAACTTTCACAGTGCATACAAGTTATTGAGACAACTTTTCTTAATGACGTTTTTTGTTTGACGTCTGATTTCAGTGCTACCGGGCATGGAAAACGGGATATTATCCTGATTGATTACTGTATATATGCAAACCAAACCTCCGATTCAGTAGTACAACGAATAAACTGGCGTTGTAGTAATTATTAATTATACACAAAATTCATTACTACTTATCTGAGGAAGTCGCCTAGTAAAGTAGAAGAAATTCGGTTTACATTATCTTGTTATTTCCAATATCGTAACAAAGTATCGAACGAGATCGAGAATCTCGGACAATAAGTATCAGTCTCTCCTCGATTTTCCAGAGGTGTGTTTCTAGTCTCGATTATTACAAGCCCATTTCAGTCTCGTCTCTATTTTCATAAGTCCACCTCGGGTTCTTCTCGGTACCAAACATATTAACAAACAAATGTTCCAGGTTTGACACTCGACTGTTCCTCTTTGTGAATGTTCTTTAATTGTTAGGTGGGTGTTCTTGCTCCATCCTTAGGAGACAGCTGGAGATGCTTCTATGGTTAACATCAATGTCTCTCATGCACGAGACGAGATGGCGCTTTCACGAGACTAGACGGGACAGACCAAAATATCGACTCGTCTCATGGGCAACACTAGTTAAATTGTGGAAACGAGACACGTTGGGTGATACCACTGAGAATACTATATTCTCTGGTGATACATAAATGGTGCTGGTTGTTGGTGGCAATGGGAGTGGTGCCCTCCTGCAGATAATGCAATGTGGGGCATCATTAAGGAGAAGGTGCGGCGGCACCGATATGTTTCCAACAAAGCCTTAAAAGCGGCTGTTCAAGACGCCTTCCAAGAGGTGACATTGATGATGCTCCGCAACATGCATAAAAGAACATGGCGTCGTATTCCAATGTGTCATGATCATGGGGGAAGTCATACCGACTCCCTCGATGCATAACAATCACATTTCCATTTGTATTTATGCAGACATACAAATTTGTAATTTGTATTTATTATTACTATTATTGTTTGTACTCATCACGTTGAAATGTAATTTGTTCATTTGCTGTGTCTACGGCCAATAAATATTTCTGAACAACAGGTGTCCTTGGACTTTTAGCCCACGCTGTGTGTTCTCATAGTTAAGATTACAGAAAAGAAGCGTAAAAGTAGGATAAATACGTACATAATTTTGCAAAATATATATATTAACTGAAGAAAACTGTCGTTTACTGCAGGAAATCAAAAGCTCCGCGTATTTTTTTTATATTGAAGATAATGACATGTAAACGAGTATTCTAAACGTATTGTTATTTTAAAAATTGTGAACAAAATATTGTGACGAAAATAATTTTATTTATTTATTTATTTATTGAAATTTCCAGTACAGCAGAAGCCATTTTAAACCAGAAAGAAACAACAATAAAAACAATAGACTAAGATTAAAAACAAAAGAACGGATAACACAACATAAACAAAAATAAAACAAGCCAAAAATGTACCAAGGTAAAAAGATCAGTTTCACAAAAGCATTACTTATGTACAATTTTTTCTATGTTGCTGATAAAAAATGAATATGAAGTGAATATATCTATTTGGTTTGAGATTATATTGAACTGATTCGGTAGCCTATGGAATAGTGATCGTTGTATGAGTGAGAGCCTGGGAGTTGTAGTGTGGAAAGTTTCCTTGCTCCGTGTTTTATGTCTAGGCACTCTGAGTGAGAGTTCGTGGAGTGGGATGCTGCATCTTAAGTTTCCATTTATAATCTTATATAGCAATTTCATATCTGCAATGTATCTACGAGTTTCTGGAGTATTAATATGCAGATTTACAAGAAGATCTCTCTTAGGCAGGTGTCTTAGGGCAGGCACTCTATATCGAACGATGGAGAGGAAAAAGCTGAGAACACTGTCGATCTTGGAGGTATGAGAATGGGCAGCCATGTTCCAGATTGGTGAACAATATTCTAGAATGGGGGACACAAATATCTTGAAGTAAATGGCAAGTGCTTTCGGGTTATTGATTTCGGTGAATCTGTAAAGTAGGCCTAGCATACGCATTGCCTTTTTTGTGATGGTTGATATGTGATTATCGAAATTTAGTTTTGAATCTATGAGGATACCTAGATCTCGGTGTTGTGCTTCTTTTGTTAGAGGGAGGTCGGTGAGTCTATAATTACCTTCAAGAATGTTTTGCTTCAATGAAATTGTTATGTATGAGCATTTAGAAGGGTTTGTGGACAGTTTCCATCGCTTACACCATTCAGAGAATATGTTAATGTCATTTTGGAGAATTTGCATGTCTGATGGCTGTTTTATTTCTCTCATAATCTTGCAATCATCGGCAAACATTAGAATTGTGCTTGAGATGGGGGAATTAAAGAGGTCTGTGAGATCATCCAGATATAATACAAATAACAGAGGGCCAAGAACGCTTCCTTGCGGCACACCAGATATAACAGGAAGCCAGTTAGAATGAGTTCCAGAAAGTAAAACGCGTTGTTGTCTATTTCTTAGATAGTCTTTCACTAATTTTAACGTGTTTCCAGTGATGTTAAATCTGTTAGATAATTTATGCAGTAAATAGTGGTGATCCACTGAATCAAAAGCTTTGGACAGATCAAAGTAAACAACATCTAACTGATTACGATTAGTAATTGCGTTTATGGCACAGGATTGCATACAAGACAGATTGGTAAGGCATGAAGAATTTGGAAGAAAGCCGTGTTGTGCTGGGTTAATGTAAGGGGATGTGAATTTCAGAAGTCTTTTTTTCAGAATTTTTTCACAGACAATAGCAAGTGTGGAAAGGAGAGAAATGGGCCTATAACATGTAGTATCGTTAGCATTTCCAGATTTAAAAATAGGAATGATATTTGCTTTCTTCCATTGAGTGGGAAAGCAGCCTTCAGAGAAGCACCTATTGTATAACATTGCAAGAGGAGTAGCTAGTGAGTGAGCTGTTTTTTGAAGGAAAATAGTAGGAATATTGTCTGGTCCAGATGCTCGGTGAGAAGAAAAGGAGGTAAGGAAGTGCAAGACTTCTCCTGGTTCTGTAAAGACGGTAGAAAGAGAGTGAGAGCAGATAGATTTGATAGGCGGGTGATCTAAAACATCATTTGAAACAAAATTATTTTGAAATGTTAGATTGAATAGTTCAGCTCTATCATTACCAACAGCTGAAATGTCATTGTGTGTTACTTCTAAAGGGATGCGCTTGGCTTGTCTTCGTGAATTTATTAATGTCCAGAATCTCTTAGAATTAGTAAGGAGTTCGTTTGTGACTGTGTTGACATATTCGGTGTATTTCTGTTTCATAAGGTCTTTACTATGCTTTCGAAGTGCTTTGAAAGTGTTGTGTGTGTGGGGATTGGGGAAACGTTTCCACAGTTCCCATGCTCTCTTTTTGTTAAGTAACAGATGCTGCAACTCTTTATCAAACCAAGGGGGGAACTTTTTACTTTTCATTGTTTTATGTGGCACATAGTCCTGAATTAGGGCATGAATCACGTCCGTAAACAGTTCAACAGCCTCGGTCACAGTCCCTTCGGAGAGCAGGTTCCAATTGAAAAGGTCAATGGCTCGACATACGGTGTCCCATGGCGTTTTCTTCCACAAAGGAGTCTTATGCCTGGGGGGTGCAGAAGGGGAGCTTCGCGCTTTCACTGAAATTTCGAAAATAGCACAAAGCGACTCGTGGTCTGACTGAACGAGATTCAACGAGGGTGTGACCTCACAGTTTTCAAAAGAGGAGAGAATGTAATCAAGGTTTTTGTCCTTTCTGGTGTTGTGCATATTGTGCTGAAGAAGACCTAGTCCATGAATAAAATTGTCTATGAACCAGTCTTCGTCTCCAGTGGTTGGTATGCCATTTACAGGATTATTCCACTTTATATGCATATTAAAATCCCCACACAAAATAACTTCGTGGCTGGATAGAGCTGCCAGAGTAGATTCATAGCAGCACTCTAAGAGTTCTTTGGGACTCCGCCTATGAGGCCGATAGAAACAACCTACAAGCATTTTTCTATGGTGGTTTGTACTTACTTCTACCCAGAGTAATTCGCAGTCTCGTTGTAAATCCAGTCGTATCTTGCTGGGCCACTTCTTGTTCACACACACCATAACACCACCACCCCCACGCATTTCACGATCTTTGCGATAAACATTGAACTGCTCATATAGCGGAATTTCAGCACACGAGATATCAGAATTGAGCCATGACTCACTAAAGCACACACAGTCGTATTCCGAGAACTCAGCCGTCATTAGTTCACAGTCCAAAAACTTATTTTTTAGGCACTGCACGTTTTGATAGTAAAGGTGAAATGCACTATCACTTGATGTTGTTATCCCTGTAGACGTCCCTGGTCCAGGTTGAAGTTCGACGTCTCCATGGAGCAATAGCAGGAGGAAGAGGTGCTGGAGCACGCACTTCCTGGCGGAGATCCCGGGCGAGGTTATCCTCGAAGCGCCCTTGCACGCGCTCGCCCCTCGAACAGCACAAAGCGTTGGGAAAGCACTCAGAGTTTTCAAATAACTGTCATAGAACAGATCTTCACATATGTCCTCATCGTTAACTGCAATTTCACAAGGCGGAAAACACTTTTTCACTACGCAGATTCGTACTAGCACAAGTGTAAAACAGATAAAGAGCAGAGCTACAAATTTCGCACGGCCTGCACTCGGCGCCATCTTGAAGTACATGCCAGAAAGGCATTCATAACAATATTTTTTGTCAGTCAGAACCAATGTATTGGCAATGAACAGGACTGTTCAAGTGTTCAGTCATTGACTATTGGCGGCAGTAGGCTATTGTTTGTGGAAATGTTTAATGGAAAAACTCTCCACCGAGTGGCTGAATTATGATAAATGCTGTCAGTGTTCGGACATAATGCATCTGAAGAAATGGAGCGCTGGCTTTTATACTGGAATTTTAAGATACTTGTGTTTTTACACAGTAACTATTAATTAATGACTTTTTGTCTGCACGCCTCGCTGATAGATGACGTCAGCGTACGTAAGAGGCTGTTTTCACTTCAGTGCAGTGATGCCAAAAGCAGGGAAATTTCCCTCGGGACAGGGAAATTTGAGGGTGAAAAGGGAAAAAGGAAATTTAACGAAAAATAGCTAAAAATGAAGGAAATTTAAACTCGCATTTTCGTTCTTTTAAAAAGTTCGAAAATATTTTTTTCAGCGTGTTTTTTTTTCCAAATGAATAGTTAGCAACAGTGACACTTTTCAGTAAGCTTTCTTTCTCCCTGTTATAGATGACATTAACTGGTCAGTCTTATATTTGCCGCGTTTCCTAGAAAGGCCTCAAGGCACGATCCGCGCTGCACCTGGAAAGAATTTGGGACCCGATTTTCAACTTCATTCCTTGTTCCATCCATCATTTCAGAACGTGTCTGGTTGCGTGTGTGACCAAAAAGTATACACTTGTAATCCTATTCTCTTTGTGTGTTACTTTGTGTGTCCTGTGTCGTTGCAGGTAGAATGGAAGAGGTGACTGATAGGAAGCTACCTGCAACTCCCAAGAAGGTTAGGAAACGTCGTGGGGATTTATCTGCGGATGATTGATTGATTGATTTAGTTTATTTTACTTCGCGTTTTGTGCCTCTTCGCTAATTTGCGAAGATGGGGATGAGTGATGAAATTGATGAATGGACATTCACAAACAACCAAGCCCGACCAGGATTCGAACCCGGGACCCTTGGCGTCGCAGCGCGATGTGGTAACCACTCGGCCACAGGGTCGGGCATTATCTGCGGATGAAAAGATATCTGGGAAACATGTGAAAAATTTCGTATTGAGTGGCAGGAAGACCCGCAGTTCAAAGGCTGGCTACAACCAGTTAAAGGTAACGAGTGTAAGTGTAGGTGCATAGCATGCGTTGTTGGTTTTAACAATCGTTTACAAAGTTGTAATTGTCTTCTATTTTTACAGAAAAATGGAGAAACTTCGTAAGAAATTTAAATATGTGTGTGTTACATAACTGCTTTTTAGTTATGAAAATTAAATTAGCAACATAAAGCTAACATTCTTTCCTGAACTTGTGATTGTCTCAGAAATATTTGCACTGTGAACGCAGCCAGTATTTTTTTTTCCGTTGAAAACTAGTAACATATTGCGTAATGATAATTAGTAGTGGTATTTACGGTACTATAAACCCACGAAAGTATGAACCCCCCTCCAGCAGATTTGCTTACACTTAAAACTTGCTCAACATGCCCATATGAGCTTTTTGCTCTAGTGTGGAACCCCCGTTTAATCTAAGATTTTTGTAAAAATGCCCTCGGGAATATTTCGGAAAGTATGACCCCCCTCAGATTGATTTGCCTATACTTACAAAAGGCACTTCTGTGAGATTGTTGTCCATAAATTTGTTAAAAATATGCCCCTCTTTTGGCCACACTTAAAACTAGGCCACCCATACATACATACACACATATTTATTTCTGGTTTAAGTTCAATTGGATACTAGCTTCAATTTGTTTATCTAATATTAAAACAATGTAATTCTTCTAGAATTGCTCCGTGACTCTCTCATTTCTTACGTCATAAACATATGATTTTTCACCTATGAGAATAACACTACAAATGGTGTCTTCAGGTAAAGCCTCATGGAATTCACAGATAATTTTAATGTTTGTCCTGTCATTCACCACAACTTGTTTCCTTTTTGAAGTGTTGATTACAAACATGGGCCTCTGTGCTTTGAATTCATCTGGTGTGTAATACATATCTGTATTGCCAGTAGTGACCCTCTTGAAAGCCGAAAAAGCCTCATATAATTTGAGAAAATCACCCTTGGACATGTCTAAATTGTAATTTTCTCTAGGAAATACCTCATTTCTGCCATTTTTAAGATATATGTTCTTGATGTTGCAGCTATCAAATTTACTTGAATTTTTTTCCTGATTGTTGTGTCTCCCAGTCTGAAACAGTACCACCACAAAATCAGGCATGTCAAATTGAATACTGGAGAATGAATTTGTAGCATCAAACTC
The DNA here is from genome assembly GCF_977018435.1 of Lepisma saccharinum. Classification (NCBI taxonomy): domain Eukaryota; kingdom Metazoa; phylum Arthropoda; class Insecta; order Zygentoma; family Lepismatidae; genus Lepisma; species Lepisma saccharinum. Next base: position 14,232,838 of record NC_139240.1, read on the forward strand.
ATAATAAGAACCAGATGCAGGCTTCTGTACACATTGATATGTATAAAATTGCAGAGGAATCTGTGGATTTTTTAGGATATCAGCTTTGTATTTAAGAGCATAACTGGCCTCATATTCAACAACCGGGATTCTTAACTCCATAGTCTGAATAATGCATTTGCCTTCATCAGGTAAGGTATTAGGCAGAGCTTCCCCTGTAGGGTTTAATGTGCTGTACCTCATCAAAGCATTGTTATCATTTGCAGCTCTTCTAAATGTAATTCTTAACCCACCCTTCCACATAATATCTTTGTAATCTGAGAAGAATCCTGGCAACAGGCGCATAGGGAACAGCACTGTGTGGTTTTTAGATAATATTTTCTCACCAGCTTCAAATCCACCTATTTTGTAGTAAGAAGCCTCTGTTTTGGATAATTTTAATGTGGCCAAAGCTGTGGAGGTAATGCCGGGATAATCCACTCTGTTTATAACAACGCCATGCTTTCTGATCTCAATTTCAGAGAACAGATGCGGCACAAAATTATCTACCAATCTTATGTTTGAATTTGCCGGATAATCTGTTCCATCGAGCTTTACAACATCAAATTTGATGTATAGATCTGCTCTGTGGGGGTGTATAAAGCCGTCCCCTACATCAAGATCAACCTCAATCTCTGTGTTGGGTTGATTTAAATTTGCAAATGTCCTCCTGTTTGGGGGGAATGATTGTAGCTCATAACTCTCAATATTTTCCATTGTATGTATTTTTATTTAAATGTTAATCTCTATGATTGCAGTTGTTGTGGCTCCAGCAAAATCAACTAATTCTTCTTTTTCATTAGTGACCATCAACTCAATGTAATCTATTCTATTATGGCACACAGGAAAATATAATGTTGGGGATGGATTGTAGATGATTGGCTCCATGAATTCGGAATTAGGTTTGAATGTTGCAATGATGCCGGTTTGTTTGTGAGTGCCTATGCCATTTGATTTGGTGATCATACCCTCGGCCACATTACAGTGAATATTCAGAGTCTCTATGGCTAAGAATTTAGGTATATTCATAGCAGTGTGTTTGATGGCCGCTTCGAGTTTTGTGTTGTTCTCAAAGCCTAACAGCTCTCCTATAGTACCCAGATCCACTGTTTCTGTAGCAGATACAATCTCTACTCTGTGAGTGACAGAATTTTGACTTAAAACTATACCTCTGTGTAATTGAGCATTTAGAGTGGACAGATTATATTGCCCTGGAGTGATGACAATTTTTTGATCCCCTACTGCAATTGTGTTGTTGTGGTGTGTAATATTTGGGATCAGGTACATGCCGTAAAATGCTCTGAGAGCTATTGTTTTGGGATACACTATGTCATCATGCAATTTGAGTTTCAATATTGAATTTTGGCTGGTGAGATGGAATACCCCCATGATGTTTTAAATACCACAAGGCTTTTTGAAAATCTTCAATTGATGGTTTATTTATTTGAGACATATATCTGAGAACAGATAAACACAAATGTCCACAATTAACATCTTTGAAGTTTTGAACACGGGCATTATTGTAATAAAGATTAGCTGAATTTAGATATTTTACTAAATTTTCAGGTGGAACACCTCCAAATGAATCAAACACAAATGCCTCATTGTTTAAATATTTAAGATAACAAATCCAGTGAGTGCCCTGATTTTTGTACTTATCCAAATTAACAATGCCACACTCTTTGTTGAGTGGTTGCTCTGGCAAAGAATCAGACATGTACACACCCCTAAAATTTTTGATGCCCAGTGGCTTGATTAAAGCTTCAATATCTTGGTTTGTAAGCGGGTCTTGTTTTTTTTAAACTTATTCATGGCTCTCTTAACACCTTTGCCCTTTTTCTCCATGGCCAGGTTATGGCGCTTCTGCTCATCTAATTCTGCCCTATTCTTCTTGGCATCTATTACTGTTTTTGCTATGGCAGCTGATCCCCCGGCCAAGCTCCCAACAGACCCGAGAGCAGCTAAGATGGCCGGGATGGTAAATATGAAACCCCCCACATGTGATTTTTTTCTTGATTGCTGTAATTTTTTTAATTGGGGGGTACTAAGCAACAATTTCATACCATGTCCCTTTGCAAGACAAGAGCTTTTTTTCTTGCGCTGCTTTTTGGTTAAAAGACTGTCAATAGTTTTAAGAGATTTAAGACCTGCATAAGGTATTTGATACATAACACCCTTGGCCTTCATTGTAGGTTTATTATATACATATTCACAACCCCCACCCCAGTTTTTGTTTGGTGCTCATAGCTATGGTGGTTCCCAATGCTGCTATTCTTTCACTCAAAGAAGCATCTTTGCTTACAAATCTATCAAATGCAGCCTCTTCTAATTTTTTGTCTGCACCATGTCTTTTGTCAAGATCAGAATCTGTGTTGTATGCTATGTCATGGTCTCTACAAGCAGCATCTAGGGGATTTACACCAGGGTCCCCTCTGTTTAATCTATGGTCCAATTTTGTACCTGGACCACAATACTGATAGCCTGGAATGTGTAGTTCAAATGGCAGCTTGTTTATAATGTCATTAACAAGGCCCCGACCCTCAGAAATATTCCAAAATTTAGGTGGTAGAGTATTAATAATTTTTATGAGATATCCAATCCCCTTAGGGTCATTCACTATAAAATTAGATAATTTGGTGCTTATCATGTCCATAATTCCAACCTTTTCATTGTAAAAATTGTGGTTGCCAGCATTTTCCTCCCCAGCTATCACCAATAACCTATCTACAAGTTTCCTGACATCATCAACCCACACAAATTCTTTAGGCAGGGTGTTGTATTGTTTGATTCCACTGCCAGTCTTGATCTGCGACCATATGGGCTTGATTAAATTGTTGTATTTTGCCCCACTGCTCGACTTGACTCTTTTTTGTGTGGGATCATTGTTCTGGTATAGAGCATCTGATTTTATTAATATTTCTTTGTAATATTCATAATCTTGATCTGTATAGCTGCCAGGCCTCTTCCTAGTCATCAGTTCCCACAATCCAGGTGTTCCGGGGTACTTAATAAAAGCACCTCTTTCTCCGAGACGAGATTCTGAATAAACAATCAGATCATCCCCCATAAAAGTTACTCTGAAATTGCCAATTCTGTGTATGATGCTGCCATCAAGCTCTGTGTCAGCATATAAGCCAAACACCTCATCTTTATTGTCTTTAGGTGTGGTTAAATATTTTTGAGCAAGAAGACCCAATTCAATAGGATCCTGAGTAGCTTCAATTCTTCTAGGAGCAACAGGACTAGGTGTATGAATACTGGAAAGTGGGGTGAGTGGATAATCTAATATGTTCCTAGCAGCTACAGGTACAAGCTCTGTGATCAAATTTTGATTTTGCTCTGTAACAGTTTTGATATTCTTACCTAAATTATTAATAGCATCAATTACAGGCTGTTCTGTTTGTTTGTGTTTTTCATAAATTCCTCGGTTCTCTGATTTCCATCCCTTAAATCTTTTTACAAGATAATCTCTTAATTTAAGATCATCAATTATTGGCCTTTTCATGGTTATTTATTTATGTCTCAATGTCTAGAAAATTGTTGATTTTATTTCTGTATTTACCAGTGTTAGGTGTACTTGTCATATCAATTGTGACAAACCCATAACTGTCCTGGCTCCAGCACTTGCTGCAAAACTTGGAAAAATCATTGTAGCTCAAGTCCCCACCTACATATTCATCATGTATGTGTTTGAGGTTGGTATGATCTTGATGAAACACACATATAAAATTGCTGTTGTCTCGGATCAGTTGCTTCGGTATTTTAGAAAAAGTCTGTGCCAGGTAGAAGCAATCAATGTTTTTGTGTCGGCCCTGTGTAAAGAAATTTCTAACCTTGTTTTGATTATCCAGTATAATATCATCAAACACAACAACAGAATTATCGAGACATTCATGGAGTGGCTTAACATCTGATTCAAAAGTGGCTATATCCAGTCCATCATATAGCTTCATCAGCTGCTGATATTTTAATTGTTCCAAGCTCTTAGAGAAGACATACAAGTGCCTGTTTTTCCAGTCTAACCAGTTGGGTGCCAATAAAAAATTATCAACCATTAGTGTAGTTTTACCACAAGCAGATGGCCCAACAATAAGACACCTAATATTATCAGGCAGCAATTTGCCATTTCTCTTATTCTGCTGTTCAGGTTCTGGCAGCCTTTTTATAACATCCCAGGTGCTCATATTATCACTTTGTTTGCATCGATCCAGCTGTTTTCCGGATGACCTAGCCATTTGACAAGTAACTTGTTGCCTTTTCTGCGGATGATTTTTTCTATGAGATATGTGTCAGGCTGTTTAGTTTTGCTGAGCTCTTGTTCATAGAATCGGCCTTTGAGAATTTCTCCTCGGTGATCTTTTATTATATATGTGTTAAGGGTCCCGGGTTTAACTTGAACCACTGTAAATAATTCGGTGCTCCAGTTTCTTGTAAAGCCTCTTTTGAATAAGTGCTTATATTTGCTGATTCTTACTTGATCACCCACCCTGTATTTGGCCCTTCTTGTTGTTGGCTGGTATCTAGGATAATAAACAGTGCTGATCAATTTTTGCTCATCAGATGAAGTTACTTCAGAGGGTTTCATGTTGATTGTGGAATGGACAGAATTGTTATATTTATGTAGAAGTTCTGGAAGAATATTAATCCATTTATAATTACCTTGGAGGGTAAATTGTTTATACATAAGATTTTTTAAGGTTCTGTTGAATCTCTCTACAATCGAGGCTTTGAGATCACTGTAACTCGAATAATGTTTTATTGCCTGACTTTTAATAAATTGTTGGAATACAGAATTATAAAATTCTTTGCCATTATCTGTTTGCAAATAGCGCGGAGATCTTCCACTCTGATTGATGATTGTCCTGAAGGCTTCTGTAACACATTTTCCAGTCTTGGATTTCAGTGGCACAGCCCAGGCAAATTTTGAAAATGTGTCTATTACAGTGAGTAGATACTTGTAGCCCTTGTTGATTTTGTCTAAGTTTTTCAACTGCCCACTTGCCATCTCAATCAAGTCGCTCTGCCATAAATCATCTATGCCCTTTGTGACTACTGGCAGTCTCTTATAATTATGTCGGGCCTGTCTGTGTAATTCATCAACAATAATTTGTCTAGACATAATATGAAAACAAGAATATTGCAACTATAGGATGTTCAGCAGCTGATACTGCAGGATTTTCTAAATATAATTTGTCCCCTATTTGTATTTTAAATTCCAAAGTGCCATCATCTTCAGTATAGGCTGTTTCTAATGTATTGGGGTCTGTAAAATCCTCCAATTCTACACTGCTGATTTTTACTTTGTTCTCAGCATTTGTTATTGATAAGGTGGGGTAGTGGTGTGCCTGTGGTTGAAGCCAATATTTGATCTTGATTGGTCTCAATGTGCCCCCAACAAAAAACTGGTAATAAAATTGTGCAGGGGACAGCATATATATTTTGCCACCTGGTGTAAATGGTGAATCATATTCTTTGTTGGGGATGCTGTACAATTCAAGAATTACTGTATGTTTTGGATTCTCGATTATGCCTGTTATTTCTTTTTCTGCTGTAAGCAATCTGCTTGTTACAGATTCAAGGTGCTCATTGATGGTCCTAACAACATCATCATGGCCTGGCTTGATCTTTACGTCCACAGCAAGTTTCTTGTATTGTTGCACAATCTCTTGAAGCTGGGTGGCAAAAACAGACAGAGCATTTGCTTGATTGGATTCCATGGTTCCTAGCTGTTGCTTGATATTAGCTACAATTTGCTGTAAATTTTCAACAACTGCCAATTTTGAATTTTGAGCAGTAAGATCATGGACCTGTCTTCTGATATCCTCAAACAGGGCATGCAGTTCATTAATATGTTGATTGGTTGGAAGAGTGGCCACTGTCTGAGTGAGTTGTTTGATCTCTGCTTGGATATTCTTGATATCTTCTGATTTCAATATGCGATTCACTGCCCTCTTAATATTTTTAAGTTCCTGTGATGTGGGAAGATTTGAAACAGTATTCTGCAAAGATTCAAGTGCCAATTTCACATTGTTTAATTCAGAAGCATCAGCCACATTTTGCATAGCATTTTGGAGCAGGGCTATATCTGCCTGAGAGGGTGTGGATTGTTGTAAAATTTCAAGCTTTGTTTGGATATCATCGATCAAGTGATGAAAATGTGATAGTTCAGATTCAGTGTTGAGGTTTTCAAGTTTTGTGATCTGTTGCTGGACACTGACAAGGGTGTCTACAATTCCAGGCAATCGGGATTCTAGTACATTTGCCAAATCATTTTGCACTGCTGCTATTGTACCTTCAAGATGGGTTATGGAACTTTGAATTTTTCCAAAATCTTCATATGTTTCAAGTTGCAGCTTGATGTTTGCAACACTCCGAGTTATTGCATTCAAAGCATCAGAAGATGGCAAGTTGTTCATAAAATTTTCAAGTGTCTCAATTTTTTCTTTAACCTCGGCTATGGCATTGTGCAGAGGATCCAGATTAGGTATCTGGAGTGACTGAATCTGTTCTTTTAGAGTGGAAATGACTAGATCAAAATCTTCCTGTGATTTTATGCTTTTGACAATTGTTTGGAGTTGTGTCTGGACATTATTTATCTGCTCTTCCAATTGCTGTTTCAATTGCTCAGAGTTGTTGGCCTGGGTCTTAAATTTGGCTTGAAGAGCTGCTACAGCTTCTTCTAAACTTTGAAAATTATCTAATGTTGCAAGATCAGTATATTTCTGAAGCAGCAATTTGAGTTCAGAATCAATTTTAAGAAGAGGGTCCATGCATTGTGATTGTAAATTTGTAATTTCTAATTGAAGACTGGCATTGAGTGTGGTTTGTAAAGCTTGTAAATCACTTCTTAATTTCTTGACTCTGACATCAAGCATCAAAATCTCATCACTGTGATCTTCATGTCTTGTATGGCCAAATATATCATTAGGCATTTTTGTTTTAATGGTTATTTATTATTGAATATCTGATTCTTAATTCTATAAAAAAGGGTATAAGCTTGTCATATGATCCAGGGACCTCAATATATAAGCAGTCACCAGCAGAAACAGTATATACAGTGCCAGAAATCATGTTTGAGTGCTTGATTCTATAAATATTTCTCCCTACTGAAATCTTGACATCACCCTCAGGGGTTGTAATAAATTGCAATTGACCACCTACAGGTAATTGGTAATGATTTAAATTATTGTTAAATATGTACAATGTTTTGCCTGTTTCATCATCATTATCTGTAAGTATGCTGTTCAGATGAATAATTAACAAGCCACTCAGTTTAGACAGCATATCAGGAGAGGGTTGTGGTGTTGGCAGGTCCATAATAGCCTGTTTTTTGAACCCAAATAAGTTCATAGGCATGTTTATTTATTTCAAATCATGCTCTGTAATTGGGCATTGATCCCCATTTTTCAAATCACAATGCCCCCATGGTAAAGTATGCATGCCACATGATAAAATGCATCTCTTATCATCATGTGGGTCCAGGGCCACTTTTCTTACAACATTGCTAGTCAATAAGTGATCCTCACTCTGAATTCTATTTTCTGATGTTTTGATTAAATTCTGGGATTTGATGCAATTTTTATAATCTTCAAATACAAGATCTTTGTCTACAGTCACTCTGCCAATGCCCTTGGCCTTTTTGACAACAGCACTACATGTTTTAAAACTATACACCTTAGCACTTAACCCAGCAAATTCCACAATAACATCACCAAGTGTCTCATCTTTTAACTTGCCAGGCACCTTTTTGTTGTGGGGTTGAATTCTTGTATGTTCACTGGTATCAAAGTATTGAAACAATTCAGGCTGTGACATATCTTGATAAACATCTTCTGTTTGAATATCAAGAATAAAACTATCCGTGTCCATGTACAATAATTTTACACGATCACCATAAAAAGGTTTCAGCACGTCATAATACAATGTTAACATATGTAATTTGGACGATTCCAATATCGCAGCCCCTACATAAATAGGTTTATCAAATTTGATCTTTGTTTTCATCATGTTGAAAAGTGCCATGTGCTCATCATAAATTCTTCTATAATTGAAGTTGGGCTTTGCAACCAATTTTTTGCTCAGGCTGGGGTCAGTAATTATTTTAACATCGGTATGTTTTCTGACATTTTCAATTGTTTTGCCATATACTGAATTCACCATCAATTTAAACAAGCCCTTATCAAATTGGCTCTTTGCAGATGTTCGAAGCTCTGTGTTTGTATCAATGTATGGTTTCAACCATTCTGAGTGCCTGAACCTTAAGACTTTTCTAACTTTGGTTACTTGAACACCATGTTTCATCAGGAACTGGAGGTTTTTGTAATATGTAACATAACCCTGTTTCGGCTCCAGAGTCATCATGAGCTTCTTCTGTTTAGAGCCAGGTGAGCACTGAACCTCGGGAATTGGGGGCAGATCAGAAAATTTATTGTGCAAATCATCAGGAATTGTCAGATCAACCTCTAAGAAGAGGCCATAGTCACTGTCATCAAAATCCTTAAGATCCTCAATATTGAAATCTTCAACCCACTCAAGTCCTGCATATGGCAGTTTTTGCATCATGGCATGACCATAGAGGCTGTTGGCATCTACATACACTATATAATTTGATGGCCGTGCTGGATCATAATCAGGCAGCATAATATGCTTGTTATTTGCTCTGGCATATCTCTGAGAACATTGCACCATCCCTCCTCTTATACATTTCTCCATAAACAGATACATATCTTGATCGTGGATCAGATCCAATTGCATTTTGGTGTTCAAAAACGTTGCGGCCCATGCTAGGCCCGGAGCACTGTAAAAATACATTGGGTCCAGCTTATAATTTTCCATAGAAGATTTTCTGAATGCCTGCAGTATATCAGCTAAGAGGGTGACATCAAGTTTCAAATATGCCATGTGATAATCACCAAATGTCTGGCAATTTAAATTGTTCCACATCAATTGGGCATGGTGATAATCTTCATCAGTGATTCCAGATCCTCTGATTCTGCTGTAAAACGCTTCTTGTGGTGGCAGGGAACACTCATCAAATTTAGAAAAATCTGTGACATAATCATATGGATATACACCCTTCCGCCTAATTAATTTCAGGTCCTGATTTGGAAACAATGCACGTGTGATTTTGAATTGATCATCAGATAATTGAGTGGCCAGTGTAGGCAGGCTAGCAGATAAAAATCTGTAAGAATCAAGAAATCTTATGTGAATAGGAACACCATTAACTTTAATTATCTTGCTAATAGATATATATTTCTCATCATTTTCAGCTAAAATATTTAAATTCTGCTTCTCAAACCCCTCGTACCTGATCAGATGATGGAAATCATAATTGGATGCTCCATGGCAAAATATGGGGACAAATCTTGGTCTCTTGATCTTAATATTACAGCTATTACACAGAGCCTGTTTATATCGACCATCTGTATGAGAATGGTGATGTACCTTGATATTTGTATCTGAAAATTCACAATCACATACCGGGCATTTTTCTGCATTGTTGAAATCTTCAATCTGTTCCTCTGTTAAAGGCAACATAGGCTTTGATTTTAATAAGATGTTAGATGCTATGTCACGGCACTCATTTTCTATTCTATGTGCAAATATTTTGATGGCATCTGGTCCCTTGTATGAATATTCTTTAATAACAACACCATCCTGTACAACCACATAACAAAAGCTGGAAGGTTCATGTAGCTGGTATGGTGTAATTGCAGATTCTTCGGGATCTGGATTGCAGAATGCAAGAGATTTGAGAATTGATTCAGAATCCCAGACAATATATGCTGGGTGTTCCAACAAGGCTTCGTACTTTTTGAATTTGCAATTTTCACTTGGATTGGGCATCACCATATGAACAGGTTTATGGTTGCCACAGTATTTCAGATGCTCAATTAACTTGTTTTTAGCAATTTCTGCATTTTTTTCAGGAACCCTATTTACCATTTTTTACCATCAAATACAGTTAAACATCTTCTGCACAACTTGAATATTCTATTAGATTTGTCTAGTTGTGTTCTGACTAAAGCTTGAAGATTATGTATCAGAGTATAATGATATGTGCCATCCCCTTCAATTAAGAGCAGATCAATTGGAATTGCAGATTCATCATCAAGTGTACTGATTCTGAAAGGTGCTATCGGGCAATTGCCAGTGGAACAAATAAATACATTAATAGATAATTGTTTGCCATTGATGTGCCTGGCCCTTTTTTCAAATTTATCAATATTCTGAACAGACATTGGATATTCTAAACCCTCCATTGCATCGTCAAAATCATGTTCATGTTGTTTGTAATAATTTATTCTCTCAGGATGCCTTGAAACTGGATACAAAGCAGCTAATATACACCACAAAAAGCATTTCTGGTCGGTATTTTTTATATTAACCACAGCTTGTTTGTTTTTAATATTGGCAGGTAATGGCAGATATGTAGATCCTTGTAATGGGCTGAATTCAGAAATATTAACATATAACTTGTGTGGAGAACCGCATAGGCTCCATCCGGACTCTTTTGCAGCAAATTCAGAGTGTTTAATATTCAATTGATTTATCAAGCTGCTTATTATTGTGTCTGAATTTGCATTTGAGTATACAGGTACAGTTTCTGTTATGTGGGGCTGTATAAATTTTGTGCCATTTGGTTTCTTATATTGTGTATACAATTTGAGGGAGAGCTTATAAGAGCCAAGATGTGCATTTAGAATTGCCTGGAGATTAGAATTTATACTCTTCAAGAAATTCTCAATGCCACATCTTGGCTCTGATACAAACTGGTAATCCCTAAGTTGGGCATTAAAACTGCTATGGATGGGTGCATGGCGTGGCTGCTTTGCTGGTCCAGCATTAACAGGTGCTTCGTGCTTTCTTTTCAGTGCTTGTGAGGGCAATATTGATGACTGTGCAGAGCAAGTATCTTTATGTGTATATGTGAAGTATTGCATGCTGTATTTTCTATTGCATTTGGGGCAAATTTTTGTGGGAGTTCTGTATTTGTCCGGGTTACAAATCTTTTGGTGTCTGGCCCAATTAGAGCTAAATATATTTTTATTGCATTGATTACAATGTTTTTGATTCGGCATTTTTGTTGTTGTTTATTATATACAATTTCTTGGGATTCAGATCAAAACTTTATGCTGGATAAAAATATCAGTTGGGTTCAACACTGTGCTTTGTGTGTGAGTATGTGTGTATGTGTGTATACACTTAATATTTTTGGCTTTGGTATTTATATACAATTTCTTGGGATTCAGATCAAAACTTTATGCTGGATAAAAATATCAGTTGGGTTCAACACTGTGCTTTGTGTGTGAGTATGTGTGTATGTGTGTATACACTTAATATTTTTGGCTTTGGTATTTATATACAATTTCTTGGGATTCAGATCAAAACTTAATGCTGGATAAAAATATCAGTTGGGTTCAACACTGTGCTTTGTGTGTGAGTATGTGTGTATGTGTGTATACACTTAATATTTTTGGCTTTGGTATTTATATACAATTTCTTGGGATTCAGATCAAAACTTTATGCTGGATAAAAATATCAGTTGGGTTCAACACTGTGCTTTGTGTGTGAGTATGTGTGTATGTGTGTATACACTTAATATTTTTGGCTTTGGTATTTATATACAATTTCTTGGGATTCAGATCAAAACTTTATGCTGGATAAAAATATCAGAAATGGGCCACAACTTGGCTACAAGTAGACCGGAAGTAGGCAAACCGGAAGTGGACCGGAAGTAAACCGGAAGTGGACCGGAAGTGAACCGGAAGTGGACCGGAAGTGAACCGGAAGTGGACCGGAAGTGGACCGGAAGTAAATATGTGTGGGTGGGTGTGGGTGGGTGTAGGTGTGTATGGGTGTGGGTGGCCTAGTTTTAAGTGTGGCCCAAGAGGGGCATATTTTTAACAAATTTATAGACAACAATCTCACAGAAGTGCCTTTTGCAAGTATAGACAAATCAATCTAAGAGAGCTCTTCCTTTCTGAAAAAGCTTTTCCTTTCCGAAGGGCATTTTTACAAAAATCTTGGATTAGACAGGGTGCCACACTAGAGCAAAAAACTCATATGGGCATGTTGAGCAAGTTTTAAGTGTAGCAAATCTGCATGAGAGAGGCTCTTCCTTTCTACACTTGTAAGTGGTCCTGGTTATAGCATAAATACCACTACTAAAGCAGCTAATATACACCACAGAAAACATTTCTGGTCGGTATTTTCTATATTAACCACGGCTCTTCTGTTTTTAATATTGGCAGGTAATGGCAGATATGTAGATCCTTGTAATGGGCTGAATTCAGAAATATTAACATATAACTTGTGTGGAGAGCCACATAGGGTCCATCCAGACTCTTTTGCTGCAAATTCAGAGTGTTTCATATTCAGTTGATCTATCAATCTGCTTATTATTTTGTCTGAATTTGAATTTGAATATACAGGTACAGTTTCTGTTACGTGGGGGTGTATAAATTTTGTAGCGTTTGGCTTCTTATATTGTGTATACAATTTGAGGGACAGCTTATAAGAGCCATTTTGTGCATTTAGAATTGCCTGGAGATCAGAATTTATACTGTTCAAGAAATTCTCAATGCCGCATCTTGGCTCTGATACAAACCGGTGATCCCTTAATTGGCCATTAAAACTGCTACGGATAGGTTCATGGCGTGGCTGCTTTGCTGCTCTGGCATTAAGAGGTGCTTCGTGCTTTCTTTTCAGACCAGATGTAGATGGTTGTGCAGAGCAAGTATCTTTATGTGTATATGTGAAGTATTGCATGCTGTATTTTCTATTGCATTTGGGGCATATTTTTGTGGGAGTTCTGCATTTGTCTGGATTACAAATCTTTTGATGCTTAGCCCAATTGGGGCTGGATATATTCTTATTGCATTGATTACAATATTTTTGATTAGGCATTTTTGCTGTTGTTTATTATATACAATTTCCTGGGATTCAAATCAAAATTCTATGCTGGATAAAAATATCAGTTGGGTTCAGCACTGTGCTTTGTGTGTGTGTATGTATGTATGTGTGTATACACTTAATATTTTTGGCTTTGGTATTTATATACAATTTCCTGGGGTTCAAATCAAAACTCTATGCTGGATCAGTTGAGTTCAGTACTGTGCTTTGTGTGTGTGTATATGTGTGTATGTGTATTAATATTTTTGGCTTTGGTATTTATATACAATTTCTTGGGGTTCAAATCAAAACTCTATGCTGGATCAGTTGAGTTCAGTGCAGACAAAAAAACTGCATAGCTCTATGTCAATTAGTTCTTGAGTTTTGTATTTAGGAACCACTTTGGCCCCCCTGCCAAAAATTGGCTTTTATTGCATCAGTGTATATTGTCTCTATGACCTTACTTGGGTTATTCCAGTGCAGACAAAAAAAACTGCATAGCTCTATGTCAATTAGTTCTTGAGATATTAATTATTTTGTATTTAGGAACCACTTTGGCCCCCCTGCCAAAAATTGGCTTTTATTGCATCAGTGTATATTGTCTCTATGACCTTACTTGGGTTATTCCGCCAAATTATATGCTTCAAGTCTCCTATACTTTGGTGGAGCCTGTTCAGGTTCTATCCCCCACTTGTGGGTTCCACTGCCGATCCAGCAATGGTGAAGAATCTGCACTGTGCCCTGGCTTTTATAGTTTTGTCGGACCAATCAAAACCTTGCTTGCTTTAGCCAATCAGAAAACACCACATCAGCACATTATGTCATAACCATTTAATCAATTAATATTGCACAACATGATGCAATAGAAGTGTGCCGGGAAGTAAATATGTATGGATGTGGGTGGGTGGGTGTGGGGGTGGGTAGGGGTGGGTGGGTGTGGGTGGGTGGGTGTGGGTGGGGGTGGGGGTGGGTGGGGGTGGGGGTGCATCTTGGCTTAGTTTTAAGTGCTGTGTTCAAAATAAAAATATAATGGCTGGTAGCTGTATCCAAGCCCTATTATAATTTTTGTTTCTGCATTCTGTCACTAATTTTGATCCTAGGCCAGTAATATTTTATGGGGTGACTCTGCATGTTCCCCAGAGCAACATACTCAAATTTTGAAAAAATCGATTATTTTATTTTTGCAATTTTCACTAATTTTGATCCTAGGCCAGTAATATTTTATGGGGTGACTCTGCATGTTCCCCAGAGCAACATACTCAAATTTTGAAAAAATCGATAATTTTTTGGATTTTGATTATCTCTGGAACCATGAATCCTAGAGACATGGGGTTTGTTGCTTTGGCCTGGGCATGGCAAGATGCAACTTTTTGATCTCTATAATTTTTCAAAAATCTCTTGTTGTTCTCTAGATCTTAAATAACTTGCCTATTTTTCAAGATAGGTGCATGGGGGTTGCATATTTGAAATCTAGAGGCTGTTTAGAAGTTTTGTTAAAAAATCGATAATTTTTTGAATTTGAGATTTTTCATAAACTATCAGTACTGGAGACTTGAAATTTTGTAGGCATATTCTAGGCATGATTCTCTACATTTTATGTCTCTATAATTTTCCTGATATATGCAATACTTAAGCTGTAAATGCCTAATTTTTATAAATAGAATTTTCTGAAAAGTGTAATATTAACAAAATTTTGAAATCTATACCTGCTAGGGCACTATAGCAGTCACTATACTTAAGATATCAAAAAATATCAAAAGGGGCATATTTTTAACAAATTTATGGACAACAATCTCACAGAAGTGCCTTTTGTAAGTATAGGCAAATCAATCTGAGGGGGGTCATACTTTCCGAAATATTCCCGAGGGCATTTTTACAAAAATCTTAGATTAAACGGGGGTTCCACACTAGAGCAAAAAGCTCATATGGGCATGTTGAGCAAGTTTTAAGTGTAAGCAAATCTGCTGGAGGGGGGTTCATACTTTCGTGGGTTTATAGTACCGTAAATACCACTACTATAATTGTTTCCTAAATCCTTGAATATCATAGAAATGTTTGTATCCCAAGTGAGGCGAGTGGGAAAATTTTATCTTTCTTTTTCACCAGGAAAATTTGAAAAACGTAGAGTACCCGACCCCACTTCGGTGCGCCCTTGTTATCTTCCCTTGTTCGAGAATATCTTCCCATTACTTCACATTTTTATGATTTTCATAAATATTTAATAATAATAATAAAATAATAATAATAATAAGTTTGTTCCTCAGGCAAAATAGGCGTCAAAAGAAAAATATTAACAGCAGGCCCCTAGCTAAGCTTTGACAATGGGTGGGTTTCAAAGTCCGACAATCATTTCGCTGCAGACGAAATTTTTTTTTTGGTTTGGGGATTTTTTCAATACATTAAGTGTTTTATTTCAAAATTCAAATGTTTTTTTGGGTTAATTATATTATGAAACTATGATCAGTTTCTAGTATTTTATTCAATGGGGGGTTTGAACCCACTAAACCCCCTTATATACGGTCCTGATTAACTAAGGCTGTGTCCAAAAGGTACAAAGTACATACTTGAAGTACAGTCTTGACGGAAGTGACGTCACCTAGTGCAGTTCGAAAGCGCCAAGCAAACGAGTCTACAAGACCAGAGCACGCAGCACACCAGCGGTGCACACTTGCGATGTGTGCTTGCTTTTCATTTGTTAAAAAAAATGGACGTCGGAAGTCAATCAGCTGGTAGTTGTAGTTCTTCCATTGTGTGGAAATGTAAGTAAACAAGTTTTTAAAATACTATGTAATTTTATTTATTGGTTTTATTCATAAATGCGTGGTTTCTTTCTTCTGTAGTGAGAAGTGTTTAAAAGTGAGAAAACAATTTCTTTTTCCGCGATCGTAAACTATGTTGCGGAATGTGTGAAAATTAATTTGAAAGAGCAAATTTCTTTCATATTTCTATAATTAATAACGTGCTGTGTTATATAAATTGCACGCCGAGTCATGTGTGTGTTGTTCACGGAAAACATGAGTGGCACATACAGTCGATGTTTGATAATTTTAGTTTCGAAGCAACTTTTGTTGCATTCCTCACTTGTGTTGGCGCTGCAGTCGAAGTGCAGTTCGAAAGCTTTCCGCTTCCAGGCTTCAAGACCGCACTGCGAGTATGCTCTCGAAGTATGTTCGCTTCAAGTATGGTCTTGCAGCTTTCGGACACAGCCAAAGATACAGCTTGATGCGTTTTGAAAATCGAGGGAAATTTAGGCCGAAAAAGGGACATTTTACACTGGTAAAAGGGAAATCCTACATTCGGAGATTGTCGACACTGCTTCCGTGTCGTAGGATGTGAATTTCAGCGATGTTTGAAGGCTCATTTCTCAAGAACCAAAACAAATATCGCCAAGATGCACACCTCATTTTTGTGTCATAATCCGTGAAATTAATGGATTTAAAAAGCATATGCTACGTCTTGCTGTACGTCTTTTCCTACTCAGTTCCGCGCTGGAGGAACTGGAGTTTCTACTCTCGTCAATTTTCACAGATTGTCTTCCAAAGAGAAGGCAAATTGAGCTCGAGGCTTTCAAGATGGTACATACAAGCACTGACTACCGAAAATGCACCAATTTTCACACGTGACGTTACTTCGTGAATTGCGTGGTGAGAAGCATTGTGCTTATTTACTTATCACGTATGTCCTCCTGTAAATATGTGAATAAATGAACGTTCATTCTAAACGTATAATGTTATATTAGCACTACCTAAAAGATTATTCCAATAGTTCACTACGATTAGTTTTCTTAATTCCATAGAATACTTTACAATGTTCAAAAATCAAAAGTTAACATAAATACATTTCTTAATGATTCTCTAATGAAAAATGTATTTACAATTCAGTTTGCTTAAAAATATTTCCATTATAAATAATAAATTAATTGCGATATACAAGTTATTTATATTTTCATTACTTCGTGCCACTCTTTTACCTCTTGGATTAACCGTAACGATGAGAAAGGATGACGAAGTGATTAAATTTTGATGGGACGAACACAGTGATATACACACACATCAATATGGTTCTCTCTAGATCATTTCTCTGACAGTATTGCCATGGGGATAGGGTAAGGTAAGTTATTAAAACACACTTCCTGTGTGGTTGAAAAAAGTACCACCTTGTTACCATTTGTGGATTGGCTTATTTTACTTCGCTATTTTTGGCTAATTGCGAAAATGGGGATGGGTGATGTATGATAAAATTGACGGACACTCACAAACACCCATGCCCAGGTCGAGATTCGATAACCACTCTGTCCTAGACATTAAGATAGGCTAATCCGGGCTGGACCTATATTTAAAGTGGAATTCGAACCACTTTTAATGTGCCTCTACCCCGATATTGAACTCGGGGCCTCTTGATTACATTGCGACAGAGTTACCATAGTGTCATCGGTTCAATAAAATCAACATTCAATCTTATCGTTGCGATTAACCTGGAAAGGCAGAAAATAATTTGTACTCTCTCGTAGTTTCTTGATCCGTCAAAAATCCAAATAAATGAAAAAGCCTTAAGGCTCCTTCATACATTTGACGAAAGTCGAATCTGAGGAAGAAGGGAAAAAAAGGAGGGCCATGTGGGTTGGTTTTTGTGTGGCTTACTCTATAACGTATCTCTGACGTATCAGAGTACGTCACGAGATTGGCAGTCTTCACAGTTCTCTTGGGTCTCAGCTTGTACTGCCTCGTAGAGCTCCGACACAGTAAATAGTCCCTGACGAACCTACACAAGTTATGTCAAAGAAACAGCGAAATGATTTTAAAAAAGTATAAAAGATTACCTACACATGGAAACGGATCTTCATATGAGATCGTTGAAAGTAGGCATTCGCTGTTTACTGTTCACGGCTGACGGGAGAGCAGTTGGGGTGGGGTGGGTACCTGAGGGGAAACAAAACAATCGCTTGCAAGGGAGGAAGGACGAAAATTTGTTTGTTGTGAAGCAGTTGACCATCTGGCGCGCAGGCGAGCGAAGAAAGCAAACATGAATTATCGTTCTTTTAACACGTAACGAATTTTTCATGGATAGTAAAACCGTAATTTGATGACAAAAGATTCTCAAACATTTATGAAATGGAAGATGCTAAACACAGCCGCGCTTTCATCTGTCTTGAATCTTGGATATATCATTATGTGGGAGAGGCAGGGAGGGGAAAAGGCACTTTCTCTCTCTCTCTCTCTCTTTTTAATCTTCCATAAAGAACAATGAAAGGAAAACCAAAAACTATTCCTATTTTGTACCTACAGTTCCTAAATAGAAATTACAATTTTTGTAACTATAATTGGCTTAAGCAAAATTTTGTCGCGAGGTGTTTGAAGATTGTTTAGATTTTAGTATTTATAGTAATAATAACAATACATTGTTTTTTGATAGATTGATTGATTTGCTTTATTTTACTTTGCTTTTTGTGCCACTTTTGGCTAATTTGCGAAGATGGTGATGAGTGATGATATGATGAAATTGATGAATGAACACTCACATACAACCATACCCAGGCCAGGATTCCAACCCGGGACTAGTGTTGTCCACGGAACGAGACGGGACAGGCTTTTAAAAATTCGAGACGAGACGAGATTGACCATGTGTCATGAGACAAACGAATATTTTCGAGACGAGACAGCATTTCCACGAGACTTCCACGAGACGAGACAGGCCAAAGTCTCGGCTCGTGGGCAACGCTACCCAGGACCCCTGGCGTCGTAGCGCGATGTGCTAACCACTCCGCCACGCGGGCCGGCAATACATTGTTTTTATTATAACGTTTACTAAGAATAGTAATCTAATAATATGAACTGTTTATATTTTCGCTGGATGTGACACTAATTAGTTTAAAACAGAGCACGAATTAAACATTTCTTCAGTTTGCCCAGTCAGTGATCACAACATGTTCATTGAATGGACAGTGTTCCATAAGATATACACATATCATTCTGATCATGTACAATTAACTACACGTATGCTAAAATTGTAGTTTTACAACTTTGCTTTTACAACGAACAACGCTCACACTGGAAGAGCAAAGTTGTGCGTTACTGAATTAGTAGTCTTTCTGTATTATTTTCTGCAGATAAAGTTTATTTCGTGGTGAAGAGTAATGAATGGGATGATGAGAACAGACATTGCCATCTACACCGCAGGGAACGGAGTAGACGGGTTTTTCTCCAGACTCAATTATGCAGTTTTTGATTAGATTTTTTTTTATTTTTTCTTTATTTTATTTTTATCGACAAATGTTAACAATTCCAATGGCTACAAAACTGTTACAAAAATGGAATCACACACACATAAGTTATAGATTTTTAAGATAGTGGTCGACCTGGGCACCATCTAAGTCAACACAGGCTTGTAGACGCAGAGCAACATTTTCACACACCTTACTCCTGGAACAATCACCTCACGCATATGTTGCTCACTGTCAATGGGATTAGCGTACACCTTGTGTTTGAGGTAACTCCAAAGGAAAAAGTCTGGTGGGTTGATGTCGGGTGATCGGGCTGGCCACTCCACAGGACCTCGACGGCCAATCCAGCGATCGACCTCGTTCACAGCATACCGTATGATGCAGCCATCTATCGACAACAAAATGTACTTTTCAATTTTTCCGTGTGCTGTTGGATTTATTGGTTACTAATGTTCGAAAGGTGCCCAATTGAGTCTGGCCACCCTGTATACTATCCCAATTGTTGCTTATTTGAAGTACAAGTAACAAGAAAAGAAAAAATCTGACAAACAGGTAAAAAAAAATAGTGGGCTACAAAAAAATCATACACGGACACAAACAATGAGCTTCTTAAACATTCATGAACAGCAGTGCACGTAGATACACTATGTAATACAATAAGAACAAATACATGACAACGAAACTCTCACAATAATTGGAAAGCGACTTTCGTTTCAGTACATTACGTTACATAAGCTAATAATACTTTACGAACAATTTATATGACAAAATCAGTCTCAAAGGTAAACATATTCTCTGTTGCTATACAAAACGCCTCCTGTGCATTGCAATACATAAATACGATCAAATTCATGAAGAAATTAGCCTCTAAACACTTATAAAAGTGAAATCTGTTACTGTACGTTATGTGTAGGCCTCCCAGAAATATCCACTTCCAACTATGCCACAAACAGTGCATACGTTACATACAAAGGTTACCTTGTTTAGAAATTAATGTCAAATAGAAGAAGAATTGAATACTATTGCATAACGAAATAAATGTTAGATACAGTGAAGGTTCTGATTAATATTGTATACATATTGTTATGAGTTGTAGTATGCATAAACCTTCTTTTGTAATATCATTCAAAGCCGTACGATCCCAATATAATCCGTGCCTTCCAATAAATTCACTAATGCTAAACGAGTATTGTTATAATTTTATTACTTGGTAATCTTTTCGTTTGGGGAAGGGAGTCCAGACGCCCCAAATAAATTCCTTATGTCTTTCAAAGCCGTATGATGTCAACCCTAATCATTGCCTTCCAATATATTCAGAGTAAAAATAGCTGTACTTGATAAGAATTTCGGATGCTATACTTCAAAGCCGTATTATATTTATAGCTATAATGCTTTCCTTCCAATACTCGTTCAGAGGAAATTATCCATCGAATGTGCAAAAATTGCTAAAGGAGTATATTTACATTATTTAATTTTAGTACTTCATAATCCTTTCGGGGGAGGTCCGGCCCCCAGCTAACTTGTTCTACGTATTATAGCGTAATATTTGCCAAGGAGACCGGTTTCATTGAATTACTCAAAATAACGTTACTGGTTTACGTACGTACAATGTAAACGTCTAATGGAAAGCGATAAATACTTCCCCATTTGATGATGTAGTAAACGGGTAGGTATTATTTATATTTCATTCTGAACCCTTCCACAATACGTGAACGTCTGTGTAGTTATTTTACCGGTGATTTTGTAGCGCTTGAAACTTCATTGTTGTTTCTCCAGCAGACGATTTTCTCGGAGCCCACATCTTACGTCAAACACACTTGCTGCCGTCACCCATATTTTGCAATTGAACACGTCCAGTTGACGCACGCACACTTCTCTTGCGATCGTGTTTTGTCTTTGAGCTATTTTGTTGTATCCCTCCGCGTTCTACTGTGGGTGGAGTTTAGAACGCTTCTAACTATCTGCACGAGGTGTCGCCACAGTGCAGGGACACTTTTACGTATTGCAAGGGTTTCGTTTTCCTCAAACAGTCTCAAAATAGGAAAACTGACTTCTACAGTGATGATGTTAATGTCAAGTACAATGAACATTGCATGACCCCAACAAAATAGTTTTCCATAAGCTTGTGTGGTTAACGAGATAATTGCATGTGAAAATTACGGTTTTCCCAATTTTTATGCCCAATTTACTTATTAAGCAGGGTCTTTTTTTAAATTTCTGCTTTGTAGGAATTACGCAGCCATATTTTCTGAAGGATAGAAAACAAACCCCGAGGTCCTATCTTTGCTCGTAACTGAAAAATCTGTTTAAAACGGAACGTCTGCACTGCGCGTTTTCGTCGCGGTATGAAGGAGCCTTAACATTGACTTGTAAACATCATCATCCCCAGCGTCAGAACGAACTGCTTGGTTTCTCTTACTACTGTATTTCTGTTCGCTGAAGCGTCAACCTCTTTGTATTTTTGTATTAAGCTCTCATAGGTCTAATTCTCCTTGTCCTCATCACAGTAGTTCTTTGATTTAACTCGCTACAAACACGGAAATTTATTGCAGAGTTCAATGAACTCCGCCAAAAACTCGCGTGAACACTGACGAAGATTGGCCATCGTTGTACAAAAACTAATTTATCAAGAAAAAAAGATATTCGAACTCCGTTAATAGTATTTCAGCACTAGGGTAGAAGGGAAACTGTGCGACAGGTGCACAAAAGACTGAGAGGAGCGTCCACACGCACAGACTTGTATGCGCAGATGTTTGAGATTTGCACAGACATCTAAGCGCTTGGGCTCAGCCAGGGTTGGCAATTTTTTTTTGTTGAAGAAAAGAACTAAACAAACCGTTTTTCTTGTTTAAAACATAGTTTTAAACGAGTTAAGAAAACATATTTTAAACAAAAGAAAAATCAACCTTTTCCCAGCAAATTATAGTTAAAGTCGTTAAAGAAAAAATACTCATTTTTATGAGTACAGTGGCGGTAAGGACAGCTTATTTCCCTTTGGAGATAAGGTTTACCATACTGCAGGGTAGGGGAATGCGGGACATAATTTTTTGGGTCGGGACGGGAAATTCTTTAAATCCCGACATTCGGGACGGGGAAAATTCTCAATTTCACGACAAAGTCGGGAAATTTTCGGGACGGGATATGTTCGAAATTTCCCAAAGCTCTTGAAATCTCGAATTCTACACGTAATTTCCATCTTAAGTGCTTGTTTTTGTACTTCTGGTACAAATACTAACGATTTCCGATAAGTTCTAGATATTTACAATGCAGAAAACATCGAGGATTGACGACTTTTTAAATGACCATTCGGCATTTCCCGGCTGCATGGGATCCCAAAAAGCCGGGTAGTCATTTCCCGAAGTCGGGATCGGGTGGCGAATTTTTTTTCCCGACTTTTCGAGATCCCTCACACCTCTACTGCAGGGACAAAAGTTCGTCTGCTAACCAATAACAGAGGAGCGCCTCCAGCACCACTCAGCAACCCAACATTGTTGAGTAGCAAGAACCCTGGAGGCGCTTGCTACCTGGTTGTTGAGAAGGAGCGACCGCGGCTTCGCTCAACATAAAATTCTCTCGCTACCTGCGGTGAACTGTCGTCTGCAAGTCTGCTGTCTTCTGTTAGTTGCAACATGGCGCGGCGGAACTAAAAGATGCGTGGAGTAAAATGTATTTGCAAGTTCGATTATGTAGCCTAAGCGCACCTTTAGGTCGCGCATCCAATAGCCTTAAATAGTAATAACTTTTTCGCCACTATATTCTCGGAGAATGAGTGATCTGTCAACGGATAATTATGCACTGGCTTCAACTGAAGTATATTTAAAAATACCAACAAAATAACGCAGTTAAAAAAGTAATGAACCGAAATACTGTTCACAACATTAAGTTGTTTTTTTTTGGCTAAATCGGATGAGCATGCTCTTGCAAACGGTTTGCAGAGTTCAATGAACTCCGCCAAAAACTCGCGTGAACACTGACGAAGATTGGCCATCGTTGTACAAAAACTAATTTATCAAGAGAAAAAGATATTCGAACTCCGTTAATAGTATTTCAGCACTAGGGTAGAAGGGAAACTGTGCGACAGGTGCACAAAAGACTGAGAGGAGCGTCCACACGCACAGATGTGGTGGAGACCACTTTTTATCTCGCTACGTAAGTTTCGGGTTCGAGGTCCGGTATAGGCATGGATGTTATTTGATTGATTTGATTTATTTTACTGTGCATTTTTGCCACTTTTGGCTAATCGCGAAGATGAGGATGAGTGATGATATGGTGAAGGAACAGTCACAAGGAACAGCATGCCCAGGCCGGGATTCGAACCCGGGACCCGGCGTCGTAGCGCGATGTTTAACCACTCCGGGATATTATTTGTGAATGTCCCTTCTTCATGTCCCTTCTTTTTGCAAGAAAAATTGGCATCAAGTATCGAGGCCATTTCCTGGGTGAAATACATACTTTTCAAGAGAGCGTGATATCAAGAAATGCACCGTGTGATATTTGAAAATCCATTGGAAGGAGGATCGTATTACAATAACTTAAACGATGATCATGCAGAGTTAATCATAAATACAACTAAAAAATGTGGCATATTCATGTATAAACGTCAATTCGTACGTGTTTATTTATATTGCTTTAATTTACATTCTTTTTGCAGCTACAAAAGCACAATCAGCAATTGATAATTTAAACTATATCAAACATTATTGCGTGAAAACAACGTGAGAACACCGTTATACAATCTTGCACACATTTTGCAATTTATACTCACTGTTCAACATTTCTGTTCGTAAGCCAACCTCCGTGGCTACAACGTCAGGGTCACGGGTTTGAAATCCCAGCCTGGGCGTTCTTTGTGAGTGTCCTTTCATCAATTTCATCATATAATCAATCATCCTCATCTTCACGATTAGCCAAAAGTAGCAGAAAAGCGACGATAAAAAACAAAATTCAAATGAAACTATTGTTCTTAAATCGTATTTATTATTGTCCTATTAACAATAGTTGATTTATTGATTTGTTTTATTTTACTTCATTTTCGTGCCACTTTTGACAAATTTGCGAAAATGGGAATGAATGATGATATGATGAAATTGATGAAAGGACACTCACAAGCATTCATTCCCAGGCCGGGAACCACACCACCACGGGTGCCTACCTATTAACAATGGCATGAAACTATTGAGGAATAATGATTCCATTTCAAAGCACATTCTCGAAACTAATCTTTCTTTCACTTATAGTGTAGCGTATGCGTATGTTATAAGTGTTTTAACAAAGGTTTACAACCAATACGGTCACACACACACAAAAAGCGTTTCGGGTTCGATACCCGGTGTAGGCACATGGTGGTTCGGATTCCACTTTAAACTGTAGGCCCAGTCCAAATTAGCCTACTGTGCATAAAGTGGACTTAAAACACCAAACAAACAAACACACAAGAAGTAGAGTGTTGTGTCAAACTTGCACTCCTATACGAAAATAATCTTTAATTTAAACACATATATCCTTAAATAAAACTGGCCACAACCTTTCTACACTCAATGTCACTCCTCCATGGTTATTACGTATTATTTTGGAGAAATAAAATTGTAACCACAGAGAATTGTTGTAACCAAAGCTCTCAAATTAGGAATATAACATTTCCCCCAATTGTATCTCTATAGATAGTAGACACAGATCTAGATCTACTCATGTTTTACTTCGAGATTAACCACATACTTTAATTTGAAATAGCATCCATATATATGTCATTACATCGATTCATAATCCATTAATAGTGACACCGTATTCAACCAAGACCATCTTGAGGTTCAGGCCACAGCGCTCAGTCAAGACGTCATCATCTGGAGGCGATCGTCTTAACGCTGTAAACCCCATGTCGTAATTTTACCGTAGATAATTAAGGTATATTTATTTCTTTTGTGAAGTTAAATTTTGACATTTACCCTCCCGACGAAGATAGAAGAAAAATGTATAATATTGAATATTTACACCACAATTTTCATTCAGGCCACCACAAAAATTCCTACCATAGCACAAAGAAAGAGTTGATAACCGTCAGAAACTTCCTGGCGGAACAATTTAAACATTATATATCTTTGAAAAATATTATCGGGAATATTTGTCAGCTACAGTAAAACTCGTAACTGCTTTTGTATGTAAAATCAACTGACTAAATAATAATAAAAAAAGCATGTTAGGTTGACCGTAAACTTTCCAAGTTACCTAATTAATTAAACTGTCTTTAACTCTACCCAAAATTAATCAACCAGATAATGCAGATATTCTGCTTAGCTATACAATCTCAATACAAAAGCTTAATTTCTATATCCATGCAGCAAAAGCGAAACAAATTGGTACAAGGCCAATGTTGCATTTCTGTGAATAAAGACTAAACCTAAATCATTTATCATATTGTAATTTCGATCCTATTGACTTTATTGAACGAAAGATAATATACCAATTGAATCTTTTCATTGTCGTTAGTAAGATCTGTGACAATAACTTAAGAGTTTCATTAAAAAAAAAGCAAATTAATATTTCGATCTTAACGTTCACTTGGGATATAAACATTTCTAATATTTCCTTACACATTTTTTTACATTCTGTTAATAACATCGTGAAGAATGTTAATAAATTATGAAACAATACACATTATCACTGATTTAATAATCAAAGTTACGAACATTGAAGCTTCACAAAGACAAAAAATAAAAAGCAGTTCATATGAAACAGTTTTATAAAATTTAATACATTTGTAGTTCATATTAACATAGCTAGGTAACATAATGCTTTCTGTGTGAAAAAATTTGTATTTGAAATATAAGTAATATATTCTTGGATAGTTTTTCACACGAATATTTCATCGAAGTTCTTGTTACACATCGCACCCTTGTATTTGAATGTACAACATATCTTCCGATTAGCATAAAGAACCATACAGCGGGATAAAATAAGAATGTAAATGTACACATGTATCAACTTTACCCCGTTGTATAGCTTTCTTTCATTAAGCACATTTTGAAACTGGAAATCTGTGTAAATAGTATGACAATTTTATCGAATGCTTGCATAAAATTTTCACTAACAAATTGCTTTACTAGACACGAACGTAATATTTTAAACGTTGGCTAAATCTTGAAACAAATTAATTTGCAATCATAAACAATAGCCTAATCTTAACGTTAACCAACGTTTGTAATTCAAGGTAAATTATTTGATATTTCTAAAAAAAAAATGTTGACAAGAGATAAAACATGACCACATTTAAGATTATATTAGATGCCTATTCCGTACACATGAAATGTTTACATCATGAACTATTGCTCTTATTTATTTATGAGTATAAAACCTTTGTTACTTAATTTGTATCTTTTCGTAGGGACCGACCGAATCACATGGAATTGCCCTAAACATTTCTCATTTTCAGCAACATGTTGAAGAAATGCGTACGTTACTCTTACCTTTTTCATCATAATTGTCTCTGTAATTGAGCACACAACACTTACACCATACCTCTTGCACATTTAAGCATATTTACAAGTCATGTAAACTCGATTACAGTTCCTAAATTTGCATTACAATTCCATATTCACTAAAAAGGTCCAACATTGATTCGGAAGAAGTAAATCAGACATGGCGGTTATCTCGCCTCCAGTTGATGACGATTAGTCACGTGACCGGAGCAAGCCATGAGGCTTTCAGATTGAGAAGGTAATGATTCAACAGCCCAACACGCCCTGCCATTTTCGCTGCAGACGCCACAATGCAACGCGATGCGATTTTCAATTGTTTTCGGCTGGAACGTCGCTACTTCTCAACTTTGCATCCAGGAAAGGCCATAAAACTGTGTGACGTAGCAGGTCAACATTTGCTACCATGTTGAGCGATCCTG
Organism: Lepisma saccharinum; assembly: GCF_977018435.1. Taxonomy (NCBI): domain Eukaryota; kingdom Metazoa; phylum Arthropoda; class Insecta; order Zygentoma; family Lepismatidae; genus Lepisma; species Lepisma saccharinum. Next base: position 14,259,864 of record NC_139240.1, read on the forward strand.
GAGGCGCCCGATGTCAAATCATAAGAACAGATGAAGACGAGTGATCGAAGCATAGACATACTACTGAAGTGTCACAAATTGACAACACAAACCGACGCCCAAAATGAGTTTCAGTTAACACGTGTAACAATAATGCGTGTACCAATATTTTTGTTTTCTTGCATTAATTTAAGTATCGTAGACTAGTGGGATGAATATACAGGTAATTTAGAACTGTTGGTACTAGTTAGATATAGCGAAAACACATTTAACTCTTTTATTTTCAAATTAATTTCATTTGTACTTGCCTCATATGCATAGCAGAACCTTGCTCGGTACAGTGGGATCCATGAGTATTAGCGTGCAAATTGTCCATGACTATATTCATTAATTTTTATCTCACATCCTATTGTGTTTTTAAGCGATGGATTTTTATGTATGCTGGTGCGGAAGTTGTCAACAGCTTGTTTAGAGTTTTCTTTTAATTCTTAGAGCTCTTAATGGGTCAAGTAAAGTGCACGAACATGGTGATGGACAATTTGCACGGTAATACTCATGGATCCCACTGTACCAGTTTCATAGATCGGAGACACATGAAATCGGATATTTTGTGTTTCGCATGGTTCGTACTTACCAATTGTGTATTGCGGAACATAGTTCAAGGTGCCATTATGCTTTTTACTTGAAAACAAACACTTTTCTACTGAGAAAACCCATTTATCTAAGTGCTACCGAACGCACGTAATGGTGCGATATCGCTTACTTTGTGAATGATATCGCTTCTTTTGTTTTTGAATATCAGTGTTTTCCAACCTTCTGCACCGAAAAATACCTACTATCGTGTTAGTCACGTGTGCAAATTGTACATTATGCATGGGTAGCTGACGGATAACCCCACGAACCATTCCGATAAGGTTAGGTTACATTTGGTTAGGTTAGGCAAGCATAGATAAACAAAAAAAAAGCTGGAAACACGGACATGATTTCCCGGTCAAATAGATAGCACGATGTGGGGTGTAAGGGGTGCTCCTCCCACATAGTGCACCCAATAGTCAACCTCACTTCCATGTAGTACATACACCCTGGACTGCAGACTAACGAGGCTCTGGCGACTGGCCCCATAGCCAGTATAATTTTTGTTTGTGAAGTCCTGTGTTTTGTCCTCATTTTTACTGAGTGCTCCTATACAGCATCAGCTTTTAGCAAAAATCAGAAGATTTTAATATTTTATGATTTTAGTTATGCAACGTTAGAGTTATGTGTAATGATAAGGGGCTGGACCCCGTATAATGTGACGGGTGCAAAATAGCCTTAGTTCTGACGCACCCAAAATTTTAAATTCAAATCAAATCAAAAGATACCACGATGAAAGAAAATACTTCCACAAACGTTGGACACCTTAGAGAAACTCATTTCCGTAAGTAGTTTCTTCTGTAAAAATGAAGAAATGTGTCTCCGATGTATGAAACTGTTACCCATTTTTCAACTTGGGATTACTTTTTTTTTTCAATGAAAAAAGCGTTATTTTTAACATTATAAGTATTTATTGGTCGTTGCTAATTGGCGGCGAAATCTTGACTCACGTTGTCTATCGTCAGCTGATATGCAGTGTTACCAAACTTATGAACCGATAAATACCACACCGCAAAAGGTTTTTAAGCAAAAATTGATCCACAAACCATTCACAGAAGGTTAGGTTAGGTTCAGTTAGGTTAGGCAAACATAGAAAATTGAATTGGAAAAAAAAAAATCCGCTCACATGTCATCTTGTAAAACTACCGGTGGTGCTACACTAACACTTATTAACCGAAAAATGATGGGGAATGAGTTTACAATACTGGACCACTCTCCAATTTCTATGAAATTTCGCCTACTCACTAATTGTGAACTCCTAATCACTAATCTACATGTAATAATTGGCGGTCAAGTATGGAAATTGAGAAAAAAACTAAATAAACTATATTTTCTTAACGTAATGTAACCCTGCCATAAGAACAATAGCTCCATGGGAGACGCCATTTTCCCAACATGAAGAAATCAACAGGCAAGACAAAGTATAGTTATCTTAGCTAAAATATTAATTTTTTGGTACCAGTTTCATAGATCGGAAACACATGAAAATCGGATATTTTGTGTTTCGCATGGTTCGTACTTATTAATTGTGTATACATCGGAGACACATTTCTTCATTTTTACAGAAGAAACTACTTACGGAAATGAGTTTCTCTAAGGTGTCCAACGTTAGTGGAAGTATTTTCTTTCATCGTGGTATCTTTTGATTTGATTTGAATTTAAAATTTTGGGTGCGTCAGCATTAAGGCTATTTTGCACCCGTCACATTATACGGGGTCCAGCCCCTTATCATTACACATAACAACTCTAACGTTGCATAACTAAAATCATAAAATATTAAAATCTTCTGACTTTTGCTAAAAGCTGATGCTGTATAGGAGCACTCAGTACAAATGAGGACAAAACACAGGACTTCACAAACAAAAATTATACTGGCTATGGGGCCAGTCGCCAGAGCCTCGTTAGTCTGCAGTCCAGGGTGTATGTACTGCATGGAAGTGAGGTTGACTATTGGGTGCACTATGTGGAAGGAGCACCCCACATCGTGGTATCTATTTGACCGGGAAATCATATCCGTGTCTCCAGCTTTTTTTTTTTTTGTTTATCTATGCTTGCCTAACCTAACCAAATGTAACCTAACCTTATCGGAATGGTTCGTGGGGTTATCCGTCAGCTACCCATGCATAATGTACAATTTGCACACGTGACTAACACGATAGTAGGTATTTTTCAGTGAAGAAGGTTGGAAAACACTGATATTCCAAAACAAAAGAAGCGATATCATTCACAAAGTAAGCGATATCGCACCATTATGTGCGTTCGGTAGCACTTAGATAAATGGGTTTTCTCAGTAGAAAAGTGTTTGTTTTCAAGTAAAAAAGCATAATGGCACCTTGAACTATGTTCCGCAATACACAATTGGTAAGTACGAACCATGCAAAACACAAAATATCCGATTTTAATGTGTCTCCGAACTATGAAACTGGTACCAGAAGGTTATGCTGTTTGTGATTTTTTTTTTTTTAGCTCGCAGAGATGTGCAATTATGAAATAAAGTACGTTTGTTACCTTCGTGTGAAGCAGAACAGGCTTCCGAAAAGGAACATAGCACCCAACATGATATTCTACAACAGCAACTATAATTTTACATCATTAAGTTTGGAGTTGCTAGCATTTGTCGACGGTTTCTTTCACTACTTTAGTGTGCAATTTTGTTTTATCGCGATTTCATCATGCTATGTATGCAATTACGTCTGTAACACATACTGTGAAGTTTTAGCGAATACTTACACAAAAATATTTTACGATTTTGTTCAATACGAACCTTAGTAGTTCTGTTATGCGAGTCAAGTTTAGGTCCCTTGTAGGTTACGATCTGTTAGCATTACCTACAGTAATATCGCTAAATGCTTTCTAAAAAAAGTTCAGTAACAGTTACATATAGCGGAAACACATTTCTTGAAATTTACAGGAGAAAAGACGGGAAAGTACTTACGGAATTGAGTTCCATTGGACTTTTGGAAGCTGGGAATAGTGTTTTTTCCATTCGTGCAACTTATTCAGCCGGTAAATAATGTAATTTTCTACGTTCATGTATCTCTGTTGCACGATAGCTCGTGCCACCATTACCGTTGACTATGTGAATCAAATGTTCCGTGCGTTTGATTATGTAACCCCCTGTCAGTGTAGCAACCACGCGGTAGTTTTACAAGATGACATGTGAGCGTTTTTTTTTTTCAATTTAATTTTCTATGTTTGCCTAACCTAACCTTCAGTGAATGGTTTGTGGATCAAACCATCATTGGCATGAGTTTCCAATATCGGACCACTCTCCAAGTTCTATAAAATTTCGCCTACTTACTAATTTCGGTGTCCTGATGACGTATCTGTAGTTCATATTTGGCGGTCACTTGTTAAAATTGTACATTTACGTGTAGAACTTGTAAAATAACCTTGCAATTTACCAGGGTGATTGTCCATACACAGCAATTCCGTACCATCTTTCTTTCGCAATTCAATAATGGTCTTCCTTTACGGACAACAATCTTACAGACGTCACACAAGGAATGCCTACGAGGTTAGGTTAGGCCTGTTAGGTTAGGTTCCATTAGCATAAATACATGGTTCATACCTACCAATTGTGTATTGCGGAACATAGTTCAAGGTGCTATTATGCTTTTTACACAAAAACAAACACTTTTTCTACTAAAATAAAGCATTTTTAATAAGTGCTACCAAATGCACGTAACGGTGCGATATCGCTTACTTTGCGAATGATATCACTTCTATTGTTTTCGAATATCAGTGTTTCCAACCTTCTTCACCGAAAAATACCTACTATCGTGTTCGTCACGTGTGCAAATTGTACATTATGCATGGGTAGATGACGGATAGCCCCACGAACCATTCCGATCAGGTTAGGTTAGGCAAGCATAGTTAATAATAAGGGGTTAGAAACACTGACAGGGGTTACGGCATCCAACGTATGGAGTATCCGGTTCACGTAGGAAATCAATGGCAATTGTGCGTGGGTGAGATATTTCTAAAATACATGATTTCCCGGTCAAATAGATTCCACGATGAAAGAAAATACCTCAACTAACGTTGGAAACTTTAGAGAAACTTATTTCCGTAAGTAGTTTCTTCTGTAAAAATGAAGAAATGTGTCTCCGATGTATCAAACTGTTACCAATCTTCTTAAACCAGATTTATGGTAACGGTTCCGATAGTTTTATGATATCTTGCACAAAGACTGACTATTGTAGAATTTTGGAAATCATTGTAACACGAGAAAACAACCTGCAGTGTCATAATAGATTCTCCAGATGAATTTATCTTTCAAAGTACATAATTGTTACCAAAAGTAAGCATATGCGCTTCATTCAGTTATACAAACCAATGAATCGTATCGCAAGAGAAAAAAAAATTCACGTCGTGATCAGAATCACGCATTGTGTATTCAGATATTAGTTTCCAGCTTCCACCAGTCTCAAATTTATAGGATGGTACGAAACAAAGAACTGAGAAGTTTCGATCTTCAGTAAAGCACGGGTCTTTCTTGTCACACAACAGTTTTCCTACCTTGTGCATACATAGCTAGCCTGCCTAACCTAACAACGTAGGCATTTAGCCTAAAATTAAAAAACCTTCTCCTGTGACGTCAGACTATAAAGTTGCTCAAGTGTTGTGCGATAAGTGATACCCCGTAAAGCACGGATTAATTGACACAGATTCAGGGTTACCAAACAACAAAAAATTATCACAGACTATAAAATATCAAGTACCAAACTGTGTTTTAAACACTTCTAAAAAGCATGTTTAAAACACATTATTTTAAAATTTTAAAACATCTGTAAAAAAACAAAACCGTGTGTTTTAAACGTTTAAAACAAAGTGTTTTAAACATGCCAACCCTGGGCTCAGCCATTGCTTGACAATTTCCGCATGTGCGCAGTTCTAAATTTCCGGTCCACACGCTACGTCTTGCAGTGGCATCTCGTCCCTTGGGGCTTCCGGGGCTTATCCCCTAAAGAAAAACTGACGTATTCACGTAATTATCAATCACCATAACACATAACTATTACACAGTCTTTTAAAAGGCAATTTTTACCCACGTAAATTCATCGTCTGTTGCAATGGATACGACAGCGCTCCTAGCGGCATTGATGTCATTTATCGCTTTCCGGGGCATGTCACAAAGGAAGGCGTGGCCTACACCCACCTACGCTACAGTGAAGGTCACAGGGGAGGAGGGGAGAGTGCAATGGATTTGAGTGCTGATTCGGGGCTATTTCCGTTGCGTCGCATTCGATCTCGCGTGTTGTTCTGTAGTGTTTTGGTGGCTTTCATTCGCTATGTTTCAGTGAGTTTGGCAGGGTTGATGTTCGAACACAAATTGATGAAGGACATAGGCTGTCAATTACAAGACACAATGAATTTGTCCGGAAAAATAGGCATATATTAAATAGAATTATCGATTGCTTAAAATTCTGTGGTCGACATGAACTTACTCTACGAGGACATAATGAAAGAGAACAATCTTTAAACAGAGGCTTCTTCCCAGATTTATTATCCCTTCATAGAAGAGGTAACTTCGTGTTCTTTATTGTAGTGAAGAGTTGAAAAACATAAACTCTATCAGTTGGTTGCATTCATTTTTTATTTAAAATTATTTAGAGGGTACCTTTTCAAAAACAGTAAAAATGACAAACACAGTTTTAATAACTCCAGTGGCAACAGCTGAATCTAAACCATGTTTCAGCACATTGAAGCGTATTAAAACCTGCTTAAGAAATGCAATGGGACAAGACAGACCAAATTCCTTGTTGCTTACAACCCCCTCCATGTAGGACTGCCTTGACGGGGCGAGGGGGCTTAGTAGGGAGGCCAATTTGATCTAATCATTTCACCCATTCTTCATATCCATATCTCACGTTTTTCACCATTCCATCACGTCATTCATCTCCATATCTTTGACCTCCCTATTAAGTAAGGTAGGGAGGTCATTTTCATCTCATCATTTCACTCATTCTTCACATCCATATCTCACGTTTTCACCATTCCATCACGTCATTCATCTCCATATCTTTGACCTCCCTATAACTAAGGTTCCTGCTAGAGGAGACAACCTCGATAAAAAACCCCTATCCCAAGGTGTGAGTTGCACGTGCCGATGGGACAGTGTTGGCTGCAGGGGTAGGTGCAGTCGCGAACGTGGCCTCGGGGATTTCGGTTTGGTCCTCGAGTAGCCTCCATTTTTGGGGGTAGGCCTTCCTCGGCATAGAGGGCATGTCGAGGCGACAATTTATGGACCCTCCACTTAAAAATCTTAGTTTATGGGAACTAAATCACCTTTTAACGGGGGGAAACCCTCAAAGCGTCGGAGGCCTTTGAGCCCGACGAGTTTATTGGAAAAGACAGGGAACGTCACGTCAGTGCCGCGTTACCTTGTAATAAGCATTGTGGGAAAGAAAGACACGAACGATGAATGTACAAGCACGAAGAGAAATGGAGCAAAAACATGAAAGGACCTGTCACCATTCCTTATAAAGAAGCAAGTGGACTATGCCGCTGGAAGTGATGTCCCTGACATCAAAAAACTGCGCAACGGAAGCCTTCTCATCCAGACAAGTACAGATCGCCAGACTAACCTCCTCCTTAAGCTTACGACCTTGGGCGACTTTCCTGTTCAGGTAGAACCTCACCGTCAACTGAACAGTTGTAAAGGTGTTATACGTCACTGGGATCTTTTGAATTGCACAGAAGAAGAAATCCTTCAAGAGCTCTCCGATCAACATGTAACAGCAGTGCAGCGAATCAAGAACAAAAAATCCGGAGAACTTTTACCGACAGCTTCGCTCATTCTCACCTTCAAAACGACCACTCTCCCGGATGAGGTACGGGCTGGTTATTACAACCTCCATGTCCGGCCGTACATCCCGAACCCGATGCGATGTTTCAAATGCCAGGACTTTGGGCACACTCAGCCTTCTTGCAAGGCCACCACTGCCATTTGTGGCAAATGTAGCGAGCCCGACCATGGGACCGAGCCTTGCTCATCTGGTCCCTCCTGCGTCAATTGCAAAGGCAAGCACCCAGTCTGGCATCGCGACTGCCCCTCTTTCCAAGAGGAAAAGAAGATCTGAGAGTTGGTTGTGACAGAGAAAATCTCTGCCGGCGAAGCAAAAAGACGTCTCCGTGAAAGTGTACGCACTCCTCTACCTGTGCCATTCGCTACAGCTGTTTCAAATGCTCTTGCCCGTCGCAGTATTGGCGTCCAAACCAGCGACGTGTCCACTCAGACAACAAGTATTCCCGGAGCAGCTTACCCCGCTCCGAAGAAACCAGCAACCACTACTCGCTCCACAGAGAAGAAATTCAAGCAAGTGTATAATAAAGAACATTTTCTGAAGTCTACTAGCTCTCCAGTCAGGGTGACAGCCACCACCCTGAAACTTAAGGCGCAGCTGAAAGCTGCCCGGCGGGCGCTAAAAGCACCCGCCCCCACTCCCCCTTCATCCCCTTCGCCCTCTGTGTCCTTACCCGAGGACCTGATACAGGACGAAGCCGCGGATGAAGAATTTATCAAGGTGACAGGGCCTAGAAAGAGAGTACGCCTTAAAAGGTAACAATCTTACCTACAGATATGGCTTATTGTCTCCAATGGAACCTTAACGGTTTCCGAACGCATCTTGAGGAACTGCAAATTCTTATATCTGAATTTGACCCTGCCATCATATGTCTCCAAGAGACACATTTTCGTCCAAATGAATCAGCGATTTTGAACGGATACATGCTTTACCGCACCGACAAGCTTCCTGAGGGTCGTCGTGCACACGGTGGTGTTGCAATTGGTGTTCGAGATAACATCCACTCAACGCCAATCTTTCTCACCACCCCCCTCCAAGCTGTCGCCGTGCGTGTCCATCTACCACAACCAATATCCTTTTGCAGTGTCTACATCACAATGGAGGAGCGATTCTCTCTTGAGGACCTCCTGTCTATATTCGAGCAACTTCCGTCTCCTGTAGTTCTTTTGGGCGATTTTAATTCCTACCATCGTTTGTGGGGCTCCGTTCGTACAGAGCCCCGGGGTCAAATTGTAGATCAATTCCGTGAGGCATCAAGTTTAACGTTGCTGAATGATGGGACACCCACATATTTCAGTCCTTCCTCAGGCACACACTCTGCGTTGGACTTGTCCTTCTGCAGTCCCAGCCTTGCTCCTACCACACCTTGGAGCGTTCATCCTGATCTCTGTAGGAGTGATCACTTCCCTCTCATTCTTACCTTCGAACATCTTCAGCAATCACGTGAACAACACCCTCACTGGAATCTCAGTCGGGCAGACTGGGGTGCCTTTGAGCGTGCAGTGGACATTGAAGTCGATCTAGCGTCGACTTTGCCAGCCATCGACGCCTTAGATATATTTGTGTCAAGAGTGCCTGATGCTGCACGCACCTCCATTCCACATCCCAGTGGACCTGCGAGGCGACGCCCAGTCCCCTGGTGGACTGCGGAGATCAGTGCAGCCATCAAGGACCGCAATCATGCCCTAGATCGATTCAATAGGAACCACACTGCCGCAAACCTCGAGCAGTTCTGCATTAATCGTGCCCGTGCCCGTCGGCTTATTCGAGCCAGTAAGAAGGCGTGCTGGGTCCAATACGTGTCTTCTCTGACGAAGCAGGCTTTGTCGAAAGCCGTTTGGACCAAAGTACGTCGCATCCAGGGGGGTGCATCTACTCCTCTGAGCGCTCTTGAGCACGATGGGACGTTGTACACTGATTCCGGAGACATAGCTAATATCTTGGCCACGCAGTTTTCTGATGCGTCTAGCTCTGAAAATTATGAACCACGTTTCCGCCGTGAGAAGGACCGTCAGGAACGACGCCCTCTAATTTTTCGAAGTCATAACACCGAGCCATACAACTCTCCATTCACTGAACGGGAGTTCGATCAGGCGCTTCGAGATTCTAAGAATACAGCTCCTGGAGTGGACAAGATCCACTATGAGATGATTCGTCATCTGCCCATTGGAGCAAGAAATTTCCTTTTGGCGGTATTCAACAGGCTTTGGTTGGAGGACTCTTTCCCCACTTCCTGGAAAGAAGCTATTATTGTTCCCATCCTGAAACCAGGTAAACAACGCACCGCAGCCTCGAGTTACAGGCCTATTGCCTTAACTAGCTGTGTGTGCAAGTTGATGGAACGCATGATCAACAAGCGTCTCACCTGGTTTTTGGAGGAAAACTGCTTGATAAGTAATTTTCAATGTGGTTTTAGCTCCAACCGTTCCACACTGGACCATCTGGTTCAGCTGTAAACACATATTCAGGATGCATTCCTCAACAAGGAACATTTAGTTGCAGTTTTCTTTGACCTCCAAAAGGCATATGACACAACGTGGCGCTTTGGCATCCTAAAGCAGCTCCATTCTTGGGGCGTGCGTGGCCATATGGCGTACTTTATTGAAAATTTTATATCAGATCGCTTTTTCCGCGTACGTGTTGGGAACTCCTTTTCGGATCTTCACGAACAAGAGAATGGTGTCCCGCAGGGCAGCATACTTAGTGTGACTCTGTTTGCCATAGCAGTAAACAGTGTTATGGCAAACATTCTTTCCCCTGTCCATGGCCTCCTCTATGTCGACGACCTCACGATCTTTTGTCGCTCACGGAATCTCGCGTCAGCTTCTCGTCAACTCCAACTGACGATAAACCGTTTGGTTGAGTGGTCCTCCCAAACAGGTTTCACCTTCTCATCCGAGAAATCCGTGTGTGTTCACTTTTGTCGTCAGCGTACATGTCATTTGGATCCTGACCTGTACATGGGGAAGTCTCCCCTGTGCTTCGTGAATGAGGTCCGCTTCCTGGGCCTCATTTTCGATAAGAAATTAACATGGCTACCTCACCTTCGCCAGTTAAAGTTCTCTTGTCTTAGAGTTCTCAACCTTTTACGCGTTTTATCTCATACTTCTTGGGGTGCTGATAGGACGGTATTGCTTCGTCTATACCGTGCACTCATCAGGTCGAAGCTAGATTATGGATGTGTTGTGTATTCTTCTGCTCGCCCATCTAGACTTCGCATCCTAGACACTGTCCACCATGCTGGTATACGTGTGTGCACTGGTGCCTTTCGGACCAGTCCAGTCGCCAGTTTGTATGTAGAGGCATCTGAGCCGTCGCTGTCTTTGCGAAGACAGCGACTGGTAGTTAACTACTTCCTCCATCTTCGCTCGATGCCTTCACATCCTTCATTCCACACCATCTCAGACGAGGTTAGGCTGGCAAGGTATCGGCTCCACCCTAGTGTCACTAGACCATTTGGTGTTCGTGCAGACGAGATCCTGTCAGCACTTGGTGTTGACAGTGATCTTCCTGGCGTCTCTCCACTCATTTCGCCTCTCCCTACCTGGGAGTTTCCTGCACGTTCTATCGATTTTTCTCTGACTGCTCTTCCAAAATCAGAGACACCAATGGTTGTATACCGGCAACGGTTTTTAGAACTTCGTGCGAAGCACCCCAATTTTAATGTGTTTTACACGGATGGGTCCAAGACAGTGGAATCAGTTGGTTGCGCCTTCGTCCTAGACTCTCAAAGTTCCAGTTACTTTCTACATCCTGCCTGTTCCATCTATACGGCAGAGTTGTACGCCATTCTAAAGGCACTGGACTTTGCAGACGTCAATGGTCTGAAGAAAGTCCTTGTGTGCTGTGATTCGACCAGCGTGTTGCAGTCTTGCATATTCAGACGGCTTGTGTCCTTATCTGCCAGCACAGATGTACACTTCTGTTGGGTCCCTAGCCACGCGGGCATCCAGGGGAACGAAGCAGCTGATGCTGCCGCCAAGTCTGCTGATGCAGATGGCGACGTTCTCGTCCACCTTTTGCCAGCTAGCGACCTGCAGAATGTGTTCCGTTCTCGCCTTCTTGACACTTGGCAGACCGAGTGGGATGTGGAAACGGGGAACAAGCTTCACGCTGTTAAGCCCACCATAGGTGCTTGGCGTTCCTCGTCTCTTCCCTCTCGGCGAGAAGACGTTATTCTTACCCGCCTGCGTATAGGACACAGCCGTCTCACACATGGTCACCTACTGCAAGGGCTGGACCCTCCGTTGTGTCGTACTTGTAATGTTATTCTAAGCATCCGACACATTCTCGTTGAATGTGTCGATCTTGCTTACCTCCGGCAGACTTTTAACCTTTCCGGCTGTTTGTCATCCCTCTTGGGTGATGACAGCAGTATTTTATCACGTGTTTTTAGTTTTTTGCGAAGAGCTGGACTCTTCCACCGTCTGTAAGGAGGTTTTTAGTTTATTCTGACTTTTTAATATGTTGTGTTTGTCCCGTGCAGGTCTTTTTACAACCTTGCACTTTTAGTTTTTCCCAAGGGGCTATCTACACCCCCTTTTTTAAATCTAAGTCAAAATTTTAGATAAGGGGACATTTCCCCGTATACACAGAAGGGTGCGAAATGGCCTTAAGTGCCGACGCACCCATAAATTTTACCTCAATCAATCAATCAATCAATCAATTGTTGCTTACAATAGAGCTAGAATACATTTCAAACATAGAGGGCTTCAACGAAAAAGTAATAACAAAATTTGCTGAGCAGAAGAACAGGAGTCAACGTTCGTAGAAAGGTATGTTTCACAACAATACCGGTTTCTTTTGTAATCATGTGAATTGTCATTATATTTTAAATTCTTACTTAAAAAAAAAGTAAGTCCAGTTTTGTAGTCTAGAAGAAAAAATACCTATTTTTTGTAATTCATGTGAATTGTCATTATATTTTAAATTCTTTAAAAAATAAGCCCCGGCCAAATTTGAGGCCACGAGATGCCACTGACGTCTTGCATGCACAAGCAAGACGTACACATGACGTAGCGTTTGGACCGGCCATTACACTAATTCCTTAATTTGTAAGATGAAGCATTTGTGTTATATTAAGTACTTCTTGAAATAAAATGTAATTTATTTAATTGTGTATACTGAATTTCACCTTATCATGCATAAGTATTCCATTAAAAGTTGCAAAAAACAATGTGCAAACAACAGTTTCGTGCACTACAATGGTATGCCACATCAATTTTTTTCCACAACTTGTGTCCAAAATTATTTTATTGTACAAATATTTTGTTACTGTAATACATAGATTGTGTGTTATGTGATCATTGAAAGTATATTTTATATCTAAATCATATTTTCAAGACATTTAAATGATATCTGTGAAATTAATGAATTTACCAAATATTCAATCGCCAACCTTTTAAAGTTAAGATCTTTGGGTGACTTACCTGTTAATGTTGAACCTCACCGTCAACTTAACAGTAGAAAAAGGTGTGATTCGCCACTGGGATCTGCTAAATGCTGAGGAGAAAGAGATGCTTGAAGCACTCTCAGACCAACATGTCACCGCAGTCCAGCGAATAAAGACACGTAAGTCCAGAGAACTAGTACCAACTGCTTCACTTATACTGACGTTTCAAACGACCACTCTCCCAGATATTGTACTGGCTGGATATTTGAGACTCAAAGTCCGTCCGTACATCCCTAACCCGATGCGGTGTTTCAAATGCCAGCACTTTGGGCACACTCAGCCTTCCTGCAAGGCCACTACCGCCCTCTGTGGTAAGTGTAGTCTGCCTGAGCACAGGACCAAACCTTGTTCTTCTGGTCCCAAATGCATTAACTGCCAAGGCGAGCACCCAGTCTGGCATCGTGACTGCCCCTCTTTCCAACAAGGGAAGAAAATCAGAGAGTTGGAGGTCACAGAGAAAATCTCTGCTGGTGAAGCAAAACAACGTCTCTGCGTAAGTATACGCACCACTTTACCTGTGCCATTCGCTGCAGCTGCTCTTACCCGTCGCAGTGTAGGTTTACAAACCAGCAACGTGTCAACCCAAACGACAACGCTTCCCGTAGTAGCTCTCCCTGCTTCGAGGAAACCAGCAACCACTCCTCGCTCCACAGAGAAGAAGTTCAAGGAGGTACACACGAAAGAATACTTTCTGAAGTCCAGTAGCTCTCCAGTCAGGGCAGCATCGACCACCCACCCCCAGCCCCTTCTTCATCGCCTTCAACCTCTGTGTCCTTACCCGAGGACATGATACAGGACAAAGCCTCGGGTGAAGAATTTATCAAGGTGTCAGGGCCTAGAAACAGAGTACGCCTCAAAAGGTAACTATAATACCTCCAGCTATGGCTTATTGTCTCCAATGGAACCTTAACGGTTTCCGTACACATCTCGAGGAACTGCAAATCTTAATATCTGAGTTTGACCCTGCCATCATATGTCTCCAAGAGACACATTTTCGTCCAAATGAATCAGTGATTCTGAACGGATACACGCTTTACCGCACCGACAAGCTTCCTGAGGGTCGTCGTGCACACGGTGGTGTTGCAATCGGTGTTCAAGATACCATCCACTCTACACCAATCTTTCTCACCCCCCCCCCCCCTCCAAGCTGTCGCCATGCGGGTCCATCTACCACAGCCAATATCTGTGTGCTGTGTCTACATCACAAGGGAGGAGCGATTCTCTCTTGAGGACCTCCTTTCTATATTCGAACAACTTCCGTCTCCTGTAGTTCTTTTGGCCGATTTTAATTCCTACCATCGTTTGTGGGGCTCTGTACGAACAGAGCCCCGGGGTCAAATTGTAGATCAATTCCGTGAGGTATCAGGTTTAACGTTGCTGAATGATGGGACTCCCACATATTTCAGTCCTTCCTCAGGCACACACTCTGCGTTGGACTTGTCCTTCTGCAGTCCCAGCCTTGCTCCTAACACATCTTGGAGTCTTCACCCTGATCTCTGTGGGAGTGATCACTTCCCACTCATTCTTACCTTCGAATATCTTCAGCAATCATGTGAACATCACCCTCACTGGCATCTCAGTCGGGCCGACTGGGATGCCTTCGAGCGTGCACTGGACCTTGAAGTTCGTTTGTTGTTGTTTGTCATCCCTCTTGGGTGATGACAGCAGTATTTTATCAAATGTTTTTAGTTTTTTACAAAGAGCTGGATGCTTCCACCGTCTGTAAGGAGGTTTTTTAGTTTGTTTCTTCTGACTTTTTAAGGGGGTTCTAAAGCCATGCTAAAGCATAGACCCAAATTTCTTAGGGTAACCGTACAACTAATATAGATTCGGTAAGGAAGAAATTTTCCGATATAAAAGATAGTTTTATTCACTAGAACATGTGAACCTTATAATTTTGTTACGATTAAAGGGATTTAAGTAAATAACAGAAAATATAAGGTCTCCGTCATGTTCAAACTGCTGCGTACAGATGGCGCTGAAGTGGTAGTTTTGTTAATACCGGTGCATTTTCTTTCTTTTATGACTAGTATGGAAGATTTGGTGGTGTAACAAAGATCACATGTTCTTCCCGCAAGCATCTTAAATACTATGTGAAAAAATGAAAACATTTCGTACCTTCAGAGAGTAGTGCCTAACATTAAAACTTTTGAAGTGGCGTTTCGTCGCAATATACTCCGTGGTGCAGATTTAGCATACACTGTTGCCAATATTTCATTCCGTGTTGTCTAACGATATGATCAATGCAAGTTCTTGAAAGAGTGAAAATCAAACCAAGCTACCAGAGGATATCGAATTCCGTACAGATACGAGAACAAGGAACAAATATTCCACGGAGGATGTTAAAAATCTGAACAAGCTCGAAGGTAAGTCTTAATATTTAATTGCTTGTTGCTTAATATTATCCATCAAAGGCAAAATGTTTGAAATATAGGCAAAATGTATAATTTATTTACATGTTGAAGAAATATCTTCTGATGTAATATTGGTGAGAATATCGCTTGACACTGCATGACTCTTTTAACTTCCAAACAAAGTTGATAATTCTTTGTAAATGTAAAATCAGAATAGAATGTTATATTTTACGTTAGGCATAATCCTAATAACTACCGTTTTGAGATCATTACTATAGCATAAAATATACGTAGCTTAATATGGATTATATCTGATATCATTAAATCAATATTACATAAAATGCTCTATTTTCATTCCTGTAAGTTAATTTCCAAACCTACGAAGTTGTGATATTCACATGTACAACATCGGAATGTTTATTACAAATCAGTAGTTTGTTTAAATGTTTTTTACTTTGTCCTTGTACATGGTTGAAACGAGTACTTGCTGTGCTATTTTCTACAAGAGTTTGTCTCTTTTTATTTTTGAAGCAGCTCGCAAATATTCACATGTATTAAGTAGGTCAGGCTAAGTTAGGTTTGATTCGAATAGATGTAATGTGAGATCCCTGAATGTTGCAAGTTTCGGACACAGTTCTGTTATCTTACTTTACAGAAACACGTCAGAAAACCGGTTTTGTAAACTGTATGAAGCTCTTCTGTTTTCTTGTCCTTTTATAATTTAGGACGGCTCATAATGAGAGTGCATTTCGTCCAATAACTTGATGCTGTATATATATTTAAAGTGTAAAAGTACACCCTAACAGTTATGAGACTAAAATCTTACCGTCTATCGAATACAAGTCTGTATGTTTACTGAGAATTTCAAAATGAGTACCGGTATAGATATATGTTCCCATACTTGCAAGTACAAGGGCAATAATTTAATTGTGGAAGACACAGAGCTTCATAGAAATCATAATTTGTCCTGATTATGCTACGTATATTTGGTTCAATATCAGATTGGATTTCAGTAGCCGTTTGTACTAAATAGTTTACTTCAAATACCAGTGAGTTTGAAACTTGACTAGTTTTTCACTCAGACCTATGACTGATTGATTTTGCATGGATCCCTATTATTAACATTCCATGCAGATAAAAGTTTTTTTAAGCTTTTTTGCTTCTTGGCTGGTCTACTATAATAATTCAATAAAAATATAGTAGGAACTGAATTTGCATTTCATAATGTATTTCTGTTATTTTACCTCCAACTTCTGCTCCTTGGAACAATAATGATGACTCATGATTTGATAAAATGGATGTTTGGAACAAAGATAATGATTAAATACATACATGAAACCATGATTCGAACCTGGAGGAACCTCACTCCATATAGCGTTTCAATCATCACTCTATTATGAAAATATTTCTAACAATTATTTTGCCAATTTCTGTTTTAGGCTCATCATATTTAACATTCATTATGAAGTTAGATCATTGAAGTGAGCTCATATCGTGAACCAAACTGCCCTTTAATAACAGGACGATATCGTTAAGCATTATAGTTCAAATTGGATCCATTATTTTCAAATCCATTTACTCAACATCTGTAAGTTCCATTATTAACTCAACTTGTCTAAGGTTGTAACAATGTAATATCAATATTTTTTAAACATGTTTTGTAAAGTTAATAGTCTCATATACGATGTTAAAACTATTTTTATTTGTTTCTTTTGCAGATGAGCATTTGAGAAACTAATCGAAGTGTATTCTACCAATAGTAAAGAGCACTATTGAAATTTGTACAAAAGGACAATAGGTTTGACCGACAATGGCAGTTGCGTACCATGGCAGTTGGTGTATAAGCTTCTACGGAATATACTGTAAATCAACAAAGTGGACTGTTGAACTTTACATGGAAGAGTACATACATTTTTGCTTGCTAGCGTAGACACTTGATTGAATGGTGATGATTTACTAGAAATCAAGAGTCCAAAATATGCACAAGAAATTATGTTTCAAGCCTTAATAATATCTGATAGCAAGTGGTCATCAATTGTAAATTGTGTATTAGGGGAAACAGGAGAAAAAAAAACAGTGCCAGGGGTGTGACTTACTTGTCTTGTCTGTCAAGCATTGGTACGCATTTATTGATATTCTTGCAAGTTTAAATTTTTAGAGGTATTTTCAAAAATCCTAAGGAAATAGATTTCTTCCTGAATACGATGATGATTTGCAAAAAGCATATCTCTCAGACAGTGGCGGCAATTAGGGGGAGGGGCAGATGGCCCCCACTTTTACCCCAATACTATACAAAACCTCATCTACCAATGGAAATTAAGGTGTCCCTGCCCTCTCCCAGTTTTGGAACCCAATCGCCAACACTGCTCTCAGAGAACGCAATAATGTTTTGCAGGGTACTATAAAGAAAAGTAATAAATATGCATTGAAACAACAACGTAAATATGATTTTATATATCCCGAAAATCAAGTTTTAGTAGTCTCTGTAAACAATTATTTTGTAAGCCATTGAACTTCTATTCTAATGGTATTTGTTACTGTATTGTATCTTCCCTCGAAATACATTTTTTAAATCTTCTTTATACACAGAAAGGCTAATTGGGACTGGACCTACAGTTTAAAGTGGGATCCAAACTACTATATACAGTCACCGGCAATAAAAATGGGACACCTATATTCTGAAATACCTGCATCCCTGCAATGCGTTATGTGTGTTGCCTAACTCAACGGCAGTGACAGAACTTGCCATTACATCACTCATCGCCGTAGATTTAGACAACACACAAGACACATTGCAGAGAAGGGAGACTTTCAGGATCTAGTTGTCCCATTTTTATTTGACGAACCTGGGACTCCTGTATTACAAGGCGATTATGTTACCACTTTGCCAAGGGGGAGGCTCAACTTCCCTCGCAATTCATACTAATATGTTGCTGAACTCGATGATATATCAGCAGTGTTTGAATAGTTACTCTTTAAAAGTAACTCCGAGTTAATCACTTGAGAAAGTAATTTGCATATAATTACTGTTATTACTGTTCTTTACAAAGTACTTGACATAGTTATTATTACAGTTACTTTACTCTAGATTTGTTTCATCTCGTAAGACGTTGTTCGGATCATGAGTTGCAAGCGCGATGTCCTTTTCACCACCGATGACCACTAAATGCTTAGCATTAAGTTTCATGAAATTATAACTTATTTCTTACATTTCATGTACAAACATTGAGGCAATAAAATTCACAGTAAACTTCTGTTACAAAGCAATGGTGATTAACATTTCATTTCATTTTGTTGAGCAAACAAAACATTTTTAGAATTTTTGTTGAACTATAAAATTACTGTGTGTCCATGAGAATTGTTGGAGATTATGTAATCTTATATGGTAGGTGTTCTAATACAAATAAACTTGGGATACATCCTGGCTCTTGACGAAAAAAATACAAAATTGTCCTTATGGTCTCGAGATTTTAATAATGATTATCATCAATTGATCGATTTGCTTTATTTTACTTCGCTTTTTGGGCCAGTTTTGGCTAGTTTACGATGATAGAGATGAGTGGATATGATGAAATTGATGAATGGACACTCACGGACATTCATGCCCAGGCCAGGATTCGAAACCGGGACCCCTGGCGTCGTTGCGCGATATGCTAACCACTCCACTACGGGGGCCGGCTTTAATAATCGTCAATTTACCCATTCTTTGAGGAGAACATTTGGTTCAATTTAATATTTCTTTCCATGCAGTAAAGTAATTATACAACTTACTAGTTAGGTGGAAAAATAACTGAGTTACAATTACTAATTTCATAACGTAAGTAGTTTACAGGTACTGTTACTTGAAAATGTTACTGATACTTCCAAAGATTCTACATCATCTGCAGAACTGAAAACCAGAATAGACGAAATCCGTAAAGAACTATGAAACAGGACATTGTGTGGTGACATAACATGCAAATAAATTAGATGCGCTACAAAACTGTATTTAATATTGAACTATTATAAAAATAACAAATATGTCTTCTATTGTGTATCCAGGATTCTTCTGACATTTTTCTTTCAAAATCGCGATATTAAAACTCAGTAAAAATAAGGGTGCAGAATTACATGTTTATTCACTTGAAGGATAGAAGATTGACGATCGTTAGAGAGCGCTAATATTTATAAATATTTACAAGATGTTCACTGAAATTCTGCAAATTTATGAAGAAAATCTGCTAACGTCACCGATAAAAGATATAAATATGTTCAAGTACTGTCATATAAAGTGAATTTTACAGTCAATGCAACATTTGCTTCAGACGTAATTGCAAAATGTTTTCAATTATTTCAATTACTCTTCTTATTTAATGCATTCGTGTTTGAATTAACTACAGCTATCTTTGTATGTTCTCTTCTGCTTTCGAAATATTAAAAGAAATACATAATACAATACAAGGGATTTTATATTACTATTACGACTATTACTATCTTGCATTGCTGATAAATTATTGTATTTTTTTCTATAAGAACATACAACTAAAATCTCATGATAAACAATTATGTTGCTCCACATCTACTTAGATTTTTGAATAAAATCTGCTAACCAACGTGACGTCATATCCCATCAAGGAGTACCCTAATCGACCAACCTGTATGTATCTACCTTGATTACGCAGAGATCTGGCAACATGGCCCTCGGTTGCCTTGGCAAACTGTGCTGCCATCTGTTAGCAAAAAATTACCTCAAAATTGCCTTTAGTACGGCCTTAATGTGTCGTGTTTGTCTCGTGCAGGTCTCTTTACAACCTTCCACTTTTAGGTTTTCCCAAGGTTCTATCTACACCCCTTTTTTAATTTTTCAGTCAGAATTTTGGATAAGGGGCTATTTCCCTGTATACATAGAAGGGTGCGAAATGGCCTTTAGTGCCGACTCACCCAGAAATTTTAATTCAATCAATCAATCATGCTTTATATATCATTATAGATATTATTAGAATAATTAAATCAAGAAGACTTAGGTGGGCAGGCCATGTGGTACGAATGGGAGAGGAAAGAGGATTCTTGTTGGGAAACCTGATGGTAAGAGACCTGTAGGAAGGCCAAGACGAAGATGGAGGGACAACGTTGAGATGGATTTAAAGGAAATCAGTAGGGATGGAAAAGAGTACATAGATCTTGCTCAAGATAGGGACAGATGGAAGACCGTGTGTTGCTGCAGCCATGAACCTTTGGGTTTAAGAAGGCTAGAGAGTTAGTTAGTTAGATAAGTTTGACAGGTATTATTCATCAACATATTTTGTAAAGATTTTCCTTATCTTACTAGGTTAACTAATGTAAATCCAAATTCAGCGAAACTTCTTGTAGGATAATTTGTGAGCCTTTCTCGTATCGACAATATTCATAAGATAAATATTCACGGTGTCAAGACAAGAATATAGTTTTTCTTATTAAAGCATTCATATTTTCCTCAACACTTACGTCTTGAATTTATTCAAATGGGTAGAGGAATTTTTGGGTGGGTGCTTCCTATCCTCGCTAACCAGTTGTCCCTGTGTCCTGTATTTTCTACATTAGGTCCACATGATGATGCAATGATTCTCATCTGATGTAATACCATAAGGCATAATCTCTCACTACATGTCATATCAGCTGGAATCGCGACTAGATATCCTCATTAAAATATTTATTTTATTGTAGATAAATGGGGCCATAGTGTCCCAACTCGTGTAGAATGGCTCGTTAATCAAACTAGGCAATGCCTGTACTTTTCCTACATCTGCCAACACTGGTCGTATGGAAAAGGCACAGAAAATGCCATGCTCGTGAGGTAAGTTAAACAGGAGGACTATTTGCAAATTGAAATATCATGTATTTTGAGACTTAATTTTTTTTAACGATTATTTGCATGATCAGTTACCTACCAGTCTCTCACATCATAAGTCATACATGTCTAACTCGGAATGCAGAGCCAGGGTTCGATACCTGGTGGAGGCACGGTGGTTCGGATCCTGGATAACCTGAATTTTTGTTATGGAACAAAATGGCAGTTTGAAACATTTATTTGTATGGGTAAGACTTCCTTTGGCAGGATTGACAACAATTTTTTTCTTAAAGTCCCGGAAAGGCCACTAACGTTTTATGTATAAACAGAGAAATGATGAATTTCATATGGTGCTTAGTTATGAAATATATACTCCCTTCAACACTTACATGCAAAATATCTACACCCTACCTGTTACACATTTTAGAATATACTTCTTAGAAGACAAATATATAAATTAAATGATAAATGATCACGAAAGAGTAAATAAAAAGAGTCATCACTCTTAACCTCCCAACAGTGGCATCAAAGGGGTAAGTTATATATACTTTTCGCATTAGCCTACCTATATTTTCTGTCGTTTTCTCCTCTTCGATGGTCTGTTTAAAAAAATACTGGGCCAAAGGGCAGGGTGGAGGGGTGTCATTAACCTCGCCCACACCCCCTTGGGACCCCACTACTTTATATTCATCGCTGTTATGCTCAAATGGTGTGTCTACATCAGATATATTTTCTGCCAGTCACCCATCAATATCGATATTTGTGCCATAGCCCTACAACACCATGAAGTGTTGTCTAGAACATTAGGGTGTGCAAAGGGTGGGTTGGTGGGGGTCATAGCCATCATTTGGCCCAGTATTCTTTGTAAAAAAATAATTACTTCCGTATGGTCCGAACACCTCTGTCGTTTTTTTAGTCATTTTTAACATTCGTACTTGTGAAAGATTCTTCAAGGTGGTATTTGGCTTTTTTCATGAAAATAATTTCAATTTTTCACATTACGAGTAATTATTGTTCTTCCTTTTTCCGCTTCCGTAAGACACAATATGGTGGCTGCAGTTTGACTAGCGTCGTGGATCATCAGTGGGTATGCAACCTTCGTAACCGAAAAATGCTCCACAAACCATTTCACGCATAGCCCCAAAAACCATTCATAGTTAGGTTAGGTTAGGCAAACAGTTAAAATTTTGGGTCATTGTAATATCAGGGATGTATATTTCGTTTGTTCATCCTCTTGCAAAACAATGTCATGGTTGGAAACACTGACAGGGGGTTATGTCATCGCAACATCCGGTTTCAAGTAGAGGAAGCAAATAAGAGCAACAGCAATTGTGCGTCGGAGAGATATTTTTCTTGAAAAACGCATGCATTCCAGATCAAATACATTCCACGACGAAGGAAAATACCTACACGAACTTTCAAGATGCTACAGAAACTCATTCACATAAGTAGTTCCTTCTGTAAAAATGAAGAAATCCGTTGGGACCATACGGAAGTGCTACCAAAAAATAATGTCAAAGTTAGGAAAAATGGCAAACTGGTAAGAAAAAGTGTATATACCACCAGTTTTGAAAATCAGGGAGACACCACTAGTTTAGAAGTACGGAAAATATATTCATATTGGCCCAAGTTCCTTTTGTTTTATGGCGATTTCATCGTGCTACGAATGCAATTTTTACATGGTTTGATTCCGATGTACGTCTGTTAATACATACTGCGGAGTTTTAGCGATTACTTAAAGTTCTGTTCAATACATGCTTTGGTGGTTAGGTTTGGTTCCCTTAGCATTAAAATAAAGTCCCTAAATGCATTGTACTAAGGCTCCGATTTACTTCTACATTCATTATCACGCTTCTATGATATTTACTGTCGCTTGTTGACTGCGAATATCTTGTCCATGAGAAGTGCGTAAGGTAATTTTCAAGTTTTTTTTTTCAACATATATTACTTTTTTTCGAGTCCAAACAGGGCTCATTACTTGAAGGAAGGTTAAAATTTCGTGTGACAATGATTTCCAAAATTCTACGATAATTAGTCTTTGTGCTAGGAGAAATCATATAACAATCAGAACCGTTACCAAATCTTGGGTACTTACAGTTATTCTAATATCTAATCTTCATAAATCTAAGACCACTGCACATTTATGAGGTCAATATAGGTGCATTACTGGCACTAAGATTTAAGAAATTGTTTACACCCTAATCCCTAATCCCACCGAGACAGAAACCAAACCAAAGTCCCATCAGTCGATAAAGGGTTAAACTGTAGGCACAGTCCCGATTAGCATATTGTGCATAAAGTGGTCTTACGTTGTTCTCTAGGATGCTCTCAATATTTATGTATTGCTTTTGTTCACATAAATATTAATGCAATGCACATAGGGCACAAAACTCACTTGGATGCATGTTATTCGAGACACTCATGCCAGTGACAGGTCATAGTTAGTTGGTAATTTTTGTAATTATATAATCAACATTCAACTACACCTATAAAAACAAAAACAGCATTCATAATTAATTTATATGTGTTTTGTGTGTTTTAGTGAATCTACTATGTTACGTGATAATAATTGATATTTTTTTTTTGTAATTGTAGTTGTAAATAACTAAACGTACATAAATGAGAAAGGAAGAGTGATTCGAAAAAAAATGATGTCTTGAATGCTAGTGAAGAAATGGAAAGTGTGGGCCTGTGAGGCCCCTGGCCCTTCAGGTAAATAGTTTCTCATAGGGCCAAAGGGCTGTAAGGGTTAATTATCATTATCAAGCAAAATTAGTGTTACTACTTTTATTTATTGGCAATAGTTCTGTTGTGTAATTATTTTTTTTAAAAAAACTATGCAAGATTAAGAAGTCCTAGTGGAATGTGGAAGTTCTGATTATATAATTCCGAATTAAACATGGTAGACAGGCATTTTTATTGCATGCTTCAATTTCTATTTATGTTTTTGAACACATACTTTGGGGTCCCCTTGATTACTTACTATACTACATGTTTGGCTGAGAACTGGTTTTGCCTTCCATATACCCCTACATGATTGTTTTGTTGCCACCAGTCATTTATTTACTACTGTCTTGGTTACAGACTGCTGCATGGGATGCGAAGGGTTTTTCTGAATTTACCTGGTTACCTTGAAGTGAGTTATTGTGTACTTTCCATTGCATTGCAAAAATGTTTGCAGATTTCGGAGAAATGTGTAGTAACGGTTCCGATTGTTTTATGATTTTTTTCAAATTCACCTAGCAGGAAAACTAATTATCATAGAAATTTGAAGCTTCCTTAAAGAAATGAGCACTGTTTGGATTTTGAATATATATATGTTGAAATAAAAAAACAACTTAAAAATTACCTTAAGCAAGCATGCATGCCTCACACGGACAATGCATTTTCCATTGACAAGCAACTGTAATTATCGTAGACTTTTGGGAATTAATGCAGAAGTAAATCGGAACTTTAGTAGAATGCATTTAGGGACTTTATTTTAATGCTAAGAGAACCAAACCTGGCCTGCCTAACCTAACTACAAAATCATATATTGAACAAAATTGCAAGTAATTGTTAAAACTCCGCAGTATGTGTTAACAGAAGTAAATCAAAATCGAACCATGTTAAAATTGCATTTGTAGCATGATGAAATTGCAATAAAACCAAAGGAACTTGGACTAAATGTACAATAGCTACAGGCTGTGTGAAGCTCTCTCAGGATTAAAATAGCACCCTGCTTATGTAGTTTGGATATACAGGTTACATTCAGGGATAATTCACACTGAAGAGACAAGCGACATGGCACACATGTCGCTTCGAAGCGAACCCTCAGTAATCAGTGCAACCTTTCGAACCGAAGAGACACAGCAAGATGCAGGTGTTGCATGTTGCTTACATGTCTCTTGGACTGTGCCGTTTTCTCAATACCGTGCATCGTGTCACCTTAGGTTGCTATTCGCGAATGCGCAGTGAATGCTTCACTCCAACGAGCTATATTTGGACTCTACAAGAGATCCCAACCGTCATCATGTTTGAACCTCTAATAAGTTGATATAATAAAGTATTGATATGTACAATGTTTTAAGATTTGAACACAACCTTCTTTTCGTTTTATCAAGTTTTTTGATGTAGTTATCGGCTGTAATTTGCCTTCAACATTGTGTAAAGAGGCCATGTTTTCGCTAATTACGACGTGACTGCTTTTATTTGAAAAATACCAGCATATGGAGGCACTTCAGTCCAAAGTATATCAGTGAACATGGTAAAGTACTCTAGTGCATTGTATCTCAACTGCCAGGCTGCGACCCGATATCGTGCTCTCATATGAACTATACTGAGCTGTGAAATATTCTGCCGAAAGTGGTTGACAACTATCATAATCCCAATATCATATTTGTGTTGTGAGTTTTCATTGTTTAAGTCCATTTTATGCACAAATATACTTATCAGGACTCGACCTACATTTTAATGTGGGACCCGCTCCACTATGTGCCTCCACCAGTTATCGGAACCTGGAGACGTTACCACTTCGTCATCCATATTTTTATATTTGTCAACGATCCTACACACGTAATCAAACTATTATTACTCTTTATGATTATGATAGAACTTATTTATCAATATTTAATTTCATAGGTGCATTCATGATGAAAGTTGTGCAAATTACTCACAAGTTTAATATACAGGGTGAGCACAAAAACAGTCCCTGGTTTTGAAAGGGTATAACTTTAATACCAAAAGTAATATTCTGCGGAAATGTTCACACTAGTCGTTTTCACGTTCAGAAGACACAACGGCGCTTATGGAGAAACCGCACAGTGTTGCCAATACAGCGCTGGAAATAATTGTCAATTATTAAATTTAAGTAATTTCAATTCTATTATAACAAACTGCATGAAGTTCATATTTTTACTGAATGGAAATAAAATTACACCGGAATGCTGCGGTGAGCCAGTGAGCGGTGAGCAGTGAGCCAGCTCAAGATGTCCAGACAACGTCTCCTTACTTCGCGCGCGGTTCGGGTTAAAAAGAAACTCCAAATGCATGGAAGTAATATTTCTGGGAACCTTTGAGTGGTTATAAAAAATAATTTCATTATTTTCTCCACAACTTTGTCGCTGGAAGTTTTTACTTGGAATTACAGAACAAGAAATGGCCAGCGACGACATTTTCTACTGAATGAATATAAAAAATCTCCACATACTTTATTTGAATATTTTTTAATGCAAATATGCTTTAAAGTATTGATAAATTCTGAGTACCACCATCACCTATGACAATTAAAAAACAGTGTCAATTTTTTTTAATAATGAATGCTTCAATTTTACGGCATGTTTCAACGTTAGGAATGAAAACAATGTAAAAATTGTGTTTTCACAGAAAATTTGCATTTTTAATTTATTTAAAATTATGTAAGCAAGTTACCAGTTTTTTGTGTTCACCGTCGTATTCTCTACAAAATTTCCTGCAAAACTGCTGGTACCGATTTTACGTAAGCTAAATTTGTAAATCGAGAAATTTCACAACAGCGCGCTCGTATTTCCCATAAGAAAAGCATTGCCCATAAGAGCCCATTGTGTCTTCTGAACGTGAAAACGACTCTAGTTGCAAAAACTCATAAAGATTTTGGTGGTGTTCATTGGAATTACAAACACTCAGTGTGCACGTCACCTGTTACGCGGGAAACATCGAGACCGTAATTCAGCACCTTCTCAAGTGTATCCGATGTTATGAAGTTGACAGCTGCACTGATGCGTTCATGAATATCATTCAGGGTTGTGGGTAGTAGAGGTACATAGACCTGGTAATTCACGAACCCCCAAAGGAAAAAGTCACAAACCGTCATGTCCGGTGATCGCGGGGGCCACTTGCATAGATTTTGATCTTTGGGTCCAGCTCGTCCTATCCATCGGTGTGCGAGGTTGTCGTTCAGAAAGCTGCATACAGATTGATGCCAGTGTGGGGGCGCTCCATCTTGTTGTAGAATGTAGTCACCTCTCTCTGCAGCAAGTTGAGGAATTAACCAGTTACGTAGCATTGTTAAGGAACTTTCAGTTGCGATTGTTGGCTCCTCAAAGAAGAACGGACCGTACACTCGACGCTCTGACACTGCAAAAAAAGACATTCACCTTGGGTGAGTCACGTTCCACATCAAGAGTGGCATGCGCATGCTCGCTTCCCCAGATCCTAAAATTATACCTGTTCACATTTCCACTCAAGTGGAAGGTTGCCTCGTCACTAGAAATGATCTTTGTCAGAAAGGTGTCCTCGTCCTCCGTTAAAGTGTGGATAGTCTCGCAAAACTCATGTTGCTTTACGATGTCTTGTGGATATAACATTTGAACCAATTGCAGCCGATACTGGTGAAACCTCAAACGCTTCTGTAAAATCTTGCTTATGGTTGTTTGTGGCGCATGCTAGCTTGACGTGTTGATTTCCTCGGGCTGCATACAAAGGCTTCTCACACGCGCTCCACAATTTCCTGAGAGACAGATGTTGCCCAGAATGTTATTTTCTTTGATCACAAATGCACCCTTTCTCCACAAATGTTTTATGCCTCTTCAAAATGGATTTGTGTGTTGGTGGATCAACATAAAAATTCCCTTTAAATGAATGCCACACACTCCCAACACTGCTTGTTTTGGCAAGTTGTAACACACACCAGCTTGCTGCGAGGTGAACGTCATTTTCGATGTCACTGACCTCTAGCTGCCGAAATCACAACTAGCGATTCTGAAGAGAAAGATGAGTTAACTGAGCTTTGGATATTAATTTTATCAATATATTCAAGTAACTATTAATTTTATGACTTCTTGAAATCAGGGAGTGTTTTTATGCTCACGCTGTATATATATATTATTAACTTACGTTTTGCGAGTATCGAGGTAACTCCTGCGACGTTTCAGGATGCAACTGCTCCCTTTCTCAGGCTGCTCACGTTTAGGTTATGTATAAATCATAACCACGTTGAACTCTCCATACATACAGGATATAGGATTGGTAAAAGGTGTGTGGTTAAAAAACAATAAAAATCTAAATCCCATTACAGGTGCACGTCAAACTACCATGCCGTTTTCCCAATTAGAAACTGCTCCTTGAATTGTTAAAACTATAATTTTTATGTTTCATGTTAATTCATGCATAAAATCTTAAATACTGTAAAGGTATTTACGAGGACAACTCTTGGGCTAAGGGCATTGACTTTAAACAAAATACCGGGACATGGTTTCACGAAGGTTGAGAACCATTTCTCTAGTGTTCAGGTATTCACTTTATACAGGCTGGAAAGTCTAGCGTATACAGCTTTAGGTCAGTGCATATTATTTCTCAGTTTTCTCATGCACAACATGCCTCTCGCGAGTTTCAATAACTTGAACAAATTATACAATGTGATTTACAGGGTGTCAAGAGTCCCTGACCACCCCTTATAAAATGAAAGGGAGTGTAGTTCGCAGCAATTGGTCATGGTTGTAATATGTTAGGCCTAGGAAACTTTTTGGTGCATGTCATGACAACGTTTGCCATCTTGGATCCAACTTCATTTCTTAAAATGGGAAAGTGGACATGTGGGGTATGGTTTTGGTCAAGAATTTCACCAGGAATTCAGTGGTGAAGTCAAATTTATGAAAACTTTAATGATAAGGAAGTTATGGGCATATGAAAGTTACTCAATGTGTTCGATATGCTGTCCTTGTGCTATGGCCATGTTGAGATGGTTCTCCCATGGTATGTGGACATGGAGCAATATCTCAGGTATGATTTGTGCACAGGCATCCAGTATCCGTTGCTCCAAGTGACCCACATCCTGAATCTTTTCGGTATACACAATTGACTTCAAATGACTCCACAGGTAAAATTCGAGTGGGGTCAAATCTGGTGATCGGTAAGACCATCCCACTGGCCCACGTCGACCAATCCATCGACCAGGGAACTGGAGGACCAGATAGTGACGAACCTGTTGTTCATAATGTGGTGGTGCCCATCCTGCTGAAAATATTAGGGGAAGCTACCATCCTCCGTCAAATCTGATGGAAAAATGTGTTCTTGTAACAACTGCAAGTAGCCATCTGCATTTAAATTGTCATGAATGAAGAATGAGCCAATGATACGTGTCCTCCAGATCCCGGCCCACACCATGACCTTCCCAGCACCAATGATATTGCTTGGATCTCTCCACAACATGTTCTGTTTATTCACTTCAGTGGCAGTTCTGGGCCTACCAGATCATGGCCTGTCCTGGACTCTACCACTCTCTTTGAACCTGGTCAGCAATTGGGACACTGTAATGTGTGACACTGGGTTCCGTTGGTTGAAATCACGGGCACTTCTGCCCCCCCCCCCCCCCCCCAGCTTGATGATCTGGGTTTGTTCAGCCTTGGTCAATAGCATGGTTCAGCATCTGGAAATGATACGTAATTATTATCACTATCATATGCCCATAACTCCCTTATCATTAAAGTTTTCATAAATCTGACTTCACCACTGAATTCCTGGTGAAATTCTAGCCCAAAACCATACCCCACATGACCCCCTTCCCATTTTAAGAAATGAAGTTGGATCCAAGATGGCAAACGTTGTCATGACATGTACCAAAAAGTTTGCCTCTAGGCCTAACCTATTACTAGCCTGACCAATTGCTGCAATCTACACTCCCTTTCTTTTATAGGAGGTGGTCAGGGACTTTTGACTCACCCTGTAGATATAACAATGTGTCTTGTCTCTTTTAGGGTGACTAATAAACTGATTAATGCAATTCTATCTGTACCATCATGCGAGCTGAGCAAATGTCGCTTGCATCTTGTCTCTTCGGTGTGAATTCTACCATAGGGTTCATAGCATTACAGTAATGTTCCTAAATGCTTTCAACAGCTCATTACGTTGTTGCTGGTCTTAGGCCAGCAGTGTAGCATTATACTTTTTTATTAAAATTAATCCTGTAAATAAAATAAAAAGTAAGACATTACTAATGATACATATTTTTCAGCTATATGGCATTATATTAGCCATTTATCTTGATCCGCCTACAACGCTCCAATAGCATCTCTTGTTTTTTTAAATTTTTTCAATGCCTTTGCTGACTGGTTTAAGGGTCCCCTGCCTGCCATCATACGAAGGAAGAAAACTTCCATCTCCACAGCATGCACAAGAAGCTCCCTTGTGCTCCACCCTTTGGAGGAATCTGATTGGTTGTAGGGTTCATGTGACCATTCCTGCCTTCCGACCAATCGGTTGCGAGCACATCCAGCTGCTCACACGTCTCAAAAATGGGTTGCTGACAGCCCTGAACCTGACCTCCTAACCTAACGTCATAGGCATTATTAGAATTGTAATTGTGAAAATAATCTATTCAAGTTGATTAGGAGGGTTAAGTTTTGTGTGATCAGCATTTCAGAAGCTGAGACTCCTTCCGATGCAAAAGTGGAATTCCTACCCAGTTCTTCGTGCTTGTGTTGTGTGATGCTATAATATGCAGTATGACTGTCATATCTGTACAAACAGCGATGTAAAATCTAAAATAACAACTCGGTGTTTGTTAAACAAGTTGGTAAAAATTTGCATTCAGAGTTTTACTTCGAAGTATGAAGGGTTAGAAATTCTGTTTCCGATGGCGCAGTGGTAGCGTCATTGCCTTATAATCAAGGGGTCCCACGTTCGATACCCAGTGGAGGCACATAGTGGTTCAGATCCCACTTTAAACTGTGGTCCAGTCCCGATTAGCCTTACTGTGCATAAAGTGGACTTAAAACACCAAATCAATGAACAACCCACAAAACTAATATATCATTAAAATAGTTTATTTTTCGTTAATATCTAAATGCTTAACATTGTGTCAGTGAAAATATTTAGCATTCGTTTCAAAACTCTTAACATCGATTGGTCTCTACTCTCAAGATGAAATTATTTTAAACTGTTTTATCAGGTTTCTTATGATGATACATGATGTAAGTTAGACAGTGGCCTGAATTACTAATTGGCACTGTTACATCAGGAGCAGTTGGATCATCTGCCAACTTTGGTGGTGGAGTGGTTAGCACAGTGCGCTGTAACACCATTGGTCAATATCCTGAAATTGTCCTTTTAGCAAGTTTGTCACTAATCAAAAATACAGTCAATGAAAAAGCACAATATTATTTTTAACTGAAATGTTTGGCAGTGGAATTTTATTAAACTACAGGGTGAGGCAAAAGTCTGGCACCACCCTTTTGATTTGAAAACAACTTGACGGAGGGTGATGAAATTTCAGGTATGGGTAATTGGGGTGGGGCGAACCAGATGGGGCTAGTGTGTACCATGGTGCCCATCTTCAAAGCAGCCATCTTGGAATTACATTCAGATTTTCAAATGGGAACGGGCTCATGTAGCATATCATTTTACTTGTGTGTTTTCTCAGAAGAAGAATATGCAGTTACTTTTCCCCTAATAGGGAAAAATAAAATAATAATTAAAATGTATAAAATGTATTACTGGCAAATAATAATATGACACACATGGAGTGTGTAAATGCCTTAATGGAAGAAATCTTGTGCTGTTAACTGCTAGTTTGAGGATCCTGAATGTGCCTCCTATAAATGTTACATTAATCATGGAAAAAGTATATATTTTGTAGATTTTTTTAGAAAAAGTAAAGAGGATAACCACATATAAAAGTTTAAAGATTATGTTCCACAATTTTTCACTTCATAATGTAATGATCTGCAACAGTAGAAAAGCAGTGCCATTCTGGTGGAATTCGAGCATTCACCTCCCGTCACATAGGATGCGTATTAGTGGTAATTGTTGGGTGATAAATAACAGAAAATAACTTCCTGAGCACTGCAATCCATAACGTAATTTTGATCTCCCTTTCTACTATTACAGAATAAATAAGGTGGTTAAAGAGTGAAAGATGCTAAACACAGTGGAGGGGGGGGGGGGGAGGTGGCGTGGGTTGGTGACTTATTGTTTCAACAAGAGGATATTCTTAATTTGGTCCACATAGCAACAGGTGGCTCATTGAATAGGAATGATGTCATTCACTGTTGATCGGCATATCAACAGTTGTACGACCTACAACTAAGAAAGCAATTCCTTGAACCTCAATTGTATTGTGCATTATATTCGAGATTCAAGTTGTGATATGTGCCATAATTTTTTAATATTTTTGTGTTAAGTAGTGGTGATGGTGTCAACCTCTTTTGCATGTACGGTAATACACTCTGGACTGCATTTTGCAGACTAACAAGGCTCTGGCACCTGGACCCGCAGCGGGGATAATGCTCTGTAAGAATTGCTAAGGGAAGGGTAATTAGTTCCTAGTTGGCAGTACCAAACTGTCATGCATTGTAATGGGCATTTGTTATCACCATGTTTGCTCCTTGCTTGTAGTGTCTGAATCAGTGCAGTATGAATATTTGTATGCAACAGTTCCAAGGTAAAGCTTTATTTGGTGTAGCAAGGGTGTGTGTTTGTGTGTGTGTGTGTGTGTGGGGGGGGGGGTGTCGAAGCTTATGGCGACATACAAAAATCGTGGCAAGACAACATCAGTGAACATAAATAAATATTGTGTGAAAGTTATCTCTTGGTGACAGTGATCACAGAGCACTGTGGTGACTGGAAGCTGGTAATATGGTCAGAGGCATCTTTCTCGTTTTTTCCGACAATGGTGTGTGTGTGTGTGTGATGTACAACTCAAGAGGCATATATTCTGAATGGACTCCATCCTACTGTCAGACATTGAGGTGGATCTGGGATGGTTTGGTATTCTGTTGGTCCCATCTTTCCTCTGCAAGGTAAAATTACAGCCAGTAACAAATTCCACATGAGATTGCAGTAAATACAGAGAAACTTGTGTAGTGCCTTACTAACATGCTTGGAACTTGCTGCACTGTTGCTTACGTTATTTTTAGTTTCTCGACTGCCGCTAGGTGTGCTGTTGTCATTTGCCTGCCTCCGCTCTCTTCGTCTGCTGTTCTTTGGTTTTACTGCAAGAGGAAGATGCCATGTGTGGTGTGCTTGTCTGTTTTTTCTATGAGGATTTGTGCATGTGTTTGACATGTACTTCTGTTGTTATTGTATGTGATATGCTTATTGAGTCCGGTGGTAGGTTGGGTGTTATTTTGCATCTGTTAGGTGGGTCTGGATTCTTTCGGAGATGGATCTGCGAATGTAATGTGCCTTGTACTTGCATTTTGCATCATATAAAACCAAGTTATGAAATTGATAGGGAGGCGGTTATCGTTGTGTATTCTGTGTTCGACAGATATTTCGGCATTTGTCAAGTGAACAAGTTACTTTGATGTAGGAAGGAAGGGCTTTGAATGGGGTGGAGTGGTTGCGTAAAGCAAACCACTTATTCTTGCTGTTGGAAGTTTGTTGTGGCTGAGTAGAATGTGTGATCTGTATTTCTGCTTCGCTGCAACAATGGAGAGTTGGGACTTGGAGTAACCATGCTTTAGAGCTAGTTCCATGATGGCTATCTCTTCCCTTAGGTATTTTTCTCTGGAGTAGCACGAGAAGACTTTTGTTTGGGTGTATGTATTGGTTGCCTGCATCCAGTGTTCTGCACTGTGATTATGAGTACATAGTTTTCTCTGTATTTATT
Source organism: Lepisma saccharinum (assembly GCF_977018435.1). Classification (NCBI taxonomy): domain Eukaryota; kingdom Metazoa; phylum Arthropoda; class Insecta; order Zygentoma; family Lepismatidae; genus Lepisma; species Lepisma saccharinum. Next base: position 14,293,462 of record NC_139240.1, read on the forward strand.
TACTGCTATATCTCGCATTTCTCAAAACATGAAAATCAGCTAGCAAGTCACATAATTTTCTCTGAAACAATAACTGTTTCTCAAACTTTTTTTTGGTTAATAAATTATGTGTACAATTATGCAGGAGTCTTATTGTGTAGAACATGTGTCTGTGAATCACATTTCATATTCCACCAGTTACCTTTCATGAAGGTAAATATTGAGCAAATCAATATTACATTTTTTCATTTACAAATTTGTATTTTAATTTTGCTAAGGTTTCAAATTCTAACCATGCAGTAGGGATGGATATTTTGAAATGTAAATAACTTCAGGTGGACAAAAAGGTTTTTTCTTGTATCTACGCATTGCTTGCATTGTAGAATTATTTTCCTGTAGTTTACGGTTATTACAAGCATAAGAAAACAGTTTTTTGTTGTGACGTTTCAGAACACCTGCTCCCTTCATCAGACATTTATTTTCAGTTTGACTCAAGATACAGTTATAACAATGGTTAGCAATTTTTTAAACAAAAAGAATCCGTTATATAATGGATGTTGTGAATGTTACATTGTTGTAATACAGAAGGTTGTTTGCTTTATATCCGACCATTTTTGCCGGGTACTCACCTTAAGAGATACCTCGCTGCCACCACCGATCATGTTCTATTTGACCCCCAGCATTGTGGACTATCGCCCGGCATTGCAGTTTTCATTGCAGCAAGCTCCGGCGCAGGACAGGCATGGGAATTATGTCCCAACTCCTCCCTGCAAGCTTTCCATAGACCATCCAGGGTGTGCGGCTGGTGATGTTGAAGACGTCGTTTCAACAGTCCAAATGCACAAAAATCCATTAGACTGGCATCTGGGCTTTTCACAGGAATGTCTTCAAACGGAATGACATGAATTCCTAATTCCTTTGCCATTTCCTGATAAAAACGTAGTCATGTTCTGGTGGTATGACTCGAAGCCTTGTCCATATGGATCATCACCTGGTTTGCGTCCATTCCATACAATTGTGGGATGTCTCTCCGATAGATAGGTGTCAGAATGGAGTCTTGGAAGTATCTGGCATTCACGTTCACGTTTTTGTCCACCTTGCATATCATCAACTTACCCTCATATCCAAATCCCGTCACAACCATAAAACCACGAGGGAAACTTCCCTGCACTGACGAACAAAGTTGCTGCGCCCCTTGCCATCAATGTCACGGTATGTGATCGCCCGAATGTGAACACCAGCAGTGAGATGGACATATGATTCATCCATTGTGACAATTTTCTACCATTTGGAACCCGCCAGGTACTTTTCATACAGTTTCCTGCAGTTCGTCTTACGTTCGGCAATGTGACGCTGTAGAAGGTGGTGTACACGGGCCTTCCGCACACACTTCAACCTGAGGCGCTTGCGAATTGTTTTGTTCACAGTTGACGGTGCGAGGTGCAATCTGTGGGCCATATCACGTTGAATCGGGGGATTTTCTTGGCACACCAATCGATGGATCCCCCTTAGCACTACGGGTGACACTTTGCTTGTGTGTAACGGGCCACAATAGCTTTCGCAATAGTCACCCTGAGTGTTAACCCATTCTCCCGACACTGTTTCACAATGCATATGTATGAAAACTTAGCATGGAAAAGGGCCATTACATAACCCTCCCAATACCGGTTGATTTTGGGTGCCATTTGATAACATTCACTACCAGCATTCACGCACCTACAAGGTCAGACACAACACTGCTCCCGCCAGCAGACCCATAGTTCCAGCATGATATGCCAGGTGGCAGCACTGAATCGACAATGGTAGGATATAATGCGAACAACCTCTGTATAGCAACTGAAAAGAAGCATTATGTTCTATTTTTATTTCAGATAATTTTTTCTTTATCACATTATTTTTTTTATTATTTAAAATTATGAATCCCAAATATCATCAGGTAATGCAAAGTCGTCATTGTTTTCACAAAGTCTCTTGATGTTTTCTGTTACGTTAAATTTTAAAGATGGTGACTTACTCCATTTGTGAAAAAGAAAAGTCCATACTGAATCTATGTTACCATTTTCATTATTTAATTTATTCCAGTGTTCTTCTGCAATGAACAAAGCTTCCCAGACATTCAACTCTGTGTTTCCCGTCAATCTTTTTAAAACCCTTCTCTTTTTAATCAAATGCTTCTTTTCGATGATGTGAGCTGACAAACCTGTTCTTGGGTTTAGATTTATAATGTCCAAATCATATTCATACCATCTTATTGCCATTATCCTTGCTGTTTGTCCTACATAGTCCTTTGAACATGAACAACTTATATTATACAGGGTGTTCCAAAATGAATATCGGGGTTTCAGTGAAGTGTATCTTCTATTACATATACATTACAGAAATGAAACATACCTTAAAAGGAAAGGTAACTCAAAACAGTTTTTGTTTCTACTTCGCAGGTGATGTTTTGTAACTCCGCTGCAGCATGGCGCTATTAGTAAAGCCTTCTGTGTCTTGGAATTTGCAAGGTGTAACTCAGCAATTGGAGTTCAACGTGCTTTTCGGTGGGAATATGGATTTGATCCCCCATCGGATAACAACATCAGAAGATGATACAACCAATTTAAGAATACAGGATGCCTGTGCAAAGTGAAGAGCTCCGGAGGACCACGTCTAGCAGATGAGCAAGTGGAACAGGTCAGAGCAAGTTTTGGTCGGAGTCCCAGGAAATATGTAAAGCGGGCGAGTCGAGAACTGTCAGTGCCATCTACGACTGTTTGGAGGGTGTTACGAAAGAGACTGCACATGAGGCCGTACCGTCTACATCTGTTACAGGCTCTAAAGCCTGAAGATAATGTGACCCGTGCGAAATTCTGACAAAATGTGCTGGACAAGGAAGATGATGTTCTTACATGAAGCCTCATTTCATCTTAGTGGATGAGTAAATATGCATAATGTGCGTATTTGAGGGTCTGAAAATCCACACCAAACATGCAGCACATGAGGGATTCGCCAAAAGTGAATGTCTTTTGTGCTCTATCCAAAGAACATGTGTATGGACCTTTCTTTTTTGTGGAGAACACTATCACTGGTACTGCTTATTTGGACATGCTCCAGCAGCGGTTCTACTCTCAACTGGATCGTGAGCAAAAAAGGAACATCATCTGACAACAAGACGGCGTACTCACTTTCATCGTGAAGTATGGAATTGGTTGAATGCTGTTTTTCTGCAAGGATGGATTGGTTGTCATTGTGAGGATGACGTGGCTCTTCTGCAATGGCCCCCAAGATATCCCGACCTCACCCCCTGTGATTTCTTTTTGTGGGGTTATGTAAAGGATAATGTATTCGTGCCACCGCTACCTGCCGACCTCCCTGAATTGCGACGCAGGATTGATGCAGCTGTGGAGTCTGTTACAACAGACATGCTAGCTTCAGTGGGGGAAGAAATTGCCTACAGGCTAGATGTGTGCCGTGTCACAAGGGGATCCCACATTGAACACTTGTAACTTGTGACAAAAAACTGTTTGAGTTACCCTTCCTTTTAAGGTATGTTTAATTTCTGTAATGTATATGTAATAGAAGATACACTTAATTAAAACCTCGATATTCATTTTGGAATCACTATATTTCTGTGATTTCCACATCTGATGGAGAGTTTATAATTTTGAATTCATTAAATGTACATTCCAAACAATTTTGAAATTAAATCTAAAAAAATTTGCAATTTTATGTGAGAATCCCTTGTGGAATGGAATGCACACAAATTTCTTTTAAACAGATTTTTCATCTTTGTATTTTTTCCCTTTCGTTTTCTTGCGACTTGTTTTTTGATTTGGTTTATTCTGTTAGGGTGAAAGCCATTTTATTTTGCTATATTAAAAAGCCTTTCTTCTTAATTTTTGTTATCCCTATTAGTAGAACATAGTATTTGTGCTCTCAGGAAAAAAAAATAAAAATATATTATCCATTGTTATATGTGAATGTTCTGAATTGGCATGGATGTATTTTTCCCCTGCTAATTTTTTCCTATTGACTGATGTTTGAATTGTTGTGTTAGTTGTCTTAATTTTCAGATCAAGGGAAAAAAAATACATTGTTATTCATGGGTTCGCAAGTGAATTTTATGCGATGATGTGATTCATTTAACAATTTTAATACGTCCATGATGGTGTTCTCATTTTTAGCAATAATTAGCACATCATCTACATATCTGATGTAGAGTATGATATCCGCACCTATGTGATTAACAATTGGAGATTGTATGTAATGAAGGAAAATGCTGGAGATGATTCCGGATACTGGGTTTCCCATTGATAGACCATTACTTTGCTGATAGATTTTGCCATCAAATATAAAGTAATTGTAATTTGCACATACAGTAAACAATCGAACCATTTCCCATGATTCTACTGGGTTAACCTTCATCTCCATAAGCCATTTGTGTAATGCATCTGTGGCACCTTCTATTGGGACACTAGGATATACATTTTCAATATCAAAACTTGCAATACGATACTCATTATTCCAAATAATATTTTTTAGTTTCTGTTTCACTTCATATGCATTTTTAACACTGAATGGTGTTTGTTGTTTAATTATAGCAAGCCTTTGAACTAAATATTTGGATAGTTTGTATGCAGGATGTGTGAAAGTTGCAATGATGGGTCATATTGGAGTTCCCGGTTTGTGAGTTTTTGGTAGTCCAAAGGCAATCAGCAGGGTTGAATTTTTGACAATGACTTTTTCTTCATTTCTCTTGGTATCGTGATACTGCTTTCAATTACTTTCTTTACTTCATTTATTATTTTAGTTATAGGGTTTTGAGAGCTTTCTGTGAAATTGTTTACTTTGAAATATTCTTCCATTTTTTCTTTATAGTCCTTAATTCGGATAAGTTCAGGTTTATTTTCCTTGTCTGATTTTATTAAGAAAATGTCATTTTCTCTCAACCAGATCTTGAAACTATGAACTTTGTCCCCCAACCTTATATGCTCTTTCTCTCGTTCTGTGTATTTTGGACCTCTGACTAAAAGGAATGGTGAATACACTTTTTATAATCATGTTAAAAGTATCTTCCTAAATGAGATTTCTTACAAGTGGATTTTGCTTGTATCTTTCAAGGCATCATCATGGGATACCATACAGGAAAGATGCTTTACGGTGGAGTGAAAAAACAGTACTATCTTATCTGTTGAGGAACCTGCATCAAAGGAGAGCAAAAAGAATAATGCATCTGCTTCAAGAACAATTGAAATCAGCAGCTATGATTGTTTGAGGCTTCTGCACAAGTGAGGCTCATTACAGCTTAAAATACAAGAAACTAGTATGAGGTAGAGACACAAGGAAGCACTAGAGATGGAACAGTACCATTCATTCTGCTCTGGCAAAACTCACTGGAGTACAAGAATGCTCACAGCTTACCCTGAGGCATGTCTTTTTTTCCAGTAACGTCACCCTTGAATATTGCAGTTGTCCTTGGAGTTGGTGCAACCATCCTTCATAGTTTCAGAACCTCACAAAATTATTCTTTTCACATGCATACATATGTATTTGAATAGCTGTAGAGGAGACATCATGCCTTGAGCACACTTGATCTCTTCCCTAGTGCACAGAAATGCTTTCTTAGTAGACAGATGTTTTTCTTCAAGTATTAGGGGTCGCTGGTAAGGCACACACAAGTCAACCTCACTTTCATGTAGTACAACACCTCGTAACTGCTAGTACAACACCTCGTAACTGCATTGTTGCAGGCCTGAGGTTCTGGTGCCTGTATCTACGACCAGTATAATCCTCGTAGGGCTGTGTTGTCCTTCAGTGTGCGGAATGCCCATTTACAGCCCCAACTTTTACTAGGTAAGGGTATTTTAGTCCTCACAGACAGTATGGTTTACAACTAACTCACTTCCACATAGTACACCGTGGTCTGCATTTTGCAGAGTAACGAGGGGCTGGCATGTGGACCTACGGCCAGTATAATCTTCGTAGGACTGTGTGTGTATGTTGTCCTGTATTTTGTCCTTATAGGCACTTAGGGCCCCTTACAGCCTCAGCTTATAACTAGACGTCGAATTTTTAGGTTCTTAAAATAGGCTCTAAAAATCCGAAAATAGGTTCTAAAAACCTTAAATTATGCTCGAAAAATCCTGAAATAGGTTGCGAAAAGACTTAATTTGGTACAAAATTACTCAAAAATACTAATTAGATACAATCGTTAATAACAAAATTTCACAAGAACCGTAATAACCAAATATTAATTTTGTAAACAAATTTTCATTTCTTATATCATTTTCAAAATTATCTACAAATTATTATAATACTGCACTTGTGCTGTTAGCAAAGGTTAGTTGTTGATATGAAGAATGAATTACATATGTATAATTTGCTGCACAATATCAGGGTGGCTATTCAATTGGAATTCCGGGAATTACACACGAAATATTGTCACTGGAAATTATGTGTGAATTATTGGCTCTTGATATTATTCATGAATGTTGGCAAGACATGTTTATAAATGCCCTGAGGCAAGTTTCTCTCAGTTTAGCTTTTTTCTTTTGAGGAAGAAAAAGAAAGCTACACAGAAAATAAAACTACATTTTCTGAATCCGTTTACTTTGTTAATGTGTTTTACAGAACAATCTATCTGACAGACAGAAGTTTGAAGTTGATTAGGCAAATTTTTTGGAACATTGGAATCATACAAACCATTTATATTGTCAATATTTTTGTATGTGGAAGGGAGGGTGAGAGTCGGTAATACGTAAGGTTGGAATAGAGAAAACATCTGCTTGTATCCTTGAATTTTTGGAAAGTTCCCCTTGAAAACTAGGAATTATACTTGAATTTTATCATGGTCCTAGTGACCATCATGAATCTTTTTGCGTTATCCACACTCAAACTCCCCTTTTGTCTGTGAAGATCATTTCATGTGCTGAAAATTATCTTTCAACAGAAACATAGTCAGTAGTGCTAATTTGAATGCTGACATATTACTTCGCAAGGTGTGAATGCCAAAATGGACCAAACTGACGCAAAATTGAGCAAGGCCACACAGATCAGAAGTTTGCACTTGGGACTCTGCAGGTAGTGGAGACGATTGAGTACCAAAACTTAGAATGGGGAGAAGGGGGCAAGGACAGTTTAGTTTATCATAGTAGGCAAGGTTTATCATTAAGAGTAAAGTACTGCAGGGGTGAAAAATAGGGGGAACTGTCCCCTTTCACCACCACTATCTGCAGGTAACAGTGACGTCAGACATATTTGTTTTCTTTAAAGCTTTGATAAACATCATATACTTGGAGGGAGGGTAATCGACAGATAACATGTTTCAAACATGCCAGTCATTGAATTATTTCGCCACCAAACCTAGTAAAAACTTTGAATTATTTCGGCACCAAACCTACTAAATACTTCTCAGATATAAAAATTCTGTAAAAGCTAATAAATATATAAAAACCTAAAAAAAGGTTTAATTTAGGCACATAAACCTAAAATAGGTTCTAACAAGCAAAATATGTTATTTTAGGCACCATAAAACTTTGTCAGTTGTTTCGTTTTTTTTGAAGAAATGCCAATATAACTTGTTATTTCTTATTTACCTGCAAAGGAAAAAATAGGTTAGAAACCTAAAATCCAAGGTCTTTATAACCAAAGTCTGAATGTTTTAAGGTTTTAGTTAAACGGCATTACAGTTGTGTTATTTTAGTTATGGTAAGGGGCTGGACCCTGTATAACGTGATGCACCCAAAATTCTAAATTCAAATTCAAAGTATGGTTTACACAGTCTTAAGCAATAAATAAATAAATTAGTTTTAAAAATTGACTAAGGAACTTTTTAACAGATATGTTTTATTTTCTTCTTAGGGGTATGTCTTCCATTTTGTTTTAGTTAAAGGTCATATCCTTGTACTGTGTGAAAGGCAATATTACTATGTGCTGAAGTGCCCATAATGTCAAATTCAATCAATCTTCAAGTATCAGACATGTTTTCATTGCAACATTTACATCGACAGGGAATATTCTGTTTTATGTAGGAAACATTTCCAGGCTGCAGCTAGATCGTTTGCGAAAGACAGCCATTCTTCAGTGCAGACTATAATCACATTACCGTCAAATGGGGTAATCCCGAATAGGTTTTGGACTTCGCCCTTGAATAACTTTTTATCGAATTGTTTTGAACCAATTTCTGTTTTTCGAAAACTTGTGTTTTTTGTAGGAGAACAGGATTTGATGTGTGTCTTATTGCTGTGTTTCATGTATTATGTACAAAAAATTAAAATATGCCGTGTTCAGGATTACCCTGTTTTAGCATATCTAAGAACACACAACTAGACAGTGTTTGCTGAGCATATAATAATGTAAAAGAAACTGAATTTTAGGCATGAAGCACATCAAAAAACACAATACACAAGGCTGTTTACTGAACATTGAATCCACTGAAGGAAACAGAGAATTTTAAGCTTGTGCCACGTGTATCAAACTTAGGATCTGGTAATTTCAAAACAATATCAGTTTTATCAACTGTATCGACATCCTCGGTTTGTGGCCAAATAAATGTGTTTGTACTGGTGTCATTTGCAGATTTGCGTAGGAATCTTACGTCTATAAATGGAGCAACATACTGAATGACTTCCCCCACAAAGTGTTTCACAGACTTCTTTCCAGCATATTTCACAAGAACCCACTTTCCACCTTTATAAGTTTGTTGTTGGGAATCATCAAAAACTTCATCATGTGAAGGGTCATTTTCTTCAGACTGTTCACTTCTCTCATTATCTGATCCAAGAGATAGTACTTCATCACTTTCTACAGCATTTGCAGTCACTTCATTTGCACAGGGAGGAGAGTCATTATCACATTATCATGACAAGTTCCACTTACACTCATACCAGGAGGTAACTGTATCTTTTTTCTGGAAGTTTTCTTTGACCTATCACCATAATGCAGTGATTTGAGCATGTCTATAAGTACACTGGATACAGCAGGAGAAACCTGATTACCGGGACCGGTAGAAGGACCAGCTGTACTTCCATCTCCATCTGCATTTGAGCTACTGTTACCTTGAGGCTCTTCTGAAGATGCTGTAATATTTTTTAGGACAGAAGCAGTGTTAAGTGGGTAAATCCCTGCAGTTTGAAATCCCTTAATCATATTTTTAGACATGTTCTGTTTGGCAACTGACAGCAACTTTTTCATAAGTGATGGGAAAATACTTTTTGGAATAGGTGAGCATGTTCTACCAGCACCACTTTTTCATGTGAATAGCATTTTATAGGTTTGGTACGTATTACTCACAATTCCAGAATATAAAAAGACGTTAAAAACTGTACTTACGTGTGCAAGTATGTTGTTCCTGTTTCTCTTTCTTTAGAACTACGTTTTGGAGATTAACTATCCCCTTCTTCAGGTTTGTATGAAAAAAAACAAACAAAAAACTAGGTAGTTAGCATAGTACCACATCGAAATGTAATAAAAGGATTGTGGACAAGGGTTGGTATGAATGCATTTATGATATTATATCCTCACCCCAGACATATATAAAAAGCTCATCGTTCACTACGTGAAGAATTGCCATATTCTGTAGCTGTCATAACTGAACAAATTCAGGAGAAAAAAAGATAAGAGTTGAGTCATAAAACAGGTTATGATAGTCATAAGAAAATAAACTTGCACAATAAACTTATTCTCATGTTAAAAATGTTAAAAAACTAAAAATCCTGTGTGTATCACTATGTATGTACACTTGCAGGTTCGGCCATTCCTGCTCATCTGGCTTCCTAATCTATATGAAGGTCACTCCTCCATGAACGCTTTCCTCTCCCCTTATCACGTCACAAATCCAACGTAAATTCTCGTTCTTCTCCAGCAGCTTGGATAACTTCCGGAGTGACGGGAAAACCGATATTGGGTGCAATCTTCCAGGCTTTGTCCCATTTTTTGAGGAAATTGATCCACCCTTCTTCCAAATTTCCTTCATTCCTATTAAGATTATTCCTTCCCCCTCTACAAATAATCACTGTTTCGTACACATTTCTTCCTAACTTCCTCTTTTCTTTTCTAATGATTTCCTGTTTTGGCTATTCTATGTCCGCTTTCCAAAATGTGTTCCGAAAGGCCTGTTTTGGGAACTTTTTCTTTAAAATCTTTTTCATGTTCGCTCCATCTTTTACCCATATTTCGACCAGTCTGTCCTATGTACTCCTTCCCACATTGACATTTTATTCGATATATTCCCTTCTGTTTTTCCGGTCTTTCCTTTCTTATAATCGGTAAAGTATTTTTCCACATTCTTTGGGGCTTTCATCCTGCAAACAATTCCGAAATCTCATGTTATTTTTCCGATTTTTTCGGATACATTTTGGTAGTAAGGGATGCCATCATATTTTACCTTTGCATTTTCAATTTTTTTCATTCTCTTTTTCCTTTTCTTTTTCTTTTTGATCCCCTTCCTCTTTTTTGATTTCTTTCATAATAATTTTCTGTGCTCTTCCCGCAATCCTATCCTAGGAACAACATACTCGCATACGTAAGTACAGTTTTTAATTTTTTAACGTCTTTTTTTATATTTTCCATGTGAGTAGCACTTCCTTCCATGCATTCTTCAGAGGCCCATACATGGCCACATCAAGTGGCTGTGTGAGATGGGTACTGTTTGGTGGTAAACAAGTGTAACGAATGTTCAGTTTTGTGCACATGTCAAGAACACCAGGCGAAAAATGTGATGGTAGATTGTCACCAATCAATACAAATGGAGCACGATGCGAGTTTCGTCTTACCTATGGAACGACTACAGCAGTAAACCAATCTGTGAAAATTGTTTCGTCGAACCACCCAGATTTAGAATGGTTATAATGTGCACCATAAGGACCTCCTTGACACCACTCATTGTGCCTTGTAAACTATGTATGGAGGTAACATTTCTCCTGTGGCTGTACAGCAAGACATTACGGATGTGACAGACTTGGTGGTGTTGATCACATGTTCAGGCCGTTTGATTTTTCTCTTGAAAAACATAATTTTCCTGACATGGTCATCGTGCATTCCTGTCTCATCATAATTTAACATGGAACAGGGTTGTACACCATCTAATGTTTTCTCTAAATTTTTGAAGTAGTCTGAGTATTTCTTGTGAAACCGCTGCCCTGGCTAATTTTATGTTTTGTGGCAAATGCTGAGTTAGTGCATGTTTGTTTCGGTCCAAAGACCTGTATGTCCACTCTTGACCAGGGAAATTATTTTTAAACCTTGGCTCAACAATACCTTTGTAATCTAAATATGCCTTTACCAAAAGATGCAGCTGCAGTGAGTCAAATGGGAAACCCCAATCACCGATAACACACAGATGCTCAACAATGGCACTTTCATCATCTTTACTCAGCACAGGCCTTCGACCAACACCACACTCAATATTTGGATTTTTCAGGTGTGCATGTAATGTTCCTAAGGACACACAAAATGTTACTGAAACACTTCTAAGTGTATTGCCTTGTTTAACATAGTCTATTGCATTTTGAAGATCTTCTCCTTTTGTATTTTTGGCTTCCACGGCCACCTTTTTTCTTGTATTGTCGAACCATTTTAGAGTCTGTCAACAAATCTCAAATCTGAAAGAAAACAAATACCGGTAACTCCGAATTTGAAAATAATTGGCAGAAAGAAAGAAAAATTAATCATAATTTCACACACAAGGTAGAAATAGAAATGTTGTTCAGGATTACCCTGCATTTAATGTCTGTTCAGCATTGCCCCAAAACGTGATGAAAATGGACATCATTTTGTTTAAGTAATGCAGAACAGTTGCAACATAACCACGCTGCTAAATGACCATTTAAATTACTAGTATAAATTACTTTCTTTCAGCCATGATATACCATATGAGGACTGCCTACATTTTACAGCATGAAATGTACACAGTAAAATTTGCATCTCAAATACAGCAAAACAGGTTCATGTAATAAATAATTTTCTCACGAATTGTATGCACTTTAAATATATATCTTACACATAAATATGTTTGTCACAATACATACTTTTAGTGACATATTTTTAAACTGCACCACAATGAATAGTATTACCGCAACAGTAGTAATTACCGTTTTACCCTGCATGTTCGGGATTACCCCATTTGACTGTACATATCTCTTTTCCTGCAATGTGTGTGCAGCTTATTTCTCAATCTGCTTCATGCACTCTCTCCATTTCCAATTTGGAAACCTTGACATGATTTTTGAACCTGAACTGGCTCCTTGTATGTTTTCTGAAGTTGATTGAGTAGACTGGCCACGAGTCATTACGTGCTACTATTTATTACCTTATGATCTTGCACACGAATGAGGCGTGTGTATTTTTATAAGACAACATCGAGCTCTGCGCTGGGAGAGTCTAGGCACTGTCGACGTCATGTGTTTCAAAGTTGGGGGAGGTGTTAGAGGTGATGCTATCTGAAAACACCCAAATGCTAACCTCTCTTCCATGTAGTACACTCCAATAACTGCATTGTTGCAGATTAACGAGGATCTGGCATCTGGACCAACAGGCAGTGTTCATAAATTCTCTGTGCAGTCTTTGTGGTGTCCTGGACACATATGCATGTGATTGTCCCTTCATCCACTGCATTTTACCATCATTAATCCTCATTGTCACAATTAGCCAAAAGTGACAGAATTGACATAAAATAAGCTCAACAATCAGTCCTCTTTTCAAGAGGTTAGGTGAGTCACGTCGTGTCTAAGGTATAACAGAGACTAACATAGGATTGTATGTTTGGAACATGCCCAAATATTGGCTGATAACTTTTGCCATTGCTATGTAACACTAGGCTGAAAATTTTACCTGTATCTCGTTTCATACAAGTGGACCAAAGGGGGTAAGGGTTGACCTTTTTTGAAGACACCCAATTTTCAACCTCACTTCCACATAGATACTTAGACTGCATTTTGCAGACTATTGAGACTCTGCTGACACTTGGGACTCATGGCCAGTATAATCCTCAGTGGGACTTTGTTGTTATGTTGTCTTATGTGTTTGTCCCTTCATCTCTTTTATCACCATTCATCATCATCTTCGCAACTTCCCAAAATTGGCAGAAAACGAAGTAAACTAAAATAATGAAAACCTGTGGACGAAAGATAGTATGGAACAGCTTGTAGGTCTGTTCCTCCCATGCCTTAATCTGTATATGTAACTTAAGAATGAAAAGGCCCCACGTTATGGTGCCAAAATTCTGCAAGGTCCACAAGTCTGTGAGGAAATATGGGGTGGGGGACACACTGTACTGTCTATTTTCACTAAGCGCTCGGAATATCTTGGCGGAGAAACTCACGCCAGACGCAAAAGTAGTTTCATTCATAACTCCTCACGCTGAGGGGACAGCTATCCAGATTTACCCATTGTGCTAGAGCTTTATACATGCCGGAGATGTGACAATCTTGTACACTCAGGGTTCAGGTGTGCACAATGAAAATAGTTGTCGACTTAATAAGTTTATTACACTAGGCCTGTATGCATATATCTACACACACACACACACACACACACAACAAATTCACTATATCTTCTGATATAACTTCACTGCACTTCATTGTCCCTGAAGATCCAGGTTCGAAGCTCCTCTGCTTGAGTTTTGGAAAGGGAGGGCAGTAACCATTCAATTTTTCCTCTTATGATGTACCAGTGGGGAAATATGGGACCTTATTTTCTTAGGGCATCAACTTTTAACATGCAGTGTAAGGGGTGACCTACCATGCAGTACACCCAAAAGTCAACCTCACTTCCACATATTACACCCTGGACTGCATTTTGCAGACAAACTAGGCTCTGGCGACTGGCACTATAGCCAGTATAATTCTGTGTGTTGTCCTGTTTTTTATCTTCGGTGTCAGTTCTGTGGAATAACAACAGGAATGCATGACCATTATATTGTGTACAAAAAAATGTACATAATGAAAAATGAAAGTTAATTTTGTAGGGAGAAAAAATGACACAAGTTTAATTCATATGCAGTGTCAGCCGAAATATTCTCAGCACTGACACCAAATAGTGGCATATGAATTCAAGTTGCACAAACTATTCTGAATTCAACTGATCCAGGCCCTCCTAATGTATGAGCCATAGAGTCCATTCAGAATTTCTGCACTCTCCTCGCCAGCTACTTCCGTTGGAACAAGGCTGAGATAAAAATTATGGCATATTGGAGGGATCCATTCCAACGGGGACATTATGTCTAAATATTTCTGGACATCTATGGGAATCTGTTCCTTGTACTTGCATGACAAATCACTTGGGGGTACCTCTGGCAGTGAACGGCCTCTTTTCTTTAGGGTGCACCTAGCCCATACTGGCGCTTCTTTCTGGTATGAGTAACAGAGTAGCAGATTCCATCATGAACACCGCAGCCTCTTTAAACTTGAGGGGCTCCTTACCATCTGTGGTGGTTTTCTTGGTATTTGATGCCACACGTGGGGTGAGATCCTTGAAGTCTGTTTGCTGCATGCGTGTTACATGAATTTTTTTCTTTCTGTTTGCACTGCTGATCACATCTGCCCATTCATCTGTTGTATACACGATGGGATGATGCCTCCTTGCGTACCGCTCTATGGGGCCAAAATCACGATCACAGGGAGTTGTGTGTGTCCCACGACTGGGAAATGATGAAAAACTTTCTTAAATCGTCCACAGTGAACCAGGGTATTGTATAAGGCAATCAATGTCCAATTTTTATTTTGCCCTTTGGCAATTGTCACTAATAATATTAAGTTCTTCACTGTGCACATGATTTCCCATTATGTAGTTCAATAGGCAACTGGAAATCTCTGAGGAACCACGCTTTGCTGTATTTTCACTACACAGAAACATGAAACCAATGTCCGAGCCACATTCATGAACTGCGAAATTGTAACTCCAAAGTTTTCTTTTGTGGAAAGCAGGACCAACTGCTAATTTTGGAGTTGGGAGGGTCTTTTGTAAATCAACGCAGATGACATAATTTTTAGTAGGATTTGAAGAAGCAAGCAGTGAGAGAGAGGTGAGTTTTTCCTTAGCGGCTTCTGCCCTAGCAAGGTGTAGTGCTCTACTGGTTTCTAACTGTTTGACTTCATTTTCGTTATGTACAGATTTTACATGATCCAACTTTATCATGTTCGAGTCGCAAAAAGAACAGGTGTCTGACTTAGGTAACTTAAACCCATACTAAATTCCTCACAAAACAGGCTTCGGAATCTGTCAGAATTAATGGGTGTTTCCTGCTGAGATGCACCACCGAACATACTTTGTCTCGTACAGTGAATTTATTATGAGATCGCAGTCCAGGTACTGCTTGTTCGAATTTTGGCTCCGGCTGTAGTGACTGACATATTTCGGTATAGATGTTATGAACTTCCTTTCAGATTCCAAACTAGCTTGTGTAAAAGCGTTTGGACGGTTGTGATGCTTATCCCTTCCATCGACTTTGGCTGCGACATTCCAACTTGCAAGAGGCCTGACGAATGCATAGTGAGCTGATTTGCGCATTAACATGCACATCACGATGCACACTTAACAACCGTTTTCACCGTGCCCAAGTCTGAGACAATAAGGTGTTAACCAACATTTTCAAAAAATACCAAAAATAAATACTTCTTTCTTACCTCAGAGTCGGTACTTTCGCTGCTCGACACATAGTCTGGACCATCAAAGCTGTTGTCACCGCACAGAAGGCCATTTTCCTCATCAGATCACAAATATATGAGGATGTGCTCTGCAGACCTTCCTCGTTATCTGGCATTTTCCTGTGGCTTGACACCTTGTTGCACAAAACTTTCAGTTCGTATGTTCCTTTCGAAGAAGGGCACCACGTGATTGCAGGCGAATGTGACACACCACCACCTCTTAGTGAATGCAGCAGATGTTCATGCCGCACGTACTGCACGGTGTATCTCAATTTTGACAGAAGTGAGGGTTAGCTCCTTATTGCACCGAGCCCTTCAAATTAAAAAAAAAATCAACTTTTAACATGACTTATGTTGCATTATCATTCATCAACACTGTTGGCTTATTGGGACAATAGGGCATTAGTCTGCAACTCATGGAAAATTTAAACGCCTTCCTACCAACAAAAGAACAATACTAAAGAATAATATGAATTTAACATAAGCTTATAATCTTTATAGCTTATTTAACTTTACTCCTTTAATTATTTAATTAATATAAGCTAACGCAGTAATTAATTAACTGCGTATCCACTTGTAATGTGAAACTAATAAACGGTGACAGCCATCTTTCGTATAATCTACCTGGTAGGCCGAGGGATATTGCATCTCTTCTTTCTGTTCTACCAGAGTAGTCCACACTGTAGAAGACTTTCCCCTAAGCACCCGTGTGCTTATTAATGCTAGGCTAATTTTAGGAGCAGAGCTGGACCATGAGTCGCCGAAGAGCCAACACAGACTGACTGGGCCGCATCACTGCTTACTATATGCAAATCTGAGTGCAGCGCCAGTGCCTCTAGTGAATTCTCGTGAACTACAAGAGCGCTGATTATTATTGAGTGCCATCTATTTTGGATAACACTGAACTATTACAACAGTAACACTCCCTAGTGAGATGCGGCAGAACTTCGTTGTCTACCAAGCATTGCAGTGAAATCATATGTAGAAGTGATAACAGAATAGATAAGATTACACAATGTGATTCTCAACAATGACAAGAAAGAGGAAAAATGTATAACTTTGTAACAATCTCGCAGGATCGTTGCAATTGCCATCTCTCGGGGAAAAAAAATTAAAGTTTGATAAATTCTAATTTACTAGTGTCCCTTGAAATTTTTTTCAAAATAATGATTGATCATTAACTCCGTTATATACTACATTTATAACAGTCATTTACATAGTTTATATCACTGTATATTGCACTATGATTCAATCATTTATCACAATATTTCACCGTCTTTCGTGTGCAGTTCACATAGCAGTCGTGATATATAGTTTTTACTTGAATATTCCCCTAACACTACATATACATGGTCCTTTACATATAGATAGTTCATTTACACTAACAGTTCTTTTAGTCTACTAAATAATTGAATGCTCTTTGTTCAGAAAGACCACTAAGTAGTTTACAACATCAATCAAGAGACCACTAAATGTTCAAGTGTTTACTAAACAATTTTAGCACATATCAATCAAAAATACACATACTAAGTTATTTCAATGTCTTACCAATTCATCTTCACTTTCTCTTCAACACTCCTAATTTCTTCATCCTGGACAGCAGGGTAAACTTTGAGAGACACCTTTCTTCCTTAGGATGTCTCGAAGTTCAAATAGGTCACGTGTGTCTCACCAACCAGTTTCATCACACACTTTTTGAAAGTTTCCTACTTCATATTGGAAATGGAACTTGCAGTCTATTCTAACTAAGCAGGGGCTGTGAGCTATTTGAAGCCACGACGAATAAGTTTGGTGTTGTAGAAGATGTAGAAGGTTCTATGATTTCTTCTCTTCCCAGACTCCACGTCATTATCGAGTCGTCCATTGCCTTGACTTCGGCAGTCAAGCGTGTCTTTTCGCTTTCCAATTGCCGCACCTTTTCTCTTCAGAATCTAAGTTTTTCCGTTTCCGCGGGGATTTCCTGAAGACTGGTACTGTTGTCCTTTACTGCCGGGGTGTAATGGCTGAAGTGTTTCGAGTGTACACGATGGTTCTCTGTAACTAATGCTCCAGAATTCTTCATTCCAGTCTTTTTGTGGAAGTCATTAAACTCTGGATCGCGGATAGGAGGGGGATAACCTGAAGTTTCGTCCTCGAAGAGGCTGGACCAAAAGACTCAGGGTACGCCCTTGTTTCCATCTCCTTATAAGCTAGCTCCCTCACATCCAAAGAGTTAACGTGAGCTCTCCTGGTTTAAGTGTTTATTCATTCTTGCATGGGTGGTGTTGCAACAATATAATGTTGCTTAGACTTGTGATCTACATTATATACATTTGCAGCATTCATTTTCTCCACAAACTATTTTTTATGACTTACAAATCCTTGTCCTGTTCTCGAAGTTTAGTTTTGACCTACTTCAATACTCAAAATCAAGCCTTAAGTCTTGCCCCTGCACGTTTTAAGTTAGAACATGAAACCTTTACAAAACTCCTTTCTATAAAAAGGAACATAAGTACATTGACAGGCTGGGCACAAGCTACTTATGGTACAATATATATATATATATATGTGGTGAGTAAATAAAGTAATGAGACTGATTTTTTTTACCTGTTTTATTCCAAGAACAGTACAATGCAACATTACCTCCTTCAAAGTAATTGCCTCGGGAAGCCACACAGTGCTGGAGACGGTTCTTCCACTCCTCATTGCAGTGTTGGAACGCGGATACTGGAATAGCCTTCAGCTGGTAGGTTACAGCCTTTTGAATGTTGTCCACGTCTTGAAATTGACGTCCCTTCAGGTGTGTTTTCAATCTCGGGAATAGGAGAAAGCCACAAGGACTCAAGTCGTGTGAATAAGGAGGCTGAGGAGCCACAGGAATGTTCTTACTGGCCAAAAAAGTGTTTACTGAAATTCCTGTGTGACAAGGTGCATTGTCGTGAAGCAACACCCAGTTCAGTTTGATGTTTGGTCGCACACGCATGACCCTTTTTTGCAGTTTTTCCAGAACCTCTCGGTAAAAGTGTCGATGAACCCCTTGGCCTGGAGGCACGAACTCTTTGTGAACGAATCTCTGGCTATCAAAGAAGCAAATCAGCATGCTTTTGATCTTTGACTTGGTCATTCTTGCTTTTTTTTGGTCTTGGAGAACTTTAAGTGTGCCATTCCATTCTCTGGCGCTTGGTTTCTGGGTCGTATTGGAACACCCAAGTCTCATCAACTTTAATAACACGTTCCATTTGCAATCGCATCCAAAATAGCAATGCACCTGTCCCTCCGCATGTCCTTTTTCTCCTGCATGAGGTTTCTCGGAACCAGTTTAAAGCAGACTTTTCACATCCCCAAGTTATCAACAGCTGATGAACGGTTGTGTGACTCAAATTCAACTCTGCCGCGATCATTCTGACTGTCTACTGATGATCGGCACGCACAAGCTCCCTAACTCTGTTGACATTTTTGTAACGCTATACTGTGGTCGGTTGAAGTTGCCAACAATATTTAAACTGGAAGCGGCAACTGGCAACTGCAACTCAAGGTAAATAAAGAACCCGTTCTAGACATCACAAATTATTTATTTGCGTCGTACGTCTCTCGTAATATTGCGGGAGTTGTACGAGCAAAATCAGAGAAAAGCGCGAGGCAAAGGCCCTGTAAATAACCACACTTTTATACATATATCAAAGGGTCCGGCAATGAATGGCATTTAAGCTTTCTCCATTCCGATCATTCTCTAGTAAGTTAATTTTAACGTTTTCCCTCTCTCGCAGTACTGCTGCAATATCTAACAACGACGTTAACATTAAACTTCATGCGCACTGTGTATAATTTAAAAACCTAAAGATTAATCACACTCATTTTTACGCGGTTTGGATCACCATTCACATATTAAGGCGACACGATTAACCCAATCGGTCGTCCACGTGACGTTTAGTTCATCACCTTTTTAGTTGAACAAGCACATGCATGCCATTCACTAGTTAGTGTATGTTTCTTATAATCTACGTATGGTTGAGAAGGCAAGGATTGCAAAAGATGCTACACCAAATGTCAATTATAACAATCAACGTGCAGTTAATTATCAGTTATTTTCAAATTTTCTCGATTTGTCACAATTTTCTGTATTGCGAAAACAAGGTTCAATTATCGCGCAATTACCACACTTATTTCGTTCTCGAACACGACCTGCGCATCCATTAATTTCACCTCCTCGTGCTCAGCAATTATTAAGCCGTGTGCGTCTAGTTTCTAACAAAATAATATGTATTCCATAAAGGATCGTAAGCATGACAAAGATTTTAGTTCACTTTGTTCTATTTACGCGAGTTCATTTGTGCACAAACTATTATTGGTTCACTTTGTTCGTAACACAAAGGGGAGTAAAAAATGAACGATCGCATTAATGGACTGGAGAACATAATATGGAGTGCAGAAATTGTCTAACACTGGTTTTGCATTCCTAATACCACAGCAGTCTCTTACGTACCTCATATAATGTTTTAAGTCGAAAACCAAACACCATGCTCGACTTTAATGTTCACCTTTCCATTCCGTTGCACGTGGAAGGCAAATGGCCGCCTTCTTTTTGATTAAGTCGTATGGACCATGGCAAGGCACGGCACTCAGCTGAACGAGGAAAAGTTGGAGAGGTTGCAAACGTGTCGTGAACTGCTTGATTCCTACCGATGAAGTGCGGCTGAAAATTTACCGGTTTTACTGCAAGACGACTTAATATGAAAGGTCGCTACTAGAGGCAGCACATCAGATGGGAACGCCATCTAATGGCCGAAAATTGAACTTCTTGAAACTTTTTTAAGAATTATTAAAGTTCGATTTTTTTTTATGTGTAAGGTTTGCAAATATATAATATTCGGAAACGTTACAATTTGTATCAGTTCTTGCAACCGACGGCCTTCCACTGCGAGGTTCATCTGCAATTGACTCTCTTCCTTTTGCAAATGCCTTAAACCAAAGATACACCTGGCCCCTTGACAAAACACTGTCTACATAGGTCTGTTGCAGTTTTGCAAAAGTTTCCGTTGCACTGTGTCCAAGTCTGAAGCAAAACTTGATTGCACACCGTTGCTCGATATTCGTGTCGCTCATTGTCTGAACGCACAAGCAAAACGTGCTTCACTAAAACAATCGCTATGGACAACCAACATGACGCTAGCGAATTCCAACTTGCACTGATGGTGTATCACATGTTCATCCACCTCCCCTTCAAGTCCTACGTAACCAGCGTCGCCAGTCTCATTACTTTATTTACACACCACGTATGTTTTTATGCTTAGCATACAACGTTAACATACTGTTAAATTGCTACCATGTAAACTTAATTTTATGCATAGAATAAAATGCAAAAAATATGTACGTAAATTACAGTTTTACTTCCTAATGCTGTACATTTGTATACCAGTATTCTCTGATAATTACCTGGAAAACTACCATTATATTGTAAAATTAAAGATGGCAGCATATACAATTATGCAAATTAATTCATGTTATTCCTTCCTTTAACTTCTGGTATTCAAATATGAAATGGAGCAGCTCCTATTTTTATTAATATTGCTGAAATTGAAAGTTGAATTTGTAACTATTATATAGACTGTTCTAGAGCAACTTAGCATAATTTATAATCACATGACATATTAAGGACATAAGGGTTGATTGTTCCACATAATACACCCAATTGTCAACCTCACTTCCATGTAGTACACTCTGGACTGCATTTTGCAGATTAACGAGGCACTGGCGTCTGCACCTACGGTCAGTATTATCTTTATAGGACTGTGTGTGTGTTGTCCTTGTTTGTGCTGACTACCCCTTCAAAGCCTCAGCTTTTAACTGAAGTCAGAATATTTTAGTCTCCAACATTACAGTTGTGTTATTAGTTATCTTTTAGATAATGTAAGTGGCTGGACCCTACATAATGTGATGGGTTCTTAATAGCCTAAGTGCTGACGTCCCAAAAATTTTAAATTTAATCAATCTATCAACATGGTATAATTCACCGCATGACCTGCAAGACACTCATACAAGACATGTATTGCAGATATTTAGAAAGAATGAAAACATACTGATTAGAGTTAGCATCAAATGTCAAAGAAACAGTCAAAAAGAAAAAGAACAAGAATTTACACTTTCAAAATGTCCACAACCAATTTAGAAATAACAGATCTACGGCATGATCTACTTTACACAAACACACAGATATAAGTAATAATGTGGTCCGTGGTCTCAAATCAGTCAGATCTAGAACTTTCGTCCTGTACACAACGTCCTTGAGAAATTCCTATGCAAAGAAGTCCAGCGGCGTCAGATCTGGAGATCGAGGTGCCAGACAGTGGGACCTCCTCTTCCGATCCAATGCCGAGGAAAAATCTCATTGAGAACTGTGTAAGTGTGGTGGGGCACCATCTTGCTGAAAATTACGTCGGGAGGCATCTGTGCAACGGCAAAGTTCTCCAACATGTCGAGGTAGCCATACCCTGTAACTGTCGACTCCATAAGAAAAATGGACCGATCACACCATGTTTATGTAATCCCAACCACACAGTTACTTTTGGTGTGCCCCTTTCGTACTCAATCACTTGTTGTGGAGTCTCACTTCCCCAAACTCGACAGTTATGTCAGTTGACTGTTTCAAACGTAAGAGGCAGATTCATCACTAAACAGCACCGCATTAAGATAGTCATCATTTTCCTCTACAGAATTCAACATTTCAACAGCAAAATCAAATCGTCTGCAGTGATCCTCTGGCTTAATGTGATTCAAAAGTTGAAGTTTGTAAGCACGCAACCCGAGACGTTTGTGAACAATGTCCTGAACTGTCGAATGAGGGTGCCTAGTTCCCTACTAGCTCATCTAATGGAATTACGTTGGCTTCTAGATTATGCTTCGCGCACACAATCCATGGTCTCTTCGGGGTGTAAGGGGTGCTCCTTCCACATAGTGCACCCAATAGTCAACCTCACTTCCACATATTACACCCTGGACTACAGACTAACGAGGCTCTGGCGACTGGCCCCATGGCCAGTATAATTTTGTTTGTGTTGTCCTGTGTTTTGTCCTTATTTGTGCTGAGTGCTCTTTACAGCCTCAGCTTTTAACGAAAGTCAGAAGATTTTAATATTTTATTATTTTATTTATGCAACGTTCGAGTTGTTATGTGTAACGATAAGGGGCTGGACCCCATATAATGTGATGGGTGCAAAATAGCCTTAGTGCTGATGCACCCAAAATTTTAAATTCAAATTAAATTCAAATCAAATCCATGGTCTCTTCATTCTCATGCTTTTTAGGATGTTTTCCAGCTTTGTCCCACTGATAAATGGACTTATGTGTGGGAGGGTCAACGTTCCATTCTCTTCTTGAATGCCACTGAACACGTTACTGATTTGAACTCTGCTAACCATAGCACACACTGTACCTTTTGTTGTGGCGTCCACATGTTGACTGTCAGATGTACGCTGCTCAACCAGCGTTGCCAACCTCTCAGCTGCGAAAAGTGCTATTTGAACTGTGAAATTATACTAGAACACCACCGATTTGTGCTAGGGTATTTTCATCATTATTATTATTATTAAGAATATATTTTATTACTATTATTATATTACTATTTTCAGATGTATCCCACCCTGAGATCTATTTATTTTGATTATTTTACTGCATATTTTTGCATTATATGGCAGGACATGTTAACCCATTTCCACCCCCCAACAACAACCTAGCAACACATACACTTTCGTGTTAATTTTTATAACTTTCAAATGCTTATACAAAGCATTTCTATGTAAACTAACAATTCCCCCAAAAATGACAAAAAAAGGAAAAAAAAGGTACTCACCAAAGGAACAAATTAAAACTGCCTCTCTGACTTCACACGAAATCTTGACTGTTCACACTGGTGTCCACAGAAATGGTAGTAGTAGTTTGTATGGGAATACACACCAAAGTACGTATTGTTTACATATTTACAAATATATGTACATTCCACTTTAGATATCTTTTGGAAACAAAACATCATCTGTTTCTTCATCGCTGACATTTGATGGTGTTCCAGATGAAGTAGAAGGTTGGTACAAGGTAGACTTCATCATGTATGTTATCATACGGTCCGTGGGTTTGAATTTGTCACAGCCTGTGGGGGTTACACACTGAGATGTCAAAAAGATTCCATTCATGTAAGCAGCCTGTTCCTGATTTTAGTTTTGATTAAATTTATTTTAGAAAACACCCTCTCACAAGAGGCACTACAGTGTGGCAAGGCAAGTACACTAAGGGCAAAATCCGCCAGGTCCTGGAATTCACGCTCTCGGAGTACATCTTTGCTTTTCTGACATTGTACCAAAAACTGTCAACATCAGAAACGCACGTTTCTTCTGGGAAATTAACGGTGGGCAATTTTCGCCACAATCCACGGAAGTTATGCCACAAGAGGTACAATAGATTCTGGTCTTATGTTACTGATTTGAAGGGCTATTCGTGGAGACAAGCAAGGCAATTTGGGGAGAATGTCATTCCTAAAGTTGTATCTTTTCACAATCTAGATGCATGCAGTGATGTAAAAGTCTCTACACCGACTATTGAGGTCTTGCACTTTTTTTGTGTCCTTTATCAGTTGGCCCAGACTATTGTGCACTTCGACACCAACATACACATTTGAAACTGGTACAAACAACTTTTCATCAGTTGGTTCGATGTCTTTCAAATCCAGTCTTTTCAATCTATTTGCGTCCATGTATACCGAAAGCAAAGACATGAATCTTTCGGTCATTTTTTAATAAAGAGCATGCAAAACAATGTTGTCACTTTCACTTTTGTAAATTTCAGAAGAACATATTCCAAATATTGCAGGTACAGTTTAGTTTCGGGAATGTTCATTTTCAAAAGAATGGTGTCAGCCTTTCCATCCGTAAGGGGATCATCAAACCCTGGCATGACCCTGTTTTTCCTTTTCATGATGGAATACTTCTAACATTTCCTTGATCAAGTTAATTTGATATGTAGCCATTGGTGTTTTTTCCCTGTAGACTTTTGGAACAGAGCATAAGAATTTAGTACACGTATATCCAAGAAATGAAAAATCAACTATTGGTACTACTTTACTGTTTTTCTTACTCATTCCACTGAACTCAGCATCATATCACTTCTATCAACAGCACCCATGTGCTTGTTATAATGAACTACACATTTTGGCTTCTTTATTGGCTCCTTCGTAGTCTTGTCCACTTTACCAGTATCTGCCATTTCATTGGTATGCAGTGTTGTCAACATGCGTACTTCCCTCTCATCACACCATTTCAAAGCCATCATTTCTTTCGTAGTCTTAGATTGAGTTTTTCCTCTCTTCAATTTTTCTTCTAGCTGTGGCATTCCCTTTCTGTTTGTTGTCACAATCCCGCAACTGTTTGTTTTATGTTCATGAAGCCCTTTGCACAGGGTAGGACTTGTGTACCAATTATCAATCCATAATATACGCCTTTTGTCAAGGAAAGGCTGCATTAGTGTCTTTACAATGTTTCCTGACACCTAACTGCTCTACGATGTCTAGAGTTTCTGTTGAGCTACTAGTGTAAACTACCAAGTCAACCACCTAACCAGTCTCACAATTACACAGCAGAAACAATTTGACGCCAAAACGATGTCTTTTTGAAGGGATATACTGTTTGAAAGAAAGTCTTCCTTTGAACATCATCATCAATACAAACATTTCTGAAGGACACAAACACTTCCTTGAAAGTATCTCTTATGTGGTCATAGACAAACTGAATTTTGAAAAGTATATCGCCAGGAATTTGTTGTTCATTGTCCCAAAAGTGTAGCAAACGTAACATCAAGAGAAAAAGATCACATGCCATAATTTTGCTAAAAATAGGAGTTTGAATCACACTATCAGTAGACCAGTATTCACTAATCGAAAGTTTCATCACCCTTGACATCAGCATGAATGCATCAAGAAATACATACATTTCGTCCATTGTTACATCCTTCCACTTGGTCAATCGTGATTTGCTTTTATTGTTACATTTGGTGACACATACACAAGAAATCTCTTTGTTCCTTCAACTAACCTTTCTACATAAGCAGCAGTAAAAAGAAGCATAAAATAATCCAGTGCTGTTGAAAGATTTGCAGGTAGCCTAACTCCACAATTGGTATCATCGAAGGCGTGCACAGTAGGTACAAAATTAGTGTTGTCCCATTTCAATTCCTTGTCTTCCTCTTTTTCGTAATCTGTGTAACAGCAACGGGTATCAGGATCATTAATATCACTCTTCTCATCTGATTCACCATGTAAATCATTGTTTGACTCATCACTTTCGTCATTTGTAATAGATTTGGCAATTTCAGCATCAGTAAGAGCACTCGTACTTGTACGACTAGAAGCCATTGTAAACAATAATAATGCTCAAAGTATACAAAACAATGACCATTCTCACTATAGATGGTGGTAGTTATCAACAACAAGTTTCACAAACTCGCATGGCAATTCCACAACTCGCAACTCAAAAAATATAGGCTAATCTTTAGGACCAGTATGCTCGCCCGTAACCGAGCTTAGAGGTTTCAGTATACATGAACATAGTTGCTTTGTACCTCCCAAGATGGCAGTAGCTATCAATGATCAACAAATTTGAACCTGCATTGTGTTCACGCCAATCTAAAAATAGCAAACTAGTTGAGTGAGTAAAATCGTCCATAGTATATGAGAGTATACTCGCCGGTAGCAGTGAAAGGGTTAAATGCGGATTCACTTTCCCACTCCTTTCTGTATTTCTGAACGTAGGACTTCCATTTCTGGTTTAAATCCCCGCGAAGTCTTTTTCTTTTCTTTTTCGGGAGTTTCATAGTTATTTCTGGGTTGTAAAGGGTACTCTTTCCACGTAGTGCACCCAATAGTCAACCTCCCTTCCACATAGTACACCCTGGACTGCAGACTACGAGGCTCTGGCGACTGGCCCCATGGCCAGTATAATTTTGTTTGTGTTGTCCTGTGTTTTGTCCTTATTTGTACTGAGTGCTCCTTTACAGCCTCGGCTTTTAACGAAAGTGATCATAGAGATCTCTTATGGAGAAACATGATGAGTGATCCATCGTAGTCTATAGCTGGTTGGCCGTACATATACATAAGATTTTGAATGGAATATAAATATGAATAGAAAAACATCTCTTATGTGCAGACATATTAATAACCAGAAAATGTTAAGCTTTCCCCAGGAGACTCAATATTCTGTAGCCAGAGCCCAAAGTGATGCCTTAGACCGGATGGCCACGGTGCAGGACTATTATTACTATATTACTGTTACTAATATTATTAGAAAAGGTTTTGGTTAATGTAAGCATATTAGTGCATCAGTAATATTGCCAGTAATTTTAGAAATCTGCTGTTTCAATATATTTGCAGGCACCAGCTTCTTAGAAAATAATTCGGCGGGTGCGTATTCTGTTGCTTCTGACATTGAAAAGTTTATTAGCCAGCATATTTTTCTAATGATAGTCATGCTCAGAACTAACAGTTGGGCTGAAAAGTTCGTAGGCTGACTCATAGATGGCGTTACTAGAATTAAATCCATGTGATTTTTACTTAGTACTAACCTTCAAAAGATACGTGTATAAATTTCACAGCTGCCGGATAATTAGTTCGTGAGATATAGCATTGAGAGTGAAGCAGCTCTTGTTATTGTGAAAAAATGGATAAAAACAGAATTTCGTGTGTTAATAAATCATTGCTTTTTGGCGAAAAAAAATACTGTTGAAGCCAAGGCTTGGCTTGATAAACATTATTCGGACTCTGCACCAGGAAAATCAACCATTGAGAAGTGGTTTGCTAAATTTAAACGAGGCGAAATGAGCATCGAAGACGATGCACGCAGTGGACGCCCCAAAGAGGCTGTTACCGACGAAAACATCAAAAAAGTCCACAAAATAATTTTAAATGATCGTAAAGTGAGGTTGATCGAGATAGCTGAGACTTTAAAAATATCAAAGGAACATGTTGGACATATTGTGCATGAATATTTGAACATGCGAAAGCTGTGTGCAAAATGGGTGCCGCGCATGCTCACAATCGACAATGCACCGTGTCACAAATCAATGAAAACGATGGCAAAATTATATGAATTAGACTACGAATTGCTTTCCCATCCACCATATTCTCCAGATCTGGCCCCCAGTGACTTTTTCCTGTTTGCAGACCTTAAAAGAATGCTCGCTGGAAAGAAATTTAGCACTGATGAAGAGGTAATCGCCAAAACTGAGGCCTATTTTGAGGCTAAAGAGAAATCGTACTATAAAAATGGCATCGAAAAATTGTATGACCGCTATAATCGTTGTATCGCCCTCGAAGGCAACTATATTGAATAATAAAATCGAATTTTGTCAAAAAAATATTTTTTACTATGTTAGCCTACGAACTTTTGAGCCCAACTGTTATGTTGCTTAGCACCAAATGTCCACATTAGCTTGACTATTTCCTGGTTAACACTTTCAATGGGATTCTAGCTGGGCGATAGGGTGTAGTAATTAAAGGAATTATGCCTTGTTTTTTCAGAAACTTTGACTATTTTGTTTGAACTTAAGTGTGTGCTTCTGTCGGACAGAATATGTTTAGGTTTCAAATAATGATTTAAATATCCTTGCTGTACTTTATTTAGCCGACTCCCATTGTGGAGTGGTTAGCACATTGCGCTATGACACCAGGGGTCCCGGGTTCGAATCCCAGCCTTGGAATGGATGTTTGTGAGTTGTCTGTTCATCAATTTCATCATGTCATCACTCATTCCCATCTTCACAAATTAACCAAAAGTGGCACAAAAGCGCAGTAAAATAAAGGAAATCAATCAATCAATGTACTTTGTTTATAATTTCTGCAGCACTGGTCATTCTTGGAGGATAAGTTACCACAATCCAACAATATCCACCATGGAGAGTATATAATTAGAGAGTCCTTACTACGTAGGATAATTTGCCCATGATATTTATAGATAAGATTTCATGAGGTCGTTGTCTTCGTCTGTGTACAGATTTCTATTTTGTGTGGCTTCATTTTGGAACATATTGGACACTTTTTAACATATAACGTGATTTCAGACTTCATTTTAGACCATATACAGGGTGTTACTAAAGTTCGTTTCCAACGCTTAGGAGGTGATTCTACAAGTGAAAATAAACAGAAGTTCATGTGACGAAATGCCGAAAACGGCACCCATTCGGAGTAATTGAAGTGGGAAAAAGTGCGAAAATTATATTTACAAAGGAAATAATGGCACAATGGTCAAAAATATGACCACGGTGAAGGGCGTTCCACAAAGAAATGCAGCATGCTCTATTTAAAAAAGCACATGGTAGATGTGTGAAGTTGATGCAATGTGCAAAGGATTCCCCAAAGAAAGCAAATGGGTCTGTTGAAGTCATGGGGGTAGGGAAGGGTTTAGCGAGATGTGTTATCCACGGAAAGTGATATGTGGAGACTGACAACTAAGAAGAAAGCGAATATCCGTAGTGGACATCACCATTACGTAGAAAACAAAGATGGTGGTTGTGCTGCGCTAGGTTGCATATGTGTCGACATGTTCACTGTGTGCAGAGTGGAGGTGCCGAGGGAACCACATCACAGACGATGTTCAAACTGTCTTCCATTAACTTCCACGCAGGGGTGTAAGGGGTACTTTCCACGTAGGCACCCAAAAGTCAACCTCACTTCCACATAGTGCACCCTGGACTAACGGACTAACGAGGCTCTGGCGACTGGCACTATGTCCAGTATAATTTTGTGTGTGTTGTCCTGTTTTTTGTCTTTGAGTGTGCTGAGTGCCCGTTTACAGCCTCAGCTTTTAACAGAAGTCAGAACATTTTAAGATTTTTAGTTATGCAACGTTAGAGTTGTTATTTGTAATGATAAGGGGCTGGCCCCTGTATAATATGACGGGAGCAAAATAGCCTAAGTGCTGACACTCCCAAAATTTTAACTTCAAATCAAATCAAAACTTCCTCGCAGAGATGATAACACCGAATCAACGTTTATCTAGTGCGAGCAAAGAACCCCGTGGTGTCTGCTATTGTTGCTGCAACGACATTAATGCATGCAACGAAATCCTCGGCTGATACGACAGGTGTTTCCTATACAAGGCGTTTCATCTCTCCCCATAGAAAGAACTCCAGGGGAGTGATGTCCGGCGATCTTGCTGGCCACGGCACAGGCCCACCCCTACGAATACACCGATTGTGGAAAAAGCCATTGAGGAAGTGACGCACATTTTGGTTGAAATGTAATGGTGCACCATCCTGTTGGAACCATAGTCCTTGCCTCAGTGCCAAGGGCATGTCCTCCAACAGTTCAAGCAAAACATCATGAAGAAATGCATGATATGTACCACCACACAGGCGAACAGGGAAAATGTACGCCCCAGTCAAATGGTCATGCACTATCTCACACCACACATTAACCACAAACCTGTGATGATGGTGTGCCACGAGGATTGCATGTGAATTTGCAAAATCCCAAACGTAACTGTTTTTACTATTGAACATGCCCGTTTTGGTGAACATTACTTGATTGGTCCACAACACCCTGTTCACAAAATTGGAGAAAGTTTCCATGTGATGCAAAAACCATTGGCAAAACACCATACGTGGGTCTCAGTCCTGAGGTAAGATATATTGTACCTTTTGGAGTTTGAAAGGCTACATCCCCTCTTCCGATAGGATACCCCCCACACATTAACATGGGAGGTGTTGTGGGCACTGGCTATAGCACGTGTACTTTTGTCAGGACGATCCCTGACAGCATTTAACACTGCAATTTCATACATCTGCCATGTGCTTTTTTGAATAGAGCATGCTGCATTTCTTTGTGAAACGCCCTTCGCCGCAGTCATATGGTTGGCCGTTGTGCCACTTTTTGCTTCTAAACATAATTTTCCCACTTTTTCCAACTTCAATAACTCCGAATGGGTGCCATTTTCAGCATTTCATCACATGAATTTTTGTGTTTATTTTCACTTGTAGAATCACCTCCTAAGTGTTGGAAACGAACTTTAGTAACACCTTGTATATGGGGATTGTATCCTTCCGTAAGTTTTAGTATAGCCAAAATACCCTGTTTTACCATGTTCTGCCTTTACGACTTAATTTTTTTTTGGTACCACAAATCGATAGGATCAAGACCTCCCTTTATATTTTAAGAATAGTAAATCATTGTGTAGGATGTATCTGGGAATCTTGGTTTATTTTTGTGAATACTATCTATTAGCTGTCTACATTCTCCAGCGTCATGTTGATTTTCTATCAACTTATGTATTATTATTAGTACCATATTGACCTGACAAATAAGTGGCCTTTTCTGCTGGCGCCATTCTGGGGATATCGGCTAAGTAATTTTGCTTTCCAGTGATGTGATGAACAGAGTAATTACGTTGCTGTAACTTTAGTGCCTATCTAGTCAGTCTCTCGTTCCAATTTTGGCTGTTTTTATCTTCTTTTAATATGGTCAATATTGTTCTATACAAATAAACCTTGAAATGTTCTATTCCAAACATACAGGGGTATAAGGAGTGCCTCTTCCACATAGTACACCCAATTGTCAACCTCACTTCCACATAGTACACTTTAGACTGCATTTTGCAGACTAACGAGGCTCTGTCATCTGTAACTACGACCAGTATAATCTTAGTAGGACTATGTGTGTGTGCGTGCTGAGTGTCCCTTTACAGCCTCATCTTTTAACCCAGGTAAGAATATTTTAGTCTGTAGTTACAATTCTTAGTTATACTTTAGTTGAGATAAGGGAGGTAATGTGACGGGTGCAAAATAGCCTAAGTGCTGACGCACTAAAAATTTTGAAATCAACCAATCAGTTCTACAGAATGCAAGAACCATGGGTTTGTTGCATACCCCTCCTACTAGGTAGCATTACCACTTCTGAAGATATCAATAAATCATTGGTTTTTAGTAATTTTTTTTCAGAAATAATTTTACCAAGTAAATGTTTATTATAATTTTTGCTTGCTATAGCAAAACAATTAAACAATTGTTTACTTGCCCTTTAAAGGCCTTCATGTAAATGTTTCATCAGTACCTTTAAAATATTTTGCGAAGCATATTTATCTTCGATGAATCTGTCAGCCTCCATGAACTTTCAGCGCCATTATTCCTCAAGCTCTCTTCTACGAAGTATCCTTAGATTCGAGAGCTTCCTCGCTTCTTACTATGCCGTATTTTTTGGCCTTTGTGATTTAAATGCAAGGGGGCTTAAGTCCTGACATTATAAAACTTCTTAACATTTACATTAGGGGTGTTGGGGGTGATCTTCCACGTAGTACACTCACTTGTCAACCTCACTCTCACATAGTACACCCTGGATTCCATTTCGCAAATGAACGAGGCTTTGGCAACTGGCCTTATGGCCAGTATAATTGTGTGTTTTGTCCTTGAAAGTGCTCAGTGCCTCTTAACAGCCCCAGCTTTTAACTGGTCAGAAAATTTTATTTTTATATTTCAGTTATGACACCATTACAGTTATGTTATTTTAGTACTGGACTGGCTGGACCCTGTATAAAGTGACGGATGCAAAATAGCCGTAAGTGCTAATGCACCCAAAATTTTAAATTCAAATTCAAAATTCAAATTTCATTAGGTACATTAACCGACACATTAAAACTTAACGTATACCATCAGGTTAGAACAATACCTTTACGTCCTTACTTGAGAAACTGATTTTTCTTTAAGAAACTCACAAGAGGGGAGTTTCTGGGAGATGATGTTATTCCTTCGGATGAAACCGGTCACATCTAGGTATATTAATTTTTCGTCCCTTAAAAAGTTCTCTCAGTTTCTGCTCAAATTCTTTTGTTTAAGGGGAAAACACACACTGATGTTTTTTTGTTTTTTTTTACTGTAGGTTCTTTCTTCTCTTGCAATCTTTCATCTACCACCTGCTTCGGGTGGACACATTTGGTCTGACCTTTCATCTTGTACTTCTACGGCAGAGGGTTCTTTGGTGAAAAGTTTGCATGGCTAGACGGGACTGACACTTGCTCCCACGCACTAAGGGAAGCATTCACTTTGTTTAACTCTTGCTGCAGCCTTCTGATCTCTGATTGTATAGGCTTCGCATTTGATTTTTTGCTTCTTGCCTTCTAAATTTAACTTCTCAGTGGGCGATGGAACGTCCCTTGTGCGAGGAGTCACTTTACACATTTAGCTGAATTCCGTTCTGAAGGGCTCAGGTCACTGGTAGAATGTTCAGTCGATGTTGCCACCTCAGAGTTTAGAATCGAAGGAGGGGGTGTAAGGGGTGACCTTACACATAGTACACCCAAATGTCAACCTCACTTCCACATTAGTACACCCTGGACTGAAGACTAACGAGGCTCTGGCGACTGGCCCCATGGCCAGTATAATTTTGTTTGTATTGTCCTGTTCTTTTGTCCTTATGTGTGCTGAGTGCCCTTTTACAGCCTCAGCTTTTAACGAAAGTCAGAAGATTTTAACATTTTATGATTTTAGTTCTGCAACGTTAGAGTTGTTATTTGTAACGATAAGGGGCTGGACCCCGTAGAATGTGACGGGTGCAAAATAGCCTTGGTGCTGATGCACCCAAACTATTAAATTCAAATTCAAATTCAAGAATCGATGGAGGACAGGATGGAGGAAGACGTACTAGATCCACCATCTTCTTTTGTGGGTCTGGTAGGTGAGTATGGCTTTAAGCTCCTTCCAGCATCCAAATCAGGGAAAAAGCTATACTTGCAGCAATGTCCTTCTGAACTAGTCCTTAGGATTCTTCTTCAGAATGGACTCTGCCTTCTCTGTTTTTTCGGGGTTTTATCAGCTTGTGGGATAAGCTTAACTGTGCTTTCATTACCCTTACACCATCTGGCTACAGGTCCTTCCGGAGGTAAGTTCATTAACTTTTGTAGCTTAAAGTTATACAGCCGGGCTCTTATTTACACTGCATTACAAATCAAATACCACACTACTTATCCAAATCATACAGTACAACGTTCTAATAATTGAACCTCACACCGGTTTTCATCCATCAAGCCTTATCTTTTCTCACTGTTTAAATATATCTCGCTACTCATTGTCGCTATTTAAACTTAGCCACATACTACCTTACTTTTACACTATCTTCACATCAGGCCCTACGCTTCAAGCGGCACCATTAAACATATGCAACATTTCGCTGTCCTTCCGGCCACCTAAGGAGCGTGGCAGCAGCATGCTCTCTCACTGCATTTTGCAGATTGGCGAAGCTCAGCTGGACCTACGGCCAGTATAATCATCTGTAGGGCTGTGGTATGTTGTCATAAGCCATCATTTGGCCCTGTCTACTCCCAACATGTAGCAATTGTACTGTACAATCGAAAGTGGTTTCATGTGTTTTTCATTTCTTTTATTTATGATCTCTACTAATTTTTGGAAATTCTGTACATATATAAAGCACTTCAAATTTATTGCGCCACTTGCCGATCATGATGCCTCCGTCAGAGTATTTCCCTGTGTTTTCCCCCTTTTTGTGTTTCGCTCGTGTGACTGTCTGTGGGTTGTTTTTTCTGTTAGCCCTAAGGGTACGTGTGGAATAAGTTTTTTTTTTCTCCAGGAGAACCTGGGATAGTTCATGACTGTTGTAGAAGTTTTCCATGTAGAGGGAATGTCCATTCTATAATTTTTCCTCCATGAGATGCAGGACTACTTTACTGGAGTGACCCTTTCCACCTAGTTCATCATATGCACCACTGTATACAAAAGTCTTATACAAGGCCATCAGGTTCTGTTAGTACATATATTTTAATACCATATTTGTCTTTTACCTTTTATGTACTGCCTAAAGAAAAGTTTACCACGCCACAGAAGCATTGCTTCGTCTAAGCTGAGCTCCTTTCCTGGATAGTATACCGAGTGCATCTTATTGTTAAAATAGTCTAACACTGATCTTATTTTGTATAAACAATCATCAGGTTCAGGCTCATCAGAACGACGATTTCTGCAGAAATTTAAACAGCGCAGTATGATCAAAAATCTGTCTCTGCTCATAAATTGAGGAAAACAACTCAAGAATAAGGTATCAACTTTCCAATAGTCCTGTAAACGAGGCATAGCGACTGTCCCAGTATGTAGAAGAAGACCTAAAAATACTTTTAGTTCTTCCACAGTCAAGTCCCTCTACATTGAAATCAATGAATTAACTTTCATACCTTCTGAAATAAATATCTCTTCAGCGTAGTTGTTTGTATATCTGACAATTTCCTCAAGAAACAAATCATCAAGCAATAATTGGAAATAATCACATTAGCTATTGTTACCAGGCAGAGGAACTAGAAGCACATTTCCTTTAGTAAAATGAATTAGCCTTAGACGTGAAGGATCATCAGTCCAAATGGTCGTGTCTGCTTCGTTTGAATAGGCATCACTGGCACCTGTTGCAGATTCACTTTCTGATGAAGCATGCTCACTAAGAAACACACAATACATCATCAGTTTCAGTCATTTCACTAATCGTCATGCTCTCGATATCAATATTTTTAGCCCTTGATGAAGCAAGAGGCCGATTCATTTCCCCGAATCATTTTCTGCAGAACTTCGTAACAAATGCAACAATGAACTAAATCTAAACTTTATGTACCACCACATTAGGGTGCCAAGGAAAAACGAAGTTTAAAAATTTTAAAGTCTTACCCCTCAAAAATGTTCCTTTTGGCATAGTAATTATCTACCAAAAATATTAGGACATAAAAATTATATTTACCACTTCCTCAAAGCATTTGAAATTTATTACATTAACTAATTTTAGGGAAATTTATTTACATGACAAAAACGTGTGAAAACTAGTTATTAATAGCCATAAATGTAGTATTTCTGAAGCAAAAAGTACTGTAAAGAGTCAGTAAGTGAATTACAAAACTTTTTGTAGCCATCAACTCAATGTTCAATGGAACTTGTTGCAGTTACACTTTCTACGAGTTTCGACTTCTTAGGTTCGGGAAATTCACGCCGGTGCTTTTCCACAACCTGCAGTAGAAATTGTTTCTGTTCCTCCTGATTTGTTAGTATAGGATTGAATTCCTGAATTAGTGAAATTCCACGCTCTGCAGCGTCATTCACCACCTTAAGTGATTTAACTCTGACTTGAGCAACCAAATAGCTATTAAGTGATGTCCACTTGGATGGATGCTCTCGAAGAAAGTCCTGCGATATATCAAGTGCAACAAAAATATGTCTTGTGTTCACAGTAACGAAATCAGATAATCGCTTTGAAGAAATGTCACAATTGTCAATGTCAAGGTTGATTCTCTTAGCAGGTTTGTTTTTTTCATCTCGTGAAAGAGCACTGACCATCAGAATTTTGTTCTCCACTGACACATTATCATCAAAGAATGCCAAACCTACTAGGTGTTCGCTTAAATACCAAAGTTGATGCAGGAAACTTTTCAGTGCTGCATTAGCTACAGCTTTATTTGTAATCCGGTATTCAACTAATTTTTGCAACAGTTCCAGATCTTGTTGTGGAGCAGAAGCTGCACAAGGACAAGTAAACCACACCTTCAAATATATGGACACAACGAACAGATTAAACTGCCGAAGTTGGGAAAGTTCACGGGTTGTAAGGTGAAATTGTGAGCAAAACAGGTAGATCTTAAAACAATAAATGAGTTTTGCCATCCATCTTGCACGATGGTAGGCACCTGGCGCATTAATATTAGCAGCACTAGATAGGTCGCCTAGGAAAAGAATTGCTAAATTCAACAATTCTTTGTAATCGTCTCTGGGTTGATGTATGTGCAACTGGTTTTTCAAAAAAGTCAAAATGTCATCTTTAATCGGATTCAATTTTACAGTTAGCTCTATATCACTAATACTGCTTTCATAGGCCTCTACATTGATAATGTTCCACACCGATGAAAATCTCTGAAACAGTTTTATTTGCGGACCTCCACCGGTCTCAAATAATGTTTCAAATACTCTTGCAATGATAAGTTCATGAATATGATGTCTGCATGCCAAAGATAACAATTTTTTATTCATCTTCTGCTCAAGCAATACACATGCGCCACTTTTGCTCCCTGTATTACTTGCAGTAGTATCGAATGACATACTACAAACAGAATCAGTCAAGTTCCAATCTCTTAGTGCGTTATACACTGCGAATGCCTGCGCTTCACCAGTACCATTTTGTAATGATGGGACAGCTAGCAATTTCATTAAACCACATCCAGAGACAAGCACTGCAATTCTGTCTACAGATTTAGCAGAACCCCCACACTGAGGAATTTCCAAAGAGGGTAATAGCTTGGTATCCCAGTGAACAGTCAATAGTGTGTCTGGTGAGAAAGTCTTTTTGATTTGAGTAGCAATGTTCTCTCTGTTTCGTCTTCGAAACTGTCTACAGGATTCTTTATTTAAAGTTAGTTCAGCAGGATTGTGACCTAGAGATTTTGCAGCAGCAGCCAAAATATAGGTAGCATTTCTGTCGCTTACCTTTGTACGATCCAGAGCAGCGCCCAGCTCTGGAGTAAAGAAATTAGTCACGCGTTGCTTTTTAGAATGTGAGACATCTTCAGCTGAAGCACTAAAAACTGGTACCATATCATCTGATGAACTATCGTTTTCAGTCTCACTGCTGCCACTAAGCACTTCAACATCAGTTGTCACCAACTCCTTCTTTCTCTGCTCTTCTTTGCGCTTTCTTAAATCTTGTAAAGATTCTTGCTTATGACGCCGTTCTTCCTGTCTGGCTAACTTTATGTCAACCGGCCCCATACTTCCCCTCCTTCCTTTTTCTCGCTGTGCTTCCAAGAACATTTTGTCTTCCTTGATCTTTATGAGACTCATGGCATCAGCATGGGCAACATCAAACAAATCATCCAAAGCTTCTGTAAATGCTTCTTCTTTATGTTTCTGTGTATCACTTTTTCGACTGGCATTTTTCTGTAATGTTTGCCATTGTCCATATAAATTTTTAATTTTCACAATGATATTGTATTCTTGACGAGTAGGTATTCTCGCCTTTTCCCACAATTCTAGAAGCTCCATCGTTGTCCTCCTAGCACTTTCTTGAATGGTCTGCTTTTCATTTGTGTGAGAATGAAAGAATCTTGCTAAAATTTGTCTATTTGATGGCAATTTGCATCCTGTAATTAAATCTATAGTGCCACCAATCAACCAAATTCCACGGTCTTTTCCAATTTGTGAAGTCATGGCAGCTATCTACCTGAAAGCAAAAACGCACCTAATTATTGCATTTATAATTTGTAACAGCGTATAAATATGTTAAAAATATAGATCCTGATTATAAATTCAAAACGTGTTCAAAAATTTTAAATATTCTCTCATTCACTAAATAAGTGATATTTTTTTAGGGTTAGTTTTCTTTCATAATTCATTTCAAAAGTAACTTATCCAAATATACATATTGCGTAGTTAATTACTTATGATCGAACATAAAACAAAGGTAACTTTATCAATATCCTTTACAAATATTGTTTAAATAAAACAAAAAATTGTGTAAGATTTGTTCATTTCTATTGTCTTTACCTTCTAAAATGTCCTTATCTTCTAAAAAGTCTTTATACTCTTTATCTTCTAAAATGTCCTCATCTTCAAAAAAGTCTTCATACTCTTTATCTTTTAAAATGTTTATCTTCTAAAATGTCTTGGTGCTTTATCTTCTAAAATTATCAAATCATTGGAAATAAAACCTAAAACAAAAACGTGATTGTGGACGGTAGCCATTTTGAAAGCACTGTGCTGCCATTTCAGAGAAGAGAAACTTTGATAATTTATTAAAAACATAAAATTGGATATTTTAATTATTGAACTGTATCATATAGAAACTTTTGAACTATATTTAAAAAATCACAAGCAGTTCCCTCTTTTCGTCAAATTTCATTTACAGCACTTTTTCTGGTAATAATTATAAAGTTCAATGCTTTTGAGGGACCTGTAAATATTAAAAAATTTTGAAGAAAAAGGCATTTATCTTATTTTTAGGTCAAAAGGAAAAAATTTAGGGGGTAAGACTCACAAAAAATATATATTTATTTTTTACCATGCATTTCCTTGGCACCCTACACCACATGCAGTACGACAATGGCTGCAGTAAAACTGGCGGGCTGATCTCCTGCCAAAATCAACTCTGCATGAAGTGAACGCGAAGCGCCAATCGGCGTGAGAAATCACCCAGATTCCGATCGGCGCTTTCAGCAGTGAAGGTGTTAACCAGTCAGAATATTTTAATATTTTTTAGTTACAACACGACATTACAGTTATGTTATTTTACTACTGGTAAAGGGTTGGACCACGTATAAAGTGATGGGTGCAAAATAGCCTAAGTGCTGACGCACCCAAAATTTCAAATTCAGAGTTCCCCTTGTCCTGAAAAGAGGCTACGTAAAGATCGCACCACAGCCTCCAGTTAGAGGCCAATTGTCTTAAGTGGCTCTGTGTGCAAGTTGATGGAGTGCATGGTCAAAGAGCGCCTCACCTGGTTCTTGGAGGAGATATCTTTGATTAGCAATTTTCAATGAGGGTTTTGCTCCAACCGTTCCATGCTGGACCACCTGGTTCACCTGGAAATTCATATTCAGGATGCATTCATCAACTAGGGACATTTGGTCGCAGTTTTCTTTGACCTCTAAAAGGCTTATGGCATGACGTGACGATTTACTATGCTCAAGTAGCTCCACTGGTGGGGTGTCTGTATCCATATGGCATACGGGGTGTAAGGGGTGCTCCTTTCACGTAGTGCACCCAATAGTCAACCTCACTTCCACATAGTACACCGTGGACTGCAGACTAACGAGGCTCTGGCGACTGGCCCCATAGCCCAGTATAATTTTGTTTTGTGTTCTGTGTTTTGTCCTTATTTGTACTGAGTGCTCCTTTACAGCCTCAGTTTTTAATGAAAGTCAGAAGATTTTAATATTTTATGATTTTAGTTATGCAACGTTCGTGTTGTTATGTGGAATGATAAGGGGCTGGACCCCGTATAATGTGAGTGGTGCAAAATAGCCTTAGTGCTGACGCACCCAAAATTTTAAATTCAAAATCAAATCAAATCCATATGGCATACATTGTTCAGAACTTCCTGTCGTCAGATGGATATTTCCATTTAAGTGTTGGGACCCTTTTTCGGACCCTCACCTACAGGAGAATAGTGTCCTGGAAGCCATCGTTCTTAGTGTGACTCTGTCATAGCAAACATTCTCGCCCCTGTACACAGTCTTCTCTATGTGGACGACTTCCTGATCTTTTGTCGCTAACGGAATCTCGTGTTGGCTCGAACTGAGAATAAACTATTTAGTTGAGTGTCCTCCAAAACTGGCTTCATCTTCTCATCCGAGAAATCGGTGTGCATCCACGTTTGTCATCAGCGTACATGCCACATTGACCCTGACCTGTACATGGTGAAATCAACTCTGCATTTTGTGAATGAGGTCCGATTTCTAGGCCTCAGTTTAGACAAGAAACTAACCTGGCAACCTCACCTTTGCCAGCTAAAGTTCCCGTGTCTCAGAGTTCTCAACCTTCTACGCGTTTTATCTCCTACTTCTTGGGGTGCTGATAGGACGGTACTGATTCCCCCTTCACTCATCAGGTCGAAGCTAGATTATGGATGTGTAGTGTATTTGTGTGTGTTCCGGTGCTTTCCGTACCAGAAAGCTTTTAACCAAACTCAGAATATTTTAGTTAAAACACGACACTACAGTAATATTTATTTTAATGATTGATTGAATTAAAAGTATTGGGTGCGTCGGCACATCAGGCCATTTGGCACCCTTCAATGAATGCGGGGAAGATCCCCTTTACTAAAACCCTTACCTAGAATTAAAAAGATATAAAAGGGGTGTAAAATGCCATTCAAAAAAGGTTAAAAAAATGCAGGTTGTAAACAGACCTGCATTGGACAAACACAACATATTACATTGTTAAGGCAAGCTCAAAACTACCTCAGAAACAGTGGAAAACACCTGGTCTTCTCAAAAAGCATAAAAACGTTGCTTAAAACACTGATATCATCACCCAACAAGGATGACAAGTCCTGTGGAAAGTTAAAACTAACTGAGGTTGTTTAGATGGGCACATTCCAAAATAATGTGTCGAACACTTAAAACAAGTTCACAACTATGACACAACGGATGGTCCAGTACTTGTAGCAAGTGGCCATGCGTTAGACGGCTGTGTCCTATATGCAGGTGGTTAAGAATAACTTCTCGCTGAGAGGGACGGTACGAGGAACGACAACCACCTCTGGTGGGCGTGAAGTTTGTTCCCCGTTTCCATATCCCAGTCGGCCTGCTAAGTGTCAAGAATGCAACAACGATACACATTCTGCAGGTCGCTAGCTGGCGAAAGGTGGACGAGAACGTCGCCATCTGCATCAGCAGACTTGGCGGCAGCATCACCTGCTTCGTTCCCCTGAATGCCCACGTGGCTAGGGAACCAACAGAAGTGTACATCTGTACTGGCAGATAAGGACACAAACCGTGTGAATATGCGTTGCACTACCAGATGCCGGGAATACGCCGAATCCAGAGTCTGCAACACGCTGGTCGAATAACTCCACACAAGCACTTTCTTCAGCCCATTGACGTCTGCAGAGTCTAGTGCCTTTAGAATGGCATATAATTCCTGCCATATTCTGCATTTGGGAGGGCAGTCAGGGAAAGATCGATAGAACGTGCAGGAACTTCCCAGGTCGGGAGAGGCGGAATTAATGGGAAGATGCCCGGAAGGTAGCTGTCAACACCAAGTTCTGACAGCATCTCGTCTGCACGAACACCAAATGGTCTAGTGACACTAGGGTGGAGTCGATACCTTGCCAGCCTACTCTCATCCGAGATTGTGTGAAATGAAGGACGTGAATGCATCGAGCGAACATGGAGGAAGTAGTTCACTACCACAGGGATGGCTCAGATGCCTCGACATACAAACTGGCGATAGGACTGGTGCGGAAAGCACCAGAGTACGCACGAATACCAGCATGGTGGATGGTGTCTAGGGTGGAAGTCTATTTGGGCGAGGGGTGTAAGGGGTGACCTTCCACGTAGTACACCCAAATGTCAACCTCACTTCCACGTCAGTACACCCTGGACTGCAGACTAACGAGGCTCTGGCGACTGGCACTATGGCCAGTATAATTTTGTGTGTGTTGTCCTGTTTTTTGTCCTTGTGTGTGCTGAGTGCCCGTTTACAGCCTCAGTTTTTAACAGAAGTCAGAACATTTTAAGATTTTTAGTTATGCAACGTTCGAGTTGTTATTTGTAATGATAAGGGGCTGGCCCCCGTATAATGTGACGGGAGCAAAATAGCCTAAGTGCTGACGCTCCCAAAATTTTAACTTCAAATCAAATCAAATCTATTTGGGCAAGCAGACGAATACACAACACATCCATAATCAATCTTCGATCTGATGAGTGCACGATACAGGCGAAGCAGTACACGTCTTATCAGCACCCCAAGAAGTATCAGCTAAATCGCGTAATAGGTTGAGAACTCGAAGACAAGAGAACTTTAACTGGCGAAGGTGAGGTAGGCATGTTAATTTCTTGTCGTAAATGTGGCCCAGGAAGCGGACCTCATTCACAAAGCACAGCCGGGATTTCCCCATGTACAGGTCAGGATGAAAATGACATGTACGCTGATGACAAAAGTGCACACACACGGATTTCTCGGATGACAAGGTGAAACCTGTTAGGGAGGACCACTCAACCAAACGGTTTATCAGTTGGAGTTGACGAGAAGCTGACGTGAGATTCCGTGAACGATAAAAGATGGTGAGGTCGTCTACATAGAGGAGACCATGCACAGGGGCAACAATGTTTGCCATAACTCTGTTCACTGCTATGGCAAACAGTCTCTCACTAAGTACGCTGCCCTACGGGACACCGTTCTCTTGTTCATGAACATCCGAAAAGGAGTTCCGAACATGTACGTGGAAAAAAGGATCTGATATGGCCACGGACGTCCCAAGATGGAGCTGCTTTATGATACCAAAGTGCTACATTGTGCAATAGGCCTTTTGGAGGTAAATGAAAACTGCTAGTAAATGTTCATTGTTGAGGAATACATCCTGAATAAGTGTTTCCAGCTGAACCAGGTGGTCCAGTGTGGAATGGTTGGAGTGAAAATCACATTGAAAATTTCTTATCAAAGAGTTTTCCTCCAAAAAACAGATGAGACGCTTCTTGATCATGTGTTTCATCAACTTACACACACAGAGCTAGTTAATGCAATAGGCCTGTAACTTCAGGCTGTGGTGCGTTGTTTTCCTAGTTTCGGTATGGGAACAATGAT
Source organism: Lepisma saccharinum (assembly GCF_977018435.1). NCBI lineage: Eukaryota > Metazoa > Arthropoda > Insecta > Zygentoma > Lepismatidae > Lepisma > Lepisma saccharinum. Next base: position 14,336,340 of record NC_139240.1, read on the forward strand.
AGCTTCTTTCCAGGAGGAGGGGAAAGAGTCCTCCAACCAAAGCCTGTTGAATACCGATGGAAGGAAATTTTTAGATCCAATGGACAAATGACGAAGCATCTCATAGTGGATCTTGTCCACTCCAGGAGCTTTATTCTTTGAATCTCGAAGCGCCTGCTCGAACTCTCATTCAGTGAATGGATAGTTGTATTGCTGGGTGTTATGACTTTGAAATACTAGTGGGCGTCGTTCCAGAAGATCCTTCTCACAGCGGTAGTGTAAGGGGCAACCTTCCATGTAGGTGCCCAAAAGTCAACCTCGCTTCCACATAGTACACCCTGGACTGCATTTTGCAGACGAACGAGGCTCTGGCGACTGGGAGGCTCTGGCGACCAGTATAAATTTGTGTGTTGTCATGTTTTGTGCTTGTGTGTGTTGAGTGCCCATTTACAACCTCAGCAAATTAACAAAAGTCAGAATATTAATATTTTGGTAACATGACACTCCAATTATGCTATTTCAGTTATGGTATGCGGCTGGACCCCGTATAATGTGATGGGTGAAAATAGCCTCAGTGCTGAGGCACCCAAAATTTTAAGTTCAAATTCAAATTATTGTCCTTGTGTGTTCTGAGTACCTCGTTACAGCCCCGGGCTTTTAATCAAAGTCAGAGTATTTTAACACATTAAGCCTTGTATCCATGATATCAAAACCTCAATATGCTGACCAATGCAGAAATTTATTTTATTAAAAAACAAACTAAACGTAACGTTTCAACCTTCTAGCAAGGTCTTCTTCAGACTCCGCACAAAGTACACATGTAACAAGGTACACAACAGGACGATATAGATACACAAACATTAGAAAGTTTTTTTGGAACATTCTAGCAGGTTGCTTTTCCTTGTCAACTGTACTTTCACCTAAAAGCCGAAACATATTTTCTTCCATCTAGAATGTGGTTGGACTCTTTATCTCATGCTCCTTTTCCTTCATTCTTCTTCCTTCTTGTCTCCTATATCTCTCTTGTCCTTTCCACTCCTTCCATCTTAAGAATATCGAAGAATGCAAACAGGAAAAAGGAAAACAGAGAAGAGGAAGGGGTTATCTATGAAGTGAAATGTAAAGAATGTAAGTGTGTGTACGTAGGAGAAACGAAAAAGATGCTGAAAGACAGGTTGAAACAACATAGGGATGATATACGACTTAAGAGAGAGAAATGCGATATTTAAACACAAAAAAGAAACAGGACATGACATAGAGTGGGATGAGGCTAAGCAGATAGGAAGGGAGAAGAGAATACTAGTAAGAACATGGAAGAAATACAAGGAAATAGATAAGAAAGGTGAAGAAGACACAATGAACTGGAATGGGGGACTGAAGATAAACAAAGAATGGAAGAAGGTGTTAGAAAGAATAGGAAGGGGGGTGTAAGTGGTGCTCCTTCCAGGTAGTGCACCCAATAGTCAACATCACTTCCACATAGTACACCGTGGACTGCAGACTAACGAGGCTCTGGCGACTGGCCACATGGCCAGTGTAATTTTGTTTGTGTTGTTCTGTGTTTTGTCCTTATTTGTGCTGAGTGCTCCTTTACAGCCTCAGCTTTTAACGAAAGACAGACGATTTTAATATTTTAAGATTTTATTTATGCAAGGTTCGAGTTGTTATGTGTAACGATAAGGGGCTGGACCCCGTATAATGTGACGGGTGCAAAATAGCCTTTGTGCTGACGCACCCAAAATTTTAAAATCAAAATCAAATCAAAGAGTGGGAAGGACAAGAGAGAAAGAGGAGAGAAGAAGAATGAAGGAAAAAGAGCGTGATATAGAGTCCAACCATATTCTAGATGGAGGAAAATATGTTTAGCCTTTTAATTGAAAGTATAGTTGACAAGGGAAAGCCACCTTCTAGAATGTTCCATAACAATTTTATAATGTTTGTGTATATACAGGGTGTTTCAGAGTGACCCAGACACAACCTTTTTCTTGAGAACGGGAGATCGTATCAAGTTGAAACCCAAAAAATGCACCTCTAAGTTGGGCCCAAAGAATGTGTAGAAATTATTTGCAACAGCCCGAAAGCCACCCTTTTGTGGTTTTAGTGGGGTACATGATCCGTTTGTGCGATTTTCAAATGGGAAGGGTATGTTTGAAATGCAGATTCGGAAAGGCGGAAAATAAATACGATTGTCATATAAAATATTTGTCTGTACCACCTACCGTTTTCCGTGTAGAAATTGGTTTTGCAAAAAAATGGAAGATGAGCCAAATCGAGTATACCGAGCTTAACAATTAAGATAAGTGCACCACCATAATAGTTTCGGAAAGTGCAGGACACAAGCTTTCCAACGATATGCCACATGATGACTGCGGGACTAAAAAAGGATGAAACTGTGTGACCCAAAAAGAGGGGTCGAGTAATACCTCGTTTTAAAGGTCACAGAAAACGTGAAAGGATGCGAATATGATTTTGTAATCCACTGGCCGGTTTCAAAATGGCGACCAAAACACTTCCAACCCCTGAAGTTGGTGTTCCAAAGTGAGGAATTTCCTACGTAAATAGCGAAACACAAACACTGGACAGAGTACATAAGATCCTGTACAAACAATTATATTAATGCGTCCGCTCTTGAAACACCGTACTACTATAAGCTTTGTTTGAGCTGCAACCTTTTAACCACCCTTCACACTTTCTCCAGGCTTAGGACTGGCAACGAATGGTTTACTGTCACGCATCAGAAAACTGCGTGGCCAAGATATTTGCTATGTCTCCGGAATCGATGTAAAATGTCCCATCGTGCTCAAGAGCACTGAGAGGAGTAGATGTATGCCCCTGGATGCGACGTACTTTGATCCAAACGACTTTCGACGAAGCCTGCTTTGCCAGAGAAGACACATATTGGACCCAGCATGCCTTCTTACTGGCTCGAATGAGCCGACGGGCATGGGCACGTTTAATGCGGAACTGCTCGAGGTTTGCGACAGTGTGGTTCCTATTGAATCGATCCAAGGCACGATTGCGGTCCTTGATGGCTGCAGTGATCTCCGCTATCAACCAGGGGACTGGGCATGGCCTTGCAGATCCACTGGGATGTGGAATTGAGGTTCGTGCAGCATCATGGACTCGTGACAGAATGATATCTAAGGCGTCGATTGCTGGCAAAGTCGACGCAAGATCAACTTCAAGGTCCACTGCACGCTCGAACGCACCCCAGTCAGCCCAACTGAGATGCAAGTGAGGGTGCTGTTCACGTGAGTGAGAAAGAGTGGGATCACTCATATAGAGATCAGTTTCAAAGCTCCAAGAAGTGTTAGGAGCAAGGCTGGGACTGCAGAAGGACAAGTCCAATGCAGAGTTTGTGCCTGATGTTGGAGTGAAATATGTGGAAGTCCCATCATTCAGCAACGTTAAAGCTGATGCCTCACGGAATTGATATACAATTTGACCCCGTGGCTCTGTGCGCACGGAACCCCATAAACAATGATAATTAAAATCGCCCAAAAGAAATACAGGAGACGGAAGGTGTTCGAATACAGAAAGGAGGTCCTCAAGAGAGAATCTCTCCGCCCTTGTGATGTATACACAGCACACAGATCTTGGCTGTGGTAGATGGACCCGCACGGCGACAGCTTGGAGGGGGCTGGTGAGAAAGATTGGCGTTGAGTGGATGAAATCTCGAACACCGATTGCAACACCACTGTGAGCACGACGACCCTCAGGAGGCTTGTCGGTGCGGTAAAGCCTTATCTGTTGAGAATCACTGATTCATTTGGGCGAAAATGTGTCTCTTAAAGGCATGGTCAAATTCGGATATTAAAATTTGCAGTTAGTTCCTCGAGATGTGTACGGTAACGTTAAGGTTCCATTGGAGTCAGGAGGTCATGATGTAAGGTTTAGGCTGGCCTTCTAAGGCGTACTCTATTCGATATACACCTGTCACCTTTGTAAATTCCTCATCCACGGCATCGTCCTGTATCATGTCCTCGGGTAAGGGCAAAGGGGATGGGGAAGTAGGGGTGGTGGCTGGTGCTTTCAGCGACCGCCGGGCAGCTTTTAGCTGCACTTTGTTGCAGGGTGGTGGCTGCCGCTCTGACTGGACATCTACTGGACTTCCGAGAATATTATTTGTTATAAACCTGCTTGAATTTCTTCTCTGTGGAGCGAGTAGTGGTTGCTGGTTTCCTCGGAGTGGGGCGTGCTACTCCGGGAAGCATTCTTGCCTGGGTGGACACGTCGCTGGTTTGAATGCCAATACTGCGACGGACGAGAGCATTAGAAGCAGCTGTAGCGAATGGCACAGGTAAAATAGTGCATGCACTTTCACGGGAGAGTTCGGGGTGTAAGGGGTACCTTCCATGAAGGCGCCCAAAAGTCAACCTCACTTCCACGTAGTGCACCCTGGACTAAAGACTGGCGAGGCTCTGGCGACTGGCGCTATGGCTGGTATAGTTTTGTGTGTGTTGTCCTGTTTTTTGTCCTTATGTGTGCTGGGTGCCCGTTTGCAGCCTCAGCTTTTAACAGAAGTCAGAACATTTTTAAGATTTTTGGTTATGCAACGTTGGGGTTGTTCTTTGTAATGATGAGGGGCTGGCCCCGTATAATGTGACGGGAGCAAAATAGCCCAAGTGCTGACGCTCCCACAATTTTAAAATCAAATTCAAATTTCACGGGAGACTTCATTGTGTATCATCGGCAGAGACTTTCTCTGTCACGAACAAATCTCGGATCTTCTTTTCCTCTTGGAAAGAGGGGCAGTCACAATGCCAGACTGGTGCTTGCCCTTGCAGTTGACGCATATGGGACGAGATGAGCATGGCTCTGTCCCATCATCGGGCTCACTGCATTTGGCACAAATGGCAGTAGTGGCCTTGCAAGAAGGCTGTGTGTGCCCAAAGTGCTGGCGTTTGAAACACCGCATCGGGTTCACGATTTACGGCTGGACTTGGAGGTAATAAGCAGCCCGTACCTCATCTAGGAGAGTGGTAGTGTTAAAGGTGAGAATGAGCGAAGCTGTTGATACAAGTTCTCCAGATTTTTTGATCTTGATTGGCTGCACTGTTGTCACATGTTGATCGAAGTGCTCTTCAAGAATTTTTCCTTCTGTGCAGTTCAAGAGATCCCAGTGGTGTATTACACATCTACAACTGTTCAGTTGACGGTGAGGTTCAACCTGAACAGGAAAGTCGCCCAAGGTATTACGCTTAAGAAGGTTGTTAGTCTCGGAATCTGTGCTTGTTTGTATAAGAGAGGCTCCGTTGCGCAGTTTTTGTATGTCAAGGACATCACTTCCAGCGGCATAGTCCACTTGCTTTTTTATAAGGAACGGTGACAGGTCCTTTTAATGTTTGAGCTCCAATCTTCTTTTTGATAGTAGATTCATCATTACTATCTGTCCTTTCCACAATGCTAATTACAAGATAACGTGGCACTTATAACCACACTGCACAGAGCCCATATGCTGAACAACAGATTTATTTCACAACTGGAAATCAAAGGAAAACATAGTACACGAATACTACAGCTTTACGAGTACCAACAGCCAGCTCACTTCGAAACACGGATTGCACACAAACATCGCGCACCGCTCAAAGTCTGTACAGCAAGTGTCTGAGACGTGAATCACTCGACCCCGCCAGTCAGTTGTTGCCACTTTGCAGTGCTGCCCTCACACAATGGCGGAATTTACATGTACTACACACCTTATGGTCATATCTCCCCCTCCTTGGAGAGAATAATTTTTGACATAGGAAATAATTATTTACAATACACAAAATATACAAAGAAAGATATAACAAGTTTAGTCAAAAGTTCAAAATAAATATTTGAATAAACCAAAATCAACTTAAATTTTTGTCCGGTTCCACACTTCAGGATATTTGTTCATAAATTCATCCAAATAAAATTTCATTTTTTCTACTATACTACAATTCCATTTTTTCAAGTTTTCTACATGATTGTTTTCTGTTATTTTTCCTTTACTTAATTCAATTAAACTAAATACACCTTTTCTGAGTTCCTTAAAGACATAATAGGGATCTTCATATACATTACAATATTTTCGAATTCTCTTGTCAACAAGACTACTGAGATAATGTGTTTTGAGAAATACCAAATCATGAATTTTTATCTCATGTCTTTTCTGTTGTGTTACATTGTGTCTTAAGTTTCTGATTTTCCTCTTATTTATATCCTGCATAGTGGCTGAAAAAAGTTTTTCATCCCAATTCTTTTCTTCTGTCTGGGGAATATTAAAATAATTTTCTACACTGGCATCTAACTAACATTAATTCCACTGGTACATATCTTAAATTGGAATGGATAATATGGTTGATTAAATGAACAATAATATCTATATATTTTGGCCAGTCTTCTTGACTTTCTGAACAACACATACACATAATTCTATTCAATTCTGCATGTATTCTTTCTACTAAATTAGAACTTGCATGATAATTTGGAGTATACATTACTTTAACACCTAGAGAACTTAATGTATCCACATATTTCTTTGAATGGGATGTTGTAGCATTATCAGAAACAGTACCATCTGGAATACCCATACGTCTGATGTATCCTTCTTTCAAACATCTTAAAATACTCTCTATATTACAATTACGAATAGGATAAACAAAAATATATACATCTAGTTTTTAAATCTTGAATTGTCAGGATATATTTCTTGCCACACTTGCTTCTGGCAAGTGGACTTGCACGTCAAAAAATAAAATAACACCATTAGAAGTAAAATCATTAAATGAAAATACATTTTAGATGGATGTCAATCAGCTTTGTTTCTATGACATATCTCACAATTCTTAACATATTTCTGCACATCTTTTCTCATTGTAGACCAATAAAATATTTTATTCATTCTTCTGAGCATTTTGTCTGCTCCAAAATGACCCATGTTGTCATGATATGACCTTAAAAGTATTGTAACTAAAGATATAGGTATACACAACTTATAATTATTAAGGGGGGTTCTAAAGTCATGCTAAAGCATAGACCCAAATTTCTAAGGATAACCGTACAACTAATATACATTCGGTAAGGAAGACATTTTCCGATATAGAAGATTGTTTTATTCTCTAGAACAAGTGAACCTTATAATTTTGTTACGATTGAAGGAATTTAAGTAAATAACAGAAAATATAAGGTCTCCGTCATGTTCAAACTGCTGCGCCAGATGATGCTGAAGTGGTAGTTTTGTTAATACCGGTGCATTTTCTTTCTTTTATGACTAGTATGAAAGATTTCGTGGTGAAATATAGATCACATGCTCTTCCCACAAGTATCTGAAATACTATGTGAAAAAATGAAAACATTTCGTTCCTGCAGAAAGTAGAGACTGGGGTGTAAGGGGTGCTCCTTCCACGTAGTGCACCCAATAGTCAACCTCACTTCCACATAGTACACCCTGGACTGTAGACTAACGAGGCTCTGGCGACTGGCCCCATGGCCAGTATAATTTTGTTTGTGTTGTCCTGTGTTTTGTCCTTATTTGTACTGAGTGCTCCTTTACAGCCTCAGCTTTTAACGACAGTCAGAAGATTTTATGATTTTTAGTACTGCAACGTTAGAGTTGTTCTGTGAAACGATAAGGGGCTGGACCCCGTATAATGTGACGGGTTCAACATAGCCTTCATGCTGACGTACCCAAAATTTTAAATTTAAATTCAGAAAGTAGTGGTTATCATTAAAATTTTTGAAGTGGTGTTTCGTCGCAATACACTCCACCGTGGAGATTTTAGACAACACTGTTGCCGAGATTTCACTCCCATGTTTTCTACCGATATGATCAATGCCAGTGCTTCGAAATCGTGAAAGTTAAACCAAGTTACCAGAGAATAACGAATCCAGTACATGCTGGAAGAAGGGAACATCGGAAAAACTCAAACTGAAAGGTAAGTCTTGTTTAAATGCTTGTTGCTTAATCCATCAAAAGCAAACCGTTTGCAATATGCAAGTTTGATGCAGAATGTATGATTTATTTATATGTTGAGGAAATACCTTCCGATATAATTTCTGTGAGAATCTCGCTTCAACTTGTCTACGCAGCACCCATTTTCCCTTACAAACGAAGATGATAATTCTTTGCAATTGTAACATCAGAAGAGAATGTTATTTTAAATTAGGCATAATTTAGATAATTACAGTTTTATGATTATTACTAGAGCATGAAATACCTTGATATAAATTATATTCTGGCATTAAATCGATATTGCACAAAATGCTCTACTATCGTTCCTGTGAGATTATTTTCGTATTTTACTGGTGCTATTCAAATGTACGTCCATCGGAATTTGTACTACAAATCAGTAGTTCATAATAGTTTAGCATTGCCCTTGTACATGGTTTGAATGAGTCGCTTCTGACCTGTTTTGAATAAGATTTTTCTCCTTTAGGTTTTTTAAAACTTGAACACAGGTCATAAAGCTCGCAAATGTTAAATGCATTAAGTAGGTTAAGTTAGGTTGGATTGGAAAATATTTTATGTGAGATCCCCGAATTTTGTACAAGTTCTCGGCAACGTTCTGCTATCTTCTTTCACAGAATCAGGTCAACAAACCAATTTCGTAAGCTGTATAAAAGTATTCGGTTTTCTTGTTCTTTCATAATTTTGAACGCCTTGTAATGGTAGTGCATAATTTCAAATAAGTTCATGCTTTATGTATTTAAAGTGTACAAGTACACCCTAACAGCTAAAAGAGTGAAATCTTAACCATCTACCAAACAATAGTTTACATGTTTGCTGAGAATTTACAAATTAGTATAGATTAGTAAAGCTTACTAGTTTACATATTTTACAAGTGCAAGGCCAATCATTTATTTGTGTGTAAGATGATTGGTTTTCAGAGAGATCATAATTTGTCCTGATTATGTTACGAATATTTGATTCAATAAGCTACTGAAGTCCGAGTCATATTTAACATGCACTGTAACAGTAGACCTGAGTCACTGAAGTGAACTGATACCGTGAATCAAACCTTTAATAATTCTGTAATAACAGGACCACTTCGTTAAGCATTATGGTGCCGTTTATATAAATTATATTCACATCCACTTACACAACATCTCTAAGTTGTTTTCATTTTATTATTAACTCAACTTGTGTGAGGTTGTAACAATGTAATGTAGGTAAATGTGTTCTTCTTATCTTTGTTCAGTTCATAGTCTCATACACCATATTAACAATATTTTTATATGTTCCTTTTGCAGATGAACATTTGAGAATGATGTGTTTTCTAAGAATATCTTGAAATTTGTAAAAAGGACAACAGATTTGACTAACAATGGTAATCCAATACCGTGGAACTTTGTGGATATGCTTCTATGGAATCAACATCGTCTGTGTGGATTGTTTGAACTTTACACATTTTGCAGATACATGGTTGAATGGTGATGGTTTACAAGAAATCGAGAGTCCAAAATATATTCAAGAAATTATATTACAAGACTTCTTAATATCTGGTTGTAAGTAGTCAGCATTTGAGAACGGTATATTCGAGAAACTGAAAATAATGGGAATGGTATAACTTGTTTGTCTTGTCTGTCAAATTGTAGCACACATTCCTTGAATTTTTTCTAGTTCCAATTTTTAAGAGTATTGCCCAAAATCTTAGGATATTCATTGCTTTCTGAATGGGATGATGATTCCAAGGCAGCAAGAAACATACATGTATCCGAGAGAACGACATACTGTTTTTTTTTTTCAGGATGAGAAAGAAGGAGAGTGAACCTACATTGAAACGTATACGTTAATTTGAATTTATTAGTATATCCCGAATGTATAGTTCTAGTAGTCACTTCATGAATGCTTTGAATCTTATTCTAATGGTAATTATTACCATATTGTATCTTAGAAAACTTCCCTCACAATTCTTATCTGAGTCATGCTGAACTCTTAAGGCTCTGTCTGAAAGGTACAAAGTACATACTTGAAGTTTGGTCTTGACGGAAGTGACGTCACTTAGTACAGTTCGAGAGCGTCGAGACCACAAGGTAATGCATACAAAGTTGGAGGCTCTGTCACGTGACAAGTGGACTTGTTGTTCATTTGTTTGAAATCACGGAAGTAGAAAGCCAGCAAGTTGTTTGTTGCAGTTATTTTAATGTGTGGAAATGTATGTATTAGAACATTTACAAATGCTATGTGATTTCTGTGGTGAAAAACAAGTGTTTAAAACGAGGAAAACCAACGTGTCCTCGATTATATCTATTGATCGTATTTGGTGCTGCAGTTGAAGTGCATTTTGCAAGATCTTCACTTCCAGTCCACAACTTCCAAGACCGCACTGCGAGACAATTCTCGAAGTATGCTCACTTCAAGTACGGTCTTGCACCTTTCGGACACGGCCTAAGGTATCAACAGTGTTTGGAAATTTACTTTTCAAAAATAATTCAAAGTTAATCACTTGAAAAATTAATTCATTTATAATTAGTGTACTATTGCTTTAAAAAGTATCTAATTTAGTTATAATTATTTTATTGTAGATTAAACTAAGAATCACGAACCTTCCGACCCTCTGTAAACAACCGTCTCACTTCAAGTAACGTATCACTCCGCGTCAGCATTTCATGGATGGCGCGGACATCATATGGTGGTGTTCACTCGCATTTCACCCGAATACGTTACATGAAAAGAAAACGTATTCCTATGTTTTATGACATCCCTACACATTGAAGCAAAATAAATTTTCGAAGTGTGATTAAATATGTGTTCTTGTTGAAGCTTGAAGTACAGGTATGAACATATTTTCGACTTCAAAAAATTCATTTATCTTAAACTGGGTTAACGGGTCCCTCCTCCCTCCCTTTTCTCTCAGTATGACTGGGCCAAAGTAAAACTAAGAGAGCGAGAGTCGATTCAGTAAATTCAAGCCTTTTCTTTTCCTTGCTACCCCTTCCACCAAGCTATTGCCCAACATTGTTGACATGCAGAGGATTGTTTTTCTCCTTTGTCCAACAATGTCCCGCCAGTTTTAGCAGAAACTAGACAAAGATAGGCCGAAACATAAAAAATAGATTGTTTATCTCCATTCATTTCTCTTTCTTGAGCACTGAAAAAGAAAGTGACAATAAGAACTCACATTATTTAATCAAGGGAAAAATATTTACTTACTTTAATCCAATGGGAGAGGTTCGATGCCTGTCAGATCTTCATCACAACTATCTTCCGATTCACTTTCCCCTTCATTAACTTGGATAGTGAATCTTTCCAAATTTAAATCGTCTGTCAGGTTGTCCACAATTTCCGCTCTTCGGTTTCAATGACATGCTGCACTGCATCCGCCCGGTTACGCACCGAAATCTGAGACATGGCAATCTCAGTCAGTCTCTTGACCTCGTCCAACTTGAAGGTCTTGTTGTTGCGTGCAACGTACCTTTGACCTGAGCCCATATCATTTCAGGGATTCAGGTTGCAATGGTAAGGTGGTAGACGCAACACGGTGTGCCCGGCTCTCTTCGCCATTTCGTCGACAACGTATTTGTCATAGCTTGGCTTCATACGCGATACGTGATCCAAAAGTTCCGCCTTGAGCACGTCAGCTGGAAGTACAATGCCTTTTTCGCTCAGCCAAGCTAATATGTCAACCTTCTTCAAAGCAGTGGTTGGCAACTTTTCACATTTCACACTGTGATAGGGAGTATTATCCATCACAATAACACTGTTCGGGTAAAGTTTTGGCAGAACAGATGAAAACCACTCCTCAAAAATATCACCGTTCATTTCTTCGTGGTAGTCACCTCCTGTCTTTGACACAAAAATTAGCTGTGCACCGTCCACGAACCCACTTCCAACATGAACAATGATGAGCTTCTTGCCTTTTTCCTGACGGTTGCTTCATTCCGGTTGACAGTCCTTCGAGAAAAGCTTTCTTCCTGGAGGTGACAGTGCTATCGTGTCACGCCTTGCTCACAGTGTGTCCTGCGTTTACCCACGTCTCATCTACGTAATAAATGTCCTTACCTTGCTTTCGCAGTTCCCTTATGTACCGGAGGTATTTTCGGCACCAAAAACAATATCGTCCCTGTCGATGAGTGCTGTCTGCCGACTTCGCTTCTCATAAACGAACCCAACGTCCAACAAGAGGCGCTTTAACGTGCACCCGCTAAAATTGCGGAGATCCTCATCGTTATTAACATCCGCCAATACCTTCCGCACGGTGGGTAGTTCTTGATTAAAAAAATAGGAATGCACTTTGCGCCATTTTGCGCTTATTTCAAAATCGGTGTACTTGTTCACACGAGCAACAACGTTGTGTTTCTTCCCGGGAGTCACAATTTCACCGGTCGTTTTCCGTTCTTTCAACGCACCGAAAACAGAAGACGCTGACACACCACTGCACTCGGACACCAACTTCACCACCTCCTTCACTGTTTTTTCAGGATGCCACCCACAGAATGTTGCATAAATGTTCAGAACAATCTGCTTCTCGCCACTTTTCAACGGCTGTCCTTGCCGAAGTTTCTGAAAGAAACTCTGAGAACACGGAGACCTTCCTGCACGCATGGAAGTTGCCATATTTGAAACTGGCGCTACTTTCTTGCCGCTCACGTGATCAGTTGTAATTTATTCAATCATCGCGTATTATTATTATAAGCAGAAACCTTTAATGAAAAGCTATTTTAAAATTCATATTCCGGGATAATTTACATATTTTTCTAGCATTGGCAAGCTTTTTTAAAACGGACTATATGCGGCGGAAGAAATCCACTATTAGGTTGTTGCCAACCCCAATACCTTCGCACTAAGTCGGTGAAGAAACTGAAGTGGTGTGGCAAATGTGGCACATGATAATTTGATTTCACGATGTCAGTGAGGGTGCTGTGGGGTGAAGGGACACAGATGGGCTGACCATAGCAGAGGTGTGCACCATCGATTGCGACCCTCATGACTGCAGACCTCACAAACACCATCACACTCTGTAAGACTTGTGGGGGTGATGGAGGGCAATGGCAGACCGTGAGGTTGAGATGAGGGCAAGATGCGAGAGGGGTATGGGTGGAGGTTGATACAAAATGAACACCTTCGCTCTAGAAAGAAGAAAAACATGGTATTTTTTTTTTTTAAAAAAAAACCCTGCAAATATGCATTTTATATGTAGGGTGCAATAAAATGTGACTGCCTCTTACCATCCTCTTCCCCCACTTTTCTTTCCAGTGACAATGCTTCATTGAGTTGCCGTTGTAGTCTCCCTCGGCGTTTTTGCTGCTTAACCCAGAATTTAAGATAGAGCTGAAAAGGGCATACGAGTGTTTTGGGATAGCATAACTTTAGAGACGTTGAAGAAAAGTCTGGAGCATGTTGTAATGTGTGACATTGAGGTGTAGATCCCCACACTGTGACACGCACTTTATGTCATTAGTTACCGA